>NW_025422118.1:2429129-4858259 GCF_011764305.1 Mustela putorius furo
TAGACCTGTAGTGTCCTTTCTTTTTTTTCTTTTTTTAATTTAATTTTATTTTTCTCAGTGTTCCAAGACTCATTGTTTATGCACCACACCCAGTGCTCCATGCAATCCGTGTCTTCCTTAATACCCAGGACCAGGCTCACCCTGGTCACCTCAGAGCCCACAGTCTCTCATAGTTCTTTAAAGGGGAGGGAAGTTCAGGAGGGCTCTCAGTGGAGCAAAGGAGTGGAGGGAAGATGGAACTAGGATGCGATCAGTTTCTCCATGCTGGGCCTGGACACGTCAGTACGGGTAGAAACCCAGAGTCCTGCTAACCCTGTGGCTGATGGGGCTTTATGGTTGAACTGCTCTGCCTGCCTGCACGCAGTTTGGGCTCTGATCAGTCCTCACACTTGCATTTGATACCCTTTTTTGCCCATGATGTCTGATCTGGAAAATCTTTTTTAATAGCTTATTAATGAGGCTCCAAAATGGGAGAGCCAGACAAAGAGACTTCTGTTGGAGATGCTATGCTTGCCGACTCCCAGGGGGCATTGTCTGTCCCCAGCTCCTCAGGGCAGGGCAGAGGGAGTTCGAGACAAGGCCGGGGATCTGGCCTTCCATCCTTGTACTATTCTCTCTCTGACCTGTTCTTATTTTGAGGATAATTAAATATATGATTCACTCCAGGCTTAAACATCCTAGTGCTTTTAGCTTTCTTCTTTCACTGTCTTTTCTAATTCTGAAATTATGTTGGCTTTGTAACTTTGGGCAAGTCGCTTAACCTATCTGAATCTTCACCCTGCATAATTCTCAGGAGCATGTGGAAGTGTTTTTAATGAAACTTTACTACTTTGTATATATAGTCACTGGCTATGTGTCTGAGGATTTAAAATGCCTTCTCTTTCATAGTATCTGCTTCTGCTTTTCCTTCCCAGAGTCGAAAACATGCAAGCAAAGTCCGACTGTATTACATGCTTCACCCCAGGGATGGTGGGTGTCCAGCCAAGAGGCTCCGGTCAGAAAATGTGAGTATCTGGCACCCTCTGATATCCTCAGATGATCTGTTCAGTTTGCTGAGAACTCTGTAGGTCTAGGAAGTAAAGTCACGTCTACCTTAGCAGGAGAGCTAAGGGAGCAGAAATAGTTCTCATTAAATACAACAGAAAATATTACACATTAGCAAGGCTTTTTCCTTTTCTCTGCCCAAATGTTCTAGTATGGTGTTGGGAGACTTTGCGATGATTCTGTGCCACAACAGAGTGGAGAAAAACTGTTCAGAAGGGACAGGGAGCAGCCGGGGGAGGGGAGGCAGAAGCCATCAAAAGAAAAAGAGAAAGAAAGATTGCTTTAGGAGAAATCCTGTCAGAAATGTGAGATACTTTGCTGTTTACATATTTTATTTTTCCTTTGGTGTATAAAACTGAATGCCAGTTTATTCATTTATAATAAAGACTGTGCATATCTTACAAATAACAATATTCAGGGTTTTTGATCAGTGCCCCTCTCCCCGAGGGAACATTCACTTGGGAAGAAAATGACAATGAGGAAGTTGCTTTGAGGATGTAAAGTTAGGATGAAGGGTTTACTTCAGCCAGGCCAAGGCAGGGACTGATAAAATAAATATTCCTTCCTCTCAGCAGGGGTTTCTTTTCGTAACGAGTGGAATATTCATATCCATCCATTGCAGAGGTCCTCTGTGATAAACACTGCAGATTAAACAGAAATCACTTGTCCTTTGAGTTCTCAGGAGGCTGCAGGCATGGAATTCATACCCTACGCTCTCGCTTGTGCTTGTGTTCCCTTTCTCCTTCTGCTGCCAGATAGATACCGGTCTCCTTTTCTTATTAAAAATTAATATATGATCACTGAAGGAACTTGACAAGAAATGAGCTTGTGTATTCTTCACAGGAGAAAAAGAGAGAACA
Organism: Mustela putorius furo; assembly: GCF_011764305.1. NCBI lineage: Eukaryota > Metazoa > Chordata > Mammalia > Carnivora > Mustelidae > Mustela > Mustela putorius. Next base: position 2,431,034 of record NW_025422118.1, read on the forward strand.
AGAGGACTCCTTATGACCACAGGTAGTGAGCATCACGGCTGGTGTAATGAATTCCAAGCACATATCTTAAATCACGAAACGAGCTGTTCATACCCAGACTAATCTGGAATACTGTGAAGTTGTCTTGACTGCTTTGGTGAGGCAGCATTTAGAGCTTATTAGAGGCAAAAGATGTCATGAAAACTTTTTAAACTGCTAAGAAATGGGACAGAGACTAGTTCTTGTCAGCTCTTAGCCTTATGACCTTAGGCAAATAATTGATCTCTTGGAACCTGTGTCCTCAATGAGGCTATCATAATCACACTTTCCTTACTGGATTTTGTGAGGTGCACACTTACATGTCAAATACTGAGGAAAAAAAAGATGAATAAGGCACACACTTGCCTTAAAGAAACTCAGAGTTGAGTGAGGGACATAAACATTGTATAAAAAAATTGCTATAATCCCACAATGTAGGTGTTTATTTAACGTTCTGCACAAAGCTCCATGGAGACAAAAGGCAAGTTGATCCATGCCAGGACGAGTCACTCAGGGGTATTTCTGAGAATTGATATTTGAGCTAAGGGTCTTTGGGCTTGAATGGATTCCAGTTGGCGGAATTGGGAGCGAGGGAGCAGACGGGTGCATTCTTGGGTACATTCCGATCAAAAGAACTTACTAACCCCCTGCAAAGTTGGCCTGAGCCAGCTTTCATGTAATTTCAGAATCCTGTAGCTATAGCAGAGCCCTGCTTTCCATCAGGATCTATTAGCAGAGAGAACAGAATTAGTTTCTTTTCCCTGAAGTCATCCAGTGCTGATGCTCGTGTCCCTTCATTCAGTAGCCATTTCGTGTGGGGTTCATAGACAGTTGACAATTAGCTCTTTGAACACGGATCATTTTCTATCTACTCTGTACTTATTTATGTCAGAGCTCCTAGGGAGGGCTTGACTGGACAGACAGATAGGGGGCACTGGGACTCACACTGGTGTTACTTGGGGACATGGATCTGGTCAGATCCATGATTTACTCCACTCAGGTTCTGGTTCTGCAAGTAGCGTTGGGGACAGTTTATGGAGGGGAAGATGTTTGGATTTTCAAAGCAAAAAGTATATGCAAAGATCCTTTACCAATGAACCCTTTGAAAACTTTTGCTTCTGGTGTATCCTGGAATCTGTGTTATCTTTGAAAACTTGAATCTACCAATGACTTATTTCTTAAATCATTTCTATAGCTTTTCATAGTCATAACATAAGGATAAATCAGTAAGCAAAAAAAGAGGCATAGTGAACTTAGTTAAAAAAAATTTTTTTAAAAAGATTTTGTTTATTTATTGAGAGAAGGACATGGAGTAAAGCAGACTCTGTGTTAAATCCAGAGCCTGACACGGGGTTTGATGTCATGACCCTGAGATCATGACCTGAGCTGAAGTCAAGAGTTGGACACTTGACTGACTGAGCCACCCAGGTGCCCCCATAATGAACTTATTTTTGAAAGAGATATTTGATACTTTTTTTTTTTTTAAAGATTTCATTTATTTATTTGACAGACAGAGATCACAAGTAGGCAGAGAGGCAGACAGAGAGAGAGAGAGGAGGAAGCAGGCTCCCTGCTGAGCAGAGAGCCCGATGTGGGACTCGATCCCAGGACCCTGAGATCATGACCCGAGCCGAAGGCAGCGGCTTAACCCACTGAGCCACCCAGGTGCCCCAATATTTGATGCTTTTATTAGGTTGTGTATACATTTCATAGGTGAATATGTCATTTGCCTTAGGCATTTTGACATACCAGATACAGCATGGAAGCCACTCCAGTCCCTCACTATGGCTGTGAAAGTTAATACTGGTAATTATTTGGCCAACTTTCTTTTTTATAGACTTACACCCAAGGATTGGAAGACAATATAAAAATAGACAATGGCCAGCCATATATAAAGAGAGAAAGAGAACTTTTATACACTTAAAACTAAAGTAACATTGGGTTTCAACTATAACTAAGAAAAAAAGTTAAAAATAAATAAGTAAAATTAGAACTTTGACCCACAACCTATAGCAACCAGCCTTGGAAATCAACCAACCAATGTATAGTAACCAGCCCAGGAAGCCTGCCTGAGTTAAATCTAGAGGAAGTCAGACCACTATCTCTAGTAACAATCCAGGAAGCCAAACAATAACCCCTGAAACAATAGGCCCCAAATAGTCTGGACATGATGAATACCTGATAGCTTTCCTAACTTTTGTCCCTGCTTCCACCTGGGAACCAACCAGAGAAAGCCAAATAGGCACCCCAAAGCACCACCTTATCACATAAGGATACACACTTGTAGTTTGCCTATTTATAGCTTTCACACACGAACAGCCTCCAATCAGGGCATACCTGAGGCTGCCCCTTTATACTGTTACATACCTTCTCACCTGTCTTGCCTATAAATCTTCTCCAAAAGCATGTGATCGAGGCTAACATCCTGGCTATGGGAAGCTCTGAATAAATAGCCTTTCTTTTTTCTCATTCAGTTGGTCTTTATTTTCACAGGGTTGCAAAATGGAGATAAAAAGGACATCTAATGTACAGTTTTCTCATAAGGCCCAAATTAGATAGCTCCTTTATTGGGGACTTCGTTTTCAAAGGTCCTTCTCCCAGGAGTTGTCATCACTGCTCCTCTCTCCACCACTACCCTGTGTTCTTAGAAGAATGTAACCCTCCGTTCACATGTCTCTCCATTCTTGCCCATCCTTCCCTCTTCTCTGTTTCCAGGGGCTATGATGGGTTTGTATCCCAGTCTTACCTTACTGAGAACAGTTTCTTGGCTGCCCTGATTACCCCAAAATCGAGTGACTTCTGAAAACAGAAAACTTGTTGCTGAGTTTCTGCGCCCTGACTATGCATGAACCCGGGGCCCACAGTGATTCCTAAAACTGATAGGGCTGATAAGTAAGGGCAGCTGTCCCTACCTTCCCACTTCTTAGCCTTCTGGGAATACAGAGCAACTCCAAATTTACAACCAGATGAACAGAAGTGTCTATTACTATTTCCAAGGTCTATTGTCATTTCTACTCCAGGTGATTTGACTTTCTTACTATTTTTCAAAAACAAAGTTCATTTCTGCCTCCTCTCCTGACATTCCCAGCTTTTTAAATTCCTCCCTTAATATGCTTTACTGTTTAGAATCCTCATCTGGATATTCTATGGTTTGTTTTTTTCTTTGTTTGTTTTCATTTTTTTTTTTTTTTAATTTTTTCCCCTGAAACTTTAGAGTGAGTCATTTTCCTCCTGAGGCCACAGAGTAAAATTAAATGTGAAATAAATTGTTATAGTTGATTGCCTTAGAGAAATTTTTTGTAATCTTATGAGCATTAGAACCAAAAAGGACTTTAAAGAACATCTAGTTCATTGAAAGTCTCAGGTTTTCAAGTTACTTTTTAGTATCTTCTCACCTGCTTTGGGGAAAAAAGAAATGTCTACTTATGGAACAACATTTTTAAGTAAAAAGATGATTTAGTTTTGTTTTTATTCTGTAAGGGTAAGTAACTGCTAGCAAAAATCACCAGTCGGTAGTAAGTAAATAGTGTTTTGACATGGAGTTAATAGAATTCCTTCTAAATGGAGAAACTTGACATTTGGTTAGTGTGTTCAAGCTTATCACTTTTAATACTTGTATGATTACCTATAGGTCTGGAACATTCCGCAGAGCTGGAGAACCTCCAGGATCACTTTTATGGGTCCCTAAAATCCTGGGTTTCCCCATCTTATGCCAAAAGTGAAAATAAGTCCCTAAGCAGTACCATGATTTGCCCAAACTGGTCAGGCTGAGATTGACACCTCCTTGCTTCCCTAAAGTTCTATTCCTATGCTTCTCTCCCGTATCTTGAAATTATATCTTATTTAGGTGTTGAAGCCATTGCTGGGTTCATAGCCAGAGAGCAGTGCTGTTCTGGGGCAAAGTAATAATAGCTGGTGGTTAGCACGCACTTCCCACTTCCATTCTCAATGCTTTACATACATTAACACATTTAATCCTCACTGCTGTGTAGGGTGGGAACTATCATTATCCCCACTTTACAGAAAAGCAAAATGAAAGAGAGAAATTAAGTCCCCCGACTCTGGTGTTGTTGGTTACAATACCGGTAAGTAAGTAGCAGAGACAAGGCTGGGGAAATACAAAAGAAAACCAAAGAAAACTCCTCTGGTACTGCAAACAAGCTCCCCATGTCACTTCCAGAGATAGGTAGCAAGCAGCTAATAAGTGCGAGGCATGTAGAGAGAAAGGACACGGATCCTTCCCCAACAGAGATGAGGATCTGTTTGGGGGGCAGTGTCCAGTGTGCAGTCATGTCTTCTAATATAGTGTGATAGTTGCACAGGTGTGACCACAGACATCTCCTGGGGCAACGTCTGGCATATTTGCACGGGTCCCCAACCTCTTCTGGTAGAATGGGGCTGGACAGAATTGCCTGGAGAAAGTAGACCGAACTGATTCTTGAGGGACACGTGGGGGCGAGTCCAGTGAATAAGGGCAGCAAAGGGCTCTTTTTTTTTTTTAAGATTTTATTTATTTATTTGAGAGAGAGTGAGAGAGCACAAGCAGGGAGAGAGACAGAAGGAGAGGGAGAAGCATGTCCCCTCTGAGCAGGAGTCCCACACAGGGCTCAATCCCAGGACCCTGAGATCATGACCTGAGCTGAAGGCAGATACTTACTAACCCACTGAGCCACCCAGGCACCCCGCAAAAGGTTCTTCTGAGTGTGGAGTCAACGTGAGTAATGTCTTCAGGGAAACCAAATTCGAAGGTATTTCTAGAGCGTAAATGCCAGTGGGCGGCTGTGTCAGATTCCCAGGATTGCTGTAACAAAGTCGCACAGACTGGGTGGCTAAAAACAACAGAAATTTATTTTCTCACAGTTCTAGAGGCTACAAGTCTGAATCACGGTGTAGGCAGGGCCTCCCTCTGGAGGCTCTGATTGAAAATCGGTTCCATGCTTCTCTCCTCGCTGCTGGTGGCTGCTGGCAGTGCTTGGCGTTCCTTGGCTCATAGCTGCATCACGCCAATCTGCTTCTGTCTTCACCCGGTCTCTTCCTTGTGTGGGTCTCTGTGTGTTCTCTCCTCTTCCTGTAAGGATGGCTGTCACCGGATTTAGAGCCCACTGTAACAATCCAGTATGATCTCATTGTAATTAATTTATCTGCAGAGACCCTATTTTCCAGTGTCACCTGTTCAAGGTGGACGTGAATGTGGGGTGGGAGGAGCACAGAAGTGTGGGATGGTGGTGAGAGGTTCAGACGTCTATTATGCATAATATTAGCATTTACTTTGTCAAAATGTGGTTTTCTCCAGCGGTCTGCAGCTCAGTTCACGAGCACTTCTCAAAGAGAGGTGCATTTACCAATGAGAGCTGTGTGCTTTAACTTCCAGCTGTGCATTGAGAGCTAGAAGTGGGGATTTTGTCCCTGGCTCGGCTGCATATATTAGTTTTATAACTTTGTTTTGGACTTTCTAAACCTTAATTGCCGTGGTTGTAATCAGGGCCTCTGAACGCTGCCCGGCCTACCTCTCAGAGTCGTTAAGGGGCTCAAATAAAACCTTCCTCTTCATGCAGCTGCAAGATAAACGGTAAAGTGTGTGTGGACTGTTCTTTCATTGGGTTTTTCATTTCTGTCTGTTGGTTGCCATCTTTCGTCGCCACCGTGCAATACACAACTCTGCAGTCCAGTAGGGGCAGGCCAGCTGTTTTCCTGTAGGACACCTGAAGGGCAGTTAGGACATCAGTACGAGTGAGGTCATGTGGATTTATAAAACAAGGGTCAGAAATAACTGCTTGTCAGCCTCAGACCACTGCCTATTCTGGTGAGGTCCACAAACCAAGAAAGGTTTCTACAGCCTTACGTAAGCCCATGGGTTGGGGGAGTGGGGAGGAATTAAAAGACTATATTTTTTCCTTCCCTATCCCCCAAGCCCCCCACTCTGCCTCTCAAATTCCTCATATCAGGGAGATCATAATTGTCTTAAAAAATGAAATAAGATGGATTCAGGAGTGAGACAAACCATAAGAGACTCTTAATCTCACAAAACAAACTGAGGGTTGCTGGGGGGAGGCAGGTTGTGGAGAGGGTGGCTGGGTGATGGACATTGGGGAAGGTATGTGCTGTGTATGGTGAGTGCTGTGAATTGTGTAAACCTGGCGATTCACAGACCTGTACCCCTGGGGCAAATAATACATTATATGTTAATAAAAATAATTTTAAAAAAATAAAATAAGAGTATATTGCCATGTGAAAAGTACATGAACTTCACAACGCAGAGTACTAACCACTATACGATCATGGCCAGTACATGAACTTCAAATTTTCATGTCCACAGATCAAGTCTTTTTGGAATGCAGCCATGTTCAATGTTAACAGCTCTATTCACAGGGCAGCAGCCGAGCTGGGTTGCTGCAATAGACTTGATGTCCCACAAGCCTAAAATGTTACCCCTCTGGCCCTTTGCAGAACATGCCTTGCTGTCCCCTGTGCAAGCTGGGTAGTTTTGGTGAAGAAAGAGGGGCTCTGTCCCTCCTCTCGTCGGGTGTCTCTCCACTCGCAGGAAGGATCCCTTTACATCATTCCAGTCTCTCAAAGCTGCCTTGTCCTTGTTCCTTTAGAGTTTTAGTTGCCTCGTGGCCAGTTGACGGTTTTGGCCAGGAGGAAGTACCATTCCAAACCTCTGAGCGAGAATAGACACGTGGTGTTTTGCTTAGGTTCTCTTAATGCAGATAGCTTGACGTGTCAGAACGAGTCCTGTTAAGACGAATTTGTTTGAAGCCGGCAGCACTGTGGAAGCAATGAGGAGAGTTGGTTTCTCATGCCATCCACACAGCAAGGCCAGCTCAGGGGAAACCAGAACTCCTGGTTTTTTGAGATCATCCTGATTCAGAATACACGTTCTTGTCCCTATAAATCAAGGGTATGTCCTGCAAGGTCCAATATTTCCTCTCTAAAGTGTACCCAAAAGAGGAATAAAAATTTTGTTATACAGACACACCAGATAATAATTTAAATGAAAAAACCCCCAGAACTCCTCATTAATGTGAATGTGCAGCATGGCGTTCGGCTATCCATGACTCTCTCTGGGCCCCAGACTAGACCTCTAGCTTGGGACTGTGGTTCTGAAACTCATTTATATCATAATTATTACTTTGATCTAAAATCTGATCCAGAGGGGAAGGAAAGAAGGATGCATCAAAAGACAGCTATGAATTTTTTTTTTTTCCCCCTACAACAGAAGTAGTGTAGTGGGTCTTTGGGTCTTTGATTCTACTGTTGACATATCCTTGAATCATTCCCTTGTTAGCTAGTCACTAATTAAGCCCTCCTTATGTGTCAAGCTCTATGCTGAATACTTGCTAGAAATGTCATTTGAACTTGACAAATGCAAGTAGGAATCTTTAGTGCTTCTATTTAAAAAAGGGTTAAGGGGCACCTGGAAGGCTCAGTTGGAAGAGCATGCGAATCTTGATCTGGGGGTTGTGAGTTGGGTACAGAGATTACTTAAAAATTAAAAAAAGATCTTTAAAATTATTTTTTATTTATTTTATTATTTATGTTTTTTAAAAGATTTTATTCATTTATTTGACAGAGAGAGATCACAAGTAGGCAGAGAGGGAGGCAGAGAGAAAGCAGGAAACAGGCTCCCCGCTAAGCAGGGAGCCTGAGGCGGGACTCAGTCCCAGGACCCTGAGACCATGACCCGAGCCAAAGGCAGAGGCTTAACCCACTGAGCCACTCAGGCGCCCCTAAATTTTTTTTTTTTAAAAAGGAGTGAAGTCTAAAGCTTAGGTCAAATACCTTATCTCAACTCCCAGACCTTGAGAATGATACAGCCAAATTCAAACACAATACTGTTTGGTACTAGAACTGGAGCTCTGTGTTACTGTACAGGCTTCATTTATTTATTTTTTTTTTTTCTTTTTAATAAATAGTGACTTCCTACTAAGAGTCAGGTACTATTTAGATTGCTGAGAATTTCATGATGCAGTTGCATCATATGCAGTTGCAATTTACAGAGTTTATAGGATAGTGGGAGAAATGGGCATTTTTTTTTTAAAGCATACAAATATATAAATGAAGGACAGTAATGGAAAAGCATGGACTAGGGAAATCATAGGTCTTTGGGATCAGAAAGCTTTGCCTGAACAACTGATTCTTCAGCTGTGTCTGAAAGTTGAGTGGGGGAAGCAGAAGAATGCCAGGCAGCGGGAGAAGCATGTGCAAAGGCCCTGTAGTCAAAGAATCATGGTACACTTAAGGTAGAAAATGAAAGCCAGTGTGGCTGGTATTCAGAAACGGAAACAGATAGTGACTTCAGATGCGGAGAAAGGATTAGTGGAGAGAAGAGTGGAGGTGAACGGTTCCGCTGAGAGTACGGATGTGGGTGAGGCTGATGGCAGCAGCAAATGATGAGAAATACATGAATTTGAGGGATAAGTTGGTAAAAATCAATTGACTGGGTAATGGATCTGAAACAGAAGGAGGTATCTGAAAACTTCCCGTTCAGAACTTGCCCTGGGTGGTTGCTGTCCCTCTGACAGGCAGGGTAGTTTTCTTCCCTAAGGGCAAAGAGAGCAGGAAGATCTGAGAATTGGGATGGATTTTGAGGAAAACTCTTTCTCCATGCTGTTCCATGCCAATCCTGGCTGAGCAGAACTAAAGTTGCCTAGAGGTGAATTTGCCTCCAGCCGCAGGGTAGGGGACAGCAAGGGAGAAGTGTCTGGTAGATTTTTTGTCCTTCAGTGAAGGGTTTCTCCTTTTTTATTGGAGCGTGAGGCCAAGCCAGGTGCCATCCAGGAGCTGGATCTCACGGAGGCAGGCTAGAGTTTCCCTACAGGTGAACTGATGTCCAAGGTCGGGACAGGGTGCTGAATGAATTCAAAGCAGTTACCGAGTGCAGGGGGTGGGGAGAGGAGAGAATTGGAGCTCTGGTATCTTGAGGTAAGATAGTAGAGAGTTCTTTGGAGGCTTCTAGAAAGACAGATGCTGAAGTCGTTGGTGGTTAAATAACGTGCTTCTAGTAGGAGGACTGGGATTATTGAGACAGTTGGAATAACTCAGATATGGTTTTAGGACCTAGATCCAGTGACTTCCAGTGGGTTTGTTCTGTCCCTCCTTAGTTCAAAAGGCAGAAATGATAAGACTCACAGTTTTAGATTTTATGAGGCAGGGACCATACTTTATTCATTTTTTTATCTCTTCCCACAGAGGCATTCCATAAATTATTGTTTGTATTTTCATAGTAAGGTATTATCCTGTTTTTCTCCAAAACAATTATGATTAAAAATAGTTTTAATAAAAACCTATCATTTGTATGGGGGAATCTTACAGAGTATTACCATGAAATTATATTTTAATTATAACCCTATCAAAGTGCCTTGTTAAACGGAGATTTTGTAAAATTGGGTTTGTTCAGGAAAATCTGGAAGTCATGAACATTGTTTCTGTGAGGATCTCCACCAGGTTCTTGGTCTCATCTGGGTCATTGTGTGCCCAAAATATAAGGGCAGGGGGAGGATTTGGGAGGTTATGCTGTCATCGCCCAGGCTGGTCTCTCCAGCAAGTGCTTCTGGGGGTCACCCACATCTTCTGGCTCCATCTCTCCTGTCTGTAACCACCGCCCCACTCCCGCGCACTTATTAGCTGCCCTCTCAGTGGCTGCACTCTGACCAACTCTTGCATGTCTTCTCCTGTCTGCCCTGGAAGCTTGACCCTAGTGCACCACAAAGCGAGACTATTCAAATGTGCAGCTAATGGAGGTAAATTTCCTTCCCACCTTCCCACCCTATTTCAGCCCTAAGAAAAAAGGAAACAGAGTCTGGAAGTTCTTCTCTGGAGGACATTCTGGTGTTGCCTTGAGGGCAAGCAGGTGGATCAGACTTACGGGGTGTGGTGAAACATGGATGAGTAGAGGTCAAATGCCTTAGCATGTGTCTTTCACTTTGCACACCAAATGGGCTCTTGAAAATGAATCATAAATTTTTTGTTTGTTTTGTTTTGTTGAGGGTAGTTAGAATAAAAGAATTCTGGGGACCATAGACTTCTCTAACTTCAGCTCTGAGATGTCAGTCTCTATGTTGCCTTTCCTTTCCGAGAGGCTAGCAGGGGAGCGTGGGAGCCCCTAGACGCAGCTTGATGGCTTGCTAGCATGTGGGAACCGGGTTCTTCGGCTCTCTTCCCTGTCTGCTGTTTCCTCTTTTCAGGTGTCTGCATCTCAAGCGATCTTTCCTATCTCAGTGTTTTTCCCTGATGGATTTTCTTGGTTCATATCCTAGAATCTCACAACACAGAAGTCTGTTCTTCTCTTAAATCCCAACTCTTTCCTGAAAAAATTTTACCACTCACTTTTAATCAAATGTCTGCCCTTATGTGTCTGGGTCCATTTCTCTCCATCTCTTCCCTGGCTGCGGGGAGGGGTGTGAGAAGATCTTGCCTCCCTTCTTCCTTTTGTTGTACACAGCACAGTGAGTCTTTACTCTCTTAAGGCTATGTCATAAATCATGACCGCTGTCTTCCCATTAGGCGACCCCATGTGCCCATTCTGTTTCTCCTTAATAACCTCTGGGCAGTCCTCATGCTCAGAATATTATTCTTGCAGAACAAAAAGTCTGTTTCCTTCACTACATTCTGGTTTGTGACTGTTTGGCTTTGTTTAGGTCAATGTGTTCTTTTAGGAATATATATTTTTTCTTCTTGCCCTAGAAGCAGCCACGGGTTGTGCCATTAGAATACAAGATACATTTATAACTTCGTGTGACCTGGATTTGGTGCAGGTAATGCTGAGACAATGATGAATGTGCCCTGATAAACACCAGAAAGCCTTGAGAAAACACATTAAAAAATAGGGATGATGCACTGGGTTCTACTAATTTGAAGTAAAATGTCTTTTGGGGCTTGGATCCAGCAAACCTGTCTCATGCCCCTGCCCTCTATCACAGATGATACAGGGAGCTCCATGTACGTGGTCTTACATAATTTTCAGAGAATTTTATCATGTGAGCATTATGGTGCCCATTTTGTAAATGAGATCAAGAAGGTTCAGAGAGGAAAGAAACATACAAAACTAGAGGCCATCTGACTCTTGGGCATTTTCCACATGCAGCCTTTGATGCATTGCATTTCTTTAAGAACACGCTTTCATTTCTGACTCAGCCATTTCCCATGTTGGTGACATTAGTAGTGCTAGATTCCTTTTTTTTTTTTTTTAAGATTTTATTTATTTATTTGACAGACAGAGATCACAAGTAGGCAGAGAGGCAGGCAGAGAGAGAGGAGAAAGCAGGCTCCCTGCTGAGCAGAGCGCCCGATGGGGGGCTCGATCCCAGGACCCTGGGATCATGACCTGAGCCAAAGGCAGAGGCTTAACCCACTGAGCCACCCAGGCGCCACGTAGTGCTAGGTTCCTGTAGAGCATTCTTTATGGAAGTGGACCAAGGAATTCTTCCAGTCAGGGCTCCAGTGGATTGGGGTGATGTTCACTGTGTCATCCTAATCATGTACTTTCCCCCCACTCAGGTCCCTACTGAGGTTGATAGCCTTACACGTATTGAGAATCCCAAGAGGCAGATACTGTGGGGCCTCCTGATTCCATGTCATGTAAAGGAATGAGCAGAGGCACTGGGGACAGACCTGAGATGAATATAGCCTCTGTTTCCTGCTAGCGGGTTGACCTTGTCAAGTTCTTGATCTTTTGTAGACTTAGTTAGCCCATCTATCCCATGACTTGGGTGAGGAATGAATGTGATCGTGAAAATAGAAGTAGTAGAGAGGGCAGGGCCTGGGGTTAGGTGCCTGACAACCGTCACTTCTTTCCCCTGTCTAATGCACTAGGTAAGGGAGACATTCTTTCTGATACTGTATTTGATCAGGAGAAAACACACACTAGACCGATGCAAGTGAGCTGGTACAGAAATTAATCAGTCTGTATTCGAGGACCAAATGCTGTCGAGAGAGATGTTTTCTGTAGAAGCCATAAGTAATTGCCAAGGAACTAGAGAAACTGAGAAAATATTGCAGTGTTCAATAACATTCTTGTTTTAAAGAACCTAAACTAATACAAAGAGGGAAAAATATGGTGTTGGCATTAGCACTTTGGGGCTTGCTTGGAGGAACACGTATGTCTTGTCATTCCTTGGCTGTTATCCAGCGCCAATATTTTAGTCTAGCTGGAAGAGAGTCAGATATTTGGAACAGCTCCGGGTGACAGCGTGCACTCCCCTCAGCCATGTGCACAGCGTGGTTGCTCGTGTTCCCCTCCCTTCTGCTCACAGGTGGCGTTGTTCAGTCATGGCACAGTGACTTTAATAGATATTAAAAATGTGGCTGTTTGAGCGTGTCATTCTCGAAACCCCATCGAAACTCTCTGTGGAAGCATATGTGAATGAGTGTGGTCCTGGGCCATTACTTGCTGCAACAGGAACTGTTCCTCTTGATCTGTGACATTGAATAGCCAAAGAGTCTTGTAATCATGTATAATTTGTCTATTAGTTTTGTCTTTTTGCCAAGCATAGTTAAAATTGTGTAACGAAGGAGACTATTTTTATTGTGAATTCCTGGTTAAAAAAAAAAGGCATTTTTCTTCAGAGTTATTAACTTGATTTTACAGTTGACCTTTAAAGGAATGTCTATGGCTTCAGATACTCAAAAGCTCAGCAAAATATTATCCTCCATATAATTTAAATAGTCATTATAGTTTGGGCTATAGGCACTGAATGTATATCAGAAGATATGATTTTTTTTTAATTTTGAAATTTTATTGTAAAGGAAAAAAAATCTTGTTTTATTGGTGCATTGAGTGATGGTTGACCTTTTCTAATTAAATTTCCTCTTCACATTTCAGCTGCACATAATTCTAGAAGGTCACTGGTTGGCATTAGCAATTCCAGAAATGAATGGTCATGATGTCACATCCTAGAATTGACAAATTAGTTTGTTTGATATCCCATTATCTATTGTATCCATTGTTGTAATGAGGGATGGAAACATTCAAGATGGATTTAAGACTTGAAATTTTCTGAAAACCAAGAAATAAGAGTCTTTAATGGGTTTTCCTACCCATTCATTTCTCCATACAAATTTTTCATTTTTATGTTTTGTTTGTTTGTTTGTTTGTTTTGCATTATGACATAGTGTACTGGACAGGAGTTCTCTACAGTCTTGTCACATAGAAATAAAACAGAAAACTGTTAGTCCAGTCTAAATTTCACTTGGTCTTCAAGAAAGGGTGAGAGATCTTGGATGGGTCATTAATTGTTTATGGATTGTTTCCTCCTCTGGACTAAATGACCACTTGTTGCTTTCTGATTTTAATTAATTGCAATTTAAATATTTTCTGGTAACCAATATTATGATTCTTAAATAATCTGGATCAGTGCATTGTTTATAATCTCAGATATTTCTCTTATTTTGTAATGCAATAATTATTGATCCATATAAACCATTAATAATTGCTTTGTGCTTATTCCAGACACCAAGTAAGTGGCGAGCAAAGCCAGACCCAAAGTCTTTGCCTTAAATTGAAATATCAGCTCGGATAAATGCTCTGGTTGAGTGGACATGGTGCTGAGGGAGATCATTCAGGAGAGGTGACCTGTCTGGGAACTGAGGGAAGACTTCTCCGAGTAGTGAGTCCCAAGTGGCATCTGAAGAGTGCACAGGCATTAACTGGGTAAAAGCGTAAGGGAAGATTCCAGGGAGAAGCAACAGCTTCTGGGGATAGACAGAAGGCAAGTGTAACTTGGGCAAAACACAGCAGGTGTGATGGTAGAAGACGTTAGAAGAGCACAGAGTAGGTTGGAGACCACTGAGGTTTTTAGGGAAGGTGACAATGTAATTCATCATCCAAACTGGGACATCTCTGGATGTGAAAGGGCACTATTGATATGAAGCTGGAAGAATGGGTGTAAGCCAATATGTAGGATGGAATACTCTACTTAAAAGCCATTTTAGGAAGCTTTGGTTTTTATTTTAAGTACAACCAGAATCCACTGAAGAGTTTTAAGCCAGGAGACTAAAATGTTCAGATTTGGCTTTTAAGAATAATTCTGACTGCTATGTTCTTGCAGCATTATTTACGGTAGCCAAGATATGGAAGCAACCCAAGTGTCCATCAGTGGAGGATGAATGGATAAAGAAGATATCACACACACAAACACACAGACACAGACACACACACACACACTGGAATACCACCCAGCCATAAAATAGAATGAAGTCTTATCATTTGTGATAGTGTGGATAGAATTTGAGGGTATTATACTAAATAAAATAAGCCACACAAAAAAAGACAAATACTGCATTTTCACTTAAAAGTAAGATCTAAAAAAAAAGAAATGAAACCCAGACTGGTTAGATCCAGAGAACAAACTGATGATTGATGGAAGTGGGCAAAATGGATGAAAGGGATCAAGGGGTGCAGACTTCCAGGTATAAAATAAATAAGTCATGGAGATACAAGTACAGCATGGGGAATACAGTCAATAATATTGTATTAACTTTGTATGGTGACAGATGGTAGCTAGACTTACTGACTTACTGTGATCAGCATAATATATGCAAATGTCGAATCACTGTGTTGCACACCTGAAACTCATGAAATTGTGTCAATTTTTATTCAATGAGAGTAAATATAAAAATAAAAATCACTCTATTGCAATGTGAAGAAAAGACTAAAGGATGTCCCAGAGTGGGAGTGAGTAGACCTGTTACAGGTCTGTTATCAAGTTTTTAGGGGAGTTAGAACTTAGCAGAGGTGAGAAGTGAGCAGATATGAGAGAAGTTAAAGTGAACATCATCTTGGATGGAGAACTGATTGCACAGAGGGCCCCAAGTTGTTTCCACCTGTTTAGATCCACACCCTTTGGTATTATCCTCCCCACTGAAGTCAGGGTTTAGCTAGGTAATTTTGCCAGTGGACTAGTAGCAAGTGTATCATAAGCAGAGCCTTGAAAAACATGCATTCATTATTCTTAGGCTCTTGATGCTCCTGGACTCTTGCAACCGATCTGGGCTAGCTGATAGGAGGATGAGAGAACATGTGGAAAGAGTCTGGGCATCCCAGCAGAGGCCATCATAAACCTGGAAACAAAGCCAGCACCAGCCAAGCAAACAGCTGATGGCAAATGTGGAGAGCAGGCAAGCCTGGCTCAGACCAGGAGAACCACTCAGCTGAGCCCTGCCTGAATGGTCGACCTGCTGAGTCAAGGACTGGGATAAACAATTGTTTGTTTGGCATGGTTTGTTACATAGCAGTAAATACAGAGACTGTTCACTGAGAGGAGACTGTGAAAGAGAGCCGGTTTAATTTAGATGTGCTGACTTTGAGGAAGTGACATCAAACAGGAGTGTGCTGTATAAGGGAAGCTTAGCTGATTATTATCAGAGTAGTGATAGAGGATAAAACTAGCTATAAAAGAAAATTTTTGCATTTTACTACTGTATGTTCAATACAACAATACTGAATAATCTATTTTTGTTTCCTCAAGAGGGGAGTTGAGTGTTGAGGACTAACAAATATTAAATGTCCCTTGACTCTCTTACTTCCTGGCACATGGGGTTGAAGGACAGTAGTTTTGATGACATTAGAGATGTTATAGCATAAGCCCATTCTCTGGCTGGAAGTGGGGCCTTACTGCCTGGCAACTCTGGCTCTGGGCATATTAGTAAAGAAAGAGGTGTGCTGCTTGAAGCTCTCTTTCTGTGTTCCTCTCAGGGCTTCTGTGCTTGAGACTCAGATAATCTCATCACTTCTCCAAGTCCTTTGCTTGGGAAAGAACCTTACAAGCTTAGTTCATACTAAGATGTGAATGACTGATAAGGATAAAGTTTTTTGTGTTACGTAGAACACTAAATATTTTGTAGTACTTTTTGATAGTTGAGGTATAAATGATATAGAATATTACATTAGTTTCAGATATATAATGATAATTCAATATTTGCATATAATGCAAAATAAATCTAGTTGACATCTGTCACTACACATAATCACAGAATTTTGTGTGTGTGATGAAACTTTTAACTTTTAATGTTTTAGCAACTTTCAAATATGCAGTTATGGTCACCATGCTATACATTGCATCCCCATGATTTTATTTTATAACTAGAAATTTGTGCCTTTTGACAACCTTTACCCACTTCACCTTTCCCCCACCCTCCTCTGGCAACCACCTATCTGTTCTGTGTATCTAAAACAATGGTTTTCATAATTTTTGTTTTTTGGTTTTTTTTAGATTCCACAAGTAAGTGAGATCATATGGTGTTTGTCCTTCTGTACTTACATAATGTCTTCAAAGCCCATCATTGTCACAAACTACAAAATTTATTCTTTTTTATAAAAGATTTGTTTATTTTAGAGAGAGAGAATGTGAGTGAGCACAGGTGGGAGGGACAAAGGGTGAGGGAGAGAGAGTCTGAAGCAGACTCCCTGCTAAGTGAGGAGCACAACTCAGGACTTGATCTCATGACCCTGAGATGACAACATGAATTGAAACCAAGAGTCGGATGCTCAACTGACTGTGCCACACAGGCACCTCTAAAATTTACTCCTTTTTTTGGCTGAGTAATATTCCTCCCTCTGTGTGTCTATGACATATACCACTAAATCTTAAACAAGAAGAAATCTCTCTGTGTTCTGAAAAATGCAATTATATGAGTATGGGGAAGATGTTTTAATATGCAACTTAGTTGGACTACTACTCTGCAATTTGCTTTTATATATTGAAAATAGAACCCCATGGTCACAGAACTGTAGACTTTTAGATGTTTTCAAATCTAGAATAACCACACTCCAGTGGACTTAATATTTTATCCCCACAAAATCCTGTTTCCCCTCTTACATATCTTTTTATGATTTAATAATACCAAACTTCCTCCATTTCTCAGGCTGAAAACTATTGAATTATATTTGGCCTCACTCACCTGCCACATCCTAATCTTGGGATTCTGCCCAGTCTAATGCTCTTCACCTCATCTCTGTCCCTTCCTGCTCTTTCAGAAGGAGATCAAACCTTCATCAGATCCCACTTGGCTTGATGTCTCTTGCCTCCTCACCCTTGTTCTAAATCTCTCTTGTCTTCTAACTAGCCTAAAAATGTCACCAGGGTTGCCTTTTTCTTTTTAATTTTAAATTTTTAATTTTTTATAAACATATATTTTTATCCCCAGGGGTACAGGTCTGTGAAACAAGACAGGATTGCCTTTCTTATGTCTAGATCTGATCTTGTCCTCATTCTCTTTGTAAAGCTTCGATGATGCACTTTCTTGTAGGATAAAGGCTAAATTTGATAACAGAGCATCCATGAGCCCTTTTGAGGGCTGCCAAAATAGGGCTTGACTCACCTGTTATTTTTGCTTGAAATCAAGTAGAAATTGCAGGATACTAAGGGCAAAGACTGGCTGAAGAATTTCATTCACCCTCATTTCCAGCCAAATATGGTTCCATAGTTCCATGCCTTTGTCTGAAGATGCAATTCTAGAGCTATACAAGGGACCTATATCCAGGGTAAGTGTAGCTCGGTCTTTCAATTGGAGGGATACTTGTGAGTTATTGCTAAGCAGTTCTAGGCAATTTTACCACAGAGGTGTGCTGAAGTGGCAGAGGGATTAGAAGTATTCTTTTACTTAGGACAGAAATGGCAGGCCCCTGAATACATCTGATCACTTTTATTTTGCCTCATTTGGGACACTGATGAGCAGTGTTTCCCTGTATTTTATAGAAACATAAAAGAAATCAAGCATCACGAATAACCAGTTGGGGGCATATAGATGGGTCACACCCCATGGCCTCTCCTCTAGTTCCTCACCCCAATACCCAGCTCCTATCCTGAGCAGGGTTATCTTCTGTCTCGACTGCCTGGAGACCCAGAGTTCTTGTAGAATCTGCATAAAAAACCTAAGACAGTAGACAAGTAGACACGATCTGTGAATCCCTTTGGCCTTCCTTCAGAAAGAGACATCGAACATGCTTTGCCAAGGAACCTTCAGTCCCAGGTATGGGATTTTCTCTAAAGAGTCTCTCAATGGGCTTTCTTTAGCCCATCCTGGTCCTTCTGGACTCAGCTCCTGGCATTTACCCAGATGGACCCTAAGATCATGTCAAATCAGATACTCTTCATTCACCACAGGCTAGGATTTACCACTAACTGTGTTTCATTTTATTAAGGCTGTTCACCCTCTCAGAGTGAATGCCTGTTCTTCCCCTTTCATGTCTCGAGAAGCCCACACTCATTCACGATACAGCTTGCATACACTTGCACCATGAAGACTACCATGACTTACGATCCCTCCTCAGCATTCTTTTTTGTAATATATGTGTGTTTGTGTGTTTCCTGTATACCAAGGGCTCCCCTCTCTCCATAATAAGGCCCAGAGGGTAAGGATTATTTTAGTCCTTTTCCATAGGAGGTGCTTATTAGCACATATGGGGTCAGTGAATCTATGAATGAGAGAATGGCCCTTGGGTTTCAGCCAGACATCTGTCAGTGCAGAATGTCATTACTTTTAAAGTGGACTTTTGGTTCTTAGGAAATGCTTTGTGGGTGACCTCAGATCAGCTGTCTGGGGCTCTTGCCTGACATTCTGGGACCATTAGGAAATAGGAAGGAAGATCCCTGCTCAGCTGTCATCTTGGGTTACTGCTTTCAGGTGTTAACCGAAATGACCCAATTAAGCAAGTGTTTTAAAGCCCCGAATTCTTGTTCAGTAGAGAAAAAGCTCAATTATTCACAGACTCCTTTCAAAGAAGTCTACATTTTGCAGACACAGAAACCAGGTTACCTTTTGTCAAGTGGAACTATTTTGTTATTTCCCTTTCTGATTATAAAATGATATACAATGATTATTTTTCTCTATATTGTCTTAATTATTTATTTTCATTGGAAATGCAAATCCTATTCTTTTTTTAATTTAAATTCGCTTAGCCAATATATAGTACATCATTAATTTCAGATGTAGAATTCAATAGTTTATCAGTTACATATAATACCCAGTGCTCATCACATCATGTGCCCTCTTTAATGCCCATCACCAAATTACCCCAACCCCCAACCAACTTCCCTCCATTAAACCTCAGTGTTTACATTACATACATTACATACATTAATATTCCATTGTGTGCATATATATACGGCATCTTCTTTATCCATTCATCTGTTGATGGACATCTCGGCTCTTTGCACAGTTTGGCTATTGTGGACATTGATGCTGTGAACATTGGAGTGCAGGTGCCCCTTTGGATCACTACATTTGTATCTTTGGAGTAAATAGGTATTAGTGTAATTGCTGAGCCATAGGGTAGCTCTCTTTTTAACTAGTTGAGAACCTCCATACTATTTTCCAGAGCGGCTAGCTGTAACAGCTTTCATTTCCACTAGCAGTGTGGGAGTGAGATCCCCTTTCTCTGCATCCTGGCCAACATTTGTTGTTTCCTGTCTTGTTAAGTTTAGCCATTCTGACAGGTGTGAGGTGGTACCTCATTGTGGTTTTGGTTTGTATTTCCCTCATGCCAAGTGATGTTGAAAATTTTTTCATGTGTCTGTTGGCTTTTTGTATGTCTTCACTGGAGAAGCATCTGTTCATGTCTTCTACCCATTTCTTGACTGGAGTGTTTGTGTTTTGGGTGTTGAATTTGTGAAAATCCCATGCTTGAGAGCTATCATTAATAGTATGGTATAGATCCTTTCTGGTTTCTTTACTTGAATATCACTGCATGCATATATATATGTATACACACACACGCATATGTGTATATATATATATATATATATATATAATTTTGATAGTTATGTTTCTATAGTTGCATATGTGTATATACATACGTAACATTTATATATAAGCTATATATATTATTTATATACTAACTATATATTGGCAGAAATATTTCTGCCAAAATGTACATGTATATATGTAGGTAGTATATATAAAATGGGGTCACAATTGGTAATGTTCTGCCTAATAAAACAGTTCAGTCAAATTCTTATTCAAACACTTAGCAGATAAATCTTGTCATTTTCAATGGTTTCTCTTTTTAATATTATATTGAATGAATATTCTGTAATTTATTCCATCAGTTTCTTATTAATGGTTATGCATGTTATATCAACTTTTAAATTATATTTTTGTGCACTTTTACAAGTATTTATTTTGATTAAAGTCCTACTGATGACATTACTATGTTAAAGTGTATGCACATTTTCTAGCCTTTTGATACATGGTCATGTTGCCCACCAAAAAGATTGGACTGATTGTATTCCCACTATCAGTGTATTAAATTGTCCATTTTACCGTATCCTCACAAATACTAGATATTATTGAGCTTTTAATCTTTGTGAATTTTTTAGGTTTTAAAAATAAGATTTCATTATTTGATACAGCTTTGATTACTGGCAAGGTTGATTATCATGTCCTGTGTATGTTCCTCTTTCCTAAATATTCATTATCTTTTCCAAATTCTATATTATGTCATTTTTCCTTAATAACTGACTTGTACTTTTGTTTTTTGTCTCTCTCCCCACCCCACACCATTTGGGCAATTGTCTTCTAACTTTGAGGGATGTGTGTGTGTGTGTGTGTGTGTGTGTGTGTATGTGAGTGTGTATTTGTCAAAGGCCAGTACTATTCAGATGAGGTTTTGCTGAAAGACATGAAACCAAAATCAACTGAAACAAATTCTGCCAGAATGTATGAAGTAGTTTAGAAAGAGGAAATGGAAATGTAGGGGAGTACTTTTGCACCTGAGGTCCCTGCGAGTCAGCTGGCATGTTTCTGCTCCTGCTTCTCATTCTTCGAACATTTGCCCTAGTCTGTTCATTGTATTTGCACAGGAGCTATAGTTTTTAACCAGGGAATCCATGAACTTCCATGGGCTTTGTTGATATAATTCTAGAGATCTTCAAAGTTAGATGGGAAAAAAATTATATCTTTATGTGCACTGATGTCTTGAAATTTAGTATTTCTTTCTACTATAAATGTGAGCAATCAGCCGTAGTAATATGTAGCAGTTCCTGATAGCTGACACCAATAAAAACCACCACTGTTCTAAAATCATGTGCTATTGGAAAGATCTTGTATTATAATTTGTGCTCATCACTGTTATGAAATGAAGCTAATCTTATTATTTTATTAAAAAAGTCACTCTTCTGAGTAACATTAACAAAAAACATTATTTTAATAGTTGCATTTCACTATAATTGGTTTATTTTATAATCCTGTATGTTTTGTTTTGTGTATTTACAAATAATTATTTTGAGAAGGGGTCTCTAGGCTCCATCAGACTACCAAAGGCATCCAACGCATATATAGGTTAGGAATCTTTGAGCTGGAGAAAGTGGTAGAGTTACTAGATGATTCTAACTGATTTCTTGATGAGAAGTTAGTGTTCCTTCCTTTTCCTGGACTCCTCCTTTCCCAGCATCCTTCTACCTTCTCTGGAATACCTGTTGTGGGCCCCTGGAAGCTTTTCAAATGTTCTATCAAATATATTAGCATCTATCCATATTCTACATTAAATACATTTTTATTATAAACATTTGAAAGAATTATAGTAATTTTACTTTTTAAATTACTTGATTATAAGAAACTAATTTAATTTACAACTGACTGTGATTTCTTGACAACCGTTGTGCTTACTCAGGGGTTCTTGCAAAGTAGGAAAATCCAAAATACAAATTGTTTTCTAAATGTAATGAAATTTTTATGAGCACTAAATTTAACAATTAATGAAGTTGACATAATGATACGTTTTATGTACATTTAATTAAACATTTAGTAATAGCGATTTTATAGTTTTTCTTTTTCTGTTTTGGAACCGATTTTTTAAAGTCTGTTTTGCGGACAGTGGAAAGCACCCAGGCCCTGAGGACTTGTTTGTCCTCCCAGTGGGGCAGTGCTTCCAGAAACAGCCTTTGCACGGAACACATCCTTCACCTCATTCACTTGACTGAAATCTCCTCCGTGTTGAGGGCTCTTTCCAGCCACCATCCAAAGGAGCAGCTGCTGCTGGCTACCCTTTCCATGGGTCCTACAAACAGTTCAGCCTATTCCTAGCTCCCCATGTCTTCCATTTATCCTGCAAAGCCCTCTCCTCCTTCCAAGATCGTTCCAGCCACACACACCCGCCTCTAGCTCTACTTAAACCAATGTGGATGGTCCTATCTCATGTGCCCTTTGACTGGTGAATCTACAGTCTCCTTTCCCTGCTGCTGTCCAGCCATCGCCTTGACTGACTGTCACAGCTTGTTGGACAAGCCGTCCTGCCTCCCAGACTCCAAGCTTTGAAGCAGGGTTTCAGCTTTGTTCTAGGTGTATCTCCAGCCCCCCAGACAACACATCGTCATCTCTCAAAGAGAGATTTGCTACCTGAGAATGAATGAATGATCTTTGTCTTCCATTCCAGCTCATTGCCCCCAATTACCCAGCACTGAACCTCTTCAGAGGTGTTAAAAAGGCAACATAGAAACTTCTGGTCACAACTTCCTGTCCTCTGGCTCTCCAACTCTTACATGCGAAGTTACCGTCTCTTTACCACACTGGGATCTCCAGCCCTTTCACTCTTTTCCTTTTCAGCTCATCTAGCTCTTACCTGTTGGTTTTGCTTCTTTCAGTGCTCTCCCAGACCAGTCTTTTGCCAGTGCCTTCAGTGTCCTAGCAGTAGTGACAATGGTAGTGTCATATTAGTGACTTGCTTTACTGAGTACAGCCAGGGCACTAGACCCTTAACTGCATTTACATTACATTAACTGCATTTAAGAGTCTTCTTGCGACTCTTTGAAGTGGGTACTCTTATTATGTCCATTAAAAAAACTAAGTTGAGGATAAAATAGATGAAGTAACTTGCTTAATATCAAATAATTTAAACGTTACAGAGCTAATATTTGTCATTCTTTACGATCTCTGTCTCTCTCTCTCCATATATATATATATATATATATACACACACACAGATTTCTAGATAAATCTCTAAATATCTATTTCTGTGTTTATAAGTATATCTATATGCCTATAGATACACAGATATTAAATCAGATCTTCTCTCCACTTCCTTACCTTGGGCACATTTACACTGGCTTCTCATCTCATTTACCTCCCACCCACAGGGACAACAAGCACCGTGGGAATGTTGGCCAAGGTTACCAACGAGCTGCTAATGATCAGTGCCAGTGAGACTTTTTAGTCCTTGGCTCACCTGATTTGAGCATACAACAGCAATGACTTCTAATGTTATTAAAACAAACAGATAAACTCATTCTCAGATTCTATGACTTATCTTTCATCTGCTATTTCTCTGACTTTTTTTTTCATTCCCCTTTGATTCTTGCCTTTCATTAAGTTGTTAAATTCTGATATGCTTAGAGACACCACCGTTGGCTCCCATCTCTTCTCTTTCTGAATATTTTATTTGTATTCTTTCACTTGCTGCCATGGCTTCAATCACACCCTACCTACTCACATTCAGCCCTCCCTCCTACTTCTAGATCTGGATATCCACATGCCTCATGGATTCCTCCATATGGGGTATCTGGAAGTCCCATAGATGCTGCTTATGTTTAATCAGATCCAAATACATCCCCTATATTTCCAGTCCTGGTAAATGAGGCTCCAGTCTGGATATCTAGGGGTCATTCTTGTTTCCATCCACTGCTTTCAGTGCATAAGTAAGTCCCATCTATGTACTCACTTAGTCTCTCTGACATGTTTCCTCCAATTATGGTCACTCTGGTTTTTGCATCCTGCCTGGCTTTACCCCTACTCATCGTTCACATAGCTGGCAGAAGATCCTTCTTTTTTGATCCTTTAAAACCCATTCCTTCATGACCTTTCCCCTGTTTAATACTATTACTTCCAATCTCACCTGCCTTCCTTCTTGGGGGATGTTTCCTTTTCCTCTTCTATAACTTGCCATAAAATACTTCCAGCATGTGTGTGTGTGTGTGTGTGTGTGTGTGTTTATATATTTTTTTTTGGTTTGACTACTTTCTTCCTAAGCAATCCCCATACCGTTACATTTTGTATCTCCAGTGCTTGCTGTGTACTTTTCTCACAATTGGTGCTCAATAAATATTTACTGAATGAATGAGGATCACAGGATGCTACTTTAAGATTGCAGCTAAACATTAGTGCTGAAAGATATTAATAGCAATACCAGGAAAACAAAGGCTTCTGGGTAATATCAAATTTGAGAGAAAGAACTTGCCATTTTCTGACTGATGTTGACTCCTTATTATTGGTATAACATTGGCCACTGGGTTCTTCCCTTTAATATCCTGTGTATTTTCATGGTGGGCCTTTTGCAGTAGGCCAGCAAAAGTTAGAGGAGCTATCATCATTTTTACCAGTGGGCCTTATATGTTTCCTTAGACTCAGGACCTCAGCCAGCAAATGTACTCCTCTGATGTCCTTCCTTCCTCATATTCCTGAGACCATCGAGCTCAGGTGAGTTGAGTCAGGCTCTTCCTTATTCCATCTGGTGGACTGTAAGTTTGAAAAGTCAGAAGGTAGACAGTGTATCATGTTTCTGCTGCTTTATATTTCTATCTCATCTTTCCTTTTTGCGTTTCTCTGTAATTCATCTGGGATGCTTACCTTTTAAAAAAAATCCTGACTTCTATTCTCACCTCAATTACCAGCTTACTGTGTGGCCTGGAATAAGTCACTCAGGTTCTCTGTGCCTGCTTCTTTTTCTGTAAAAGAAAGATGCTTTCCAAGTTTCTATCCTGGCATGATGTTCTGGGATTTTAAGTACTGTGGTGGTTCCTGTAGTTAAACGCCCATATGCTTTTGTTTGCAGTGTCTTAATAGAGCGATGCTTAGCTCATTGCTTTAAGAGGACTGTTGCCTGTGCTGAACACCATACTTTGCCAGGGATGGTAGGTAGATTCTCAAATGTCCATTCTCTGTGAGGAGAGTTGGAAAAGTGAATGCAACACAAAATATATTTCCTCAGGCTTTACAGTTGGTTAAGTCCCTGAAACCAGTTCTCAAACATTTTTTTCAAGCTTTTAACTCATATCTTGTATTTTAGTAATTAAAAAAAATCTGGCACTCTCCCATAGCAACTTATTTCTAGATATGTTTCCTGAGGCAAGGGAAATAAAAGCAAAATAAACTACTGGGAATTCATCAAAATAAAAATTGGCACAACAAAGGAAACAATCAAAACTAAGAGGTAACCTATGGAATGGGGGAGAAGATATTTGCATATAAAATATCTAATAAAGAATTAGTATCCAAAATATGTAAGAACTTACCAAACCCAACATGCAAAAATGAGTAATTCAATTAAAAATAGGCAGAAGACACGAATAGACATTTCTACAAAGGAAATATGCAGATGGCCAATAGACACATGAAAAGATTATCAACATAACTTATCAGAGAAATACAAATCAATACTACAGTGAGGTATCAGTTCACACCTGTCAGAATGGCTAAAATCAACAACACAAGAAATCACAGATGTTGGCAAGAATGTGGAGAAAGAGATACCCTCTTGCACTGTTGGTGGGAGTGCAAAATTGGTGCAATCACTGGGGAAAACAATATGGAATTTCCTCAAAAAGTTAAAAATAGAACCATCCTACAATCCACCATTGCACTACTAGGTATTTACCCAAAGAATACGAAATACTAATTCAAAGGGATACATGCACCCTGTTGTTTATAGAAGCATTATCCACAATAGCCAAATTATGCAAACAGCTCAAATGTATGCTAACTGATAAATGGATAAAGAACATGTATATATACGATGGAATATTACTCAGCCATAAAAAGGAATGAAATTCTGTCCTTTGCAACGACATGGATGGAGCTAGAGAGTAAATAAAGGGAAATAAATCAGTCAAAGAAATACAAATACCATATGATTTCACTCATAAATGGAATTTAAGAAACAAAATAAATGAGAGGCAAACCAAGAAACAGACTCTTAACTACAGAGAACAAACTGAAGGTTAATATATGGAGCATTATGTTATCCTCTGTGACAGAAAATATTGAATATAATGTAACTTTTCTGTGTAACTAAGGACATCTCTTTTATTCCTTTGTTTGACACTTATTTATTATCTCCAAATATGTGCCAAATACAGTGCTAAGTATTGTGTATTTACTACCTTCAGCATGCACAGATTTATCACCACCATTACTTAATCACTTATCACCATTACTTATTACTTATTATCACCATGCCTTACTATTATGGCTTCACTTACACAACTTGACTATTTTGCTGGTACATGCAATACCTAGAGTTTTGAATAATGATAAGGTAGAGTTCCTGCTTGGAACATCCAACTTGGCGAGCAGTTCAGATGGTCTCAGGGAACCCTCTGACACAAGTGGAGTCAGCCATGCCTCAGAGCTGGCCTTTTAGGCATTAGTCATAGGTTTTCTCCCAAGAAAAAGCTGGAAATAGTTTATGTTGTTCAAAACTCAAACTCAACCAGCTCTATAATATTTAGCTCACAAAAGTTATTGATTTTATTGTCTTATTTGCAATAAAAATTGATATAGGCCCCCATGATACATTTTAGGTATTTTTCAAATCCTTGTACATTTATTTAATTCAAAAACCAAAAATACTTGTTGCAAAATTCAAGAAAAGAGGCATTATTGCAAAATATAATTTCTTTGTTAATATATTTAAAGATATTACTTTCTTAAATTTTTGACAATTCAGACTTCTTTCAGTAGGGGACTTTCAAGGTTGGCCCCTGGAGTAGCTATCTGTAGCCCTAGGGAGTAGTTCTGTTTTGGAAAAGCTGCTGTATAATGTAAAGCGAATCCTACTTCCCCTTTGACTTTTACTATAAACCTCAACATGCTATTCTATCGAGGGTGAAGAGTAGACTGATGAATATTTTCTCCTGAGAGAGGGCTGCTTGCCATGGTCTTCCGGAATGTAAGACATGCTACCATGCTAGCTAGTCACTCCTCCTTTTTTTGTCTCCACTTGGTAGTACCTTTCTAACTCAGAATCTGGATGAGTTGGGACGTGCTCTAGGCATCGAGGATGCAATGAATGAAGTCTTCGTCCTTGTGAAGTGGAGTGATCTAGCAAGATAATGGGCTGGTGTCTCCTTGGTTTCAAGAGTTTGTTTAGGTGTATTTTATTTTTATTTTGAGTGCAGAGTTGGAAAACATTTGCACAGATGGCCTTAAGTACAAGGGAGATGGGCATTTTGCACAGATGGCCTTAAGTACAAGGGAGACGGGTGGCTGCCTTGAAGGACTAACCACTTTATAAATTCTGTTTCCAGAATGACTTCAAGTTATTAATTCCAATAGTCTGCACCTCTGAGGGACAGTGAGAGAGGAAAATCCATAAGACAGAAACACAAACGTGTTTTTTTTCAATCTGCATGTGTATTTCATGATGATGGTGATGATGATGATGATGATGTTTTGTTAGTCACCATACACTACATCGTTAGTTTTTGATGTAGTGTTCCAAGATTATTTATGTTTAACACCCAGTGCTCCATGCAATACGTACCCTCCTTAATACCCATCACAGGCTAACCCATCCCTGCATGACCCTCCCCTCTAAAACCCTCAGTTTGTTTCTCAGAGTCCATAGTCTCTCATGGTTTGTTTCCCCCTTCGATTTCCCCACCTTCACTTTTCCCCTCCTTCGCCTAGTGTCCTCCATGCTATTCCTTATGTTCCACAAGTAAGTGAAGCCATATCATAATTGACTTTCTCTGCTTGACTTATTTCACTCAGCATTATCTCCTCCAGTCCCATCCATATTGATCCAAAAGTTGGGTGTTCATCCTTTCTGATGGCTGAGTAATACTCCGTTGTATATATGGAACACACCTTTTTATCCACTCATCTGTTGAAGGCCATCTTGGCTTTTTCCACAGTTTGGCTACTGTGGAATTTGCTGCTATGGACATTGGAGTACATATGGCCCTTGTTTTGACTACATCTGTATCTTTGGGGTAAATACCCAGTAGTGCAATTGCCAGATGATAGGGTAGCTCTATTTTTAATTTTTTTGAGGAACTTCCACACTGTTTTCCAAAGTGACTGCTTCAACTTGCACACCAATAGTGTAAGAGGGTTCCCCTTTCTCTACATCCTCTTTAACATTCATTGTTTATTGCCTTGTTAATTCTGGCCATTCTAACTGGTGTAAGATGGTATCTCAGTATGGTTTTGATTTGAATTTCCCTGATGGTTAATGATGATGAACATATTTTCATGCGTCTGTTAGCCATTTGTATGTCTTTATTGGATAAATGTCTGTTCCTGTCTTCTGCCCATTTTTTGACTTGATTATCTGTTTTTTGGGTGTTGAGTTTGAGAAGTTCTTTATAGATCTTGGATATTTCATTCTGTGTTTTTAAAAATTACGAACACAAATCATGTTTTGCAAATTTTATAATTTATAAATTTTATAATTCCTTAAAAAAGTGTTTTTACATACTACCCTAAAATATAGGAAAGGGTTTTCAATTTAATATCAAATATACTGTATGTATAAATTAAAAGTCCTTTTCTACATTTTTAGAGTTGTAAAATTCATGTATGTTTTTGTTTACTCATATAAAACATACACATATGTATGTGTATGTTTTTCATTCCTGGATTAGTCAATACACTTACTGAGGTAATACTCTCAGATAGTAAAAATTTTAGTATGCAACAGTTGCTAATAACTTAATCTTTAATAGATGTAGTGGATGCTTTAAGACATCTGAGCTTCAGGTGTGCTTTTGATCATAAATTAAGAATCAATAATTTGCAAAATATTGGTACCATATGTTGGCTCATTGAACATAATAATAAAAAAATAAATATACTATTAAGGTGTACCTCATTTAAAACTGGAGATATAGTTCTAGGAAGCTATATGTAAGTGAATTTTTCTACTCTAAGAGTAGTTTTTTTTATTGGTTTGTATTTTGTTTAGAGAAATGTTTGATCATGTGCTCTGACCCTACTGCTGATCTTTTATCCTATCTTTCCAGTGCCTGCATCTTTCTCAGGATTTTCCAGCGCAACTCAGCATGTTCTCAACTGAAATCATCATTTTACCCAAATAATTTCCTCTTCCCAACTAGCTTCTGATGGGAGTGTCGCCATTCTCCCAGTCACCCAAACTCAAGCACTCAGTCATACTCAGCTCCTATCCTTCATGTATCCAAGCTTAAAACCATAACTTACTGTTCTTGCCTCCAAACACATGCTCTCTGACACAGGAATCCTGACTTTAAATTTCAGATGGGTCCTAGAGAAGTCATTCCTCATGGCAGTCTGTAGCCCTGATGAGAGGATGTGCTGTGAATAATATCATCTATACCCCAACAGAAGTGATATTCGGTTTTCTGGATAGGCTTATGTGCAGCAAAACATAAGAATAGACAGTGGGTTTTCAGAGCAGTCTGTAGTTCACCCTTCTAAAGAATTGATGAGTATCCTTCACTGGCAACTCCAAGAAAGTTGTTTCTGAGCTGATCTTCTCTGAGGCTCCCACTGATCTGAACCCAAAGAGTCTGGTCTGTCCTGGAATGTCCAGTACTTTCTTCAGATTCTCACCCATAACTTGGTCATGGTTTGATCCTATGCCCCTGTGCTACTGTTATGCAGCATATTCTCAAGGCCAGTGATGATGGAGCCACTGAGAAACTCTTTGGGGAGGAAGAGCCTCCTTTCTTTGAAGCCCCATCTGAAAATTTATACTCCATTTTGGCAGGACTGTGATACATCTCGTGTAGCAAAATTGAACCTCCTCCAGGCAACAGCTCATGTGACATTGGCTGTCACTGTGTGGGCTCAGGCCGGTATAACTTCTCTGCCAAATATGGTGACATTTTTATCTGATATTGCTGCTCTCCATTTCCTGTCCCTGTGGAAGATACACAGCATTTCAGAGGCAAACGTTTCTCTCATTAAGTAAGAATTAATCCTGTTCTTTCTCTTCACAGAAAGCTTAGCAGCTTCTGGTTTCTAACAAAATCCATCACACATTCCTTTCCCTGGCATTGATGGCTCTTCTTGAATCAGCTTTAACATACCTTTACAATTCTAACTCCCACTCTTGTTCAAAATCCAAACTCAGACAAACAGATCCCTTTGCCATGCCCCACGCATGCCTTACAGCTTCCTGTTCCTGTTCTCATTCTTTGCCCACTCCTTTCTGCATGTCTAGGTTGTTAATCTTTTCTGCTTGCAGTCACTAACAATTAAAATCCTGCTATCTTTGAGTCTTTACCATCTTCTTTATGAAGCCTTCCTTGAACTTCCTACTGGAAATTGTGCCTCTGTTATTTTAATGTGAACATCTTGTTTGTACCTGTCACCTCCCTAATTGTTAATATCTGCCTTTAGGGGTGTCAACTCTTACAGGGCAACGATCATGTCTTCCTCATAACATGTTCCTTGGGGGAAGGTTCAGGAAACACTTATTGAATGAATGAATGAATAAATGAATGATAGTTACTGATTAAATAGAAAATCCTTTATTGAAGCAAATAACTGCTTGCTGATTTAGACATTTTCTAAGGTTGCCTTTCGTAACTAATATTTCCTAAAATGAAGTCCACACATAATAGTTATCTGGAATCCATGGATATGTCATTCTTAATGCTATCCAAAAGCAGTGCCTAAGCCTTCACCAAGAGAAGCAATTCTTTTTTTGCCTGCCCCTGGAGTTGCCTTGATACAACTTGTAATGGGCTATGACTGCCCAACAGACCCAAAAGCTTCTGCATTTCAGCAACTTGTTAACAGGCGCCTGAACAACTCCAGTTAATTCGATAGAATATACAGGATTCACTTTGAAGTGTATGATATTATTAATACAGCTTCTGTGAATTAACATTATGACTAGGCATGCATTGCAAATTAGATTCAGTTACCATCTTTCTGGAAAGGACTTTTTAAAATGTAGAACATAATGGAGTTTCAAGGCATTTTGGAATTGAAATATACAAGTTTCTGATTATTGCAAAGAGAGTATCAGACCTTATGGAGGTCTAAGAATGGAATCTACTTTGCCCATTGAACCCCTGTAATAGCTTTCTCCCTACAAAGGTGCACTCAGGCTCTTATAAAAGAATGTCAGTTTACTTCAACTGCATTGTTTGTTTATTTGTTTTAATAATGTAGGAGGTCATGCTCAGCTTGTGGTTTCTGGGTGTCCCTGACTCCCAACTTCTGTGTTCCTTTCCTTCCCACAGCTGGGGCAACCTCAGACCATTTTTGGGGAAGGGATGATGAAGATCTGTCCCATGACTCTTAAAATAAGTATGAGTCATGCCTGCTTTAAGACTTGTCCTGACCTCATGGACCACTGGATACTTTAGGTAGCTATTAAATTGTCCTTCCTCCTTTACTTGAGACCCTGCCACTCCGTGGCAGTGGCCCCTTCCTGTCAGTGCCCATGCTTCCTGGCCATAAAAGTCCTGGACACAAATGCAGCCCAATGGATTGGAGTTTGCTTCTAATGACCAGCTGTCCTAACATCAGGTGCCTAATTTTTTGCTCAGGCTTCTTGGAGCTGCAACCCCAGGACCCTCATTGTGTGCTCTCCAGCTCTCTAAAGTCGACTGTGTGCCTAAGCCTGCTCTCCTTTACATATTGGGACTTCTGTCCTCCCAGTACCTGCTACTGGTTCTGACCTTCCTTCTTCAGGTGCTCTTCTCAGGACCCTTTGTCTCTGAGCCAGATCCTTCTTTCAGGGGGAGATTTTTCCCTGGAACTTCCCTAGATCCTTATGAGACTCTTGCCAGGCCTACACCAGCCAAACCCACCACCCACCATGTCTGAGCTGTTTTATGGAATACATGTTGAGAACATGTATTCCATATATACAGAAATGCACACTGTGTACAAATCAAGTATTTTAGACAATAAAGAATGAAGTGTTGTGAATATGGCAGGTTAGGCAATTCAAAAATGATCACCATATGGTGGCATATTAATGCAAATATGTAAAAAAAGTCTATTTTATATGATGCAATAGATATACTCATTTTTTGAAATGAGGGATATATTTATATCAACTCATCTTTAATCACAGTTTTACTTTTATGTATTTTTATTAAGTTTTTTAATATATTATCATTAGTAAAAATAAAACAGAATGCTGGTCTGTTTTACTTTTTAGCATTATTCAAACAGAAAAGACTACTATGTTTTCTCAATATATTTTTAGGGTCACAACCCCTTAATTGTGGGAAAGATTTTGTTCTGAAAATATTCATGAATTCATGAATAGGTATTTCCATTCATAGTCAACTGTGATAAATATTCGATTTTCATTTCTGTTATTATGAACATCTTTTTTCTTTAAGTTAAAGCAAATATATTTAGATCTATGAAATTCAAGTTGAGTCTTCTCTGTGTGTCACAGGTCTGCAGATTTTAAACATCATATGGTTGTTCAAATATATTCCTGTTTATACCTTGTCAATCATGTTCTAATCAAGAACAATTTATTTTTTAAATATTGAGACTTCAGGAAAAAATGTAAAAGAAAAGCACTAATTCATTAGCTAAAAGTTCTTCGTTGCTTTGGGTATTGATTGGTTATTGAATATTTGGTTAGAACTTGTGGGTAATTTATTGCAGTATTAGTTTACTTTTTTTTTTAAAGATTTTATTCATTTATTTGACAGAGAGAGATCACAGGTAGGTAGAGAGGCTGGCAGAGAGAGAGAGAGGGGGAAGCAGGCTCCCTGCTGAGCAGAGAGCCCGATGTGGGAACTCGATCCCAGGACCCTGAGATCATGACCTGAGCCGAAGGCAGTGGCTTAACCCACTGAGCCACCCAGGCGCCCCTTAGTTTACTTTTTTACTTAACATAGTTGCCTAGTAAATGTTTGCAAACCTGATAGCTTCTATTTGTTTATTTAGAGAATGTATGAATGGTGGGGGAGAAGCAGAGGGGAAGGGACAGAGAGAATCTTTTTTTTTTTTTCTTAAAGATTTAATCTATTTACTTGACAGACAGAGATCACAAGTAGGCAGAGAGGCAGGCAGAGAGAGAGAGGGAAGCAGGCTTCCCGCCAAGCAGAGAGCCCAATGTGGGGCTCGATCCCAGGACCCTGGGATTACGACCCGAGCTGAAGGCAGAGGCTTCAACCCACTGAGTCACCCAGGTGCCCCGGGACAGAGAGAATCTTAAGCAGGTTCCACATTTAGCATGGCGCCCTACTCAGGGCTCCATCTCACTACCCTGAGATCATGACCTGAGCTGAAGTCAAAAGTCAGATGCTCAACTGACTGAACCACCCAGGTACCCCCACTGATAGTTTTTGAGGCTATATTTCAAAAGTTACTATATACGTAATAGAAGAACTTCAAGCAACTTTCACCTCTTAGCCTAAAGGCCCAAAACAATCAATAGATCTCCCATTTGAACACGAGATATGACAGAGTTAATGGACTGTCCTCCAAGATTTATGTTCCAACTTTCAGAGGACAGAATCATCACTGACAAGGGTCTGCCCAGTAAAGACATCACTACCCAGACTTTGTTACATTTAGATGCGTTATAATACTAGTTCTCACCAGTGAAATGTGAACAGAAGTGACGCACATCACTCTCAAGAAAAATTATTTAAAAAAGAAAGGGTGCAGCTGCTAATAGATTTAACACATTTGTAGTATTGTCATACGGTAGAATACTGTTCACCAGTACGAAGGAAAGAACTACTGATTTATGCAACAACATGAGTGAGCTTCAGAGTACTGTGTTGAGCAGAAGAAGCCAAATACAAACAAATGCATATTGAGTAATTCTACTTATATGAAGCCCAAGAAAAGACAAAACTAACCTATGGTGATATCAGAAAGTAGCTGCCTGGGAGAGGATGATGGATTGACCAGACAGGGAAATTTTCTAGGGGTGGGAAATGACTGACATCTTGTTTTGGATGGTGATTATTACAGAGATGTAACAATTTTCAAAACTCATTGAACTGAACACTTACGATCTCATCATTTGTGTGTGTAAATTAGATGTCAATAAAAAGGAGATCTGCTCTCTCTGCTCTTTCTTGACCCAAACTTTAGCTCAGCAGTCCTCAGGCAGAAGCAATTTTATCCCCCAGGGGACTATTGACAGTATTTTTGATTGTCATGATTATGGCTTATGACGCTTCTAAACACCATCCTATGCGCAGGACAGCCCTCCAGAACAGAGCATTGCTCGAACATGCCAATAGCATCAAAGTTGAGAAAGTCTGCTATAGCTGAATGCAGATAGCTCTGAGCCCCTGGAGTGGAATGCATCCACAAGATGGAAAACTAGTGGCCTGAAACCCCAGCATTGAATGTTATATGAGCAAGAGCAAATTTTTTGCATTTAATGTTAAGGTATTGAAATATTAGGGTTTGTTTGTTTCAGTGGGTAATATTACTTTAACCAAATATCATACTTTAAAATGTTGATACTAAGAATACTATTTATTGTGATGTCCTCTTTATGAGGAGACATGAATGAAATTTATCTGAAGTCTTAATGTCAAGAAAATCTCTTCTGTCTCTAAACCATTATTGTGATTTTATCTAATGGGTTTTGTCAGTCTTATAACTTACTGTGTTTCCCTTCTTGTTTCAAATTATGGAGAGCTAGGTACTCAATTTTTAGGTGACTTCTCCTGCAACTCTCCAGGAACATGCGGTTTGCATTTCTGTATGCTCTCCTTACCTCTGTCGTTAATGTTTTCCTTCCCTTATTATCTGTCAGCACCAATTCCCATGACTACTTATTTTCCCTTTTGGTATTTAGGTTTTTTAAGGTTAGCTCATATCCTTTGTGTAAAAATGCAGCTTATAAATATAAAAACATATAAATAAAATATTTATTCAAATACCCAGTGTTCCTTTATTCAAGGTTTTGAATTAATAATGGTTTTTGTATTCCAGACCTGGAAGAGATTTTCATCTTGTTTTAACCTTTTAAGTTCCAGAGAGAGAAAATGATGTACTTGAGTTCATGGTGATAGTTCATGGAACTATTTTTATCTTTAAAATACAAAATATTCTCTATTGTTATAATGAAGTACTGTACTTTATAACTGGTGAGCAACTTGCTCATCTCTGATTGGACATACCCTGTGAGTTATGCATATAGGGGTGAAAAGGGATTCATACCAATCTACAGCTGACGTTGGTTGCCTACTCAACATTGATGTTCCCTTTCCTTTTTCCTTCTGGCAGAGCCCTCTGTGTGTTTCACATGAGGGTCCTTCTCAGCTAAGTCATAAGCCTCAGGAGAGAGAAATATCCATCCCAGCTCCAAGGGCTCAATCTTGATTGGAGTAAGCAGTGGCCCTTGTGTCTTTGCCAGTCATCATTTGAATATGGTAGCATGCAGTGCTATGCTGGCTACTGAGATACAAGGCAAGACAGCTGGAGAGTAGGAATGGCAGTTATGGGAATAGTTTCACTCAATCTTAAAAATAGACTTGAGAAGATTGTTCTGCTGCTGGGCATTGCTGTGTCAGCATGAGATGACTGGAACTCTAACCACCACCTTAGGGCCTTAAGGAGAGGTAACCTAAAGCACGAATCAGATAGACTAAGCATGGCAAGCTGCGAGGATCAAAATAACCCAGGTACTTGTTAGTCGCTGAGCCACTAACAAAAGTAACCCAGGAGCTGAATTACCGTTTGACTTATTATATGAGAAAAAAATAATCCTTAGAATAAAAAGTTCCTTGATTAACTGTTTTCTTTCATTTGCAGTTAATGGTATCCTTCCAAAATAGCTTTTTCTACATTTCTGATGCACTAGGGTGGCCTTAATATTTAGAAGATTCCTATTGGGGGTCAGTGTGAAATCTGGGAAATGAACTAGAGAATGGAAGGCTTCATCTTAATTAGAACATGCTATAAGAAGCTGAACTTACTAGTCCAAGTGCCTAAGACAGGTTTAGCAAACTGCTTCTATAAAGGGCCAAGAGGTAAGCATTTGAAGCCATTTGACTTCCACTGCAACTATTCCGCCATCACCAGGCAAGGTCGTGACCCCAGGGTAGTCTGTGTAGTGAAAAAGCAGCCATAGACAACTTGAAAGCAAATGAGCATAGCCATGCTCCAATAAAACTTTTTTTGAAAAGGCAGGTAGTGGGCCAGTTTTGGGCTGGCCATAATCTGTGGATCTCTGACCTAAAGTACATTCTCCAGGGATGCTCAGGGCTGATGGGGCCCTGAGCAGCTAATTACGAGACCACCAGCCTGACTCCCATCTTCTCTCTATTCGTGTGCAGTGTGTGTCCTCTGGGAAAGAGCTATCTGCAGTAAGATGGTGGAGAGGCCAAAAGTCAAGAGAGAGAAAATTGAGAAATAAGAGAATCATGTAATTGACAGCCTACTTAATCAGTTACTGAATAATTGATGGTTGGCTACATTTTTTGAAACCATTTGTCCAGAAAAGCCCATGAACTTGATGGCACTGAATGAATGAGAAAAGATGCATCTGGAGCAGGTTTGCTCCAGGTCATGTGGTTTAACACACAACCTCTTTGACCAAATAAAGGCAACATGATTAGCCTTCAGAGTTTGCACAAGGACAGGGGCATTTGGGTAGTCTGTAAGGATGTTGTTTTAAGTAGGGAAATAGGAAAGATTTTATTTCTTAAAGTGTTCATTTGTCTCATTTAGCCAGTGGACTGTTTAAATATACTTACAGGTGTCTGTAATAATGTCAAAAACAACATGGCAGTAGTGGAAATCGGATCGAAGCTTGATCTATGAAAGTACCATGGATGGGTATCTGTTGAGAAAAAAAAAAAAAAAAGAGAGGAAAAGTAGAATGGAAATTAGATTATCCCAGCTTAGATGGTATAATGATAAATATTATCAAAATTATACAATTATATAATTGTTCAGAAGAATGTTTCTTGATTTTATAAAGTCCTTCTCTTATCTCTCATTCTCCCTGGTTCCTTAAATGCAATGCCATCTCTGACAGAAGGTAGAAATGAATTCATGATTCTAAAGGAGTTCCTCAGTGTACATAGCCCCAGAGTGAGAGCCCCCAAAGGATGGTCAGATGGTCCTACCCTATGACGGCAGCTCAGGATCGGCGAGGTCTGTGTATCTCGGAGTAAGCATTGTGGTTTCAAGCATTGGCTCCTTGCGCCACATTTAGAACAGTCTATACTGTGTCACAGTAATGTACGCTACCATAAGATATTTGTATCCAGCACCCTCATGGATTTTGATTGATACAAATATGTTTGTATCACAAGAAAAACGTGATTGATTGATACAAATATGTTTGTATCACAAGAAGAACGTGTAAGAAGTTTCCCTATGAAAAGCACCTCAGGAAAAATGTTCCATTAGCTTTGTTTCTAATTAGGTCCTCTTTGCTTCTTTGGGGATTGAGTGAATACAGCCACTGTGAATCCCTCTAACTCTTCCATGTCGCTCTCCCCACAGCCTGATTGCCACTTTACAATTAATTGAGAAACCCATGCTTTGAAGTTGTTGCCAGCTGACTTAGCAGGAATAAACACACTTACAGGTGTCTCAGGAAGCACAGCTCTAATGCCTGGTGATTCTGAAATGACTTCCCTCTTGAGTGTGCTCCCTGCAGCTTGGCTCCTAGCTGGTTCTCTTGCAAAGTGGCCCTTGCAAGTCAGGTGGAGACGGGAAAGGAGTCGTTGTGCCAACTTTATTAGTGGAAATACAAATGGATTACACAAGAAGTATAATCTTGACTGGCAATCCATCGGTCAAAACAGCTCTTCTACAGATGGGTGTGGAGGGCTGTGAGCACCAGCTTCCCTTCTCATCCTAGATCTCGAGCCTCTCTTTGTTCCTGCCGGTGCTGATCCGTCCACATCATATCCTCCCCCAAGTATCCTATGCTGCCTTTCTTCCCTTTTCCAGATGGCGCCGTCTCCTTTCTCGTCTCCACATTTCACAGGTTTGGCAAAGTCTCTCCCATCCTTCAAAATGCATTTTAAACATTTCTTCTTTGGGGTGCCTGGGTGGCTCAGTTGGATGATTCTTGATTTTAGCTCAGGTCATAATTTCAGGGTCCTGAGATCGAGCCCTGTGTGAGGCTCTGTGATCAGCAGGGAGTCTGCTTCTCTCCTCCATCTCCATCTGCCCCTTCCCATCATAAGGAGGTGAACAAACAAACAAATGTTTTTTAAAAAATAAACATTTGGGGGCACCTGGGTGTCTCAGTGGGCTAAAGCTTCTGCCTTCAGCTCGGGTCGTGACCCCAGGGTCCTGGGATTGAGCCCCACATTGGGTTCTCTGCTCGGCAGGGAGCCTGCTTCCTCCTCTCTCTCTCTGCCTGCCTCTCTACCTACTTGTAATCTCTGCCTGTCACATAAATAAATAAAATATTTAAAACAAAACAAAACAAAATTTGTTCCTCTAGGAAAGCCCCAGCTCTCTTAGGAAGAGTTATTCTATCTGCCATGCCTTCCCTTGTCTATGATAGAACATATCACATATTGAAATAAATTGACCCAGTTATGTGTCATTCTCTCCTTTCCTGATGGGTTTCTGAAGGTCAGAGCCTATATCTTTTCATTTTTGATGCCCAGCAATAGTAGAAAATTAATAAGTAGCTGTGAATATGTCAGACAACTGAAAAGCTAGATGCCATCTTAAAACATTGTCCAATGATGTACTGATCTATGAAACAGATTAGGACAAAATCCAACTTTTTTTTTTTTCTTTTGGTTCGGGGGACGGACAGAGCATATCATATATGTGTAATATGATAAACTTTAAATCTTGCTCAAAGCCAAGGAAGTAATTTTACACCCTGATTCCTGTGGGGTATAGGTCCACCACCGATACCAGATCTGGCTCCCCGCAGGGCTTTGTCATCCCTACCCCTCCCTCAATTCAAGATTACATCACCGAGGGCAATCCCATAGTGTGGTCCATCTACCTGTTTTTCCATGGTTCTTTATCCCAGGGGGACTTGACTGGGCCAAGAATTGACAAGAGGAAGTAGCTTTTGTACAGAGAGGTATAAGTGCACAGGAGACAATCCCCCAGAGCCCAGGAGAACACTGAGGTGCTAAGGAAGCAGGGTAGCTCACCTGGCCTTTGGGGGAACAGTCTTGGCTGGGTTTGATGTGAAGGGGCAACTACTACAGGGGCTTGAAGACACTGCTGTCCACATGGGGGGGGGGCATGTATCACGTGCAATTTTAGATGTGACACTGGAGAGTACCACAGACCGTTTTCCCCCAGCAGTGCCTTTCTTTAAGATGACGGGCAAAAACCGAGCCCCTCTCCCAGCCCCTCAGTAGTCACCAAAGTACACGTGTATTTTGTTCAATAATTCATTTGTGAATCTGTTGTCTGGAGTTTGGAACCTTTTATCCATAGAACTAATACTCTAAACGCTGGTTAGATTTCCACATGCTTTACTCCTCCTCATTAGCTCATCGTGTTCCTGAGGCCAAGAATCTAGAGAACCTTTTCGACTATACTTAACCAATCTCTCCAATGTAA
Source organism: Mustela putorius furo (assembly GCF_011764305.1). Taxonomy (NCBI): domain Eukaryota; kingdom Metazoa; phylum Chordata; class Mammalia; order Carnivora; family Mustelidae; genus Mustela; species Mustela putorius. The sequence goes on from NW_025422118.1 coordinate 2,470,484, forward strand.
TTTCTATGAGAAGGCATGTTTTGGGCCTCGGAGAGGGATGCTCATTCCCTGCTTCTTTTCTGTCCTGACTCAGGAGGCTTTTAGGCTCTTGGTATTCATGGGCAATGCTCTGAGAGCTGCAGTCTGGAGTACCAGGTCGTTTCCCATGGTTTTAACAAGCCACACTTCTGCTACTGCAGTCAGAGAAGACCTTCCTCCATTTCTAGATTCTCTCTGAGTGAAAATGCACTTGTAGAGTCAGTCAGGTGGGGAAGAAATGGCCTTGTCTTCATGGTGGGGTGGGGCTTCCAACTCTGTGTTCTTCTCTGTGGGCATTTTTGTGTGGAGCATGAGTATGGGCTCACAGGTAGGATGGCTAGAAACAGTGTTTGCGTCCCTGTGCCACTTTGTTCCACACGTAGAGTCCCATCCTTCCATTGGTGGTTCCTTTAGCCTGCTACACTTCTCCATGGTTTTCTCCTCTTGCTCTTGGCCAGAGAGGGTTGTTCGTTGGTGTTCCGAGTCTGGCTTTTCCTCTTGGGGTCTCACCACCTAATTTTATTTTAGTGTATCACAGGAAAACAAGAGAATGGTTTATGTATGACTTTATTATATCTAAGGACAATTTACTTAAGGGCACATTTAGGGCTCTTTATAAAGAAGAGCAGAGAATGCTACAAAAACATCATTGCAAGCATAAGGAGAGAGGTGGAAAAGTGACTTTAAAGTATTTGTGATCTGATTGTGTACTTACCTTGTTATAAACATGAAATTCCTACCCGCCTAAGATGCTTCTAGCTAATGGTTCTACAGTGCAGACATATGGTTTGGCTTTAAGATAAAGCTCTATGGTTCAGGAAACCTCTAACCTCAACGTCACTTTAAGGCTTAAAAATAGCTTTCTCAGGACATTTGCTATTCTGCCTCTGAGCCTGTCTCTCCACCCCACCCCTCTCATTCAGATTGTGCTGTCAGGAGACAGGGACTTCTAAAAAGGTTTACGCAATGGCTATGAAATTTTGTCTGGCCCGTGACCTAGCTGGCCATTGATGTCGTACTCCCTGTCATCCTTTTTCTGTAACTCAAATGGGTGATGACAGCAGAAGTGAGGGATGATGCAAGTGCTTCTGACCTCAGACGAATGTTTGTATTCATACAAAGCAATCATAGCATTTTTTAGAAAATTAAAAAAAATAATTAAGCAAAAGTTTGGAGATAGTTGTACTGAATGGTGCAGTAATCCTAGTGCTGTTCAAACTGAACAATGCCGACTGACATCACCCATGGTGACAGCAGTCACCTAGATGAGATTGCTTTACTAAGGACCATTAACAGTGCTGGTGTATTCAACACATTTTTGAACTAAATAATATGGCTAAGATGTTGGTAAGTAGGTTCAGATGCAGACATTCATCCTTACTTCGGAATTAAGGAAAGGTAAATCTGTTGTTGACCTACACTCACGTCAGGGGTGGGAAGTAGGGGATTTCGTAGGTGGCTGCTTGGTCCTACTGAGAAAGACGTACCATAGCTCTCTCCAGAGCCTCACACCTGGCCAGAGATAGCCTCAAGGAAGGATGGAGCTTCAGAGGAGTGTGGGGGTTTGTGTCTTGTGGCTCATGGGAGAGCTGCACTTAAGAAGGCTTTGAGTATCTTCTCCATCTGATTTTCTATTTGTTTAGTTGCATATTTTCCAGTGCTTTCTATTTTGACAAATTTTATTATATTTTTAGTTAAATTTTTTTTTTTTCTTTTCTCTAATGCATTGTCATTGAACTCTTATGCCAATGTATTAATTTAAAAAAGAAAAAAAAAAAAAAGGAAAATCCTCAGTTTGGTATAATGCATTTAAGAAATGCCCCCGGTTGATTTCCAGGCCTTCCCCATTTCCCATCTGGGTGGTTAGTATTAAGTATCTCCAAGAATTAGACTTGATTATTTGTTTTTTTCATATCTAAGGGTCCTGGAGATCCTGTGTCAAGGCCACAATTGAACCTTAGGAAATGTGTGTGTGTGTGTGTGTGTGAGAGAGAGAGAGAGAGAGAGAGAGAGAGAGAGAGAGAGAGAGAGAGAGAGATATTTTGAAGAACTTGAATTAACAGTGATGTGAGAGACATTTGCTTCCACTCAGGAAGGCATTTTTGTACCCCCAGAAACCATCCCTTTGGAGCCGCCCTGAGGACCAGGGTATGGATGAGCTGTTTTTGAACTTCACTTTTGGCTAAGGGTTTTGTTTATTTTCCTCTGCATGTCTCTCTCTCATTCCCTCATTGTTCTAGAGGTGAATCCACTGAGAAGAGGGTGTGGGAGGCCAGAGAGGAGGTAACTCCACAGGAAGTTTGTCAAGAGGATCCTATCCAAGGAATCATGGGTGATTTATGTTTTTCCCACCTTTTCCCAGATCCTGGTCATATTGTAACCTTTGAATAAACTGATAATTAAAAAACAAACAAACAAACAAACAAAAACTATAGTCTCCTAAACAATTTGTCATTCCAGCCATTCTGGGAGTATTATTACAAAGAATTGCTCCCCCATCAAACTGGCTTTTATGTTCAAGGATAGGAATCAGTAGTGCTTGGTTAGATTGTCCAGTTTATGTGAGCCCAAAATAGATTTCTTGCTCCAACCCCAGGCCTAGCTGAGATGGTGTCAAAGTCTGGGTAAGGTTGGCTGAACCTCAGAGGCTGACTGGTGACACTGCAGGATGGGTCGCCTCATGTGCAGAGCAGAATTGCTACCAGTTATAAAACACGGGGTGCTGTGTTAGTTAATTAACAGCCCTTTATAAGTGGCTATTCTATATGAAGTTCCAATCCAGAAGCTGGAGTAAAAGAAAACTAAAAAGCGACATGCTAAATGCAATGTGGTATCCTGGACTGGATCTGGGAACAGAAAAAGAACATGAGAGGAAAAACTGGTGAAAGCCTAATGCAGTCTGGAGTTGAGGTTATAGTAATGTACCCGTGCTAATTTCTTCATTTCGAAGACTATATCATGGTTATGTAAGATGTTAACATAAGGGGAAGCTGAGTGAAGAGCATAGAGAAACTTTCTGTACTATCCCATCTCAACTTTTCTGTAGATTTAAAACTATTCCAAAATAAAAGTTTATTTAAAAATAAAGCAAAAAGGCACATACCATCCAAGCTCATGGGACCCTTACTTTGCTAAACTTGGTCTCTGTCTGATATAGAAAGATCCTCTGAAATTATGACTACCTAAGTTATTTTTTCAAGGAATAGGCATTTTACTGAATGTTTTATTTTGCATATTTCCTATTAGAAGGTATTTCCAATACCATAACCGCCCTTTATAATTATAAAGGATGGTTTGCTTAGTTGAACTGACACAGAAAAATGAGTGAATTTGTAATTTCTTCTGAACTTTTTGTACAGGCGACCTCAGAGACCAAGTACATATTAAATGGTAAATGAGAATCTCAGAATACCTTCCATCTGGCCCCTTCACATTGGGACTTAAGGGCCTTCAGTGTGTGCCAGTTTTAATAGCAAAGGGATGATCCCACCCTGCTGGGAGAAGAAGGTATTATTGAGCAATCGAAGATAAAATTACAGGATTATTTATAACAGAGATACAGAATGTTTCATCGAGTCTCCTTGTCGAAAGAAAGGGCTCAGAACTTTTCATAAGAGGACAGTGTTTATTATCTAGAGAGATTAACTTACCAGCGAAACAATTTCACAATGATAGACATGATCGCTCACAGTTGAGGGAACAGGATGAGAAAAGCAGAACTGCACGTTGTCTCCTCAGGCTGCCCTAGAGCAGGTGTGAATGGCTTAGCTTCAGCCCAGTCAGACCACTAACAAAGTAAATGAGCCTTGGTAGGTGTGGATATCATCAGGAGACCCCACTTTCAGAAACCTCCACAGAGCACAGAGCAGTGATGGAGAGTTCCTGACAGAAAGTTCTTACCATTCGGAAGCCCTCAATCAAATGATCTTTCCTTACGTAGAGGGTGGGAGAGTCTGAGAAAACAATTCCTGCAGTGGACTTGGAGCATTCTTTAGATAGGACAGAATCACACGAGCTCTGTCCCACTGGGAAAATTACTGATGATGCACGTCAGGGGTGGGGCCCTGGGAATTGTACTTGTAGCGTGTTCTTGGGTAATGCTGACGCTACAGTACTACGCTGTGAGAATGTAGACTTTATTTCTGAATATTCATGGTAAATCTGGTTGAGATATTTATTTATTTTTCCTTTAAAGCCCTCCATTATTTTTGTTTTGTTTTGTTTTTCTTTTTCTTCAGAGCTTATCCTTTCAGTTCTTTCCCCCAGTGCTGTAGCAGTACTGACAGCAACAGGGAGTGGAGTCCGAGGGTCTGTTTCTGATTGTCCTCTCTATAGATACTGAAGATGGGAAGAAAGGCATTTGGAGAGGTAAAGATTAAAAGCCATGGGGAGATTTAGATTTGGGCAAAATGCACCACACATCTTGCTCCCTTGGCAGTTTTTCTTCGGAGCTTACAAAGTGAGGGTGTTACCACATTGCCCTGCAGTTTGTTCAGAAGTCTACATAGGTAAGTAATTTGACCCACTAGGGAACCTGTAGGATAAGGGACCATGGACAAGGGGACCCAGATTTTGAAGTGGCTCATACCTGTGGCTCTGCTTACTAGATACCCCTAAAGATCTGCTCCATCTGTTGCTTGGTCTCTTCCCAGAGAGCGGAAAGAGAATCTCATTGAAACATGTGTGATCTCTCCCTTTTTGATTGTGAACTTCCAAGATGGTGGGAGTCAAGATGTGCTCACTCTTTCTTGTAAAAATTATTTTTTAAAATTTCTTTTTTTTAAAAAAGAAAAGGAATACATAGTAGTATAGAATGTCTAGATAACTTATCAATGACAAAGAAAAAATACATGTTACGTAATCATATAGCTACAATGACGTTCAAAGGCACGTTTTACCAGCTTTTGTTTCCACCCTTTTCTCCCGGGTCTCATGTACATATGGATAAATAAAATCTCTCTCTTGCTATTGCTTTTTGTGTGTGGCAGCATGGGGAGCATGCTGGCTGTTGCCTGTAGATGATTGTACCTCTGATTCAATTAGTGTCAGTCACTCTGACCTACGATTTGCACCAGGAACACAGGGGGCTTTTCTCTGTGGTGTTCCCTCTACTTTTTGCTCTCTTCCTCCAGATGCCTGCGTGATCCCTTCCTCACGTCTTTCACGTCTTCAGTCAGAAGTGCCCTCCACAATGAGGTCTTCTTGGGCCACTTTAAAATACGAAATACTTCTTACACAAACCTTGTATTCCCCCTCATTTCTTTTTTTCTTCCTGAGCAATCATGACAAACATACTCCGTGTTCTACTTATTTATCTTAATTATTATCAGCTTCCCCGGCTAGAGTATGAGATCCGTGACAGGGACTGTTACCTCCGATGTTCCCTGTACTATGCCCAGTGCAGAGCTGACAACTCCATGAATGCTTGTTTCAAAATGTCAGGTGAGGGGTGCCTAGGTGGCTCAATGGGTTAACCCCCTGCCTTTGACTCAGGTCACGATCTCAGGGTCTTGGGATTGAGCCCTTCATTGGGTTCTCTGCTCTGCAGGGAGCCTGCTTCCCCCCTCCCCCGCCATTCCTGCCTCTCTGCCTGCTTACTAAGATCTCTCTCTATGTCAAATAAATAAATAAAACCTTTTAAAAAATTGTCAAATGAAGAAACTTAGCAATGCATGAGGAATCATGGTCCATGTCCATGAATAACATCCATCCTAATTTGAAAACCTTTGTTTTCATTTATAACTTTGTTTTTCACTACACCAGTATAAATATACTGCAGTTTATTAAACATCAGTTTAATAATTAATATGCTATAGTTCATTTGAATATGATCCTCGATTAATTCCAGAATATAAATGTATCCTTATTTGACTGCTGTATTCAGTGCTTTAGCAAAAAACCTTGTATATATTTGCTCAAATCTTTGATAATCTTTTTTGGATAAATTTCCAGAAAAGAAATTTCTGGTCAAGAAGAATCAATCTTTCTTTCTTTCTTTCTTTGAAGAATGTGTCTTTGAGTTTTTTAATACATATCATCAAATCACTCTCCAAAAAGCGTATATCTTTCTCAAAGAAATGATTTAGAAAGCTGATTTCTCCTCCCCTTTGATAATATGAAATTTTTTAAAACTATAAGATATTTTAAAAAAATATTACCAACTTTATGAGTAAAAATGGCAACATTTAAAAATATATAAATGTTTCTGTCATTACTGGTAAGATTGTTTTTTTCATATTTTTATTGGACATGCAGATTTCTTTTTTTAGAGATTTGATTTATTTGAGATAGAGAGAGAGAGAATGATTTGTGGGGGAAGGGCAGAGAGAAAGGAAATAAGCAGACTCTCCACTGAGCAGGAAGCCTGCTGAGGGGCTTGATCCCAGGACCCTGGGATTGTGACCTGAGCCCATGGCAAATGCTTAACTGATGGAGCCATTAGGCACTCCTGGACGTGCATATTTCTTTTACAGACTTTATTTCTTTTAGAGTGAGAGAGAGCACATGCTCAAGCTGGAGGATGGGCAGTATGTAAGGAGAGAGAGAATCTCAAGCAGACTCCATGCTGAGCATGGAGCGCAGTGTGGGTCTTGATCTCATGACCCTGGGAAACATTACTTGAGCTGAAATCAAGGTTTGGACACTTAACTGAGTGAGCCACATTGGCACCCCCATGCATATTTCTTTTATACGTTTTTAGTTTGTGTTTTCTGCTTATTTGGGGGGGAAGAGGTCAGCTTTCTTTTACAGCTTTTCCGGTGCTCTTTATATAAATAAGCATTTTTAAAATGCATATGGTTAATATTGTTTACCATTTTCTTTTAAATATCTTCATGGTATTTTTTGACATGCAGAACATTTTAATGTCCACGGAGTGAGATATGTGTATCTTTTCTATTTCAAACTATTTTTATTTTATGTTTAAAAATCTCAACCCATCCTGAGATTATCTGACTATCTCTATATATTTCTTCTAGTTGTTTTATGGCTTTATTACTTTTCCTAAATTGTTATCAATCTTGCATTTCCATTTATTTGATAATGTTGTTTCCCTTGCTGACTTGAAATTTCCCTATATTACATAGTAATTTGAATGTACTCTCTGGTTGTTTCTCCTTTTATTTTGTTTTATAAACCTGCACCTTTCTGTAGCAGAAACATACCTTAAAAATGATAGTTGTATAATCTGTTTTCCATATTTGAGGCTAAATTGGTCCTCAAATTTTTAATTTTTAAAATAATAACAACTTTTTACTGTTTTGTTTTGTTCTGCTTTCAGAAGAAATTCAGAATTATTTTTTTTTTTTTTTTTTTTTTTTTCATTTTTCTCCAGTGGTTAAACTTGCGTCAAATTTGTAAATAAATTTGGGAAGAAGTTACTTCTCTTGGTGTCTGGTTAGCTAATTACCTAATCTTTTTTTTTTTTTTTTTTTTTTTTTTTTTTAAGCCTATTAAATGTGACTCTATGTGCATAGCTCCTGGCCAGTTCCTAGTTTTTGCAAATTCTTCAACTTATCGGAAGGTCTGCTTGGGTGGGAAGCATCTTTTCCTACCCTAGCTGACAGGTTTTGCAATGGTAGGAATCCATGCCTCCCATTAAAGCTGTCATTCCCAAGATGCTGAGTCACTGCAGGCTCCCCTGTCTCTGCCCCTATTACCCATCTTTTCGCTGGTGAGATGGGAAGCCGGGTCTACCAGTAGATATGCAGTAGTTTGCCTTTCCCAACTGAGCTGGGAATTGGGAGTGAATGCCACAGATATATGCAGAAAGAGGGCAAACAGTAAATGTTCATCGGTTCAAGACATCATATGACCACGGATAGTTGTTCGATTTTTTTGTTGGTACAAATCTGAGCTTGGGCAAAGGATGGGGAGTGCAGACAATATCTTTTCTGACTCTGGAGAGGTTTATAATAAAAACAATAGCTTATTCCTAAATATAGCTCTTGCTCTAGGTCAGGCACCATTCTGCGTACTTTCTACATACAAATTCATTTAATCCTCACTAGTATCTTATGAAGGAAATCTTATTACTATTCTAGTTTTATAGCTTATCTCAATTGAACTCCTTATGCCTTGCAGCAGGCAGAAATTCACTTTAAATTCTGGCATCAGGTGGTCTATCAAATTAATTTTTAGTGTGTGTTCTATCTTTTTCAGTCTTCATTAATATTTTAGAGTCATACTTAGGGAAACACTTAGGGGTGCCAGTTAGGAGCATTTCAAACTGGAATTTGTACTTTTTCATTAAAAATAAAGCAGAGATATAAAATTCTACAAAGAAGAATGTATTACTAAGGCAAACACCCTGGTAACCACTACTCAAGTCAAGAAATAGACTGTAGCCCATCTTCCCATTGGTTCGTCTGTTTGCCTCATCCCTGTCTTGAGTCTCTTTGTTCCACCAAAGAATAACTGCTGTCCTGATGACTTTTCCATAAGCATTTTTTCAGGTTTTTTTTATAGTTAGATTACAAAGTGTGCCTCCCTGATTACCAAAATCTAGTCTTGCCCCCTTTTTAAAAGCTTGATGTATTTTTTTCTTGGGTATCTATCAGTTTTTTTCCCTCCATTTGCTTTTTTCCTTATAATTTACTTGTAAAAGAACTCAGGGGGCATTTGACCCATAGAGTTTTCTAAAGTATAGATTTTGCTGATTATGTATGTCTGGGTTTCATTTAGCACTTTATCCTTTCTGTTCCTTGCAAATGGGCAGGTGGCTCCAGAAATTGGATAGGATTTGGGTTGGATGCATTTAGCAGTAGTGGGATGGTGTTGGTTCTTTCATCAAAAAGTGCATAGTATCTGATGGTCTCTCTTTTTGTGACGATAGCAGCTGCTGACATGGAATGCCTAGGTCCATTAACTCACCAAAAGTTGCAAAATGGTTTTCTTTTATCATTTCTTTTTCATTAATCCACTACACTCATTTTGAACAAGGCAGTTTTCCTCATTCTCTAGTCCATACTCTGTACTATAGTTCCTTTAGAAAAGGCAGGAAAAAAATGACTTGATTCTGTCCCTTTATTTTACCAATTTTCCAATTAAGGAATTGATTCCCTATCCTTCTGCAAAGGTGACCAAGCAGGCTTTTAAGAAATACTGTTATGAATGCAGAGATTTAACATATGTGATGGGTTTTGATCAATTGCAGTTACTACCTCATTTGAAGTTTGAATTGTCTCATGTTTGCCAGGGGAAGCCTCTTCAAGTTTGTCCCCAGTCCTTGTGTCATGACTGTGGTAGTGATCTTGGATAGTTTCCTTGTTGGTTAGTGGGGCAGGATTCCCCAAGCTCATTTTACAGCCTTCTTGGAATCGCCTATTTTTCCTCTTAAAGGCAGTCTCTTTTAGTGTGGAATGGTATTTCAGGATTGGTATGGTTTTTGAGTGCTAGGGATGTCGTATTAAGTTTATAATTGTTTTTAGGTTTCTTTAGTGGACAGAACTAAGAAATACAGAGTTTTGTGCTTACTATCCCATTATCTTCTGTTTACTCTTTTCCCACAGTGAGCATCTTGATTCTCAAAGCCTCAGGAAATGACAAAATTAGAATATCCCCAAAGCACTCATTTACTTTATTCAATATTACACACATAACATCCAGCAAAATAACCATATTAATACTACACCTCTATATATTAACTGATAAATCTTTTTTTACAGCATATATTCTCCCCATTTTTTAAATTAAAAGTCAATAAATTCTTTTTTTTTTTTTTTTTTTTTTTAAAGATTTTATTTACTTATTTGACAGAGACAGATCACAAGTAGGCAGAGAGGCAGGCAGAGAGAGAGAGAGGAGGAAGCAGGCTCCCTGCTGAGCAGAGAGCCCGATGCGGGACTTGATCCCAGGACCCTGAGATCATGACCTGAGCCGAAGGCAGCGGCTTAACCCACTGAGCCACCCAGGTGCCCAAAAGTCAATAAATTCTTATTTAAGGAGTTTTTACTTGTGATTCCCTCTGCTGCCAGTCGCTGACAATCACCATAGTTCCTCCAAAGTGAGAATCATAATCTTCAAAATAGCCCTTTAAAAAAGAACTTGTTCAATCCACAGGTGTCACTGTCACGCTTGTATAACAGGAACATGAAGTAAGTTTCCATTTCCAGAGACGATCATGTAAACTGAAGCCAGCCTCCCTTTACCAAACCAATTATATTACAACTTGCATGGTTATTAGCAATACAGAAGGATTTAGCAAAAGACATTTGCAAGAGCAGAGATCTAGGCATGCACTGTTCAATATACTAGTCATATATAGTCAGATGAGAATTTGAAATATGACCATTACCAAATCACATACGGCTCATGTTACATTTATACTAGACAGTGCTGATCTAGGCAATGTAAGTGAACAGAGTTGATAAAATGTTCCCAATAGGCTGAATGCTAGCAAAGTAGCAGGTAGAAAAAAAACCTAGTGGGAAATTTTTTGTTATGGTCTTGTCCACAGCAAATGAGAAACTACACTCTCAAAGCCTTAGTAATGACCATTAATTCTCCCCATTTTTAAATTGTAAAATTATATTCACGTTATCTGAACATATAGTCATTACATGGGCTTCCATTTATATATATGAGCCTCCATTTATCTTGATTCTATAAGTCATTATATAAATCATGCTATCATTAATTCTTATATTGATGTCTCTCCAGTCATTTTGGTTATTTGAATCTTTTATTCCAGTAGATACAAGAAAGTCTCATGAAAACAAAGTTATCTGAGTTCTTGTCTGTTTTCACTTTGGGCCTTTTAAATTCAAATGTTAGTTTTGCTGGATATAAAAAGTTGGGGTCACATTTCTTTTCTTGAGAATGTAAGATATATTACTCCATTTGTTTTTGGGAATAAATCATCACAGTTGAAAAGTCTGATGGTGATTGAATTTTATTTCCCTTGTAAATAAGTTATTTTCTCTAAGGCCCAACCGAATTTTAACATTACTCTAAAAGTTCAGTAGTTGTTCTGAATCAATATTCAGATAATTCTCTTTTGATATATACTTTCTTAATTTTAATTTTAGGAAATATCAGTGTACTTGGTTTCTTTCCCCCCCTTCCTCTGGCTATTTTTTCAAGGTTTCTTATATTATTATATTGGATAACTTTTGTCTTTCTCCAATTTGTGACTTGCTATTAAATCTCTTTGTATCTCTTCTTTAAGAATTTTACAAAGTTTTCTTCATTTTGACTTCTACTTCTCTTAGAGAATTATTCATTGTGTGTATTCATAATCTCTTTCTTCTTGTTTAGTCTTTATTTCCAAAGTGATTTATTCTTTTATTTCCAGTTATTTTTGTGGTTCTTATACCTAACTTGTGAATTTTCTCATTCTTATGTTGCTCTTTCATCTCTTATATCATTTTCCTGAAGTTTCTTATTTTGCTTTGAAATAGAAGCAAAGGAATGTCACTTTCTCATGAGCACCCACTGGCTATTGGACGTTCTGCTAGTCTGAGGTCCATCAGTTTCACTCTCTGTCCCTTTACAGATGCTGATATCATACAGTATCTTTATGGCTTTTATTGATTTATTTTTATTTGCTTGTATTTTGAGGTTCATAGAAATATCTTGTCACCTAGTTTTGTTATGACTATTGTCTGTGAGGTCCCCCCCCCCCCCCTTGCTTTGGCTATCCAGTTCTGTTTTTATTGGGAGATTTAGAGGAATAATAATAATTAAAAAAAAGACTGCTGCCAACATCTCAGGATCCTCCTTATGTATATTTTTTTCATCAACCATCAGATATTTATTAAATGACACGTCCTCTTACAGACACTGAGGTTATACTTCTGACCAAAACAACGTTCCTGCCCTCAAGAAGCATATATTATAATGAAAGTAGATAGGTATTAAACATATATACCAGTAAAAAAGTGAGAAAATATTGGATATAAGTAAGATACAAAAAGTAAGAAGTAACCAATCTTTAGTCCATCTTGACATATATATGTAAAAAATTAGAATAGTACTTTCTGAATGACAAAGCATGTTTTCATGTATTGCGTTCTTTCATCCCGACTTTTATTTCACAAATAGGGTAGAATTTGCTTCCCACATGATGGGGAGGAATTTCAGACTCAGTAATTATAAGTGACATGCAGTACTTCTAAAGTCAGGGCATTTTTTGAAACCAACTCTGCTCCTCTTTAATTTAATATTTCATGTTTTTCATATCACATCACACAAAACACTGTGTTGGAGGCTAGGGACAATGCATTTTTAGTCCAAGGAATTAACATTCCATGAGAGAGAATAAGATGTAAGCTGAATGATGTTAGTGTGTGGGGAGAAGGTTAAATGAAGTTCTGCAGGCAGGAGGGAAGAATGAGGTCTCTCTCTCTCCAGTAGAAGCTACTGAGGGGGCCTTGATGAAGGAGATGATGTTTGAGTGACCCTTGCATATAGAGAAACTGAAGGAATTCTGAGTGGGATGAGCCATGTGAACAAAGACATGTAGGGATGTACCTGATATAGTTGGAAGATAGCTAGAGTTCCTTCACTGGTTTATTTTTTCTATCATATACTCATTCAACAGTTTTCTAGCTACTAGGTGTTAGGTACTGTCCTGGGGGAGAGACAAAAGGGGACATAAGAAAGAAGTCTAGTCTAGTGAGGAAGACTACTGCTTTTTAACCTGATATAAAAATGAGACCTGACAAATCAAATCTTTACTTACTTGCAGTGTTGAATAGGAGCAAGCAGCTAGGAGTTGGGGAGAAGGAAAATTTAGAGCTGGGATTTTGAGCCATCCCCTTGGCAGGGTCCTTTGTGTTCCTGACCTTGAAGAAATCCATTTTCTTGGAACATATTATGTTTGAAAAGCAGTGCAGAGGAGAAAGACTAAAAAAGTATGTTGGGAGTTAGTTGGTAGCAGACTCTAAATGTCATAGTAGGGAATTTATTTTTCCTTAGAAAAGAGTCCTTGAACATTTTTGATGAAAAGACTGACCCAAGATGCCAATGCAGGATCATGGAAATAGTACCATTTTGAATTTAGCTAGACAGGGATTCAAAAATCAGCTCTCCCACATTCTAAAAGTATCACACATTGGCAAATTTCATTTTCATGATCTGTAAAAATGGGAATTTATTCATTTATTTATTCACTCACTCATTCCTTCATATATTCACTAATTTTTTTATTCAACTAATATTTAAAAATTACTCATTGTGTTCCAGAGCTATACTGCCCAGTCTAGTAGCTTCTAGCCTATGGAGCCATGGATAATTGGAACTTAAAACATGGATAATTTGATATGTGCTATAAGTGTAAAATATATACCAGATTTCAAAATCTTAGTATGAAAAAAGAGTATGAAATACCCCATTAATAATTCTTATGTTGAATACATGTTGAAAGGAAAAGAGTTTAGGTTTATTAGACTAAATAAAAAATATATTTTTAGAAAATTAATTTCACAAGTTCTTGTTTCTTTTAATATGGCTATTAGAAAATTTAAATGTGACCATATTTGTGGCCTGAACTATATGCTGTATGACAGTGCTATTCTAGGTAACTGAGCATACAGTACTGAGTAATTTAGTTTCAAATATCAAAAGCATGATGTAGTGTCCTTCTGTATCTCTGACTACAGTCTTTAGTTTAAAATCTAATTTATCTGATATGAGAATCACTACCCAGCTTTCTTTTGAGGCCCATTGGCATGAAAGATGCTTCTCTGTCCCTTCACTTTCAGTCTGGATGTATCCTTAGGTTCAAAATAGGTCTCTTGTAGCAACATATGGATGGATCCTGTCGTTTTATCCAATCTGCAACCCTGTGCCATTTTATGGAGTGTTTAGGCCATCCACATTGAGAATGATTATTGAGAGAGATGCATTTTTATTGACATCGTGTTACTTGTGAAGTCCTTGTTTCTATATATTGTCTCCATATATTTCTGTGCAATAATACTCTTGGGTTCTTTCTTCTTTTATAGAATCCCCCCCACCTTAATATTTCTTGTAGTACAAGCTTGGTGGTCACATACTCTTTTATACCTTGCCAGTCTTGGAAGCCTTTATCTCTCCATCCATTTTGAATGTCAGTCTTGCTGGATAAAGTATTCTGGGTTGCATGTTCTTTTCATTTAGTGCCCTGAATACATCTTGCCAACCCTTTCTGGCTTGCCAGGTTTATGTGGACAGGCCTGATGTTATTCTGATGGGCCTTCCTCTGTACTTAAGGAATCTCTTTTCCCTAGCTGCTTTCAAGAGCTCAAGTCTAAAATTATGATTCATCAGTTTCACAATTAGGTGTCTCGAGGTCTTTCTAGGTTCTGTGATCTTGCGGGGAGACCTTTCTGTCTCTAGGACATGAACTCTGGTTCCATTTGCCAGATTGGGAAGATTTTCATGGAGAATGTGTTCAACTATATCCTCTAGCCTTCTTTCTCCCCCCTTAGGGATTCCAATAATTCTGATGTTGGAACATTTCATGGCATCATTTATTTCCCTAATTCTGTTTTCATGGCTTCTAAGCTGTTTGTTCCAGGCCTCCTCCTGATCCTTTTTCTTGATCAGTTTGTCCTCTAGATCACTAATTCTGTCTTCTGCCTCAGTTACCCTAGCTGAAAGCAAAGGAAACAAAAGCGAAGATGAACTTTTGGGACTTCATCAAGATCAAAAGCTTCTGCACAGCAAAGGAAACAGTCAACAAATCAAAGAGGCAGCCCATGGAATGGGAGAAGATATTTGCAAATGACAGTACAGACAAAGGGCTAATATCCAAGATCTATAAATGACTCCTCAAACTCAACACTCAAAAAACAGATAATCCTGTCACAAAATGGGAAGAAGACATGAAAAGACACTTCTCCAATGAAGACATACAAATGGTTAACAGACCCATGAAAAAATGTTCATTATCACTAGCCATCAGGGAGATTCAAATCAAAACCACATTGAGATACCAACTTACACCAGTTAGAATGGCCAAAATTAACAAGACAGTAAACAACAAGTGTTGGAGACTATGTGGAGAAAGGGGAACCCCCTTACACTGTTGGTGGGAATGCAAGTTGGTGCAGCCACTTTGGAAAACCGTGTGGAGATTCCTTAAGAAATTAAAAATAGAGCTTCCCTATGACCCTGCAATTGCACTACTGCGTATTTACCCCGAAGGTACAGATACAGTGAAAAAAAGGGCCATCTGTATCCCAATGTTCATAGCAGCAATGGCCACAGTCTCCAAACTGTGGAAAGAACCAAGATGCCCTTCAACGGATGAATGGATAAAGAAGATATGGTTCATATATACAATGGAATATTATGTCTCCATCAGAAAGGATCAATACCCAACCTTTTTTTTTTTTTTTTAAAGATTTTATTTATTTATTTGACAGAGAGAAATCACAAGTAGATGGAGAGGCAGGCAGAGAGAGAGAGAGGAGGAAGCAGGCTCCCCGCTGAGCAGAGAGCCCGATGCGGGACTCGATTCCAGGACCCTGAGATCATGACCTGAGCCGAAGGCAGCGGCTCAACCCATTGAGCCACCCAGGCGCCCCAATACCCAACTTTTGAATCCACAAAAGAGAGTCGATTATCATATGGGTTCACTTATTTGTGGAGCATAAAGAATAACACGAGGACATGGGGAGATGGAGAGGAGAAGTGAGTTGGGGGAAATTGGAAGGGGAGAGAAACCATGAGAGACTGTGAACTCTGAGAAACAATCTGAGGATTTTGAAGGGGCGGGGGTTGGGAGGTTGGGTGAGCCTGGTGGTGGGTATTATGGAGGGCATATATTGCATGGAGCACTGGGTGTGGTGCATAAACAATGAATTCTGGAACACTGAAAAGAAATTAAAAAATAAATAAAATTTAAAAAAACGCAATTTTAGAATGCAAAATAGTTTCTGTGAAGAATGTAAAAGAAGGGCATTAGTAGAGATGTACTCAGGCTTGAACAGGAGTGTTGGAGAAAAGAACATAAAAGTAGGTTGAGAGATCAAGAGTAGACAGTTTGGGGGTACAATTAGAGGAGAAGTTTATGGATTTATGGATGCATTGGATTTAGAAGGGAGGAAAAAGGGAAGAAGAATAAATCCTACACTTACCTGGGGGCCATCAGGAAAGCTAAGCATGACAGAACCTATAAGGCACCTAATACAATGCTTAATTAGTACATATGACTCTCAAAATGGCAGCTGTGCTCATGTATGTTGTCTGAAGGTGTGCCTGATAATGGTGAATAGGGCTGCTATGGATTCCATTCCAATATTAAGGCTGCTTCATCTCTATCCAATCTTAAAGTGATGTCTCAAACAAGAAATAAAATGTTTGTTTGGTAGTTTTTGATACATCCATGTTTTCAGACATTTGTCTTCCTGTCTTCCCAACTGCCTCTCGTACCGTCTTTGTTCTTTCTGGCATATCTATTTATTTGTAACATTTTTTGCTAGTTACTTCTCTTTGTTAGTGGGGCTTATCTAACTTATGTATTTATCCTCTCTCAGGAGCCCTGGCTAATTTCTCCCATTTGGGGTCTTATAAGTACGGTTACCATCTGTTTAAATATTTCTTCAGTGACTGAAAAACAAACCAATGCCTTCCAAATACCAAAGGCACACAGTGAATTCTGCATCCCTCCTGAGTAGAAATCTTCCTTCTATCTTTCTTTTATTGTCAAAAATGACCATTTCCCCCCAGTACTATGGAAATAGAGGATTTCATCCACTGAGAGGATGGTTTCTAGCCAAGTGACAAGGTATGTATCTCTCTAGTTAATGGTGGAAAATAACACTCATGCCAGCATTAATATAGACTCTGAAGATGTAGATAGTACAGCTTCTCAGTGGGATATCCAGACACACTCACCTCTCTGACCAGCAGAACACTTCTTCATGTGGGCACGATCACACTGTAACATGTCATTGCCACTATAATACATATCAGTATTGGATATGAACTTTATGCCAAACGACATTTGTCTTTTCCTGAGACAAAGCAATACATTTAGTAAAGACTAAAGGAGAGGTTATTTTATGTGGGAAACAGATTTGCATGGCTGAGTTAGAATTGGTTAATGGATGGATGGCCCCTTCAATTCATTCCTTCAGCAACTATTTCTGTCATGCTTACCGAGTTTCCTCTGTGTATCCAGACCCGTGGCAGACAATGGAGATGAAGGGAAAGATAATTCCAAAATTAATCTTGTCTTCATGATGTTTTTGGAGAGACAATCTTTTAAAAAGCACTAATAAAACAATTAACAGCCAAGACCTAATCAAAACTTATAGCACAGATGTTGCAGGAGGGAGGTCAGCAGAGAAGGTGTGGATGAAGTTCACAGAAGTCCTGAAAATGCCCCTGGATAAAATTGGTCCTGCTGTCTAGAAGTGATTTGAACAGACTGGGAGAAGAGAGAACAGCTTGACCTAAATGGGATGGAACAGGATGCATGGAAAGACAGTGGCAGAGAAGATTGCTCAGGACCCTGCAGTCAGGCAGGAAGCATGACTTCTGGGTCTTTAGGTCCCAAAAAGGGGGAGAGAAGGGAAAGAGACATCTTTGCCTGTTTCTGCCTCTTTTTCAAAATTAAGTACCGGACTATAAAAAACAACATGCACAACACTGGAAAAAATTAGCATTTATGGGACAGTTCATCTCACTATAGGGTATGTGCTGAGAAGTAAAGTTGCTTCCAGCTCTAGCAGGGGCTGTTGGATGGCTCTTCCCTTTAGCTGTAGCTCTGTAGAAGCTGCAGGTAGAATTCCATTATAGCTGTAAAATGCGTTTGGCCAAAATAAATATCAATAACCAGAATTCCAAGGATGGCCAGCTAGTGCTCAGATGAATTCCAAATATTACAAGGGAGCCCTCAGTGGCTCTGCCTTCAAGCAGAAAATGCCCAGAAAAGAAAAGAAAATTTAGGCTTCAAGTGTCATTTCTTTGGGCTTTTGAAATCCTATAAATGTATCTGTTAGGCCTTTTCTTTTCTAAGACAGCTTTATTGAACTATAACTCATCTATATCTACAGTTCACATATTTAAAGAACACCTTTCAAGGGTTTTTACTATATTCGTGTAGTTGTGTAGCTATCACAATAACAAGAGCATCATCATCACTAGAAGGAAAACCCTTTTGTGTTTGCTTCCCATGTTCCCTAACCTCTCTATCCATGCTCTTCTACTCCTTGACAATCTTTAATTACTTTCTGAATTATAGATTTTTCTATTCTGAAAATTTCATATAAAGGGAATAATATAGGGTATGGTCTTTTGTGATTGGTATTTTTCACTTAGTATACTGTTTTTAAGGTTCGTGTGTGTTTTTGGCTTGTGTTGGTACTCTTTTTTTCTTTTTTTTTTTTTCCTGATAATATGCCGTTGTATGACTAGAGCACATTTTGTTTGCCTGTACTTCAGTCAATGACCATAGGAGCTGTTCCCACTTCCGGGCACACTCTATATAGTATAGTATACTACTATGAATACTTGTGTACAGATTTTTATGTGGACATATATTTTTATTTCTCTTGCATGTAGTATATATTCATTTCTCACTTTTCATGGTAGCTATGTTGTATAAAGTCACCAACTCTGAATTAGCAAACACTGAGCCATTGTTTCTAGGTGGAATATGGGGTTAGGTGCCTACATGTGGCTGGTTCAAGACCTTCATCAGCTGATCAATACATAAATTTGTTTTATGTGTCTTTTTATTTAAAGATGACTTATTGAATATAATACTTACAAATTATTGATTATATGTAATACTTCTTTATAATAAAACCCTAGCTGAGAAGATGCTAACCTTTTCCTGACGATGGGAAATATGGTAAATAGCGCTGACTTTTAGTTCTACGACAATGGTATTCATTATGCTCTTACTGTCAGTTATTATCTCACACATCCACACATTTAGCCACTTGTCCATCCTTTCCATAGCCTCATTGTGCACTATAGATAATGTTTTAGCTCTTTCTGGAGCGGTTTCACATATATATCAGGGGATTTCCTCTTCCTTACTCTGGATGTACAGTATTGTCAATTAACATGAAACTCACAGCCAACGTTACTATCACTCATGCCTCAGTGAAGCCTTTTCAACACATGTATTTCCTCTGTAAAGTACCTCATGATCTTCTTGTGCTTCAGAACATTAGGCAGTGAAATCACCAAAAAAAAGCACAGAAATGCAAAGATATGTGTCACTAAATAGACCATGAATAGAACACTTATATATAACATAAGGGGTAAAGCAAGAAGGCATCGCCTTGTTTAATCTCAGCTGGAATCATGCATGTCAGGTGACTCAGACTTTTTGTTCCTCCACACATGGTCATGAATGATGACAGAAATGCCACAAGTGTTGATTTGGGGATTACACAGAAATATTTCCAAGTAGGTAAATTTGCAAATGTATATGTATGAGTAGCAAAGATTGAGTGTACCTAGAAATGGAATTGTTAGGTCATATGGTGGCTCTGTATGTAAACTTTTATGGAACTGCCTGATGACTTTCCAGTGTGGCTGCAGCATTTTACATTCTTTCCAGAAGCGTGTGAGGTCTCCTAATACTCACATCCTTGCTCATGCTTTTTATTACCCATCTTTTTCATCCTTGCCATCCTGGTGGTTGTGAAGTGGTGTCTCATTGTGGTTTCATTTGCATTTCCAGATCGTTAATTATGTCAAGCATATTTTTATGTCGTTATTGGCCATTTATATACCTTCCTTGTAGAAGTGTTTTTTCAGATCTTTTCAAACTTAAATTTGGTTTATTTTCAATACCAGTAAGGAGACTTCAATTCCACGCTTTCAGTAATGGATAGAAGGACTAGGCAGAAGATTAATAAGGAAATAGGAGGAATAAGAAGATTTAAAACAACCTAACCTAACAGATACATACAGAATTGTCTAGCTGTCCCTTTAATTCTATCAACTTTTGCTTCCTGAATTTTCTAACTACCTATGTAGTTATATGTATGCCTATATATAATTATCATATATTCCTTGTGGCTCAGCACTTTAATCATTACACAATGTTCTTCTTTAACTTTAGTAAAAAAATTTTGTTTTAAAGTCATACTTTGAGGGGCACCTGGGTGGCTCAGTGGGTTAAAGCCTCTGCCTTCAGCTCAGGTCATGATCCCAGGGTCCTGGGATCGAGCCCCACATCGGGCTCTCTGCTCGGCGGGGAGCCTGCTTCCTCTCTCTCTCTCTCTCTCTGCCTGCCTCTCTGCCTGCTTATGATCTCTGTCTGTCAAATAAATAAATAAAATCTTTAAAAAAAAAATAAAGTCATACTTTGATATTAGTTTGATAGCCACTACAAATTTCTTGTAGATGCTGTTTGACTGATATAACTTTTAATTCTTTTTACATTTATCCATCTGTATCATTGAAGCTATCATTGAAGTTGTATCTCCTTGATACAACATATAGATTAGTCATGTTTTCCTTTTTATCTAATCTTATCATCACTATTTTTTATTAGATTTTATATTATTTTTAAGTACAGTGTTATTATTGCTACAGTTGGATTTGTGTACCATTTTACTTTTAGGAATAGTGTCTTTCTGTTCTTTTATTTCTTGTTTACCACTTTCTTTTGCATTAAAGTATTTTGTACTGAAAAAATTTAATTCCATTAGTGACTATTCCCTATATTATTTTGGACTTTTTCTTTAGTGGTTGCTTTAGGGGTTACTGTATATATCTGTATATATCTCAATTTATTGGAAATTTATCCTAACTTAATTGTACCCAGATATAGAAATGTATAGCTGTCTTCTCTCTTCCCCCATTTTGTGCTATTATTATTATGCATATTAGATGTATTTACATTATAAACCCAATAATATATTGTTATAATTGTTAATCTACATAATTTTAAGAATTATTATTTAGAGAGAGAAAAAGAGAGAAAGAGAGCATGGGGGGAGGGCCAGGGAGAGAGAGAGAGAGAGAATCTCAGGCAGACTCCCAGTCAGTGGAGAGCCCAATGCAGAACTCTATGTGGGGCTCATTCTTATGACCCTGAGATCATGACCTGAGCCAAAATCAAGAGTCAGATGCTTAACTGACTGAGCCACCCAGGTGCCCCAGCTAACCTATATAATTTTGTATCTTTCAAAGAAGCTGCGAAAAGAAATGTGAGCTGGATATATTTTAGTGTTTGTTGTATTAATCTTATTTACCCTTTCTGCTTCTCATGATTTGTTTCTGTGGATTTGAGGATTACAATATGGTGTCATTTCCTTACTCCAGCACAGCTTTGCTTCCACCTATGTCTTTAGTGCTGTTATTGTCAAATACATTATATATGTATATGTTATTGGAACAACTACAAAAAATAGTTATTTTGTACATACAATTTTTAATTAGTTAAGAAAGAAGAAATATACATTTATAGTGATTTTTTTTTAATAATTACATATCTGCCTTGACTTGTGCCTTTTTTTCCTCTTCATAAGAATTTAAATATCTTCTGGTATCACTTGCTTTCAGCCTAAAGAACTTGCTTCAGAATTTCCCATAAGGTGGATCTGTTAGTAACACATTCTTTTAGGGTTTGTTTGTTTGTTTGTTTTTATCTCTAGATGTCTTTATTTTACCTTAATTTTTGAAAGATAGTTTTGCTGGATGTAAGATTTTTATTTGTTAGATTTTTCTTTCTGCACTGTGAGTATGCTACCCCCCTGACTTTTGGCCTACATTATTTCTGATGAGAAATTAGTTGTGATTTTTATTGTGGTTCTCTTGTATGTGATAAGTTCTTTTATCCTGCTACTTCTGCATTTTCCCTTTCTTGGCTTTTAGCATTTTTACTGTGATGTATTTCAGTGTAGGACATTTTGTACTTATCCTACTCAAATTTTGTTGGACTTCTTGGATGTGTAGATGGGTATTTTTCTTCAAATTTGGGAGGTTTTCAGTCATTATTTCTATGTATATTTTTTTATGCCTCTTTCTCTTTCTCTTCTCTTGGTATTACTATTTTATGCATATGTTTGTATACTTAGTATACAAACTTAGTAGTGTCCACATTTCTCTGAGAACCTGTCCTGTTCAATTTTCTTTTCTTCTTTTTTTTCTCCTCCTCTTGGATTGCATAATTTCCATTGATAAATCTTGAACTTCACCAGTTCTTTCTTCTACAAGTTCACATGTGTTTTAAAATTCCTCTAGTGATTTTTTTCATTTCGGTTATTGTACTTTTTATCTCCAGAATTTCCATCTGATTTTTTGCTGTAATTTCTATTTGATAACACATTGTCATCATATATTCTTTTACTTCTTTAAGAATGATTTCCTTTAAGTTTTTGAGCACATTTGTAATTTGAGCACAAATCTCTGAAGTTGCATTGAAGTTTTTGCCAGTTAAATTTAATATTTGAGCCCTTTCTGTTTTTTTCCTGTGTATAGGTTATATTCTTCTGAATTTTTTGCATGTTTTATAAGTGGTGTTGTTGAGAACTGAATATTCAGTTAACATATTGTAGTGATGCTGGGTACTGATTACCCCATGCTCCAGAACTTGTTTTTGTTGTTTATTTATTTGTCCAATGTCTTGGCTACTTTAATGTCTAAGCCTATTTTATAGTGTCTGTTTTTCCAAGATGTGCAGCCACTAATGTCCTGGCTCACTAGCTCAGTCTTTGGGACGAGACAGTCACTGTGGGATGGCAATGATTTGTACAGGACTTTTTTTGACTGTTTCTTTCTCTGATCTCTGTTAAACTGCCTGCCACTACTGGAATAGTACTCATCTTTTAGGTTCTGCTAATTGCTGGATGATTGCTCTGTTGTTTTTGTCCATGCCCTGGAGTATAGATGCTGCACAGTGTGATCTAATTAAATTTTGTACTTTTTGTAAGGCTAGTTTTTGAGTGAAGTCTTTGAAGTTTTTCTTGACTCCAGAAAGGCTCTCCTGAGCTATCTCTTTCCCTGGTTCTTTCTGGTAAGCTTGCTGGTTTAGCATGTTGCTCTAATGGAACTATCAGTTTTCTCTTAATTGTTTACCAGCAAAATCATTGTTTTTGAGAGCAACCTTAGGCTTAAACCTTTAAGAACTCTGTTTCAAATGATACCGATTTCTGTGGAAAGAGTATAAAAGCTTTCTGTTCTTATGGATTCTTTCTTCCCCATCTGTTCTTACAGAAAAATTTCTGATCCACTGCTTCAGAGTAAGGAATAGGGACAGTGGCTTGCTTCTCCTAGAATGACAATGCTGCTTTGTTGGCTAGGCAGAAGTGTCAGGGTCTGGTCTCAGTTTGTCTCTCCTGGCATGGAACCCTGGTTCTACAAGCAAATTGGGCAAGAGCACTCAAGGTCTCAATATTCTTTGTCTGCTGTTCCAGGGATAGAGCTTCTGTCCTATGAATGAGTATGGGTTGAGGAATAGAATATCTGATCTCTTCTGTCCTATGAATGAGGGTGGGTGGTGGAAGAGAATATCTGATTCCTGGCTGCATTGTTAGGAATTTATCTTCTGCATTTGGAACTAAAGGCCTGTAAATGTTTGTGGTCTGACTTTCCTAATATCCTCTAACTGGGAGCTGATAGGAGAGGGATCCCTATTTTCTTGACCACACCCAATCAAAATGGAACATCTGTCATGTTTACCTGGACAGTTGCTAGGGAGGAAAAGGGTTATCTCTAAAGTGCCATAGACTCACTATTCTTACTGGGAATTAATACATTTTTTGAATAAATATTTCTTAATTTGCTGTTTTCTCTTAGTATAATTTCCAGAGACTTTAAAGAATTATTTTTTTAATCTTTAGGAGTTATGGTTGTTTTGCCAGGAGCAATTGTACAGAATTTCTCACTCTGACATTCTGGAAGTAAAAATCCCTCTCAGGCTTTTTGTATGCACCTGAAGGAGAATGAAGGCAGTTATCTGAATTAAGTAAAAACAAAAACAAAAACAAAAAAATCTTACAAGTTATAAAAAGGACTTTCAGGACTTGATTTCTGGCCAGAGTCAGCCAGCTTTTTCTACCTTAATTGAATTCTTCTGAAAACTTCTTACCTTTGCAAAATGCTTTGACTATTTAGCCTTAGGATATTCCACAACTTTTTTTTTTTCTTCCAGCAATGTGTACATTACCCTGAAGAAGTCTGAATTTTTGGCTCCAGTTTGAAATTCATAATTTAGGATAATCCTAGACTCTCCTTCATTTATTTGATATCTTGGGGCCTTTCTCAATGCCTTAAGCCAGAAACTTTTAAAGTATTCATTGAGGTCAGTTCATCAAACTTTACGGAATTTCTGCCCTGAGCCATATATCAGCATTGGTCTGGGTGCAGTGGGAGACTCCAGTAAATATGGTATGATCTATAGCTTGATGGAGCCATTAATTTGAGATTTAGATAGCCTAGAGTACACAGTTAAATTCTACCATTTTGCAGGCACTTGCTTAGTATTGAGGTTCTTTCTGGGGTATTGTGTCTCTACCAGGATTATTAGAATAGTCCAGTTGGTGGTATTTACATTTGTATCATGTGAGTCATATTGGCTTCTTTAGCAAAATACCCAGTAAACACGTTCTGCTGGCTTTGAAGGCTGCCTAACTTCTCAGGATACTGCTATAGTTTCTCTATTGTCTGAGACTTAAACTTTCTTGGTCCCTCTTCTACACTCATGGCATAGCTATATTCCATGATGTTTTCTTGCTTAATTATTGGTTCTTTATTATCCTTTGATTTTCCTATATGATTATAGGATCATATTGCCCAGGAGAGCAGACAGCTAGGATTATGTATTAAAACTATGATGAAACTGCCATAAATTTTAGGACAGTGTTTCCCTACATAAACCTTGAAGTTAATTTATAAATTGTTGATATCTCTGGTTCTTTTCCTGGCCATTGTCCTATCAGTCTGAAAGATTTTGACTAGCAACTATACCTCCTTGCTTTATCTATCTCCTCTTTTTTTTTTTTTTTTAAGATTTTATTTATTTATTTGACAGAAAGAGAGAGAGAGAGAGAACACAAGTAGGTAGAGAAGCAGGCAGAGAGAGAGAGGGAAGCAGGCCCCCTGCTGAGCAGAGAGCCTGATGTGGGGCTCAATCCCAGTACCCTGGGATCATGACCTGAACCAAAGGCAAAAGCTTAACCCACTGAGCCACCCAGACACCCCTATCTCCTCTTTTGATTTTCATGTCAGGCTTACTAATCCCACCACAGACCAACCCTGAGCCCCACTCATTCAGTGATCATCTATAATTCCCCCTGTGTGACAGGCATTGTGCTGGGTGTTGGGGCTTCAATACCAATGAAATGATTTCCTTGACCTTAAAGGAGTTTTGTAGGCTTGTGAGAGGACCAAAGATGAAACAAACACAGGTAATAATTCAGTGTTCTATTATAAAAGATGTGCAAGACACATAGCAGACCTAAGGTTGATGCTCACTTTTATAGAGGGAGGCAGGAAAAGCTTAATTTCAAGGAAGTAATGATTAAACTGTACCCATTCTGGAAAGACAAGATTAGACAAGAAGTGATAAGGAAGGCATGAGAAAGGCTTGGAGATGAAAATCCCCACAAACAGCCTTAATTTACATTTTTAAAAATTTTATTATTGGGAGAGTGTGAGTCCAATAGCAGAGTAAGTTTTCAGGATTGCACTATTTTCCTTTTATTTTTTTCTGATGCCCTTTCTAATTCTCCTGCTCCCAACCTCCTTAATAGTGGAGAACAGACACTCCCTGGTGGTCTAGTGGTTAGGATTCGGCTCTCTCTTAATAGTGGAGAACAGAGTCAAACTCATCTAACACATCATCTACCATATTTGGCAGGCCCTTAAAAATGTGTTGAATGAACGAGTGTTGATCATCACTGATCATAAATCAATTGATCATTATCCCATTTAAAGGCAGGTCTTTGCCTTAGAAGCTATTTCTGAGTATACATCATCTACTGATACCAGCCCCTATGTTGGGCTTCCAGGCTTTCTATAGAAATGTCTGCATCTTAAGAGTTCCAAGGAGAAGGGCCAGCTTTGGCCAGCACTTTTGCTAGAAGTGCAGAAGGGATTCACAGATTGTAAATAGGTATAGAGCTTTTTCCTAATTTTAAGAAACATTACGTGCTTTGACTTAAATTATGCATAGTAAGGTAAAAAATGAGTAATTCAAGCATCGACTTTTACCTTAACAACCTTCTTTTTCTTTTCTTTCTTTCTTTCTTTTTTAATGTAAGATCAGTATCTCCTAACATATATGTAAGGTACCAGTTTGGGTCTTTCAGCCCTTTTCATGTATCCACTCTTCATTTACTGGGCTTAAACCCTTCAGTAACTCCCGGATTTGTAATTTCCTGGTATGCCTGGGCTCTAACTCTCTCTGTGGGTTCTGTAGCATCTCCTAGGTATGGATGGAGAGGTAAGTGAAGGAAAGCTAATTCTTCCCTGTACCACTTGGTCTAGTTAGTTTCCATAGTATATAGCACAAAGGTGTGAAAGCGTTAGTGATTTCAAGTATGTATGTATATATGTATGTATGTATGTATGTATGTATGAATATGTATGTATGTATTAACTGAGGGTGAAGGGAAAACTCAAAACAACTCAAAACCTTAAATATCATCAGTAAGGATGACTCAGGAGACGTAGCCTCATGCCTTAACCAGGTGTCCTGCCCTAAATATTTGTCTCAGTCCAGGAAAGGACCTCTGGGGGAAGCTCCTCGTCTCTATATGGGGTCCATTTCCTCTCAATGACCCTTAACCCCTAGCAATATATTTACTCAACTCTCACCTATTAACTGTGATAAAGGGGTCAGGGAGGCAAACTAAGATTTAATAATCTAAGTCAAGAGAATAAATGGCAGTAGGTACTCCCCCTACCACCAATAGTCCTCCCAAAGATGAACATTAATTATGAGAGAGATATTGCAGATGAATGCCTTGACGAGAAAGGAGTTTTTTTTTCTGACTGCCACATAATTTGCAAGGCAACACTCTCTCCAGCAGTCTGGACATCTTCTTATTCTGCAGAAAATATGTAATTCCCTTTTTTTTTCCATTCTATCCCCACCTTCATCCTTCTGCTCATGCCATTTTCAATTGCACTCTTTGGGCCCTGCTTAGAATAAGAGAAGGGGCTAATGTGGGGCCAGGTCCTCATCCAAGGCTGTTCTTTAATAGAAAGATGCTTCGCTATTGCTGTCCCATTACGGAATACATTAACTCCTTATCTGAGAGTCTGCCTTACCCTCAGTTTCTCACTAGCAGGAAGGGAGCCCGTGGTAATCTTCCCCTTGTATAACGTGTGTAATTGATGATCTTTGTGCACAATAGCCAGGTCACATGATCTAATAAAGGATTTCTATTTTTCTGATTCATGCTTCACTTTCATTGTCTTACAGAAGAATAAAAAAATCAAGCTGGATTTAAGTGTTTTGTGCTGTGTTTAACGAATCACCTTCCCCAAAGAAAAGGAAATTATACAAACTCTCCTAGAAAATTCAGCCAGCGTGGACATCATAACTTTATGATCTGTACTCCAGTTAATTATGAAAAATGTTCAAGTCCTTAAATAAATCTTAAAAAAGAAGATCTTGAACATGTGGCTGTGTATCCCAGTGAGGCTAAAATTGGTGAAAGACAGAGCTGAATGCCAAATGATAATTTCTGCTAAATAATTCAGGCCCTCCGCACTCTGATATTTTACTTACTTTAATGAGCATAATGGGTGCAAATAGAGACGGTCTCCCTCACGGTGCCAGACACAATGTGCTCTCGCCTCATTGTGGGCCCTGTTTCCTTCCGCAACTCATATCTGCACACGTGTCCTCTGTTCCCTGGGTCTGGCACTACTACCCACTAAATAATGTAGGTTGAAGTCA
Source organism: Mustela putorius furo (assembly GCF_011764305.1). Classification (NCBI taxonomy): domain Eukaryota; kingdom Metazoa; phylum Chordata; class Mammalia; order Carnivora; family Mustelidae; genus Mustela; species Mustela putorius. The sequence continues at coordinate 2,498,310 of NW_025422118.1, forward strand.
CTACCTGAAAATGTTTTGATGGTGATTGTCATGAAGAAAAAAAGGTTGCATTGCAGTGAGAAAAATCTGTGCTACATCTCATTTGCAACAGAATGGAATGGGAAAAAAAGACATTTTGGGACTTGGGATTCCCTCTAATGTTATTTTTTTTTTCTTTCTTCCGTAGGGAAATGACGCCGATATGGTTGATAAGAATAAGTGCTGTACGCTCTGTAACATGTCCTTTACCTCGGCAGTGGTGGCTGACTCACATTATCAAGGCAAAATCCATGCCAAAAGGTTAAAACTGTTGCTAGGAGAGAAGACCCCACTAAAGACCACAGGTATGTGTGGAAATAGTGATCACGGGCGACCATGAAGTCGGGGCGCTGCGCCTGTCCCACTAATTGTGCTCCCTCTTCGGCAGAGGCTGCCTGAGTACAGTCTAAAGGTAGATGCCCTTCGAAACCTAAAGGGATGGACAGGGAGCCCCGCAGACTTTGCTGTCATAGGCTATTCAGTACAGTTACAGGGGCTCATTCTCTCACTCTGGCTCCTTCAGATTAATAATTCAGCAGCTGGCATCTTCTGCAAGGCTGTTTGCAACCTGCAAGGTGTTGTCTATCACACTGATTATATATTATGTAAGATACGGTACCTATTATGTAATGAATGCTGTTTTTTCCATAGCTTCAGTGTGTCCTCTGCATGGCTAACGTGTGGTGTTTTGTGTCTAGTGGGTCGATTCACTGCTTGTGTCTGTGTAACGCAGCCTGTCATCCTGCCTTTATCTTGGTGAGGGTGGGGATGAGGGGAACTGTGTAGACAGCTAAGTTGTATTTTTATTTTTCCCCCCAGAGGTGACAGTTCCTGCTGTTGTCTGTAATTCAGTCCTGTTCACTTTCACAACAAAAAGCTGAACTATTGATAAAAAATCATTTCACCCTGTAAATGCATCACTAAAATAATTCCTCATAAGTCTGTCAAATTATGAAACTAAAATATTATAATTGAATCAAGTTAGACTATTTAGACAGGGTTTAAATTGTGGTGAAGACATTCCTAGGCTGGGTTGTAATCCCAAGAAGTTGGGGGTATATTTCATGATGTCTACTCTTCCAATGCAATTAAAATGTAGCAGTGCTTTTTATCTTTCTGTCTAATGAATCGTGCATAAATTGTGGGCGTAATTATTTTTTAAATGGTATTTTGGAGATTGGAGGGAGCCTAAAACAATACTTGACTTTTATTCTCACCAGTGTTTTCCTTAAGAAAAATATCTTCTTTCACCTAGAGAATAGCGAGGAATCTTTTCACTATATTTTTCTACTTAGTTTAACTAAAGGGTATTGTTTTTGTAAAGGTGGCTATGACATTCAGATATAGGATGGGGTTGCAAAACACCTGAAATCTGGAGCTGAACCGGGCTTGTTCCTGGGCACACACCGTGTCTTAGCATTTTATAAGCAGTCACTCGGTTGAAACTCCTGATTCTTGCTCTCTAAAAGGTTAGATATTCACCTTGTAACCTACTCCCCAACAAATTTCTTAAAATAGACACCTCAAAGAAACAGTCACTGGAAAATTTTTACCTTTTTTCCACGAATGAGTAACTAGCCCACTTTTTCTTTCTGCTTAAGCAGAGAATTGCTGTTAAATTTAATTTTGGAGATAGTGATGGAAGAGGAGGAGCTCTATCTTTGTTTATCATGTCAATTAGCAAAGGGGAGAGTTATTATTTTCTGTAAAAAAAAAAAATCGCCACATGGCACAAATGGTTCTTTGTGAATTTAAATACATTCTCCAGATAACCAAGCACCAGTTTGTTTTCCTGAATTCAGATACCCTCCAATCTGGTAAGTATAACTTAGATGTAATTTGTTAGTTCCTATCAGTATATGCCAAAGGAAAAATCAGGAACACTTAAACTACAACCTTTATTTCATGACTTTGTCTTGGTGTCCACAGAGCTGGCCCAGTCCTCAGTGTGACCAAAATCAGGTTGCCAGTTAGGCTAGATGGGAATGGGGGTGGGGTGCGAGGTAAGTAGCTCTATCAGCTTGTAGCTTGAGCTGGGAAAACAGATTTCAGCTGCTTTATGCCAGCATCTCCCTTCCTCATCTAACTCACAGTGCCCAGGCTGTGTATCCCCATTCTGTAGCTTAGGCTCTCATCTGTTCTCTCTAAAGCTGCTTGCAGCAGAAAGGGTCTTGGAGAATGGCAACACTAGACAGAATTAGAGGGTCTGGGAGCTAAATTGGTCCCTGGGCTTGGGCTGGTGTCAACCCAGCTACTGGCAGGGAGCAGAGGAAGCAGTGTGTCCTGCTAGAGCCAGGTGAGTCATTAGGTACGACGATAAGCAGGGGGTGGGAGATATGGCAAAGGATAAGATCTGAAGGCTTAATAGGAGGGGGAGCTTAGCAATGGGGAGTCTAGGCACAGAGATCCTGCAGAGAACAAGCTGGGTGCTGGCACAGGGGAAGGCTGGCAGGTGTTGGCAGGCCCCTGGCTGCAGGCTGGTGAAAGTAAAGGCTGTTAAGAGTGTGACAGATCAGGGGCGCCTGGGTGGCTCAGTGGGTTAAGCCGCTGCCTTCGGCTCAGGTCATGATCTCAGGGTCCTGGGATCAAGTCCCACATCGGGCTCTCTGCTCAGCGGGGAGCCTCTCAGTGTACAGTCAAATAAATAAATAAAATCTTTAAAAAAAAAAAAAAAAAAAAAAAAAAAAAAAAAAAAAAAAAAGAGTGTGACAGATCATCATAATTTAAGACAAGAGGACTGGGCTACAAGTCAGGTGTAAGGAACAAATCAGGAACCTGGTTTCCAGACAGGATATAGGTTGAAGCTTGGTCTCAAACACAAATTCACATACTGTCAGTAAGGGTAAGGACCAAGAGGCATGAGAAAAGAACACCTAGGCTGTGCATTTCCTGACCTACTAAGTTCAGTCCCTCCAGCTCCCTGAATAGAGCCCGGATGGCCTGCCATCACTTCTTGCTGCCTGCGGTGGCCATTCTTGAAGGACATCACCCTCTAAGCTGTGGCTGCCTTATGCACATCCAGGAACATCTCTGCCTCATCAAGAAGCTTAGCTTGAAATTATTTCTGTAGTGAAAACAAAAGAAATAAAAAGAACATATAAAACCCAGCCAACTGAGTTAAGATGATGGAAAGAAGCAAGTGCCCTGCTCAGATATGCCATGTGAGCTACCCCTCCTGGAATAACAGGCTCTTGAGCTGTACTGATACCTGGGTAGGGAAAATTGATGCACAACTCAGTGCTTTCCCCAGCTCCAGCTACAACATCTGATGAGGGTGAGCAATTGGTGTCTGTGAATCATTACCTTTCCGCCCACTCAAGATGTGCTTTGCTCAAGCATCAACTGGGTATCCTGCAGAATTATCGTGGTTGCAGTTGTCTTCTCCAGATGGGAGCATGTTTACTAGAATTTCTGAAATGCTTGACAGAGTTGCTGGGACAAATACCAGCTCCCATTCTTGTTGGTGAGTGTGCTTCAGAATCTCTGTTCCCATTCATGCTCTTCTACGTCCTGCTATAAGACAAAAGCTTAAGGAGAATTCCAGGCCCGCTGTGCTCTTGGAGGGTCAGCAGACTTCAGCGTGGAGGTCTTGTCCAGATTGGAGGCTGGCCAGAGGTTGCCACACCATGAGAAGGATTTAGAGGAGGCGTAGTCCAGAGGTTGGAACAGGGAAGGCCATGACAAGCCTCTCTTTAGAGGGAGAATAAAGAAACAGAGGTGGTTCAATGCGGAAAAGAGATTGCTCAGGGGCAAATCTTTGGAAGGCTGTTATATGAAAAAAGAGATACATTGTGTGTTTGTGTGTGTGTCTGTGAATGTGAAAGAGTATATAGAATATGGGAGTGTGTGAGAATAGGTGAGAGTGTATTCATGTGTGTGCATGTGTGAGTGTGAGAGAACATTGTGAGGATACATGAAATTGTGTGTGTGGGTGTGTGGGTGTGAGAGTATATGAGTGTATATGTATAAGGGAGTGTGTGAGAATATGTGAGTGTGCACGTGTGTGTGTGAGTGCCAGAGCATTATGAGAATATGTGTGTTTGTGTGTGTGCATGGGTGTGAGAGTGTGTGAGAATATGCGAGTGCGTGAGAGAATATGTGAGAATGTGGGTGATTGTGTGAGTGTGAGTGTGTGTGAGGGAGTGTGTGAGCGTGTGCTTGGATGCAACAGATGTACCCAATGAGTGGGTAGAAAATTAAGGAATTAGATCTGAACTCAAGACAAGGAAAAGATTACGAAGTTCCAGAGATGTTAGATTTCTCTAATGAAGCCTAAAGCCTAAAGCCAACCAACTGGACAAAGATGCTGGAGAGAGCAGCTCAGGTCTGCAGCTGTGTAAGCTGTTCCTCCAGAGCCCTGGAGCTGACTGACATCAGACTCAGTCGGGAAGTGGGGCCAAGCAGGGTGGGGGTTGGGGGGTGTTGTTGAAGCGGAAGCTGGCTGATACTTGGCAGGGCATTTCCCGAGGGGATTCCACCCAAAGACATCAGCCTAGATGACATCTAAAGTCCTTCCACCCCGATTCTCGTCCTAAGGCAATCTGCAGGCTTGACCCACTGATCTGATAGGCGGTAAGAGCGATGGCCTGGGAGTCAGGAGACAGGAGCCCAGGCCCAGGTTCGGCCTAAGGAGCTATGCCATCTTTGGTAGATACGTTATCCTTTCCAACCTCACTTTTCTCATCTGTCATTTCATTCTAACACCAGATATTGTTACCTCACTGGCCCTTTTTTATGGAGCAAACTATAGAATTAAAAGCTTTGGAAAGTAGGTTATTCACATGTGACCATGTGGTAAAGAAGTTGATGGGGTGAGGGACAGCCTAACCCCTTTCTATCAAAAACTGGGACTTCCTGGTTAACATGGGGTTGTTCACATACTATCTTGGGAAGGTACAAAGGGACATCGTGTGTGTCTTCTTGGAGACAAGCCTTTCTGGGATGAGTTGCATGAGCCAAGGCAGGCAGGACCTGGCACCGGAGCTGCCCACTGGAGTTAGGCAGTGCTGGTGGGCATGGAGGGGGCAGGGAATGGCCGTGGAGCTGAGGAGACAAAAGGGCCCCAGGTGTGAAGAGGACCCATCAGCAGGAGAGAGACCCCGTCACTAAGCTGGGGGACAGCCCCCGGATCTGGAACTGATAACGGACAAGTAGATGCAATAGTAAATCATTTTCAAGACTAGAACTCAAGATCTTCAAGGATAAAAGAAAGAATCAGATAGCCAAATGAGGGCCCACAGAGGGGACAGATCTCGGGAATGCGGAAGCAGCTCTTTAGCAGAGTCAAAACACCAAGTGATAAAGGGTTAGAAGGTCCAGGCTGCCACTGCTTAAATTCTGCTGAGTTCATTCCAAATCCCCAAGGACTGGAATTTGGCCCTGGAAACCCCTCACAAGAAGCTGAGTCTGTGGGGGAAGGTGAGCACTTCCAACGGAATGAGGAGGACGAGGAACCAGACAGAGCCTTGAGGCTGTGTGCTGCGTGATTGGCTCCATTCTGGGATCCTGGGTACCTCACTGTGGCTTTTCCCCAGTGGCTGCCTGGGTGGCAGTGCATAGGGTGTGTGCTAGAGGGCTTCAGTCCTGCCAGTGACTCAGCCCTGAAGGCAAGATCTCTGCCTGCAGGAGACCAGGTAGTGGTTTCCAAGCTCGCACCCCTCCTGACCCCCAGAGTCTATGAATAGGTGGCACACACCAGGATTTAGGATTGCATATGGAATTAAGACTTCTGGCCTCTGGAATGATAATAAAATAAAATGGTGCTGTTTAAAGCCATTTCACATGTGGTAATTTGTTATAACAGCCTCAGGATAGACAGAGACCCAAGGAAATACTCGGCCAGACAAGGTGGTCCTTGATGTTCATTCTACATACATGCCTCATTGAAGCTCGGAAGCAGCGTAGGAAGCAGCTCGGACGTCAGTCTGGCCAGGGACTTGCCTGGGGAACAAAAGGTCTATCTTCATATCGGGGCCTTATTCCCCAAATACAGCTTACCACTACATCGTGCAAAACCTCTGGTCTATTTCCATCGATAGCGAGGTGAATTCCTTCTCCTAGCATGCAGGAGCTCCAACAAGTTAGCTCTTCTGGACCTCCCAGCTTATTTCCTCTCTCTGTTCCACGCACCTTCTCCAGTGCTCTGGCAGACAGGTCTCCTGTACCACCGGCCCGCTGTGCCTTCCCTGCCACTGTCCTATAGCCCAGAGACCCTTCCCTCTTCCTGCTCTGGTCTCCATAGCTTCACCTTCCAAGCATTGGAGCAGGCCTCCCACGGTCTCTGCAGTGTGTCACGGCTGCTGGAAATCACAAAGGTGGGGCCCCCTATATTAGCAGAGGACTTCATGTGCCTCAGCCTCCTTCCCCCCTCCGTCCAGTGGGTATGATGCTATGACTTGTATTAAGGGTTTTCCATGATGATTGTGCGAGCTGGTTAAGAAATGTGAAGTGCTTGTCACAGTGCTCAATAAGTCTTAGCTCTGTCCACTCAGGAAACGGAGCTATTTTTATTTACTCTTCTCTGAACACTGTGCTGTATAATTTTGCACTTAAAATATCTTATGGTGTATTGTCCCTGGCTGCTTCCTTTTGGTGAGTTTACCTCACTCATGGGTCTTTAAGCACTCTTCACAGAGAAACCGCTTCTCCACACTTGCTCTGAATTCTGCCATGTTCTCCTACACAGGCTGGCCTGCCACGTTCTTCTCCAGGATAGTAACAGAAAAATTTAATCTGGTGTTCAGTCCCTGCTTAAGGACTCGTACAGCATAGACGCATGGGCCAGGGTACACGGTCCCAAAAACCTGTGCGGGGGGAAGAGGGGGAGAAGAATCAAAACCGCTCCAGAAATCTGCCAAACAAAACATTAGTCCATTGTGACTGGGTGGATAGGGGGAAAGGGGAGAACCAAGAGAAATAAGCAGGAGAACAGATTTGAGCAGAGGTTAAGTTGGAAGATGGGAGAAACAGCCTGAATGTTCCAAAGGCTGGCCACTGAGGCTTTGGATTGTGTGCTGGGGGCTTTGGATGTGTGCCAGGCAGGGAGCTGTTAATAAGTGAGTTGGGTTGGCCGTCCAGGGTGCAGACGAGCTGATACCAGCAGTCTTAGGAGTACGCACAGCCAGGGCGAGGGACTGGGGCGGGAAGGAAGGGACTGGGGCGGGAAGCCGAGCTGGGAATCCAGGGGGCATCAGTTATGTCAGATGGGAGCAGGGCAGAGGAATGTCAGGGCTGGGTGGTTCTGCCGAATCCATTATTGTCAGTGGCCCCAGCCTCCTGGAAGGGAGCTCAACTGAAGCTTCAGATGTGTCACTGTTACCTCCAGGAGTGGCAGCAGGACGTCCTTAGCTGCCTCTAAATGGAGCTTCTCACTGAGTGGAGGCTCAGCCAGCTCCAGTCCCACCGGACTCTCTGGCCATAGGTAGTTCAGACTGCATCGAGCATGGAACCCTCTCTTGGTGACCGACTCACCCAGCGAAGCTGGCATTCTCAGACAGAAAATGTCCACCCCAAGGGATAGAAGTCATTTCTCCATTGAAGTTGAAATTCCCTCATCTGGTACTTGCCAGAGGGGAATTCATAATGTGGAGGTGTCATTTCATTATTTTCTTAACTTAATCCATCTCAGCAAACACCCTAAGTCCTGGAAGCCCAAAGGTGAATGAGATACCCCTTGCTCTTTGGAGGCTCCCCATGGAGTAGGAAGGAACACGGACACTGAAATACAATAACCAACACACTGGGAAGGTCTGCAAATACAATAGGATATTGAAGAGGTTTAAGTAATTGTGGTTGGAGTGTTCTGAGAAGAATTTATGAGGAGATCCAATTAAGTAAGGTCTTAATAAGTAACTGTCTAACCAATGGGGATTGTTGGGGAAGGGTATCAGTTTCTCATAGGAATCCTTGATCATGACCTGGGTTTCTTATCTCAGGAGTTGCAACATTCTCCATTGGGGGAGGGTTTGTTCTGTGCACCACAGGATGTTTTGCAGCGTCCCTGGCCTCTACCCACTAGATTCCAGAAGAGCCCCACTAGTTGTGACCATAAAAAAATCAAAGTCTCTAGACATAACCAAATGCTTCAAATCAGACTCTAGTGGAGAACCACTGGTGTAGATTAGGAATCAGCATATTTTGGCCTGAGGAGCAAATCTGACCTATTGCCTGTTGTATGATCTGCAAGCCAAAAATGTTTTTTGTTTGTACATGGTTTAAAAAAATCAAAAGAATATTTTGTGACACTGGGAAAATATGAAATTCATATTTCAGTCCATAAATAAAGTTTTATTGGAACAACCATACATGTTCATTTATGTTCCATCAAGACTGGTTCTGGGCTACAGTGTCAGAGCTGAATAGTTGTGACAGGAAACACATGTTCCACAAAACCTGAAATATTTGCTACATGGTCCTTTACATGAAAAATTTGTTGACCTCTGATCCTGATAATGATCTCAAGGAAGAAGCAGCAAGGAATGGTGCTGGTGTGGATTTGTACATAAAATGCAAGCATTTGGGGCACCTGGGTGGCTCAGTGGGTTAAGCTTCTGCCTTCAGCTCAGGTTATGATCTCTGCATACTGGGATCAAGCCCCACATCAGGCTCTATGCTCAGTAGAGAGCCTGCTTCCCCTCTCTCTCTCTGACTGCCTCTCTGCCTACTTGTGATCTCTCTCTCTCTCTGTCAAATAAATAAATAAAATATTTTTTAAAAATGCGAGCATTTTTCTGGACTCTACAAACCTTTGAGGAGCAGGGGGAGGCAGCAGGCGGGACAGGGGTCAGCAGATAGAAGTGACTGAGGGCCGAAAAATGTTTGAGAGCTATCCCTTGGGGAGTTACCCCAAGAGCTGAGAATGAGGGGGATCCTTCCTCTTGTTAAGAGCAAGAAAGTTCTCCAGAGAAGCTAAAAAGACTTGACTGATAGCCAATGTCTCCACTAAGTCTAAAATTCTAAAACATTTATGAAGACTAAACAGATGACTATTACTCAGATTTTGCCAAAATCTTAGTATGCTTATAACTCGTGATTTTTAATTCTTTGCTGAAATCTATGATCCAATCTATATTAGTTTCCCAGGGCTGCTGCAACAAATTAGCATAAGCTGGGTAGCTTAAAATAACAGAAATTTATTCTCTTATAGTTCCGGAGCCTGAAAGTCCAAGACTGAGTTGAGGGCAGGGCCACATTCCCTCTGAAGTTTCTAGAGAAACTTGCCTCCTCCTGCCTTCTGGTGGCTGTTGGCTTCCCTTGGCATTCTGACCTTATCACTCTGATCTCTGTTTCCACTGCCACATGCCTGTCTTCCCTGTGTGTCTCTGTGTCCTTCCTCTTATTGTAAAGACACCAGTCACTAGATTTGAGACTTGCCCTCATTCAGTATGACCTCACCTCAGCTTAACTAATTATATCTGCAAAGATCTTGTTTCCAAAGGAGGTCCCATTCTGAAATACCGAGTGCACGTGTACCTGGCCAACTTTTTTTCACTGATAGCACATGACAAAGGCTACAGGCTCTGAGATGATGCTTGCTCGCTCATGTTTCCCCCCCTTTCTCGTGATAAACCCATACAAACAAGATCATTGAAATAAGGAGGAGACTGTATTCTTACTCGAAATTCTAAAGAAGACATCATTTAGCTATTCTTTAAAAAATTTATTTTGACCACGAGAGACTATGGACTCTGAAAAACAATCTGAGGGGTTTGAAGCGGCGGGAGGGTGGCAGGTTGGGGGAACCAGGTGGTGGGTATTAGAGAGGGCACGGATTGCATGGAGCACTGGGTGTGGTGCAAAAATAATGAATACTATTATGCTGAAAATAAATAAATTTTAAAAAATACCCAAAAAATTGATTTGTGAGAAAAAATTATTTTGAAGAGAATATGAAGCATAAGGAAGAAAGCTGTAAATCACAGGTATTCCCCATTGTCTCCCATTAATCAAAGGGAAATTTTAAGTTTATCCATAATCTGATATTATCATTAGGTATTCTATTTAGGATTAACAGGAAAATTAATTTGTGTTTGTGGCAGACAAGTTTCTCATCCAAAATCCATTTGCTTCCTACACTTTGAATTGATTGTGTGTAGATGTAACATGCATGACCTTAAGACCAGACTACAAGACAGAGGAGGGCCATTCAACCTACATTAGACTTTGCAAGAACAAGAAAGATGCCTTTATTGTGACACTTTGGGGTTGTTTGTTATTGCAGGAGAGCCTAATCTATCCTGGTTGATTCATTGTCTCTTAAAGTTACTGTTTCACATACAAGCTTTTATGAATATATCTATCATTCTTAGCAGAAATGGATATTGAGCACTCTCTTTGATGTAATTCTCAGACATCATTGGCTTGTCAGGAAATGGCATCAGACTTGGCAGTAACCTTTCTTTCATTTTGACCCTTTAGAGTTGAAGTTGCCGTAATGTGTGTATGTCTTAACAACAGTGCAAGATTGATAGCAGACACTTCCGAAGGCATTACGGCATTATGGCTCTGTTGATGAGTGTACGTAGAACACTCCCTGGCACACAGTAGGCATTTAATAATTATTTGTTGGGTGAGTGAGAATTGGAAGCATAATTGAGAATAATGATAGGTATTTAAATACCTTTAGCTTTATTTTTGAATGAAGTTACCCTGGTTATTGAAATTTCTCTTTTTTTAAATTTATTTTTTATTTATTTTCAGCATAACAGTATTCATTATTTTTGCACCACACCCAGTGCTCCATACAATCCATGCCCTCTCTAATACCCACCACCTGATACCCCGAACTCCCACCCCCTCGCCACTTCAAACCCCTCAGATTGTTTTTCAGAGTCCATAGTCTCTCATGGTTCACCTCCCCTTCCATTCTGGTGAATAAAATGATCAAGGGCAGTGGTTTCCCAGCTTTATAGGAAGTGCCATGCCTGTCTTTTCTGCTTGCTTGATTGAAAGAAACTTTTTTTTCTCCTGGTAAAATAGGTGAAATGCCGTGTAATGTAGAGTATAAACAAAGGCTCTGATGTCAGACTCCATTGTACAATCTGGTTATGCCTAGGTGAACTCATGGTAAAAAACACGTGCATTTAGCTTAGCTTAATTAATTAATTTCTTTATGTTTCAGATTTTTATTTAAATTCTAGTTAGTTAACATGCAGTGCAGTATTGGTTTCAGGAATAGAATTCAGTGGTTCAGCACTTACATACAAGACCCAGTTAGCTTAGCTTAGTTTAGGCATGAATTATATGTTGTTGACTTTGAGTTAAATGATAGTGAATCAAAGTATATGCTAAATAAGGTGTCTTTAAACAGAAGCACACATAAAACAAGGTTCTGTGTTGTTCAGTTGACCAAAATGTGACCCTAGGCTCACAGGAACCTAAGCCCGAATTTCCCCTAAAGAGCCATGGTTTGGTATTTATTTTGGTATTTATTTATTTATTCACTGTTCTTTGGAGACTTTGTAAGGAACATAGCTAACCAGGAATAACAGGAATTGACTATATCAAAAGTTATATTCATTACACCAAAAAAACAGTCCAAAAAATCTGCTCATACTAAAAAATGAATAAAGATGTATAACATTTTAAATATCCTAAGGTGAGGTAAAAACCATAGCTGAGAGGGGAGAATCTACACTAATAATAAAGTAAGTAATCATCACTGATAATGTTAAAGACATTCTATCAGAAACATCACATTCATTGCTTCACTTGCTCTTCATAAAAAGCACGAAGTCTGAAGTATCGTTCTCTCTACCTGTGAGGGAATTAAGAGGACAGGGTAAAGGGACTTGCCTGATGTTATGCAGTAAAATAGCGTAACTGGACCTTGAACCCAGGGCTTCTGATTGTACATTCCGGGACCTTTCCTTCCTCTTGAGGTGGTGACAAATAATGCTTCAAAAATGATCTACAGATTGTTGCTCACCAGATGAACAGCACAGTTCAGACTTGAAGGCTCTCACTAAAGTGATCGGAGAAAACAAAACCACAAAGATATATTTATAAACTTTAAAGCAAGTATTTCTCATTTGTAGGAACAGTGAACAATGTGGGGAAAGCAAGAGATAAGCAATGATCTCGTCCACTCTGCTTGTCTTGTGTGTAAGTGTGTTTATCATACTCCTCTTCTGCAGTCTTGTTGCTTCTCCTCTTTCCTTCCTTATTTCCTGCTGAAAATGAGAGAGATAGAGCTTCAGAACTTTTCCATAAATTTCTATGCCAGACACGAAATTGCTTATTTGAGTTCTCTGTTGAATGAATAAAGATCAGGGTATTCTAGATCTGTTTGTAAGTTACATAAATTCAAATTTTAAATAATATATGCACTCCAGGTTCAATCAGCACCTCTTATTTGCATATAAGATTTCATACACTGCAGTAGTTCTAATATCTGAATCAGGTTATTTGGTTTGCCAGCATAACCTGTCTAGATACTTGTTTTAATAGACGCAAACAATAGTTTGTCAAACAGGCAGATCTTCATAGCGGTGCGTTTTCTTTTAAATTAGAAAAGCTGGCATGTTCTAAGATGTCCTTTTTAGATCAGTGCGTTTGTTCCAATGATGTCTTTGGCTTTTCTAAGACTTACAACTACAACAAATAATAAATTCATAGAATCGCAGAGCTTGAAGGTGCCTACCAATCATTGTTTCAACCATCTCATTTTCCCGGTGAGGAAACAGGCCTAGTGAGGTAAAGCCGTTTGCCCAGGGGGATATAACGGGTTGATGGCAAAGAGACTTTTGTTTTGCAGTAATCTTTCCATGGTGTCACGATGTCAGGAGAAAACAAATGAATCAGGGCACTGACTATCATACAGTGAATAGGGTTTAAATAAATTAGCAATGTGAGGCGAGCTAACTTCTTTTGGCCACTACTTTTGAATGCTGGATCACAAGAGGCTTGGAGCAATGATTAGATCAAGGCTACTGTCTTTTTTATTTTATATTTGATGACCAGAGAAACAAAAGATCAAAGATTGAATGGAATTAAAGACTTTAACAATGAGACTACTGCCTAGCTGATTTTCACAAATCCTTTTAAATAGCATAAACTCACTTTTCTTTTTTGGATGATCAAATAGTGGTATAAGACACTTGATGATTTCAGCAGCTTTTATGATGTGGTTATACCTTTATTCCAGAAAGTGTTCTTTAACACATTTTTATGAAGGAATAGAGTAGAACAATAAAATTGTCAGTTTCCTGTGCTTACACTGAAACTGACAATAGGAGATGTGGTGAGGGCATAGAATCCATACATAGAATGCATTACTATTCAGAAAAAACTCTGAGTGAGAGATTTTCTGGCAATAACTCTTAAATCAACCATTAAAGATAAGAACCCTAAAACTGTCTAGTCTATGAAATTGAGAAGGCACTTGTAAAGTAAGCATTCTACCTAAAATAACTGGTAGTATCCCAGACTGTATTCTTATCCTTTGAAATATCTGTATATTTTACATGGAAGCCTCAAAAATCTTGTATACACTTGGGTTGGTTTCTTTAATGATCACATACAATAAGTATGAATTACTGGTTAGCACTTAAGTACAATAAATATTATATTTCTTTGTATTTCAAAAATCAGTGGAGATGACTCCTGTTCTCTAGCCCTGAAGATGGTTTAGAAGAATAGTCTTGGTCATCCTTTGGAGTACCCTTTCTTCCCTCATTAGGGCCACACAAGGGCCTAGAGGTCTAAGGGCGCCCTCAAAGAACTCTCCCAGCCTGTGAGCTCTGGCTACTTTATCATCACCCAGGATGCTGTTGTGGGCTGGTCTATAGCCTACGGGTGAAGCCCCAAGGCTTCCTCAGAAGTGGATCTCAATTTATCTGTCTCCCTCTCAGGGTGCATATTCCTTCCGGTTAGAGACTCCACTGATGGTTTCATCCCCTTTGTGCCAAGTGAGGCTATGGAAAAGAAGGCCAAGCCTCCATTATATACATTTCTGGGGAATGTCCTGCTGCCTTAGACATAATTTTTTTTTTTTAAAGATTTTATTTCTTTGTTTGACAGAGAGAGACACAGCGAGAGAGGGAACAGAAGCAGGGGGAGGGGCAGAGGGCGAAGCAAGCTTCCTGCTGAGCAGGGAGCCTGATACAGGGCTCGATCCCAGGACCCTGGGATCATGAGCTGAGCTGAAGGCAGATGCTTAATGACTGAGGCACTCAGGCACCTCTAGACACTGCTTTTAAGATGCCCAGGTCTCTACCCGTACTTGCAACTCTCTTTTTACCCAGTCCCCTACCCAGGAAAGACAATCCCTTTCCTGATAGCAGAAAGCACACCCTTCTTTGACACTCTGATCCCTTTGCTCTTCAGACAGCCTAGAATAAGTGCATTTGTTCCTTCTGTCCTGGGGGTGGGGAAAGCCAGACTTCAAGACTTAGCCCCCATTTCAGAAGACAATGGAAAACACCTTTCATTATTATGAAGTGAGTCTATTGGGAAACAAGACAATTATTTAGTTTCTCGGTAGGTTATTTTGTTGTATGAATTGTCTTGTGACATAGATACCAACCCAGTTTGTCTATCTGAAGGCTAGAAAAGATGGAATTTTCTCTTTTCTTACTTTACTCTCAGCCTTCAGAGAAACTGCTTCTCTTGGGCAGGATTTCCTGCTAATTGTCTGATGGATGTACACACTGTTGAATCCTATTGCTGTCATTACGAACCCACGTGGGTTTTCAAGAGGATTTTGACCACTTCGAGGTACCATGAGTTGCAGCCATTCTTACTGTTGGTGATACTGGCTAAAGATGTGGTCTGGGAGTTCTGAGTGCAGACCTCGGAGCTGAGAGATAGGGACGTCTCTGGGAGAGTCCTCAGTCATTTGTATGCATGATTGCTGCTCTACAGCACGTGTTGGGATTTCATGACTGAGAAGCAGGAGCCTGGAGTTAAAGGTGTACTCAGGAATTCCTGCTGTAATTAAATCTTGATTAGTGTAAAGTGCTAATGATTATCATCCTCATTTTGCTTCTCAGTCAACAGAGCTGATGAAATCCTAATGCCTGGACCTTTCATTTTCAGTTGGTAAAACCCATACATCAAATATCCTGCTGGATGGGGGAGACAAGAATGAACTCCGGCATATATGTGAACATTTTACTTGATCTTCCTTAACACAAAGGGGAGATCATTTTTAGTCAAAATAAGTCAGAAAGAAAGATGTCCATACATATGCCTAACCTTAATGATTTAATATTCAAAAGTTTTGCCTTAAAAAAATGTTGTTTCATCCCGTGCCTAGCATGGAGAATGAGTTATCTGTAGAAATTCACAGAGTCCCGAGTTACCATCTTACCCATGTTTCCAGCAAGATTCCATTAACTCTAAAGTCCCATCATCTGGCATGGTTTCAATCTTCTCCCTTTCACCACTGGGTATTAATAATGCTCTTATTCTACAGATCTTCCTCAGCTACCCACCCCAGGGCCAGTAGACGTGTCTTAAGCTTCTTGTCTTCTAAAGGCCTACCATTCAGGCTCAGTCTGTTTTTCCTTTTTAGCAGCTTTGGAAAAACAGCTGGCCATCAGTCTAAATACTATAATCCTCTATGTGTCTCAAGTGTTACTAAGTAATGCTTCAGCTTCTCCTCTTCTGGCTAAGTAATCCCAAAGCCTTTATTACTCATACACCTTTCTTCCTTAAGCCACCTCTCTGGCTCTTCTCTTTACTTCCTAGTATTCTACAATCCATCCTGGATCTCTCTGAAAGAATCTTAGATTGTTGTAGTCACCACAGCCTTATGAACAGATACATGAACGTTTCATGATCAGCGAGTGAGATTTTCTGACTTAGTCTTCCCACACACTCCCTTGTCTCATGCTCTCTGTGTTCCTGGTCTCTTTGAGGGCAGCCGGTGTGTCCGTTTGGCAGAACCGATGTCAGTGTGGGACATGGGAGAACATGAAGCAGGAGTTAGGAGATCTTGGTTCTGGTCTTCATTTTCTCTGTAGCCAGGATGTCCGGGAACTAACTTTTATCAAGCAGGCACAACAGAGATAACGAGGTTGAACCGTTAGCCCCATTTTATTTTAGGAAATAGTTTGGCTGCAGAAAATCCCCCTATCCTGAGTTAAATCTAGTTTGATTTTTTTTTTTCAAAAGCTATTATTTTCTCTCTATCTGTTGCCTCTTACGATTTTGTGAATAGGCTTCTGTAGAATTAATGCAACTTAATAAAATTGTTCTGTTAAACATATTTCCATTGGGAAAAAAAATAGTATTTTCATTCTAGATTTCAAGCTGCATGAGGACGAGTGTTGTATGCTAATGTGGAATATGGTGCCCATACGTGGAGTTGAATGAATGAAACATAAAAATACAGATGCTTTGTAAGATTGAGGTAAAGTGAGGTCCGTGTCAGGTGCTGTCTGTCCAGGGTGATCCTTTCTAACCTTGGCTGCATAGTAGAAGCACCTGAAAAGCTTAAGAGTCTGGTTTAACTCAGCTCCACCCCCAGGGGTTCTGATTTAATTGGCCTGAGGTGGGACCTAGAGTCTGTAAGCATTCAATGCCTACCAGATGGTTATAACCCTTTCAGGGGCTGAGAACTGCTGATTCTAATCCAGGGCTTTCCAAATTTAATTTGCATACCAGTCACTGGAAACTCTCCTAAATGTCCATTCTTATCTAATGGCCCAGGGTGGGCCCCAAGATTTTCATCTCCATGAAACTGCCAGGTGATGTTGTGGTCTGTGGAGCACACTTGCAGTTGCAAATTTTAAGCAGCGTCACCTTCATTAGCTGTTAATGACACCCTTGTCCTAAAAATTCTCCAACAGAAATCATTTATATTCTCTCTTATGCACACTTCTTTTTGGCTGTGTCTGCATGGCAACAATGAAGTACGCATTTTGTGGTCAAGCCATAGTTACATGAACAATTATGGATGATACATCTAAATAATTCAGGCTCTGGGTTGGCCTCTGTTCCCCCAGGGAGTAAATTAACCTAATGATTTTCTAACATCGATTTGCAAAGTCTTATCTAGCTTAAAACCTTTTCTTTTTTTGCCATCATCCTCTGCCCACCAACTTCATTGCTTTATATGAGAAGCAGTGGTATATGGAAATGGTCTTTAGACTCATAGGGATTGGAGGACCTTCTTAAACTTGTAGGGATTGGAGGACCTCGGCATTTGAAACCCTGGATTCTCCTGATCCAAGTGTTGGGAGTACCTAACATGATGGAGCATAGTAGCTCCGTCTGTCTTAGAAGACCTCCAGAAGTTCTAGAATTGCTTCGTGGTTTTATAGAGCTAACTCAGAATAGCATCGAACCTTCAGATTTAGCAGTTTCCAAGTGGCACTTAATAAAAAGTACTTTATTTCTAGATTAAATCCAAATAAATACACACAAAAGATATGCATAGCTAATAAACACATTCATTTAGTTTTAAATATGAAGTAGAGGCAGTTTTGGTACCCTGCAGACTGTGGGTTATTAAGGACAAGCGACTTTTAGGGATATAGGCTGAGGAAGGTCATTCAACACTCAGTCTGAGTAGGGAAAACTGATTAGGGGCGTGTGCCAGCTGAGAGTGAAGTAGAGATACACACATTCTCATCAGGGAATGGAATCAGTACTAAAGTCTCTAAAATGACTTCTAAGGTTTCAGCTTCCTTCAGCTCAGTCCAAAGGGCCACCCTCTCTCGCTGTCTACTTCTGAACTTAGCCAGTACTTTATCTCTGCTGTACTTCTGGAGCTGCTTGCTTTTTTCATCTTTGAATCCTCCATAAATATTCATAGGATATAAGAAATGATCCAGGAAGTTGGCTCTCTCATTGAATAGCTGATGCTGTTGGATAAGTAAATCATTCCCCTCCGTGAGCATGGGGTATAGATTAAGTGAAATGAGGGATGATGGCAGCAGAAGAAAAGAATAAAAGCTGGTACCAGTCCTCAGGTTTCAGCTCACCGCTCCTCCCCCACTCTGCCAACACTGTCTGATCTGGGTGATGCCCTCCAGCTCCTCCCTCCAAGGATAGCATCTGCTGGCTTGGACATGGGGGTGCCAGTGAATCAAGGAATCCCTGCCAGGGAAACCCACTCTTCCCTCTGGGACTCTGCCTCTTATCTGAGGTTCATGAGGAGAGGCATTTCTAGCAGCTCCCAATTAGCAGGCCATTGATTCTGGCTCAAGCAATAAGCAAATATACTAGGGTAATGTCATAACTCTTAGTGTCCAAACAACTTAATAAGTATTTATGTCCTAATAACTCAGCCAGCACGTACCGAAGAGAAAGTTAATATTTGTATTTCATCCTTAAATAACCACGTTTGCTAATGGATACGTTTGCCTGTTGGACAGTGCATAACTTCTCAAATCTTTGCATTAGATTAGACATTGTTACCTTTGTTTCCTGTTCCTCCCTGGTTGGCTGGATGGATTGGAGGTAGGCAGCAGCCTCCAGGTATCCAGGCTTACAAGAATGTGAACTCATTCTAAGGACTGTAGCATCTAATGTCGAAACCTTGAACTTCCTCAAGATAATGGCTCCTTTGGTCTCTAATGGATGTTTCTATGCTTTTCTCAGAATTTTAAATAATCTTATGGTTCCCCTGTATGTTCACTGCATCATCCCAGGGTACCTCTGTACGGAGTTCAGAAACTGTGGCCATAACTAAAGATTCTGAGTCTGAACTCAGAGGGAGTAAAACACCTTAACTGAGTAATGTTTGAAGACCAAACACCATGAATGCATTATACACATAATGCAGCAGGTGTTTTGAAGATCAGTCTGGACGGAGAGGATGCCTTCCTACTAGCAGAATTTCCTAAAGCAGAATTACTTCTCTTACACAGATAGCTTTATGGTGAATCAACTGTTCCTCATTCAACAAGGGTTTATTTAACTGTGTGCCAGGCTTGGTTCTAGAGACCTGGGATACATCAGAGGACAAAATAGATCAAGCTCTTGTCGTCATGAAACCTACATTCTATATCCTCTATTTTTACCCCATGGAAGAACACAGAGTATTGCAGATTTAGGATTCTTTGGTCAAAAACATGAGAAAATTATAAAAGGACTTTCGTCTCCTCTAAAGTTCTGTTTAATGGCTCATTTTCAAAGATCAGGATTCTGCAGGAAACAGGCATACTTAAGATATTTAGAACCTAATCAGTGACTGAAACTAGAGGGAATTATTCTATATTAATGAAAATCAATGATCTATGAATACTATATTAATGAAGACTGATGATATATGAATGTAGTGTGGGTGAGGAAGCAATTCCTGTTAATAGGCTGATTATAATTAGAGTTTTGATACAAAATTGAATTGGAATGATGGTTCTGTTAAGTCATCCTTGCCTTTGTTTGTTCTCAGGAAGTGTTTAATGGCATGTATTTTGGAACATGAAATATTTTACAGGGTTCTTTAATTTCCTTCACGGCATAAAAAGAGATAGCACATGGGTTTTTCTACTTTGCAGTCTTGGATACTGGAACTCACTTCCAAACATATGAGAAGGAAGAGTGTTACTTCATTTTATCTAAATAACGAGAGTGATTTTGGGGTCTGCCATACAATGGGAAAACAGCTTTCCCCTGTATCTTTTGGAGAAATAGGAGAAGCTGAGTGTTTACATCATATTCTGACAGACCCAGTTTCCTCCCAGCCCATTTTCTCCCAAATCAACAATAAATTAATAAATAAATCACTGCAAGTAAAATCTTCTGCGATTTAATTTAAGACCTAGTTGTGGCATCACACGTCCCTTAAGCAGTGTTTTCTTCACTTTGCTCCAAAACAAGTTAGTATGAAATGTGGCCTATAGGTAAGTTGTAAAATAAAAATGTTTTCCCTCTGCATCAAGGAGTGTATATCCTCTAGTAAAAAACAAATCACCATAATCCACAACTACGAAGTAACTTTTGCTAAGAGTTTGATTTGTAGCCTTCTGGTCTTTATGTAGTTTAAATAGATGGGTGTGTATAATCTAATAATAAGTAATTAGGTTTGCACTCTACATATAAACACAGTTTAGTTTACATTATATCCTGAGCATTTCTGCAGATCACTGAATATGTTTTGTTTTGTTTTTTTTCTAAAATGTGTTTTCAATGGCTTTATGGTGTTTCAGGGTATAGATGCCCATAATTTACTTCATTCATATCCACATATGATCATCTAACTTGTTTTTAACCCTGTGAAGTCTAAAGAAACCATTCCAGATTTAAAATGTAGCTCTCATAAGCCATTTACGAAAACATGAAAATCCATGAAGTGGATAATAACTAAAATGTACTCGTCCTTTTCCTCCTTTATCCTCACATGTTTGTAGAGCATTTTTCATTTATACAAGAGGCCCCGTCCTCTGCTAAAGATACAAAGAAAATGTACATTTTGAGCCTTGACTTTTCAGTTTACATCAAGTTGAGGCATGTAGCTACAGAAGAGCCTGGAAGACTGAGCTGTCCATCCACGCTGACAGCTGTCTCCTCATCCAAGCGTTGAATGGCCCAGGCAAATTTAGT
The DNA here is from genome assembly GCF_011764305.1 of Mustela putorius furo. Taxonomy (NCBI): domain Eukaryota; kingdom Metazoa; phylum Chordata; class Mammalia; order Carnivora; family Mustelidae; genus Mustela; species Mustela putorius. The sequence continues at coordinate 2,518,821 of NW_025422118.1, forward strand.
TGTCAACAGCATTTGGAAACAAAACAAAACAAAACAGAACAGTGATACTTGCTAAAGGATTCCTACTGTCATTAATTTGATTTAGGGTAGGAAAAAAGAGAAAAATGAAAGGCTGTTAATCATTAGGGACTGGAAATCAGATAAATTGTTTTAGAGAAAATGCATATTTCCAAATAATCCCCACTGAGAACAGATGTTGAAGCCTGGGAAATGTGTTCTGACTCTATAGTTAATCTTTTTGTTTATTTGGCCTATCACTTTCTCCGCATTACAAGAAACTAGTTGGCATTAAAATATGGTGCTTGGTCTTTGTATCAAAAGATCTGATTGGGCGCCTGGGTGGCTCAGTGGCTGCCTTCGGCTCAGGTCATGATCTCAGGGTTCTGGGATCGAGTCCCGCATCGGGCTCTCTGCTCAGCAGGGAGCCTGCTTCCCTCTCTCTCTGCCTGCCTCTCTGCCTACTTGTGATCTCTGTCTGTCAAATAAATAAATAAAATCTTTTAAAAAAAAAAAAAAGATCTGATCTTTTGCCATTATCTTTACTGTTTATTAATTATGGGGCCCTGTGACCCTTGACTTCTCTCCCTGAGCTTCAAGCTGCCTCGTCGGTCAAACAGGGTTTGGGGACAATGTAAAGAAGAAAATACACGGAACAGACAGCATGGAATAAATTGTACAGTATCATACAAACTGGAAGAATTAAGTATTACGGATAAGAACGTCTTAGGTGAGAAAGCCACATACTTTAAAAGAAGTAAATTCCTAGAACTATTTCGGTAAGTCCTTTGTGAGGATGGACTAATTTTTTGTAATCCTAAAGCCTAAAAAACATCAGGAATGAGTGGAAGGGGAAGAAAGAAAAGGACAAGGGAGGAGGGAGAGGAGAGATTGGGGTGGGGGAGTGGGGGATGTCCGTGGAAGTTGCACGTTTGGGGTTGAAAGGCACTCTGAGGCCATGGTCCAGAGGGCAGACGGGCAGGTGAGAATACTATTGCCTGCTGACTGTGTTATCCCCTTCTCTGGCTAAGGACATCCATGTGGTGATCTCACCAGTAAAGCTTTGAGATCTATTGCTAGATCCTGTCTGGTTTATTGAAAGAAGACCTGCTCTAGTGTCCCAGGCAGTTATTTCCAAAATTTTTACTAATCCCTTTCTCCACTGTGATAATCAGGGTGACCCCAGAATGTAGGATGGCCAACTCATTCCAGTTTGCCTCGGATTCTCCCTGTTTTAGCACTGAAATTCCCATGTCTTGCTAACCTTCTCGATTCCAGGCAAACAGGGATGGTTGGTACTGAGCCAGAAGCTTGGAGTGCGGAGTTTAGATGCTATGCTACACGAACAGAGCAAATAGCTTCCTGTTTGAAAGTAGAATTTCCAGAATGATGTGCATTTTGAACTGTCTAAAAAATGCCTAGAAACAGGCTGCCCGAGCAAAAAGAAGTTTGAGATAATACTGACTTTCGGTATATCCAGTTGAATTCACAGACAGGGAGACCGGGATGAGTGTCTACATTTTGATATGTCACCTTTCCACAGTTTAGTCTTCCTCCCCTCCACCACACATACCTCTACCCAGAATCTGGTCCCGGGGTTGCTGGTATTTGTGTTTATATTGACTAGTACTCAAGCCCTGAATGACACAATTTAGAAGAAACAAGAAAACTCTGGGTGGCCAGTACTTTATTTACTTCTGTTGCAAAGAGCATCCATCCATCCATTCATTTAGAAAGGCATGGGATATATACATTATGTGAGTGACGTCATGCAACGTGCTGAGTCATGGAGAGTCTGGTTGTACACAGTGTTACGTTCCAGAGTGAGGAAGTGTTCTGAGAGAGGCACACACCGGGTGCACTGAAAGTATTTTTGTCCTTAGATCAACTGAGGTTATTCTACCAGGAAGAAACAAATATAGGACAGAGATTCATAATATTTTAAACTATTACTCAGGACAACTTAGCAAACAGTTGAGAACTTGCTTCTTGACAAACATTATGCAAGACATAAAAGGGATAGTGAAAATGACCCCATGTCAGGTGATTCTTAGAAATCAAAGTTTTAGAGACTGACTTGTTTCTATTGTCTCGAGTATTAGAACAACTTGGGCTTATTTTAGTTACTCTGAATTGCTCCAGATCCATGATCTTCTGATCAAAATACTGGGCGCTGAATGTGTTTTGAGAATCAGAAATTTTAGGATTTTAGATATGTAACTAGGTACAGATACCATATATTATGTTTCAACAGATCTAAGACAGCACTGCATGTTTAGAGACATCAGTAAATTCTATTGCAAAATGTATGTGTGTTTACATTAAGTGATATATTATATATATAATATATATTATATTATATTATAATATATATAATAATTATTATATTATTATATTGTAATATATTATATTATATATTATGATATATTATATCATATTATATATCATATATTTTATTCACATTTTATTTCCTTATTTTTATTTAATTTATAAATTTATATTCATATTTAATTATATATAAATATATATGGTATTTATATAAGATATATTTTATATACACACACATATAAACACACACACACACACACACATATATTTCTATAAAGACTATATATAGCTTCTTCTGAATTCAGGTCAGGTTTTAATAAAAAGTGAATCATGAAGAAAAATTTGAATTTTAGCAGTTTTTATTTTTTTCTACATTGAAACAAGGGATTATGAACATGTATTAGAGAAGACAGCACACACCAGAATATCAAGTATTGAAGTGTAAGTATTATGATCTAATTTCCGTTATACATGCACACGTACGCACACACACAGGGGTGTAGGCAACCAAGATTACAAGGTGCTGCTTAAGAAATGTCAAATGAATTGTGCAGTTAGTAAAGTGCTTTGAGTTTGGAGGAGGGAGAACTACTTCTTGTTTGGGTTGTCAAGGCCTCACAGAGCAGATGGGACTGAACAGCACCCTGCAGGGCAGGTGTTTAGCTGGGAGGAGAGGGATGATAGACCAGGCTGGGGATGGTGCCGGTCAAGGGTAGGCAGTATAGTGCTTTAGCACTTCAATGTGCGTATGACTTTCTGCTTGGGACCAGGGATCAGAATTGTTATTTAACTTTTATAATATTAATATAGAACATTAGCTGCTATTTTGGAGAAACCTTGATATCTTGGAGATATGGAGAAATTGATCAGGGTTTTAAAAAATGCCAAGTGATTATTATTTCCTTCTGTTCCATAGATAAAGATGTGGCATTTCTGTTATTGCCTACAAAATAACTGGCTCTGTTGCTGTAGGATGTAGTATGTAACTTTCTTTTATGTGAAGATCTAGGAAGACTATTGTATAGTCATATTCAAACAAAGCTGGCAATATTTGTATCAGAGCTTCTCAACATTGGCTGTATTTTGGAAACATGGACCGGGTGGTGTGGGAGGAGGGCATTAAAGCATCCTGATGCTCCTACCCCAAGAATCTAATGTAATTGAACAGAATTGGCCTGGGGATAGTCTGGACATGGAGATTTTTAAAGTTCCTCCTGAGTCTAATGTTTACCCAAGGTTGAAAACTACTGGTTCTGATGAATGAACTCTTGGTTTTAAGTTGTACAGAGAGGAGGTAAAGTCAATACTTAACTAAATTTTTTTCAATGAAAATAAAAACATAAACCATGGAATTTAAATAATAATGAACCATACATCAGTTAAACTGCTTTGTCCAAGATGTGTTTTCAAACCAAACAATAATGTTTGCCCTACTTTGTATTCATTTTATTAGAATAATATACTTTTGCCAAAGAACTACCAGGTTATGATCCAGACTTACACACAGATTTAGCATTATTTTCTGGAAATTGCTCTCTTCCTATATAACCTTACAATTTGGCATCCAGTCAAAGCCGTAAAAGAGAGAGAGAGAGAGAGTTTCTATAATTTGTTCCAACCCCACACTATGTGCTTTAAAGAAATGGTGACACTGAATTTTAACCTTGTGGAAACCAGAGACATTAGAGATTTGCCAAAGGTCACACAGCTCAGTGGCTGATGGAGTCCAACCCAACCTTGATTTCTTTTTTTTTTTTTTAAAGGTTTTATTTATTTATTTGACAGACAGAGATCACAAGTAGGCAGAGAGGCAGGCAGAGAGAGAGGAGGAAGCAGGCTCCCCGCTGAGCAGAGAGCCCGATGCGGGGCTCAGTCCCAGGACCCTGAGATCATGACCTGAGCTGAAGGCAGAGGCTTAACCCACTGAACCACCCAGGTGTCCCCAACCTTGATTTCTGACTGAGTCAAGGTGGTTTCCATTCCCTCACATTGCTGCCTTTGTTGGCGTTTTTAGGAAATAAAAACCAGGTTTGGTTTTTATTGAGATTGGTTCCGTTATTGAGATTTGGTTAATGAGATTGGTGACTGTTGGAAATAGGAGCTTAAGAAAAATTAAACTTTGGAGCTGTATTAAGAAGAAGCTATAATACAGATACATCATGAACCTAGTGTGAAAGATAAGATTATCTTATTTGATGGATATTCTGTTGTGCATCCTCCCTGCCAAAAGTGGCGTGTAAGATATCAATAGACAAAATTGACTCAGATGTTTTGTTAGGGCCCAGATTAGAGAAAAGGAAGTTATGCTTCAAGAGGCAACATTCATTCTTATGGCAGGCATTTGATATGTTTTCCACTGCCATAAAAAAAAACAATAGATAGATATAAATCCTCAGAAATTGATAAAGCTGCAGGAAACTTTGGAAGCAAGATTCAATTTTCTTCAGAAAAGTGGGTAGAAGTCCTTTTACATACAGGTCAACTGTGTAGCTTTTATTAGCATTTCTAAGTTATAACAGATACTGGGTGGCTGCTGGGGTGGTGTGACCCACTTTGGGGCTTTATTTTCACATGGTGATATATGACTGAATCTGGCAATGAGGCTTTTAAGAGACCGTACCGTTTCTCTAAGTCCCAATAGAAATAATATCATTTAGTTTCATCTAAGCTAGCTAAAACTTCTCTATCTGATAAAATCTCTGGAGAGAGAAGAAAATACTTTTTCAAGGTATTGCCACAATACTAGTCATTTCTTGACCCAAAATATTATTTAGCAAGCATTTATTTGTATATCTGTTATCTAATCTGAGAACAAAAAAAACCCACGTTAAACTGATTTGAAAGCTTGGGGAGTTGATTAAGTGTTTACTTGTTATTGAGGTTCCAGATTTCAGCTTTTCCTTGGAATGACCCTAATATTCATGGTTTGCCAACTGCACTCCTACATAGCAGAAAGTACTGCTATATTGCATTATGACTAATGGGCCATATGAGAATTTAAATTGCTTTTTCTTTTGTAAAACATTTGGATTAGAACCTTTTTCCAAAATTAAATCCTATGTGGAACAAAGATGACTGAGGTCTAGAAAAATAGATAAATTTGCTTACTATAAAATTGCTTATTAAGAAGTATAAAAAGAGTCTTGAGAGGTATTATAAGGAACACGGGCCTTGGAAGTTAAGGATTTGGTTTGGAGTCCTCCTGCCTTTACCATAACTAGATATGTCATCATCCAGGGAATGATTTGGCATCTCGGAAGTCCATTGTGTGAGATATAGAGCAGTAATGCAAGTCGTAGTTACTGTGAGGATGAAAGCAAATTGTATCTTGTAATGCAGAAGGAAGTTATTTTTACTTTCTGTTAGTAAACTCCTTCGAGTTAGGTTCTTTTTTGCTTCTGGGCCAAAAATAACTGAAAGCTCACAATGGAATGTGTTAAATTAATAGCTGGGGCTGAGCAATCTTAAAATAGTGTTATTATGCCTTTTCAGTTTAGATAAGCAACATCTGTTCTACACTGTTTGTCTTTTGGTCTTTTAAAACAATATTGTACTTTCAACATCAATTTTAGCAGGTATGAGTTGAAAATAACCTATCACAGTAAACAGAGGAAACTGACAATAAAATTAGCATGATTTTGTCGACTGGTACAATTCTTATACATGAAAGATCTTCTTCTATCACTTGGGCAAATCCTTTATTTATTGGTTATTTCCAGTTATAACATACAAATGTCTCGTTCATTCATTCTGAATCTTTCAAGCCGTTAGTGCTCAATGTTTACTTCAAGCTTTGGCTGCAATTTGATTGATGGATCCCTCTCTTCCCTCCAAGAGTTTATTTTTGAAAATCTTTCTTTTTTTCTTAAGGGATGGTCCCCTAAACTATCAGATTTAAGCATAACAACGTGAGAAATCTAATCTCAATAAATCAGGAATTTTCAGTGGTATCCCAGCTTCAGAAATGAAGGCTGGCAAAGATCATTTTCCTGCTTTCAGTAAGCTCTGGATTTCGAGCTCTAGAATGAACTTGAGACTCTTCCATCTTCAGATATTGAAGAGAAGTATCCTTAGTAATGGACTGAGTATACTTAGTAGTAATGGGCTAACCTGTCCTGTGGTTCTCTCTGGTTGTTTTCCTTCACAGCAACACCCCTGAACTCACTTAAACCTCCACGGGTGGACACTGCTCCAGTGGTCGCATCCCCCTATCAAAGAAGAGATTCGGACAGATACTGTGGGCTCTGTGCAGCCTGGTTTAACAATCCTCTCATGGCCCAGCAACATTACGATGGCAAGAAACACAAAAAGAATGCAGCAAGAGTTGCTTTATTAGAACAACTTGGGACAACTCTGGATATGGGGGAACTAAGAGGTAAGAGAAACTCTTAATGTCTGCCTCAGAACTGGGCTTTCAGAGAAAGATTGTGTTTTCACAGATTGCATTGATTACTAAGGAAAAATCTAGGCTCATCTAAAAGGAATAGAAGGGAAAGGAAATGAGCAGAAAACTAGCTTAATTTTTATAATCTCCTTCATTTCAAACTCTTTGTTATTTCCATATTTTTATTGACTATTTTTCAGATTGAAGCCACCCATATTTGAACCAGATACCTTCCTTCTGCTTTACCCACCCCCCCGCCTTTTTTTAAAAAAAGAAGGAGAGGGGAGGGGCAGAGGGTGATGGAGAGAGAGAATCTCAAGCAAGCTCCGTGCCCAAGCGGAGCCTGACACGGGGCTCTGTCTTACAATGCTGAGATCATGACCTGAACTGAAATCAAGAGTCAAATGCTTAACTAACTGAACCACCCAGGCGTACCTCTTCTTTATCTTTAAATGCCTTTGCTCAGGAATGCTTTTGTAAATGACGGTATGAGAGAAGATGCTACAAGGGCCAAATAACATTATCTTATTAAAACTTGTGGGGCTTTATGAATCTAGCCCAAATGAACGCAGCATGTTGAGTCGAATTAATAGCTTAAAACAAACCCAAGTCCCTTTAATAGAAGTATCTAGGACGCTGAGGTAAGATGGTTCCAGCATTTGGTCAATACCCAGCTTCCTTACCGCACCCTGCCAGATGTTTTCTCAAGTGATGGAAAACATGCAGCATTTGAAATTCATATGGGGTTTCACAGAAGCTGCTGAGTAGAGACTTGGGAACCCTAGGGGAGGATCATTCTCGTGGATTCCTTAGGAAGACATATACCAATTAATGAGATTTGATAGGGTCTTTCATCACCAACAACCATTTAAACATTTTTTGGTCACCTAAACATTTTTGATCAACTCATGTTGGCAGTGTGTAAGTAGAACAGAATCACATAAAATACTTTTTTTCTGAGAAAATACACATTCTCAGGAAAATTATTTTGCGAAGGGTGCTATGAGTACTTACCTCAAGTATTATATGGGTTAGATGAGCTTTTATGGGCTGGCCAAGGATCATTGTTCCTAATAGCACTAATAACAAAATTTGCAATTCAATTTTGAGAATTTTGAGAGTGCAGTCTGAGTTTAAACTGGGGTCTGTGTGGAACCTACACTTCTTCAACTAACTGGGCTATGCCTCCAAGAGGGTTCATTGTAGTCAGGAAATGCGCTGGTATAATTCTAGACCAGATAAATGGGACTTAAGATCAGCTGGGTGAGCTGAAGGGGTGGGGAAACCTCTCGTTTTGTTGGTTGAGGGAGACTTAAAACCCAGGAAGGGGATTTGAATGGGAACTAGAAATGTGGGTAGCATTTCAGCCAGCCTTCCATGTGAGCAGAATCACATATGTACAGGCAAAGAGACAGGGAAGCATAAGCTGGCAAATAAACACGTAATCATAAAAGAATGATCTAATACTGTACAGATTTAGGATTGGAAGTCCATTAGTACTTCTATAGAGCTTGATTAGAGATGGATTTTTCCAAGATACGTCATTAAGAACTACAAATAAGAACAGACATTAAAAACACTTTATTCTGAGTTTGTTTTTAGCTATAAAAAAACAACACAGGGCTTCATATGACAGAATGTTGGCTAATTTCATTTCAGAGCCTTTTCAATTGTTGGTGCTATTGCTTTTTCTTGGGGGATTTCTTGTATTCTCTGTCTATGTCTTGTTAAAAAAAATACAGAGTCTCTCCATAGCTGAAGGCCTTCCCGAAACTCACTGTTACTGGCAGATAACAAGTTGGCTCAGTGATTCCTTCACAGCAGGGCACTGAAGGAGAAAAATAGGGCTTTATTTATGTTTTGTGCCAGATATTATGACTTGTAGAAGAATTATTTCTAGAGCACATTCTTCTTGTCTGTTTTGAATTATCAGTGTTGCATCTTTTATGTACAACCACAGTTAATGACTTGGGCGTCTGAATTCTGTAACATCTGAGCAGCTTGTCTTTTATACAGAAGACAAAAAGGGCTGCTCTTTGACTTGATAACTCAATGTGACTGTGACTCAGTAGCACATGAGATGCGATTAGCATCGAACACCATGTCCTTGAAACCAACCTTTTCACCCACCCCAAGTGACATTTTGATATATGTTTATTCAGGCATTAAATATTACAAAAGCTTGAGGGATACAGCAATGACGATAAACCAGCATGCACATGCACACACACACACACACACACCCCTATTTCTGGAATGCTTCTAATGCACTATCAGTCAATGACTAAGGACTAAACTACTAATTAGTGAATATAGGTATATCCATAACTTTTTAAAACCTCATGTCATGCAGCTAGAGCACAATATGGCAACATAGAACTTCTCAGTTTTTTTCCAATTCATCTTATTTATTCATTTATTTTTTATTATTAACATACAATGTATTATTAGCCCCAGGGGTACAGGTCTGTGAAACACCAGGTTTACACACTTCACAGCACTCACCATAGCACATACCTTCCCCAGTGTCCATAACCCCACCACCCTCTCCCTACCCTCCTCCCCCCGGCAACCCTCAGTTTAGTTTTGTGAGATTAAGAGTCCTTTAAGGTTAGATGGGATCAGGAGGGAGATAGAACTTCTCAGCTTTTTAAGCACTATACCGCTTACTTACTTATTACAGTTTTCCTGGTTTTCTGTCTTCTTCCCTGCTCTTATAGATTGATTGAAACAGACATTGATGTCTGTTTTGCTCACTGATGTGTTCAAAATGCCTAGGATAATGACAGATGCATAGTAGGTACTCAGTTTTCGCTGAGTAGATAGAAGAAGCAAAATTTTTTTTAAAAATCACCTGAAAGCCTACATTCTTAACCTGATAATCATTTTTACTTTCCAAAAAGATACTGACCATATGATTTTTTACAATAAATTATTGTTTTTTTCTTCTGATTTTTAAAAATGATATCTATTTTACATCTTGTGAAATGCAGACATTAAGTGTTATATATAGTTCAGGGGATTTCGACAATACAAACCCCTGTATAACCCACACACTTATTAAGATATAATTTATCTTTCCTGAGAACTCTTCCACATGCCCCTTCCCAGTTCATCTAACTTCCCATTCCAGGGACCCTCTCTCCCTGTTTTTTCACCTAGATTAGTTTTGCCTATTTTTAAGTCTCATATAAATGGAGCAGATGTGTATTTTGTGTCTGTGTGTCTGTCTTCTCTTACATAGCATATTGTTTTTGAAATGTATCCATTTGTTGCATATAAAGCAGAGTAGCGCCTTGCTTTTTATTGCTGACTAGTATTCTGCTATATAAATTTCCACAATTTTTCTGTTCTCCTCTCAATTGTGTGTGTGTGTGTGTGTGTGCGCGCGCTGTTTTGAATAAAGCTTTCAAGAACATTCTTTTCTTTTCTTTTCTTTTTTTTTTTTTTTTTTTTAGCCAACGTATGTTGCACTTATGTTGGTGAATATCTGGGAGTAGAATTTTTGGGTCACAAAGTTGGCAGTATTTTTAACTATGTAAGGAATGGTCGACATACTTTCTGAAGTAGCTACATTCTTTTTCATTCCCCAAAGCAGCACAAACAAATTTCACATTTTCACCAATATTTGTTTTTTCAGTTTTCAAAATTTTAGCCATTCTAGTGGGTGTAGAAAAGTATTTCATTATGGCTTTAGTTTGCATTTCCAAGTTTGCTAATAATGTGGAACACTTTTAATGTCCTTATTGGTCATTTTATAACTTCCTTTGTGAGGTGTCTGTCTGTTCATGTCTTTTGACTACTTTAAAAAAGTGTTGGTTGTTTTTCTTTTTGTTATTGAGTAATAGGTAGGAGCTTTTCATATATTTTCAATTCACATCCTTTGTAAGATATATGCATTGCAAATATTTTCTCCTAATTTGCAATTTGGCTATTCATTTCCTTAAATGTCTGGTGAACAGACATTACTACATTATAAAAGACTGATTAATCTTTTTTTTTCCTTTTATGATCATGGCTTTATGTGTCAGATCTGAAAAAACTTTTCCTGCCCTCAAGATCAAAGATGGTATTACATGTTTTTGTCTACAAATTTCATAGGTTTTGCTCTCATATCTAGGATTATGATGTATCTCATACTAACTTTTTGTGTGTGGTATGAGATAGGGGTTGAAATACATTTTTGTTTTCATGCATTTACCAAGTTCTTACAGAAAATTTGTTAAAATATTTTCTTTTCCTCCTTGAGTGAACTTGGCACAGTTATTGAAAATCTGTTGATTGCACATGAGTCTCTTTATAACCAAGCTATTGTGGTCCATTGATTTCTTTTTTTCTTTTCTTTTCTTTTTTTTTTTTTTTTTGTTTATGCCAGTACCACATTGAATTGATTCTTTTAGCACTATGGAAGTCTTGAGATCAGGTAATGCAAGCTCTTCAGCTTTGTTCTTCTTCCTCGATATTGCCTGGGCTGTTCTAAATCCTTTGCATTTCAATATAAATTTCAGAATCAGCTTGTCAGTTTCTACACAGAAAGCTTGTTGAGGTATTGAATGGGATTAAATTTAATCTATATATCAATTTGGGGGAGATTTATTTAATTTCTTCACAGTACGGAGTCTTCCAGTCCATGAACATCCTCTATTTATTTATTTATGATTTTTTTTCAAGCTCTGTCAGCAACATTCTGTAGTTTTCAGTGTAAACATTTTACACACTTAAAAACATCTCCTCAAGTATTTTCTGTTTAATGCTAATATAAATTTTTTTTGAAATTTCATTTTTATGCGTTGATTACTGATATAGAAAAATGCAGTTGATTTTTCTATATTGCTTTTGATTCCTATAATCTACACATAGCTTTCTACCCATTATTAGTATATAATTAAATAACCCAAGAAATTGCACCTTTTGTATTTTTTGGTATTCACAGTCTTTAGTGATTGGAAACTCTATACAATTGTGTTAGCATTCTTGCCTTCCTTTGCTTCAAGTGGGAAATATAAGTTTAAAAATGATTCTTGTAGATTAGCAAAAAATTTAAGTGGGATTGGCCTAAATGGTTATTAATATGCATAACCTGGTTACTGATTCAACTTTAGTGTTATTTGTTCCAGAAAACAGATGTCTCCACACTGAAGTTTTAATTTAACAAGAAAAATAATCACCCTTCACTGAATACAGAGTACAATGTAGAAAACAAAAGAAGTCATTGAATTATGAAATTACAAAATTCAATGATCACAAAGTACTTTAGAGGTTTTTATAACTTAAATTCTTCTTGCTAACATAAAACACAGGCATTAGGTAGTTTCTTATTTAGAAATAGTGACAATATAAACTATGAAACTATAGTTAGGTGGATATAGATTGTACATTTTGCAGATCTTTATTACTTACTCTTTTAAACATTGTAGGGTAGAAAATACAGTCATTTCATTGTTTCAGAGGAAACTAGAAATCTGGTGCAATTCTCATCTGAAGGTACCGAGTAAAGGATCTCATTCAAAAATTTAATAATATTTCTGAACATATAAACAGATAGTGTTGGAAAGGGTATCAGACATCATTGGATCGTACTCCTTTTCCTCCCTCCTCGGCTGCCTTCCTCTCTTCCTCCTTTCTTTTCTTCTTTCTCTCTTTGTATCTTTTTTACAGAGCAGCATTCTGAGACCCAGAGAAATGACATGACTGTTTCCCTTCTAAATTATGGCTAGACCTGCAACTCCTGATTATTTTCTAGCGACTCATCATTGACCAAATAGAACTCTGAATAATTAACTCTTTAAAAAAAGAAACAATTGAGTTTGGGGACGTATCTGTTTTTAAATGCATAAAATTTGCTTTGAACTAAAGTAAAGAATGGGCATGGTCAACTCTCAGTTTTCTGGAAATGAATCGCTTACAAAGTGCCTTATATAGCTTTAATAAAAAGAATTTTCCCCACGTTCATGACTCCATCTCAGCTGGAGTGAATATAGGAATGCAAAGAAATCCTATTCACTATTCACAAGGGCCTGGTATTGGGAAGCGAAGTTCTGTGAAGAGAAAACATATTCCCTGAGGGGTCATTAGAATTTATTACTCTCTCTATAATGCAGTTTCTGCCTTTACTAGTGGGAGTGGGATTAATTTCCAAGGGATACAAGAAGCTTATATAGGACTTCAAATCATTAAATTTTCTGACCCATGTGGGTCAGAAAGAGCCGACCTATCTGAAAATGAAAAGAATATTGGAGTGAGAGATTTTTACTCTTTGAGTTATTTCTGTTGTTGACTTTCAGGTGATAACAGGTTGTCTGTCTCATATTTTGTCCCGCTTAATCTTAGTTTGGTCTTTGCTCATATCTCAGGTGGTAAACAGCTTAGTTCCATCATTCAGTGATGTCCTTCTATGTCTTGTTTCCTAAGATACCTGTACAGAGGTCCTTGGTATTGGGTCTGCTCCAGTGGAAAGGTGTTACAGGCAAAACAATAACAGCAACAACAACAACAAAACCAAATGGTTTTCAAAGGCAACCAGTCCAAGTATTACTGTGTAAAAATCACCTCAAAGTGTTAGAGGCTTAAAAAAAACAATGGATCTCCCAGTTTCTGTCGGGGCAGGGAGGATCTTTTGGGAGTGGCTTAGCTAGGTGATTCTGGAAAATTTTAAAAACTGAATGAAAGAAGAAAGAAAGATTCCTCACTCATGTGTTGCCAGGAGGCCTCAGTTTTTCTCCTCATGGTCCTTTCCCAGGATTAGTCTTAGATGCTCCTGCTATGGTGGCCATAGCAAGAAATGTCACAGTGCGAGACATTTGAGAGAGATCAGGTGGAATACTTAAAGGTTGCCTAACATCAACCTGCGTCACATTCTATTCGTCAGAAGTCAATAGCAGACCCTATTCAAGGGCTGGTAGACCATTAGACACCATCTTTTAGAAAAGGATTGTCAGAGAATGTGGGGACATTTTCAAACCATCACAATCTGTCGGAAAGCAAGTGGACAACTGACCTATGTGATTCCACTATTCTGCCACATTCTTGTAGACTTTAGCCTGAAGAACATCTCATCTACAGTTGGAATTACTGTATGCAATAGACACATCAAGTCAAGGATTTCATTTTTTTTTTTTTTAACTAATATCTAACAGAGATTTCTGCATAGCCTCATGAGAGAAAAAAAAAAAAAAAATCAGCCTTTCTGTGTTCCTCTGCCCAAGGTCTGGGCTTGCCCTGATGGATATCATGACTGGGGTCAGCAGAGACGGGACATACCAGACCATCTGAAGTGTGCTTTCGCCCAACAACCATCCTTTTTTCATCCAACAACCATACGCCCTTTGTACTTGGCCAATCCAATAGGCCTGAGGGATTCCAACGATTTGGGGACCAAATTAATTGGCATTAACAACTTGGTTGTGGGCTCCCAATATCCATATGAGTTGATAGAAACAGAAGTTCCGATCAAGATTTTAGAAATAGAAAGTTTGTTATATGTTATTGCTCGGTTTCCTCTCTGATTCTTCATTTATTTATCCATTCATTTTTTTTGTTCATCTGCTAATATTGAACTCCTACTGTATAACAGGCACAAAGTGCTGGAAATACTATGGTGAGTGAGAGAAAAAGGTCTCTATCTTGGGAAGAAGGCAGAAAATAAAGAAGCAAAATATTTTTAGCTTCTGGCAAATGCTAAAGGAATGAAAGTGGGGTGATGTAATAAATAATGAAGTAGGAGGTAGGTTATTTAAATGGGATGATTTGTGACAGCTTTACAGAGAAGCTGACCTTTTGGACTGTGATCTCAATGGGGGAGGGGAGGAGCCAGAGATGAAGTGTCTGTTCATTCTTTGCAGAGGTGCTAGCGAGTGCAAATGGCCCTGTGTGGGGAAGGGGCTTGGCACATCTGAGGACTAATGGTCATCAGAGGGCCTGAGGCTAATAAGAGGGCTAAAAGCTGAGATTGGGTTTAAATAGAGTCACGGTGGGCAGATCTAAATGGGTCGTTGTGAGAGTTTTCATTTATTCTAGGTACATGTAGATGTTGGCAGATCATCTTACTTGTAAATCTACATGATCCACTTTTCCTCTGCCGATGGGCTTGCTTCGTTTCCACTCTAGGTCACCTCTCTTCCGTCTTGCTCCTGTCATTCCTGTGAATACACCTTTTGCATACTTACTTCAAGGCTACATTTCTCTTGCCGCTAGCTGATTTTTAGGGTAGCAACACTTTCTGGCCAGAGAACCATCATTCATTCCTGGTTTTCAGGGCTAAAAACAAAACAAGACACCCTGGAATTCCTTTAGTATTTAAAGGAAAGAACAACTGTTGTTGTGGTGTTGTGGTGTTGGCTATGAGTGCGTGAGTGCTTTGGAGAAGAGAAATTTCTTGGCAGTCATTGACTTGGGAGGAAACTAGGTTCAGGAACAGTGTGTGCAAGGCTATGAAGCAAGGCTGTGAAGTTGGAACGTATTGGATGTACTTGGGCATGGTAGGGGTAGTTGATTCATGGGGAAAATGGACCTAACAAGTACGCACTGAAGTCTTCATTTTAGAACAGAGAA
The DNA here is from genome assembly GCF_011764305.1 of Mustela putorius furo. Taxonomy (NCBI): domain Eukaryota; kingdom Metazoa; phylum Chordata; class Mammalia; order Carnivora; family Mustelidae; genus Mustela; species Mustela putorius. The sequence continues at coordinate 2,534,080 of NW_025422118.1, forward strand.
TTCTGGCCACTGATTAAGCCTTGTCTACTTGGCAAGTAGAAGAGCCAGACCACTTAAGTATTAAAAATTTAGGGGCACCTGGGTGGCTCAGTGGTTTAAGCCTCTGCCTTCGGCTCAGGTCATGATCTCAGGGTCCTGGGATCGAGCCCCACATTGGGCTCTCTGCTCAGCGGGGAGCCTGCTTCCCCCTCTCTCTCTGCCTGCCTCTCTGCCTACTTGTGATCTCTCTCTGTCTATCAAATAAATAGATAAAAATCTTTTAAAAAAAGTATAAAAAATGTAAAGGGGACAGTGGGAAGCTACTAGATTTCTTATCAGTGGAGTCAAATGAGCCTTGAAAGACAACTGGAAGATACTCAGATTGGGCAGTGGAGTGGGACGGCATTGCAAGATGAAGACAGAACCTATGAAAAGGCATGGTGGCAAGGGAAACAGTCCTTTTGGTGAGATATATGGTGTGGCTGCGCTTAATGCCAGGTTTGGGATTAATGGGGGAAGTAGCTGGAGAAATAGAGTCAGATCATGGTAGGAGTTGAATACTTTCATTTAACCCTGAATGTTGTGGGAGTGATTTCAAGATTTTTGGCAGGAAATTTGTATTTCTAAAAGAAGTTGTTATAGACAGCAGTGTGAAGGGTGGTGGGGCAGGGAATTAGACAGAAGATGGGGATTTTTTAGAAACCTATTAATTTAATCCAGTGAGAAATTATGCCAAATTGAATTAAAATAGTAGCACTGAGCATGTAAGTAATGGGAACAAAATGAGAAAAAAACCCAAAAACTGATTGTGAGTTCAATGGAATTTGGTAGGCAGTTGACCCCTTCCATGGCAGGGCCTGATTTACTCTTAACTTACATGCCACATCCCACATTACTGTGAAAGCCTTCCTCTGAAGCATGAATCCCAGCTCTGAGCATTTGGTTTTATCAGTCCTGATACTTTTAACCCAGTTTCAGTTTGTCAAAATTTCTTGAGGGCAGGGTGGCCTATGTCTTATTCTTCTTGGCATCACTGACAAACTCCAGCACAATATATCGCTGATAGAAGGTCCTGAATGAATGGCCAGGGATTTGAATGGTCTTATCCTGTTAACCAACTTTAAGACCATACTCTATATTTTCCAGTTTCAAGTACAATCAGAATTATGAGTCTCAAATTGATGATTGAACATTTCGTAGTGCTTAATACTTGATAAAAAAATCACTTTGTCAAGTGAGGTGCCTTTATTGTACTTAATAAATTAAAACAAAAACATTAGTTCATTCCTTGTACTAATATTTTCAATCTCTGAAAGCTGTATGTATTTTATCTAGTTAAGAATCAGCAGAAAATAAGACCTTTAAGCAGATATGATAATTATAGAACACAATTCTAAATTGAATGGTAGGGGAAGAGGTGCCAGAAGAAAATACTCAGCTTAGATTACACCTGGTTATTTTTGCATTATTATTTTTAATGTGTTTTGACACCTCAGCTGTTGCATATAGACTCACTCTGATCTTCAGAGCCCACATTTTGGGTTAGATAATTCAACGGCTTAAATGGCTCATGTTCCTGTCATATTATTGAAGAGGGAAAATAGCATGATATAGAAGAGATCATTTTCATTCATTCATTCATTGGTTCATTCGTTTGTTCGTTCACAGTTACTAGGTATCTATTATGTACAGGCTTTGTGGCTGAAATTATATAGAATATTGAAATGTCTGACTTGTCTTCTAAATCTCAAAGAGTTTAAAGTCTGAAGAAGGGGAAGAGAGCAAGATTATACAGTTATGGAAATAAATATAATGCAAAATATGAAAAAGAAATGAGAGCCTGGGAGTTACTCCGGCCAAATGCATTGGGATTTGAAAATCAAGGAGAAATTACTTCCAGCTTGGAGTTAGCATCATACACATGGAAACCGGTGACCAGGTTTTCCAGAGCCAAGAGAGCTGAATGACCAAAAGCATGGAAAGAAGGGGAAAGTGTGAGCATAATCAGTGATCAAGTTCAGTGGGGTTAGATGCATAAGTGAGCCAAAGCTGGGAAGACAGAGCAAAGCCAAATTATAAATAACCTTGCATGCCAGGCAAACCTGTACTTCTTTTGACAGCCACAGACATTTATTTTCTATTTATTTAATTTTTTTTGAGTAGGGATATGGCTAGTCTCATGTGCTTTAGGGGGATTACTGTGTGATGGACTGGAGTGGGAGATTCAAGAAGCCCCAAAACCAGATGGAATCAATGCAGAAGCCTGTTTGAAGGCCTGTGGAGGACTGGAGGGCTGGAGGAGAAGTAGGACAGTGAAAATATATTTATCTCTTTGCCAGTCAGTGTACTCTTACCCTCAACAAAATTTAAGGGAGGAGGAGAATTAAAATTCTGAAAGACACCTTGGCAAGGCCTTGGGAACACTAATAGGAAAAAATACGAATGTAGTGAGTAATATGAGTAATAACTTAAATTTCTGCTCAATCTCGAATCCAACAAGGAATGTAGTCAAACGTTCACAGTAGTCTGTTTACATCGCATAGGGCAATTCTTCCTTTAGCCTCGACAGATTCGTGTCCATTATTGTTATTAATGAAGGTAATAAATGGAACACTGTCTAAAGAAGCTTGGCTAAGTGTTTATCATCACTGACTAGGCTTCAAAAAAGATGAGCATGGCTTTTAAAATGAAATCATTCTGCCTCCATGTATGTCTTGTGTGGGTACCCCTTAAACAGAAAACTGCACACCAACTTGGATGTCTAAATTCAGAATTGGTTAATACATTAGAGACAGCCCCAAATTTGATATGTGGAATCAAAGTCCATGGCTCTGAGGGGTTTACCAACAAAAGGACAAAAGCAACATCAAAACACCTACCAAAATCCAAGCCACTTAATTGATCTGTAATTTCCAATTTGGGCTACACTGAGGAAAGTGATGGTATTATGTGAAGCTGCTAACCGAGTCATTTTTCTTTCTCAGTGCCTTAAGGCTCCTCTTCAGTGTTGACTGCAGATCTCTACTGTTTAGTTTAAGCTCAAGAACTAGGATAGTATTTTGCAAGAGCTCAGCACAATGTTTTCCTAAGGTTCTAGGAACGTGTCTCTGTTGCACTGGATCTTAAATAGCTCTTGGCTTTGTTAGCAGCATGCATTCATTTGACAAAAGAAAGGATGTTTGCAAAAAGATGCAAAATCAGGAGAAACCTGTCCTTCAACAAATAGGAAAGCTGTTTGTTTCTAAAATTACGGCTTAAACTCCATTGAAAAAAAAGCAGTGTATATGTTCTTTTATTTTAAATCTGCTACAGACAGACCTAATTTTCTGCAGTAGGTAGGATTCTACAAAGTTGATTGTAAGTTGATATTTAAGTATATGAAACAAATGTCAGGTTTACTCAAAGTAGAACATACCTACTGATGTTTTTGTTCACTGTCTTATTTTGACTAATTTTTAATGAACAGTTACCATGTGACAGACATTGTGATAAACCCTAGAATATAAAGATGACATTGTCCTGGAATGTGAAAGAAGACATTCTTCTGTCTTCAAGAAGTCTATAGCATTGTGATTGCTGTGGCGGGTGAAATATTGTAAAAGCTTTCTACTTGAAGATTTTGGCGTATCTTCTGTATGTAAATGTTTAGATTAATGGGAAAGAAAAAAAAAACAGACGAAGTGTAGTCCGTTCTATACTTTCCATCTATTTTTCAAATGGGTTCTGCTACTGGCAATTATCATCTCTTGTGAATGTTTTCCCAAGAAAATGGGATTTTATATTTGAGGTTGAGGTAAGGAAGGAGTCAGCAGACATCCTGATAAATTGTGTCTGGAACCTTTGATTGGCTGTATGCCCAGGACCAGAGCTGCTCCATGGAAATGGAGAAACTCAATCCTGTAGATGCTTTTTATAATGGAGTTCACCTGAAAGAAAGATCTCTTTCTTTATCCATCCATTAGTCATTCAACAAATATTTACTAGGTGATTATTATGTTATTATAGACATCATGTTTAATGCTGGAGATGCAATAATGAAGGAAGCATGGTTCTTGCCTTCAGGAAACTTCCTTGTTAGTAGGAAATTCAAGCATTTTAATATTACGTAAAGGCTGTGTTTAAAATCCCCAAATGGTTTACATGCTTTTACTGTAAGAAATGGAAAAATTTCTCCTGAAATCTTGGAAAAACCTCTTTAACTTAAAAATACAAAGCAATAAAACTAAAGATCTCTTTGGAAATACAGAAGCTGGTGGTGTGCTGCCAATAGAAACATTATTTACCAAAACAGATCTTTTATTTGGAAGGTGTGTATGATGCCTACATTAGCTAAGTGGGCTCTTAGACCTGAATAATGAACAAAAATATGCAATAATTTGAATTTGGAGTCTATTTTTACAAAGTATGACAAATAATGATACATTTACTGAAATAGCTAATGGACCAGTGAAGTGGTAGCATAGCTTTTCACAGATACCAGCTGGCAAACTGTTAAATGATTTGAAATGAGTTATCAAGCACTGCCGTTTTGTAAATAAGTCTTGATTTCCTTTGCCTTTAGATGTGAAAGATAGGCATTATTGCTCAGTCTGAACCCCTTCGGGGAAAGCCATGGTTTCACAAAATCCTGGTGAATCATTAATGTTCAGTACATAGGACTGAAAGTCACCTTGGAGGTGAGTTCTAAGTCCTGTTACTAAGTAGCTGTGAGAAATTGATGATCTGCTTTACCTCTCTGGGCCTCAGTTTCCTCTCTATAAAATGAAGGCATTGGGCTGGGTCATTCCCAGTGTCTCTTCTCACATTATCTTCCATTGAGTTTCCATCTAGGTCAGTGTGAACCACAGAGGAACACTTCCTTGGGAGCCTGCATGCTAGGCCTATGGGTAGTTTCACCTCCAGAATAGGATTTGGTGTATTAAATGGTCCAAGTCCAGTTTTAATAGTGAACTGATCCTACCTTAGGCCCATAAGAAAGAGTTTTATTTTGTCCCCTCTCTATTCTTTTGACAACCATGGACTTCTGTGGTCCAAGGGCAGTGTAAGAATTGATACAGGTATGTGGTGAGAGTAGAAAGCTTTTGATTTGTATTAGCTTGAATCTGAGCAAACTATATCCCAACTGGCAAACCAACAGGGGAGGCACTTAAAGTTATTTCCCTCATTCCTGAGACTGTTGACAATCCTCAAAAGTCAATGCCAACTTTATCTTTTTACTCATCCCTTTATCTGGTCTTTGTCCCATAGCCCTGCCTCAATTTCAAGTGCACATCTGCAAGTTTCCTACTTTAGTTCTCAGACATAAAAGTTCTCCAAGGAATCGGTGGTCATTGACCTCTATAAAACACATGCACATACTCATGTACCCACATATGCATACATGATTGTTAACCATATATATATATATATTATTTTTAAAAATATTTTATTTATTTACTTGACAGAGAGAGACACTCTGAGAGAGGAAACACAAGCAGGGGGAGTGAGAGAGGGAGAAGCAGGCTTCCTGCTGAGCAGAGAGCCCGATTTGGGGCTCGATCCCAGGACCCTGGGATCATGCCCTGAGCCAAAGGCAGATGCTTAACAACTGAGCCACCCAGGCACCCCTCATATATATTGTTTTAATTGTTCTCACCTTTGCCAAGTATGGTTACCATGTGAATGGTATTCACCATTGTTGCTACCCATTCATGATCTGTTCTAGTAATAGTGGAGTAATTCCTATCCAACCAACCCTACTGATACTTATAAACTCTGAACAAGTATTAAAATTGTTTAGTTGAAGGCAATGAAGAACATGCAAAAACAAGCAGGAAAGTGAATATTTGGAAGAAGAAAACAACATTGAGTGATTTCTCCCATTTTTATCACTTTTTAACTTTGGGCTGATCCAAGACAGCACCAAGCTGGTCAGCTATAAACCCATGGTCTTATTGGCTTGAAGAACCAGAGGAAAGAGTAATAGAGTACATAGTACTGGGAAGTTGGGGGAAAATTAAAGAAAGGAGAAAGCCACAGAGGGGTTGGCTCAAATTTTATGTATGTACTCTGCCTAAACTTGTACCTAATACCTAAGCAACACATCCATGAGGCCAGCTACAAACAGCCTAGTTAAGGCTGAAAGTATTGAACAGTAATTTTCACTGCTGCCCTTCCCAACACGCATATCACTGGGGAAGCAAAGTTTGCAGTATGAGTTCAGCTAAGTGCACAGCCTGCTTTAATAATCAGTACTCTTTGGAGAAATATAACAAAATCTAGAGTTTATGCAATGAATCATAATGTCCAGTTACAGTATTAAATTAAAATATATATACATATGAAGAAATATGAAAATGTGACTTATATTCAAAAGAAAATGCAATCAATGGAGAAATACGGAGATGGTCCATCTAATGGATATATTGAGAGACATAAAAGAAAATATATTCAAAATGAGTAGGGAAATAGAAAATATAATTAGTAACAGAAACAAAAAGAACCAAGTGAAAAGTTTAGATCTGAAAGATAAACAATTCAAAATTTAAAAATTATTTGATGTGTTTATCCTCCCCCTACTCCTGCACTGGTTGTGTTTATAATTAATCGGATTGATGAGTCAGTGAACTTGAAGTTAGATCAATAGAAGTCATCTGAGCTAAAGAAATCAGAAAAAATATTAAAAAAGATCAAAGACATCATAGCAGTGTACGACAATGTCAAAAATTCTAATATATGTGAAAGACACAAATTTACATGTTTAAGGAGCTTATGAAGTGATAAATATAAAGAAAACCACAGCTAGAATCATGCATATCATAATCAAACTGCTGAAAACAAAAGATTAAGGAGAAAATCTTGAAAATAGCCAGAGAGAAATTACATACTACAAGGAAAGCAACTATATGAATTATAGCTGATTTCTCATTAAAACAAAAAAGTTAAATCCAGAAGCTAGTGAAACTCTTCAAAGTACTGAAAGAAAAAGAAACTAATCGACCAGTGAAAATGTTCTTCAAGAATAAAGGTGTAATAAAGACATTTTCAAATGAACAAAAACTAAGGAATTTGTTGCCAACAGATATGCACAAAAAGAAGTGCTAAAGAGTTCTTCGGGCTATCCAGAAATGCCAGATGGAAAATCAGATCTTCAAGAAGGAAGGAAAATCACCAGGCATGATAAATATGTAGATTAGCATAACAGGCTTTCTTTTTTCTTAATTTCTTTGAAATACATATGATCCTTTCCTATGCCTCTGTTGTTGAAAAAAAAAAATGAGAAGTAATTCAACAGATACGTAATTCACCATTTCAAAAGTATACCATTCAGTGGATTTTAGTGTATTCACAGACATATCCAAACATGAGTCAATTTTCGAGTCTTTCATTACCCCCATAAAGCCCTCTATCATCAGCAGTCATTCCCCATTCTTCCTTGCTTCCCTGCCACAGCCCCCCATGAGTAGACATTCTGTCTCTGAACCTGACTGTTCTGGACATTTCATGTCCAGATGGAATGGAATCCTACAATATGTGCCCTTTTGTGTCTTTTTTTTTCCCCACTTAGCATATTGTTTTTGTGTACATCACATCACTCATTTTTATTGCTGAATAATATTCTGTTGTATGGATCCCCTTTTGTTTATCCACTCATCAGTCCACTCATCCACTCATCAGTTTGTCCACCGCCCATCAGTGGACAGTGTTTGCCCACTCATTAACTCATCAGTTAGTGGGCAGTTGGGTAGTTTCCATATTTTGACTGTTATGATTAATAGTAATTTGAACATTCATGTAAAATTTTTTGTGTAGATGTTTGCTTTTGGTTCTCTTGGATATATATCTAGGAATGGAATTGCTGGGGTATGTGATAACTCTTATGTTTAACTTTTTAAGAAACTACAGACCTATTTTCCAAAAATGGTTGCACTGTTTTAGAATTCCCACCAACAATGTCTGAGAATTCTAGTTTCTTCACTTCCTTGTCAACATTTATTATTATCTATCTTCTTAATTCCAACTATCCTAGTGGGCTAATGACATGAGCCTCTTACCATATTGGCACACATTTGTGTGTTCCTGGAAAAATACATATACTTATCCTTTACAGAGACAGAGAGAGTGAGAGCACAAGCCCTCAAGGAGGAGTGAGAGAGGGAGAAGCAGGCACCCCACTAAACAGAGAGCCCAGTGCAGGGCTCGATACCAGGACCCCAGGATCATGACCTGAGCTGAAGGCAGATGCTTAACCAACTAAGCCACTCCAGTGCCCCCTATGTCAAGTTCTTAGTTGATTTATTTGTGTTTTTATCTTTGGATTTTTATAGTTTGGATACTAGACTTTTAGCAGATACATGATTTGCATTTTTTTTCTTTCATCTGTGGGTTATCTTTTCAGTTTCTTGGTAGTATCCTTCGAAGCACAAATATTTTTAATTTTGTTTAAGTTTATATGCATTTTTTGTTGTTTATATTTTTGTTATCTAGGGGAGCACTGGTTAATCTAATAGTCACAAAGATTTATAGCAAATTTTCTTCTATTTCTTACATTCAGGACTTTGATCGATTTTGAGTTAATTTTTATGTATGGTTTGAAGTAGGAGTCCAACTCATTCTTTTGCTTGTGAACATCCAGTTCTACCTGCAACATGTGTTGAAAAGACTATTTCCTTATTGAATTGGCTGAACATAAAATGACCATAAATGTATGGGTTTATTTCTAAGCTGCTAATTCTATTCTATTGATCTATAGGTCTGTCTTTATTGAAGTACAATCTTGATTACTGTAACATCATAGTAAGCTTTGAGATCAAGAAATAACAGTGCTGCAACTTTTTCTTTTTCAAAACTCTTTTTTTTTTGTTTATTTGGCTATTCCTTTCCATATGAATTTTAGGGTAACTTTCTTAATTCCTTTAAAAATAGCAGCTAAAGCTTAATAGTGCTTATGTTGTTCTATAGATCAATTTGGGGAATATTGTCATCTTAACAACATTGTCTTCCATAAGCACAGGATGACTCTCCCTTTATTTAGATCTTTTAAACAATTTTCAACAATATTTTATAGTATTTGGTGTACAAGTCTTCCATCTATTTTGTTAAGCTTACTTATTCTTGATATTGTATTATTTTTCATGCAACTATAAGTGAATTGTTTACTTAATTTCATTTTTGGATTGTTCATTGCAAGTGTATAGAAATAGAATCATGTGAACTTTTTATATCGATCTTGTATCTTACACCTTTGTAAAACTCATTTATTCATACTAATAGTTTGTGAGTGTGTACATTTCTTAGGATTTTCTATATCCCAAATCATATAATCTTCAAAGTGAGAGGCCAGAATCTCCAGGGAATTTTTGGTAGAAGTGATAAGAGTGGACATACTGATCTTGTTCCTGATCTTAGGGAGAAAGCTTTTAGTTCGCCAGCAAGTATGATGCTAGTTGTGGGTTTTTCATGGATGCTTTTTACTGAGTTAAGGAATTTCCTTTCTATTCCTAATTTAATGAGTGTTTCTATCAAGAAAGACTGTGGGGGAATTTTTGAATGCTTTTTATTTGATCCACTGAGATGATCAAGTGATTTGTGTCTTTTATTATATTTATATCATAAATTACAATCATAGATTTTTATATGTTGAACCAACCTTGAATTCCTGGTATGATTTTCACTTAGTTATGGTGAATAATTCTTACTTTTCTGAATTTAGTTGCTAGTATTTTGTTGAGGACTTTTATTACAAGGGATATTTGGCGTAGTTTTCTTATAATGATTTTGTCTGGGGTTTGTGTCAGGGTATACTATAGGCCTGAGTGAGATTGAGATTGAAGAATTTGGGGACTGATCAAGGGAAAAAATGAGACCACTAGGTGACAGTAGCACATGGGAGATTTATTTGAGTGGTCCTTTAACAGATTTCCATGCTGAGAAAGTCCCTCATAGTATAAGACCATCTAGAGGCTATAGCATAGATATCACTAAGCAGAAAGAGAAGGTCAAGGGAGCTACTAAGGGAAAGAAGGTTGGGAGAACAGACGTCCAATTATAAGTAATGTCTCTGGGCAATCTTGCAGGATCTCTGAAGGCAGCAGGACTTCAATTAGGATTTTATATCTATAAGATGTATTTTATCTATGCCTAGCAGATTTAGAATATAGTTTCATGGGGTGTGCAAATCAGGCAGGCTCTAAGTGCCTAAAATCTGCTTATTTGAGCTCTGTTTAAAACAATTAGATGTGTAAAAATTTGAGTTCAGTGTTGGTGAGCTTTGAGCTAATAAGTGTTAGCCCACTGCCAAGAAGGAAGGAAGCAACATAATGCCAATATACAGGGGCTATCTTTGGCTCATTTATATAATATAGCCTCATAGAGTTAGTTAGTTTCACTTCTTTTGTTTTAGAAAGAGTTTTTGAAGGATTGGTGTTAATTCTTAAGATGGTTATTGGAATTTACCATTGAAGCCATCTAGTCCTATTGCCTTTGTGTGGAAAGTCTGATTACGGATTTGATTTTTATTTGATATAGGTCTATTCTATATTCTATTTTTTCTCGAAACAGTTTTTGTAGTTTTTTCCTAAGAATGTATTTAATTTCACTAGATTGTCTTATTTGTTGGCACACAGTTGTCCATAATATTCACTTATGATCCTTTTTATTTCTGCTATATCATTAGTGATGTCCTCACTTTTATTCCTGATTTTAGTAATTTATTAGTTCTCTCTCTCTCATTTTTGTCAATCTAACTAAAAGTTTATTAATTTTGTTGATCTTTTCAAGGAATCAACTTCTGGTTTTGTTGATTTTCTTTAATGTTTTTCTCTATGTCTCTATGCATTTCTATTATAATGTTTATTATTTACTCCCTTCTGCTTTTAGAGTGTTTATTTTGCTCACTTTCTAGTTTCTTAAGATGGGAAGTTAGGTTATTGATTTCAGATCTTTATTATTATGACTATTATTATTTTTAAGAGGAGTAGGGGCCGAGGAAGAGGGAGAGAGAGAATCTTAAGCAAGCTCCATGTCCAATGTGGAGCCAGACACAAGGTTCAATCTCAAAACCCTGAGGGTACCTGGGTGGTTCTATTGGTTAAGTGTCTACCTTCAGTTCAGGTCATGATCCCCTGGGATCATGGGATCCTGGGATTGAGTCCTGGGTTGGGCCCCCTGCTCAGCATGGAGCCTGCTTCTCCCTCTCTCTCTGTTACTTCCTGTTTGTGCTCTCTCTCTTTCTCTTTTTCTAAAAAACAAAACCAAAAAAACACTGAGTTCATGATCTGAGCTAAAATCAAGAGCTGGACCCTTAACTAAGTAGGCCACCCAAGCACCCCTTTATTATGTTTTTTAATGCATGTATTTATAGCTATAAATTTCTGAGTATTGCTTTTGCAGTATCCCATAAATTTTGAAATTTTGATACGTTGTTTTCATTCCATTCATCTCAGTGTATATATCCTATTACCATTTTTATTTCTTCTTTAAATCATTGGTTATTTTAATGTGTGATTTAATTTTCATATATTTATGAATGTCTCATAATTCTTTCTGTTACTGATTTCTAATTTTGTTCCATGATGGTTAGAAGATATATTTAGCATGATTTCAGTCCTTTTAGATTTTTTATTGACACATCTTTAGGGGCCAACATATGGTCTGTTCTGGAGAATGGTCCATGTGTCCTTGAGAAGAATAAGTATTCTGCTGTAGATGATCTAAGTGTTCTGTAAATGTCTCTAGGTCTGCTTAGTTTATAGTTTTGTTCAAGTGTTCAGTTTCATTCTTGATCTTTTTCCTAGTTGTTCTATATATAATGCAAGTGGGATATTGACATCTCCAGTTATTAAAGTTGAATTATCTGCTCTCCTTAATATTCTGTCTGTTTTTGCTTCATGCAAAAACTGTTTTTGAGGCCCTGTTGTTAAGTGTACATACAATTGTTATATCTTGCTGATAGTTTAGCTATATTATCATTATAAAATGTCCTTCTTTATCTCTATACCATATTTACACTAAATAAAATAGACAACTATAGCCTAAAGAATGGAAATGTAAGGTTCTAACACTTTATATGAAGTGATACAATATTATTTCTAAATAGAATAAAAAATAACAAGATGGGATTTGGAGGGAGACAAACCATAAGAGACTCTTAATCTCATGAAACAAACTGAGGGTTGCTGGGGGGTGGGGGTAGGGATAGGGTGACTGGGTTATGGAAGGGTATGTGCTATGGTGAGTGCTATGAAATGTGTAAGCCTGATGATCCACAGACCTGTACCCCTGGGACAAATAATACATTATATTTTAATAAAAAATGAAAGTATGTGTATAATAATCCTTAGAGAAACCACCCAAAAATACAGAGGTGTAACTAAAAGACAAGAGATAAATTTAAATGATATTCTAAAAGAGATCAATTAAATCTGAAGAAACATGAAAGGAGAAACAGGGAAATACAAAGTATATGAGGTGAATGAAAATAATAGTAAAAAAGGACCCCAAATCTGACCAACTTGATAGTTAAATTAAATGTAAATGGATCAAAAGTCATTTTCAGAATGGAAAAAATATGACTCAACTAAAACAATGAAAATGTAAACATTATTAGCTTAAAATGGAGTCACTTCTTTGTGTGAATTTCTTTCAGAAGGGATGCTTATCTCCCGTAGTGAGAATTACTCACAGTAAAAAGATTATGATTCTTGGGGCACCTGGGTGGCTCTGTGGGTTAAAGCCTCTGCCTTTGGCTCAGGTCATGGTCCTGAGGTCCTGGGATCGAGCCCCACATCGGGCTCTCTGCTCAGCGGGGAGCCTGCTTCCCCCCTCACTGCCTGCCTCTCTGCCTACTTGTGATCTTTGTCTGTCAAATAAATAAATAAAATCTTTTAAAAAATATGATTCTTTTGGTAAGATATGTGTATTATTACTACAAAATTACCATTATATTTCTGTTACATTACTATATACATATTACTCCATATGGTTATATATATATATATATATATACAACCTTGTATACTATACTTTATGGATAGTATATAAGGATATGCATATACTTTATGGATGATTTAAGGGTGGTCAAAGGAATTTTGACTTTAATGTATTTTGTTTCATACAGAAACTGTCCCTCTTGAGTTATTGTTGAAGTGTACGTAGCTCACCTTCCTTACATGAACAGCTACCCACTGCCAGAAATCTTACTGCCCCCCTTGAAGCATTCCAGTTATATCTCAATCAGGCATTTCCTCTAGTACCTTTATCTTAAGGCTCTCCATAGCCCATCTCCTGGGCTAAAGAGAGAGTTCTTTTCCCCAAGCAAGAATGTGGCCGAACATTAAATTTCCCTCCTATTGATTTTTCTCCATTTGTACAGATATTTAACCAAATAAAGACTCTTACTACAATGGATCTAAATTTCTTATCTGTTCTATTTGCCCTTCTACATCTTTTATCTAATCCATATAGTTTAACTTTTAAAAGCACAAAATTTATTATGTTATGGCTCTCCATAAAACCTTATGTCCCTTTGCTGAGCAAATTAGTTCTTTCTCAGCTCAATAATTCATGGTTCTCATTCCTATTTTCATTTGTTGTTTACTTATTTAAAATTTTAGAATAGTTTTAGACTCACAGAAGAATTGTAAATCTAGGACAGAGAGTTCATAGACACCACACCCACTTTTTTCTATTAACATCTATGTTTGTGAAGTACATTTGTCAGTTAATGAATCAGTTTTGTTATTAACAAAAGTCCACAATTTATTGAGATTTCCTTAATTTTTACCTAGTATATATTTTCTGTTTCAAAATCCTATACTTCATATAATTATTAATCATGTCTCCTTAGGCTCCTTTTAGCTGGGAAAGTTTCTTAGACTTCCTTTGCATTTCAAGATCTTGATAGTTTTGGGGGTATTGGCCAGATATTTTGAAGAATGCCTCTTCATTGGTGTTGTCCTCATGACTCAACTGGGTTTATGGGTTTTAGAGGCAAAGACAATGGTAATAGAGTACTGCTTTTATCACATCAGATTAAATGTACAAGTTATCAATATGACTTAAAGTTGTTGATGTTAACCTTGCTACCTGCCTCATGATCATGTTGGTCATACTGCACTTTTTGGAAGGAAGTCACTATACACAGTCCACACTTGAGGAATGGGGGACTTATCCCACACCTCTGTGAGAATGGAGTATCTACAAAAATTAACTGGTATTATTCTGCATGGGAGAATTGTCTTTTCTCCTCATTTATTTATCCAGTCATTAATTTGTATCATTTATTTATAAACTTGTGGGCATATTTATTTTTTACTTTTTATTATAATCCAATTATACTCTATTTGTTCCTCAGATTGTTCTAGATTTTACAATGAAGGACTCTTTTAGGTAACTCCTGTCTCTTTGATGTACTCACATATTGCTGAGAGTTCTATTGGGTTTGATTTATTGGGATTTTTATTTATTTGTTTCATTTGCACTTCTTTACTTTCTGGCATAACAAGATTTTGAGGCTCATCTTTTAAATTTCCTACCTTGGTTCTAGAATCAGTGTTTTCTGGAAGGTGTTCTGGTTCCTTTTTTTTTTTTTTTTTTCTTTAAGAGAATGATACTAGAAACCAAGAATTGGTTCTAGATTTCCTGCTTACCTTGATTTTTCCCTTTCATTCCATCTAGTCAAATTCTTTCTCTTCAGTTTTTTTCTTACTTTCTTTATCTTTTTTATCTTTTTTTTTAAGATTTTATTTATTTATTTATTTATTTGACAGAGAGAGAGATCACAAGTAGATGGAGAGGCAGGCAGAGAGAGAGAGAGGGAAGCAGGCTCCCCACTGAGCAAAGAGCCTGATGCGGGACTCTATCCCAGGACCCTGAGATCATGACCTGAGCCGAAGGCAGTGGCTTAACCCACTGAGCTACCTAGGCGCCCTATCTTTTCTTTTTTTCCAATTTCCATGTATGTCCTTTAGCTCATCATTCCTCTACTCTAAGAGTCCCTTAAATGGTCTCTCTCTTCAATCTATTTCCCATTTAGCAGGCAGAGGATTTTTATAAAATGTAAATCTCATTATGCCATTACCCTGCTTAAAAACCTTCATAAGCTCAGCATTGCCCTCAGGAGAAAGTTTAAACTTAATATTGTTGGAAAGAATTTTGGGATCTGGTTGCTATTTTCCTCTCCAACTTCACCTCTAAAAACTCTCACTCTCAGTTTACACTGCATCCATACTGAAATAATTTTAGTTCCTTATAAGCCTTGCATAGTTTTATTCCTGGAACACTGCCCTTACTCCTCTCTTTTTGCCAACACACACACACACACACACACACACACACACACACTCCTACCTCCTCAGATAGATTCCTCTTCAACTTCTAGATTTCTCCCTAGATGATCATCTTCTAGGATGATCTTCCTAGAGACGGGCCTCTCTTCCTACATTCTCCCACAGGGAGTACAGTTACCTTGGCTCCTTGTCACAGCCTCATCACAGTGTTTGACCATTATCTTTTTCACATGTCTCTTCCTTCAGACAGAAAGTTCTGTGATGGCAGGGACTTTGTACATTTGTTTCATCACTGTATTACTAACATTACCAAATGTTTAGCACTTGATAAGAAGCATTCGTTTAGTGAATCATTAAGTGACTCATAGGGCATTTTCCGTCATGCTGGTCTCGAGGATATAGTGGTCACTAACATATTTCCAAAGGTTTGTCAAGTGTTAAATGTATATAAATTTCTGTAGACAGAGTACCCCTCCGTATGTGAGACATCGCCTCCATAATGGAAAGATGTGAACAGTTGACGCAACCAATCTATTGTTACTCATAATAAGGCAGAATTTCTAGTTTTCTTGTTATTCATCTCCAAATGCAAACAGAAGGCAGAGTGCAACTTCTGGGCTGCTTGAGATCAGTTCTAATCTAGTGTGTGGGCATGTGCCTGGTTAAACAGACTGGGAAACCAGCCATGAGAAATGAACAGGAATTCTAAAGCTGCCAAGAAATTTACACCTGCACCTCATGGCTCAGAATAGAGCCTGATCTCAAAGGTATTACCAAACAAGTTCCAAAACGTCTACACTTTCCCCTTGACTGTTACACACTCACAAAGACTCTAACACAAGAACAAACAGTTAAGGTTTGACATTGCTCACCCATACCCTTTTATACCCACAGAAAACTTTGGTATCCTTTAAAATATTTTTCCCTTGGGAAACTAGGACAGTCATTTTGCTTTCATGAAATATGGCTCGAATGTGAGGTTTCCAGAGCTCTCTGAATGGAAATGATCTCTACTCCTTCTGAACATATGCGCACCAATGCTCTTCCTCTAAACCTGATAGTTTATGATAGACATTGCCTTCAGTCCTCTCCTCTCAACTTAGATCTACCTTAGAGGGGGAATGGAGAGAATATTAATAACCCTCCTCTAACAGATAGCTCTTCCAGCAGAGAGCCTAAAGCTGCCAAACTTTACCAGGTTTTTCTCTTGAAGGAGAACATGCTTGTGTATCAGATTTAGAAGAAAAGTCTTTCACCTTGCTATTAAATGGAGTTAACTGGATATATTTATCTTCAAGGGATTGGCTTTGTGTAGTCACATGAGGAAGATAGCACAGCTGAATTCACTAAAGTGTTTGGTTTCTTTAGTCTCCCAGAAGTATGTACTGTCCCTCTTGGCCATGCTCATTAGAATGACTAACTGTTTAATATTTTTCTCCTCCTCTCTGTCTTTGATAACCCAGAATAATCATTTTGTCAATAACCTATGTTATTTAGTGTTCATCCATTAGAACAATGGGCCATATGGTGCAGGTACAATTTTTTTTTTTTAATAGCCACTAGGTATTTAGTCAGGTAAAATATAAGATAGTCATCTGAATCTGAATTTCAGATAATCAAATATTTTTAATATAAATATGCTAGTATGTAATATCTGGGATACTCTTATGCTAAAAATCATTTTTTGTTTATCCAAAATTCAAATTTAACTAAGCATCTTGTTTTTTTTTGTTGTTGTTGTTATTGTTTGTTTGTTTGTTTATTTGTTTTGGCTAAATTTGGTTAACTTACTGCCATGCCTAATCGTTCAGGCCAAAATATCTTTAAAGGTTTGAATTTCAATCCAAGAATAAAGGACTGTTTTTTAGATTTTTTTTTAAATTTTTTTCTCCCTTAATATTTTTTTAGTTTAAATTCAATTAGCCACATTATAGTACATCATTGGTTTCAGATGCAGTGTTCAATAATTTCTCAGTTGCATATAACATCCAGTGCTCATCAAATCTCATGCCCTCCTTAATGCCCATCACCCTATTACCCCACCCCCCACCCACCTCCCTTCCAGAAACCCTCAGTTTTGTTTTGTTTTTTCCTATAGTCAGGAGTCTCTCAGAGCGTTCGCCCTCTCTGATGGCTTCCCGTTTAGTTTTCCTTCCCTTCCCCAATGGTCCTCTGTCCTGTTCCTTATATCCACTTATGAGTGAAACCATATAATTGTCTTTCTGTGATTGACTTATTTCACTCAGCATAATACTCTCCAGTTCTATCCACATCACTATAAAATTTAAGTATTCATCCTTTCTGATGGCTGAGTAATATTCCATTGTATAACACAAACACCACATTTTCTTTATCCATTCATCTGTTGATGGATATCTTGGTTCTTTCCATAGTTTGGCTATTGTGGGCTTGGCTGGTATGAACATTGGCATGCAGGTGCCTCTTTGGATCACTAAATTTGTAACTTTGGGGTAAATACCCAGTAGTACAATTGCTGGGTCGTAGGATAGCTCTATTTTTAACTTCTTGAAGAACCACCGTACTGTTTTCTGGAGTGACTATACCAGCTTGTGTTCCCACCAACAGTCTAAGAAGGTTCTCCTTTCTCCACATCCTCTCTAACGTTTGTTGTTTCCTGTCTTACTGATCTTAGCCATTTCTGACTGATGTGAGGTGGTATCTCACTGTGGTTTTGATTTGTATTTCCCTGATGCCAAGTGATATGGAGCATTTTTTCATGTGTCAGTTGGCCATTCGTATGCCTTTGCATGAGTCTCTGTTCATGTCTTCTGCCCATTTCTTGACTGGATTATTTGTTTTTGGGTGTTGAGCTTGAGAAGTTCTTTATAGATCTCAGATACTAGCCCTTTATGTGCAGTGGCATTTGCAAGTGTCTTCTCCCATTCCATACGTTGGCTTTTAGTTTTGTTGACTGTTTCTTAAAGGACTATTTTAGAAGAAGAAAATGGGTTCACTGCAATTTTATATCAGCTCTGGCTCCTCATGATCCCAAAATTTGCAAAGTCATTTCTTCTAAAGATTTATTTGCTTATTTATTTTGAGAGAGAGTACACGCATGAGAACGCAAGCGCATGAGTTGGGCAAGGACAGGGGGAAAGAGAGAAGAGCAGACTTCATGCACAGAGCCCCAGGAGGGGCTGGATATCATGATCCTGTGATCATGACCTGAACTGAAATCATGAAATGGAAGCTCAACTGACTGAAGCAACCAGGTGCCCTGCAAAGTCATTTTAAAAACAAACAAACAAAAAGGATAAAGCTACCAACACTGTTTTAAATAATTTATTTCTGTGCAAATTACTGGGAAGTTTAAAGTATGTAAACACTTCTGAGCTTTTACTACATTCCCTTTCCTCTAACAAGATTTGAAAAGTAACCTAAACAAAATAAATGTAAATGTTTTTCCCCATGAAGTTTTATTTCTTTTGCACTTTATTGTGACATCAAAGCCTAGCTGTCTCCTCTTTACTTTTGAAGGGTTTTATCAATTTTGTCCATTGCTAACCTTTGTTATACTTTTTTCAGATGATTTTTATCTGCCACCTACACAGGGAGCTGCAGAGATACTGGAAATATTTAATACATGTACAGAATGATTCTTACTGGGATTGAGCTAGTGTTAGCCATTCTCTTAAATATTTAAAAAGTTTGATTTGAAAAGTTTATGAATTCTTAAGCAAGTCATGTGTCTCCTGCTTTGTTTTTGCTGCTGTGATATATTCTGCCTTTTTTAAAAAGAGAATTGAGTTAACAAAAGCTTCTTCTTCTTTTTTTTTTTTTTCCAAACAAGAACTTCCTAGAACTAACAAGAAAAGGCTCTGATATATCTTTAAAATAACTTGGCAACAAACCACGTCTAGACGCAAAAAAAAGCAAAAAATGCTTTTTTTTTTAATGCGGTGCTTGGGTGGCTCAGTTAGAACATCTAATTTTTGATTTCAGCTCAGGTCATTATCTCAGGGGTCCTGAGATTGAGCCCCACATGGGGTTCTGCACTCAGTGGGGAATCTGCTTAAGACTCTTTCTCCCTTTCCTTCTGCTTATCCCCCTGTTTGCACTTTCTCTCTCTCTAAAATAAATAGATAGATGATAGATAGATAATGCTTTTTGTTAGTTGTTTATTAGCAAGCAGTGATTGTTCTGTCTTTGTGATAAGAGCCATATAAGGAAGAAGCAACTCTTGGGCTAAAGATTCTTCCTCCTTGCAATCAAGACAGAGTGATTGTTGGAGGACTTCATAATTGTGTCTCTTCAAGCATCGTTTAACATGCGTGCACATACTAGATTCTGCTGAGCTACCTCCTCCCTTTACCTACTCTGTAGGTTTTCTATGAATATTAAGATAAGTGCAGAGAAAGACAGATGTCAGGGTAAGGGAGTGACTTGTGTTAGTCATTTTCTCCTTTTTGTTTTTAAAACTCATTTGATGGGACACCTGGGTGGCTCAGTCAATTAAAGCATCTGACTCTTGCTTTTGGGTCAGGTCATAATCGCATGGGTCGTGGTGTCATGGGTCATGAGATCAAGCCCACTGCACGCTCAGTGTGGAGTCTACTTAAGATTCTTTCCCTTTGCCCTTCTTCCCTCTCTCAAATAAAGAAGCAAATCTTAAAAACCTATTGACATTATTCACAGTGCTAAGATATTAAGTAGAAAAGAGGTTATGATTGTCTTAATATAGGCAGAGGAGGAAATAGTCTTATTAGCAAATGAATAGAAGGTAAATTTATCAATTTAAAAATGGTTATATACCACGCTGATTGTAGAACATTAATTCCTGTAGGGAATAAACTGCATATTTCCAGTAATGGTTTGCCCAGAAAAAAAAAATAATAATAACAAACAAAAACCCCAAAGCCAACTCCTTTTCACTTGAGTCCTCTCCTTGATCTTTCTATTGTGTAAAATATGTGTGAATATATATACACCCATATGTATGTATGTATGTGTATAAAGTCCTTTTGTTAGTTTGAGCTGAGCATCCACTCTCAAAGTTATAAGGATTAGACCCAGGCAGGCAGAAACGCATACAGGTATTTTTAACAGTGTGCGTGTGCATGTGTGCGTGTGTGTGTGTGTGTGTGTGTGTGTTCTTGCCTTCCCTCATTCTTCCCCTTCGCCTCTTTATTTTTGTAGAAAAAGTTATTTGGGAAAATCCAATTTTACCTTGGTTGAATCTTTTTGTCTTTCCATTCCACTTCTGTAGAGAGTTGTTAGAAAAATCCCCATGACCAAAAATGGTGGAAACTCTGAAACTCAAGGATCGCTGCCTGAGCTGGGTCCTTGAATTGGTCTGGTAACCTCATGTAGGTCTGAGTACTCAGAGTCAGCCTGGGTGCATTAGTCCCAGCAGGGTTTGGCCATCTCACAGACTGTATCCGTTCTCCTTCAAAGCCCTGTAGAAAACTGTACCATTTTTATATCCCCAATTTTCCCATCTAGGGTCTAAGCTGTTATAGACCAGAAATAAAGCTAAAGAGATTAGAAAAGGTGAATGCAGGAATTCCATTTAAGGAGTGGTCTGCCAGTTACGGCATGAGTCCCTTCCATCTCTGGGCTTTGCTCAGCTTACAAAGCAGAAGAGCCAGGCCTGCAGTCAGAGGCCTGGATGCTGCATGGCAGGAGGGGAAGCCCTGTTGTCTGCCCTGTGGTCAGGCAGCGTAGAACATGTCAGAAGAATAGAGTGAGCTTACAGCAATGTGGAGTAATTATTCCATTATTACATAATGACCTAACAGTTATGGATTAGACTCGTCACAACTAAGTAAGACTGAATTCATCAAAGCTTCTCTTTTGCATTCAATATTTATAATTTTCCTTCTTTTATTGTCATTTTTTATACCTTCAGTTGTGAACCTTCTACATTTACTCAGTGCTTCCCTATTTAATAGAAATCCAGACAGTGTATGCATTCATTGCTACCCTCTTGTTTATGCACATTTTCTCCAAAATACCAGAAGCATTTTCTGAGGCATTGACCTCCAGATTGAGCCTGAGAAATGCAAAA
The DNA here is from genome assembly GCF_011764305.1 of Mustela putorius furo. Classification (NCBI taxonomy): domain Eukaryota; kingdom Metazoa; phylum Chordata; class Mammalia; order Carnivora; family Mustelidae; genus Mustela; species Mustela putorius. The sequence goes on from NW_025422118.1 coordinate 2,555,353, forward strand.
TTGAAAGCTGGGTGAAGTTTGACTTTAATGCTCTGATTTGTTTCTCTGGACGCCTTGTGTGCTCTCACAGAACCTCTCCTACAGTACCTGTCTTTCTGCTGCCCATGCCTCTAACCCTCCCCACTTTGTGTCTCATGGCACGTGTCCTCTCGTGTCCACAGGCAATGGCTTGTCTTTGTAGAATAGACTCTCTGTGGATTCCCTTCTACGAGAGATGCTTTTTAGCCCTTACTTCAGCTGTGCGATGAAAGATTCTATCTCCCAGTCGATGAATATAAAGTAAAGACAAATTAAAGATTTGTTATTTTGTTTTGGCGGTTGGCATGAAAATCTTCCTGCAGCACTAGGATGCATAATACTCCACCCTCTGACCTCCCAGGGACTAGTCCACAGTATGGTGCTGGGTCTGGGAGGAAGGAGCCCTCCATTCAACAGCAATGGGAGTGGCTCAGGTAATCTTACAGGCAGCCATTCGCCCAGGATGCCATCGCAGCCTGGACTGTCTCAAGGGCTTTTTGCACATAAGCTTCTGTTGCAGCAAGTGACCCACTTAATAATTATTTTAATATGGCACTGGGGGGATTTATGTTTCTAAAATATAATTTTAATAATTCTCTGATCGAGTCCATAAATCTCTCTCTTTTGGGGGGAAGACAGGGAGTGGCAGATTCATACCCTTAAGGAATTTTAGGTTAACACCTTTTTAAAGTCATATCCAGCCCTTGAGTGATGCGGAGACTTCCATGTAGAAGTCAACTATTTATTGGGACTGTCAGCCTCATTGTCATTAATTCTGATTTGGTGCTCAGCAATTCCCGTGACAACTGTTGACTTTTATTGTCTCTCTGAAATTGGTTCAATTCTGAGAATAATCTCAAACTAATTTCATGTTATTTTATTTTGGCCATATTACTGTAGTGTTCCCTCCAACCCCTTCTCTGACACTTGCAATTTGGCTGAGAAATGTAACTTCAAGACAGAGAAGACATTTCATGAGTTTTGTGCACCCTCATGGGAATTGCAGAGTTTTTCTTTTTTTTAATCTATTTCATTATTTTTTATATTTGAGACTCAGACTGTCTTCTTCTTTTTGGAACCTTTGAAGGAGGTTATTTCCTCAGGAATTACACATTCGAGCCTCAGCTACAGAAGCAATTACTTTTTAAGGATACCTAGTTCTGCATTTGGCAGCTCTCAGATCAGAAGGTACTGTGACTCCCTCTGGAGGGAGGTGTTTGTTAAAGATGAAAGGTTTTCATTAAAAAACTTGGCAATTGTGTCTTATGAATTCAGTGAAATTAAAGTTGATCTCAGGGCCCCAGTCCCTCATAAAAGATTTCTCAATGCCCCAGATATACCCACCTGTTAGACTGTCACTTGATTGTCTGACACACAGACTCTTCCCAGAGCTTTAATCCAGTGTCCATGGTTCCTGGTTGGCACTCCGAGTTCCACAGTTCAATTATGAGCTCTTCTGGGCTGTGCCATTTGTGATCGCCCTCCGTTTTTCTCCTCTTATAGCTTCAGAAGCTTTCACAAGCACAGAAAATTATCCTCTTTTTCTATGTTGTTGTTTATTTTCCTGGAAGAATAATAGAAGGCAGCTGAAGAAATGTGAAGGTGTTTAAAGCTGACCTTCTGAACACCAAAAATACCCCAAATGAACAGCTATTGTAAGGCAGTTTTGATTGTGTTTGTCAGAATAAGTTGAGCAGTGGCTTAAAAAAAATTATGGATATATGTGGGACTTAAGGCAACTCTGACTTTGTGTCAGAGATGCTGGTTTTTTCCAAACTGAATGCTTTTGTACACCATACTTCAACCCCTCCTGCTTGGTGGAGGTGGTTTTTCAATTGCAGTCAGTTCTGTTGAGTGCAAGCACGTGTCTGAAGAAAAGGCATACGAGGTGTGTGTGTGTGCGCGCGCGCACATGCACTGAAATTTCTACTAAGGGATTTTCTTATGTCCATTAAATGAAAAAGCAATGACATGTTGAGAAGTGTGTTTGAATGATCATGAGCTCTTTTGGAAGTTTCCTCAATTTTGGTTGCTGGAATTTGTCAGTTTTGTGTAACACATCTTACAGCAGTTAGCCGAGACGCTTACTCAGATGTCTGTAACCTTTAGAAAAGGGCCTGGACCACTGACTTTTTTTCTGGTAGGCAGTGATGGGACCCAGAATGTTTCAGAAAGTAGCCATTCCTCCTCAAACTTGTGCTAATTAGATCATACTTTATTTGACAATAAGCTCTCCTTTTAAAACACCGCTTTTCAGAACACAAGCATAAACAGAACACAAGTCTGTCACTTGCTCTATAGTAGCAGATATTTTCAGGAGTCTCTTCATGGCTATGACACCAGAGTTAACAAGAAGGTCACTGAAGATGCAGCATAATTTTTTTTCAAGGCCACAGCATTAACAAATGGTAAGGATGGAAACCCAGGACTTTCAAACTGAACTCCAGTGCTTCTTCTGGAACATTGCAGCCACTCTTTGAGTGGCTTTAATTTATTTATTAAATAAATATTTGGTGTACCTCTACTACCAGAGAATGTGGTTTTGATTGACCTTAGTCAGAGGTCAGGGTATCTTAGAAAGTAAGCAGGCCTGGGTGCTAGGTTGAAGAATGGGAGTCTGTCTGCAGGCGGTGGGGTAGGGGTGTTCTTTAAAAGGAAAGAGATCACAGAGAGCAGCGGAATTAGCAGGTGGTTGTTAGGGGAAAAGAAGATGCACAAAATAAGAGGGAAGGAAGCAGTAACAAGTTTTCCCTAGTCATTCTCACCATTTGTTTTCAGGTCCCTGGGGAAAGGCATGATCAAGATTAATAGAAAATCACGTCCCAAGCCAAGTTGGTTCCTTGGCTAAGAGGGCCTCTCAGGAATCATACGAGTGGGAAACCTTTGTATAGGTTTGGGAAAACCTGTTGTCCATGTGACCTGGGGGCATTGAGTTGTGTGTGTTAGCAGCTGACTGGGAAAGCTGGGAAATTGCTGCCCTTGACTTTGAGTAGATCATCTACCATTTAAATGGGGAGACAATCAAAACATATGACCGGACTCTAGAAATATCACTAGAAAACCCCTGTAAATGTATACAAATTAGTATACTGCTAATGATGTGCAGGGTGCTAAAGGAATGTGGGTAATGCACTTATAAGAATCTGTAACAAGCTAGATTGCAGAATAAATAATGCATTAGTAACTTTTCTATAACTGGGTGGATGGCTCTATTCCTGAGTAGTTTTTACGCGCAAGTTAATTGTGTGAGATTATTGATGTTTGAGTTGTTTTCTGTAAAGTTGTCAGAAGGTATTATGAATTCAAAGAAGGCAGTTGCACTTAAGATCACTGTGCTGAATGAGTCTACCAAAAAGGGAACCTTTACCTGCAAACAGTGCACATTTCCTGCCCCACTCCCCACATCCAGAATTAGAACTTCTAGAGCCTCTTAATTACATGTAGAATGACTGCTGGATGCATAACATTATTGCCTTGACTTACTTTTAAATTTCTGGGTGAAATTAAGGATGTGGAAATAATCTTTCTCAGGATTGGTGTTATTAGGAGTGTTTCTGGGCTGTGAAAGATAATTTCTTAGGTGACAGCAAATAGAAGATATTTTTCCCCAGCTATTTAAAGGGACAAACCTGGGGTAAATGTAAGTTCATTCACACAGTTCTTAGATGCATAGTGAAAGGAAGCTCTTTTGTTTGTCTAAACCTATTAGATCTTTTCCATGTACCTCTAACTGCTGTTGACCAAAAAGAAATTAACTTTATTCAGTCCAATGGTATTTAAAGCTTAGTTGTATCTGATATTTTAACCACCTTTAGATAATTTTCCATCTATAGGGTACTGGCTCATACCTCTTTTTGCCCCTTCATCCTAGCTGAATAGTTTTATAGATTTTTTCAAAAGCCATGCTATATTCTTTCTTGCTTATTACCAATTGATAATATAAAAAGCATACTATCATAGGTATAAGAAAATAATAAAAGAGAACAGTCTGTCAGCATGGTGGGTTGAAGAGTGGTTCCCAGCTGATGTCCACCCAGAATGTCAGACCTGCAACCTTATTTGGATGAAGGGTCTTTGCAGATATAGTTAAGGTAAGATCTCAAAATGAGATTATCCTGGATTAATGGGCACTAAATCCAATAATGAATGTCTTATAAGAGACAGGAAAAAAATAAAAACAAACTCAGAAACACAGAGAGGAAAGCCTTTTGAAGATAAGAGATAAGGAAGAGATTAGAATTATGCATACCAGAAAATAAAGAGCTACCATCTGGAAGTTACCAGAAGCTGGAAGTTACCAAAAAGATTGTCCCTTAGAGCCTTCAGAAGGAATGGGACTCTGTTGACACTTTGATTTCTGACTTCTAGCCCCCAAACTGCAAGAGAATAAATTTCTGTTGTTTCAAGCCATGCAATTTGTAGTAATTTGTTACAACCACCTTAGGAAATAAATACAGCTAGAAACTACCTTTCCACTGCAAGCCAACAATTGTTTGTCTCCATTATGTATTTCTCATGTGCACATGTATTTGACAGATTAGTGTTATGGTATGGGTTCCAGTGAAAGGGGAAGAAAAGCTATTACTTACTGAGCATATTCAATGTGCCAATCAGAGTAGGCACTTGCCATCTAGGGGCCTCCCTTTTTTGTTGGGTGTGGTTTTCACCCAGTTAGTCCAAAGAATCTTCCAGGACTGGGAGAGCTGGGTTGGAATGGGCAGCAGATGATGATCTGTTGCAGAAGAAATGCAAAGAAAAGTAATTAACATTAACCTTTTGACATTCAGATTATGATTGTCGGTAATACAGTAGCCATGAAAGGTAGGCTAATGTCAAAAATGGGTATTTTTCCAAAATCCCTCTATCTTTTTTCTACCATTGCTCACAAGTCCATCCCCCAAATCTACCCTTCTGAGTATATAAAAAGCCAAGCCTGGGCAACTCAAGTCGAGAGTTTTCCCAGAGGTAGAAAACCTCTTCTTCCTTGATGAGGGAGGCCTTTGTCAGTGAACCATGCTCTGTGCTGGCAGAGAGGAGATACAGTCTAGGGAAAAGAACTAGTCAACTGCTGGGCAGAAGTGTATTAAGTGAGGGTGATAGTGCAGAAGAGGACTTTCTCCACTCCCTTACCATCCCATGGGCCATGCCATATAAACCTGGTGCAGCAACATCAAAGTGATTTAGGCATGATGTAAACAAGCTAAGAGGCCCTGAAAGTTTCATGTCTCCAAGCTTCCCTTGCTTCCCTAATGGTATATGCAGGTTCTAGAAATATTGGCAAGCCTAGCTGGGAGCTTCCAGAAGGCATTGCCAAAGTAGGGGCAGCATGGCTCCAAAGGAAGAGCTTCTAAACAGCTTACCCAGGCAGAGATAAGTGGTTGTCACAGTCAGAGTCTCAAGATATCTCCAGTATCTGGGGGAGCTGAAGTGAGTCCAAGTAAGCGAGGCACACTACTATGATCTGTCCATGCTCAGAAAGCAGCTAGACCATGAGTTACTACCACTGCCAGTGCCAGCAGGGAAACAATCAAATGGCTGAATGACATCACCTTGGAAGTCAGCATTGCTGAAGGACACTGAGCCCAGGGACCTCTCCATGACCACACGTTTGCATAGTCCACAACTCTCCATTTATACCCAACTGTTATACTGAAGAGGTGGCTAGGAAGGCAGAGATGACTGAGAAGTAAAAAAGACAAAAATGCAAAACATCTCATCTTGATAGCCTTACCTTAACCACATCTATGAAGACCCTTATGCCAAATAAGGTCATTTTCTGAGATTTTAGGTAGACATACCTTTTGAAGGTCACTTTCCAAAGCACTATAGTGATGTATTTGTTCTCTCTTTTTTGTTTAATTATTATTATTGTTATTATTATTTCATAAACATATAATGTATTTTTATCCCCAGGGGTACAGGTCTGTGAATCTCCAGGTTTACACACTTCACAGCACTCAGCATAGCACATACCCTCCCCAATGTTCATAACCCCACCCCCCTCCCCCACCCCCCTTCCCCCTAGCAACCCTCAGTTTGTTTTATGAGATTAAGAGTCACTTATGGTTTATCTCCCTCCTGATCCCATCTTGTTTCATTTGTATTGTTCTCTTTTAATACTTTCTTATTCCTGTGATAATATTGACTATACATTATCTGTTAGGAATAAAAAAAAAAAAAAAGGGAAGTAGCATGGATTTCAAAAAATCAATAAAATTCTGTGCCTGGATTAATTTCCTTTTTTCTAAACTTTCCTCTGCCCCTCACTCCTGAAAAAATTCTGTATGCCTGGTTATCTTTTGTACAATCCTTGCATCTAGAAATGAGTTCTGTAAAGCTGGGATTCAGGACATCAAGGATCAAATATTCCACCCCAGGAATCCGCAGCCCTGTCTATTCAACTATTAACAGCCCTATAAATAGAATCACAGAAATTCTTGGTTCTACTTAACTAGTTGGACCAGGCAGAAAAGGCTTCCCTGTGGTCATTTAACTTGGAAGGAAGAGGCGAGTGGAAATCTACTTCTTTTACACATAGACACAAAACATCTTCAGGGCGGTGTTGACTTAAGAGGGTTAGTCTTTGTATTTGAAGCTGGAGCATTCACCTTGAGCTGAGGAATTGGTTGTCATCATCTCAAGATTAGGGTGCCAGCTTAGACCTGGTTCAGGAACCTTCCAAGGAGTAGTTTTCCAATCAGACCTCTCTTTTCATCCCCCAAATCTTGGAACGTGAAACCTTGAAATGTGATTCCATTCCTCTTTCTCATTTGTGAAATAAGAGTTTTGGACCACATGGTACTATTTTGCTCCTCTTATGTCAAGAAGTTTAAAAGTCGAATTGAACTATCCTACTCTATCTCCATATGCCTCCATTCAAACAGGAAACAATGAGGAAACCAGCCAGAAATGAAGAAAACTAAAACTATCTTGCATTAGAGCTAAGTGGAATTAAGCAAGTCATTCAACCTTTCTGTTCCATAGTGTCTAAACTGTAAAATAACAGTTTTGGAATGGGTAGTCCCTCTAGGACTTTCCAGCTCTAACTTTCCATCATGGTACTGTCTAATGTGATAGCCACAGGCCACATGTGGTTGTTGAACACTTGAAAGTAATGTACATTTCTCACTAATATTTTTGTATTAATTATATGTTAAAAAGACAGCTTTTTGGATATATGAGGGGAAATAACATTATTAAAATTTCATATGTTTTGCTTTTTTTTTTTTTTTACTATGGCTACAATTTAAATTTAAATTACGTATGTAGCTCACCATATATTTCTGTTGTTTAGCACTGTTCTATAATATCTATGCAAAACAGTTTTGAGACTAAGGCCCATATGTCCAGAGTTGCATATAGTGATCATGTGCCATGTGTGCTCTTAATTTGCATGGATATACATCTAAAAACCTGCACATATACAGAATGTCCAGTCTGTGTATGTGGTGTAGTCTACTGCAGGGGTAAGCCCAAGATAAATAGCAAGTATCACAATGCCTGTGTTTTAATACTACGTCTCCTATGTTTGGTTGTGTGAGCTTGGAAAAGTGACTGTATCTCTTTAAACCTCAGTTTCTTCATCTATAAAATGGAACTGATACCAGTCATCTTCTCTATAGAATATGTCTGAGGTTTAGAGAAGATAATTCACTTAAAAGGACCAGGTCTAAGCCTGGTAGGGAATATGTGCTCAATGAATGTGAGCTGTTATTTAATTATGGACTATAGCTATGATTTAATTACAAATAAAATTATAATTATAGTACTATAGGCAGGCTTACACATGTATTTTAATATATTTATATATAATATGTATTACATAATTTATACATATATAATCCCACATATATATCATATATAATCCCATATATATTATATGGAATATCTATCTTTCTATCTATATGTATATCTATCTATATACATATATATGAAAACTTTGTGTAGAATGTGGGATTTGGTCCAGACAAAAGAGAATTTACCTAAATACAGATGAGGGTTGGATATTCCAAATGGAGAAACTGACATGAATGACATGAAACTTGCCCAATGGAACAGCCAGTAATTAAGTGGATGTTGAAAATACAATTTCTGAGAGGAAGTAGAGAGAATTAAGATCAAAAAGGAAGACTAAGACTCTCTCAAGTAGATACTATAATATATTTATATATGGTCTTCCATAGAAATGCAATCCTTTTATTTCCATTCTATGGTGTATCTTTATAACCATATTTAGATTCTAAGTAGTAGTGATTCTGTATAATATAGATTTGTGTTGACATTTTTCCTCATGGCTATTTAGTTTAGTTTCATTAGTTTAGTTTCATTTTACTTTAGTTTCATTCGCTCTAAATTCCAAAGAACCCAGAAGCCATATGAACATCCTCCTAGTTTATTAATGTCATTTCCAAATCCCATCTCTGCATTCCAAATTAGTAATCATGCTCCTTTGAGTCTCCTGCCATCAGGCTACCAAATTCTAAACTTTCTTGTCATCTCCAGAAATTCCTCCTTTTCATCCAAAATTTCACACCTGGACCACGACTTTCTAAACTTTAAAACAGTTTCTTAATTCTACAATAACTGTTCACCATGTGGTCTTGTCATGTAACAGATAAGGGTGCTGAGTCCTAGTCCCACCATTTATTAGCAGTATGGCCTTGGATAATCTGCTTAACTTCTCTGAGTTTATAATAGCAATAGGCATAGTGTATCCTTAATAAAGTTATTATGAAATAAGATGTTGTATCTGAAGTGCTTAGCACCATAGTTGGTATACAATAAGCCTTCTAAAAATGTTGGTGTTCGGTGCTATGATCTTTAGTCCTTCAATCCATACATTACCATCTTAACAAATCATTCCTGCCTTCATTTCATTCCTTATTTAGCCTAGAAGTGGACATGTCTCTCAATCTTTAATACATTTTTTATTAATACCCTTAGGTCCCTTGCCTTCTTATATGTACACACTCGCAGGCTGTAACCTGGAGCCACTCCTGGGTTCTCTACCTCCTTGCCTATGATCAGGATATTGAGGTTCCAATGGGAAAAATCACTTAAAACTTGGGCCATGATAAGTGAACACAATCCTTCCTTAGCTCCTAACTCAGACCTCGCTTCTTTCGTGTATCCCATTGCCTGTGAATAGACAATTCAAGGCTGACGACTTGTCTGAAGTCTTTAGCCTCCGCAGTGTTCTCTGTCAGCAGGTGGCTTCACCTTGTCCTACAGAGACAAAATTGAGAACTTCAGATGGTAAATCCCATGGGCTCCTGCCTCTGCACCTGTAGACTTACTTTTACCTCCTCCCCCATCCTCTCAGAAATAGAGCTATATCAGTTACAAAGTCTTATTAACATACCTGTTTGTTGAACACAGAGAATGCTTATTGCTATATGAAAAATGATGCTTTTCTTATCGGATTTAAAGTCCATATTAGCAAGCTGAAATAATTCAAATATGAAAAATTAGCTTAGAAAGTATTTAAATCTCACAGGTATAAGATGTTTTAATTATATTCCTTGGTAATACACAGTTGAAAAATTCTAAATGATACAAGAAATATAATTCAAATGATGAATTATAGTATTATTAACAAACGTTACTGAATATTAAATTTAGGAGTGTGTATCTTTCTGGTCCATAAGGACAGTAAAACAATGAATATTCTCTCTATATATACATATCGCATGTGAATATATACTTTTGTGTATATGTATGTGTGAGTGTGTGTATATGTATATATATTCTTGTCTTTAAACATAAGATTCTAATGTCTGACTGTAAGATATATGTGGTTCTGAAATGTTCTAGTGACATAATGTGGTGATACATTCTTTGTGTGCTTAATGCCCTTGAAAACTGAGTCTCTCATAGAATATTCTGCAGCAATATTCTTGAGGTACATATCTCAGATTTTCCAGGACAAATCAAATCTCAAATCTCTTGACCCATTACTTGTTTGATTGTTGATCGCTTTAATAATCATTTATTAGCTATCTGCCAGACCAGGCACATTATAATGGGGAACGTAGGTGCAAATGCAGATAAGAGCAATGAATTTTATAAACAGAATTACTTGGGAAAACTGCAAAGGGAACAAAATAACTCAGATGAGGTTATCAGGAAAAGCTTCATAGGGTCATATGACCTAAACTCTAGTTTGGAAATCTGGTTCATCGTATGAGCAATTCCATAGTTCCTCATTCTGTCCTCTTTTGTGGCTTCTGTGGAGGGCTGCAGTGGTGAGTGGCTCGATCCAGCCCGCCCACATCTCTGTGCTTTTTTAAACATTCTCCTTAGTTGCTCTGCTTGCTGCCTATCCACCCGACATCTCCCATTAGTACCTGCAACTTTGCGAACTCTTCACTCAAAAGACATGCAGGCCTTTTCCTTTAGTCTGACACCTGACTTCACACTGGTGGGATAAAAATCTGTCCTCTCAAGCAATGTGATGGGTACAGAGCTCAATCACAAATAAATAGAGCCCTAAACAACTGGCTTACCCCTCCTCACACGCCCTGGGTGTTTCCTGCTCATGGCACGGTGGCCGGAAGAGTGACAGCGATGAGACAGGTGGGCAGGTCAAAAAGGCAGGATTGGCAATTAGCAGGTGAATTTCATCCTGAGCTACTAGTCTTGGCCCTTTACACAGATGAAGATTTTTTTCTTCGGTTTCCTTAGTTGAGAACTGAAATCGCTTGCCATGTTGCTATTCCTAGAAAGCAGCTACATGAATTCTGATTTTGTCAGAATCCTCATCTTACTCAACTGGGAACATTTTTATTTCCTATTGGTTTCTGAAATGCCACACTTACCTGGGTTTCCTCCTCAATAGCTGTGCCTTCTAAGGCTCCCTGTCTTCTTGTTGCATATCTGATTCTAGAAGTTGAAGTGCCCCAGGGCCTCATCCTTATCATCTTCTTTTCTCTATCTATACGTTCTCCCTCAATGCTCTTCCCTGGTCCCATGGCTTCAAATACTGTCTTTAACACGATGATTGACAGATTTATTTATCTCCCTCTAACCTCTTCCCTGGTGTATCTACCTGCCTGTTCTACATCTGCACTTGGTGTCTGAAAAGTATTTTAAACTCAACCTGTCTAGAGCGAACCAGTTGCCTCTGCACCCACCACTGCCCACCCTGTTTCTCACCTTGTTGCCGTAGGTGGTACCTCACCCATGCAGTTAACTCATGCTAAAAACCTGGATAAGAGTCATGATGGATTCTTTTCTTTCCCTCCATTCCCACAAATTTACCCATCCATTCTCTTTTCCAAAATACATACCCATAGTCTGGTCATGTTTAAGCACCTCTCCCACGACAAGCCCAGTTTAAGCTATTTCGACTCTCTGACCACAGCCACAGCCTCTGTGTTCTTCCTGTCCTGTCCTTCCTTCCTGTCCACTAAGAAAAGTGGACCTTTTCTTAGTCAGCTTGGACTTCTAAAACAAAATACCCAAGGCTGGGTATTTTAAGTAACAGAAGTGAACTTTCTCACAGTCAGAGTTGTATCTCTAAAGCATAGATTATATTGTTAAATACCCCTGCTAAGATATTTCTAATGGCTTTCTCCTGAAACTGAGTAAAATACTGTAAGGCCCACACAATTGGGTGCCTGCCTTCCCCTCTCTCCACTCTCCCCTGATTCACTATTCTCCAGCTGCTGATTTTCTGTACACTGGATACATCAAGCTTGTTCCATTCACAGAGCCTCTGAATTTACTGTTCCTAATTGCATGGAATTCTGTTCCCCAGATCTCTGCATCCATACACGGAGGCCACCTTCTCATTATCCGGGCTGACCTCAAATGTCATTTTTGAGAGATGCTTCTCAGCACTCTAGGAAAGGCAGCCTCTACTCCATTATGCTCTACTGCTTTACATTATTTCAATTTCTTCAGAGCACTTGTCAGTGTCTGAAATTATCTGATTTTTTCCCCCACATGTTCACTATCTGTTTCTGTCTACTAATGTATAAGCTCTTTGGGCCAGTGACTGTTCACGTCTTCATGGCCACATCGTTAGTGGCTGCATCTGTGCCTGACCAGCAGAAGGTCCACAGCCATTATGTGTTGGTTGAGTGACTACTTGGTTCAACCAACTCTTGCTGCTTTGCCTTTTCAGTGACTGGATGAAAACATGGAAGTTTCCTTATAGAGAAAAACCCCTTTATGTTGTTGCATCCCGTCAGCTCATTTCCTAAGGCAGGTAGGAAGAAAATGTCTACTGAGGTCTGAGAAGAATCTATAAGCACTTTGAAGTCTATTTACAACTAATCAATCAAATATTATTCAACAAATATTTCTTAAAGGTCAAAGGTGGTTGGGCATTAGGGGCTGGGCAACAAAGGCAGTAAATCATGATTTCTCCCTTTAAGGAGTTCACCATTTCATAAAGGAAGTGGACCTTTTCTTAGTCAGCTTGGACTTCTAAAACAAAATACCCAAGGCTGGGTATTTTAAGTAACAGAAGTGAACTTTCTCACAGTTCTGGAGTCTGGAAGTCCAGGGTCAGGGTGCCACTAGGGTGAGTTTCTGATGAGAGCCTTCTTGCTGGCTTGTAGATGGCTGCCATCTTGCTATATCCTTACATGGCCTCTCCTCAGTGAATGTGCAGGGGAAGAATGAGAGAGGTTTCTTTCTCTCTTCCTTTTATAAGACCACCAATTCTATTGGATGAGTACCCTACTCTTGTGACCTCATTCAACCTTAATTACTTCCTGAAGACCCCATCTCCAAATACTGCCACAGCTGTGCTTAGGACCCCAACATGTGAATTTTGGGGGATACAGCTCAGTCCATAGCAGACACATACACAGGTCCTTGCAGTGCTCCAACAGAGGGAGACATGAGCTGCTGTGGAGCTCAAGCAAGAAAGGGCAGTGCAAGCAGGGGTTAGACAGTCCAGCTGCTTCTCCAAAGGAGTGGCGTGGGCCAGTAATGAGATCCTGGTAAACTGATATTCTTATAAGCTTCTTTGAGTGTCTGTGGGACACAGGGGACAAAGGGCCACCGGTCTTCTAGAAAGTGTCTGCCACTGGAATCAACACATTGGTACTGTGTTGTTTGCATGGGGCAGGCAGGGACTTTGTTCTTTCTGTGGTTTATTACTGCAGCACTGGAGCTTGGAGGAAGAAGGGGTCCTTTATTTCATTTTAGGATAAATGTGACCTGTCAGGGGTCCCTGTGGTTTCTGGACCTCTGTATGTCTCATGCCCCAGTATGATAAATTTCCCACCACTGAGAGAAATGCTGTTTCCTGGTGGTTGCTAGAATGTTTTAATGCACTCCTTCATGCCCATGATACTTCCCCATAGTCAGAAGAAAGATAGATCTGGGCAGCTACAGGCTTAATGATGACTACTTCAGCCAGCCAGGTTAAGCAAGGCCAAGTTGAGGCAAAGTTGCCAAGTTTGCCTCTTGTTCTTGGCTCCTCTTTTGGGTAAGTTGCACATTAGTAAAAGTGAAAATGGGTAAAATAATCACATTAGTGATTATTGCTAGTATTTTCTCATGCATTATCCTACTCACCCTGCAAGGAAAATGGTGTTAGTCGTGTTTTTCAGGTTCACAGAAGAATGCTTGGAGTGGTTACGGTGCTTGACCGAGAGAAACCTCCTAGTCTGCACTCTTGCGTCTGCACCTAGTGTCACACGCTGTCCCCTGTGGCTGCCAGGAAGCCAAGTACTCAGATGACCAGGCGCTAATTAAGCGACCCTTCCTCTGTCTTGGCGGCATCCTGTGCTGTCTTCCCCATCTTCATTCTGCTCAGTGGTTAGCAGTGTCCTTGGTAGGCCTCTCGCTAGACGGAAGGCTTTCTGAGGCCTCAGATGCTGTTCCCTCAATGTTGATGTTTCAACCCTTAACAGTCTGACACCTCAGAGGGAGACAGTACATGTTTTTCATGGAAAGTGTTCACGCCATATCACCTCTTAGAATCCTAACATTTGAATTGGCCTTCAACACCCTCTTGAACCAACAAGGCACAGAACTCCAAGAAGGAAAGGACTGGTAAAAGGTCTCACCCTGTGAGTGCCATTGTTTTGAGGAGAACAGATTCTTGGCCCAGTGTTCTTTCCTCTCCTGAACCCTGTGCCAGCCACACCATGTCCTCAGAAGGGCCTCCCCTTCAGTGTTTGAGGAAAGAGGTATTTGGGGCAGTCGCCCCTCCCAGGCTCTCCCTGGTGGGCCCTACACGCATATATTCACCCTCTCCACTGTTTTCTTTATCAGATGCAAATGTAAACTCTGGATGTCTGAAATAAACTATTTTGTTTCCTTTATGTTTTATACATTTACAGTATAAGCATAGTAACTGGTGGTCTTTTATCAACTAAACTTTCTGTTGCATTTTCAGGTATTTCTGATGTGCAGTGCACGTGTTATTACATCCTTGGAACTGACTCCTTTTATTAAGCTTGTGATAACTGTTATGCTAGTAAATGAGAGCAGGGTTTCTGTTTTTACTAAAAGTAACTGAAAGGGTCCTTTAAGTAAATTCAATGACTCTGTAAAAGGTGTGTTAGTTCTAACACAAGTGATACTAGGAGACATATGGTTTGACCTACCTTTCATAGAGAGCATGAAAGAATCATTGGATGAATTAAATGTTAGACCCTGTGTGTCACTTAGAGGTCTGGTCCAAGTCACTCATTTTACCGAGGGAAACATCCAACGAGGAGACATGCGATGTTTTCCTGATTCTGCACCTGATTTCCCAGTGACCTCTAGATGACATGCCCAAGCGTGTCAAAACATGCCCAAGCGTAAGACCCGAGGACTCAATGCCATCAACGCGATGGTGTCATATTGTGTCACTATCATTGCTTCTTTCAACCCTAACCTTGGTACTTTAAATTTTGGGCCCTGCTCAGTACCACCAGGGGGGATCTCTCTTCTTTCCCCTGTCCTTATTATGTGCTCCAACTTCTGAACCCTTGAATCTTTGCAAATCACCAGCTGTTCAGACTCAGAACTCACTTCAGAGCACCAGCTAGTAGCATTATATCCTGCTTCCAGCCATTCCCCTCCAGATTTGATGTACTGGCTTCGGACTCTCTTTGGTCTCTTGTGTCGGTATTCATCCTTCAGTGAAGCAAGATCTGGCCTTGCCAAATATCCCAGCATCCTCTCCTCTCTCTCTGCCTGGGGGATTTTCCCAGACAAGGGGTCCTTGTGTGTGCTGGCCTATCTCGTGAGTATGAGCTCTGTGTCTGGCACTGAGTAACTTTCCCAGAGTCCCCCCAGTCCCTCCCTGGTAGGACTGAGACTAGAATCACAGGGTATCTTCTCTCCAGCCCACCATCTGTAGTATTAAACTCATATTAAGCTAGAATGACAGAAACCCAAAAAGGTGGCTGTCAGTTTTCTAATAAAATGATGTTGGCCCCCATTGTTTGAAACAGAACATTGATAATATAAGAATATAAATAATTCTGTCAAGACTTTACTAGTATTCCAAATGGTCTAAGATGCATTTCAAATGAATAAGCAGCAGGGGATATGTAATCAAATGCCTCTCCTGAAAAATAAATGTACAGCACAGGCTTCGAAAGAGCCTCAGCCACAAAAAAGGCTTGTGTGAGAATACCACTAAATACAAGCAGATCTTCCTCAACATTCTGGTGCCTGTTCCCATACAGATTATATTAAGCACTAAAAGTGCTGAATTATAACTTATCAGGGATATTTGTTGTGGGATGACTCGAATAGAAGCAATAGGAAACTAAGCGGCTCGATCAAGAGCTTAATAATAAAATCTGTAAAACGAGCAACTGGGAGCGAGGAATTGTTGGTTGGATAATTTATGCTATAATAACGTATGGTAGATTTTGCATTGGGAACACCTCAAAATCTGAAATGAATCTGTTTCTTTCAAAAAAGCCTTGCCTTGCTATTAAATTGGTTTCCTAGATCTTAGGAAGGGTCCTTAGCTACCAGAATGTTCTCTGACAGAGTAATAAAAGCAATGTTAATCAGGTAACATCTCTTAGCCCTAGGCAGGGAAGACCTCATTTTGTCTTGGTTCTGTGGCCCAAGGCCATGAGGCCTGCTATGCTCTGGGGAAGGCTGACATGTTTCCCACATCAATCTTTGCTCCAACATCAACTCTCTTGTTGCTTTAACTTGCCCGGACTTTTATTTTTCACTTTAAAGTCCCCTCTGCCATTGACCCTTCAGGATCCAGGGTGGCAGAGGTGAAATGATGGCAAGACGGGTCAGTACTCATGCCCTCTAGCAATTCTCAGCCGGCAGTGTTCTTAAATAAGCTGAGGCATGTCTTAAGATCATGTCTTGGGATCTCTCTGAACTCTCTATGGCTAACAAGAAAAATCTAGATTTACATTTGGTATCAAACACCCTCCAAATGCTGGGATTTTGTTTGGCTGGTGGGCTCACAGTTGTGAAGCCAAATGTTTCTAGTGTGCTTTCTTCTTGCGACTTAGTGATTCACTCAGAACAGTAAGATTGAGATATCTCGGGCCACACTGGCTGCAAGCTGTGCTGTAAGTCTGGAAAACACATTATTAACCCCCAGTTAAAGAGTGTGCGTTGGGCTGTTTGTGGTGGGCAGGGTCTACGTGGATCCCTCCCCACTCTGCAGGGCGTGCTGCTTCACTCAGAGGCGTACAGAATGGCTGAGTCCCCTTTGATGCCTGGAATTTAAATGTCAGTCTTGGATAGCTGGTGCTGAGAATGGGCGGGAGAAAATGCCACTGGTAAGCACTCTTCCCTAGATGTTGCTGACCGTCTGAAGGTCCCTGCTTCTCTCTAGCACCTGCCCACTTGGACCTTGTTTCTGCTGGCTACACCATCTCCGCTTTGTGCTACGCGGTGACTGAGAAGCAGGTTCTGTCACAGTCTTTCTCCCCTTGTCCCTTCTTGCTGTCCGCACGTGGACTCACAGCGTCCTGTCAGTGTCTGCCTTCTCAGCACATCTGTGAGCCTGAATCCCACCCAGCACAGCTTCAGCGTTCAGGGTGCCAAGGGTGTTCTACCCACGTAGAGCAGTCCAGATTATTTCTGCTTTCATCATATTTTATTTGGCTTGTTTCTTTTCCTGCCTCCTCTATGCCCTGAGGTAACTTCCTGAATTTCGAAGACTCCAAAGAGTTTGAATAGGCATCTGTGAGTCTTTTGGGGGCCAATCCCATAGGTGCTGTGCCCACTTTACAAGCCCCCCCGCCTCCCCCCACAAGCCTGCAACTGCTCAGTGCACATTTGAGATTTAACTCTGTTGCTGCTGGCATCTCTTTGTCTGGGGGCTTTCTTCTGATCACCAGAGTCCACATTCCCATCCCGGTGGTAGGCTGAAGGCATCAGGGAATGAACATTTCCTGCAGCCCTCACCCCAGGAACCTAATCTCAAATGATTGACCCAGAGTTGGTGTCTAAGACCTCTAAGACCTTTGCACCTCAGCTGGGATTCCTTTGCAACACTCTGCAGACACTGTACTTTATTATTTTTTTAAATTTAAATTAAATTTAAATTTTTATTTATTTATTTGACAGAGAGAGATCACAAGTAAACAGGCAGAGAGAGAGGGGGAAGCAGGCTCCCTGCTGAGCAGAGAGCCCGATGTGGGGCTCCATCCCAAGACCCTGGGATCATGACCTGAACCTAAGGCAGAGGCTTAATCCACTGAGCCACCCAGGCACCCGACACTATTTTGTACTCACTTCCCAGTCCCCAGTGGGAGCCAGCCGTGTTGTTAGAGCTCACTTACTGGAAAACAAACCCTTCATTAGCTGTTTTCCTTACCTACCTGTTTCCCCATCCCTCACAAAGGTTTCCTGAATTGGCTCCAGAATGAACTTCTTGCATGCAATTCCTTGAATCAGTCACTTCTGGAGAAACCCAAACTAAGATGCCACTTAAACAGTACCCCGTAGGGACATGACTTAGGAAGCTCTTTTTCAGAGTAATGAACGGGTTGGCTTGCATGAGCCAGACCTTTGCTTCTCTTCTTCCTACCTTTTGTGTGGAGCAGATCTCTAAACAGAACCCATATTTTCTTTTCTTTTTCTAGCTGTAGGAAAATGTAATATGCTCCATTAAAATGGCCATGCAATTTCAATTTTCATATTAAACAAATGAGTAGCTTGGGTTTAAAAGTATTAAAAGACAATTAAAAACCTTGTACTAAGTAGTATCTGATTTTCTGTCAACACAAACTGCATCCTCTTTAAATGATATTTAAACCATGGTTTCATTTTTTAAATCAGGAGCATCGGTTAGACATGATGAAATATATTTGATGTCAGGAACTATTATTTATGCCTGCTTTTTTTCCCAGACCCTCTGACAGAATTGTTTGTGAGCATTTAGCCTCTTCGAGTGGTGATATAGGAGATAAATACCAACGGCTCCTGTGGGACTCTCTGTTAAGAAGAAAAACACTGCCTCATATTGCCTTTGTCCTGGAAACCCCGGGAAAAAATTTTTGTTTTTCCTTTTTGTTCTAATTGGCCTGATATTTTTTAAGAATCTCTAAATATCGAATCTGAAAAGTCAGATGAGGATGATGCTGTTTCTAAAGATTGTTAGGCTTGTTAAAACGCACACAGACTGGAAACCTAGGGCCAGCAGGTTCACATGGAGAAGCAATAGTGATAATCTTACATTCTAAAGGTGGAGAGTGAGGTAGAATTTGAGAGAAAATTCTAATGGTCTGATCTATGCCACGTGCCTTATTTGCTTTTATTTTTAATCTCAGGCCACTTGTCTACCCGTGGGAGGGGAACTTTAATCTCAGGCCACAAAACTACCCGTGGGAGGGGAACTTCCTTTCACAAGAGATAAAATATTTGGCTGACCTTGGGCTTCCTCACTGGATTGCATATTCAAAAAACAGTTTGTGTCTGTGGGCTTAGCTCATAGTATATCATCTGGTCTCAGTGATATGAATATTTATTTGTGTGACTTTTCTTCTGAATTATGCTAGAAGCTTGTTATGGTGGGGACCCTGCTTCTACTCTTAAATATGCCATACCCCATCACCTGACTTACTTAACTAAAGGCGTCATAACCACAGAGGGTGTTTCACAGATACTTGCTCAAAGAATATTCATACTATTCTTGATCCACAATTTTCCATTTCATTTTAGCTTTATATACATGCTGAAATTCCCAAAATCCAAAAGATGGTATCTATTTCTGTAGTGATCTTCCATTCTATGGTAATATTTGTTTTTTTTTAATTTTATTTTATTTTATTTATTTGACAGAGAGAGATCACAAGTAGGCAGAGAGAAAGAGAGAGGAGGAAGCAGGCTCCCTGCCGAGCAGAGAGACCAATGCAGGACTCAATCCCAGGATCCTGGGATCATGACCTTGAGCCGAAGGCAGAGGCTTAACCCACTGAGCCACCCAGGCACCCATCTATGGTAATATTTAGAATATATTCTCAGAAGCTACCTCTGCTACAAATTTTTAATTTTTTTAACAATTTTTTTTTTAAGAAAACATTTAGGTCGGACTGTTGGAAATTAGCAATATTCAAACTTTGGTGAGCATTAGATTCATCCTGTCTAAAATACAGATACCTAGACCATCGCTCTGGAAATTCTGGTTCATGAGTCTGGAATGGGGCTCAGAAATATGTATTTTTAAGAAGCTTCTATTGTACATCAATGTTTAACAACCACTACCCTGAAATCTTACTATTGCTTTTCTCTAAGTTCTAATATAAAGAACACAGAAACACATGGGGAGCACTCTGTGTATTTTTAAGTATTTTTAAAATATGTAATATAAAGATTATGATGCACTACATCACTTTATGGCCCTTGTGTAAAGATCATCATGACATCATGAGAAATTTCTCCCAAAGCTCAGAGTCTAGTAACAATTTTCTTGATAAATTTACTTCCAATTATTATTCACTTGTAAAACTTTTATTTTTCCTTCTTCATTCTGGCTGCTAGAAAAACTAAAGCAAAATGTTTTGAAATTACTAAAGCTTGCCCCAATAGGCTTTTAAACTATAAATATTCATTTTTCCTTTCCTTTAAGACTTGATGCAGAAAAAGAAAATGAGCCAAACGTTCTTATCTTATTGAAAAGAGGCTTCCCTTTAAAGTTGCATAAAATCCTTTTTAGAAGTTGTCTTAGTCCTGGATTCCCTAGAAAACAGAGCTTGAGGCAAGGATTAAATGTTGATGGTTTGTTTGCTAGGTGCAAACCCAGGGTGGCAGAAGTGAGGGAAAATGGAAGGAATGCAAAGAAAGATATGAGGCAATAAATATGATGCAGTGCTATGGGGGGGGGGCGCTTCTTAATGATGAGCTGTGAAGATACAGGCGGTCCAGCAAGGCTGTCACTCAGCATGTAGAATACCTCTGGACTGTCTGTATTGAGGAGACTTACCTTAAACGAGACTGTAAGAGGGAGGAACTAGGCGGAAGTCTTTTGACTAGACTCATTCCATTTCTGATTTTTCTTTGGGGCACAATTGGCCCCAATGGAAAGCTAATGTTTTCATCCTTCCAGAGTGTGTTATCCAACTCTTTCGCAGTCTGTGTTGGGATGCCAGATCCGATTCTCTGCAGTGTGATGTTTCATTCAAGTTCAGAAGTTGTTGAAGGAGCCAGGAACTCAGGACGTGTGCTTGGCCCACCACTCTCAGTAATGCCAAGTGACTTATTGACCCCTGGTGGTGGCATCAAGTCTAGGAAACCGTCCAACTGAAGAAATTCAATATGATAGAGAAGATGTGCATTTGATGTACAAGTAGATACGGAAGTAGGGAACAGGTTAAAGGTGTAGAGTGGAAGAAAGGCCTGAAGGAATAAAAATCCATAGCCAGTAGAACAGTTAAATATAAGATTGTTGGGAAGAGGGCAAAGTTTATTTGACCATTTTAAATGAGCAAGTGAAGAATTCCTAGCTTGGGGCACCTGGGTGGCTTAGTGGGTTAAGCCTTCGCTTTCAGCTCAGGTCATGATCTCAGGGTCCTGGGACTGAGCCCTGTAGGGAATCTCTGTTCAGCGGGGAGCCTGCTTCCCCTCCCCCTCCGCCTGCCTCTCTGCCTACTTGTGATCTTTGTCTCTGTCAAATAAATAAAATCTTAAAAAAAAAAAAATTCCTAGCTTTCATGATTGAGTAGAAATACAAGTAACTGGAATACAGGAAATAAGAGAAACCTGTTTATTAGGAGGTAAAAGGGTTGAGTGGGTTGAGGGAGCAACAGCACTTTTGGACGTGTTTAATTTGAGGCACCTGTGGGTCACTCAGGTGAAGATGCCAGTGGGTCATTGGATACAAGAGGGGAGCTTAGGAGTAAAGCCACATCTAACCATAGGGACTTTAGGTCATCAGCCTGGAGGGAGTTCTGACCTCCTTGAGTGGATAAAATCAGTGATAAGAACAAGGAGAAAAGTAGGCCAAGCACAGAAACTTGAGGAATATCAATGTACAAGGAATGAATATTGTGTATGCATGAGAAGAGCTGGCAATAAGGGACACTTAGAAAGAGTTGTCAGAGTTATGGAATTAGAAATTTCCTACGGGTGTCACTAGTAAGTTACTTGGCATGGAACCTGCATTTCCTGCCCACTCTCTGTGTGGACACAGACTTGAGTGTTTGGGTCTGTAAATATCACCCTTAAATGTGCACATACTTATTTAGTATGCACATACTCTTGAAAAAGAGAAAAAGAAGGAGAATATAAATGAGAATTTATTGAGTATTTATACTAGATCATGAGCTATGCTGGGCACTTGACATATGGTGCCAACTTCATCCCTTTACACTAATCCTGTGAAGGGCACAGTGTTATCACTATTTCTTACAAAGCAGGAAACTTGGCCTCAGGGCCTGACAATAATAAGTAATGGTGTTGGCACTGGAGCCTCAGGTGTGTTTGAACCCAGAGTCCTAGTACTTCCCCTATACTGGATGACCTCTGCCTTTCAACAATAGCAATGGGGGTCTGACCCTAAAAATCTTGCTGAAAAACCAGCTTTCTAGATTGAAGAGAGAGTTCCTTCCAGACCCTATTTCTTTTAGTTTAGCGCTGCACTTATGCTGCTTGTCTGTAAAACTAAAATAGATGATAGTAAAATTTTATTTTTAACTTCTCTTGAGAAACCATTTGAACATTTGAACTTTTACTTTTCATCTTTACTCACCTCTTTCACTAGTGCTCAGAATAATGATTACCAAACAAACGTTTTCTCCAGAAGGAAATCCCACATCGATATGGTACAGGACAGAATAATGTTTTTCTGAATGTGATTACATGCACCAGGCAGTATTTGAAGTGTGAATTTCAGAGATTAGATGTGTTCCACAGATAATATGTAAAAGTTCTAGGCAGACATAATTAATGATGACACATTAATGTAGTTTAAGTGGACCACTACCCAAATAATGCTGTAGCTGACATGCTGGGCCTATATTTTTGCCTTGAATAGATTTTTAACATCCGAATGGAATATTTATGCTCTTATGCTAAAATAAAAGAGCACAGTGAAATAAGCTATTACATGCTCCATTAAAACTACTTTTAAGTGACTATAGCAAAAGATTCCACAACTTTTGCATTTGTCAAAGAAACTTTTCAAATTAGGCACAGACCACTGTTCTCAGAACTCCAAGGAAAGTGCAGATGCTACTCTAGGTCTTTCTGAAAATGGTAATTCTATATTTGTCATGTGGTAATGAGGGGAAGTCGCCGTAACAGCCATAATACACTTGAGCTAAGACCAGACAACTAATGCAAATGAGTAAATCTGGTAATATAGTTTGAGAATAGGTGAACGGAGAAAGTTACTCTAGAACTATCCTGGGTTTCACACACAGCCTGTTTTCTCTATTGCCCACCTTTCTGTTGCTTATAGAGTCTGCGAATTTGAATCAAAGACACATCCAAAGATTGAGAAGTGCATGAGGCACCATCTCTTTCTTATTTACAGTCTCACGGAAAACATGGCAAATGTGCAAACATCAAATTCTTATTTCTGTGCGAAATCCAGGCACTTTACCCAAGCAGAAGAGATAACAGAATTAAATTGTATTCATGCCATTTATGAAAGAAATTGTTCCTGCTTTCATCCAAATAAAGCAGACGACTCATTTTCACTTAAGTGATTCAACTGGCAATCAAGCTTTCCAGACAGATGCAATCAAAAAAATGTATATAATTTGATGGATCATCTACTTGATTAGGATATTTTTGTGTGATTTTCTTTGGATAGCCCGTCATGGGATGAATTCTGACCCTGCATAGCTCCTTATACAACCCATTTTTGCTTTGTAATAGCGTGTCTACCTATGGTGATGTGCATACAAAGCTTTGCCTGTTTGTTCTAGGATAAAAGATGAGTATACATTCAGGTGTTCTTTATGCATGTGAAAAATATTTTTGGTATTCTTTAAATTTAGTGTGTTTCTGTGCATACTTTCTCAGATTTCATGTTATATAAAATGGAAGCTTTCCGAGCCCTGGATTCACTAATCAATGGATTTTATTTGTGGATTCTTTATAGCTATTTTTAAGGATTGGTATTATTGGAAGATACTTTTGTTTTGTTTTTATTCTTTAAACAAGCCATGTAGAGTTCACCATTTGGAGTCTGTTAAAATAGGAGTGCACTGATTAATCTTCTAACAACTATAAAGTTTAAAGATGCTGTCTTACCTTAGAACCGATTAAATGCATCAGGATAGCATAAAGAAGAGACTATTTGACCATTGGTACAGCAAATTCTGTGACCTGCATTTTCTCTGAGTTAGCACTCTGTGGGCTCAGCTGGAACAGGGAATGTCTCAAAGCTAACTGAGTGAATGGAAAGGGCTTGAAAACTTGAGGGAAGCCAAGGTCTAGTGCTATGAGAGAAGTCTGGAGGCGTGACAGACCAAAGGACCTTGAATCAGTTATCCATCGAAGAATCAAAAAGTTAGGGTAAGAAGGAAATTGAAAAGAATCCAGGAAAAAAAAAATCCGACTGCTATTCTGTCATAGTGAGGGATATGTGTGGTTTGGCCAAGGTCAAAGGGCTGACAGTAAGTCCAATTGGCCAGTATCAGAGCCTGAACTGTGGGTTTGGGGATTAAATTTTTGCTCAAAAGTGAGCAACCAGTGGGTTAAGCCTCTGCCTTTGGCTCAGGTCGTGATCCCAGGGTTCTGGGATCGAGCCCTGCATCAGGCTCTCTGCTCAGCAGGGAGCCTGCTTCCCTTCCTCTCTCTCTCTGCCTCTCTGCCTACTTGTGATCTGTCTGTCAAATAAATAAATAAAATCTTAAAAAAAAAAAAAAGTGAGCAACCAGCCCTTGGACAGTGGTCAGCCTGCTGCTGTCAGTAAAACACAGCCAGCCTCAGGGATGCCCACTGTGAAGTGCAGGAGTGTTCCCCTGGGCAGGAGGAATATGGTTTCAAGATCTAGAGGCAATGAAGAAACTTCAGTTAATTAAAATGGTGCTACTCAAAAGGTAGTTCATGGACTGGTGCTGGTCTAGAAACTGATTTTTACTGATCTGTAATGAAGTAGGTCTAGAAATTGAGAGTAAACATTTAGAAACTTTTTACAGTAACTTTATAGAGTAATTTTAAGTCTATTTGGTCTAATAATAAAACTGTGGGCTTGCATCTTACATGTCTTGGTTTTTTATTTTATTTTGCTACTAATTTAATTTTTATTGGATTTTATGTATGTATGCTCTGCAACATATTGAGAATTAAAAGTCAATAAAAATGAAAAATATCTAGTCTTTAACCACAGATATTTTGAGACGCTTAGAATATCTCTTGACTATGAGATATAAGAGAAATATATAGATATAGGAGAAATAGAGCAGACCTCAGTGGGTTCCAGTTTCTTTCTTGCCTTCCACCTTTGCCCATTTTCTTTTTTTTTTTTCCTTTCCCCCTGTTGTCTCCCTCCCTGCCTGGGAACTTTGAACACCTGATAAATGACAAGGCTTACTGAAACACTTCTCAGAAAATACTATGCTGATGGTCTTTGGTACCCGGACTGTAGCCTCAGTGAAAACCACCAGGGCACGCACTCAACTTTACCCTGTTCTAAAAATCCTGACCCTGTTTCAGCTGGAGCCCACCCAGTCTTCAGGGCTCCCTGAGAGCACATCAACTAAATAAAGCCTTTCAGTTCTATTTATGTTCCTTAAATGGTTTCCTTCAACAACTAAGTATATCCAAGCAATAAAGGGTGTTGAAATTAAAAGCCATTTTCAAATTGAGGAGCTGGGGATGAGTCTTATACTGTGCCAGTCTATGTTGTATGCTTGACATTTCAGTGCTCAGATATAGTCCTTCTGAAGCTTTATTTTGTGGGACACCACAGCAAGCTCCGATGACAGTGAGATGACTGGCTGACTGCTCAGTCCTGGCGGGTTGGTGGGGGGAAGCATGTAGGACTAGAACTTCCTCCTGCCTGAGACTGAACAGTGCTCTAGGGACTGCAGAGGTGAGGCAGGGTGTTATAGGTGGTGTGTCATTTACCTGTGGATAAGGGCAGTTGGGCCCACCTGCGAAGGAGGAGAAAAGATATGTGGGCTGAGACCCAGCAGGATTCTGCCAACTTCATGGACTGAGTTGTGTAGGAAAGCCTTAGTTGGTCCATATTTATCTTGGTAGAACTTGAAGATAAAAGTTGATAGGTCCCAGACCATTAAAAAGGTCAGATAGAAAAACAGAGAAAATCTGAATTCAGGGGAAACTTCACCTTCCTTGTCTGTTGCTTTTGCCCTAAAAGGAATGACAGATGTTCTAATTCATGGAAATAGGCAAAAAAGAACTTTCTCCATCACCTGCACCCCCCCCCCATTTAATTAAACAGCTGTTCAGTGAGCAGCTCTATGTGCAGGACCCTTTGCAGGTGCTGGGGTGAGTAAAAGCACGACTGTTTTGAAATGCCATCGTTGCTTCAAGACAGCTTTTAGTTTAAATAGGGAATGCAAACATAGGAGAAATTAAATTGTACTCCTTGAATAGTGCAGGACCAAGAGAAGTGGCAGACTCTGCATGGTAAGTAGAGACAGTCACTACCCAAGGATCCATGGGATGACCTGGGCTCTGTGCACGGTGAAGAAGGACATATGGAAGAAGGGGTTGGAGCCAGAACCGAAGGCTGGTGGGACTAAATGATGGGCATCCTGTCTGCCTCCCCGCCCTTCCCCTTAATACAGCGCATGCTTAAGCCCTGGGAAAGGAAGCCACATGTGGGACTCCACACAGCCACATACTTATGAGCTCTCAGCATACTCCTACTCATAGATCAAAGAGTGGATGTTCCCTAAGATGATATAATACTGTGTGATTATCCTCTTTTTTACCAAAGGAAAGAAAACTTTAGCTTTTTTAGTGGGGAGGACCCCTTATACCAGCAAAGCCCTTCTTCAGTGAAGTTCTTCAATATTACCTTGGAAATTCAGCTTTTCAACTTCCTAAAAAGTGGTATAGAAAACAGTTAAGTCTATATGTGTATGTCTGTGTGTATATGCATGTGTATGTATTTATGTGTGTGTGTGTGCATGTATGTATTCGTGTGTGTATTTGACAATCAGAGCCCTCCTGATTAACCCTAATTATAGACCTAAATTGAATACCTACTATATGTCAGGCCTTATGTTAGAAACGCTAAATAAATCAGACGTTCCCTCTTCTCCAGGGATTTATAATCAAGAAGAACCAGAGGTCGGAGCATTAGATAATTAAAATGCAATGGAGAAAAAAGAAGGAAAAAGGATGAGAGAAATTGCAATGAGTGAATCTGGGACCCTAAGAATTTATTTTGGAAATATGTCAAAATAAAGGTCAATGTCAAACATTTGTAAGAGTTCTAACAATCTCAAATTAAAAACTGTTGTTTGATTTTACTATGTTCATTTATCTTACTGAATTAGCCATATTCCTGTCAATTTTTCCCACTAAATTATAACTGTTGGCTAAAGATCCGTTATTTGTATTGGCTGATCAGGAAAAGTCCTGTGATAGTTCATTTAACTGGTAATAGCTATACCTAGAAATTGTTCGTTGAAACATCAAAAAGAAATTTGGAACTGTTGAGATTTTCTCTCATGGGATTGTAGGCCTAAAATATTTTTCTAAACATGTTCACATAAAATTCCACAACAAATACACTGTACCCTTTAATAAGGTACATTGCGTATTACTTTGATGTTCAAAATAAGCATATCACATGTTGGCACACACAAAAAATGAATTGTATGTGTTCTTTCTTTCCAATCTGTAGTCTAATCATATCATAAAACTCAGGGAGTTTTTTTGATTTGTTTTTTGTTTTAATTTTATTTATTTATTTGACATGCAGAGATTACAAGTAGGCAGAGAGGCAGGCAGAGAGAGAGAGGAAGAAGCAGGCTCCCTGCTAAGCAGAGAGTCCAATGCGGGGCTTGCTCCCAATACCCTGGGACCATGACCTGAGCCGAAGGCAGAGGCTTTAATCCACTGAGCCACCCAGGCACCCCAAAACTTAGGGAGCTTTTAAAAAATACGCATACACTTTGTCTCTTCAAATATTTCCTTTAGGAGAGGCACATTAGAATTTTGATGGGAGGTAAAGAGGCACTATAGTTATTTTTAACACTCTACTCCCCCATCAACAAATACTAGTTTCAGATAGGCATGAAATAGGGGGCCCTGGTTGGCTCAGTAGGTTAAGCATCTGCCTTAGGGTCAGGTCTTGATCCCAGGGTCCTCCCAGCAGAAAGCTTGCTTCTCCCTCCCCCTGCTCCACTTGTGCTCTCTCTCTGTCTCTCCCCTTCAAGTAAATAAACAAGATCTTAGAAAGAAAAAATAGGCATGAAATTCACATAAGAGTTACGTGAGTTTTCCCATCCAGGAAATCAAAAAAGAAAGGATCATTTGGATATTTCTCTAAAGATTAAGCATTTCTCCAGTGTTCAACTTATTGGTATTACCTTTTATTTATTATTTTTTTAATTTAAATTTTAGTTAATGAGCATACAGTGCATTGTTGGTTTCTATATTACCTTTTAATGGTTATTCATCTCTGTTGTTCATACATCCATCTGTCCATTAAAATATTTACTGAGTGGCACTATGTATCAGACACTCCTCTGAGTTTGACAAATAGAAAGACAAAACTATATGCCTTCTTGAAGGTTAGATTTTAATGCAGCATTTCAGAGAATTATTTTATTTTATTTATTTTTTTAAAATACTTTATTTGTTTGGTAGACAGAGATCACAAGTAGGCAGAGAGGCAGGCAGAGAGAAGGGGGAAGCAGGCTCCCTGCTGAGCAGAGAGCCCGATGCGGGGCTCGATCCCAGGACCCTGAAACCATGACCTGAGCCAAAGGCAGAGGCTCTAACCCACTGAGCCACTCAGGTGCCCCCAGAAAATTATTTTAAAAAGTAAAATATATAATATATTAGATGCTGCTAAGTACTAAAAAGAAAGCTGAGGGGAATGATGTGGGGGGCTGAGGTGAGGAGCCTTGCAGAGTAATCAGAGCTGTCAGTGAAAGCTTCCTAGAGAGGATGACACTTGAATGAAGATCTGAGGTGGCTGAGGACAAGCCATGCACAGAACTGGCTGTGAGCAGACGGGGCGGGGCGGGGGGAGGCGCGGGGAGGGGGTTGAGTTAAGGGTGGAGTCAAAGGAGGTGAGGCATAGAGGCAAGCGGGCAGGTCAGGTCAGCCTGAAAGTGTGAGGCCATTGAGATGACTCTGGCCCGTCATCAGAGTGTGATGGGAAGCTGTTGGACCGGCATATTCGTAGGATCACTCTGACTTCTGTAGTGAGAACTAAGGAAGGGAAAAGAGCAGCACCAGAGGGACGGTAGACACCAATTGTGATCATTCAGATGGGAAACAATTAGGGGTAAGTCTAAGGTGGTAGCAGCAAAGGAGTGGATTTGGAGTCTATTTTATCCAGATATTCTGCTTCTGGGTATCTACCCAGAAGAATTGAAAGCAAGGACTCAAACGAAGAAGGGTACACCCACTCTCACGGCCGCATTATTCACTCTAGGCAGAAGTTGAAGTAATGCGTTTCTCTTGGTGGATGAATGGGAAAACAAAATGTATACACGCACAAATGGAATAGTATGCAGCCTTGAAAAGGAGGGAGACTGACAGGCTTCAACACAGATGAAACTAAGGATGGAATAAGCCAATCACAGGAGGACAAATACTGTGTGGATCCACTCTCAGGAGCAGATTCAGAGATAGGAAGTAGAACAGTGGTTGCGAGATGCTGGCGCAGAGGGGAAGGGGTGCTACTGTGGGTGCAGAATTATGTCTTACGAAATGAGAAGAGTCCCATAGGAGGGTGGCAAGGGCAGCACAGCAGTGTGGACACTCTTCATGCCACTGAACTATACAGCTCAACATGGTCAAGTTGGCACATTTATGTTATGTGTATTTACCACAATCAAAACAATTTGCGTTTGTTTGTTTGTTTGTTTGTTTGTTTGATGGAGGAGCTGGGAGAGAGAGATCACAAGTAGGCAGAGAGGCAGGCAGAGAGAGGAAGGGAAGCAGGCTCCCCGCTGAGCAGAGAGCCCGATGCGGGGCTGGATCCCAGGACCCCGAGATCATGACCTGAGCCAAAGGTAGAGGCTTTAACCCAGTAAGCACCCCCAGATGCCCCCAAAACAATTTACGTTTTTAAAAAATGTAAAACTAGATGTTAGATGTATTTTGAGGACGGAGCTGGTCCTGCAGGAAAGCCCAGGCTGTGGAGCCGGATGGGGTGGAGAGAAGCTTGGAGGCTGGGTCTCCACGTTTGAGTCTGAGCAGCCTGGAAAGCAGAGCGGTGTGGGAGGAATGGTTCGGAACGGAAAGCAAAAAGCTTGGTTTTACACACACAG
Source organism: Mustela putorius furo (assembly GCF_011764305.1). Classification (NCBI taxonomy): domain Eukaryota; kingdom Metazoa; phylum Chordata; class Mammalia; order Carnivora; family Mustelidae; genus Mustela; species Mustela putorius. The sequence continues at coordinate 2,585,196 of NW_025422118.1, forward strand.
ACATTTTAAGTAAAATTCTTCCTGCTTTTCTTCTTTAGGGGTGGGGGGAGTAGGGGCTAGTCTAACCTCATTTTTGGCATTTTATGCTTTTTGAGCTCTCCATTGCAGTGGCCTGCAGATCCTCACATTGTCTCAACCTCCCCCTGCCAGTGTATACAGTCAATTCTCTTTAGCCACACTACTTATTCTATAAATTCCTCCAGCCCAATACTGACGGAGCCACTACTGAACCACCGCTCCCAGGGGAAATGTACATTTGTCTGTACACACATCTCAGATTATATTCTTCTCAACAAATCACGCATACCAGCAGATTCTATTTTCTTGTTATCATGAAGGCGTTAAGGACTTAAGGCCGTCCCACTAACAGGTGTTGGAGCTAGGATTCAAACGCATCAACTGGCTCTGAAACTGGATTTGTTGGACTGCACTGGCTGGTCCCTGCCATCTCCACCCTCTGGTTGCCTCGGTGGGACAGCTGAAACAAGAAGGCAGAGTGTAGTCTGCTCAGCCTCTTGGGAACATGCATGTGGGCTTCTCTGTACATGTCTGTGAATGACCACAGAGCATTGCCAGTATTGATTCGGGGATTATAAATAAGTTTTAGCAAGCAGGTGATTTTGTAAAAGTGCATCCGTAAATGATATTGCATATCATGTCATATTGTATCATATATCATTATGCAGGTATGTGGATAATAGAAGATAGATGATAGATGATAGATATTCTATTTAGATACATCCAGGTCTACTGGGAAGTCAGTTTGAGCAACTGGAAAGGAATTGCCACTCTCACCAGAGCCACTGCCTGTTCAGTATTTTCAAGGACTCTAGAGAACAAATGGCATTGTTTACAGAGGCTGTTAGCAAAAGAAAAAACCCAAGCCTTCAGATAGATCCTCAAGTGCACTCTTTAACAATAAAAAAGATGCAATTACACGGCTTCCAATATACCCTTCTGCATTTTCTTTTTTATCTAATTTATGAACTTAGCTAATTACCTATTCAATAGCCTCCATCACTCAATTTAGGAACAAAGCAGGGAAAATATATTGAGATCCACTGTGTCAACAGCTTTCTAAGAAGCAGTTCATGTAATGTCATATCTTCCATATTTTCAAAAAAAATTTTAAATGAAGAATAGAGATAATTTTCAGTTCAACTCTGTGCCAAGCAAATATATAGGATGATTAGTGTATAAGGAAGTATTTGATCTGTCAAAAAAGACGTGTATAAATAGCATCGGTAGAGAAGGAAGCTTGCCAGAATAATTTGAATACGCCTCAGAATTCTAAAAAAGAGAATTATTTCAGAATATTAAATTATTATGACTCTCTCATTCATGAATTAGGGCTGTATTTTTCTCCAAGGCAAAGAATCGTCATTATTAAAAATAATGGTTGTAGTTTACATTTATTGAGCTGTTGTGTTGTTATTCACCTATATTAACTTTTTCACTTTTCCTATAAACTCTCTAAGGTAGGTACAATTATTATCTCCAACTTACTGATGAGGGAATGGAGACTTCTGAGGTTTAAATAACAAGTATAGATTCAAAGAGGAAAAGTACAGTTCCCAGCCTCCTGAAAATGATCGATGGGTCCATCATTCCTCCATGTCATTTGTTTCCTATATTCTTAGGCTCCAGTGTATTTGAGAACTACTGAGTCAGTCTTTCCTAGATTTTTCACAATGTTTTCTTTTTCTAAAATCATGTTTCTTCACCCTGTAAGTTGTGCATTTTGCTATCCTCTGTGACATTATGACTCAAACAAGATCGGGCACGTTTCTATAAAGAGTAAGGCCGCTGGACAATGGTATTAAATAGGGAGCTCTCCTGCCGTGTGTCCTGGAGAAAAGTCACTTCCTCCGGTCACAGTGGGGCTACATGTGTCAGGGTATGTGTCAGGGGAAAGTAGAACAGGTAGTTTCGGCGTTTGTGATTTCAAGGCCACTGACTTCATAAAAGGTGTCTTCCACCCACCTGGCCAGACAAGAAATTCCACCTTTAAAGTTATTTTCTTCACGTGTTGAAGACTTTTTAGTTTCAAACATCCCTGTTAAAGGGCCAGTCCTGCAGCGACACAGCATAGAGCCAAGATTTAACACAGAGATTCTCTGCTCAACATAACGCAGGTTGTCTGCTCAAAGTAAGATAAAGACTTGGCCTTTGGAGATGGATGTCTACAAGCAGCCAGGATTAACTAACAAAAGAACTAGAAGGACACCAAAGATTATATTCCTATACCTAATGGCTGGATTGTGTGTAAGTGATAGAGAGGGAAAGAGCAAAATCTCATTCACAAAGTGATTCAAAGGACATACAGACAATTAGGACACTTCTGCTGTTCCTACTTCACCTTTGAATCCTTCTGGGGCGAGATGTCTTAGAGATGGCCACCAAAGCTTCTCTTGCTTCCTGGGGCCTTTTGATTGACCAGGGAGCTGGTAGAGCTCCAGAGCAAGTGTTGCTAACGAGGCATTTGGACTTCCAGCAGATGTCTGAAAGAGTTGACAATCTCTGTATCCTCGGCTGATGCACCTAAAATGTCAGTACCATGATTCTTTAACAGCTGTGACCCTAATAGCACTACTGACAATTCTTCAGGGAAATCACAGCAGCCTGTGATCCTGAGCCCGTGGAAAGAAATGAGAGATGGTGTGGAGAGGCACCCCTGCAGGACAGAGGAGAAGGGAAGATCTGTGTATCTGTGCTTTCCTACATACCTTATGGGTTACAAATGCGTATTTGAGCCTTCATTTAACCCATTGTTTAATTTGATGCCATAACTTATAACTTCATGTTAGGAGTATAGGCTAGTTTAAGTGTAATGTAATCAGCAATTGTGTTGTAGGAAAAAATAAATTTTATGAAAACACTTTATGTAAAAAAAAAAAAAAAAAAATGCCCCAGCTATGCAGCTATGTTATTAGTTGTTTATATCCACAGAGCTCCGTGGATGTGGGACTCCAAGGAAAAGGCACATTTCATGTTCTGTGAATTTCCATTTGTAGTACATCAAGATCCAGACCAGGAAGAAGGTATTTTTAAAAATCACTTGAGTACAATTCAAATAATAGATTGCTTCAGATCAGTTTTATTTCTGTTTTCTTAACATTTAATTCAGCTCACAGAAATAAAAGAAAAACCAGTTTAATCCTTTGGGTATTATCATAATAGTAATGATAACCTCTAAGGCTAAGATCAAGGTTGTATGGGGGCTGATATGCTCAGAGCATGAAAATGTATCTATCCTCTGCCATGTAGAAAAATGTCTAAACCTTTTTCTAATAAAGCAGATTTTTAATATTTAGAATAAACTACTCTGTCCCTTCTGACTCTTCCCAGTAGGGTGACAATTTTCCAGTCCTTTCTTGGGTCAGGCATCCAACATGGCTGAAATTGTCTTTTAATTACTGAGAATAAATTTATTCCATAGCTTTAGGTTTTGTTTGCTTGGAAATAGCTTTTGAAGATGCAAAGCCATTTGTGTTCTGATTCCATTTTCAAGGCTTTGCATATATACTATTTAAGCAGAGAAAGAGTTGTTTTAGAAAATGTGTGTTCTTTGTTTAATTGACTGTTTGGTACCCTGCAGTCTAGCCCATGGGCAATGGTATGAATTCAGAAAGCTAAGCATTTAAGTATCCTATACACAGTAATGTCTGTAGGAGGGAGGAACATAGGCTCTCCTTTAACCAGGACTGCATCAAACCCTGACCCTCGTGAAGTCTTCTTGGCTTAAACTCACAGGGAAGAGACATTCTATAGTGTGAGTCTAGTGTTGGACGTACAGGCATGTACGTTCCTCATGTTATCTTTGTGAGGGGTAGCATGACAGAATGCAGTGGTTGTCCAACTCTGCTTTACAGAGCCCACACCGTCCCTTACTTGGGATACCCTAAGTGCTATGCTTGTACTGTGTTGGGAAACTGACTGGTGTTTGAGCCCCCTAATTCCCATTTTGACTAGAGCAGCTGTGCTTTGTCTATTTTACATAATAAGTTTCAAATTTTATCTGTGTGTGTGTGTGTTTGTCTGTGTATGTATGTGTGTGTATGTGTGTGTGTCTGTTTTTTAGAAGCGGGAATCTTCTACTTTCCTTCTCTTACCTCCATTTTTCTAATAAAAGCGCTAATGCAGTTATCAAGGTCACTAGCTTTGAAATCAGAAATAGATGGATACAGATCTACCTTTTCCACTTCTTAATTCTATGATCTTAATGTCTTTAAACTATGGTTTTCTCATCAGTAAATTGGGCTAAAAATGTTCATAAGGCAACAACCTTATTATTAAATTATTACTACTAAATCATTAAATAGGATCATGTTTAATAATTCCTAAATTAAAAAAAATATATATGATAATAGTGACTTCTTCACTTTCCCAGAAACGCTTTCTTCCCTCTGCTTTCTCAATACCACCTCTTGAAGTTAGGATTTGATCAGAAGAGTACAAGCACCATGATTGGTATAGAGTAAGGAACTCATTGTAAGAATCAGAATTTATGTAATTATGGCAAGTGGTGAGGCAATGGACGTAAAGCCATTTCTTAGGGGCGCCTGGGTGGCTCAGTGGGTTAAGCCGCTGCCTTCGGCTCGGGTCATGATCTCAGGGTCCTGGGATCGAGCCCCGCATCGGGCTCTCTGCTCAGCAGGGAGCCTGCTTCCTCCTCTCTCTCTCTCTGCCTACTTGTGATCTCTCTCTGTCAAATAAATAAATAAAATCTTTAAAAAAAAAAAAAAGCCATTTCTTCTGCATCTCGTGTTGGACCTGAAATCAGCAGGACCAGCTGACCAGTAAGGAAAAATGGTTGTGAGATAGGGAAGAGCAAAGATAAACTACTCAGGAGGGAAAAGAGGAACTGAGATTGTGTCTGAGTGTTGGTGCTCCAGCTTCAAAGATATGCATGACCTGGTACCAGCTTCCCACACCCACATCTGGCCCTGGATTCAGTGACACGAAAAGTGGAGATCCAGTGGGAGCAGGAGATATCCACGGACCTGGTTCCTACCCTGTGTGTCAGGGTGAGATATCAGGTCATCAGTGCTCTGACATCAAGAAATTCTAACTTCTATATTATCTTCCCTTTACCTATACCATCTCCATAGATGATCTAACCATTGCTACAGTTTTAACTACCACCTACATTTTGATGACTTCCTGGTTTGCCAAAATATTCCTTGGCCTGAATTTTCTATGATTTGTGTTAATATGCTGGAGCTGGAATGATACAGACATCAAAAGCACACCACTGGCCCTCTACCCCTCATCAATGACAGACATGCCTAGTAGATGATGGTGATCTTCCTTTATCATCTGGAAGGAGGGCTCGTAATCTTTTCATAGCACTCTGGCAATCACTACCAACCAATCAGAATTGATACATGAACTACATTATATTTTCTATCCCCAGAGGAATAGGTAGAATTTATTGAGATGGAGCTTAATGGGGATAAGCAGGAACATCTAAATGATCAAACATAAAATTCAAGGAAATGAAAATTAGGCTTAGCAGTAACCTGTGTGGAAAAGACTTAGCAGAAACCTGTGTGGAAATGACAATGGGTCATTGTTGCCACACACACACACACACACACACACACACACACACTCTCTCTCTCTCTCTCTCAAAGCTTTAAAAGTATTGTTAGAATTAATGGTGCGAAAGGGCTATGACCATTCTGCTATATGTTGTATAGTGATGAAACCACACTAGAGACTTGGTCTTCAGTTTGAAGTTTATAGCTTAAAAATGCCATCAACAAACAAGAAATGCCATTCAGAAGGTAATGATAGAGACCATGCTGGAAATTTGAAACTATATTATAATGAAGGATATTGTTGAAGTGCCAATAGAATTTCAACCCGGTACGCAGAACCTTAGGGGACATGATAACTTTCCTCAAGAATCTGATGTATTTGGGGCACCTGGGTGGCTCAGTGGGTTAAAGCCTCTGCCTTCAGCTCAGGTCATAGTCCCAGGGTCCTGGAATTGAGCCCCACATCGGGCTCTCTGCTCAGCAGGGACCCTGCTTCCTCTTCTCTCTCTCTACCTGCCTCTCTGCCTACTTGTGATCTCTGTCTGTCAAATAAATAAATAAAATCTTCAAAAAAAAAGAATCTGATGTATTTGAAGAGATGGTAATAAACTTGTACACAAAGCAGAAATGAGGCCAGTGCCTGAAGTCAGCCATATTTAAAAAAGAACACCTTCAAGTGCAAGTCAAAACAAACAATTCTGCTTATAAAAAAACTTCATGTGTCCATACCATGGGGATTTGGACCATACCAATGGTTTCTCGAAAACTTGCACCTTGAGGAACTTTAGAAAATGTAGATTTCTAGGTTCCACTCTGAATTTATTGAATCATAATCACCTGGAATTTGTTAACAGCTTGTACTTGATCCTCTAGTGGCCAGTATGAAGACCTCTGGACTAGATAAGCCCTAAAGAGCCTTTCTGTGACTTCATTCCCATTCACCTGTCACGGGAGGCAGAATGAGTAACAGTTAGGAGATTGACTCCTGAACAGAATACATGGGTTCAAAATCCAGCTGTGTCTCCAGCCAGCTCTGTGATTTTGAGTAAGTCTTTGTACCTCAATTTACTCATCTTTAAATCAGGATAATGGTAGTGTCTGCTCATAGGGTGTTGTAAAGAGTAAATAGGTAAAGTGAGCGCAATGGGGCTTATGTATGGCATACGTAATGTAAGTATTAGCAACTATTTTTTATGCTGGAAGATGACAAATCCATTTAGAGGACCATTTGATTAATGAATGTGTAAGAAATAGAGGAGAAAGAAATAATTCAAGGCCAAATGCCTTATTTTTTTTTTTTTACTTTTGTATTATTAATCATCTTTCAAAATGGTCCCAGCTTTAGTAAGCACTGTAATACAGAACATATGGAAATATTTCTTGGCATCCTATAAGGTTATCAAAGCATAAATAGGAAAATGAAATTTACTTTCTAGTAATGTGAAACAATAGAATTTGTAGGGTGTAAATGAGGAGGAACAGAAACTGGCAAAACTTGAGTCTCTAGTTTGCTGAGGTTTTTGGTTAGAACCACAACTGTTAACTTTTCTTAATAAAATGAAATGTGAGGATCTTGGGTATCCAATCTGATGAATTTTGGTAAATGAATATGCCCTATAACTACCATCCCAACCAAGTACTTGGCTCTGGAAAATTGTCTTGTGCCCCCTTCCAGTCAATCCACTCCCTAAAGACAATGCTGTTCTGAATTCTGTTATTAGAGTATAGCTTTGCTGTTATTTAACTTTGTAGGAGTGAAGTCATACAGTATGTGCTTCTTTGTATCTGAATTCCTTACCTACAGGTTATATTTCTGAGACTCATTGATGTCGTTACACAAATTAGGTTTTTGTTCTATTTTGGGTTTTTTGTTGTTTTTGTTTTGGTTCTTGGGTATTATTCCATTATATGAGTGTATCATAATTTGCTTATCAATCCGTATTGATGAGCATTTAGATTGTTTTGAGACTTTGGCCATTAGACATAAAGCTGCTATAAACATTCTCATACAAGTCTTGCTTTACATGCTGAGCATAAATAGTCTAGGAATAGAGTTTCTGAGTCTTAGGGTAAATATACCGATTCACTTTATAAGAGACTGACAGTTTTACCATTTTTGCAGTCTCCTCCAGAAGGTATTAGAATTCCAGTTGTTCTACATGGGGCATTTACATTTGGTATTGTTGTTTTATTTTATGTTAGCATTGGTGGTGGGCATGAGATAGAATTTAGATGTTCTTTTGATTTTTATTTCCCTGGTGACAAATGATGCTAAGCACCTTTTCATATGCTTATTGATCATTTTTATATCTTATTTTATGACTAATCTGATCAAGTAGTTTGTCCTTTGAAAGACTGGGTTGTGTATTTTTATTATTGGCATGTATGTAAGAGTTAATTACATGTTCTGGACACAAGTGCTGTATCAGATGTTAAGTATTCCAAATATATATATATTTTTTCCCCTAGGATGTGACTCACCTTTTTGTTTTCTTTATGTTTTTTTTTTATAAGCAGACACTTTCATTTTTTGTAAGATCCAATTTATCATTTTTTTAATGTTCAGTGTGTTTTGTTCCCTAGGAAATCTGTGCCTATGCCAAGTTCATAAAGCTATTCTCCTATATTTTCCTAGAAGCTTTATAGTTTTAGCTTTTGCATTGAAATCTATAATTAATCTTAATTTTTAATGTGTGCTGTGAGGCAGAGGTTGACGCTCATCTTTTTGTTTCTTACATTTATCTGGTTGTTCTAGCACTGTTTGTTGAAAAAGCCTTCTTTCCCCCATTGAATTGGCTTGACACCTTTATTGAAAATCAATGGAAGTAGTCAAAAGGTACAAATTTCTAGTTCTAAAATAAATAACTACTAGAGATGAAATGTACAACATGATGACTATAGTTAGCACAGCTACATGGTATATTTGAAAGTGGCTAAAAAGATAGATCCTGAAAGTTCTCATAATAAGAAAAATCTATTTTTTCTTTTTTCTTTTCTTTATTTTTTTTAATCTATATGAGATGATGGGTGTTAACTAACCTTATTTAGGTGATCATTTCACAATATATGTATGTCAAGTCATTATGGGGTACATCTTAAACTTCTGTAGGGACATATGTCAATTATATTTTAATAAAATTGGAAAAAATATCAATTGGCTTTTTGTGTGTACCTCTAGTTCTAGTTCTAGACTCTATGTTGTGTTCCATTGATACAATTTATTTATCCTGATGCTAATGCCACACTGTTATGATCACACCAACTTTTGTAGTAAATCTTGAAATCCTCAAGTGTGAGTCCTCAGAATCTTCTTTTTTCAAATTGTTTTGTCCATTTTAGGTACTTAGATTTCCACACACATTTTAAAATACACTTGTCTGTTTCTATAAAGAGCCTGTTGAAATTCTGACCAAGTTTGCATGGAATCTATAGGAGAACTGATATATTAAATAGTAACGATTCTTTTGGTTCATTAATATGGTGTATTTGGTCACTATTTAGGTAGCTCTTAATTTCTCTCAACCAAGTTTTGTAGTTCTCAGTCTTGTACAGCTTTTGCTAAATTTATTCCTTTTATTCTTAAGTGTTTTAAAATATTTTGATACTATTATAGTGGTATTTTTCATTTTTACTTTCCAGTTGTTTGAAACCATTTTAAGAATGCCTTTTTTTTTTTTTTTTTAAACTACTGGCTTTGTGTCAAGTTACCTTTCTAAACTCACTTAATCTAGCAGTTATTTTGTAGGTCTCTTAGGACATTTTTTTAAACCATAATCTTCCATGAATAAAGACAGTTTTACTTCTTCATTTCCAAATATGCAGGCCTTTCTTTTCTTTTCTTTTCTTTTTTTTTAACGGCACTGCCTCAAATCTCTGGTGCAACATTGTATACAAATGGCAATGTTGTAATACCAATTGGTTTTATTCTGATTTTAGGAAACTGTCCAATATTTCAGCGTTTAATATGTTAGCTGTAGGTTTTTGATAGAAACTGCCCAATATTTCAGTGTTTAATATGTTAGCTGTAGGTTTTTGATAGATGTTCTTTATTAAATTAAAACATTTTTCTACTATGTTAAGAATTTTGATCATTAATGGACATCAACATTTGTCAAATGCTTTTTTCTGCACCTATTAGGACTATATTATCTTCTCATTTTGTGTGTTAATGTAGTGAATTATATTACTTGAGTTTTAAATGTCATACTACTCTTAACTTCCTGGAATAAACAAACTTGGTTATGATGGAACTGATTTGTGTACATATATACACACACATCAATATCTGTTATGTGTTTCTAATTTTTAAAGGATTTTTTTGGTCGTATTCATGACAAATATTGGTTTGCAATTTTATTGTCTTTTAGAGTCTATCACAATTTTTATTGGTGTTATGTTGGCTCAAAAATGGAAATATTTCTTCCTCTGTTTACTAAAAGAGTTTGTGTAAGTGATATTATGAAATCATTTAATGTTTGGTAGAATTGTCCAAAGAACTTTCTGATTCTAGAGATTTCTTTGTGGGAGAATTTTGGACAAGAAAATCAATTTCACTAATAGATAAATGGCTATCTTGATTTTATATTTCATCATGTGTTAGCTTTGGTAAATTGAATTTTTTTTTTTTTAAAGATTTTATTTATTTATTTATTTATTTGACAGAGAGAGAAATCACAAGCAGGCAGAGAGGCAGGCAGAGAGAGAGAGGGGGGAAGCAGGCTCCCTGCTGAGCAGAGAGCCCGATGCGGGGCTCGATCCCAGGACCCTGGGATCATGACCTGAGCCGAAGGCAGCGGCTTAACCCACTGAGCCACCCAGGCGCCCCGGTAAATTGAATTTTTAAAGACATTTGTCCGTCTCGTATACTTTGTCAGATTTACTGGCATAACATTGTTCATAATATTCTTTACCTTTTTTTTTTTTAAAGATTTTATTTATTTATTTGACAGAGAGAAATTACAAGTACACTGAGAGGCAGGCAGAGAGAGAGAGAGAGAGGAGGAAGCAGGCTCCCTGCTGAGCAGAGAGCCCGATGCGGGACTCGATCCCAGGACCCTGAGATCATGACCCGAGCCAAAGGCAGCGGCTTAACCCACTGAGCCACCCAGGCGCCCCTATTCTTTCTCTTATTATCTTTTTAAAATGCCTGCAGGACCTGAATTAATAACAATTCTTTTATTTTCATAATTTATGTTCCTTGTTTTTTATAACCTATGACAGATTTGCCCTGATACATGTATTAATCCTTTCTAAAAAGCAGATTTGGGGTTTTGTTAATTATTCTGTTATTTGTTTCTATTTTATTGATTTCTTCCCTTTATTATTTCTTCTCTTCTTCTACTTGGTTTAATATTATTTGATATTATTTGGTATTGTTTTTTTCTAGTTTCATAGGATTTAAATTTTGACTGTTGATTTTGAGCCCCTCTTCCTTTTGGATATGAAGCTATCCCTCTAAAAACTGATTAAAGACTGATTAACTGATTAATATGTAGTATTGTCATTATCACTGAATTCAAAATATTTCCTAATTTCCATTTGGATTTTTTTTCTTTAAGCACAGGTTATTTATAAAACTTTAGTTCTTTTTATAAATACCACCGTTATTTATTTATTTCAATTGCAGTCAAAGAAACCTTTCTACAAAATATAATTACTTGAAATTTAGTACAATTTTTCAATGGCCCATCACATTCCTTTAGTTTGCTTCCTATATATACTTGAAAAGTTTGTGTATTCTGCAATTATTTAATGTAGTGTTCCATAAATATCAATAAGTACAAAGTGGGTGATAGTTGTATTTAGATTTTTTAAACTTTAGTGACTTTTTTTGTCTTACTGCTCTATCAACTATTTCTTCCTCTCTTTCTACCAGTTCTTGTCTCATGTATCCATAAGCCTTATTCTTAGCTAAATTCCACTTAGAATTGTTAGGTTCTCCTAATGAATTTCTCACTTTATCATTATAAAACATCCTCCTCTCTGGCAGCAATTCTCACCTTGAAATCTATTTGCCTGATATTAATACGGCACCTCCACTCTGTATGCTTATTGCTTGCATGGTATGCCTTTTTCTGTCCCTTTACTTTTAACCTATAAGTGTACAAAATAGACCTCTGGAGCCAGTATATATTTTAAATCTTGCTTTTTATCTAGACTGACAATTTCTGTCTTTTAAATGTCTGGTCCATTTACATATAATTATCGATATGGTTGAATTTAACTAAACCATTTGCTATCTATTTTCTATTTCTTCCATCTGTTTTCTCTTCTTTTCCTGCCTTCTTCTGGGTTAATCAAATGTTTTTTATTATCCTATGTAATCTTTCCATAGGCTGTTTAGCTGTATATCTTTGTTTGTTTCTAGGGGATTATAATATTCATCCTCGAATGACCACTCACTACTTATAACTGATATTTACCATTTTATGTAAAATGTGATCTTTTAGCAGCATTGTTCTACTCCTATCCATTCTTGTACGATGTTGTCATTTAACACATAGAAATATATTATAAACACCATAATATACAATATGATGTTAGAGTTTTTTTTGTTTTCTGTCTTCAAATAAATTTAGAGGAATAAAAAAGATGGATATCCACATATTAATCATTTATGGTATCCTTCATTTTTTCCTGTAGATCTGAGTCTACATCTGGTGCTATTTGCCTTCCCTCTAAAGACCCTTATAAGCTTTTCTGTAACCTACGTCTGCTGGCAAACTACTCTCTTAGTTTTCGTTTATTGAAAATGTTTTTATTCACTTTCAGTTTTGAAGGATATTTTTGTAGAATATAGAATTCTGGGCTAGCAGTTGCTTTGTTTTGTTTGTTTGTTTGTTTGTTTGTTTTTTGAACAGTCTGAGCCCGTTTCTATCCCTGGCCCTCTCTGCTTACTACTCACTCTCCCTGGACAACTCTAACGAGTCTTTCATATCACAGCTGAAATCTCGTCCCTCCGGTTTCATTGCACACTTCTCGACCACTCTGTTGACCGTACCATCCAAAACCACCCTTCCTCCCTGTTTCTCTCTCGTTAGCCTGTTTACATCTGAGTGACACCTTCACAGTATGTAATAATGTGTTTATTTGTTTACTTTTTATTGCCTTTGAACCTGCCTAGCTCCATCAAAAATTATTTGGTCCATTTTATTCTCTCCTACACTCTTGGCGTTCAGCAAAATCACCTGGCATTGTCATAAAGGTGCGATGATGCTTCTGTGATGTAAAATGGATGCATGGGAAGCTGCAGGGGCATTGAAGTCTGGCTTGGTGAGACTTGAAAAGACACACTGAGTAGTCCCATACTGCTAAACACTCCAGGACCATCTGTTTTACACACTGTGCTAAGAATATAAATACAAAAGTGATGCATCTTCAAGAAGCTTTCCCAGATTCTCTGAGTTGGAAACAGTGTCCTCCTCTATTCCGTACCTTCCACTCCTGACCATGGGACTGTCCATGATCTACCTTGCCCTGTTGCTCTTTGCTCTCTGTCCAGCTGGACTGCCAGTTCCTTGCAGCCATGTCTAAATTTTCCAACACATACCAGCAATCCTGCAGAAATAACCTTTAGGTATGCAAAAGTTTCAGGATGCTCTTAGTATGGTATTGCGCTGAAAACGAGTTGAATGAGAAAGTTAGCATTTTTGTTTAATAAGATTCTCTAGTTCTCAGAGGAAAAAGGAGCTGTATAATTCCAAACTAATTAGGATTTCAACTGAGCATTAATAAAGGCCTAACTTCCCACCAAGGACACTGTGTCATGTGTGGGGGAGGACTCCTCGGCCCCTTCCCTGCCTTTGTTCTTGTTTTTACCCACTGCCTTCCTAGTTGATGCTGCCTGTAGTTTACATCGTAATAAAGTGCCAGCTATTTCCTGCCCACGCCTCTGTTGGGCTGCAGAGCATGAGAACTGTAATGAAAAGCACAGATCAGAATATTTTTTAGATTTGTTGGTGATCTTAAAAATGCCCATTTTTAAACATAAATATTTATGTCTGCTGCCAAGCTGAACCTCCATTTGTTATGAGGCAAACTTTGATTAGTCTGTAGTCTGAAGAGGACCCGTAGAAATAGTAGTTACTGTTTATTATGACAACATTGATGGAAAACCCAGGGAGGAAGGCCTGAAGCTGGTTTTCATATTCTGACTCCATGCATAAAAGAAGGAATGGACCAGCCCTAGAGAAGCATTCAAACGGCTCACATGCTGGTTGTGATGACTTATGTTCTCTGGGTTTGGGGACGACAGTCATCGTTCTGAGTCATGCAAACCTGTGAAGTCGAAAGGTGATGGAAGCACAGCTCTTCATGGTGGCATAGGTTTTTTTTTTTTCTTTTTGTTTTTCTTTTCTTTTATGCTGAAAATAATTTTTTACTCTCATTCCTAGATACATAAAAGTTCTATGCCTTTAATTGATCTATCCGGGATAGAAAAACAATTTCTCAGGTATGGGGATAAAAGTTGACTTGATAGATAAACAGACAAGGCTAGCGTAGATGCTGCCTGATCTGGCACGGGCTGCAAACTGTCTCTTCTTCTCATGGTGTGATTTCATGGCTTTTCAGGAACTCAGCATTACTTGATATGAGCTACATATTTCCTCTGGGAAATATGAAGCCTCTAGATATCCAGCTGAACATTTTTAGCATCTTTCTGCTGAGGTCTTATTGCTTCCAACACCAATATCCTAAACGTCACCAAACCAGCTCTGCTCATACACAGGACACACATGGGTCTATGGGAAGCTCTCACATATCTTTTACTCTGGCAAGCTGTGAGAATACGTGCCCAATCCTGCCACCTTTCTTGCTTTGCCATCAAAGTTGCTAACTAGCCACAGACTCTGGGATTTTGAATCTTGCAGGGGGTATCAAGAGTCCAATACCTGGCTTCCCAAGTGTAAGGAGGCACTTCTGAAGCTCTTTAGGGGTTAGTTCCACTGAAGTCTTTTCCCATAGGTTTGAGGTGAGAGAGAAGGACACATCCAATTCACAAGGAGTAGGGTAAGTAAAACAGTACAATATGGCTCCTTTAAGAAATCTTCTACCTATTTCTTTCTTCTTCAACCTCTTTTTTTAGACTGGTAGTGGGTAGTCAGCTATGGGTTAGAAATTGATTCTTGACTATTTCCTTTGGATGTTTTAGACTGGGCTTCAACTTAGGGCTTCCTCTGTGACGTTGAGGAAAAAAATTCTATTTTAATATCCCTTTGAAATTATAATAATAGCTAATTTATGTTGAACACTTGTTATATAACAGCTACTCTTTCATACATGCATTATCTCGCTCAGTCCTTCCCACGATCCTTTAAGGAATGAGAAATCCAGAGAAGTCAACTAATTTATATAAAGTCACCCAGGTTGTAGGTTACACAATTCTACCAATGCTGTGTATTTTCCTTTTAGAAAAATGAGAACGATTTTGTTTCTCAGAAATAAAATGCTATGCATTCATCAGGGGGAATAAAATGCTACAACTGTTTATAATTCTGGCTTTCCAATGGTAAGACAGAATGTTGGAGCAAAATTAATAACAACTGTCACTTGATAAGCATTTTAATATATTTACTTGCCTAATTCTCACAGCAGCCTTGTGATGTGAATGGTTTTGTCTTCACGTTGAGACCAGGAAGAAATTGCATGATTTCCCCTAGATCATACAACCAGGAATGACTGGAGCCAAGATTTAAATTCAAACTTTCAGATCATGACCCACAGTTTACCTTTCTCTCTACTCTGATGGGACACACTAGCAGAAGGAATGTATTTCATGGGGTCTCTGAACTGTGGCAAATGTTTCAAGTTTGATTAAAGCTACTTTCTAACACATTTGACTAGATGAATCAATATTATAAAGAAGTCAGCATATTTACTAAACTCTTTGAAAGAAAAGAACATCTTATTCATCTCGGAATCCCTAGTGGCTGGTCCAAAGTTTATACTTTATTAATGAATGAATTGAATGAATTAAATTAATAAACAAATTAATGAATAACTTTTTTAAAAAACTCTTTGGTGGAAAGTAAGCTTTTATGCGAATTAGATTATTATCCATCTCTTGGGTATTTGCATTTTATAAGATGATCCTGGAAGAATTCCAGTGAATGAGATCTAAAGCTGAATTTGTGATTTTGCCATTGGAATAGGGTTGAAAGAGTAATCGAGACAGAGTTTTTCTCTGGGGTCTCAAATTTCTTTGCAGATATGACAGCATACCATGTCTATATGCTTAAGAAAAAAGTAGTATTATCTTTGTTTGGGTTACAAAATGTCCAGAAACTTTGTATCTCAGGAAGCATGTTCTCCCCCCCCCACACACACACACTTTTTTTTTTTTAATTACATTCAATTTGCCACATTCTAATAATTTCAGGCATCCAGAAATGGAGCAACCTGCTTCTAACTTCTACTAAGGGAAGCGTTGGCCGGGTTTTGTAAGGAGGATTGAAGTGTTGGTGGGGTAGACCAGATGCCCTTTTAGATACTCTGCCCAGAACTTTTTAGAGATTCTGGAGTTCATTCAGGTAGTGATGGCAAGGATGCAGCTAATCAAGTGTGTCTGTTGTCCACAGGTCTGAGGCGCAATTACAGATGTACGATCTGCAGTGTCTCTCTAAACTCCATAGAACAGTATCATGCCCATCTGAAAGGATCAAAACACCAGACCAAGTAGGTACTTTCATACTTTTACCCTTCTGTCCTTTTGTATATAATTTATAGCATGGTGGGGGAAAAAAAAGGCTAAACATTTTAATTATTTCAAAATAAGTCAATGGAAACTACATCTCTTTATCTCAAAATTTCCCCTGATATCTACACTGAAACCTCTAGAACCTGCCTAGCACAACTTAAAGATGGCTTCTCCTTTTTTAGCACAAGTAATGACAGGCTCTTTCATCTGCTTGTTTTCATTCTTTAATTTTTTCAAGAACAGTTCAGCACATTTTCACAAACTTTGGGAAACTCTTAGATCTATTCTAAGTGTTTTTAAAGAAACGATGTTATTTCTGTTTGGGAGATGTGCCAGGCTTCGGTGTTGTGAAGTCAAATTCTATGAATATCTTCTACCACTTACCATTTTTAGGTGAAAATTGTTGATTAGTACAGAAACCTAACAAATTCTCTGGTATCTTAAGTTATTTGAATGCATAGCTATTTCTAATTAAATGACAGCTCATTCTGTTTTTCCTCCCAAATTCTCATAGTTTTTAAACCAGAATAGGCTATCAGGCATAATTTCAACTATATTTATACTGTGCATCTTTAAAAAAAGATCAGTGATGTTAGCTTTGTAAGTATTTAAAATCGCTGCTAGGACTACTGAGAAAATCTAATAAAAAAGGAAAAAACAAAAAAAAAAACTCAAAAATATGTAATTTTCCTAAGTATAATTGTTTTGATTTCTCTCATATTCATTACCAGAATCATTCAACAGATTTTACTGTATCAAGACCTCATGAATAATGAATGATTCAGTCAACAAACATTTATCGAGTGCCCACTACATGTCAGACTCTGAGGTGTGCCCTGGGGAAGAAAAGCTGAACTGAATTAGATCTTTCTCTTGCAGAGCTAGCTCCCTTCCAGGCTGGGGAAATAGTCATGTGAGCACAGGGATTGTTCTATAATATTGTGAACACCCAGAGCTTTGAGAACCCAGGAGGGAATAACCAGGGCAAGACTGACAGGAACATCTGTACAGAGCCTGAGCTTGAACACATAAATGAGGTTGTGGTCTGATTTTGCTCACCATCCTAACAACCTTGGTGTCTTGTTGGTACTCAGTACGTATGAAGGGCTTCATAAATATTTTTGATGGAATGAGTGTGTGATTCTAAAAGAACTAGTAACAATTTTCTATGCAGGCGTATGAGGAAGGTGCTTTCCAGACAAGGACTTTTTTTTTTTTTTTTTTTTTTGCAAAGCTATTATAAAGATAGAGGTTTCAGGGGTCTAGAGTAGGTGAGGAAATTTAAGCCCCAAGTTAGCGATGGCCTCTCAGACTTCACTCAGTTTATGCCTTCTCATGAGTCAAAGCCCCTTTCATGACTTGCTAGTACTCTAATCCGCCCCCAGAGGATTTTATCAAGGTAATTCTTCAAAAAAGAAGATTTTTCTCTGATTTGTTGTGGGGCACCCTGAATGCTTGTATTGAATACTGACACTGCTGACCTACCCCAGACAGTCTATCCATTGTTTCTCTAACTAGCACGTTTTAAGAGGCACCAAATGTGTTCTAACCCATAGGCATCTGATGGACACAGAGATGCATTTCAGGTAGCTGCAACAGTCAGTGAAAGTCTTTTAGGAACATGTGTTTATTGCTGTTAATAAATAGAAAATGGTAGAGAATAATGACTTTAAGTGGCACAAATTCCGTAAATATGTCTTGCATATAGTATCTCCAGCTTCAGGAGACTCTCTGCCTCTCCATGGGTACAGGCCTTTTCACATCCATCCTCTCACTGAATCCCCTGAACTACCTTCAGATAAATAGCATTAACCCATTATTTTATACAAGAACACGAAGGCTAAGGGAGACCAAAGAACTAATTGAACATCCCCTTGCCAAAACTGGCAGAATCAGGACTGAACTTAGCAGTGTCTGACTCAGGCTTCTGCTTCTCCCATCTCTCTGAGTTACTACAGACAGGCCTGGCATGGAGGACTGCCAGTAGAGTATAATGATGAATTTTGAAAAATAAAGCATTACTTTCCTGGTGGCTTTAATAAATATGAGTGACTTTAGAAAGGTTCGTCTCCTACCAATGCTGCCTTCTTTCCAGTAAACAAGATACTTGTCCCTACCACAGTAAGCACAAGGTTGCTCTCTTTCTAATGAGTGAATTGAGGGCAAAAAGCCCTTGCCACATGACTGTTTCATCTGCCCTTATAGCTAAGGGATATTGTGTGGTGTGTGTGTGTGTGTGTGTTTCTAAGACAGATTCTTCCATGATTTTCTGTAATCTCCCTGTTAGTTTTGGCATCAAATTTATGCTAATATCATTAAACAAGTTGAGAGGTTTTCCCTCTTTTCTAAACCCTGAATGAGTTTGTAGTAAACTGCTATTACTTCTTATTTAAATATTGGGAAGGGGATGCTTGGGTGTCTCAGTCATTTAGGCATCTGCCTCCTGCTTAGGTCATGATCCCAGGGATGCTGGGAATGAGTCCCCCATTGAGCTCTCTTTACTTGGCGGGGAACCTGCTTCTCTTTCTGCCTGCCACTCCCTGTGCTTGTGCTCTCTCTCTCCCTCTCAAATAAATAAATAAAATCTTTAAAAATAAATAAATAATTTTAGGAAGAATTCATTGGGAAGCTATGGTGACTATACTGTGGGAATATTTTTATTAAAAATTTAATTTCTTGGTGGAGTCAAGATGGTGGAGAAGTAGCAGGCTGAGACTACTTCAGCTAGCAGGAGATCAGCTCAATAGCTTATCTAAAGATTGCAAACACCTGCAAATCCATCGGCAGATCAAAGAGAAGAAGAACAGCAATTCTAGAAACAGAAAAACAACCACTTTCTGAAAGGTAGGACTGGCGGAGAAGTGAATCCAAAGCGAGGGGAAGATAGACCGTGTGGGGAGGGGCCGGCTCCTGGCAAGTGGCAGAACAACGGAGCACAAAATCAGGACTTTTAAAAGTCTGTTCCACTGAGGGACATTGCTCCAGAGGCTAAACCAGGGTGAAGCCCACGCGGGGTCAGCGTGGCCTCAGGTCCCGCAGGGTCACAGAAGGATCGGGGGTGTCTGAGTGTCACAGAGCTTGCAGGTATTAGAACGGGGAAGCCGGCTACAGAGACAGAGCCGAAGAGTGAGCTCCCAGCTTGGGGTTACCTTGAACTGGTTGCAGCCTGGGTGAGCTCAGAGCGTGGCCGGAGTCCAGGGAGATGGGAGTAATTGGGCGCTATTCTCTGAGGGCGCACTGAGGAGTGGGGTCTCGGGCGCTTGGCTCCTCTGGGCCAGAGACCGGGAGGCCGCCATTTTCATTCCCGTCCTCCGGAACTCTACGGAAAGCGCTCAGGGAACAAAAACTCCCGAAAGCAAACCCGAGCGGATTACTCAGCCCGGCCCCTGGTAAGGGTGGTGCAATTCTGCCTGGGGCAAAGACACTTGAGAATCACTACAACAGGCCCCTCCCCCAGAAGATCAACGAGAAATCCAGCCAGGACCAAGTTCACCTACCAAGGAGTGCACGTCCAATACCAAGGAGAGCAGCGGAATTCCAGAGGAGGAGAAAGCAAAGCACAGAACTCATAGCTTTCTCCCCATGATTCTTTAGTCTCTCACTTAATTTAATTTTTTTTCAATTTTGTTTTCTTCTTCTGCTAAATGTTTTTTTAACTTTTACCCTTCTCTTTTTTAACGTTTTTTAACTAGTTTATCTCATATATATATATCTTTCTTTTTAATATTTTTTCTTTATTTGTCTTCTTTTTTAAATTGTTTATTTTTTTTTTTCTGAACCTCTTTTTATCCCCTTTCTTGCCCCCCCCCCCACGATTTGGGATCTCATCTTTGGTTAAAGCATATTTTCCTGGGGTATTTGCCACCCTTTTAGTATTTTACTTGCTCCTTCATATACTCTTATCTGGACAAAATGACAAGGCGGAAAAATTCACCACAAAAAAAAAGATCAAGAGGCAGTACCAAAGGCCAGGGACCTAATTAATACAGACATTGGTGATATGTCAGATCTAGAGTTCAGAATGATGATTCTCAAGGTTCTAGCTGGGCACGAAAAAGGCATGGAGGATATTAGAGAAACCCTCTTGGGAGATATAAAAGCCCTTTCTGGAGAAATAAAAGAACTAAAATCTAACCAAGTTGAAATAAAAAAAGCTATTAATGAGGTGCAATCAAAAATGGAGGCTCTCACTGCTAGGATAAATGAGGCACAAGAAAGAATTAGCCATATAGAAGAAAAATGACAGAGAATAAAGAAGCTGAGCAAAAGAGGGACAAACAGCTACTGGACCATGAGGGGAGAATTCGAGAAATAAGTGACACCATAAGATGAAACAACATTAGAATAATTGGGATTCCAGAAGAAGAAGAAAGAAAGAGAGACGAAGAAGGTATATTGGAGAGAATTATTGGAGAGAATTTCCCTAATATGACAAATGGAACAAGCATCAAAATCCAGGAGGTACAGAGAACGCCCCTCAAAATCAATAAGAATAAGGCCCACACCCCGTCACCTAATAGTAACATTTACAAGTCTTAGTGACAGAGAAAATCCTGAAAGCAGCCCAGGAAACGTCTGTAACATACAATGA
Source organism: Mustela putorius furo (assembly GCF_011764305.1). Classification (NCBI taxonomy): domain Eukaryota; kingdom Metazoa; phylum Chordata; class Mammalia; order Carnivora; family Mustelidae; genus Mustela; species Mustela putorius. The sequence continues at coordinate 2,606,026 of NW_025422118.1, forward strand.
TAAAAATATTAGATTGGCAGCAGACTTATCCACAGACACCTGGCAGGCCAGAAAGAGCTGGCATGATATATTCAGAGCACTAAACGAGAAAAACATGCAGCCAAGAATACTATATCCAGCTAGGCTATCATTGAAAATAGAAGGAGAGATTAAAAGCTTCCAGGACAAACAAAAACTGAAAGAATTTGCAAACAATAAACCAGCTCTACAAGAAATATTGAAAGGGGTCCTCTAAGCAAAGAGAGAACCTAAAAGTAGTAGATCAGAAAGGAGCAGAGACAATATACTGTAACAATCACCTTACAGGCAATACAATGGCACTAAATTCATATTTTTCAATAGTTACCCTGAATGTTAATGGGCTAAATGCCCCAATTAAAGGACACAGGGTATCAGAATGGATACAAAACCAAAACCCATCTATATGTGGCCTACAAGAAACTCATTTTAAGCCCGAAGACACCTCCAGATTTAAAGTGAGGGGGTGGAAAGCAATTTACCATGCTAATGGACATCAGAAGAAACCAGGAGTGGCAATCCTTATATCAGATCAATTAGATTTTAAGCCAAAGACTATAATAAGAGATGAAGAAGGACACTATATCATACTCAAAGGATCCGTCCAACAGGAAGATCGAACAATTTTAAATATCTATGCCCCTAACATGGGAGCAGCCCACTATATAAACCAATTAATAATAAAATCAAAGAAACACATCAATAATAATACAATAATAGTAGGGGACTTTAACACTCCCCTCACTGAAATGGACAGATCATCCAAGGAAATAAAGGCCTTAAATGATACACTGGACCAGATAGACATCAGAGATATATTCAGAACATTTCATACCAAAGCCACAGAATACACATTCTTCTCTAGTGCACATGGAACATTCTACAGAATAGATCACATCCTTGGTCCTAAATCAGGTCTCAACCAGTATCAAAAGATTGGGATCATTCCCTGCATATTTTCAGACCACAATGCTCTGAAGCTAGAACTCAACCACAAGAGGAAGTTTGCAAAGAACCCAAATACATGGAGACTAAACAGCATCCTTCTGAAGAATGAATGGGCCAACCGGGAAATTAAAGAAGAATTGAAAAAATTCATGGAAACAAATGATAATGAAAACACAATGTGTGGGACACAACAAAGGCAGTCCTGAGAGGAAAATATATAGTGGTACAACCTTTCTCAAGAAACAAGAAAGGTCTCAGGTACACAACCTAACCCTACACCTAAAGGAGCTGAAGAAAGAACAAGAAAGAAACCCTAAACCCAGCAGGAGAAGACAAATCATAAAGATCAGAGCAGAAATCAATGAAATAGAAACCAAAAAAAAAAAAAATAGAACAAATCAACGAAACTAGGAGCTGGTTCTTTGAAAGAATTAATAAGTTTGATAACCCCCTGGCCAGACTTATCAAAAAGAAAAGAGAAAGGACCCAAATAAATAAAATCGTGAATGAAAGAGGAGAGATCACAACTAAAACCAACGAAATACAGACAATTATAAGAACATACTATGAGCAACTCTATGCCAACAAATTTGACAATCTGGAAGAAATAGATGCATTCCTAGAGACATATATATTACCACTACTGGACCAGGAAGAAATCGAAAACTTGAACAGACCCTTAACCAGTAAGGAGATTGAAACCGTCATTAAAAATCTCCAAACAAACAAAAGCCCAGGGCCAGACGGCTTCCTGGGGGAATTCTACCAAACATTTAAAGAAGAACTAATTCCTATTCTCCTGAAACTCTTCCAAAAAATAGAAATGAAAGGAAAACTTCCAAACTCATTTTATGAGACCAGCATCACCTTGATCCCAAAACCAGACTAGGATCATATCAAAAAAGAGAGCAGTAGACCAATATCCTTGATGAACACAGATGCGAAAATTCTTGCCAAAATACTAGCCAATAGGATTCATCAGTACATTAAAAGGGTTATTCACCACGACCAAGTGGGATTTATTCCAGGGCTGCAAGGTTGGTTCAACATCTGCAAATCAATCAATGTGATACAACACATCAATAAAAGAAAGAACAAGAACCATATGATACTCTCAATAGATGCTGAAAAAGCATTTGACAAAGTACAGCATCCCTTCTTGATCAAAACTCTTCAAAGTGTAGGGATAGAGGGCACATACCTCAATATTATCAAAGCCATCTATGAAAGACCCATCACAAATATCATTCTCAAGGGAGAAAAACTGAAAGCTTTTCTAAGGTCAGGAACATGGCAGGGATGTCAGGAACATGGCAGGGATGTCCATTATCACCACTGCTATTCAACATAGTACTAGAAGTCCTCGCCTCAGCAATCAGACAACAAAAGGAAATAAAAGGCATCCAAATTGGCAAAGAAGAAGTTGAACTACCACTTTTCACAGATAACATGATACTATATGTGGAAAACCAAAAGATTCCACTTCCAAACTGCTAGAACTTGTACAGGAATTCAGTAAAGTGTCAGTATATAAAATCAATGCACAGAAATCAGTCGCATTTCTCTACACCACCAACAAGACAGAAGAAAGAGAATTTAAGGAGTCAATCCCATTTACAATTGCACCCAAAACTATAAGATACCTAGGAATAAACCTAACCAAAGAGGCCAAGAATCTATACTCTGAAAAGTATAAAGTACTCATGAAAGAAATTGAGGAAGACACAAAGAAATGGAAAAATGTTCCATGATCTGGATTGGAAGAACAAATATTGTGAAAATGTCTATGCTACCTAAAGCAATTTACACATTTAATGCAATTCCTTTCAAAGTACCATCCATTTTTTTCAAAGAAATGGAACAAATAATCCTAAAATCTATATGGAACCAGAAAAGACCTTGAATAGCAAAAGGAATATTGAAAAAGAAAGCCAAAGTTGGTGGCATCACAATTCCGGACTTCAAGCTCTATTATAAAGCTGTCATCATCAAGACAGCATGGTACTGGCACAAAAACAGACACATAGATCAATGGAACAGAATAGAAAGCCCAGAAATAGACCCTCAACTCTATGGTCAACTAATCTTTGACAAAGCAGGAAAGAATGTCCAATGGAAAAAAGACAGCCTCTTCAATAAATGGTGTTGGGAAAATTGGACAGCCACATGCAGGAAAATGAAATTGGACCATTTCCTTACACCACACACGAAAATAGCCTCAAAATGGATGAAGGACCTCAGTGTGAGAAAGGAATCCATCAAAATCCTTGAGGAGAACACAGGAAGCAACCTCTTTGACCTCAGCCGCAGCAACTTCTTCCTAGGAACATCGCCAAAGGCAAAAATGAACTATTGGGATTTTATCAAGATAGGAAGCTTTTGCACAGCAAAGGAAACAGTTAACAAAACCAAAACACAACTGACAGAATGGTAGAAGATGTTTGCAAATGACATATTAGATAAAGGGCTAGTGTCCAAAATCTATAAAGAACTTAGCAAACTCAACACCCAAAGAACAAATAATCCAATCAAGAAATGGGCAGAAGACATGAACAGACATTTCTGCAAAGAAGACATACAGATGGTCAACAGACACATGAAAAAGTGCTCCATATCACTCGGCATCAGGGAAATACAAATCAAAACCACAATGAGATATCACCTCACACCAGTCAGAATGGCTAAAATCAACAAGTCAGGAAATGACAGATGCTGGCGAGGATGCGGAGAAAGGGGAACCCTCCTACACTGTTGATGGGAATGCAAGCTGGTGCAACCACTCTGGAAAACAGCATGGAGGTTCCTCAAAATGTTGAAAATAGAACTACCCTATGACCCAGCAATTGCACTACTGGGTATCTACCCTAAAGATACAAACATAGTGATCCGGCGGGGCACGTGCACGCGAATGTTTATAGCAGCAATGTCCACAATAGTCAAACTAGGAAAGGAACCTAGATGTCCATCAACAGATGGATGGATCAAGAAGATGTGGTATATATACACAATGGAATACTATGCAGCCATCAAAAGAAATGAAATCTTGCCATTTGCGACAACATGGATGGAACTAGAGCGTATCATGCTTAGCGAAATAAGTCAATCGGAGAAAGACAACTATCATATGATCTCCCTGATATGAGGAAGTGGAGATGCAACATGGGGGTAGGAGAAGAATAAATGAAACAAGATGGGATTGGGAGGGAGACAAACCATAAGTGACTCTTAATCTCACAAAACAAACTGAGGTTTGCTAGGGGGAGGGAGGTTGGAAGAAGGGGGGTGGGGTTATATACATTGGGGAGGGTATGTGCTATGGTGAGTGCTGTGAAGTGTGTAAACCTGGTGAATCACAGACCTGTACCCCTTTGGATAAAAATATATTATATGTTTATAAAAAAGTAAAAAATAAATTATATTATGAAAAAAAAATTAATTTCTTCAATGAAACAAGCCCATATTCTCTATTTCTTCTTGTATCGATTTTAAATTAGTTATTTGTCAATGAATTTGCCAGTTTATCTATATTTTTAAATGTATTGGTATAAAGTTGTTCATGATACCCCTTTTTTTATTTATAATTTTCTGTAGGATATTTCTCATTCCTAATATTATTTGTCTCTTCCTTTTTTAAAAAATGTTGACCATTTTTATTAGAAGTTTGTCAATCCTTATTAGTCTTTTTGATGAATGAATGCTGGGGTTTGTTGATTTTCTCTGAGAATAGTTCTTTTCTGCCATTTAAAAAATTCTTTTCTTTCTACTCCCTGTGGATTTAATTTGCATTTCCCCCTAGCTTCCTCACAGGAAAGTATAGATCATCAATTTTCCACTGTTTCCTTTCTCCTAATATATGGATTTCAGGCTCTCAATGTCCCTTACCACATTGTTTTAGCTACAACCCACAAGTTATTTTTTGTATCCTAGAGGTTTTATTAGGTACTATATCTTATTATTATTTATTTCAACTTACTCTCTGATTTTTAGTGTAAGTTCTTCTACTCATGACTATTTAGAAGTGCTCTGCTTACCACTTAATATGTAGGGGCTTTTTCTATTTATATTTTGGGGGATTAATTTATACCTGGATTCCCCTCTGGTCAGAGGACATACTCTAAATGATTTCAATCTCCTAAAATTTGTGTAGACTTGCTCTATGCCCCAGGCAAATGTTCAATTTTGGTAAAACTTCATGTTCCCTTGAAAAGAATGTGCCTTTTTCAGTAATTGGATAAATGGTTCTATATATCAATTAGGTCAAGTTTTTAAATCTTGTTCAATATTCAATGTCCTTACTGATTTTTTATCTGCTTATTACATTCATGAGAAATAGAAGGACTTAAAAAAAAAAACTTCTTACTGTAGGTATGCATTTGCCTGGGTGTCCTTTTAATTCTATTTCTTTTATTTATATATTTAAAGGTACACTATTAGATGTTTACAAATTTAAGAACTTTTCAAAATATTCCTTAAATTGGCCCTTTTTATCACCTTTTGTTCATCATGAAATGTCGTTCATTACTAGTAATACTTTCCTTAAAGTATACTGACATCTGCTGCCCCCAATTCTTCAAAGCTTTCAAAGTTTTCCCTTTAAATTTTTTTGAAAGATTTTATTTATTTATTTGAGAGAGAATGAGAGACAGCATGAAAGAAGAGAAGGTCAGAGGGAGAAGCAGACTCCCTGTGGAGCTGGGAGCCCAATGTGGGACTCGATCCTGGGACTCTGAGATCATGACCTGAGCTGAAGGGAGTCGCTTAGCCCACTGAGCCACTCAGGCACCCTTTCCCTTTAAATTTTATCCAGCTTTTATTTTTTCTCAAGTGAAAGGTTTGTACAGTATCAGAGCTGGAACTGGAAGTCAGCCAAATGGTTCTTAATGACCCTAATCTGACCGATTAAATCAATGTAAGTATTAAGGTGTCAGTAATTTTCAAGGTCTTATATTTATATTTTTAGTAATAACTTCTAGAGAGGTGTTGAGATGAGAGATTATTAAATTTTGTAGTGGAAAGAGCACTGAATTTTGAGTCAGGAGATTTTATTTCTAATACAACTTTGCCACTGAGTGACCAGGGACGGTGACAAATCTTCTTTAGGTCTCAATTCCTTTGTAATAAGTACTTAGTGATGACAAGAACATGACAAGTGTGTGTCCACTTTCCATACCTTGCTCATGATCCTGGTATTCCTCTCTACTAATCCTGACTTCAACCTTAACGTTCTTTTCAACACAGGTCCCCAGTCAGCCTTCAGCATTCCTTGGAGCTAGCAATGTTCTTTCAACATTATGTCCAGGAGCTCAGAAGGTGAACTTTTTTGTAAATAGTGTCTTTGCAGATATAAACAGTTAAGAATCTCAAGGTGAAATCATTCTGGATTTAGGGTGGACCCTGGATCTGATGCATGGTGAATTTATGAAAGGAAAGGAAGGGATATTGGGACACACTGAGAAGCAGGCAGAGACAGAGGCAGAGACCGGGATTCTCTCTACAAAACAGGGAACACCAGGAGCCAGCAGGGGCTGGAAACAGCAAGGAAGGATTCTCTTCTAGAGCTTTGGAAGGAGCTGCTGATGCCTTGATTTCAGACTTCTATCCTCTAGAACTGAAAATAAGCCACCCAGTTTGTGGTGCCTTTTTTAGGGTAGCCCTGGGAAATGAATACATTGTGAAATCTACTTACCTTGTTCCATAAGTATCCCTAAGTCGTGTTTTTCTGGGTACCTTCTTCCTTTTCTATGCCAGTAATGATGACAATGACAATGACAATGATGATGGTGGATATGGCAAGGGTGCCACCACTGTTAACTGGAAGTGAAACTTCTGTGCAACTGGGGTATAGCAACAAATTAAAATGCTTTGAAAGTGTTACTATATATAATACACATGGCATCCCTATTAATGGCCAAATGTGAGAAAACTGAGATTCACAGCAGTGACTTGTCCAAGACCCCAGAAATATGGTTGGCAGACCCAGGAGTAGAAGTCAGATTATCAGCCATTAGTACTATTACTATTATAATAATAATTAAATAATACCATTATTATCATATTGCTTTTTACTAGTATTAAAGAGACTTTTTCTTTTTTGGCAAATATCATAAACAGCAAAATGGCAGTCAAATTTTGCTCCACAATTAAATAAGAAGAAAAATACTAAGTATCTAATGATATTAAAGGTTTAGAAATGCAAATGATCATACTGACATATGAAGCAATTGCCTATTAGTAGATTTTTCAGGGTTTCCAGGGGATATAGTCTGTCAATTAGTACAAATGATTAAAATGAAATTTAAAGGCACATGAGTACATACCATAGACTAATGAACAATTCTCCCATAATGGGCTTAAATTTGAGTTTAGGGAACACTTCAAGCCTCAGGACATTATATTACCTAGAAATAATGGATATAAAAGTTGTCATTACTTACTTTGATACTTCAGTTGGTTGAAAATGAGACACAAGTGTCTAAGAGAATAAATCAGGCTGACCAAAAGTTAGTAGAAATTTCTAAATGTTCTTCTTTGAAAAGAAGCTTTGAATGACAATATCCATTGCTTTCTCTGCAGTTTTTCCCAGACTTTTCCCAAAGTCTTCATATTGTTCATTTTCCCATCATATTCATTTATTTCTTAAGTGAAATAAATAATTGGGTAATAGAATGAAGATTTAGACTAATTTTCAGAGCTGGAATATGGTTGTTTTATTTTTTATTTTTTAGATTTTATTTATTTATTTGACAGATATTACAAGTAGGATATCACAAGTAGGCAGAGAGGCAGGCAGAGAGAGAGGAAGGGAAGCCGGATCCCCGCTTTGCAGAGAGCCCGTTGCAGGGCTCAGTCCCAGGGCCCTGGGATCATGACCTGAGCAGAAGGCAGAGGCTTTAACCCACTGAGCCACCCAGGCGCCCAGGAATATGTTTGTTTTAAATTCCTTGGAATTTAGTTCCTGCATTTAGGATAGCGGTTAGTTATCTGAGGAGTGTACAATAATAAATAAGATAGTTTTACAAATATGGCAACCATCAAAAACTGTCTGTACTTTTAATAAATAAAAGTAGTTTAAAGCCCCAAGAAATATTTAGAAGCAAACAAATAAATGAAGAAATTAATGCATGGATGTCTCCAAAGGCTAAAGATCTAGATATTTTTGTGGAATTTTCAATATGGTTTATTGGCACTAACCAAATTTTTTTTTAAGATTATATTTATTTGAGAGAGCTAGAGAGTGCAAACACACGAGTGGGGGAGGGTTAGAGGAAGAGGGAGAGAAAGAGATCCAAAGCAGACTTCGTGCTGAGCAGGGAATCTGATATGGGCCTCCATTCCCAGGACCCTGAGATCATGACCTGAGCCAAAGGTAGACATTCAACCAGCTGATCCACCCAGGTGCCCCTGACCAAGAATTTCAATAATCAGAAGGTTTGGGACTTTGGTATTGTGCTATATTTTTTCATAAGAAAGTTTTCTTTTCTGAAAAACATAAAATACACACACACACACACACACACACACACACATATATATTTGTGTGTGTATATATATGTGTGTGTGTGTGTATATATATAATTATGTTTTATATATGTATATGTATGTATACATATATATATATATAAAACCAATAATAGCTGGGATAAGCAGGGCTTATGACAGGCTTTAAAAAGAGCCACCTTTCCCAAAGAGGGTCAAGTTATTTCCCTTCAGCTGATAATTTATAAGTTGCTAGGAAAAGCTTAGAATCAAGGGTGAAATCTAGAACCTAAGGCAACTGATTTGCTTATCCCACATTATGACTCTGGCTGTGCAAAATGGCTCTTCTAGAAAGTGGGGCTTATGGAGTGTCACCAAGCCTTTCTAGCCAAAGGGAATCCCAGGCACTGTAAATCTTGCTCAATGTCCACAAAAGCCAAACTGTAGAAAGAACAGAGATGTCTATTGACAGAGGAATGGATAAAGATGATGTGGTGGATATATACACAGTGGAATATGACTCAGCCATCAGAAAGGATGAATACTTAACACTTACACTGACATGGAACTGGGGGGGGGTATTATGCTGAAGGAAATAAGGCAATCAGAGAAAGACAATAATTCTATAGTTTTACTCACATGTGGAATATAAGAAACAGCACAGAGGATCATGGGGGAAGGGAAGAGAGACTGAATGGGAAGTCATCAGAGAGGGAGACAAACCAGGAGAGACTCTTAACTCTAGGAAAGAAACTGAGGGTCGCTAGAGGGAGGTGGGTGGGGGGATGGGGTAATTGGGTGATGGGCAGAAAGGAGGGCCTGTGATGGGGTGAGCAATGAGTATTATACACAACTGATGATTTATTGAACTCTACATTTGAAACTAATGATGTATTAGATGTAGGCTAATTGAATGTAAATTAAAACAAAAGCAAAACCAGGGAGCCTGCTGCAGGCATGAGGGACAGGGTTGTGGCAGGCCTGTGGGTCAGAGATGTTCTAGCCCTGTTTTTTTTGTTGTTTTTTTTTTTTAAAGATTTTATTTATTTATTTGACAGAGAGAGATCACAAGTAGGCAGAGAGGCAGGCAGAGAGAGAGAGGAGGAAAACAGGCTCCCTGCTGAGCAGAGAGCCCGATGTGGGACTCGATCCCAGGACCCTGAGATCATGACCTGAGCCGAAGGCAGCGGCTTAACCCACTGAGCCACCCAGGCGCCCTAGCCCTGTTTTTAATAGGCAGAACATTCAAATCCACTACTGTCAGGAGCCCTTCCTTCCTCGAGGAAGGCCTCTGATGAAACAGAGTTCAACTTCTGAAAAGGAAGATACAAATTGGAAGGGGAAGTGAACCATGAGAGACTATGGACTCTGAAAACAATCTGAGGGGTTTGAAGTGGCGTGGGGGTGGGAGGTTGGGGTACTAGGTGGTAGGTATTATAGAGGGCACAGATTGCATGGAGCACTGGGTGTGGTGAAAAAATAATGAATACTGTTATGCTGAAAATTAAAAAAAAAAAAAGTAGAAGACACAACAGCCTATAGAGAGAATTCCAGAGAAGCCAGAGAAAAGCTATACATCTCACTATATATAGCAGTAATGCACAATCCTGAAAGCTCTATTTTTCCAAGTCTCACTTGCATGCTTTTGCTATATACGCCATACCTAGGGATACATTATAATTACCGTATGTGACTAGATTAGGCCCTTGCAGGCTTGAGAAGAACTAAATAGGGAGCACTTTCATTCTTTCATATTACTTCTAGAATTACCACTGGTACCCAATATTCTTTAGCTCCCTCATTTACCAGCCCCCTCCTTTTCGGGTGGACTGATAATCATTATTTTGTCCTGCCTGAAATTTGCATAAATCATGGCTGTCTCCAGAGAAGTTGCTAGCTGATAGTTTAGTGTCTTAGATTTAATTGTGGAGACTATTATGGAGACAATTGTGGAATTGTCTTTGTTATGCTGCTTCAGTGATTTGTCCAGGACCAGTCACCAAGACTTGGTTCCAAAGAGTGGATTTGCATGGAGAAGAAAAAGAACTAGAAGGAGAGTGGTGCAGCCCAGCAGGCCTGGCCTGCAAGACATATAGCTAAAGTCCCCAGGTCAGCACCACGTCTCACACCCTGGGAAGTTAATAACAACAACAACAACAACAACAAAAATTAAATCAGTCGGGGCACCTGGGTGGCTCAGTGGGTTAAAGCCTCAGTCTTCAGCTCAGGTCAGGTCCCAGGGTCCTGGGATCAAGCCTCGCATCGGGCTCTCTGCAGGGAGCCTGCTTCCCTTCATCTCTCTCTGCCTGCCTCTCTGCCTACTTGTGATCTCTGTCAAATAAATTAATAAAATCTTCAAAAAAAATTAAATCAATCTGTTGAGACTCAATTTACATACAAGATGAATAGATTGAAGGGGTACAGTGGATGCGTTGTGACACTTGTGTCCACCACGTCACGAGCAGCCAATCAAAGTACAGAATAGGATTTTCATAACCACCAAAAGTTCTCATGGGCCCCTTTTAGGCTCGCCCCCCCCCCCCCATCCACAGAGCCAAACACTGATTTCTGTCCCCACAGCTTAGTTTGACCTGCACCAGAACTTAGTGGAATATAATATGTTATGCATTCTTCTCTGTCTGGCTTCTTTCGCTCAACATAATGTTTTGGAGATGTGTTTGCCCTGTTGTGTGTGGCAGCCATTCATTCTTTCTCTGTGTGGTTGTGAACAAACCATGTCGCCTCACTGAGCTTCAGTGTCTTCATCGAAACAGGAAGGGGCCGGAAAATGGGAGTCATCAAAGTCTCTGTCATTCCTAACATTCTCTAATTTTATGACTTTGAGGTTTAAGCTTCTTTAATTTTTTTCATATTTTTCAACTGCCAGAAGATTGGCTGTAAAATGATTTTTCTTTTGTGTTTCCTTCTCTGCTGCCTGGTGGCCCAGAAGCTGACAAATCCTTGAAGAGTTAGCCCTATGAGAGGAGAGGTGTCCTGGAGGCCTGGTCTTAAACTAAAGACAGAGGAACTCGTCAAATGCTTATGACTTTGGACAAAAGGGATTGAAGTTGGTTGTATAAAAAGATAAAGAAATTTATTTTTAACTTTATTCCAAGTTATGAATATGGTGCATAATGCTTCTTAAGCATAGTGGCTTCTTAAGCATAAGAATAGATAAGAATAGGTAAGAGAGAGTCAGGAAGGTTCTGAGGTAAACCTTGGCCCTTCACCTGAGCAGTTGAAGCTTCTGGACTCGCACTCCTTCTGGGTCTTCTGTAAGTTCCTATAACTACTTCTCTCACATTTCACCAGGGTTCATTAGAAATGAGAGTATGTCCATTTGTAAACTAACTCTAGCTGCCATTGACTTTTACTCTAGCCAGACTTCAGTAGAATATTGAGTTTTGCCAGCATTTGTCTAATCTCTTAAAGGTTATCCTGAAACATGAAATGCCAGGAAATTGGATTACATAAATGAAAGATCTCACTTCATTTAGGTCAGGTTTGTTGGGGAAGTAGGGAGAGGAAATGAGATGAAAGTGGAAACTTGCCCTTGGTTGCATTATCTTGTTTAGCTATCTACCATCTCTCTTCAGTGTGGAAGACAGGATTGAGCAAGTCCACTTGGCTGTGATTTCCATAGTGTAGTTGGGGTAGTAGTGAGTGATTGGACATATCAGTCCCTCACCCCATTTAATTCAATCCCATTACCAGAATCTGTTGAACATCTACTGTGTGCAGGACATTAAACAGGCTTTGGGGATAGCAGAAAGAGAGGCAGAGATAATTATACATTTCATCAAGTTTAAAAGCTAGTTGAGGGGATGCAACATGTAGTCAAGCAATTACATTTAAGAACCACATAGGATATATTAAGTGTAAGAGGTACAAAATGATGGAATTCAGAGGAAGGAGTCATTGCATCTGATTGGTGACCATTAGGAAATGTGCTTGTGACGTGAGCGCCATGAAGTGGTTTGGGAATGAGACCATCTGGGTTCAATCCTTGCTCTACCATCTGCTAACTCTGTATCTTGAGCATGTTACTCAAAGGCCTTTCTGTGACTTAGTTTCCACACTAGGAAAATATAGCAGATTATTAAAAAAATAAAATAAAAAACTTAACAAACTATAGTGAGAATTGAGGGTTTTTAAATTTTTTTTTAAAGATTTTATTTAGAGAGGAAGAGAGTGAGTGAGAGAGAGCACAGGAGGAAGAAGGATCAGAGGGAGAAGCAGACTCCCACTGAGCAGGGAGCTTGATGGGGGGCTCGGTCCTGGGACTCCAGTATTATGACCTGAGCCAAAGGCAGATGCTTAACTGACTGAGCCACCCAGGTGGACAATAATTGAGTTTTAAGAATACAAAAAACAGCAATAGCAAAAAATACTAAAGTGTATAGACAGTACAGTACTTGACATGATTTTTTTGTGTCAATAAGTGTTCATTTTATTTCATATTAATGAAATTGCATTTGAAATATGCCTCAATGAATGGGTAGGTGAATGTTGAGGTAACATTTAGTACTTCAGTTCCAAGTACTGTTTGTGCAAAATTGTCCCAGAATTCTTGGTAGCAAACTCTCCTTTCTTGCCCAGGATTGGGGCTTCTGCACTCAGACACAAGTGCAAGTCTGCTCAGTGTTTAGAACCCAAACTTAGCTTGATCAGACAGTTAGATATAAAGAGTGATCTGAGAGAGGCCTTCCAAGAATGTCCTCATTATGAGTCTCTTGTGCTCACATGCTTTCTGCCTTCTCTGGGTACTCATTTTACAGAACAGTTTCAAACTTGATATATAATCTCTCAACTCTAGAGAGAACATTATCTGAATATCCCCTATTACATGTGGTAAAGCTTTACACCTTAGCTCCACTCAGGTTTTCTGCTTTATCCAGCTCTGATTACAAGTTGCATTTTGTCAAACATCTGTAATTAGCACATTTAGCTCCAAACACCATGAATTATAAACCTTAAAAAAAAATAAATTGAAGAATCATCCTGGCTGAATTTCCAAAAATCACTATCCTAACATTCTTTGAGACTCCCTGGATAGAGTTTCTTTATCATTCTGAGTACATGAATTTATTTTTCTTTCCTGTTTTCATTTTTTTATCATTTAAAAAGTATATTCTTTCTACTCAGGCGTGTATGTGCTCATACTAGATTCTGGCTAATGTCAGCATTAGCTGATTAAATCAACGTCGAGTCGTGGTGTTTGATAAATGCCCGATCTTTCAGAATTGGAAGGGTTTTCTCAGGAAACAAATGATCTCTGTGTATGAAGATAACATCTCTTTAAGCTTAGGCCACTAATCTTTAAGTTATAACTTAATGATAAACATTTTGAAGATTTTTGTGTGTGTTTTTTTTTCTTTGAGTTAATATCGTCTAGACCATTCTATGTTGTGTTAAGAATAGCCAAATACAGCCAGAATCTGGACTTCAGTCAGAATATAAATTTACATAACTATCATTATAGTCATGTATATCTGTCACTCTTAATAGTCCTTAACAGCAAATAGAAAATGTGTGTTTTTCTATAGCTTTTAGGGTCACAGAGAAATCTCAGCCCATTTCATGCTGAGTAGTCAAATACAAATCAAAATCTATAAAGCTAGCTTTTGGAAATGTTGGTGATATTTCAAGCTCAGGACAGAAGTAGTTCAAAGCTCTACCCACAGCCTCTGGTGCTATTATACTCTCCAGAGATCTATGTCTTTTCTCTCCCTTATTTAAGTGCCCTTTCTTCTAAAGACACCTAACAGGATAACATGTGCACTTTACTCTTTTTGATTTCCAAAACCATCACCACCGAACTTATTTCTGTTCTAACAAAAAGATTCTATAATAACCTTGAAGTAGATGAGTTTCAGACCTCTAATTTTATTTCCCTGACAATGGATAAAGTTGAAATAATAGATTTCGTTTCCTTACATCTTTTCAGTGCTAAGTAAGATAAACTTACTAATAGGTAAGATTTTCATGGTCAGACAACTTACTAAATTAGAATCTATGTCCTTGAGTATCTACATCAGAAAAGGACACTTTAGGTTTTAGTCATAGATGGGTTTAGCTGGGTGTTCTAAAGTTACTCATTTTAAATCCAGGTTTAGGTCAGCATAATTCTTACTCGGGGCAGCTGAGTAGGGGAAATCTTCAGATTTTTCAGCAGCTTCCAGACCTGGAAGGTTTGGAAATCAACTATACAGGTTTCAGTTTCTTAGTCGTGGAACCAGATGTCATAATTGTATTATTCCACATTATGTAAGAGGCCTGAAGGTGAAAGTGTGCCTCTCATGGAAAAGAAAGACCAGATAAAAATGTAATCTGAGGTGTTCACTATGGCCAGGAAATTTAGTGGCCGACATCTGTTCCTTTATTTATTTATTTACTTATTTGTTAGTTTGTTTATTGAGAGAGAGTGTGTGCAGGAATTGGGGGAAAGGAGAGACAGAGAGAGACTCTTAAGCAGGTTCCATGCCTAATGAGGAACTGGACAGGGGGCTCTGTCTTACAACCCTTTGATCATAACCTGAGCCAAAATCAAGAGTCCACTGCTAAACCGACTGAGACACCCAGGCTGTTCCTTTTTTTTTTTTTTTTATAAACATTTATTTTTATCCCCAGGGGTACAGGTCTGTGAATCACCAGGTTTACACACTTCACAACACTCACCAAAGCACACACCCTCCCCAATGTCCATAATTCCACCCCCTTTTCCCAACCCCCCTCCCCCCAGCAACCCTCAGTTTGTTTTGTGAGATTAAGAGTCACTTATGGTTTGTCTCCCTCCCAATTCCATCTTGTTTCATTGATTCTTCTTCTACCCACTTAAGCCCCCATGTTGCATCACCACTTCCTCATATCAGGGAGATCATATGATAGTTGTCTTTCTCTGCTTGACTTATTTCGCTAAGCATGATACGCTCTAGTTCCATCCATGTTGTCGCAAATGGCAAGATTTCATTTCTTTTGATGGCTGCATAGTATTCCATTTGTGTATATATACCACATCTTCTTGATCCATTCATCTGTTGATGGACATCTAGGTTCTTTCCATAGTTTGGCTATTGTGGACATTGCTGCTATAAACATTCGGGTGCACGTGCCCTTTGGATCACGTTTGTATCTTTAGGGTAAATACCCAGTAGTGCAATTGCTGGGTCATAGGGCAGTTCTATTTTCAACATTTTGAGGAACCTCCATGCTGTTTTCCAGAGTGGCTGCACCAGCTTGCATTCCCACCAGCAGTGTAGGAGGGTTCCCCTTTCTCCGCATCCTCGCCAGCATCTGTCATTTCCTGACTTGTTGATTTTAGCCATTCTGATGGTGTGAGGTGATATCTCATTGTGGTTTTGATTTGTATTTCCCTGATGCCGAGTGATATGGAGCACAGGCTGTTCCCTTTTTAAAAGTGAAGGAAAGGGGTGCCTGGGTAGCTCAGTGGGTTAGAGCCTCTGAGTTCGGCTCAGGTCATGGTACCGGGGTCCTGGGATGAAGCCCAGCAGGGAGCCTGCTTCCCACCCCCCCCCCCAACCCCTTCTGCCTGCCTCTCCACCTACTTGTGATCTCTGTCAAATAAACAAATAAAATCTTTTTTTAAAAAGTGAAGGAAAGAAGTCGTGCTCTCTTATGCCAATATGTTAGGAGAACATCAATACAAGGAAAAGATATGTCAATGTTTTCAAAGTATGTGGAGAGGCCCCTTTCAAGTTTAATTCTCAAGAAACCCTGTTGCAGGTAACTTAGGAGTCAACCTTCTAGACCCTGCAAGTGGTATTTCTGTAGTGCATCTATAGAGTTAATTTCTGTGGATGGAATTTGGTCTACTCATAGTCTGGAGGTTTCTGTAAGGTGACAAGTCATGGTGAAGGAACACCAGAACATTCACGGATTGGGTCAATAATTTAACAAATAAGAGGCCCACTGTGTGATAGGTTCTGAATCACTTAGTGGGGAATAACAAATTAATAAGTTACATCTCCTATCTTTAAAGTGCTTATGCAATTTTTTTAAATGCCTAAGCCCTAAAACTTTGTGATTCCAGAGAGATCCCTCAGTTCTTGGGTTCACTGAAGTTCCTGGAGAGGACGCTGGGGCCTGTACTCAGTGATGAAAGTCAGGGAGCTCTCTGAGCAGCTGGCCACGGAGTGTGGCTGGGGTACCGGGCACACCATGGGCCACTGTGCCCGCCTGCAAGGTGTCATCACCAGAAATGTAGGTTCTAAGTGCGGCTTTTAGTGCCCAAACTAGCCTCGAACCTGAGTTATGAAGGGAGGAAAGAAGTCAGGCTCAGGAGCCATCAGGGGTAACAGGTATGAATAAGATGAGGCACCAAGAAGTGCTTGCTGTTTTGTTGTATGGACTTCAAAGCCTTATCCCAAAAAACTACTTTCTTTCCTCAAAACTTCACATTTTCTGTGTTCTTTTTTTTTTTTTTTTGAAGAACCCTATTACTTATTTATGGTAATTTAAATCTTGTAACACCTAATAGGATATTTTACTGCTATTAAATGAGAGAAAAACCAGGAAAGAAAATTATGTTACGAATAAATGACATTTGTGATCAAAGAATGATGATTAGAGACATTTATCTGTCCAACTTCTGTTAGAAACCACTCTAATTATTCTCTCTGCCTTCATGCTTATAACACTTTCTCTAGTATGTGGTTCTAGGAAATGACAGCAAATGATTAGTTTCTATAAGATAACACACGGATAAAAGAGTAAGACTGAATCAGATTTTCTAACAAGAACTGCTTTATTGTTCGAAAGCAGGTTTTTTCTTTCATTTTGTTTTGTTTCGTCTTTTTTTTTTTTTTTTTTTTTTACTATCCATGTGGGTAATTTTTCTTTTAACCTAGAAGTAGGATTATTCCTAGATCTTTTAATTAAAATACCTCATCCTGGGCCCAGAATGAATGCTCAACAATTAATATTCTTTCTTTTCTCAACTGTTTAATTAGGGTTGAGGCCAGCACAGGATTTGAATGACTGACGTCAATGAATATCATTCCACAATATTCTCTGCTAATTGTGAATAATTTCCTCGTTCTCAGGAGGGATGTGGCAGGCTGTAACACTCGACCTGCCTTATGATGTGATTTCAGAGACTTGTTTTCTTCTCTCACAGTGATACCCTCCCCACATTCACACCTGCCAGCTAATTGCCAAATTACTTTTTACCACAGGGGGAAAAATATTGTTGTCTACTTTGTCATAGAAGTCCCAGGGATAATGGCATAATGGGATATGGATTGTGTAAATAACAAATATGAGAATCTTACCTGTGAGAAGTTGAGGTGTGAGTGGCCTGAGATAGAAATGTGGGCGGCACCATCGAGTCAGGTAGAGAAAGCTGGCAGGGGACCTGAGACTTGGCAAGGGCAAACTTGGCCTGTCTGGGCCCAGGGCCAGGCAAGACTAAAGAGATAATATTTGCTTTCCTATACTCTGGATGTATATAAAGACAAGTGAAAAATATGGTGCTTAATGAGTTAAATATTTTTTCTACACAAAATATTTCTGGACTCCCTTACCATCACAACTTTCTGCATTATGATTTCTTTGGCTTCTCTAGCTTAGTGCTCATAAAGCGAAGATTTCAAATTTTCTGAGATAATCATAGATGCACCTGACCTCATGAGTTACCTGTTTTTAAGCTTTGGAAAGACAAGGAATAAGAAGCTCCTTTATCAATTTTAGTCAGGGAGAGGCGAAGAGATAGAAAATATGTGGTCTCCGAGAGTCTGGGGGAACCTGGGATGAGAGAGTAAGGAAGGCTCCTCCTCCTTCAGCCACTGGGTAGAGGCCAATGTCTGCCCCTGTGGGTGGTCTGACCATGGGGAACAAAGGTAGTGGGAAGGGGCCAAGGAGTCCCATTTCTGCTTCTGAGCCTCCTCCCCACTGCTGTAGTCTCTGACTGGTTTTCAGAGTCAAAGGACAGAACCATTGTAGCCTAATAAATCATGTCCTTATCATCCATTCCCCTCTGTGTGGGCGCAATCAGAGAGTTGGAGGGGGAGGGAAATGCATCGGGTCATGCAGAATCATGCAGACCGAAACAACCTTTAAAACATGTTTCTAAGTCAAATTATAAAATCTCATTTAGAACATTTCTTTTTCTTTCTTCTTTCTTTCTTCTTCTTCTTCTTCTTCTTCTTCTTCTTTCTTTTTTTTTTTTACTTTTACTTTAAGCCTATTTCTTCTACCATGTGGTTCAAAGAGAATGAATTGCATCTGATACCTTTGGATTCAGATAGCAGATAGAATTATCACTTCCTGGCATGTCCTCCTTTCCTAAAGCTGTAATACTTGGGCATTCTCAGTTCAGTTCCGTTCCGTATGTTTACTGGATGTCTAGCTAGTGTCTGATATCACAAGGATAGAAGACACACCAGTGGTGTGATCCTGCCTTCAAGAAGCATAAAGTGTAATGGAGAAAATGAATGAACAGACACACACAAGAAAAGAGCCTTACAATCTAATAGAAGAGAGTGATTTTACATAATATCCCTCAGAGAACTGAGAGAAGGCAGTGGTGAGCGCAGACATGAATAACCGGAGAGAAGTTCGTGGATGAGATGAGCTGGGGAACAAGGATGAGTTCAGTTTGGGGTGGGGGGGCTAAGGTTTAGTGGTAACTAGGTGGAGATGCCAGTGGGCATTTGGGGCTATGGGTCTGGAGTTCTGAAAATAAGTGATGGCTGCAGATACAGATTGGGAATCATCAACTCATAGCAGATTATTGAAGGAGATGAGATGGAAATAGATGTGATCATTCAAGGAGTGTGTATAGAGAAGACCAAGGATAAACTCACACTGATGCATGCACGCACACACACGGGTGACAACAAAGAGAAACTAGTGCCTTTTCTCATAATGACACATTTTGTCTTTCTTTTCTAAGTAGGAGAACAGGATAGATTAGTGCTTTAGAAGCCAAGGAAGGAAAACATTTCAAGAATGAGTTGAGCGGAAATGAACATTTCAGTTCAGAGTCACTAAATACCACAAGGTCAAGTAAGAAGAAGACTAAAAAACCCAGAGTTTGTCACCTAGGAGGTAATGGTTGATTTTTGCCAGGGGAGTCTTGCTGAAGTTTTGATGCCATGATGGCCACCATGGCTGAGGCAAGGGCGAAGTAAAAGTATTCCTGACCAGTGTAAGAGCTTCCCTTACTCAGAGTGAGAGAAAGGGCCCTGCCGTCCCAGAAATGACCCAGTGTAGCTATGTGATGGGCAGAGAGGCAGGGTTTGCATGAGAGCTCAGGTTAAATAGGAGAACCCTATTTAAAAATAAATAGTGTGTAGAATTTCATACAAAAAGAACTCTACTAGAGGTAGACATATCAGGTCAGAGGTATTACCCACTGAACTTTCTCCCTGGGCCCTGCTGTTTTCCAGAGCTGAGGAACAATTTGACAACCATTGTTGGCAGGACAACAGAGGAGAGAGTCACAGGTGCCTGCCTTCTTCAGCCTGGGGGATGGAAGCAACTCTGATAGAGATTGGAAGAGCCTTAGTGAGTTAAGTTTTAGATACATTGCATTTGAAGTAATGGTACTTTATCCAAGTGGAAAAGTGCTGTAGGTAGTTAGAAGCAAGTTTGGTATTCAGGTACAAGCCAGGGCTTACAGTGGAGATTTTGGAGTCACCTAGAGAGGTTAAAGTTCAAGCCTGGAGAGCAGGTGTGTAGCCTCCAAAGTAGAGAAAGAAGCAGAGAGAAACAGCAACACCATGAACACTCTATCAGCCAGGATCCACTCAGAAAAGCAAAACCACTAAGAGGTACCTCCCTCTTCTCTGTCTTACACACATATACACATATGCACACAGACTCTCTCATACAGACATGCACACAGAGACACAGACACACTCTCTCACATGTACACACAGACACATAAAGACACAGACATGTTCTCTCACACACCCTCAGACACACTCACACATAGACACTCACACACAGACTCACACTCTCACATAGACACACTTTTTCAGACACACAGTCACACCCAGACACACACTTATATTCAGATACACACTCGTGCACAGAATCACACTCTAACACACAAACATACTCATACCAAAGCGCACACTTATACACATCCACACTCTCACACAGAGACATAGTCTCACACACACTCTCACACTCTCACACTCATACCCTAACACACAGATGCACAAAGACACACAGAGACACACTCATACACACCGTCTCTCACAGATGTACTCATATACTCACACATACACACACACTCACACAGAGACATAGTCTCACTCACACACACTCTCACATACTTAAATTTTTACACACACAGATCACAGAGACACACACACACTTTTTCACACAAATGTACTCAAACACTCACACATAGACACACTCTCACACAGAGACATAGTCTCTCGCATACATTCTCACACACACACACACACACAAACACACATTCATACACACAACCCTCACACGCACACGCACACACACACACACACACACACATAGGGATTTGATTTTAGACAATAGAGGGAGCTAGCGAGGCATGCTCTAACACTATTCCTTTTACACTGGGTGCCGGAGCCTGACATATGCAGGACAAGCTGTGGGAAGGGGAGTGGGTATAACATCGGGGAAGAGCAAGGACAAGCACAAATTGTCCTCCAAGCATGAGCTGGAACCTGTGAGGGTGGACAGAAGCATGTCAATGGCCACCACCTTCGACCTCAGTGGAATGAACATTCCGCAGGAGATCTGACACTGTGAGCTACGCCAGCACTGACCTTATGAGTGTGAAAAGGCAAAACCAGAAATGGACAGGGAAGGGAATCCTAGGAAATGTCATGAAGCCTAGCCATGCCTCGTAGCTTATTTGTTTTGTAGCCACGCAACAAAACCACCACAGTACACTAAGAAAGCTGCTAAATAACAACAGAAGGCAGAAGAGTCAAAATGCCAGATGAAAGGCCAAAACATCGAGTGCTGTTGTTTTGTCCCTCTTTGAAAAACACTAGACAAACCAAAAATAGAATGACTTCAAAGGTTTCCAATTTTCTCAGGAAGATAAACTTGTTTTATTAATGAATGCCATTGTAGAAATCCTTGCTTTAGGTATGTATAAAAATGATAAATAAAGGACCATTTCTTTTTTTAACTAAACCGTATGTCTTTAATGAAAATGTGCTAGATTCACATGTGTCAGATAATTGACATCCCGCTAGGAATGAATTATATACCCAGAATATAAAAAAATTAAAATATCCCCCGGAGAATACATGATTTTATCTGCATACTAAGATTAATTTGAAGGGAGAGATACAATGATTTGTCTTCTCATTGATGAGCAAAACACAAATTCTGTTGGTGCTATGGCCCAGGGATTTATTGCAGAGCTTTCATGGGAAATGGACCATCTGTGGTTGGAAGTATTATTATTTATGTAACTTGTTCAGGACAACAAGTTACGATAAAATATTCAATTTCCCTTGGTGAAATTGCCTGTTTTACTTTATATATATATATATATATATATATATATATATAAATAACTGAATTAGGATAATGAAAGCTCATTCTAAAGAAAATGGTTTCACCACTTTGTGAACAGGTGAGGCTAGAGACCCGTTAGGTGGCACAGATGTTGGTCACAGAGGGGCTTATTGGCTCTTTCCTTAGTGTTCTATTCTTTTCTATCAGCACAGTTTCCAGAAGAGATCTAATCCATATAATACATACATCAAATCCTGCTCTCACCTTTCCTCCAATCTCCAGTTAGATGTAGTTGAGCATCTCAAACTTAACATGACTAAAAAGAGAACACTTGATTTCCCTCCACGACCTTACACCTTCTTCTTCCCTGGGCTCTCCATATCTCTAAACAACACTGCCATTTGTCTAGGTCTTCAAGGCAGAAGTCTGCAAACTAACCTTGATGCCTTTCCCTCCCCCATTTCCTTGTCTGACCTATCAGACAGTACTATGACCCTGCCTCTGTGTATCTCATTCCCCCGTCTCTGTTCTTGGCATCCTAATCCAAGCCTCCAGCCTCTATCTTTCTGGACTCATCTCCATCGCCCTCCTAACTTGCTGCCTGTGGGCACATTTGCCTTCTTATATGCCATTCCTCACACAGTAACCAAAGCGAGCTTTTACAAATGCAATCAGATTTTATTCTTTTCCCCTGCAAATCCACTGAAGGCATCCCATTGAACTCAGAAGAGAAACCAAACTCCTCCTGCTGACTCACACAGCCCCAGTGTGATCTGTCCTCTACCACCAATCTGTGCTAGCTCAGACCAACCCCCTCACCCCCAACCTCCACACTGTACCCTGAGAATGCTGACCAGCCTCCATTCTGATTTTCAAACAGCCGAACTTTTTTCTGCCTTATCTTGGTGTTTCCTACACTAGCTGGAATCTCTTCCTGATATGTTTTCCACCAACTACCACGTGACCAGCTCTGTCTTGTCAACCAACTGTAAGTGTCAGTGTCTCCCAGGTGTTCTCTTGTCATGTCATTCTATTTTAACTCTCTACCTAGCACTCATTTCCCTCTGCCTGCTCGCTTGCTCTTTCTTTCTTTCTTTCTTTCTTTCTTTCTCTCTTTCTCTCTATTCATCCATCCATCTATCTATATACACTTTCACAAATAGAACAAAAATTGCAAAGGAGTAGAGATTTTTCTGGATCTTGTTCCCCACTATATCTCCAGTGCCCAGAATGGACCAACCCGCAGAAAACCAGAGGTGCATTCTAGTATTACAGAAAGTCAGAGTCAAATCATCTCAATATAAGACAGGAAATATCCTGTCAGGGGAAGGCAGAGAGTACTGTGGAAGCACAGAAGGGCAGCCAGCTCAGCCTATGAGAAGACTTCCCTGGAAGAGGTGGAACTTAAAGGGGGGTTTTTAATGAATCAATGTACAGGAAAGGTAAAGATGTTTGTCTGAGAAGTGACATCACCATTAGAAAAGTCTGATTTATACCTTCAGAAAAGAGTCTGGAGTCTATATAGAGAACTATTGTCAGAGACAATAGCCAGAGATAGGAGCTAGAATAAGTGGTCCTCAATGTCATTAAAGAGAATGAGGGGGACACAGACAGACAGACAGACAGACAATACTTATCCTATAGGGTGGAGTCACATGGAAGGACTTTAAAGATATCGCTCTGGCAGCAGATTGGAAAAGCCTAGAAACAGAGACAGCAATTAAGAGATTAGTGAGGTAGTCCACGCAGAGGTGCGGAGCTTCTGAACTGGGAAGGCAGTTGCAGCCCTGGGTGGAAGAAGGGCTAAGGGCGTCATCTAAACAGGAATAGCGCCCTGCAGTGAAGGACAGATGTATGCCGGTGGGGGGGGGGTGCTTTGTGCACAACCCCAGACTTCAGACTTGCACCGCATGGGCTGATGATATCACTTTATCACTTGAATAAAGAAGGGAAAGCTGATTTGAGAGAGACAGAGGAAAGTCATGAGTTCCCTTTTATTCCTGTTAAGTTTGAGATATCTGTGCGGCATTAAGAAAGGCCTTCCAATAAAAATTAGATATAAGAGTTTGGACGGGAGGTTACAAAATCAGTTAGGAGTGGAAATAGAGATTTTGGAATACCCATGGAGGTGCTCATTCACATGATAAGCACAAGTGCATTGAATCAAAAGAGGATCCAAAATAAAACACAGGCAAGCGAGGATAAAACCTTGGCAAATGGGAAAATTTAAGTGTGGTTGGGAAAAATTACATGCAGGAGATCAAAAAGGAATAGTTACAGAGGTAGGGAAATCTTGCGGCTAAAATCTCAGAACGCTGGATGGTTTTTAAGAAGGAGGCAAATAGGAAGTGATAGGAGAGAAATCTGGTAAGAGACAGGTTAAAGGTTATCTGCATGAGTCTGGAAGTCTGGAAGTGCACTGTTTTGATAACCTTAGTGAAGGCAGTATCTGGAGGGGTCAGGAAGAGAAGATAGACTGGCATGTTGATGGGCAAGTGAGAGGTGAGGAAGGGGAGATGAGGGAATATTCACTGGATGACTTAACTTTGCATAGAATGCAAGAGAACCTAGAGAAGATGGGGCAGAGAACTCAAGGCTTGAAAGAGAAGATCGTGTCCTCGGGTAGAGGGAAGGGCCCCCGCTCTCTGAGACCAGAGGACGAGCAGAGGGATTGTAGGCACATTATTCATTGGAGAGAAGAAGGCAGGGGAATTTTCACCTGCATGAGTTCAGTCTCATCAGTGAAGGACCCTGCTGGTCTGGCGGAGAGGCTGTACACTTCCTAGTGAAGAGCAAGGGCTCGGGCAGTTACCAGTTGTCACATAACTCATGAGTCGCATGACGTTTGGAAAGTAGCTTAACCTCTCTGGGGTTCAGTTTCTTAATCTGTAGAATGGGGAGACCAGTGCCGATCTCATGGGGTTATGAGAATCCAGTAAGATCACTGCCATAAAGCTAAGTACAGTGGTCTGTCAAGGCAAGCTCCGTATGCTGTTGCTGCTATTGTTGTCAGTGTTGATCTTGAAGACTGCATGGGGTATCTGGGATGGTCACCAAGAAGTATTTGAAAGGTGGTTGATGAAGGATCAATAAAAAAGATTGGCAAATGCCACTTTTTGGCTGGGGAGGGCAAATGCTAATGATAATCCCATTGGGATAGATGAGGAAGTGGCGTGAGGCAGAATGACCTTCCCCCCAAAGACTGTGGTGTATTTATGATTGTTTAACACTTTCAGGTGAGCTCCATGAAGACAAAAGTTTATGTCTAGTGTTCTCACGGATGAGTTTCCAAAATCTAGATGTGTTGTTTAGTGAATTTCTGTTTGTTTTTAAAGACAGTGATGGGTTTGTTGCCCAAAGCAGAAGCAGAAGTTGGTGATTTGATTACTGTTGCTTACTCTTTCCTTGCCTTTTACCCAATACAAACAGCTTGAAGTGACAAAATTACTTGGGGATAATCCCATCTTTTATCACATCAGGTTGTAACTATAAGGAATTTTAGGGACAGAAGTACTAAGAGGGAACAGTAGCGACTTTGACACATTTGACACCTGTAATATCTATACCCTTGGTGGCAGAAGTAGCTATTGGCAATGCTCTTGTTAATTTCCCCTCACTTTCAAGCATCCTTATCTGAAAACTGGTGTTGGAAGTGATGATTAAATTAAATAAAGTATGTGAAATGCCTGGTGTACTTCTTGGCACAGAATGAATAATTGGTAAGTAGTTCTGTCTTTTCTCTCCTGTATTGGCATAGGAATGGATTCAGGCTCAAAGTATGATATAGAAGAAATTATGTTACACTAAATTCAGGAGTCCTGAATTCTCATGCCATCCATATCACTTCTATTCTATGAAACTTGAAGCAATTCACTTTAAGTCATCTACAAAATGTAGAATAATAATTTTCCTACTTTCTCAATGGGATTATTGTGAGGGTCAAATGACATCAGGCATGAAAAGCTATATGAATGTAAGGAGTCATTATTATGATCCTTAAAACCACCTAATAGACATTCTTATCTTAGGACGAAAGTCAGCCATGGTCTTAGAACTCTTCAGCATTTTCAGGCCCTGTTTTTTTGTGATGGCCAAGAAACTCAGCAGCTACCTTAAAACACAATGTATCACCTATGACTTAATAACTCTAAAACCTCAGAATATTCAGGTTTCCTTGCTATGAACTATGATTATTGTGTAAGAAATTTTCGGAAGTCAAGTAGCCAAGCAGCTTAAATGAGGAATAGTTGCTTTCTCATAGAGTCTGGAATCAGGAGTCATCCGCAGGCTTGAGTGAGGCTGAAGAATATGCTTTCAAGATGGCACACTCTTGTGCCTGTTAGCAAGAGGCCTCTGTTCCTTACCACAGGACTCTCTCCTCATAGATGGTGGGTAACTTCTTCCAGAGGGAGGAATCCAAGAAGAAGAGTGAGGAGGGAGACACAGTACCTTGTGCAACCAAGTCTCTAAAGATTCAAGCCATTAACTATACTATTTTTCTAGAAATCCATCAAGTCCAGCCACATTCATGGAGAGTTGGAGTGGAGACTAGGCTTCTCCCCTTGAAAGGAGGAATGTGAAAGAATCTGTGGACATACTTTACCTCCTCCACAACTCTCTATAGTCAAGGTCAAGGAGTGATCACCTGGGGTCCCTGCTGGACATCAGCAGAGTGTGTGGATATCTGTACTGGTTGGTGATATATTTAGCATGAGGAGACTTATCTATATAAATATTATTTCAGTTTATTGAAAGATCTCTAAGTAGTTTTTCTGATCACTTCCAGGAAACAAGTTCTAGTGAGTGGACTAGGGAGTGGACATGAGGATTTGAGCATAGGAACAGGGATGAGGTAGGGCCAAGTGGGGGAAGGGAAAAAATTAGTCACTGAAAGCACAGCTTCACAAAAGCATGTGTTTGTGGAGGGCTGGACTGTGAGTCCTGAGGAGGAATAAACTCTCTGAAAAGTGGCAATAGCTGCAGCAGCTTCATTGGTGGCTGGATGACCGAAAGAATGGGAACCATACTGGAGAAACTTCTCAGACTCTGCAAAAGAAGAGCTATCCTCAGAACTGGAGCTGGGAATCCAGCCCAAAAGAGTGAGTGGGTTCACAAGAGTCAGAGAGGGTTATTATGAGAAACCTTTCCAAGTAGATTTCAATTTTGGAGAAATACCAGCTTGTAAATTCGTCTCAGACATTTAAAATGCATTGGACGCCACCACAGCACTGGCTGTCAATTCAGCCAGCATTTACTGAGCAGCAGTTGTGTGTCAGATGCTGTTCTTATGGGGCACACATCTATTATCTCATTCAATCCTCAAAAACACCGTTTGGAAAGTTTTACTCTTATTCTCCTCTTGGAGGAGATTAGTGTTCTGGGAGGTTATGTTCCTGAGTTGATGTCACATAGGTAGCGCAAGGAAACACTGGAATTTGAATCCCAAGTTTTTAAATTTTATTAGCTTTCATTTCTTGAATGAAAAATTGCAAATGCAGATACACTGATGATTCACTATTATTTCTGAAAATATAGTAATTCTAATTGAAAGACTGAGTGGTACAGGGGAGCTGGAGCTCCATTGTCCCATGAAGAGTACCTTGCCCTTGACAACACAGTTTAAAATGGGGGTGATGGCTTTCTCTCAGGTCTCATCTGCACATTTATATCTTTCTTATTCAGAAATAAGGTTGTGTGCTCCCCACAGCAAATTGCCCACCCTTCTCAAACATTCAGGCTATACCCAATCCTAATGCATCTTCTCCCACATAACAACTAATGACAGTCCGACTACTAACACAAGCCAGCATACAATTACAAAATTTCAAATACTTGATTTGTATTTATACTTTTTATTAAAACATCAAGAGGGCAATTTGATATCTTTCTTATAATTATTATCTGTTAGAATTTTCTCATTCAGGATTATTCCTTTGAGGAAAGAAAGCATTTTCTCCATTCTCCCTCTATAACCTTTGGTTTCCACCCCTGCCCTCCAGGCTTGTATGCCATTCATTTGGCATTCCTTCACTGAGTCAATGAACATCACTCATTCACACTTTCAGTATGTGTTTATTGAGTATCTACAACATGCTAAGCACCTTGCTAGTTACTGATGAACCAATTATAATTCTGAGCCAACCACTGTGCTTGGCTCTGTAGGTACAGAGATGTCATGTAAGACAGCATCACGATATCATGAGCAAATGCAGTATAATAGGAGATGTGATAGCGTTTCAAGTAGGATACAGGGGAGATGTACGAATATTTACATCTCTAATGTTACTAGTGCTCTTATTAGTTATAATATATAATAGACAGTTATTACATAGGATGTATCACTTTATCTAGGGGTCACAGCATAATATGTCAGGTAAAAGTGACCACCAGATGGTCACTGCATGAGCCTGGGTCCCCAGAGAAGCAGCAGCTAAGAGAGGATGTAATGTGCAAGCACATCATTAAGGGAAAGATCTGAGAGACAAAGTGCAATGCGATGCGAGGGAAATGGGGAAAGCTGTCGGACTGCATGTCTGGCCCTGAGTCAGGGAAAGAGGAGAGTTGGGTGGAAGTATCCTAGACCACTCTATGGCCTTGGATGACAGAGTCCAAGTCAGCCTCAGAAGGAACGCCAGTCTTCCGGAAAAGGGTCTGCCTTAACATCTTCGCTGCCCTCCGTCAAGGTCTGAGTGGAGCTGGGGGGAAGCAGTCAGAGCTCAGCAATGGAGACCCTTGGTCAACTCTGCTCCCCATAACTGCAGGCAACCAACCCTCCAGGCAGAGAGGCCAGATTAAAGGATTTGCTTAAAGCAGTTTGGAGCATTTGAAGAGATCACCAAGCTCAAAATGGTTGGAGTATAAGGAACATTTGGGTAGGGAAAGGAGAAGCAAGAAGGCAGGTATTGAGAAAGAATACTGGAGAGGGTCAGTAGGCAGATTACAGCCTAATGTGTAAATCTAAAGGATTTGGGCCATGAGGAGACATGGGAGAATCTTAAGTAGGGAAGGAACCTAATCAGGTTTTAATAAATCAGTGGATGGATTAGAAGATGTGAAAGAGAGGAAGAGTAGGTGGGAAAACGTATGTTCCAAATGATCACAACAACACTAGAAATGCAGAGGCTCAGGAAGGTATTTGCAAGTAGAACAAACATCGCTGGATTACCAGGTATGCGGGAGGAGTCTCTGATTCCCAGCATTCTGGTTTGGGACTAGACAGTGGAGCTGTTCTCTTAGCCAGGGACTGCATGGAGAGACACTAGTTTTGGGAATGAAAGAGTCTTGGACAGTGTGGTCTTTGAGGTGTCTCAGCACTGTTTCACCCAGTGCTCTAAAGATAACTTGAGGCTTCAGTTGCGTGCTGAGGAGCTGTGAGCCTTTCCTCCTCAGGAGACATTTTAATGACCCAGCACCGTTGGCTGACTTCCTCCAAACTTGTCGGGGGAAGGTACTCCTGAGCTTGCTTCTCTTGCATCCCTGTCTCTCTTTGACCTTTGTCTACTTAGCAGAAGTTAGTCAAGAGAAAAGCAGCCACAGATTAATGTAAGGACTATGAGATCATGAGATTGCAGAATGAATTTCTCACCAAAGGGACAAGGTCCTCTGTCTGCCCCATCCTTGTCTTTGTCTTTGCTTTGGGAGACACAGCCTTGCACTCCGCAGACCGATATGTGGAGTGAATCTACAGACACTGGGCAAGACAGCCTTATCTCTGGACAGCTGCTGATGGATGGATGGTGAAACACATCAGACTTCCTTGCCCGGGCAGGGCAGAAATCATCCACAGAAATCATCAGAATCTCTAACAAAACAATGTGTTTTGCTTCCAGACTTCCTTCCTGTTACCTAAGTTTCATGTCATTAATCCAGACTACAGAAACATTGCCAGCCAAAACTGTATGCATAAATCACACAACCTTTGGGCCAGGGGGAAGAGACAGAAAGATCGGTGTGATTATCGGGGGAGTGTGAAGAGGGTTTTAAGTACTTAGTTGTGCTAAGTACTTCATAATGTTTCTTGTTCCTCTCCCCTTTCCTCCTTCTCCTCTTCTTCATCTTCTGCATCTTCATCTTTACCTGAATCCTTAGTGATCAGTCCACTTCTTGGTTCAAAGCACACTAATGGCTTCCATCTTGTTCATCATTAAAAACCCAAGCCTATACCTTGGCCTACAAGGCCTGGCACCCACTCAAACCCTCCTACCTCTAGGTATCCCTTTGCCTTCCCCTAACTTCTTCCCTCAGCTCCAGCCACACTGACCCCTTTGCTGCTCCTAGAGTCCTTGGCTCTGGCCTCAGAGCCTTTGGATTTGTTGATTCCTCTTCCTCCCAACAACCGCGTGTCACCTGGCAAGTTCCTAGCAATCTGCCTGGCTTCAAAATTGCAACTCTTGTTCCCTCATCGTCCACATCCCCTGCCCTGCTGTAATTTTATTCATCGACCTTATCACTTTCCAGTATACCATATAATTTCATTATTTTCATCCATCAGGAGTCTCTCTGTACTAAAGTATAAGGCATGGAGATTTGCTACTTTGATTTCCTGCTGTGTCCTCATCACATTACAACAGGGCCAGGCTCTAAAGAGGCAAATATTCACGATTCCCATTCACAGATGGGTGGCTTAACCGAGAAAACCAAAATCATTTTCCCAGGTCACATAGTTAGTAAACAGCAGGGTTTATAATCAAACCCAGGTCTGTCTGGCCCAAGACTCACGTTCTTTATGCCACTGTAGGTTTCCTTCCTCTCCAAACTGCCAGCTAAATACTTTCATAGGATCAGGGATGAAGAGGGGTGGGGTGGGGACAGTTGCCATTCAGAGAACTGCTTCTCTCTAGACTTGGAGTTCTCGGTCCGGGAGCCAGACTGTGAGGGACCTGTGTGAAAGGCCAAGAAAGGAAAGAAATGGTACCAAGGACAAAGTGGGGGATCTGCATGACCTCCCTGGAAAGCTCTTTCCCCACACCCTGGCTGGATCGCAGGCACACAGACTGTGGGAAAACTAGTGACACACACGTGGCAGCCAGGGGTTCCTTTTAGACCAGCATTCACCGACGTCTAATTGGAGTTCACGGTTTCTTAACAGAGGCTGCTTTGCGGTTCAGAAATAGGAGTTAAAATACTGCGAATGGTGCAGTTTTTTTGAGAAATGTCACTCCTTAGCAGGACTGCGTTTCAATATTCTTTCCATGTTTGGTTGGTGTGTGTATGCAATGTTTTTAAAAAAATTATACGCCTCCTCGCATCAGCCCCTGGTGGCAGGTTGTGTCTGAGTCTGTTCAGAGGATCTGGCAGAAACGGTATTGAACCATATTTCAATGCAGCTTTCTGTGCTGCACATAACCTACATTTCTGTAGCAATCGGTTAGGAGCAGGGCAGTTCCTGGCACTCACAGCTGACACGGAGTCCTGGGGAGCCCTGGCTCCCTTCTCCCTTCCCTCTGTGGGGCGTCAGGGAGGAAAGGTCAGAGGCTAGACTCAGATCATTACTGCCTCAGGAATGAGCGCTTTCCTCTGAGGACCCCTGGAGTGTAATTCATTTCTTCTGTCTGTCTTCTCAAGTATTAACAAAGTCAACAAAAAAAAGGATTTTTTTTCTCCCCCATCAGGACTTGCCAGCCCTGGAGGAGAGCTGTCAGCATGAATTTTAATCACAATGTCTATTTTTCAGCCCTGAATTTTCCATAATCAATTTCTTTTTTTTGTTTTTGTTTTTGTTTATTAATTGAAAGTGAACACGTAGAGAGTTTGAGAAGTGCTGCATCTTGACCCCTAGGAGACAGCTCATTCGCTTTCAGAACATGGCTGGCGTGCGCTTCTCCACAGAGCCCAGCCTTATGTAAGAAGTACATTAGAAGCTGGGTTTTTTTTTTTTTTTTTTTTTTCTTTTTGGGAGTGATTCACCCTGTGCTTCTTTAAATGGGTCAGTTTGTGCTGTAAATTTACACAAAAGAGTCAAATCCTCTCCACTTATTTATTTATTTCAGGGACAAATCTGTAGAGGAGACAAGACACATGTGGATTCTCCTTATATCGACCTTTCTTTGTTACTGTGCCTCCGCGGTGCCCTGGTTTGTTTTCCTCTGATTTCTCTACCCCATGTACCTTCCTGCGTGAAGGGGAGGGGACTGTGAGGCAGGGGGCCAAGGCCACCAGCGACCCGTGGCCGTGGCCATGTGACTGCTGCGAGCCGAAGGGCCTGTGCTGACGGCATCTGATTAGGCACGGATAGAGTGTTCGGTTTGTTTGTCTGTGTGGTGGTTTCTCTGCCAGGATTTAATGAGGGGAGGTCAGTGTCTCAGGGATGAGAGCAGCTCATCCTTCCATTGTTCTTCTACTTGACACTCCTCAACCCCACTTGGCCTATTTACTGACTGCATGTTTGCTAGGATGACTGTAACGAAGGGCACGGGCTGAGTGACACAGACAGCAGCAGTTTAATCGCTCACAGCTCTGGAGGCTAGAAGTCCACGATCAAGGTGTCCCCAGGCCATGCTCCCTGGGAAGGTGCTGGGAAGGATGCTCCAGGCCTCTCACACGGGTAGTTTCTTCACTTGTGGCAGCCTAACTCCGATCTTCACATGGCCTTTCCCACCATAGATGTGTCTGTATCTAAATTTCCCTTTTCTGTAAGGACCATGGTTGCACTGGACGAGATCCATCCTACTGTAGTATAACTCAACTAATTACCTCTGCAATGACTGTATCCAAATAAGGTCATAAGGTCATATTCTGAGTTAAGGGGGCATAATTAAATCCACAACACTATTGCACAACAATCCTTTTTATTTCTTGTTGTTTAACACATTATCCCTAACCTTGGTGCTCTACACCAGGGTGGCTCAGTGGGTTAAGTATCTGACATCAGCTCAGGTCATGATCCTAAATTCCTGAGATCAAGTCCTGCATTAGGCTTCTTGCTCAGCGGGGAGTCGGCTTCTCCTTCTGCCCCACCCCCACTCGTTTTCGTTTTCTCTCTCTCTCTTTCTCCATCCCTCAAATAAATAAATAAAATCTTAAAAAAACAAATAAACTTGGTGCCCTAAACATTTACCATCTCACAGTGACTGGGGGTCAAGAGTCCAGGTACGGTGTAACTAGGTTTTCTGGCTCTGAGGTTTTTGTAAGTCTTCGGTCAAGTCTGCCTGGGGGGTGAATCTCCCCTCATCTCCCTCAAGTGCTTGTTGGCAGGATCTGGTTCCTGGTGAGTTGTTGGAATGAGGGTCTCCATTCCTCAGGGCATACTGGCCAGAGGCATTTCTGGGTGTGGGCAGCTCACAACTGAGCAAACAAGCAAGAAGGCAGGAGACAGTGTGGGAAGCAACCACAGAGAAATCACAGTCTTCTATAACCTAATCATGCAGTAACACTGTCCATATTCCATTTGTTAGAAATAAGTCGCCAGATCCAGCCCATGCTCAAGGGGAATAGGGGGCGCCTGGGTGGCTCAGTGGGTTAAGTGTCAACCTTCAGCTCAGGTCATGATTCCCAGGGTCCTGCGATTGAGTCCCACATCGAGCTCCCTCCTCAGCAGGAGCCTGCTTCTCCCTCTACCTGCTGCACCCCAGCTTGTGCTGCCTTTCAGTGGGGGGTGGGGATGGCACCAGGACACCCAAACCGGCATACAGAGATCTTAGGTAGCACTTCCAAAGCTGCTTACCTTGGTCAGCCCTCTGGGTCATCCGTTTTCATGAAAACCAGTACATGTTTGCACCCAGCTAGTTTGCTTTGCCTGCTTCTTGACGGTAGACATTCTGGGGTCTGCTGACCTCTTCATTTTTTTACTTCCTCTATTCCTTTTAGTCCAAAATAACAGCATTTCTACTGCTATAGTTGTCTTAAAATCTCTGAGAGATTTCTGTGACTCTTACTGGGGTTTGTTATACTAAAAAAAAAGTACTGCCCTGAAATGTCTTAGAGAAAGCCTCTCTAGCTTTGGGCCCTGTTGAGAAGACAGAGACAAAGCTCTTACACTTCCCAGAGGCCCTGTTATTCCACTGGGACAACGTGTGTGTAATACCCTTACTCTTAGCAGCAGCCTCTGGGTGGGACAGACTAACAGTCTGACCCTTTGATCATTTGGAAGTCTTCACCAAAGGTAATGCTGTCTCATTCAGCTTTATCTCTAGACCGTATTTTCCTGACTACGTGGAAGCCATTTCTTAATTTGCACATCTTTTGCTGTCCAGAGACACTGGCAATTTTCAAAGTCATCAAGTCTTGGCTCTTTATCATAGAGCAGTTCTCTTCTTTCAATCTGTCACTCTGGCAGTTGACTGTAAGCAATAAGAAAAGGCTACAATAGGGCTTGATCCCCAAATTCCTTAGTGCTGGTCAAGACCAAGTTGTGAGGTGGAAAATGTACTTTAACAGCCACTGCCCACCCCCAAAACACACAGGGAATAAATACAGATGCTCTCTGCAGCATCTCCCTGCTCTACTCCCCCCACCCCCCATCAGCTTCACTGCCCTTTGCTGTTCCTGACTACTTAGGCCAACACTTTTAGTACCCCCAGCTTGCAAAGATCTTGTTTCTAAAAGCTCAAGTATGTTAGATTCAAGTCCTTGGACACTTAGAGATCTGTAATGATAGATTCATCTTACAAGCAAACCATCGACAGTGCTGTAGTTAGCTAATATGTTATCCCCGCTACATTATCTCAGTGAAAAGATATATACTTTAAGGAGTAGTAAATTCATATAGTTATATAAAGTTATAAATCTAATGATTTACATTTGACTAGCTTTTCCACGAATTTTACCATTTATTGTTTACAAAGGTAATCCATTTGTTCCTCACAAAAGTCCTCCTATATAGGAGATGTCCTAACCCCAATTTAGAGGGTATAAAACTGGGGCTCGGGAAGGGCAAGTCATTTTCTCTGTGTTTTCTATCTGACTTAGATGGTGTCGAGTGGCACCAGGACTCCAGACTCCATCCCTTGTACTTCCTCTGCATTACAGATGTCCTGCAGAGACACTGTAAAGGGGACAGTTCCTTGGCGTGGGGATCGTGGCGGATTTTCACTAGGATGATTTCTACATGTGGCTGATTGTCTCTACATCACTGAGTTGGCCTACTACAGACACTGCAATGACTTCTGCAGTGCAGACTCTGTTTTGTTTTGGTCCAGACCTGGGTTGCCTGGAGAACGCTGCATCAGAGCATGGTCTCCCTGAGACTCTCTGAGAGCATGTGCTGGCTTTCTTGATCCTCTTCCTTGACCTATCAGTACATGGATGAGACACTCTGTTTGCAGAAACGTATGGATGGCTTTCAATAGTGGATTTGGACACTTCCTGAAAGGTTTGACTGGTTTGTAGTTGGTGCTGATTAGCAAATGAGTGGAGCCTGAAGGGGAACACAAAAGAGAGGAAAAGGAAGTTAGTACAGAATCCTCTCACAAACTTCTTGATCTGTACATTTGTCATTTTGGAGTTTGTGGAAATTTAGGTGGGCTGACAGAATACTGCTGAATTTGGAATTGAATATTTCAAAGGACGTGGTCTGCCCCAGCTCCAGGAATTCAGCGTGTGGGAGGTGAAAGAGCCTGTGGAATGGCTATGTCCATATTTTCATTGAATAGATGAAGAAGTTGAGGCTTGGGGGTGTGGGGATGAAGCTACACTTGCAGTGGAGCAATTTAGCAGTAAATCCAGGCTTAGATCCTAATTGAATGCTTTTCCTGAGTTCACTTGTTGCATAGCACGTTTTGGGGGTTTGATAGTAAATAGTAATTGTCAAATAATGTGTTAAGAAAATGGCACTATCGTTGAAGTCCTATTTTTACCACTAGCAGGCCAACCCAAGTACCAGAGTCCTCCCTGCCCCCTTGATGACTCCTGCATTGGTACAGACCCTATGCCTCCTCTGTCAGCTTCCGGCTCTCCTCTTTTCTATCTATCCCAGCCTGGCATCTCTCCCTGCAAGCTGGCTACATTCCATCCCACCATCCTTCACAATCCCCTTCCCAGCAATCTGCTTCATACAGTATTTCTTTTCTGTTTTTTTTCACTCTGGTTCCCTGTCCTTCCTTTCTTATGAGCTCACCATGGATCCCACCAACACATGCTTCTGCCAACTCATTCCTTTGCTTCTGCAACTGTGCTTTGTGGACTTGAACACCTCTCTGCCTAAGGGCTGCCTTGAGGAGTGGCTTTTCCCCTCTACATTGCTGACCTAGGCATAGTAGGCATCATTTGGAGTTGCTGGCCTCCAGTTTCTCAAAAGACATGTGCTCCAGGACATTTACATGTGAGCTGAAGGAGAAGAAGACAGTATATCAAGAGTTTGGATATTTCTTCTTTCCTGATCCCTGAGCTTAGAGGCACTGAAATGTTAGAGAGAGAACTATACATTATTTGAGCATAATAGTGGCCATTCTTTCCATAAAGTGCACCCATTATTTTTCTTCACTTTGTTTTGCCGTTTGAGGAAAGTTACTGGATTTTACATGGTTGTGGAATTTATTTAAAAAAAAAAGGGAACTCTGCAAAAAGCCTGGGAAGATGGCAGAGAAGTAGGATCCTAGGTTCATGTCATGTAAATATACCTAGATCACAGCCACATCAGTGCAACTAACCCAGAAAATAACCAAAATGTATCAGAACAACCTCTCTACAGTCAAGCATAGTGGGGAGGCCATATTGAAAATGGTAGAAGGGCAGAGATGTGGTCAGGAACTAAACTTCCTGTGAGAACAACCATAAATAGGAGGGACACCAAGAGCATGTTGAAGATTGAAGGGCAAGGAGCACACCACACACCCAGACATGGGGGGACCTGTCCTGGGAAGATGAGTCCCCATAACAATTAGCATAAAGAACCAGAGGGACTTAACTATGCTAGTTTTTATAATCAGTGGGGCTTAACTCTGAGTACTTTAAAAATCAGCAGGCTTAGCAATGGGAGAGCAACAGAGCAATAGGAAACTGAGCCTCTGCTCTTAAAGATCCAGCATAACAAACAACCCTGTGGATACAGCATAGAAGTAGCAGGGGTATACTGAAAGGATGTTTATTTCCTAATCTCAGAACATGCACTAGATGTGGAGGAGTCTTTATGAAACTTATCCAAGGACAAAAGAGCTAGCAGGTGCCATTTCTTCTCACCTCCCAACCTTCAGCCTAGATATCCTGACACCTGCCAGAACCAATGTGTGAACACTCGCTACCTAGATTGCTAAAAGCACACCCTGCCCCTATGTTCTCCTGTGGATCTGCTTCAACCAACCTACCCCACTTGGGGGAGTCCTAAGATGATACCTGACATTCTTCAGGCAGCCCCAACAGTGACTAGGACTTGCCCTAGGTAGAGAGAAAGATAACCACACACACCAGTTTGACTGGAGCCCCAGCAGTGGGTTGGAGGCAGATATTTGATCTCACTATGAGCCCAACCCACCAACAAAAAACCCATGCGGTAAGGGGAAAGATCCCTGTAGCTTAGGGTCACTGCAACCCCAACAGACTGACTAAAGACAGACATCTGATCTAACCCAACTACAAGCCTAAGGCAGCCCCAGACTGTTCCCTAAGGCACAAGTACCAAACCCTGCCCACAAAAGACAAAGGAGACCATTGTAGCCAACTGGACTGAAAGCAAAAGCATCTCAATCACAACAGTAGGGGGCACAAAACACACATAAGAGATACCCCCAAATCACCTGGATCTCAGGAACAGAGGACACTGCACTGTGGGGCACTAAAGGACCTCTTCTTCGTAAGGCCAGTACTTCCAAGACCAGGAGACATAGCTGGCTTTTCTAAACATAGAAACAAACACAGAGAATTAGACAAAATGAAGAGATAGAGGAAAACATCCCAGATGAGAAAGTAGGACAAAATCACAGCAAAAGAGCTAAATAAAATGGAAATAAGTAATATTCTTGATAGGAAATTCAAAGTAATGGTCATAAAGTTACTTACTAGACTTGGGAAAAGAATGGAGGATCTCAGTGAGAACTTCAACAAAAAGATAGAAAATATAAAAATTAACCAGAGATGAAGAACTAAATAACTGAAATTAAAAATACACTAGAGGAAATAACAAATAGATTAGAGAAAGCAGAAAAACATATCAGCAAGCTGGAAGACAGAGTAATAGAAAGGAACCAAGCTGAACAGCAAAAAGAAAAAAAAGAAAGATTAATAAAAACAAGAATAGACTAAGGAACTCAGCATCATCATCAAGCATAATAACATTCATAGGGATGAATATGAATAATATAATAACATTATAGGGATCCTAGAAGGACATGAGAGGGAAAGAGGGTCAGAAAATTAATTTGAAGAAATAATAGCTGAAAACTTTCCTAATTTGGGGAGGAAAACAGAAATCCAGATCGAGAAGGCACAGGGAGCCCCCAACAAAATCTACCCAAGGAGGTCCATTCAAGATACATAGAAAGTAAAACAATAAAAATAGTGAGAAAGAATTTTAAAAACAACAAGAGAAAAGAAAATAGTTACATACAAGGGAAACCCCATAAGACTATTAGCTGATTTTTCAGCAGAATTTTGCAGGCCAGAAATGAATGGCATAATATATTCAAAATGCAAAAAGTTAACAACAACAACAACAAAAAAAACACCTTCAGTCTAAAGTAGTCTATCCAGCAAGGCTATTGCTCAAAATTAGAAGATAAATTAGAAGATAAAGAGTTTCCCAGACAAACAAAAGTTAAAGGAGTTCATCGCCATGAATCTAGCCTTATAAGAAATGTTAAAGGGAGTTCTTAGAGTAGAAAGAAAAGTAGTAAGAATGTTATGAGAGGACAAAAAAAATTTCACGGGTAAGTGCAAACATAGTAAAAATAGTAGATTAATCAT
Organism: Mustela putorius furo; assembly: GCF_011764305.1. NCBI lineage: Eukaryota > Metazoa > Chordata > Mammalia > Carnivora > Mustelidae > Mustela > Mustela putorius. The sequence continues at coordinate 2,644,786 of NW_025422118.1, forward strand.
ATATAAACAGTATGGAGATTAAACCACAAAGTTGTGAAATCAATCTTATCTATAAAAATCAGTCAGAGGGTTTGCAAAATAAAAAAGATCAACAAAATTGAAAAAAAATTAGCTAGACTAATCAAAGAGAGAGAGAAGATTCAAGTAAATAACAGCAGAAACAAAAGAGGAGAAATAATAACCAGCTCCACAGAAATACAAAGAAATATAAATAATATGAAGGATTATATATTTTACATGAAAGATTATATGCCAATGTTTGAACAATGCAGGAGAAATTGATAAATTCCTGGAAACATTTAACCTTCCAAAACAGAATCAGGGAGAAATAGAAAATTTGGATAGAATGATTATTACCAATAAAATTGAATCAGTAATCAAAAAACTCTCAACAAACAAAAGTCCAAGAACAAATGACTTCACAGGTGAATTCAGTCAAACATTTAAAGAAGAGTTAATATGTATTCTTCTTAAACTATTCCAAAAATTAGAAGAGGAAAGAAAGCTTCCAAAATCATTCCATGAGGCCAGCATTACCCTGATGCCAAAAATCAGATAGACACTAAAAAAAGAGATAACTATAGTCCAATATCTCTGATAAACAGATGCAAAGATCCTCAACATAATACTGTCGAACCAAATCCAACAGTCATTAAAAAAAAATTTATCACAATCAAGGGGGATACTAGGATGGTTCAATACTTGCAAATCAATATGATACAGCACATTAATAAGAGAAAGGACATAAGACCATATGACTATCTCACTAGATGCAGAAAAAGCATTTGACAAAGTACAACAGATATTCTATTCATGATAAATACTCTCAACAAAGTAGGATTAGAAGGAACATACTTCAATTAATAAAGGCCATAAATGAAAAACTCACAGCTAACAATATACTCAATGATGAAAAAAACTGAAGGCTTTCCCTCTGACATCAGGAATAAGACAAGGATGTCCACTCTCACCACTTTTATTCAACATAGTACTAGAAGTCTTAGCCCCAGCAGTGAGACAAGAAAAAAAAAATAAAAGAAATAAAACTTTCACTATTTGCAGATGACATGGTATTATACAGAAAAAAAACCCAAAGACCCCACCAAAAATTACTGGAACTGATAAATGAATTCAATGAAGTTACAAGATACAAAATCAATATACAGAAATTTATACACTAAAAATGAATTAGCAGAGAGATAAATTTTTAAAAATCCCATTTGCAGTTGTCCCACAAAGAATAACATACCTAGGAACAAATTTAATCAAGGAGGTGAAAGTCCTGTATTCCAAAAACTATAAAAAACTGATGAAAGAAATTGAAGATGACATAAACATGGTCATGAAGTGGGAGAACCAATATTGTTAAAAATGTCTATACTACCCAAAGCAATCTACAGATTTAATGCAATCCCTACCAAAACATAAACATTTTTCACAGAACTAGAACAAATAATCCTAAAACTTATATGGAACCACAAAGACCCCAAATAACCAAAGCGATATTGAAAAAGAAGAACAAAACTGGAGGTACCATGACCACTGATTTCAAGACATATTACAAAGCTCTAGTAACCAAAACAGTATGACACTGGCACAAAAATAGACACATAGATCAATATAACAGAATAAAAAGCCCAGAAATGAGCCCTTGCTTTTATGATCAATTAATCTACAACAAAAGGGGCAAGAATATACAATGGGAAAAAGCCTCATCAACAAATGGTATTGGAAAAATTGGACAGCTTCCTGAAAAAGAATGAAACTGGACCACTTTCTTATGTCATACACAAAATAAACTCAATATAGATTAAAGGCCTAAATGTGGGACCTGAAACCATAAGACTCTCAAAAGAAAACCTAGGTAGTAACCACTTTGATATCAGCCATAGAAACATTATTTTAGACATGTCTCCTTTGGCAAGGGAAACACAAGCAGAATTAAACTATTTGGACTATACCAAAATGAAAAGCTTTGGCACAGACCATCAACTAAATAAAAAGAAAATCTACAGAATGTGAAAAGGTATTTGCAAATGATATATCTGATAAGGGGTTGATATCCAAAATATATAAAGAACGCATACATCAACACCGAAAACCCCCAAATAATCCAATTAAAAATGTGCGGAGGGAGGCATCTGGGTGGCTCAGTGGGCTAAAGTCTCTGCCTTCGGCTCAGGTCATGATCCCAGGGTCCTGGGATTGAGCCCCGCATCAGGCTCTCTGCTCGGTGGGGAGCCTGCTTCCTCCTCTCTCTCTCTGCCTGCCTCTTTGCCTACTTGTGATCTGTCTGTCAAATAAATAAATAAAAATCTTAAAAAAAAAAATGTGTGGAGGACACGAACAGACATTTTTACGAAGAAGACATACAGAGGTGTAACAGATATATGAAAAGATGATCCACACCACTCATCACCAGGGAAATGCAAATCAAAACAACAATGAGATATCTCCTCACACCTGTCAAAATGGATCAAATGACAAACAGGAACAGTAGCATAACAGCAAGTGTTGGGAAGGAGCTGGAGAAAAGGGAGCCCTTGTACACTGTCAGAGGTCATGTAAACTGGTGCAGCCACTGGAAAGCAGTGTGGAGTTTCCTGAAGAAATTAAATATAAAAATGCCATAGATAATGGATAAAGAAGACGTGGTGTGTATATAAAATGGAATATTATTCAGCCATGGAAACAAACGAAGTCTTATCCTTTGCAAGAACGTGGGTGGATCTAGAGGGTACAATGCTACATGAGTGAAATGAGCTAGTCAAAGACAAATACTGTATGCTTTTACTGATATGTGGAATTTAAGAAACAAAATAAATGAACGAGGAAAGGAAAGAGACAAACAAAAAAGGTAGAGAATGAACTGGTGATTGCCAGAGGGAGGTGGGTGAAAAGATCGATGAGTAAGTGAAAGGGATTAAGAGAACACTTATCATCAGGGGCACAGGGGTGGCCCAGCCAGTTAATCATCAGACTCTTGGTTTCAGGAGGTTATGATCTCAGGGTCATGAGATCAAGCCCCACGTTAGGCTCCATGCTGGGTGTGGAGCCTGCTTGAGATTCTCTCTCTCCCTGGACTTGCCTCTCTGTGTGCCCTCTCTCTAAAATAAATAAATAGATAAAATCTTTAAAATAAAGAGAGCACTTACCTTGATAAGCACTGAGTCATGTATAGAATTGTTAAATCATTATGTTGCACACCTGAAACTAATATACAAATGTATGTTAATTATACTTGAATTATATATGCATATATATACATAATATATGTATATAATATATGTATACATAATATATGTATATATATAATATATGTATATAAATATACATAAAAGAATGTATAAAAGAAATATGGTTTATATCTGAAAACATATCTGATTTCAAATACTTCTGGTGTTTCTAGACCAGCACTGTCCAGTAGAACTCCCTGTGATGATGGAAATGACTTGTCTTTGTTCTATACAATGTAGTAGCTGCTAGCCACATGTGCCTGTGGAATACTTAAAATGTGGCCAGTATGGCTGAGGAACTGAATTTTTAATTGTATTTAATTTTAATTATCTTACATTTAAATAGCCACATGTAACTACTGGGTATGGCAGTGGACAGTATAGTCTGGATAATGTTAGCTTTTTTTTTTCCTTTTGGCATGAGGGAATATTGCACACCCATCAAATATTAGCATTCATCCCACCCCCACTATGTTTGTGTAGTATGCCATTGTTTCCCATGATTCTTCTCCTGTCCTGAAGACATGTAGAACGAGAGCTGCCCTTGGGTTCCAGAAACCATGTCTTACTTCAACACCCTGTTTTTCTTTCTGCCAATTACATAAGATACAGTAATCTACTGAGCCTAAAGCATGGGCCCATGTAGCAGAGTAATACTAATACTAGTAATGATAATAAGAGACAACATTGATTTGTTGTTCCATATGGACGCGGTATTTTATACTTCCATGTATACTAACTTATTTCAATTTCACAGCAGCCTGTGAGACCCATACTGTTATTATATCACCCTCATCTAATGGATCAGGAAACTGAATTAAAGACCCCAAAGCTACTGAGTGCAAGATCTGTGATTTGAGGTCTGGCTTTTAATGGTAGAGCTCATTCTCTGACAACTTCAGCGTCCACTGTTTTTACTAGGATTCTGTTATTCATGATAAATGATGTATTGAGTCCATGGCCACATGACTGAACTCAACAGCCTCTCCTCCCTGCTACAGAGGTCATGATGTCATTTGGCTCAAAGCCTTAACCCACTAATCTCATGGTAGATCTTTCCAGCATGGCCAGCCTCCATCTTGAAATTATGTAGGGATTCACTACGAGTCACCTCATTAGCGTATGCTGTCAGGACCCACTATGAATAACAAAGGCACTCCTACCATTTTACTGATGTCTTTCTTCCTGTGCGAAAGCCTTTTAGTTTGATGTAGTCCTAATTGTTTATTTTTGCTTTTGTTTCCCTTGCCTTGAGGAGACAGAGCCAGAAAAAAAAAAAAAAGAAAAATGTTTCTAAGGCTGATGTCAAAGAGATTACTGCTTAGGTTTTCTTCTGGGAGTTTTATGGTTTCAGGCATCACATTTCGGTCTTTAATCCACTTTGAGTTTATTTTTGAGTATGGAGTGAGAAGGTAGGCCAATGTCACTCTGGCACATAGCTATCCTGTTTTCCCAACGCTATTTATTTACTGTATATTCTTGCTTCCTTTGCCATAGATTAATTGACCATTAAAAATATGGGTTTATTTCTGGGCTCTCTAGTCTGTTCTATTTATCTGTGTCTGTTTTTGTCCTAATACCATACTGTTTTGATGACTATAGCTTTGGAATGTGTCTTGAAATCTGCTTTGTTTTCCTCATTGTACGCTGTTGTTTCCTTTGCCATAGATGAATTGACTATCCTTTTTATGGTGACGGAAGGTAATTATTTGTGTCATGGTGAGCATTTCATGATGTATATATTGTTCACCTGGATCTAATATAATATTGTATGCCAATTATATTTCATCTAAAAAATAAATGAATAAAGAAGTACACACAGGGAACAAAAGCCAAACATCACTTTGAATATGTTAGAAACAGAAACAAAAAACAAAAAGCAAAAACACTCCTAACAAATTGGGAAATTCCAAGTGCTTATTTCCACTCCAGGAACCTGGAACAGAAATAAATAAATAAATAAATTCTTTATTATATAATGGCTACTTCATAAATTTTCCTTTTAAGTTATTAAGAGTTAAGGATGAGGACAGAAGAATCTCTATTTTTTTTTTAAGATTTTATTTATTTATTTGACAGAGAGAGATCACAAGTAGGCAGAGAGGCAGGCAGAGAGAGAGGGGGGAAGCAGGCTCCTCGCTGAGCAGAAAGCCCGATGTGGGGCTCGATCCCAGGACCCCAAGATCATGACCTGAGCTGAAGGCAGTGACCTAACCCACTGAGCCACCCAGGCGCGCCTAATTTTTTTATAGTTACTGGACTTATTCACGTTTACTGTCTGATTTAATCCTCATGACTCTAACATGTGGAAGATACCATTGATGTCTTTGTTTTATAGACAGATAAGCTGAAACTAAATAAAGATAAAAACATGGTATAAAAATATCCAACTAATAATAATGAATGTTGGAGTTTAAAATCAAGTTTTCTAACTTTAAATCATAAGCACTTTGAATCTATAAGAATAGTAGATAGAGATAAGAATAGAGATGCTTTGAATGTTCTTAGTTACTTTTCTTTATCTGTAAATGAAGGCCAGGAGTGGATTTGTCCAAGATATAGGACAGGGAACGAAGGAATTTGAGTATCTGGGAATTAGGCTTTTCCCCAGTGTGCCAATCGATTCCTTCTCTGGTCTCCTGTGTTTATTTGGAGAAGGCTATGCATTGATTCTGTATCAGGCCTTATTGCAGGATGAAATACAGAAATCGAGTCCCAGGCTATCTGTAGGGAGGACAGGCAGTCAACAGAAGATGACCATATGATGTACTTGGGGAAACAGTAGAGGAAAACACTTAGGATGGGTCCTGACAACGACTGGCTAGGGAAAAGGGCATAAGGAAAGATTTCCTGCAGGAGACAAAGTAGGAGCTGAGGCTTAGAAACAAACCAGGACTAACCAGGTCTCCAGATCTGTAAATGAATGGAAAAGGGATACTGGACTGTCACCTAGATCTGGGAGGCTGATGGGTCCCAATGATGCCCCAAAGCCTAGTGCTTTGCAGCTCCCTTGCTCTGTTTGCATCTGCCCCAGCTGTGACTAGAACATTGTAGGAGGAGTGGAATCCCCCCAGTAACAGGGTCTGGGATGTGAGGATGTGGGCCTCAGAAATGCTAGGGGTATACAGGTGTGTCAGGGCTCCACTGAGTTTTTCATCTATAAAATGAGGACTTTGGTCTTTCTTATGTGATCCCTGGGGTCTTTCTGTGTCTAACATTTCATTATTTTGTGATTTTATGAAAAATGTTTTGCAAAGCAAATGAATAGTGTAAACAAGATTATAGAGAGAATATTTGCCTTCTTAAGGGAATGAATTGTTCTCAAGCACTTTAGGAGCATTCATTTGCATATAAACAATGCAAATTCTATATAAACAGAGGCAGCTTGTTTTCTTAGGTGTTTTGGTAAGTTAATTACAAATCATTCTTGTCAACTTTCCTAGTCTGTGTGTATTAGGAGGTGATGGACTTGCATTCATTTTAAATATTCTATACTTTTGAATATTCTCGGCTTCTTGAGTGTTCATAATATCTTACTTTTCTCTGAATTAGCTTAAATTTCCTTAAATGATTTCTTTATTCAGTGGTCTATAAATATATAGGATTTGTTTTTCCAAGAAGGATTTGGAGAAATTCATCTTGCACTACCCATATGTTTGAGGGGCTGACAGAACTCCCCATTTTCAGTCCTCTTGGATTGGTAAGATCCAAAGTCTTGTCGTTTCTTTTAACTCCCAGTGTCTTGTGGTCTTTCTACATTTTTCTCCCTCTATACATTTGAGTGCTTCTCCCCTCCACCCCCATGCCATGTCACTCAGACTACATCAACTTCCACTAACAATTAACATTTTCCAAGTATTTTATTTGTCTAGATGAAATTCAAAGATGAAGGCATCACACAGAGGTAGCACCATGCACAGAACAAATCCATTTTCCTGGTTCCATCCTCTCCACGTTTCATCTCATCTCCCACATTTTTTTTTTTTTTTTTATTTTCTCTTTTTTCTCCAAACCCCTTTCTTCCGCTGCCTTTCACCATTCTCGGAATCAAGACACATTGTACCCCTTGTCTGAAGCATTGCAGTTTACTGATCACTTGCTGTGGCTTGGGCATTCCCTTCAGGTTTTCTTCTCTACTCCCGGGTGGCTGTTCAAAACCTTCCAAATACATTTGGTTGGGTCCAGGTAGGTTAAGGCAAGGATATTTTAAGGAAGCACGTTTCTGCCAAGAAGACTGGGAAAGGCTGGAGAAGCCTGGGGTGAAGGATGAGCTCCCTGGAAGAGAGTGTGCATACCTAGAAGCACGTGGGAGTGTGGCAGGTGTAGAAACTTCAAGTACCTCTCAGTGGTGGGAGTTTAGTGTGATTACAGGGAACAGTGACAAAAAGATGGAGCTGGAAAAGAAGACAGGGGTGTCATCACAAATGACTTTTGTGTATTCCACTTCTCTCCAGGAGGTGAGGTTCGGTGGGCTGAGGTCCAGAGCCAATGACCAAGAAAGAATTCTTGAGACTTCTTTGGTGCAAAATGGTGGTTTATTAAAGCACGGGGACAGGACCTGTGTGGGCAGGAAGAGCTGCGGCTGCCCCGGGTTGTGAGGGATGGCAGGTTATGTACCCCGAGGTTGGGGGAAGGTGAGGGGAAGGGAGGTTTCAATGGAGTTTTCATATGCTAAAGAGGGCCTACAAGGTGCCAGGATGTCCCAGGCCTACCGGAGGCCTTGCCCTTGTGGCTGGATCAATGTTGTCTTTAGACCATCCATTAACATTAAGATAGTAGGGAGACTTTTTGGTGGGGTGTCACAATCCTGCTATCAATCGTCTTTGTTAGTGAGATTTAGGACATTTGTAAGCCAAGGGAGTCTCCTGTCTAGCAGGATTGTGAGCTCTGCAAGTTAGCTATTTGCTTATTGCTCATGGCAGTCAGGGCTGCCTGAGGGATGCTACACATATGACTGAGGGGGAGCGGATGGAGAGAGGGTGCAAGGTGCCAGCTTTTGCTTTGTCTTCAGCCAGACTCATGTTCCCTCATCAGTGGGAACCCAGTGAAGCACTGCAACACCAGTGTAATGAGGCAGCAGAGCTGGTGTCAAAGATGCCAGAGAGAAGCCAAGTGTCCTGTCAAGGGCCTGGGATCAGGCATGGGCAGGGGGTGCAAAGGACTTGACATATTTCAGGGAGAAAAAGAAACAAACCTGGGAAAACAACTGAATTTCTGCCTTGAACTCCTATTTGTTGGGTTAGGGAAGGCAGGAAAAGAAAGAATAGAAATTGGGAGAAACTTGCTTGGGGAATGTAGTTTTTTATTTGTTTGGTTTTATTTTGTTTCTGGAAAACGTCGTTTAATTTAGTTTATCTGCATCCTGTGATAATAAACCGAGCAAAGATGACTAGTTCTTGGATGTCATTCATGACACATCTCAGGCAATAGATTGAGCACATTCAAAGCCATGACTGTTCAGCAGCATGTGTGTGGAAGGTGTCTGGAACATAGTTTCTCATCCAACACAACTAACACATTCTGGCCGCATCATTTCATAGAAATTGTGGCCCATGATTTCATTTCTCACGTCCCTGTAAACTTGCTCTCTGGGTTTCAGACACTAGGCTTCATCATAGCTGAGGACAGTCTGCTTTGTTTTTTAATTGGCTTATTGAACAGTTTAAATCCAGTGTGGGACAAACACATCAATTTTTCTTCAGTAGCCATCTCCGGACACACTAGTAAGGATATATTTCCCACCTTCCCCCCACCACCTTGATAACATTGCAGAAAGACCACATACATTTCTGGGCATTTTCCATGGTGAAATCTCGGTACTGAAGACTCCATTTTAGGTAAAAAGAATGAGATCTTGCCAATCATGACAGTATGGGTAGACCTAGAGGATATTGCTAAGTGAAATAAGACTGAAAGAAAAAAAAACAAATACCGTATGATTTCATTTATATGTGGAATCTAAAACACAAACCAACAAGTTTTTTTTAACAGCAGAAATAGAGCCGTTAATACAGAGAACACAGTAAAAACCAAGTAAATTGAGAGAACACACTGGTGGTCGCCAGGACGGAGGATGGAAGGGGGATGGGCAAAATGGGTGAAGGGAGGGGGAGGTGCAGGCTTCCAGGCGTGGAATGAGTAAGTCAAGGATGAAAGGTAGAGAGTGAATATAGTCAATAGTATCGTAATAGTGATGAAGTTCTAGAACCTAGAACCTAGAGGTTCGGTGGGCTGAGGTCCGGAGCCGATGACCAAGAAAGAATTCTTGAGACATCTTTGGTGCAAAATGGTGGTTTATTAAAGCACGGGGACAGGACCCGTGGGCAGGAAGAGCTGCTGCCCCGGGTTGTGAGGGATGGCAGGTTATGTACCCTGCTGTTGGGGGAAGGTGAGGGGAAGGGAGGTGTCAGTGGAGTTTTCATATGCTAAAGAGGGCCTACAAGGTGCCAGGATGTCCCAGGCCTGCTGGAGGCCTTGCCCTTGCTGCTGGATCAATGTTGTCTTTAGACCAGCCATTAACATTAAGATCTTTGGGAGACTTTTTGGTGGGGTCTCACAATCCTGCTATCAATCGTCTTTGTTAGTGAGATTTAGGACATTTGTAAGCCAAGGGAGACTCCTGTCTAGCAGGATTGTGAGCTCTGCAAGTTAACTATTTGCTTATTGTTCATGGCAGTCAGGGCTGCCTGAGGGATGCTACACTTATGGAGGGGAAAGGGTGAAGAGGGGGTGCAAGGCACCAGCTCTTGCTTTGTCCTCAGCCAGCCTCCTGCTCCCTCATCAATAGGTTGTATGGTGACACATGGGAGCTACATTTGTGGTGAGCACGGCACGTGTCCAGTTGTTCAGTTGTTGAATGCCTAGGCGGTACACCTGAAGCTAATGTAACACTGTGTGTCAACTACACTTCAATTACAAAAAAAAAAAAAAAAAAAAAAAAAAAAAAGGAAGTCCTTACCAGTGTACATAAGACTACAACCCCATGCCCAGTTTGGAGCACCAGCCTCTCTGAACCTTCCAGGTCTGAATGGACAAAGGGGCAGCTAATACAAAGAGAAGATTTTTTTTTTTATAAGATTTTATTTATTTGACAGACAGACATCACAAGTAGGCAGAGAGGCAGGCAGAGAGAGGGGTGGGGAGCAGGCTCCCCGCTGAGCAGAGAGCCTGATGTGGGGCTTGATCCCAGGACTCTGGGATCATGTCCAGAGTTGAAGGCAGAGGCCTAACCCACTGAGCCACCCAGGTGCCCCAAGAGAAGATTTTTAATTTAACTGGTCCTGCAGATGTGCTTCTCATTCAGCTTGGGGTTTCAGAATGCAGACCTATCTGTAAGGCCATTAAGTCACACGGTATAGGGGGAGCTCCTCCAGGGGCTGGAGCTCACAGAGTCAGATGGAGCCCCCCAGTTCATGGATGTGGGCATTTCCCTCTTCGGAAAGCAGAATGTACTCATTCCAGATTGCTGTGAGTTTTTTGAACTGCATTCCAAGACCCAAAGAAAAGTACCTAGTAACCTTCAGTAACTTTTTTTTTTTTAAGTGAAGTGGCAGCTATGTTGTATCATTTTTATGATGATATATGTCAAAAATAAAGCCAGCTCTATGAGTGTATTGGTACATATACAATGCAACTGAAAGTCTCTTCAGATCAAATTAAATTGCAGACTCTGAGAACAGAGACTGTCCCTCACCACAAATGGAAACTGTATAATGAATTCTTTTTTCCCTATGCCTTTCTTCAATTTTCTATTTAAAGGAATTTCTGAAAATACATGAATTATGCAGCTTATCTCTCAGATGAAAAAGAATTTTCTTCTTGGATTGGTTGGCTGCATATTTATTAATAGCAGTAAAATTTTCCATGTTCTTTTGTATCAAATGGGATGCTGACTAAAATATGAGGGAGCCTTTTCAGCAATAATAAGAGTAACGAATGAATAATTATAAAAGCTATGTGAAATTGAAAGACATTTTAATTTGTCATTACTTCTGTGTTCAGAAAGGATCTGAATAATCATTCTGACTATAAAAAGGACGAGTGTGCTATTTTTGCTCATTATGAGATTAAGTTCTTAATATACCACTTTTACTATAAGTTAAAAAAAAAAACAAACCTCTTTTAGCTTCCTCTAATGATGTAATCATAACTGAAGACTGCTCAGCTGTATGTGTGTTTGGCCCTTTCCCTGTAATAAGGAGTGGGACACTTTAAACTGATTTTAATTTGAAAAGTGTTGGTCTATGCAATTTATAGAAATGAGATTATACTTGTTTGCTTAGTGAGAACTTTCAACCTTTATGTCACATTAACACACAAAAATAACAAGGACTGTAGAATTTCCTCAGGTCATGACCGGATGGAGCAGAAACTGAATATGGGATTCCAAAACAGGATTTTTCTTTTTTATAACAACCATTTAAAAATGGCTGTGCTTATCAGGGTCATTCAAAGGCAAAATTCCAAAACAACTTTTTTTTTACCCAGAAATGCATATAGCTTACATTTTCTTTTAGTCTGCGTTATACAACAATATTCAAACTCCTAAGAATATTCTGTGACAGCACTTTTTTTGGAAAATAAAATTGCAAGATATGCTGTGTGCTTCTAGGTGAGTGATAGAATTTTCCTTTGTAGCTTGTGAATTTTCATTTGCCAGATTTTGACTACGATATAGCTCTCAGTGACGAGGGATAGGAGAATCTATGTGAGGAATCCAACCTGCTCCTGACTTTTGGCCCCCTCCCCTCTAAAAATAGAGCTTTAGGGATAACTGTCAACTATGAGCAAAGACTGTTTTGGCAACCTCACTGCAGCTAGAGGACGTTTTCTATTCTATGAGAAAAATTCCCTGTGCAGAATGCCAACAAGCCTTTAGATTCTCATCTTTCCCAGGGTTCAGCCCCACCCCCTGAAGCAGCTGTGTGAACATGTGCCATTCACTTAGCCACTTTAAGCCTCAGTGTTCTCACCATTAAAATGGGAAGAAAACGCATCCAAATTAGAGGTCGTTGTGGGGATTAAATTATAAGTAAACTTATATGAAGTTCTTGGCACATAGTAGACATGCAATAAATGGTCTTATCTTAAAGAAAAACAAAACCAAAAACCTTTAAGAAGTAGTTACCTATTTGATTTTTATAAATGTATTTTTTATTTTCAGCATAACAGTATTCATTATTTTTGCACCACACCCAGTGCTCCATGCAATCCGTGCCCTCTATAATACCCACCACCTGGTACCCCAACCTCCCTTCAAAACCCTCAGATTGTTTTTCAGAGTCCATATTTCATTTTAATCAATACATTTTGAGAGTAGAGCCAGAAAACACTTTTTTTCCTATTTATCTAACAGGAAACATTCTGAATGAATTGAGAATGTGGTTTATAACAATAATCTGGAATCTAAATGCTATAACGTTGTTCTCCCTCCCACCAAGAGGGTTCTGCCAGTCGTCCTAGCTGAAACTTAAGGATGGGTAGATGCCGTCCACCGTAAATATAAACCAATTTGTCATTTTCATCTCAAGAACTTTCAGAATGAATTTAGTTAGTGTCTGGATTGATAGGATCGAGACATATATTTTCTTGTACATACATAGAGTTGACATTGGTAATTGAGTTATTATATTTATAGGTTATTTAGAATGTAAAAGATTCATCATATAAATTCAGCTTTACTTTAATTTGATGGCTAAAGTGATGTGGGGGGAGACTGAAAGCGAGAGAGAGGGGACAGGAAGGAGAAAGGAGGGTTGGAATATGTAATTATGAAAGAAGGTAAGACTGTGTTCCCTTCTGTCTTATAGCCTGAAGAATAAGTAGTGAAAACATCAATCAAGAGATGAAAAAAAAAAAAAAAAAGTCAGGATTTCTCTGCCGTGGAGAATTGCTTATCAACCACCAGAGGAAGATTCTTTCTTGAACAATGAACATTTCTTATGAGGATTCACAGATTAACATATGACTAATCTTAGTTTTGGAGAGTGAATGAGCGTTCTTGCTTTCTTTCTTTCTTTTAATTTTGTGGTAAGTTATGATATTTGGATGGATTTTTTAATTCTTCCCTGATGATCTATTTAGCACATGTTCTAAATTATAATCCTACAGCAAACAGTGGGAACATCATTCAGACTTAAAGACAGTGGGAAGATCTCAATTTCCAATTTATTCTAGATTTCTTCAACATATAATTATTCCATTAAGTCCTTGATGATTGAGATGTAAAGCACCTTTATCAAGAAATACACATTATTTTTCCATCACACTGAACATGATTGGTGGCAACACGCACGGAACCAGAACGAGTCACTACTAGTAGAAGATATATAATGGACACAATTACTACTCCTTCATTTCATCTTCAAAACTGTGAACGAGGTTTGCCATCTGAATGACAAGAATAAAGAGGGTGAATAAAGGAAGAAGCCCATCCTTTTTTTCTGATCACTCAAAGAACAGTTTCTCAAGGTTAAGCCAAGTCCTCTTTGCAAGCTGCCAAAATAATAGCTTAGGAAAAGAATTAGTTTGCCTGCATGATGATCCTCTTAGGCAAAAAATGTCTTCACAGCCGTTGACCTTGATGAAACGTTTTCCCAAAGGCATCCAAGAGAAGAATTACAAACCCCCGAATGAGAGGGAAATAAATGACTATTTCTTATGAAGTTGGCCTGAACTGTGGGCGTGGGTGTGGGGTGCTGATGACTGGGGAAGAACTGTGTAAGTTCTGCAGAATGAACGACAGCCTTGGGTATGGTGAGTCCCCCATTCCTCTGTTCCTCACTGAAGTCCTCTTGCTGAGCCAAGGTTCAGTCACTTTGGAAAGAATACCACTAGCCAGTATGATAGCCTGGAAAACTGTTATTTTCTGATGGGGAATGCCTCTGAGTGTAAATTCTGAAGCCTTCTCTGGGTCTAACGCTTCTCTGTCGTGACTGGATCTGGTGTCTCGCAAAGCCAAACATTTAACTCTTTACAATGTTTCTCAGAGCTCTGACTGGGGTTGCCCTTTGTACATGGTGACCACAGGCCATTCATCTCCCGGTGTCAGGATTTTCTGGACATCCGTTATTTTTCTGCAGAGAGCCGAGGTGGTCACAACTCACTGAGCAATAAATGAAATGACTCGGAAATGCACCGTGTTGTTACGAAGGTGTTTGAAATTTGGCACCACTCCCTTGAGAGTGCCCACTCAGGAGGGATCAGGGTTGTTAGCCTCTGTGCCTACAGAGAGAAGCAGCTGCGCCAGCCATGTGCTGTCCGGTGGGAAGGCAGGACTGTCTGATGGCAAGCAGTCCCTCTTGCTGTTTTGGAAAGCACACAACAGAGCTACAAACCTGCAATGATGACTTTTCTTCAAATGTGTGAAATAATGCTTTATCTGTCAAGTCCGCTGTAAAATAAGCATCATCCAAGTAAAACAAACAAACAAAAAACCCCGAAAAACAACAACAAAAAAACCGCAAAAAAAAAAAAAAAAACATTGTTTCTGTTTGTGTTTAGTGAGTGAGCTCATACCCTCAAGTGATTTGTTTGGTTTTGTTTTTAATGACCTGATCTAGTTGAACCTGTGAACATAGATCTCTTTTGCTCTACAGAGAGGCTATGCCAAAGCCTTTACAGATAAGCTTCCGGATATAATAATCAGATCATCTCAGAATTCCTCATCTAAATACCATTGCTCCTTGGCAACCTGTCAAGTGAAAGTGAATATCCTGCCAGAAAACAAACATTTCGTTTGTTTGTTGTCAAATTTCTTTTTTTATTTCTGCATAAATAAGGGAAATGATTGTTCCAATGTACCATGGAGTTGACATATTGTCTTAAACAAGAAGAGCCAGTGAATGTTATTTATATTTTGGGAAATCTTAGATGGAGACGCCTCTACTCGGAAAACTAACTGTTTGTTGTTTCTGTTCTTATTTATTATTAGTAGTAATAGTAAAAGTAGTATGGTTGTATTTGTTTAATTAGGTCATGTCTTACGTTCCAAGTCATAATAGAACCAATGGGAGTAAGATGGAAGATAATTATTTTCAAACAGCCACGTTAATTTTGGCAGAGAGGAACAAACCCATGAGACCTGGCCGTGGTGGAGCTTCTGGGGTCGGGCCACCTAAGGACAGCGGAGATTCTCAGAAAGATAAGAATGAGTCCTGGGATTTTCCATAAAACCTCAATTTAGGGGCCTAGGGGAAAACGCTATCAATTTGAAAGAAACTGTCCAAATGATCAATACGTATTTTTTACCATCCCAGACTACTTGGAGTCATGACAACTAAAGTAACCAACTACTGATGTTTGAAGTTTTGCTCCAATGAGGGAACAATGATGCAAAATGAATATAGTGCAGAAACCTAATGGCATCCTTTTATTAAGAGTAATTTTTTTTTTCTTTCTATTTAAAAGAATACTTGCTAAGTGGTTGAAACCATCTGCGTCTTTGTATAGAGGCAAAATACTCCCCCAGACCTGGTCATGCAGTTCTCTTAACTTTTCAAAGAATTTTTCTTCTTCAAGTACAGATGTAAGCTTCTGCCCGAGGTCACAAATGCCATGGTAGTGAAGCCCAGTGAATGAGTTTTCATTATATATAACCTCCGCAGCCCGGTGTGTACTAATAAATACCATCATAAAGCAGTCTGCTAAGTAGAGAGACCACTGTGATCCCTTTTGCTGATAAAAATAGTAATGAAACTCCCATCTGCAGTTGCTTGACCACAAAGACCAATATAGGATTTGTTTTTCATTTGCCTCTTAGATGATAAATAAATGTAAATTGGAACTGCAAGGGTCCTTACACATTTCTGCGGAATTCAGCTCCTTAGACCATTCTGACCAAGAGAAGACGAATAGGAGGCCAATGAAAAAATGCTAATACTCCCAGAGGCATACGTAAACCCTGGATGGGGGGTGGGTGGGGGATAGTGGCCATAGCTCAAGGTGTTACCTTGTTACCGACAAGTCGCTGTGAGCACAGCATGTTCAAACTCCAATAGCAAACTGTCTGTAACTGTCAGGTAATGAAATAACTACCCTCTCTACATTCCATCCAAGCTGAATATTCACTGTTTGTTTGACCAGCTCGAGCAAAGAATTGATTGCTGTTCTTTTTTGACCAGAATCAGGAGGGTTTGATCAACATATTACTATGGAGACAGGTTATTATTTTTCTTTTCTTTTTTTTTTTTTTTTGGCTTCTTACCTAATTTATTCATACTAAAGTCATGCTAAACTACCTCATAGGTTTGTGGTGTGGATTAGCTAATTAATAAAGGTCAAGTGCTTAAAAATATAAATCTCTATATAAATGCTGCCTTAGTTGGCTTTCTAGTTTAAGATATGCATGTCAAATTAACTATCTATATATTTCATTGTAATATTCATGTTGATAAATTTGTCTTTAAATTTAATATACAAATACCTTGATGTAAAATAAGACTCTGAGAGCCCCAGCATGGACTCAAACTCAAGTCTGGCCAATGTAGCACCTAAGGAAACAAAAAGCACCTAGAAGCAAAGCCAAAATGTTTTCTTAAGCAGATTTTAAAGCAGGCCTTCTCAAAGGTTGGGGGTAGGGGTGGTCAACACTGGTTTTTGTATTAAGTAATTTTGTACTATAATAGTTAAAATGCCAACAATTATCAGTGACTTACATTTAAAAATTAATTAGGGTGGGTTTAAGGTTATGCTTAGGATAACTGTTGAGTAAGACACAGACGGAAGAGTCATAATTAGTCCACATGTCTCTGAATACCTACAAGAGAGGTTGTTCGGTTGGACATCTGCTTTGATTTGTATCTTCCTAGAAAAACTTTGAACATTTTCTTTTGGAAAGGATACAGCCTAAACAGAAAGGAAAGGAATTAATATCTCACTGCCTCTTAGTAACATCATCTGAGGGGGCAACGGCGATTATTTAAAAACTAATTTTACTGTGGCTTTACTTTGCTGCCATTTTTTCCCCTGTATGATTAATTACTCCTTAGCCACTATTCTGAGTAGCAGTTTTACTTGCTAATTTCAGATGCCTCAACTTAATTAGCAATTCATTCTGACCTTTAGAAACCACATTCTGTAATCTTAAAATTTTATGAGTGAAGGAAAAAAAAAATCCTATTTTACCTGTCCCTCCATCTCCAGCTATCACTAACAGGTTACATTGTTTCTGAAGAACAGTCTATTGTTATAGGTCAAATTTTGACATCATCTGAGGTTGTTAGAAGTCCTGGTCAAATTTCCTCATTGCACAGGTGGGCACTAGGCTCCGCAGAGGCTATTTCAACTTCAGAATGTTTAAGCAATGTAAAAATGTAGGACATTTGGCTGCTAAATTTATTCCTTTTTTAATTAAAGAAATAAAAGTGAAATTAATACACACAATAATGAATTCCTGTTTTGCATCCTTGCTATTTTCTTAGCACACATGCTACTTGAATTGTCACTTTTCAAATGATTAAATTCTGACTGTCAGCCTACCAATGATGGTAAGATAAGTTTTCCTGTGGTGGTCAACTCAGTGACACGTATTCTGCTTTGAAATCAAATGTTTTACTGTATATTCTCATATTTCTTGAAGTTGTCTTCACAGCTAAGAGTGAGGGTTAATCAGTGTGCATAGCAACATTAGTGTTAACGATTTTATTATTGAAACTCCAAAGAGTCACCATGTTGGGTCAACCCCATGTCCTCTCAGCTCACTACTTTGCTGGCAAATCGTCTCCCAGAAGTTCAGATGGGAGGACAGGATTAGCCTCCCCAATATTAGTTCCAAGGAAATTATTAATGTTGTATATATATAGGCAAAGTAGTAGGGATCTTCCTCTACTTTGTCAAAAATATAATCTCCTCGGTTGAGCGGGAGAAAAATGGAATGAATGGCAGTCATCATGGAAGGAAGGTAATCTACAGAACTCTCATTCTAGACAGAACGGTCAGAACATCAGAGAGAGAGCACACCTTGCTAAGAAAAGATGATTTCTGTCCTCTACATGCCCACAGTTGGCTTCCTGAGCAAGAACAAGGGGTTCAAGTTTTCCCTCCTTTCTTCTTCCCAATTAATTCTTCTTGTCACTAGATTTATTTTGTGCTTGTATTGATTGGCTATAAGAAGCACATACTCAGATCTTTAGAGTGACTTGTGCTTTTCTCCCCTACTCTTTTGCTTACCTATAACTTGCTGCTATTTTTAAAAAATGGTAAGTTACAGGAAAATACAGTCAGTACATGGAGAATGTTTGCCATTTCAGCAAGTTCCTTCTTTTGACTAGGTATCCTTTTTAAAGCCTCTGTCTTCATTATCCTCTTCTTTACCCTTGATGGAAGGCCAATTAGAAGCCCATCTCCTACTTCTTTATATAAGCTACCATTTCTCTGTGTCCTTTAGGTGTAGAGAGTTTAATTGTGATGAAGCTAATAAGGACCCTTTACGAGACACCCGTGGGGGTATGTAATAAGGTGAGTGTTCCGCCTGGGAAATTGCATCAGCCATTTACTCTTTGATAGTTTTGAAGTGTGAATGAACCAAATACTTAAGTTTTTTTCCCGGTCACTCACTGGTTCAGAAACTGCCTATCTTCCCTGAAGAATGGTAAGCCTCTCTGGAAAGGACTTAAACTCAATCTTTACCCATTTTTGTGTAGTAACACGTGCCTCTGCTACTCTAACACCTTTTCTCTGTAGATGTTGAGTGCAACACAGCACAGTTCCTACTTTTTTGTAAATTTGGGGTATTCTCTGACTTATTGCTAGAATTTGAAGAAAACAAATCATTTCTCCTTTGCAATGATCTTCAGCCAAAGATTTTCTTTTTCCTGAGAGGAGAGATAGGCACCCCTCAAAGGGGAAAACCAAAACCAAAATCCATTTAACTTTTTTTGTTTTTTTTTGCAAACTCTAGTAATCTAGATAACAAATGCTAAAGAGTTGTATGTGTTATGTTGATCATATATGCATATGTGAAATTAGTAGTTACTTAGAGTATACAAAATTTCAGACAATGAGTAGGCTATAGAGGAAGTGATATCAGAATTAAAACAAACCTGGATTTAGAATATGGTTCTTTACTCTATGATCTTGGGCGAGTTACGTAAGTTTTCTGAGCTTCAGTTTCTCAATGTTTAAAATGGAGCTAATGATACTTTTCTTATAGAGTTACAAAAATTAAACAATCTGACAATGTTATGTTGTCTTTTCCCCTCTTTTCCACCATCCAACAAGCAGATAATTACTAAATGTAAAATAGACCAATGCAGTGTGAGAGCTGGAGGATACCTATCAAACTATCTTGACCATCTCTCTCATTTTGCTCATTTTTATTTAAAAAAAAGGGGGGGGGGGAAGGGAGGCAAACCACAAAACAGACTCTTTACTATAGAGAACAAACTGATGGGTTTGCTGGAGGTGTGCTGGGCAGGGAGATGGAATAAGTAGGTGATGGGGATTAAGCAGGGCACCTGTGATGAGCACTGGGTATTGTATGTAAGTGATAAATCACTGAATTCTACTCCTGAAACTAATATGACGCTATATGTTAACTAACTAGAATTTAAATAAAAACTTGAAATATTAAAACAAGTGCATGCTGAAGTATGTACTTATATGCTTATTTTTCCTTTTTTTTTAATATATATATTTTATTTGGCAGAGTGAGAGAGAGAGCAAGAGAGCCCAAGCCGGAGGAATGAGAGGCAGAGGGAGAGGGAGAAGTTTTTCTGCTGAGCCAGGAGCCCAATGCAGGGCTCAGTCCTAGTACCTTGGGATCATGAACTGAGCCAAAGGCAGACTCTTAACCAACTGAGCCGCTCAAGAGGGCCTATTTTTTCCTTTTTTAAAAAAATATTTTATTTATTTATTTTAGAGAGAGAGACACCACATGCTTGAGTCGGGGGAGGGGCAGAAGACAGGGGAGAAGCAGATTCTGCACTGAATAGAGAGCAGGGACCCCTGGGATCCTGACCTGAGCCAAAGGCAGATGCTTAAATGACTGAGCCACCGAGGAGCCCTTACACTTATTTATAAGTATTCTTTGTATAGCATTAAAAATTATGTTGTGTAGCCAAAAAAAAAAAAAAAAATTACTTGATGTGATAGAACCTACTGTGGGAGAGGATCGCTGCTGGTATAACTCCAATAAGGAAAACTTCCTGGAAGAGAAGGGCCCAGAGTGTTCCAGAAGCTATCAGTGTGACTACCCAGGAGGCAAGTTTCTGTGTCTCACTTCCTCTGCACGCCCCACCTCCACCCCAGGCTGGAGCTCTGTCGACCTGCTGGGCTTTGACTTAGCACAAGGACCTCACACTTGCAGCGAGCCAGGAGCACCTGTGACGGCTTTACCCTAACAGCGAAGGGTAAGACAGGCGGCTCCTCACCATGTTCCCATAGGCAGAGCATCAGCATCAGGCAGAATTCAGCACATGTGTTTCTATAGTATTTGTATATCGTATGCATGCATGTATGCATATAAATATGGATCTGTTACAACGTGACCTATTCATTTTTTATGCTTTTTTCTATTTTTCGATAAGATGCAGGATGAATAGCACAGCTGTGGAATATTTCCCTTTGTTCCTTTGTCTCATGATAGGAGCTATTTAACTGTAAAAATGAAGCTGGATTTATGACTGCCAGTCTGTTGAGTGGTAATAAATGTCAGACAGACATTGCTGAGTCATAAACTTTGTGAGTGTGAGCCTAACCCACTGCATAAATCAGCTTACTAGACATGAGCCCCCTACTTCAAAAAGTTAGTGGAGTACAATGGACGTGAAGTTCAAAGATCTTCCAGTTCTCTAAACATGTCTGCCCTATGGCACCCTAAATTTGTCTTCATTGTTAACTGATTAGAATTCCTCATGCATTTGTGCAAAAATCTGACCTACGATTCAAGTTCTCTGCACCACGGATGTTAGAGAAACAGGCAGGTATGGTACAGAGCTTAAGCACTCGTCACTGGGAGTGTATGAGTGAATTCCTGTGAGGCTGTACCACCTCACCTCTGCTCAGTCCCACTGGGGCACAATGGGGTTTGGAGTCCCACCCGATCTTGTCTCTGAGCCAATGAGAACCCTGCCTGGCAGGGAGCCAGGTCTGGGAATATACTGTTACTTTCTGCCTGGGGGCCTGGAGGACCAGAGCGGTTCAGACTAACATTCAAGCAGCATTAGATCGTGTCTCTCTGTGCAGCCCTCAAAGGACAGTGCAGAGCAACTCACTGCTGTGTCTAGAATCCAGCTCCTCCATTCCTCCGTTCCTCACTCCTGAAGCCCAGTTCCCACAAAGAAGTTGCATTTATTTCACCAGCCCCTTCTGTCTTGCTGACTTGGACTGCCAACTTCTCCCTTAAGGAGTTGGGTCCTGCTCTCCTGGTTAGCTCTCTGCACCAGCCATTCCTAGCTTACAACCTTCTTCCTGCTAGCCTGGTCATCGTCACTGGATGAGACTGTGATAGTCCTGACAAGTGAAGGGGAGAAAAGAGCCATGCACGTAGATGGTCTGTACACATTTAATATATAGAGAATATATATAGTACACAATGATTCACTGGTTTGATTATCTGAAGAAGTTAAATCATTTATAGAAATGATCACAAATTTAATTTGAAACTTCATGAAGTAGGAGGCATCATCGTGCAGTTGCAAGAACGGAGCTGGACATATTCTGCCAGGAGAAAAACATGGGCTTTCATAAAGCAAACTACTTTCCTCTCCCCAGGTCCAGCTTTTTTTGGGTGAAGCAGAGGGATGAGTATGGACTAGATGGCTCCTGTTACTGTATAACGTAGGGAAGTCAATAGAATATTAAAGAATGTGACTGTGCATTTCCCCCGTTGTACATATAATGAAGCATTGCATCCTGCTTCAAGATTATTTGAGGCTTCGGGACCGTGAATTAAAGGAACGCAGACAAATTCGTAAGATTGGATCACATGGGGGTAGCACTGAAGCTAGTTGTATTACTGAAGGGAGTTTGCAATTCCTTTGCCCAGAATATGATACTACCATAAACTCCCAGAGACATCCAGAAATGTCTGGATACCAGACACTCTGGATACCAGAAATACCAGAGCATTTCTGGTATTTTGCTTTGTGCCCTTAGCAGTGACAGGACAGTGGCCTGGGGCCGTCTCTGCCTCCTTCTCACATGATATGGTTCTGACTCATTTGTTCTTCATTTTCTTGACCATGCGATTGTCCAGGATGCCCTTGGTTTCAGTTTACCGTGAGAGAGCTACCGTAATATGTCAAAAATGTTAGCAATGAAAACAATTGAAGAAAGAGCCTTAAATCCAAGTTCAAACCCATGTGCAGCTCAAGGGCAGCAGAAGGAAACGTGTCCTTCCAGCCCCAGTGACAGTTAGACTAGTCTGCAGCTTGGTTGTCGTCAAAAGCACAAACATGGAACTGCCATCAATCATTGCCAAGAGTCCTCTCGTTACCGCCTGCCTGTTGCAGCCCAAACAGAATATTCTGTTACTACTTCCAGGCCCCTGAGTTAGGAAGAAACAGCATACAAAAGGAAAGCCCTTTGAGAAGAAATGGGGCAGCATTCTTTAGCCTGGTTTTGGGCATGCTTGCAAATGCCCGTATGAGGAAGAGAAGAGGCAAGGCGCTTGTCACATTGGAAGCCACAGTGAGAACAGGGCAGGGGAGCAGGCCCCTTCCACACCCCTGGGCCCAGCGCCCCGCAGTGGTTTCCAGACTCTGCCTCCCTCCGATCGATACCTTTTGAACCAGGCTGACTATTGAGAGACGGAAAAATCGCTGTCTGCTGTCCTGGAGAACGCCCACGCGGCGCTGGAGGGACAAAGGCAACAATGGAGATAAGGCTTTGGAACACGGCATAAAGGAGACAAGAATCGCTTGGGTAATAACACCAGCACCACATTGCATGAATGCTCTCTGCAGGGGAAAAAAACTCTCTTGTGTAATAATGATTGTTAGGATGAGAATGTAAATAACAGGGCAAGTTTAAATTGAATATTTGACAACACTGAAATCCTGTGAGTGTGCGTTGAATTTTTATCTTTTAAAAAAGGAGTTTTATTTTAAATGGGAGGCCTGCAGAAGCTTCTAACAAATCCCTTATATGACTTAGTAGGGGAAATATTTTCCCCGCGCCTCACAGTCGGAAATGACAGGTGCTGTTTTCTATGTGGGGAGGGGGAGGAAGTCCCTTGGAAGAGGAGGTTTTAGGTGATTACTTAAGCCAATTTGCTTCTAAAATGACAAGACTGGCAAACTGCCCATTATCACAAGGGCATATCAAATGATAATAATGTTCCCCAGAAATATTAAGACACCATATTAGTTTCTACTTCCGCGGGCAGGAGGTAGGACTGGCTTCGGTGGAATCAACTGTAACCACATAAAGGTTCTAGATTGTTGGAGGGCAGGGGAGGAAAAGAAGGAGATTGGGAAAATAGAATTCGGGTGAAATCAGGGCTTCAGGAGAGGCGAAGAGTATAAGTGTTCAGAACTTTCTTTAGCTACTTGCCCTTAGTCCGAAGAGGACAAGCTGAAAACTGAACTTCCTCAGTGTCACCTAAAACGGGGACAAGCCAAGAGTTTACACAATGCCTGTGGGTCATCTTCTGAGGTACCCTGGCCCCCAAGGCCTAGAAAAGGCTCAGACACCAGAATTCTAGTTCCAGTTCTGCTGCCAACTCTGAGACTCCAGGAAAGGCCTTCTCGAAGACTTGTTGTTCTTGCCCGTGCAAGGTAGGCCCTGTAGGAGATGACCCACAGGCTCCTGTTCTGGTCACTTCTCACCAGCCCGTGCTGCTTCCTATCCTCTGGGTGTGTCAAGAAACCATTAAATGGAGCCCACTTTCTCTGCAAAACAGACGGAGAGCTCACTCTGCTTGTGTCTAACTTTCTGTCCCAAGTGATCATCCTTGGTCAGCTCTAGGCCCTTTAGAAAAGGAGGAGCTGAGCGAGCCTCTGGTTAACGATGGTCGCGGGTCTGCGGTGGAAACTATGGCACTGTGGCCTTGCCTGGGCATGAGGCGTCTTCACATCTCGGATGCCTTCCCAAGTGAAGCCCCAGGGACCTCAGCATCACCTCTCAGCAGGGACAAGGGAGCAGCTGAATCTGGGCAGACACTGGGGAGAATGACCAGATGGCAAGGGCTTGTCACAGGCAGATATGCTTGAAAAGCCATTATGATATTTCCAGACGACTTTGGAAAACTTCAGGTGTCATTTAGAAAAGCGTTCCTAGCCAGTGAGAGGGCACGGTCTGAACACGGGTGTGTGACAAAGACCAAGCAGTGGAGCCAAAGCTGCCAGGGAGAGACTGGAAAGAGGGGGGACTGCCATCCTGCTCTCTGAATTTAAACAAACCAACCAACCTCAAGAGCTGGGTAACAGGTGTCCTGTCTGGGGTTGGTCGTGGCTCCTCAGCTGGTGCTCCAAACAGGGGACTCAGGTTATGTGAATCCGGTGCTGGCTGCAGGGAATAGGAGGTTACAACCTGCCGGCCGAAGTCTGAGCAGGAACTGAGCAGGGGTGAGTGCTGAGAGAGCACACAGGCATGGAGGCAATGCAGAGCAGGCAGGCAGGGAACCGAAGGAAGCCCAGAATCTCATGGGGACACTGAGGAGTAGCACCACAGAGACAAAGTGAGCAGAGCCTAGAGCAGGAGCTCTGAGAGTGGAGCCAGTTTCCCAAAACATCCACAATATTCTACCAAATAGTTGGATGGACCCAACTTTATTTCAGATCTCTCTTCCTATTTCTGCAGAATTTTGGCCCCCCTCCAGGAGTTGCAGCGTCTCTGCTCATAACGGTGTGTAATGGGGTCAATGGTAGATTACTTTTCCAGGTCATTCCTGGCCGGATGGTCTGGTTAGCCAATGTGCTCAGAAGCCAAGACACGGGGGTGACGGGGCGCTGCAAGGTTTGCCTCAGTGGATGGAGAGCCGCTGATGAACAGCGCCCCGGCATGGAGGACCACGAGGAATTGAGAGGAGAGGAGAGGAACAGCTGGATAGCAGCTGCATATAGGTGCTAACTTAGGCTCTTTTGTTGATGCTCAAATTAGTGCCGAAAGATAGGCCTGGTTTGTAGGTAACATTCCATGATCTTGTTCTTATTTTGATGTACTTCAGAAGCTAAAAATATAGTATAGAAACATTCTCAGAGAGACGCCAGAGTGGCTTAGTCCGTTAAACGTCTGCCTTCAGCTCAGGTCATGATCCCAGGGTTCTGAGATCGAGTCCCACATCAGACTCCTTGCTCAACAGGGAACCTGCTTCTCCTTCTGCCTGCTGCTCCCCCTGCTTGTGCTCACTCTTTCTCTCTCTTTCTGTCTTTCTATCTCTCTGACAAATAAATAAGTAAAATCTTTTAAAAAAGAAGAGAGAGAGAAACATTCTCATCGGTTAAATAGGAAGCTGTGTTTGATGGTCACAAACTTAATTTTCTAATTAGAAATGCAACTGCTAAAAAAAAATGCAATTGCTAATCATATAATTAATATTTGAATTTATTCATGCAGATAGTGTAACTGCTTATTGTACTGAGAGATCAACAGAACTGGACTAGAGTAATGTGAAGCTCTCAAGTACATAAATGAAGTGCTTTCTACTTGATGAAAGACCAATGTATTCCCAAAAAATAATTTGTCATGTTAGTTTTCCCCAGAGTGAAATATTTGTGAAATATTCCAGGCCAATTTAAGGCATTGATATGAGTCAGTCAGTATCTTAAAACTTTAACCATTGTTTTGGAAGAGATACCTTTTTTTCTTTTGAAAAACTTTCCCCAAAATTTGGGGAAAAAAAAAAGAGATGAAATCTAATCAAACCATGCAGTGAAACAATGAATTAGTTCTTCACACATTTACAGAAAGCTATAGATCATCTATGTGGCCTTTCAATGAAGAAAGTCTATAAAATATAGTAGCTTTGGCAAAAGAAAATTAGATAGGCCTCATTAATCCTCCTCTAAAAGTAAGCAAAATGACTTCTATGAAAGGCTGAAGGCAGGAAACCAGTTTTTTTCATCCATTACTTGGTGGAGTAGTTGTGGTCTTGGAAACATGATGGCCATCAGACATGGAAGCAGCTGATAGATAGTGAGAAGTAATTAACATGACCATATCTACCATGTGCCCGCTGAACTTGGTCAGAGTCTCTTAAAAATGAATTGGAGAGAAGGGAGGCTTTTTGGCAGACATGTCCTCACCTGTAGGTTGCAGCATCCTTCTTTAAGACCAGGTCCTTAGGACATTCCTGCTCCCTTCCAACTGTAGACTTCTTGGAATGGTTACAGTTGGGACTCTTGGGCTGAGTAAAATGAGGCAAAGACAAGAGAGATGACTTGTCCAAAGTCCCAGCTGACTAGTGGCAGAATAGGGCTAGAACCTCGGAGGTGTGCTCACTCTGAACTATGGTGCTGGATGCTTTCCGTACCAGAGCTCGGGCAAGGTCAGAGAAGGCTACAGGTTCATGGCCTCAGCCTCTGGGACAAGTCAGGCCCTGAAAATGCTTTATGTTCCCCTGAGGATTGAGACCTGGGAAAGCAAGCCCCATAGAGAAACCTGGAAGAACTTACGAAGCTCTGAAAGGTTTGTAATCCGTAACCAATAATGAGAAAGTGTAACCTATAGTCCAGGGTATCGTTGCAACAGAAGGGAAACAGAAGGCACCTTTTACAGATTTGACATAAACGGAGACTTCTCTTCCTTGCTTATGTACACGTCATAGCCCGCGCCTCTTCCCAGAATACAGCAGTTTGAAGCACCCTGCGAATGTGTTGATGATCCTCACGTGTGGTAGGTGAGCCGTTCAGTTGACATTTGCCTTCAAACACTGTGCTGCCGTGGCTCACGCGGGCCATGCTTCCATAGCATGTCCCATGACGTCCCCACCCATCTGAGCCCACCAAAGGAATACCCACTGTGGTCCCTTTTTCACCACTTTCCTGGCTGTCGCTGTTGCACAATATACTTTGCAGTTGCCCGATTGGTCCTGTCTTGTAGAATCCTTGCAAAAGCCCCAATCAATGGCTCATTTCCATAAGCAAAAGCACATATCTATTTTTCATTTTTAAAAATCCACTTTTAATTTTTTCTTGCATCCTCTTTACTTTCTCCCTCCATCTGAATCAAACATCTCTTCCTATTGGTTCTTTCAACAATTCTTCTGGTTATTTTTTGCACCTGTTGTGCTTAATGATGTTTGTTCAACACTTCAATGCAAGGTCCAAACACCACTGAACCCACCAGCCAACCAAGACAATGACCAGGCTGGAGTGTATAAGCATAAGGCTGCACCTTTTGGTGGTAGCCAGAACTGATAGTTTTTTTTGCTCCGGTGTGTAGTCCTGCTTTCTCCTCTAAATGTTATTATTTAATGGTTTGTAAGCAGAGAAACTTCGGTAGCTGAGTTGTACCAAGTCAAAAATAGGCCCTGAGCTATTTCTTAGCTGTTTAAAGCGTGAGCAAAGCTGTTTCAAACTGCCCTACCTAGGGGCAGGGTACCAGCAGCTGGTACTAGGATGCAGCGTGAATGCTTTCAGTTCTCAGCCCATCTGAGAACCTGGGGGATTTTTCTCATGAGCAAAACCCGACCCTGTCTGCAACAAGGTCAGGACAGCGTTCCTTCTAACCACCCCTTCTCTGGCTAAGCTCTCCTCTTGTGGGCATGTGGAGACCTCCTCCTCCCACCCACACCCTAGGTCCTGGGGTCTCTCCCACAGCCTGGGAATCTCTGTTACCTTTCCCACCCTGGAGGGAGAGAGGGTAGGCTCCTGTATGCTCCTGTCAACCTTAAAAATAAAACACCCATTAACTTTATGAGCAAAATGAGTTAATTCAGAAAGAGCAGGGAAATTGCAATTTGAGACAAGCAAACTATGGCAAACCATAGGCAAGACCACAAAGACAAAGGGAAGGTCAACTTTTATTGGGTTTTAGGAGGAAACTGGGGAGGATTGATTTGAACAGAAGTTCACTGGGGAAGAACAAAAGTTCGAGGTTGTGGTGGCTTCTCATTGGCTGCAAGTGGTGGTTACTGCGCTGTTGCTGGGGCAGAGAGGACTCTTCCTTCTTTTTCTTAAAAGCGGGACATAAAAACCCTATGTGAAAAACGTCCTCCCTTGTCAAAATCCGTTTCCTTCCTTCCCTTCTGCGGGGTGTACAGCCTGGACGAGGGCCACCTGCACGAGGACCACCTGCACGAGCGCGCCCCCTGCAGGGCTTCTGGTTGCCGTTTCAAATGAGGCTTCACTCTCCCTAACAGCCTCGGGATTGAAAGCCTGCTGCTGGCTTTATTCCTGCAGGTTCCTTTGTTTGGGGCAGAATTCAAAGCATGACCACAGCTCTGCCCAGGGAGGGGTGTGTGTGTGTGTGTGTGTGTTTCCATTTGCACCTCCAAAGCTTCACCTTCATCTTGTCCTCTAAGCCAGGATCGCTGATTTCCACATCTGTAACTCAGGTATAATGATACCTATCGTAAAGTACAGTTGTAAGAATTCAATAAGACAATACTTGTAAATGTGCTTAGCCCTATATTCTTACCAAAAGCATCTCAAAATGATTTGGCAGAGAAGTGTCATCGGTATTATGCTATGTTATAATATCATATGATATCATATTGTATTGTATTTCTAACATTGCTAACATTATCAACTAACCTTTCTTATCTTGGTTAATATGTTAGACTATATTTTCCATTGTTAAGATTGTCCCACTCTTTTTTCTTTTAATTTTATCTGACTGTGCTCACCCCACCCCAACCCATTTCCCCAGCTTTTTAGTCATCTGTGTCATTTTATTTTAGTTGCGTCTCTTATAAAACATGTATTACCATGGAGTTTAGTTCTTTTTTTTTTTTAATTCTTACTGAAAGTTCTTGTCTTTTACGAGAAGAATTAAACCATTTTATACTTTGGCAGTCCCAGAATATTTAATTTTAGGTCATTTTATTTTGTGCTTCATCTGTTTCCTTTGTATTCTCTGAGTTATACGTGCTGTATTTCCTTTCTTTTCCTCTACTTATTTGCAATTTAATTAAAATTTAAACTTTGTAATGGTTACCTTTAAGGTTTTCTAATCCTGTACTCAAATGTATATTTCTTTAATTTTTGATATAAAAAATTAATTTTCCCTAACATGAAATTAAGAAATCAGCATGGTTTAGGTAAAAATTGTTTGAGCCTCTTTGCCCCCTTCAAGAAAACCCTACTGTGAACATTGTTCAATTGTGTTTTAAGATCTGATACAGATGAGGAAGCTTAAGTCCAGTCTGATCTTTCATTAACAATAGTTTAAAGACATGATTGTGTGGGTTTTTTTGTTTGTTTGTCTTTTCATGTATCAGGAAGCTGAGACGGGGACAGTCCAAAGCTAGTGTAGCTACTAGGGATGTTTCCAAGGGTCCAGATTCTGACTGCACTTCTTCACCTTTCTTACTTGTGTTTTCTGGCTGGTGTTTGATCCAGGGACGCAAAGATCAGTAAAGCACATGTTTTGCTCTCAGCATGCTCAGAGAATACTAGACACAGATGATAAAAGAGGCCACCAATTCTTTGACACTGTCCCCCTTTTTGAGTCTGGGCTGGCTTCACCCGCTAATAGCAGGTGCCATGACGTGCCCGTTGTGGGTTCAGGCCCTACAGATTCCCAGTTTCCAGGTCCTTTTTCTTGGAACCCTAGAGGCCGTTGTGTAGGAAGTCTGATTGGGGTTGAGGGGGTGCATGGGAGACCGTGGAGCTGTACGGGGCAGAAGAAATGCCCAGCTCCTAGTCATCCCTACTAAGAGTAGACGTCTGAGTGAGACTGTTCGCACTCGCCAGACCAGACCCGTGGCTGGCTGAACACTTCCAGCTGACCCTACGCTGAGTGAGCTGAGAACTCACTCAGCAAGTCCTGCCTCAATTCCTGACCCAGTATATGGTGAGATCAAATAAAATGATTGTTCTAAGCTACTTGGAACGAGAATCATTTGCTATAGAGAAATGGATTACCCAGAGAAGTACACATAGAAACAGTTTTCAACCAGTGTGGAAGCATGGTGTTCGCTGCCTAGGAGAATAGACAGTAAATTAAATTGTAACAATAAGCACCTCTTTCTAACCAAAAGAAGCCTACAAATATAAATTTATGTACACTTTTTTTTTTTTTTACCCCAGTTTTATTTATGTATAAAATTAGTCAGGTCTCTTTCAATGGCAAGCGGTAGAAATCTAATTCAGATCAATGGAACTTTCTGGATTTTAGGACTGAGAAAAAAGTCCCAAGGTACTGGAGAGAGGAGGAGATTGGGGAGGTGGAGGGGGGGATAACTCCCCAGTCCCCAGGGACACCAGGCCTGGCTCTGCTCACTCCTGCGGTCTGAAGTTCGGGAGGGAGTGTCTCTGGGATGAAGGAGCGTGGCCAAGTCACGGAGATTGCTTGAAGCAGGGCTGAGAGAAGTCACCACGGTCCGGGAGATGAAAGTATCTGAAGTGTCAAATTCGGAAGTTTCAGGGAAAGAGATATTTGAAAACAGACACAATTCAGTGTACTGCAATGAATTGTTACTTTGAAAATGCACATTACAAGGGCATGTTAAAACTATCGTTAAATTCCTACTAAGCACGAAGCCCTCTGTGGACTCTGAGCAAGTTCAACCTTAAGAATCTTCTGATCTCGTTTTATCATGACACATAAAGGTTTCACGGTTTTAGCAGTCATAAAAGATATAACTATGAAAAATTACAGCCCATTTTGGACTAATTTCTGAATATTGTTCAAAATGTAGTTTTATGAAGGATTCGAAATGGAATCATCTTGAACAGTCTGTGAAAGAATTGCTGGAGAGGCAGCCCCATCCATATTTTAACATGGAAAAAACCCTAATATTATCGATGAAATGCTGCCTGTTGAGAAAAAAATAATAATACCCCTTCAACATATTAGCATTTTAATTTCCTTATTACATTATCACTTTAAAAGTATTTTTTCTTATTTTAAAAATGATTCTGTTCTGCATATCTGGGAAAAAGACTGAGGATGAGTGAAAAGTCCGGAGCTTGAACGTGCAAACACACAGTTGACGGTCGAGAACGATGTCACAGAACTGGACAGAAATACTAGCTGCGTCGTTCTCTTGTATGTCATCCACTTTTCTTTTGGGTTTGGGGGAAGAGTAGTATACTTGAATGCTCTACTAGTTTTTTATTAACTTTTGAAATATAAACATTTTATTAAAGGTATGTATGGCTCTTCAAATAAATCTTAAAAAAAAAAAAAAAGAATTAAAAGAGTTATCTGGGTGGCTCAGGGGGTTAAGCATCCAGCTCTTGGTTTCAGCTCAGATTGTGATCTCGGGGTCGCGGGATCAGGCCCCGGGTAGGTCTCCACACTCAGCAGAGGCCGCTCGAGATTCTCCCGCTCCTTCTGGCCCTCTCCCTCACAACTCACACTCTCACCCATTCCCTCTGTAAAGTAAATAAATTAATTAAGAAAAAAGAAAACACGGTATCTTAGCTCTTCATTTCTTTTCACCCGTTTTGCCAACTTTCAGCAATTCTTTCAGGATGTGCCTTGGGTCTGTCTTCATATTTATGAATGTTTTCATCTGATTATGTATTTGATTGTGGTTTCTGTTCCATTTATTCATCTCAACTTCAGTTTTTTTGCGTCTCTCTGCATTTTTTTTTTTTTTTTAAATCTACACTCATAATGGAGCTTTGAAACCGTGTCCTCCAGATTTCATCCTTCGGTTTTTTACGATATTATGTGTTTGGGGACTTCTCATGCAGATTGCAGTCTTATGACTGTATTTTAACTGTCTATAATCTTCCCTTATTTCACCTCATGACTTTTTTTTTTTATCTTTTCCTGATTTTCAGCTACCTTTTATTTTTTTCATCTCAACTTGTTGTCTCAACAGCTAATCTTTCAAGTTCCCTTTTATAGAGCGCTCCTATTCTTGAATATTATTGGGAGTTTAAGCAACATTAAGCAATACTTTCAGAGTATATTTTTGTTTCCTGCACTACATGATGAAAAATATGTTTGTGCTTTTATGTCTCAAAATACATGCTTGGGTCTCATGTTTATTTTCTATTTATTGCTATTCATCCTTAAACAAGGCAAGAGATAGGAGGGTCTGTGGTTTGCCCTCAGAAAGAATGGAATTTCTTAGCTCCCTGGTTTTTACCTGTTTGATTTTGCATGTTAGATCTCAAGCAGAAGGATATGTTGAAGTTTAGAAGGTTTGGCTGATTTCTGGTGCCTAGAATTTATTTGTCTAAAATGTATCCTTTATTTTCTTTTAAAGATTTTATTTATTTGGCAGAGAGAGATCACAAGCAGGCAGAAAGGTAGGCAGAGAGAGAGAGGGAAGCAGGCTCCCCACCGAGCAGAGAGCCCAATGCGGGGCTCCATCTCAGGGCCCTGAGATCATGACCCAAGCTGAAGGCAGAGGCTTAACCCCTGAGCCACGCAGGCGCCCTAATGTGTATCCTTTAGAACTCCCCTGTTTAATACAGAAGCCACTCGGCACATGCAGCTATACATAAATTAAAATTAAATAAACTTGAAAAGGTGGTTCCTCACTTGCACTAGCAACATTTCAAGTGTTTGATAGGCACTAAATGCAGATGGAGAACATTTCTGTCCCTGCAGAAAGTTCTGTTTGACTGTGGTGCTAGAGAGTAAAGTGCATCTGGGCATACTTCCCTGACTGTACAGGTCATTCCCATGTTCTTTCTCTCTCCACCCCATTTATTACATTCTTACTGTTCCCAGATGGGAAATGTTCCCCTTTATCTACTTCTCATGTTGGCCATTCCTGGGAATTTGATTCCCAGAAGAAAATAATGCTCATGGAGACTGAGTCCCAGGGAGAGAGTGTCAGGGCATGCATTTATGGGTGGGTGGGTTCAAAGGAGGGAAAAGACCCCGCCCACTGAAGAGCAGTTGCTTCTAATAGAGGTCTAGCTGTTGGCCTTCTGGCTGACCAAGACCCCTTGCATCTTAAGAAGGGACAGATGGCAGGAATAGTGGAGGTTTCCTCTGTGTCTACATGGTCCGTTGTTGTACCCCAGAGCTTTACCTATGTTTTTCACAAGAATGACAAGACCATTCACCAATGTTCCTCTCTCCACAGAGAGTGTAATTTAAGTTGCTTTTTTATTTTAAACATTGTTCCAGTGGAAAGGTAGGGAAAGGTCAAATGCCTGTTGGAATCGAGATTGTCTTCACCTGAGTGTGCCTCTGCAGGCTTGGCTTTCTGGGACCCTCTCCCTCCCTGGGAGCCGGCATCTGCGCTCTCTTTCCATTTCTTCTCTGCTCTTCCCTCCCTTGTCTCCAGCTCTCTGGGCCCCCTGCAGGATACATGTCTCTGCTGGCGTAATACCTAATTGGAAGCTCAGAAAATATACAGCATCGAATATATTCTTTTAATAAGAACGAAGGTACAATTTTGGAATAATCTCTTCTTTTATGAATGTTTTTACTGGCTTCCAAATAAAACTTCTTTCTACTCTATTTGTCTAGAAGAATTATCAGAAATCCTAGCATGCCATATAGAGAGGGAGCCAGAGTAGACTAGACAAAATTCCATGAAGGCAGTGGTATCCGGCAAATTCGCTGCCCTTTCCCTGGAGATCCCAGGATCTCGGTGGATTCTCTCAGACTGTAGAAAAGGCATATCTTCATGCCTTACTAAGTGGCCCAATAGAACTTTTGAGGATTTCAGGATCAACAAAATTTATTTTGCGGACAGAGTCTTGAAGTGAATGTACCATAGTCATATTTCATAGATAAGGAAACTGAGGAGCAGAAAGGAAACAAGTATTTTTTTTTCTTTTTAATATCATAAAAAAGCACAGTTCTTGGAACTGAATAAACTGGATTTCATCATTTGTTAGGAAGGTAGTGGAAGGTGATCTGAGTAAGTAGATTAAATAACTCTCAGGCTCAGTTTTCTTTAAAATGAGATTAATGATACTAGCCTTATAGGATTCTTTTGAGATAATGAGCTTAAGGGGTCATTGGACAAAGAATGCCAATTATAATGGCAGTTCCTCATTTTCAAGGAAGCATAGAGAGTCAGTATCCAAGTGCATTTTCTTTTTCCCAGTCCTGTGCTCACCGGTTTATTGAGAGATATGTGAGATTGGTGAGAAGGTCAGAGCTGGAGATAAGATGGGCTTAATTAACTAGTCACTTGCCCACGTGCATGCTTATCCTCCTGTTTTCTACGGAAAACCAGAATAGATTCAAAATGCCCCAGTCCACTGGCCTGCATGCAAGGGTAGGGCTGTTTCCTGACAGAGAGACTGAGCGCCTATTGCCTGTGTCACTGTCAGCATAAGGGCAGGCTTCTTTCTTTTCTCTCTTGTTTCCGTGTAAAAACTGACATCACCAGCTCTTGTCAGTTGGGAAGAACATGCAGAGCAGAGGTTGATATTGGTGATATTGGTTGATATTGGTGACATGAAAGAAGACACATGGACTGGGACCTGAGGGTCCTACTAGAAAGACCCTCATTACACCCCAGCCTCATGGGGAGGAAGACAAATCCTCCTCCCATCGTGACTTCTCTCTCTCTCTCTCTTCTCTCTATCGGAACCAGCACACCTGTTTCTGTAAAAGGCTACCTAGTAAATGTATTAGGGGTGCAAATCACTCTACTCTAGCTGCAAAGACCCATGGCTTCAGCAGCACTGAGACAGACCAGCATATGATGGGTGTTTGCTTCCTGTCCCTGGGCCCAGCCCATCGCAGAGATCTGGAACGCTCTCTGTGTTCACTGCTGTCACTAGAAATGCCAGCTGCCAATTAAGCCTGGAAAGAGCCTCAAAGCTAGTCCTGCCTTTAGATCCCAAAGCATGGAAAAACAATAAAAATATTATGAGCTATGTTCCACTCCCAGCTTTACTGCTAAATGAAGTGCAACACATTCGCTTAACCTCTCTAGTCCCAGACAATCTGTAAAAGGAGGAACTGGATTAGATTAGCGAGGGCATGGGGAGGCATGGAGGGGACTATCTGAGACACTGGGGCTATCTGAGATCATGTTCTAAACAGACTGCCAACCTCCTTCCCTCGTTCTAACCCAAGTGTATCATGATTGAAGGAGGGTATAGGCAGCATGTGAACTTTGCAAAAGCTTTGCCAGGCATTCGGATACAAACTCCCCACTCCAGGTGAGAGCCATGGGACTAAATTGTCCCCAGAGACCCCTTAGGCTTTGGCATTCTGTGATTCTGCGAAGGGATCAGATCAGATCAGCAGTAGTACCCTGGTTCCGTCCTTCCTTAATCATTGGCTGTAGATTAATGGAACACTGAGTTTGAAACAATGTAATGCAAACAGAGCTTATACTGATTTTTTAAAATGAGTTTGTAGGCACTGGGTTTCCTGCAGCCTCTGCCCTTGAGATAATATTGTGAGAGGTGGCACTGGTCTGGCTTGAATGAGACACAGGTGAAAGGGAAGATGTGGGGGCAGGCAGAGGCAGCCAAGTGGAAGTTACAGAAGTTGCACACCATGGAAGTAGCACCTGTATCTGCACAGAGGCTAATCTAGCCAGGGCCACTGTCCAGCAGGGAACCTGGCCTCTCACAGCGGTGGAATGTGTGCATTGGTGGAATTCAGACCCTTTTGTTACTCTACCCCATGCTTTCCCTGGAAGGACCATCTAGGAATTTTTTCCTCATTTCCTAACAAGGTTAAAATGTTCTTCCAAACTGAGATGCTCCAATCGCTTTTTGTAACTTCGGTTTTGTGATATGTGTCACGCTTGCAGTCAATGGCTTGTTGAATTGTCTGTCTTCTGTACTAGAGTGTGAGCTCCATGAGACTAGGAGCCTTGCCCATTGTGTTCAACCCTGTGCCCGTGTGGTGCCTAGCACATCCTATAAGCTCAATAAAAACATAAATGGAATATGAATGCTATCTTTGTTACAGATTCTTTGCCTGTAAAGACTTTCCCCAAAGATCTGTTTGTTCTCCACACCACACTAACCTGGGATCTTTATAATTCCCTTGCCTCCTAACCCCTCAGAATCCCCCACTACCCACAGCCCCCATCTTAGGCCCAGCTTCTTTCCTAGGCTAAAAGGAGGTGCGATGTTCTGAAGTGTTTCCTTTGTCTTCCTTTCTTTATCCTTTATCTCTCCCTCATCCTTCATCCTCCAGGTTCCGTGTCAGCTCCTGGCATCACAGGCTCAGCAGCGATGGTCCCACTGTAATGTGTAAGTATTTGTCATGGGCTCTCAGTCACTGGTGTCTCAGGTCTTGGAGAGCCTGCAGTGACTCTGAGATAGTAAGGGACGGAAAGAAAGGTGACATCAGGGTTGAAAAAAAAATTTAAAAAGTAAGGACTTTGAGATAGACAAAAGTTAAATGAATTAAGAATTACCCGGAAGGCGGTGCCTGGGTGGCTCAGTCTGTTTTGCATCTGACTCTTGATTTCAGCTCAGGTCATGATCTCAGAGTTGTGAGATTGCACCCTGTGTCAGGGCACAATCTGCTGCACAGGGAATCTGCTTAAGGTTCTTTCCTTCTCCCTCTCCATCTTTCTCTAAAAGAAAAAAGAATAACTGGGAAGGCAAATGAGAACCCCAAACCAAAAAATGTGGACATACCCAAAAGATGAAAAAGAAATAAGAAAAGAAGAGCTAGATGGGCAATTAGGTATTGGGAGTGGGTTTAACCATGAACATTGAGCCCATGTCATCGCTGGGGTCTGGGGCAGGCCAGAGAAAAGGGGAGTAGGATGGTAATTGACACAAGACTGTTCACTTCTGAGGTTTCTGCCCTTGGGCCACTTTGCTCCCTGTTCTCTGGCCCCTCGGCAGCTAAACTTCAGTGTTGCTGCCTCTGCACACTTAGCGCTTTTCCAGGTTGGCAGAGCTGGTAAAAATCATGCATTAGGGATGCAAGAAGCAACTTTAGAGCTCTTCGGGAATACTAAACCCATTGGAGAAAAATCAACAAAACAAGGAAAAGAGCATTTTAAAATGTGTTGACTTGTGTTTATCTGTATTTATCGAAGTTCACTGTTCTCTTAGCAGGTTGCAAATTAGTACTTGAGACCAGATTCTGAATCAGCCACAGGGGACCAACAAGAACCTTCATGCCTGGAAACTAAGAAGGCCTAATGGGTCAGCTGTCACTTCCTCTGTTTGGCTGGCAGTTAGAGCTCATGTCAAGCCATTTCTCCACATTATCAAAGTCATGGAGTATTTTGCATCTTTCAATAACACTCACCATTTGGCAGGCTAAAGCATGCCTCCTTCCCTGCCAATTTGCAAGATCATGTCTGCTGGTAACCCACACAATCCTGCTTTGCTCTCTCTCTCAGTCCAGCAGGAAAATGCTGGGAGAGAAGCAGAAGATACCTTTAAATGTTGATGAGGAAAAGAAGAGTCCTAGACTTCAGGAATTGGAAAAGGCTTTTGGGCAGGGATGGATCAAGAGGAGCAGAGGGAGTGGTCTGAGCCCTTGGGCAATAAGGGCATGCATTATCTGGAAAGAAATTCCAAACAATAAAAAAGGAGTAAGTCAGGCTGCTTTTTATTATCCAGGCACGAGTAATTCTAATGCTAGTGATGAAATACTCCTCTCACTGGGGTGGCCTATGCCTTAATGTACAGCTGCTTGAGAGTGAATTAACCCAAGTCTCTCATTCATTGATGAGGGCAATTAAGCCCACCCCCCCCCATCTTCTTGTTGATGGCCCTTCTGCTAGAGCATCTCATGCAATCTGGGTCTCTTTGCTGCCCCCTAGGAGCCTCTTGGTTGCATTGCTCTGCCTGACACCAGAACAACAACAACAAAAACCAATGGGTAAACTCCAGTAACTGTGCAAACTTGGATTATACTAAACAAATGAAAAAATCTAAAAATCCCAGAAAAGATCCAGCCTCTGCCCTCAGCTCTTGGCTTGTTTACAAGTCACATTTGAGAATTTTCAGTCTTAAAGTTATTTTTCTCTATCCTACCTTTGATTTCTGTATTATATAACTTTTCGTCCAGATTCATTTCCATCTTAAAGTCATTGTGAGACTCTTCTGATTTTCCATCTCATTGTGTAGTGGATAGGGATCTCAGTTCTCAAATTCAGATGTGCAGAGGATATTGTATTTTTTTTAAAAATTAAAAAATAGTTTAATTTAGACTCCCAGCTTCCATCCTACCAAGGGACAAGAAATGCAACTTGAGATATTTAGGAGTTCTCCTACATCGAGCTTGGAGCCCGTCCTTCTGGGAAGTCCCACCATGTGCCTCTCAGTCCTTCCAGATGCACCTTCAGTATCTGGGCTTCCCTTCATAGGAGTTTTCCATTTCTCTGCACAGTGTGGCTTCCCCAGGGCTACTCAGGAAGCATTTTGCTGTTGAATTTTCTGGCAATGTGTGTATATATATATATATTTTATCACATGTGATTTTTTTTCTTTTACAATGAATTATTTCTCTCCTGAGCTTTAAGGATCAGAAACATATTATTTAAGACCCAACTGGAAAGGAAATTAATCCAAAGAAATATATCCACAAGCAAGCATGGGAGTAACTTGACCAATACTCAAGTCAGGAGGGATTTTATAGTTGATTTATTTGTATGAGGACGATGAAGTCATTACTCTGGGTGTTGTATCTCCCTGAGTTGTTTCCCATTCTGATCTCCCTTTGCCCATAACTTTCCATGGAAAAGTTAAAATCATTTTTTTATACTGAATCTTTCCCTTTGCTCACTAGGGATAGAATAGAAGGAGAAATGGGGTCTCTGCCTATATTGAGTGTACTCATGGACTCATGGACTCATTTATATAAATAAGGCTAATTTATATGGAAAATAGCTGAACCAAAATGAAATAGACCAGGGCCCATATACCTCTGATGGTTAAACTGTTCTGTTACAGAAGCCAAAGTTGGGTTCAAAGCCCATTATGTTTAGTTATCTCTAAAGAAGCAAAAAAAAAAAAAAAAAAAAAAAAAAAAAACCAACCCAACTATTTTGAGAAGTTATAACCTTAAGAAGCCATATCATAAATCCACTTTATCAGTCACAGGGGAAACTTCATGAAATTGTGTAAATGGATCCACACAAGTCCACTTCCACCAGAAGGAATGTAACTCAAAATGTGACCATGTGTAAGAAAAATGGAACTGATCACTACCTTGTGTGTATTCAATGTAATAGCAGCCATTACAGTTTGTAAATATCCATATTTAAAAAAAAAAAAAAACAGAACATTTATGTGTTGAGAAAATAGTTAATTACTCATCTTCCCTGGAGGTAGGTGCTCTGGTAGAAATTGATGATCACAAGGTAGGATCCCCAATGATACTTAGCTACCAGGAGGCAGTATGAGAAACACGGATGGTTAACTACCTAGAGAAGGGGCTATAGGTGTACCAGAATAAAGGAATAGGCAGTTAATGCTAGGAAGGGTCACTGTGGGTGGGGATGGTAGTGGAAGCTCAGAGAAGAGGTGAGTAAGATTTTAATAAGTGAGGTCAGGCTGATGGGAGCGGCGATGAGGAAGTGTCCAGGCTGGTAAAGCTGTCCAAAGGACACACACCACATGGGCAGAAGTTGTAAGATGAAAATTTGTAGGAATTATTTATAGTGGGCAGGCTAATCTCAATGGAGAGAGCTTTGTTAAGACTGGGCGAGAGCTCAAAGGAGAAAAGTGAGTGAGGACCAGGTCATGGCATGGCTGGAAAGCTGAATGAAAGAATTTAGACTTTATCCTGTAGATAATGCCAAGTCCTGGGGACTATTTGAAAGGAGGATGGCATGATTAAAAAAATAAAGAATTTTAGGTCTTAAGAAAATAAATCCGGTACCATTCAAGACAGGCTGGTGGGAGAGTCTGGAGAGAAGAAAACTATTAAGTGGATGATATGTTAGTTGAAACAACTAACCAGCATGAACCAGCATGGTTGCATATCTTGGGGGAGAGAGAAAAGGTACTAATAGTGAAATGGAGGAACAATTATTAGGGCTTAATGGCAGCTTAGATATGAAAAAGTGAGGGGTGAAGACTCAAACCTAACTGAGCTTTCAGATATCTGAGAAAATGGCAGTAGGGATTTATCATCACAGGAAGCCCATCTGGGAGTTTTGGGGTTCAAGCAGGTGATGTTCCCACTGGTAAGTGCTCATCTGTACCCTGCCCTTGTCTTGTTTGGCCAAAAACACAAAGGCCCACCTCTTGCAGACTCAGCCCTGCCTCGTTCCTGCACCACCGAGAACCCAGAGTTAAAGCTCTCCAGGAGACCTTTCTCTCCTGGGGGAAGGCTTTGCCATAGTCTGCCTGTCCCCTGACCTCTTCCTACAGCTCCCACCTCTCACAGCCACTATGTTGGCCAACTCACCCCAAGTCAGAATCTGATGCTCCTATTTCAGGCCTGCATCAGGTCTAGAACTCATGTCTGAGGTCAAGTTCACCTCAATGACCTTTTACCAAGTTCCTGTTGCCTTTTCCCCAGGGTTACATCTTGTTTCTGTCTTATTCTACTTCACCTAGACTTACCACCTTGATTTAACATTCTGCTGTCTTCTCAATCCTGAGAACCACTGCCATACAGCACTCTGTTCCCACCTGAACCAGATCCCTTCACTATAGATGTCAGCTTGGAATGGATTAGAATTTGTAGCCTTGGTCCTTCTCCTCCAGATTGGATTTGCCCTTCTTTCTTGAGTATGATTCACTCAAACCAGTCATCACCAGATTCTGGCCTTAGAACTGGCTCGCTGCTTGGTTTCTTTGAATTCTTGTAAGATAAGTGACTATGACTATTTCCTTAGTGATGATAAAAGTGTAATTCACCATTCAAAATGTTAGGGACGTCGTTCAACGTAAGATATTGAAGCTGACACAAAGGGTCAGTCAGACATCCAGATTTGGGAGTCATCTCCATAGATAAACACACAATTACAGTTACTTACTAAACCAAGGGTCAGATATACATAGACAGTTGAGTCAGCAAGTAGCATTAACAGCAAAACTTTGTGTCTAAAAACATTCCAACTCTTACTGTCTTTTTAAAAATAGGACACTATTTTTTAAAAAGTAAAAGCAGCTATATTTGGAAGAAGACAGAGCCGATTTATTCTTCAATATTTTTTTTTGAGAAAAAGAGATTTTAAAATGACCAACGATGAAAAGCCTGAACATTGAGAGAGTCTTTTAACAGGGAAATAGGAGGATAGTAGGGTCATGTGAGGGAGACAAGGGAGGGTGCAGCTGTGGTGGTCGGCAGTGACGAATCCCAAAGAGGTATTGAAGTCAAACCCACATCCCCTGCCCCAGAGGGACTGCTCTTTCCCATTCTTTTTTTTTTTTTTTTAAATTAAGTATTTTATTTCTTTATTTGAGAGTGTGGAAAGTGAAACCACAAATGGTGGGAGTGGGTAGAAGAAGAGGGAGAAGCAGACTCTCTGCTGAGCAGGGAGCCCCATATGGGGCTCGATCCCAAAACACTAGGATCATGACCTGAGCCAAAGGCAGACGCTTAACTGACTGAGCCACCCAGGTGCCCCTACTTTCCCATTCTTACAGCCTTTATCAGGGAAGAATTTGTGGTAGTGAAATAAAACAGCAAAACAGCCTTCAGTCTTGCATTTTTCTTCTCAAACAGAGGGCTATGATCAGGAGGACTTCCCAGCCTGGCAGTGGTGGGGAGAGCAAGACAGTTTGGTGGGGTTCTGATGGCAGAGGACACTGGGGCCATGCAGGCTTCCACGTGTATGTCTCGTGTCCACAGGACGCAATTACATGGGGGGAGAAAGAACAAGTGCAATGTTTCCAATTCAGTATCAAACAAAAATACATCACAGCCTC
Organism: Mustela putorius furo; assembly: GCF_011764305.1. Lineage (NCBI taxonomy): Eukaryota > Metazoa > Chordata > Mammalia > Carnivora > Mustelidae > Mustela > Mustela putorius. The sequence continues at coordinate 2,686,817 of NW_025422118.1, forward strand.
GAGCCAGTGGATATTCTGGGAATGGCCTTTTTTTCCAGCCCCTTAAATGTAACCAGCTGGAAGTCTTTTTTAAGGGCTGTTCTATTCAACCTCTGACATGAAGGATTTGCCATTTAATAGGGAAGCTACATTTTGTTGTAGAGATGGAATACTAAGTCCTTAACTTATTCTCCAGGGATTCTCATTCCTCCTGGTAAAACAGACTTAATATATAGACTTAGAAAGGAGCAAATGTGTTGTAAGTCTGGAAGCTTGAAGGTGGATAGATATGCGGATCTGAGGAGTATGAGATGTGTTCTAGATCCCCAGGGAACTGGACACCTTCTGATGAAAAGTCAAAAGAAAAGGATCTGAACTTATCTATTTCACAGCCAGTATGGGATTCTATTGAAAAACTATAGGAAATCATTGGGATCTGCTAGTTTTATTTAATTTGGCTCTGAGTAAAGGAGGTCTCAAGTATGGTGAGGCAATGAGTAAGCAGCAAGGTTTGGCACTAAACTTGGCACCATAAAATGTGTGCCTCATTAACATTCTTCTTAGAAAACACCCATGGGGGGCACCTGGGTGGCTCAGTGGGTTAAGCCTCTGCCTTTGGCTCAGGTCATGGTCTTAGAGTCCTGGGATCAAGACCCCCCATCGGGCTCTCTGCTGAGCAGAGAGCCTCTTCCTCTTCTCTCTCTGCCTGCCTCTCTGCCTACTTGTGATCTCTGTCTGTCAAGTAAATAAATAAATAAAAATCTTTAAAAAAAAAGAAGAAGAAGAAATAAAAAAACCCATGGTACCCCAGAGAACACTACGCCTGTATTCTAGTGTCTGTACTACTGAGTGGCCCAAGGCATTTGATAGATAGGTCCAGGGAGGGGGACCACCATGAAAGTTAAAAGGCATGAGTTCAAATCCTGTCTCTACTCTTCATTATTTGTGTGATTCTATGCAAATTACTGACATTCTGTGAATCTCAGTTTACTGGTCTGAAAAGTGACTATATTCCAATGTGCCATGGGTTTGTCAAAAGGTTTGAATGAGTTAATGCGTGAGAAAAGCTTGGTAAACTGAGCAAGCACCAGAAAAAGAACCGTTTTATTTTATTTTTTTAAGACTTATTTACTTACTTGAGAGAGCGAAAGGGTGGGAGTAGGATCAGAGGGAGAGGAAGAGACAGTCTTAAGCTGATTCTGCGCTTAAGAAGGCAGGGTGCAGGAAGACCTGATTCATGGCTCAGTCTGATGACCTTGTGATCATGACCTGAGCCAAAACCAAGAGTCAGACACTTAACTGACTCCACCACCCAGGTGCCCTGAAAAGAGCCTTTTTAAAGTACAAATGGCAAGAAGGAAGTCTCAGAATTCAGAGTCAAATGTCCAGGAACATAAATGGCCAAAATGTCCTGGAGGAAGAAGCAACCCAATAGGTTTCATTTCTAGAACAACAGAGATCTCCATTATTGACTTTATTGGCAGGTTAATGAAGAACGCTGTTAAGAATGGGGTTAATGAAGCTGGCACGTTCTCACTCCTTCCTCATGGATGTCACTCAAGATTTAGATGCTGCTGATGTTTGCTCGATAATAATGACTGGTCACCCGGTCTGTGAACAAATGTTTCCTATATAGAAAACTTAAGTGGGACTTCTCAGAAGAAACTCACATTTTGCCGTGGTATTTCATAGGATACCCACACAGCCCCCAAGATGAAGGGAAGTTATGTATGATGGCAGCTTATTTCAAAATGTCATTTATAAACCGGGTGACTTTGGGTAAGATATTTAACCTCTTTTATACATATTCCATATATATCTCATATATACAAATATATAAATATATTTCATCTCTAAAACAAGGAATATATAATGCAACCAAGTAGATTGTGGTGAGGATTAAATGAAATGACTACATGAAGAATAAGTCTACTAACCACTAAGATTCTAGAACATGGAAGAATGTTAGTTTCCTGCCCTTTTCCCCTTCATTCCCTGTTCAGACGTTAAAAATGAGCACAATAATTTAGAACAAGTTTGATCATATATACTCTTCCAAAAGTTGTAAGTGACTTTCAATTGATTTCTGCTTTTTATTCTTTCCTTCCAAATGCATTTTTCTCCTCTAGACTGACCAGCAAAATTGTGCAATCAAATTCACAGTGAAAAGTTTTCTGATTGGGCCAACAATATAGACATCCTATCTCATTGACTGTGAAAGTCAGTATCGTCTTTAACAAGTAGAGTATTTAGGATTTCTTGTGGAATGTCAAAAATGTTCTTAATTAGGATATTTCAATTTTAGTATCAAATATTTAATTAACCCCAAACAACAGCAATGACAAAATGGTAGATTGATCTATCTCCAACTACTTGGTTACTTTGCTTCTACTGAAAACTAAAGCTTTGAATGGGCTTGAATAAATAAACTTGAGACAAGTTTGAGGCAAAAAATCAACTCCAAAAGACAAAAATAAATAAATGAAAAAATAAACTTTTATATCATCTTTCTTCAGCAATAGTTGTTTTCAAATAAAATAGTATAAAGTAAAGAGTTTTGTAAATGTTAAGTGAAATCTCTAGTTCTCCTACTTCCCTAGTCCACACCAACCTGAGGGAGAATCTTCAAGACCTACATTCAAAAAAGTGAGTGTCCAGACACAGATTGACTGGAGTGGAGCCATCATTGTCTCCCTCCACTGGCTGGGGTAAGGCACTGCCATAGCTAGTGTTCTTTGCTTTTCAATTTACCATCTTTACTCTACCAACATCTCCACTGAACCATATGATGTTGGTTTTGTCACTCACTGACCTACCATTGTTGGTCTGGTGATTCTTTTTGAGTAGCAGACATGGAACTGGTACCCCGTCACTGCTGATGTTGCCTTTTTCGGGGAATGGGAAGCACCTCCCACTGATATTATAATACTTATTGGATTCTCTTAAAGAGCAACTTTGTCTCAACTTCCTAAAAAAGAAGCCAGATGAAAATTACTTTCTGGGTTGGGATGGTAGAATATTGGTAGAACAAAAAGGGCATGACATTCATCTGTTGATGGACATCTAGGTTCTTTCCATAGTTTGGCTATTGTGGGATTATGGACATTGGGGAGGGTATGTGATTTGGTGAGTGCTGTGAAGTGTGTAAACCTGGTTATTCACAGACCTGTACCCCTGGGGATAAAAATATATGTTTATAAAAAATAAAAAATAAAAAAAAAAATTAAAAAAAAAAAAAGATAATGAAAAAAAAAAAAAAAGGGCATGACACCCCAAAGTGTTCCTTAGACCGTGATTTGTTTTCTAGAGATGCCATAACAAATTCTCACAGACCTTGGGACCACAATAGAAAAATTATCACTCACGGTTTTTGAGACCAGAAGTCTGAAATCAAGGGTGGTACTTGTGTTGATAGGGTTATTCTTCTAAAAATTAGAGGGGATGTTCCTTCCTCTCCTCTTCTGGATTCCAGTGGTTGTTGCTTCCCTTGTGGCTGCATCACTCCAATCTCTGGCTCAGACTCCACATCACCAATTCTCCTCCCAAGGTTTGGTCTCTGAAATTTCTTTCTTTCTTTCTTTCTTTCTTTCTTTCTTTCTTTCTTTCTTTCTTTCAACAGGCTCCATGCCCAGTATGGAGCCCAGTGTGTGGCTTGAATTCATGATGTTGAGCTCTAGATCTGAGCTGAGATCCAGAGTTAGATGTTTAACTTACTGGGCCACCCAGGTGTCCCTCTGACTACCTCTTATAAGAACATTTCCTCACTGATTTTAGGGCCCCTACTGATAATCTAGGATGATTTAATCTCTAGACCCTTAGCGTAATTATATCTGCAAAGACCCTTTCTGTAAGATCACATTTACAGGTTCCGGAGATTAGGACGTGGACATATCCCTTCAGGGGTCATCATTCCGTCTTCTACAGCCTGCTGCAAGGATTAGAGATTTCAGTAAGCGAGGGTCCTTCTTTAAGAGGCTGTTCATTAATTCAGGAAAGAGATGGTGGTTTGGACTAGGCGGTTGTGGTGGTGGCCATGAGTTGTCAGATTCTGTGTGTTTTAAAGTTGAGCTGGTGGGACATGTTGCTGAACCGGACATGGATTGTGAGACATAAGAGCAGTCAGGAGTGGCTCCAGGGGTTTTATCATGAGTAGCTGGAGAATTGGGTTTTCACTTACTGAGCTGCACAAAATTTGGGAAGGAACGAATTTTGAGGTGAAAACCAGTTTTGCACTTAGTTGCATTAGGAGGTCTGTTAAGATACCTGAATGAAAATGTGAGGTAGGGCACCTGAGTGGCTCAGTTGGTTAAGCGTCTGCCTTCGGCATGGGTCATGATCCCAGGGTCCTAGAATCGAGTCCCATGTTGGGTTCCTTGCTCTGAGGGGAATCTGATGCTCCTTCTGCCCCTCTCTCTCTTTCTCTCTGTGTCTCTCATGAATAAATAAATAGAATCTTAAAAAAAAAAAAAAGAAAGAAAAGGTGAGGTAGTCAGTTATATACATAAATCTGTACAAGGGTTGAATGACGAATAGATTCCATTTTCTACAGCTCATGCCCACGGTTTGGAGAGACATATGTGTAGGCAGACAATAACATTTTGCCTCCATAAGAGCCACAGAAGAGGGAGAAACTAAGCCCCATGTGGCCCAGGGAGGGAGTTGTGTGGCTGTTCTGAAAGGTTTTTGGCAGCCTCCTAAGACGAATTCCTCAGTCATCTGAGAGAGGCCACAAGGCAAGGAAGTCACCCTGAGGGACATGAGAGTGAGAAGAAGAACAGCCACTGAGAAAGGGCATCTTGACAATGCAGAGGCACCACCAAAATCCGGTTTACAGACAGAGAGTCCAAGGCACTTCTGCTCTGAAGACTTGTCAACACCCAGGGACCTTGTGCAGCCAGCACCCATGGAGGGGTTATTTCCCATCAGGACAGAAGAGAATGTTGCTGTAGAATTCACCGCCACCTCACCTGGAGCAGCAGAGAATGGGGGTAGGGGTACATGGGAAAAGACCACCATAACACCTAGGACTGGAAAATTGCAAACACACAGGAGAAGGCCCATGACTCCCAGAGAACCAGAAAGAAATGTTTGGGACTGACCTTTACATAAATCTGCTCCTGGCCAGACATGACTTCCTGCTAAGTTGCTAATGGGTGTGCTCCTTGTTCCCTCAGCTTTTATTGCCTGGGAGCCATGCTATCAATGGTTTTCCTTTCACTGGGTGGCTAAAGGTGGGCACCTTCCGGATAGAACAGCACGTGCAAACCAGAAGCAGAGAGTACCATGGACCATATGGGGTCCTGTGGTGCACTGTACTGGCCAAACTCAAGCTCAAATTCTTTTACTTTATAAAAGGGATTTAACTTTTAGTTCACTTTTCCGAGTTTTCACGAGTTGGTGTTAAGGGGGTACACACATGATCCTGCTCTTCTTTTACCGGTAGCTTTCTGCTTCTGTGCTTGCATGCACCTGTGCTGGGGTACTTCTGTGCAATCTCAATGCTTGTGCCTCAGAGTTGAAACTGATTAAGAAAAAGAAAAAGAAGGCACCTGAGTGGCTCAGTGGGTTGAGCCTCTGCCTTCCGCTCAGGTCATGATCCCAGGGTCTTGGGATCAAGCCCCGCATTGGGTTATCTGCTCACCTGTGAACCTGCTTCCCTCTCTCTCTCTCTCAGCCTGCCTCTGCCTACTTGTGATCTCTCTCTCTCTCTCTGTCAAATAAATGAATAAAATCTTAAAAAAAAAAAAAAAAGAAAAGATAAAGAAAGGAAAAAGATACCTGTGTCTGTCGCATACACATCAACTTTCTCAGTGAAGTCTCCCATTCCTTTCTAATGAGACGGGGCAGAGCTAGGAGCTCTGCTTCTATAACAGCCCTTGAGACAGGGAGATAGGATTATTGCTTGCGGCCAATGTTAAAATGACTATCTGTGAGGTATTAAATTCTATCAGGATGCAAACAGGACATGTTGCCCAGAGCTTCCTATTTTGTCAGAATTTGGGGCTTCTGAAGGTCATGTGAAGGTGTGAGATTTTTTGGACCATTAAGAAAAGATGGGCAGAGGAAACAAGACACCTGATAGGTTCTCCTGGAGCTATGCCCATGGGCTATTCCTGTCTATAATCCTGTCCTATCCTCGGTGACATCCCCCTCTGCACTTTGTACCAGGTGTGCCTCGCGGTCCACTGTTCAGCCCTAAAACCAGGGAAAGCACAAGTTTCAGGAACAAAGGTTGAGATTCATGCTTGGCTGAGATTTGCATTATGAAACCAAAGCTGAAAGGTACAAATGGGAGTCCATCTAATAAGGTGGCTATTCTGATTTCTACCCAAAGGTTTAAAAAAGCATCAAGTTAAAGAAATAAGCAAGAAAGGTGAGTCTTAGCCAAAACAGGATCTCAAAGTGGAGAGGAACCTCTCAGAATCCCAAGCTGGAGGCATGTGTCTTGTTTCTTCAGATGTAATAATGACAATGGGAATCTTTCTTGTTAAATGCCTTTAGGCTCCCTCCCTTTTTCCCCATTGTTTTACCCTTCCCTTCTTTATGCCATTGTGCTCCAGTTACACTGATTCCACATTATGGGCTCATTCTATTTTTAAAAAAGGAAATAAAAAAGAACTTATAAATAAGACCATTCTGCTCCTTTGTTCTGACTGGTGGGCAAGCACAGAGACACTTGTCTACTTCGGTAAAGCAGCCAAACCTACACAAAATTGTATTGATCCCTTCCAGAGTCTGCTGAGTCAAAACATGGATTTATGAGTCGAGAAGTGACAATATTACGCAGAAATAAAAATTGCAGGTAGCTCTTGCAGTTTGTAGGAATTTATTGACACAAAAATGCTTTGTCTCTTATAATTAGGAGGAAAACCTCACAAGCCCTGTTATCTTTTTGAAAAAATAATTACAGCTTCTCAGAGCCTTAAGAATGGTCCAGATCTAGGAAAATGCCCTGCTAGGCACCGAGGTGCTGCAGGCTTTGCTAGATCACAGTCTTCTGACAGTCTGAGGATCATGTTAGTGGGCACAGGCTGAGAATCAGGGCCTTGGGACCACACAGGCACTAAGATCCCAGCAGCCCGTAGGGATCCCCATGTTGGTGACTATGGCAGGTCCAAAGACACTCTCACAGTGCAGAGTCAACAGATTCCTGAGCATGAGGCCCAGACAGGAATCTGGGGTTGAGATCTTCTTTGGGCAGTCTCTGCTACCTTCTCTCATTCCATCTTTTGGATTCTAATATTCTGGAGACAACAAAGCTAACACATAAGGAGCTATTAATGAGCATTTGATGACAATAGAATGTGAGAAGTAAGACAGTCAAAGTTATAATATTAAGCAAAATATTAAAGAATTCTGTTTTAAGAGGGCTTATACCATTCAACTGAATTTCATGCATCAGATAACCTACACTAAGATCTGCCATATTTGTTGGGTAAAATATCAAATGAACCTTGAAACTTTTTTTTTTCTTTTGCCACTTTTCCCATCTACCACCATCCTCCCTGTCCTGGTATTCATCCCAACCCCACTGCCTAATGCCTACCTCATCTAGGTTAGGCAGGGATAACCTGCTTCCTGATTCTGGTCTGTTTTCTCTCCTCTAAGCTCAGGTCCAATAAAGGGTAGCCTTCGTGAAGACCATGGACATTGAACTATACTTTGCCAGGGGGCAAGATTTTCTCCTATAAATAGGGAAGGTCACTCTACATCACAATTTGTCACGATGTGTGTCTTGCATTTGCTTAAGGAAGGGAGACCCAGACATTTTGAGACAGAAGAAAGAAAACTGCAATCAATGAAGCAAGGTTCCCCAATCTCTTTTTAAAGCTGATTCTAAACATTGTTTAGAAATATAAACATTGTTACACAAGATTTTAATTTTCCCCACTTTGCTTTCCACATCAGTGATAATGTTTCAGTCCCCAATGCTCAATTTCGAAAGATTCAATGAACCTGTACACTGAAAATGAATAACATCACAATCAGATCCTGAGCCCTCCTGAAGCTGTTAAGCCTCAATATATATGTTTTTAATATTAGTTGATGTGGATTTAATATAAACCAAGTATCCTAGTTAATTAAATATGTTGCTAGGAATATTTTCAAAGCTTAATTCAAAGTCACATTCAATGGCCTTGGGCACCATTTTCATGTCACTGGAGTATTATCAGTTCATCCTGGATGAGTAATAAACGCTAGGAAATATACAGTGAATAGTGTGTGTTTTCCTCATTTTCCTCATACGAGCTATTTACAAAACAAAACAAAAACACTGAATCTTTAAGAGGTGTCTTCCTGGTAACCCACATAATTTCTCTTTCTTTCTGAAAGAATTCTAACAAAAACAGAAGAATGCTCCCCAAAAGCAAAGGCACATGTATCATGGCTACCTTTATAAATTTTGTCCCCCAGAGTATAATTGGCAATGTTTAGAGACGCTTTTGATTGACATAATGGAGGTGGTAGGGTGGGTTTCTGTGACGTTTGGTGGGTAGAAACCAGAGATGCCGTTCAGCATTCTAAATACACAGGATGGCTCCCATGACAAAGAGCTAACTTGTCCAAAAATGTCAATAGTGCTGAGGTGGAGAAACCGTGCTGTTGAAAATCAATCTGCTGAACAAAAGCTGCTCCAGATGTGGACAGGCAGCCTCTCGCAGAGAAAACAGAGGCTCTTCTCCTTCTGCTGCATGGGCACTCATGCCGATTCTGCACATAGGCTTATGTGCCAGCCTCAGTGCTTGGAGGACTTGCTGCAGCCTCTCACTTTTGTTGGCTTCCCCTGGTTGCCTTTATCCGTCTAGCCCTGAACCGACGCCCTTATTGAGAGGCACTACTGTAATGACATGTAAATCAGACTCACATTATTAATCTAAATTCACCAAAATAGATATATGTCTAAGTCTTCTCAGCTTCATCTCCCCACTTAGAGCTATGCTCCTTCTCTTTCTTGCCTAATAAGTTATGTGTCTTCCCAGTACCCAAGACATACTTGGCCTCAAATAAGGTTTCAGTGTTTGTTGATGGGTGGCCTATAGTCACCCACATTTATTTATTTGCTTAAATTTACAATCATTCACTCCCTTAAATGAAACACAAAGCCAAAATAATCAAGTGACAATGGAAGACATTTAAAACAAAGACAAAAACTAAAAAAACAAACTAACAAACAACAACAAAAAAACTCAACTCCACTCATTAGGTTTAGATTCATGATCTCACAACATTTGAAAACCTGACAGAAGAAAACATTCATTTATTCATGAAACATTCAGAGAACTGCTACTATGTGATTGATTATTGGGAACATAGAGATGAGTGGTTTTCCCCTGTGAAATCTGGACATATAAGAAGGCGAACAAACCACCAGTTAGATGGAAATGTGATAGTTCATGTACAGGTACAAGGTGGTATAGGAGCCCGAAGAGGGCAGGGGTTTACTCTTCGGTCTGGGAGACATTTGAAAATATTCAGTATTGATGGCCGAATAGAAATTTTCCAAACGAATAGCAGTACAAAAGGATTATATTTTTGGCAGAGGGAAAAAAATTGAAGCGAAGAGAAATTTATGAAAGCATATGGTCAAGTCAAACAGATGTTAGCCTGGTAAACAGGCTAACAGATGAGTTGGGTAGAGGTAAAGCTGAAATCATAAACTGAGGATAGATAGGGAAGAGCTGTATAACCCAGCCCAAGAGTATTGGTTTTGTCTACAGTTAGTGTTTAAGACGGGGAACTCACTTTCGTCAGGTGCAAAGCTCTGTGCAGGATGGTAAGAGGGTTTTCACCTGGAAAGAGTTTTGGAGGCAGAGAACTTTAATGGGTGATGGGGTTAAAAGTTCAACCGAGAAACATCAGCTTGTTTTGATAGACATCAAATCTACTAGTCTAGATGGAATCACCTTCCTTGCAACTGGAAGAGAGTCAAGGAGGGATAATGGAGACACCCATGCAGCGGCCAAGAGCTTGCTTCTGGGAGCTGGTACACCTGTCAGTGAACACCTGTCCTTTCCTGTGTCAGGAGTTCATGAGGATGCCTGCCTTCGGTGAAGGGGCCACTGGGATGAGTAATGGCCTCCAGAATCTACTCTCTGCTGGCTTTCAATCACCCCCTATTTTCTGTAGTCCCTTGATAAAGCAAATACAGAAGCTATTACACCTCAAAGATCTGCAAGAAAATGTAAGTCCAAATCATAAGACCATAGACGTGGGTGAGAAGTTGGCATTAAACCTGCTCTGTCACTTTTGGATTGTTAGCCCTTCTTCCAACAGTTGTGATGATGTCTTATCCACTTTTCATTCTTTATTGAGAAGAAATTTCTTATTTCCTCTCTTAGCTACTCACCTTTTTAATAAAAAAACAGTTTCTTAAATTATAAAATAGTATATATTTATTAGTGGAAAATTTGGAATATCCAGAAAAATATAAAGAAATACAAGTTCACATCAGCCATATTATCAAGTTCTAGAGACAACTGCTGTTAATATTGGAGAGGTGGGCATGAGATAATCATATGAAATATCCATATTCTAATCCGATTGTGTCCAAGGTTAATTTGACAATTTTTTTTACTTGAAACTCAATCACTAAATAGGATTTGTGAATTAGACAAAAAGGAGGAAGGTGTCACCACTATCAAAAAACTTTACTTACCCTGGGATGCCTGGGTGGCTCAGTCAGTTAAGCTGCTGCCTTCAGCTCAGGTCATGATCCCAGGGTCCTGGGTTTGAGTCCTGCTTTGGGCTTCTTGTCCAGCAGGGAGCCTGCTTCTCTCTCTGCCTCTGACTGCCACTCTGCATGCTTGTGCTCTCTCTCTGACAAATAAATAAATAAAATCTTAAAAAAAAAATCTTTGCTTACCTTTTTCAGATAAGCTAACACAAGCAATGAGTTAGACCCAACAAGACATGAACCAACTCTCTGCACCTGGCATTTAGTGTGTGTCCCAATGTGGTACTAAATTAGTGGATTTTCATGTGAGTGGGCCTTTGTGAAAAAGTATGAGTTGCTACATTTTGATATCAGGCTCTGGGTGGAATGCAATAGCTGTTGAAGACTGTGACCCTCTGGTTACCATTCCACATGATCATTGGCCAATAATGTCGAAAGTCATAGACCCATGCTGTATTGACAGTCATTCTTTTGCCATATTTACGACAGCTTGAATAGTAGGCATGTAAGGGACTGATCTTAATTTGTTGAATGGGACTCTTTTTTTCAGTAGCTAATGGATTTGGGAGACTGTTTTCTCTACAGTTCCTGGTGACATCTGGAGATAAATCTTCATTCATTCAGGTCAAATTATTTCCCCATTAGACAAAAAGTCACTGGATGAGATCCACTGGAACTGAGTTGAGTTACTGCTCTCTTGGCTCATCTGGTGGAGAGTCCTGCAGTTCAGTCAATGCCCAGTGGCTCTGGAGAACTGTGAACAGATGCTGGGTAGGGCCAGCTCCTGACATCAGCAGTGAGGGCAGTTACCTTCACAGTGTCTCAGAGGGTCTTCTGCTGTTGCGTATCGTCTTAACTTTATTTACCTAAAAGTATTGCTTTGGTGATGCTGGGCATCCCACATTCAATTCCAAGCTGAAGAAAAGAAGTAGAGTTGATATGGGGAAGGCAGGGTTAGACCTTTTGTGTCCATACTGTGTGTCAAGGGGCTTCTCTTACCTACATCTTCAAAATCAGTAGACTGAGCTACTCTAAAGAGTACTCTAAAGAATATTGTTATTCTTAACAATAACATGCAGTACTGGGTCATTTTTGTAGATCCCTCTAAGTTTATGGGTGATCTCCTTGCTCTTTAGCTCCGTGGCACTGTGGCTCTTGGCCACCTTCCTCTGCTTTGCTAACTGATTCTGGCTACTTCCACTGAACAATTTTTAAAATCCTCTTTTAGTGAACTAAATTTTGGCTTTTTGCTCTTCTCTATTGTCCTCATTGGTTAGACATTGTTTGGTAATATCGGATGGAAAGCTCTTCACTCCAGCCCTAAAATCTTACAAGCTGGGGTCCAGGGACATTCTGCCTTCAGCTCAATGTTATCCCACCCCGTCCCAGAAAAATCCTTGGGAAAACAACGCACAAAATTCTCACCACTCACTGAATGAAGTTATCTCATGTTCACTTAACACATGAAGTCACTGATTAAGACCCAAGCCTCAACCACGATTCTCTCTTAAAATCTTTGGGAGATATCTAACATGCACCCCCCACAATAAACTTTTCCCAGTCAGAAGGGTTGGAAAGGAGGGTTGAGTTCAAACTCCATGATGACTGTCTCTACGCTCGCCAGACCATGGCATGTTCAGCTTTGCTCATGAGACTCAGAGAGAAAGGCCTCAGAGTTTAGCTTTTAATTAATGAGAGAAAATAGGCAACCAGCTTCTTAGAGCAGGCTCTACCTTGCCAAGGCTGCACAAGCTCCTTTCCTGGATGGTTTCTGTAGCCCAAATGCCCAGGTTTCACAATACTATACTCCCTTTCCACTAAGGAAAGGGTATGCTGCCAGGAAGCCAGGATGCCCAGCCAGCAAGTAACCCAGACATTGTCTCAGTCTTGCCCAGCCAGCCAGGAGGAAGCTGGTCAGATCAGGTGCTTCACCAGCCCTCCCATTGCCTCCACCCCCAGCACTGTCTCCTAGCCTCTAGCCACAAGCTGGACATTCTGTTAGCTTAACTAAGACTGGAAAAATGATGATGGGCAGGAGGAATGTATTCCAGTAACAATAAGGAGGTAGAATTGATCAGGACTCAGTGACTGCCTGAGAGCTTTGTATAAGGCTGTTGGGGGAAGAATGCTTGACTCCTGGATTCTGGGATGACGGGGAGCTCAGCATGGACTACAGAAGACAAACTACAAAGAAGACAACTGATTTGTTTTGTCACCCATTCATTCTTCCAACAAATATTATCTATTTTATATTAGTATTTTAAATAGTAAAAACTGGGGTGCTTGGGTGGGTCAGTAGGTAAAGCATTTATTTGTCTTTGGCTGAGATCATGATCTCTGGGTTCTGAGATCGAGTTCCACATCAGGTTTCCAGCTCAGTGGGGAGTCTGCTTCTGTTTCTCCCCCTGATTGTGCTCTCTCTATCACTGTCTTTCTCTCTCTCAAATGAATAAATTTAAAAAAACCTAAAAACAAAATAAAATAAAATAGTAGATAATATTAATTTACTATTCAATTTGCTTATTTATTTAAATTGTTCACATTTATTAATTGCTCATTCTATGATAGGCACTAATCCAGATGTTGACGCTCTAGCAGAGAACAAAACAGACTAAAACTCTGTCATCATATAGTTTATATCATAATAGATAGAGACACTACACAAGAAAAATAAGTAAGACACAGATTATGTGTTATTGTAAGGGCTATGAAGTCGTTACATAATAAATTGGGGTGGGGAATATAGGAAATATTGGGTGGAGTTGGTGGGGAGAAGTTTCATGGAGAAATGGCATTTGAACCCAATATACACAGAAGATGAGAGAACGGCCTGGACAGGAAGGAAGTCTAGAAGGAAGAGGAAGTGTAAGGGCCTTCCTGTGTAGGTGCATTTGGAATATGGAGGAAAAAGGAGAAAGCACAATGGCCACAGTGAAGTGAATGGGTGAGCTCTAGCGGGTGAGGTTGAAGGAACCCTGGGCCTGACCTGACAGGCTTTGTGCACTTCTGTAACGATTTTGGTTTTAACTGGGAGTGGGGGATGACAGACTTTTTGAGGGTTTTGTGTAGAGTACTATGATCTGGCTGATAAAGACTATAAGACACCAATGGTTGTTAAGATTCATACTGATTTCAGAGATGTTAAACTGTGGTAAAATATAAAACGTATGAGGTGTCTGAGTGGCCCAGTCAGTTAAGTGGCTGACTCTTGATTTCAGTTCAGGTCATGATCTCAGAGCTGTGAGACTGAGCCCTGCACTGAGCTCCACACTAGGCATGGAACCTGCTTGGGTTTCTCTCTCTCCCTCTCCTTTTGCCCCTCCCCTGCACCCATACATTCCTTCCCCACCCTCCTGTCTCAAATAAAATAAAATACACATACATTAAGATTAATTTTTTAATGTCTTAAATGTTTCCTTGATAATATGGAGTGGCAGGTGTAGAAGAAGGAGATCTATTAGGAGGCTACTGCCAATATCCAGGTGACAAAGCAGGGTGACTTAGACAAGTTTGCAAAGCAGAAGTTAAAAAGGTAAGAAGTGGGGGCACCTGAGTGGCTCAGTCGGTTAAGCATCTGCTTGCAGCTCAGGTCATGATCTCAGGGTCCTGGGATCAAGCCCCACATCTGGCTTCCTGCTTAGCAGGAAGCCTGCTTCTCCCTCTCCCTCTGCCTGCTGCTCCCCTGCTTGTACTCCCTCTCTCTCTCTCTGTCAAATAAATAAATAAAATCTTTTTTAAAAAAAGAAAAGGGTAAGAAGTGGCTAGGTTTTTGAAGTACTTTCAAGATCAAGCCGACACCATTAGCTGATGGGATGATTATAGAATATGGTAGCAAATGACTCCAAGATTTTTTGTTAAAAGTCCTCAAAAATATGGAGTAATGATTTATTGAAGTCAGAAGATGGAGAAATCTGAAGAGAATTTTGGTTTTGGAAAAGTTGAGATCACTTTTAGATTTATAAGAAGAGCTATGAGTAAGCGGTGGGATACTCATTATGGCTTTCACGGAAATGTCCTACATTAGGGATATAAGTTTGGAGTACTAACAAATTAAAAATATTTAAAGCCATATGAACAGATGAGGTCAGTAAGGAAGTGCGAAAAGATATAGAAGAAAACAGCTTTAAAAACTGATCCTGCTGCACAGCAAAGGAAACCAATAAAATGAAAAGACAACCTATGGAAAGGGAGAAAATATTTGCAAACCACATATCAGATAGGCGGTTAATCTCCAAAATATATGAAGAATTTATGTAACTCAGTAGTGAAAAAAACAAATTAATTAGAGAATGAGCATATAATCTAAATAGATATTTTTTCCCCCAAAGAAAACATATGAATGGCCAACAGGTACACAAAAATGTACTCAACATCCCTAATCAACAGGGAAATGCAAATCAAAACCACAATGAGATTATCACCTCATACCTGTAAAAATCTACTTCCAAAAGACAAGAAAGAACAAGTATTGGTGAGGATGCAGAGAAAAGAGAACCCTTTGCCCTGTTGGGATGTAAATTGGAGCAGCCACTATGGAATCAGTATGGAAGTTCCCCCCTCACTAAAATTAAAAATAGAATTACTCTATGATCCAGAAATCCCACTTCTGGGTATTTATCCAAAGAAATTGAAAACACTAACTTGAAAATATATCTGTACCCCCATGTTCACTGCAACATTATTTCTAATAGTCAAGATATAGAAACAATCTAAGTGTCTGTTGTTGGGTGAATGGATGCAGAAAGTGTGGTGCAGAGAAGAATTTGGGGCCTCAGAAGCGATTGGTTTAGGTAGTGAAGACAGATGGGTTAACTCTTAGATCAGTTGCCTAAGCGGCTCCTGGTGATCCTGATGAGAAAATTTAGTTTTAATGGAGGGCAAAGTAGGAGTGAACATTTGATTGGCATGAGATCAAAAGATAAGAGGGAGGGATGATTGAGCCACAGTGAATACACATAACTCTCTGGAAATTTTCTTGAAGAAAGTGAGAAAAAGGGGACTATAACTAGACCAGGAAGTGGAGACTTTTTTTTCTTTCTTTCTTAGGATGCAGAAATAATTCCGTGTTTATAAGAACATGGGAATGACCCCGGAAGAGCAGGAACATTGGATGCAATAGAGAGGGGATGATTTCTAGATACATGTCTTTGAGTGGATAAGAAGGGTCAAGATCATGTACACTTAGTTAGGAGCAGATGATCTTTATCCTCATTAATAGAAAAAGGAGCAGGTATATGGGCACATGCAGAGGTTGTTGAGCAGCACTGTGGCGGAAGATTATGGAGGTTGTTTCTGCTTTTGTTTCTTCAGTGAAATGACAAACAGTCATCAGTTGAATAGCAGGAAAGTGGAGGAGGTTTTTGGAGGTTTGAGGAGAGAGAATGTAAGAAACAGTCATCTCAGAAAGTAGGAGAATAAAATGTAATATGATTACTAGACAACAATAAGGGTCACATTGAGATCTGCGCTCATAAATGAAAAGTGAGATCGATCTGTATGTTTTGTTTTGTTCTGTTTCCTAGCCAGGTTTATCTGTATGTGCAGGTACTGAGTGATGGTGAGTTGAAGTTAACAAAATTTGAGGTTTTATGCAACATGATTATGACAATAGAATGAAGGGTCAAGGCGGAAGAAGGTCAATGAAGGGGATAATTATTTTAAACTGGGTTAGTAGGGAAATGAGGACTGTAGAGTGAAGAGAGACTAAAAATATGGCAGGACCCATGGCTTGCAGGGAGTAAGTAGACAGGAAATGCTAAATGAAGAGTGTGCCACTTGGCCTGGAAATTATGGAGGTGTTGCTGTTGTTTATCATGTGGAAGTCTAAGACATATTGAATTTAAGTTGCTTACAAGTTATTTGGACATCGATCACCAGAACTGGTTCATAAAATGGATCAAAGAGTTCAGGGCCAAAGATATAAGGCTGGTGTTTGGTAGAGGTGGTGGCTGAAACCACAGGAGTGAAGTGTCAGAGTTGACCAGGAGACCACAGAGGGAGAAGGTACTGACTTCTCCTGCCTGTTGGTCTGGAAAAGAGATCAGTCTTTTTTTACTGTCAAGGAGAAGTAGAAGCAAAACTATAAATCTCTGGAGAGGCAGCCCATTTACGTATGCACACAGTGAAGTCACACAGAGTGAGACAAGGTCTCTTCTTAGGCTGGGGTCTTGGGTGCCCTTAAGAGAATACATGTGTTTGAACAGTTGAGTAACCATGTAGGGTTGGGGACTCTAAATTCATTTTCAAACTTTGTCATTTATGAAGTTTTGCCAAAAAGCTGCCCTGGTTTTTCACCTTTCTAGGAATTACAAATGTTATCAGTGTAATCACTCGTTAAAATTGCCCATCCAGAAAGAGGAAAATAAGCTTCAAATGTGAGTGTATGTTTCCTGGCAAAGGAAAGTGGAGCTCTCTTTGGGCAAAAAGACCTAGTGAGAATCCTGCAATTAGACAAGGTTTGAAGCACCAGAGATTTCTAGAATTTTCTGTTGCAGGGGAACTCAATTTTTTATTGATCTCCTTTAGGAAAAGGCTAATTATTTTTTATTCTCTTGACTGAATTGCCAACAGTGTGGTTTCTCAGGCCCATTGGTTCCATATATATACAGAATCACGATGCTTCCTGGTGAGTTCATTGTCTTGCCTCAACATCAGACAGCCCTTACATTTCTAATTTTCAGATGAAGTCACCAATCACAACACTCATATCACGTTTATCCCTAGCAGAGCTTGAAGGGAACCGTGGCAATGTGAGGGGAAACGGCTGAGCCCAGCTCATCATGATGATACCTACACCCCATCACTTCTGCCCCAGGGATCCTCAAATGTTCACGTGCCTGAGAGTCACATTGGAGGCCTTTTAAAACAGTTTATTGGGGCGCCTGGGTGGCTTAGTGGATTAAGCCGCTGCCTTCAGCTCAGGTCATGATCTCAGGGTCCTGGGATCGAGTCCCGCATCAGGCTCTCTGCTCAGCAGGGAGCCTGCTTCCCTCTCTCTCTCTCTGCCTGTCTCTCTGTCTACTGTGATCTCTCTCTGTCAAATAAATAAATAAAATCTTAAAAAAAAAAAAACAGTTTATTGGACTCCCAGACATTCAGACTTAGTGGATCTGGAGTGGGTCCTGTCAGTTTATATTCTAACAAGCACACAGCTGTTGCCAATTCTGCTGCTCTGAGAATGGGGCTTTGAGAACCACTGACCACACCACGATAGATAGATAGGCAAGAACGGAACCCTAAGAACTAACTCATATATGTTGGTTGATGCCAGCTGCCATAACAAAGTACCACAGACTGGCTGGATTACGCAACAGAAGGTCATTGTCTCACAGTTCTGGACAGTGGTCGATTTCTTCAGAGGTTTCTCTCTTGGCCTAGCCAAGGCCACCACTTCCTGTGTCTTCACAGGGTCTTCCTTTTAGTGTGTGTCTGTGTCCTATTTTCTTCTTAAGAGGATACAAGTCAGGGGCACCTGGATGACTCAGTTGTTAATTGTCTGCCTTCAGCTCAGGTCATGATCTCAGGATCCTGAGATCAAGCCCCACGTCGGGTTCCCTGCTCAGTGGGGAACCTGCTTCTCCCTTTTCAGCTCCCATTGCTTGTGCTTTCTTTTTCTGTCAAATAAAACAATTTTTTAAAAAGTTTTAAAGAAAAAAGGACACCAGTTGTATTGGACTGAGGCCCAACTATATGACTTTGAACTTAACTCTCTCTTCATTTTGAATTTTACTCTCTCTTCAAGACTTCCAAATACAGTCATATTCTGGATGTCAACGGATGGATTTGGTGGAGGGCACAATTGGCCTCTAACAACACTCCTTGGTGGTTTCAGCTCCATGAAAACTGAGCCTCCCTCACAAATACCTGTGAGAAAGGGCAGGATTTCAAGGATCCCCCAGGTGGTCTCTGAAAATTCTGAAGGGCCTCATGGTAAGCTGAGAGAGGTGAAGGCATCAGCAAAGTTGACCAGGGCCTTGTCTGAGCAGTAAGACTGACAGGTTCAGTTTCCTGCCAAAATCCCGCATGGTCATGGACAGTTCTGTACTCCTAGCCCGACTTTTCTAAAGGCCTTCCTTCCTGCCAGCCTACACACATTCAGCTTCATTCACTCGACTCATGTGTCCTCAGGGTCCGTCCCATGCCAGGCTGTATCTAGATGCTGAGGAAAGGTACTTCTGCCCTCCTGGAGCGTGCAGACATGGGGGAATCCAGGTCCCCTCTCTCTTCCTCAGAAAAAACCCAGTGTAAGGAAAACAACAACACAAAAAAAACCCTACATGCGGAAGAAACTTGAGCAGCCCAGTCTCTGAGAAAACACACCCATATGTAAATGCACACACATGAAAAAAATGCAAAATGTACTTTGACACTAAGTTCCCTCTCTCCCTACCTCAAAATCTCCAAACCTTTTATTGTAGATTTAAAGAGTTCAAACCATCTGCTAAGGGTTCTCTTTGAAAATCCAATGAAACACATGAATGTTTTACCCAGAAAAAAATGCCTATGAGTCTTTGAGGGCTTTAGGGGTTTTACAGATTTTATGAAGTCTTCCATGGACTCAGGCAGGGACGTCTCTTTATGGCAATCATAAGGATAGTTGGAGCTACAAGTTGTGAACTTACTCACCAGGCAGTCCGCTAAAGCCATTATGCGCATTATTACTTTTAATCCTCACAAGATAACCATATATAACTATTGTCATCCCGCCAGCTTATTGAAGATGAGGATACTGAGGCTCTAATAAAAAGAATAATGTCAAAGTATGACTCGGGAATTCTACTCACAGTCATATTTGGTCTCTGCCTTTTCCTCTTATTTTGAAATGCTTATTTGGGATTCTCCATAATGATTATGTAATATCAAAAAAAGTCTAAAGAGACTCAGTATTCTCTTTAAAAATTAATAAAAGTTGGGGCACCTGGGTGGCTCAGTGGGTTGAAGCCTCTGCCTTCGGCTCAGGTCACGATCTCAGGGTCCTGGGATCAAGCCCCACATCAGGCTCTCTGCTCAGCGGAGAGCCTGCTTCCTCCTCTCTCTCTCTGTCTGCTTCTCTGCCTACTTGTGACCTCTGTCAAATAAATAAATAAAATCTTAAAAAAAAAGAATTAATAAAAGTTACTAGAACTTTGTTTTCTAATAGTACTGTTTGGGGGTTCATGATAGCAAGAGTTCTAGGAATATTTGGGAGGGAGAAATAGAGTATCAGAGAAACTGCATGGTTTAGGGGTCAAGTGTGCAGGTACCGAAACAGGGCTGCCTGGATCTGAGTTTCTTAACACTGTAACTTTTGGCATCATCTTTGTGACTCTATTTTCTCATCTATAAAATGAGAAGAACTCTGACTGACTCTGAACTCCGACTTCAAACTCTCAGTGAGATTAGTTGAGTTAGTATGTATTAGATTTCTAATAAATCCAATGAGATAAACCTTGAATGGGTACCCAAGGTGTCCCTCTGCTCCCTTTTTAATAGTTTACTCCCTCCTTTTCTTTTCCTTCATACTCTCCTTCCATCATCTCAGTTTTATTCTGCCACAGTCCCCAGCTCTAGGGGATTCTTCAGCATGGAACATCTACAAGATGGATAGAGCTCTCTTCTGTTTATGGATTTTCCCCTGAAATAACTTCAATATGTTATTAAAGTAAAAAAAAAAAAAAACTGTTTTCTTCACATAAGGATGTAACACAATGTAGGACATAAAGGGTAA
This sequence comes from Mustela putorius furo, assembly GCF_011764305.1. Taxonomy (NCBI): domain Eukaryota; kingdom Metazoa; phylum Chordata; class Mammalia; order Carnivora; family Mustelidae; genus Mustela; species Mustela putorius. The sequence continues at coordinate 2,707,177 of NW_025422118.1, forward strand.
CCTTTCCACTGTAACCCTCTACCATAATTTTTTGAACTTTACAATCATGGAGTTCCATTCTGTCTTACAGTAGTTACTAGACAGAGCCCAGTGGAAAGAACAGTTACATCATAGTATCCTCAATGTCAGACAAGGGAAACACAGCCACATAGAAAACATAGCTGAGATAATGCTCTATCTTCAGCATGTTCTCATCCTGAACGCAGCATCTGGGGTTTGCAAGCTTGGGTTCTAAGTCTTCTAGGTTCACGTGTGTGGGTAGTGGCTTACTCTTTTTTGGCACTGCAGAAGGAAGAGTGCCAGCATCCCTCAAAAAAGGGTGTTGTCAATTCTCTCCACCTTCTTGCCTAATTACTGCTTTCTCACTTAGGTAAGGATGAAATTCCTCCCTGGTAATGCTTCTGGTGAGGGCCATGAAGGATCTAAGATTTTGTTCCACTTGCAAACCAATGAGTTAGCCCGCTACAGTTTTATAAGTATAGGAAGAAGACACAAGACTCCTGGGTCAGAGACCAAGGACTTTATTACTCACTTTATTACTTTATTACTCAGCAAACAACATGAGTTTCATGTTCCCATTTTTTCCTCTTGCCTCCAGGTCCCATGTGGGGAATGGGATGATGGACCCAGGTAGATGCAGCATACATAATGGGTTTGTCTCTGTAGGGGAACCCCCAGCTTAGTAAGCCTCCAATCTTACAAGGAGGCTTCTAGCAAATGTGTTCAAACTGAAGGAGAACATTATCTTTATTATCCTGATCAGGAAACAAATATTCTTATGTCCTTGCAAAAAAGACACTCCTACCATCTTAAAAAGATGTTTGCCCTACATAGTTTGGAAGATAGTTTAGAAGTAAGCTGTCAATGGTTCATCACAAGATGTGGCTGAAATGCAAGACACCCAAGGAGTTATCTAAGGTACTACTGGGTAACCAGGGATGATTATTATTATAGACTTGGAGTTGTACTGATCTCCTCCACCAAGGAAAATCTCTCTAGAGGGTTTTAGAGGGATGTTTCCCAGTATGAGGAGAGAAATGAGCATGTGAATAAGTTGTTACTCCTTAAGCCTAATGTCGGAGAACCACTGGATTCATACTGAGAATCTAAAACCTTCTGAACTTGGGGCAGGGTATATGAATCAGTCTGAGTTCACCTGTTCAGTGTCCTTTAATCCATACATCACAATGGGAGAGGCACACTAACCCTAAGGTTTGGCTTTAATGCAATACAAAGAGGTCTTTGACATGAGCTCTGAAATTATTGCTTTCTGACAGAACCATTCATCTAGAACAATTTCTTAACCTTTTTAAAATTATTGCTCCATCAAGGAATTTATGTTGATTTTCTTTTTTTCCTACTTGCCTCTCCTCCATGAAATTTTAATACCACAGATGTAGTATATCTCTTTATGTACTCTCCATAAACAATTGCAATATCAAAGTTTTCTTGTGGATTGAAGAACCAATTTTCATCTTCTTTCCCATTCCACATTGAGAATACAGGGTCTAGAAATTCCTGTATCAGGGAAGATATTAGTCTGGATCCTCAGAGAAGCAGATGCGAAGACAGGTTAAACATGTAAGAATTTTATTGGGTGAAATATGGCATGAAAGTATATAAAAAGAGAGAGCCAGATAACATAGTTTTCTACCTCAAATCATAGAGATCCCACTGGATTGTGGTATCTAAATGTGGAACAAATATCATTCACAGGTGATTGGTGTTTGTAAATATCTGATGCTTTGTCCAGCAGTGCTTGGCAAACTACTCCCTCTGTTCATACGAGGTACCAGTAACCTGATGGAGGAGGGGACTGAAGTCCTTTCTGAAGGAATGGGCTTAGGAGAAGACACATAGAATAAAACCAAGAATTTCTTGAGTTTGGTTGGTTCTCACAAGTGTCTGACTCCACTTGAACTTCTGATTTTTTTTTTTTTCCCAACAAAGCCATCTGTATTGTAGATGCAAAAAGATGTAGAAGATGGGTCTTCGCTTGACTAAGGGGAGTCCATGAACATGCGTAGATATTCACTCTTAATTTGTGAGAGGAGAAACTTGCAAACTTCTGCTTCCCCCATCAATCCAGACAAACACTGTGGGTCTCTCTGATTGTGGGCAGCTTCACATTCTGCTCTTCCACCTACGTCAATTGAAATAATGCTGAATCCTTCCATTCTCTCAAAAATCCATAAGGTTGTTAGCAGAGCTGGGGTTTACGGGATTTCCACCAGCACTTTTGTAATTCTCATGGAACTTCACCTTATGACATCCTTCTTTTCAATGTCATATGTAAAAATAATTCTAACCTCATCAAAAACTGGGGAGTTCTTTCATCCCTTTTCTGCCAGGTGGTCAATAATTTAGCACATGCTTCCTCAGCAGTTTCTAATCTGCCAAAAAGTTTCCAGAGCAAGCAGCTACTTAAGTTTCATGACTTTTACTCCATGTACCACCTCTAGACTCTCCACGGTTCCCTGCAGTTCCTAACCTCAGAGACATTTTATTCCTGTTACAGTTCCCTGTTATATTTAAACTGTAGTTCAAATTCCTTATCCACTGGGACCTACAGTATCTCCCTTTGGCCCACTCCCTTCCCATCCCAGACTCACAAACTTCATAAGTTTTGGGTATCTCAAGCACAGTATACATGGCCTGTCCTATTTTTGTCAGCCCAATTTCCCGAAGTAGACAGGTCTGGATCTGATGGTTGGGGTTCTCTCCCTCGACTAAGAATATCACTGATGGATCTTCTGCTTTCTGAAGTAACACAAACTAAAAACAAATTCTTTGTAGGTTATTCACTCTCTGGCAGCATACCTTTGAAAATGCTATTAATCTCTTCCACACAAGGTCCATATGGGAAAGAAATGTAGAGAATGAAGGGGATAGAGAACTCTGTTCGATTACCTTTGTCCCTGGCCAAGCCTGAAATCCACCTTTGAACAAAGAAGGAGATGTTTTGACAATGTATTTTTATAAGACATAAAGGAGTCATGTTTCTTTTTTTTTTTTTATAAAGATTTTATTTATTTATTTGACAGAGAGAAGTCACAAGTAGATGGAGAGGCAGGCAGAGAGAGGGAGGGAGGGAAGCAGGCTCCCTGCCGAGCAGAGAGCCCGATGCGGGACTCGATCCCAGAACCCTGAGATCATGACCTGAGCCGAAGGCAGCGGCTTAACCCACTGAGCCACCCAGGCGCCCCAGGAGTCATGTTTCTAGAGCAATGCTGAGTTAGAAACTGGGGCAGAATGACTTGTTTCCTAGAAGGGGAAAGAGGTTCTCTTGTATTGATTTATTTAAAGAAGATAAAAATTCCAATATTCCAGTCCAAGGGAATCTCTGGGCTTGGCAGGCTGAAAGATGAAGTTACAACCTCCATTTTGTGTAAGAGTCTCTTACTCATTGGAAGTTCTGCAGCAGAAAATAGTCCTTTTATTATTTTTTTTTTTCAAAGACTTTATTTATTTGACAGAGACAGCATGGGAGAGCACAAACATAGGGAGTGGCAGACAGAGAGGGAGAAGCATGCTTTCTGTTGAGCTGCGAGCCCAAAGCAGAGCTCAGTCCCAGGAGCTTGAGATCATGACCTGAACTGAAAGCAGACACTTAACTGACTGAGCCACCCAGGTGCCAAAGCAGACAATATTCTATTGTTGTATGAATTAGGAATGCATTAAGCATCACGAAACAAAATTTGACTAAAGTGGCTCAAATCATGTGATGGATAGATAGATACACAGATGATAGATAGATAGGTAGATAGGTAGATACTATAGTTAATACTAAATCTACAGGCAGTTGATTTCTAGGTTGATAAAGCAGCTCCAACCTACACCTGGCTGATATGTATGTGATTTCCTTAGCGTTCCCACAATGTTACCAAATGGCTAGTTTGGCTCCAGATACTAGCTCTTTGTATGGCTGTGCCCCAGGATAGGAATTAGGAGGATGGCCAGGGCAGAGAGAGACAGAGAAAGAGGGAGAGGGAGTAGGGAGTAAGAGTAAGGAGTAAGAACGATTGAGACAGAGTCTTTCTTGTGACCCTCTCATACATAATCATCCAGAAACTCCCAGCAGACATCACCTTACATCGCACTGGTCTGAACTGGCCCAATACTACCCCTAGATCAACTGTGGATAGAGAAATGGGTTTCTGATGCTTGATGAAGAATGGCCACAGTTTATTTCCTGAGACCTGGTATATTGCCCCTGAACAAAAGAGAACATTGTTGGTAAAGAAGAAATGGAGCCAAATAACAGAGCTGTGACTGTAAAGGCAGAGCTGATGACAGTCAGCTGGTGCATAAGGCTGGTGTATTTTTTTGGCAGTGAATTCTCTTACATGCTTTTCAATATTTTTGAAAATTACACCTAAATAAATGGACTTTGGGGATTATCCATTCCAAATGTTGGTACGCCCTTCCAAAAGAAAATCATTGCACTGTTCTCAATTATAACATGTATTATACTATAGAAAAATAAACACACAATGAGCTGCCTGGAAATCAGGATGAAATCTTCACCTTCGTTTTCCAATGCCTTTTACTGTGTTTGTCGCATAAAAGATACTCAGAAAATGTTTTCTGCTTGAATTAATGGAATACCCATTCACTGAATAGGTGAGCAAACTTAGGCCCCTAGAAGAGAAATGACAAGTCCAAGGACATTCAATTAGCTAGTCCCAGAGCCACAGCTTGGTTCTTCTGCTTTGACTTTAATCTTCCCATTTCACATGCTACTTGTCCGAAGAGGTGTAAAAGGATTTTTTTGTGTGTGTACCCTAAAAACAATTTCTCAGGAAACAAATATGAGGGCAGAGACACAGACCGGTTTCTCACCTAAGATCGCACCTGGAATCAGGAGAAAATAAGAAGGATGACCTTAGAATATAGAAATGCTCCTAGGAAGCTGAACCCATGGACGGAAGTGACCTTAGAATATAGAAATGCTCCTAGGAAGCTGAACCCATAGACGGAAGTGACCTTAGAATATAGAAATGCTCCTAGGAAGCTGAACCCATAGACGGAAGTGACCTTAGAATATAGAAATGCTCCTAGGAAGCTGAACCCATAGACGGAAGTGACCTTAGAATATAGAAATGCTCCTAGGAAGCTGAACCCATAGACGGAAGTGACCTTAGAATATAGAAATGCTCCTAGGAAGCTGAACCCATAGATGGAAGTTATCTTGGGAGTAAGAGAAATGTTTTTCTTCTCACATGAAGAGTTCTGTCCTAAGTTCCAACCGAGTGTGGCTCCACTCTGCAGGACCTGAGGGACATTTCCTGACCAGCCTCTTGGTGCTGAGTTGACCCTCCTGTTCAATATTTTCCAATCCCTTCCCTGGAATGTATTAATTCTCTTTTGGTTTTCCTAAGGCAGAGGGTAGTGGATGAGGGATGAGAAAGGATGGGGGATGATTCTCCAACAGTTCTGGGTCTTGTCCAAACTGTCCCGTTCTGGCAGAATGACATTTGTTTTGTGAGACCACAGATGATCAGCACGTGGTATCACAGTAACAATCACAGCCTGTAATAGGAGAAAGTTTATTGGGGTCAATTTTTGATTGTGATTTGTTTTCCTTATTTCATAGAGAGAATATCTGAAAATAACCCCCCTTTACCACCTTGTGGAGACACTCATAAATCTTTATTTCTGGGCAGAAGTCTTTATTAAGAAACCCTTTCCCCATCTCTGGTCCACATCCTACTTCTCCACCCCTTGGAACTGGTGTTTCCTTTCATGTGACCCCAAGACTAGGTTGCTCAGAGGAATGGCCTTGCCAGACGCATTACTCTCCCATTGTTTTCACCCAGTTACTCACCACATGCTTCTGGAAAGTCATGGTGACTGGGCAAGTTAGTGTTGGGGAGCATGAGCATGTCAGCTCTTGTTGGAGTCAGGGTGTGGGATAGAATTTGGGTTCCCAATAGGGAGAGATCCATTGATAGAGAAGATGACGCAAGTCTCAGGTCTAACTTCACATCTGAATAATGAACTATATAATGCATTCTACCCTCATTTCAAATAATGGCTTGGCTAATAAAAATCAAATTGTAAGTGAGATAACCCCATCAGCTAATATTCTGTTCACAGCTGAATTTTTATGTACTCAGAGAACGGCTGTATCCTCTCCACCTTTCCCAAAGCATCTGATGTACAGTATTGCCGTCGCCCTGTTCTCCTCTGGGCGCAGCATTCCTCAGAGTGAGTGACTCCAGAGTCTTCACTGTCCAGGCCTTTCCCTCCAAGGGGTGATCACGATGATCAACACAGAAGTCTTGGACTCTAGAAAGAATCTTGGCTCACTCCAGACATCCTTCTGGCCCTGGCTCTGGTACCGGGCTAGGAAAGCACTGGCAGCACAAGCTGCCTCTCAGGCCTCACCAGCACGGACTCAAAAAAATAGGAAAACCATTCTATTTGGGTCTCAGGTGGGTCCTGTCCAAATATTGATGAATGGATGCTTCCAGTGCTTTCCAGTCACAATCCAAGAGTGTCAGCCCAGTGTCTCAGTGAGAGCTTGGACCCCTCCGACCCAGGAAGGGTGTTCTGTGCAGAGGGCAGCAGCGAGCTGGGGCTGACAGCGAGCACAGCGGGGGGCTGGGTGAAAGTGTCGTGCCTGTGTCTGAGCTTCTCTGCCTTCTCATCCCCACTGGGCACCCGTGAGAGATTATAAGATATGTATATCCTAGAAAAGATAGAAAGGCTGAACAGAACAATTATTGTGGAACAAAGAAAGCTCCCGGTGCCATACACTACCTGCTCGCCTCCGTCCTCGCAGGCCCAAACTCTCTCATAGGCCAATCCTTTCACACCGTCAAGGAACAAGTAATATCTATACTATTGATGCAGTTGCAGGTCGTGGAAAAAAAGGAAATCTTCCAAACTGATTTTATAGACCCCGTGTAGTATTGATAATGAAGCCTGATAAAGCATGGTTAAAACGCACACACACACACGCACACACACACACACGCACACACCCCCCAAACTCTGCACTTACCATAAAAATCCCAAATTCTAAAATAAAATGCTACTTCATAGAATCAAGCAACATATTAGATTAATATACTACATCAAGGAATGTCAAGGTTTAACTATTATAAAATCTATCAATATCGGTCCCCGTGTCGATAACGTTATTTTTACCCTGTTACCTTAAGCGAGGTACGGTGAGGCCAGATGAAGGAAGGAGTTTTAAAGTTTTGTTACTCGCCCTTCCCTGGGGAATCTCAGCACACTCTCCAGGACCCTGGGGGGAAACCCTGGCTAGGTCCCAAGGCCCAGAAGAAACTGTGGGCGAGCACTTTCATTCTCATTTCTACAGGAAGGAAGGGGCAAGGCTGGGCAGGCAGATCTGGGGTGTGCTACTCAAATGATCTCAGCTGGCTCTGGAGCATAGGGACTGTGTCCAGGTGTCTGGTGCCTGGCCCTGCGGCAATTAGGGCTGGAGATGATGGTCCAGAGTGGAAAATCTCCCATAAGGAAGGTGGTGGTGAGGCAGACTTAATTAGCTGCTCAAGAACGGAGGCAAAGGCCCTCTCAGTGGGGCCTTGAAACTGGGTCAAGGTGGCATTTCAACAACTATATTCTATAAACAAAAGGAAGTAATAATGTATCATTTCGCCAGATCTTAGAAAGATATTTAATAAAATATAATATACCATTACTAGTTAGAAAATAATAAAAATGGAATAAAATTTTTAAAAACTGTTAATACAATTTAAAAATCCCCTTGCCATGATTTTATGTGCAAAAGCCAGCGTTAGATTTGATGAATAGACTGAATTCTCATTAATATCAGAAACAAAATAAAGACGTTTATTAGCAACAGTTCTTAAATAATATTCTGAAGTATTAAAAATATATATTCTGAAGTATTATCCAAGACATGTAGAAAAAAGAAGTAAGTGCAAATGTTAAAGTTACTTTTGCACATGATGTAACTGTACACCTGGAAAATCCAAGATAATTAGTAAAATATTAAAAGCTATAACAAAGTTTAATAAGTCTGGTTACAAAATGAATATATAAAAGCATATGTCCACTGCCAATCAGTTATAAGGTATAATAGAAAAATAAGAAGCTGTTTAAAGTAGGAGAAATATCTAGGAGTTAAATTAATAAGCAATATATAAAACTGATATATAGGAAACTTTAAATTCTACTAAAGATAATTAAATAATATTGAATAAATTGACATATATATATATCAAAGAAAGAAAGTTCACTAACATAAAAATTCTTGGGGCACCTGGGTGGCTCAGTGGGTTAAGCCTTTGCCTTCCGCCCAGGTCATTGTCTCAGGGTCCTGGGATCGAGCCCTGCATCAGGCTGTCTGCTCAGCAGGGAGCCTGCTTCCCTTCCTCTCTCTCTCTGCCTGCCTCTCTGCCTACTTGTGATCTCTGTCTGTCAAATAAATAAATAAAATCTTTAAAAAAAAATTCTTTATATGTGTTCTTTAAATTAATATAAATTTAAAATTGCAGCAATAAACCAAGTTAGGATTTGGGGAAATTGATAGCAATATTTTGAAAGTAACTTGCAGAAATATCTTTTTTTTTCTTTAAGATGAATGACAGAGTAAAATAAACTTTGCTGAAAATCTAAACATACTGAAATTATAAAATATTTATATTGGCACAGTAATAGATCGGTAAATAGACCAATCAATGTAATACAACAGTCAGAAATAGATCTTAATATAACTGGGGATTTTGTGGATGATAAAGTTAGTGGTGGGGGAAAGGTATATCATTTAAATTACATTAAGACAACTTATCCTTTAGAAAAAAAATCAGTGGCAAATGTATTAAAGATTTGAATGTGAAAAGATGGAAACACATATAAATAAATTTCTTTACACAATTGCAGCATGAGAGACATTTCTAAACATGACAGAAACCCAGACAACCATTTAAAAAATTAATCTAGGGGCATCTGGGTGGCTCAGTGGGTTAAGCCGCTGCCTTCGGCTCAGATCATGATCTCAGGGTCCTGGGATCGAGTCCCGCATCGGGCTCTCTGCTCAGCAGGGAGCCTGCTTCCTCCTCTCTCTCTGCCTGCCTCTCTGTCTACTTGTAATCTCTCTCTGTCAAATAAATAAATAAAATCTTTAAAAAAAATTAATCTATTTGATTCCTTAGAGGTAAAAATAAAAAAAATAATATAAACTAAATCAAAAAAGAAGTAACAACCTGAAAAATATCTACAATGCATTAATAAAAGATTGATTTACTCTCTATATACAAATATATGATTATTTCAAGTTGATAAGACAAAGAACAAATAACCTTTTACAAATTGGGGTTTCAATAATTTTATTTTAATAATTTCTTCTGAAGAGATATTCACATAAGTATGCAAACCTGTGTTTAACAGTAAAATAGTTGTAGTGTTATGTTAACAGTAAAATAGTTGTAGTGTTATGTTAACAGTAAAATAGTTGTAGTGTTATTTTAACAGTAAAATAGTTGTAGTGTTATTTTAACAGTAAAATAGTTGTAGTGTTATTTTAACAAAGAAAGAACAAGGGAAGGAGGGAGGGAAGGAATGGGAAGAGACAGAGACAAGGAGATAGGAAGAAGAAATCTTTAAGAGGAGATCTATCAATTAGAAATTGGCTCTACATAAACTCTTTCTTAGAAAAAAATAGACTATTTCTTTGTCTTTAAATCCAGATGTGCTATCTGGAAGGCTTTGATATTTTTTGAATTTCTAGTAAAAAAAAAGTTTCTGCTTTTATACTCCATAGTTCCCTTGTATTACCAAGGATTCAAAGCCCCATTAAATAATATGTAAAATTCAGTGAATTAGATAAGATAAAAAGTAAAATAGAGACATCAGTAAAAATAGAGAAAAAAAATGAGAAAGGAAGCCCAATAAACATGGACTATGGCAAAAGGGCCCATGCTTTTGAAACGTTGTTTCACAATTAAAGCTATGAGTTTTCTGGTGGTCCAAGCAGGAAAAAAAAAAAAAAAAAAAGCATAAGAGCATAGAAGAAAATCACAATTTCTAAGCGATACTTTTCTTATGTTGAACAAAGATTATCTTTGGTCTTCAGTTCTGAAGAACTTCTTGCATGGATTTTTAGGTTACCTTTTTTTTAATGTAAGGGGACACTGGACCATGTAGCATCCCTGTAATACATACTGTAGCAGGTTAAAATTGAATAAACCATTCCAGATATTTCCATGAACATTTTCAAATGCCACTCTTTGGCAAATGTGATCCTGGGGAAATGGTAGAGAGAAAAGAACTATTTTGACAAATATAATGACAGTTGATAAAGCATAATGATTTAGACGTTGGGCGATGTCTTTGGATCAGACTGCTAGAGGCTGAAATCTCCACTCTACCACCTGATAAAAAATCTTTGGAAAGTTGCTTAATCCTGTTCTGCCTCAGTTTCCTTTTTTTTTTTTTCTTGTAAAGTAAGACTAAAAATAATCGCTAATTCTTGGGGCCATGATGATTAAACTACTTAATACATGTAAAATGTTGAATAATACATAGCATATGGGAAGCAATAATGTCAGCCAAGAAATTATGTATTCCATCATATTAATCTTAGAATCATATTGAGAATGCAAAAAAATGGAAAAAATTTTAAAAACACTGTTATTTGTCAAGATGAATTATAGTTCCCTTTAATCGGTGCACATTAAAAAAACAGTCAAATTCTAGAAAACCATACATTATTATACATTATTTCATGTTTGTTCTTTCAGTTTTCCTTCTATGGAATCATCAGTCCTGGGTATTTGAACAGTTCATTTCGTGGACAGAAAGGAGCTGGGTTGTTACAAGTGTGGTAAGGCATTTCTAGCAGGATAGCAGGAGTTCAGCAGGCACATTAGAAGCATGACCTTTCTGTGCTTGGCTCAGAATTCAGAAGAGAGAAGGTTTCAGAATGAAGGACCAAGAGGCACTTTATAGAAACAGCATAGCTTTGTTACTTAGAGTATAGCTTTGTTGCTTAGAGTAAAGAGTCTCTTCTCTGCCCAGTGGATTTCTGGGTTGAAGACGGGTTTCTCAGGGAGTGACCCAGACTGTGTAACCAGAAGATTCAGGCCAGCCCATCATCACTGGTGTTTTTTTTTTTGTTGTTTTGTTTTGAAGATTTTATTTATTTATTTGTGGCTCCCTGCTGAGCAGAGAGCCCGATGTGGGACTCGACCCCAGGACCCTGAGATCATGAGATCATGACCTGAGCCGAAGGCAGCGGCTTAACCCACTGAGCCACCCAGGCGCCCCAGGAACCCTGGTGTTTAAAGTGGTTTATGACACATCTGGGTCAAAATGCGAACCATCTGGTCCTTTCTCTGTGACCCAGTGGCCAGTGCAGAGTTCCCTAGAGCCATTTAAAAAAATAAACATGCCCAGGCCATATTCAACAGATAATGACTTAGTTGAGCTGGTTTAGAATTTTTTAAAAGCCCCCAGGAGATTTGTATGTGTTCTCCCAACTGAGGATTGCTACCTCTAAAAAAATAGATTCACATCCACAGATACATGTGACCAAAGGGGAAGTTTAACATTCACAACTTTAACAGCTATCACTCAGATTTTTTAGCCACACATTTGCTGCCCTTTAAAATCTGGATACAGGGGCGCCTCGGTGGCTCAGTGGGTTAAGCCGCTGCCTTCGGCTCGGGTCATGATCTCAAGGTCCTGGTATTGAGCCCTGCATTGGGCTCTCTGCTCGGCGGGGAGCCTGCTTCTTCCTCTCTTTCTTTCTCTCTCTCTCTCTGCCTGCCTCTCTGCCTGCTTGTGATCTGTCTGTCAAATAAATAAATAAAATCTTTAAAAAAAATAAAATAAAATCTGGATACAGTTGTCTCAAATCCTCTGTACAAATCCCACAGAAAGACGACTGCCTCACTGTGATTTCTTCCAACTAGAGGAATATTGTATTTGTCTGGTGACCTTTGGCCTGAAGCTTCAATTTCTGCTAAAACCATTCAGTTTATGGCCTGTGTGTGTGTGTGTGCATATGTGTGTTTTCTTTTTCTGCATTGTCCTACTTCCATCCTACATCAGGCCATACGTACAGCTACGTTCCTGCCCTTAAGTTTCATGGAAAACCCCTCCCAGACTTTTGTACAATTCTCAGAATTACAGAAGTTTTGTGGAACGGGGAACAAGCCGTGGGAAATCACATCCCATACCTTAAGAAGTGATGCTCTTCAAAGCTTCCTGGATGCCACTGGACTTCTCTGCTACTTGTCCTTCCTCTGTCCTCTGCCTTGCCCTGACTCATGAGTTACTGTTCATTTTTAAAATTAACTCTATTAGTTTATTTCACAGAAACTAAACTGTATTCACTCCAAGTATACAATTTGATGAGTTTTGACAATGTCTGCACAATAAACCAGTGCTGCAATCAAGATGAAGAAGGCTTACATCACCCACAAAAGTTTCCTCATGCTTTTTTCACAGCCCAGCCTCTCTCCCCACCAGCTTTGTGCAATCCCTCCATGCAGGTGACTTCTTGTCACTATAGATTCGTTTGCATTTTCCAGAATTTTCTTTTTTCTCTTAAAGATTTTATTTGAGAGAGAGAGAGAGAGAGAGCGAGCAAGAACAAGCAGGACGAGCACCGGAGAGGGAGAAGCAGACTCCCTACTGAGCAGGCAGTCCGACATTGGGCTCAATCCCAGGACCCTTGGATCATGACCTGAGTCAAAGGCAGAAGCCACTAGTTACCCCCTAGAATTTTATAGAATTGTCTAAAAATAAAATCACAGTATTTAATATATTGATAAAATCGCAGTGTTTAATATCTTGTGTTTCTCTTCTTGCCTGGCTTCTTTCACTCAGTATAATGATTTGAGATTCACCTATGTTTATTCCTGAGAATGTGTGTAGTATACCATTGGATGGATACACCGCATTCCATAGACCCATGCAGCCGCTGATGAACACTGAGGTTGTCTCCAGTTTGGGACTGTTGCAGTGCAAATCCCCCAAATGCTGAAACATTTGTGTTACAAGACTTTGTGGACACATGTTTTGTTTATCTTGGGTGAATGCCTAGAAGTGGAACGGCCGGGTCATATGATTAGCATATGCTTCATTTAAAAAACTGCCAGGGGTGCCTGGGTGGCTCAGTGGGTTAAAGCCTCTGCCTTTGGCTCAGGTCATGGTCCCAGGTTGCTGGGATCGAGTCCCACGTCGGGCTCTCTGTTCCAAGGGGAGTCTGCTTTCTCCTCTCTCTCTCCCTGCCTCTGCCTGTTTATGATCTCTGTTTGTCAAATAAATAAATAAAACCTTTAAAAAAAAACTGCCAAAGTGTTTGTTTTGTGTTTTACCATGAACAGTGTATTAAAGATACAGTTGTACAACATCTTTGCCAGCAACTGGTACTGTTGAGTTTTGGGGGGGCTTGTTTTTTGGCTTAGGATTAAAATTTGTACATGGGGTGCCTGGGTGTTTCACTCAGTTAAGTGTCTGCCTTCCACTCAGGTCATGATCCTGGAGTCCCAGGATTGAGTCCTGCGTTGGGCTCCCTGCTCTGCAGGGAGTCTGCTTCTCCCTCTTCCTCTGCTTCTCCTCCTAGCTCATGCTCTCTCTCTCGACTACTCTCTCTCTATAACAAATAAATACAATTTTTAAAAAAGCTAGGATTAAGATGGATACATAATAGAATGATGTTTCATTTTTCAGTTCTAGAATTCCCATATTACTTTTTAAAAATATTTTCTATCTCTTTTGTATTTCCCCAATAGTGGTTAGAAAGTCCTGTTCTGGTAACTCCAACATGTGGGACTTCTCAGGATTAGCCTCTGTTCTGTGTCTTTTCCATTAAGAATGAGTTCTGTTCTCCTGGTTATTCTTAGATCAAGTGATTTGGAGTATAGTGGATATTATCAATGTTGTTTTATGCAACTCTGGATTCCACTATTTTTTCTTGAAGACTGTTAATATATATATTTTTTTCTAGCAAACAACACATTTGATTAGATTCAGATTTAAGTCCTTCCTCAGCTGCGGAGGGCCCGGCTTAAAGCTCAGATCACATCTTTTAGTATTCGCTGAAAGCTGCTTTGAGTCCCTAACATGTGCAATCATCAGGGACAAGCCAGACACTCCGGGAAAGTTTATAAGGGATTTGGGGCTCTTCTTTGCCGCTTCCTCATTCTCACCTTCTCTCTTCACTTCTGGTGGCTGGGCTTCCTCATGCACGTTCCTTTCATTCTTATGTACAGAAAGATAGATGCTTTTTTTTGGTTTTCCTTTCAAAATCTGTCTGCTCTTATTCATTTTCAGTGCCTTCAGATGGTCCTTTTTAGTAAAGTATTCAATGTTTATTGTTGTTATCTGTGGGTAGGTCAGTTAGGGGCTTATGCCTTTATACCATAAGTAAAACTCTCTTGTTTTTGTTAAGATGTGATGCTTTCATCTTTTCTGCTAAGAAGATTAACTATTTCTTGCAGGCTTTTTTTTTTTTTTTTCCATTATTCTAACCCATCTTTTTAAGGTCTTACCTTCCATGCTCAAGTGACCAACCGATGGTGTTTTCCAAAATAAAAATATCCAAACCTAAGACAGCTGTTAAGATAGATGATATTTCTTTTTTCTTTCTTTCTTCCTTCCCCTCCCCCTCTTCATAGTTACCTAGCCACAGAGCCAATAATTCAAGATGAGAGTATAGACAGGTGAGCTTGGGGCAATAAACACAAGGAAGACTGAGCATGCAACACTATCAAACATTTTATAGTTCTAAATACTGTGATCAGCAAAAAAGGAGACTGAGAAAGAATAGTAAATGAGGTCCAGAGAATAAAGTTAGCAGTCACCTTAACTAAATAAGAAAGTCAGCCCAAAGCGCAAAGTGGCTGTTCTAGAACCAAAGCAGAGAAAGCCCCGGTAATTGGATGACTGGGTACCGAGGAAGTGCAGTGGGGGCACCGTGTGCCATCTGTAACAAGGTGACAGATAATGGCTTAGAGAAGCAGACATTGAACTGAAGCTTCCAGTTGTTTGCAATGAGAGGGCTATTCCCAACCCTTTAGCAAGGAGCGATTGGAAATGAAAACCAGAATGACATCATCCCAGCATGACTCTGATCAGTCAAAGCATTGAGTGACTTTGTACATTTTGTAATAGGGTCACCTACTGATAGTTTGTGTTTCCTTCTTCCTGGAGTTTTAGAGAAATAATCCTATTCCTGTCTTGTTGGAGTATAAATTATCTGGTCACTGTCGTGCTGGCATCTAGGATCATTTCCTGCTGGGGCCTCAGAAGGCACTGTACTGAACAGCTCCTGACTCTCCCAGGAAATAAGGTTCCTCTGAAAATTAAACTATTTAACCAAAGAAGGTTTCCTGGGCCCATCCAATTATTACTTTTTAAGCAGAGTTAAAAAATATGTATATATCTAGTCCTCCTACTGGGCTCCCCAGGATCACTGTACCACACATTAGCGGCTCTCTTTCTCCTGTGTTCAGTCCCTTGGATCTGAACAATTGCTCACATCACTATCATTCTAAAGACAACATCTTCATCTCTTGCCTTCCTCTAACTAAACTCCATCTACTCTCTCTTGTTTTTGGTCGAGCTACTTAAAAGAGTAATTTTACAGTTTCTCTCGACTTGTCTCCAAGTCACTTCTTGGTTCATTAAAATGTATTATGAAGTATTTGAAATATCCAAAAACAATATATGTCATGTGCATAAAAGCTGGGACACTTTTGCCTGTCTTAAGAAATGGAGTGTCAGCCGCACCCCTGAACCCTGGTCTATTTGTCTGCAGTGGACTCCCTCTCCCGCCCACCTTGAGGTTCCATTATTCTGACTTACGTGTTTTTCATTCTCTTTTTGTCTACCATAGTTTTACCCAGATATATGATTCATGTAATGTTAATTTTTTACATATTTTCAACTTTATATAATTTATGTCATGTATCTTTTCCATACTGATATTTCTTGTCAATTTGTTAGTAAGAATTTTTCTTCAATCTAGTTAAAAAAAAAATGAATGCTGTAGCATTCATTTTCTTTGGTGTATTACACTCTATTTCACACTACAGTTGAATTTATTTTTCCATTCCATTGTTAAATTTTAATTTCTCTCATTTCAGACTCAAATATTCAAATGCTGCTGGGCATTTTCATGTGTGTATCTCCCAAGTATCCCATGCTCATAAACTTTGATTCCTCCTTACTCTTCATCCTGCATCTAATTGCTTATGAAAATTTTTACCTATAAAATATTCTGGAGTCCATTCCTTCCTTGGCAACCCTACTACCTAAGTTCAGTCTTTTATACTTTCTTACTCGGGCTGCTGAAATAACAACCCATTGAGTTTCTGTGCTCTCATGCCTGCCCTTTTAGTTACAACCAACAGATTGACTTGGCCATATTCCTTCCTAATTTTAAATATTCCCTGGATTTGAGTCATTTACACTGAAATCCATACTCCTACCATGATATATGGGCATAGTCACAGATTTCTCATTTGGATTTTATTTCCTATTCCTCCCTGCTTATACCTCAGAGAACAAAGATCTTTAGGCTCCTCTAAAAACAGTATGATTGGGGCACCTGGGTGGTTCAGTGGGTTAAGCCACTGCCTTTGGCTCAGGTCATGATCTCAGGGTTCTGGGATCAAGTCCCGCATTGGGCTCTCTGCTCAGCAGGGAGCCTGCTTCCTCCTCTCTCTCTCTCTGCCTGCCTCTCTGCCTACTTGTGATCTCTCTCTGTCAAATAAATAAATAAAATCTTTAAAAACACTATGATTGTCTTCCTCCAGGCCTTGCATGTATAGTTCGCATGAATAGCACACCCTTCCACCTTTCTGCGACTGACTATCTACTAATTCATCAAGATGCATCTTACTTTTCATCTCCTTACTCGGCTCTGTTTCTACTTGTCTCATAGACCTCAACTCATTGTTGAGAGTGTTAGTGTACATGTTGATACTTCCTTCTAGAATAGTAAACAAATAGAATACCTTTTGTTTTTATATATTGAGCACTTTAATAGAGTGTCTAGCTCCTAATAATTTCTCAAAAGGAATATATAACTGCTGACCTGAAATAAAAGTCTTTCATCGGACCCTATCACTGTGGTCTGAATGAAACACCCCTTGAGACCACCAGTCTCCTTTCCCGTGATTTTCAAGCAAGTTTCTGATGTCTAATTAGTTTTCTTAGTACCTTAGAAGATATAGCTTATGGTCTCATTAAAGGGATACAGACTGTTGTAAATTGAGCACGCTGGTGTCAGCTTGTACCCCACGTAGTACTGCTAAAATGACAAACCTACCCCAAAATTAACAATGTAAAACAGTAACCACTTTATTGGACTCACCGATTCCGAAGGCTGGAAGTTCGGACCGGGAATGGAGGGAGTGTCATGTCTCTGCTCAATAGTGCCTCAGTCCTTAGCTGGGGTGCCTTCAACAGCGGGGGGCTGGAACCAACAGAGGCTTTCCTCGCTCACATGTCTGGTACCTCGTGCAGGAGTATTACCAGTATGACTCCATCTTTGGCCCGCTACCTTGCTCCCATTCACCTGATGGCCTCTCTTAAGGCTATGTGTTATGGGCGCTTTGGAGATTAATACAGATTAAATTAGAAATGCCTGCCAAGGCTAGGATGAGGGGAGGCTTGCTTTGGGCTCCCATAAATCTATTACAGAGTAGAGTGTTACCCTTTTTTAACCCACAGGTGGTACTCCAAGATCTAATTAAAAGTTATCTGTCAGTTAGGTGCACATGAACCCTTTGGTTTCACTACGGTGTCCTCGTGCACGTCCCCTCGCTCTGAAATCTGTGGACTTGGGTCTGGATTTGGGGGAGAGTCTCTGTATGGTGTCTGGACTGTCATCCTCCCAATTCCCCCCGTCAGTAAGTTACCCTGAAAAAAACTCCAGGCTAACTGTATGGCACGGCCTGCTTCCTTCTCCAGTCTCAAAGTGCCTCCTCAGTAGTGAGGACCGCTCCTCTCCGCCACCATCTTCTCCCAGCTGGGCTGGGTGGCATGAGGTCTTGAATACCTGCACATGGCATCTCCAAGGGATACAAATTTCTTGCAGAATAGTCACTGAGTCCTGTGAGGGAGTCTCTCCAAGAGAATTATGGGAAAGCTGCCCAGTCTTTCTGAGACCTGTCACCTGGAATCATTTCTGCCGTACATGACTGGTTGAAGCAATCGTAACTCCGTCAGCCTGAACACTGATAGAGGGATGCCCCTGATGATTAGGCAGTACGGAGCTGCTTTCAGGAAGCTCTGAGTGCCCAGTGGGCATCCTTAACTAGGGTTCCTCCTGGGGAGGTCCTCTGCCAGGAGGAGTGATTGGTTTCTTATTTACCTGGCCTGCTTGGGACAGGTGGCATTATGACACATTAGTAAAAAGGATACTTGTCTCAGCTTCAAGACGCTGGGCCATCTTCAGGGCCATCTCTAACCTTTAAGATTGCTCATCTGGGAATAAACATGACCTTTTGTGATGCATCTCAGGGCCTCCCTGTGGAGAACAGACTGTGAGGATAATACTCGGAGAGTCCCAAGCCGTCATTTCCCATGATCTCGTTCTTTTTTCTCTCCCCTCGTGTTACCAGTCAAGTTTCTTTGAATCTTGGAGAAACAACATACTGCCCCAGGGCGTAAGGTGTTTTTCATTAATGCAGCTTCGCCTTATGCCAAAACATACCACATCCTGGAATCAGTCCTCTCACTCAGCTAACACTGACGTTTGGCAGGGGAGATGGCCTGGAGCTTCTGGAACCAACCCCCCTGTTCCTCAGTCCCCATGTGCCTTTGGCCTTGCCTTGTCACCCTCCACACCCGGTCCCCGTCAACACCACCATTGCTCATTCCTGTCCACGGGAGTAAACACTTGCTGTATCTCTCACTCTGGATGGCTTCCTTCTGGACAGAGATACATGTATTGTCCCGACCCATCAGAGGATGGAATACAGGTAGCCTATCTAAAAAGTGAGAGCATTTTGACATCCTGGGAAGAATTTCAGTGTGTAACTTCACAACTTCCCAGATACACAGGCTTTTTTCTGGCTGTGCTGAGATTTCTGAGCTCTTTTTGGTGGCTCCTTTGCTCCTAAAGGCATATCAGTTGGCATCCAGCCTCAGGGCGGGGCTCTGAGAAGGCCACCTTATTGTTCCCAACATTCCTCTTTTCCCTGTGCCATGCTAATGGTTTTCTGGCTGGTTCTTTGGGAAATAATTAAGTAAATGCAAAGGAGAGCTCAGCAGCTATAAGGGCATGGCGAAATAGGGGAAGAAGAAAAATCCATTCCTACAATGGAAATTTAGTGCACCACAAGGACAGACACCCTAGAACTCAGGAGGTAAGCCATTTGGTTATGGAAAGTTGTAATTCGTTCTGATTTTGTGGTGTTTTTTTTTTTTTTCTGTTGGCTTCTATCTCCATAGATAATGCGCTGCTTCAGAGCAGGACTGCCGGTTGTGCTGTTTCGTCTGAAGGGAGGGGGAGAAGTGACTGAAAATCTGGTTAGCAATTCCTAGGCACCAAAGAGAGCAGATTTGTCCCCTGGCAATTGGCTCCTGCTGCCAGGGGTTGGCTGGGCGTGTGGTGTCGTGACTGCAGGACCCCAGGCCCCCTGCTTTGGTTTCCAAATGGGATCATCCCCGGGCAGCTAAGCTGCTGCCTTTTGTCAGACTCTCTCGGTGCATCCTTTACAGATAAGTGGGTTGCAGCTCCGCCATATGGGCTGCTAATGGTGCAGCTGCCCCAGCAGAGCAGCACACTCGGGGCTGTGGGGAATGGGTGTGCTGAACAAATGGTGCCTGACATGAGAAGACGGCACGTTGTTTGTCTGGGAAGCTCCCTGGGGCTTAAGTACATATTGATGGAAGCCGAACAGAATGCCTCCAAGATCTTACCTGCTGCACAGCCAGACCTGCCTGCTCTGAGCCCGAGGTGCTGAGCGTGTCGTGCCACCCTCCCTGGGGATTAAATGTGTTGGCTGTTTGGTGGGGCCCTTCACAGATGATGATTCTGGAACAAGAGTTGAATGGGGATGCTCCCTGCTGTTTCATAACAGCATGGAACTTTCTGAGCCTCAGTTTCCCTCTCTGTAAATCAAGGATACTAGTCCCCATCTTAGAGGGTTGCTGTCATGATTACTTCAGAAAACATACGTAAAGCACTTCCTACAACGCCTGGTAAAATGATCGTGGGCTGTGTCGTTGGACTGACCTATATAGGAATCCTGGCTTTGCCGTCTACTGGCAGCAGGACTTCGGGGAAGACAAAATGTCGTAAGAGACTCGGTTCATTTGGCTGTTTAATGGCTTACCCATCTTTTCTTCATCGGTTGCACTGGATTCAAATGATAGTTTATGAGCATAGGAAAGGGTCTAGTGTGTATTAGAGGCGTAAAAATGCCACAGCCCTTCCTTTGTCCACCCCGGCTTGCTCTCACTCATCGGGCAACCATGTAGGAAAGAATGGTTCCCGCCACCATCCCTGGTTTATCAAAGCCAACAAGGACTTGCCTGTCAGGACCCTGCTGGAGATTCCATGAGCCCAGGTCATAACTGTAGTCAGAAGTAGATTTTTCACCTGAGTTGGCAAGAAGAAAATGTGCGTTAATGTGGCGCCTTCAAACTTTACATTCACAAGGACCAATAGCCATCCCAGAAAGGCACGGGCCCAGGAATCACAAGTAGGATGAGTCACAGACTCACCTCATTCCTTTCATACTACCACAACGAGCTCCAAAGAGAATATATGAAAGTCATTTGCCTCTGTTTAAAAATATGGGGCCTCAGCTATAGAATACGAACTAACATGTAAGCTATTCTTAAAGGGAAGAGGCATTTGATGGGAGAAGAAAAAGATAGAATCAAAAGACAAAAGAAACAAAGGGAAACTCAAGGATGGTGACTAAAACAGAATGTTACAGAAAGAGTTCAGGTCTGTGGAGGAAGATACAGGAGCTCTGTGGCAAAGGGGGGATGCCAGGAAAGAAAGAGGAAGAAAGCTGGATCAAGCGACACCTCTTCATACCTGCTAGCCTCCTACTCAGGTGACCAGCTCTGAAATGGAGACAGGTCACCCCAGGAAGGGGCCCTGCTCCCTGGGTCCTTCATTCATTACACTGCCACCAAGACTGCTGGTGGTTCCCAAGGTCCGGAAAGACACGGGCAAAGAAAGCCAGAGGTGTTCCAGATGTCTTTGTGCCCCTGAGGTAGGAAATTGAGTGTAAGAAGTTTACACCATAAATTCTGTGGCTGAATCTCAAAGCAGGATGGCGGATCTAGAAGGTTGTGCTTAAGGAGGGAGTCTGGTAATGATGAAAGCTGGGACACCGAACAACCATCTTGTGCATTCCAGGACCATTACAGTCAAGGTCAGAGCTCTGACAAGGTGCTCTGGGCACCCTGGAACCTTTCACAGCTGCTATTTACATCTGATGCTTCAGTATACCCAAGACTCAGCACTTGGGGAGAGAGAGCTGCAGAATTATTGCTTGTATTTTTCAGATGGGAAAAGCACGTATTGGCTTATTAGAATCAGAGTATAGAAAGAGAAGCAATCTTGGTTATAAACGCTTACCAAAGGGATTTGCAATGGCTCACCATAAACACAGAGATCCATATATACTGACGCTGTTAACAAAGACTGAAAAGGTGAAAGGGAGACAACAAAGAAGAGACATAAACCCAAACCCCAAACTCTTCTTTAAAATCTGCAGCAACTGGAGCTTAAGCTTCCTAGCAACCAAGACAAAGAAAAACAAATGAACTCCAAGAGCACCTAATCCAACCCCTCATTTTATGGATTAGGAAATGAAGGTCTATATTATTTTTAAAAGCTTTTCATCAATGAAATGTGTTTCCGTAGTATCTGTAGCTAAGCATGGAATTATTTCCACTTTAATGTTTCAGATTGATTTTTTTTTCAAATGGGTTTTTTTCAGAGAGCACTGCTGACCTCCCAGAAACCAATTATGCATCAGAGCAGTGCAGAGTGCTACATGGAAACTTAACCTTCAAGGCGCTATAACAGTTCATGTAACAAGAAAACAGTGCTTTTACCATGAGTGCCATTCTCTAGACTATATGAGCTACAGATTCTAGAAGACTCTCTGTTTCCTTCAGTCAAAGCACTGAGTGCCCTATATCATTTTATTGCTATCACCATACTGCCCTCATGTCCCTCCAGCTCTCCACTTCTGCTTATGACTGTTGGGCATAGGGCAAAGTGAGAAGGGTCCTATGAGAACCTTGGCTTGAGATGGGTCATCCGGAAAGTCAGAGAACAGAGTCCTCTCATTTGACCCTCCGTGGTACACCAGACAAGGAACATTGCTTCTCACTGGTTTTTGCGAGGCAACTACTGGACCAATGGAGATCTGAAGACTCTGGGGCAGGAGAAAGGAAAACCTCTGGGACAGAGCCCTCTTGTGACTTTTGGCTGCCAGCACAATGAAAAGCATGCTGGAGTAAAGCAAGGACTTGTCATGCTTGGTGCACCCATGTGTCTCTCTACCCAAGACACGGTATTGGATTTGCTGTGTCTCTCCCACTTCCTGTTGCAGCTGGCATTATAGAAAGCAGCTCTATACCTTCCCACAGGTCCAGCCTAGCAGAACCTCACTTCACCCCTGCACCAGGTGCCTCTTGCTCCTTATTTCAGGGCTTCTTGATTTGACAACTTACATGCCTGACCTGTGGCATGAAAATTTAGTGTGGGGGAGATAGAAGAAATGTATAACACTTCTTGGTGGAGGGTCCTCGAGGACAAAACACTCATCATGTTTAATGACGATTCTTGCATCAGGATGTTTTAGATTGTCTCCCTCTTCTATCTTCTTCATTCTCCTCACTCTTATGTCCTGTTCTGTGAAGTTCCCTAGTGAATTAAAAGCATGAAATCCTCTGCTTTGGGCCCAACTCCTTGGGAAACCTGGGTGTAGACAAGTACTCACTTTCTGGGCCATTTTCCCTACTTTCCATTATACTGGATTGGACTTTCTGATAAGGATCACTGAGAGAAAAAGTTTGATTCCATGGTAGATTTGATTTTTAATTTTGGCTGCCTAGAATTGACTTGTTTTCTTTTAAGCAAAGAAATCTGTTTTCTTATGGCAGTCATCTCTTCTCCACTCCCATGGAGTGTAGAACCGTGAAGTTCATTCCAAACCTAGCTCAAGGTGAGAACATGTGGTTTAGCTCCAGCCCATCCAAACACTGTATACCAACCATCCATCCCAACAGTGGCTGATCAAGGATGGTCACAGGACACAAACTGAGCTAGTAAGACACTATAAAGACATTTACCAGGACTGTTGGATAAAAGGATTATTTTCAAGGCTCAAACATAAGAGAATGTGGGACTAGAGCTTCTGCAACCATCTTGCTAACCCAAGGGAGGAAACCATCTCAGGATAGCTCCAACATAGAGAAAGCAGAGCTCAGAGAAGTCAGAATCTCTTGACATAGTTGACTACAGTCTTCCTTCCTACCTTCTCCATCAAGCTATGGCTGAGCCCCTAGACTTTGCATTTATTTGAGCCAATAAATTCCCTCTTTCCTTAAACCCTTTTTATTGTTATTATTATTCATTTGCAACCTAAAGAATCTTGACTGATTTAAGGGTACAAATTTGCAACTAGTAGATAAATAAATCTTGGAGATAGAATGCTTAATATTGTGACCATAGACAATAATACTGCATTATAAACATCAAACTTGCTAAAGATTAGATCATAAATATTCCCACCATAAATGATAATTATGTGACTTGATAGGGGTGTTAGCTAATGCTACAATGGCTATCATGTTGTAATATATAAGTGTATCAAATCAATCCATTGTTCACCTTAAATTTACACAGTGTTATATACTGCAGTTTAAAAAAATCTTGATGAGGGGTGCCTGGGTGTGTCAGTGGGTTAAAGCCTCTGCCTTCAGCTTGGGTCATGATCCCAGTGTCCTGGGATCAAGCCCCACATCGGGCTCTCTGCTCAGCACAGAGCCTGCTTCCCCCTCTCTCTCTTCCTTCCTCTCTGCCTACTTGTGATCTCTATCTGATAAATAAATAAAATCTTTAAAAAAAAAACTTGATGAGAATGTTTTCTAAAATTTATTTGTGTGAAATGTTGAAGATCAAAAAAAGAATATTTTCAAGATTTAAAGGATAACCACAATTCAAACTCCCAATTATTTGGCACCCAATTTAAGAAAGAAAACATGGCTGTTTAGAATTCTCTGTAGCGGGGCACCTGGGTGGCTCAGTGAGTTAAGCCTCTGCCTTCGGCTCAGGTCATGATCCCAGAGTCCTGGGATTGAGCCCCACATTGGGCTCTCTGCTCCACAGGGAGCCTGCTTCCTCCTGTCTCTCTGCCCACTGCTCTGCCTGCTTGTGATCTCTGTCTATCAAATAAATAAAATCTTAAAAAAAAAAATTCTCTGTAGCTTCCCCTAGATTCTAAACCTTTCTGTACACATTCAGAAGTAGCCGCCATCTTGGATTTTGTGTTAGCTTCCCTTCCTTTCCTTTATAATTTTACCACATTTTTATATCTCTACATATTGTGGTTTTGTATGATTTTCAACTTTCTGTAAGTGCAAATATGATGTATATATTCTTCTTTGTCTTCCTTTTTAAATTCAATATTATATTCTGAGATTCTTAGGTATTGTTGCATAGAGTAATAATACATTTATTTTTGATGTTGTATGCATAGACTATAATTTTTTTCTTAATGTCAGCAGACATTTTTATTTCTAGTTTTTTTTTTTCTGTTTGATATTACAAACAACTCTGATATGAACATTCTTGCACATGGACCCTCATGCACATGTACATAGGTTTCTTTAGGGTTGGTATGCAGGAGAAGACTCTATCATAGTTTACCTAAAGTTTCTTACATACTAGATAAGTACAAATTGTTCTCTCGTGTGGTTGCACTAGTATATAATTCCATAAACCACAAATAATAAGTTTTTCCCATAATTTCTCCAAAACTTCATATTATCAGATTTCACTGTTTGTCAATAATGCTGATTATGACATTGAATATCTTGGGTAGTTTCAACTTACATATATTTTTCTGATCAGTAATAATGTTGAAATCATAGCTACATAAGGATTTGATCAATATTTCCTCTTAAGGTAAAATAATTATATATTATCATCTGTTATTTTAAAATGAACACCTGACAGATACATTTGATCAGTTAATGAGAAAACTAACAAAATAGTGAAGTGTTCATGAGAATTGGAGAGAAGGAAGAGTTTGTCATGGCCAATGCTTGGATGAGATGGCTAAAGTTCATACAAAACTAGTTAAGATCTTATTGTGTAATGAAATTCCAATTTGGGGGATCATACCCCCTATGATAAAGAAATCATTTGCATCTATGCCAAACAAACAATCAAAAAATTTGGCATTTCCATCAGACAAAAATTGTTTGCAGTGCTTTAAATTTTTCATAAGTTATCATCTATCCATACGGAGTTGAAAACTATCCTAACCAATAGTAAGTAACAAGTCAAACAAAGAGCAACATTCTAAAAGGAGACATGGGCACAATTTTTTTTATAAAAAACAAGATAGTAGAATTCAGGGCTTTGTGAATCCTGTGGTCTCTGGTACAACTATTCATCTCAACCCATGAATGCAACCATAGAAAATATGTACATAAATGAACATGGCTGTTCCTATTACTTGAAGAAGGTGATGACAGTGTTTGACTTATAGACATACTTGTAGACTCCTGACCTGGAGAATCCACAATCCACAGAAAGGCCTGCCAGAAGACATTCAGAAAGAACATTCAATTATCTTTTTGGTCTGTTTTTATAGTTTAGATAATTTTCTTTAAAGTCTCCCTTTTAATCACGAATATCTCTGAAGATTATCGGTGACCATGGAAAGGCTGATTTCATTGTGCTGGGGCCTAATTCATTTACATAACTGCAGTAAAAGGTGTTAATTTACATATATAAGACACCTTTTAATGCTGTCAGCAAATCTAGGGCCCTATGGTGTTCAGCAACTGGTAAGGCCAGAAAATTAACTTCTGCCTGGAGAAATGAAATTGTTGCAGTATTTCACAGATGTTTCACATTGTTCTTATTTTCTCTTCTAATTTGAGGCTAGGGAATCAAACTCAAGACATTCATCTCTACCAGTTTTATCTGCAGTATGTATGATTATGGGTGAAATCCTCTCTTCTTTCCTCAGGCTCCTGGCCAGTCAGAACATAGCCTTTCCTTACTACCCATATGGATAGGAAGGTTGTAAGGCAGGGGTCAGAAAACTCTCTATCGTGGTCCAAATTATAAATAGTTTATACTTTGAGGGCCATGAGGTCTCTGTTGTAACTATCAACTCACCTGTTGTAGCACAGAAACACCATAGACAATATATAAATGAACTGGTGTGCTTATGTTCTAATAAAGCTTTATCTACAAAAACAGTTGGCAGGTTGGATTTGGGCCACAGGCCCTAGTTTGCCAAACTCCATTTTAAGACATAGAACAGGAACTAGCCCAGCTTTCTTGTCATATTTCACAGAAGGTAAAGAAGAACTGACCAATATTCCAAGACAAATCTGTCATTTTAACAGAGAGAAAACATAATTCCAGGTTTGTGTCAGTATAATATTTGATACTAAAGGAATGACAGCTCTTTAAAAAGATCTTTTGAATAAACTCATTAAAACCAAGACACTTTTGGTAATATGTCAATACATTTCATGACTTCATTTCAGACTTATTTGCATATGCTGTAATTCAACGCAAATAAAATTCCCTTCTGCAGAAGCAATTCAGGTTTTGTTCTTCAATAACTTCTTTCACATTTTAGAACAACTATTCATTTCATTTTAAACGAAACTATCCTCTTTTTTTTCACTTAAGTCAACAAAGGCACATCTACTTACCTTAATACTCTGTGCTATTATTGCTTCAAGTAGCCTCTCAGTTATGTATGTTAATTATACCTTTTCACCAAAGTGTGCAACAGCTCTTTCACAGAAAGAGTTAGGAGGAAGGTGACAACTGTTATATCAAACATTTTAGCAACCTGCAAAGCTCATTTACATATATCACATGACTCTTAGAGCCACAAATATGTATTTTCCACTCCTTTTTACTTTTCTAAAGTGGAAAAATGAATGCTTTTGTTGACCTTACAGGGAAGTAGCTGGCCACTCTATAATGCATGAAAATGAAAAGCTAAGAAGCTTCTTTTGGTAGTATTCTATCTTAGAAATTAGCCAAGTATTCAAAAATTATATATATTAAGCAACTCAATTAATATTGATTTAAGATCTTAAAATTAACCATGGGATCTGGCAATTATGTTGAAATTGACATGCTGCCAAACATAATAACTATCGATATAAAAACATTTGCCAGAATTATGATTCAATTTAAACACATCATTTTATGTTTTTCATGATCAGAAACATTTATGGGAGTAATATAAGCTTCTTTAGTAAATAAATCAGCATAAAAAGTTTAAGAAGATTAAATTCACCAACTTCATTACTAAAAAAGTAAAAATAAAAACACAAAACACAGACCCACATCTTCCTTTAAAAAGTAAAATAAAATGTGTATTTGTATTATACTCCACACTGATAAAACCAAGGAAATACATATCACTGTTTTAAAAGCCATTTTATCACACCAGTCTGATCTGATCAAGGATTCATTTTTATGAATGTAGCTTCTGATTTTAAAGTTTCCTGAGAAGCTTTTTTTTTCCTTTTAAAGTTAGCACAATTGAAGCATTAGAAGATTAGTTTCTTTGTTTTCTGGGAATTATGAGATTATTAGGTTTAAATAAACTCTTATTTACATTTGTAAACCAATGAAAACAGAGCTCATTTATTTTAAGAGAATTTATACATTAATTTATTAATATATTCTGTATACTAATATAAATGCACACATACACACAACATAATGAAAGGAAAAGTTTTTTCCTAACTACAAACACAGAAACCTTGCAGCCACAGGACAGAATAACACAGAAAGCAAAATGTACCAATCTTAACATCAACTATCTATGGTTATTTCCAGTGGAAGCAAGACATTTTCTTGCACAAACACACAAACAAAAAAATCTAAGAAATTAAGTTGTTATCGAGACCAGATCCCTGTCTCTGTCTGATAGAGATGACCTAACGGTCAGGTCATAAAACCACCCGTCAACCTTGCCATCAGTGAGCCATAGCTTATGCAACACATGCAAACAAGAACTAGAGCCCAATAGAGCTGAGAACCGGAAGCAAAGAGAAAACAAAACAAAACAAAACCCCATAGTGTTAAGAAGTAAAAACAAAGAAGGAAGGAACGAAAGGAGAGAGAAACTGAGAGGTAGCAAAAGCAAATTTGCATTGCCTCTAAGGATTCACCCTTCAAAGTCAAGAAAAGACTTGTTTAGGTTTAAACCGCTCCCGAAGGGCACCTCTTGGGCAGCAGAGTTTAATTAGCGATAGGAAGTAAGCCAATGGACATCTCAGTAGGACTTCCAAAAGCATCAAATATCATTTTCGAAAAGCTAAAATCTATGTCTTCTATGCAAATATAAAGTTAGCATGTGTTAAAGATTTATGTAACTTATTAATGATACAACCAGCTAGAAGATAAGCTTGGTTCTCTAATCTCCATTTAAATACTTATTGGCTCATTTTTCCGCTCAAAACCATCACTAAGCCCTTATTCTCTCTTTTTACTTATTTATTTTTTTGCATCTGATTGGCATGGAAAATCTAAGATGGAGAATCTTGGATTTCATAGAAAGAAACATTCACAATAAATTTCCTAAATCTTTATCAAGATTTTGGACTCCGAAACCAGAGTCTACCGAACTATAATTATCTGCATGTAAATGCAATCCGTGTCTTGTAGGAGCTTGGGAAAACTTTGCAAACATGAAGAGTGAACAAATAAGTAATCCAGGGGAGAAACCAGTGGCCACTGATGAATGACTTGGTCATTAAAATTCTCAGAGGAGGCAGGAACTGCATGGGTTCTGAAAGTTAAAAGTCCTTGGGTAAGAGACGTTTAATGGAAATAGACACTGAGATTTCATTCACAGTATGTTCCAGGAAACTGAAGTCAAGGAGAAAGCGAATCATCAGTTGAAATGCAAAAACTTGTCTTTTTGTGTTTTTCACTAATAGTTGGTTTGTCTTTTTTCAAAAGAGCAATCACATATAAAATATTTCCTGGCAATCGGTATTATCTTCATCTTATTCTTACGGAAGTTCCAGACATGTGTGCGTGGTAAATTTGTCCATATGCCCTTTATCCCCCAAATGAAATAATTTTGTATATCAGTTTGAAAGCAATACTAGAAACTCAAATAAAATTAAGGAAGTTAAAAGAGAGAGAGGGTAGGGAGGGAGAGAGAGAAACAGAGATGATTCTGGCTTGTCTGCAAAACTTTACAAACCAAAAGAAGAAACCATCTGCTAAATGAATGGCTTAATGCCAAGCAAGGTATGAACCAGAAACTTAGCAGACTTCTAAATCCAAGGTGTAGAAGACAATGTTGGAACCTCACGAGAACTTGTGTAACCTGGATCCTGGTAGAATTGGATCCAGGTAAACCTGAGAGGTTTAATGTGAGTAAGTGAAAGGCATGCTTATATAAAATAAGTTGCTGATCCAGGAGACTTTCTTTTGTTGTTGCTACCTTTACCAGAGGAAGAAAATACAGTCTCTGGATAAGTCCCTGGTAGAACCACCAGCTGTGAATCTCCACCGAAATATACAGAACTGCTCTTTACACGAAAAGTTAATAGTGAGTATGGTAGAAACTCCTCACTGGAGCAATATTTTTCAAAGAATATAGAACAGATAGGACTTGGCAGTTCCTTCCATTAAAAGATTCAAAGTTTAAGTTTAGATTTCATATTACTTTGGTACTGCCAAGTCCAAATTTAACTTTCTAGCTATTTTATTTTTATTTCCCATTAGTTGTATCTACAATTCCCAGTGGATGTTGACTATGGCCCATTATCAACAGATGAACACATTAAAAACTTGTAGAGAATTTTTAAGCACAGGGGTCCTGTGGCCTCAGGATATTCTAATTCAATAGGCTTAGAATGGGGAATTGGCATATATTTTTAACTATTCTTTAGAATTTCTGGTGATCAACAGACTTAGGGACCATCACCTAGGAGTGCTGGGAAGAGAATTAAGGATGTAGGTTAGTCTGCTTTTCTTGGAACGTGCATTCCAGGGGATTGCAGGAGAGCATTGGGAAGTTGGATCCAGAGAAAGGAGGTGTGCTGAATTTGGGGCATGAGCATAAAGAAAAAAAATTAAATGACCTGAGAAGTTTATATTTGCAACAATGATGAAGGTAGTGGAGAGATCTTGCAGTTAACCTCAAGATAGCCAAGATGAAAAGTCTGCATATTTCCCTCAGCCTCTTAGGACACAGCTGCAGTCTGGTAGGACTAGCTGGGTGTGGCAATGGCTAAGGAATTTCCTTCTCTTCCTCAAGAGGGAGGGGCAGTTTGATCCCTGTACATATGCCCGATGTCCTGCACATTCCTGACCATATCACATATCAAGTCACATATCAGGGTCACATATCAAGTGATATCTGATAAAACATTCTGGCCTATATGCAAACAGAACCTTTCTGAAAAAAAAGGCCAAGTTTGGAAAAAAATATTTTTATGTAGGGCACAATTTGTCTTAACTTTTATCACCTCACTTGATGTACCTTAATTGAATTTTCTCCATAAGAGAATGTGAGAAACCAAAAAGTGAGCTAAGTAAGAGCTACTGCAGTGGGAATATAGACGTTAACTAAGAAAACAAGACCTTCCTGCTCCTTGTAGTAGGTTGAATTGTGCCCCCTCCCACAGCCCCCACAAAGATATATCTATGTTCTAATTCCTGGAACCTGTGAATCTGATCTTATTTGGTAAAAGGGTCTTTGCCAATGTAATTGAGCATGAAATTATCCTGGAGTATCTGGGTGGGCCCTAATCCAATGGCAAGTGTCATTATAAGAGAAACAAAGAAGAGAGACGCAGAGAAGAAGGCCTCGTGAAGACACAGGCAGATACTGGAGTGTTGCCGGCACAAGCCAAGGAAGTCTGGAGCCACCAGAAACTAGAGAGGTAGGAAAGGAGCCTACAAAGGAGCACAGTCCTATCGCCACTTTGATTTTGGACTTCTTGCCTCCAACAGTTCGTGCCTCCAACACTTCTTACAGTTGTTTTAACCCATTCAGTTCTTAGTGGTTTGTTAGAGCAGCCCCAGGAAGATATTCACCTCTATCATAACAAAGGGGAGAGATGGTCTTCTCTCACCTTTGTTTTGTACAACATGTAGAGGATGAAGAGGTTCCTTGAACCTCTCCCAGAGAGAGGAGGACCATGAGGAGGGACGCAAAGGTCTAGAATTATTGAGAATGACAGATAGTCAGAACACTGGTGGAGGGGTGCATTTCAAGGACCATACTAGGAGGAGGACATGTTTGTCATGTAGCCAAGAAAACAGCAAACAGTGAACAAAAACAGTAGTGGGGAAATAGGAATTGGCAGCTTTCAAGAATTTCAGTGGTCTATTGAGTGAGTGAATCTGTTTTGGATTGTTCCTTGGGAATAGAGAATTCATCAGGATATGAACCTCCCATGATGCTTCTGGTGGGAACTCCATGACAGAAATTGCTGTTCTTGTATCCCTGATCTCAAATTCCAGGCAGGTCAAAGTGGGGTGGTGCCAGGTTAAGGTCTCAGTGCTTACTCATTAAATGGTTGGTTCCCATTTTTCCTGAGTTATCCTTGGCCCAAACTACTGTTTCAAACAAAATCAAAATTCCTCCTGAAGGGATAATCGCTAGAAAAAGAAAAGTGGCTTGGGAGAAATCTATGTTTTTGAATGCTTACCCAGCCTTTCTCCTGTGTGGGTTGATGAGAAGGAACATTCCTCCAAACATCAACTTAGAAAAATTAAGGTTCAGGTCACACCAGGGCCAGATAAACACAAAAGGGTATCCCAGGGGTGCCTGGGTGTCTCAGTGGGTTAAAGCCTCTACCTTTAGCTCAGGTCATGATCCCAGAGTCCTGAAATCGAGCCCCATATTGGGCTCTCTGCTCAGCAGGGAGCTCTGCTTCCCCCTCTCTGCCTGCCTCTCTGCCTACTTGTGATCTCTGTCTGCCAAATAAATACATAAAATCTTTAAAAAAAAAAAAAGAGGGTATCCCAGACAGCATACCATCTTCAAACTAACACTTCCTAAATATGTATTCACTCTTTATTTAGTAGAGGGGGGAACAAAGGGATTTCTGTTACTATCTTGACAGAATTCAATAACCAATTTTTAAGGAAATGCTTCTGCTTATTAATTTACTTCTATTTGCTAAAGCAGAGTCAATATTCATGGGGAAAAAAAAAAACCTGTAAAAGTTTTTCTATTTTTTCCTTAATTCTTTGCTTTCCAGTTTAGTTTCATTTTTTCCAGGACCAGACAACTCCCTGGGATACATTAATAGTTTACAATGTACATAATTAAAAGAATCATTAAATTTTGGTAAGTCACGTTACATCCTGCATTGTTTTACTCAGAACTTCAGTTAACTGGGATTTCCAAAATGAGTGACATAAAACTCTCAATAGACATAAGTCAGCACTAAAGAGGAATATTTCTAAATGTCTGCTCCAGACAGAGAAAGGCAAATACCATATGATTTCACTTATATGTGGAATCTAAAACACAAAACAAATGAATGAACAAACAAGAAAACAGAATCAGACCTATAAATACAGAGAACAGAGTGACGGTTTCCATAAGGAAGGGCAGTGGGAGGATGGGCAAAATAGGTAAAGGGGTGTGGGGGGTACACTTCCAGGTATGGATGGCGTAAGTCACAGGGGGTAGAACATAGTGACTACAGTCAATGGAATCGTAATAGTGTTGTGTGTGACAGATGGGAGCTCCACTTGTGGTGAGCAAAGCACAAGGTAGAGAGAAGTTGAATCGCCAAGTCATACACCTGAAAATAACGTAACGTTGTGTCAACTCTACTGAAAAAAAAAAAAAAAAAAAAGGTCTGCTCCAGACTTGTCTATTTCTGCTGGTTTGGTTTAGAAGCAATTTGTGGTTGACCAGAAGCAATTTGTGGTTGACCAGTCATATGACAGGTCGTACCTGGAAATGAGGAAAGTGATGCCACATTTCTTTGACTTTTTGTTTTTTAGAGACAGACATCTGGGGCAACTGTCTTTCTTTCTACCCTTGATTTCTGGGTCTGGGCCTAATGCCAGTCTCTGTTGGTCTGCTTTTACCAGACTTGCACTTATAATTCAGAGCTTGCAGAACATGGCCACTTGTCCTAATCACCTCCATCCTCAAGGCACAGTGCCTGTCCTGTGGTTTCCAACATGCCTTTCTTGATGCTGTAGGTCACATAATACCCTCCCCCACCAGACCATTGCAATTATTGTATGTGAGTTAATTTGGAAACTTAGCTAATTAACATTTTCTATTAAAACTCAGAGTTTACAAAGTGCTTATCATGAATTACATATTCTAATCATCGTGAAAAACCTGTGAGGTAGGATTTATTATCATTATCTTCTAATTTCAAGATAATGAAACTTGAAGTAATTTTCTCAGGATCACACATGCAGTGGAGAGCTGCCCCAGGATTCTAACCTGAGTTAGTCATTAATTATTTCATTCCTAACTACTAAATTTTATTGATTTTAAGATGCATGTTTTGTTTAAATTTTAACATTTGTAAAACTTGTATGATGTGTTTAATTGGTACTGCTCTTGTTTCTTAAGAGTATCAAATACAGAGGGCCCTTACGTTAATGCTACCTTAGAGTAGATGGCATATTAAATTTAATAAGGGTTTACCAGGTGTCAGGAGCCCTGGCGGGGGGGAGTGCTAGAAATAAAACACTGAGCAAGTTATTTTTCCCACTTTCGTAGAGTTCTAGTATTTTACCTGCATCATTGTACGACCCAACCCTAGCCTGCTGTAAATTGTTTTCTATTTTGTCCCATGGGTTGGAAGCAATAATCTTAACAAGATTACAAGCCACTCGAGGTGCTGGGTCTGGCAGAGTTGCCTTCCTTATATGCAACCTATGGTGCATTTCTAGTGTATTTTTTTCTGATGCTTTTGTTGACCTTTCCACACCAATGGAATGGATCCCAGGAGGTAGAATCATTATATTGATCCATATTTTTAAGATACTGTTTCTAGGACTCGGGAAATCATGGCTGGGCCGTTGATGTGGAGACGCAGACATCTTTGGAGTTTTGCCATGAGGTGATTTGCCAATATTTAGGATCTGATTCCTTAGGAGCAGAGGAGTAGTTAATAGGTAGCTCCCCACCCCAGGTGTACTGCCCCCAAAATAGCACCATCACACTGCCAGGAACAAGACAAAACTCAAACAGACTTGGTTCTTCATAGTGGCCTTGGTACTAGCAGCTGTCACATGACCAAATGCAGGGAGGCTCTGAAAAAAATAGTGCAACTGAGAAACCTGAGCTCCAGCCTGGCTTTCTTGCTACCTAGCTGTCAGTCTCTGAACCTCCATTTACTTGTCTCTAAGATGAATGTATTAGCGTGAATGATCTCCAAGTCCCTCCTGCCTCTAGCAGTATAAGGAGGGGAGGCTGGCTAGGGCTTGATTTTATTTTTCCACCATGTGCCTTCAATTAAGGATTACCATTCAGCAGATGCTGGCCCCTAATTATAGGGATGTGACAACAGTTGGAAAAGAACTGGCTCTGGAGGATCCCACATCAGCAGAGGAAGTCATGGCTTTCATAGTAATTTATTAATCATTGTAGTAGCATGGCACAGAGAAGGCTGGTGGCTAAAGGTTCCTGTGACCCACTGCCTCCTGATGACGTATGGGAAAACTAGAAAGGATCACAGTGGACAGATTGGATTCTACTACAGAGATCTAGGCACTGTCTCTGTGCCTGCTTTCCTACTCAGGCCAGGTCTCATGGCCAAGTAAGTGACTGACATGAACAAGTAACAAATTCATCTTCCAAATGAGTATCATCCCAGGGATCTCAGGGGAAGTCACTTTTGATCGTTAGAAATGAGATACACGCTTGCAAATTCACTTTCTTTTTGTTTATTTTAATGCTTGAAGGGAGACTATAGTTACATGTACTTGTCTTTGTTTGAAATCATATTCCCTAGGAAATAGCCCGGTTGTTTCACCCATGCAAGGCCAAATTTCATTTCTCTCAACATCTTGTCTCTGAGAAGGGGCCAAAGTGCCCGGGATCCATGAAATTCCCAAATGCTGATGACTTCCAGCTTCCCTTGCTCATTGAAGGCTACAAAGTACAGCAAGCAATACAGTCAAAAGACAAAAGACAAAAGGAAGCCAGTCAAAGAGTGAGAAGGGAACCTGGAGGTACTTTGACCCAATGCTGTATTTTGAGAATGCAGTGATCTGATCTGCTCAAGTTTCATTAATTCTTGAACCTGTGACCCTCTGTTCTCCATTCTGTCTCCTCCTCCCACCAGCTCACCTCTCAGCCCTCATGACTGTATGAAGTGATGAGGTCCAGAATTCTGGAATCATACAAGTCTCCCCAGGGTGTACAGTCATCCTGCTGTGAGGTGCTGAGCTAGGATATAGAGCGTTTGCCCAAGATGCTATCTCAGGGGCAGACACAGGAGGTGGAAAATATGAAACATCAAGGAGGAAACAGTTTAATAAGTAAATATAGAGTTAGAACACCCCCTAAGACTTCCATTTCACATTTTTTAATCTTCTCAGATTAGAAGGAAAGGTGACTATATTGTGAAGGAAAGCATACTAGCCATGACATCAGATACCCAGGTTCTGGTTCCAGCACCTTACATGGCTTGTTGAGCACTAGAGTGGAGCAGACACAGCCACACAGTTCAAAGAGAGATTGGCAAGCCATTTTGCACTACCTGCCACAGACAGGGAGATAAACATCTCTAGTGAGTCCCTCTATATCATGTGACAATGTGTGGATTTCTTTTTTATCCTCTGTATCTTTCTCTACCTCTGTCTATTTTTTTTTACAAAGAAAATATATGAAATATATGACAATTTTAGTTCAATCACATATTGGTAGCTCCAAACTCTTGTTTTATTATCTTTTTCAAACAGGAATAATAGTATACACCTGCAGAAATCTTGGTATGGTCGAAGGAAATGATACCACGTGCTTTGTGTGCTGTAGTTGCTCAATAAACATAGTTTCATTCCTCTGACTTTGCCGAATTTATCTTTGTTGTCTCCATATCCTCATCACATAAAAGGGAATGGTGATAATAAGCCATAAAGCAGCCAGAATTGAACAAGATAAAATATGTGAACATGCTATGGAAATGAGAGGCAGCACTGTGGGATAGCAAGTCTGAATACAATGATATAAAAATTATATACAACCATGGAAATTACAATGTAATATTGCATGCATTGGCATAAAATGTTGCCTAGTCCACAAGAAGATATCACTGCACACAGTGAAGGCTAATTTTTATTTTTAATAGCCAAAATGGCTAACTTAAAAAAAAATTTTTTTGAGGAAGAGCATGATTGTGGGTGGGTGAGGAGCAGAGGGAGAGAGAATCTTAGGCAGGCTCCATCCTGACAGCAAAGCCTGACTCGGAGCTGGATCCTGAGATGATGACCTGAGCCCAAACCAAGAGTCTGACGTTCCACCAACTGAACCACCCAGGCACTCCTAATTTTCTTTTTTAAGCGGTAATATCAAATGCTGACCAATGTACAGAGAAACTGGACCACTCATAGGCTGCTGGCGGGAAAGTAAAATGCTACAGCTACTCTGGAAAACAGTTTGGCAGTTCCTTAGAAAACTAAATATGCAATTACCATATGAACCAGTAATTATACTCGGAGGCATTTATCCCAGTGAAATTAAAACTTCTATTTACACAAAAATCTGCACATGAATATTCCAGCAGCTTTATTCATAAGAGCCAAACACAGGAAAAATCCACATGTCTTCAGTGGGTGAATGGTCAAACTGTGGACATTCGAATGGTGAACTACCACTGAACACTAAAAAGGAAGGAGCTACTGATACACGCAGTAACTTGGGTGACTCAGCAGGGTGTTATGTTGACCGAACATATACTGTGTGATTCTCTTCATTAAGCATTCTTGAAATGACAGTACCACTGAGCTGGAAAGCAGAGTAGAGACTGGTGGAGTCAGAGATTGCAGAGGCTGGGGAGGTGGGCGTGGTTACAGAAAGGCAACGTGATGGGATCCTTGTGGTGTTGCATCTGTTCTGTACCTTGACTGTAGGGATGGGTCCATGAACCTATGGATGTGTTAAACTGCATTGACACACACATGCACACACACACACACACCAGAGCACAAGTGCAACAGTGAACATCTGGATAAAATCAGTAGATTGCTTCAGTGTCAATATCCTGATTGCGACACTGCACTATAGTTTCACATGATAGTACCATGAAGAAGGTAGTAAAAGGTACCTGGAATCTCTCTATATTAGTTGTTATAACTGTATGTGAAACAAAAATGATCACAAAGTAAGTTTAATTTAAAAATGACTTTTACATCATTTACTATATGAAAAGGGGGCCTGCTTTTATAAAACCTGCAACCTGGAAGTTGGAAGAATACAGTGTTAATCAGGGTTCAGTTGCACATAACAGAGTCCACTCTAGCTCTTTAGTAACAGAGGAGTTTAACACAGGGGATTAAGTGCTGCCAAGTCATTGGAAGGGGTGAGCAGCAGGCTCTGGCCGGACCTTCCAGTGATGACTTTCCAAACAGCCTTGTAGAACAGAGCGCCAAGATGTCACTGTTTCTGCCACTCTCAGCGGCCTTGACCCACCCCTTCTTCTGCTCAAGACCCACCACTTCTGGGGCTCAAGACCCACCCCTTCTGCTGCTCAGGACCTACCCCTTCTGGTGCTCAAGACCCACCCCTTCCGCTGCTACCATGCCTGAGACATCAGTGCCCTCTGCTGCACGTGGACCAAGCACAACAGGGCCGGGTGCCCCCGACTTTATTGATTCAACAATCAGGCCGCTGTCAGGGGAAACTGCAGACACAGCAGAAGTTCCAGCTCCAACTCATTTCCACCTTCCAGACCTCGCACAGTGCTTTGACTTGGGGGCAGATGGTTTAAGGAAGCCTGAGAAATACGAGACTTCCAGTTCCATCTTCTAAAATGAAGTGAAACTTGCTACAGGAATTTAAATCGACCTCAGGGAGCCATTCTGCTCTAGGTGCCTCAGACATACATCAAATTTCTAGTGTATCTCTATGTCATGTGATAATATGTTTCTTTGTTTTTAATTTTTAAGTTCCTTTCTCTATGTCTTTTTTTTTAAACTGAGAAAATATATGACAATATTAATAAAGTCAAAAAGCTATTCCGGTTTTGAAAAGCCAACCCAAACAGCTATTGAATGAACACGTTTGTGGGGTGGAGGCAAGGTCACAAGGTTTAGACCAGATCATTTTTTAAAATACCTTTTGAGTCCAAGAGGTCATGATAAATAGCCATCACATCCCAGAAAACTTTAGGTCCGGGGTTGAAAACTGGGAAGTCTGCGGTGAAAAGTAAAATAAATGAGTGAAACCAGCCAGATCAGGTAAGAGAAAATGGGATGACTATGGCAAATATTCCATATCCGAAGTGGAAAGTCCCTATTTCTTCAGCTCATTATTGCCATGTGGAAACTCAGACCCAGGATGATTCAATGTCTGGCTTCTTTTTAAAGGAAGGAAAGACAGAACTTTCCTAGAAGATACCATGTTTTCAAACACTGGTTTCAATGCCACAAAGACAACAGCTCCTTGATAGCCTGTTGTCTGGAGAGTCTTTTCTCCAAGCTCAAGGTGAAATATTTTTACTAAGACAGTGAAGTCCAAACAGAGTGCCCCTGTGAGCAAGGTCTGCCCAAAAAGCCCCGAGCATGAAAGCGCTGCTTTTGGCCTGTGCTGCCGCTGCATCTCTGTCTTTGAGGCTCTAGCAGATACGTTCCTGAACAACAGTGACTTCCTCAGAGGAAACCCAGGCAGGCCAGTAGGTATAGCGACCATGAGCACTCACAGACTTTGATAAGTTTCCCCCAAAGCAGCCCTGGAGACTAAGGCAGAGATGAGTTTCATGGCTATTTGGAGGCACCTGCTTTGTTTCTGCCTCTCCCATAAGCATCATATCCATTGATGTGTCAGGGGAGCCATAGGGCAGGAGAGACACTAATGCTCTGAGACATCATTTGGTACTGATTTCAGCCTTACAGTTTCCCCTTCAAATTTCTTCCTAAGAGGAAACATAATTGGATGAGGATAGGCTACCAGGGAAGGGGAGAACTGGCTTACACACAGGAACTGCTGTGACTGGGGCGCCTGGGTAGTTCAGTCGTTAAGCACCTGCCTTAGGCTCAGGCCATGAACCCTGCATTCTGGGATCAAGCCCGACATGGAACCTCACATCAGGCTCCTGCTTCTCCTTCTCCCTCTGCTTGTGTTCCCTCTCTCGCTGTGTCTCTCTCTGCCAAATAAATAAATAAAATCTTTAAGAAAAATGAAAAAAATAAAACTAACCTCTTCCTATCTGCTGAGTGTGTTGCTGCAATTTTCTACCTTTCTCCAAAAACTTAAATCAAACCTTAACTTTGCTAAAGGGGTGTTAGAAGTCTCCTACATAAACTGCTCACCTTGCTTATTCTGTATCACCCAATTAAAGGATGCTGGCTCTTAGAGGGCACGGTGTACTTTACTGCAGGGTGAGAAATCTCATAAACTTGTAACAAAGTCATTGAATGACAACCACATAACTGTGCCTCAGAATACAGCTTCATTTAGGTTGGAAATAATCCCAACTTCTCTCCAAAAATAATCCTCGACTTCTTGTGTTCTTACTATCAACCAGGTAAAAGGTCAAGTATGAAACATGAAGGTGGGTACGAAACACCCCTGTGCTCCTAGAAAGCTCCTTCTAGTATGGAAGAAACAAGTTCAGCAGTGTGAGCCTGTGCTATACCTGCATTGTCCCTAATGAAGTTTTTTTTTTTTTTTTTTTTTAAAGAAGCCTTTGTCTTTATTTGCTCCATTGAGAAACTTCACGTAAATAAGTAATGAAGATGCTAATATGTTTTTTAAAGGTGTGCCATCCCAGATCTGTGTAGAACACAGAAAAGTAAGGACTACTCAGACACAAGAAGCAGAATCACAACATACGGATCTCATCTACATGTAAAATCATGTTCAACTACCAATCCAATAATAAATACTGACTTCTATCAAGTTCCTGCTTGACGTTAAGCTTTACAAAGCCTTTATCTATTTTAACTCTTTTGAGCCTCACAAGGGTAGGCCCTGTTAATTCTTCCTTATTTTATGGGTGAGAAACTGGAGCATAGAGAAGTTAGGTACTTAATCCTTGGATTAAGAAAGCAGGTGTATAACCAGCACCTGGGCTGCTGAGTCACCCTGAGCCCCGATGCCACCCACCTTCCTCTCTGAGATCTGATTATCCATAACCTTCAGCAGTTGGAGATCTTTAAGCTTAAGAATGATTTCTGGCTTTCTTTTCAAAACTATTCCATTAACCTTTTAGAAATAATTTTGAATTTCTTCGTATGTAATTTCTCGTGGTGATAAGAATGATATTGAGTGTACAATCTGGGACATTTTTGAGAATAAAAGTGGAGCACTATTAATAATTAAGCCAGGACAACAGGTAAAACCAAGACTGTTTCAAATAAACCAAGATGAGGAGTTACCCTGAACATACATTTGCTCCCAAAGAGAAACTGTGAAATCCTGAAAAGCTGTCAGACTATTACAGAGTTAGTAGAAGGAATCAAGGGCTCCTTAGAATGGAATCTTTCAAAGTCTTTCCATTTCTTTAAAGATATCTCAGACTCCTGAGATTAACACAAAAGGTCCCTCAGTATCTGGTTCTCACCTAACTTTTCTACCTCAGCTCCAAATTATTTCTTACTCCCCGATCCTGTGTTCTGGTTGTGTTGGGTTATGTTAAATGTTCCATTCTTTATCCATCTTCTATGTCTTGTGCATGCCATTGACTTTCCTTAGAAGGTCGTTGACCTTGTTGTCCTAGTGGCAAACTCATGCATCTTTGAAGATCCAACTCAGAGCTGACCTATTTTTTTTCTTTCACTAGAATGTGAGTCCCTTGCACAAAAGTGTGGATCCAAATTACACCAATAATAAGCAGTAGAGCCAAGAGGTTTAGTTGGGTCTAACTGGCTGCAAAGTCAGGTGAGCTGGCTCTCAAAGGATTGGGATGAAGTTTTTCTGGCAGGAAAGTTGGGGAAGGAGGGAACCGAATTCAGGCCAAGGGAACAGCATACAAAAAGACTGGAAATTCAGGAACATTGTAATGGGAAAAGGACAAGAAACAGAGAAGCAGGAGACGGGACTGGCAGGAGGAAGGCCCAGTTGTATAGGGCCTTAGGATCTGTGCTAACACACCTCACTGGGGCAGTAGACTGAGCCACAGGCTCTGCCAAGGGAGGTCATACTCTAGATGTTGCAAAGATGCTCTTTTCTTAATCAAATTCCTGAGGGTATCAGGTTGCCTTTGAGATGGAACTCTCTTCACACCATAAAAAAGAGAATAGCCTCTACATCTCCATTATTGCTTTGATTAGAAAAATGTTATTAACCTTTCAAAAACCTACCATTTTGTTTTTGGAGTTTGGTTAAGGTCCCACACTTATCTTGAAAATGCTAGTTTCTGCAGTTGTTGTTATTTTTGTTTTTTTTTTTTTTAATTGAAGGACTTTAGGGCACACTAAATTAAGTTGTGGTGTATGAACTGAAACTTGCAATATATTAAAAATATTTCACTGCACAGTTCACCAATTACCCAATTTCTAATTTAAGTCCCATTGTCATTCCTAATTTGCACTAAAACTCAGAAGTTATACTCAGAAGAAATGACTGAGGGCCTCAGCAATCACAGATATGTCCCCAATATGTTTGGGCTCACTTAAAGGCAATCTGTCTACAATAATTTTCAGTCCCAATTTTTTTTAAAGAGTTTATTTATTTGACAGACAGAGATCACAAGTAGGCAGAGAAGCAGGCAGAGAGAGAGGAAGAGAAGCAGGCTCCCTGCTGAGCAGAGAGCCAGATGTGGGCCTCAATCCAAGAACCCTGGGATCATGACCTGAGTCAAAGGCAGAGGCTTTAACCCACTGAACCACCCAGGTGCCCCTCAGTCACAATTTTTATTTAGATAATCACAAAGCTGGAGAGGGCCTTAGAGCTCTTCCTTCAAACTCTTCCTCTTCTAGAGGAACAATCTGAGATTTTTTTTTTTTTAAGATTTTATTTATTTACTAGAGAGAGAGATCACAAGTAGGCAGAGAGCGGGGGTGGGGGGAAGAGGAAGCAGGCTCCCTGCTGAGCAGAGAGCCCGATTCGGGGCTCGATCCCAGGACCCTGAGATCATGACCTGGACTGAAGGCAGAGGCTTAACCCACTGAGCCACCCAGGCGCCCCTGCGATCTGAGGTTTAAAGAGGGTGAGCCATTCAACAAAGATGGCCATGCTAAGGGTAGAAATCACGAGTCCTGAGCATTGGCTGTCAGAGCACTGTCTTAGGGTTGGTTGGCTTTCTATGCCTGTTCTTGAGTGACATTTACTTTCTAGAGAACCTGTAAGAAGGATCCTGGTGTTTAAGGCTGGAGCTTTCACAGCCGTCATCTGAGCCTTGTTCTCCTTGCCAGCTCCTTACAAACTACCCGATCTACGTCGTTGGGCTCATAATTTATTTCAATCAGCTGAAACAGGATCCAGGCCCCTCCCATGCAATGTGCTCCCAGCTTGCCTCTGGAACAATCACCCCATAATGTCCAGCCCAGGAGGTTGGAGTCTGAGGAGAGCCAGGGGGTGAAGCAGGAGTGAGGCTGTAGATCTGTCTCTCTATTTAAGTCACTGTGTACTGGCAATACCAAAGCACACTTAAAGGCGAAATTGGAATTATCTATTAGCAATTGTTTTCGTTAACCAGTGCTGTCTGGTTCTTGTTAGCAAAGCCAAAACCAAGCTGGTAAACAGCTGCTTCATATCCCCACACAATTGTTAGGGCAAATGTCCATAAATTATTACGCAATTGTGCCGAGTGTGACTGAGTTGGTACAATGGTTCTCAACTGAATGTACTGAATTCCACGTTTCAGGAAGTTTTTCGGCAGGGGGAACCAAGCCACATTCAGAAGAATTGCAGGAATGACTAGGAAGGACTGACAACACAGAGGACAGTAGTAAGTTTTCCTCTGTTAAATTAATATTATTACAATTATATCTTTTTTTTTTCTCATTTGGATATTTTATTCTTCTAGTTTCTGGTTTTTTTTTAATATAATTTTTTATTTTTTATAAACATATATTTTTATCCCCAGGGGTACAGGTCTGTGAATCACCAGGTTTACACACTTCACAGCACTCACCAAAACACAACAATT
This sequence comes from Mustela putorius furo, assembly GCF_011764305.1. Classification (NCBI taxonomy): domain Eukaryota; kingdom Metazoa; phylum Chordata; class Mammalia; order Carnivora; family Mustelidae; genus Mustela; species Mustela putorius. Next base: position 2,750,647 of record NW_025422118.1, read on the forward strand.
ATATCTTTTTAATTAAAATAAAATGTTGAGAAAGAATACAATACTGATAATACTGAAAACCATGCTTGAAAATTTAAAAACCATCATGAATTTGCCCTTTCGCAATTTTGCTTTATAAAATTTCATATACAATCAGCATTTTTGCCAATTTTTGGTTTTCACTTCTTACTTTAAATAACTAATATGTTACCAAGATGGTGTACTCTAATGTAATAATTTTTCTCTTTCAACTTTGTTGCTATTAAAAATTACTGCCATTAAATACATGTCTGATTTTTTTCGATTGTATAGAATTGTTTTCTTAGGAAAAATTTTCGTGTTTGGACTAGAAATGTGAACATGTCTACAGCATTTGCTAGCCATTATCATATTGATTTCCAAAAGGGACATACTGATTTACAATGCCATCAACACTGTGTGTGTGCCAGTTTTCCAGGACTCTCAGCATCTTCTTTTATTTATTTATTTTAAAAATCTTGCTAATTTGCCTAACTGTCAAATGCACTCCTATTGTTGTATAGTATTTATTTTATTGATTGATTGATTGGATGAACTAGACCATCAAGAACTATTTATCAAATGCTTTGTCAGAATCTGGAGAAAGCAAGCCAGGTGAAGTCCGGTGCCCTAAACAGACCTCAGCATCTAAGTTAGTGGTACAGCACAGCATTTTTGGGAAAGTGTTTTAAGAATAATGGTGCAGTTATACACAGGGCACTGTGAGAGAGCATGGGGAAGGAGTATAACTTGAGTTACAGGTGTAGAAAGAGATTTCAGAAATGTCATGATGAATGGGTCACATGCGTATTCCAGGAAAAGAACCACAGGGAAATCATTGGCCAATGCAAGGGTAGAAGCATGAGACAGAAGATCATCTGGAAAGAGCCATGGATTTCGCTAGAGGGATATACGGAACCAGGCCATCATATGTCTGCAGCATGGGCTGCATGGAGTTAAGTGGTGAGATAAGAGACAGCCATACTAGTTAGCACTATTTTGGTTTCAAGTGTCATAAATGTCAAGTAGAAATAGCTTAAGCAAGAAGAAAGAGGTAGAGAAGAAGGGAGAGAATTATTTGTCATAAAGAACTGTACTATCTCAGTGAGCTTAAGGACAGCAATATATCCAGGTCTTAGAAGCAACTATTAGCAGAAGACTTAGACCCTGGCAAGCATTTCTCTCCTCTCACCTCTCTGTTTCTGGATTTCTCTCTCTCTCTCCCTCCCCCTCTTCCCTCTCTATCTCTCTTTTTACCAACGTTTTTGCTTTTTCAATTTATTTTGCAGGAAATTTCACTGCCAGTGGCTTTAGAGTACACAGTTTAGACATTTAAACCAGCTGACATCCTCTCTTGATTCTAGTTCAAAAATTCCCAGGGAAGTCACTTGACTGTCCTGCCTGAGTCAGAGACCCAACTCTGAAACAATTTACTGAGGCTATGAAGGCAGGACACCAGGGTTCTATGGGAACATGAAAGCTTGTGTTGAAAATGTGATAGTTTCAGGTAGAAGAGACCATTCTAAGAAAGGGGTAGGTGGCTATTGACATGCTAGAAAAATAAAACAATAGTTGTCCATTATCATTGAAGAGAAAATCTAGGCTACCATCATTAATGACATTAAATAATATGCCAAGGGATTTCAATTTCCTATAGGCAATACAACTTGATTAATTGGTCTAAGTTTGTATCCTTTACTCTTATATTCCCTACTCTTCTGTTTGCTCTGGAGGATTTGGTTTGCACGGTCTACTCTTTCAGAGCTGGTGATGAAGAATAAAGGAGTTGAGTACCTCCTAAGTCTTCAGTGTTGAGACAACAGGATGTAGATAAACTATTACATTGTAACTAGAACACACCTTGACCTTGATCTTGAAAAAGACACTGTGGAGTCTGCATGCTTTAGCCTCTAACCACACAGTCTGATTGAAGACTTAACCCAGTCCTGATTAAAGTCATTCCAACATGCTGCTGTACCTTCCATTCTCTTGGGTTTTTCTCAAGCCTCTGTCTTGATCTGGAGCAAAGTTAGCTCTTTCTCTTTCTCTAATCCCACCTTTTTAGTGCTTTCCAAATAAGTGTAAACCATAAAGTCATTTTGCATTGATCGAGGGTTAAGAAAAATAGGAAGAAGGAAAAGCCTAAAGAAATTTTAAGTAAGAGTTTGAAATAAGCAGACTTCTTCTACTTTTTAAATTTTTTAAAGATTTTTCTTTAATGTTAGAATGATCACTTCGGCAGCTGCAGAGGATGGATTGTTGCAGATTGAGGTTAGAGGCAGTGAGACCAGGTAGGAAGATTGTTCTATTAATCCAAGTGAAAATGATGAAAACCTGAAATAAGACAGTGGGCTTAGAGACAAAGATGGGGAGACAAACATTAGATACTGATAAGACTTGATAAATCATTTAGGAAGCTTTTTGCAGCAAATAATGGGAAAATAAACAGTACAAACTAGCCCTAACAATAAATAAATTTCCTTACTAACAACATGTTAAGTCCAGAAAGCATTTAACTTCAGAGTTGTTTACTGTGATGCCTACTCTGTATATCCATTTGATTTTCTGTGCTCAATTCTTTGTGTTGATTTTATCCTCAAAATGGTAGTAAGACAGTTATAACAATTTTAGGACTATTACCTGTGCAGGAAGTCATCCATTCAGAGAATTATTTCCAGAACCTTGCCCAGCAAATAGGGACAAACTTTCCCAGAAGCTCCTCATAAACTTTTCTTGATTCTCATTAGCCTGGATTGGGTCATGTGCCCATCCCTGAATCAATGATAAGGAAAATGGGATTATGGTCTGGCCAGTCAGGAACATTCCTGAAGTTGATGGTGGGACTCACTTCTCCAGAAACAAGTGGACTGTGTGTGCATGCATGCATGCGTGTGTATGTGTGTGTGTGTGTGTGTGTAGAGGGAGGGAGGTTTCGGGTGGGAAGTGGTAGCTTGAAATCTGAACAAAACCAGTGTTTCCTAGAAGTGGGACAGGGGGATGTATATGTGTAGTAGACAATCAACATTTTTCAATGCAAGTGGTATTGTTTTGACTGGGGAAGTGAAGGTATCGGCCACCACAATGCTGATTTACTAAACTGGATAATTACGTAGATTTATCGGGATAAGAAATGAAAGAGGATAAACAGGTTTTGGCAGAAGATCAGCCTTGAAGGGCATGAGGCACACCCATGTAAAGATAGGAAGTAGGTGGCTGAACATATTGGAGCTAAGGAGAAAGTTTGGATGAGAGATATATATTTGGGAGTTATCAGCATATGAAAGTTACATAGCACACAGGTGCACTGTGAGGTCATCGTTGGACAAGATTACCCAAGGAAGTGTGCAGAGAGGAGAGACAAAGATAAGAATTCATCTTTGGAAAAGGCCAAAGTATAAGGTTGGAATTAACTAAATTCATTTGCATATCAAAGAGCTGTTTCTTGAATTTGGATAGCTGGTGCAGTGAACATTTCTACAAAACTAAATGATTTTTAAGCTCCATTTGACAGCTCATTATTTTTAAAGCAACATTCTCCTGGAACAAAATTCACTTACACTAAAGAGTATAGAAAGGATTTTGGAGTTAGCAAGCAATGAAATTTGACCTAAACTAATAAATACTTCACAGATTGTAAAAGTGTTTGGAATCCTTTTATGACACAAATAATCAACTACAGTTAATAGACCAATGGCTTCTCTTGGAATGAAGAAATGTTTGGTGAACTTGTAGTTGGTGGCTTTGCTTTTGGCTGTAACAAATTAAGCTTGACAATCTTATGAGAGGGCCTTAGCAAAAACTCAAAGAATGTTAAGGTCAAGTCCAACTGAAAGTATGGGGATCTCATTCTATCAAATCCAGAGTGAAAACACAAACATGTGTAGAGTGAAAAGTCATCTCAGTTTGCTAGATTTCTGGGAGTTATGAGGACTCTAATCGTCCCCGCCACAGTGCTGGGATAAAGAAAACCTCCCTCTCCAGTGTACACACCCGGATGAAGGAGGAAAGCCTGTCCTGCTAGCTGACCAGCAGGAGAAGAAGCAAAACCGTAACAGAGAGAAAGTGAGGTAGCAGTCCTAACTTCAGACTTTTCTTATTTAGAGGACTTTTCCCGGCTGGAAAAGGATCTCATGAACAGTGCTGCTAAACCAAAGAGAAAAAAAAAGTTTTTTCAATGCTAACGAGAAACAACTGAAGAGTCGGTCTTGACACATGCCTTAGAAAATTCAGGTGGAGGTGGACTCAAGAGTTAGTGAAATCCAGGCTGCTCTTTCCACTGCAATTCTGTGCTCTTGCTGTTGATAGGCGCTTCAGGGTAGGGCAGGAGGAGAGGACTGGGAAGCCCGTTGTCACTACAGCGCAGCTGCTCCCTGGCCACGTGACCGTGCACCCACCGTATTTCCTTGGATTGGCTTTCTCCATTTGGAACCTCAGTGGGTGGGATGGCTCTCTGAGGGAGAGTCAGTGCAGGGGTGGAGAGCAAATTACCCACGTTCACAGTCTAGTTAAACGGTTCTGTGACCTTGGGGCTGTCAGTTAACCTCCCTGTGGAGTGCCTGATCCAGAGTGAATAGTGAATTGTGCCTGGTCCAGTATGAGCATCATGCCATGTTAGCTACTTCTAGTCCAGCTCTACTTTTAAATAGATCTGTGATTCTAAACCCAGCATTCCAATGAATTAAAAATGCTTCTATAGACATGGATGCATCTTGGGATTATTCTACAACCAGAAGCTCATGTTACTAAGCTGTCTTTTTATTACCTTTAAATATTTCTAAACCCTTTTAGGGAAGACTGTTTTCAAAATAAGGTAAAGAATTTCAATTAGGCTTTGTAATATCTTTGCAAAACTGTGCACTGAAGGATTTTTCTCCTTTGTATTAAATGTTGCTGTAGTAGAATTAATTACCAGAAGAGATGGTTGAGAATCCAGTGGCTGCTTGATGAGAACTATCACCGCCCCTAACTCAGCAACCCCACACTCCAAAGTGAGGTCCATTCAAATTGCAGAGGGATAGGAGGAAGGTGAAAGCTGTCACCTCTGAGGAGAAGAATGCTTCTTAAACCTTTCCACTGGCAAGAAAAGTAGCATTTTAGATTCTATCATTCATTTGTTCTCATTCATTCATTATGCTCCCCCTTCCTTACTAACCTTTTAGTTACTGATGTAATAGCCCTTCAGATTAGGAGTATGTGTGAGAATTGCTTGTGGTGACTCGTTAAAATGTATATCACAGTCTTTTCCTCCTGATTTAGTAGAGCTAGACTGGGCAAGCCACCTGCTGTTTATTACACCAGAGGAGCTGGGCTCTACTTGGAAAACACTTCTTTACCATGAGGCATGGTGAAGCCAACACAGGACAGACTGTGCAACACATGAAAAGCATTTCATACCTCTCTAAATTGATTTTCTTCAAGCATTTATTCAACATTTAATAGATGGGATTTGTTTGGTGATATATTTATTTGGAAACTTTTTCAATTAATACTTCTATTGGTAAATAACCAGAGAAGATATACCTAATAATTCACTGCTACTGTCTGAAACTAACTTTGTGCTGTGAAGAAAGCTTAGGAGACAGGCTTATAATAAGCATCATTCGGATTTGGAATTTAGATTTTGAATGCCAATTTCAGAGGACCATCATCTGATATATCTTAGATTTGCACATGCAACAGACAAGTATTTAATTTTTAATTTTTAAATTACCTTTGAGAGCACTCTGGAATGCAGGACCAATTAACACCTTACTAGTTATCTAATAAGTCCTTATGGAAACCTGAGTTAATTGGCATCAGAATTCCTATTTATCTAAGTGATATTTTAGTGTTCTTTACAGATTGGCATGAGTGGTAGCCTATCTCTTCTTCCCATAATCCCATCAGGTGGGACCTGTGGATATGAGTAGGAAAGAGGGTAAGCCTGGGCTTGGACCAGGCTCTGGATTATGTCAAAGGTCACAGTTGATGACCCAGAATGGCACTGTTATCCAAGTATGTCCAAGGTGTTGGATGTCAGAATACTCCACAAGGTTGTCAGGAAAAGATGGTGGTGGTAAGTTCAGTGTAGTCTATTCATTTGGGAAACACCCTAGACTGCAACTAGTACTGTAAGGGAGTAGGATTCTCAGAAGGGGTACTTACAAGATTCATGCAGATGTCAGGGCTCCATCACTTGGCCTAAGTTCAAGGCAGAATCCCATCCTGGAGTGACCAGCAGGAGTTCATATATAAATGGTATGTATCCAAGGTTGCAAGACCAGTGGGTATCTAGGAGTTCAGTGTTCAATCTAAATCCACAAGCACACTTTTTAGGGCAGCTGACCAAAACCTACTCACAATCCTCTCAAAACTCTTCTGTCTGGATCAGGATAGTCTCAGGATATAGGAAAAGTTGTCTTAGACTTTAAGCAACTGCTCCTAGTCCCAATGGCTAAGAAAAGAACTCAGTAACTTCCAAAAATAGGGTTTTATGAAGTCTTTAACCTGTTTGAAAGATCAATGCTGATCACAGAACTAATAACTTCCAAAGGTCCAGTGTTAAGGAAGTGGTGTGATCTTCAGGTTTACACAGAGTTAACCTCCTCTTTAGAAGCCTGGAAACATGTATGAACACTGAATGCCACCTCCCACACTTGCAGTGTTTCTCCTCGGTGCACTTCAGAGGACTTACCCTGGATCAGACCCTGTGCTAAGTGTAATGTGTGCATGCACACATGCGTATTTCTGACTTACTCCACGTGATAGCCCGAAGACTCAGCACTGGCATTTCATTCTATGGATGAGCAAAATGAATCTTCGAGAGGTTCAGTAATTTACCCAACGATGGGTAAGTGGAATAGCTGAGATCCAGACCTTCTCAGTCTGCCTGTAGATACAGCCACTAACCACATTGCCCTGCTGTAGAGTGTATATGGTGAAGACTCTATCATACTTGGCGTATACAGTAAAGACTCTATCATATATGGAGTATGTAGGGAAGACTATATCATGTGTAGAATATATAGTGCGGTTAAAAGAACACAGGGGTGGGAGGAGAAGATAGGGTTCTAAGTGGTACATCTGCCCTTAGTAAACTCTTGTAATTCACTTATTTTCCATTCATTTATAAAAAACAACAACTGTACAGTGTCTTCTATGTCCCAAGCATTGGTTTTGTGAAAACCGGCAAGAACTCCTGTCCTCATAAAGCTTAAATGACAGCAGAGAGTACAGATGATAAACAATAAACCTAATAAATACATTAAAAATATAATGAGAGCTATTATTACAAATTACATACAAATGTAAATCCAATAAAAACATTGTGTTGTTTGTTAACAACTGAGAAGTCCTATGAGAAAACAGAAAGTACAATGAAGGGACATCAGAAATATCAGGGTTTTCCATGGCAGTTTTAAATATGGTGACCAGGATAGACTCAGATTCATTAAGAAGATGATATTTGATTAAAAAAACAAAACAAAACAAACAAACAAAAACCTTGGAGAAAGTGAAGGAGTTTGTGAAGCAGATGTCAGAGGAGAAAACTCCAGGCAGAGGACCTGGACAGTGCCAAAGCCTTAAAACCAGAGTTCACCTGGAATGTTTGAAAAGCAGCAGGTGGTCAGAGTGTCCAGAGTAGCTGGGGTGGGGTGCAGTCAGAGATGTGGGCATGGAATTCTCAAAGGGCCTCTTACACTGTTGTAAAGGATTTGCTCCTCACTTGGTAGGAAATGGGTAGCCATGGTGGAGTCTTGAGAAGGGGATTGACATGACCTAAATTCACTTTTTAAAAGGATTATTCTGACCGCCATGCTGAAAATAGACTATACAGAGGCAAGTGGAAGTCAAGAGACCCATTTTGCTGAGGCTGTCACAGTACCCAGGTCCAAGTGCAAGGTGGCTTTGGCCAGAGATGGGAGTGATCGCTGGGGGAGAGAATTGGTCGGAATCTGGATTTACGGTGAGGTTTGAATCAGCAAGTTTTCTTTATGGATTCTATGTGGGATTTGAGATGAGAGGAGCCAAAGATGACTCCCAGGACATGAGGATGAAGCTCTGGAAGGAGGCTGTTATGTCATCTGAGATAGGAAAGACAGTGACATTGGCAGATTTGGGGTCAATATTATGTGCTCACATTGGGGCATGTCAAGTTTGAAATAATTGGGAGATATCTAAACAAAGTTTTGAAGTATCCCATTGGGTATATGGCCCAGAGTTCAGGAGACTCCTGAGCTCCTGAACTCTGGGCCATATTAAATGCAGGAATCATCAGTCTTCTAGATGGTATTATCAGGCAAACTCCTGCAGGAAACACTGACACATTCAAAGGTTTTAACCAAAAAGAATTTAATAAAAGAACTATTTACAGAGATGCTGGCAGGATTAAAGGGATTTACAAGGCATGGTGGGCATCAAGGGAACAGCTAAATGGAAAGCCATTATTACGTTCAGATTTGATGGAAAAACAGAGGGAATGGTGTGCCTGAAACCCCAAGAGGAGTAGAACCAGCGAAAACTCCATCTCCTACAGCCAGAGTCAGAAGCCAGTCAGCAAGGGGGCCTGGGAAATGCCTGCAGCAGCCTGTCTCTTGGGGCAAAGGAGGGTGGAGAAAGGATCTGGGGTTGAGACTACACAGAGAAACAACAGCACAGATTATGTATAAAGCCTGAGGCTGAATAAAATCTTTAAGGGAATGAGGGGAAAATAGTGAGGAAAAGAGGACCAAGGACTGAGTCTGGGTCTCTCCATCATTAAGTAGTTTGGGAGAAGTGGAAGAAGTAGCAGAGGACAGTGCAAAGAAAATAGCCATGGGGTAGGAGGAATAGGAGAAAGAATGTAATCCTGGAAGCCAGACAGAGTGTGACCAGCTGGGTCAAATGAAGTTTATGTGTCCCATGAGATGCAGGACCTTTGGATTTCACAAATGGATGTTACTGGTGTCCTTGACAAGAGCCATTTCCATGGAAAGGTGGAGGCAAACACCTAATGGCAATGGCTTTCAGGGATAATAGGATGAGAGGAATTTTGGACAGGAAGAAAACATTTTTTTTTTTTTTTTTTTGCTCTGGGGGTTTTGCTGCAAAGAGGAACATAACCATGGGAGAAAAGGCAGGGAGAAAACTTAGTCAAGAGAGATATTTTTTGAGATGTGTGAATCACAACATGCAAATCCCCATCCCATCCATGATGGGAAATATCCTGAGAAGAGGAAGAAAGAACTGACCAGGAAATGAGGGGAGGGAAAATACCTAGAGGGATGTCTTCTCTTAACTCATGCTTCATCTGTGGAAATGGGGTCCGAATCTTCCTGAAAATTCTTCCAAAATCAACTTTGAGGGGTTGTTTGGGGAATGACTGAGTTACAGGACAATGTGGACACCCTTCAAGAGTGTCCCGGACCATCACTGGTGTTAGTGTTTCCAGCTCCCCACCTGGGTCTCAGCTTACCCTCAGTCTCCTGGGAGGAATCCTGAGTCTCCCTCTAGGGCAGAAACCACCCGTTACTTGGCACCTGCTAAGCACCAGGCATTGAACTTCATAAACATTAACACGAATCTTCACAACAACCCAGAGCTCTATCTCTACTTCCCGGGCTGGAAAAATTGTGCAGCAGCGTCTCAAGGAGGTTAAGGAGCTTATCAGCCAGAACACACAGGAGGCAGAACCACAGTGCCAATCCTGGTCTTGATTACAAAGCCCTTCTTCTGTTCTGTCTCCCTGGCCAGCTTCATATTCTACTCTTCTTTCCCTCTATCACTTTCCTCTTCCCTCTGTCTCTCTGGGCTTTTTACTGACTATTCCTTCTTCTTCAAAATGTCAACCTCCTCACTTCCAGCTGCTTTCCCTTCAACTGAAGATCATTTCTGATAACAATACTTCAGATCAAGTAAGCTCCACGTCCAAGGAGTACTGGTTTCCTTCTCAAATGGGTATTTTTGCAAAGACAGATCTCCCTTCCCTTCCCACAATGAATCGCTAATGGACGTCCATGTATAGCAACCACTGCAGAAAGAACAGAGGCTTCCAAAAGCTTCTGAAATCTAGCTGTGCAGGCCAGTGTGTGTGCTTCTGGGAGATGGTGGTGTCTCCTCATGCTGTTTGTTTAGACTATTACTTACTCTTCAAGTTCTCAAGAATTTGAGAGGTCTGTGCTGAACTGCCCATTTTCCTGGTTAAAAACTGATGGACTCCAAATACTTGTCCACTTCATTCCAAATACTCCTCTCTTTCTAGTTCTTTTCTCTCCTGTTCTCTCTTCCTCTCCGTCTCTGTTACATGTGCGCGCGCGCGCACACACACACACAGCGCCCTTGCCTGGAACTTGGAGAGGATTGGGGGAGAATGGAGTGACCTGTCACTGTTGCTAATAGGTCAGATCAATATCGTGAAATGTGCCACATCCTTCTTCATTTTCTCATCGTGCAGCAATCGATAGCCTTGCTTTCCCCACAAACTTTTCTCAAAGGTTCCACACTCTTCATCTCCCCTTGTTGTTTCCTGGGCTGGGTCTGCTCTCTCTGAGATACTCAGAACAGAAAAGGAGGAGATGGTCCTAAATGTTCCAAGTTCAAGTGGCTTGGGCTCACTGCAGTGCCGCCTGTGGCATATGCATATGCTCAGATGTGTGGTGTGTATGAATGAATGTGTGCGTGTATGCGTAGGTCTGTGCATGCATTACTTGGAAGTCAGAGATCAATAATATCTACTCTCCTTTACCCTCAAGAAACTTACCCTACCTGAGGAGGAACACAGCACAGAAGGATTTATTCTTCTCTAGAAATTAATGTCATATGGAAAAACTCCTTTGCTCTAATGATTTCCTGCAGCAGGCACTTGGAATAAGCAAAGAACAGGACCCGGTCCCCAAAACAGCTGCTCAGCCCCAGTTTGCGATGCTGAGTTTGGATTCTAAAGCTACATGCTCTGATGAAGGTCTTGTGGCAAGTGTATGTGGCCTTAGGCAAAGCAAGCAAATGTCAGTATGTTGTGGTTTGAGGGGCTAGAACATTCTGTTTACACCAAACAGAATGGCACCTCCCCGTGCCGACCAGTGTACCTCAGATTCGCTTATTATAAATCAGTGTTAGAAAATAAATAAATAAATAAATAAATAAATAAGTGTTAGTCACCTAGAATAACCCTAGGGAATGGGGTCAGGAAGGGTATGGTATGCCAAACAATGGCATCCCAGAGATGGCCACATCCTAATCCCTGGCACCCATGTACATATCACCAATCATGGCAAAAGACTCTTCACAGCTGTCATCCAGTTAAGGAACTTGCATTGGGGAAATTGTTCTGGATTATTCAGGTAGGCCCAGTGAAATCACACACTCTTAAAAGTAGAGAGAAGAGGTGGAGAACAAGATGTGATCACTGAGGTGAGGTGAGGACTCCACCTGCCAGGGCTGGCTTTGAAGATGGCGGGAGGGAGCCATGAGCCTAGGCATGCGGGTGGTCTCTAGAGGCAAGAAAAGGCAAGGGAGCAGATTCTTCGCCAAAGCCTCCAGAAAGGTACTGAGCCTTCCGAACATCTTGATTTGGGCCCAGAAGACTTGTGCTGGATTCCTAAAAAGCTGTAAGATAACACATTCAGGCTGCTTCAAGCAGCTGCATTTGTAGTGTTCCATTATGGCAGCAATAGGAAACCGATAGAAAAGGACGGTTTTCAAAGAGAACGTGTTCAGACCATCAGAAGCCTGAGAAAGAAGCTGGCAGGGGTCAAGGGCAGCCTAAGTGGATGAAGTGAGCCCTGAGAAGATAGGGGGTAGTGCTGTGGAATTCATGGGGAAGAAATACAGATTAAAGCAAATACGAGCCAAGACAAGGACAGCTCTTGCTTGAACCCTATGGTGGCATTTGTGCAGGAGGTGCATCTGTGAAAAATGTGGCTCCAGGCGGTGCCAGTGGAGGCACAGCTCAGGGAGAAACAAGTGAAAAAGCTCCATTCACAGCTCCTGTCCTCATGTAGAGAGAGGGAGTGGGCTGGCAGGTTGTGCCCTGGAGGCCCTGGCTTCTCTTCTTGATCATCAAAGGTATTTCATTTTCCTGTTCCAGCCGCATCCATGTTTGTTTGTTTGTTTGTTTTTTCTTTTTTTCTGGTCTCACCATCAGAGATATGCCGGAAACAACTTCAATCTCAGTAGAACTCTCAGCTATTGAGGTGATGAAATTCTGTGACACGTGATGTAAGGCTTGTCAAATACAGCTTCCCAGACCGAAACGAAAGGTAGAAAAAATAACTGTTTTCAGAGAGCAACCTATATTTTTGCAAACGGACTGGGAGAGAAAAAAAAATGTTAAGTGGCAGATGCATACTGCATCTTTTTTGGGTTGCTGAAGCCAAAATCTACTGGCGTATAATTTTCAATGACAAAAGGATCCCAACTTGTAGCTTCTACAGAGAAAATTTACCTCTACTTGCTCTTGGATCTTAAGTACCCTCTACAGAGTTAACCCTTGGTGCGAGGTGGTAGATAATGATGAACGAAACTAGCAATGTTGATCTTCCTAGAAATTCTCTTCCCATACACTCAAACTTGATGAACTGATATGAAAATTATCTCAAAAGAGGGGCACTTGGTGTATTTTACACAGGGACAAGGTTTACAGTCCAAACAGGTGGGTATCTTTCTCTTCTCATCCTCCTTAAAAATGCCAGATGCGTGTACCATCCGAAGTAATTGTGTGACATGAATTTCTCCAGGTGATCAGTTTCATGGGCTCTTGCCAGAGAGTATCCCTCACCCTTATCTCTGCACTCCTGAGAACATCTGAGTGATGGACACACATCAAAGTGTAACATTAAGGAGTGTAGTGAATAGAAAATACTATACAAAATGCCAAGAGAATAGACTACAAGAAGAATTTGGTGATTTCTAGTTACATTTGACTATGAAACCCCTTTACGTCTGCTATCTCCATGGAGATTCTAGTCCAGGTGGCCGTTTAAGGCCCAGAGGTGCACTTAATTCATCTTTTAGGATCCCACCTCTCAAGACCCACGTGGACTTCATGCTGTCTCATCTCCACTCAGTCACTGGAACAACAGCCTCCTCTTTCCTACGGCTACTCTCCTCAAGAATCTGTGAGCCATAAAGAGATCCCCCTATGCCGAGCCGACACTTTTCCGTGGATCTAACAGATGATAAAGCTCATTTCCTAGTACTCCACCACCATATTGCTTTTCCTGCTTTCCCTCCACCCCTGCCCTGCCATCTGTTCTTTGTTTTCCAGAGGGATGCTTTTCACTGAAAGCCTCCAGGTAGTGCTTCCTAGGCTCTAACCACTGTACTTTCGGGTTGACATGTTGAGTTCAGCTGGTGTCGTTGTCAGTCTGTCCATCCTACAAATGCCGGCATGCGGACCGTAATCCCCTTGCTCACGTACCCAATGGTTTGAGAAATTCAGCAGGTTTTGACAGAGGGCTTAAATTTCATAGATCAGAATCTTTTCTACCGACCCAGTTAGTAGGATATAGTGAGATGGAAAAAAAAAAAGGATCAGGAAAAGGAGAAAGAGAAAGAGAGGAGGTGGAGGAAGGAGGAGAAGGAGGAACGGTTAGAAAAAGAAGAGGAAGAAGAGGGGGAAAGAAGAGGGAGCTTTTGTGCGCGTGTGTGTTTTTATTAAGTGTTAACTTTCAAATCTGAAGAGGAAAACCTTATAAGCAGGATTGTATCCAGCAAACGAATGTCACTGGAATTTGTCCTTCTTGCCCTTAGATTAATCAGATCTAAGGCTGATTAAGAACACGCGAAAAATGTGCCAGGAATCTGTTTACCAACAAGGCTAAGTTTCCGCCTTATGAATTATCAGCTCCGTGAGACACATAGGTCACCTTGCCCTTCACCATGGCCACTGGCATCAAAGGGAAACACTGCACAGGAGCCAAGAATGCAAAACCATCTGCAGCGACCCTACCCGGCAAGGCTCTCCCTGTGAGGTGCTGCCACGTGGCTCGTGTTCCCTTCACGTTCACCCCAGCTCTCTCTATGCCCTTCCTCTGTTCTCACTGGAGCCCGAGGCTGCAGAAAACCCCAAATATCATAATCAAACAGGCCTTTCAAGTCTGTAGGGAACTGATGGGTAAATGAACCACTGCAAAAAAAGCCGTAGAAAATAGACATTGATCCGAACTTGGAGGTGAAGTGTGTGAAATTGTTTATAAATTGTCTGGATAATTGTAGGCACTGAAGTGGGATGTTAGAGCTTCCAACCTCTCTTGTTTTTTGCACAGCCTTGATTAACTTTCAGACAAGAAGGAGCACATAAGCAGAGCAGGGCGGGATGCAAATCTTGCCTTGTAATACTTGTGAGTTTGATGTTAGACTAGTCACGTTTTTACCAGGTCACAATTTTCTTAGAGATAATGTTTCTTGGAGCTATTGTGGTAAGACTTCAATGAGCTAAGTTGAGCAAAGCCCATAGAATAGGGTCTGGCACGTACTAGGTGCTCATCCAAATTTGACTTCCTGGCATTCCTTGGGTCCTGTTAGAACGAGGACCCTGCCTCTCCCCATCTTCATCCTGTATCAACTAAACTTGTTATTTTTGCCAGCAGGCCCACTCTTCCTCCTTAACTCCTGATCCATATGAAAACTCTTGGGCAGGGGATCTTAAATTTACCCCTTTTCCTGGCATGAGATCATCTTCCTACACTTTTCTACTTTGCTTTCTGTCCCTGGAGACGTGCTGAAAAACTTAACACCAACAGGCTCCCATGCACTGTTTCCATTTGGGTGTGTCAGCAGGGAGCCTGAGCAGAAGGGTGAAGGAGTGAGAGAATAATGACCTTATTATAAGGACCTAAGGGCTCCTTCCCTTGGGCAGATAGCATCCCTTATCAGAAGATTAATACTCTTTTTTCAAGCTGGTCTGCTCTATAGGACTTGCCCCCTTTGATCCTCACCCCAATTTCCTGTATAGTCCCTCATGGTCCCCCTGCACCCTGCCAATACTTTTGTAAGGAGACCCTTTGTAAAACCAAACCAAACCAAACCAAACCAAAACAAAACAAAACAAAATGAAAAACAAAAACAAAAACAAAAACAAAACCTCCTCAAATTATTCTAATTGGAGAATTCATCTGTTTTCCCCTAGGAATTCTCACTGACTCAGGGCCTCTATCTTTCCTGCTGCCCAATCAAGAATCTACAAGTCATTTGAACCCACCCTCCCATCCCCCTAATTCCCACCAGTCACCTAGCCCTGTCACGTACACCACACACATATTTCTGAAAGCGGACATTTCCTTTCTATTCCAGTAATTGTCTTATTGGCTGAGATCTTAATCATTGTTGGCTTGGGTTTCCCAGCTTCCTGACAAATGATTTTCCTGCCTCCTTTTCTACCCCTCTTTAATCCGTCCTTTCTGCTTCCATCAGGATGGTATGCAGACCCTTTCTCAGATTCCCAGTTTTTAAAAGACAATGTCCAAAGTGCACAGCAGGGGACACGAGACACAGTATGGCACTTGACCAACTCCCACTTCCTCTTTGATGCCTCCTCTCCCTCTGCTCCCAGCTGCCACCCCTCAGGCCATGTATAAACGCTGGAGCCCAGCCATTTGTGGCCACATCCCAGGCAGAATCCATGGTACACACTTGCCTTGAGAGAAATGGGAATAGCGAGAGGAAGCAATAGTTTAAACGGATGGTGCTCCTCGTTCCTGTTGTGCTAGATGAACATTTGTCCTGAGCTGCACTGAGAGACGGGAGCTGTAAACCCACCCAGCCCCCTCCTTCTGCTGTCTTCACTCCTTGGCTTCTCCCAGTGTGAGTGCCACCACTCAGCCTAAGGTTTGAAGATAAATACATTTTGTTGAACATGACTTTGAAACTCAAGCCAACTCCTTCATCTGCTGCTTAAATGAAGACACACAATCTTGTTTCAATATTGGGAAACAATCTCTGTTAGATTTAGTAAGGAATGATACATCAGTCTCCTAAGGAGTTTCCAAGATTACGTTGACTATTGCAAGCCTCCCTTCGCATGCAGACTGGCTACTTATGGCTTTGGACTGTCTTACCCTGCTCCACAGCAAGGTGCTTTGTCATGCCGTTCATCTGCTGGGAGCATTCTTCCCACCCTTTCCCTACTAGAGAAAACCCCCCCTTTCTCCAAGAGTCAGCATAAGGCAGGGAGGTGTTCCTTCTCTTCATCTTGAAAAGCCCTTGGTAGATGCTTCTATTCTGATCCTCTTTGTGCTATAACTGGTTCCTGGCCTACCTTCCCACTGAACCGTGAGCCCCTTGAGGGTAGAGGTGAGTTCACTTCTGTAGCTCTTGTTACACTTTGTTCATCCTCGTAACCTGCCATTTGGTCTGCTCGTGTTCCAACTATGGATCGCACCACCTCCCTAGAGCAATGTTTACAGCAAGGCTGCAGAGCTGTGGTCATTTATTGAACAGGCTCTGTGGCCTAAGAGAGGCATGGATGCACCAGGGAACCATCAGACACTGCTCCATCCTGTCACAGGAGAGAGCTTTGTCATAATGTCAAGCCACGTTAACCTCTCAGAGAAGCCAGAATAGTTAGTCGCTCACTCTCTTGCGGGTTTTTTCTTTGCAGGAAGCTCAGTCAGTAGCACTGGATAGCAGTAGCAGCTGAGTTTCAGCTTGATGAGAACTTTGCATTGTTGCTACATAAATCAGGGTCCAGGCATGCTCAAAGGGTTTAATGAAGGGACTCTATGGAGGAGTAGCCACTGTTACTGGACTAATAAGGGACCATGAAATACCCAGACACTAAAAATAGGAAAAGCATTATCATACCTAGGCTGAAGGGGCAAGAAGAAGAAGCTGTTACCGGACCCTAGAAAGTAGGGGTCTGCCCCATAGGATGTGTGGCTGTTAATAGGGAAGGAACAAGAAGACTAAGTGCCCCAAACTTTCCCTTTTCTAATTCTTTCAGTATCTCCTACTGGGTAAACCCAACTGGAAACCAAAAGGCAATGAATGCATCCCTGGATGAACAGGCCGTGGGCATTGGCTCCATGGGGCCCAGATCTGGGATAGAAGGCTGGAGAAAGATTTGGAGGGACAACTAAAGAATTTTAAGTGGTCATTTGAAACATTGTCAATTGTTCATCAAACTCTACAGAGTGGCCTGAAATCCTTAGGGTCTGTTTAGAACTGAACCATGTCGCTCCAAAAGTTATACGTTGAAACTATAACTCGCAAGGTGATGGTATTTGGAGATAGGGCCTTTGGGGAGGAAATTAGGATTAAATGAGATTATAAGGGTGGGGCCCCAAACCCGTGGGCTCGGAGTCTTTATGAAAGGTGACATGAGCGCCCTCTCTCATCCTCTCTCACTCAGGCTCTCTTCTCCCTTCCTGTTCCCCCTCCCCTCCTCCTCACATGTACACACACAGAGAAGAAAAACAGTCATCTACAAGCCAGGAGAGAGGCCTTACAAGAAACTGACTTTGCGGACACCTTGATATCACACTCCGAGCCTCAGAACTCTGAGAAAATTAATTTCCGCTGTTGAAGCCACGTAGCCTATGATATTTTGTTATGGCAGATGAAGCAGACTAATACCGAGTCCTTGGAAGGGTAGGCCAAATTATGGCAGAAGAACCACTCCTTTTTCCACCTACACCAGTAAGTATGACTTGGCAAAAATTACTCCATGGGGCTTCCTAGTAAACCCCGATTTCCAACATATTGCTTGTGATATTAAATCCACAAATTCAGGGGCACCTGGGTGGCTCAGTGGGTTAAGCCTCTACCTTCGGCTAAGGTCATGATCTTAGGATCCTGGGATCGAGTCCTGTGTTGGGCTCTCTGCTCAGCAGGGGGCCTGCTGCCCAATCTCTCTCTGCCTACTTGTGATCTCTCTTTGTCAAATAAATAAATAAATAAAATTCGGTAAAATAAATAAATAAATAAATCCACAAATAAAGAAATGTGAATTTCTTTATTTCCTGTAACTAATATTAATTGCTACTTTGAGTTCCAACTTTCCCAGATAATGAAAACTTACTTTCAGTTGGGTCAAAATCTTTTTAATATAGTGGCTTATATAATGCCAAGGTTTGAGAGTGGGTGGGTATGTGGTGTTTGATATCTTCTCCAATTCATGGGGTTCCCTCCCAGACCCTCTCATTCCAGTTGCAGAGTCTCCCGTGGGCTGTGACCCCATGGGCCATGTGCACATGGAAGGCATTCTTCTGTTTCTACTCTTTCCATCCTGGGAAAAATTGCAAATCTGTCTCAGACTCACCTCCTCAGATACATTACAAGGCCATTGGTTTCTCCTCCTTGATTTTTCTGTTTTGCAGGACCCTCCTTGGAAAGGATAGGGGCTGAAGAGGGATGTCATCCATCCCTTCTAATCTTAGAGTCTCCATACTTTTCTATGGTCTCATTCATTTCTTCCTCAAGGCTTGGTCATCTCCAATATTAAATTATCTTGGCTTCCTTTCTGATTCCTTCCCCACCCTCCACCAAGAGAATCAATTACAGTCTCAGGAACACAGAAAACTTGTTCTATTTCTTACATTCTTCCAAAGTCAAGAATTAGCTCTCAATTTTTTTTTTTTTTTTTTTATCAACCTTCTCTTGGGATGATAAAAGGAGAAATGGGGTGGCAGGAAGAGGAAGCATTACCTATAAATACTATCCTCTCATGCAGAGCCAATGCATGAGAATTGTCACTTTGTAAGAAAGCCTGGGAATGTCAGGAGTCACTCCTCTAGTGCTGCTGGGATGTAAAGCAGGGCCACGGAACTGCTCCACAGTGCTGCTTCTAGGTCCCACCACCCCTGCTCTACTAACCCTCCCACCAACTTGACCTCTGTCCTGCAGCATCAGCCTTACCTTCCCACAGGCAACAAGTGTGGGACACGAGAGCAACTTCATTCATTTTTCCTACGTGGGAGACAAAATCCCAAAGTGGTTGAGTTTCAGGAAAATGAATTATTTTCCTCAGTCTTAAGAAAAGAAAGGAATGGAGGCTGAGTCATGGATAATGAACCAGAGATGAGCTAATCCTCAGAGCTGGGGTGCGGGCTAGTCTATACAGCATTTGGGAAATTGAGGCTAGAACACTGAGGCAAGTTCCAGAAGGGCACCGAATCTGGGCAGGCCAGATCTGGCAGACAGAATGGAGATAAGAAGCCAAGAGTTCAGGGCCAGGTGACCAGAAGAAAAGTCATACCAAGAGGAATGGGCAGCGCTTTGAGCAATCTGGTTTTGGGGCCTCTTGGGCCCCAGTTGTCTAAAGATCCAACATAAGGACCCAGTGGAGAAAGCACCCAAAACTGTGATTAATGCAAGCTTTCCTGAAGCTTTTGGGAAGCACTCCCTGCTCCAGCCAAGCATCTGTGGTTGGAGGAAAATATTTTGTCAAAGACAGTAATATTTTTATGTATTTATGATATCAAGTATGGAAATGAACAGGCGTTGCACTTACAAGTATACGTAGAACAGGTCTCTCCAGCCTGGGAGGCATTTTATCTCTTGTTTTTATGAGCCATCTGGAAGGGCAGGATCACAGAGAAATCCTCCAAGTTGCCAAAGACATTCAGCATTTCAGCATTTCCTGGATGTAAATCATTAAGCAGACAGATAGAGATAAACTCTTCAAGGGTCTCTGCCCACTTTGCTACGTAAGGGGTCATAAGAGGAGGATTAGCTGGCTGTTTGCCAAGTCATCTCACAAGACGGTGTTACCTGGATGGATTTGCCGTGCCCATGGGATCCCAATGTTGTCATTGTCCTGGAGTCAAGATGGAGCAGGGACACTGACTCACTCACACTAACCAAATTAAAATCAAAACACAGCAGGAGGTTGAAAGCTTATTAGTACACCACGGAAGTTATTTAGATCCAATGAGAGGAATTCTCATTTTTTTTCCCCAGGGACAGTCCCTCCCTGGAGAGGTCAAAACACTTACTTTCAAGCTGCATGGTAAGCAGAGAATCAGAGCAAAGGATAGGGAGAGTTTGAGAGATTTTATCCAGGCCATGGCACGGTATGATGAATCATCCCTGCCCTTTGCTACAGAACACCTCTCTAGTAATTAAATTAACATTGTCTTGCAGATTCAGTGTCTTCTCAGCTTGGACAATGCTGGGAAAACACTGCCAAGTCTTGTCCTGTTGAGCTATACTTTCTGGGATCCAGACTGTTCCTTTATGTTTGTGCATTGTAATACAATTGATTAGATCTTTGCTTACTAAATATTAACCACATTCTTGTCCTGCATCTCTGAGATCCAGGTCACCTTGTGTGGAATTGGGGGACAATGCAAATCCCTTGGTCACATATTTACAGAGAAGCTCTTATTTACTCATCCAGGTTTTTAAACATTGTGTGTGGATTTTACTAGTTGAATCCTTAAAAGCTAATCTTATTTCTCTTCTCTCCAAGCTCCTAGGGGACACCTCACACTTCCTCCCTACACCTACAACATAATAATCTGTTAGAGGGCTGATAAAGGTTAGTGTAAAACAAGGGGTACATTTCAGGAAAGAATGTCTATGTGTTGCCTATAATACAGGTAGGGCACAGGGCATTGTTTATAATCCATTATAAGCAAGGATTCCTTAAAGTTTGAAAGGGGTTTCATTTAAGAAAAACTCCTTAATAAACCTTGTAAAATGAAATTACAGAACCCATTTCCTAAATGGGAGATACAGATTAAAAATGTAATGGGCACATGGGGGGGGCCTGGGTGGCTCAGTTAGTTAAGCGTCTCACTTGATTTCACCTCAGGTCATGATCTCAGGGTCCTGAGATTGAACATCACATCAGGCTCTGAGCTCAGCAGGGGATCTGCTTGAGATGCTCTGCCTCTCCCTCTCCCTTTGCCCCTCCCACTCACACATGCTCTCTCTATAAAATAAATAAATAAATCTTTAAAATAATGTAATGGACACATGAGATCTTGATAAGTTCTTGATAGACCTTTATGATTATTAAAGGAGATGATGGAGTCTGGAGATCATCTGTAGCCCTAGAAGCTGTTATCGGTGAAGGTAACCAGGCATTGCTATGAAAAAGGATGACCCTGGTCCAAGTGGACAATGACCCAGGAAAGCAATTCGTGCTTTGCCTCCTCACCTCCTGGGCATTAGCAGGTCAGTTTTCCTGAAAAACAGACAGAAACTTAGAGTTTCATGCAGAAGTTTTCCTACAGAAATGCTTTCAAAATCCATGCCTAGAAGGAGGGTGGGAAGTAGGATGAGGAGCGGGAGAAGTTGGGTCATCACTTCCCAACAACAGGGACAGATCTCCCTGCACCTTGTGAGAGACTCTGGAGCTGGAATGGTCCTTTTCAGTTGTCTTGCTTTGAAGTAAGGGAATCTGGCCTTTATTTAACCTTCCACCCCATGGGGAAGGCATGTGACCTTATGTCAAGTGGCTTTCTCTAGGCAAATCCTAGAGAAGGACACAAGGGAGAGCCTTCAGCCACTAACACTCCTAGTAGCTGGGGAAATAAGTGTCCCAGTCCTGGACAGTGCACCAGAACATCCAACCAATGGGCGCTCACAGACCTTGACCATGATCATGGTACTGGTCCTGCAAGGTGGGGACAAATCCATTGTCAGAAGTGAGATATTCTGGGTCTGGTGTACTGTTTGCTAAGAGGTGACCACTGTGTGAAAGATATTCCCAGAGTACAGTGACCACTTCACTATAAAGACACTAAGTTTCCTGTGTCAAACCACTTCTCCCCGACAACCCAAGAAGGAGTTAACATGTGACACTGCCCAGCTCCGTATCCCTAGAGACAGGATGGTACAACACAAGTGATCTGGAAGTCTGCTTGGGGAGTGACAGACAGGACAGAAAACATGCTGTTCAACTCTCACTCAGATGGGAAAGAGGAGCTGGTCATCTGTTCATGGCCATGGCATGAGGTCACCTCAGAGAAATTGATGAGATGGACTCTGGTATCCATTTCCTATCCCTTCCTCTACTCTGGTGGCTGTGCCCTTCCTGAGGCTCCCCTTCACCTCTGTCCCTCTCTTACATCACACCACTATCTCGGGAAATGACGGGAAATACATTAGCATTAAGGTGCAGATGACTCACAATCATTGTTCTCCCCCACCCCAGGAAATATTTAGCTTCGGTCTCTGGCAATCGGCTACAATGCAGATGGGGTTTTGGCCATTTTCCTAACAGGACAAGGCAGGGGATCACAGAATTTCTGGAAAATGTAGAAAGAACAGAGAGTTGACTGCCAACTATTCTTTTCTTTTTTGCTAACAGAAACCCAATTTTATTTTGAATGGCCGTGTGCTATGTTATTTCCCAGGCTCCCATGTAGTTAGATGTGGCCAAATTGATGTAAGTAACAGTCACTGGGACAAGCACAGAGGAAGGAATTTTAAGTCAAGCTGACTCAGCTGGCAGGCTTTACTTTTGTTCAGCACCTCTCTTCCTTCTCCTTTCTCTTGCTGGGAATGTTGAAGGTGATGGCTAGAGAGTCCGCAAACACTTAAAACAATGAGGTAACCTTGGAGATGATGGAGCAGAAGGGTACAGGCAACTTAGTCCTGTCAAGTCTCTAGAGCTACTATACCAGTCCCAGGGCACCCACTTTGATCATGTGAGAAAGAAATGAATGTCTACCTACCTTGTTTAGATGGGTTTTCTGTTACATGCAATTGAAACACACTTCATAACTAATACAGAATTCGGTTGCTAGAAATAGTATGCTAGAGACAACAGAACCCAAAATACCAATCTGTCTGAATGGATATTAAGATATGAAGGAGTCCAATATTGTAGTCTGGAAACCATGCTGACCCTGGTACTGCAGTGGTGAACTGTTTTGTCAGTCTGTTGCCTGCTCTGCCTCGGAAATCAGATGGCATGCTGGCCAAGGTTGAAGTCGGGAAAATGGTAGGAAATTTTAAAATGTTGATATGGGCTAGCCTCTTCCTGCAGCATCTTACAAGTGAGAAAGAAGGTCAGAGTGGAGCTAGCCACACATTAAAAACACAGAGGGAGAACCTGTTTACTGATGGAGATATTCCTTCCTGTAGTCTGCAAGCTGGGTAGAACAGGAGTCTCATAATTTAGGTCTTGCAGAGTTGAATAAGTCAAATGCATTTGTACCTCAAAATGAAGCAGTTGTAAGTATGGCTGTAAAATTGCTGTATTTACAGCACATAAGATAGATCTCCTTTCATAGGAAGCTAGAAACCAGCTGAAACATAGGATTAAGGGTATTAAAATTCCTATCCAAGCTCATTATTTCAGATGCATCCAGGAAGTGACCATTATTTTGAGAAAGCAAAGCATAGCAGAGCAGAGTCCAGTAAATAAAAGATGAAACCTTTCCTGCTTAACAGCTCTTTTTAGCCTATAATTACTTTATGGACAATGAAGACTAGTGGAAGCCTGGTCAACTTTAGAGAAAACAAGATAGTAATGATAATAAACCTAAACAGGGCCATCAGCAGCCCAAGACTTTTCTATCTTCAAAGCAATCTCTGGGCTCCAAAACTGCACCAGCAGCAAGTGGACTAGGAGAGATATACAGACCTCCAAGGGAGGATGCTCTAGGCGGTCACAGAGGATGATGAACAATCATAAGACTTCTAGCATGCAGGGCTAGGGGCAGCAGAAGAAGAAAGACAAGGTAGAGAGTTCTTTCCAGAGAGCAGCACAGAGGTTGCCTGATAAACAAACACATCGCACATGCCACTGAAATCCTCCAAGGGCAGGGCTAGGAGTCCTTACTGTTTTTACCCCAAAAGAATTGAAATCATTAT
Organism: Mustela putorius furo; assembly: GCF_011764305.1. Classification (NCBI taxonomy): domain Eukaryota; kingdom Metazoa; phylum Chordata; class Mammalia; order Carnivora; family Mustelidae; genus Mustela; species Mustela putorius. The sequence continues at coordinate 2,774,368 of NW_025422118.1, forward strand.
GTATTGATGTTCCTCACTCTCCGCTTTTTCAAATAGAAGGTTTGTGTTTATTTGTTTATTTCTTTCTTCATCCCGGTGTGTTAGTAGAGTAAGTAACTGCTTTTAGGTTTATGTGCAACTGGACCACAAGGAGAAGCACCCAGATTTGATGTGAAAAACTGCACATTGTCCAGATATCCTGAACTTTGAGCTAGATAAAACAATCTGATAAGAAGTTTGAACTGACTCTTTCAAGGAGGTGGCGGATGTCTTTTATGCATTGTCTTTATGGATATTAGATAGCAAAGGGGTAGACTATGCCAGAAACATTGTCTAACCAGTGTTCATTCTCCCCTTCTTTCCTTCTAACAGAATTTGAATACTCTTCTTTGAGACAATGCCCCCGTTGAGAGAGAGAGGAGGAGAGAAAGGGAGAGAGAGATTACTTTTAACAAATTTTCTTAAAGCTAAGGGTGGCTAATGAAATGTTAGTGTTGGTCATGGGGGTCTTCCAAGAAAGCTAATTAAAAGGGGGAATGCTCCCTCTGAGAGACATGCTCTTTTGCATTTCCTCTTTTTCCTTATTCCTGCCAAACCGATGGAGATAATGGCTGGAGCTCTGCCAATCAGCGTGGCGTTGAGTATCAATCGACCTAGAGTATGAAGCAATGCTCTAAGAAGGAAAGAGGTTGGCTCCCTACTAAGCGCGCCTACATATTAGTCTTCCTTACCTGGTATCAGTTTTTCTTTTCTTTTAAAAGAGAGAAGAAATAAATCCATTTTATTTAAGCCACTTGGTATTCTCTATCATCTTCATATTGATCAAGTCCTGTATGGTAACGGGGATGATCATCACAGATCATTGCTTGCTTATATGGCCTATCCATAAGACAGACCTCGGTAGTCACAGAACTTCCAGCCCGGACAGTCCATATAGACTGATAATGAAGATTCCAAAAGCCCATGTTTAGAAGAAACCTGGATATGGTTCACATGGGTCATACTCTTTGAAACAAAGCAGGCTATGCACAGGACGTCTAGATCTGCTGGGCAACGGAACTGTTGTTAGGTTGAGACATGGGACAGACAGACATTAGGAAAGTTTGTGTTCAAGCCAGCTTGCTAGTAGTCTATGGAGCCTAGATGCGTGGTCCCCTAACTCTTTGTCTTATTAAAAGCACTGTATCAGTGTCATTGAAAAAGAGGTGTAAGTCTCATGCCCTAGGAGAGAGAAAACTCCAGGTCTTTTCCAGTTTTAGTTATGCCCATATGAAAACAGGCACTATGGCCTATTGCCTGATTTCATTTTTTTTACAAAATGATAGGGATCCTATCGTTGCTGTAAGAAATTGCCCAAACTTAGTAGTTAAAAACAACACAAATTTATTCTCTTATCTTTTTGAATGTCATAATTCCAAAAAAGTCAGCAGAGCAGTTTTCTTTCTGAATTTAGGGGAGAATCTATTTCCTCACTTCTTTCAGTTTCTATAAGCTTCCTTCATTCCTTGGCTTGTGGTCCCATCCCCCATCTTCCCGGCCACTCCTGGAACATCTACCCATCTCTCTCTCTGTCCCTCTACTTCATCATCACATCGCCTTCTAATGATGCAATTTTAGAGCTTCCCTCTATAAAGACGCTTTGGATTACATTGGACCCTCCCTGGAAAATCTAATCTCCCGCATCTCAAGATCCTTAACTTAAGCACAGTTGTAAAGTCCCTTTGCCAGAGAAGGACACATATTCACTGGTTCTAGAGATTAAGAGATGGACACACTGAAGTCAACTTGATATCCTCTTGAGTACTTTTTGATCCATGTTTCCCAGATCCCTGAGTGTCTCCTTTTGCAAGTTTCTCTTATTAACTGAATTTTTTGCCATGAAAACTTTTGTCAAGAGCTCTCTATTACAATAAATGGACCACTTGCAGTGTTAATGTATATATCTGTCAGATTTTAATCAGATTCCCTGTCAACTTGCACCTATCTTAGAGAAGAGGAGAAACTGGATGTAGGCCAATTAAATATTGTTAGGGGAAAAGTTTTTAGGAGAAGTTATATTGGCAGTGTGAGCCTGCATTGGACACTGCTATAGAGACCCTAAACAAGATGAAGCCATCAGGGGTCACTTAATAAGCAAGTAGTGGGAGTATATGAAAACAGTGCTCAGGAAGAGAAAGAGGGTATTAGATAGACATAGTAGAAAAGCAGAACCTTCTTCTTTCAAGAATGTCTAGGATAGTGTTACTAGCAATAGCTAATATCAATTACATTTTATTATATGCCAATGTAGTAGACTAAATTATTGGTCCCAATTCTTCATATTTTCTCCCATTCAAATCCATGTCCTTAACCATGTAACTTCGCAGTGCCAACAATAAAAGAACATATATCCCTGGTTCTTGATTTTAGACTCATCTATAAGAACAGTTTGGACCACAGGATCTCACCAGGTAAGAAAGAAGCAGGGGTTAGGGTGCTTACTTGTTTGGGCTTGCCCTATAAAGCCATAGAAATAGAAAACTATTTCTGCCTAGCCAACTGGCCCAAGGAGGATGAGAGAAACAAGCACCTCTGAGTTATACCAGTTGATCCGTAGACATATGGAAATGCCATTGAGATTTTGTGATTATTTATGTCATGTTACTTAATTTTGTGAGCCAGTCAGAAATTGTTCTAAGTGCTTTATAGGTATTAATTCATCTAAACCTCACCATCAAAATAAAGTTATTTTGCAAATGAGGAAACTGAGGCTTAGGTCATGGAGAACCTTTTTTTAAAGTCATGCAGCTAATAGGTATTGGAACTACAGTTTAGTTTATGTAGTATGTCCACTTAGTTCTCTTTTATTAAGATTTAATTTATTTATTTGAGAGAGAGAGGGAGAAGAAGAGGGAGATGGAAAGAGAGAGAATCGGAAGCAGACTCTGCACTGAGTGCAGAGCCTGACACAAAGGCTGAGTCCCATAACCACAAGATCATGGCCTGAGCTGAAACCAAGAGTCAGATGCTTAACCAACTGAGCCCCCATTCACTTAGTTCTTAACTATAGGATCAGTTCAGGTCACAGCTATTTCACAGTTTTCTTTCTCTTTTCTTTTCTTTACAGTCCATTTTCCACTGGGATTTTAAATCTTTTTGTAAGCACATCAGATGAGAAATCCACTGGGCTGAGTCTGAGAATCTGGGTTCTTATCCCAGATTGCAAGATCGCTCAGATAGAAACAAATATTTTATTTGTCAATTCATTACCCACATTTTGAAGGCCTGATCTGGTGAGCAATATGCTGGGAAAACAAAGACATGTGCCTAGAAGTCAATCACCTTGTGACTCAGCTGACATCCAAGGGACACCCAGTTTCAGAAGGCTAGTTATGCTGGAGATTTTTATAAATGATACCTTCTTTCTTTGTCCCAAACTCCCCAAAACATGGGGTTTAGTCTCTTTGGAAACTTTTGAAAGCTGAGTTTGTAGGGGGATGAGAGAGTCCTAAGAGATAAGCAATCACCTACAGATGAGCCACAAGGAAATGAAAACATGAACTAGAGCATAGATAAACATAGATACTGGAGAGTCAGATTCTTATGAGGCAAAGAATTATCAGACACTAGAAGGAGAGCCAAGGGAGTTCTGAGGTTTCCAAATGAGAAATAGAAAGCCAACAAGTCTACTGAGACCTGGAAGAAATAAAAATGTAAAAATTACTGACCAGGGACAGTGAAAATGAGGAGTTTAAAAATTTTTTTAATTTAGTGACATATACAAACCCTGCTATCTTTTGTCTAACAGTGATTTGTAAAAACCATTAAAAGCAAGCTGATAATGTTATTGTGAGAAGTGTCAAGGGAGTGAAGATAAAGGAAGACTATTTTTACTGCTCGGACTTGAATGATGATGATGATAATGATGATGATGATGGTGGTGGTGTCAACCAACATTTACTGTATTAAATTCCTTATGGAATTGCTCAATTTAAAACTTTTAAAGCAACCCTCCGCATCTTTTACTGATGTGGAGTTTGAGTCTTATAACAGTTAAACGATTCTCTGAAGTCACAAGGGTAGTCCATGTTGAAACTAGTATTTAAAAACAGAAGGTCAGACTTAATGACTCTTAACAAAGAAAGAAACTCTTGAAAACAGAGGAAGTGGCTGCCATTTTGGAAAGGAAAGGATATATGATGGATTCCCTTGAATTTCTGGGACAGATAGAAGAGTGCACACATTGCTGACTGGCGAGGAAACCTGGGTTATATGTATAAAAGGATAATCTGTTAAGTTTTGAGAGCCACTTCTCACTGACTGATCAGGATGAATATATTAGGGACCTCAGTCTTCCCTGGCCCATAATGTGTTTTTCCAGCCTATCCAACAGAAACTCAATGCTCTCCCTGCCTGACACACTGCTTCTTTGCCTTCAGAATGCACCCTCATGAAGGGTGAGGGCTGGCCATGGCTGGCAGAGGATGGGCATTAGAACAGAGCCAGGGGAACATTCTGTAGGCCAAGGAGCCTGAGCCGGGAGTTCTTCCCAAGACAATGGGAAGTAACAGGACGACAAGAGCAGAGTAAGCCAGAAGCAGCAGAGAAAAACAGTTCTGAAGGAGCCAGAGGTAGATATAAAAGTCAAACCTTTGAGGGGGTCTTGGGTGGCATGACTCTTGGTTTGGGTTTAGGTTGTAATCTCAGGGTTGTGAGATCCAGCTCTGCATCAGTCTCTAAGCTCAGTGCAGAGTCTGTTTAAGACTCTCTCCCTCTCCTCCTCCTCCTTTCTCTCTCTTCCCTTCTCTGAAATAAATAAGTAAATCTTTTTTAAAAAAAAGATTTATTTATTTATTTGACAGAGAGACAGAGATCACAAGTAGTCAGAGAGGCAGATTGGTGGTGGTGGGGAGCAGGCTCCCTGCTGAGCAGAGAGCCAGATGTGAGGCTTGATCCCAGGACCCTGAGGTCATGACCTGAGCCAAAGGCAGAGGTTTAACCCGCTGAGACACCCAGGGGCCCCCCTCAAAAAAAAATCTTTAAAAAAAAATCAAACCTTTGGAATCAGGAAGTTAAGACCAAGAAGCAATAATTTAAGTGCAAACTGGTTAGGCAGCCTAGACAGTTGTTTTAATCCAGGTTGGTTTGAAATTGGTTTATAAGCCTACTGGGTATTGTGCATGAATGTATTGGTTCAATGTAAGGGACCAGGCTTCGGTTGACACTGCTTGGACTGGGGCCAAGGTTTAAGCCCTGCTTAAATGTAATAGAGGCCTAAATTCTAAGTTCACTGCATGCCAATGCCTCCCTCAGGAAGCCTGCTCCTTACACTACTAGCTGCTAGCTGGAACCAAGCCCAACTATGAGCTGGCCACCAGAAGCATGATGTAATCATAATCTCTGATCATAAGAATCTTCTATAATTTTGATTTCTGCTGCAGCCTCTTTTCAACCAATCCTGTTAGTGTATACTTCCAGACACCAACACAAATCCATCTGATACTTGTCTCTCCACTGCACGCCCCCATTGCCTACACCCAGGTCTTCACACATGTCAGCTTTTCCTGGCTCTGTTTCTGTCACCTCTGGTCATTGGCATGTACTAGGTGCAGAGGGGAATCTTTTCCAGAACAACGGAGAATTTTTTAAGGGTAATAGATTTGACAGAACGTACAATATCCAAAATACTTTTTCTTTTTCTCTTTTCCTTTTTTTTTTCTTTTTCTTTCTTTCTTTCTTTTTTTTTTTTTTAAAGAAGGTTTCAAATTAATGTTTCAAATTAATTCTTCTCCCCCACCCTCCTTCTCTAGCATGACTTGTGTTATAAGAAGCTGACCTGAAAACCACATTTCCAAGGCTCTCTTGTTAATTTTTGAATCCACAACTGGGAATCACTGGCTAGAGACTGGAAGGCAGGAAGAAGGGAGAGGCCAGGAAATTTATCTCCCTCACTCCATTTCCTTTGGTCTATATCTCCGGAAGTGACTATATGATCCCCCATGGTAGCAGCTCGCCTCAAACCACCCTCTTGTGGCCCAACTCCTACCAGCAGCCCGTGCCATGGGCGCAGTTTCCCTGGATAGCTCTAGCTCCTAAGCCTTGGTAACGGGCATCTCCTCCCTGTGTCTCTCCAGCTCTAGATGTGATAAGAGTGTCCAGTATTGCCAATGATCTGATTTATCTCACAGAGCTCTCTTTGAATTTTTATCTCTTCCCATATTTTCTATTTCCCCATACTGAAATATTTCTGTTGACTGGAAACTGCCTGATACATGCTAAAAGGCAAATTCAACTGGAATAGGGAAAGGAAAAAGACAGAGGGGAGAGAAACAAAGATTTGCTGGTATTGAAGCTGACTTTGGAATTGTTGGTGTTGCCCTGGGGTTGACCCTAATGCTGCCAAGGGGGGCCAGGGGTCTGAGTGGGGCCGCTAGAGGCTCTCAATGGAGGGGTCACTAGCTTCTACAAATTGCCTCCCAGGGCGCCTTGCTGCCGTGGGGGGCCAGCCCTACCCTGACCCAAACTTTGCAAGAGAGGATTGATCTGGGCTCTGGGCCCCCTTCCTTCTGTGTAAGTGGTCTAGACATGCCTTGTTTTCAGGAATTTCTTTTCTTTTCTTTTCTTTTTTTTTGTCTGAATTCAAATACTGTCATAAAATATCTTCATCACAATAAAAATGCAAAGTACAAAGTTGTCGTTCTGCACCACATCACAGAAGGATGCAGGGACATTATTCAAATGTGTTCGGGGCAATTGCTGCACATGCACTCGCAGGCTGACGGGGACTTAAAAATAGCACATTCCATTAAAAGAAAAAAAAAAAAAAGAAAGACTCTTTGGTAACAAAATAAGTGACTGTTCTCTTTGTCCCTTTTTTTATACAGACACCAGCCCCCTCGCCAGACTCTTTGCAGAGTTGCAGTTTTCCAGGAAATATGAGGGACAAGAACTAGTTGTAGTAAGGGGACCCATGGAAGGGGGAAAAGACAAAGATAGGGACAGAAGATCTTAGGACCCCCACCCCTTCCTGCTGCCGGCTGCCTGCCCACCGCGGCACAGATTGCCAGCCACTGTCGACGTGCCAGGGATTGCTGACCCTACAAGAAATGTGGTACATGGTATCGGAGATGGAGGTTAACTGAGGCACATTGTTCAAAGTTCAAGTCATCAGTAATTTAGAATTTTCTTTTTTTAACTTACTCACTTATATTATAGATGGAGAACTCAGACCCAGAAGAACCAAGTGATTTCCCCATGGCTGCTCAGTTAGTTAGGGGTGCGAATTTGGGGTCCCAAACCAGTGTTCTTTACACTCTAGGTTAGTGTTGAGTCTACGAAAGGACGTGTCTAATAACTTGAATTTCAATTCTTCCTCCCTACCTACCTCAAGAAAGCTGAGATGATCGATGGTAGAGAGATGATAGAAAGATGGCAGATAAATAATAGATAGATAGATAGATAGATAGATAGATGATAGACAGAGTATTCACCCCCAAGTACACCCCCAAGGATCCCATTAAGAAGCTGAAGTGAAGTATGAATGCACAGAGAATTGAGAAATCTCAGTGCTGGTCCCCCTGGCTAGTTTTAGATGATAGAATTGGGACAAGCTGTATGATCTCCCTGAGCTTCATTTTCCTCATCAGCAAACTGGGCATACAGACACTCATTAGGGTATGATGCTGCTAAAATGAGTCAAAGCATAGAACAATGGGGAAAATATGACATGTTTGCAAGTATTAGGAAAAAGCAGGGTCAGCAAATGACTTGAGGGCCCAGCTAGCAAATATTTTAAGTTTTTAAGCCTAAAACAGTCTCTATCACCAGTTATTCAACTCTGCTGTTGTAGCATGAAAGCAGCAATGGACCATATCTCGATGAATGAAGGTGGCTGTGGTCCGCTCACACTATTTACAGAACCGGCAGAGGGTAGAACATAGCCTGCGGGCCAAATGTTGCCGATCTCCTTGGGACAAAGTCCTCCCAGTTTGTTAAGCCCATCCTCACTGAAAAGGCCTCCTACCCCCTCCTCCATCACATCCCCTCCCTAGATCCAGGCTTGATGACTCAGCCCAAGCCTTATTTTAGGAGCACCAGCTTTTTAAGGCAAAACATAGCTCACTTGAAGGGTTTAAGACACATAGTCATCTGCACCAGGGAGATAAAAAAGCTAAAAGCACATTTATAACCACAGTCACAGCTATCCTTCTTTATGAATATGTTTATGTCTGCATTTAGACACACAGCCACATACATAAAGTGATGTAGAAAAAGGAATGTGGCCGTGGATGGAAAAATATATCAGTGGATTTCATTGAAGCTATAATATTGGACTAGATATAAGCATAAACAACAACACTTGATATTTATATCTCAGCTTTAACTTTTTAAAGCACATTCTCATTTACTTTCACTTATCACTATGAGATTGTGAGGGCGTTTTGACAGATTGGAGAGGAAACAGATACTTAGCGAGAGTCATAGTCTGACTGGTGGCAGATCTTGGGGTCAAGCACACTCACAGGTTCTGTCTTGCAAACCCAGCTGAGCGTTCTCCTCTTGTGCCGAGACCCAGTTGGCCACAGAGCAGCAATTTAGCCCCAGTCCTGCTTCCTCCTGGAGTATCATGGAGACAATCTTCCTTGAAGAATTCACCTCTTCTCCCCTGGCTTAAAATTACGTCCATTAACTCAAAATGAAACTATTTAAATGCTCGGGGATGGATGGGTGAACACAATAATCAATCCTCAGAAGGAACTGGGGGCTGGGTCAGGCTGGATTGATGGCGTCTTGGACCACGGGTAGACTAATCATCTCTGGGGCAGCTGGGATTAGGAGAGCTCCTCAGGCTCAAAGCATGAAGGGAGATCTCATCTCCCCTGAATCTATGGTGGGGTCCCCAGCCCTGAAACAGAAAAGGCAGGCATCTGCAGCTGGCTTCAGAAGAAGGATAGGGAACATGGTTGTAGCCGTGTAGAATGAAGATGAAGCCTCATGGTGGGGTTGAAACAACTAAATCATGTAGCTGATGGATGTGTTTCAGATGAAACTAAGCAGGACATCAGCTTGGAGGCTAGATTTCTATGGCTGGACCATATAGCCCACCTGGAGATAAATAAATTGCCTGAAACACAAGTGCAGGATGGTTTTAAAGCCAGAAGAGGAGCGTGGGGGAACATGAAGAAGTGTCTCCTTGTCCAAGAGAGCCTGATGTTGAGGGGCCGTCTTGAGGATCAAACATATAAGACTGGAGAAGTTCTGAAAGGAGACGAAAAGTTCCTCTGAACTATTCACATAACATCCACATCTATATTAAGCTGCACTCTTACACCTCTTTCTGGCATCCACCCGAAGCCAGCCTTCATTGAAGTCTAAGCTAGGAATCACGGAGGAGGGAGGACAGTAGCCAGTTTATACTAACGTGAGACCAGTGAGCATTTATTGGAATAAATTAAACTTAAATACAAAATTTGCCAGGCACTAACGTACTTGAAATTCCTCATGATTAAAGTTCTTTCAACATTTACTGCTTCACTTAAACCTATGGTTTACATGTAATTAATCCTTGCTTTTCTAAGGAAAAAAAGCAAGAACTTCCTGATTTAGAAAAGATGAAGACACTTTCCCTTAGGGACACTGTAACATACCACAATCCTTATCAACAACATCAGTGTTGAAGAATGTGTGAGCTCAAGTAGGCCCTTATGAGTTAGTGCAAGCCAGCTAACCACACTGTGGTGTATGATTTCTCTGAAAAGTTGCTCCCAACCACTGATCTAGAAACAGCTGCTGTCTCCAAGGTTAGGACTGCTGGTGTCCCTACACAGGTAGGTGTGTGTGTGTGTGTGTGTGTGTGTGTGTGTGTGTGTTTATCCAGTCCCTCCCCTTACTGTCCCAGGAATACCCACTCTCTCACAAGCCTGGTCCTCCAATCATTATTTTGTTTTAAAGGCCTCAAATGAATATGTTCACTTATTTCCATTTCTTCCCATCCCCCATCAAATGAAGAATTGTCTGCCAGAAATAAATGCTTCCAGCAGCACCTTCTACTTTCGGCTGATTATATTCCCTGAAGAAATCTGCCACCCATGGGCTTTATCTCTATTGTGTGGAGTAAATAGAAGCATTGAAGCTGTATTTCTTTTCTATTTTAAACAGAAACAGAAAAGAAATGGGAGAGAAGGGAACCCAGGTGGCTATCTCCTGATTAGACTCTCAACCAGGGGGCTAGAAAAGCCCCAGTGAAATGAGTGCAAGACTTCAGGGCACATGTCCACACCATAGTCCTCCAGACTCAGCTCCTTCAAATCGACTGGGTGGACACCCCGGTAGAAACAAAAATCTGACAAGCAGGCTTTACCCCCATCCCTTCTAAACATGGTGAATCTCTTCTTCTATGGAGTCAGGGGGTGAAGGAGAGGCTATTAGAAAAACATGTATTAAAAAGACACCAAATCAGGGTGCCTGGGTGGCTCAGTGGGTTAAGCCGCTGCCTTCAGCTCAGGTCATGATCTCAGGGTCCTGGGATCGAGTCCCGCATTGGGCTCTCTGCTCAGCAGGGAGCCTGCTTCCTCCTCTCTCTCTCTCTCTGCCTGCCTCTCTGCCTACTTGTGATCTCTCTCTGTCAAATAAATAAAATCTTTAAAAAAAAAAAAAGACACCAAATCATTAAAAATAACAATAAAAAAAAGAAAGAGAAGGAAAGGAAGAAAAAAGAAATGTCAGCTTCTCTCTTCTATGCATGAGTCTGCCAGGGGAAGAGATACTGGAAATTAACCTTCCTTGTTACCATCTCTGCTTGGGTTGCGGGTGTGCAGAATCCCTTCTACTATCGCCAACTCTATTTTGGGGATAAACCAGGGACCCCTGCTCCTCAAAGCCCCTGGCACTAAATTCATTTACACACAAAACCCATGAAACACTAGAAGGTACAAAGAATGGGGACATTTCATGTATTTAAAAAACAAAAATAAAACTAGTATGATTTGCCAAGATTTCCCAGCTCAGACTTGGCCAAAGGGAACTTAGTGACTCTCGCTCCCTGGGCCAAAATGAAGTGGAGATTTAAGCTGATTTGCTGAGAGTGGGGATGATTGTGTGTCTGCTTGAGAGACCAGAGTGGGAAGAGAAGCTGAACAATCAAGATTGCCCATCCATAGAGTTCACAATATCTGTGGTATAATAGAAAGTATATGGAACTTGAAGTGAAAACCTGTGAGTGAAATTCAGCCAAACCAGTTACATAATCATTGTATGACCTAGGAATGACATTCATACTTTCTGAAGCTCAAGTTCTTCTCTTACATATACGTTGGGGATAAAATGAATCTTGTTAGCTTCAAAGTATTTCCTGATAATCATCGTGAAAACATTGTGAAAACTGTAAAGTGCAGTGCAAATAAAAATTTGGAATACAATTTAACCCTGTTTATAAGAGGCCTAAGTAACCTGGGTGTTAATAACTCACTGATTTCCAGTCTTTCAAAAAATGAATTCTGAGTAAGATTGTTTTTAAGACCTGGCTAAAATATAGGTAGTGGCTTTAGCTATGTAACAAATTCATTGTTTTGGTCTATTCCTGTTCATTAGTTATATGCCATAGCATTGCTATTTAGATACTTACAACATAAGTCGACAAATGAACCACTGTTCTAATTTAATTAGATTTGGAACAATATTTTTAGCACATAATGACTTTCTAATTTGTAAATTTACACTTGGGCATTTGAATTGGTATGGGTAAATAATAATAATTCTTTATATTTATATAGTTTCATAGTTTACCAGACACTTGCACTCAATTTTAACTCATTTCATTCTCTTGGAAACTCTACAAAGTATTTAGAGCATGGATTATTATGTCTATTTTACAGATAATAAAGCTAAAACTTCAAGAGACTATATGACTTTCCCAAAGTCACAACCGTAAGTGACCAGATTCAGTCCTGGAAACTGTAGAGACAAAAGGTCACCCTATTACATAACAGTATTTGTTCCCGATCCAAAGACCCTCAATACGACTGCGTGACCTCACATACCTGAAACCTTTAGTCTATTCATGGCCAGTGCTGGACTAGGTGGGTTTGTGAATTCATGAAATTGCTGAATCATTGCCACTCACATAATAACAACAACCATCTCATCTTCTCTCTTGCTGAAAGGCAAAGTTTGTGGGAATGGCATTCAAGCACCTGGATTTCTAGTTCCATTTGGGTAAATATTTGATTGATCCCCATGATGGTCCCTTACCAATAGGCTCCCTGAGATACTTTTTTTTAAATGTGGTCATACAGTTCTTTTGCCAGGGTCATAACCATCCTAGTCTTGCATAACAAGCAATTTATTTTCCTCTTGGTAGGTCCTCTGGTCCAACTGTAGAAGTGAGAGACAGCAATCAAAATGAAAGTCACCGTATCCTTTATTACCTAGTCTTAGAAGGGATATATCATTTTGTCGTGGTAGTCGTGATGGTGGTGTTTTATTGGTTTCACAGACCAACCTTGGAGCTATCTGGATGTGCTCTACAGGATGGTATGGCTACTAGAAGACACAGGTTATGGGGTTGCTTTGGACACTGGCTACCACATGTAGTGTGAGATGCGGCAGGTGATTAGGAGCCCCACAGTGGTTGCTTAGGTCATCATCACAGAGGATAAGCTGTCAGAAGACAAATGGTTGTTTTCTCTGGATCCCAAGAATAAGCAGCATTACAGCACTCCTCCTGCCACTATAGCCAGGAAGAATGAGAAATTTTCGACCAATTAGGTCCCACATGCCTGTGGCGAGCAGTGGAATCAGTGGAATCATTTCCCGTATGTCTGACACAGGCAATGGTACAATCCTGAGAGGCAGAGGGCCCCGGGCAATGTCATGGTTGTGGTAAGAGTGTATAGCTACAGATGGGGTGAAGACTACTCTTGGTACAGTTCACAGCCCAATTCTCCTTAAGCCAGTTTAGGTTATTTCTGGGAGATAATGGTAGCCACCAAAAAGTATGAGATGGGTGAGGATTAGCTATCACTCCACACATCGTGCTGTGGGATTTGAATGAAAGAAAGTCTTAGACTAAATTCTTCCCCACATTTGGACATATTCTAGACAAACATTTGCTAGCAAGTAGGCATAAAACAATGGAATGAATTTTAGCTCTCTGTCCTTAAAGCTCATCAAAGCAATTCTGCATTAAATCCTGCCTAGAGACAGGATTATGTTATCAGTAGACTACTCAATGTTACATAACCAGAATCTTCTATCCTAAAGCTGGTCACAGGACCATAGAGAGATCAAGCCTCAAGTACTCTCTTTTAGAAAAAATGTTGCCAAGCTGGTTAGATGTTCAAGCAAAAGAGAGGGTGTCTCCATGACATTCTAGCTAAACTCTACCTATTGAATATCACTAATCCATGGGAATCCATCATGCTATTTTCTAAAGCCTCTGAGGTCGATGGCAGACAAAGGTAGTTACTCTATGCACAGTATTATTTATGCATTAATATGACTTAGTATTTTCAAAACATTTTTCCTAGCACCTGGCATAAAGTGAACATGTATTTGTTCAGTTTAAGTAAAAGGAGAAACTAGCAACCACCCATAAACTGTGCCAGCCTACAACGCCAGGAGTGTGAGAATACAGAAACTGACTGCTCTAAAATGTGGATTTAACTAAGCACAAATAATATCACACTGTTTAGGCTGATGTAATTTTAAGGAAATTATAGAATCCTTGGAGGTGCTAACAGTCTGAACAAAGTCTGCAGATGACTGAAGACCAGATGCATTGAGTTGGCATCTTAGTAGATGCTGGCAAGGAGAGAGGGCTGGTCCAGGCCTGGGCTCTCTGCATGTACCCCCCACCCTACATGATACCACAGAAGTCTGCCTGAAAGTCTGGAGAGAAAGATAAGCCTGACCAGATGAAAATTGCTTGAAAGTGACTTAAGTATTCTCTACTCCCCACTTTAGGGGAAAAAAAAATGCAATAATGCCTTTAGCATGTAAACTTCCTTCTTAAGTCCTTTCAGATTCTTTAGTAGGATCAGTCACTACTTCCTTGGTGTGTGCCACACCATGAAATCCTCTGCATTCCAGACTACATTATCACTTACCTTAAGGCTCTGCATTTCAACAAGCTTGTAATTCCTATTCCATCAACCTGAATCTGATATTATAATCCCTTTATTGGGTTTTAGGTGGAAAGTGACCATTTATATTCTTCATGCCCTGAAACATTCTCCGCAAATAAATCCCCATTGCCCCTTATCTCTATGGTAATCAGCAAGCCTGTCCCCCCCCAAGTGACAGCAGCTGTGTCTAAACCACCCATCTGTTGTCTTTCTGGGGCTCTGCCACATTTTGCTTCATGCCCACTTGCAAGTGTATCACATTTCTATTTAGAAACATTCTGCCTGCCCTGGTTATTTTTGGCTGCATATCAGCGTGAACATCTTTGGCAGCCAATGCAACTGATGAACTGCCCTGCCCCTGGCGCGCCCACCATGTGTAGACCATGTCTGTGATGGGTAAAGATAGTGAAGATGAGTGGATGAGCTGATGTAGTCCCCCAAGGGGACTGGCTGGTGGTGAGGTCACAGGGTGTCTTAGTCCATTCTGGCTGTTGGAACAGAATACCATCAACTTGGTGGCTTATCCACAACAAAAATGTATTTCTCACAGTTCCAGAGACTGCAAATCTGAGATCAGGGTGCCAGCATGTTGGGTTTTGTTGAAAACTTTCAGCTTGGTTTTTGTTTCTCATTATATCTTCACGTGGTGGAGAGGGACAGAGAGGCTGAGAGAGCTTCTCTGGAATCTTTTGTGTTTTGGTTGAAGTATAATTGACATATATCATCATATTCATTTCAGGTGTACAACATAAATATTTGAAGTTTATATTGTTAATCTTAAGAATAAAGCTGCCAGTTATTTCACCAGCAAAAGATGGGTTTATTCGAGAATAACAGAGAATTGCAATCCCCAACAAGCAAGCTATGACAAAACCATAGGCCAGGCCACAAAACAAAGGAGGGAAGGCTCTTTTAGAGAGGAAAGGGAGAAGCTGGGTTGGCTGTTGTAAACAAAAAGCCCACTGGGTAAACTGGGAGTTCAAAGTACAGTGGCCTCTCATTAGCTGAGTTGTGACTGTCTCTCATTGCCCAGGTTGTTGCTGGGGTGGAAGAAAACTTCCTCCCTCCTGCTGAGATAATAAAGTAGCATCCCTCTGTAAGGTTCCCCTTTTCCTAATGGGTTTGCAAAGGAAGAAGAGCGGTAGGGCATGGAAGCTCCCCGTGATGTCCTCCCAACTCCATTCTAAATGAGGTTTGCTTTTATTAATTTTCACAACATACATTGCAAAATGATCACAATAAATCTAGGTACCATCCATCACCATACATAGTAACAATTATTTTTCTCATCATGAGGACTTCACTCTTAGCCACTGTTAAATATGCAATACAGTATTAACTGTAGTCAACATGCGGTACATTATATCCTCATGATTTATGTATTTTATAGCTGGAAATCTCTGCCTTTTGACTCCTTTCAACAATTTCATCCACCCTCCACATCTCAGTCACCTTCTCTCTGGTAACTACCAACCTGTATCCATGAGCATGGGTTTCTTTTGTTTCTTAGATTCCATATACAAATGAAACCATGTGGTATTGTCTTTCTCTGTCTGACTTATTGCACAAGCATGTCCTCATGATTCTCAAGTCCTCAACGTCCTCAAGGTCCTCAGTGTCCTCAAGGTTCATCCATATTGTCACAAATGACAAGATTGCCTTCTTTTAATGGCTAAATAATATTCCTCTGTGTGTGTGTATGTGTGTGTGTGTGTTTATCTTCTTTATCTGTTTATTCATTGATGGATTCTTAGGTTGTTTCCATATCTTGGCTATTATAAATAATGCTGCAATGAATATGGAGTACATATATTTTTTGAGTTATCCTTTTCTTTGGATAAATACCCAGAGGTTGAATTGCTGGGTCATGTGATAATTCTATTATTTATTTATTTATTTATTTTTTTACTTAGAGGAGACGCCATATTGTTTTTCATAGTGGCTATTCCATTTTGTATTCCCACCAACATTCCCACCAGCACAAGTGTTCTGTATTCTCCACATCCTCACCAACACTTGTTATTTCATGTCTTTTTGATAACAGCCTTTCTAACAGGTGTGAGGTGATATCTCATTGTAGTTTTGATTTGCATTTCTTTCATGATTAGTTATGCTGAGCATTTTTCATGTGCCTGTAGGTCATCTGTATGTATTCTTTGGAAAAAGGTCAGTTTAGATTCTCTGCCCATTTTTTGCTATTGTGGTTTAAATTGGTAGGGTTGTTTTTATTAGAGTATGAATCCCATTCATAAGGGCTTTGACTTCATGACCTAATTACTTCCCAAAACCTCCACCTCCTAGATACCATCACATTTAAGGTTAAGATTTCAACATATGAATTTGGGGGGGACACAGACATTCAGTCTATAACACACAGGAAAAGGAGGGAATGGGAAATCTAAGTGTTGGAAGCTCTGGTCAAATATCATCAGACTAGAAATTCACATGGGTTTGTGAGTATATACAGAACCTTTCTGTTTGTTTTTTGTTCAGTTGGTTTTTTTGAGGTGAAGTTTTGTGAAAGGTGTAATATAATGTACTCACTTAGGTGAATGGGTCTTAAAATGGAGCCAAGAGACCACCAAGGAGGTCAGTCTTTTGCATGTCCTCCTTGGCAAGGGGAACCATGAACTTTTGAACCAGTCTAAATCCCAAATATTTCAAGGACTCCATAGGAGCACCTGCAACTTGCTCCAGTAATGCACTTTTGCTTAGTGACAGCCTCACCAAACACTTATGTTTTGCCAAGATTCATTTTCTATCTCCAGCAACAATCAAAGTTCTTTGTAAACAATGTATACAGGCATTCACTTTTGTCTGTAAAAACCCCTGATTTTTGTTCCCCTAATGGGAGATTATTTGGATTGCTACCAGAATCTGTGCTCCCCAAGTTGCAATTCTAAGACCCCAAATAAACGTTTCTGTTTTATTTTTAGTTTTCCTCTTTTCTTAGTCAACATTTCCATAACATAAAGTTACCATTTAAAAGCTTAAAATTCAGTGATATTTAATGCAGTCTTAATGTTGTAAAAGCGCCATCTCTATCCAGTTGCAAAATATCTTGTCATCCCAAAGAAAATTTCATACCCATTAAGCAGTCATTTCTTATTCCTCCCTCTCCACAGCACCCAGGAAACAATACTTAGCATTCTGTCTCTTTGGATTTACCTATTCTGGACATTTCATATAAATGGAATCACACAGTATGTGGCCTTTCCTATCTGGCTTCTTTCACTTAACATAATGTTTCCAAAGCTCATTCATGTGGCAACACGTATCAGAATTTCATTTCTTTGTATGGACAAACATTATTCCATTGTGTGTATAAACCACATTTTGTTTACTTCATCCATTTATGGGGATTTGGATTATTTCCACCTTTTGGCAATCGTGAATTATGTTGCTATGAATATCCATATATGAATATTTGTTTGATACCTGTTTTCAATTATTTTTTGGGTGTATACCTATGATTGGAATTGCTGAGTCAAGTGGTAATTCTGTGTTCAACTTTTTTTTTTTTAATTTTTTTTAATATAATTTTTTATTTTTTATAAACATATATTTTTATCCCCAGGGGTACAGGTCTGTGTGTGTTCAACTTTTTGAGGAACTTCTATATTGTTTTCCACAGTAGCTGTGACATTTTGCATTCTTACCAGCAGTGTGAAAGAGTTCCCATTTTCTACATCCTTGCCAAAAGTGGTTATTTTCTTTTTTTAATTTTATGATAGCCATCCTAGTGAGTGTGAAGGAATATCTCACTATGGTTTTTAAGTAGTCGTTTTAGACTCATGCTGGTGTTCTCCCCAAGTTCATATGTTGAAACCTTAATCTCCAATGTGATGATATTTGGAGATGGGGCCTTTGGTAGCTAATTAGGTCATAAGGTTGGAGCCTCCACCATGAGAGTACACAGTAAGACAATGGCTGTCTACCAATCAGGAGGAATCAACTACAGGGGCACCCTGATCTCAGAATTGCCAGCCTCATAGTTCTTCAGAGTGAGTAAGGGCAGAGTCTAAGAGGAGCAGATGATTTTAAAGTATGCAGAACTGCTTTGGAAGGGGATATGAAGACTTTTCCCCTTGGGTTCTCTGGACTTTTTTCTTTGGTTTACTATATGCCAGTAGTCAGAAGGCTGACTTCTCAGTGAGAAGTATAGCAGCAGAGAAAGATGGTTAATGTCTGGGGTATTATGGAATGGGTGGATGACATGATTTTCTGGTGGAGGACAGTGAAATGGCCGTGCCACAAGACCTCTGTGGACTTGGATGAAATTATACCTCTCTCCAGTGAGAGGAAGTGATGCAGAGAATAGCTTCTTATGAGCCTCGAAGGGATGGCAAGAATTTCTGTTTCTTTACTTCCTAGTGTTAAACAAATTACTCCACTTGCTTTTCCTGTCGTTTAATTAAACTTCCCTTCGCAATACTGTGGTGTAGAGAAGGAAAAATTCTTCCTCTACCCTCAAGGTCTTCCAGCTGGACTAAGAATTAAATTTGCATGAGGCAGAATAACAGGAGAAAAACCAAAGTTGTTTTAGGTGTGTACGGAGGTCCAATAATGAAATTGAGACCTGAAAAAATGGCCAAGGCAGGCAGTCTTTATACTTTTCAGACAGAAACAATAAGTCTGTGAGGAATTGACAGGTCAAGGAAAACTGAACTTTGGGAGTTTCAATGAGTAAGGGATTCTATATAGAATTTGGGCTGGGATAGTCAATTAGTAAAATCTAACAAGGGTCGTTTACATAGCCTTCTTTTCTGTAAATTTCCCATCTCTCATGATAAAGATGTCTCTACCTCCCGGTAGGGAGAGGGTATCTTTTATGTGGAAGACATACTTCCTGCTTTCAGGGGGACAGAGGAAGGTCTGAATGTCCTTCCTGCACAGACGATCTCATACACAGCTTTTATTTGAAGTAATCAGTATGTCAAAGTGGCACATTTGGGGGCACCCTGCTCTTAGCCTCACAGTGGTCAGAGTATTTGGAGGCAAAGGGGTAGTAAGCTATGGAGTAGATAACCCATAGTTTGGTGGGGGCTTGCTCCTAGAGAATAAGGATAAATTGCCATAATGTTATCAGTTTCTGCCTTCTATGGAGGCCCCAGGATAAAGGTTACATAAGACAACCCTCCTGCCCCTCCTTCTTCTGGGGCTAATGCAGAGGCAGCTGTGCTGAGTGAATCTGGTGTCCTAGGGGGATGTTCCATGCATTAAAAAAAGACATTGTGTAAGGAAGCCAAACCCCAGTTGCATTTACAAGTCTTCCCAATAAACCGAGGCCATGGTGCAGTTCTTTCTGGAAGAGTGTAAAAAGAAAGAAAAATCTCAAAGGAGGGAAAGATTGGGTACTCCAGAACATCTTCCTTTTAAATGAGAGTGAGAAACCGGTTCATACCTTGAAGCAGAGAGTTTAACCTTGCAAGGTTCCTGAGCCCACTGCTGTAAAAAAACATGGGGCAACCAGGAAGAGTGGCAACAAAGACACAGATCCTGTTGGGTTGCTTATCTAAAAGTAATGGGCTAATGACCCTTAGCAGTGCTACAGTATGCAATTAGAAAGATGGAGAGCAAATACCCTTAATTTGAAGGCTACACATTTTGCTCACCCCCCACAAGGATACCAGACCTCGTTTTTGCTGAACTCATCTGTCTGCTGCTCTTGAGCCATGAAATTATTTGTCATTTCTCTCTAGTGAACTGTTAATGGGGAGCACTAAAATTCAATTTAAAAGTGGGAGTTACTACATAATAGTATTGTTGATGATGGATTGTGGGATTTAAAGAAATGTCCACATCGTAACTTTTTTAAGGTTATAAACTCTCTGAAAGAAATGGCCTCTGTAAGATGCTAATTCAGAAGAATCTAAACAATGTTCTTGAGAAAATAGTTATACATGAGATTCCATCAACATCTCATGGACCATCCTATCACCTAATTTCAAAGTCTTACCTCCCTGCCCCACCCAGGAAGAATCCACTGGATTCAGGTGAGTAAAAAAGTTACCACATCTCAGATGGGATTTTGACAGACATACCTCTGTGGCAGAAACTTCTAGATGTTTACTAACCACTTTCCCCTTCTTTCTGGGCCATAGGCAGATTACATTTCCTAGATTCCTCTCTTGCCTGGTATGGTCACGTGACTAGATGGGGGACAGGGCATGTGATTGGAAGTGATATGCACCACTTTCGAGCCCTGCCCATAAATACCCATGATGCAATATAGCCCATGCTCTTTTCCCTCACTCTCTTCTTGGAAACCACGAGTAAAAAAGACAAGGCCAAGTTAGAAGAGAAGGAGTCAGGTCTCTGAATGATTGAACACAACAGAGCCATACTTTTGGGTTTTACATGAGTGAGAAATAACCTCCTACTGAGGAAGGCCGGTAGATGTTGGAATTTATCTATTATACCAGGGGCAAATATTCCTTTCCTTTCTTTGGTTTAATTGACAAGTACTTTTAAAAAGTGATCAAGAACATAGGCTTTGGTGTCAGATAGATCTGAGTCTGAATTCCTGCTCTGCCAATCTTGGCTGTGCAAACGTGGGCAAGTTGCTTAACCTTTCTGAGTCTCTGTTCTCTCATCTATGAAAGGATGATGCCCACTGAATGGCTCTTGGTACTAACTCCAGAGTGTTTTGTTTTGTTTTTTTGTTTTCCTGTTTTTCTCACACACCAATTCTTGGACGTCAGCTGGGTGTTCCACAACCCAACTAAATTTTGATCTATTTCCTAGAGATAGCATCAGATCTCACCGTTTAAGGGCTTAGTCCCACCAGGCTGCCTCCATTTTAGATGCCAGCCATAAGTCCAGGTTATCATCCATGCTTTTGATGGATTGGTAATAAATCAAAGGTACCCAGGATCCCCTCTTTGGGTTCAGTGAATTTTCTAGAGTAGCTCATAGAACTCAGGAAACTCATTTACCCACTGGAGTACTGGTTGATTGTGAAGGATGTTAAAGGATATGAATCAACAGCTAGATGAAGAGACACATAAGGCAAAATATGGGGAAAGGACATGGAGCTTCCACACTATCTCAGAGTTGCTCTCCTAACACTTCCATGTGTTCACTAATCCAGAACCTCTCTGAAGCCTCTCTTTTTAGATTTTTACAAGACTTCATTTCATAGCCATTATTGATTACATTATTGGCCATTGGAGATCTACTCAACCTCCAGTCTGTCTCCCCTCCCAGATGTCAGGGAGTGGAACTGAAAGTTCCAAGCCTCTAGTCACATGGCTGGTTCTCCTGGCCCATAGATTTAGGAGTGGCCCAGGAAGTCAACTCATTAACATGACAAAAGACACCTTTACAGCTCTCAAGCTCTCAACAGTCAAGAATTCCAAGGGTTTTTAGAAGCTCTGTACCAGAAACAGGCCTGACGACCAAATATAGATTTATTATAAATCAATATTACACTATGACTCATATTATTGTGAAAAGGTAATAAAATTCTACTTGTCAAGTGTTGGCAAAGAACTGGCACACAGCAGGTATGCACTTTCCTCCTTCCTACTGACTTGTTCCACTCAAGATCTAGGTGCAGCCCTGACTCACGCCGACATTTCCAAGGATTAGGGACCCAGAATTTGTGAATCATTAGATGATATTTTACATCTACTCTTAGTATCTCTAATTCACAGAAAAAGTAGAGGCCCATAGGCTGATATCAACCCTCAGCCATATTTTGTTTGGTATGTGCACAGTGTTAAAGGTTTTTAAATTTTTTAAAGGTTTTTAAAATTGGGTGTCCATATGTAAAATGACAATGAACATCCACTGTCTAGTTTTTCTTGAATACTGAATCATCTGGAACACTGGGTCCACTTTCCCACTTGGTTACAATGGAGTGAAATCTGGAAAACCCCATGGAGCCCTACCATGTGGCAGACACCGTTCCACACATTTTGCTTATAATATGATCTTTTCAACCAAGTTATGATGAGGGAACTCTTATCAGTTCTATTTAGTAAAAGTGCAAAGTGAAGCATGGAAAGATTAAGTAACTTCGGTCGTAACAGAAGTGCTGCAGATGGGATTGGAAGTCAGGCATGTTTGTTATGGGCAGCAAACTCTTGCTCCACCGCATAAACCAGACCGGACTCGGTGCTACGAGCATCAGCTGTGTGTGCGGCACTCGCTTCTACTAAGTCCTTTCGGTATGCAACTTGCAGGAAAAGCTAGATGGAGATTTATTTCTTAAAATTAATTCCTGAGGAAATACCGCATAGGACTTTAGTGACTTGGTGAATCGAAGTTAATTGGCTGTGACTTTGGTCAGGTACTGAGAGCACCAAATGAATTGGAGAGAAAGCCTGATTCAGACAAAAGGAAATATCTGCCAGATGCCTCTTTTTTTCCAGCTCCATAGGAGGAAATAAACTGCACTGTCACAAACACCCAGATTCTTTTATCCTGCCGTAATTAGGAGGTAGTTTTTGAACTAATTTATTAATGCCTCCCTCCCTACCACTTCCAATTAAGCCACTAGCTATGCTCTCAACAGAGAGAGGGGGGAAAAAAGTCAAGTGCCCATGAGAAAGCCTTATTTGGGGTAGGGAATATCCTAAAACCCTGTGAGGCAGATGATATTAATAATACCATTATTTAGCTACTGGAGGCTCTGAAGTACCAGAAGGTTAACTGACTCCTCTAGGCTCACATTTGCCCAGGCATCCTGGCTCCTGCCCAATCTTCTGGCACTGTGTCTCCAAGATCCCAATAATAATCCCTAAATTAGTATGCTGACCATGGAACTATTTTTTCAAAACTGAAAAACATTTTTATTTGATTTTGAATCTCAAAACAACTCTATTGCATGTAAAACCAACTTAACCATTTTTTTTTTTTCATGGTAAAACCTGACCCTAAGAGATTATTAACTTGCCCCTGGTCACAAAGCAGAAAGTAATAGAGAAATAACTACATATTGTCTGATTCCAACTCCCATGAGTATTTGACTACATTATCTTGCCATGTTCTACTTTCTTCTTAGAGTCTAGACTTCTGGAGCTGTTTCAGTGGACTGAACTCAAAAGAGGTTTATCAGAAAGTATCCTGAAGTCAAGAAAGAGGTATAGTTTCTAAGTGGTTCATCTGAAAGTGCACAAGGTCGGGGTACCTGGAAATGAGAAGCAGGAAGGAAGTGTCCAAAACTAGAGATGCTGGTAAATAGTTTCAAACTTGAAGACATTGGAGGGGAAAAAAAAAAAAAAAAAAAAAGATGATTATATAAACAGCCTGCATAAAGCAAGCAGCATTGGAGAAAGTATTGGGTATAAGTTAGGATCCCATTGGCTGCATGTGACAGAAACCCAGCCACAGTGATTCATCTAAATGTGGATTTATTTTTCTTACGTAATAAGTAACTGGAAATTGGAAGTCCAGAGCTGGTGCTGTGACCATGTCAATGCCATAAGGCTCCCAGGCTCATTAGCTTGTTCTCCTCCATCCCTAGTATGCAGCTTTCATTCTCATACTCAAAATGGGGCACGACATCTACTGTCCTTGAAGGAAGAAGGTAGAGGGCTAAAGAGACTGTGCAGATGAATCCGTCTCCTTTTAAAGAGCATTTCCAGAAGTCTCCCTCCCCCTCCCAACTTTGGGTTGCCTCTCATTGACCTCACTTGTCACATGACCACTCTTGGCTACAAGAAATTAAGCTGAGTTTTAGGCTTTGGTTTTGAGATCATCCCATTGTTACCCTAAACAGATTATGGCTCTGTATGCTTTATATAACAATATATCTGTATCAGTGAGTATCCAATAAGAAAAAGATGGCACATCCAAGTGAAAATATTAAGACTACACAATACTACAACTGGGTCTAGGGCATCCTGAAGGCTTGATACAGTAACCTTGGACTAGTACCAGATTGTCCTTAGGTATGAAGGGATGAAGAGAGAGTGACAGAGAACCGGGAAGAGCTGGACTAGAGGATGCCCCCTTGAAAGGAGGATTAACTTCATTAAAGGATACAATCAGGGCAAACTCAGAGGACTGAAACTCAAAGGACTGATAACCTGTATTTATTTCCCACCCTTCCTCCTCTCTGCCAAAGCTCCCTATTGGCCAGACCTAAACAGAAGCCAGAGGACAAACCTTTTGATGTTGTCCATTATAGGTCAGTATCCTGAGATTGATATCAGGAGGGAGAAGGGAGGAGAAAGAATCTAGAAGGTCAGAAGGAAGGTTTCTGTCATACTTATCCTAAGGTGAAAGGGGAAAATGAGTATTGAGCTCATTACTAACAGTATCTGTCAAATATAGAGAGGTTCAAGATACAGCTGGGGATGAACTGGGGGAACCTGGAATTCTAGGTAATATTTGCTGACAACAGTTTGCAAGTATCTCTTTCTTATTAGACGTTTCTGTCTTTGAGGCAGATTTGCCATCAGCAATGATTGGGAACAAGCAGGTTCACTGGGGAGAGGAGAATGAATCACAGAGCATACTGAAGAAGCGGCTCGGCTAAACAGGAAGGGTACTGCCTGCACTGGGTGCAGCATATGATACAAATCTTTACCCTACTCTTCATAAGTCTCTGTGCTAAAAAGGATTTACTGCAAAATTCCTGCCATGTCCTTCAAAAATATGATTGAATTTATGTACACTTGATCAACCAGCAGCTCTTCCGAATGAAGATGTAAGGAAAGATGGACATGCCAGCCCATTTGTGCAATCACAGGGTCATTCAACCAGCCAACCAGGACCCCAATCTGACCCTTTGTTGTCAGCTTCAGGGGGATAACTGAGCTGGAGAACCTGTTCATGATTACCAAACTCATAGGAAGCAGATTTATAATCAAACAGAATCGTTTCTCGAACTAGAATTTTTGAATGGGGCATCTCCCTAACCCTTCACCTTTGCTCTCATCCTCTTGGATCCCTCTGCTTGGAGCACCATTATTCCTGTCCTCTGTCTCTCTTTCAGCTAAGCTTCTCTCATCCCACAGCTTAAGAATCACTTCCATAGGGAGTGCTTCACCCCTAGACTGCAGCAGGCCCCTAGCAAATGTTCCCAAGGCATCAGACACCCCTCATGTGAGGCACTCACTACCCTCTAATTACCCTAATTACCTGCTGAAGAGGCATTTTCCTCACCAGGCTGTATGCACATTTGTTTATTTCTATATTGCTTGGTGCAAATATAGCACTGGGATATATTAGTAAGTATTTGCTTGGATTTATCATTTGAAAATAGAAATTGCTTGGGGGAGCATGAAATATACAACATGCACTATTGTGTTGTCTTGAGGAATATTTCGTTTCAGCCTGGAGGATTGTCCCTGTTCTGATCCAGAGAGAGCCATGAGGCAATGCTGAGCCTCAGGCACTGTCCCATCGTTTTGTAATCAACTGGGAGCTCTTCTATCTATTTCTACCTCTTGCCTGTGTTCTGAAGGTGGGAGTGGAGCAACCCTTGCCATTATTTCTCCATGTATCAGAATGACTTTGGCGTGGATGTGTGTGTGTGTGTGTGTGTGTGTGTGTGTGTCTATGGGCACACAAATGGCCCTGAGAAGGAGGCGTTAGAAAATGGGGCATGGTCAAATGGTCCCCACACATCTCTCTGATTATGCCAGAAGGACTCATGTGAATCATGCAGGAAGTCTGGTTGTTAACATGGGCTCGTCATGCCCTAGTTGTCTTCTGGCTTCTTCCTGGAAAACTGCAGGATTTTCCAATTGCCTGAGTGGTCCTAGTTGTTATAATAATGAACTCTTCATTCATTTGCCTTCTAGCAAAGACATGGGCCCTGAATGCTCTTCGTGAATTCCTTTCATACTCTACAAAGATGCCATCCACTTAATCATGTAATATATATTAAACAACTAGGCTGAACATGTGTTTATTTCTACTTTGTTCTGGGTCTTAATCATGTCACGCAGTAAGCAACTGATAGGCATCAAATAAATATAAATGTAATGCATTATCATGATACTTTAGGACACCAGTCAAGCCTTACCCTCTTATGCTAATACTCCAGCCCACTTTCTTCTTCATCGTGACCCTTAGGAGTGTTATGAGCAACTTGTCACGGAACCCCCCTTCCACTTCCAGTACTACTGCTCATACCTTCAGCTGATCCACTTGGCGGGCATGCGATTACCTCCAGGCCGATGACATGAGGCAAATACGACATTACAGTTCTATCTTACCTTAGTCATATTTCAGTATACTTGATTATATTTGAGCACATCCAGATGGATTTTAGGATGCAATCTAGTCTTATTAAAAACACATTTTCACAATCATTAGATCATTTTTCCCTTGACCCTGAAAGGTGGGGAAAGATATGCCTTGGACCTATTAGGTGCTATGCATTCTAAAAATTAAGCATGTGAGCTTATGCGGGTACACATACAATAGCATAAGGATAGAGTCTTTCCAATAATGTAAGTTACATAGGATTATATTCATCAGGATGTTCTGCTTGTAGATTTCCATGGCACTTTAAAGTTGGTTGGAATTCCTAAATATTCACTTGTATTATAAACTAATACTGAAGTAACATTCACAACTTTTCAATTTGTTATACTCCATCTGCCCAATCTCTACCCGTTCATCCTTCCAGGCCAGATCCAAGTACGGATCCCAGCACCCGCTGATGCTTCTCTTACTCGATTCTGTCTTTACGCTTTTTCTGTTTCACTCCAGGAAAACCTGTTTCAACATATTTCCCTTATTTTCTTACTCACTGTATTGGGCAATTTATTATTTCCCTCGAATTGTATTTGTTTTATGTATGTGCTCATCTTATGCCTCAACCAATTATAAAGGCTAACACTTTTTGAGCACTTTCCCTGTCTTAATTCATTTAATCTCCCTTGTAACTTTAGACATAGGCATTATTACGATCCCTATTTTATCAGATGAAATAATGAAAGCAAAGAGAGCTTAAGGAGTTTCCCTGGGCCACATGCAATTAGACTGCAATTAGACTGGTTCATCCGTTCTTTCAGCAGTCATTAAATCTTCATCTGTATCAATGCTCTATTAGATGTCAGGTGTTGGGTATAGCTTGTTCCTGGGTGAGCCCAGCAGCTTGCAGTTTTGCAGGGATCGCTGTATCCAAAGCACTTACCATAGGGGCCAGACATACAAAGCGCTGGCCAGATGTATGATTGTTGATGGAACAATTTGGATTTCAATATTGTATATGACATATGCTTTTTAACCTACCATAAGAAGAATCTTGTCATAAATGTAATATCAAGATAATGTGCAATTCTGAGATATCACATGCTCTTTGAGATCTGTTCTTTCCCACTGAATAGGACTGGACAGCCACACAGCCCAGCCCACCTAGCAGAAGGCCACCTTTAGGACTCTGTTCCTCCATGGAAAGTTGGTTTTGGGATTGAGAATCCACTTTTATTGGGAGCCTGGGTGGTTCAGTGGGTTAAAGTCTCTGCCTTCAGCTCAGGTCATGATCCCGGGCTCCTCATCGGGCTCTCTACTCAGCAGAGAGCCTGCTTTCCCCTCTCTCTTTCTGCCTGCCTCTCTGCCTAATTGTGATCTCTGTCTCGCTGTCAAATAAATAAATAAATAAAATTTTCTAAAAAATTTTAAAAATACTATTAATTTTTTAAAAAATCCACTTTTATTTGTTTGTTTTTTAGAGTGGGGGAGGGGCACCTGGGAGGCAGGGAGAGAGAAAGAGAGAGAGAATCTTAAGTTGGGCTTGGAGCCGGACTTGGGATTCAATCTCATGAGATCATGAGATCATGACCTGAACCAAAAACAAGAGTTGGCTGCTTAACCGACTAAGCCACCCAGATGTCCCAAGAATCCATTTTTATTTTTATTTTCATTTGTTTTTTAAGATTTCATTTATTTATTTGACAGCGAGATCACAGTAGACAGAGAGGAAGGCAGAGAGAGAGAGAAGGAAGCAGGATCCCCGCTGAACAGAGAGCCCGATGCAGAACTCCATCCCAGGACCCCGAGATCACGACCTGAGCTGAAGGCAGCTGCTTAACCCACTGAGCCACCCAGATGCCCCAAGAATCCATTTTTAAACCAAACTGCCCACATCCTGCTATTTTGTTTTGTAACTGCATATTGACTTTTGTGTGGCGAATGTCAGGAGACCTCTGTCCGGCTGCCGGCTATGAGAATCTTCTTGCTGGGGCCTGACCCAGTTGATCATGGGCTGTTGCAGCCTTGGTTTCCTTACACTCAAAAGATTTATTTCTGTCACAATCTTTAGTGGAGGCAAAGGTATTATTTTCTAGATAGAGTTTCATAATAAGGCAGCTCTCCAGGGTTAAGAAGCAGAGCTTTGGTAATATTTCTGCTCATTGGAAAAAAAAAAATTAAGTGAGGCCCCAATTCCAGAATATATGAATGAAGATATAGATTAGCCTCGGTTTTAATACATTCTAACATTCTCCATCCAAAAATCATGAAATAGGTATGCATCAAATGCTTTGTTACAGAATTTATAAAACTGGACAGAGTCTAGTTATCAAAACTTCTCATTTTCCACTTAATTAAATAAAGGTTTTATAGGTTATGACTTGTCCAGAGCTGCGATTATAGCTGGGTGCTATCAGAATGGATAATAGAATACAGTTATCATAATTCCTGTTCCAGGATTATTTTCTCAATACTCAGATACTCTTAACTGCTTATAGAATATTCCATCCCTACTACATTTAAAATATATTTCAATTAGGGAAATTCCGATGCAAACAGAATTTCTTTGAAACACAATCTGTGAGGCAAATTGAAGCATGCCTCTAACATAAACTACATATATTGTTATATAGCCTGAGGATTGGTTCATTACAGAATTGGCATTCTGTTTGCAAGCTATGGAAAAACAAAAGAAAACCATAGAAGGCTTTGAATATGGCATCCGAATGAAATAGCTCAGTAAAATTTAAGCAGATGCCCACTGATTGTTTCTGACTTGCAAACATTGTTTTCTTGCTCCTGACTTTGCTTTGCACATTCTGTCTGTAGAGGCAGTTCTAGGACCAATGGTGCATTTGGCAACCCCAGAAGCATCACAATCTTATCCAAAATTTAGGTATCAGTGGATGGACAATACAGAGTCTGCTAAATGAAGCTGCAAAGAGCGCAGACAGGCGAGCCCGCATTTATGCTCTACCTGCTCATACGACTAGAGACCAGACCTAGGCTATAACTAGAAGATCAGACCCCATCGATATATTTTCTGCAAAGGACACGCTGTTATTTTTCCATGAATTGCAAAAACAAAACCAGAGCACAGAGGTCAAATGCATTGAATTTCAACCAAGAAAGCCTAGTTTGAAAGCTTTAATCTTAAGAGGAAGAATTTTCCCTTGACAGGGTAAAACTTGTGGGGAATTCTGCCTGGTCAAGTCATACATAAGAAACAATGTTTTTTAACTAAACAAGGTGATTCAGGGGGGAAAAGGAGTTTACAAGATCTATTTTTTTTTTAATTGAAGTGTAGTTAACATACAATATGATGTCAGTTTCAGGTGTACAGTATTTATATATATATTAGGAAGTGATACTATCATAAATCTACTATCTGTTACCATACAAAGTTGCTACATATTATTAGCTATCTTCCCTGAGCTGTACTTTTCATCCCCCTGTCTTATTTATATTATAACGGAGAGTCTGCACCTTTTATATTCTCTTCGGTTCTCCCCTTTTCTTCCCTCTGACAAACACCAGATCCTTCTCTATATCTATGAATCTGTTCCTTCTTTGTTTTGCTTGTTCACTTGCTCCGTTTTTTAGATTCCACATATAAGTAAAATTATACAGTGTTTGTCTTTCTCTGACTTATTTCACTTAGCATAAAACACTGTAGGTCTATCCATGGTGTTGCAAATGGCAAGATTTCACTATTTTCTTCATGACTGAGAGGAGAAAAACTTTAATGTTATATTATCTGATTTTTTTTTTAAATAGAGATAGGTGACTTTGAAATTTTTATTTACCATCGTTTTAATATGAATAAGGCAATTTAAAATTACTTTTACTCTTACTCTGCATTAATTATGGTATCTTAACCTTAAAGACTGATTTTTCCTGAATAAGATAATTTTCAGAACGATAATTTCCTTGGTTAGGAAGGAATTATTTTATTACTGAAAACATAAACTTGACAAGGTCAATTTACCATTATTCCATACGAAATGCCTTTTCATCACTACCCACCCACTTACAGACTTGACTTCAGGATATGCACAAATTCTTGGTCCAATCACTGTTGGTTAGAATAACAGGGCCGTGTCCTTCCATTTAGATGCCAAGAATGTGAGTTACTCATGATCAAAATTGTTTTTCTTGGAGGAGTTGAGTATGACTGACAGTAATGGTGAGGTCTGTGAACTTCACTGTAGAATAGAGTACAGAAGAAAGTCAACTTGAGTTGGGTTGTTCGTTTTGAGAAGCCATTGGGACCTCTGTCTGGAGGTCCCTTTCAACAGGCATTTGTGCAGAGATATGTGTGCGTGTGTAAAGGAACTCAGGAGGAAGAAACACATGAGCTGTGCTGTGTAGTAGGCAGAATTCTAAGATGGTCTCCAAGATGTCTGCCTCCTGGAGCACGCATCCTGGACAAGCCCCTCTCCTTAAGTGTGAGCGGGACTTGTGAGTGCACTGGTATTCTAATTTCATGACTAGATGACTAATTAGCTAACTCTGAGATAGTCAAAATTATATTAGACCGGATCCCAGAGGAGCTGGATCCCTGATGAACAGAGTCTCCTGCTGGCCTTAAAGAAGCAAGCTGCTATTTGGTGAGAAAACCTATGGAGAAGGCCGCATAACAAGGACCTGTGATGGCCTCTAGGAGATGACGGTGGTTCTTGGCTAACTTCTAGCAGGAAAACGGGCACCTCAACCACAACTGCAGGAAACCAACTTGACTACCAACAACCAGGCAAACCTAGAAGAGGAACGCTGAGCCTCAGATGGGACCACAGCCCCAGCCACCAGCTTGACGTCAGCCTAGTGAGAATCTGTACCAATGACTGCTAAAGGAAATTTTCAACTTTTAATGTTTGTGGGCCCTATTCCTTGGCTCCTAGAAAACTATAAATTTACCAAGTTTACCAAACTTGAAGGCATGGGCTCTATTGCTGCCTGGAGCCCTCATTGTACATCTGCTTCATAAGATAGACATTTTGAACTTCGAAATAGACATTTTGAACTAAAGTTAAGAGTAGAAATCTCTCCAGGTCCTGCTTCCAGACCTCTGACCGCTGTGACCTTTCATATATTCAAGTATAAGTTAAAGCTTGTAATTTTCTGAAATGTCCATTGTCGCAATGATTTGTAACTCTAGATGTAACAACACAACAACAACAACAACAACAAAACAACAAAAAAAAATATATATATATATATATCCCTATATTAAACATTCCCTCTCTGGAGCACTCTCTTCTTTGTGAAGACTGTGTAACCCAGGCAGCAGCTGTCCTCACTTGGGCTCAAATAAAACTTTCTTCCTTCTTTTTCTTTTTCCTTTCTTTTTGGAAATTCTAAGAGGGGTGTGTTTGTGTGTGTATGTGTGATTTTACATCCACAGGGGGCAAACGTGTCCAGAATTCTGAGCCACAGAAACTATGATAAATTTGTGTTGCTTGGGACACCTGGATGGCTCAGTTGGGCTCAGGTCATGATCTCAGGGTTGTGAGATCGAGCCCCATGTCAAGCTGTGGGCTAGGTGTGGAGTCTGCTTAAGATTCTATCTTTTCCTCTCCTTCAGCCCTTCCCCTGGCATGGATGCTCACATGAACGCTTAATTAATTCATTAATTAATTAAGTGTTGCTTTAATGAATAAAATTTGTGATGATTTGCAATGCAGCAATAGGAATGCAGGTTTTGGAGTCCCCAGAACATTCATGAAGCCATGAGGGCATGTGGGAGTAAACATTGAGAGTGGGTACACAGAGAAATGAGGAGAGGGCTTGAGTGACTTCCTTAAGAAGATTGACATTTAAGGGAGGAAAGAGGAAGAGAAGCTGTAAAGGGGTGGCTTGCCAAAGAGGAGTCAAGTCAGATGAAGGTGGCCGTATGTACCACTTTCTTCCTCTTCTGGCCTTCCTTCTTTTTCCTACAAGACAGCAACTTCTATTTCTTTACTCATTGCTCTGCTGGTAAGACTGGCCACAGTGAGTAAACATGGGTCACTCAGCCTTTCTGGACTTTCTCTCCTTTCCAGGATTGACATGAGCAGAAGCCAAGTGTCTTCTTACCTGTCTTACCTTTGCCAAGGCAGCAAGATGCCTGTGATGAGGAGGAGGCAGGAGGGTGGGAGAGGTCTGCAATTGTAACCTGCAATGGGCTAAAACAGAGGGAGCTGTGATTTCATGTGACTCCGAACTTTGGGACCCTGGGGAAAGCAGTGGAAGTCTCATTTTAGCGCTAGGTAATCTCCAATAGTTTTCCTGCAGTAAAGCTAATGTATTGAGTCTGATTTTATTCCCATTATATTTCTCAAATTTTCAAAACTCATCAGGGAAGTATGTGATTAACACCACAGGAACAACTCACTGCATCGGACGCTAAGGGAAAATAGAAGGTCAAAAAGGAGGAAAGCACCTACAGGATCCAAGCTGCAGAGACATCAGCAATAGTAAGCCTTCAGTAAATGGCAGCATATTCAGACCTGAGCTGAATTCATTACACACATTCCCTCACTGAATCATCGTGACAGTCTTCTGATGAAGCCATTCCTATATTCATTTTACACGGGTGGAAATGAAGCAGCTAGAGAAGGTCATATACCCAGCAGGGGCTGCAATTCACGTGTCTAAAGGACCTGAAGCCTCACCCAGGGGGTTTGACCACAGAGGAGGCTGTTAATGACCTTAAGAGCACTGTTTACCATTTCAGGGGAGTGTTGATGTCCTGAATCAGATTTCAGCTGGTTAGCTAGATAATGGGTGGTAGAGAGAGAGAGAGCAAGAGAGCGAGCAAGTTCTAGTTAAAATTTTTATTCAGTTTGGCAAAGAAGCTGAGAAGAGGTGAAACAGGGAAGAAAGGACACAGGACGGAGGGACTTCGTTCCACAAAGAAAGGAGAGATTGTGAGGCTACTTGAATGCTCTAGGACAGAGACCAGGGTGGGATAGGTAAATATAGCTGAGAAATTGAGAATAATTCAAAGAAAATTGAGAAAGTGAACTCTCTGAGGAGGCAGGAGAGGAAATAGAATCATGTAATGGAGAGAGCTCCTTTTCTTGGTTTCAATTTTCTTGGTGAAGCAGACAGTGAGCTTATCTGCCCAGAATAAGTTAGGGAGAAGATGAGGTGGAAATGATGGTCCTTTGAGAGGTGATTATGAATTACGGGCCAGTATCCAACCAGACTTGACTACAGAGGAAATGGCCCAAGAACCAGCTCTTTCCAATGGCCGAGGCTGTCAATCTTTTCTCTCCAGAAACTGGGTTAGCAAAGGAAATTGGTGCTTATCATGATTTTACTATGATTTTAATAATTTAATTTACTTTAGTTTTCTTCTAGTTTTCCTTTTATAGTAGACTTAGTTTATAAGTTGTTTGTGTGTGTGTGTGTGTGTGTGTGTGTGTGTGTGTGTTATCTAAGAAAAGCTAACGGTTCTTTTCAGGAATGCTGGTTTTGATAAGTATTAATCTCATTCAGTTTTCTATCATCTGTTTTGCCAAAAAAAGACATTAACTGAGATCTACTCTCTAGGCCATGACTTCAATACAATTCACTCTAATTTGGACTCCTCATGCATATTAATCTTGAAGAATGCAGTATTAAAGCTTCTAACTGATTCTGTAAACTCTTTGAATTTGAGTTTCCTCTTAATGAAACATATTTTTTCCTAAATTAAACAATCAAATGTGAATGAGCTCTGAAACTATGTTCATGATTGTGGTGCATATTATAAAACATAAAGCAAAACAAGACAAAATGCTAAGTCCTAGTTTGTGAACTTAAGGAGCTTATATTTGAGATGCCAACACAAAAGAGCAAACAGTCAACAACTAGAGAACAGTAAGAAATAGGAAGTGTCACATCCTTTAGGGCAAATGATGACTTGTGTAAGTTGGTGCGGCCTTCATGGAAAAAAATAGAGCTGAGATGACATCTCACAGGACACTGGAAATAGGGGAGCCAAGAGAAAGTGACAGGGTGTTTCACAATGGGAAGACACAGTGAAAGGAACAGAGGTAAGATTAGTTAGCGCGTGCATGTAGTGTAGCGTGGAATCTGTGCAAGAGTGTGTTTGTATTAGAGAAGCATGGGTTAACAAGTTTGATAGCCTGTAGAATCAGAGGGTGAAAGAAACTTTCAAGCTGACCTGGAATGTTCTTCATTTTAAAGCTGGGAGACTAGGGCTGAGGGGTAAGTGATTTTCCAAATATGCCTCAGTGGTTATGTGCAGAACTAGATTAAGGGTTCAGTTCTGGGGTTTGTTTTTTGTTTTGTTTTTTCTTATTTTGTTTTTGTTGAAGTTCTTGATTTCAAGACTGGGGGCTTGGCCATACAGATTGCTGCCCCTTTTAGGGCCATTGACAGGGAGATATAATAACACAGGTGTATGACAGCTTCAGCTGAAATACTGATTTTGGTCATTACAGTCATGTCACCTTGGACAAAGTTGGTTTTTAACCTTTCTGAGACTTTCTCCTCATCAGTATCATGCGGAATGTTAATCATATCTACCTAAAATGGTGTGCTTGTGTGTAACAGAGGTAAGGTGCTTATCAGAGCACACAGAACACATTAAGTATCCAATATATGTTATCTGTTGTTTTTATTAGTTTTTATTCCAACGTTATTTGAATGTTGGCCATGTTTGGTAAGGTTGTTTGAGATGTATAAAGGTAGATTAAATAGAGAACTTAGTGCTTAACAGGAGAGATAAGACTTAAAAACAAAACATTTGTAGTAAAAGGTAAAAAGTGATCAGTGTTGTCAGGAAGGCATAGATAAAATAGACAAAGTACTGGGAGCATTAAGAAGCAAGAGAAATGTGTTTCATGTGGAAATAGCTTTGTGGAAATGGTGAATTGTTTCTAAAAAAATAAATCTGCCAGAAGGGCACTTGGGTGGCTCAGTCCCTTAAGCCTCTGACTCTTGACTTTAGCTCAGGTCACGATTTCAGGGTCATGAGATCAAACCCCATAGCCAGCTATGCCTTAACAGGAAGTCTGCTTGAGATTCTCTCCTTCTGCCCCTGCCCTCATGTGCTCTCTATTCCCCTCTCTAAATGAAGAAATCTTAAGAACAAAACAAAACAAAAAACCTGCCGGAAAATAAACAGTCAAATAAATACTATTTTTTACTCACCTTGGGAGACTATATATCTATTACACATATGACACTTCCCTTATGGTCCAAAGAGAGCTGGACACTGCCTTGGGAATGACCTCCGGGCTGGTTTACATGTCTACCCTGGAGACTCTTCTCAATTTCCTTTCAGAAGGATTCAGCAAATTCATGGTGGGGAGCTTGGGGAGGTGAGAGGCACTCTGAATGAAGAGGACAGAAGGGCACATGGTTGGGACCCCCCCAAAACTGTTCTGGAAGGCTGGTGCTCATGGAGAAGGAAACCATCTTGGGTTGAGGCTGAGCAGTCCTCCCTAGATGATCACCATCTGAGAACTGAGAACAGTGAGTTACATGGGATCAGTTGGTAGGAGGAAAGTTGAGGAGAGTCCTAGAGGAAGGGTATAACCAGGAGTGAATCGGTAAGTCCATGAACCCAGTCACCTAGAGACCCCTGTGCTGGAATGCCATGCCAATGGCAGCGGAGACTGGGTTTGAAGCCAGGAGACCCTCTCACTATATAGAGTTTTGCAAGATATTCTTGCCTTCTCTCCTGTTTTTAAAGGGACTATTTCAAACAGTTTAAAATGAAATATGATTTTTGCTATTGCTTTTTTATTTAAAGCTTTATTAGGTTAAGGTGGTTTCTTTATTTTTTTCCCCTATTCTGAGTGACTTGATAGTATTTTTTAAATCTTGAACACATGTAGCATTTAATTGAATAATTTTTCAGCTTCAATTGAGATATATTGTTTTACTCTTTACTCTACTAATGTAAGGAATTTTATGGATATATTTTCTAACACGATTCGACTTTACATTCCTGGGGTAAACCCAACTTGGTCATGATATATTATTTCTTTTAAAATTGCCGGATACGGTTTGCTAATGTTTTGCTTAGGACATTTACACCTATGTTCATGAATGAAATAGGCCTACAATTTTCTTTCCTTAGTACT
The DNA here is from genome assembly GCF_011764305.1 of Mustela putorius furo. Taxonomy (NCBI): domain Eukaryota; kingdom Metazoa; phylum Chordata; class Mammalia; order Carnivora; family Mustelidae; genus Mustela; species Mustela putorius. Next base: position 2,810,690 of record NW_025422118.1, read on the forward strand.
GTCGTTGTCTGGTTTGTCTTCTGACTGTAAGAATCTCATAAAGATTGAGAGTGCTCCCTTTTTCCTCTGGAAGAATTGCTATAGGGTTAGAATATGTTCCTTGAAGGTCGCATTTGATTATATTGTTGAGATGTGATATTTTCTTAGGGGAAAAAACTTTTAACTCAGAATTAAATATATATAGTTTTTATGGAATCATTATTTCACCTTAAGTCAGTTTTGATTAGATATATTTTCCTATGAATTTTTACATTTTCTCTGTTGAAAATTACTGACTTATATTATTCAATTTGTATTATTACTTTTCTTTTAAATTTCTGCTGTTTCCCTAATGACACTTCCCTTTACAGTCCTAAATTCCTCATTCATGGCTTTTCTTTTATTCTCTTAGTCATGCTAGCCAATGTTTTTTGTTTTCAGAGACCCAAATTTGGGCTGTCTACTGTATCTTATTTCTATTTCACCTATTTCTGCTCTCCTCTTTATAGTTTCCCTTCTTTCCACTTTGAGGGTTTTTTAATGTTTGTTTATTTTTCCTAACATCTTAAGTTGAACACTGACTTTTATTTTTTTGTCTTTTGTGTTTCCCAATAAAAATATTTTAAACTACAAACTTACCTCTGGATTTTGCTTTCACAGTATACTATAAGTTTGGATATATAGTATCATTTTTCAGTTTGATTTTCTCTTTGATCCATAGCTTATATATAGATACTACTTCTAAACACAGGAAGTGTTAACTACTTCTATGTTATTTCTTTCTAGCTTTTTCATTGATAAAACAATATTGTTTAACTCAAAATGGATCACAGACTTAAATATAAAATGTAAAACAAAAAAATTCCTAGAAGATGACATAGGAGAAAACCTAGATGACCTTGGGTATGACAGTGCCTTTATAGGCATGACAGTAAAGGCACAATCCATGAAAAAATAATTGATAAACTAGACTTCATTAAATTAAACACTTCTAATGTGTGAAAGGCATGTCAAGAGAATGAGAAAATAAGCCTGGACTAGGGGTGGGGGTGGGGGTGGATATTTGCAAAAGACACATCTGATCAAAGACTGTATCCAAAATGTATGAAGAACTCTTAAAAACCCAACAATTAGAAAACAAAAAAACCTTATTAAAAGGTGGGCCAAAGATGGGTGACAGAATATGCACATGAAAAGATGCCCCAGACCCTATCATCAGGGAAATGCAAATTAAAACAACGACAGCATATCTATTAGAACAGCCAAAATCAGGGCGCCTGGGTGGCTCAGTGGGTTAAAGCCTCTGCCTTCAGTTCAGGTCATGATCCCAGGGTCCTGGGATCAGCCCTGCACTGGGCTCTCTGCTCAGTGGGGAGCCTGCTTTGTCCTCTCTGTCTGCTTCTCTGCCTACTTGTGATCTCCATCTGTCAAATAAATAAATAAAATCTTTAGGAAAAAAATAAAAGAGAAGAACAGCCAAAGTCCCAAACACTGACAACACCAAATGCTAGTGAAGAGTGGAGTCAAGGAGAGCACTTGCTCCAGCCCCGCAAACACTGACCTTTGACTGTGTCTGTAGTTTTTCCTTTCCCAGAATGTCATATAGTTGGAATCATGGAGTATGTAGCCTTTTCAGACTGGCTGCTTGTGTTTAGTAACATGTGGTTAAGGTCCTTCTATGTCTTCTCATGGCTCCATAGTTCATTTCTTTTCAGTGCTGAATACTATTCCACTGTCCAGAGGTTATAGTTTATTTATCCACTCATCTACTAAAGGATATCTTGGTTGTTTCCAAATTTTGCCAATCAAAAATTAAAAAGTTACAAACATCCATGTGCCAGTTTTTATGGGCACTTAAGTTTTTAACTCCTTTTTATAAATGCCAAGGAGCACAATTGCTGGATCATATGGTAACAGTATCTCAGTTTTGTAAGAACTTCCCAACTGTCTTCCAAAGGAGCTGTACTATTATGCATTCTCATCAGCAATGAATGAGCGTTACTGCAGCACCCACATTCTAACTAGCATTTGGTGCTGTCAGTGTTCTGGGCTTTGGCCAATCTAAGGAATATGTAATCGTATTTCTTGAATTACCTTTGTGTTTTTCTCAAAAATCAACTAACCATATACATGCAGATCTATAACTCAGCTCACTATTCTGTTTCACTGGTCCATATCTATCTTTACATCAATAGTATATATCTTAATAGCTGTGGCTTTATATTAAGTCTTTAAATCAGATAGTTTATGTATTCTACATTCTTCTTTCCCAAGATTTTGCCCATTTTACATCTTTTGCATTTTCAAAAAGATGTTCTTGGGATGGAATTTCCATTTGTACAACACACAAAAGTGGCATTAAATATACAGATAGTTTGGGGGAGCATTGTTACCTTTCCAATATAGTCATCTTATTAACATAGATTTCTATCCATTTATTTAGGTTGTCATTTATTTCTCTTAACATTGTATTATACTGTAGTTTTCAGTCAACAGGTTTTATTAAATTTATCTTTAAGCATTTATTATTTTTAATGTTTTTATGAATGAAATTTCAAAATTATTTTCCAACTGTCTATTGCTAGTGCATAGATATACAATTGGTTTTACTTTATTGATTTTCTGTCTTGTGACCTAAATTAATTCACTCATTATTACTAGTGGGTTTTTAAAACAACTGAATTTTAGGATTTTCTGTGTATGCAACCTAATGCTTGCCAATAATGAAGTCTTAAATTCTCTCTTCCAATATGTATGCTTTTTTTCTTTTCTTTTATTGCAATGATTAAGATTTCTAGTACAATGAAGGATAGAATTGTTGAGATTGGACAAACTTCTATTATTACCAATTTTAGGAATGAAAGGGTTCTGTATTTTACCATTACATATGAATATGAGATGTACTTTTCTCAGAGAAACTCTTTATTAAATTTATGATGTTTCCTTCTGTTCATACTTCACTTGGAATTTTTTATCATCGAGTGATGTTGAATAATGTCATAGTCACCCAGGCTGCATAATAAAATACCACAGGTTGAGTGTCTTAAACAACAGAAATTTAATTTTCTTACAGTTCTGGAGGCAAGATGTCCCAAACCAAGGTCTGGAAGGATGAAGTTACTGGGGAGAGTTCTTTTCCTGGCTTGCTTATGGACTGCCTTTTTTCTTGTCCTCACATGATGAAGAGAGAGAGAGAGAGTGCCAGATCTTTGTTTTATATTCATATAAGGACACTAATTCTATTGGATTTGGTCCCTACTCTTACGATCTTATTTCACCTTAATTACCTTCCGATGGGTCCTATCTCCAAATACAGTCACTTTGGGGATTAGAACTTCAACATATGAATTTTGGGGAGACACTATTCTGTCCAGAGTAATGTCAAGTGTTTTTTTATCTTTTTTTTTTTTTGAGTTATCATTGATTCTTCTCCCATATTATGTTGATGTGATAGGTGACTAATTCTTTTGGCTGTTGTGTTCACCAGTAATATTAGTCTATAGTGTTCTTTTCTTGTAATATCTTTGTTGGGATATGGTATCCGAGAAGTTCTGACCTTTTAAAATTATTTGGAAAGTGTTCCTTCTGTCTTCTGCAACTGGCTCAAAGTTTACAAGGTTTATTCATGTTGTAGCATGTAGCAATATTCATTCCTTTTATTAGCCAAATAATGTTCCATTGTATGGATATGCCACATGTTATCTATTTACCAGCTGATGAACATTTGGGTTATTTTTACTTTTTGCCTATTATGAGTAATGATGTTAGAACATTCATGTTCAAGTTTTGGTATGGATATATGATTTCATTTCTCTTAGGCATATATCTAGTAGTGGAATGAGTATGGTCAGTCTATATTTAGTATTTTCAGGAATTTCTAGATTGTTTTCCAAAGGGCTATACATTTTACATTCCAACAAGCAATTTATGAGGCTTCCCAATTATTCATATTTTGTCAATACTTGTTACTCCCTATCTTTTTAAATTATAATTATTCTAGTGGACATCAAGTCTTATCTCATTGTGGTTTTGATTTGCATGTCCCTAATGACTAACACTGAGCATCTTTTCATATATTTATTGGTCATTTGCAAGTCTTTTTTGGAGATGTATTCACATAATTTGTCCATTTTTTAGTTGAGTTAGTGTTCTTTTTATTATGAAGTATAACATTTCCTTAGGTATTTTGGATACGGGACTTTTATTAAATATATGATTTGAAATATTTTCTTCCATGTCCTAGGTTACCTTTTAAGTTTCTGAATTGTATTCTTTAAAGCACAAAAGTTTTTTAAAGAAATTTTGATGTATTTCAATTTATCTATTTTTTTCTCTTTTTTTATTTATACTTTCAGTATCGTATTAGGAAGACATAACCTAATTGAAGATCATGAATATTTGCACCTAAATTTCCTACCAATAATCTTGTAGATTGAACTCGTACACTTAGGTCTTTAATCCATTTGAGTTAATTTTTCATATGGGTTGAGGCAATGGTTCAGTTCCTGTGTGTATAATGTTCTATAAGTGTCAAATTCATTATCAAGGGGCACCTGGGTGGCTCCACTGGTTAAGCGACTGCCTTCAGCTCAGGTCATGATGCCAGCATCCTGGGATGGAGCCCCGCATTGGACTTCCTGCTCAGCGGGGAGTCTGCTCCTCCCTCTCCCACTCTGCTGCTCCTGTTCCCTCTCTTGCTGTGTGTGTCTCTCTCTGTTGAATAAATAAAATCTTTTTTAAAAAAATTCATTATCAATTAAAAATTTTCCTTTACTACTTCTCATAATGCAAGTCTAAAGTGATGAATTTTCTCAACTTTTGTCTGAAATTGTAACTTTGAATTTTGAAGTTTATTTTGTCTGGTTACAGAACCCCATTAAAATAATATTTAAAATATAGTATTAAAAATATAAAATATATAACATATTTTAACAATACAATTATTTTAAAAAATTATTTTTCATTCCTTTAATGACCACCTCAATCTCTGTTCACATTTTTTTAATTGAAAAGTAAGTGAATATTCTTATTCTTTTTTTTTTTTTAATTTTTTATTTTTTATAAACATATATTTTTATCCCCTGGGGTACAGGTCTGTGAATCACCAGGCTTACACACTTCACAGCACTCACCAAATCACATACCCTCCCCAATGTCCATAATCCCACCCCCTTCTCCCAAACCCCCTCCCCCCGGCAACCTCAGTTTGTTTTGTGAGATTAAGAGTCACTTATGGTTTGTCTCCCTCCCAATCCCATCTTGTTTCATTTATTCTTCTTCTACCCACTTAAGCCTCCATGTTGCATCACCACTTCCTCATATCAGGGAGATCATATGATAGTTGTCTTATTCTGCTTGACTTATTTCGCTAAGCATGATACGCTCTAGTTCCATCCATGTTGTTGCAAATGGCAAGATTTCATTTCTTTTGATGGCTGCATAGTATTCCATTGTGTATATATACCACATCTTCTTGATCCATTCATCTGTTGATGGACATCTAGGTTCTTTCCATAGTTTGGCTATTGTGGACATTGCTGCTATAAACATTCGGGTGCATGTGTCCCTTTGGACCACTACATTTGTATCTTTAGGGTAAATACCCAATAGTGCAATTGCTGGGTCATAGATGCAGTTCTATTTTCACCATTTTGAGGAACCTCCATGCTGTTTTCCAGAGTGGCTGCACCAGCTTGCATTCCCACCAACAGTGTAGGAGGGTTCCCCTTTCTCCGCATCCTCGCCAGCATCTGTCATTTCCTGACTTGTTGATTTTAGCCATTCTGACTGGTGTGAGGTGATATCTCATTGTGGTTTTGATTTGTATTTCCCTGATGCCGAGTGATATGGAGCACTTTTTCATGTGTCTGTTCGCCATCTGGATGTCTTCTTTGCAGAAATGTCTGTTCATGTCCTCTGCCCATTTCTTGATTGGATTATTTGTTCTTTGGGGTGTTGAGTTTGCTAAGTTCTTTATAGATTCTGGACACTAGTCCTTTATCTGATATGTCGTTTTGCAAATATCTTTCTCCCATTCTGTCAGTTGTCTTTTGATTTTGTTAACTGTTTCCTTTGCTGTGCAAAAGCTTTTGATCTTGATGAAATCCCAGTAGTTCATTTTTTCCCTTGCTTCCCTTGCCTTTGCGTTGCGTTGTTCCTAGGAAGATGTTTTTGCTGCGGCAGAGGTCGAAGAGGTTGCTGCCCGTGTTCTCCTCAAGGATTTTGATGGATTCCTTTCGTACATTGAGGTCCTTCATCATCCATTTGAGTCTATTTTTTGTGTGTGGTGTAAGGAAATGGTCCAATTTCATTTTTTCTGCATGTGGCTGTCCAATTTTTCCCAGCACCATTTATTGAAAAGGCTGTCTTTTTTCCATTGGACATTCTTTCCTGCTTTGTCAAAGATTAGTTGACCATAGATTTGAGGTCTATTTCTGGACTCTCTATTCTGTTCCATTGATCTAAATGTGTCTGTTTTTGTGCCAGTACCATGCTGTCTTGATGATGACAGCTTTGTAATAGAGCTTGAAGTCCGGAATTGTGATGCCACCAACGTTGGCTTTCTTTTTCAATATCCCTTTGGCTATTCGAGGTCTTTTCTGGTTCCATATAAATTTTAGAATTATTTGTTCCATTTCTTTGAAAAAGATGGATGGTACTTTGATAGGAATTGCATTAAATGTGTAGATTGCTTTAGGTAGCATAGACATTTTCACAATATTTATTCTTCCAATCCAGGAGCATGGAACATTTTTCCATTTCTTTGTGTCTTCCTTAATTTCTTTCATGAGTACTTTATAGTTTTCTGAGTATAGATTCTGTGTCTCTTTGGTTAGGTTTATTCCTAGGTATCTTATGGTTTTGGATGCAATTGTAAATGGGATTGACTCCTTAATATCTCTTTCTTCTGTCTTGCTGTTGTGTGTAGAGAAATGCAACTGATTTCTGTGCATTGATTTTATATCCTGACACTTTACTGAATTCCTGTATAAGTTCTAGCAGTTTTGGAGTGGAGTCTTTTGGGTTTTCCACATATAGTATCATATCATCTGCGAAGAGTGATAATTTTACTTCTTCTTTGCCGATTTGGATGCCTTTAATTTCCTTTTGTTGTCTGATTGCTGAGGCTAGGACCTCTAGTACGATGTTGAATAGCAGTGGTGATAATGGACATCCCTGCCGTGTTCCTGACCTTAGCGGAAAAGCTTTCAGTTTTTCTCCATTGAGAATGATATTTGCGGTGGGTTTTTCATAGATGGCTTTGATGATATTGAGGTATGTGCCCTCTATCCCTACACTTTGAAGAGTTTTGATCAGGAAGGGATGTTGTACTTTGTCAAATGCTTTTTCAGCATCTATTGAGAGTATCATATGGTTCTTGTTCTTTCTTTTATTGATGTGTTGTATCACATTGACTGATTTGCGAATGTTGAACCAACCTTGCAGCCCTGGAATAAATCCCACTTGGTCGTGGTGAATAATCTTTTTAATGTACTGTTGAATCCTATTGGCTAGTATTTTGTTGAGTATTTTCGCATCTGTGTTCATCAAGGATATCGGTCTATAGCTCTCTTTTTTGGTGGGATCCTTGTCTGGTTTTGGGATCAAGGTGATGCTGGCCTCATAAAATGAGTTTGGAAGTTTTCCTTCCATTTCTATTTTTTGGAACAGTTTCAGGAGAATAGGAATTAGTTCTTCTTTAAATGTTTGGTAGAATTCCCCCGGGAAGCCGTCTGGCCCTGGGCTTTTGTTTGTTTGGAGATTTTTAATGACTGTTTCAATCTCCTTACTGGCTTTCTATTTCTTCCTGGTTCAGTTGTGGTAGTTTATATGTTTCTAGGAATGCATCCATTTCTTCCAGATTGTCAAATTTATTGCCGTAGAGTTGCTCATAGTATGTTCTTATAATAGTTTGTATTTCTTTGGTGTTAGTTGTGATCTCTCCTCTTTCATTCATGATTTTATTTATTTGGGTCCTTTCTCTTTTCTTTTTGATAAGTCGGGCCAGGGGTTTATCAATTTTATTAATTCTTTCAAAGAACCAGCTCCTAGTTTCGTTGATTTGTTCTATTGTTTTTTTTTGGTTTCTATTTCATTGATTTCTGCTTTGATTTCTCTTCTCCTGCTGGGCTTAGGGTTTCTTTCTTGTTCTTTCTTTCTCCAGCTCCTTTAGGTGTAGGGTTAGGTTGTGTACCTGAGACCTTTCTGTTCTTTTCTTGAGAAAGGCTTGTACCGCTATATATTTTCCTCTCAGGACTGCCTTTGTTGTGTCCCACAGATTTTGAACCGTTGTATTTTCATTATCATTTGTTTCCATGATTTTTTTCAATTCTTCTCTAATTTCCCGGTTGACCCATTCATTCTTTAGAAGGATAGTGTTTAGTCTCCATGTATTTGGGTTCTTTCCAAACTTCCTTTTGTGGTTGAGTTCTAGCTTTAGAGCATTGTGGTCTGAAAATATGCAGGGAATGATCCCAATCTTTTGATACCGGTTGAGTCCTGATTTAGGACCGAGGATGTGATCTATTCTGGAGAATGTTCCATGTGCACTAAAGAAGAATGTGTATTCTGTTGCTTTGGGATGAAATATTCTGAATATATCTGTGATGTCCATCTGGTCCAGTGTGTCATTTAAGGCCTATATTTCCTTGCTGATCTTTTGCTTGGATGACCTGTCCATTTCAGTGAGGGGAGTGTTAAAGTCCCCTACTATTATTGTATTATTGTTGATGTGTTTCTTTGATTTTGTTATTAATTGGTTTATATAGTTGGCTGCTCCCATGTCGGGGGCATAGATATTTAAAATTGTTAAATCTTCTGGTTGGACAGACCCTTTGAGTATGATATAGTGTCCTTCCTCATCTCTTATTATAGTCTTTGGCTTAAAATCTAATTGATCTGATATAAGGATTGCCACTCCTGCTTTCTTCTGATGTCCATTAGCATGGTAAATTCTTTTCCACCCCCTCACTTTAAATCTGGAGGTGTCTTCAGGCTTAAAATGTGTTTCTTGGAGGCAACATATAGATGGGTTTTGTTTTTTTATCCATTCTGATACTCTGTGTCTTTTGACAGGGGCATTTAGCCCATTCACATTCAGGGTATCTATTGAGAGATATGAATTTAGTGCCATTGTATTGCCTGTAAGGTGACTGTTACTGTATATGGTCTCTGTTCCTTTCTGATCTACCACTTGTAGGCTCTCTCTTTGCTTAGAGGACCCCTTTCAATATTTCCTGTAGAGCTGGTTTGGTATTTGCAAATTCTTTCAGTTTGTTGTTTGTCCTGGAAGCTTTTAATCTCTCCTTCTATTTTCAATGATAGCCTAGCTGGATATAGTATTCTTGGCTGCATGTTTTTTCTCGTTTAGTGCTCTGAAAATATCATGCCAGCTCTTTCTGGCCTGCCAGGTCTCTGTGGATAAGTCAGCTGCCAATCTAATATTTTTACCATTGTATGTTACAGACTTCTTTTCCCGGGCTGCTTTCAGGATTTTTCTCTTTGTCATTGAGACTTGTAAATTTTACTATTAGGTGACGGGGTGTGGGCCTATTCTTATTGATTTTGAGGGGCATTCTCTGAACCTCCTGAATTTTGATGCTCGTTCCCTTTGCCATATTGGGGGAAATTCTCCCCAATAATTCTCTCCAGTATACCTTCTGCTCTCCCTCTCACTTTCTTCTTCTTCTGGAATCCCAATTATTCTAATGTTGTTTCGTCTTATGGTGTCACTTATCTCTCGAATTCTCCCCTCGTGGTCCAGTAGCTGTTTGTCCCTCTTTTGCTCAGCTTCTTTATTCTCTGTCATTTGGTCTTCTATATCACTAATTCTTTCTTCTGCCTCATTTATCCTAGCATTTAGAGCCTCCATTTTTGATTGCACCTCATTAATAGCTTTTTTGATTTCACCTTGGTTAGATTTTAGTTCTTTTATTTCTCCAGAAGGGGCTTTTATATCTCTCGAGAGGGTTTCTCTAATATCTTCCATGCCTTTTTCGAGCCCGGCTAGAACCTTGAGAATTGTCATTCTGAACTCTAGATCTGACATATTACCGATGTCTGTATTGATTAGGTCCCTAGCCTTCGGTACTGCCTCTTGTTCTTTTTTTTGTGTTGAATTTTTACGTCTTGTCATTTTGTCCAGATAAGAGTAAATGAAGTGGCAAGTAAAATACTAAAAGGGTGGCAACAACCCCAGGAAAATATGCTTTAACCAAATTAGAAGAGATCCAAAATCGTGAGTGGGGAGAAAGGGGATAAAAAGAGGTTCAAAAAGGAAGAAAGAAAAGAACAAAAAGAAAAGAAAAAGAAAAAAGAAAAGAAAAGAAAAGAATTTTTTAAAAAAGAAAACACCTAAGAAAAATGTAAAAAAATATATATATATATTAGATAAACTAGTAAAAAATCGTTAAAAAAGAAAAAGGTAAGAGTTAAAAAAAATATTTTACCCGAAGGCGAGAAAAAAAAAAAAAATGAAAAAGAAAAAATTAAATTAACTGCAAGACTAAAAAAAATCACAGGAAAAAAGCCATGAGTTCCGTGCTTGGCTTTCTCCTCCTCTGGAATTCTGCTGCTCTCCTTGGTATTGAAACCGCACTCCTTGGTAGGTGAACTTGGTCTCGGCTGGATTTCTTGTTGATCTTCTGGGGGAGGGGCCTGTTGTAGTGATTCTCAAGTGTCTTTGCCCCAGGCGGAATTACACCGCCCTTATCCGGGGCCGGGGTGAGTAATCCGCTCGGGTTTGCTTTCAGGAGCTTTTGTTCCCTGAGCGCTTTCCGTAGATTTCCAGAGGACGGGAATACAAATGGCGGCCTCCTGGTCTCCGGCCCGGAGGAGCCGATAGCCCAGGGCCCCACTCCTCAGTGCGCCCTCAGAGAACCGTGCCCAGTTACTCCCGTCTGCCTGACCTCCGGGCGCGCCCCGAGCTCACCGAGCCTGCGACCGGTTCAAGGTAACCCCGAGCTGCGAGCTTACTGTCAGCTCTGTCTCTGTAGCCGGCTTTCCCGTTCCAATACCCGCAAGCTCTGCGACACTCAGACACCCCCGATCCTTCTGTGACCCTGCGGGACCTGAGGCCACGCTGACCCCGCGTGGGCTTCGCCCCGGTTTAGCCTCTGGAGCGATGTCCCTCAGCGGAACAGACTTTTAAAAGTCCTGATTTTGTGCGCGGTTGCTCCGCCGCTTGCTGGGAGCCAGCCCCTCCCCCCGGGGTCTATCTTCCCGTCGCTTTGGATTCACTTCTCCGCCGGTCCTACCTTTCAGAAAGTGGTTGTTTTTCTGTTTCCAGAATTGCTGTTCTTCTTCTCTTCGATCTGCCGATGGATTTTCAGGTGTTTGCAATCTTTAGATAAGCTATCTAGCTGATCTCCGGCTAGCTGAAGCAGTCTCAGCTTGCTACTTCTCCGCCATCTTGACCTGAATATTCTTATTCTTGTTTCATGTGCATCCTTTTTCTCTGCTGCTTTTAAGATTGTTGGTTTTTTACTTGTTTTTAACAGTTTGAATATTTTAAAGACTGCTTTTAGGCGAAAGTCTTGAGTAATGGAAGGTTAAAGTAAGGTAAAAGGACCAAGCTGAATGAAAACAGGCTCATTAACTGACCCACCTTGAAAGAGCCATAGGCTATAACTGGCCTTACAACCAGGCACATTTCCCAAGATTACCAAAAAAGGAAAAATTCCGAACATTACCATAACTCCTCACTTACTCTATAACTATGGCCCTTCACCACTGCCTTGTCTCAGTCTCTCCTTTCCTGTCCTGCACACTCTTCCCGTGCAGTGTATTCAATAAACTTCTATTTTCTTTGTTCTGCCTGGAGTGAATTCCTTCACAACCCATGTCATCAACCTCCACCTAATTGGAGCACCCCACAAATATTACGAGCCCTTTGTGTGATGGTTTTCTTTGTGTTTATGCTTCTTGGGCTTCTTGGATCTGTTGGAATATGTATATATATATATACATATTCCAATGTGAGAGTTTTGGCTATTATTGTTGTAGAAATTTTTAGTTCTGAGACTTAAACTACATATAAGTTGTTCTGTTTGATGACCCACAAGTCACCAATACTCTGCTCTTATTTTTTTCCTATAGTTTTTCTTATATATGTTTCAGTTTGGATAGTTCTTATTCTCTGGTTCAGCTTCCACACATCTACTGAGATATTTCTTCTGTATTATACTCATATTTTCCTTTACATCCTTAATATATTTATAATAGCTGTTGAAAAATCTTTATCTCTTTAATACTATTGTCTTTTAGCAGGTGTGTCATCTCTGGGTCTGTTTTTATTGGTAGATTTTTCTTTCCATATATAGTATTTTCATATGCAAATGTTTTTTGTATATAAATGTTTATTTATGTATTTTTTAATGAAGTATAATTAGCACACAGTGTTATATTACTTTCAGGTAGACAATACAATGATCGACAACTCTGTATAGTATTCAGTGTTCATCTCTTAATTCCCTTTATTTATGTCACCCATTCCCTACCCACCTCCCATCTGGTAACTACCAGTTTGTTATCTATTTTTTAAGAGACTGTTATTTACTTCTTTGTCTCTTTTCTCTTTATTTGTTTTGTTTCTTAAATTCCACATGTGAGTGAAATCTTACCATATTTATCTTTCTCTGTCTGACTTACTTTACTTAGCATATGTCCTCTAGGTTCATCCATGTTGTTTGTATTCTATATTTATTGAAGCATTTAGTTATAATATGGGAGCAACCGAAGTGTCCCTCCATAAATTAATGGAAAATGATTATATATATATATATATACATATATATATATATATGTGAACATTACTCAACCATAAAAATGAATGAGATCTTTGTATTCTTAAATGTTCGTTGGATATTGTAAATACTCAAATCTTGAGTGTTAAGATTTTGTTGTCCTCCTTTATTGAGTGTTGGATTTTGCTATGGATTTTTTTAAAGATTTTATTTATTTATTTGACAGACAGAGATCATGAGTAGGCAGAGAGGCAGGCAGACAGAGAGAGGAGGAAGCAGGCTCCCTGCTGAGCAGAGAGCCAATGTGGGGCTGATCCTAGGACCCTGGGATCATGACCTGAGCTGAAGGCAGAGGCTTTAGCCCACTGAGCCACCCAGGCACCCCTGTTATGGATTATTTTGATTATACTGAATTTGTTAAAGCTTTGTTCAGAAGAATCTCAAACACCTGTTGGACTATAGTAGCCTTATTTCAGGAGTACATCCTTTCTCAAATATCTACTAAATGTCTCTGTAATTCAGCAAATCTCTCTACTTAGGCCAGTCAGAACTCCAGCATCTCCTAGAATCCTTATTTGGCTCAAAGCTCCCCCATACTTACTGTTTACCCAAGACCATAGAATCTTGCTCTACACATGTGAAGCTTGGTATTCATCCAAGACTCAAGGGGCACCTAATCAATTTCCTCAGGTTCTTCTCTGCAAAGTTCCTACCTTTCTGATAGTTTGCCTTACAAATTCCGTTTTCCTCAGCTACCCCAAACTTTGACTTATGTGTTTGCAATCCTACAAGACCATCACAGTCTGTATGATGGTTTTTGTATGGACCTATATGGAACCCAACTTTGTATGGACTCCAAAGTCCTGAGCTGCTATTGAGAAGGGGCCTCTGGGCAGAAATTCAGGACACTCACTTAATTCTTTTTATTCTTTTCTTTCCAGGGTCACAGTCCCATTCTATCTGTTGTCTAAAATCTGAAAATAACTGTTCCATATATTTGGTTAATTTTTAGAGTACTTATGGTGGGAGGGCTAGTTGGTGCCAATTACCCTATAATAATCAGAAACAGAAGTCCAGTGTATTAAAAAATAAATAAAATCAATATACTATCTTCTTATTATTCCTTTTATTTATTTTATTTCAAAACTCTTTAGAGAGTCCCTGTCTTATCCAGTATAAAAGTGTAAGTCCCTCTCAAGCCCCTTATAAGGTCCTGAATCATCGACCTCTCTGTTACTTCTCTGACTTCATGTTTTATTCTAGCTCTCATTCCCTCAAACCAGATGTGTTGGCCTTCTTGATCTTCTGCAAGCACACTAATTTCATTTTTCAGTGTGTTTACTTACAGTTATCGCTAAATGTTCTTTCTCTTGTTATCTACATGATTTATATCCTCACTGTTTTCAAGTATTTGCCTCAAATACCTGTAAATATAGCTTTTCTTCATGAACTCATATAGGATATATACCTCACCCCCCAACACTTTCTATTCTCCTTTACCTGATTTACTTTCTCCATAGCTCTTAACGATACTTAACACACTCAAAATTCCAAGTCCTGAATAAGCTCCAGAACTTTTACTTGGCTTACAGTTTCCCAATATTTATTCTGGGAGCAACGTCATGGAGCCAGGCCTTATACTTGAGCAATTTGGAATTCAACCAAGACAATGAATCTTCTCTATGTTTTACTTATTTGTTTGTCTGTTTCCATTCTTCCTACTGAAAGGTCCCCCAGTAATAGGTCCGTGATCAAAGGAGCAAGACTGATACAAAGCAAAGGTCAAGCAGAACTTTATTTCATGCCAAGCATCAAGAATCAAACCGACTGTTCGGGGTCACCTCTTACAGAGAGGGCGACCTCCCGCTGCCTTACAGACTAACTTTTATAGAGCAAAGGCCATATGGTTGGGCCTGGCCACATGTAGGTGGCCAATGAGATTGCAACACACAGAGAAAACTGCACAGTCATGCTAGGTCACACAAGGGTGGCCAGTTGAATTACAATTCACCCCATAGTAGCTATTTGAACTAGCTATCACCTTGGTCAGAATTGGCTCCCAAAAGGTGGGGCCCACACTCCTTGGTAGCTAGGGAAACAGTATGCATGCCCCACCGATTGCATGTCTCCACCTGGCCTGACTCATCCCTGCATTCGGGCTCTGTTATCTCCACCTGACCTGACCCACCCTTGTATTTGGGCTCTGTTATCTGCGACTGGTAGACCATATTTTACTGGTTTCCTGGACTTGCTTTTAAGTAGGTTCCTCTGGGGTTGGGGTGGGGGGACAGGGTCTGTTTAAGTTTTACTGCATAAACAACAAAATCAATTTAACCAGATGGAATCACTCTGGCCAAATAGGCCCTTACGCTACTAGACTCTAAGAACACAAATATTTCATTTTATCCTTGCTACCTGGAATAGTACCTGATAATACTAAGTGTTTAATTCATAGTCATTGACTTTGTACAATAAAATTTCTCAGGTATTTGGAGAAAATACCATCTAATTTATAATCATAAGTAGAAGTAAGATATTAATAAGAATAATTAATGTTAGGAAGCCAACTAGAAATGATTAGGAGAACTTCTGAGGAGTATGGAGAATCTTCTTGTGAAGAAAACCATAAATTTGGAATAGGTCCAATTAGTAAAGCTTAATTTCTTCCCCTCTCTCCCATGAACACTTCAATTCTTAGGAGTAGAAGACTGAGCTGGTCAAAGAGTAGCAATTAACAAAGTTGATGGGACAGAAGGACAAGGAGGTAAGGGCACAGAGAATACTGATGAGCAGTTTAAGCTAGGAGAGGAATTATATCCTTCCATGATGAGAAGGGATCAAAGCCTGAAGGTTATGAGGGGCAAAAAGTATGTAAGATGAAGATGAAATATAGTTGGAAGAAAATGGATAAATTTTAAATTTCTCTGATTTATTTTTGAAGGGCTGAAAAGACTTCAGCCATTCATTTTACGAATGAGGAATTTAAGTCCGAAGCTGGTGTAGTAATCTCTCCAATGTCTCCAATTAAAAAGAGGTCTACCTGAGCGCAACCCAAGTCTCCAGGGACCAGTGAAGAACAAGTCTGCCACTGGGCATCTTTTCCCATCCAACTGTCCCTTCACGTGGGGTCCCTGCTATGGTTGCTTATTCTCCCTCAATTTCAAAACTTCAAATTTCCCAATGACAAAAGAAGGAAATATGTAGACTACAGCTGTGCACTATTTTCTGTGTGGTTCAATACATTTTTGGCTTCAGAGCATTTGTTTTTAAGACAAGTTAAAATGTAACTGCCTCAAAGCATTTAGTTTGCCAGCAGGATGCCTGTCTCTAGCTGACAGGACTGGATGCCTTGTGTTGTTTGGGTTTCTAACCAGGTTGTCTGACAGCAGGGTGCTTTTCAGTTTGATCAAGGACAATGGCTCTAGATCAACGCTTATCATTTGTCAGTCTTTCCTCTCAGATTGGAAAAAATCTCATGGTCACATTGGCTGTTGGTTCAGCTGAGCTTGGAGAGAGGCAAAAATGAATGCCTCTGGTTTGTAAGTTGCAGGGGGGTCTTCTGGTTTCAGTGTGGTGTTGTGGCCAAGGTCTATGTGATGGGTCAGGAAACCTGTGATCCAGTCCACCTTTACTATGCACTTGGAACATCTTGTAAATAAAATCATTTCACTGCACTAGGCCTTGGTTCAATCATCCCCAAAGTGAAGGAATAGAAGAAATCATCTTTAGGGCTTATTCCTGCTCAAAAATCTTGAATTACATGGAGACAGATCGGAATCTTCCATGTGAGGACCTATCAGATGAAACATGAGTGAACTGAAGTCTCCGAAGAAATTCCCATTACTGCTTTATTGATGGTTAATGATCACTATGCAAAATGAGTTAAGGATGAACCAATGAAAGTTAAAAGCAAATTCCAGCTCTTGTGGGGGAAGAGCTGAGATCCTGAGCATCCTGGCCACAAAGGGGTTAAGCCCCTTCAGATGAAGCAGAGAGGGGCAGTGAAGTCTGAGTCTGCACAGTCAGTAAGCAGAGTAAATAAGCCCCAGTGCTAAAGAAGACATATTTGCTGATTTCTCTGTTTTATACCAGAGATGAATTGCTTTGGATCCCCAGATGTTAATTGTAGCCAGAAAAAGGTCAGAACACTGTGATTGCATGATAGAGTCAGAAAAACACATGATTTGGAATTGAACAGACCTGGAGTCATTTCCAGTTGTGGTCTAACCATGCATCTTTTCTGAATCCAAATTCTGACATTAGTAAACTTGGGGATAATTATATCTTGCATGGGTTTTATGAGGATTAGAGATAATATATGGAAAATGTTTGGCACAAGGCAAACATTTGCTAAATGATACCCAATTTTATCATTGAGACATGAGGAAAGGGACAAGAATTTTAGCCCAAAGAGCAATGCAGAAACACTGCAGTTTTGGCAAACTCAGGACATCTGGGGATACTTTCAAATCTAAATGTGATTTTCCGAAGAAGTCCTCAACACAACCATATAAGGAGAGTGATGTTCTTAGGACCCATGGTGACAGCTATGGAAAGATGCACAGTCACATGTCTCTGAGTGTCCTTTGGGGGACTACAGAATATAGTGACTTCTATAGAAGAAACTTAGTAGTGGCAATTTAGTTGAAAATGAGGACCTAGGAACCTGCCTTGAAATTACGTTTGAACATAAGTTTATGAATGATTGAAAAATGTCAGTTGTGCTTTTCAAGGAATGGAAGACTTACAGCGTGGGAGGGATGGGGAGACAATGTCTCATCCTTACCACTCTGTGAAGTTCCCACTGCTGTCATAGAAAGCAAAGTATGAAAGCAAAATGTTGACCCATAAGAGTTTTAATGCTTCTTGGGACATAGAAATTTTAGCCAGGTCTCTCGCTTTATGGGTAAAGGCAAAAGTTAGCATGGAAAACAGACAAACAAAAAAACCTGTTGTCCAAATGTTAATTAGGATAAAGGGATAAATGTCTATAAAACCTGATGTTTGGTTTCAGTCTCCCAATACATATGCATATATGTACAATCACACACACACAGGCACACACACACATACTCATTAGAAATAGAACTAAAAGGCAACAGGGTTTCCATTGATTCTCCATTCAAATACTATTAATTTGATAAATATGATGACAAAGAATCTCCCCTTGACCAAACTCTAGTCAACCTCCCCTGAGTTCTTTTTTCAACTAGTTCCTGTACTTGGGTAAGTCCTCAAGAGCCGAGTTGTAGCACGAATCCTGTCATGTTGGTTTAGCCAAAATCTTCCATGCTCAATCTGATCACTCTTGATAATCTGACCAAATGTTTCATCCTTCTCCATCCTCCATCCACTCCATCCAAAATGATGTCTGATCACTTTGACCTTCCTTTAAGCAAGAATCTTATAGATCAATTTGGTAAGGAATTACATTGCCCTCTTCAGTAATTTTCCATCTCCAGATTCTCCACCTCCTCCCACATACCCCAAACCCCTGCCTAATTCTGCTCCTTGACTTGAAATTCCACTTTTCCTTGTTATAGTCAGAGTTGAGCCCAATCCCCTCTACTGCAAACCCCCATTGTAGTGGTCCCTGAATAAACTCTGCCTTATTCTTTTAACAAGCTCAGAATAGTTTTCCCCCCTCTAACAATGAACACCAAAAAAAGAAATAAGCTAAACTTCAAGGCAAAAGGGGGCAGAGAGTGGAAAGTAGCCTCTCTAAATACAGGTAAGTATAGTGACCAAAAAACCATGTTAAATGTAATAGGTTAAAGTAATCAAATATTTGCTAATTATATTTATAGAGGTTCCGAGACAGAAGTTAACAATTTTAACTTTCAATGAGCTCCAGTCCAATATGCAACGTAAGTGTATACTTTTATAGGGTTCTTGCGCCTTTTATAATGCTACTGCTAAGAAGGGAGGGAGCACTGGATGCGGGCACATTGTTCTACCTACTTAATAGGTAAGTGACCTTGAGCACCTGGGAAGATGCTTTGAGGCTTGGTAGCTTCATCTTTAATAGGAAGGTAATAATCCCTACCTCACTAGATTGCAGGGAAGATCAATTGAGTTAATGTAAGCAAAGGAGCTCTATAAACTTTAAGAGGCCCATACAAATGCTAATTGTAGCTATTTTCTTCTCTCTTAAGAATGCAGTTGGCCTTCTTGATGAAGCTCTTCAGAGAAAGGCAAAATTGACCCTGAGCTTTCAAATAAAAGCCCTTTTAAATAAAGTCTATAAATTACTGGAATTTTAAGGAAAAAAAAAAAGAATGGAAAACTTCCAAATTACCCAATTTCGAATATTCTGTCTATCCTCCTTCCTTCTGGTCTCACTGGCATCGCCTGCTGTTTCCAGAGTTTAGCCCCGGTCTCACCTCTTCCTGGCGGGAATTCTCCTTCTCCTTTCTTTCTCCCCCTCTCCCAATCCAAAACCTCCAAGAGAACCGGCTGGCTAGGCCATCCGGAGCAGGGACTTCCCGAAACACAACAATTACGAAACTCTACCAAGAAAAGCTTTGAGCTGATATTTAAGACAAAGTTTTCAACAATTATGTTGTAGAATTGACTGTAAGAGAACACATTTCTTTGACATACATCTTGTTTGGTGATAACAGAATGTCATTTCTAAAAGCAGACCAGGGGGCACCTGGATGGTTCAGTCAGTTAGGATTCTTGCTTTGGACTCAGGTCATGATCAGGATGGCCCCACCTCCTCGGGAATCTCTGTTCCGCAGGGAGCCTGCTTCTCCCTCTTCCTCTGCCCCACCTCCTGCTTGTCCTCTCCCTCTATAAATACATAAATAAAGTCTTAAAATAAATAAATAAAAGCATACCAATATCTTAAAATTGGAGACATGCAGGAAAATGGCTGATGGTACCAGGTAAGAACCTGAGCAGTGGGACAGGACTAGGGATGCTGGGCCCCCCACCGCTGACCTGCAGCTACTACTTCCTTCCATACAGTTAGGCTAATGTGGGCTCCATTATAGCCAGGGCAGTGGATTCAGGGGGGCTATGTGAAATTCCTTGATTCTTAAATATTACCAATGATGTACAAGAAAAAGAGGTAAAGACCTAACACTGCTGGGACCACAGAAAAGACACTGGGAAGACATCATAGACTTATGTTTCTGTCAGAACTAAAGAATAAAAATTCATCAGTCCAGATCCAGTCTCACCATCAAGTATTGAAAGAATTCACAGTGATGAGGGAGCAGGAGGCTGGCTGAGGACAAAGCAAGAGCTGGCGCCTTGCACCCCCCCCTTCCATCCGCTCCCCTCCATAGGTGTAGCATTCCTCAGGCACCCCTGACTGCCATAAAATGATAAATAGTTAACTTGCTCAGATCACAATCCTACAAGACAGGAGTCTCCCTTGGTTTACAAATGTCCTTGAGATTACAACAAAGAAGTAACCTTATCAATAGCCCAATTTCCAAAGACACAGAACTCAGTTCCTCAAGCCTAATGTCACCCTCCCCTCCATGAAAAACTGAAGGAGGTGGAGGTAGAAGGAAAAGTAAATAAAGTTAAGTTTCTTCTAAACCTAAATCTCATTAACAAGGATGCTTGATAGCAGGAATGTAACATTCCACCAGGAGACTCCAATTGTCTTTACTTGATAGCAACTAAGCCTTCAATATCCTGATAGTATTCTTTGCCCCAATAACCCTTCTGAACACCCCTTTGTCCTCACCTACCCAACTCCTGTGTATATAACCAACCACCCCTCGCAACCCGGGGCAGCCGCATCTCCGCCTGCCCACGGGCCCTGTCCCCGTGCTTTAATAAACCACCATTTTGCACCAACGACGTCTTAAGAATTCTTTCTTTAGTTGTCGGCTCCGAACCTCCTCACCCCACCGAACCTGACTTAGGTTCTGGGACTTCATCAACAGCACGTGCCTTACTGAAGGTGTGGGAAGAACAGCAGCTTTGGGCTTTCAGGGTCACTTGATATTATTTTATGTGCACATTTACATTGTTAAACAACAAAAATTCACCTGAGTAAATTTTAAAGATCTAATTGGCTTTATTAATTGATTCATGAATTAGGCAGCAATCCATTGAGGTGCAAAAAAGAAAAGGTTTTCAAAGGCAGAGAGGGTGAAAAAGGGAAAAGATTAGCAAAGAAGGCATTGTTTTTGGCAAGGTGGCCCTCCTAAGGGGAATGAAAAGGGTCTGTCAGTAAATATCCTAGTGCCCACCAGGAAATTCCAGGCTGGCTTTTTAAAGGTTACAATCCTGTGGGGGTTGAAACCGCAGTTAGGTGTCAAGTTTGGGTTTGCTGATGTGGGGCCTTGACATAAGTGCCTCCATTTGGGCTGGGGTTTTCTTTGTAACAATGTTGATTCATTTATTCCACAAATATAATACGCGTTGGGTCACTGTAGATTTCTGAAAAGATTGCTGGGCAAAATGTAGAGAGGAGTGAGATAACACCTGGGCTTTAAGTAACATATAATTTAAATAGAAAGACAAAGCACACACCGTGAAAACAAATTATATTATGAGACTTATAATGATATAAGTCTATATAGTACAGCAATTAGTAGTACAGGCTATGGAGTCAAATGGACATGATACCAGATCCTGGCTCTTCCTAGTTCTTTGTGATCTTGGCAAACAACTTATCCTTAGTCTTCTCAACTGTGGATTAGGAACAGTAATGGAATCTACCCCATTAGAATGCTGTGAGCATTAAATGAGATAACACATGTAAGGTTCTTAGTTTACAACTTAGTGTCCAGCACCCAGTTGATAAAATATGCCCAAACAATAATAAAATTGGTAACAATAATAATAATGTTGGAAGTGAGCCAACAACTCAGACGTCACAATGCAGCAAGTGATGATCATGTGAGCAGCACTAGTGTGAGTTGGACTTCTGGTGCTTAAGGGGGGCTGTGTGGACAAGAAGCACTGGCATATTCTGGGACCCTGTTAGAAATGCAGGCGTTCAGGGACACCTGGGTGGCTCAGCTGGTTAAGTGGCTGCCTTCGGCTCAGGTCATGATCCCAGCGTCCTGGAATCAAGTCCCGCATCGGGCTCCTTGCTCAGCGGGGAGCCTGCTTCTCTCTCTGCCTCTGCCTACCACTCTGTCTGCTTGTGCTCACTCTCACTCCTCTCTCTCTCTGACAAATAAATTAAAAAATCTTAAAAAAAAAAAAAAAAGAAAAGAAATGCAGGCGTTCAGGCCCCACTCCAGAAGCATCAGAATCTGTGTTTTATTGGGCACTTTTCTCAGGTGATCTGCATGCATATTAAAGTTTGAGGATCATGTTAGAAGATACCAGAGGAAGAGGGATCAAGTATACTGGAGACAAACAGAAGCCTCCAGGATGAGACAAGATGGATGAGATCACACGTTTTCAAACTTTTTGGTCTCAGAACCCCTTCATGGTCTTAAAAACTATTGAGAAATCAAAGATCTTTATTTCATGTTTTGCTTATCTGTTTAGTGTCTAACAATAAAAGACAGCTGGATTCTCATACGTGCTTCAATATTCAATCTATTATACTATATTTTTTGTTTGAAGTATAGGAAGAAAATTTGGCTTCATTCAAATATGTAACTTGGACAGGTAGGAGTATTTTAATATTCTTTTCAGCTAATTGTGAATATTCTCTTTTGCTCCTTCCCCTGTAAAATTCTCTAAGAGGCCGTTTCTTAAATTTGTGAAATATCTAATGAGGCATTATTCGGAAGACTTGGATAACTCAGTGAATGAATATTTTCTGGGTGACCAATGCATGCTGCTACAACCGGAATGTAGGTGAAAAATCCATTCAAAGCAGACTAAGGGATTTTTATAGATCAGTATGAATATAGGCTGGTGGTTTCTAGCCTGTATGGACTAATGGATTTTAGTGTGCCAGTCCCAGAACTTCATTACCCAAGGAGTTTTCCTCTAGCAGAAGACATTTTCATGTACTTCCTGTTTCTTTACATAGAAAAATAAAAAGAAAGAAATGTACTTAAGTGTCAAAATTAGTCAAATTAAGGGCATTCCTTAAGTGAAACAATGTACAATGGTGAGGCAATGGTAACTATTAAGTTACCATTGTCCTGATGGGACCACAGTCCTGATTAAGGCTAGGTATCTGTCATTGCTTTTGCACCATCATGAAAATATTAACACAGTGCAAAATGTAAATAAGATCTCAGCATTATTATAAAAATAGTTTTGACCTCCCAGATGGCCTTGAAAGGATTATGGGAACCATAAGAATCTTTGGACCCTATTTTGAGAACCATTGTATTAGAAGACTGGAAGACAAGGGTTAGGTGAGAGGTTAGGGGACATAGAGGGGCATATTAGAAAACGGAATTACACCAGTGGATGTCTGGAAATAGGCTGAGCAAAGTGGGTTCGAACAGGCTACATGAAGCAGAGCTCATCCAACTCAGAAACTGCTGCTTGATCTGCTTTATTTTGTCCCTAAATACAGAGGTATATACAGAAAAGACAATGTAGTTTTAGCTTGCTTTAGTGAACCAGCCCCTGTGAAGCAGTCTCTACTTCAACTGTTCTGCATTTTGCTAAGTGAACCTGAAAATCTGGACAATTGTTTAAAATTCAAAATTCAAAGACAAACATGGATAAATCTCTTCTGACATTATGTTTACTGAAGAAATTTCACTTTTTTTAAAGAGGGAGATATAATGTATTATTTTTGTTATTTTTTAAAGATTTATTTATTTATTTATTGGGAGAGAGAAAAAGAGAGAGTGTGTGTGTGTATGTGAGTAGGGGGGTAGGAACAGAGGGAGAGGGACAGAGAGAATCTCAAGCAGATTCCATGTTGATCATGGAACCCCACTTAGGGCTTGATCTCATGACCCTGAGACTGTGAACTGAGCTGAAATCAAAAGTTGGATGTTTAACCAACTGAGCCACCTGGGTGCTCCCTTTTTGTATTTTTAAAGCAAACTGCCACCTCAATTTTATAATTCTATATGGATTACACACACCTCCAAAACCCAAGGGATTAGGAATATGATTAGTAATTTTTATTTTATATACTTCATAGAAAATGCCTATAGTTTGGAAAACATATGGTGTTAGATCCAAGATTGAAAGTCACCTTGATTTCTAAATGTATAATTATCATCCTGTATTCAAAGGTTTATACTGTTGACCATGGGGGGCAAAATAGTAGACAAAAACACAAATACTAGTGGCTTGGTTTTTCTGTCCCAAAATTTTACCCAAAGATCAGAAGATACTCTAAAAACCAAAAAATGAAAGCTAGCTTTTTAAAGAGTCTACCTGAAGGCTAGGAGTTACCCATTGACCTTGATGAGTACCTATGAGACCTGTCATATGTAGACTAGCAATCAGGATAAAGATATAGAAGGCCGAGGAGCTGAGGGTCCCTGGTCTCTCTCACTCTAAGGCTGTGGCCATTGTTCACTGTAGCCTCTAATCCAAGCTCTCTAAGAACCAGATGTAGTACATCTTGATCTCCCCTGCTCCTCCACCAGCCAAACTCTGCAACTCAAACTCACATCAGCACCTGAATTATCTGTGTGATTAGTCCTGAGCCGTCTGGCTTGATAGCTACTCCGGAAAGTGTGTTACTTGGAGAAATGTACAGTGAGGCGTCTTCTCATCCAGATGAGGCTTTCATAGCTTACGCCTGGGGCCGCTCTCATTTTCTCTGAAATAGACTTTAAGAGATGCTTGGCTGCTTAAAATCATTAGTGAAAATAACTCACAGGAGGACTTTAGAGCTAACATAGCTGAACGTGCCATTAGAGCCCTATTCAAAACCCTGTTCCATGTGCTTTTTATTTCCCAACCTGACTTAGGTGTTTTACCCCTCATTTTCAGTGGGATATAAAAAAATTGATCTTTTCTCACATTATAAAATCAATGTTTACCTATTTTAGATATTTTGTAAAATTACCCAAAAAGGAAGAAAAATTAAATGACCTCCTTTTCTCCTAACAGAAATTACTCGAAATTTGGAAACGTGACATAAATATGGGTGGCACATGCTTTCAACGTCAGATGAGAGCAATGGCCCACCCAAGGATTCTATAGAACCAAGAAAAGTATAATGTGAAGCACTATATAATTTCAATCTCTTTTTTTTTTCTTTTTTTTTTAAAAGATTTTATTTATTTACTTGACAGACAGAGATCACAAGTATGCAGAGAGGGTAGGCAAAGAGAGAGAGAGAGAGAGAGAGAGACAGAAGCAGGCCCCCTGCTGAGCAGAGAGCCTGATGAGGGACTCCATCCCAGGACCCTGGGATCATGACCTGAGCCAAAGGTAGTGGCTTAACCCACTGAGTTAAGGCACTCTATAATTTCAATTTCTAATAGCCATATGAAAAAACTAAAAACACACAGGTAAAATTTATTTTTATAATATAATTTATTTAACCCCATAGATCCAAAATATTATGTTTTTTTATGTAATCCATATAAGAAATTATTAATGAGATGTTTTATATTATTTTATTGTACTAACTCTTTGAAACCTGGCATGTGTTGTGTACTTGGAACACATCTCAGTTTGGGCTGACTTATTTCAAGTGTTCGAAAGCCACATGCGACTACTAGCCACCATATTGAACAACAATAGATCAAGGAAAAGTTACTTTGTTTAACTCACTGTTTACTTTTGGT
The DNA here is from genome assembly GCF_011764305.1 of Mustela putorius furo. Taxonomy (NCBI): domain Eukaryota; kingdom Metazoa; phylum Chordata; class Mammalia; order Carnivora; family Mustelidae; genus Mustela; species Mustela putorius. The sequence continues at coordinate 2,836,062 of NW_025422118.1, forward strand.
TAAGGTTCCCAGTCTTAGTGAAATCATAGGCCAACTCATAGATTTTTTGTTCAGTTGAGATCCAAATAATTTCTGTCCCATAGGAAAGATAACATCACCGGCCATATTGTGTTGTAAAATATTAACCAGTTCTGTCTTGAGCCAGGTGATTATATCCTACATTCTTTTATTACATTTCCAAAAATGTCTTAAACATTCTTCTTAGACATTTCTCTGAACCAGTCTTAATATCTTACTGGTTCCCTCGTTATTTCATGAATTGAACACAGTGTTGTTTGTGTGGTTCATTTTATATTTTTATGAGTCATGAATTTTACCTTATTGAAAATCCTACTTTAGTAATTCCACTACCCAGAGCCACTATTAATGTGTTGTTGTCTTTTATTCTGTCTGTAGATCTAACTATATAATATACATTTCATGTACAAATCTCCATCATCTCACTTTCTGCCTATGTAAGTACTAAAAACACTGCATTAAGTAAGCATATATCCATTTTGCTTGTCTGAGACCCAAGAATTTCATATATATGTTCAAGATTTTTGATATACCCATTACCAAAGTATCCTTCTGAAATGCTTTATCACAAACATTCTTATTACCAGGTTCTAAAAGTGCCTGATTCTTTACTGTCTAGAAAGCTCTTTGCAAGATTGCTAATATCTGTTCTTGTCCTAGTTTTAGTGGGAAATAATTGATATATGTGGTTGTGGAGCTCTCCCTTTTTTAATCTAGAATTAATTTAACTTATTAGACTGATTATAATTTTCAGAACAGCAAGTAAAATGTTCATAATAATAATAGTACTAGTAAAAAGAAGCCTTCTTGGTTTTATGTCTGACTTAGGAATAATACCATTAACATTCTTGTCATGTGGTGAGATACATGCATTGTTTTATGATTCTTTTTTTTTTTTAAATCATCTAAGGATATACTTCTCTACTCTTGTTTTAATATACTATTTTAAAAAATTGGAATGAAATTTGAACTCTATCAAATACATACTTTTCCTTTGATGTATGAGGATTATACGTTATGTTCATAGGTATTCTAATATTTAATTAGCCATATGTTCTTATATTAAGTCTTACTTGATAAAGTATATTATTCTTCTGATACATTGATTTCCTGATGTTAATATACTAGAATATACTGAGAAATTTAATATGCTATTATTTTTAATATGTTTGGCATCTATATTTATAAGTGGTATAAGTAACATAAATGTTCTATTTTTAAAACAATTTAATCAGATTTTAATATCAGAATCATACTAACTGAAATGAAATTTAAAATCTTTCTTTTGAAAAAATATTTCTTTGGAATCTTTAGGCACCATTTAAAAAAATTTTTTTAAGATTATTTATTTATTTGAGTGTGGGGTGGGGAGAGAGCAAAGGGAGAGGGAGAAGCAGACTCTACTGAGCAGGAAGCCACACATGGTCTTGATCCCAGGACCTCAAGATCATGACCTGAGCCGAAGGCAAATGCTTAACTGACTAAGCCACCCAGGTGCCCATTTAGGAACCATTTAAATGGTAATAGGTAAATAGTAGAGATTGTCTATTTCCTGAACATTTGAAATAGCTGTCTTGTAAAGCCCACTGATATAAAACTTCAAAAATTTCCTTCACATTTTTGGTCTATTTCGATTTCCTTCCTGTACCTGAGTCATATAAAAGCCTAAATATAGTTAAATTTTATCAAGATTTCTAATTTGAATACAATATCATGTGTGTATATCTATATCTATATCTATAAATATATGTATAAAATATTTATGTAAACATAACTATGTATATACATATAAAACTGTTTATGTATATATGTGTGTGTATATAAACATATTATATATATAAATATATTTTATAATACTTCTATATCTCTATCTTCTTTCTTATTTTTCAAATTAAATTATCCAGAGATTTGTTATTTTTATGTGATAGAATATCTACTTTTCATCAAAATGGATTCGTTTTTAGATTTTCTCTGATTTCACTTTTTCAATTCTCTCTCCTTCTGAGGACATGAGGAAGCCACTGAAGAGTTTTTAGCAGGAGAGCAGCCGGCGGAGGCTTGTGCTTTGAAAGATCACTCTGTCCTCTGTGGGGCCATGGGCGGGAAGAACAGCGCAGGCAGCTGGACTCTCAGCCCCACTGTGACCTCCTGGGCCCAGCAGTAGGGCAGGAGAGACTCCGGGTTAGGATGTGGGCCAGACCAGGAGGAGAACTGACTCAGCTGTTGTATAAAGCTTTCCTGATGGGAAGTTGAAGAATGGGAAGACCCAGGATTAGAGGATTTTTGCCTAATGATTTAGTCCAAGCTCAATGTCCTAGATGTACACAGCAAAACAGACACTTTTCTGAATAAGATGAGGCAGACATAGTGGCTTGGTGGGGGAAGAAGTTAGCCGAGATCTCGGATTAAGAGACCAACACCTCTACCTCACCATAAGGGCGCTGGGGTATAAGTAACAGGACTGTCACAGAAGGTCATACAGTCTGTGCAAGGACAACCCCAATGAGCCTGATTCACACGAAGTTCTGTGGCAGTTCTGGGGATACCCCTGGTCTGGAAATCTGTATAGGACATCGGTCCCAGCGAGAGGCACAGCAGGCAGAAACCTGTACATAATCAACTGGGTCAGCTTGGTGAGGTTATGCGGAAAGCTGCAGATCAAAAGGTATCTGGCTCTCCTGGGTTTGCCCCAGGAACAGGGTCCCACCGAACTGAGACTAACTGCAGACTTCAGCTGCAGTCATCGTGTCTATGGTACTCTCGGGCCTGTGGTAGGCCAGGAAGTGGGTTCAGCCCTTAAACTGGAGTGAAAGGGGCCCTGACTGACAGCAGTGAGAGGGAGGAGAGGAGGCCACTTTCCTCAAGACCGTGCTCTTTCCTACCTCAACAAGCCTCGTGCCTTTTCCTTCTTCCTGTCTCTCCTTCCTTGCTTCGCGCTGCCTCTCCCACTCATCCTTCTCCGTTGTTCGTGTCTTCCTCGGAATTCTGACGGCCCATGCTCTGTGGTTGTCTCTTGGTGCTAATGGAGTCGTCCAGCTCAGGTTCCCACCCCCCTGAGAAGGAACGCCAAGCTGATGTGCCCCTGCGTTCGAGAACAGGGCTACCCAGAGACTCGTTTCAAGACATTTGTCTGCCACAGAACAATGGCATCTGCCGCTGAGAAGAAATTAAAGTTACCGCTAAGTAGAGCAGCACAGTGCATAATGGTCTTGAACCCGGGAGGGGGTTTGACGGTGACGGCTGGGAAGCTAGGACTGATAAGGTCGTCACCCGTATTGCCTGCAATCCCAAAGCAGCTGGCTGGGCAGCTGCCATGGAGTCTGGCAGGCTCCACGCTGCTGGACGCCGAACAGCACACTCAGGTGTTGGGGGAAATCCAAAAAGGCAGGAAACAGCTTGACCAGGACCAGCTCTCCCTGCATATCAAAGTGGGGCTGCTAAAAGAAAAATCTGGGAAGGGACAATATTGAGGACAGGGGAATAGTTTGACCAAACTGGCTGCAGTGAGATCAAAAACAGGATGTGGATAGGATGTGACAACCCTTCCCATTAAAACAGGACCCTTGTCAAGTGAAATAACCCTCATGAATTGGCTAAAAACCCCACAGCAGGGCAACTGACCTCTTTGGTCACTTGGCAGTCACAGAAGCTAAAAACGAGTACTAATTAAATTTTAAAATAAGACAAAAACCATTGTGAGTAACAAACATGATTATTTCTCTGAAGCAAAGGCTTCTATTTTTCCCTTCGATGACCTTGGAACAATGAGTTACTGAGTTTCCTCTGCAGAGGATCAGCCGTGAAACTCCAGACTCTTCCGACGCAGCCCTGTTCCTTCCAGGCCTCCAGTCAGGGTGGAAAGGCTCTGAGGCTCATGGGCTCGGGCACCAAACCATGCTTTAGGAGGAAGTGCAAAATCCAAGTCTGAATGTCAGTTTCCCCACCTATTAGCTCTGTGATTTTGGTCTAATCATTTACTCACCATGAGATCATTTTGTTTGTTTTAAAAGATAAGAACAATGGCATATATCTCATGAGGCTTATGTGAGGGTTAATTGAAAAAAATCTAGGTAAACGCACGCTGCCCAGTGCCCAGACAATTTCAGGGGGTCAGTAAACATTAATTGATTTCATCTTCTCTATCAAAAATCTCTATGTCCCCAGAAACTAACACAGCACTTGGAATACAGCATAGATTTAATACATGGGTGTGTGGCTTAGCAGACTGAATGATATGAGCCATGTTCTTTAACAAACCATGACAGTTTCTGAATGTGCTGTGATTATTTAGTCTGCTAGGAAAACAAGAATGCACAACTGAAGTTTGCTTATTCACTCAAAAATATATCTCAGTTTTGTCTGCTTTGCATTACACACTGGGTCAGGTTTTGGAGATGCGGTGGTGAGAAAGATAAACATGGTCTTTACCTACGTCACTCAGGATGCTTTTGTTTCCATGTAACAGAACGCCCAGCACCAAGTGACTTAAATAATAAAAAGGGATTATTGCATTACGTAACTGGAAAAGCTGAAGGAAACTCCAGCCTCAGGGGTGGTTTGATTCAACAACCCACTCAGGTCACTGGGGGCTCTGTTTCTTTCCGTCTCTGCCTTCTGCAGCATCTGCTGTACAATAAGGCTGGTTGCTGTCAAGCCGGTAAGATGGCCGCCAAGATTCCATGCTTTCTCTCCCATATACAGAGGTTTCTATGTTCTGGAGGCTCTCTGTCAATCTCTTTTTGTGTCTCACTGGTGTTAATTGAGTCATACATATCCCTGAATATTCAACAGAAGAGATTGGATCATGCTGATTGGTTGAGGCCTGAGCCACAGGCCCTACTCAGAAGCTGGGGCATTAGTCATCCAAAGACAAAGCCCATGAGCTGAGAGCAAGTACTAGAGACATCCAGTAAGTCAGGGAGAGCACAGAGGGAAGAGGACCGTTGCCGGCGGTTAACAACCCCTGGAGTCATGCTAGTGTTGCCACAGAACTTCCAGTTAGGCTTGGCAACTTGGAAAAATTGATGTTTCAAGAACAAAAATTAAAATTTCTGTGCCGCTTTCCTGAGGAGAAATGTGTATCAAGAATGAATAATGTCACTTCACATGTAATTATAGGGTCATTTAGTAAATTAAATAGCTAATACATGGTGTTAGGCACTGTGAGATGTACAGAAAAATGCACAATTAAAGCGACAATGATTAAGAAGCCAACCATACAATAGACAAAATATTTTATTCACTTTTGAAATGGCAAATAGCCATGTGGTATAGGCCCAGTGAATGGAGCCAACTTTCATTTGTGTAGAAGTATGAGTTTCAAATTTTGATGTGCCTAAGGCAGATTTTTAACCCAGCAATTTGCTTCCGTGATCTGAGATGGAGCCCAGGAGCCTTATTTTAATTTATTTACTTATTTACTTATTGATTTATTTATTTTTAGCCAGCACCTCAATGATTGCAGTACGAAGAGGACCGTACTGCAGACACCATGGCCTACTGTGGGCAGACAGAGCTCCATGAAGCAAACTGTAGAAGGCATAGAATAGTTTTGTGTGGGGAATGTCAGTAGAGTTCTCAGGGATCTGTGAAGCGCACATAGGTCTCGGTTTCTTTGTTATTCATTGCAAAATGCCCAGCACTTCGAACAGTGTCCTGTCCAGACTGGACACTTGAAATGGTAAAGAATGAATGAGTTTACCAGTGGTCTTTTTCATGTTGGAATGGAGTGAAGAGATAGCAGAAGTAGGAAGATGAGTTCATTGTCATGGTCTTTGCACAACATAAAATGGCCTTCACCTAGAGTACACAAAAAGAAAGGACAAAGTTACTATCCAAAAGCCCTTCACCAAATGCTATGGTTACTCTGCAGATAACTTATACTACATAGAAAAGTTGGCAGAATGTTTTAATTTATTTAAAGAAAGTGTGAATGGATGAGATAAAGAAAACCAGGCTCTCCCATTAGAAATGTTACCATATTTCACTCTGTGTTGATGTAAGAGGGGAAAGAAAATTAGACGGGAAGACAGGAGACCCGTATCAGCTTTGCTTCTGAGCAGCTTGAGGAAAGACCTAGAGGAAATCCCTTCCCTTCTTAGGACCAATTTCCTCGTTGATAGAATGAAGAGGTTGAACCAGATAATCTCCGACATCCTTTGTCGCTATGATGGAACATCACTGCATGTACCTTGATGAGAACTATATTGTAAATTTAATTTACTCTTTAAACTGTTAAAATAACTATGGCTAAAAACCAAAATGCATATTGTACTCCGTGTGGGAGTAATGGTGTGCTTTCTAATTATCTGCCCAAGCAATGTAACCATAGTTAAATTTATGATGAGAATAGCACATCCATTGGGCTGATCAGGTTGTAGTAAATTAAAACTTACAGCTGCCCTTTATATTAATTTAAAGGCAACCCTCTGCCACCAGCTAGAGGAGTCTTATCAGCATATGAATGAGGTACATTAACACAACAAAAGTTGTATTACATAATGTCAAAGTCCGGAGCTAGACATCTAACCTTGTAAACACTGCACTTGTATCTAAGGAGAAATTCATGTTTATGATCCCTGGCACTGGCCCAACTTCTCTCTCTGTATGTGAATTCAGAGGGACAGAGAAAGACCAGGGCAACTTTCCTTCTCTTTCAGCAGAGCTGCAGGCACTGGGTGCTGGCATGGGTGTCAAGGCCAAATTAATCTTTAAATATCTAGACCAACTCATTGGTCATTTGAAGGTTATGGTTTCCTTAGAGAAAGACTGTCCCTCTAAAAAAAAAATGAATAAATGAATAAATTATTTTATTACAGGTAAATTCCCAAGTGTATTTTAAATATGACTCAATATTTAGAAACTTTAATTCCAAATTTTCAGAGATGGATTACCTAACTAACAATAAACGCTAACTTTCTGAGCGCCCACAAGCTCATAGGACCTGTATTAATAATGTTACTAAAATTCCTTCTAATCCTTCTAATTAACCTGCAAGATAGGTATCACCTCCTATCTATAGGTAAAGCTCAAGGAGTTTAAGTCACTTGCCTAAGGTTAAACACAAGTAAGGATTCAAAACATCCATTTGACTTCAAGACACAGAATCATTTTAGTAAAAGCTTGTACTTGAAAAGAGAGAGAGAGAGAGAGAATTCACAGCACTCTTTGACATTCCTGTCCATTTCCTGAATCATTCCTAATTGTAAATGAAATAAGTGGCTTTCCACTGCTTCCAAGTCTACTGCATATTTTCTTTGTTTTCACTGTGAGTAGCTATGGTTAGTGATGTACATCTTTGGACAGTAAACAAAGGTGTCATAGCCTGGAAATTTTCAAGACAAAGAGTTCTAGCATTTTCAAGGACTTTTTTATAATTAAAAATTTTTGTATATTGAATGCTTTTGTAATGCTTAAAAAAATCTAAGACTTACTAATTCAGTGTAGTACTTTTAAATTATGTCTAATATCTATGCAATAAACCCACTCTATATAAAAACTCTCTATAGCAGACTGCTCATTGGAAATAGAGTGTACTTTGTCTAAGTGACTTGGATTAAAATAGTGGTTTGATAACTTAGCTATAGACCTACATACAAGTGAAAATACAAAACAATCAAACAAGAGAAAGGTAAATTGTAACAACCTGTAATACCTTCTCCACAATTCTCAAATCCAAAGAATCCTGGAAAAAAAATGAGTGTAGGTTAATTTAAGTTAAAAAAAATGAACAAATAAAAATATTCATATATTTTACAGAAAAACACATTTAATGGATTTGAAGATAAGTACTGCCCCCAGGTCCCTTTGGGACAGTTATGAACTATAGAGTACATACACACAGTGTCCTTCCAAAAGCTACATTCACTAGGGATAACCTGTGCAACCATTAAGATGTTGCAGAAAAGATGGCTTGTGACTTCCAAGAATAGGTTGTAAGAAACGTTACTGTTCTGTGCTATACTTTCATCTTTCTTATATTACTCACTCAGTGGAAAGCCAGTTGCCTGGTCATGAGACATGCAAGCCACAGTATGGAGGTTCACATGGTAAAAAAGAGGTCTCTTGCTAACTGCCATGTGAGGAAGCCATCTTGAAAGTGTATCCTTGGGGCACCTGGGTGGCTTAGTGGGTTAAGCCTCTGCCTTTAGCTCAGGTTATGATCTCAGGGTCCTGGGATCGAGCCCTGAATTGGGCTTTCTACTCACAGGGAGCCTACTTCCTCCTCTCTCTCTCTGCCTGCCTCTCTACCTGCTTGTGATATCTGCCTCTCAAATAAATTAAAAAAAAAAAATAAAATAAAATCTTAAAAAAAAGAAAGAAAGTGTATCCTTCAATCCTAGTCAAGCCCTCAGATAATTGTTGCCCCAGCTAACATCTTGGCTGCAATTTCATGAAAGACATAGAGCCAGAAACACCTTGCTGAACTGTTTCCAACTTTTTGACCTGCAGAAATTGTGTGGGATAATAAACTTTCTTTTTTTTTTTTTTTGGGATAATAAAGTTTTATCGTGACTTAAACCATTAAGTTTTGGATCAATAACAAGAACACCTGTTCTTATCCAATTGCTGCAAATCACTTGATTCCAAGATTAAAAAGAAGAAGTAAACTAATCAGGTTAAAGAATAAAATACTTGGAATATGCTGTTTAGGAAGAAACTTTCCAATTTCTTTTGCATGAGACAGAATAGCTACTAGTGGACCAGCCAGGAAGAGCAAATTCATTTGCTCCACTGTGTCCTTACTGATGTAAGCAGGACATCTTTCTATACAATTAGCTCTTGACTTCACTTGACTTTTTTTTGCTGCAGATTTCTCATTTTCTACAAATGAGGGATAAAGTTAAGGATAATTAGATTATTCGGTTCAAATCAGGAAACACACCATAATTGAAAGGTGGAAAATCTGTTTGTTTTAATTTAAGCAAACCTTCACCATTCAGATGAAGCCAAGCCACTATAAATGCCTTCTGTTTTTCTGGAAAGCTAGAGAAAATACTTATGGCATAAAAGAAACCAAAAAAGTAAAGGAGAAGACACCTTCTTAATTAAACTTTAGCTACATGTAATTTACTATAATCTGTCTAATTTTCTATGCTATTAGTAAGTTCTGTTTTAATATAATATGACAGCTTTTTCTCACTTCCAAGCAGCAGGCAAAAATGTGAAGGTAAAAATATAATGTTACATTCTTTAAAGAAAATCCAATATCCATTGTAGCACAATGCAATAACAAAAGAGTCATGTAACTATCTTCTTTAAAAGTACCATACCAAAATTGGTCATTCCTTGAGCAAATAAAACTCATAATAATGTTGCCTCAAATCCTTTTGGAACAGGAAAGAACATCCGCACTTATATAATTGTATGTAATTTTATATATTTTTATATAATATATATTCTTTAAAAGTTTATTAGTTAGCCAGTGCTATGTAACAAATCGCCCTAAAAACCTAACAATTTACAACAACAAACATTTTTATTCTCATAATTTTTGTGGGTCAGAAATTTAGGGTGGTTCTGGCTCAGACTCTCTCATGAAGTCATTAACAAGATGTCAGCTAGAGCTGGAGTTCTCTGAAGACCTGACTGGCACTTGAGGACTTGTTTTCTTCTTTTTCTTTGGTTGTTGTTGTGTTTAGTTTTGTTTTGTTTTAAAGTAAGCTCTAGGCCCAACATTGGGCTTCAACTTACAACCCCAAGATCAAGAGTCACCTGCTCTACTGACTGAGCCAGCCAGGCACTCCTGAGGATTGGTTTGCAAGATGGTTCACTCACTTGACTGTTGGCAGGAGGGCTTGCTTCCTTGATCACAGACCTCTCCATGGGACTGCTTGAGTGCCTTCATGACATGGTGGCTGGCTTTCTTTAGAGCAAGTGATCCAAGCCAGACTGTAAGCAGGGGACTGCAATTTCTTATCTGACCTCTTCTCATAAAGTCACACATGAGTGAGGTAAAGCTAAGTGTGTTGGATAGACCAGAGGCTTCCTCATGGGTCGTTTCCTGATGAAATGATATGCCCAGGACTGGAGACACCTGCTTGAGCGTGGAAGAGGATACAAAACTCTTCTCTGTTTTCTGCAAAGCTTCTTCCTTATCAACCAATCTTAAAGCTTAATCTGTCACATTCAAAGACTCATTTCTTTCACCTAAGGAGAATTATCATTAAAATGGACTAACCCCTTGTGTTAATATACTTATTTAGGTCTTATTCTGTCCAGTAGCTAGTTGAAAGGAAAGGCACAAAGCAAGCTTCTTTGATGAGGAAGTGGACGCAACTGATGACAAAACATGGGTCTCAGAGGGTTGTTGAGGAAAACATTACAGCACTTTGGGTTCCTAGGACACAGGGAATGCAAAAGGAAGGTGGGACAGAGAGTGCTAAAGTGGAAAAAAATGTTTCCACCTCTGAAGCTGCTTCGATGATAAAAAAGAGGTGTGTGGGAACTCTGTGGACCCCTGGAACCTGGACTGCTACTCTGGTCTGGAGTCATCAGAGTGATCACCTTGTCCCTTGCTATATCTGTTACACTGAAACACTTGTTAAAAGTTGGAGTGCAGATTCCTGACTCAGATGCTATCAGATTATACCTTTAAAAGCTGACGTTTCTAGGGAGCTAAACCAACTCAGTAGCTGCGCTACCAATCTATACGTAAAGCGCTCTTACCAAGCTTACACACCACCACATCACTGCCTGCTTTTCCTTGCCTCTGACCTCTATTGTTTGCACCTGAACATAATATTTTTCCTAGTCTATGATCATCAGCTTTGTTCACTGACTCAGCAGTGAATGTGTATGTTTGTTCCAGTCATGATGGGAGACCAAAGAGAGAAAAGAAATGGCTGCCAAAGGGAAACAAAGGTTTTCTAAAGAGGTACATTTCTAGATGTAACAAACATGCCCCCAAATTAGTGCCTTTTCAAATGACCTTTCTCCTAAATTTTGAAAGAGGAATCTAGATTGGACTGTTCCAATAAATTCTTGTTTGTTTTTGGGAAATATTATTTAACCCCTCACTCTCTTATGTCTGCCCAAATTCTTGGACATGGGGTATGATGAGACCAGTGCCTATAACATGGTGGCAGCCTAAGGAAAGGGGAAGCCAGCAGAAACAGACAGTAACAAGATTCTAGGATAGGTAGCACTAAGCCTGTCTTTTTTTTTTTTTTTTAATCTTATTTATTTGTTTGACAGACAGATCACAAGTAGGCACAGAGGCTGGCAGAGAGAGAGAGAGAGAGGAGGAAGCTCCTTCTAGGATCGAGCCCCGATGCGGGGCTCGATCCCAGGACCCTGGGACCATGACCTGAGCTGAAGTTAGAGGCTTTAACCCACTGAGCCACCCAGGTGCCCCAAGCCTGTCTTTTATTAATACTCATCATGTGCTGTTATTAAGTCTTTAGTAAAACCGTGTTAGATGCTGAGGGCTTTCTGGCACTACTTTTCCTCTCAGGCCAGTGTAGCCATACCAGCATTGGCAAAAGAGCATGGTGGTCTCAGAGGCACAGATCAGCATGACAATTGCCATGGGAAATCTTTCCTACCTGCTCTCTCCAAATATTAAAAGGCTAGTAAATCTTGAAAGGAGAAAGCTAAATACTTTGCTGGGAAATGCTATGAAAGCAAGCAGCTATCTGGGGTTGGCACCATTATTTGAGTAACTGTCTGAAAACATCCTTGTGATTTTGGTTTCCAAAAAGTCTGGATAAACTAGAAATGGCTACAAAGAAAAACCAATCTGTGACTGACCAATGAAAGAAAGAAACTGGGTCTGAGATCCATAAATCTAAAGAGTTGTCAGGAAAATCCCAATCAATTTTTAAGCCTGGAGGTTGCATCTTCTCCACTGGTTAAAAAGTCAATTCATACGTGCCCCTTTCATTTCATTATTCATGCAACACAAATTAAATGGCTTAGCTGTTTCAATAGAGATTAATTACATTAGGCATAAAGCACATTTCCAGTTCAGGCCATGGTTTCTACTTCATTTAATTCATTATCTCATGTGCAATCCAGTGGCATCCTGAAGATAGCAGCTAATTTCAATCACGTATGTCTTTTTCAGCATTTCCTTCTCTTTCTTTCAGGTTTCTCTAGGAAAATTTGTAGCTAGGATAAAAGGGAAAAATGCATACTTGGACAAAAGGAATTTCATTCTAAAGGTTTTTTTTTCTTCTTTTATATGATTGTTTGTGTTTGCTTTTGGTTTTGTTGTCATCTGACTTTGGTGACAGAAAGGCATCACCTGGTCTTCTGCAGAAAGATGCTACTTTAGCTCTGTGCTGGGGGACGGGAGGGACGCACCTGGAGAAGGAACTGGGTGTGTGTGAGGGGAGCCTGGTTAGGGCTGCCAAGGCTGGTGTGGATAGAGACCACTGCTGCGACTATGAAGGAGAGGAAGACGTTTAGGCCCTATGCAGTTCTGTTCACTTTGACATACTCCTCATGGGGTATTTTTCACTCAACAAAAAATGTCGGACGCACACATCTATGCATGACTTCTGCAGAGTTCTTTCCAAAGAAGGCTCTTTGAAGGTTACCAAAAATGCTAGAATTTCTTTGTTTGCAGCTATGAGCACAGGTTTGGAGCACAGAGGAAGAGCCTCCCTTTAGAGGAAGTCTAAAGTTGGAATACTTACACGCACCCAAATTTCTTACGAAAACAGAATTAAAATTTCAGACACATGGAATGTTCTTACTGAAAAACGACTTGGAAGTTGCCTCCATTTTTAAGCCATACTGAGAAAATAAAGAAAGAAGAAAAGATGACGGAATGAAGAGAGAGAGAGAGAGAGAGAGAGAGAGAGCAGGCGGGAGAACAAACTGAGAGAGAGCCTGTCTTGTGACTTAAGCCTTAAAAGATTTGTCAAGAATGGAATACAGGGTATGGCATACAGCATTCTGCAAACAAAGAAATGACCACTATAGGGAAGCCAAGATCATGAAAATTTTATCTGTACTCAGCTTGGTCAAGGAATAAAAAAGAAAGGAAAGAAAAAAGATTATTTACCTTTTTTGTCTCAAGAAATATTCTGAGTCTTATAGTTGAATACAAAAAAAAAAAAAAAAACTTCATGTACTTTCATTTCTTCGGCTCAACAGCAGTTTATTCAAAGTATATTTGAAAATGAGAGTACAAAGTTGATACCACTTGGGAAATTTTGATGAATTTTCTAGTTTTTTTTTTGTTGTTGTTTTTTTTTTTTTTTTTTTGCTATGGAGGAGGAGGGAGCTTACATTTCCTCACTGATCAGCTGCTTTTCCACCTGTCCCTAAATTTTATTTGATATATTCCTAAGGAAGCCTGTAAGAACTCCTCTCATGCTGCTTTGTTTGCAAATCCAAATTAGATAACTTAGATGCCTGATCTTGAGGCTTCTGTTCCTTTTTGTAACTTCTGCCAAAACATCACAAGAGAAAGGAAAAGATAATAAGAAACCATCTAAAGACAATCAAACAACCATTAATCCCCTACTCTTTCCACACACGATAAACATTAGCTGTAGCTCAATTAAACGCTACAGTTCACAGATGTTCACAATAATGACTGCCCCGCAATGGCATTCTTCTCATTAAGGTGTTTTGGAACTGTGCATACGCCAGCTCCTCCCCACCGGGGGACTGGGGAATGAGGAAACACACAGATAACCAGACACGCCTGGCATATGAAGCAGAAGGCAGTTGCCCGCTCTTTCCCAAAAAGGTGCATCAGCAGGATTTATCATCGTCGTTTTTGCCGACACATCACTCCCTACCCCCCTTTGAGTCATTAACAGTGAAAATACAGAACTTGACAGAGGCAGAGACCTAAAATGTGTCCCTGGAGCCTGGAACCATCTGGAAGAAACACACGTTTTTCCCCCGCGCCTGGGCGCTGCTTGCACAGAAACCAGCTTGGCTTTCACATAGAATGTGCTTTTCTCCCTTGTTCCTTCGGATGCCCCAGACACTTCAAACTATGTTTCCTTTGGGGAAATTAGTTGCATAACAGGGATATGGAAGGTACTGAGTGGAATTTTAAATAGTTCATTAGATATAATGTGTCAGTAGCAAGTGGTATCCGTTTCCTTGAAAAGCAAAGAAATAATAAACTCAGCGAGGAGGGTGCTGTAATCTCAGAGACCGGGTGTTCCACTTTCCCACCAATCAGACCGCGAGCTTGCAGGGAACTCAGCCAGGCGCCCCACCTCCTGCACTTGGGCGCTATGGCGCGCGCCCATCCAGGGCTCCACGTGTGTGGCTTGCGTGGAGGCTGTATGCTCTCTGGACCTGGCTGTGGTTACAATCTCAGAATAGGGGTGGGTGTTTTTGTTGTTGTTGTTGTTGTTTGTTTGTTTGTTTTCTTTCCTTTGCAGACTTTCAGGTGAATAAATATCTCTGTGTCTTAAGACTTTGGCAAAGATTACACAGGAATCTTTAAACAAGTAACAAAGGCACTGCAATCCCGGGGACCTTGGTTCTAGAAATCCCAGGACTTCCTGGCTGAGTCCGGTCCTTGTTGAGAAGGGTATATTTCTTGGAGTGAAATGTTGTGGCTGCAAAGGAACACGTTTGGGTGAAGAACTTTGACTCTCTTATTGCCAATCCACCTGAGACCTGGTCTCTGGTGAGGTCAGTCCTAACGATCTTCTGAGACCCACAGGCAAGGCTCTCCTGAAAGAATGATAAGCCAGGAATGCCTTCAGCCTTGTCACATTTTATCAGAGACTATTATTAAGTGCAGGGAGATGAAGACCTTCCAGATTCTATAAATTCAGATTTGAAAATCCGGTACTGGAACGATTATCTAGGAAGGATAAAATACGAGTGCTGAATTCCTTTGTTTAAAATAGAGATTGTGTGTCTTCAATAGAGGAAATCAATTTAATTACTAATTTTAAAAAGTTTTGGAATCTAAGAAATTTTAGTGGTAGAAAAAAATCTACATGTGGTCCATTCAATAGCTTTGCTAAACACTTATCTAGATAATATTATTTTAATAATCACCCTAACTGCCTTGCAGATAACTGAGATGTTTAAAAAAAAAAAAAAAGTTAAGCACTGTTTTAACTCAATGTGGAGCATTTCCCACCATGACTGGTATTAGGCAAAGTTTGTGTTTTAGCACATTTCCCTCAGCCTCTGTACCCCAAGTGTCTGCACAAGCCTCCACCCCTCCATCCCTCCCACTCCCCAACCACCACCCCCCCACACACGGATTACACACACCATCACACATGTTTAAGGCAAAGTCCTTTCTGGTGTGGTTGCTTCCGGGGTCAGCCTTCTGCTGCCTTCTGGCTTTCTCTCTTTCTTTACATCAAAACACGTCTCTCGGTAGAGCCTTGTGCTGGAATTTCTATGGATTCCAACAGCATGATGACGCTCACTCTGTGTGTTTTGCATTCTCTATATTTAACTGTTAGCTATCTGTGGATGAAAAGGCCTATGTGCTGCTTGCAGCAGTGGAAGAAAACCACAAAAAGAGAACTTGCTGGCCCAGCAGCGCTTGCAGACTGAGAAGGAGCTCTTCACTCACTACCTACGTGACCTTGGGTCTCAGGGACTCCCTCATGGGGTCTGAGAGATCCAAACCATTCAAGAGTAAAAAAACATTTAAACTGAAAGATAGATGGTTGGATTTTAATGTAACCATAGGAAAAAAAGTACATCATAATTATTTCAGTTTGTATATCCAGCAGGGACTTTCTTTTAAGAAATTACCACTTGTCAAGTTTTGGGCACAGTATCAAAGAAGAATATTCACAATTAACTGAAAAGATGGCTAATATACTCCCTCTTTTTTGATCTATATGTCAGCATGAAGCTGGATTTTCTTCATATTCTTCAACCAAAGCAACGTAACACCACAGATTGAATGCAGAAGCAGACTTGGGCACCAGCTGTCTTCCGTTAACACAGGCATTAAAAAGCTTGGAAAAAAGGGAAAGCAGTAACATTTTCTCACTACTTTTTTTAAGCACAGTGACTTTTGAAAAGATATGTTATTTATGTTAACATGTAATAAATTTATCATTGTTGTTAAATGAAATAGTAAAACATATATTTTTAATTTCTCAGTTTTAATTTCCAATATGGTAAATATCCATAGTTACAGCCTATACTTAAAAAAAACACTTTTGGGGGGTTCTCAAAAATCTTAAAGCACTTAAAGAGGTCTTAAAATCAAAGCGTTAAGACCTACATTTTGAGATTGCTTGTAGCCATTACATCTGACACCCAAAGGATTAGTTTTGAGACAGTCCCCCTCACTTGCTATCCCAAGGGCTATCTCTGGCCTTGCCTATTATTTTCCAGCTTTCCCCTGAGAAGAGCTCACTTCTGTTTGCAGGCTCCACTGCAGTTAATTCCGAATCAGTGATCTTCAATCTAGGCTCTACAACTTCCTAAAATTACATGAAAAGAAATCTGTAATTGTGTGGTTGCATATTTTCTAAGGAGAATTTCCCTGGCTTTCCTGCACTTCACAGGGCTTACTGACCCTTCAAGGTCAGCAAGCATGACTCCAAGCAGAGAGCAAACCCCTGCCCCTTCCTCTGTCTCTGCTCCAGCAACAGCCTGAACATACACCCCAGGTGCTCCTGGGAGCTTGCTTTTGAACTGCTGGTCATCTAGTTTCTGTCAAAATTCATCTGACATATAGTTACATGGATGTTGGCGGGGGGAGGAAAATATGAAATTTTACAAATACTATGAATGAGCAAAATAAGGTTATTTCGACAAGAATAAAGATGAAATGGAATATGCAAAAAAAGAAAAAAGCTTTGACAAGTCTGGAGAATTATGCTTTGCTCAGCTTCAAAATTTATTTTAAAAAACTTGTTGCTTTCACTATTAGGAAGTGACACGACATGGTGATAGCTGGGCATGACTTGGTGATTCTCCTTCTGAGCTTCTGGAAGCTCAGAAACTTTGATGCTCACATGCAAGAACTCTGTTATATGCACTATGTGTTTTCTCCTCCTCATCTGTAAGTTTTCATCATTTTATCATCGTTGCAGTTTATACTCTTCCCTAGTAGGGCATGTTTGGATTCTTTTTGAAAATAAACTTTTCAGACAAATCTGATGAATGAATCCTTTTTAGGGCCTTGGTTCCTATGAGGAAGACAAGAGTGCCTGGCCACTAAGAGCCCACATTGCCACAGCCTGCCTGGCTTACAGGGCATATCTTCAGCCGGGTGTCCCAGTGGGAAGAGAGAGATTGGGAGGATAGTGGAAAGGAAGGTCTAGTATGAACCTGTTTGTTTTACCTGTCTTCCCCTATGAACCATATTCTCTTATAAAAATTGGAATTATATAAATTCTCCAGGTCTTTAAAATGCTGGGAAGTGCCTTGAAAAAAATGCACTTGTGCTCATCTGGCAGGAAGACCACCTATCCAGGGCAAAGCCAAGTCTGGACTGATTTCATCCAATTCAGTTAGGTTGAGGAATCCTTGAACTCAGTTTGGTACTTGAGCTTTTGCCCTAACAGAGGCAAGAACGATGGGAAAGGGCCTTTGAGAGATCCTGGCCCCACAATGGGGGCTCCTCTCTGGCTGAGTTTAAAACATTGGCAGTCTCCATTGCTGTTTTCAATACGGTTCTCTTTCTTTGTTTTGGAAAATAAAACAATAGTTTTAAATATTTACATTTGAAATGAAAACATTTTGACAACAATTGCAGCTGCTAAATGATTTATGAAGTTTGTGTGAAATCAAACAGAGAAAAGATAGAAGACAAACATGTTGCTGCTAAGAATGAAGGTCTTCCTGACTTTGATTTAGTAGATGATGAGGTTTCCTAGAGTGGAATTATATAGTAATACTTCTTAAGAGAATTTGGCTTAAGCTATGATACAGTTAATTGCCATTCGATCATTAGCATTTTTGCTATCATTAACCTTCAGCTGACAAATTACCTACTTAAGAGAGTTTTCAATTTAAACTGTTAGAGGGGATGGTCTACTCTGTTTTTGGGTTAAAAGCCAAATCCATAGATGAAAACACAACTCTGGGACTGTAAGAAGGAAGTAGCTCAATGTGGTTTAAGATTTCCCAAAACAGGTGATTCTCCAATAATCAAATGTGCTAATCAACAACAAAGCACTTCTTTTTGTAAATTTTAACATTTTTGGTCAAAGCATGTAGATAACTGGGTAGCTTCTGTTCAATATTGAGACTTCACCCTGCAGAGCTAAGCCTGTGACCTTATAAACTGGATATTACAAATTTAAACCTCCCTGGGAATTTCACCCCACACCAGGGAATAGCCTGTCAGAACAGAAATGCACACATACTACAGATTTGGAAGACTTGAGTTTGAATCTCTTCTCTGACTCTTATTAACTGAGTGGCCTGGAGCAAGTTAATTAATTTCTGAGTCTGTTTCCCCACATATAAAATAGAAAAAAGGAATATCTGCCCCCATGGTAATGCTCTAAGTATTTAATAAGGTAATTCAAACAAAGAACTTGGGAGCCTAATAGAAACTGAATAAATAGGAGATCTAATTGCTGTGAGGGTTTTGAGAGAGCTTTGAAATGACTGACCTCAACTCATATTTATCTAGAGTCCACTATGCACAGGGACTTACACAGAAGTGGTGACTCTAGTTACTGAGCTACACCTCTTCCTATGAAAGTGTGAGTGTCTATCTCTGGGGCCACAGACATATGTATGGATCTGTAAGTCCAGGGGGAAAGAGATCTGGTAGTGGAATAAGGATAGATAAGAAACAGCCCACCCCCCCCCCCAAAGAGAAGGGAAGGACAAAGATGGCGGAGGAAGAAAACTGGGTGCCCAGTCTAGTGCAGCAGGTACCCTGGGTACTTAAGGAGAGGAGTGGGATTGGACCCCCACAGTGCCTTACTAGCTGGAAAAGGAGGAGCAGGGATGTGGACAAACCTGGTAGACACCCCAGGTGAGCCACAGTCCAGTGTGCCCTTCATTCTCAAAGGTACAGAATTACCAGAAGGGCCAGAAGCTATGCCAGAGCAGTAAGGAGAATCTGTGGCATGGCGTGTGGGTGGAGAATGGGAACAGACCAGAACAGCAGCCTGCTTGCCCGGAGCAGCAAATGTAAATAGAGCTCCAATATGGCGGTGATAGAGAAGTAACAGTGAAGGCAGAAAGAAAGGAAAGTAACAGAGAATGAGGGGCCCTGCTGCTGAGTTCCTCATCCCAGCCTGCTTGGCCCCAGTGAGAGTTAAGGGTACTGCCCCTTCTCCGGTAACATGTCCCAGGAGCCATGGAGAGTGTATGTGCATAGAATTACTGAGTGCCTTTCTTCAGTTGGTGGCCCAGAAAGTGCTTTTGATGAGGAGATGATGAGTAACCATGCGAGATGATGTATGACAAAGGTTATGTAGGCTTGTCAGTTGAATCAGGGTGAAGGAAAAATCACTTTGGGCTGCTGAGGTCTAAGATAAACTTTATTTCAAACTGAGTCTGAAAGATGGGTGGCATTTAGACTGAAAAACAATTAAAACTGAAAATTAGCATGAAGAAAAACATGAGGGCTATAACATACTTGCCTTATGCAGAAGTCAGCAACACTGCAATATATTAGCATCAGGGAAACAGACTGGAAAGGTAGGTGTCCAGACATGGACAGCTTTGGAGCACAAGCTGGGCACTTGATCCAAGGCCAGAGAAATATGCAAATGTTGATTCTTAACTGTCTATCAAACTCTATTATATGCAAGAAAATTTCCTAAATACATATTTTTAAACATTTTTTTTTTCAGCGAGGGGAGGGACAGAGAGAGAGGGAGAGAGAGAACTCCAAGCAGACCCCACACCCAGTGCAGAGCCTGACATGGAGCTCAATCTCATGACCGTGAGATCACGACCTAAGCTGAAATCAAGAGTCAGACCCTTAACCTGCTGAGTCACCCAGGCATCACTAAAGTATATTATTTTTTAAAAGTGTTTATTCATTATCTTTGCTGATAGTGATATTTTCGAAATCAACAAATACTGATTCTTAAAATAAATGAGAAAATAATAGTTATTAAAATCTATTTCTAGATGATCACTATTGCTGGTTCTTCCTCAAACACCTGGCAGTGGGCAAAGGAAGATACTGTTAACATGTAGTATCTGCTGTGGTAACCTTGGCATAATAAAATGGACAGACTTTGATGGCAGTTTAATTAGATTTGCCATGGGAAGATGTCACATAGAAGATGTGATGCTTCTCTATTTAGAAATCGATGATGACATGAATAAATTAAAAAAGCACAAAAAATAAAGCATTGGAAAGACCACAACAGTTATTTCTCTTCTTTTTTTTCATGTAGTTTAAATACATATGGTGTTGTTCTCCTGTCGTGCAAGTGTCTAAGTGCCTTTAACGTTTTAGGGAGTTGACTGCATATGGAGAGGAGGGTAATATGTCATGTTTTAAGTTTTGTGAGTAGACAGCTTATCTCCAAGAAAGATTTTTTTAATTGAGTCTACTTTTAGTTGAATGAGACGGAAAGGCAATTTTATCTCTACAATGAAAAAGAATGTAGAGGGTCCACCAGAAACTCGAAATGTAGCAGATGGTTTCTCTGACCAAGAATACTGATAATACATTATAGTTACTATTTTCCCCAACACTACGGAAACTGCAAACTCAAGAGACCTAAGCATGTTTTGCTTTGTTTTGTTATTTTTTTTCAACCTGTTACCATAGAAAGAGGCTAAAACTTTCTTTAACAGAGACAAAGCAGAGCATGTGGAAGGAATATTTTCTGAGTCATTTTTATACTTTTCACATGAAAATATGGCCAGACATTTGCCAATCCTGTCTATACCTGAAGTGGGAGCCAAACATCAACTTCCAGCCCCCAGGTGCTTTCTACAGGCCTGAGTCATGCAAGCACCCAAACCCAGCAGGTGCCAAGTCTCTGACTGGAAGATCCTAGAAAGTTGTTAGCTCTTCCTGGACACTTTGGAAGAGGACTCATGGATTCTGAAGTTATGGTTTCAGTATTCCACTGGGAATCTTCCAAAAAAGTTAGGCAGAGCTGAGAACTACCCACGCAAAGGTAGAGGGTTTAAAAATCTCTTTAAAAAGCTTGGAAAGTACAAAGATTTCTCAACACATCAATGAACTGAGAAAATCAAATTTAGTAGTTGTTCAATAAACTCAATGATCCTATTGTCAGGCCCTAAAGGACAGGTGACCCTTGAGCCATGGTGAGGGGTTGGGAATAAGGGCATCAAACTCTGTGCAGTCAAAAATCTGAATAATTTTTGACTCCCCAAAACTTAACTATTAGCTTACTGTTGAGCAGAAGCCTTACCAGTACATAAACAGTTGATTAATAGGTATTTTGTATGTTCTTTGTATTACATACTGTATTCTTACGATAAAGTTAGCTAGAGGGAAGACTGTTATTAAGAAAGCATAAGAAAGAGAAACTACATTTACAGTACTGTATTGTAAAAAAAAAATCTGTATTTACAGGGACCCACACTGTTGAAAGCCTTGTTGTTTAAGGGTCAACAGTAGATTCTGAGGTTATGCTTCCTTAAGAGAGTTCTGTGGATCACCTAATTGGGAATGGGGGATGGAGGAGGTTGTTAATGACAGAAATTCCTGGGACCCAGGTCTACTGAATAAAAATTGCCTGAGAATGGGGAAAGGTTTTGATAATCTGCATTTTCATCACCCTCCCTGTCCCCAGGCAATTCTCAACTATGCAAAACTAGAGAAATCCAAGAGAAATCTGAAAATTTAATAAAAAGAAAAGAATAGCAAAGTCTCCTCTTCTAAGGATTTCACAATGAGGAAATGAGGAATACACACTTTGATAATTGTTGTTTTTACTAAGATCATTCTCTAAATTGATCAGAAACAGTGACAGAATCAGCCAGGGCTTGGACTGATGACTCATCAACATTTTTAAGAACTTGCAGTGCAGCAGGAACTGCTCTGAATTCTTTCCATGCAGTATCTCATTTCATCCTTAGGGCAACCTTACCTGTAAGTAGATGCTTTTATCACCTTCAATTTACAAAGAGAAAATTAGATGAGATTTACAGATAAAATTAGATTAGAAGTCATATACTTTCCAGTGCAAGGAGTGGTCAAGGAGAAGACAAATCAGAGGGGAGGAAAAAGACTGTTGGATCTTACCCAATGCAACATGTCTTCTAATTTTCTTCTGAGTAGAGATGAACAATACAAACTAAATAATAATAATAATAATAATGATAAAGAAATCAAAGTGCCTTTTAAGTCCTAGAAACCAAAGATAACAACTTCTTCCAGACCTAATAAAAATCTAATATTCTGTGTCTGTTTTTCATTAATTTTTATGTATTTAGGAATGTGAGTTACTGTAAGGTGGTCAAACTGCCTTTAGTTACTTGTTTCTATATATAGAATAAAACATCAGAGCATTCCCATAAAACACACGATACTACTCTCCATAGATTTATTAAAAAGACCCCCAGAGAAGAGGGTTATAAAATCTGATCAAGTCAGCAGTTCCAGCTGTGTAATTGATATCCATTATTTTCTATTGACTGCTGTGCAGAACTTCAATTTCTGTAGCATAAACAGAATTCCCATTTCTTTTGCAAGGAGACTGCCATAGGGTATAGCTAAAAATAAGGTTCATCATCAAAAGCATTTCATAAATTCCCAGAAACTTTGGGGAAAGCTCCAGAGAAAATGGTTTCCTAGAGATGTACTTCTCTGTAAATCATTTTTATATTTCAATTTATTACATTTGTCCTACATGATTTTTTTCTACATATAGCATATAACAGGGTACAGGCCTCTTGAAGAATCAGGGAACAGCTAAGGAAAAACAAGAATGTTGAAAAATATCCAAGCTTCCATTCTTCCACCTTCCGTCCTTAACAGATTCCGAAAAGTGAGCTACTGCACCCTGCCAAAAAGGAAGGAGCACAAATATTCCATCTTTGCAATTACTGTTGTTTCCATGATCAAAACATAGCTCCATGTTTTATCCTGGGGTTGAAGGGGGGGCAGCATATGCCACTCCAAAATATAGCTCTTTGGCTTAAGAATGACTTTGAGGAACAGCAGACATAGGAGAAGCTCTGAAGGCAAGACAAGTTATCCTTTTGTAAGAGAAATTTATATTTGTGAAAGGAATCTCTGTGTAAGGGGTCTCCTCTCTGTTCTCAGGAAGAGAAGAATGACTAAATCTCCAGAGAATTTTATCAGTGGAGAAAGAGGCAATTTAAATCTACATAATTACCCTTACCATTGTTTACTGTGCTTTTCCGGATTACCTCCCATAACTGGTCCTCCACCCCTCCCCCATGCTTTTCTTTCTTTTGCCTTTAGTCAAAGACAGTATTTAAGATGGTGGCGTGGGTTACCAGTGAGAGTCACTCATTTTCTCTGGGTACCCTCTCATGCACATGGGATATAAATGTTAATAAACTTCTGTTTGTTTTTCTCTTATTAATCTGATTTTTATTACCTGTAATAAAATTAATCTCTCTTTTATTACCTTTGTCTCAGCCAAGAACTCAGAAAGGTAGAGGAAAAATTATTTTTTTTACCCTACCGAGGAGAAAGGGTTAAATATTTTCCTGATTAGATTTGTAGTACTGGAGAAATACCTAATAAGATCTACAATTTTTCCTTTTAATTCATTTCAAAAGACAGTTGTGGTAGCACAAACAAAAGTCTTCAAGCTCTATACAGGTCATAAAAAGTTTTATGAATTCCTAGGAGTTACCAAGATTAGTTAGCCCCAGCTATGACCCCTTGGTCCTTTCATTTGCATTTCTTATGGTTTGATATTAAGAGTTTTATTAGGCAGAAAGGAAGATATTTGAGCCCTTTATTCAAATTCTTCACGCTCTTATTTTTCTTCTAAAGCCATTTGTCAATTATAATTTTAGTTTCCTTGGTAGAGAGTGAAATTATTTCTGTAAACTCTTAAGGGTGGGGAAAGTGTGGAGTCAGCATGAAATAAAATTTAGGTAAAGATATTTTTCAAACCTTTTGACTATAAGCACTGGTCTTGCTCACAATGACTTTAGCAGAAACTATTCTACAGTGATTGGTTTCCTTAGCTAAATATCTTCAACAACATGGCCCTTTGGAAGTGTGGCTAGGTTAGTTGTTGCCATGCTCCCAAGCATGTTACTATGTTTTTGTTTCTTTCTTTCTTTTAAAAATGTTGGAGGTGACAGGTCGCTGAGGTCCTCGATCTAAAGATGGCTTCCTCTGCAGTGAGGGGTGTTAGCTGGCCCGTGGCTTTTGTCAGAAAAACCCCCTGGACCGCGGCCTTGAGTGAAGTGAGAGAACACTTTGCACAGTTTGGTCATGTACAAAAGTGCACCATACCTTTTGACAGAGAGACTGGATTTCACAGAGGTATGGGTTGGATTCTTCAGAAGAGGAACTTCAGAATGTTCTACAACAAGAACAACACATTCTTGATGGAGTAAAGCTCCACCTTCAAGTTCAAAGACCAAAAGTTTTGCAAGGGGATCAGACATCTGATGAAGAGAAAGACTTTTGAGACTATTACTACCTATTAGAGTAAATAAAATTAAAAATTTTGTCTAAAAAAAAGTGTTGGAGGTGTTTGGGGTACCTGGGTGGCTCATTCAGTTAAGCTTCTGACGCCTGGTTTCAGCTCAGGTCTTGATCTCAGGGTCCTAAGATCGAGTCCTATGTTGGCGCTGCTTATCCCTCTCCCTCCCCCTCTTTCCTTGCCCCTCTACCCACTTCACCCTCAAATAAAATCTGGAAGGAAGGAAGGAGGGAAGGAAGGAAAGAAAGAAACATGTTGGAATTGTTTGAAGAGAGGGTTTTGGATTCCAGTCATGGAATTCACACCCCCCTGGGTAATATGCAAAATTGGAAGTGACAACATTTGTGGATGTTTTTCACCCATTCTCACATTTCACACTTTTTTTCTCTTAGGCTTCTTGCTATTCAATCAATGTCTTTCTCCAGAGAACTGGGATCCTACCTACTTGTTCTGGTGTGGTGCTAGATACAGTGTCCTCTGCACCCCTATTCGTCCTTATACTCCCTGCCCCCCACACTCTTCCCCACTCCTCCACCCTAGTTCCTCCCATTGCCTCTTCTCCCACCCAGATCCCCTGCCTCGCATTTTCCCTATCCCACATTTCCCACCAAATACACCACCCTCCAACATCTTTCCACTGAACCATGCCCAGAATATAGGGTTAAAAGATAAACTGAGACATATTAAGATTTTGAAGTTTATTTGAAAACAAATTCATTTGAATTGGGCAACATCCGGACCAGCAGAGAGAAGCTCCAAAAGCTGTACAAAATGAAAAACTTAGAGGCAGAAGGGAGAAGGAACAAATGAGTTATACTGGACAGAAAGTGGGTTGGTTACTAAAAGGTTACTTTCCTTTAGGGGATGGCAGGGGTCTACCAGGTAGTTAAGCTAATCAGGTGATTCCTGATTAACTGATTTAAGATTCCACTTCTGAGAGAGGCAAAACAAATTGTTAACATCTGGGTTTGGTGACATGGGGCTTAGAATAAACTATTTTGGCGCACCTGGGTGGCTCATTTGGTTCAGCATCTGGTTTCATCTCAGGTCATGATCTCAGGGTCCTGGAATTAAGCCCAGGATCGGGCTCCCTGCTCAACGGAGACTCTGCTTCTCCCTCTCCCTCGAATGCCCCACCATGCTCTCCCTCTTGCTCACTCTGTCAAGTAAATAAATCAAATTATTTAAAAAAAAAAAAAAAAGAAGAAGCCCATTTTTTAACAACACTTTAATAAGGCTATTAATACATTACCTTCATCTAGTTCACTGTAGGCATTCCATAAATATTAACTTAACTAAGATCTCCAAGGATCTTGGGATCCTAAGTGAGGATACCCAGAGAAGGCAATCATAACTACAAAAGGAATTTACCCACAGGAGGATAAAAAGCATAGCGTAGGGAATATGGTCAGCGATGTTGTAAGCATGCGTGGTGACCGTCGTTGCACTCACGGTGAGCATCATATACGGGATAGACTTGTCAAATCCCTGCACTGTACACCTGGAACCAATACAGTGGTGTGTGTCAACTACGCTTCAATGAAAAGAAAGTAAGTAAGAAAAGAATGAGAAAGAAGAAAGAAAGAAAGAAAGAGAGGGAGGGTGGCAGGGAGAGAATGGAAGGAGGGGAGGAAGTCAGAAAGGAAGGGAAGAAAAAAGAAAGAGAAAAAGAGAAAGCTAACCAAAGCTTGCATACCTGTCACAGAGGAACCTCGATTTTGGTGGGGGTGGGAAGAAGGTATGTTCAAGTCACAGATTTATGACTTAAAGAAAGAAGGCTCTTGTAGTTCTTTTATTTGAGTGTGAAAAATTATGTGCCCTGAAGGGGAGCAAAATATACCCCCCCAATATGCCACTTTGGCATGTTGATTATTTTGAATTAATGTTACTTGAGAAACAGCCAGTGTAAGAAGGGCACTCTGACCTCGCTTGTCCCTCCGAGAGCAGGAACGAAATCTCCCATGGTGAAAGGCACCTTTCCTGTAGTCGGGAGGCACCACCAGAGATAAGGAATTTGAGGACAAGACGTCATGATAAACAAAACCTGTTACTTCTTCACTAATTTGCCACCCAGGCCCAAACCCTGGTTTGCCAGGGCTTCACGGATTTGTTGTTTCCTTGTCTAAAAGGTATAAAACCTGCCTGCTCTAGTCACTTCCTTGAGTCTCATATTTTCATGGGCTCCCAAACGTAAGAAATTAAGTTTGGTTTTCTCCTGTTAATCTGTCTTATGTCAATTTAATTCTCAGACCAGCCGAAGAACCTAGAAGGGAAGAAGGGGAACGTTTTCCTCCCCTGTAGCACTTTTAATTTTTATTTTGCTTTATTATGTTGACGATTCAGGAATCTTCAGGGTCTTCTTACAAAGTGTCACCTGCAGTACACCTGTGTACCTAGAGGGGAGCCAGTCTCTCCCATGAGCTGCTCCTTGCCAGGGTGGAAATAATAGCATAAGCGTATTTTTATATAGGTTGCTTATTTTCTATTTACCGCACACTTTGCAGAGTCGTCCTGAGGAAATATTTTATATGTATTTCCATATAATTTCCTTTCCTTCCAGGCTTCCAGCATTCAGCACAAGAGCCACTTTTAAGGTCTGATAAGAGGTATAAATGGCCCTCTTGGCTCTAAGTAAAAGCAAGCAGTGTAATTACCCACTTCACTTACTCACATACTGTTACAGGATTTCAAAGGCTCTTCTGAAGCGGGTAAGGAGAGGACTGGTCAGGAGGATGTTTTTCTCTGTCCAGACACTAGCTGCAGTCAGGAGAACCCTGAGGCTCAGCCACTGCAATTTGCTTATGCAATTCCCTTCTCTTGTATCAGGGTCCTGAAGGAGAGTAAAGATGCAGAGTTGGTAAAATACTGGAGGGACCAAGGAAACCAGCAAGAGCAATGAACAACTGAAGGTTCCCAGACTTGTCCTATCCCTCCTGATTCTGGCCTCTGGGGTCTGGTGTGTGTCTTAAGGCTTCCCCGGCTAAGATTTCTGTTGCCTGAACTTAAAAGTACATGCTACTCTAGTGGCTGAAACACATGGAGATGAATTTTTCTCTCAGAACAGAAAGTCCTGAAGCATGTAGTTGACTGTGTTGGTTACCAGTTTAGTGATGTCATCAGGGCCCTAGACTCGAACTTTCTTCTTAATTTATTGTTTCATCTTTAGAAACTTGCCTTTTGTCATCATGTGCGTCCCTTCACAGATAATAGATGGCTGTTGCTTCTCCAAACATGGCCATCCACATTACAGGGAGACATGGGAGACAGGGTAGGAATGCCCTGGCACGTTGGCCACTTTGATCAGGAAAGCAAAAACAAAAATTCCAGAAAATGTAGCCTTTCGTTTCGCTGGTCAGAACAGTGTTACGTGCTCACCCTTTACTGTAAAGTCAACCGACAAGGTGATCACCATGCTTGGTTTTCTCCATCTTTGCTGTAGAAGCTAACAAGGAAGTGACCACCGCCACACTATGCGGCGTTATGATCTGATTTTGTGCTTTTTTTTTTTTTTTTTTTTTTTTTTTTTTTTTTTTTTTTAAGATTTTATTTATTTATTTGACAGAGAGAAATCACAAGTAGATGGAGAGGCAGGCAGAGAGAGAGAGAGGGAAGCAGACTCTCTGCTGAGCAGAGAGCCCGATGCGGGACTCGATCCCAGGACTCTGAGATCATGACCTGAGCTGAAGGCAGCAGCTTAACCCACTGAGCCACCCAGGCGCCCTGATTTTGTGCTCTTGATCCTTGTCAGGGGGAAAATTTTTTTTCTATACCCTCTGAAGTTATCTGATGGGGGCATTGCAAATTAAACTGACAAAAAGCCATATTAGCAAGAGAAAAGACAGACTTTTATTCATGTATATGTTTATGGGAATTTATAGAAAAATGTGAATCGAGGAGATAGTTAAAATTTGGGGCTTTTATCACCATCCTAACAGGTGATGAAGAGGTGCAAATGGACACTTCTGGAAGGTGAAATAACTTTTTAGAAGGGGAAGAAGGACACATATAGAAAAGAAATGACTCTTTTGAAAGATAGATAAAGAGACCCTTAGGGGAATAGATGGGAGATAGAATAATCTGTGACAATATTAGTTTGGGTACAGTGCCCACTTCACATCTTGCTCCAGATAAGATTAGAGTTGTTCTCAAGGAGACAATTTATGATGACTGAGTCCTTTGGGGAGGCTCTGCTTTCAAGAATTGTAAGAACTCAAATGGCCTCAGCTCAAAATAATTTTCATGCCACGGTGACCGATTCTGGACCCCTAATCCTCGATCTTGATTTCACCTTCTCATTTCAGACAACTCATACCACCTTTGCCTCGTGATTCAGCATTCTTCATACTAAACTGGCCTCAGACTCCATCAAACCCCACACTAGCATATTTTCAAGAAGGACCTGATCTCCCCTCTGACATGCCATGCCATTCAGATTAAAACAAGTGGTTATTACAGAGATTAAATTAAAAAAAAAACTTGCTTTGGTGAGGGCATCCAAATAATTAAGATGATCTCCTCCATTAAAAGGGAATCATACATAAAGATAGATACACTTCCGTGAGTGTTACTGTTTCTTTCCCTTGCAAATACTTAATTATCCATGGAAAAACTAAGAGAAAAATAAGTGATCATTTGGCACAAGAGTGATGAACCTGAATTACTTCTTGGCTCTGTCCACTGCTAAATTCTGCCTCCTGCTCTTGATTATGTTTATCTTCGATTGTTCATTGAATGTCGTCAGTAGGACCCTACAGGAAGAGATGGCTGCTTCCCCATGCCTTCCGTTATGGATGCTTACCTAGGAAAAGAGTCAATTCCTTTAGGAAAAAAGTTTCTAACAATTATTTGCAAGTAATTGTTCAGTTTTGTGGCATTTTCCTCTTTTCTAATAATCATACAAAATGCTTTATTAGCCAGCCTTTACAGTGTCGAGCTATTTAGGAGACATTTTATGGCAAAGATATTATTACAAAAACTAGAACACAAGCAAAATTTATGCTTTTATTTCAAGGTGAAGCAAAGGTGATTTTCCTTAAATGTATTATCTACTGCTTATCTAAAATTAATCATAACTCAAACTCACAGATGAAACAGCCTATGCTTATAGTCTGGAATCTTCTAGCAGCTTAAACCTGTAAAGTTTGTACTTTAATTTTATAACTCTTATAAACTCACTGTGGCTTCCATGTTATGGATCAGCCCCCAAACAATTTGTGAATCAGCTTTCAAATAGTTTGTGACTGGGAGATGCCAGATGGTGATAGTGCCCTATTATAGTCTTTTTCAACAAGGGTTCCTCAAGAGATTTAAGCCCTAACTGTCCTAAGCAATCCATTGAATGATATGAATTAACTTCTCTCTTATTACTCTAGAAGGGTGTGTTATGTACTATCCTTGAGAGAAATAAGTAAATAGTCACACACAGTTTTTTATCCTCTCTATGGTTCAGATGAGTCCCAGTTGAGAAGGGCTACCTAGGAGTCAGTTCCTGCTGAGCCTGTGAGCAGTCTCATGACCTGAGGTAAATCTTTTAATTCTGTAGCCTTAGTATCCTTATCTTAAAAAAAAAATTTAATAATAATAATAATAATAATGGATTGCTTCAGACTAATTCTAAAATACATTACAGCTGTGGTAGAAGGTATGCCCTATAGAAGGTTATTCTAGAAGACTCTGGGACCTTAGGGAAACAAATCAAATACTGTATTTAGTCATATGTCCTTCCTTTTGCATCTGACCAAGAAAAAAGTGAGGTAGAAATTCAAGAAAAATATGTACTGTGTACTTCCTCTCCTTCCACCCTGTTCTCATCGTATCCTCTACGCTGCCTTTCTTTTCTGCTTTGAAAGCATAGATACTGAGGGTACTAAAGTCTTCATTCAGGTCAGTAATCTTTGTTCTTTACACTTTGATGCTGACTAGGTTGAAAACAAATTCAGCAACTGTTTCTCTACATTTCCTGTTTACCTATTTCTCACCTTGGGTCTGTCTATCTCTACACTTGCCTAAAGTTGGAAATATGGACTATCAGTCCCCTAGGGCATCTCCTGAAGTTCAAATGGATGCCCGAAGACATGAACATGCCGTATCTTTTTTTTTTTTTTTTAAACCAAAGTTGTTACACTAAATCCCTCACCTGAAATAAAAACAAAACATAACAAAAACAAAAACAAAAAATAAGAAAGAGCATATAATGTCAAAAATCACATATTTTTCATTCAACTATCTGCATATTATCTACCTGTTTCTTTTATTTCCCTTACATTCTTAGGGTAAGCAAAGACAGATTAATAAAAGAAGTAAATAGTGAGAAAATCTATGATAAATGACTCTTCTATTGACTCCTGTGCTGTTTTGAATTAGTTCCCGTTGTTTGGTAAATGAAGGCATACAATGAGGAAGGAAGGGGGCTTGAGATTAATCAGGTGGGTTATGGATTCAGAACCCAATATCACCATCTGATTTCTTGTGTGACTGGTAGAGTAAGTGTGTATGAAGCTAGCAGTAGTAAAGAGAATATCTCACACAGCCACGGAAAAATTTCAGTCTCCACTCTAAATATAAACTCTAGGGAATAACATAGGGGAGTAAAGAATATGTTTTGAGAAAGATTCTAAAGCTGAATATGTCTTCTGTAGAAAAATGCCATGGTTGCTTGTTGATAATCTGCTATGGCTCAGGGTAAGTAAGGAACAGCAGGTCTTTTCTGCCTTGCAGACTCTAATTAGGTGCCCTTAAATAAATTGGCTTAGCCTACAAAGCAGCAGTAATCAAATCCTGATAGTGTACAGTTTTCCTGGTATGCATCTGATTTTGATTTTGTATTGTGACTCTTAAAAATTTCTGTTATATCATTATGGTCCTTGACTAAAATATTCATGTACTGTTAGCCAAAATGGGTGCATAAATGATCTTTAATGTTCCTTTTAGCCTTGAGATGCTATCCAATGAATTGTTGATTGGTGATTATTTTAATCAGTAACTTGTTTTTATTTGTCTCCTTTATCCTAATACATTTTTAAAGATTTTATTTATTTATTTGACAGAGAGAGATCACAAGTAGGCAGAGAGGCAGGCAGAGAGAGAGGGGGAAGCAGGCTCCCCGCAGAGCAGAGAGCCCGATGTGGGGCTCGATTCCAGGACCCTGAGATCATGACCTGAGCCGAAGGCAGAGGCTTTAACCCACTGAGCCACCCAGGCGCCCCCTAATACATTTTTAATAAGACAATCTGTCTGAAGTATATCAATTAAAATATTATCTACTCAATAAGATTAACAACTAATTTCTCATCATAAAGGCCAGATATGATATAGCTAATGTGTTAAAAGAAAAAAGAAAGTCTTAACCAAGTATTCTATATTCAACAAAACTATCCTTAAAAAAAAAAAGAAGGAGGAATAAAGCAATTCCCAGATAAAGAAAACCTGTGGGAGTTTGTAGATAGAAATGTTAAAGAGTCCTTCAGGCTAAAATGAAAGGACACTAGACAGTAACTGGAGAATAAATAAGAATAAATACACTGTTTATCACAATTTTAAAAATAGTGGGAAAAATGAACTGAAAGTAGTTTTCCTTTGGAATATATATTGTTGACCTGTGCTTTCAATTTTGGCAAAAATTTAATGGGGAATTCTATAATTTTAAGGAAAAAAAGTGTATGACATTTAAAATAAATTCTTCATATCAGAGATTTTGATGTTTTAGAAACAGAATTTATTAGGAAACACTGTATCAGATATAGAAAGTTTCATTTTTCATCACAGTATTTACTGTATTTATTTATAATTTATAAATAAATGGATTCTGAATCTGTGTTTCTTTGAAAGTGTAGCTGTCTATTGCTGCCCCCTGTTTGTTACTCTTCCTTAAACCAAATCACATGCCATCAAACAAAACTTGGGCCTAGCCATGAAGGAGAGTAGGTCTCAGGACAAACAGTTATTCTTATTCGTACTGAGCCTTAAATAATAGACACAAAGACCAATTTGCTTGGTGAAAATAGCCTCTGTCATGTTATATGAGCAGAGAATACATGACAAAATGTCAATACTTCAATCTGTCAAACATCAGTATACACACACCAAGTGCTAAGTTTAATATTGTGATGAATACAAAGAGGCATAAGGCAAAGATCCAGCTTTAAAGAAATGTATACTTTGAGAAGAACCCATAACCAGCAATACAAAGCATACATGCAAATTCTAAATAAGTATTCTATAGTACAACACTAAAATTCTCACATAAATTATGTGTAAAATAAGAGTAGTTTTCCTCAAGTAACAATATAGTCTAGGTTTGACATTAGAATCTCTTGAGTTCCAATCCAGTTCCCAACATTTATTAATTGTGCAATTTTGGCATTTAATCTCTGTGTGGTTTTTTTCCTTATTTGAAATGGAGCTTGCAAAAAAAAAAAAAAAAAAATGGAGCTAGCAGTATCTTCCTCATAAAATTTTTGTGAAGATAACCATATTATGCATGTCTATTAGCTACGTTCTATGGAAATAATGCTGCATTACAAACAACTTTCAAATCCCAGTGGCTCATAAAAATACATATTTCTTTCTTATTCATGTTTTGTGGGGGGGCTCTGGTTCAGTCAGGCTGGATTGGGGTTTGGGTTCAAATTTGTTTTCTGTTTCTCTCTATTCTGGATATAGGCTGAAGGAGTCTGTTAATCTCATGTGGATGACAGTACTATAAAAGGGCAAGCAAAACTAGGTAATGCATTTTGAACCCCTACTCAGAACTGGTTGGTACATGTTGGATTAGTTGAAGCAAGTCACATGGCCAAACCCAAAATGAATGGCTTAAGGAAGTATACATTATCACCTTGGAAACAGGACCAAATTGGTGAGAAAATGGCATTTTATGAACAAATAAGATACTATGTCACAGTATGTAAAGTGTCTTACACAGAGTCGGCCATATTCCCCCTCAAATATCTCCTATCATTGCTATTACCAGAACTCTGTTCATCATCATTTATTACTCCCCCAGTCTATTTGCATAGCTCTGCATTCCAATTATAAGCAGGGATGGACCGCATAATGATCATTTGCCCGGGTATGTTTTTCCAAGACACTTAGGTTCCTCAGAAGTGGAGCTTCCCCTTCTATATACATTCCTAGCATCTTATACAATCTCCTTCTTCAGCCTTTCCTCTGTTAAGATTCCTTTGGTCATTGCAGTTGAAAATTAGTTCTTTCTCTTTTCTAGTAGTCACATTAAAAAAAAGTATTCAAAACATTCAATAAAATTGTCCCAAATATCATTTCAATGTAAAATCAATACAAAAGTTATTGAGAAATTATGAGATATTTTACATTTTTTTCTTTATATCAAGTCTTCAAAATCTAGCATGTGTTTTATGTTATAGCACATCTTAATTAAAATTCTCCATAGTTCATGTACTCAATAGTCACCTACAGCCACTGGCTACCATGTTGAGGAGTGTAGGCCTATATTATACTTTTTCTTTATCATTTATTATTGTGTGTCTGACGTTCTTCTTTCCATTAGAATGAATGCTTTTTACTTTTGTCTCCCCTATGGTACCTCTAATGTTTGTTTGAATGTTGATCTTAATTCAGTTTAGGCCAGGCATTAAGTTAATAAGTAACTACATACACCATTTATAATAAGAGTTAAAGAAATGGAAACATTGAGGCACAGATTAAATACTTTACAGACTACACCTCAAGTCTTATCTGCTGGTATGTAATCCTACCTTAAGCCTCCTCAGATCATCCTAGATAAGATGTAGGGAATAGAGTATCTTCAAAAGTAACACATACTCAAATGATTTTCTTAAGTCATTAATTTGACCAATCTATGAAGCCAAAAGTTCTCTCTATCACAAGGTAGCTGAGGTTTACTGAAGCAATTCAACACAACTTATTTTTTATAGATACTACTTAACTGAAATGACTGCAGGGATGTTATGTGCCTATAAATAAATCCATAAGAAGCAACAGTGCATGTAAGGCAGTAAGTTCTGTGAAGAATCAGTGCAGTAGCTAGTGAGTTTGGATACAAAATAAGAAGAGCAGCTCATGATCTATAGGTTAGGATGTATCAGGTATCAATGGCAAATGGTTGTCCATAGCCATTTGGTTTTTGATGGTCAGTATACTAAAGTCCTTCATTTCATTGTAAATTGCCCACACATGTTTTGTGAAAGGCTGGTTAATTATGTGTGATAAATGCTATGGGTCCTAGAGGGATATAATAAAAATATGACTTGTGTATTTCCTGTGTCTGTTTTTTAAGCTGGAAGTTTGATATAAATTTATTTTGTGGGTAAGACACAACAATTTAATGCTAAATATTGAGGGCTAATGTTAAGACTTAAAAATAAACCTAGAAATCTACTCATAAATTGAACAAAGATCCCAATTTTAGGATCCGTGTGAGCATAAAATGTAGACACACAGTTTCCTATAGATGCACATGAAGTCCTTCTCTGTAGAGAGGCTTGAGTAGAGCACCCTGGTTTTGTTCAAACACCCTCAGCCTCCAACTGGTTCTTCCATTTATTAGCTCTGAGTCTCTGCACAGGCAAGGTAAGCTCTCTAAGACTTTTTTTTTGTTTGTTTAAAATTTTGATTTAATAATAGTAAGCTTCTCATAGGCATGTTTAGCCTTACATATACTAAGCATTCAATATGTATTAACGATTGCTGTCAATTATTTTAGGAAAAAGGAAATATTTAGGAAAAAGGAAAAAAGAGAATACAATACCTATTGCAGTGGGAAGCTAGACAAGATGCCTGAACATAGAACCTTCTTAATACCTGATTTTTCCCTTGATTTCTAAAGCCTCTTGAACTGACATGCTCATGAAGAAATTGGGACCTAATGGGCATATTTCAATTAACTCTTTAAACATTTTGAAACTGAGCATTATTATTTAACATCTATCTTTTGGTTTAAAATGAGAAGAAGCAGAAAAAAACAGATGGCTGTGAAATTCAGTCATCCTTCATTTGTGTTCTTAGCCCCACTCTCTATAGCATCAACTTCTGACTTCTATATCTTGAAATTATTTCTCAGTTATGCTGGAGCCATACCTTTATTGGAATCTAGCAGTTGTGTGAAAGATACAGATGAGGATTGTAATGGCTTACATATCTCAAATACATCTCAAGTCAAAAGGGATGGAGAAAGTTGGTCTTATAAGGTAATTAACTGCTTTGTCCTCCATGAACTGAATTAATAATCTAGTTCTCAACATATCATATCGGTCTAGTTGATTGTTTCTATTTACAACCTGATACTTTGTTCTCAGGCTGCTATGTAGTAAAGGATAATTGAAGACATTTACACTTATCTTGCCAGCAAGAACATTGCTCTTGCTGTTAAGGAAAAATTTCGATCTGATACGATTTATATTTGCATAATTCTGTTATAATATTAAAAAAAACACTTTACTGAAAAACAAAGGAATGTATTGAAATTGAGGTTTATAGAAAGAAAAGTAAGGTCATGAATAATCACTGTCAAAGAAAACAGCTTAGTCTATCAGTTTGCTCCAACAAAATTAAGCCTATTTTCTCTTGGAAGTGGTTAACATATAATGGAGGCAACTTTGTCAAATACGTGCTGTATGGCATTAATCAGACACCCAACTGGCTTCTTAACTTCATGTTCCACTTTTCACCTGGTTGGGTGTAAAGCCAAGAGAAGCAGCATTTTAAAATTCAATTTTGCTTTCTCTACCTCCTGTGACTCAAAAGTCAACCAAAACAAGTCATAAAAAAACGCTATTCTCACAAAGAAAAGACAAGTTTCCACAGGAAAATAAAAATTAAATTTACCATCATCATTTATTCAAATTACAATTTTTGAAGATCTTTAAGTCCCAGTTAAAATACGTGATAATGAACCTCATGACTCAATTATTGTCATTTGCATCATTTTAACCAACATCAGCCTTGCCACTTAACAAGTATTTCTTGAGTCACATCATTTTGTTTCCATTTTTAACATTCAGATGCAACCTGAGAAGCTATAGGGTGACTAATGATCCCAGGACTGAGGGGTTCTGGAGAGGTAGACACTGCAGAAACATGGGCAAACTAGGAAGGTTGTTACTCTGTAGTATAAACTCAATGAGATATCTTAAGATAGCTCAGTATTGGAAATGAAAATCTGCAAAGTTAAGAAAGCCAGATGCAGATACACCTTATTAAGTGCCTTCTATGGATCAGCTATTGGGCTGGAAACCAAAGATTCAGACTCAATGTTTGCCTAGATATATGTATAATAAGAGAGAAATCAGTAAACAGTGAATTCGGAGATATGTACAAGGTTCTATAGGACATGGAGGAGTATAATGAGAACATAACTTGTCCATGTCCTACACCTATATTCTAAGTTTGAATTTTTATTTTTATGCCTGTTAAAATTAAGTTTCATATGTTCTAAATATACAACTAAACTAAAGTTCTACCAGCTTTTTAAAAATGTTCTGATTTTGTAGTCAATAAACTCATCCACTAAACCATGCATGAGAAATAAATAATCCCTGAAATAAACCAACTTTGGGGTCAGTATATAATTGATTTTTTTTATACAAACAACCTAAAAGTTTATGAATGTTGCAGCATTTTGATCAAAATTTCATACCAACAAAAGGGTCAATTCACCAAGATAACATGCTAGTTCTTTGTGGTAGCAACCTAACACAAAAGCTTCAAAATATTTGGAACAAAAACTGATAAAATTGAAAGGAAAGAGTAGATAAATTCACAATTATGTTTAGAGAATTCAACATTTTTCTCAATAGTGATGCATTGAGTAGATGAAAAACATCAGTAAGTATAGAGAAGACCTGAATAATACTATAAGCCAACATGAGCTAAATCACATTGATTAAAAAAATCCATGTCCACTCAACAGCAGCAGAGTACACATTCTTTTTAAGTATTCATGGAATATTCACTAAGGCAATTAATATTTTAGGCTTTAAAACTATCCTTAATAAATGTATAAGAAATAAAATCATAGAAGTTATGTTCTCCTACACAACAGATAGAAATCAATAGTAGAAAGATATCTGGAAAACACCACTATTTGAAATAAAACAACACATTACTAATGATCCCATGTGTCAGAAAGGAACTCATGTGTCAGAGAGGAACTCACAAGCAATATTGGAAAATATTTTGAAGGGTATAAAAATGAAAACACAGTATCATCCATATCAAACTCCGTGGGATACAACTAAAGCAATGTTTAGAGGGAAATTCAGAGCTTTAAATGTCTTTATTAGAAGAGAAGGAACAGTTTGAAGCAATGATCAAATCTCCTACTGTAAGAAACAGGGAGCGTGTGGGAAGGGGGTAGAGAATAAAGACAAAGCAAACAGGAGAAAGGAAACCATAGGTCAAAAATTATTAAAATTGAAGACAGAAAAGCAAGGGAGGGAATCAATGAACCAAACAAAGCTCATACTTTGAAAAGAGCAATCAATTGATCAAACATTAGAGGTGCCTGGGTGACACAGTTGGACTCTTGGTTTCAGCTCAGGTAGTGATCTCAGGGTCTTGAGATCAAGCCTCACATCAGGCTCTGTGTTCAGTGCAAAGTCCGCTTAAGATTTTCTCTCTCCCTTTTCCTTTGCTTCTCCGATCCATCCCCTCTTGCTCTCACTCTCTTTCAAATACATAAATAAATCCTTAAAAAAGGAAAAAAAACCCAAAAAATTAAAAATTTAAAAAAAAAAGGAAAAAAACAATCAAGCATTGTCTAGATAGATCAAAAGAAAAGAAGGTACAAATCACCAATAAAAGATATAAGAGAAGAGATATTACTATAAATTCTACAGACATTAACAAATATTTGGGAATGTGAACAAATATTGCCAACAAATTTGTTGATACTTATATGAAACAAAATAATTCCTTGAATTCCGAATGAAGCCAACTAGAAGAGAAATAGATAACTGGAAAGTCCTATATTTATTAAAGAGGTTGAATTCATAGTTAAATACCTTCCAAAAGAGAAAACTACAGGCCTACTTAGCTTAACTGGGCAACTTTTATAAAACATTTTAAAAACATTTATGGGTGAAATAATACCAATTCTACAGAAATTCTTCCAGAAAAATAGATGAGGAGAGAGCATTTTTCAATTTATCTATGAGGCTAATATGACCCTGGTACCAAAATGAGACAAAGATGTTCAAGAAAAGAAAACTATAGGACTCCACTATATAATATGGTGACCAATGACCATGTGTGTCTATTGTCTGCTTGAATTGTGCCTCTCCAAAACTGTGTGGTAAATATAATCACCAGATTTCAAAGACTTAGTGTGAAAAAAGGTAAATACAAAATCTATGATTATTCTCATGTTCATTAGATGCTGAGCTGATACTGTGTAGATTAAATAAAATGTATTTTTTTAAAATTTATTTAAATTTGACATCAGTTGCATGTAACACCCAGTGTTTATGATATTAAGTGCCTTCCTTAATGCCCATCATCCAGTTACCCCATCCACCTACCCCCCACCCCTCCAGCAACCCTTAGTGTTTATTTCCTAGAATTAACGGTCTCTTATGGTTTGCTTCCCTCTGTTTTCATCTTACATAAAATGTATTTTTAAAAATATTTGTTTATTTATGTTTGTTTGATGTGGCCACAAGAAAATTTTAAATTACATATGTGATTTTAACAAAATATCCTCAACATTATAAAGAGCATCATGAAGTGGTGCCTGGGTGGCTCAGTCAGTTAAGTGTCTGCCTTCAACTCAGATCATGATCCCAGGGTCCTGGGATTGAGTCCCACATCGGGATCCCTGCTTAGTGGGGTGTCTTCTTCTCCCTCTCCCTCTGCCTGCTGCTCCCCAAGCTTGTGCTCTCTCTCTGTGTCAAATAAATAATTAAAATCTAAAACAAAACAAATAAGCAAAACAAAACAAAACAAAACAAAAACCCCCCCAAAACAGAGCATAACGAAAAGTTTGCAAGTATGTTTCATACTTAATGATTAAAGACTGGTTGTTTACTCTTGAGATCAGAAATGAGGTGAGAGTATTCACCTTTTTCAATCTGTAATAGAGTACCTAGCCTATGTAATAAGGCAAAAAAAAAAAAAAAAGCATATCTAGTTGGAGAAGTAAAAATGTCTGTATTCACAGATGGCATAATTATCTTCATATAAAATTACAAGGGCAAAAATCTTCAATAAAACTGCTAGAACTAATAACTGGGTTTACTAAGAATTTACAAAGTAAATTTGTACAAAGTAATGTACAAAATCAATTGTATTTCTACACATTAGCAATAAAAACTTAGAAATTGAAATTTTAATAGTGTCATTTACAATTACAGCAGAATATGATATAGTTAAGGACAAATGCAACAAAGTATGTGCTAGATTTGGGAGATTAGAAATTACACTGCACTGATGAGAGAAATAAAAACAAAAACTAAAACTAAATTAATGGAGAGCTATACTGTCCTAATAGGTTAGAAGACTAGAAATTACTAATATGCCAATTCTCTCCTAACTTATTTGTAGACTCAGTACAATCCCAATGTCCCAGCAAGTATTTATTTTGTAGAAATTAAAAAGCTGATTCTAAAATTCACATTGAAAACCCATGTTTAGAATAACAATTTTTAGAGAGAACGATGTTATAGGACTCATACTCCCTGACTTACTTTAAAGCTACAATTTTATCAAGACAATGTGTTACAGCCAAAAGGGGAGACACAAAGATCAATAGAACAGAAATATATGTATTTGATGGGAATTTTAAGAATACCTACAATGTATTCAAAAAAATTTAAAGGCCAATTCATTGACATCTTTTCCCATCTACAGTTACTCCTCCAGATAAATATCCAAGATTTTCTTTCTTTAAACCTCAATTCAGAGACTTGTAAATATAATAATTATGTTTAGTTATGTTTACTATGTGCCTGGTACTCATAAGCAATTTTTATATATAGTAATATTTATTTTTAAAGTCAACCATATCACACAAATTACTATTGTTATACCCCATTTACATCTGGAGAATGTGAGGCTGAGCATTCTCAGAAACTTCTCCAAAGTCACGGAACTCTTGTTGAATTTGGGATTCAAACTTGGGAAGCCCTGGCTCCTTAATCAGTTAATTATACAATTGATTAATTATAATTGATTATAATTAATTATAATTGATTATAATTAATCAATTGTATAATTAACTTTACATTACTGATCAATTAATTATAATTACTTGATTATTAATAATTAAATTAGTAATTGATTAATTGGAATTTATTTTTACCTAGGTGTTGATAAAATAACATAAAATAAAATAACATGTTGATAAAATCTGTTCTCTCAGCTTCTTCCATACAGTCTACACAGGGCTTATTGGGTCTATGGATAATCCATGGACCAAGAGAAGCTGGCTTTGGACATTGTGTAAAGCCTCCAGTGTGAGCATTTCGTCATTGTTCAAAGTCAGCTTTTTTTTTTTTAAACCTCCTCTCCATTTCTTTTTTTATTTTATCTTATTTTTTTATATTTATTTTTTATTATGTTCACTTAGCCACTGTATAGTACATAATTAGTCCTTGATGCAGTGTTTAGTGATTCAGTAGTGAAGTATAACACCCCGTGCTCATCACAGCACATGCCCTCATCAATACCCATCACCTTGTTACCCCTCTCCTCACCTTCCTCCCCTCTGAATCCCACGGATAGTTTCTCAGGGTCCATAGTTTCTCATGATTCATCTCCCTCTCAGATTTCTCCCGCTTTGAATTTCCCTCCCTTCCCCTATGGTCTTCCATAGGATTGCTTATGTTCCTCATATGAGTGAAACCATATGAGAATTGTCTTCCTCTGTTTCACTGACCCCACGTAACACAATCCCCTCCAGCTCCATCCATGTCGATGCAAATGGTGGGTATATCTTCTTTATCCACTCATCTGTTACTAAAGTGCCCTTTACTTCCATTCAGGGAATGTATGGGCAGAGATTCAGAATTTCAGAAGAATCAAACAGTGTGTTTCATCTAAAAATGTTGTAATTTCCCACTAATTTCTCCAAATTCCCAACCACCTTAAGTTAATGTCTACCCCCAAAAGTGACAGGATTAGCAGATGGTCAGAAAGAACATCTTTTACCCGCTTTGCAGAATCAGTATATCTCTGTCATCTTCCCCTGCAATGTCAAAAGAAGATAATTCTTCCTTATTTGGCTCTGATTCTCGATGTTTCCTGCCATTAAGTATTCTTCTTATAATATTTGTTTTCTTCCTTTGTAGCCACTGCCTCTCACTGATGACATTCTAGCATGATCCTGCCGACCTTTACAACTGTCTTCTTAATTTTATTTTCCTTTAGAGCCAAGTAGTCGAAACCTCTACTTCCTCTCTTCCTTCCTGAGCCCTGGCAACTGGGCATCTTCCTCTTGTACCCCAGGGAAACTTTTCTCCCTCGGGTGAAATCCAACCCAAATTTTCAGTTTTCATACTCCTGAGCTTTCTTCAGAAAGTGCCTTCATTCAATAAGTGGGCTTCTGCTATTGAATTAATACTGATAACGTCTCTTCTATTCTATTCTCCCAGCTTTTACTCAAGCTGAAATTCTGTCTTCCAAGCAGCTCAAAGCACATATATTTTGAGATAGCTATACATTCATCTAATTAAGGTATTTTAGTAGAAACAAAACATACTCCTCTACCCTCTTCCCAAATATCTGTCAAATGTAAAAATTTGAAATCAGCATGGCTTATTTCCTTTCTTATCACTTATATATTTACTCAATCTTACTTATCTTTCTTTCATAGTCTCTAAATAGACATTTCTCCATCTCCATCAACTGCTGGACAGTCTATTTTTTCAGATCCTTATACTTGGATTATCATTCTGATATTTCTGTCTTCACTGGCCAATCCATGGTGCTCAGTTACAGCCATTGTGATTGTTTCACCATTTATTTTCAACAGGTCTTTCCAGGTATTAAGAGACTACTGCATATTTCTTATCTACCATCCAAATATCAACTCTTCTTTTGTAGCTGAAATCAATTAGCCTACTATAACTTTCTATAGCTGGCATTTTTAAAAATTTTGGTCTGCCTAGCTGCCCTTACCCAGGCAGTTGTTTTGTTGTTTGTTTGTTTGTTTGTTTTTTGTTTTTTGTTTTTCCAGTCCTAGTAACCATCCTTTCCATCCTATCCTTTGCCACGGTGGGAACAAGGGGCCAGGCATGATCAGTCACTATCTTGCTTATTCCCATGAAACTATTAAGAGTGGTCACCTGACCAAGCTTAGCCAATCACAATCTCTCCATGAGATGGCTATAGACCTGTGAGAGACAAACTAGTCTTCTTTAGGGATTATGAGCTATAACCCAATTTGCCATATTCCTTTAAGTGGAGAAGAGAAAGAACACAAATGATACTATTTGAGCGTAATGATCAAGACATATATAAAGTCAGACCCTCTATTGAACTTCTCGGTTACATGGACCAATACATTCAAGCTTAGATTAAACTTTTCGTATTGGGTTTTAGTCACATGTGACTAAAAGAGTCTGTTCACTGCACAGTATCAATGCACTCACTATTTACTTTATTACTGCAAGGGTATGTATGGAGTCCAGAGATGAAGATCAGTCTGTGCCATTTTGGAGTTCATAGTCAGTTTTGAAGAAGACTGTCTTATTGTATAATAGACATATATGTTTATGTTTGGGAAACGGTTCAAGAGAAACAAAGAAAGCTAAAAAGAAGAAAGGAGGGAAGGAAGGAAGGAAGGAAAACAGAAAATTGAGATATTCCTTCTGACTAGGAGCTTTAGGAGGCTTCTGGGTATACATGCTTTTTGAATTGGACTTCAGAAGGTAAGTAAGTTGTCAGTATTCTTCAGTTTGTTCTCCAGGTATATCATATTATTATTTTACTTGCTCAAGTTTATTTGTGAAATACTTTCCAATCCTATTTGTTCCTCTGAAATTATTTCTAAGGCCTCAGTTCATAGGTAACTTTGTCTTCTCTCTGCTTACCTTGATACTGACTTTCACTTGTCTTAGTTACTTCGTGTGTCATATCACTTTCCCTAGTTAGACTATTACTTCCTAAACGCAAAGATCGTGTTATTGTCTCTTTAATCTCTACTGCAGCACTTAACTCAGCACTGGGCACAAAGTGCTTAGAACACCAGAAAGGAATGAAGATGCCAAGTTTTTGACAGTTTGATTGAGTGTCTGTATATGGTAGATTAACTTCATTACTGGGTGATCTTGAAGACTTCCCATTATCTTCAAGTAAGAACATCTAGTAGCAGGTAGAATTCCTTTATCTTCCATGAAATTATTTCAAGCATGCAAAGAAAAGTAGATTACATTGTGTTTGACTGATAAGTCTAAACTGAGATTACTTTTTTTTAACCTGTTTCCACCTTTAAGCTTTTAACTGGAATCTTGG
Source organism: Mustela putorius furo (assembly GCF_011764305.1). Classification (NCBI taxonomy): domain Eukaryota; kingdom Metazoa; phylum Chordata; class Mammalia; order Carnivora; family Mustelidae; genus Mustela; species Mustela putorius. The sequence goes on from NW_025422118.1 coordinate 2,880,029, forward strand.
GATTAAGGCCTTTAAATAACTTAGTTACTGGGAAATAATGTATTTCTAAAGAAGATGATGAAAAGAGACAGAAATAAAAACTGAAAAATTATTTCATTTAGATGATTAGACAGAGTTAGCAAGGCAAGTAAATAGCAGTAAAAACAGATGAGGACATAGAGGATTCTTTTGCTATGGAATAGGAGGACACCAAAGCCATTAAAACACAAGAGTGTGAAGTCAAAGACTTAGGAGGTTGTTATTACTGAGAGCTTAGAACTGCTCTGCCATGGCAGACATTACTGAAGGTCACATCCTTGAGATTAAATGTGTGGAAAACAGCTCTTTCCACAGAAAGGATAAAGCCAACTAATGTGAAGCCAATCAATGTGTAACAGTAATTTCATAAATAAGGTTATTGGGTAAAGACAAAATAGAGCTACAGAAAATTTGTGTCTTAGCCCAGAGAATACAGAACCATCCATCAGTGGAGAAGAGAAAAAGTAGCAGACAATTATTTGATGATTTCGACTAGAGCAGATTCAGATTTTGGGGGGCCTAATGCTTATACGGTTTGGAAGGATGCTCTTTAAATCAACACTATGAATGAAAAACTTAGGACAAAAAATGAGCATTTAGAATGAGAAGAAGTCACCACAAACTGCAAATTTGTGTAATGTTGCAAACATACAATCCAGTTTAACGTACCTCTATAATGACTTTTTCTGCATATTATTTGATTACCTTTTCACATGACAAATCTTTTTTTGAAAATATCATTCTCTATAAAGAGACTAGACAGTTCATTGGTTTTTCCTCTAACATCATTAGTCAAAACACAGTTATTATCAGTAGCTAAAAAAAGTCTCTCTGCTTCCTTGGTGTTGGTAATGCTGTATAAATTATTAGGGTTGTTCTGAAATTTGAGAATGTTTTCCCACATTGCTTCTATACATGAGCTGTTACAAATGTGGATTGTAGTCCTGCTACTGATTAAGCCCTACAAACAGGAACCCATATAAATTCTGTTTTATCAAAATTTTCTTCAAAAAGAAAAAAATACAATTTTACAATTGTATGTGCTGCTTATGAATATGTTTTCAGCGTGAGACAACTCTTTTGACTAGATGCTGTGAAACAGAATCCTCTGCTTATAATTTTATTCAGGAAATGAAAAAAAAGATCCCTACACAGTAGCTTGTAGTTCATATATCTCAGACTTTTTTTCTCTTTCAATTTTCTATATAACTCTCATGATGGACACTTCCATCTTATGATACCAACATCCTTGTGATACAAACTATGCCCACAGATGACTAAAAATCACTTGACTATCCCTAAGAAGTGACTGGGAACCAAAATAATACGTCCCATAAACCCAAACTAAATTCAACTGTGACTACTAACCAGATCACCAAAATATCACAGGCACGTCAACGCAACCCAACCAACACAAGGGAAGGTGTGAAGTAGGTCAATCTTAATACATGACAGTTACATTAGGTTTGTAAGTTTTACAAAAACACATGACTACATGAACAAATTTCTAGGACACCTCCCAGGGCCAAGGAAACAAGGGTTCCCAAAGCTTAATAGTAAATATTTCTCTATTCAGAAAAATAGTATTTAGAAAATGACACTCTAAAATTTGTGTGTGTGTGTGTGTGTGTGTGTGTGTGTGTGTGAAATGCCTGTAAATTTTGTAGAAAAATCTGCATTTTTAAAATAGCAAAATTTAACTTATAAACAAGAGAGTGCAAGGATTAGTCTCCTGAGACTACCATTATAAAATACCACAGACTGGGTGGGTAAATAGCAGAAATTAATTTTTTTCACAGTTCTAGAGGCTGGAAGTTGCTGGACAGGGTGAGTTTCTCCTAAGACCTCTCACCTGGCTTGCAGATCGTCACCTTGTTTCTGTATTGCCGCATGGCCTCTTAGAAGAGACCCAGTCCTATGGATTACGGTCCCACCCTTACGACTTCCTGTAGCCTTCATTACTTCTTTAGAGGTCCTATCTCCAAGTGTAGTCCCATGGGTATCAGGGCTTCAACATATGAATTTGGGGGGAACAAAATTCAATCCATAACAATCCAGAAGATGTATGTGTACAGTTTCATGAAAAATCATAAAGCAAACTTACGTATAATCATCACCCAAGAAATTTAACATCACTATTATCAAAACATTTTCTCACACATATGACCTTTGAGTTGTCCCTGATCATAATGTCCTTCCTCACACCGGCAAAAATGACTCTTCTGACTTTTGTGATAGTTATTTTCTTTATTTTCTTTATAGTTTTACCAGTATGCCGCCTTATATAATACATACATACTTTGAAATTTCCATCAAGGAGTGAGGTTTTTTTTTTAATTTTTTAAGACTTTTTAATTTATTTTTTAAATTTATTTGATAGACAGAGATCACAAGTAGGCAGAGAGGCACGCAGAGAGAGAGAGGAAGGGAAGCAGACTCCCCGCCGAGCAGAGAGTCCGATGCGGGGCTCGATCCCAGAACCCTGGGATCATGACCTGAGCCGAAGCTTTAACCCAGTGAGCCACCCAGACGCCCCAAGTAGTGAGTTTTTATGCATTGTTTTGGGTCTTGACATTTCTGTACTTTCTTTGTGAGATTCATTGTAATGCATTTAATTTGTTTATTTTTCTTAAAGGGCAAAATATTTTTTTAAAGGGCGAAATATTGAAACTCCTAGGCTTGAGAGCCATATGGTCTCTATCACAGCTGTTTAGATTGGTTCTGCCATTGTATTGTGAAAGCAAATTATGCAACATATAAATGAAGAGACATGGTTGTGTTCTAGTAATTTGGCAACAAGCCAGTGGGCAATAGTTTGCTGATCCCCAGTTACTACATCCACTTTCTATGCCTGATATTAGTTATTTAAACCTCCTTTCCATTTTCCATGATCAAACTCAAAAAAGGTAGTAATATTTGAAAATAAAATAACTTTTCAATTGGTTCATTCTCTGGACATAGATTTTCCAGATTGGCGGAATAGTTGACCCTTGAATGATGTGGAGATTAGGAACACTGACCCCTGCACAGCCAAAAACCCAGGCATAACATTTTACTTCCCCAAATTTAACTACTAATAGCCTGCTCTTAACCAGAAGCCTTACCAATAACATAAATAGTTGACTAACATATATTTTGTGTGTTATATGTATTATATATCATATTCTTACAATAGAGTGAGATAAGAGAAAATGTTAAGAAAATCATAAGAGAAAATACATCTACAGGATTCTATGTAACAATAAAAAATCCACATCCATCTGCACAGTTCAAAACCATGTTGTTCTGGAGTCAACTGTATTTTTCTTTTAGTAAATTAAAGATATCATTTCATTATATCTTGACTTTCATTGTCACTGTTGAGAGTCAATGATAAATTTACCTTAGTTATACCTTTGAAGATGACCTCTCATTTCTTTGGCTGTGCTTAAGATGCTCTTTTAGCCTTTAGAGTTCTGCTCTTTTTTCATTTGCTATAATGTCTTTAGATCTAAAATTTTTCAAATTACTTGCTGGAGATTCATTGGGATTTTTGAAGGTCTTTTATTGTGTCTGAAAATTTCTCTGTCATCATCTTCACACACTGCCTCTCCCTTTTCTCTCCTTTACGCAGAAATTGAAATTAAATACCTATTTTATTTTCTCACTTTATCTTTCGTATCTCTTAACTTCTATGGGCCCATCTTTTCATTTCTCTATTCTGTTTCTGTACAATGTCCTCTGACTTATTTTCCATGACACTATTTGTTCTTTGTTATGTTCTAGTTGCTTATAAACCCATCTATTGAGTTGTTTTATTTTAAGTTGTAATCTAATCTTCACTTCCAGAATTTCAATTTGGCATTTTTTTCTAATATGCTAGATTACTTTTTATAGCTTCCTTTTGTGGGAAGATACTGCAAGTTCTTTTTTTTTTCCATAGTATTAATTTTTTATAATCTATGTTTTATTTCATATTTGATATTTCTACTATAAGAAATGTTTGCATATCTGTTTATATATTTGTTTTTGATGCTTCTTGCTCAAAGTTTCTTTGTTCCTTATGTGCTTGAGTTACATTGTTTGAAAAAATACTTCTGAGGGTTTTTTAAGGCCTAAGATAAAGGATAAAGGTCCCTTTCTACATAGGGTACATCAGGGAGCTCTTAGTTCTAATCACTTTAAATTAAATTCAAGATCTAAAGGGTTGTGTGTGTGTGTGTGTTTATTTTTATTTGTTTGTGTTTGGTCACTCAGGTGATATGAATTTGGTTTTGGATCTGAAAGGGAGTCAGCTTTGGTTTACAGCTTATCTAGGACAGAATTCTGCCCCGTCCCTTAGGATGAAACCCTATGCGGTTTGTCAGCAGAGATGGGTTTATTTTTAGCTCCTTCTTAATATGAAGACCCAGCGTAATATGTAAGGTCACCTCTTGGGCTCCCAAACGAGGGTATTTCCAGGTTTTGGTTGTCTTCTTCGTGGGTTATAAGCCTTTCTAGAAGAAAATTCCAATGTTCCTGTGTAGACAAATGCTCCCACAGGGGGGAAAAATGGCTTCTGTCCTCTTCTCCAGATTCCTTCTTTCTCTTTGATTTTATCCTGACAATCTGTTGTATGTGTCACATCTTAAATAATTTTCAGATGTAAGAAATCTTTTAACACATCATTTAGCTTTTCCCAGTGGGAAAGTTAATCCCAATGATCTGGACCACATTTCTAGGAAAGAGTTTGAAATATCTTCAGTACATCTTTTGGTATTTTCCCCCTTTACTTATTCAGGAGTCTCAGGAAAAATGAGCAAACCTTGATTTTTTTCCTCCACTCTGCTCAATTAGTAACCTATTGTGAGTAGAAATCACAAATGCTTAAATTGGAAACTTACCTATTAGGGACTTGGATTCTACTTGCAAAGCTCAGTACCTGAAACTAGAACACAAGGAGAGTTTACACTCCTTGTGCTTCTATTTCTAACTGCTGCACTGAGCCAGAGCTAATGAGAATAGGGATAATAGTAGATGTTCTCAGTGTATGCATCCTACACTGGTGAACTTGAGCAACCACATTTATCTTCGTAAGACCCTGCCTCTGATATTGTGTCCAACACCAGTCCATTCGTGAAGTGTTTCTTCTCCATGCTCTTCTATCAAAGGGCACCTCCTATAGTCAGATTCCACATTCTGAGAAGGAAGCTGGTCCTCTTTATGCTCCTCTATACTCTAAGAGCAACTGAGGGCTGCATTATTTACTTGGCACCAAGAAAAAAATAAACAAACAAACACAGGACTCAGGTTTTTTTCACCAGCTTACACGGTAACATTAAGTTTTATTGTATAAATTACAGTAATTCAAGTGGCCTGCCTTTCAGCACAGAAACTCACTGCCCAAATTATATCCCAGAGTTCCTTTTGTGCTAAGGAACAGGGCCTTGGGTCTCCCCTTTTTGGCTTCTTATCAAGGTACCATGGCACTGGCTTGCAGTCAAGGACCTGATCTCCCCAGCATGTCCTGTCACCCTTCATTAATATCCACGACTGTTACACTCCCTCTGGTCTCAGGGGATAAGGCACTGTCCCAGGCTACTCTGCCCCATCTCAGGCATGAAAAAGACCCTTACAATAACTTCTTATCACACAAGAAAGACCAGGTTGCAAGTTCTGGCAAGACTTTGGAAAATTTCAGGTGTATAAGAAAGTATCACCAAGAAAACTAAAAATGCTTTTGGAAATGGCTACTCTCCGAGAGCATAGGTTCAGACTCATTCTTGTGGACTCCCAGATTGCAGCCTCCAGTCTCTGTGTAATATGTGGTCAGTTTACTCTCACGCTCCATAAGCCCTCACAGCTTTCTGCATTCTTTCTATCAATGCCTCTCTCCTGGGGTTGATGCCCTCTACAGTGACTTGCACATAACAAGATTCCCTTCACATCCACGTGGACCAGTTAATCTAAAGAAACCAGTCAACCATTAGTGTGCTCTGGATTACTTCTCATAACACCAATAGCACATTCCAACTTGAATGTCATGAATCTAAGTAAGCACCCATTTTATGCGGACCCATTTCATGGGTACTTTATGGTGGGACAAGCAGTGCAGGGTGAAGATTTTACCTGCATGTCCTTCCTGCAACCTCCGAGTCATTTCTAGATCTCTCACAAGAAACTCCTTGAACAAAAATATATCTCTACAAGGATGAGAAATAAGTTGTACTCTAAACCTATACTTGGAAATGGAACATTTAAGATTATAGATTACAACTGTAGGGAAAGAAAACAATTTTTCCTCCACCCTTTTAGGTTGAGTAACTGAGGCCTGTGAATTAAACTAACAAAAGACAGATTAATAGGAGGAAAAGTTTATGTCTTTCGCACACAGAAGTCCTCACAGAAAAGAACCGAAAACCCTACTAGGTAGCTTATCTAAAGAGACTAGACAAAAGAAAAGAAAAGGTCTGGGTTTCTGGAATGAGGTAAATTGTGGGAAAGAGACAAGAAATGTATGGTAAATAAGATACATAAGAGTTGATCGGTAAGGTCTGTTATGCAGTCTCAGGTGATAAGAGTTGTATGGAAATTTCCTTTACAAATGTAAATTTCCTTTACCAAAAAAAAAAAAAAAAAAAAAAAATCCCTGCTTTTAGGCAGAGAAGGAATGGACAGAGAGCTCCTCCTGTATTTGATGTCTCTTAACAGCTTTCAAAATAATTTCAAAATAATCGTATGCGAATTACCCTTTGGCAAATTTTTTGCCAAAATAATCCTTTGGCATGTGGTCTCTTTTGGGGTGGTCTGTTCTGATGTCCTTCACCACCCAGTGGTATCCTTCAAGTTAATAGTTCACTATAGACATCAAAACAAAACACAAAATAGAAATAGAGATTCTCAAAAATCTATGTGCAAGAAGTGAAATTATTTTGTGAAAAAGCTGTGTGTCTGGTACAGGATCACGCATAAAATGTAAAATATATTTCTCAGAGAGGATCTGTTAAAATACTGGAGAAAAGTTGCCTTCCTGAAACAACTGATCTGAATATGTAGGTTTCACCACAACCAAGGCAACTCTTTGTATTGTTATTCTTCCAGCAATTCAGCTCCTTGGGCCACAGCTTCTCAGGCATCCATCTCTGAACTCTCTGAACCGCATTTGCATTACTGAAAATATCCACATGATTTTTACTAAAAGAGAGGAGCTCCCAAAGGAGTATGAGTCTCAACTTTTATAGGAAAAAAAAAAGAAAAAAGAAAAAAGAAAAGGGCATTGATTGTTTGCTATTTTAAAATAACTTCTTTTCCCCTTCAGTTTCTACCTAGCCACATTTCCGTAAATTTGTGAGCCAAATTTCAATGAGGGAGCCCTAAATACCTGATTTCACCCTGTTATTCTACATCTATTTTCATAGGTTCATACCTTGATCTCTCTAGTATAAACACTTTGAGAAGAGATATCCTATTTGTTTATTTGAATTTTCCCTTAAGAAGGTACCTCATAAATATAATTTATAAAGGCCATTACATGATTAGTGGAGTCCCACAATTAAAATGCAGATTAGCATCGTTGAGAAGTTAATGAAATGTCTGAGGCAGTTTAGCTAAAAGGCTGCAGGACCGGGAGCCAATCTGTCCCTGTCCAGGTAGCGTTTGGCGCCATCTGGTGGCTCTTGCCTGCTCCACTTTCCGTATGGCTGAGTCCGTTCTGGGTCCCTGGGATGGACTGGAGATCACTTCCCAGGATCATAACAAGAATTTGAAGAATCTCAGGTCAGCTGGTACACGCTTCATTGATAAGTGGAAGGGGAAAATCTGGAAATGTTCAGACCCAATCTCTATCTCCTGGTTTGTAAACTAGGGTTTTCGCCTTTTCTCTACCTGACCCTGCAATTCCAGCCTCACTTCCTTCCTTGGCCATACGCGCCGCCCCACTGCTCTGTTGGAAAGAGCGGCCAGGGAAACAGAGCTGGTTCCATTAAACTTTAGTTCTTGTTATAGAGGAGTTTCACAGTACGTGCTGTCAAATTAGGAAAAAAATACAGACTTACTAAGGAGAGACTTTATTCAGAAAGAATATCTCAAGGGGAAAGATGTTGGGGCAGAGACTACTGCAGGGGAGCTGAATTATTACAACAGGAAGAATGCTGGGGCATAAGAATGCTGTGACTAGCACTTCAAGGACTAAGCAAAATAATTTTCTTTGTAAGATTTATTAATTTACTTTAGAGAGAGACCAAGCAGGGGGAGGAGAGGGGGGAGAGAATCTCCAGCAGACTCCCAGCTAAGCATGGAGCTGGTCCCTGGGCTCCATCTCATGACCCTGAGATCATGACCCTGAGCCCAAACGGGGAGTCAGTTGCTTAACCAACTGAGCTACCCAGGTGCCCCAAGAATTTTGCTTTAGAGAGAAGAGGAAACAAGGCTGGAAGGAATGGGAGGAGAATGTTGTATGAGGATCCTGGATCCACAGCGGTTTTCCCTAAGACCACCCTATTTTCTGGGAGAGGCCCTTAGGAGGGGCTGGATGCTGGGTCAGGCGAAGTGGGAGCCAAATTTCAGGGGCCCAGGAGAGGAAGAGAACCTAATCAAAATGGTTCACAAGCATTTTGTTCTGATTGATCAGTGGGAACAAGTAGTTCAGGTAATCCTGTAGAAGGTCAAGAATAGAAGTTGGGGGATCTGTGTCTAGCCTGTTATAGGTAAATAAGGGAGCAGCTTATAAATTATTTATCTTACAAATTATCTGTTATTATAAATAAAAGACTAGGCACTAAAAAATTCCCTAAAACATATTCTGAGGAATTATGTAAATTGCTTAGGAGAATGATGAATTATGGAATAAGGAACATAAGGATAGCATTGGCTAAGAACATAATTATTTTTCTTTAAATACAAAAACTGAATGATTTATACATTTTCTTTAATTAACAGGATCTGTGGATAAAATCCTTGAGAGGAAATTTTTTGGTGCTCTCATATGTATGCTACCTGAATTACCAAGCTATGAAGCCAATTTGTCAACATTTTTAAAAAGGCTTTGCATTTAAGATTACAGAAATATTGACTTTCAATTTTCCTTCTTTATTTTTATCTTGTTTGGCTTTGCTTCTGTCTTTCTTTCCCTAGGATGACATACAAGTGAAACTTGAAATTTATTAACAAAAAAATTTGCCATGAAAATAGAGAGCTTTGAGTTTCTTAGTAATGAGATTTTAACTAATGACAGAAATAAGGTCAGTAAGGAATCAAAGAGAATCATTTTGAGAGCATGTGGTGCCTGGTTATGAGTCAGTCAGTGGCTCAAGCAAATTGAGAAAATGAATACTAAAAGGAAGCCTTGAGTTTATATTAAAATGAGAATTTAAATCTTGAATTAATGAAAATGATCCAAAGTAACAGAGAGATTCTTTTCTAGCTCCCAGATATTGTGTACGTGTGTGAGAATGGGAAGCCTTCTCTATCCATAAACAAACCTGTAATGATATGAGTCAGCAGAGTCCCAGGAGACTGCAGCAAGGGAAAATACCACACGGACAATTCTAAAGTGACATTTTGTTAGGGAGAATGAGGGCATGAGTTTCATTGCTTATTGGCTAGATGAAAAAATTCTTAGAGTAGAATATGTGGAGCAGGGTGCATCGTGGGGTTGAGAGATTTCTTGGGGACAGAGTGAAGGCAAGTGAGACAAAATTCCACACAAAGAAGAAAGCGTTGTGCAAATCACAATACATTCATTGGTTAAAGTCGTCAAACTATACATGGTTCAAATTTTCAGGGATTGTAATATGAGTCACCTTGAAATTTTAGGACTAAAACCAGGTTCAGGTTTCATTTCAATATGTACATCACCCCTTTATACTTGTTTTTTTCACCAACAAGTACAAAGGCCGTTTGAGTTCATCCTTGGAAGGTATCCATGTCTAAAACGACGTACAAGCCTCTATCAGCTTGATGCAACTGGAACATACCTTTATTTTGCTCATTACTTCATGTAGCACACCTCAGTGATTGAGTAGGACAATCTGAAGATACAGTAAGATGAGGTGTCCAAGATCTGGACCATCAATAAAACAGTCAATGGAATAAAAATATAGAGGGAAAAACTGACACAAGTGTTGGTAACCAGTGAAAGATTCTGCTGAGATGTCAGAATCTTTGAGAAATTTCTACATAGAGTGACGATGGAGAGAAATTGAGGTAGTTCAGTGAAGGTTGGCTTCCAGCAACCTCTCTGCATAAAAATAAATGTCCATAAGAAACATGCAGAGCAGCGCTTGGGGGAAAAAATCCCTCTAAAACCTCTTGATTTAAAGAGCCTGGGGCCAGGGTTGAGGACTGGCTATCACACCACTGGGGAAAGTGTTGGATTTTTATTTCTCAGTGCAGAAGAGCAGCACATGAAAACTGTGGTTCACGGAGGGGCCAAAGCAAACAGAAAAAAAAAGCAGAGGGTTGGAAGCCTAACCCCATCTGTGCAGAGCAGTTTAGGAAGCTTTGGTTTTAAACATCAGACACCAGCTTGGGGAAGGACTGAAGCAAAATATAAAATTAGGAAGATATTAGGTCACTCACAGAATCTCTAGGAATGTTGATGAGCTGGGATTATGAAGCAGGCAGGAAAGAGTCTGGGGGTGTAATGCAGGGCCCATGAGCTTGTCCCAAGCTGCTTCTAGCCATGGACAGTCAAGGCCAGTGTCAGTTCTCTGCTTCTCTGGTCTCTGGAAACACAAAGTGTTTCTCACAGTCCTTGTTTCTTCACACCTTTGACTAATGATTCGAGAGCCTGGGCAAGTATATCTCATTGTACAAGACTCAGCTAGGGAGAGAATAAAAAATGAACCAAACTGACGTTAGGTTGTTTTGCTGAATCAGCTCTTCTTCTAAAAAAACAAGTTTCAGATAGACTTTTACTAAGCATGTGATCACTCAAACAAAAGCTCAAGAATGGAAAGTCCGTGACATAAAAGGATCCAAAACTAGTTCAACATAGCATTAATCATAAGCCATTTTTTAAAAATTGTGCTGTAATAACGAAAGCAAATATAAAAATAATTATTCTTCACATATAACATATATAATATAGATAATCAATAATAATAGTGACTAAAGTCCCACTATATAGGAAAGAAATTAGAAAGTAGAGTGAGAAAAAACAAAATTGTGCTTATTTCTTTATATAATGCAGATTCTTTATATAGCATTTATATAATGAAGTGTCAGACAGTCTTTTAATATTGTTATTGATAATTAGGAACATAGAGATTAATGTTTTATTTGAAACTAGTAAGAAAAATAATGAAAAGATGTATCATTCCAAATTTGTAGAAAAACATGACAATATAGTTCATTAAATGGTAGAGCACTAAGTATAAGAAGCATAAAAACAAAAAAGAGAGATAGAAACAAAATGAGAATTAATGTTGTGAAAATAAAGAAAACCTCATTAAAAATGAATCTACAGCCAGCCCAGCCAATGAGAAACTGCCACACTCAGGCAGTAAGAAGCCGCCACCACCCTGAACTCTTTGAAATAGCCCCTCTCAGCTTCCCCCATTCCTCCATAAAAGCAAGCCCTTCTCCTCTGTTCTGCAGATCTGCCTATGGTTTGTCATAGTTTGCTTGTCCCAATTGCGATTCTCTGTTAATCCTGAATAAACTCGTTTTGTTGGTACAATAAATGGATTTTTTTTTAAGGTCAACCACATAACCTAATATAGTTTTCCATTTTTTTTTTCCTTCTGAGGGGCAGAGAAATAAAAAGAGAGAGCAGCAGAGGGAGAGAGAGAACTTCAAGCAGGAACCATGTCCAACCGTAGAGCCCTTCGGCTCTGCTGTCTCTTAACCCTGGGATCATGATCTGAGCCTAGATCAAGAGCTAGACACTTAACTGAATGAGCCACCCATGTGCCCCCATACTGTTCTATTCAAAGCCAAATTTAAAAAAATTTTTAAAAAAATATAATGGACATCTGGTCACATTTGCAATACTTAATCTTCTCGCCTTCCTAACAGAGCACAGATACATTATCCCCCACTCCTGAGGATAATCCTGAATGATTTAAACCTACAGGTGCACAGAATTGCCCTCTGGGCTGTTATTGGTTGACCCATGAGCACATGGTCTGAGTTGGGCTTATCTCACTGAACAGAAGAAATTATAGTCTTGCTATAGGTCATCTTTTTTTTTTTTTTAAAGATTTTTTATTTCTTCATGTAACAGAGAAAGAGATCACAAGTAGCCAGAGAGGCAGGCAGAGAGAGAGTGGGGGAAGCAGACTCCCCGTTGTGCAGAGAGCAGATGTGGGGCTCGATCCCAGGACGCTGAGATCATGACCTGAGCTGAAGGCAGAGGCTTAACCCACTGAGCCACCCAGGCGCCCTTGCTATAGGTCATCTTTAAGGAGAATAAGATTTAGGATGAAATCACTGCCAAGACGGAATGCTAAGACGGAATAGTGAGGTGATGGAAAGGTCGTGGATCCTTCATGACATTACTGAGCCCTGATTCTCCCACCTAAGTTCCCAAATATGTGAGATAAAGAAATTCATATGTTTAAAGCCAGAAATTTCTGTTATTTTGAGCCAAAAACAAAACTCAAGGTATAAGTCTAGTTTGTTCTCCAGAGTCAAAAATCAAGTTCCAATTATATGCTAGCTACAAACTATTGATATTCTCTCTAGGGGCTTGGTTAAAATGTAATGGACATGTATAATAGAAGAATATATAGTTATTATGAACAATGAAATAGCTGTCATCTGGAAAGAAGATCAAGTTAAGTGACAGGCGAACTAAAGAACAAGATGTGTATTTTGATAACATTTCTGTAAAAATTATATGTACAATGCATTATCTTATGTAGTTAGCGAATATTTCTATATTAACTAGAAACTGTTGCCATGTGATGCATGGCTGGAGACAGAGTTGGAAAAGGGTCCACTTCTCAGGGTGTTCTGCTCCATTCCTTTTGAATTTTCTACCAGGTACTTGTATTATCTAGTCAACACATAAACAAAAGTAAAATTGAGGTAAAGATTAATACCAAAAAGGAGAAAAAAATATTCTGTTGACATTTTGAACACTTCAGATAGTAACTCTTTAGGAAAAGTGCTTACTTGAACACTTCTCAGGAGTCATCATACGTTAGTATACAATTACTTCGAGTAACTTAAAATATGCCTATACAGGCTCTAAGGGTTTCTTGTTGTTTTTAATCTTTTGTTGTTGTTGTTGGTGGTGGTAGTTTTTTTTTCACATAACAAGAAATCTAGGTGAAAAAAGTCATTGATGCTGCTTCAAATCTCAAGATTTCACAATAGATTTCTTCAGTGATTTTCTTAGTCTCTCTTTCAGGGTTGTAATATGACTGCTGTTGCTATGAGCATAACATCTGCATTCAAAGCAGAAAAAGAAATAAAAAATAAAAAAAGAGTCGGGGAGGAGATGAATTTTTTTTTTTTTTCCAGAAAAGGAAAACCCTTAGCAGGAAACATAACAGGGAGTCATTCTGGAAATGTGTCTTCTAGACCCCGCAGCTGGAATTATAAGAGAAGGGGCAAGAAATTGGGTCAACAAACCAATATTCTTCACTGACTTATGAGATCAAGAAAAAGACCTCATTAAATTTTAAAAAGCAGAAATTACACAAAACACATTTTTGCAACACAATATCATCGAAATATAAGTTAATATGAATGTCGAAAGAAAGAAAGAAAATTTTACAGAATTGAAAATTAAAAGCACTGTTCTAGAGAGGAACACTCTGATTGCAAATTCTTTAGAAAATTACTATAATGAGGACACTATATATACAAATGTATGGTGAATTACTAGCATTATGCTCAGCTGAACATTAAGGTCCTAAATATTTTACTAATAAACAAAAATAAGTGAAAAAATAGTGAATATATTCTAAATGTTAGATTAATTTATTTTTATATTTCTAGGGAAGTCAAGGGGCTGAAATTCAATGATTAACAGAAATTATGAGTTAGAAAAGTGAAAAACAATAAAATGGAGAGATACTCAAATTTACTTAGTTTTAAAAATCAATAAAATAGGCAAATTTTGACATTACATTATAATCTAAACTTTTTTAAAAATAGAGAAAAAACTGGGGTGCCTGGGTAGCTCAGTGGGTTAAAGCCCCTGTTTTCGGCTCAGGTCATAATCCCAGGGTCCTGGGATCAAGCCCCACATCAGGCTCTCTGCTCAGCAGGGAGCCTGCTTTCCCCCTTCTCTCTCTGCCTGCCTCTCTGCCTACTTGTGATCTCTGTTTTAAAAAGAAGAGAGAAAAAATAAAAACATACAAAATTTTGTAATAAATAGACTTCTAATTATGCATATGAAATTGAAAACCTATTATATTTCATTTCCTTGAACTTCCACTAAAATTTCAATTAGGTAATAAAAAGATTATTAATCTACAAAGAGAAAGAGAAAATAATCTACAAACATTATTAATCTACAACAGAGTAACAGGGATGCCAACCATTATTTGGAAGCTAGGAAATATTTGTTAAAAAAACAAAACAAAACAAAACAACAACAACAAAACCTCTGAGAAAACAATCAAGAAGCAAGAAATAGAAAATAAGAGAAGAAAGGGTAAGAATTAGGGATAACTGATAAAAAAATGCACATCAGATAAGTGAGTGTTCCAGAAATAATGAACAGGGAAAATGGAGAAGAGAAAATTATAAAGAATTAATTAAAGAATATGTCCAAGAACTGAAGATCAGAGTCTACAAGATTAACTCATTGCCCAGGTTATTGATTGAAAAGAGGCTTACCTAGAGTTCGCCAATACCAAAACTATAGGACAATAGAACACTGACTTGAAAATTCTGAAGGATAGGGGAGGAGTCAAGATGGCGGAGAAGTAGCAAGCTGAGACTACTTCAGCTAGCCGGAGATCAGCTAGATAGCTTATCTAAAGATTGCAAACACCTGAAAATCCATCGGCAGATCGAAGAGAAGAAGAACAGCAATTCTGGAAACAGAAAAACAACCACTTTCTGAAAGGTAGGACCGGCGGAGAAGTGAATCCAAAGCGACGGAAGATAGACCCCGGGGGGAGGGGCCGGCTCTGGGCAAGCGGCGGAGCAACCGCGCACAAAATCAGGACTTTTAAAAGTCTGTTCCGCTGAGGGACATCGCTCCAGAGGCTAAACCGGGGCGAAGCCCACGCGGGGTCAGCGTGGCCTCAGGTCCCGCAGGGTCACGAAGGATCGGGGGTGTCTGAGTGTCGCAGAGCTTGCGGGTATTGGAACGGGAAAGCCGGCTACAGAGACAGAGCCGACAGTAAGCTCGCAGCTCCGTGTTACCTTGAACCGGTCGCAGGCTCGGTGAGCTCGGAGCGCGGCCGGAGGTCAGGCAGACGGGAGTAACTGGGCGCTGTTCTCTGAGGGCGCACTGAGGAGTGGGGCCCTGGGCTCTCGGCTCCTCCGGGCCGGAGACCAGGAGGCCGCCATTTGTATTCCCGTCCTCTGGAACTCTACGGAAAGCGCTCAGGGAACAAAAGCTCCTGAAAGCAAACCCGAGCGGATTACTCACCCCGGCCCCGGGTAAGGGCGGTGTAATTCCGCCTGGGGCAAAGACACTTGAGAATCACTACAACAGGCCCCTCCCCCAGAAGATCAACAAGAAATCCAGCCGAGACCAAGTTCACCTACCAAGGAGTGCGGTTTCAATACCAAGGAGAGCAGCAGAATTCCAGAGGAGGAGAAAGCCAAGCACGGAACTCATGGCTTTTTTCCTGTGATTTTTTTTAGTCTTGCAGTTAATTTAATTTTTTCTTTTTCTTTTTTTTTTTTTCTCGCCTTCGGGTAAAATTTTTTTTAACTGTTACCTTTTTCTTTTTTTAACGATTTTTTACTAGTTTATCTAATATATATATTTTTTCTTTTTTACATTTTTCTTAGGTGTTTTCTTTTTTTAAAAATTCTTTTCTTTTCTTTTCTTTTTTTTTTTTCTTTTCTTTTTGTTTTTTTTTTTCTTTCTTCCTTTTTGAACCTCTTTTTATCCCCGTTCTCCCCACTCACGATTTTGGATCTCTTCTAATTTGGTTAAAGCATATTTTCCTGGGGTTGTTGCCACCCTTTTAGTATTTTACTTGCCCCTTCATTTACTCTTATCTGGACAAAATGACAAGACGTAAAAATTCAACACAAAAAAAAGAACAAGAGGCAGTATCGAAGGCTAGGGACCTAATCAATACAGACATCGGTAATATGTCAGATCTAGAGTTCAGAATGACAATTCTCAAGGTTCTAGCCGGGCTCGAAAAAGGCATGGAAGATATTAGAGAAACCCTCTCGAGAGATATAAAAGCCCTTCCTGGAGAAATAAAAGAACTAAAATCTAACCAAGGTGAAATCAAAAAAGCTATTAATGAGGTGCAATCAAAAATGGAGGCTCTAACTGCTAGGATAAATGAGGCAGAAGAAAGAATTAGTGATATAGAAGACCAAATGACAGAGAATAAAGAAGCTGAGCAAAAGAGGGACAAACAGCTACTGGAACCACGAGGGGAGAATTCGAGAGATAAGTGACACCATAAGACGAAACAACATTAGAATAATTGGGATTCCAGAAGAAGAAGAAAGTGAGAGGGGAGCAGAAGGTATACTGGAGAGAATTATTGGGGAGAATTTCCCCAATATGGCAAAGGGAACGAGCATCAAAATTCAGGAGGTTCAGAGAACGCCCCTCAAAATCAATAAGAATAGGCCCACACCCCGTCACCTAATAGTAAAATTTACAAGTCTCAATGACAAAGAGAAAATCCTGAAAGCAGCCCGGGAAAAGAAGTCTGTAACATACAATGGTAAAAATATTAGATTGGCAGCTGACTTATCCACAGAGACCTGGCAGGCCAGAAAGAGCTGGCATGATATTTTCAGAGCACTAAACGAGAAAAACATGCAGCCAAGAATACTATATCCAGCTAGGCTATCATTGAAAATAGAAGGAGAGATTAAAAGCTTCCAGGACAAACAACAACTGAAAGAATTTGCAAATACCAAACCAGCTCTACAGGAAATCTTGAAAGGGGTCCTCTAAGCAAAGAGAGAGCCTACAAGTGGTAGATCAGAAAGGAACAGAGACCATATACAGTAACAGTCACCTTACAGGCAATACAATGGCACTAAATTCATATCTCTCAATAGATACCCTGAATGTGAATGGGCTAAATGCCCCTGTCAAAAGACACAGGGTATCAGAATGGATAAAAAAACAAAACCCATCTATATGTTGCCTCCAAGAAACACATTTTAAGCCCGAAGACACCTCCAGATTTAAAGTGAGGGGGTGGAAAAGAATTTACCATGCTAATGGACATCAGAAGAAAGCAGGAGTGGCAATCCTTATATCAGATCAATTAGATTTTAAGCCAAAGACTATAATAAGAGATGAGGAAGGACACTATATCATACTCAAAGGGTCTGTCCAACCAGAAGATTTAACAATTTTAAATATCTATGCCCCCGACATGGGAGCAGCCAACTATATAAACCAATTAATAAGAAAATCAAAGAAACACATCAACAATAATACAATAATAGTAGGGGACTTTAACACTCCCCTCACTGAAATGGACAGGTCATCCAAGCAAAAGATCAGCAAGGAAATAAAGGCCTTAAACGACCCACTGGACCAGATGGACATCACAGATATATTCAGAATATTTCATCCCAAAGCAACAGAATACACATTCTTCTCTAGTGCACATGGAACATTCTCCAGAATAGATCACATCCTCGGTCCTAAATCAGGACTCAACCGGTATCAAAAGATTGGGATCATTCCCTGCATATTTTCAGACCACAATGCTCTAAAGCTAGAACTCAACCACAAAAGGAAGTTTGGAAAGAACCCAAATACATGGAGACTAAACACCATCCTTCTAAAGAATGAATGGGTCAACCGGGAAATTAAAGAAGAATTGAAAAAAATCATGGAAACAAATGATAATGAAAATACAACGGTTCAAAATCTGTGGGACACAACAAAGGCAGTCCTGAGAGGAAAATATATAGCGGTACAAGCCTTTCTCAAGAAACAAGAAAGGTCTCAGGTACACAACCTAACCCTACACCTAAAGGAGCTGGAGAAAGAACAAGAAAGAAACCCTAAGCCCAGCAGGAGAAGAGAAATCATAAAGATCAGAGCAGAAATCAATGAAATAGAAACCAAAAAAACAATAGAACAAATCAACGAAACTAGGAGCTGGTTCTTTGAAAGAATTAATAAAATTGATAAACCCCTGGCCCGACTTATCAAAGAGAAAAGAGAAAGGACCCAAATAAATAAAATCATGAATGAAAGAGGAGAGATCACAACTAACACCAAAGAAATACAAACTATTATAAGAACATACTATGAGCAACTCTACGGCAATAAATTTGACAATCTGGAAGAAATGGATGCATTCCTAGAAACATATAAACTACCACAACTGAACCATGAAGAAATAGAAAGCCTGAACAGACCCATAACCAGTAAGGAGATTGAAACAGTCATTAAAAATCTCCAAACAAACAAAAGCCCAGGGCCAGACGGCTTCCCGGGGGAATTCTACCAAACATTTAAAGAAGAACTAATTCCTATTCTCCTGAAACTGTTCCAAAAAATAGAAATGGAAGGAAAACTTCCAAACTCATTTTATGAGGCCAGCATCACCTTGATCCCAAAACCAGACAAGGATCCCACCAAAAAAGAGAGCTATAGACCGATATCCTTGATGAACACAGATGCGAAAATACTCAACAAAATACTAGCCAATAGGATTCAACAGTACATTAAAAAGATTATTCACCACGACCAAGTGGGATTTATTCCAGGGCTGCAAGGTTGGTTCAACATCCGCAAATCAGTCAATGTGATACAACACATCAATAAAAGAAAGAACAAGAACCATATGATACTCTCAATAGATGCTGAAAAAGCATTTGACAAAGTACAACATCCCTTCCTGATCAAAACTCTTCAAAGTGTAGGGATAGAGGGCACATACCTCAATATCATCAAAGCCATCTATGAAAAACCCACCGCAAATATCATTCTGAATGGAGAAAAACTGAAAGCCTAAGGTCAGGAACACGGCAGGGATGTCCATTATCACCACTGCTATTCAACATCGTACTAGAGGTCCTAGCCTCAGCAATCAAACAAAAGGAAATTAAAGGCATCCAAATCGGCAAAGAAGAAGTCAAATTATCACTCTTTGCAGATGATATGATACTATATGTGGAAAACCCAAAAGACTCCACTCCAAAACTGCTAAAACCTATACAGGAATTCAGTAAAATGTCAGGATATAAAATCAATGCACAGAAATCAGTTGTATTTTTCTACACCAACAGCAAGACAGAAGAAAGAGATATTAAGGAGTCAATCCCATTTACAATTGCATCCAAAACCATAAGATACCTAGGAATAAACCTAACCAAAGAGACACAGAATCTATACTCAGAAACCTATAAAGTACTCATGAAAGAAATTGAGGAAGACACAAAGAAATGGAAAAATGTTCCATGCTCCTGGATTGGAAGAATAAATATTGTGAAAATGTCTATGCTACCTAAAGCAATCTACACATTTAATGTAATTCCTATCAAAGTACCATCCATCTTTTTCAAAGAAATGGAACAAATAATGCTAAAATTTATATGGAACCAGAAAAGACCTCGAATAGCCAAAGGGATATTGAAAAAGAAAGCCAACGTTGGTGGCATCACAATTCCGGACTTCAAGCTCTATTACAAAGCTGTCATCATCAAGACAGCATGGTACTGGCACAAAAACAGACACATAGATCAATGGAACAGAATAGAGAGCCCAGAAATAGACCCTCAAATCTATGGTCAACTAATCTTTGACAAAGCAGGAAAGAATGTCCAATGGAAAAAAGACAGCCTTTTCAATAAATGGTGCTGGGAAAATTGGACAGCCACATGCAGAAAAATGAAATTGGACCATTTCCTTACACCACACACAAAAATAGACTCAAAATGGATGAAGGACCTCAATGTGCGAAAGGAATCCATCAAAATCCTTGAGGAGAACACGGGCAGCAACCTCTTCGACCTCTGCCGCAGCAACATCTTCCTAGGAACAACGCAAAAGGCAAGGGAAGCAAGGGAAAAAATGAACTACTGGGATTTCATCAAGATCAAAAGCTTTTGCACAGCAAAGGAAACAGTTAACAAAATCAAAAGACAACTGACAGAATGGGAGAAGATATTTGCAAACGACATATCAGATAAAGGACTAGTATTCAGAATCTATAAAGAACTTAGCAAACTCAACACCCAAAGAACAAATAATCCAATCAAGAAATAGGCAGAGGACATGAACAGACATTTCTGCAAAGAAGACATCCAGATGGCCAACAGACACATGAAAAAGTGCTCCATATCACTCGGCATCAGGGAAATACAAATCAAAACCACAATGAGATATCACCTCACACTAGTCAGAATGGCTAAAATCAACAAGTCAGGAAATGACAGATGCTGGCGAGGATGCGGAGAAAGGGGAACCCTCCTACACTGTTGGTGGGAATGCAAGCTGGTGTAGCCACTCTGGAAAACAGCATGGAGGTTCCTCAAAATGTTGAAAATAGAACTGCCCTATGACCCAGCAATTGCACTATTGGGTATTTACCCTAAAGATACAAATGTAGTGATCCAAAGGGGCACATGCACCCGAATGTTTATAGCAGCAATGTCCACAATAGCCAAACTATGGAAAGAACCTAGATGTCCATCAACAGATGAATGGATCAAGAAGATGTGGTATATATACACAATGGAATACTATGCAGCCATCAAAAGAAATGAAATCTTGCCATTTGCGACAACATGGATGGAACTAGAGCGTATCATGCTTAGGGAAATAAGTCAAGCAGAGAAAACCAACTATCATATGATCTCCCTGATATGAGGAAGTGGTGATGCAACATGGAGGCTTAAGTGGGTAGAAGAAGAATAAATGAAACAAGATGGGATTGGGAGGGAGACAAACCATAAGTGACTCTTAATCTCACAAAACAAACTGAGGGTTGCTGGGGGGAGGGGGTTTGGGAGAAGGGGGTGGGATTATGGACATTGGGGAGGGTATGTGATTTGGTGAGTGCTGTGAAGTGTGTAAACCTGGTGATTCACAGACCTGTACCCCTGGGGATAAAAATATATGTTTATAAAAAATAAAAAATTAAAAAAAAATTCTGAAGGATACAGTTTCACTCTAGAATTATATATCCAGCCCACGTAACAATCAAATGTAAACATGGAATAATGCACTTTTTTTTTTTTTTTTTTGGCATTTAAGTTCTCAAAAAGAGAAAAAGAAAAAGAAACAAGGAAAGAAGGGAATACAAGAGGGAAGGAGAAAAGACAGGAAAGGAATTAAACTTCTTTGCCTTTTTTTTCCTCCGGAATTTGCTAGAGGCTGTGCTCTACCAGAATGATAAATGTTTGATTATTTAGTGGTTCTCTCTCTCTTTCTTTTTCTTTTTTTGATTGAAGAGCTATTTGCCCAGATGAAAAAAAAGTATTTGCATGGACAAATTGGTTTCCAGGAATTTCCAGGAGTAAACAGTAACATTCTTTATTAGGGTTTGCTTTGTTTTGTTTTGCATGATCTTCCTAGGTCATTTGTACAGATAGGGTCTCAGTTCTCAGTCTTGACAAGTAAGCCGGGTGGACATCGGTTCCCGCAGCGGCCCCCTCTCCCTCCTCCTCCGTATGCTCTCGCTCATCCTCGGTCCCTTACTCTCTTCCTTCCCACCTTCTCTCCTCTGTTTTCGTCTTCAGCCCCTGTTCCCCCTGTTTCTTCGACTGCCCTTCTAGAGCCTTCCTTCCTCCTTCTCCTGTCTTCGCTGACCGCTCTCTGGGCTTGCAGCATTTCGGAGATTCTGGGACTTCTTTTTGTTACTGTCTGGTATTGGATCCTAATGTTTCCCGGGGCTTCCTTTTACATCATTCCGGTGGAGGACATCCTCTACCAAGTTCCTGAGGGAAAAAATGCACAGAAATTTGGTTCCTCTCTGATCGGTTCTTTCTCCTGCCTTTCTTCCTCCCTCCCTTGTTTCTTTTCTCTCCTTTCCTTTTCTTTTCTTTTCAAGAACTTAAAACATTGTTTTAAGAAAAGAGTGTTTCTCACTCCAAAAACATTGTCCCTCTGTTCTGACCTATTCTTTTCATTAATATTGCCTAATCTCAGTGAATTCCCAATCTTAAACCACTTGAGCTCAAATTTCAAAGCCTGGGAGACATCCTCCCCTAAGTTTTCTTGCTTAAAATATCACCATGACACTGTCAAAGTGGCGTTCTTCTTACAGCAGGAGATTTAATAAACATCCTTGCTCGGTTAAAAGGTTACTCTGGAATAGTGTATGAGGGGCAGAGTGTGTGCTGTCAAACTGGCTAAAGAAAGAAATAACTTGATTGTCTGACACATTTTATCACATAAAAATAATATTGAGAGAACGTTAGAGATGTGCTGGAAGAAATCTTATAATATGTTATATATATCATATGTAGCCTATTGTATATGATATATAATAAATAGTGGAAAATGTTAGAGATTTATTCATTTCCCCCAAAAGTAATAAAAATATAAGAAACAAAGCATAATCATAATGCATTGGTTGGATTAGGAGTAAATAATATTTTAGGGTCCTAAGTTAAAAACTGAATTGTGATGTAGGTGGAAATTGTGATATAAAGGTAACATTTATAAGGATAAGAGGAGCAAAACTGAGAGAAAGATGGATTTAAAATACTAAATCTGGGCATCTGGATGGCTCAGTGGTTAAGCATCTGTCTTTGGCTCAGGTCATGATCCCAGGGTTCTGGGATTGAGCCCCACAGCATCGGGGCTTTCTGCTTGGCAGGTAGCCTGCTTCTCTCTCTCCTACTTCCCCTGCTTGTGTACCCTCTCTCTGTCAAATAAATAAATAAAATCTTTTAAATAAATAAATAAAATGCGAAATCTTCCTCTACTATTACTGGAAATTGATAAAAGAAGAAAGAGGAGACAACACATATTAAAAGGTAAATACCACCATTGCCAACAACAAAAGTTGAAAGATCTGGAAGCTTTGCCAAATGGAACAGACTCAGTTCCTTAGAACAGTGGTCGAGCCTCCTCGCTGGCACTATGGGGGTGACCCTAGAAGGGAGAGATCTGAGATAGCCCGTGCAAAAGAACCTCTCTTTGTCTCTCTGCACAGAGAATTAAGTGGAAATATAGTCTCATATATTGGCAATAGTTATTTCCTGGGAATTTTTTGTTTTACATTCTTCTTAACATTTTTTCATAGATAAAAAATTTTTATAATGAATATATGTGTGAGTATCTACATATTTTATTTTTTTTAAGATTTTTATGTATTTATTTGATAGAGATCACAAGGAGGCAGAGAGGCAGGCAGAGAGAGAGGAAGGGAAGCAGGCTCCCTGCTGAGCAGAGAGCCGGATGCAGGGCTTGATCCCAGGACCCCGAGACCATGATCTGAGCCAAAGGCAGTGGCTTCAACCCACTGAGCCACCCAGGTGCCCCAATATCTACATATTTTAATAAAAGTAATAACTCATTTTCTGATTTAAAAAAAAAAAAAAAGCTTTGGATCAAATTTAAGTAATAGCAAGAGAAAAGGGAACTCCCACACAGAAACGAATACGGCTTTTGTTAGAAGTCAGTCACTGGGCCACAAACATGCAGGACAAGCTGTAGAAGGAAGGCTTGTTGCTTAAGCAGGAAGTGGAGTGAATTGATTTGGTGAAGAGGTAGTCTCTGGAACGATTTCTTATACAGTAACACGACATATTTATAGTCAGATGAGCTAACATGTAGTGGCTAGAACTGTGTCTCTTTCACTGCTGTACTGCAGGAATCATAAATAGTTATGATTGATACTGTAACCCAGCAGGCTTCATCATAATGTCAAGTCATCTAAAGAAAAACTGGTAAAATCTCCAGGATCCTGAGAATCTCTTTCATTCTACTTGAATACGAGAATATGGGCAACCAGACAGAACTATTAAAACTTCATAAAATTCTCGCAGCCTTCATCATCCTTTTTCTTTTTCATATTTATATGTCGCTCTCCCCCACATTCAGTAATTACATGTATCACTACAAATTGAGATCAAACTCTAGAGCCTCCACAGAATTTTTGATGCCACCTTCATGAGACTCTGGAGCCTCTTTAGAAGAAACAAATTAAGGATCGTCAGTTTGGATGGTCGCAGGCAGCTTCTACCAATGAAATACCTTGTAATTTTCGACTGGTACTTAATATGATCAATGGAATGTTTCCAGGAGATTTATTCTACCCAGGATCTTGGGAAATTCAACCTCCTGACAGATCATTCTTTGCCGGCTACCAACAGAATTCGTCGATTATTTCCCTTGTCTGTGTGATTCATTGTAGTTGAAGATGGGAACCATCAAAATGCTCCTGGGCATGGAAAGAAGGCGGACGCAGGAAATGCAGGGTTTAAGAATGTTTAAGAGAGTCTTTCTCCCTGAAGCATCCATCATAGCATATCTTTTTCTCACCCTTTTTTCCCATGCATATACCGGCACAGAGCTAGGATTATGGAGTCATGAGTTAAGTCTTCTGCTCACCACCCTTCCCTCTTCAGTATCACTTGTCTTCTTAAGGATCATTACTTCGCTGAATGCTGTTGAATATTGATGTATGTCTACAGCATCACTGCTAGTATAGTGCTCTTTTCCCTATTTCAAGGACATGAGGATTCTACAGTGATAAATTTTTCACTGATAGAAACATACCAACTTATGATAAGCCTAAATCCTTTTGCACTTAAGCATTAATGGCAAAAAAGCAAGTCTTTATTCAGGTGACTTAGGCTGACACATTCTGACATAAAAATCAGAACTCTCCTCAGAACTCTCTGGTACATTTATGTATTTTGTAAGGGTTGTCACAATTATCTAACAGTATTTCCAGGGAAATGGTGTACTATATTAACTAATAATAGTTAATTAATTAATAATAGTTAATTAGTAATAATTAGTTGTTGAAATTAGATTAGATGTTTTTATTGATGGGTAGGTGTCATGAGGTCATCTCTCCTTTTTTATTTCCTTTATGAGGAAAACTGTATATGAAAGAAACCAGGTCCCATTAACCCCAAACACCAAATCCCCATATACCTGGCTCTTCCCCAGTGTTCCATACAATTAATCTGCCCTCCGTCCCCAAATCTGTAAGTAATCAAACAAGAAATAGACAAATGCAATCTTTACAAATCACTAAATCAAGATCTGTACTCCTTTTTTTTTTTTTTTAAGATTTTATTTATTTATTTGTCAGAGAGAGAGCGAGCGAGAGCGAGCACAGGCAGACAGAGTGGCAGGCAGAGTCAGAGGGAGAAGCAGGCTCCCTGCGGAGCAAGGAGCCCGATGTGGGACTCGATCCCAGGATGCTGGGATCATGACCTGAGCCGAAGGCAGCTGCTTAACCAACTGAGCCACTCAGGCGTCCCAAGATCTGTACTCTTTGATCAAAATCTTTTCTCTTATTAACCTATACTTTTTCATAAAAATTATTAGGAAATCAGTTTTATTGCTCTTTTGAAATTCTAAAATAATAATTAATAATAGTTAACTAATAATAGTTAAGAGTACATACTTCGGTATCAGAATTCTTGAGGCTAGACCTGCCAGTTACCAGGAGTGTGACCTTGGACAATTTATGTAATCTCTGTCTCAGGTTTTTATCTGTAGAATAAGAATACTATAAAAATGTGTATATCAGAGTTTTGTTGCAAGGATTCAATAAGACAATATATGTAGAGTTTTGGCCAAATCTTGGCACATTTAAATATCACTGATGAGGAAAAAGAAATCCTAATGCTCATTTGGCACTGGCTTGTTTTAGCTGATGATCTCTACTGTGTTTCTTCCCTTTATACCAATAATTGAGGAATTGGGCTAAAGTTTTGTTTCAAATATATGTTATATACATGTATATATATATAAAATGTCATAGAAATATATGTATGATACCTGTTATACCAAACAAGATACTTAACCAGATATACTTAACCAGATATACTCATCATATGACTTCATCATACATGGATGAAGTCCCAGAACATATTTCAATGTGAGGCATATAGTGTACTGATTAAGAACATACACTCTTCAGAAGTCAAAACCCCAAGATTCAAATCCTTGTCTCACCATATGCTGTCCATAAACTCAGGGCAGGTTCCTTAATCAGTCTGTGTCCCACTTTCCCTAAATATAGGATGGAGAAAATAATAGTCTATTTCCCACAGGGTAAACCTAAGCTTCATAAATTCTATTTATAAAAAAAAAAAAAAACTTTGAAACTTGTTATCTGAAGCTGAAGCTTCCTGCAAAGTTTGAGATACCTATATAGTCATAATTTTGGAAATTTACTGTATTGAACCCTTTCTGGGATTGATAGACTTTACTTTGTTGTTGTTGTTGTTGTTACTGTTGTTGTTAAGTATTTACTTATTAACTACTATGTCCTGGGTACTGTGATAGGGATGGTGATAGGATGAATAAAGCATGGCTAGCAAGTTCCAATCCAGCCATGTGACAAAGCAAGGGAAAGCTGGGGAAATCGGGATATAGTTCTGCCTCTGCATATCCTTGAGACTGTTACTTCAGCCATATTTGTTGCATGTGGAGATCTCATCTCCAGGTTACCCTTTCCAACATTTCAGGATACTCTATTGGTTCTAGAGACTTCAGGCTCATACTACTATTTCATTTCCTCCCTCCCTCCCTCCCTTCTTTCCTTCTCTCTCTCTTTTCTTCCTTCCTTCTCTCTATACTTCTTTTTTAAAACATGAAAATATCTCCAAAATAGTTTTATAAAAGTTATCAGGAATTTTAACCTAGTATAATTTAAGTTAATCCGAGTTTCACTACAGCTGGGGAAAAAGCAGGTGCTTGAGGGAATTCGAATTTTTCTAGGAGCAAGAAAGAGGCTAAAGATGTAACCCAGAGGCTGGGGCTGAGATCTTCCAAGTTTGATTCAGGCACCTGGTCCTAACTAGGATATCCGGAGGCCAAGATAATGACTCCTAGTTGTTGAAGGAGAGAGAAATGGCCAGAGGTAGAAGAAAAGTGAAGTGTTGGTGGAAGGGCTCAGAATTATGTTTTTTCATGTCCATCATGTTCATTCTGTTTTTGTTTTGTTTTAATATTGCAAAAACAAAGTGTGGTGGCAGGAAAGAGGTTTAAATTTTCAGCTCTGTGGTAGAATGTAATTATTTTCAGATTATACAATAGAGCTGGCAATTAAACCAATTACGATTGGATTATAATTCCATATAATCTGGAATGTAATTCAAGACATGGTGTTTGAGCATTTATTATATGCAAAGCATTATACAATGTGTGGAGAAGCAGAGGTACAAGTGTGGGGAAGATGTCTAAAAAGATGCACTTCTGAGTTTCTTTGCTCTTCAGCAGTTTGGTATAGTGTTGGAGTTGTTTCTTTCTTTCTTTCTTTGACAGACAGAGATCACAAGTAGGCAGAGAGGCAGGCAGAGAGAGGAGGAAGCAGGCTCCCTGCTGAGCAGAGAGCCCGATGTGGGACTCAATCCCAGGACCCTGAGATCATGACCCGAGCCGAAGGCAGCGGTTTAACCCACTGAGCCACCCAGGCGCCCTGAGTGTTGGAGTTCTTAACCTTTTCTTTCCTTCTCAGCCTCACTGAGGAATAAAAATACAGCCCTCTCAGCGATAGTGACAAAATTAAAACAGTGACTCTCACTGGGAAATCTGGGGCAAGACGATCTGGAAGCAAGCCATTTATACTTGGAGCTTGGTAGGAGGGGCAATCTGGCAGGTATGGGATTTGCAGAATTAGGAAAAGGGCCCTCATGATTCTGACGTTTTTATTGATAGGTAGGGATCATGAGGTCATCTATTATCCTTTCTTATTTCCTTTATGAGGAAAACTGTATATGAAAAAACCGGGGCCCATTAACCCCAAACACCAAATCCCCGTATACCTGGCTCTTCCCCAGTGTTCCATACAATTCATCTGCCCTCTGTCCCCAAATTTGTAAGTAGTCAAACAAGAAATAGACAAATACAATCTTTACAAATCACTAAATCAAGGTCTGTACCCTTTGATCAAAATCTTTTCTCTTATTAATCTATTATATTTCATAAAAATCATCAGGAAATCCAGTTTTATTACTCTTGTAAGTTCTAAACTATTTTGTCACTCCCATCTTTCTTTTTCTGTTTCTTCTCATTTTATTGTATTATTATTTTTAAAGATTTTATTTATTTATTTGACAGAGAGCGAGAGATCACAAGTAGGGAGAGAAGCAGGCAGAAAGAGGGGGAAGCAGGCTCCCTGCTGAGCAGAGAGCCCCATGCGGGACTTGATCCCAGGACCCTGAGATCATGACCTGAGCCAAAGGCAGAGGCTTTAACCCACTGAGCTACCGAGGCGCCCCTCATTTTATTTTATTTTTTAGCTTTACTTCCAATAGAGTTAACAGGCAATGTTATGTTAGTTTCAGATATACAACATTGTGATTCAACAACTCCATGCATCAGCTGGGGCTTATTGTGAAAAGCACACTCCTCAATCTCCAGCACCTGTTTAACCCGCCCCTCGCTCAACTCCCTTCTGATAACTATCAGTTCTCGGAAGCCAAGAGTCTTTTTCTTTTTTGCCCCCTTTACTCATTTGTTTTGTTTCTTAAATTCCACATATGAGTGAAGTCTTATGGTATTTATCTTTCTCTGACTGACTTATTTTGCTTAACTTATTTTGCATTATATTCTCTAGCTCCATGTCATTGCAAATGGAAAGATTCCATTCTTTTTATGGCTGGAAGATATTTCATTGTGTGTGTGTCTATATATACATTCTTTATCCATTCGTCTACTGATGAACATTTAGCTGCTTCTATATCTTGGCTATTGTAAATAATGTTGTTACAAAATAGGGGTACATGTATCCCTTTGAATTAGTGTTTTTGTATTTTGGGAGTAAATACCCAGTAATGTGATTACTGGATTGTAGGGAAGCTGTATTTTTAACTTTTTAAGGAGCCTCCATACTTTTTCCACAGTGGCTACACCAGTTTGCATTTCTACCAACAATGTATGAGGGTTTCTTTTTCTCTACATCCTTGCCAACACCTGTTGTTTCTCATGTTTTTGATTTTAGCCATTCTGACTGGTTTGAGGTGATAAGTCATTGCATTTTTGATTTGCATTTCCCTGATGATGAGTGACATTGATCATTTTTCATGTGTCTGTTGACCGTGTGAGTTATTTCTTTAAAGAAATATCTAGTCATGTCTTCTGCCCATCTTTAACTGGATTATTCAGTTTTTGCCTATTGAATTTTATGTCATTTATATATTTTGGATACTAACCTTTATCAGGTATGTCATTTACAAATATTTTCTCCCATTCTGTAGGTTGCTTTTTAATTTTATTGATTATTTCCTTCATTGTGTGGTAGCCTTTTTATTTTGATGTAGCCCAATAGTTTATTTTTGCTTTTGCTCCCCTCGCCTCAGGAGACCTGTCTAGAAAAACCTCTGAGCCAATGTCAGAAACATTCCTGCTCTCTTCTTGGATTTTTATGGCTTCAGGTTTCATATTTAGTTCTTTCATCCATTTTGAATTTATTTTTTGGGTGTGGTGTAAGAAAGTGGTCCAGTGTCATTCTTTTGCATGTAGCTGACCGTTTTTACAACACCATTTGTTGAAGAGACCATCCTTTGCCATTGGATACTCATTCCTCCTTTGTCAAAGATTAATTGACCATACAGTTCTAGGTTTTCCGTTCTGTTCTATTCATCTATGTGTCTGCTTTTGTGCCAGTGCCATACTGTCTTAATTACTATTGCTTTGTAATATAACTTCCACATTTATCTAGTTTAGGTTCCACAGCTCTGAATTTTAATAACATTTTTGCCAATACTATCAGTTCTCTTGCCTTCTTGTGATTTTTGTCATTCTTATCTGGCAACACCCCTACTCAAGATGAACTCAAGAATATTTTTTCCCTGTTTTGCACCAAAGTGTGCAAATGATACTGGATACATTCACAAACTATGATTTATTGATATTATTATAAAATTATGACCAGCAACTTCAATAGAAAATCAGCAATGTCCAGGTAACCTGGGTCGCACTGTCGGTTAACATCCAATTCTTGATTTTGGCTCAGGGTATTAGATCAAGCCGTGCATCAGTCTCTGCACTCAGTCGGCTTGATAGTCTCTCTCTCCCTCTACTCTTCCCCTTGCTCACACTCTCTCTTTCCCTCTCTCTGAATAAATAATAAAATCTTCAGGAAAGAAAGAAAAGAAGAAAGAAAGAAAGAAAGAGGGAAAGGAAGGAGGAAAGAAAGAAAATATGCAATGTCCAAAAACACTTCAACATTCATTGGGTTAATTTGCTTTCCCTCATGGATTTGGATTTGGTTTTCCGGTTTTATTAAGACGTAATTGAAACCCATGATTGTATAACTTTAAGGCAAACAGTATAATGGTTTGATTTACATATATTGTGAAGTGATGATCACAAAAGATTTGGTTAATATTCATCTTCTCATATAGATACAATAAAAAGAACACAGAAACAAAAACAAAGAAAAACATTCTCCTTGTGATGAGAACTCTTAGGATTTATTCTCTGAACAACTTCCCTATATCATAGAGCTGTGTTAGCCATAGTAGTGTTGCAACCTCACAGTATTTTAGACATAAATTCCACTTATACCTGGCCACCTGCTTCAGAGAAAACTGAACTCACTTAGAATTTATACAAAATTTGCTCTTACTTAATTCTGTAGATCCAATCATGTTTTCCATTATCTCTTACTACATTGCAGAGGACGTGCTTCTTCCTGTGATTAGCATCCTATCTCCATCTTCCTAGGATCCTTACACTGCAAATTATTCATGTTTCAACATGCAAATCTCTGCCTTCCAATAAATCAACTATTGAACACGTTTCTACTTAAGACACTGCTGTTTTAAATGCAACAATTCCCTCCAACTACCACCTTGCATTTCTCTTCCCTCTCGTAGCCAATTGTCTTACAAATGACTGTTATACAAGCAATCTCCATTTCTTTGCTTCCTATTATTTTCTCAAGTCACCCCAATCTGGCTTCTATTTATACCAATCCTTAGAAACCCTTCCTGTTAGTTTCCCAATTATCTTAAATTCAGTGGGTTTTTAATCAGTTTTCTTGGTCTTGACTTATGAGCAGAAGCTATCAGCCACTCTTATTGCCCACATTTTTCTTGAAGCATTTTGTCTGCTTTACCTCTCACAGCTCATGCTTTTCTAACGATCTGAGGTTCTTCTCTATCCTTTCATAAGCTCATATTAAAACACTTAATAATGAAGGTTTCCATTTCATGTGTTCATCTTCACACTATATATTTTTTAAGCCAACTTGACTATGGCCTTGGCTTCTGTTTCCATTTACAATATAATGACTCTATGTTTACATCTCAGGTCAAAACCTCTCTTTTTATTTCTACATATGTTCAACTACTCACCTAACATCTCCATTCAAATGTCACAAAGACAACATACCCAAGGGAGATCTTTCCTTTCAAGTCCAATTCCATTCAGAGTTCTTGGTCTCAGAGAATGTGGTTATCATTTACTTTCTTGCTCAAGATAGAAGCTGTGCAGTCTCTTGGGGCACCTGGGTGGCTCAGTGGGTTAAAGCCTCTGTCTTTGGCTCAGGTCATGATCCCAGGGTTTGGAATGGAGCCCCACATTGGGATCTCTGCTCAGTGGGGAGCCTGGCTCCCTCCCCCCCCCTCTCTCTGCCTGCCATTCTGCCTACTTGTGATCTCTGTCTGTCAAATAAATAAATAAAATCTTAAAAAAGAAAAAAGAAACTGTGCAGTCTATTAACACTTTCTCTCCTTTTCTCAGCACCTCCACTATACCCAATCCAGCATCAAATAATTTTAAGTGAATTGAGTCAATATTAAATTTCTTGTAGCAGTTTTTAACATCTCTATCTCCTTATCATATCTCATACATCTAAGCAATCATCAACTTCTATGGATTTTAACTCGTACATATCTTTAGAAAATAATATAATCTGTAATTGGTCTTTTCAAGAGCCACTCTGGCACTAATTAAATCCATCTTCCACATTTCAGATAGAATGATTTTTTTTGTTTGTTTGTTTTGTTTTCAAATGTAATAATAATTATGTCATTCTTAGGTGGATATCCAATTTATCTAGGATGACAACAACATGTCTACCATGACCTCCAGGCTGTGCGTGGTTTGGCATATACTTTCCTCTTGAGCCTGGCCTTATCGCACCGGCACCTCTGCTCTCTACCTCAGTCACACCGACCTCCTATCTGTGTCTCTAATGTGCCATTATTTTTCTTCTGGATTAGATCCTGCATGTCTCTGTCTAGAATGCTCTCCTACTTCTTCATTTGAGTACATTTTACTCTTTTTTCAGATTTCATGTCAAGTGTCACTTGTCCTGAGAACCCTCTTCAATCTCTAGTCTGGATCAAGTTCTTTTTACACACTCTTACAGGTGCATTTTTTTTTTTTAACTAGAAACATAACACTGTAAAATAATATAGACATTACTGTAATTATTTGGGCATCTTTTTCTTCTTACAATGTTGTCAACGCCATGATTTTAGGAAACCTATTTATTTTGCCTTCTATTATGTCTCCAGTATAGGGTACAAAACGTTCAACATAATAAAAGTTCAATGTTATACTTGTGATCTTCTGCTTCTTGTCTAGTACAAGTGCTACCAGGATCATATCCTTGAAAAGATTAGTCACCTTTGAAGCATGGAAGGTTCAATGCCGGGCGGGGATGAATTTGCTTCTTGTGTTTTGGAAACCTACATCCCTCCCACCACACACAAAACTACCCTTTGGGAAATTAATGCTACCATCTAAGAAGGGGTTAAGAATGATCATTTGTATTAAGAATCAAGAAATGGATATTGTCAGGTGGATATCTGTTCCCTTTATGAGATAATCAATAAATAGACCTCTATTTTTGTTTCAAAGTAGATATTACATTTGAGATACTCAGTTAAAGTAGAGTATTAGAGCCCCTTTCCACTTTAAGGATTAGAAATATGTGAATATTTTCATATAAGTTACCCCAAGATTAGATATGGAAAGAGATTGGAGAGTTTAGTAATGGACAAAACGTGTGATTTAATCAAGACAAGTGTCCCAGGTCCAGTACAGATGGGTCTGAACAGAGATGGAACATTAAGAAAATCCAGCAAAGGAGCATTAAGGAAGTGAAGTCATCTTCCTCCTAACGGTTTTGTTATCCTGGGAGCTGAGCTAGGGAGATTGTACTGCAAGGTGGTCCATCAGGGGAGGAAAAATAGCATTCACATCAATAGTGTATGTCAGCAGTGACTGCACTTGCTGTTCCATGTACAGTGAAGACTGTACCTGAGGCATTCTTAAAGCGATACATCATCTTTGGAAATCTCTTCAAATGCTGTGTGGCTGTGTCCCCTTATATCTTCGAAAAGTGCAGGTTTTATCCCACTGTTGCCGGTGCTTTAGTAATTCTCCAAAGGGAATGCCACTGTCACACTCAATGAATCTAGAAAATGTCTGATGGCAGAAAGCAAATTCTCAGGTTTATTAAAGATGTCTCAGAGGCCCTTTAAATGAGAGATTCCCAGGGATGCATTCATTCTCAAACCGAGAGATTTGATAACTACTTTGTATCTCATTTTCAAACAGAGAAGGGCTGTATGGGAGATTAAAAATTCTTTACTGTTCTTCCTTCCAGAGGAGAGTTCCATTTTATCTCTCCTTCATCTTGGGCTCGTGTGTGACCACTTTGACTAATGGAGTCAGTGAAAGTGAGGCTAAACTAATTCTGGGCATAGCTTTTAAAAGCATTAGCCTTGATCTCTGGAAACCTCTGATCTATGAAGTTAAGAAGTCTGACTACCCTGTAAGAGAGACCATATGGAGAAACCTTGAGATTTGATGGACAGAAAGACAGAGTGATAAAGCAGAGACCAGCCTTCCAGCCATTCAACAAAGGCATTAGGCTTGAATAATGCCATTGTGGTTGACCACCATACCAGATGAGTCACCAGTTATCCCATGTTGTATGGTATATCCTAGCTGATCCCTGCCTGAATTTCTGGCCCAAAGTTTTAATGTTAAGAAAATGGTTGTTGTTTATGTCATTATGTTGGATGTAGTTTGTTACACAGCAATAGTTAAATGGGACTTTCTAGAAGGAAAGTTGAGGATAGGTGATCCAACCACCAAGTGTTCATGAAACTTAGCTTTTACTTTCCCACTGTCTATGTCTTATCATGGAGAGATTTCTTCATATTATTATTTCTTATGAAGAGTAAATGTATCAGACTTTGAGGTTATAGGTTTTAGATACTTGTTACCAGAAGTGTCAGTTTTCTGGAATGGAATGGAACTGCCATGACCTGAGATTCTGGCTCTGCATCCAGCTAAATGCATGAGATACACTATATATCTGCTATAAATTTAAGACATATGGTAAGTTAATTAGATAACATAAAACCATATTTATAAATTATATGAGGACATCAATTTCTGGAATAACACAGTGAAAACCTTGGTGACCTTACACTCCCTCTAAAACAACATAAACAAAAGAACGAAAGCTAACCACTTAAAAATACACTTGTCAATTCACCAGCACCATAGAACAACTTGAAAATCATTTATCAAAGGGAAACTACTAAATTTCAGTTACATTAGGGGAGGCAAGTCGGTCAAGTTTTAACTTGGGGCTGTTCATATTAGTGGTGTGATAGCCAAAAGCCAGTAGCATTCCAGAAAAGGGAGAGATAGGACTTATTTAGAGCTTCATTAAAAAAACCATTCCCACAATATAGTCAATGTTTTATCCAAACTTGCAGCTCCCTGGGAAATCTCTATTCTTAGAGCATGGCAGCTATATGATTTGATCCAGAACTCAGCTCAATGAAAGTGGGAAAGAGGAGGAAGTCTACCTCCAGGTTCTTACCAAAACAAATGCAACTCCCAGCAACATCTCAGCTCTCTGAGGCTGTGATTTCAATTGAGGCCAACAAGAGGTTGGCTGGGAATTTAAAAGAAAATCCAACAGAACTAGAAAATCCTAAGGAATTTTGAAAAGTTTCCACATATTTCTTGGAGTCTAAACAGATGTGAGAAAGCCCAGGAAAAACCTAGGGAAGAAGTCACTAGGCACTCCCTCTGACTGACTTTGAGGGCTTGAATAAACAGGAAGTGAAAACTAAATCTGCCTTGTAAACAGTCTGTAGTTTGAAGGCCTGCCTCTCATAAAGTTCCATTTGGCAAAGTGCATAAATATAAAAGAAAGGCATTTAAGAAACTCTGAACAGTTAATGGCTGATCATTAAATTATATTGATCCCAATTGTGACCCTTAGGAAGCCAAATTTAAAAATAAAAGAAAGAACTTAAGAAAAAAAAGAAGAAAAGCTAGCAGAAAACTCAACTCAGGTACCACATACTGCAGAGAACACAGAATCTATAATTATTCCAGGGAAGTTAATAAACAAATAAGCACCAATAAGAAAACAAACAACAACACACCAGCAACAGCAAATCTTGGGGGACAGAGGAATCCAATACCAGTATTGAAATAACATATAATCTAAATGTCCAGTATTCAACAAAAAAATATGAAAAATGCAAGGAAACAAGAAAATGTGTCACATACACAGGAAAAGATTCAAACCAAACCAAACCAACAAACAAAAAAGAGAATGTCAGATTGTGTTCTCAATAGATAAAGTCTTTAAATCAGCAGTTATAAATACAATGTGCTCAAAGAACTGAAGGAAATGGTGTTTAAAGAACTAAAAGGAAAAAAAAAAAAAAAGTGTGACAATGATGTCTGACCAAATAGAGAACATCAGTATAGGGGCACAATTATTTTTTAAAAACAAGAAACTCTGGAATGAAAAAGTACAATAACTAAAATAAATAACCACTGGGAGAGCTCAAGAATAGACTTGAGCTTGCAGAAGGATTAGCGAGCTTGAAGAAACCAATAGATATTATCCAGACCAAGGAGCAGGAAGAAAAAAGAATAAATAAAAATAAACAGAGTGTCAGAGACTTGGTGGAAATTATTATGTGTATCAACATATGTGTAATTAGAGCCCCAGAAAAGGGATAAAAAGGCAGAAAGACATTTGAATAAATAATGACCCCAAAACTCCTCAAATTGATAAAAAAAAATTAACACATTCAAGAAACTCAACAAACTCCAAGTAAAGTAAATCAGAGAGATCTGCACCTAAACATATCAGATGTATCACGAAATCAAAGAAAAACAGAAAATGTTGAAAAGAGCAAGAAAACAAATGACACTACAGACAAAGAATCTTTACGAAGATTGGAATGATTTTTGTGTTAAAAATCATGGTGAGGGATGACTGGATGGTTCAGTCAGTTAAGCATCTGACTTCAGCTCAGGTCATTAGATCAGGGTCCTGCGATCAAGCCCCACATTGGGCTCTCAGTAAGAAGTCTATTTCTCCCTCTCCCTCTGCCCCTCCTCCTGCTTATTCGCTCTCTCTCTCTATCTTTCAAATAAATAAATAAAATCTTAAAAAAAAAAAAAAGAAAGAAAGAAAATATAGTGACCAGAAGATAGTGGGATGGCATCATCAAAGTACTGAAAGAAAACCATCAATCAAGATTTCTATATGTAGCTAAATTCTTCGAAATTGAGTGAAAAATTATGACATTATCAGAAAAATAAAAACAGAGAATTTATAACTATCAGACCTATCCCCCCCAACACACAAATAGTAAAGGAAGTCCTTCAGAGTGAAATGAAAACACACTGAATGTTAACTCAAATCCACACAAAAATATAAAGAGCACCAACAGAAGTAATAGACAGGGATTATAAGCAACAGTATAAACATATCTTACTTGTAACACTTTACTTACAAAATCTATTTTTTTAAAAGGTTTTATTTATTTATTTGACAGAAAGATATCACAAGTAGGCAGAGAGGCAGGCAGAGAGAGAGGAGGAAACAGGCTCCCTGCCCAGCAGAGAACCCGATGTGGAACTTGAACCTGGGATTCCGGGATCATGACCTGAGCCGAAGGACAATTATTCATCAAGAAAATACCTAAAAATACAGTAAAAGTAAAACAAAGGAATTAAAAAGATATACTAGAAAATATCAACTAAACAAAAAATAAACCAGGAATTAAGGAGTAAAGAAGACATAAGATATATACATACAGCAAACCACCGACATAAATACTCCCTTATCAATAATAACATTAAATGAAAATATATTCACCAATCAACTGTCTGAAATTGGCAGAGTGGGGGAAAAAAGGATCCAATATATAGACAATCTAAAAAAACATGTTTTATATTAAAAGACACAAATAAGTTAAAAGAAACAAGATAGAAAAATATAATTTATGCAAAACGTAGCCAAAAAAGAATTGGAGTGAGATACTGATATTAAAAAACAGGCATCTGGATGGCTCAGTGGGTTAAAGCCTCTGCCTTCCACTCAGGTCATGATCCCGGGGTCCTGGGATCGAGCCCTGCATCTGGCTCTTTACTCAGCAGGGAACTGCTTCCTTTCCTCTCTCTCTGTCTGCCTCTCTGCCTACTTGTGATCTCTGCCTGTCAAATAAATAAATAAAATCTTTTTTAAAAATAGACTTTTGATAAAAATTGTTACTAAAGGCAAAGAATATTTGATATTGTCCAGGTCAATATATGAAAAAGATATAATGATATTAAGCAGAAATGTATTTAACCACAGAGCTCCAAAATACATGAAAAAAAAAAAAACCTAACAGAATTGAAGAAAGAAACAGACATTAAAATACAGTATTCAGAGACTTCAACACCTACATGCAATAATGGAAAGAACAACCAGGAGAGAAGATCCTCCTTGGAAAACAACTTCGATAACATTGTAAACTGGGTGCTTGGTAGTTCAGTCAGTTAAGCATCTGCTTCAACTCAGGTTATGATCCCCAGGTCCTAGGATTGAGCATGGAGCCTGCTTCTCCTTCTATCTGCCTGAAAGACCTTTCTGGAAGATTCCACACAACAGTAACAGAACATACATTCTTTTCAAGGCAAGACCATATGTTAGGTCATAAGACCAACTTGAATAAATTTAAAAGGATTGAAATTACACAAAATGTGTTCTCCAAACACAATGGAATTAAATTAGAAATCAACAACAGAAGAAAATTTTGGAAGTTCACAACTATGTGGAAATTAACACTCTTTGAAGTAACCCAATAGGTTAATGGAGAAAACATAAGGGATGTTTTAAAATATTTTGAGAAGAATCAACATAAAAACACAACACACCCAAATTTATAAGCAGCAGATAACAGTGCTTAGAGGGAAATTTATACCTATAAATTTGTGTGTAAAAAAGTAAGAAAGATCTCAAATTAATAACCTCGTCTCCCAGGTTATGAACTACAGAATAAAGAGCAAACTGACGCAAAGCAAGCTGAATGAAGGGAATAATAAGATTAGAGTAGAAAGAAATAAAATAAAAGGTAGAAAAAAAGCAATGAGATCAAAAGTTGTTTTTTTGAAAGGATCAAACAAAATTGATACACCTTTAGCAAGACTCACCAAGAAAGAGAGAGACAGGGAGAGAGGGAGGGGGGATGGGAGAAAGAAAACACAAATTAATATAATTAGGGATGAAAAACGGACACCACCACCGATTGTATAGTAACTTAATATAATATTAAGTTGTAATAAGGGAATTATATGAATAGTCATATACTACTATATGAAACTTCAATGAAATAGACAAATTTCTAGAAAGAAAGAAATTAACAGAATTTTCGCAAGAAGGAAAGATAATCTAAAAAATCCTATAACAGGCAACAAAATTGATTTAGTAATTTTAGAGCTTCCTACAAAGAATAGCCAGGCCTAGATGTGTCCACGGGTACATTGTATCATTTAAAGACAGAAGATGATCAGTCTTTTACAAATGCTTCCAAAAATAATAGAAAAGGAAGTAGCATTTCCTAACCAACGTTATGAGGCCAATATTTTCCCAGTACAAAAATCAGGGTAACTACAATAAAAAAGAAAATCACAGATAAACATGCTTTTTGAATATAGATGCAAAATTTCTTAGAAAATAATAGCAAACCAAACACAGCAACATATAAAAAGGATTACACATTATGAGCAACTAAGATTTATCCTAGTAATGTAAAGTTGGCTAAACATCCCAAAACAATAAATTTAATACACCATATTAATAGAATAAAGAATTAAAACATGATCATTTCAATAGGTGAAAAAAAAGTCATTTGACATAATTCAATGGCCTTTGGTGATAAAAACATTCAGTAAACTGGAATAGAAAGAACTCCTTCAACCTGATACAGGCTATTAAAAACCCACAGCTAGCATAATATATACTAGAGAAAGACTGAATGAATATGATCAGAGATAAAATAAGAATACCTGCTCTTGCTACTTCTTTCCAATATTGTACTAGTGGTTGTAGCCATAAAAATTAGGCAAGAAGAAAAATAATAGGCATCCACATTAGAAGAAATAAACTATTTCAATTTGCTGTTTGTTTCAAAAGGAAAAAAAAGGCTTGAAGAAGGTCAAATTGGGAGGATTCAGTTTTCATCTCTCTACAAAGCTAGAGTTGTCAAGGGAGTATGGTACAGTTTTAAAAATAGACAGATCGATGGAATAGAATAAGAGTTTACAAATAAACCTGTTTATTTATGGCTGATTGATTTTAATAAGGGTTCCAAGACACTTCATTGGAGAAAGAATATTATTTTCAACAATATACCGGGGAAACTATATAACCACATATAAAAAAATAAGTCTGGATCTCTATCTCACACAATACACAAAAATTAACTCAAAATAGGTCATAGATGGGGGTGCCTGGGTTACTCAGGTGATTAAGAGTCCAACTCTTGATTTTGGTTCAGGTCATGATCTTAGGGTTGTGAGATCAAGTCCTGTGTTGGGGCTCCATGCTGGTGTGGAGCCTGCTTAAGATTCTCTTTTCTTCCTTCTCCACTACTCCCCAAACTTCCTCTTTAAAAAGGGGGGGAAAAAAACACACACACACAAAAGATTTCAATTAAAAAAAAAAAGTATCATAGACCTAAATGTAAGAGCTAAAACTATAAGACTCCTAGTAGTTAATATAGGAATATATTTTGTGACCCTAGATTGGGAAATGGTTTACTAGATATAAAACCCAAAGCACAAATGACAAAACTAACTTCATGCTTTTATGCAAAGCTTTTGTGTGTCAAGGGATACCATCAAGAAAAGGAAAAGAATCCATGGAATGGGAAAAATATTGTAAATCATATACCCAATAAATCATATACCCAATAAATCAAATACCCAATAAATCATATACCCAATATGATGTAAATCATATACCCAATAAATGTATCCACAATATATTATAAAGACTTATAATTCAGCAATAAAAAGACAAATAAAGCAATTTTAAAATGGACAAAGAATTTGAAAAGGTATTTCCCCAAAGAATATTTGTGTGTCTTATAAACACATGACAAAATATTCAACATCATTAGCCTATACAGAAATGCAAATCAAAATCACAATGAGATAGATACCACTTCATACCCACTAACATGGATATAATTTAAAAGTAATATCAAGTGTTGGTGAAGATGAAGAGAAAGCATTGCTGGTGGCAGTGTGAAATGATGCAGCTACTTGAGAAAATTGTTGGTAGTTTCTCAAAATCTTAAACATGGAATTACCATGTGACCCAGAAATTAAACAAAACATAGTATGCCCAAACAATGGAATATTATTCAGAAATAAAAAATGATGGACTACTAACGCATGCAATGACATGAGTGAACCTTGAAAACATTCTGCTGAGTGGTAAGAGCTAGTCACAAAGGCCACATGTATGATTCATTTACACATTCAATGTCCAGAATAACCAAATCCATAGTGACAGAAAGTAGATTAGTGTGGGTGCTTAGGGCTGGGCGGAAGAGTGAGTGGGCAACGGGGAGTGATTGCTATGAATATGAGGTTTCTTTTCAGCTTGTTAAAAATGTCCTAACCTTAGATTGTGGTGATGGTTGTGTAACTCTGTGGATATATTAAATGCACAGACATTTTTGGGGCGCCTGGGTGGCTCAGTGGGTTAAAGCCTCTGCCTTCAGCTCAGGTCATGATCCCAGAGTCCTGGGATCGAGCCCCACATCTGGCTCTCTGCTCAGCAGGGAGCCTGCTTCCTCTTCTCTCTCTCTCTGCCTACTTGTGAACTCTGTCTGTCAAATAAATAAATTAAATCTTTAAAAAAAAAAAAAATAAATAAATGCACAGACATTTTCAACAGGTGAATTTTACTATATGTGAAATAATTTTCAATAGAGCTCTAAAAAAAAAAAACTATGAAAAAGATTAACTAAACCTCTGCGTCATGTTACCAGAATTCTTGAACTGATTAGGAAACTGTACCTAGTATTTTTGTGAAAAAAACTCATGTATGACCACAGTAATATGTAAACATCCAATTGCATATTCAGTTGCTTATCAAGATTGGCATATTTCTCCTGCAACTGAAATTGGCACCAAAAAAAAAAAAAATGCCCTTAATTTTTTTCCCCAGAAGTAGTATTTTCTTTCTGATTCTTTCCACTTTGAGCATCTTTCTCGCCCTCTATGTTTTGCAATTTTTCTCTTCAACATTAATTGCTTCAATTCTAATACAGAACCCATGTATGCACCAGAGTGTCTCTCCTGGTTTTACTTAAGCTTTCCTCTTCCTTTTAAATGGGGTAACTGGGGTGATGGACATTAAGAAGGGCACATGATGTAATGAACACTGGGTGTTACATAAGACTGGTTGATGAATCACTGAACTTTACCTCTGAAATCAATAATACATTATATGTTATTTTTTTTAATACAGAGAAATAAAAAAATAAATTGTCTAGTTCTCACTATCTTCTTCTCTGACCTGTTAGCTTCAGTAGGATCCTTTCATCAGTGGCAAACTAAACTAGTTAAAAAACCAAGACTAAAACCTTCAAGCTTTTTTTTTTTTTAATTTTTTAAAAGATTTTATTTATTTATTTATTTGACAAAGAGATCACAAGTAGGCAGAAAGGCAGGCAGAGAGACAGGGGGAAGCAAGCTCCCCGCTGAGCAGAGAGCCCAATGTGGGTCTCCATCCCAGGACCCTGAGACTATGACCTGAGCCGAAGGCAGAGACTTAACCCACTGAGCCACCCAGGTGCCCAACCCTTCAAGTTTTAATCCTTGATTTGCTAATTTGTTCTAACAGTTTATTTTATTTTTTAAAAAATTACTCTCTGGCAGTTATCATTTCATAGATCCATTTCTATAGTTTCGTTGACACATGAATGAAGGGAATCAAAATTAGAATAAATGGTGATAGATGTGTCTCAGAATGTGGAAAATAAATATATTTAAAATATCTTGAAGCATTTTGCCCCACCCTCTTCTTTTTGTTATGTGCTAAGCAGGAACTATGGATTTCCTAATATATGTAGGAACTATGACCAGAGCTCAAATTACTTTCCTAGATAAGAATTTTATTAAACTGAAGACATCTTCTTTCTGATAGCATCAAAATGAGTAAGTCACTAGATTTACAAAAATTAAAGAAATCCTAATGGAGCATCATAAAAAGCCACATGACTGTAAGTTGGAATTGATTTTCCATGAATTGAACATGTTTCTAAACGGTCATGGATGGATGCAACTCTTCCATTTTATATTGGATTATTTCAGAAGCAGCAAGCCTAGAATATGATTTAATTTGAAAGATGACAAAATTATATCCCTCTACTGATTCTCCAGGTGTTAGAAGTAGATGAGGAGATTTTTTTTTCCATTTTCCACCAGTCTTCCCTAAGTTAATTTGACAAATGGCTTTTACAACAAGACAACATGCAATTGGAATTGCATCAAGAATAATGAAAGTGTCAGACAAATGGCAAAGCATAATTGGGGTAGCTTGTTTTCTTTTCCTTGAAATTGTAATACATTTGACAAACCAAGATGTTGTGTCTGCTATGAAAACATCACTAGAGCAATTCTCTGATAGTACTAGCTAGTTGATACTAATTAATGACAACAGAAAGAATATCCCCAGCAAAATTTCTTAGTAGCATACAGGGGGACAAAATTGTATGAACAAGGCTAAAATCAATGTTTTTCTTTTTATTGATAAGAAAGTGAGATTTGACTTGAGAATGCCTTAAAAACAATAAAAAATGTAAGGTTTCTGCTTAGTCCCATAGCAGTTGACTATGTGAACTTAAGCAAGTTAATTTCAATTATTTTTGCATTCTTTCAATAATTTTATTTTTGTCTTGTGTGGCAAGCCTTTTTCCAAATAGTAGTTACAGAGCATTTCTTAAGACATTCAACACGTTGTTATAGGAGATGAAAGGTTTGAGGGGTTTCTAAAAGTTGCTATGATGGTACTAACACATTAAAAGTAGAGACACAATAATTGAATTGCTGAAAGGAAAAATCATACCAGTTTATTTCTAATGAGACTTATCCAGGCCAAAGGGGGAACTGGGTTTCTTACAGTCTATCAGGGACACATTTCAAGTCATTGCTTCACCATGTCCCTATGTCATTGTTGCTATCTACTCAGCCTAAGCTGGCCACTGTTACAGGAAGACAATGGTCAATGACAATCGACCACAGGTGGTCAGTGACCAAGAATGGAGACACCACTGCTGTTCCAATGGCAAGGTCATAGTCATATAGCCAGGCCCCAAAGCAAGGGAGTCTGGGAAATTTAGTCTAGCTTGCCAGCCATAATGCACAAGACAAATAGAAGACCAGATTTTAGTGGCGACCAGCTATCTCTGAGAAAGAAAATTCAGAAAGCGCAGTAATTGCCATTATTTCTCATCTATAAAATAAAACATTATGTTTAAATTAATTTGATTTAAGTCGCAAAAGGAAGACTCTTTGGTACAATGTACTCACTTTGCATAAGAATACAGACCTTAAAAATGAGATTAAGATTGCAAGTTTGGAAGAGCAATACAAACACATTGAAAATGTGATGCACTATAAATTTTAAAGCAAAAAATAATTAAGCTGTGGACCAAGGGATGCCCTCTGTGGCTAATTACTTTTTCTTTCTAACTGTGATTGTCAATGGCCTCCAGAAATAGCTGGAGTTAAGTTCACAGCATTCTGGGCACATTAGCTATCCTAAACTGTTCTTTTTCAGAAAATTTTAGAATATTTAACCTTTGTTTGGCTAAGCTAAGTGTGCTATACCTTGAATAGACCCAACCCTATAAAGTTGTTAAGGTTTGAAGTCATCTTAATGATCTTTTAAGTTATCTCTAGGTCCCTTTTCTTTCAAAGAGATTCTAGATGTAGGATTACAGTGGTTAGATCAGCCATTATTATTA
Source organism: Mustela putorius furo (assembly GCF_011764305.1). Lineage (NCBI taxonomy): Eukaryota > Metazoa > Chordata > Mammalia > Carnivora > Mustelidae > Mustela > Mustela putorius. Next base: position 2,924,543 of record NW_025422118.1, read on the forward strand.
TTATTATTATTATTATTATTATATTATTATTAAATTTTAAAAAATTATCAAGCAGACACATCAGAGTCATGTAGGGAACATTCAAAGCATATACACTTAGTTCTACACCCAGAGATACTGGTTCAAAAGTTCTCTGGAAGCCCCAAGGCCTGCATTTCTTAGAAATTTATAAGCCTGGTTGGGAATTACTATTATTGTGACCTCAGGAATAGGAAAGAGTAAAGGATTACGTTTTCCCTAGTCTGAGATGTTCTAAAGGTCTTCAGAGGCTTGAAGGGAATTGCACACAGGCCACTAGAAGTGAGGGCTGGAGAGAGGGAAAGTGGGGGCAGAGAACCCCTGTCCCAGGCAGGTTTAGTCTCCGTTGGAGACCCTTCCCCACTCACGTCAGCCCCTGGTACCCTTCCTCTCGGTGCCAAGTGTCTGTTTTGAATCGGGTTTGGAAAATGTCTTGTTTCCCTGGGAATCCTTTTTACATGTTGGGTTGTTTCAGGGAGATGAAACCATTTCTCTGAAGAAAATCCCAAATCTTCCTAGGGAAGATTTACTAACTTGAAGCATATCTGACACCTTATTGTTGAGTTCAGTGTTACAGAAAATTGCCAAGGTGAAATAGAGAACAAAAGCCCTTTCCCCATGCATCTCTTTGAGCTCTTTCAGAGGTCAATACAGGAAAGAATTCTTTCCATCTTTCAGAACTTGTCTGTGTCACCTGATAAACAAGTAACAGCGTCAGGGGGTATAAGGTTTATCCATGTCTATCCCCAGAGATCATGAGACTATATAATCTCAACTTACCCTGTGCTTTCATTTTGAACATTTTATTAATCACTCATGATAGGAGAACATTTCATTCTTTTTTTTTTTAAGATTTTATTTATTTATTTGACAGAGAGAGATCATAAGTAGGCAGAGAGGCAGGCAGAGAGAGCAAGGGAAGCAGACTCCCTGCTAAGCAGAGAGCAGGAGGCAGGGCTCAATCCCAGAACCCTGGGATCATGACCTGAGCCAAAGGCAGAGTCTTAACCCACTGAGCCACCCAGCACCCCTGAGAACATTTTATTCTTAAACCTGATTAATTAACCTGCTTACTTTGTAGACCCCTCTTAGAAGGAGGTGAGGTGCAGAGCAATGTGGTGTAGTGGTTAAAAGAATTGAGAAGAATGGGGTCAGAAGGTCAGAATTCAGCTTTGCACTTGCTCATTCCAGACCCCTCCCCACTTCCCCTTGTGTTTCCTAGGCATTCTTTTCACTGGACTGTGTTGGTACTTAATACCAGTAGGATCATTTCTATCCAAACAGACCATTTAGCAAGACTTGCCTACAGTGTTCAATTGCTTGAGTGGGGACTGAGCTTAATTTGCTTTCAAAAAAAAAAAAAAAAAAAAAAACCTATCCTACAGTGAATGATAATTACCATATTTACTCATATAATGTCACCCTTTAGTTTACTACTGAAAGGGAAGATTTTCTAGTTCCAATAGTGATGAATATACATTTAATACTGTTGCCCACATAGGAAAAGCCTACCTATCTTTTAGCCTACCTGGCTAAATGTCTGTTACTTTGTGATATCTTCCCTTAAAGACTCCTCTCTACTCTCAGAGGAAGTTGGGTTTTTCCCCCCTCCTGTTCTGTGATATTTTGGCATTCTTTTATTATATAATATACACATTTGCATGCCCATCATCTACTCTAGACTGAGTCATACCCAATTTTCTAAATTCAGCTACAGGCCTGGTTTGAATTCTTTTGGACTAATTAAATGAATAACAAATGAATATACATAAAGGGGCTTTTCTGGCAGCAGGGAGAAAGGAACAGTCAAAGTGTAACAAGAGGCTAATTTTTTTCTTTTTTCCCCTTAAACTTGATTTAATCAAGTATGGTTCTCAACATAGTTTTCTAAATTTCAGGGCCAAGGGATATACTAATAAATATATTCCCTATTTTATCTCTTATACCTTGTGGCTAGGAGAAACAAAATACAATATAGTGGATAAAGAAAGTAAAACTATTCAAAGCGGAATGATTTAAGAAAACAAATAGTAGCATTCTATGTATTCAATATATTGCACTTTTTAATCCATTGCTTGATCTGACTTTGACAACAACACTTTGAGGAAAGTAAATTAAGTATTATCTCACTACGCTATAAAGCAGGGGGTAGGGGTATTAAGGGACTCATGCTGGTTACACAGCAAATAGTAGAATCAGTGGTAATCTAATTTCAGATTCCTACTGTAATGTTCATTTCACTACATCTCATCCAGGACACCAAGTGCGAGGGCTTGGTTGGCATACTTAATGGAGAATGAAAGCATCCCCCCTCTTTTCAATCCAGAACTTGTTTGTTTTGTTTTATTGTGATGTGTGTGTATGTGCTGTAAGTGATCTATATATCTGGGGGCTCTATTCAGTTCAACTATACATTTGGGGGCTCTATTCAGTTCACAGGTTTGCATACGGGAGCTTGGGCCAAGTGAAAGAGATTTATTTATGTATTCTCAGTTTTCCCTTAATGCCCAAAAGACAGGATGCCTAGGTGGCTCAGTTGGTTAAGCCCCAGACTCTTAATTTTAGCTCAGGTGGTGATCTCAAGGGTTGTGAGATAGATTGATGCTCTGAGCTGAGTGAGGAGGCTGCTTGAGATTCTCTCTCCCTCTACCCAGCCTCCCCCACCCCACGTGCTCTTTTTCTTTCTCTTTAAAAAAAAAGTATATATATATATTCAAAATCCAAAAGACAGAAAGAACAGAATACCTTTTTTAAGAGAGATTTTAAAATTTATTTTATTTTTTTATATATTTTTAAAAAATTTTATTTATTCATTTGACAGAGATCACAAGTAGGCAGAGAGGCAGGCAGAGAGAGAGGAGGAAGCAGGCTCTCCGCCAAGCAGAGAGCCCGATTAGGCGCCTAATCCCAGGATCCTGGGATCATGACCTGAGCTGAAGGCAGAGGCTTTAACCCGCTGAGCCACCCAGGCGCCCCTTTCAAGAGAGATTTTTTAAAAAATTTATTTCTTTGACAGAGAGAGAGCATAAGCAGGGGGAGTGGCAGGCAGAGAGAGAGGGAGAAGCAGAGTCCTACTGAGCAGAGAGCCCAACATGGGACTTGATCTCAGGACCCAGGGATCATGACCTGAGCCAAAGGCAAATGCTTAACCAACTGAGCCGCACAGGCGTCCCTTTTTCTTCCTTTTTTCCCCTTCTTTATTATTATTTTTTAAACACTCATCAGCTTATCATTCATGTAGTCCCAGAGCGGCCTCCCCCAGGCCTCTGAGACTGGCGAGGCTGGTGTTCCTGTCAGTTTCTACAAAGTAACTTAAAGCTAATGATGCAATGGATGGTGACACAGTGTTTTTAAAAGTTGCTCTTTTCCCAGGTTTCAAAGCTGTCTTTTAACATTTGGAGAGTTTCACGTAATTGTCTGTTGACTTGCCTGAGATAGATTATACTGTTGGGGCCCTGCCCTTCTATCGTCTACATCTTTGTGGTGTCTTATTAAGATAAATATCAAGAATAGCCTTGAAGGGGAAAAATCAGCGGAGAAGGGGACATCAGAGGGCAGCGCGCCCTGCTGGGGAATTGTGGAAGAGGTGAGACACTCCTGCAAAGCCCTTTGTTCCAGGTCTGTTCATATTCTTTTGATGACTCACAGTGTCTATAGGAGCGGAGGGGGTCATACCGGTGGCAGTGAGGCCATGAGAGGAACGGGCACCGTATACAGAGATTGTCATCCTCGCATGCTTATCCTCCGACCTCGGGCCTCTCCTTATGTCTCAGCAATACAGACTCAGAGCAATATAGAGTCTGTACTGGGGCTCAGAGCAATATAGACTCCCAGTCTGATTTACCAGGTCATTGAGATGGGTTCGTGTTGAGGGAAATCTGAATCCTCCATGGCTTTTCAAATAAAAGAATAGGTTTCCTGACATGATTCTACGGAGCTCAGACAACTGTGCTGTCAGCTAGCTTTTTGTCCACAACTTCCTGGTCATGATAGGAAATAGCTTACAAAACAGGAAATCTTTTCATGTTCCAGGTGATTTCCCAGACTTATTTGCCATGAAATGTCACCTTCTCAGGTGACAGAACAGAATTTATCACAATTAAAGAAAGCATTGACACGTGGCTTTTAGTGGTTCAAGAGCTCCTTTTAATGTCAGATTGCTACCCTATTTGTTACACGTGCACACGTGCGTGGAAAATTTATTAGGACTGTAAACGTTACGTGTTCTTCAAGAATGATCATGTAATTTTTATTGCTTTCAGAAATGTCTGCTGCAAGAAAACTTTCTTGTCTTTGGGAAACTAATGAACCATGTTTATGATCTACAAATATGTACTGAGTAGGGAAGTAATACACATTGACCTGCTGGGCCCTCACTTGCCACTTTGCACTGTATTACTACACAAACTGAGCAAAACAAATCAGGACAATTATTGCAGGTGGGGGGAGCATGATGCTTCTGTGTCTAATTTTCTCCAACTAGTTCACAAGGTGTGAAGGCATTAATATCTAATTAGACCAGATTAGAAATAAACAGCTGATTTAAATTCCTTCTTTTTTTTTTTTTTAATTTTTAAAGATTTATTTACTTGACGAAGAGAAAGAGATCACAAGTAGGCAGAGAGGCAGGCAGAGACAGAGGGGGAAGCCGGCTCCCTGCAGAGCAGAGAGCCCGTTGTGGGGCTCGATCCTAAGACCCTGAGATCATGACCTGAGCCAAAGGCAGATGCTTAAATTATGAGCCACCCAGGTGCCCCACAACCTTTCTAATCTAGGATTGTTACATCAATTCTAAGAATTTTTTTTTTTTACGATTTCATTTATTTATTTGAGAGAGAGATAGCATGAGTGGGGGGAAAGGGGTAGAGGGAGAGGGAGAAGCAGACTCCCTGCTGAGCAGGGAGCTGATGTGGGGCTGGATTCTGGGACCCTGAGATCATGACTTGAGCCGAAAGCAGACACTTAACCGACAGCCACACAGACGCCCCAATTCTAGGAAACTTTTATAGCAGTTCATATTCGTGCCCTCTCTAGTCATCAGCTGCAGAATGTGGTTCTTAATTGTGTTAGCGTCTGTTGATTTGGCAGTACTAATGGCACTCCCTCTTTCTTTTCCTTTGTCTTTCCTTTTGTATTTGTAAGCACGTTAACATAAATAGTTGAGCGGGCAAATAGGAATGGACGAGGTATTAGTTAATAACTATTTCTCAATAGTTTTCAAAGTACAGCTCTCCCTAGTTGAACTGGAGAAATTATTATTCTTCCAGCTGAACTCCTACAATGGAGCAGGAGAAAGGTAGACTGTGCCCTACAGGAGAAACCTTTCCCTGGTGCACTTTCTGCATGGAGACGAGAAACAGGAGCGTGTGAATCATCCACAATGAACCAAGTAACTGGATCCTTTGCTGTTCCAATGCAATGGCCCCACTTCCTACTTAACATTGTTCAATGGAATCCAATTTTTCACCTGTCTGCTCTATGGGAAAACTGTGTAATAGGGTATGAGAAGAATAAGAGGTGTTCCTGCCCACGTAGCTCCTTCTTAGGAAAGAGAAGACAATACTCTCATTAGTAATTCTTCAAAGGATTAGCTTTTCAGCTTCATGTGCTACTGTTTAAGAGATCTTAGTCCAAATACAAATAAACAGAAAAACCGAGAAACTTTCAATCTAATCATATAGGCACTTTTCTGTTTGCCCTTTGAGAATTAGGAATAATCAAGTCCTGCTCCTTTGGCACGAATGAAATAACTGTCCTTAAAATGGAGCGGACTAGGGTGGCTGTTATAGCAGTGGGTCAGAGCAGAAAAGCTCCCTTGATTTTCACAGCTAAATGCAAAACTCTGGTGTTCACTGTTTACTCGAAACACACGGTTGCCTGTCAAATGCCCCATATGACAGTGTGACTTTAAACTTATTTCTTTATCCAAGAGCAAAAGAAAATAATAGTAAAGTAAACCAGAATCTGAATTCCACCTTCTTAATAAAAAACAGTCAAACCTAGTGGGAACACTTTGGAATATGATTCAGGGGACCTAAATCCTTCTCTGTCTTTGTCTCATGCCTGACCTTGAGCCAATTACTAAGGGCCTTTTCCACCATCTTAATGTACTCCAGAATGGAGATTTAAAAATGTTAGAGCCAGAAGAAACATAATATATAACCTATTCAAATCACTTTTCCTACAAATAAAGAAACCTAAGACAAAGTGTAGGGGTCTCTCTCAAGGTCATATCAATTAAAAGAAAAAGAAAAATGGGACCAAGGTCTTGCTTTATAATGCTTTTTCTTTTAATGTGCAGTTGCTGTGAGGACAACCTGAGAATGTGTTGTCAGAGAATGGCATTGTATCAATTTAAATGAGCATTACTAATGTTTGCCTGCATATCGTCAGGGAAAATCATAAAGACTGAATTTTCTACACTAGATTGAAATGAACCTAAGGAATTGAGTTTGCAATGAAAAAAGATTGTGCACCCTATAAAGCTTCACTTCAGTATTTAGAAATATATACATATATATATACATATATATTTTTTTTCATTCCATTGAAATGTTTAAAATCACAATAAAAAATTTCTTTCCACTCAAGGTTATTATAAAAATGTCCTCACTTATATTCACTCTGTTTTGTTGTATTAATTTTGGCTCCTTTGGTCTCTTACTAGTCTCTCTGGGAATACAATAAGCAAGGGAGAGCTAAAATCCAAAAATTTTTCTAAGATACACTTTAGTGATAGTAACTACAAAGGATAAGATCAGATCCAAAAATCTGTGTTTTAAAGGCTCTGGAGAAATAGGTGTTTACACTGTTTGACGAGGGTTGTCATGACTCGTATTGTTGGTGCTCAGAACCCCTGGCTCACTGATAATTTCCCATGAAAAATAAAATTTTAATAGTCCCATTTTTTTCTGAGAACATTGCAACAATCACCTTTAAGAGACATCAGGGACAATATTCTTCATGATCTGCAGTTTCCTTGAGGTTGCCCTTGTGGACGTCCTTAAAAAGAGTGACCAACTTCAGCCTCTCCTTTGAACCACGCTGACAAGGATCAGCTGCTGTCATTTAATTAAATGGCTATAACCTTTGGTAGTCCTGTTCTCTCCTTCTAGCCCTGCAGCCCGTTGCAGTGCAATACTCACCGGTATTGAAACAATGACCCAGCACAGGTATTCTCAGTAGCTGGCAGGTTTCAGTCTACTTGATCAATGCCTCCAGAAATTGTATATGGACTACGTTCTGGTAAATTAAATCATATCTTAAATAAGCTAGAACTCACTTTTTCAAACAAATGAAACAATGAATTCTGCTCCCAGCCCCCACCCCTTAAGTCCTTAATTTACCTGAATTAGAACTCTGGATTCTTGTATCAGTAGGTCTATTTAAAAATTAGGTCAACTCTCCATCATCTTAATTGTCAATAAAATCTGATACTGTTGATAGTTCAGGACAAGGAGGAAGGGGAAAAATATTAAGAAAATACAAAGTTTGAACCCAGACTTTGGTTTTGTATCTTGTTAATGCTCATAGCCAGAGTCTGACACTGGTTCTTGACTGTAGGTAATTAAACAAAGAGTAATAAATGAATAAATGAATTTCTAAAAAAAATATGTGAAATTGATTATGTGGAGGTAGGTCCCTAGCCTTGAAAGTGAGAATACATCTGATGTCACTTCATTTAAACTAATAATTGTTGTGTTATATATGGCAAATGAATTCAATTGTTTTTAAAAAGTATTTTGTTTTATTTAACTGTGACAGTACTGAAAGGGCAGAGGCTTTGCAGAAATATTTCATTACATTTGGCATTTATCACTTCATTGAGCAAACCCTTTTGCCAACAATTTGAGGAGGTGAGAAATCTGAAAATAAACTGGATTTGTTCAGTCTGAATTGTGAGTTCAGTGTTATTTAAACTTAAAGGAGTATGCAATTTTATGAGAAGTAATGAGTTTTCTGTCAGTGGAAGTATTAAAAAAGGTTGGTTGAGGAAATTTCTGCATTATCAGGGAAGATATTTGCTGACCAAGGGTTTGCAATCTGTGTTAGACTTTGGAATCACAAATAGAGCTTTAAAGAAAAAAAAAAAAAAGGCCCCAGCATTTGATTGTTTTGTTTGTGATTGGGTCTTGGGCATTAGCATTCTTTAAAATCTCCCCCACAATGATTCTACTGTGCAGTCAGGCTTGAGAACCATTTCTCTAGATGATTTCTCTATTTCCCTTAAACCCTTAAGATTTTGTTCATTCGAGGATGACTTGTACTTTATAGTAGCTTTAGAAACACAAAAGAGCATCTATTTGAGTTTTGCAATTAAAAATATAAATAAGCATGTAATGAGTCTTCTATGACCTGAGCAACCTAAACTGAGTTTTTAAAAAAAAAAAAAAAAAATCTAGTCTTTGCACAAGTGTCTGCTTGTGTTCCAGGCATCGTATAAGTACTTTGCATACTTTGCATATTTTAGCTCATTGAGTTCTTAGAATAACTATATGAGGATGGTGTTATTGCCACCACCACCATCATCATCAATCCTGTTATAGATAAATTGATACAGAAATTAAGGAACGTGCTAATCTGCTAATAAGTGGAAAAACTAAAACCAGACAACTTGGCTTAAGAAACTATATACTTAGTGAAAATACTTCACAGCCTCTCGTGGTTTTAAAATAGGACCCAACACAACCTGTATACCCAAATAATTCGTCCAACGGCTTGGCCTCCTCTAGGACATTATAAGACACTTGGGAAATACTTGATTAGTTTTGAATGAATGAGTGAGTGCAGAATTCAGCCTTGTCTGGAAGAATGAGCTTTACTCTCCACTACCATCCAGGCTTTCCATTAGAAACCTACTGAAGACAGATGGAAATGCATCCTTGCTGTGAAACACTCCTGAAAATGGTGTGGCACAATATCCCTGAGGTCATACATTTTAATACTTATCCTCCTTCCTTCTAAAAGTCTCTTATATTTAATCCAAATCCCTCATATCCTAATTTAGGCTGTTTTATTTTGTTACATTCTTTTCTGTCTTCGGCTAGGGGGGAAAAGTGTTGACCGAGTGAAGGGCTGTTTCCCTCAGCAGAGAGCCGGGATATAGGCAAAGCTTTACGCTCCTTCCCATCAGCCCACTAAAACGTTTGCAGCACCCCGAAGGGTCAGGAGTACTCCTTAAGGAATTTTTAAAAATGGCCCATCCTCAGACCCACCCCAGGCCAAATCCGTGTCAGGGAATTTTTAGTAAGTTCGGCACTTTTAGTAAGTTTTGGTTTTGTCTACAATGAGCTTTGCCCAGTCTTGAATACATTTCACAGGTCTTTGCTGACTTTGCCTTCCCGTAGGGCCAGGGCACTCACTGAAGATGACCTCTCACCTAAGCTTCACAGACTGACACAACCCGCAGTGGGCACAGGGCCCAGTCTGGCCACAGTTGCCTACAAAACACCAGACACATTCTTCCAATTTCTTAGCTTTTGTCAGGCTGGAGGGAGTTGCATGTGGCCTAAGCGAAGGGACTCCTGAAACACCAGGAGATTCTGATTCTGTGCCACCACATGGAGTTTTCTCCCCCGGGGAAGCGGAGGCCTGCGATGGGACAACCGAGCCATCAAAGCGAGGCCCTCATCCTGGTGACCAAAACCCAACTGGAGTTGGAGCTGCTAAAAATTAGTGCTTGTGAAACAAAGAAGATAATCCAGGAAAATAAACCTCTCTGCTTCAGTTTTTTAGAGTTCTGTTTCACTCACATCGGTGTTTTATGTCTACCCCCGAAATGTCTGCTGAATCCGGTTTTCTCAGGGCTGGGCTAAAATGAGGCTCAGGAGAAAGCCTCCTCCACTTTTCTGCACAGTGTCCCCTAAAAATACAGACGTTTCTTGTCCTTAAATAAAAAGCAGATTCTCTCCTTTGTCTTAAGAATTGCATCAAGGGATTGATTTGGAAAGAAACGTATTTCTAAATTGGATATGCAAAAAGGATTTGGCACGTGTTACAAAGTTGACAGATTGGCAGGCAGCTAGATACACCGTTGTTTTCTTATTTACCAAATGACAGGATTTTTAAGAACTGGAGAGTCTCTATTACATAATCGTGCAAAACAACAAAAAAAACCACATGTGACATAAAAAGGCCTCTTTTGAAAAGTTAAAAACAAAGTCTTGATAGGACAATAGAATCAAAGCGGCCGCTGGGCTGTTTCAAACAATAGATCTGTTTGCTGTCACTATTGACTTATATCAAAATGATTCTGAGGTATAAAATAACAAGCAAACTGAAACACCCACACCTGTTCCTGTGAGGGCAAAACGAGAACAGAAAAGCAAACAAAGTAAACACCACAACATCAACAACAATAACCAGAACACCAGAATTCTGCACAGTCTCCCAGTCGGGGCGCAGAGAGCCCACGGCCTCCGGCCTCCGCAGGGCCGGCCTGGCCCACCCAGGTGCGCGCGGGGCCAGAACGGCAAGAGGAGAGAGGTGTCCACTTCTAATTTTTACCTCAGGTTTTTTTTTTTTTTTTCCATAAGAACTGCCAGTTCTCTCCTTGGTGATTTATTGCTCTCACTTCAAGGGGGAAATTTAATATTTGGTTTAGGAAAATAGCATGAAATTAAAGGATACCGAGAAAGGCTCTGAACTGCTCTAGGGATGACGAAAAACATTTTAAAGGTTTCTGAGGACTGCACTTTCATTTATTAGGTAGGGACAACTTTTTCTACAACCTACTTTCTGAGTTTCCAGTTTTCCTTTTTTTAAAGGAGGAACAAAGTCATTGGGCTTTTTCACGAATCTTAGAGCCTTTGTGACAGGGGAACAAGCAGGACAGGAGAGCATCACCTTCCTCCTCCTGCACAAAAGGGAGCCCATTTTGGAGGTCAGTGTTAGTTGTTAGGTTACTTGTCAGGTTATGCTTTTTTGGTAACATCTCTGGAAGGGCTTCAGGTGACCTTCCATTTTAGTTAGAGGCGCAGGCAGTGGCCTGGCGTTCTCCCGGAAGTCTACACTGAAGGGATGTGCAAGCAAAGATATCCCTGCGGCCTGTTGCCTCTCAGGGCCCAGGCTCCCACCTCACCAGCATCTTCCACGGTTCCCAATGAGGACAGACCTGCATATCAGCTTCGTGCCCTAGGAGCTAAGGAATCCAAACTCAGGAAATTTTCATTTTCTGTGGGCAAATCACAATCCTTCTGGGCCTCCAATTTCTCAATTTTAAAATAACGGGTGAGGGTGGGTGTAAATGACAGAATCGCTACTGATCCTTCCGCCACTGACATTGTCTGAGTAGTGACTTAGTGTGTCTTTTTACACAAACACCCACACATATATACGGCACACGTACTCACACACACACACACACACACTCACACATTTCCACAGTTTGAAGTAACATGGCGTAGAGTGTTCAGAGCTATAGTTTTTCACCCACAGGGATGCTGACCTAACTCAAAAGGGGGCCATTTTCTAAATGTCCATATTTGTGGCTTCTCCTTTAGCTCCCAGCCTCTGGGACAGCTTCTCTGTTCTCTGTGGCATAAGTAAAGACAGCAGGTGACCAACATGGTTTTCTGCCACTAACTAAGGACTACTTTTGCATATTTGATATATGTTTACATGAGATAAAGATGGTTAACTTTTAAGTGTTCCCAACCTCCCAACACCCCAATTTCATCCAAATGGAGGATGATTTTTGCCTTCCCACCTCCTCTCCTGTCTTCTGAAGGCCTTTCCCCTCTTTGTAGGTCTTTACCGACCTTGAGTGTTTGGGATGCAAAAATTGGGAACAGGGTTGAAAGAGCCCTGGAGATACTACAGGAAAAAAGAGGAGGATTTAGGACATACCAATTGAATGAAATAACACAGAAGTGATCCAGAGGGGCCAGCAAAGTTATCAGGGCTGGAGCAGAGAATCCTTCTGTTCCGAGCCTTTTAAGAGAGATGTCTCTTAGCAGCTGCCGAAATATAATGGAAGAGAAGAGGAAGGAAGAGGGGATGCCTATAGGGTGGCCTTAAGCTGTGCATTTGGGTCCTTTTAGGGCTTTTCAAGAAAAGCAAGCAAAAGACGTGAATTCTTTCCTGTTTTATTGATGTTCCACAGCTTGAGACTAAGCCACAGAGGGCCAGGTGGTTTAAGAGTTTCCATTCTTTTTCACGGGGAATGAAAAGGTAGTTCTGAAGATGAAAACTTTGTTTAGTTCACAATTTGAGCCAACATTAGTTATGATGAAAATGTCAACACCCTCATCCCCAAAGGAAAACGGAAACAAGCAGCATTCATTAAATCTTGATTTCAGATAATGTTCTGGGTGCTGACGGCATGTATTATCTTAACAGAGATGGCCCCTCTGCTTCCTCAATTGCCCTTTTTCTTCCTAGCAAAGATGATAATTATGATAGCTATAAGAAGCTACTCTGTTATTCATGCTTTTGGCATAAATACATGACTGTCATTATGCCAATAAACAACCCAAGGCAAATGATAATGAGACCAATGTTGAACTCAATCCAGTCTCACACGGTGCTTCCTGAGCTGTGAGGCTCCAACGTGTCATTGGTAATTTTAGTATAATGACCAGAATGTTATCTCCAAATTCCCAGGGTCTGATGGGGTCAGGGTGATCTCTCCTGGCTTAGAGAAAGGCGGTGCTATAAAGGAAAAGTTAGGAGTCCAGATCTCCATTTCAAGCCTTTGTCTAGAAAGGCTATCTAGAAGAGGGAAGGGTCCTCCAGTTCCCTGAATTACTTCCTTGTGAATGAATTCCATGCATTCATTCCTTGGGTAAAAAATGCTGTTATAAATTAAAATATTCATTAACAAACTGACCACCTAGGAAATTAGAAGCTAGTCAACTATCCCTGTCCAAAAAAATTGCAGAATAAAACTACACCTGTTTCAAAAGGCAGGATTACATGTAGTTAAGGAGAAGGGTTTTCGATCTGCTGCAGTCACAAACAGTCGCTAATGAATATGGATCTGGGAGAATTATTTCACCTGAAGACTGAGAAAATGGGTGGATTAAGCAGAAGGGAATGATATGAACATTGAAAGATGAGAGAGGCCTTTGGGAAAATGGATGAATCCGTTGAATGTTTCTAAAAACAGATCCATGATTCTTGTGTTAGAGTTAAGTCTGAGGGGATCATTCCTGTATCTTGCTTTCATAGGATCAGTTCAAAAAGTCAAGCTCTTAAAAAAAAAAAAAAAAAATCACATTTTGTTTATTCTTTGTTTATTCTAAGAACTAGTACAGAATGCAATATCCCAAATCTTTTCAAACATAATATCATTTATTTTCATACTTCTAAGGTTTAAATTTTTTTTTGAAAATATCTGAAATTAAGCCACACCTGTGTATGTGTATACCTGTTTGCTCTGTCTGTCCTATTATTCTGTGCCACCCCAGAATATTTACCACCTCTCAGATCGGATAACTGGTTATTGTGGTCATAGAAATGGAAATGATAATTCTGAAATAACTATCCGGGAACTGGCACTTCTTCCTCCCCTCTTCCTCATCTTTTAAACGGAACCCACATTGCTTCTCAAGGACGGAGCCTTGTGGGGTCCTGCGGCGACTTGCCCATCAACCCAGGCAAATTCTCCACCATCAGGCATTGTGCAGTGTCAGCCATTAGAGGGCGCCCGTGGTACAGACCGCCGGAGTCCTTGCGCAGCAATTTTTGTCCGCAGTTTTCAGAAAGGAGACGGGTTGCTTTTGATGCTGGCAAGTGATGGATATTGGTGGACGACTCTATTGTATCATGTCGCAGAACTTGGTGTGTTGCTTTAAGGTAAACAAATAAGCTTGGCTCCTTTCATTGACATTGTCCCCAACCCCAAACCACCCTTCTGCTTTTATTTATGAAGACGACTCTTGAAAGTTCCCCACCATGGAGGAATGAGGTTTGGAGGAGTCATGGCAGGAGAAGGAATATAGAGAAAGAAAAAGAAACATATTCGATATTGATAATGAGGAAACTAAAATATAGTCTGGCAGGATGAGAAGCTGAATCTGAAGAGATTGTCAAAGGACACCATCTCAAGGATGTAGTGAACTCAGATGTTAAATTAGAATTACATCCCAGTAGGATTCAGATGGAACCAGGCCAGGGATTCGGGGGTGACATTTCTTGCCCTAGGGCTCACACAGAAATATTCCATTTTGTTAATGTAAAATAATGTAATTAGATGAATGTGACAGTGAGCAAGTGATGTGCATTAGCAATAGTGCATCATTCCCTCTGCGCACGGTTCACGAAAAACTTCAGGACCAGATTGTCTGATGTATTTATAAGGGAGAGCCCCATAGTTTAAACATGGGTCTGAGAAAAATGGATTTGGAATAATGAATTCTCTTCTTCACATTCTCGTCGTAATGCATGCCAAAGACAAAAAGAAATGACAATTGGATTATCTATTCTACAGTTCTGTTTTCTTAATGCAGATAACTGATATTTGTAAGTAATTCGGAAATGTTACTTTAAAAAAGTAACAGCCAAGAAGAATTAAGAGCAGATAGACCAACAGATAAGCCATTAGGATGTCTATTCAAAATATCAATGTAGAATGTTACAGTCCATGTCCTTGTGAATCACTGTCTTTTTCACTGTTAGTTCGTTTTCGTAGCCCCATGTAGTGCAGCTGATGGGAAGGGTAAGAGGCTGAAAATAAAACCAAGGTCACGATTGCCATACACTCTGGATGCTAAGGTTGGTAAGATCTTGTGTTGCATTGTTGTAGCCTCTTTGCAAATCCTCTAGCCTACCTCACACCTATCAGTGGTATGCCGTGAGTCCGTCTTCAGTTCCAACTTTCTTGTCTGTACGAGTCTTCCTCATAGCTCCGTACTGGAAGTGTATTCATTATTCTATGCCCAGGGGACATACCACATTCCCTATAAAGGCTTCCCTGAACTCCATAGTCTAAGAAGTAGTTTTCTTGCTCTGGAACTGTGACTCTGGAACTGTGTGTCACTTGATGAAAGTTGTCTTGTTTCAGTTGTGGTCGCGTTTTTTAATCTTCTGGTAATTGGTTAAGTTCCTTGAGAATGGGAGTAGTTTCTTCTCTCTTATAGTCCCCACACTACTAATATTTTTGTTTGTTTGTTTGTTTGTTTTGGTGGGAATGAGAGGCTCCAAAGGGATTTATTGACTGAGTTATTGCATTAACTATGTCCCCCATAGTACACTAAGGAAGAGAGAGAGCTTGGCCTGGTACTGCTCCTGAAAAACCAATTAAATGACATATTCATTTAATATGAATGAGTGTGTGCATAAGCACTGCTCTTGGAGGCTGCCTGCCTTAGAGGAGCGAGCTGTGGAGGAGTCAACTCATGGAAAGTGAAGGAAGATATTAGTGTATGTCATCTCCGAAGGAAACACAGTAAATGTTGACAACCAGGAAACCAAAATGCAATCGTGGTAGATTTTACTTTTTCTCTCTCTCTCACTCTCTCTACCCCTCCCCTCCTCTTGTTTTCCTAAATTATAGTTGTACTGGCCTGGGAGGTCATGGATTACTATTAGAATGCAACCCACCAAGTCAGGAATAAATATGAAGCCTGTTCACTATTCCTCAGTATATGCCACACACCAAGAGGTGAGTGAGAGGAGAGCTGTCTTGTGTTCTGCACTCCAGTGTCCTCTCTCTGGGGAGGAACAGAAGATCCTCTTGAGGAAGGAGGGCAGTTTTGAAGGCAGAAGAATCTACGACTGAAATAACACAAGAGGGAGCCCTTTCCAACCCAGTCAGAGGAAAAAACCGGTTTGAGAAGCCCAGCTCCCTAACCCCTAATGAGGCAGCGACTAACACTCTACTCATGTTTTGCCTTTTTAAAATTCAAAAACATTCAAAATTTTAAAAATAGATATATAAGATGAAATATACTGAGTTATCAAGAAGCATGTTGAGATGGCAGCCAGTAAAAGTATTCTACTCGAGTTTTCTCTTTCATTTTTATACTAGAAGAAATAACTGAATTAATTTTATTTTGCAGTATTTATATTTATTTATATGTATATGTATAAACGGTGCATGTGATTTAGCATTTCATGTGTTTTGTTCTGTGCCCTAAGATGTAAGTGAAATTATCCTAGCCTAGGATTCAAGAGACTGAACTTAATCCCGTTTTTCCCATTGCAAGACTTTAGATAATTAACTACTTTCTCCTTCCATTTTTAGTCTGTAGGATCACAAGTTTGGATCTGATGGTTTCTAAGGTTCTCTCCGGGTTAAATAGCTTAGTGGGTCTATGAAATATGATAGTCTTATTGTTTTATAAATAATTGGGATATGGATAGCAAATGGATATAATGTATAGATCTCTAACTTTCAGGTTTCTTGTTAAAAGGAAACAGTGTAAATTGAATATATGGAAAATGCAGTGTTGTAGAAACCAGGTGGAGGTAGTTAAACTTTGAGGTCAAATCATATGGTCTTGAGGTGACTCAGTGTTGATGACTAAGTTAGGTCTATAAATACATGAAGACATTACTCGATCTTTTTGATTAGTGTGTTGGTTTAACTGATCCAAGGAAATGGTTTTATTTGTTGGGGGGGGGCTGGAGTTTGTGGTGGCTAGTTTTGTTTTGTTCTTTTTTTTTTTTTCTTAAACAGTATTTTTTAAATGTCTGTATTTAGAGGAATAAATAAAACTCCACTAGATTGAAGATACTGTTTAAAGGGCTTAGGCTTACATAATAACTATCTTAATTAGGGGGTAGACAGCATTATTGCTATCATGTTGAGGCTAAACTACTTTTATGCTGTCTTCAGTCCATGGATATAGACATCATTCAAGGTCTTGGTTTTCATTCTCTAAGTCATTTGTTTGTACGGGACATTCTTCCTTCTCCCCCCACCCGCCCCATCTTGTCTTCTTTCTCTCTTGAGTTCTGGGAATCTTGCATTACTCTGTCAAGCCATAGGAATCTTTGCTAAGTAAACTAGGCTGGCTAACCCAAGAAAATTGGAGGTTGTGAAAGAACAGGAAAGGATTAGGGCTCCAGAAGTTACTTTCTGGGGGAAAGTATCAAAAATGCAGTGTCCTACTGATTTTGGGAAAGGAGATGCAAAAGAAAAATCCAAGGATGTCATGAGGGCAAATCACTAGTTATGTCGTATGAAGGGATAGGTGCATGTGGAAAATAATATACAATATGGAGCCGTAAGGTAAAAGAGATCTGAATACTCTAAAGCTTAGGCATGAGTTTTCTTCCTTCACTCATCCATTCTCTCAATGAACTGAGTATCTTCTATTGTCAGGCCCTGTGCTAGGCTCTTGGTATCAAGGTCAAAGTAGATGTGTTCTATGGTTTCAAGACTACTGAAGTCTAACTGTGAAGTACACGGGTGAACAAATAAGAATGGAGAAGAGTAAGTATGTACCAAAGAGAGTGGTGTATTATGCAGGAGTAATGGTCCTGCTTGTCTAGAACAAGGGAGCTTCACAGAGGGGGGATCAGAGGAGTTAAGTTCGGGACAGTTGCTAGTTTCCCAGGAAGATTTAGGGCAGAAGGGCATTGCAAGAAGGAAAATTTTGCAATGGCATGGTGATAGCACTGGCACAGTGTGTTCAGGGAACTAAAAGTTGTTTGATATTGTTGGAGACCAAAGTTCAAGGGAGATGGTAGAGGAAGGTAAAACTGCTAATTGGGGTATGGGTCAAACTATAAGAAGCCTCACGAGCAGTATTAAAAATGCCTCCTGGTCAGGGCGTCTGGGTGGCTCAGTGGGTTAAGCCTCTGCCTTCAGCTCAGGTCGTGGTCTCAGGGTCTTGGGATCGAGCCCCACATCAGGCTCTCTGCTCAGCTGGGAGCCTGCTTCCCCCTCTCTCTCTGTCTACTTGTGATCTCTCTCTCTCTCTCTCTCTGTGTGTCAAATAAATAAATAAAATCTTTTTAAAAATTGCCTGATGGTTGATGTTAAAGTGCTGCATTTTGGGTTGGGGTAAGAATGGTTGGATGAATATTTTAGAGAGATCGCTGTAGACGTAGTGAGAGATTGGTTTGTGTGGTATAAGAATTTAGGCAAGAGTTGATGAGGATTGGCTGAGAATAAGGTTTATATCAGAGCAAGCTTCACCTTTACCTACCTTTTCTGACGTGGTTTTATACAAGTACACTATTCTTCACAGTGCTCTATACTTACAGTTGGAATTTGAGAGTGCTTTGCAGTTTTAAAAGACCTTCTCATCTCATCTCTTCCTCTGCTCTGATAGATATGGCAAAATGGTGTCATTAATCTCATTTTACATGGGGGGAAACTTCCATAGTGAGGTTGGGATTAGAGCTGGCACTCCTATGTCCTTCCTTTCCCTTCTCTCTCTCCTTTCCTTCCTTCCTTCCTTTTTTTTTTTTTTTATTTCTCTTTTCTTCAATTCTTTAATTACAGGAAACCTCTTTCCTAAATTGTTAAAGAAAGGCATTATGTAGCAAGGAGCTACATTAGGCATTATGTAGCAAGGAGTCAATATAGTTACTAAACTAAGCAATAATTAATGTAATGTATTTTACTGGATGAAAAATTCAGTGGCCAAACAGTGTTGCCATTACGCATTCATTACACATTCAGTTGCCAATACACAAATATATATGTGTGTGTGTGTGTGTGTGTGTGTGTATCCATATACGTATATACCAAGTTGCATATGGGTTGTGTGTTTCTTACACAGATGAATTTAGGTGTAAATGGTCAAACTTTGTTCTTGGTTTGCTAGGTACACAAGTTAGGAAAAAACGGTACAATAAGTTCAGAGGCACTTGGGTCTCTTGGCGTTTTTTGGTAGGTACGTTTCAAATGAGAATCGTTCAGCAAGCGCTGTAATGCTGGCCATATGTTTCTCTGTGGCTGGCTTACAAGGAGTCCAACCAGCAGTCCTATTACCCAGAGAGAATAAATTGCTTTAAAGGACAGATTTCTCCATGAGGATTCTTTTTAGCATTTTTTTCTTGAAAAATCTGCCCAAGAAGAAATGCCTTTGCTTGTGTTAGCAACTGGCTCCAATTATGAAGGGTTTTTTTCTCTTGTTAATGGCTATAAAGGAGCAGGTTGTGGAACCGGGCATAATTTTCAGAGCTAAATATAACTTAATCTCTCTTCCCAGGTCTTCAGGCACAAAACAAGGAGATTTTCTTCATGTAGCACTCATCCAATGAGTTCGCTTTTTACTTATCTGCAGTCATGCCCCTTGAAGGGCAATTAGTCATAAGGATTCTGGCACCGAGTGTTAGCAAAGGCTGTAACCATACATGTCAAGAAATAAAATTCTCCGGAAAAACAAATAAGCGCCTTAAGAGTTTCCCAGATGTCTCAACAGTACCACGTAATAACAGGCACAGACGTCCTTATCCTTCTGTTTGACTAGGCTGTTGAGCCCTAGATAATGTATATTGGAACTATCTCAGGAATTTTGCAGAGAGAAGCAAGGATCCTTCCGGAGGCATGAGGAGGAGATAGGTCTCTTGTCCTCTCTTTGTTGTAATTGCTGTCAGCTCAAAAATAGTTTATTTACCTGAGAAAAGGTAGACCCAGCTTACAGACCAATGCTGTGCTGACTTTAAAATTGTGGAAGGCGTGGTTCCTGTAGTGATGGAAATCCGTAGGTGAGGCACAGCTGTGAAGCACAGGGATAAAGATTTAAGGGAGAGGTTGCTTTCCCGGGACTCTCCTTCTCTGGTGTGTGTTTTAGCACCCCATGCGGTTAGGACCCATTTTACACTGGGATCAAAATTAATGGCACTCTTCACTTGGGCTCAATTATAGAGCACTCACCTGGGAAACTGTAAGGAGCAGAACTGTAAATCTTATAATCAAATATTGAATTATCTCTAATTTATTTACTTAGGGAATTGACAGCCCTGAGTTCTGCAGTCAAATGTGTAGAGATTTATTATGAAAGGGCATTTTTATAAGAGCACGAGGAACAAGGCTTTTAGTTTCTCCATGATAAAAAACGACCCTAAACAGCAGGGTTTTTGAAAGCTAAACCTAATTTGGCAAGTGAGGGCAGAGTGGCCTCCTGGTGCCAAGCACTGTGGGCACTGCGGCAAAATCGCCCACGAGTAGCGTCTGGTGCTCTCCTGCCACCTGTTGGAGATGAAATGAAATCATAAATAGCTCTTTCCCTTGTAAGTAGAAACAAAACGAAGTTGGTCAGACCACCCTATGTTTGCCATTTTGCTCTTCCCGTATTCACAGAGCCTAGAAGTGATCGCAGAGAGTACTTTCTTCCTGTCCATATTTTACAGTCTTCCAATATAGTGGACAATTCTGACAGCACTCTCGGCTTCCTCCCGTTTCTTTAAAGATGCAGAATTACAGAGACCATTGAATTGAATTTTGCAGAGGATCAATAATTATGGAGTCTGAAGCATTCCATATGTCCTCCTCTGCAAATTTTATTTTTCAAACATCTTGAATTAAAATGTGAGACCATATAAAATATTTACCAATAGGAAGTTTACCTCGGATACTCCTTCGATTTTTAGAGGGGACAGATTATGTAAAACACCAAAGTGAGCAGTCAGATATCTCCGTCATAAACAGGGGACTTCAGCTGAAGCAATACAAGCATTCAATATTTGCTATGCGTCTAATGTTTGTAAAATAAAAGTGAAGCTGTACATGAACGAAGGTAGCTCGGTTGTGTTTCTGAATCATCGGGAGTTATCAGCAGGACTGTTGCTGCCCACTATCATTCCCAGGAGTTCCAGAATCTTCAAGGAGGGGTGGGGTACGGATTAAAGGATGGACTGAGGGAAGCCACACAGGTGATTCAGATACGAACACCTTCCCCCCACCCCACTAACCCCAAACACACACCTTGTGACCGCCATTAATTTAAAGCAGTGGTTCTCAATCGAGGGTGATTTTGTCTCCAAGGGAGCATTTGATAATGTCTGAGACATTTTTGATTGTCCGGCCATGGGAAAGTGTAGGAGAGCTACTGTCATTTAGAGGATAGAGGTAAGGAAGGCTGCTATACAGATGTTCAGGACAGACTTTCACAACAGAGAATTATCTAGCCAAAATGCCCATAGTTTTGAGGTTGGGAAAGCCAATTTAAAGTAACTTTAGATCAAGGGTGAGCACACTACACCCTCTACCTGGTTTTGTAAATAAAGGTTTTTAGAATTAGAACACAGCCATGCTAATTCATTTATATGTATATATTCATTTATATTTATATATATATTCATTTACATATTTTGTCTATGGCTGCTTTCATACTACAGTGATATGGTTGAGTAGTTGTGGCAGACATTGTGTGGCCCCCAAACCAAAAAGATTTATTATTTATCTCTTTGCAAAAGAGCAAAACAACATTATACAACATAATCATTTTAATTTTAATTTTTTCATATAGATTTAGGTAATAATTATGTGATCACAAAAACAGTGATAACATTCATTGAGGGCCCAGATGCAGGGTCAGATCGAAGTTCTGCAGGACCTGAACTGTATACAATTTAGATGACCTCTTAAAAAAAAAAATATATAGCGTAAATTGTGTATTTATTAACAGGAAGAAAATAAACCTCAGAAAATTATTGTAGGCTTACAAATTCAAGTCCTTTCCTTTTAATACATATTTAAACAATTTTCTGGATTTGCTTGCATTAAAAATTTTCCTGATTATACTTTGGCTGACCCTCTCCCAAAACACTCTCCATCTCAGCTATCTACTGCTATCTCACATGGTCTAGTGCAACCCAGGGGCTCCCAGCCTCTAAACAGCTTCTCTGGTAACTTCAACTCTGTCACAAATGTCCCCAGCACGTTGTTTTTGTTCAATAATCAAGATCAATGATCATCAGAAGGGCTGGGCTTTAATTCTGGCTTTGCCATTCATTCATTTTGTGACCTTGGCCAACTTAAGTGTGACCTTGGGCAAGTGAATTCCTCCCTCTGTGTCTCATCTTCTTAAATGGTCATAATGTAAACTGTCTCTTTAAAGTGACTAATTTCTGTAAGCTATTGCTCAATTTTCTTTGATTTTAAAAATTTGAATGCTCTTGGGTTTGTCTTAGAAAGTTTTTATGATCTGTTATATTGCCATTTTCCCCCTAGTTAAAAGAAAATTGGTGTCTTAAGACCAATATTCTTATTCAGTTCTAGCTCTATTCCAGTCCTAGATATTTAAATCGTTCTGAATTGTCTGTCTATGAATCATTACTATTCCTTAGGGTTCCTCTCTCACAATTTGTTCAACCAAGCCTGCTTCATCCAAATGTGTTTTCTACTTTGTTGCTTATTTTTCATGCTCAGAAATATTTTTGAAGCACTCCATATAAAAGGCACAAGTAATTCACTATAAAAAGCCAAGAGAGATTCCTTTTCTTTCTGAAGATTTTTTTGAACATTCTAGTGGCTATAAATCTTGCCTATTTTTTCCAAATAATCAACAAAGTATGAACTCTATGGTTCAGGTTTCAACAAACATGAATAGTCTTTTCCGCTGGATTTCTTCACCCAAAACTGTTCACTAGGTGCACTTTAAATTAGGTTGTAACTTTAGTTTCTGCATCAGCTCAAGGACTAAAGAATGGCCACTTTGAGCTCACTAAGGATTCGTCCTGCCTAGAGTATACCTCTGACATGGCACCAAGGAATTTGGGACAGAGGGAAGATACGGCATTGATGGTGGAGGGAAAAGTAAGAAGAGGTAGGGACCGGGATAATAACCATCAACTGCCATATTCATGATGTGTCCAGATTTTAGATTTCATTAAACAGGCTGAACGGATCATCCTTGATAAGAATGATAAAAACTTATTCTTATCTTGTCTTAACAAGAATGATACAAGGTCATGGTATAACCCACCTTATATCATGAGGTTTTCGTATAATCATGATAAGTATGACAGGAAAGTACCTCAGAAATACTTGTGTGGGTAAACTCATTGTTTATGAGGGTAAAGTAAAATGCAGATAATTTTAATAACAGTTGATTATAAATGGAACTAAGCCTTAGAACAAGATTCTGAAATTGTAGTTGAAAACTCTTTTTTAAAAAATATTTTTTTTCAAAACCCAAAGCATAAGAAATAAAAAGTGTTGTGAAGATGTGCAGAAAAAGGAACTCTTGTGCACTGTTGGTTAGAATGTAAATTGATGCAGGCATTGTGGAGAACACTTCCTCAAAAAATTAAAAATCTAAATACTATATGATCCAGTCATTCCCCTCCTGTGTATTTACCCAAAGAATATGAAAATGCTAATTTAAAAAGATACATGCACCCATGTTTATTGAAATATTATTTATAATTTGATATGCAAGCAATCTAAGCATAAATCTGTAGATGAATGAATAATGAATATCTAAAATGGAATATTAGTCAGCCTTAAAAAAGAATGAGATCTTGCCATTTACAACAACAACACCTAGAGGATATGGTGCTGAGTGAAATAAGTCAGTCAGAAAAAGACAAATACTATATGACTCACTCATTTGTGGATTTTAACAAGTAAGGCAAACAAAGAAAAAGAGAGACAAATAAAAAAAATTAGAATCTCTTCAGTATTGAGAACATATAGGTGGTTGCCAGAGGGGAGGTGGGTAGGGGGATGGGTAAAATCAATAAAGAGGATTAAGAGTACAATTTATCCTGATGAACACTGAGTAATGCACAGAATTATTGAGTTGTTATATTGCACACCTAAAACTAATAAAACACTATAGATTAACTGTACTTGAATAAAAGTAATTAATTTTCCCTCTTAAAGTAATCTAAGCACATGAAGTCAACTCTTAAACAACGCAGGAGTTAGGAATACCCACCCCCCTTTGCAGTTGGACATCTTTGATTACTTTTGACTCCCCAAAACTTAACTACTAGCAGCCTACTGTTGACTGATAAACTTACTGATATCGTAAGATATCAGATCATTAACACATATTTGTATGTGGTATATACTGGATTCTTACATAAAGTAAGCTATAGAAATGCAAATGTTATTAAGAAAATCATAAGAAAGAGAAATATGTTTACTGTACTATAAAAAATCCACATATAAGTGGACCCACACAGTTCAAACCTGTGTGTTCATGGGACAAGTGTGTATACTTTGACACCTTGCCTGGATGGAACTGCTTTTCTTCTAGCATCACACTTGATTGATGGCTTCGATGGCTTGGATGAGGCATGGAATTCTAGGTTGAACATTATCCCCTTTTGAATCTTTAGGGTGGTGTTTCCTAGCTTCTGAGTAGGTCACTACTCTCCTGTTAATGATATTTGTTTTTAAACTATTGTTAATATTCTGAAATCTTGTGAGATATCTACCCTCAGTACCTTTTCATCATAATGTGAAAACTTTTTGTTTGCTCTTTTAATACACTGTGTTTGATACTTGGTGAATCATTTACATTGATTTATGCATTTATTTATTTATTTTTTAGAGAAGGAGAGAGAGAGAGAGAGAGAGCAGAGAGTGGGGTAGAGGGAGAGGGAGAAAGAATCTTAAGCAGGCTCCATTCCTCTTTGCGCAGAGCCAAATGCAGGGCTCATCTTACAACCCTGGAATCATGACCTGAACCCAAACCAGGAGTCAGACGCTTAACCAACTGAGCCACCCCGGTCCCTGGAATCATTTAGATTTAGAAAGTCAGGTTCTTCAGTTCTAGAAAATGTTCTTGAATTATCCCTTTCATAAATTTTCTCCCATCTGTTTTTTCCATCCTCTTTATGAGAACTTTCCTCCTGTCCAGGAGGAAAAGTTGGTTTTGTGTTTGTTTTTTTTTTTCCTGTCATGTTTTTTACTGCATTTTTTATTCTAATTTCTGAGAAATTTCCTAGACTTTATGTTTTAATTCTACCCTAAGATTCTCTCAATTTTATGATCAGGGATTTTATTTTCAGAAACTCTTAACTATTCTCTGACAGTTTGCTTTTTACTTATCATCCTGTTCTTATTGCATGGTTGTAGGCGAAAACAAGGAGGGGTTCACCGACGTTTTCATCCAGCCTCTGTATCCACTGTGCTTCATATCATGTGATGACAGTCCTGTAGCTAATCCTCACCTATATACAGGCATATCTCATTTTATTTCACTTTTCTGTATTTTGCTTCACAGATGTTGCATTTATTTTTCCAAGTAAGAGATTTGTGGCAACCCTGCCTCCAGCATGTCAAACGGGTACCATTTTCCCAACAGATTTTTGCTTAATTTGGGCCTCTGCTCCATATTTTGGTAACTCTTGCTATGTTTCAAACCCTTTCATTGGTATTATATTTATTAGGGTGATCTGTGACCAGTGATTATGACTTGCTAAAAGCTCAGATGATGGTTGGCATTTTTAGTATGTACCTTTTTTATTAGATGCAGTGCTGTTGTACACAGCGTGACAATAGACTACAGTGCAGTGTAAATATAACTTTTATCTGCCCAGGGAAATAAAAAATTAATTTGATTCGCTTTATTGCAATATTTGCTTTATTGTGGTAATCCGGAACCAAACCTGCAATATCTCTGAGGTGTGCCTGTACATTCAAGGGCAATAAGGCAGTAAGCGATAAAGTCCCAGGAACAAAATACATTAAAAAATCAATTTATAGAGGCAGATCTGTCAGGATGACAAGAGAATTGAGATATGTTAGCTAGGGCAGCCTTTCCCAGTATCAAAATTCTTAGAAATGTTATCTTTAAGTTGGATAAGCATGGAATGTGTGAACAAATGAGTTGGGTGGCATGAACTGATCGCAATTTTATTTTCAAATGAAAATATTAAAATAGGTCCTAATTTCCTATTTCTACACTTGTCCTAGCCATATTCACCTACTTTCTTGTTCTACCATCATGTTTGAAAACAGCTACCTTGGTTACAGAGTAGTGGGCTTTAGAATGATTAGGAAAACTAGTTTAAAAAAGTATCTACCTATGTATCTATCTCAAATCAAACCCCGGACTTGATCACGTTCTTTAGTTATTGGTGCCAGTATCCGTTTCAAGCACCTCCCTGTGATTCCATTTACATATACCTGAAAGTCCCTGAAATGAATGCTCAGACTGATCTCCATCCAGTGGGTGTGTCAGATACAGACTTTACCTCAAAGCCAGGTCCCCTGGGAATCTGTGTGTGTGTGTGCGTGTGTGTGTGTGTGTGTGTGTGTTTTCCTTAGAGCTCTGGACCTACTTAACTCGAAGCCACCGATCAGACTGACTTCATTGTCAGATAGAGATGGATTTTCACTCCATTCCTGCTGAGATGCATGACCGTGACTGTTCTGTAACCTCTGGGAACCTGAGAAATGTAGAAGGGAGCAATAAGTGGCAATATGTTACAAAATATGGAGTAGAGTCTCAAAAACATGTCTGGTATCCTCCCTCTTTTGATAGCTTTTTGCATGAGTGACTTCTGATGAGGTAGGAGACCGTCAACCCGCTGATGGTGTATGTCTGGCTGCCCTCCGTGACGCCTTGCCCTCCGTAGATCTCTTGGACAGAGCGAGACCCATCCAACGGGTGTGGGTCTTCCTTAGATTCAGTCCCAGATACTGACACTTCCTGATCTGAGTGCCTCATCCTTTTCCTGACTCTGTGACTTCCTGACCTTGTGCATCTGGAGAGGCAGCCTCTGTAGAAAGGAAATAGAGCATGGGTTTGGAGATTGCCAGTCATTCTCACTCCCAACTGCACAACCCGGGAGGTTTCACAGAGGCAATTCGGGACCTCGCCATATCAAAGTTTCCTTCTGAAAAGTGTTTGCTCTCTCTTAGTACATTTTCTTTATGTTGCTTGTCATCTATATAGCATGATTGTTAGAAACATACGTTGTGAGATAATTGGCTTCATGTCTGCCTGCTCTTCTGAACGCTGGTCTCCATACCCATTGTGCCCACCACCACACTTTGTGCAGTGCTCAGGACCTACTAGACTCTCAGAACATACGTGTTAAGTGAATGAATGACTAAATGAATAACACAGAGATAAAATCCCTGCCTTTTCTGCTTCATATGCTAATTATACTGATCAGATAATGTATATGAAAAGGACTTGTGAGCTATATTAATTTAAGTATAAAATACTTTAATTTTATTAACCTGTACCTCTTCATAACGCACTCAAAAAAAGCATTAGGCCTATAGAAGTGCTACTCAAAATGTGCTCCAAAAGTCAGATAGCATCAGCAATATCTGGGAATTTGTTAAAAATGCACATTTATAGACCTTATCTAAGACCTACTAAATCAGAACCCCTGAACATAGAGCCCAGGAATCTGAGTTTTAACAAGCCTTGTGGAAGGTGATTCAGACAGATGCTGAAATTTAAGTATTACTACCCTGGTAGCGTACAGTAGTTCTTCTTCTCCTTCTCCTTCTTCTCTTTTTAAGATTTTACTTATAATAAATAATTTCAGATCGAGAGAGAAAGAACACAAGCAGGGGGAGCGGCAGGCAGCGGGAGAAGCAGACTCCCTGAGCAGAGGGCCCAATGTGGGGCTCAAACCCAGGACCCTGAGATCATAACCTGAGCTAAAGGTAGATGCTTAACCGACTAAGCCACCCTGGTATCCCTGTACACTAGTACTTCTTACAAGAGTTTTTAGAATTGCATAAAGTAAGCTTAGGATTTATCTCTGAAACTATCCTTTTACTTACCTATACTATTCCTCTGGATCTCAGCTTCCTCTGATCATTGAGTTCTCAGAAAGTCCAAATCTTCAGAAAGACATTCACCCTTAGCCTTAGTATTTTGTGTATTAGCTTCCTAAATACTAATTTATAGTTGTTTCATTATTTTTGGTCTGTTTATTTATTTATTTATTTAGTTTTTGGGGGGGTTCTTGTCTGTTTCCCCCAATGATAAGTGGTCCACAAGAGAGGATAGAGTTTGTCTTAACCAACAATTGTACCTATCCCCAGTTTTCACACAATGTTTCAGTGCATAATAGAATTCAGTAAATACTTATTTGAACAGATAGCTTTAAGAATGTATTTATTGAAAAGGGGTGTGTATTAAAGAAGTGCAGGATTCATATTGAGGGTCATGGTTTAGATCATATTCAAATTTGTGCCTGCTTCCATTTTTCTGAGATTCAATATAGAGTTGATGGAGTCTTAAATTCTCCACATTTTCCTTTCTGAAAGAAGTTGAGATTTTATCCAGTGGAATGATACCCATGCCCATCTGCCAATGTCGTTCAGTCATTTTTCAGAAATTTGGAGGTTTCTCAATACGGTGTTTCAAATGCAGGTAACTCTTGGTTATCTGTGGCTAAATTATTTTTCACAAACCTTGCCTTCAGTCCTTGATAAAATTGTATGGATTTACTTTGTACTCCCACAGTCAGTCCAAGCATAATTCATCCTAGCAGGGTGTCCTTTTAAACAAATAATCACCTCTCCTAGAAAAAGAAATATGTGCATAATATATAGAGCAAGTTTCTTCAGAGGAGGATGAGAAGAGAGGCTGCCTTCCGACACTTTCTTCGCTAGTAATGAGGGAGGACTCCAAGCATTGGGGCCAACCAGAAAAGACTACTCTCTTCCTCATTTTTCTGATTTACTTCCTTCTCCAGTGCATGATGATTATATAAAAATAATTAGACTCTAAATAGTCAATAAATCTACCCTCCACTTGGATTAGTTTTTAAAAAATATTCACCAGTGTATTGCAGATACCACAGCTCCGTTCCATTATTCTGGGAAGTCAAAGGAAAATACTTTATATAAAACTGCCCTTGGAATATTATCAAAATAAGGAATTTTATCTTACATCTAAGAGCAGCCCAATTAGGAGGACAAAAATCATTTTCTAAGAAACCTGAAAATATCATCATCCAAGGAAGGAAATTGTCTTGCCAAGACCTCACTTGGTGTCGGCACTTTCACCCATGTGACTCCTGCTGTGGTGGCCTATATTCTCCTACAACCAGGACGGCTGCCGAGGGACTTCTATTTTTCAAGCTGCAGACACCACCTCCTTCCCTACCCCTCTTTCTAGGCTACCCATCACCTAATCTTTGTGGGTCTTTTTCCCCCCAAGATGGGCTGTGATGTGCTCAGCATCTCCAAAGAAAGGCACTGAGACATTTCATAGTGAAGGTTTTAACTGCTTCTATTTACAAGAAGAGACGATCTAAAATACCAAAAGGAACATAAGTAAGTTAGACCTGAATTCTATTTCTCAGCTCCTGGTGTGTTGTGCATTTTCACCAAACCAAGCTGCTTTAGGATTTACCCAAATGAGTAAATCACATTTTTGACAACCTTTAGACTGATGTCTCTTATCTTAATGTATCTGTCCCACATAGAAATGATCCCTTTTAGCCATCTTTTCCTATGTTCTATGAAGTGTATGCTATCCCAGTTTTATAAGAAATGAAGCAGCAAGGATTTTTAAAGCTTTAACTGTATTGACGAAAGTAATATATATCCAGTTATCTGAAGGATTTGAACAAGAGGTGCCATTTTGTAAAATTCCAGGGGAGAAGACCCACATCATCGCCTGTGTAAAAGGCACCCATGAAGTGGGGCAGAGGCAGAACACAGCTTTTTAGGAGAGCACACAATCATTCCATGCGATATTATATTCCATGTGGATGCATATCATTATATAATTGTCAAAACCCAGAGAATATACAACATCAAGAGTGACCCTGATATAAACCATGAGTTTGCGGTGAAAATAAAGTGTCCTTGTAAGGTCATGGATTATGACAAATATAACACTCTGATGAGAGCTGTTGCTAATATGAAAATCCATGCCATGTTCAGGAATGGGACAAGTGGCAAGACTCTGTACTTGCTACTCAGTTTTTCTGTGAACCTAAAACTGCTCTAAAAATTAGTCTACTAACTATAAATACATATTTATGTGCATATATACATACATAAATATCACTCATTTATTTTATTTTCATTAGTGCTCATCCCTGTGGTACAAACTAGTTTGTTGAATGCCTTGCTTTAAGATAGTGTGAAACAGCACAGTATGGTAAAGCCTCAAGGTCAAATCAAAGTCAAAACACATAGCTATGCAGGCTGCCACTGCTCCAATTCATGGACACCTTTCATACAGGCTATGGATGTGAGTCTACTCTCATATATGTTTTTCTTTTAAAAGACAGCAGCAAGTACTGTCTGTCCCATTGTAGTTAAAAAGCAAATGGACTGTCACCGGAACACAACTCTGATTTTATAAGTAAGAGAACTGAGGATCTGGGAAGTTAACCACCTCTTAAAGTGACATAACTATAAGAGCTATAACCCAAGTCACTGTCCCTCTGACTACACACTATACTGTATAACATGGCACAAGAGCATACACTTGGGAGAAGACAAACCTGGGTTCAAATCCCACACCCTGTTCTAAGGCAAGTTACTTAAGTTCTTGTGGTAGGTTTGCCCACCCCACATCTATAGTACCTCTTCTTTCTTCCTTGATGCACAATGCCATTTTGCTTAGTTTCCTGGGTGGGTATTTAGGAAAAGTTTTTTTTCCAAAGGGGAGAAACAGCTCTTCTTCTGCTAAGCCTGGTCTCATCTTGGTGTGATATCTAAAATAGAGCAACCATCCTATGATCGCTAAAGGAATGACCCCAAGATAAGATTAAATACCATGGCTCCAAAACAGAAATATGGAATGAACCAGATTCTTGGCACATCTTTGAGCCATTATGTTAACCAACAATGGAGTTGCCCTACGTCTGAATTAACTACTATGTAAGATAGTCCTTGTTTCTGTGTTTTAAGCCATTTGGTGTTGTTTGTGAGGGATTCTGTTTCTTCCTGTTAAAAGCATCCAACTATATGATACATTTCACATACCATTCTAAATGATAAACTCTGAAGATCTAATTCCCTGTTTTATTAAATGAAGCTCATAAATGCTATTATCAATGAGCTGCCACAAGAGTTGATGAGATAATGTTTTCAAATTACTTAACATGGTGTCTAGTATAAAGCAGAGTTTCATACCTGGTAGCTAATATCACCCCAGACCAGTGTTCCCTTTATTACATTACCCTAACTTCTGAACAATTTAAATGTGTAACCAGATGTTAAATTGGAAATTACTTTTGAAGCTTCAAACAATAAAGATATGATATTCCAAGGTAAGGTAACAAAGGTCGATGCAAAATCTCAGAGATTTTATGGATTTTGTTGTTGTTGTTGTTGCTGTTGTTTTTAAAGCAGATCTGTGACTCTTGAACAACTTGCTTAAAACTATAGTAAAAAGCTTGAGGAAGGAATAATATTCAGGGGCATTTCCCTAAAGAGAACTGTGACTTGAGTTCTCCTGGCCCCTACCACCTCCAGTCAAGAGAGCAATTTCAAGGAAACTAGACAGAACACTAAATATGTGTGACCCACAGGATATAACAGTGGAGAGAAAGACAGACAAAATGGAATGGTCTGAGAAATGTGAAAGGTGAAATAGGAACCAGCTGCCTGCTGCTGATAGATGAGCTGAAGAGAAGCTATATTGGGTTTGACCTTCTTTGGGGCAAAGGGTAGAGACCTATTTCTAGTGAACCAGATGTGGACTCTCTATAAAAAAAGGAATATCTGGAATTTTCCAATAGGGCCACCAGGAGGGGCGATCCTGCTTCAGCCAAGAGAGGCGGAAGGGTTGCTGTCTTCCTAGAGATTAAGGAAGGAGAGGGTGACAAGCCAGAAAAGTATAAATCATCCATTTTGCGAGAAGTGTAGTCACCCAGGGATGCAGGAGAGAGAGTGTCTAAAGAAACTACAAAGACGACCATGGAAGAAAGATGTATGTAAACCTTTGCCAGCCACAGAGAGCATAGGACCATCTCATTAGGGCCCTGCAAGAGCTCCCCAGCTCCCTCGTACCTCTCTCTTCTGGCACCTGCAGGCTGCTGGCCTGTTACAAGTGAGAGAGAAAACTCCTCCCGATGAGGACAATGGAAATTTCTAGTGTTGCAGAGCTTTGGCATTCTAAGTACTGAATTGAGTCTGTTTTGTGACACCCAGAAACTTGAGGACTTTTAATTTCTTGGGGCCTGTCCAAGTTTTCATCTAGGAGTGTGGAAAAACTACCACCATGAACAGGCTTAAAGGGAAAATTTAAAAAGTCAAATACAAAGTTGCTGGTATGTTTATACCCCACGAGTTTAGCTCTTTCGATGCACCAATTACACAA
Organism: Mustela putorius furo; assembly: GCF_011764305.1. Classification (NCBI taxonomy): domain Eukaryota; kingdom Metazoa; phylum Chordata; class Mammalia; order Carnivora; family Mustelidae; genus Mustela; species Mustela putorius. The sequence goes on from NW_025422118.1 coordinate 2,956,678, forward strand.
TTTCCTATTATATACTCATTATGTGTGCTGCGCTAAGATAAGTGTTTCAGAGATGAAGAAAATCAGATACAATCACCATTTCACTAAATTGTATGGTGCTGAGGGTACCAAGAATGGCTCTTATCTGTTATTGCATCCACTGTAACAGCACAAGGCCTGCTTTCTGAAACTTGGCAAGTACTATTGATGGAGTAGGAATGGTAGTCATAAAATAATTAGAAGACCTGGGTTCTAGTTAAAGTTTCGATCCTGAAAAGCATCAGTGAGACATGCCCTAAACACTTAACCTTTCCTCATACACCTTTAGCATATCTGTAATTTGAGAGGGAATGGGCTAAATAAGCCATATAATACTTTTTTTTTTTTAGGTTTAAAATTCTACAAGCCTATAGCAGCATAATAACCAAAAATTGGAAATGACCCCAATGTCCATTAAATGGTGAATGGATGAATAAAGCATGATGTGGGGAATATTGTTGGCAATAAAAGTGGCATATCCTCAGAGATATTGCAGGATTGGTTCCGGACCACCACAAGAAGGCAGGTGTCACAGTAGAGAAAGTCGAATGAAGGGGCACCTGGGTGGCTCAGTGGGTTGGGCCCCTGCCTTCAGCTCAGGTGGTGATCTCAGGGTCCTGGGATCGAGCCCCACATCGGGCTCTCTGCTCAGCAGGGAGCCTGCTTCCCCCCTCTCTCTCTGCCTGCCTCTCTGCCTACTTGTGATCTCTGTCTTTCTGTCAAATAAATAAATAAAATCTTTAAAAAAAAAAAAAGAAAGTCGAATGAAGATTTTGATTTCCAGTGCATATAGAAGTTATGTTGACACTTTACTGTAGACTATTAAGTGTATAAAGCCTTATGTCTAATAAAACGGTGTATGTACCTTAATTAAAAAATACCTTATTGTCAAGAAATGCTATCAGCCACCCTCTGAGCTTCAGTGAGACATAATCACGGGTCACAAGTCACCATATCAGATACAATAATGATGAAAAAAATTGAAATATGGCAAGAATTGCCAAAACGTGACACAGACACGAACTGAAAAAAAATGTGGTTGGAAAAATGACATGAATGGATTTGCTGGATGCAGGATTGCCACAATCTTTTATTTGATAAAACAAAAGCAAAAATAAAAATAAATGCAATATCTGAGAAGTACAATAAAGCAGAGCACAATAAAACAAGATGTGCTTGTATGAACTTCAAAAACATTACGCTAACTAAACAAGCCAGACACAAAAGACCACAAATTATATATTTCCGTCCCCATGACAGTCCGGGAGAGGGAAATCTACAGAAAGAGGTTGCCAAGGGCAAGGAGAGGGCAATGAAGTGAGAAGGGGATGACTGGGAGAGGGTATAAGAGTTTTTTGAGAAATAACAAGAATGGTATTGGTTGTGCAACTCTGGGTATATACACTGAATTTACAAATCAGTGAATTTGATGGTGTGGAACTCATACACCAATAGTGCTTGTTATTTTTTAATCTATGGTTTCTATGTATAAATTAGAGAAAAATATCAGAAAACACATTGAGTTAGATAATTTAGTAATAGCTCAGAGGAAGCAAATGTGATAAACTTATTTTCTAATTATTTCATATCCATTAAAAGAGAAGACATTGTTAATATTTGTATTTGATGCATTTTAGTAATACACGTAATCTGGAATTAGGTATAATGTGTCAGAGAATGAACAGGGAAAAAAAAAAGCCTTTAGCTCTGGAGACTACTTTTATCATTTCCCCCTTTAACTATTGAGTTCTGAGAGTAAAATTGTCCTCATCATTGATTGGGTGGATAATTAAAATATATGGGTGTTCTTAAATTTAGTTGTTTAAAATGTCTTTTAGGTATTTTTAGGCTGAAAACAATTTCACCTTAATCTTCTGCTAAGGACAAAGGACAAGGACACATGCACTGGGCTCTATACCAACTGAGTTTACATATATCATCTGATTTATTCCTCACAGCCACCCTAAACAAAAGTGGAATTATTCCAATATCACAGAAGAATAACCTTATTCTTAGAAAGCTGCATTATTTGGACAAAGGTGTAAAATAGCACTCAGTAGATTTTGGATTTAATTCCAAGTCATTAAACTTAAAAAATACAGAAATTGACTTGAGTATTAACTATTTTTTTAATTTAAGTCAATTAGCCAACATATAGTCGATTATTAGTTTCAGATATAAAGTTCATCAGTTGCATAAGCACCCAGTGCCTATCACATCACGTGCTCTCCTTCATGCCCATCACCCAATTACCTTATCCCCTCACCCTCCACACACCACCCCTCCAGCATCCCTCAATTTGTTTCCTAGAGTTAAGTCTCATGTTTTTTTTCCCCTCTCTGATGATTTCCCATTCAGTTTTCCCTCCCTTCCTCTATGATCCGCTGCACTGCTTCTTATATTCTTATATTCCACCTATGAGTCAAACCATATGATAATTATCTTTCTCTTCCAGGTCCATCCAATATATCACATCTTCTTTATCCATTCAACTGTTGGTGTGCAGAGAATTTTATCTTGATGAAGTTCCAATAGTTACTTTGCTTTTGTTTCCCTTGCCTTTGGAGATGTGTTTAGCAAGAAGTTGCTGCAGCCAAGTTTGAAGAGGTTGCTGCCTGTGTTCTTCTCTAGGATTTTAATGAATTCCTGTCTCACATTTAAGTCTTTCAGCCATTTTGAGTTTGTCTTTGTGTACACTGTAAGAGAATGGTCCAGTTTCAAATTTCTGCATGTGGCTGTCCAATTTTCCCAACACCATTTGCTGAAGAGACTGTCCTTTTCCATTGGACATTCTTTCTTGCTTTGTTCAAGATTATTTGACCATAGAGTTCAGGGGCCATTTCTGGGCTCTCTATTCAGTTCCATTGATCTATGTGTCTGTTTTTGTGCTAGTATCATACTGTCTTGATGATTACAGCTTTGTAATAGAGCTCTGGCATTATCATGCCACCCACTTTGGTTTCTTTTTCAACATTCCTCTGGCTGTTTGGGGCCTTTTCTGATTCAACACAGATCTTAGGATTATTTGTTCCAGCTCTGTGAAAAATGTTGATGATATTTTGATAGGGATTGCATTGAATGTGTAGAGAGACATTTTCACAATATTTGTTCTTCCAATCCATGAGCATAGGATGTTTTTCCATTTCTTTGTGTCTTCCTCAATTTCTTTCATAAGTGTTCTGTAGTTTGTAGAATACATATATTTAACCTCTTTGGTTAGGTTTATTATTTTTGGTTAGGTTTATACCATTAGGTATCTAATCGCTTTTGTTGCAATTGTAAATGGGATAGGTTCTTTAATTTCTCTTTCTTCTGTCTCATTGTTAGTGTATAGAAATGCAACTGATTTCTGTGCATTGACTTTATATCCTGTCACATTGCTAAATTGCTGTATGAGTTCTAGCAATGTTGGGGTAGAGTCTTTTGGGTTTTCCATATAAGGTATCATGTCATCTGTAAAGAGTGAGAGTTTGATTTCTTCTTTGCCAATCTGAATGCCTTTTATTTCTTTTTGTTGTCTGATTGCTGAGGCTAAGTCTTCTAGTACTATGTTGAACAACAGTACAACAGTGGGGTGAGTGGGCATCTCTCTGTGTTCCTGCTTGAGATTCTCTCTCCCTCTGTCTCTGCCCTTCCTGATCATGCTCTCTCTCAATTCCTGAAATAAATAAATGTTTAAAAAAAAAAAAGTTCAAAGCAATTGACCAGAGAAACTTCAGGGAGTACAGGTGAAACAGTCTCAGTTGATTCACAGAAATGTTTGGGTGAGATTTTGCAAGGGACCGAGTTCCTCCAATGTGAGAGGAGGAACAAGTCAGTCAAGAAGAATTTATTATTGTTAATGTAACTCATTAGCATGCATGGGTGATAGATGACAGAAGGAAATTGAATTATAATTTGAATTCTATCCACTCTACCAAATGTATCTATCACTCTATTCTATGTTTATTTCTACTCTGTCTTGTATTTTTTTGTGTGTACAATTTTTTTTTGCAGCTAAATATAAATTCTTCAGGACTAGTTGTCATACATGTTGCTTTCTTTTTAATGGTCAAAATGCCTAGTGTCAGGATTATTCATTCCAAGTTTTCCAGTTTATGATCACAGCTCAAGGAAGTTAAGTCACTTGCCCAAGTTATATTGTATAGCTCCAGTTAGACGGAACACCTGAATTGTATTCAGGTTGTCCTAATTACAAATCTTTTAAAAAAATTATTCCACTCTCTACCTGCTAATTTACTGCACGTCTTCCCCATAACAGCTGGAAGTGCTCTTAAGCAACAAAATGACCACAAGGCAGCTAAGGAAAGGTAATTAACAATGGTTAGGTTTCTACTCTGTATTAGGAACTATTCTAAGTAATTTGCCCATTTAACTTGCTTGGTCTTTATAACAACTTGTATAGATGTTACTATCATTATTTTATGAATCTAGGTCTGTCTGATTAAAATTCCTCACTGAAGAAGCCGCAGAGCATACCACTGATCATTGAATAATCAGGAGGTACCATAAACACACAACTTTTTTGTGTCTGAGTTTTCAGAGATTTGTAGATAGCATCAAAGAAGTTCAAGTAGGGAAAATCTGTCAAACATCTCTCTAAAGTTCATATTTCCCCAAGTAAACCCAGTGGCTATTAAGATTTGACCGGGAGATTTTGCCAAGAGATTGGGTTGAACCCAAAAAAGACAGTGTGAAGAATTCTTAAATTCCTTTTGCATGTGTATAGTTTCTGTGTTAGCAAGGAAGCAGCTTTGATCTAACAAAGAGATAGCCCAGGAAGTAATCTGGAATTCTTCTACATATCTATACCATCCTCAGGGCAGAACATAAGGGCATGTGTATTATTTTGATTCATGTGAAAAGAGCAGCATGGGCTCTAGGCAGTACCAGATTCTTCAGCTTCCAATTCCGACAGGGCAGGAAGTAGCTCAAGATTAACAAAGTAAGCAAGCTTGTTTGCTGTATAAACCTATGGGGAAGTTTGAGGCTCACTGCAGGAATTCTTAAACTCTTGGGTTTGTGCTGTGTGGTTTCCATAACAACTAATGACAGAAAATGAGGCAAACTGGCATGACTCATATGAAATGTTTCTGTCCAGTTCTCAGAGGCCAAATTTGGTCATTGGGAGACCTTTACACCATACAGTCATCTCTGTCTCACTAATCACACTCAAAGGGCCAACTGTTCTTCAGTAAGAGCAACTCTCTCTCCGAGTGGCCGAGGAAGCATGTTCATTCATCCTCCCTCCAGTGGTGCCACCGTCAAAGATGGCATACTTGTGGGTAATGGAGAACGTCAGAATGTCCATGGGGACTGGCTGGGGTCAGGGCCGAAGGGACCTGGACAGCAGTTTTTAGGGTAGGGGTCGGCATTGCTGCATGAGCCAGCTTCACTTCTACTGAATCAGGGTGGCAGTGGCTGTAAGAAAGAGAATGGGGGGTAGGGGGCTGTTCTAGGTCTTAAAAGAAAGTCTGAGGCTTACGAACAGTTTGCAAGTCACCTCCCCACCGCCCCCTCCTACCACTGCTCTAAGTCATTACCAAGGCTGCCTCTTTTTTTTTTTTTTTTAAAGATTTTTTTAAAATTTATTTATTTGACAGACAGATTACAAGTAGGCAGAGGAGATAGGCAGAGAGAGAGGAGGAAGCAGGCTCCCCGTCGAGCAGCCAGAGAGCCTGATGTGGGGCTCGATCCCAGAACCCTGAGACCATGACCTGAGCTGAATGCAGAGGCTTTAACCCACTGAGCCACCCAGGCGCCCCCCAAGGCTGCCTCTTTATCTTCATGCCCTGCTGACCTCTTTTTGCTATATCCCAAGGACTTTGTGCATAGCTTCTGTCTTTGACAGATTCTTTTCCTATTCTGTGCCTCTAGCCACTTGAAACCATAATTTTTACCTTTTCCACATCATTGCTTAAGGCTTCCCTTAATGCTCATTGCCGCTATGATTCCCTTACCTTCCTCACTTCTCCCCTTGCCCCTTAGCCTACCCACTTTGCACATGACAACCACAGGAGAAAATACAGGCCCTTCTTGTCATCCTCTGTGAAATACTAACACGGCTTCACAGTGCTCTAAGAGTCAAGTCCAAACTGCATGAGCTCAACCCCAGACACCAGGCTTGTCTTCCCCACCTCGCTGCCAAACAAGCTCTCTTGTATCAGGGCCTTTGTATACCTGATGTGGGAAACAAAGGCAGAAGGAAAATTATTACATTTCCTTACTGTCTCCAGCCCATTGACAAGTCCTTGAAACAGGCCTAGTGACATTCCTCTAGAGACTCAGCTGCCTCAATGTTGACACTCTGCTAAGGGAAAAAGGCAATCTTAGCTCAACCTCCAGGATCCTGTAAGTCTACTTTAACGTCTAAAAATTCCTTTGGAAACTTCCTTTATCTTTATCCCCTCAAGATACCTACTGGCAATCATTCCCAAACATATGCCCCACTGATACCTATCTGAAGGGTCTCCTGACTCAGGTTTTATTAGACAGTAATAAATGACCATTTTCCAACAACAGCTAGCCCCCTCAAGGTCTTGGAAATCTTTCTTCGAAAATTTCCTAGAGAATTATGCTATCCCTAATCTCTTCCCAACTTGAAAGTATATAATGGGCCACTCCTCATGACCCCAGTGCAGCTCTTCCTGCCCAGAGGTCATCTCCTTGTGCTTTAATCAAATAACCCTTTTGCACCAAAGACGTCTCAAGAATACTGTCCTGGCTGTCACGTTTGAACCCTAAAGTCTTTTCCTACAGCAATACCTAGATTTTCACACGTGTAGGACCACTGTCTCTTCCTCCTACCCTCCACCTGCTTGAGACATCCTTCAGATCCTACTTAGAAGTCCCTTTCTCAGTAAGGCCCCAAGGTAAATGAGGTCTTCCTTGATTACTGTCCCTCATAGCAACGTGTACTTCCAAGCCATTACCATATTCTGAAATGATACATTGATTTCTATTTGTGACTCCTGTTTGTTCCTGCAGACCCAAATTCGAGCCCATGCCTAGCACAATATCTGGCTACATACACGTTAGTATGTAGGAACTACACACACAGCACTAAAATTGAATTTGATTCTTCTCACTTAAACACAGTGGGGTTGGTGTGGGAAGGAAGAGTATTTAATACTCCTAGGTGGGATACCTGGGGAGCTCAGTCATTTAAGCAATTGCCTTCAGCTCAAGTCATGAACCTGGAGTCCCAGAATCAAGTCCAGCATCAGACTCTCCGCTCAGCAAAGAGTCTGCTTCTCCCTCTGACCCTCCCCCTTCTCATGCTTTCTGTCTCTCTCTGTCTCTCTTTCTCTCTCTCAAATATGTAAATAAAAATCTTTAAACACACACACACACACACACACACACACACAAAACTCCTAGGTACTGCTTGTCCTCAGGTAAGATGACAAAAGCACAGCATGCAAGATATATCCCTTATCTCACTATATTTGGAACCTGCTGAATCACGGAAAAGGCTATTCAGAGACAGTTTGTGATGCAAGCTCTCCATTATCTTAGGCACAGAGGAAATGGCCACACTTGTTCTGGCAAAGCCGGGTTTTGAATCATTTCCTGTTCGCTCTGGAAACGCCTTGAGTGCAGTGCCAGACTTGCTTGTGAAGGATGTCAGTCTTTAGCAGGTTGGTTTGCCTCTGTGATGTCAGTTCTGCGTGGCAGAGAGAGCTTCCATAATGCAAGTCCATTTCTCAGGGAAGCCCTGGGATTTGAAATCGATGAGTCAGTTGAGGACTGACTCAAACAGTTAGCCAAAGAGATGGTCGCTGAAAGACACTTTGTATGGTGAACATCTGCCCTTATTTTTTCTAGAGCAATGGTAAGATTACAGAACAAATTCACTGAGAAGGATTTTTGATTATAATACACGATGAACATGGAAGCCTTTGGAAACTGAAATCCTGATTGTTTCCATTCCAGTGTCTTCAGATGGAAATCAGGAAAAAAGGATTAGAGCAAGAGGACTGGAAATAACTGAGCAAGTTCTCCTTAACCCGTTTATTAAAGAATGAGCCTCTGAAATAGGTGAAATTCTCTCCCTTATCAAGTAAGGAAAAGGCAGCTGAGAGATCCAATGACTTGCCCTGTGTCACAGAATGAGGGAGTGACAGCCCCAGGACAGAAATGGTGAGCACAGGCTGACTCAGAGTCCAGTTCTGCCCTCAGGAGGACCCAGACCTGCTTTAACCCAAAGACACCATTCATTTACATAGCCGGTATAATCAAACTGTTGGAAAATAACGTGGAAATGTTTTCCTTTCTAAAATATTAAGTCAGAATAATTGGAATGAAGCGTGCCATTCTTTTTATTGGATAACAGGGTTTAGCATCAATCATATGAAATTGACATTTTTTGTAACTCGAAGGCAGTCAAATGTTGGCAATTTCAAATCGTATTTGTCTTTGAATTGTCTCTGCTGACATTGTTGTCATTTCTTTTTAGCACTCAGCACATGGCCAATTACACCGTGGAAACCCAGCAAATGTTTACTGAAGGAATGGGTAAAGCTAAGTTATACTCTGGGATACAGACATCCTTTCATGTTATACTTTTTACACAGAGACATAATATTTTAACAAAATTGACGGTAGCTTTCAAAAGGCATCTGGTGCAGAAGAGTTGGGAAGCCAAGTCAGGCTTGAACCTCCTGAGTTCACTGCAGGAGACCTTGGGCAAGTTACTTACCTGCTTTCCTGCTGAGTTCTCTTATTCGTAAAGTGGGACTGACAGTTATGCCTGTCAGGATCACTCAGGGGATGGAAAGAGATTCTATCCCTACTGAGCCAATCTCACAGTAGGTCCTGGGCAATGTTATTCCTGACTTGGACCCCTACCCCCCTGAAATCACCATTTAAAAGTAATCGCTACTACTTAATTCTTGAGAAAAATGTGGAGTCCTAAAAAGCTTATTGTTTCTTCCACTGGACCCAGTGATTAAAATGCTTCAAAGGCAACTCGATGTGTCGATTCATTGTATCGTGATCATTCACATAAAAATACAGAAGGAAGCAATAGTTCCCAAGTATAGATTGTTCGGATACCTTACTGTGCTAGTAGAGCCTAGTACTGTCAACAAATTCCAGAAAGTAAAAATTCCAGTTGCTTTTGCTTTGTGGGAGAGGTATCTTGGCAATAAGAAATTCTATTTTAATACTGCAAAATGGTAAACTTCCTGTGTTCTGGGTTCATTATCATTGCTCCGCCCTGTGAAGATGATAATGGTCAGCAAAACAGAGCTATTTTGGTACCAAGTAAGGCTGCAAAATCTTCCTCATCAGCAGAATTGAAGGGAGAAGCAAGGAAGAAACTTTTATGTTTGCAATTAAATGGGTCTCCTTTGATATTTAATAGTAAAAAAACAAAGCCTTTTGTTGATCTAAAGCAATCTGGTATTTTAAGGAAAAAGATGGTTCACGTGAAAAATGCCTTAGACTTTGTTTTGCTGCTATGTATGAAGATACACTTAGTGAAAAAAAAATTAATATGTATACATTGTAGGGGAACATTTTCAGATTATTTTTGACCCTTCTTTTCTGGAGTGGAAATGCCCAGGATATTGTTCATTTGTTTGTTTCATTAAAAAAAAGGAAAAAAAAAAAAAAGGAGAAGAAGAAGAAGTAAAAAAAAAATCTTAACATAGCTTTAATTACTTCATTTGTTGGGGTTAACTTGTTTTTACAAAATTGAAATTCAGAATTGCAATTTCTCTCTTCATTTAGCATTCAGCAAATATTTATTGATTATTTGCTATTTGGGAGGCACAGGCCTGGGCTCTGAGGATTCAGTGACCTACAAGAAAAAAAAAAAAAAAAGTATCTTGCCTTCCTTAAGCTTAAATTCTAGATGACTTCCTCCACCTGGATAACTACAACCCGTTTTATTGTAATTCCTGGTGACGCAATAGTAAAATGATCTGGTTTCTCTCTTCTGATCGGTTTCAACTACACGGAGTAGTAAGGTATACACACAAACACACACACACATTTATCCCATATGCAGTCATATTTTGTGTTCAATTTAAATTCAACTGAGCAAATATTTATGAAGTCTCCATTCTGTGACAGACACCATCCTGGAGTTTGGATGAATGAGATCAAGTCTGGGTGAGTTAGACGGAGTTTTTTCTCAAGGAGCTAACAATTAGGGAAAATAGGGGAAAAGGCTTAGAGAGAGAGAGAGAGCACCAGGCACTTCAAAGCAAACAAACACTGGTGTCCAAGCAGAAGTGTAGGAACTTCCTCTGAGGGGCGGACGTTTGACTCAGCCCACAAAGGACTGGGTGGATTTGAGTCAGTGGGGAAAATGGGTTTTTGGGCTGCCACAATCCTGTGGCTCCAGACTGAGTTTGCAGAGTGCAGAGGCCCTGGGGGTTCTCGGTAATGCAGAATCCCCAGGCATCCCACCAATCTGGACCTCCTAATCTGTGTTTTAACAAGATTCCCAGGTGATGTGCATGTACACTGAAGTTTGAAAAGCCCTGGGCTGAACACAGAGAATGACAAGTGTGGGCCTGTCTTAAGACAATGCCTTGGGCCAGCAAGCCTGGAGCACAGAGCAGGTGTGCGTAGCAGCCTGGCTGGACATTGTGAGAAAAGATTGTAGGGGAATCAGAATAGAAATCTCCAGTCAACCTGGGGCATGAGCACATTTCAGCTAATTAATACTTCCCTAGGCAGAAGCACCCACTTCCTCTTCTGAGTTATAATTACTGTACTATTTCTCATCCGTTGTGCTTCCTGCCCTATGTTATCATTATCTGTTTATGTGCCTGTCCTTCTCTTGCCCTTCTCCAACCACATGGCTAATCTTTTAAAGATTTTAATCATTTATTTTGAGAGAGAGAGAGCACGTGAGCAGGGGGAGGGGCAGAGGCAGAGGGAGAGAATCTCCAGCAGACGCCATGCTGAGCGTGGAGCCCATGGTGGGGCTCAATCCTACCACCCCAAGAGCAGGACCTGAGCCAAAATCAAGAGTCAGATGCTTAACTGACTGAGCCACCCATGCTAATATTTTAAAGTAGAACCCGCTCATCTTCCCGTCCCCTGAACTACGTATTCAAAATGACTGAACTGACTTAGTAAATTCTAGTTATGCAGTCATTAAGTGCCAGGCCTTGGCTTATTCCCACAATATGTATAGCTCAATATTGTAGTTAGAGCTGCCAAACATACATTTGTTATTTGCTTGCTTATGTATTTGTTTACATACTTACTTAATGATTCAATATTATTGAATATTGAATGCCTGGCATTTTCTACCTTCCCTTCTTTGTGCCTAAAAATGTTTTCTTTCTACTGCTTTCAGCATCCCCGTTCCTATGTCCATCTTACTTCCCCAGACAAAGCACAGGATTCTTGATGACACCATCGCCAACATACTTTGCTTACGGAGCACCTTCTCAAAGAAAGTAAAATTTCCACTTCCACTGACATATTGAAAACATTACTAGCCATTAATGGCAGAACATAACAATGTCCAGGGGTGGAGGGGAGAATGGCTGGCCAAGCTTAGTATGAGTTAAAGGTTCACCAAAAGCCTCCTAAGAAAGGAGTTCTAATCCAGGACAAGGGAGAGTGGCATTTACAGAAGTAGGGCTAGGGTGAGGACAGTCCATGAAGGCAGTGAGTGGAAATGTTGTGAAAGGAGCACTGAATAAGACGTGGCAGGTGGTGATTCACCTGGACAGTCATGGGTGCTGAATAAATAAATACATGGTTTTTGACCGAGTCCGTAAGAAAGGGATAAGGTAGATACGTTCAGAGAGACCAGATCATAAAATTGTTTGCATGCCAGGCAGACAGAATTGGACCTGATGCTGCAGGTAGTGGGTAGACTTTGAAAGTTTTGAGCAGGAAAGCGTTATGTGTATGGAGTAGCAATTTAGAATGCTAAATTGGGTGATAATGTAAAAGTCACACTGAGGGGCAAGAGCTGAAGGCACTGACCTCCCTCAACAGCAACGATATTCAAGTGGATTGCAAAAGAGGTACAGGTGGGTGACTGTGACACTGGGGGGAAATGACTTATTAGAGAAAGAACACAGGGGATTAAGCCAATGCATCTCAAAGTCCTGTTAATAGTTCCTCCCCAAATACCTCTAAAATCCAACTACTTCTCTCCATCTCCGCTATCATGTGCACTAATCTGGACAACTACCACGTTCCCTAAAGAAATGTACCCTCTCATGCTACTGCTATCTGCTGGCCCCTTCCACAAAATACTGCCAGACTGAACTGGATGGCTTGGTCAATGAAACTTCCGACTCTTGGTTTCTGCTGAGGTCATGATCTTGGGGTGGTGAGACTGAGCCCCAAAGTCGGGCTTGTGCTCAGTGAGAAGTGTGCTAGAGATTCTTTCTCTGTTCTTCTCCCTCTGTCCCTCCCATCCCAAACTCTCTCTTTTTCTCTCTTTCAAATAAATAAGTAAAATCTTAAAACACACACACACACACACACACACACACACAAGGTTTGTGAATATTACCATTCTCCAACTTGAAATTCTTCAGCGGCTCCATTTACATTAAAACACAATGCAAAGTCTGTAAGCTAGCCCCCAAATGATTCATCCCTGTTTTTCTCTCCCTTTCCAGCACATGCCATTCTCTCCCCTACTCTCTGGGCTCCAGCCCCATCAGATTTTTCTCATGTTCTTGGACAAACTATTCTTCTCAAACAGTCTTGTCATAAACTTGGCCCATTCTTTGAGATTCTCTCTTCTTTGTCATTTGTTGGAATAACTGGTACTTCTGTACATTGTGGTTTACATGGCAAGTGAGCCTCGTAGTCACAGTTGAAGCCTGTAAAGTCAGCCAAATTTTGAAAGTCCTTGCACATAATTAGGAAATCGAATAACACTAACATTTCAAGAAAGGGGAATACTCTTGTGTTTGGTTATGCAAAGCCATCCCATATTTTTTAAGCTTATTTTTTTAATTATAGTAAAATACACATAATATAAACTTTATGATTTCAACCGTGTTACCTGTACAATTCAGTAGCGTAAAGAATAGTCACATTATTGTACAACCGACACCACCCTCCCTTTAAAACTGCTTCATCTTCCCTAACTGAAATTCTGTATCCATTAAAAAAATAACTGCCTCTTCCTCCCTCACCCCAAGCTCAGTCCCTCAACTTGACTGTTCTAAGTACCTCGTGTATGTGGAATCAGATACATGATTGTCCTTTTGGATTGGCTTATTTCACTTAGCATTATGTCTTCAGCATTTATTCATGTTATAGCGTGTGTCAGAATTGGCTTCCTTTTTAAAGCTCAACAATGTTTCACTGTATGTGTAGATCCTATTTCGTTTAGCCATTCATCCACTGATGGACATCTGGGTGGTTTCTACATTTAGTTATTGTGGACAGCACTATTCTGAACATGGACATCCAAATACTTGTTAAAATCCTTGCTATCAGTTCTTTGGGGGGGTTATACCCAAAAGTGGAATTTCTGGACCACAGGGTAATTCTACGATTAATATTCCAAGGAACTGCCATACTATTTTCTACAGTGGTTGTGCCATTCCCACCTGGAAAGCACAAGGGTTCTAATTTCTCTGTATCTTCATCAACAACTTCTGTTTGTTTGCTTGTTTTTTAATAGTAGTCCTCTTAACAAGAGTATAGTGTACACTGCATTTGTAAATAAAAGATTTGTTTGAGACAGAGAGAGAGTGAGAGAAAGTGGGGGGAGGGGGTGATCTGCCCTGGACCCTCTCAACTGTGTGAGGGGATCTGCCCTTGTGGATCTTGCCTTAGCAAGCAACAGGGTCTAAAACTGTTTTAGGCTTAGTTTTATTCTGGTAATTTCTTTCCAATTTCAGGTGGGTTCTAACGAAAGGTCAGAGGAACAACAGAAGCAGATGGCCTTCCTGAGGCGTGTGCCAAAGGAATTCGTGTGTGTCTTAGGGGTGACGTCTCCACCCATCGCACAGCTCAGAGGCTCAAGGGCAGATCCCCAACATTGTGCATGTCCCTTCCTGAGCACTCCCTGGTGCAGACTACAAGTCTGACAAGGAAAATGTGCTGTGATCATCACAAGGGGAGAAAGCAGCTGCTCTAAGGTGGAGTCTATTGTCAAGGCTCTCCTGGTAACAAAAAGAGGAAAAGGCCTATCAAAGCATTTCCTGCTCACAGGAGCCATGTGCTTCCATTAATTCTTCTCCCCAGTCAGTCTGTCTCCCTCAGGCTAATGTCTCTCAATGTCCACTGTCCCAGAGAACAGAACAGGCATTTTTTTAGCCATTAATTTTACACCCGTTACAAACAGTGTGGTCTTTAATGAGGAGGACTAGCTCAGATGTTCAGTGATGTGCACTTAAGGTATTTCATAGGGAATGAGAGAGTGTGGTTAGGGCAGTGAGGATTTTTCAGAATTCTGCCCACACCTGTCAATTGCTCTGGCATTGCATCAGGTTTCACGGAGATAATGGTGAAGTTGCTGCCCTTCCTGAACCTCCAAGGGGTTCCAGAACACAATGAATATTCTCTTGAGTATAATATTGGCAAAATTCACACCTTATGGAAGAGATTAACTAGCCCTGAGAATCAACGAAAAAATATTTCTAAATGAATGATTAAGTTCTGCCAACCAAATTAACTAGCCATGGGAGTAAGTTAAAAAAAAAAAAAATTTTTTTTTTTTTTTTCTGAATAAGTGACTGAGTTTTGTGAACTAATCTGGATTTAATCTCAGAGAAGCAGACCTGGCGTGTGACTGTTATGAATAAGGCCGAGTGTAGTTTCTTGTACTGCACCCCTCTTCTGGAAACCAGAATGTTACAAAGAAGGGGAACAGGGAGAACTATGTGCACTAATAAGCGAGATGGCGAGGCAGAATTTGGCAAATGTGTATCCGGCTCTTTCACGGTGAGATCCCCTAAGTGGTGATATGACAGACTGCAAAAACTAGTAGAGGATAATCAAGATGATCAACACTAGGGTGTTGAACAGAGGTTTTCTGTTCAACATCACTAGACATGTGAGGGAAGTCCATCCTACAACACCCAGGCAACGGGTGGCCTGCCAGCTGACCACAGAGGTATGAGAGAACCCAGCAGAGGACAGCCGAGGACAGGCCAGAGGGACCCCCAGCTGACCCACAGAGCCCTTGTCATTTTAAGTCACTAAGTGTTGGGAGGGTTCATTAGGCAGCAGAAAATCAATGTTGCCATGGCAATGAGGGTGAGACATCTCTGCTGTAAGGCTAGCTCTTCAAACCTTACCAAAGCCAGAGTGAACTTGTCCTCAGACCACTGTTTCTCCCTTTCCTTTCATGAATAATTTGCTCCCCTGCTTGGCAGTTAAATCTCTTCTAGGAGTGGATGACTCGGGGGGTCCTCCAGTGAGTTTAACTAGGACTGTGAGTTTAATTAGGGTGAGTGAGTCTTTCCAAGTCTCTCACCCTCTGTGCCTGTGGTCTTGAGCCCCTGGTCTTTCTTGGCTGAGGAGCAGGGTTTTAAGCAGTGAGGCATGCAGCGTGTCCCTTCCCTGCCCAAGGATGCATTGGTCTCGCATTTTTACAAACCCATATATCAGCAGCATGGAACTTTTAAATCCAAGGAGAGAAAAAGATTTGATTTCTTACATCAGTTTTAAAATAAGGAAAAGCTGTAAAAGAATAAAAGTTCACTGAAATAGGTGTGAAATCTAATCAGTGAGATACGAGATCCCAGTCTTGACATCTTTCGAGGATGATGAGGAATCCATTTGTCAGGGTGGGTACTCATAGAAGAATCCCGTGCCCTTTTGATCCCATAAGAAAGGGGAAGATGCCGATATCTACAACATCCAAATGTGTGTAGAAAGATAATACTAGTTCATGTCTACTCGATATGACTATGACCCATTTAAAGTTTAAAAACCAGATACTCAGGTTGTTATTTTGCCACATATTATCTCACACTTAGTTGGTAGGCTTATTTCAGTCAGTTTATTTTATTAAATGATTATTCATTATACACACACACGCATCCCAAATGAAATTAGACTGTAGTCATGGTATTTGATTCCTAAAGACACGTTGCAGGCTTCATTCCACAAAGGTTCCCACACTACTCATGCACAGATTAAGGAACTCTCTAAATCTGTTCTATTCATTCTGAAATCCTTGCTACGTAAGGCAAGATATATAGAATTACTTTTGTGCCCAACACAGCCTGGATTCAGTCTACTTATTAAGTGGGACTTTTTAACCTTCCTGGGATCATCCCCTCCCTACTTCACACTCACCCAAAGGAATGCCAGAGTTGTGGCAGCGACTGGTTGCATTGAAGCTCGAAGGAGAATGGGGGAACACAGTACTTTTTAGTCTTAGACCCATAACTGGAGAGACAAAAATTACATCAAGAACAACAGAACCAGACATGATCAGCAAACTCAGGTCACAGATGTTCAGAGAACTTGTTCACTTCCACAGATCATTTTGAAGCCATTCATGTATACTGAAAAGCAAAACAACATGTTTCATGGCAGAAATGCATCAGGGCCAAACGCCTTCCCGGCATCACTCTTAACAAGAACTATGCTTCGTGCCACCGTTCAGTTACTCAGGGTTTCCACTGACTGCTCTCCTTGGACATGAGGAGACAAAAAAGAAGCAGATGATTTCAAGTTCATTCATAGACTAATAAGTTGATACATCAAACAAACATCCTATGTTTATGTGAAGTGTGTCCATTCATTCAACAAACATTTACTGAGTATCAGCCTCATGTTAGGCTCTGTGGTAAATGCTTTGTAATAGTCGAAGGCAAACAGCCCGTCCCCAAGGATCTTACCCTTGTCGGTACTTAACTTTTGACCATTTTAGCACACATTCTCTTATTTTGTGCTTACAACAACCAAGAGGAATAAGTATGGAGGTGTGATGAGTTGGATTGTGTCCCCTCTATATTCATATCTTAAAATTCTAACGCCCAGTCCTTTCGAATGTAACTGTATTTGGAGACGTGGCCTTCAGTGTGGTGGTTAGGTGAAGAAAAGGCTTTTGTGGGGGGTGCTAATTCAATATGATCGCTGCTCTTATAAAAAGAGCAGAATAGGTCACAGAGAGGGAAGATCATGTAAAGACACAGGGAAAAGATGGCCGTCGACAACGCAAGGAGAGAAACCTCAGAAGAAACCAACCCTGCCGCTACCTTGAAATTGAAACTTGTTGCCTGGAGAATTGTGAGGAAAAACATTTCTGTTGTGTAAGCTACCCAGTCTGTGGTACTTTGTATGGCAGCCCAAGTGAACTTATC
Organism: Mustela putorius furo; assembly: GCF_011764305.1. Taxonomy (NCBI): domain Eukaryota; kingdom Metazoa; phylum Chordata; class Mammalia; order Carnivora; family Mustelidae; genus Mustela; species Mustela putorius. The sequence continues at coordinate 2,973,963 of NW_025422118.1, forward strand.
CAGGAAGGAGGTATTGTCCTTGTTTTACGGATGATAAAGTGAGGCTGAGACAGAGTAGATAATTTATTCAAAATTCACACCTAATTAGTAAATGTCAGACACGAGATTTTCTAATCCATCTCTTCCTTATGCCCTGCATGCGTCTCTGTTTCTCTGTCTGTTGCCTGTTGCACTGCACATTGAACAATCTTGCCATCTGACAGCCAAGACCAGGAAAAGCTGCGAGCAGCCATTTCTCTTAGTGCACCACCACCTCTGGTCCTTTTCTCCTTTACCAACTTCAGATGTTCCCTTATCCTGGGTTTCGATCTGCCTGCCCTCCCCTTAAAATTAAAACCACATCATCTCAGTGGGGGGTCCTTGCTGTTAGAAAGAAAGTGTTTTATTAAGTGCTAGTATGCTAAGTTACAAGCGATTGTTAGTGCTGAGTGCTAAACATTCTTTAAGACTAACTTTAAAAGAATAACTTGTCTAGACTGAGAAGTGAATTCTCCAGGGAAGCAGGCAAGTGGTAAATATAGTTAGTGGGAGAGAAAGACCTTCTATTCATTTGACAAATATATTTTTATTGCTAAGATTATGTGCCTTGTGGAAGTTGATAATGGTGATCAGGGGATTTCTTAGAATTTATGAGCCTAGAGGAAATAATGGTGTTTGATTAGATGAGAGATAATAGAAATAACAAATTACAGGAGAAGGTGCTAGTCACATCTTGGGTCAACAGTTTGTTTAGTCAAAAATGTATTGAAGCTGCAATGTGCCTGGGGAGACACGGATGATTTAAAATGAGCCACGTGCTTATCCTGCATACAGCAGGTGACTTTAATCTAGGTCAGCGGCTCTCAATCTGACTTTGCAGCAAAATCACCTGGGGAGTGTTTTAAGAACAGAAATAGCAGGTGACCAGCCCCAGAAATTCTGAATCATTAAATCCAGGGGCCTGGATTTTAAAATGTTCCCCAGGAGATTCTGATAACAGGAGGTTTGCAAACAACTGCACCGTGGAGGTATTCCACATTTATCAGTCAGGAAAGATGCTGTTAAATAACACTTCTATTGACTATGGCTCCCATGGCTCTCTGGGATCAGTAGGATTCTCCAAAATCTTTCAGATGATAAAACCTAGGCATAAATCATAAACATGGACAAATTGTAGAAGAATAAGAAGAGAAGGTAGTGATAGGAAGCAGAAGGTTACTTCCTGGTAAAACCTAGAAGTATCAAAGTAGACACCTATCAGACTGAAATCTAAGGAAAGAAGTCACAGAAAATGTTATCTATACACTGTGTAATTATTAAAATTCAAGAGTAATTATACCCTCCTCAACATATGTCCTTACTTGGTCATGATTTTTCAATTAGGGACAGAGTAATATAGTAAGAAAAACTCTAACTGCCAAAAACCAAGTCCTTTTTAAGTCTTCTATTAAAAAAGTGCTATCAACAGCAGATCCGACTGTAACATAAGAAGCGGGCCCCACAACTGATGTTCTTCACAATTAACTGTGCAATTTCATAAGGACATCCATTACGAGGCCCAGAGAGGTCGGGACCAGGAATCCATATTTTTTAAAAAGCTACCTTGAACTCAAACTTGTCGCTGATGATTCTTAGGTGCAGTTGAGATTATCTTAGTGGCCGTGTCATTGCACAGATGTTGGCACATCAGACTATTACCAGGTGACCCCAGCAAGGGACCCTCAGCCAGAAAAAAGGCAGCCTATTCAAAAACATAGATGGATCCACAGAAAGTTGTTTTCCTTGCCTTCTGCCTTTGGCAACCATGATTAATGATCAAAACTTTTACACTTTTGTTTTATTTCAGAGAAATTCCTGCCACACGTGGGATAGCTTCTGATCCAGTAAGAAGTCCCACCGTAGGCGGTGGTTGAGTTATTTATTCCCATTTATTTCTAGTCTGAGCTCAGACATGGGCCAGTTGGATCTAGATTTCCCCTTACAGATGAAATCTAGAGATAGGAAAGGAATTTGCGGAAGGCACAGTTGGGAAAACCCCCAGAATTCCTGCCTTGATCTGCTGGTATTTGCTCAACACCAGGCTGCTGCTGCCCATAGATGAGGACAGAGAGGTTCCAGAGCACAAACTGCTATGCTCTCTTAGGACACTAAATGGTGTACATATGTGCAAATGTACGTGAGTGTGTGCACATGCATGTACATGTGTGTGCTTGTATTTGTATAAGTGTATATGTGTATGTTTTTGTGTATATGTGTGTGATGTGTAAATGTGTACGTGTATATGTTATTGTGTATATATGTGCATATGTGTGTGTATGTGCATGCATGTATGTTTGTGTGTGTGCACACGGGAAACTCTTCTGACTACTCAACAAAAGTACTCCTGACTTTTCTGGGACCACTGCTAACCCATATTGGAATGGGATATTTATTTCCCAAATTCTGCAAGGCAGTTTTGCTAATCTTGGGTGCAGACGTTAACATAGAACACATTTGTGTGTGTCTGTTGTAATCACTTAAAACAGCTAGAAACTTCGCAAAAAAAGTTATTTAAGTGAAAAGAGAGCTCAGTAGCCATTTCTTATAATATCTGTTATATAATAAGGCTCATTATAAGGTCAAATGTGTTTACAATTTCTAAAAAATGTAATAGGGAATATACTAGACGGGGTTTCTGTCTGGCTTTGCATGACCTCTTCCATGTCATCCTCAGCTTCCACACAACTAAGCTTGGCTTCCGGAGCTGCAAAGCTCCTTTGTGGCTTTTCACCTCAGTAGACCGATGCTGAGGCAACCAAGTTCTGGAAGAATCAGGGCAGAATCTATCCGTGTGTTGAGTGCATTATTTCTCTTTTCTTTGTTTTTCTTCTTCTTCTTCCTCTGCTTCTTCTTCCTCCTCTTCGTCTTCTTCCTCCTCCCCCTCCTCCTGCCTCTCCTCCTCCTCCTCCTTCTTCTTCTTTTCCCCTAAGTCAGAGAGTGTTGTGTCTTCTCCATGCCCCACGGTGAGACCCTTCAATAATGGGTGGAGCTTCTGACGCTTTCTTTCCAAGCTCATGGCTCCTGCCACCTGCAGATGTTAACCTTCATGTTCCCTGTGCTGGTGGACTGGTTTGGTGACACCCGTGGGTGTCAGGATTTCTTCTGAGAGCTTTACGGGATGGATCAATGAGGTTAACCTCAGTGAATTTGTACATGGAATCTTGACCAACCAGGTAAGAATTCAGAACTTCTCAGAGCCCTGCAGTGATGTCCAGCTTGCTCCTCTGCAACAGACTGAAGGCTTAGGGCAAACTCTAGCTGGCAAACACCATGATGGACAGGTTTGCCATAGGTGGCACCCTTAGAAACTAGGCCTTTGTGACCATCACATCGCACATGAGTCTGATATATGACATGACATCAGTGTGCTTCTTCATCCAAAGCTTCTGGATGTACTTGTAAGCACCCATGTTTGCTGACCTTTGAGCTAAGGGCTGCAGCCAGATGTAAAGGAATATATTATTTTTCAAAATATTAATCATATCTTTTCCTAGAGTCTGATACTTAGTAGTTTGGCAGTAAGTGCCACTCCTCTATTTAAAGTCCTTAATGATTCTCTGTTACCTTCAGAATAAAATTTAGACTCAAGTTTGTTATTTAAAACCCAGTTGCCTTTCTAATTATTACCCCAAAATACTTGGGCCCCTAGCCATTCGGAACTGCATACAGATTCTCAGACAATTCACACTCTTTCCTGCCTTCTTGCCTTTGCAAACATTATACACAGATGATGAAATAAAATTTTCCCTGTCCACCCTCTTTATTAAATCCTACTTTGATAATTCTCCATGGAATCTTCTAGGATCTCCCCAGGTTGGGTTAGATTTCCTCTCCTTCTGCTACTCCCCAAACATACACAAAATCATACAGACAGACCCCCCCCCACACACACACCTGTGCCCTCATAGCCTCTTGTGAACTGCTATTATACATTCCACTGTATTACATTTATTTTAAAACATTTTCAGGTTCCTCTGTTATGGAGAACAGGGATCCCTTCTGGGTATGAGGGCTCACACATTGGTGCTTACTACATTTTTACTGCATGAGTATATAAGATACAAACTCTGATTTTACTGTACAACTCTCTGTGTATAAGAAAGGAGTTACCCAAGAAATATGCCATCTTGGGAAACTCCTATGTGGAGTTTAGAAGGGTAATTAAGGTACTCCAAAAGACCACATAATTCCTAGACCATGGCGTCATTATTCATTTATTAGTTGATGCTCTCCAAGGGAACATAAACTGTATCCTCTGACTACCCTCTAACAATGGGGAAAAATAGCAGGCACTCCTCTATCCTGGGCCTCTTTCTCAGTAAATCTCATCTGTTGGAGTGTGCAAAAGCACACAGCCTCTGGCGTGGGCCACAGTGATGAACAGAGGAGTTCTCCTCTGCGTGAATAAACTCATGAATCCATAGTTTCTAATTTACCCCAATGAGCAAATGGAGACCCAAAATGTTGACTGACAACTGGAAGAGGTATTAGAGGTGACCTTTTGTTCCAAGTGTTAACCCAAGTGTTATTTTAACTGCAGACTTGAAAGGCTACATCTAAGAGCCCTTGACACAATTAAAATGACTAAACCATGAAACTTTCCCATATAAAGCAAGTGCCAAATAAACAGACAAGGAGACACAGAGCAGATAAAAGTGATTTCTCAAAGGCCATGCCTTCCTGTCTTCCTGACTTATTAGCTTATAAGTAATTGTCATTTTATAGGAAAAAAGGGAAGCTAAGCTTCTCCTAGAGAACAGTGTAACCTCGTGCAAGGAATGAGGCTTTGGAGCCGGACTCCCCAGGTGTGACTCCTGGCCTCACCAGCCGTGTGCTCTTGAGCATGTCACTCCAACTCTCTAGGCTTCAGTGTCATTATGCCATTCACACATGCTCTCATGTCATAGTAGTGAGCATTTTAATGCCTAAAATACACTCAGAAAGTTGTCTCAATAAAATGAAGTTGTTATTATTATGGTCCTAATAATGCAAAGGTTATTAACGACCTTTTTCACCTTTTTGTTTTTGTTTTTAGATCTTTTATTACAATGAGGTGCCTTGAGATATATTTGGCCATCCCTGGGCCACAGAAGGATTTCTGAACTGAACTAGCCTTACCTGTTTGGATGATGTTCATTTTCACCTCACATTAAATGATGAAAGTATTATGAATCTAAAAATCACCCTTATATAATCACATTGATTCTAACTTTTGTTGTCTCAGAAGGGGAAAGCCAGCATGATTCTGGCAAATCCACTGGAATCCTTCTCCACAGTGTTGTGGATCATATCCCAGTTGCTTTCTAATTTGTTTTCCATGTTATAATCTAGCAATCAGAAAATAATGATAATATACTGCAAGAAAACTAAGTTAGTTCATGCAAATTTGCAAAGTGGGTAAGATAAGCATTGTACTCTCTTGAAAACAACAGAGGCGGAGCATAGAGTTATGCATCAGTGTAATAAATTCAACCTTTTGACTAGGTTCAGCATCCAAGATGCATTTAAGTCTTTAGAAAGAAAATGAGTTAAACATTTTCATAGGAATATGGTAGCTATGCTGGAGGAAAAGTTAACAAGTGTCCTTCCCAAGCAGTTTGTCGATGTCTTTTGGGGATTCTAGATAGAGAAACTGGGTCACTAATAGGCCAGGTCCGAGGCAGAAGCTTATATTTAGCATGGGTGAGATCATTAAGCAAGCTCGGTTTGTAAGCATGGGGAAAATAAGGTCATGGAACTGAGGACCCCTGCGTAGCCTCTGCTTTGGTAATCCCCAAATGCCATGATGAGCTGAGCCTTCCACCTGTCAAAAACTTCCTCTTTTGTTCTTAATTTATATTGGTGTCATGGATGTCTTTGCAAATCTGATAGAAGTTATAAACACTTCTCCCACACAGGCACACATTTCTGCATATTAATTTGTGGCTTTCGTGGGTGTTCTCATGTAAAAAATTCCTTCTCAGGGGAGTGATTTTATATTATCTTCAGTGAACTTATCAATTAACATTTGAAAATAGGTCTGACCACTTCATTTCCTTTTTAAAAATGTGTTATTTAAAATCCTGACTTGTAACTCTCCCAGAAGATTTTAGATCATTCAGTTGTTTTGTTTTACTATGATCAGCAAGTTTAAGAAACCTCTGTACCTGTTCCAAAATGCCTAATTTCAGGGAAATTCTATTTCTGTCTGCTAAGAAAGAGCAGGGGGCATTGATGTGTGCCTTCTTGGAAAGATTTTATTATAATTTTATGAGAAAATAAGCAAAGTGACTGTAATGTTATTCCCATATTGACTTATATGGAATAAACCCTGATGACCCACAGAATCTTGATCATAATTTGGACTCTAACCCCCAAATATATTGTTTTTGGAGAAATAAATGCACAAATGTACATAGCTCCTGTCACCACAGAGGAAAAATTTCAAAAACATGGAGAAAAAAAAGCTTTTTAAAATTCACCCTCCATGAACACATAAACACCACTATTGGTGAGCCATCAATGAATTTCTATGCTTAGGTCTTATATTTTAAAGTTGGGACAGAGAAACATCCTAGATATTTGATGTAAGAATTTGTTTTGAAGAAGTTTGGCAATTAACATAAAGCTACTCTAAAAGCACATTTTACTCTTAAGAGTAAAATCCTTACAAACGTTTATAATAGTTCATAAAAGTTTGTAGTAATAAATATTTACCACTTTACTTTTTCCTTTGAGACCAATCATCACAGACCAAAAGCAGCTAAGTTTATAATAATTTATTAAGGTTGCATATAATTTGTCATGTATAATAAATTATAAAAACCATAGCATCTTCATAAACTATTTAGTATATCATACTCACTTCCTAATGCTTACTGCAATAACTGTAAGAAATCTAATTAGATTATATTTTAGCATTAGTTAGAAGATAAAAAAGATCATAAAACTTTTTCACAGTACTTTGGATTTAGGAAGGACCCCATTCCTTTAGCTTTTGTGCAATCAGTTTGAAATGTATAAAAATGTTTTACAAACCAGAAGGGTTTTACTGAGCTGCTGAAAGTATTGCATAATTTGTAACTAATATCCTTGTGGTGCACTTTTTCCGGCACTGTAAAAAATGCAAATAAATAGTCAATTACTGATCTCTAAGAATCTATACCCATAAGACCACATTGAAGCTTGGCAACATTTTGCAACATTCAAATAAAAAATTCAGTAAACATCGGAACATAGTATTCTCTCTCCGTTTCCCCCTCTCCCTCCTCCCACTCCCTGCCCAGTACGGCTAAGGAAAAACAAAGTTCAGGTTGAATTGAAGTCCTAGGGCCTGAGAAAGAGACTCTGGCCGCAATTCTTCCCCAGCTCTCTGTTGTCTTGGAGTCTCAGTCCTCATTACATCCATTCAGACTCCTCTCCAACGCCGGGATCAGTCCTTTCCCCTCAGGGAGAGTTTGCAAATCCTTGCTGAAAGCATTTCGTTCTCCACTGTAACAGCACAGGCGTGAAATTGGTTGGAGTCTTTGTAACCAGTTTGTTCTGTTTCTTTCCCGCCTCCGCGGTTCTGATGGAAGAGAAGGTTGAGAGGCAGCCACAATTTAATGCTGCCGGTGCTGGGTCTCACAAACTCCCTTGGTCTTTAAATGTCTATTCTTGGATAATGTCCTTATCCATCCTCTTGTCCTCAGTGAACTTTGATGGAAAATTTCCGCAGTTTCAGAAATTGGAAAAGCTTGTCTTTCGTCCTCTTCTTCAGGGCCATCAGCGCTCGTGTTTTTTCCTCCAAATCTTGATCGATGGCAAAAATGATCTTAGCTCGCTCCTCGGCTTTCTTGTCCCCAGAGTTTCTGAAAAGTCTCTGTAGAGATTCTTGGTCTATGTTTTCAAAGATGTTGGCCACGGCTTTCTTACGCGAGGCTGTGTCGAAGTGATAGCCGTGGATGGACGGGCTAACGCGCAGCGAGGTGGACATGATGATGGCTTGGTGCCTTGGCTTTGCTTTCATCGATGTGGGAGTCTTCGGGAATTCTGCTCCCGGGCTCTCCAGAGAGTCTGTAGCAAAATCATTCCGGGACTGCTATTTAAAGTGTGAACAAAAGCTCCAGGCTCAAATTACACTGGTGACATCAGAGTGATCTCAAGGAAGAATAATCACAGACAGGTTTAACAGTTGAGTTGCCAATATCCTGTTCTTGTGCAAAATGTTAAGAGCTGCGCTCCGTGTTGGAGCAGGGATGTGGGGATTTCTTTTTACCACATCTGTGGTAATAGGATTAAAGAGGCTTGGGGCCCTCTTTTAAAAATAGCTGAAACCAGGAAAGGGCAAAGGTAAGACACAAACAAAGTGGCTTAGACTCTCAAAGTCTTTCCAAACAACTGCCGAAACAAAGGCCCTGCTAACTACAGGGAAGTTTTATTCCAGGAGAAGTCATTAAAGTGTATTCCAAACATTTGGCAACCCACACCTGTGTCCTTTGGACATCCCCATCCAGGCCTGCTCCACAGCTGCTGAGAGAAAGCTGAAGAATCAAGGTCATCTATCGGGACTACATGGGATTGTAAAAGGGGACTTCACCAACAAAATGCTGACATGAAGCAGCCTGAACCTGTGAACTTTCAGAGACTGAGTACAAGAGACAACCTGTAATCACTGAATAAAATTGTAATTTATTGTTTATTTATTTAAAATCTTTTTAAGATTTTTTTACATTTTTTAAAATTTTTTCAATTTATTTATTTTCAGAAAAACAGTATTCATTATTTTTTCACCACACCCAGTGCTCCATGCAATCCGTGCTCTCTATAATACCCACCACCTGGTACCCCTGGTCCATATACACTATGGAGTATTAAGATTTTTTTTAAGGATGTTATTTTTAAGTCCTCTCTACACCCAGTGTGGGGCTTGAACTCACAACCCCAAGATCAAGATCATGTTCCACTGACTTAACCAGCCAGGTGCCCCCAAATTATAATTTAATAAAAATAATAATAACAATAGACAATATCTCTTTAGTCTTGTGTATATAACAGAAATGCCCTTTTTTTTTTTTTTTTTTAAGTGAGGAAGGAAAGTCAGTCAGGTGCTTTATGGACATAGTACTCAAAAAAGTGAGTTGATGTTTTCTTTTAATATTTATTTTGGCTCCGCCCAGACATAGGGCAGTACCTTCTCTGGAAGAATTTAAATTTGTTCTCCTCACCTTGCATAATGTGCCACCAGCTAGTGCCCCATTGGTGTGGAGCACTGACATTCAACCACATGATCGATGTCAGCGTCAGAGGGCCCCAGGGACTCCTCTTAGGGAAGCCGGGCTGGTCTTTAGAATTCCCTCTGATCAGTCAAAGTAGGTCTAGAATGTGCAAAAGTGGAGAGAGTGTGGAGAAGGTACCTCACTAGAAAATTGAGTTAGAGAATCTTCTTACGTATTCATTCACTCACTCACTCATTAATTCAATCAATATTTATTAAAGCTCTACTTTTAGCTAGAACGTTTTTAGGCACTGGAAGCCTAAGAATAAATGAAACGGAACCAAACCAAACAAGATCCCCATAGTCACCTTAATGGAGTTTACATTCTACCGAGAAACAGATAATGGAAAAATGTACACTTCTAATCTAGATGATGTCAGAAAGTAATGCCTATTATGGATAAAAATGAAGCCAAGCTGTACAGGAGAGGAAGGGGAAGGGAGGGTTGAAATTTGCCTGGGATATTCAGAGGCAGCTTCTGCAAAAGTGACACTGTACAAAGACTTGGAGGAGGTGAGGGAGTTAGCCGTGGAGGTCTCTGGAGGAAACATGTTGTAGGCAAAAGGGACAGCAAGTTCAGAGGCTGAAGACAAGAATGTGTGTGGAGTATATGGAGAACAGGGGATCAGTGTGGCTGGAGCAGAGTGGCCAGAGAAGAGGGGACAGAGGTGAGGTCAGGAGCAAATGGCAGTGGGAATAGGACAGGGACAGACTGAATATACCCTCTAAGGCTTTTTCACGGATTGAGCTTTTGCTCTATAGGACATGGGTGGCCTCAGAAAATGTGGAGCAGAAAAATGTCATGATTTTACTTATAATCATAATCGTACCATTTCTTAGTAGAGAACACATTTTAAAGAGACAAGCCATTGCAGGATGAGCAAGAAGACTAGTTACATTGCTGTCAAAATAATCCAGGCAAGAGACGATGCAGGTCCCCACCAGGCGGGTCACCATGCAGGTGGTGAGAGCTGAGCCGATGTGGGCATATTGTGAAGGCCAAGTCAGAAGGACTTGTTGAAGGCTCTGATGTGAGGAATGGAAGATAGACAGAACCCAGTAGGATCTCTTTGAAAGGCATTTCCAGGTGAGCTGGTGTTCAATTCCCCAACTGTGGCCATGGCTGCCTTCTCCAGCTTTTCCATGTAAGGACCCTGCAATCTGCTGCCAAAGACTGCGGGCTACTGGCACACCATGGTGGTGATTAAAAATATGCTCATTTTCCTCACTGTTAAAAATTGTTATTATTATGTCAGCAAGGATTTTTACAGAATTTTTATTAGATGCCAAACACAGTGTCCCAACATTACACAATCTACCTTCATGTTGTCATTATCAGTAAAAGGCTTCGCCAACCCTGTCATCTTGTGCTCGCTCTTGAGGTGATGCTTACAGGCTCATGCTTGTACTCACTGACTACTCCCAAATTTTAATTCCTCATTTATTTAACTAACCGACCAATACAAATATATGCAAATGTATTTGTATATTTACATATAATATAAGCAAATATATTTGTACATTTACATATATGCAAATATGGTGCAAATAGCTGTTTAATTATAAAAGTCAGAAACCCAGCTATAATCTTTGATTTCTCCCTTTCTTTTTTCTCCTATCTAGATCTTTTTCTGTCTCCCTTTCCCTCTCTCCCTATATATACATATATATATATATATTCTATATAGATTATATATGTGTTTGTGTGTGTATATTATATATGTATATATTTTTTTATCTAAACAATATTTCTAAAATCTATCCCCTTTATGATGTCCCCAGATGTTCAGCTGTCAGTCACCTTCAGGGACTGCCACTACTGAAGAAAGTCACCCTCCTCCTGGTAGAGCTGCACCTAGTGACAGATCAGCAGGAAGGTGTAAGGGTCCACTGCCCTTCCCCCAACTCTGAGGGGTCATGCACACTTCAGTGAATCCTTCAGGGTCAGCTGAAACCTCCTTCTGGCCAAACCTGGTTTTTCCCCCATTGGAAGGCATTGATCCCAAGAGCACTCTGTGATAAATCACCTGCCTGCTGATCTCCTTCTGGGGGTGTGCTTCCTTGGAAGCCCAGGCTATGATACCCTGTCTTCTCCCTGCTGGACTAAAGCCAAACCTCTTTCCTGGCATTCCTGCTTCCACTCTTGCCTTTCATTCTCTACAAATCACCCAGAGCAGTAGTTTCTAATAAGCAACGTGGTCAGACCACTCTTGCTGTTACTCTTAACCGAAGCCCCCAAATCTTTTTTTTTTTTTAATTTTATTTATTTATTTGACAAATAGAGATCACAAGTAGGTAGAAAGGCAGGCACAGAGAGAGGAGGAAGCAGGCTCCCTGCTGAGCAGAGAGCCCGATGCGGCGCTCGATCCCAGAACCCTGAGATCATGACCTGAGCCAAAGGCAGAGGCTTAACCCACTGAGCCACCCAGGTGCCCCAAAGCCCCCAAATCTTAACATAGCCTTTTTTGAGGAAAACCTGCTCTTGTTCCTGAGGACTTCTGCAGCATCATGATTTGTCACTCTCCCCCATGCTTTTATGCCTTCCAATTCCTTGAATGTGCCATACTCATTCCTGCCATGGGGCTTAACACACATTTTTCTTCTTTCCAGAATGTTCTTTTTTACATTTTACTTCAGCTGGGTAATACCTATTCATGCATAAAATCTCAACTAAAAACTACTTGCTCAGAGCAGTCTCCTCTGTTCTCTGGTTCTTTTAGACTTAGATCAGTTCTCTTTGCCAACATACTTTCACTAGTCCTTAGTAGCACTTACTACAATTTGCAAGCATACGTTTATTTTTCTAAGTATTCATTAAAAGTCTAGCTCCACCAAGAGCAACAATAAGATTAATCTTCCTCATTTCTGTGCCTAAATTAGCTCCTGGATCACTTAATTGTTTTTTCATAGTAATATTAAATAACACATGTGTAATCCTATTTAATTCCATAACAATGCTTCATAGTAGGAACTATTACAATTTTATGTTAGAAATAAGAGAACTGAGGCATTGACAACTGACTACCTGTTGTGGGTGATTAACGCCCCCCTAAAAATGTCCATGTTCTAGTCCCTGGAACCCAAGAATATAAGCCAAAAAAAAACTTGTATTGCAAAAGGGACTTTTATGGTGAAAGGAAGTTTGCAGGTATAAATAAGTGAAAGAACTTCAGATGTAGAGATTATTTTGGTTGAGATCTTGAGATGTAGATCTCAGAGATCCCGAGATGTAGAGATTATCCAAGGTGGCTCATGTAATTTTAAATGTCTTTACAAGAAAGGGAGCTATGCTGCTAGTTTAGAAGAAGCTGGAGGAAGGATCCATGAGCCAAGGAAGGTGGACGGCCTCTAGAAGCTGGAACTGGCAAAGACACAGATGTTCTCTGCATCCTTCAGAAGGAATATATCATTGCATAACCACTTTAGATTTCTGGCCTCTTGAACTGTAAAATAATAAATTTGTGTTGTTTAAAGCTCCTAAATTCGTGGCAATTTGTTACAGTGGCAATAGAAAACTAATTTCCTCTGCAAATCCTTCAACTATGATGTGACAACTTGAACCCAGGGCTATTTGACACACATTTTCCCTCTTTCCAGAGGGAAGCCCATGATTTTAAACTCCCGACTGTATTACTGTCAAATCAGCCATGAGCGCTGGCATCAAAACCCCTCAATAATGTTTCTACGTGACATTGAGCAGTTCTTCTTGAGTTGTTGCCTAAAAGCATTCAGATGCATTTGAGAGATTAAGGAGTTTCAAAATTGCTTAGAGGACAAGACCATCCACAGGGAAACAATGTCAGTTTCTGTTTCCCAGAAATGCAACACAAACCTTAAGGTTGCTATTTACTGATGCTCTTTGCCAAAGGTAAATCCATGCGTGCCTGGAAAGCCTTTTACGGCTATCACCCTACTAACCATTCCCTTCTTTAAGAATTTTCAGTGAATGAGGTGGATGACAGGATCTAAAAAACTACTGGCAAAGACTCTCAAATTGCATGTGGACAGGACCATATCATATAGACATCTTACAGAATGTTTGCTTTCGGTAGTAGAGACAGGAGATAATGAAAGCTATTTGGAAGAAGCAGTGTCTGATCTCCTGTAGTTTCCTCTGGGCATCAGCTTTGCCGGATGCTTTCATCATACAAAGCGACTGAGTTTCTGTTTGACAGCAACAGATGTGCTTGGATGATTTTGTGTCTGATAAAGCGATCTGTGAAAACAAGGGGAAAGAAGGAAACAAACACTAAGTGACTTCTATACCTTGTTATTCTCCATGTAATAACCACCTGACTCTTCATAACACTGAAGGAAAGTATTATTGACTTTCATTTTGACCCCAAAGAGGGAACTGGGCTGAACAACCTGCTCAAGGTGAGTGGTGAAAACAGCATTCGTTTCCAAAATTTATTATTATTATTTTTTAATCCCCAGAATCGCTTCCGGGAAGGTTTCCTAAACTTTTGCTGCATTATTTGCCTCTCCTGTTTGCATGACCAGGAATCTAGGTTTACCTTTTTAGATAAAAAATTATGACCTACCATTAAATTTATTAAAGCACTACAGATAGAAAGGTATAATGGCTTCAGCATAGCATGAATCTAACAAATATATACTGAATTATTACATGAGTCAGTGAAAGAAAGCGAGCACACGGAATTTTACTTCGAGGCTGGTTTTTGTTACCAACTCACCTCCCTAGCAACTTCCTAAATATGAAGCATAGAGAGACCAGCAACTGGAACCTTGTACCTTATACTTGAGTTGAATTATCCTTGGTCATTTTTGTTTTCACAACAAAAATTTCACACTGTATTGCAGTTTACAAGGTGCTTTCACATATATTGTCTCATACCGAATAAGAGACAGGAGAGGCAAGGTCCGGAGAGGCTTTGGGGGGCTACTTAACCAGGATCCCAGACGTGGAGAAATATTATTGATGAGATATTAATCAGAGGGAAGAAAACATAACAAATCCACCTTGTTTGTCTTTTGATATTTATATAAATTTACAAATCCATCTTTTTTGTCTTAAATGTTATGGACAGGATATTTACCAAGTTCCCTGATCAGTGTTCTATATAGACAGACCATAAAAGCCCTCAACAACAGCCCATTCGGGACCTCTCTCATTATAGAGAGCTTTTCCCCCTTTCTCTTCTGTTCTTACCTTCACTTAAAAAACTTTCACTTTGCATTAACCTTTTGTCAGCCAGACTCACTTTTCACTCTGTGAGACAAGAACCCCACAATCCTGTAACAATATGATTTTCACAACCTCTCTGGTATCATTGTTCCTATTTTACAGATGAGAAAACTGAGTATCACAGAAGTTAAATGTTTCCCACAATCTTGGAGCTACTTAAATGACAGAGCTGGCCCTAGAACCCTCATTTTCTCATCTTAAATCTTGTTGTATAGCTTCCTGACTATGTTCATTATTTACTTACTCCCATTGTTTGAAATTTCTACCAAACTCTCATTTTTCTTTTCATGTATCTATTCAGTGATTTAGAGATGTATTCACACACAAAGTGTTGGATGCCTACTATGTGCTATATGCTTGAGGAATACACTAGGGCTCTTGGACATGGTCCTTATGTTTGTGAAACATGAGGTCTAGAGAAGAAAAGAGACTTTAGATAAATAAATAAACATATAAACATTATGAAGAAAATTTTCATAACTTTTAGAAAATGAAAATCAGGTGAAATAAAGAAGAAAACCAGGTGAGGTTTCATTTTAATTGTTTTGCTTATGAAAAGTCTTTCTTAAGAAGAGATATTTCAGCTGAGACTGGAAGTAAATATTGAAATCAACACAGAGAGGAGCAGAGCCAGGAGCTTTGGATGCAGAAAGAAGGCCTGTGTAAAGGCACTGGGTTTGAAGGGCAGGAAAACAGACACAAAAACAATGCAGGCAGGAAACCGAAACCAAGAAGGAGAGGAGAGAAAAACTAGATGGGTATGCAAAGGGCCAAGTAATGTAGAGAAGAGTCTTGAAGGCCAGGCTAAAGACTGAAATCTTATCCTAAGTGCAATGGGCAGTCTTGCAAAGATTTTAAGTGGCCGTTGGTCCATCAAAGACAACTAAAGAGGACAGTTAATGGTTTCAGATAATAAGTAGATTATTCTCAGTGCATTTGGAAAATGAATTTTAAAGAACTTGGCCATGGATTGGTTAGAAGGTTGGGTAACAGACAAGAGCTTCAACTAGCCCTGGGCTCCTTGGTGGGAAGGCCTCGCGAGATGGGAAAGGCAAGCATGCACTTGGATTCAGGAGAAAGATCCGGAGTTCAGTTATGCACAGAGCCCATCTGCATGTGTGGGAAACCGCCAAGAAGATAATTAGAATACATGAATCCAGAGCTCTGAGGAGGAGTCTGAGGTGTAATTTTCATTCTTTATCCATTTTCAGCAATAACGGGCAAGAAATCAACAGTGACTTTTTTTTTTTAACGCCACTTATGCATAGATCTAGAACTCAGTCATGCTCAGCATAAGGTAGGCTTTCAATAAATAGTTTTAGAGTTATATTCTATAAGAAAAATCCTGAGGCTATGGAGGGATAAGGGGATAGAAAGGTGAAGCCATTGGTCAGTGGCTGTGCTGTTTCTTGTGATCTGATGTTGAAGTAGTCTACTTTTTTCTGTACTTGAAACAGCCCTCATTCTCTCTACTAATTGTTTTAAGGATTTTTATTATATCCCATATTTTTATATAAGGCCTATTCTAGATTTCCATTCCTTTGATGGTTGTGGTTAATCCCTTTTTAAAATTAACCAGCCAACGTTTTTCTTTCAGCACCTTTTATTACATGTACCTTCAATCTTCCTTTATTGCAGAGGAGAGAAATGGCAGTTTTATTTAGAAACTTTAATTCTGACATTTATTTTTGATCATTGAGAGGAGCTAATTATAAATTTTGGAGCAATACAAATTTCAAGATTAAAAAAAAAATGAGGAAATGCATTTTGAAAATGTATCAGTCAAAATATGGGGAAAAATCCACAACTTTATTGAAAGAATCCCAGCCAAAACCATTTTTAGGAAGTGCTTCTGCTTTTCCATGTAAAATGAAACAGCTGTCTTTGCTTAACTGTCAGTCTATATTTGTAGTGTTCCCTAAAAAAAGAACTGAAGATAAGCTTTTCTTTTTAAACATTTCAATTAACTGCTCAGTTTCAGATATTGAGCTCTAGTATTTATAGCTTCTTCAGAAAGAAAACACTTGTGAACATAAACTAACATGTTTTTCTCAGGAAGTGAGCATAGGATATTTTTATATATTTATAGTAGCATGTGTGTTCCTATAATCTATGACTAAAGCCAAAATAAGTCATCGTGAACCACCTCCTCCCACTGCAAGCTCCCACCCCCTCAGTGCGTGCTTCTGCCTGAGAGTAGTGACGTTGGCCAGCTTGCACTTTTTCTCAGACTGGAGCTATTAACAGAAAGGGTTGCTTCTTACATGGGCTTCCCAGATTTTGTAAGTCATGTTGCAAAGGATACAAGTGGCCACTCCTAACCCTCCCTTTAAGCTTTCTTTTCCTGAGCAGGATACCATACCATCTGGCTCCTCTCCCTACAGACCAGCCTCATTCTATATGACTTTCTAAGAACTCTATGCAGCCCAAATGTGTAAGGGGCAGAGAGAGAAATCTCATCAGTGAAGGGTCTCAGAGTCACTGAGGGCCAACTGGGGGGCCTTGGAATTCTTCCTAATGTGAAACAAATCCTTAGCAGAGATAACACATCTCAGTTTAAATACCCACGGGTTATTATGTGGAAGAAAAATTAGGCTTGTCTGAAAAGTGCCTAGGGATAGCAATAAGGCCAGTACAAAAAGTAAGCTCCCTCAGGAAGACCGATTTTGATTCAGGACAATAGAGCATTTATTCAATGACAGTAGCCAAAGAGAACACTCAAGTTCAGTCATGGCCATGACTTTGTAGGTATGGTGTAGAGCCACGTAAGTAGTAGAAATAGATCAGCACTTGTTCTTATTTGTTTTATTTTTATAGTCATGGTGTTATATGCACATATAAACGTATGTGACATTTTTGTTTTGTACATGAGAACATATATATATATATGTAAGTAATGTACATATATAACTGAAAGACAAATTTCAAAGACAATCAAAATTACTAACCCTATCCACTGTGCTGTCCATTTTACTGTACTCCGTCCTCTTGTCTTTTAAAAAATTGGGCTGGTCACAACCCACTGAACTGATTTCACAACTCACTAATGAGTCACAGCTGACTGTTTGAAGCCCACTAAACAGGCAATTAAGCAACTCTTCCAACACCGGGCAGAGGAAATAGTCATCCTTCTCTCCAATAAATGTTTATGTAACTAGTTGTTGCCGTGTTGTTGCAGCTGTTGTTTTTGACGATTGTCAAAGTATAAGACAGATGTTCAACATGGTCACCGTGGAACAATAGCCCAACCAGGACCACTGCCATCACTATAATCATTTGAGGGATTGTTCTTAAATGTCTCTAGAACTAGATTGTAGGAGGACATAAAAATATCTTAGAACTTTTTAAAAAAGATTTTATTTATTTATAAATGAATAAATTTAATAATTTATAATATATAATTTAATATGATATAATTCTGTAATTTATATAATAAATAAATATATAGAGAGAGCACAAGCAGGGGGAGCAGCAGAGAGAGAGGGAGAAGCAGTGATTCCAACGTGGGACTCGATCCTAGGACTCTGGGATCACGACATGAGTTGAAGGCAGACGCCTAACTGACTGACAAGCCCAAAAATATCTCAGGAATTTAAACCGGACAGATATTCATTCATTCATTCCTTTGTTCATTTATTCAATATAAAAAGTGTTTTATTTTAAAAGCCTCCCACTTCCCTATGCCCTAAAGAAGCTAATACTGAAGATGTAGATGTGTCCTGTTTACCACTTCTCCAGACACACCAAAATGTTTCCTCTAATGTTTCTACAGGAACAATGACATGGGAGCCAGGAGAGCAAGTAGTAAGACGGGAGTGGGGCTGGAGGGCCGTGATGGTGAGGGGTGGAGACTGTGACTAGCCTTGGGCGGAAGTTGACAAAGTAGATCCAAACCGACTCCCAGGATACTCCACAGGCACCTGGTTTCAAATGCAGAGTGTAGAACACTGACCCGCAGCTATTTTACTATTTAGGGACACATGACTCGGAGAATCCCTGAAGTATTGGGAACATTGCACAACCTCTGTAAAATCTAAGTGTGCCTCCTGTCGATAAGTCAGCTTTCCTAATCAGGGCGTTAAGTAGACTTAAGCTACTAAGTTTTCAGACAGCCAGGAAAGGAGAGGAAAGCAGCAGTTAGGGTCTTCGTGTGCTCCAGGATCATTCAGAGAATGGCACTCGACAAGAATTTATTGTGGATTTTATGTTTCGAATATGGAGGGAATGGATCCTGGTCCCCGAGCTTTGGCTGTTTTTGTTTTGTCACTGACAAATTTGTCTGGTCCACAGTCACTGAGCAATACTGACTAAATGTTTACCAGGCCCTTTAGCGTGTGTTAATTTTCATATATACAGTTTTTAAGAACTCGGACATCCACTTAACTCTGTGTTTTATCTTTTTCTTTTCAAAGTATAGTATTCTACCCAGGCTCTCACATCTTGTTGAATGTTATTTCTAGTTAATTATGTTCTAAGTTCTACTGTGCATTAGGTAATTCTTCTAGGAGTAAAGATCAATTAAATTGAAATGTTGGCAGAGCCATGCCCTCTGTCCTGCCATATGGATTTTGTGATCGGAATGGTACCAACCTTAGATATTTAACGGATTAGACTCAGGAAGTTGAGGTGATTCTCTAAGGGCTCCTGAGCTGTTTTCAGGTAGCACAGCAAGGTTTAAAACTAACCAGCGGCTGATCTTCTGCAGATGTGGGTAGTGGACAGAGTTTGAGAATCTCAGACTCCTCATCCTGCTTCTTTCCAAGTAAGGAACGAAAGCCTTCCCTCCGCAGCCAAACGACTCTCCTTCATGACTGAGAATCAGCACTTGACACTTTGAGGCACATAAGAATAACTTCCCACGGTACATTTCGGAGAGGATGTTGCAAGTTAAGCCATATTCTCCCACAAGGTAGACCTTCAGCTTCCTGTAGTCTGTGAAAACACACAGCAGGCTCTCTCTCCTGGTCAGTTTCTACTCGGTTGCTTAATAGGACTATCTACCTGGCCAAGACTGGTTATCAATAAACCACAGACTATGTGTTGCAGGTTTACTAAATGTGTGGTGTGATGCCCACGTGTGTGTTTGCTTGTTTGTTTGAGATTTTTATTTATTCATTTGACAGGATGCCCACACGTTTTTGACTTTCAAAAGAAATATGCACCGCACCAGGAGGAGTCCTGCTCACTTGAACTGAGCGGTGGTGGGTGTCTATCTCCAAATTCCCACCTCGGTTCCAGCATTCCCTTTATCTAACCTTAAAGACACTTTGGAACGCCAAGTTCCCAGACTTTCCCCTGGTCCGGTCAGGCTCCGTGTCCCAGAGTACACCACAGCTCTTGGCGTGCACGTTTGTTTACCCCCAGCTCCTGATCCAGAAGGAAATAGGGAAGCACAGCCAGAAGCTGCACCCCGAGCAGCTGTGCAGCTGTGAGGTTAGGCGCTCACTGGCCCTTTGTGCTTCTCTCTGAGTCCCAAATCCCTGGGGTTGCACAAAAGGTTAAGGCTGTGCATAAGCAGGATCTAGCTGTTTTGGTGTCCTTACCTTCTTTCCTCTTCGTACTCCTGGAAGGAAGTCTCTGATATAAGATGACCAAAAAACAAAACAAAACAAAAAAAGAATAATGGAATGTTGCCTAAACCCAAAGCTTATATCACAGTTTTTTGCTTGCCTAGAAGCCAGTACAAATGAAAGGTGACGTCAGATGGCACCCTCTATTTAACAGATGTTTTGAGAAGGGTCTTCTTACTGGAACCCTTGCACAAAAACCAAATACCCTCCTCATTGCATTTTATTTATTTATGTTTAAGAAGATTCTTTAAGATTTATTTATTTGACAGACAGACAGAGAGAGAGAGAGAGAGAGAGAGAGGCAGAGAGAACAATAAGGGTAAACAGCACAGGGAGTGGGAGAAACGGACTCCCCACTGAGCAGGGAGCCCAACACAGGGCTCAATCTCAGGACCCTGGGACTATGACCTGAGCTGAAAACAGACGCTCAACGGACTGAGCCACCCAGGTGCTCCGGAGGGAATCTCAAGCAGACTCTGCGTTGAGCATGAAGCCTGACGTAGGGCTCGGTCTCACAACCCTGAGACCATGACCTGGGTCAAAATCAAGAGCCAGACGTTCAACCGACTGAGCCTCCCAGTCATTGCATTTTAGAGATGACAAGGGCTACGGAGTCTTTTAAAAAAATGGGTGTGGGGTAAGGCAGAGTCCTGGGCTGCAGGGTGCAATTCTCCCCCTATCTCTGCACGTTTTCTGCTGTTTCACTGAAGCCTGTGTGGCTGTAGAGGTCTGGAGACCCAGTTTTTCAGAGACTTGCAGAACGGCAAGAGACAATGAGACTTCTAACTGTGTCTCTTGCCTCTGGCCCAGATCACACACTCATCAGTTTAAGTGCGCAAATAGGAAATTCTCCTAATTTTGTTCCTATACTCCCATTTCTATGTTGACCTATCACTGATTTTTATTTTAATGGTAGTAGTGAGAGAGGGTGAATTTTAGCTTCTTTTTAAGAAAAATTCTGGAGAAAAGGTAAAGTCTAAAAAATTATTGTCTGGAATTTGATCCTAGATAGTTGATGGCCATAAATAACCAGCATTCTGGCACATAGGGCTCCAAGTCTGGCAAGAGGAAAGAGAGAAGAGAGGTCCTATTTCATGGGTTCCCCCCATTCCTGGAATCTCTCAAACACTTTACAGAATGTCAGCAGAGTGCTGAGCGATAAGCAGTCAGATATTTGTGGAAATTAAGCTTCAGTTAATCACAGTAGCCTTTTTTTTTTTTTTTTTTTTTTTTTTTTGCTTGGAACGATCTGAGAGCTCATTTGGAGGTTCTGGCATGGGAATGAAGCTATTCTACTCCTTTTCCCTTGACCAAAGAATGGTCCTTTTCTATCAGGGAAGGTCATCCTCTTGGACTTACTGAGCACACAGCTTCACAAGGGACACACATGGAGCAGAGAGAGAGAGAAAGGATGAACCCACCTAGCCAGCCAGATCAGCTGCATCAACCCTAGCAATCAGTGGGGTGACAGTTGTCACAGCCAGATTGCTCTCACAGCCTACTTGGAGCTATCTGAATCCAATACCCCAGAGAGCCTTTGTACCAAACTACTACATCCTCTGGCTTCTGTGTCTTCCTGCCCTTTTCTGCTGTTTCTGCACTCGTGGTATGCTTTATTCATAGCATCATATTACATATATTCTCTAAAATAATCCTCATAGCAACTCAATGAATCCATGAGAAAACTCAGGCTTGGGGAAGTTAAGTCTTTTCCAAGACATGAAAGAGCTGAGACGGAATGGCTGTCCCAGTCCTGTGCCTGTGCGACTCCAGGTCCCTGCTTGTCCATAGGACCTCTGCATCTTCAGGGGACATTTGAAAGAGGATTTTATGTATGTTAATAATTTGAGGCTGTGTCAGACCCAGGAGCACAGAGAGGGAAGGGGTCTTGATGGAGAAGACATATGGATAAAGTCAAGAAGGAAAGAGTCATGCTTCAGTTGGAGAGTTGAGAGAGGTTTACAGAGATAGATGTACGTATGTATGTATGTATGTATGTATGTATGTATTTAACTTATTTATTTGATTAGTTCATTTATTTAAAGGCGTATTTATTTATTTGAGAGAGGGAGGGTGTGGGGTGACAGGTAGAGGGAGAGAGAGAAACTTAAGCAGATTTCCACTGAGCACACCCAGGCAGGGCTCCATCTCACAACCCTGAGATTAGGACCTGAGCCGAAATGAGAATCAGACACTTAACCCCCTGAGCCACTCGGGTGTCCCTGTTTGTGTTTGTCTTTTTGTTGGTTTGTTTTTTATTTTGTTTCTGTGTTTGTTTTTTTGGATAGCATATATTTTAAGCACTGTTCAAGTGCTTAGTCTGCATCCCGGGAACAGTTTCTCTACTCGATCCCCACTCCGTCCGCAGTCCACAAACATACTTCTCTCCTAGTCCATCGTCTCAGTTACTAGCAACAACAGGCACCTCTGTGCTCTTTCCCTCTGCCCGTTTCCCCTCTCTGTCTCCCACCTTACACTCAATTCAGTGAATTCTGGTGTGTCATCTTCCCGCAATACACCTCACCAGCTCTGCTTCCACCACTACTCTATCTACCACCGCCATGTTTCTCCTAAGACATCACCCAAGTTTCCTTACTATTCTCATGCATAGCATCTAGGATGTTTCTTCTAAAGCATAGATCTCATCATACTTTTCCCCTGGATAAAATCTTCCAGCAGTTTCATACTGAATAGAACAAAATCTGAACTTCTGGGAGTTTACAAAGCTCATTGTAATTCAGTCCTTGTGAACATATATGGCCTTAGTTTCTCTCTGTGTCTCTCCATATCTCTTTCTCTCCCCACTATTCACACTGGCCTTTCTGTAACTTGATATGTTAAGAGTCCTCCAGCTTTCAGACATTTAATTTACAGTGCCTTTTACATAGAATCATTTCCCTTCCTGACTGCCATATGCCTCCCTTTCTTTCATCCGATCCCAGTTCTAATATCCTCTTCCCACAAGGGTCTTCTCTCAGCATTTGTTGTGGGTTGAGTTATGTCCTCCATAAAGATGTGTTGAAGTCCTAACTCCAGAACCTATAAATGTGATCTTTGAAAATAGAGTCTGCAAATATAATGAAGTTCAGATGAAGTCATACCAGATTAGGGTGGGCTCTCATCCACTGATTGGAGCCTTATAAGAAAAGGGAAAATGTGGACCCATGGGGGAGGACCGTGTGAAGAGGAGGGCAGAGATTGGAGTGTTGCATCTAACAAGCCAAAGACTGCCAGGGATTTCCAGCAACCGGCAGAGCTAGATGAGGCAAGAAAGGATTTCTCTCCTCGAGCCTGCAGACACAGCCTGGCCGGCCAACATCTTGATTTTGGACTTCTAACCTCCAGAACTGTGAAAGGATAAATGTCTGCGGTTTTACAAAACTCAGATTGGAATAATTTCTATGGCAATCCTGGAAATTAATACAGAATTCAAGCAAAAGCTTGCCCCAGCTATCTCTCCCTCCCATAAGCCTATTTTATCTATAACACTTATGACTCTCTGAAATTATTCTTATATTATTGTATATGGAATTCATGGCTCCATGGTATATGTACCTATATATTTATACTTATAATATTTATATATTATATGTAACATATATAAATTCATATTTCTATTTAAATGTGCTACAATAGAATATAAAATGTATTTTTGTGGGGCGCCTGGGTGGCTCAGTGGGTTAAAGCCTCTGTCTTCAGCTCAGGGTCATGGTCTTAGGGTCCTGAGCCCCACATCGGGCTCTCTGCTCAGCGGGAAGCCTGATTCCTCCTCTCTCCCTGGTTGCCTCTCTGACTACTTGTAATGTCTATCAAATAAATAAATAAAATCTTTAAAAAAATGTATTTTTGTAAATAAATAAATATATATACAATATATATAATATATAATTATATATAATTATGTGTATATTATATAATACATATGTATATACATAAACATATATTTATATATATACACATATATACATATAAAATATATGGATATTTGTCTATCTGGTTCTTCCAACACCTAGAGGATTGCCTGTGTGTGACAAGGTCACACAGGTACCTGTTGCATTAATGTGTGAAGTTTTTCATTCATTAGCAGAACTATGCTCAGCTGCCCTTGGAACAAAGACTTTATCCTAAATGCTGCAACCTCTTCCCTCAATGAAGGCCTGTCTCAAATGCAAAATACATCAATGCTTGTTTTGATAAATTAAATTCTGTGAATGCAGAACTCAGGATCTATTCCATTTATACAAACTCCCAGGGAGGTGAAGAAAATCATAAAGATGTGATTTTTTTAATCAGTTAAGGCATATATATGTTTCAGTGTGATTCTTTTCGCAAAGTTCTGCATTTCAGATTATAGCAATAACTAGTTATCCCCAAAAGGCATTGAAAATGTAAATTAAATCAAATATCTTGGGTGAAAAAACCCAATTAATTTACTTTTACCTGTTCCTGTTGTTGATAAACAGGAAGTCTCCAAACACTTATGATCTCCTGTGACTTGGCAAAAATAAATTCATTTCTGAATCTGAGTTTAGGTTTGGCTAAAATGAGCATAGCAGTTTCTGCTCTAATTATCATGTGATCTGCTTAATTAAGTTTGTACTAAGGTCACCTTCTGTTTCCTAGGTAGAAAGCCTTGCAGATGTGTTGAGCAACAAGTGAGTCTTAACATAGAAAAATCAAGTTTGTTCCAGTGGGCAGAGCTCATGCTTCAAGAATCAAAACAATCTGATTTCTATCACAATGCACTATATGATCACGGGTCAATAACTCTGATTTTCTGAGCATGATGTTTCATTGTTTTTCCTATCAGTTGTTACTTATAAAAAATTATCATAAAAGTGAAGAGACTAATAACAATTTAAAAATATTTTAAAAATGCCAAAAAGAGAAATCAGTCATAGTCTCACCAACCTCAAATAACAACTGTGACCATGTTTTTATCTTGTTCCAGTTGGTTTTGTGTGTACATATTAATTAAAAATACATGCACAGAATTATGGGTATGTTTCTGACAAAATTAAGAACATAAAGTATACAATATACAGGTTTTGTATCCTGATTTCTTTGGGGGCTATATAAATGTTCATTTCTTTAATTCACATTCTATAAATTTTTTGTGTGTGTGAATATGGCTTTAAATGATTGCCTAGGGACACCCGGGTGGCTCAGTTAGTTAAACGGCTGCCATTGGTTCCAGTCATGATCCCAAGGTCCTGAGATTTGAGTCCAGGGTCGGGCTCCTTGTTCAGTGGGGAGACTGCTTCTTCCCCCTGCTTGTGCTGTCTCTCTCTCTCTCTGACAAATAAATAAATAAAATCTTAAAAAAAAATAAATGATTGCCCTAAATTTAATTACATCAGTATACTATAAATTAGTAAGCAACTTTTTGTTGAAAATCTAATCTATAGCTAATTTATAAATGACATTTCAGTAAATATTGTTGTCCATAAATCTTTGTGTACATCACCGATTATTTCCTTGAGGTAAATTCTTAGAGGTGGAATTGTAGGGTCAATTTTTTGTCTCCCCTCCCTTCATACAATGAAGTCCTAACTCCCAGTAGCTCAGAAGGTGAACTTATTTCAAAATAAGTTCATTATAGATGTAATTTCTTAAGATGAGGTCATTCTGAAGGAAGGTGGCCCTTTATCCCAATATGGTGAAATTTGAACATGGACACACATACAGGGAAGGTGATATGAAGACACAGGGAGAAGACAGCCACCTACAGCTAAGGAGAGAGACCTGGACTAGATCTCCCCCCCCACCCCCTCCCAGCCCTCAGAAGGAACCAACCCTGCTGTCATCTTGATTTTGGACTTCTAGCCTCCAACACTGTGAGATGATACATTTCTGTCATTAAGTCACCCATTGTATGGCCCTTCATTATAGCAACCATAGTTCACCAAGAAAAGAATAATTGAAATAGACATTCTCATTAAAAAAGTAAAGAAATGAGAGGCACATAGCAGTGATTGTTTCATGGCAACATGTACTGAAATCTATCCAAGCACATATCACCAGTTTCTTAATTTGACTCTCCTGAGGTATGACTTTGTCAATCTTATCTCTGTTCTCAGAATTCTAAGCTCTTCACTCTGGGATATTCCCCCCTTCTTCCTAAGGCATGGTCCATTTTTGTAGTTGACTAGCTTTGTCAGCCTGCTTCCTGCTTCCTGGACTTAGAGATCCACTTTTTATATCCATTATTTTGAATCCAAGCTAACAGTACTTCTGCTAGTACAATTATATTGAGTATTTTTTGTAAATATTATTAGGGTTTATTGCACTAGACAAAATCCACAACTACCCATCTCTAGCTTGGTTAGAGAATCTGGATTCTGTGAGACAAACAGCCTTAGCCTATCCTCAAATCCTTTTGAAGTTTTAAAGATTTTATTTATTTATTTGAGAGCACAAGTAGGCAGAGAGGTAGGCACAGAGAAGGGGAGGAAGCAGGCTCCCTGCTGAGCAGAAAGCCTGATACAGGGCCCAATCCCAGGACCCTGAGATTATGACCTGAGCCTTAAGCCACTGAAGGCAAAGGCTTAACTCACTGAACCACCTAGGCGCTGCCCTTTTGAAGTTTTAACAAACAGATTTACAGCTATACTCCAGATTTGTTCTTCATTCTGACGTTATTTCTTCGAGAATCTTTTGCCATCTAGAGTAGCTGGAAATCAGAAATGGTTTTATTTTCAAATCCAGAAGGGTCTGACATATTCACATCTCTTCAAATTTCTGTTTGAAAGTAGACATATTAGAAGAGGTGGCTGGGTAGGGGTGGGAGGTTGGGGTACCAGGTGGTGGGTATTATAGAGGGCACGGATTGCATAGAGCACTGGCTGTGGTGAAAAAATAATGAATACTGTTATGCTGAAAATAAATTTAAAAAAAAAGTAGACATATTACTTTATTTTAGCTAATCTCTTTCTACTGATAGCTTATCATATGTGATTATAAGAAATTAGGCATTTTCAGACTTCCGCTGAGAAATCTTTACCCAAACCCTTCATTTCATTAGTTGTATTTCCTATTTTCGAAGTTACTAGAGACCATATAGTATTGTCAAAATTTCTGCCATTACATAATACAGCTTCCTTTTTCTTCAGCATTGAATAACAAATTTCTCACTATCTGTAAGGCTTACTAAAGTCACCATGGACATTATAGTTTTTATCCACTGCACAGTCTTAAAGATAATGCCATATGTTTCAGTTTTAAGTTTTAACAGTACTCCAATTCCAGACACTAATTTAGGTATCAGATAGGGTTTGATCGAGGAAACAGAACTAAGAATGACATAGAGTAAGGGATTTATTGTAGGAATTAGACCTAATTCATTCATAGGAGTTGGTGCAGAAGTCTATTGGGAGACTGTTTACTCTGACTCTGGTGGTGTGACTAAAATAGGTCAGGAAGGCCAAGAGTCAGGAAGAAAAACTTAAATTGAATTGAGGAGGAGTGAAGAAAAGTTGGAACCCATAGGGACAAATTGGAATCCATATGTATTAACTGCAAACCGTATCTCTTGCTCCTTCTGACTTCGGTGACTTTAGTGACTTGCAAGAGAACTAGTGTCCTTTGCCACAGAGTTATACGCACCCACACACCTGACTTAGGACTCCAAGAAGCTCAGAAACAAGACCTAGTAGAAGCTGGAGGAGTGGAGGAGCAGCAAGCCCAACTGCTTCCTCATTACCACAAGATAAGTCAGTAAACAAAGATATTAATTGGGAGATGACATGGCGGCTGGCACCCTACACCCTTAGAGTGTAATGGCCACTGTGTCACTTGCGCCTTCCAGTAAAAACTGCTGCGGTGGGAGGTGATTGGCTCTGTGCATGTAACTGAAGGCAGTAGGAGGTTACACATTGATTTAAGTCTGATTTCTGGAATCATGATTCACACAATGCACTTTTTATTATGAGACTAAACTCTAAGAGGAAGTGAATCTCTTAATGTAATGGTTTTCTTCCCATTAATAGGGCAACGAGGGATTTTTTTTTTTTTTTAATGGATTTTCAACTTCTGCTTTGGCTGCAGGAAGCTCAAACTTAAATTGTGATGTTCAGTTTTTTGTAATTATCTTTGGTCAGTGTTTTCTGGTTTAATAACTGCTTTCCCTTCATTATTGCTTTTTTTAAACATTTTGAGCATTATTTTAATTATTTAGTACTTAATTTTGTAGGCCATCTCAAGTAACTTCTGGAAGTAGGTGGAGTATAAATATAGTATGTTCTTGTGGTAGTTGTACTGTTGGCAAGGACTTTCTCTCTCTCAGTTGACTCTTTTCAGTTTTCCTGTCTTCCTCTCTCTCTCTCTTTCTCTCTCTCTTTCGCCTTTTCCTTTCTGTCTTGTGTGCAAACCTTAGTTCTTACAATTGAGAAAGAGATCTTAGATTAAGTTCAAGGGTGGTTGTATAATATGTCAAGGAACAAAGTCCAAGGGCTCATTTCACCCTACAGAATTTTCATATATGAAGAAGATAGTAGAAAGCCCCAGAAAAAGGATGGCTCTTGCATTGAGCACCATAAACCAGAGGCTTCCGTTTTGTCAACTAGTCTTTAGCTTTTCCTTATCTTATTGAAGCTTAAGTTAATCACATTATGCAAAACCAGGAAGAAAATAATATGATGAATTTTAGATTCTCATTGGGAATTAATAGTCTGATACTTCCCATAAATTCAGTGCCATATCTTGAGTTCTTAATAGCGCAGTACATGACAAGATAAATTGCTACTGACTTTAAGTAAATTACAGAGTTTTACCAATCTTAGAAACAAAGCTGAAATATGTGACATTTCACAAAGCAACATGAAAGAATTTCCAATTACAGTGGAAGAAAATGCAACTGTGAACCTACACACGGGTTTTGCTTCATGCTCTTTTCAAACCATCTCCTTGCCTAGAATATTTTTGTGTAGGTCATAGAAATGGAGGCTGAGGATCCGTACAGTCAACAATACAAACACATACTCCCTCTCTCTTGTAATTTGGAGGCATTTTTGTTCACAGCCATGTAGCTTTATCTAGCCAAAAAGCAATAATGTAAACAGGGTCAGGAAGGGGCATACACTGTCTTTTTTTATTGTTTTTAAAGTATTTCTCCATCCCTCTTGGTTATTGCTCTGTTAGACACCAAGTTACCTCTCATAGTAACTTACATAGTTCACGGTAGATATTAGATGAATTCATTAAATTGTGTTTATTAAATTGTGTGTGTGCATGTGTGTGTGTGTGTGTTATAGTGAAAGAAAACAAAATTTGGTATGGTTATGTGCTCCAAGTGATAATACCAGCTAAAAGGACTGAATGAAAGTCTTTGGCCACCAAAACACAAAATCAGTTCCATGTAAACAACAGCTGGAAAACTTAAGTGATGAAAAAATTTTGGGCTCCAAGACATAATAACAGCATAAAATTACATACTTTCAATTCTTTTCTTTTTATCAAAAATAGATAGACTAGAACACGATGCCATTGATTCTCTTTGTTTGTGCTTATCAGGTTCTGTGAGCACCATGAACACGGAATTAGTGGATATTGAACCATTGTTCCTTAGGGAAATAGACTATTAGGTTCCTGAGAGCCACTGGTCATAGCATTTTCATCAACACATCAACACATACCTTCTTTTACGTGTGTTCCTACTTAGACATCTCATTGAATATTTATTATTTTCTCATTAACATTAAACTCACAGCCAACACTATAACCCATGCCTAAACAATGTTCATCTAGTACATATTTCCTCCCTATAAGCTGGACACTGGACAGTCCTTAGCACTAGATCTGGGGGCCATCTGAAACAGCAAAATCACCCACAAAACCACAAATATGAGGCCTAAATAGGCCACAAAAAAGACACTTGTTTACAGTATGAGAGCTAGAACAAAAAGACAGTGTCTCCTTGTTCAACCTCAGCTGGAATGTGTGTGTCAGACTATGCACATTTTTTTGTTATTTCCACATGTCTGCAAAAGACCAGGACAATACCAGAGAATATTGGTTTGGGGGTTACTGATAAATTTTCATGACTGGGTGAATTCACAAATACAGAACCCATGAATAAAGAGGATCAAATGTATAGATATTAGTGGGCCAACTGAGACCCTTTAAACTGAATCCAATTAGGTGAGCCTCATTTATAATCATGCTTGTTATGCATTGACACGGGTTCAGGATGAGGCAGAAACAAATGGTTCTAGGACATGTTTTCTAATAAATGTGGTTTCCCATTAAACGTATGGTGGGTGAGAGGCTCAACCACTTGGCAGAGCAACGAAAATTCTGAAAAAGAAGTGCCTATATATCATTTAAGTCCCAGTGGCATAAATGGAGATCATAAAATGGTGCCTTGAGAAGTGAAAACAGCAATGAAGCATCTTGAGGAAAGTTATTCCCAATGCTATTTTAGTGATCTTTGAAGTGTCCCTGGGCTGGTGAGAACCATCAGACATTATTTCTGAAATGGTAGGTCATCTGGATCTCGTTTTTGAAAGAGGACCCCCCAAAAACCAAAAACAAAACAAAAACGACAAAAACCCCCCCAAAACAAAACAAACAAACAAATCTCGAAAGAAATGGAACTGTCCCTAGATTCACATTTTTTTAAAAATTTTATTTATTTATTTGACAGAGAGAGATCAGAAGTAGGCAGAGAGGCAGGCAGAGAGAGAGAGAGAGAGAGGGAAGCAGGCTCCCTGCTGAGCAGAGAGCCCGATGTGGGACTCGATCCCAGGACCCTGAGATCATGACCTGAGCCGAAGGCAGCGGCTTAACCCACTGAGCCACCCTGCTGCCCCTAGATTCACATTTTAATGCGTCCTAGTAAGTTTCAGCACAGAACTTTATTCAATGCAAAGCTCCGTATAGCCAGTTCAAGCAGGCTATCACCAAATATTGCTGACAATCCTAAATGATGCAGTAGAAAAAGATGAACACAGGACAACATAGAAACACTGTAATGCAGGTATTTTTGGTTTTTATATCCATTTGATACTAAAAGGTTTTTGTGGCTTTAAGAA
This sequence comes from Mustela putorius furo, assembly GCF_011764305.1. Classification (NCBI taxonomy): domain Eukaryota; kingdom Metazoa; phylum Chordata; class Mammalia; order Carnivora; family Mustelidae; genus Mustela; species Mustela putorius. The sequence goes on from NW_025422118.1 coordinate 3,005,025, forward strand.
TTGTTAAAAATGTTGCATAAACAGAATTATCACAAAAATAAGAGTAAGACTCCTAAAGTAATACACAGTATTCAATATACAGCAATTATTGCTCTGCCCAGTTTTGAATGGGGTAAACAGAGAGCCTTTGAGGCACTTTATGCGGTCAGGTTTCTGACCTCAAATAGGCATTTTAGTGGACTTCTCCCTTGTAGTAGAGACTGCCACCTGCCATCTAGCTCTCCCTTCCCTAGCAGGGCCTCACTGAAATACTACCCTCCAAGCTTTGGTGCAGTCAAATGTGGTCAAGTGACCGAGTTCCAGCCAATCAAGGGCAAGTGGAAGTCAGTGGGTGGAGCTTCCAGGAAAGCTCTCTGCGGAGAACTGACCCAGTTGGCATACAGTGTTCCCTCCCTTCCCCATTACAGGATGGCTTTTCAGGTATTTTGAAAGTAGAGGACAAGGGTTACCCCGGAAGAACGGAGGAGCGCAAGGCTGCAAGGACGCTGGCTCCTGCTGGAAGTGTAACACCGTCATCCCAACACCAGACTGCTGACCTCCAGTAAGAAAAATGAATAAACCCTAAGTTGTTGAAGCCATTGAGTTAGGGTTTCTGCTAGTAGCAGCCGATTTCCCTTCCTGACAGATCCAGAGATGCTCTGTCTGACAGGAGTTTGGGAGGATCTAGGAGTTCCTGGTGTGGTGACCTTGTTAGGAAATACAAGAAATAAGTTCTAACGTGGAACGTGGGACTTTACTCTGCTTCCACATTTACATGATCATTGGTTTTACATGATCCTTGTTGGGTGGCACTGAGGCCATAGAAGTAGAAATTTAAGAAATAGTTTTCTTTTGTATGCTGGGTTTAACAGAACAATTCATGCCAACAACTGTGGCACACGTATTTCAGTTGGGTGAGTTTCCAGGTTTTATGGTCAGATATTTGAGTTCATAAAATCTTGTCTAAAATGTTCATTTTAAATAGATATCAAAGTGATCCAGGACATGGTCAAAATCTAAATCGCTCAGATGAATGAATTACGTTTCTCTTTGAAGTTGGCCACCAGTTCTTCCAGGTGTTACTTTATAAATCCCTATCAGTTTTACCCAGCTTCTGAAAGACAGCCTGAGTTCAAAGTTGCTGCCTCTTAGCCTTAGTTTTGGATGATAGCAGACCCCTCCCATTACTGAAAAGAATGTTGCAGATTTCCTGTTTAACAAATGATGGTGAGGATGGGCAGAGGAGGAGGCGTCAGTGATCCTACCTATGAAGATATGGTACATGCTTTGCTAAAAAAGGATCAAGAAGAAAGGTCTCTAAGTGGCCATGTATCCATCCATTGTTTAGTGCAGACAGCGCTGACTCACTGTCCTTATGGCGAGGGGAAATCCTGTATTTCCCTCTCTGGGGCTTTTGGTTTAATCTTGCTTAAGAGAAGCAGGCACTTTATTGTTCTACTGGAGCCTTGGTGTCACTATTCCAGACACACTTGTGCCAAGTTTCAGGTGGCTTCTATAAATCACGTCATTGGAGCTGGGGGCATACTTTTTTTCTCCTCTCTTGTTTGAACACTGGTAGCATTGTTTTTGCATGCATATCTGCCTCTTCCTACTCACTAGAACAACTGGGCTAGGTCTTCATGGGAACATCCTTCCAGGTTCACCTGTCATTCTCAAGAAGAATTATTCTTAACTTTTTTTTTTTTTTTTTGCGATAGAGAAGCAAACACAGAGAGTGGAAGGAAGAGCAGAGGGAGAGGAACAGGTAGAATTCAGGCTGAGTCCAGAGCCCCAATGCAGGGCTCGATCCCAGGGCTGAGATCATGACCTGAGCCAAAGGCAGATGCCCAACTAACTGAGCCATCTAGGTGCTCCTTTTCAGCTTTTTTTTTTTTTTTTTTTAAATCATATTGGGAAAACTCCACACTGTGAAAATTCCAACGATTTATTTCATTGTATTAAGAAAATACTATATAAATTGTCTGTCATATACAATATCATGTACTCAACACTATTCTCATCAGTGTACAGAAAGGAATCCAAAAAAAATTTAAGACATGGTGTCTGTCTTAAATGGATAAAATGAGTAAGTCAATCCACTTGAGAACAATATGGTCTAGAACTCACAAAATTCCTCAGTCATTAAACAGCAGCTGAAAACCATAAAGGATTTAATGAGAAGCCAAATGGACCATAGCCAGGGAAGAATTCTCCAAGAAGGTAAGTGGGCTTGAGGGGTTAAAATTTATGTAGGTTCTAAATTAAGAGGGAGGGGCACCTGGGTGTCTCAGTGGGTTAAAGCCTCTGCCTTCAGCTCAGGTCATGATCTCAGGGTCCTGTGATCAAGCCCTGCATCAGGCTCTCTGCTCCGCAAGCAAGGATCCTGCTTCTCCATCTCTTTCTGCCTACTGATCTCTCGCTATCAAATAAATAAATAAATAATCTTTAAAAATTAAAAAAAAAAAAAATTAAGAGGGGAAAAAAAAGGCAATTCCAGCAAGAATCAGGGAATGCAAAAGTTGAGGATCAAAACTGACTACATGTTGGCAGGGAACAGCAAATTAAAACCCTGTCTAAAAAAAAAAGAGGTTTTGCAAAGAGCTAGTAGCATTTTAAATTGTTCAGAAGAGGCTACCTTGTGGAAAGTGTTCCAGCTTGATCTGTTAGGAAACAGAGAACCTTTACAGATGCTCTGGGACAAAATGAAACAGTGTTTAAGGAGAAATTTGGCAAGTGTTCATTAACTATTAATACAATGCTTACAAAGCAAATGAAAAATAAAATTAAAATTTAATATAGGGATGTTTAAAAATACTTAAAAGGATAAGCAGTTTACTTACATTAAAGGATCTATTTGTAGACAATTAAGAGGCTGTGTCCATATTACAGAATGATGAAATTGGTGGGACAAAAAAAGAATTTATTTCTTTCAACCTTCTAACATTTCTGATGAAGAATTTCCTCTCAGCTAGTCAGTACAGTATGCTGCTGAACATCAACGAAACAGAATAGAACAGAACAGAACTCCCACTGGAACACACAGCCTGATGCAAGGCACACAATCTAATTAAAACACACACACACACACATTTTGTAATTTACACTTAAGCTAGGTCCTTCCACCAGTTGCTCTAAATTAGTGAGTCACAGTAACCAAATTCTGGTTTTATGCTCTGAGCTGTAGTTGGTTGGCAAAGCTGCATAAATAAGACCATTAAAAAGGCTGTGGTAAAAACTGAGCTTGCTGCCCAGGACCGTCCCGTAATTTGTTTTCCAATTCAGCTGCTTCACACAACAATTGTGTGAAGTAATTGACAATTACTTTTGTCCAAAGTCCAGTTATTTGATAACTTTGAATTCATTTCACTTGTTACTGTTTTTCCTCCCTCTACCTTTCCCATCAAGTTGATTTTTGTGCAGTGCGTTTCGTGCTTATTTCTTCCAATTCAACGATCTCTCCTTTAACTCTTATAAAATCTGATGGACTTAATCTTTCTTATTTGGTATCTTCTATTCCCCATGGTGCTACCTTTGAAGAGCACCAGCTCTCTGGCTCTCATGGTTCATTTTGAGAGCAACCCAACATTACAAAACTCTTTCAGTGTTCATCTGTTGGAGATCATGGGTGTTACTCAGGGCATCTGTCAAAACTTCTGGCCTGCAAAGGAATGGCCAGTAGGTTCGACTACAGTAATTTCCAATAATTTCATCCCTTACTACATGAAATACTTTTATTCAAGGACTTTAAATGTAAAACGCAGTCATCTGAGTAAGAGCCGAGTCAGTTTTCTGAATATATAACTTCTCTCAACCTGACAAAAGGTGATTTCATTCTTAATTTAGAGAGTGTTTTAGTGGTATATAACCTTTTAGTTTCCAAATTTTCAATTTGCATGTTCTCTTTATCACTTACATATAATTTATATATTGCAGAGTCTTGCTTTCACATCAAAGTAACTTTTGAAATTAAAAGGTTTTATTGTCAGGGCACCTGGGTGGCTCAGTGTGTTGAAGCCTCTGCCTTCGGCTCAGGTCATGATCTCAGGGTCCTGGGATCGAGCCCCACATTGGGCTCTCTGCTCAGCGATGAGACTGCCCCCCCCCACCTCTCTCTGCCTGGCTCTCTGCCTACTTGTGGTCTCTGTCAAATAAATAAAAATAAAATCTTAAAAAAATTTTTAAAAAAGGTTTTATTGTCATTAAGTCTCTCTCACTGATAGATTTGAATTGCCAATGGTAAGACAGGGTGGATCTCAGCTGAGGGAGAAGGATCTGGGAAAGATAGACAAGAATGAGCTAGTAATTGCCAGTGGGAATATGTAGCTTCTCCTAGTTCAAACTTCTCAGTGTGTTTGCTTTTTTTTTATCTGCTTGAATTAGAGGAGCAATTTCTCTGTTGTACCACGGATTCTGATTCATTCAACCATCAGGGAATGCCATCAAGCATCAACGGTTAGAGCTTTTATTGGGTTTCATTACGTCAGAAAATTGGTTGAATCATTAGCCTTCTTTACCCTGTAGTTGGGAGGTTGGACTGACCCCACATGGCTGGAAGTCCCAACCCACTAATCACACAATTGACTTTTCCAGCATGGCCAGCCAGCCCTACACTGAAGCTATCTAGGGCCTCCCCAAGAGTCACCCAAATAGCATAAATTCATGTGTGGTCCCAGAGGTTTACTATGAGTAACAAAGACATTCCTATAACTTGGAAAATTCCAAGGATTTAGAGCCTTCCTCCCAGGAACCAAGGTCAAAGACCAGTCAAATCCTTTCTTCTAAAATAGGATTCAATGGGTTTACCTACATTTATTAATGTCATTGTACCATTGAGTATCATAATAACTAGGAGAGGGCAGGGAAAGTTTTTTATATAAATTTTTATGCTGTGATTTTTAGAGGTGAGAAAAGAAGGCAGATTGAGGGTCTGTTCAGTTCAAGATAAAACTTTTGAGACTCTTTGGGAAACCAAATACTTTAAGCCAGTAAAGAAGAATGCTAAGCACTTCACATTTTCACTTTTCACATTTGTGAGCCAAAGAGTAAAAGGACTAATATCATAATAACTTTGTATCATGAAATGTTAACTACACTTAACCATGGTGAGCATTTCATAATGTATATAATTACCGAATCACCATGTTGTACATCTGAAATTAATACTGTATTTCAACCATACTTCAATGAAAAAAGAATAAAATAAAATAATATAAACTTTTAAGAAAGACTAAAATAAGACTAACAGTAACATATTTCTATAAATTAAGTCAAAATTTTAAAAAATGTGTACTTGAATTTCATGCTAATTATGTATAACAACTGTTAAAAAATCACTTCTGTGGGAAAGCTGATTAATTCATTTTTGGAAGAGAAAATAGAGATGGAAGGTAATCCAGACCTTCCAAAATTCAAGGTACAGATGTTTGGCATATGCTGTTTACAACCATTATCACTGGTGGATACCAAGGAAAATGAACCCTTGTCAAAATGCTGTGGATTTTGCTGTATCACTATAGGTTTGATTTACCCCGTGTTTTTCCCAGAGAAGCAATAACAGACTTATAAAGATTACATTAGCATTTTTATACCTTTGTAACGGTGGGTTTGACGATGGCTTTGCATCCTATTAAACAAAAATAAGGATGTTTGAAAAGTGTTCTGCTACGATTTTAAGATGTTCAGGAGTCTCATTGTCCACTTCTTTACCCAGATGGGTCCTGACTCAGCAGATGAGTGACACAAGAAACCATATTTGCCTCACCAAAGAAGGTTGCAAAGTGGAGGGTTTTCAAGGGGAACCTGAACAGAGTATCTCTTCAGGCTTCTTTCCTTCAAACAGACAATTTTATAACGTTTTATATTTCAAACAACTGAGGACCCAAATTAGCTAATTTGATCAGAGTTATATGATATAATAGATCTTGTTTAAATAACAATGATATAAAAACAATTTAAGCCTGAAAGCCCGTGAGTTTGAAATATTTCTCAGCAATCCATCCACTTTATGTGAAAGTGTGTGATAGAAACTATTGGAACCTGTTTATTAGAAAACCACATCTTCTCTGAAAAGAAAGAGTTTTTTCAGACATTCCAAGTTGCCTCTTTTGTAACAAGTAAATACTTCACTTGTTAGGTTGCTTGTATCAAATTAACGTGATTTATTTGGATGCTTACCTTAAAGTTTTGAAAGAAACTGGTCCTTCTGTAGTGTTGGAAACTCTTTGTTAATATAATGTGTCAGAATCATAAACCACCAAAGGGGACTGTTTGGTTACTACGCAACTCCAAGGCAAATTATTTTCTTCTGTTGTTTCCTGGAGAAAAGACTAGAGAAAAACTGGACCTAGGGACAGAGGCAGATGCAAACCAGGACAAAAACACCAGATCATACCACTTCTGGGTAATGGGAAAGATGAGGTGAGGTCAAATTATAAGCAGTGTAATTTGTTGGCTTCATGGTATAAATAGAGTGTCTCTAAAAAGCCACTTTTGAGGTAAAATCTAGTTTCAGCAGAATTTTACCCTAACGTTGACTGGTTATTTTATCCACAATAGTTGGGGAGATCTCTTTGTGACTCAGGTCCTTGTCTATAAGACCTCAGATTTTAAAATGGAGCATGTAACTTGGAGCAATGATTCATAAGCAACTGTTATATAAAACAGGTGAATACCCAACAGATAAATAGTTAAATGGTATGTAACTGGCAACTTAAAAAACGATAAATGTAAATAGACATTAAATGCTTTGAAAATGTGTTCAACCTTATTAGGAAACAAATTATCAAAATTATTAGTAATGATTATCAAAATCATTAGTGATTTTTATCTACCAAATTGGCAAGTATGCAAAAGTAATGAATGTTCAAATCTGTCTTAACTTTACTAAGGTAATTGGAAAGCAAGATGATAATAAGGATGAGTCATCTTTGAAAGTTTTATATTTTGAAACAGAAAGTCCACAGTTAAGAGATTATATTATATAAGAGACATACAAAGATACTGTTTAAAATGAGCATTTGTTGCAGTGAGATTTGAAAACGATGTTACTTTCTAATATAGAGAAATTCTTAAATTATAGGACATTTTATGATGAAATATTTTTATATAGTTATTAACATCACATTCTCAAAGAATAATTAGTATGTGGGAATATGTTCATATATTAAGTGTAAAAGACAAATGTCAAAAGAGAAGTATGATTCTTATTTTGCTATAAAAGATGATATGTGTAGAAAAATACTGGAACATAAGCTGAAATTTTAACACCAAGTTCTCTAGGTCTGAAAATATGTTTTAATTTTTATATTTGTATTAATCCTTTATTTTTAAAAAATGAAATGTGGATTGCTTTTAGAGTCATAGAAGGCAAAGAATGTATTTTTCCAAAAGAAGCTGGAATGGGGCTCCTGGGTGGCTCAGTCAGTTAAATATCTCTCTTCAGCTCAGGTCAGGATTCCAGGGTCCTAGGATCTGCTCTTATATGGGGCTCCCTGCTCAGCAAGGTGTCTGCTTCTTCCTCTTCCTCTACCTCTCTCCCCTGCTTGTGCTTTCTCTTGCAAATAAATTAATAAAATCACAAAGAAAAAAAAAAGAAGAAGAAGCTGGAATGGAATAGAATGATCTCTAATAGTTCTCATTAACAAAACTTCATGTTTCTTTCTTTGGACTGAAAGAGCATGTTAACACATTTGTCACCCATCAATCAGTTGAAAGGGGTTTGTTTCGCATGTGAGCTAGTCCTACATGGCATGCCTGTAAAACAAACTAGAAGTGAGGCACTATACATCTTGAAATGGGAGAAAATGGAGTTCAAAATTTTAGGAAGCATTGCAGCTTTACTGGAGGCTCTGCAGTACAGGCTAAGGGCTGGTCTGGAGCTGGGTCTGTAGTGACAGATGTTATTTTCCTGTTGTTCTTTTCAAATTGTGAGTGCAAAGTTTTGACAGATATAGTCTGGTGAAGCACTCCTCCAATTTTTAAAATAACATACATGGTAATAAATAAGTTTTACAAAGCAACTCAGTGCGCGCGCGCGCACACACACACACACGGAACAAAAGTTTCAGTCACACAAAAAACTTACCATTCTTATCACATACTGATACTGCTAGTCTATTTCATTATAGCAAAAGAGCTGGGTATCATAGCATTGAACTTTGCATTGTCAAGGGAGCTCAAAACATTATGAAGACACAAAAAAACCCAGAATGGGCACTAAAGATAGGGAGAAGATACAGATTCTCCAAAGTGAAGCAAACTCATTGAGTGAAAAGAAAAGTTTGTGTTTTTATTCATATTTATTTATTATTTTGTTTTCTATTTGTGTATCTTATTTATAATGTATATATTAGTACTGAACACACATATAATTCATAATTAGACATATAAATTAGCATGGTCTGGAGAACTGTGCTCAGATTATTTTTTCTTTGATAGGGCTTTGATATGATCAAAACATTTGGAAAACGGGGTATGGTGTATACCCACAAAAAGAGTTGAGAGAAGAGATTTCTGGGAGTATGTAGTTAGGAAAGTTTCCCAGAAAAGAATATTATCTGATTTGAACCTTGAGAGATGAATTATATTTGGCCAGATGTGTTTGTAAAATATGTCATGTAGAAGTTTAGTGTTCAGAGAATTAAGTTGCACAGCAATGGACAGAGGGATCTTGGAGAATACCAAAAGAGATAGGAATCAAATCTTCAGAAAAACCGCACAGGAAAGTAAGGGCAGAGGGGAGGTCAGAAAGTCCCCTTCCTTTTAAGGATACTATGGCTTGAGCATTATGGGTAGTTTCTGAAGCTTTTCTGCAAATGGCGCCTCAGCAGTTGTGCTGCATGCCTTCATTTACTCCTCCAGATTTGTTCTCCACCCATCTCTACCTGCATCATGACCTGCGAAGCCCACTTGGGGTATGTGGTCTATTTCTTGGGACCCAGATTTATAGAGGTGCAGAACAGGTGGGGGTGGATTTCTAGAAGGCAAATGTGGAAGCACAGTAGTCTGAGCACTTGTAGGGTGGGTAGCACAAGAAGAGAGATGCAGGTGAGTCTGGGATGCAAATAAAAGAGTCACTCACAACTTAAAAAAAAAGTAATCCCGTGCAGAAGGAAAGTGAGTGCACTCAGCGTAAGGTATCACTCTCCCTGCCTCCAGCCCAGGAAAAGAGCAATGAAGGAGAAGGACACTTGGAGCACTTCTAAGGTTCTGGCAGTGTTCAATTTCTTGGTCTGGTGGTTGATTCATAGGCATTCATTTTATTGTTTACTCTGTAACTTACATATAAATTTTAACCAATCACCTGCGTGTTGATGTGTTTCCCAATTAAGTAAATGGAGGAAGAGCAAATAAGGGTCTGCTGAACAAAATCGCCCATGACTTCTGTCAACATCGTATTTTATATGCTTTACATACTATTTTCTGGTATTTAAACTTCATGCTAGGCTTGGGAGGCAGAAATATTCATCTTTTATTTCAGATATTGTCAGGGGTGTGGGAGAATGGTATATATTAGCTGGCAGTATTCTATGAAATGATTTAACCAGAAAGAAAAATCGTGAAAGAAGGCCCAGATTGTGATGTCTTGCTTTGCAAACCATCCTTACTCTCTATCTCAAATCGATTTGTGAGCCCAGAGTGTTTTTAATACGTAATTATTATCTTTTTAAAAGAGTCTTTAATCATTAACGGGAAATTGTAGAGTTCAATGAATGCAAACTCAAAACTATTGCCAACTTGTGAGACAACCTTAAAATATTTACCATATTTTTATCACTCTGGCTTTCAAAAGCAAAGAAAATTTCATTTTTCTCAGTTATCAGGACAAAGTAGAATGCTTATAAAAAGCTAAGCAGGATGAAGTTTGGCATTATATTCGGTTTTTAAACAGAAAGTTCCCGGTACATATGTGCATAAAGTCCCCTTGAGAGTGACCTAGCAACACTGAACAGTTTCAAGGATAAAAACAGAGAAGTGTTTATTATACTCATTCCCTACCAAGAATATAAATGAGTACAGACATTATTATTAAACCCTTTGAATTGGAGTTTTTCTCCAACAACTCGCATTTACTACTGTTAGTTTCATTTTAAAGTCAATGTGAATTCAGATGTGAGGAAGGAAATGTTTTATACATATGAAATTTCTGCAGTGATTTATACACAAATGCTTCAGGCAAAAAGTGAGATGAAAGCATTTTATTCCCCATTTAGAATTCTTTTCCAGTTCATAAGTAAAATTCCTTTTCACTTTGGTTATTGAGTTTAGACCCACTTAAGGACCTGAAAAAAAAAAAAATCATGGAAGAGGTACCCTTTACTTGGGCTCAGTCCCACCCTTCTACAGAAGTTGCTGAGACAGAAGGTTCCGGGAAAGGGATATAGGAAACTCACCAACGTGTCTAGACTATAATACGTAGTAACCTCACTTGATTTCCTTGATGAGACAGTGGGAATAATTTCAAGGGGTTGGAGCCTTTCAAGAGCCTTGAAAACTTTGCTGAAAATTTAGCATTTTCCATTCATTAATAGTAAATCATCAATATATTCTTGAGAAGTAGAATCGTCCAATACATGGAGTATTTTAAGAGATATAGTCCGATAGTATACCAGTTGAATCGTGCACACAGAGCACAAATTTAGAGCAGTCTACAACTACAAAGATAAAATCCTGTGTAATTATGAGAGGGGATGGACAGGGTAATAAGTTTGAAAGGTAATTCAAAATTTCTAAGAAAGGAGAAGACTTGAATGGAAATATGGACAAATAAGGGGAGTAAGGGGAGGGAAGAATAGACCATAACTGCAAACTTCTGACCTTCCAGATTGGAAAGATAGTGGAGTGAGCAAGACTATTGAAAATATGTTTGTCATCTGCTCTAGGTTTGGGTGAGTTTGCTTTAGGTCTGTGGAGCTTGTGTTGGCCATGGCACATCCAATGAGATGCATTCAGAAGGTAGCAAGTAGCATGGGAGTCAAGTATGGAAAAATACTGATAGTGTCTCTACACAAGAGAATCAGAATGAGAGAGAAGAGCAGAGGGGGACACGAAAGACCCTCAGTCAAAAAGAAAAATGTGCCATGGAAGTAGAGTTGAAAGGATAGCAAAAGAAGTAGGAAAAGAAAGCAAACAGGGCAATGTCATGGAAACAGAGAGAGAACTGTTTTAGGAAGTAGGTGGATAAAGGAGTCATACCGTTTACCAATGTCAAGGGCATGAGATTTCAGACTAAGTCACGTAGGACTGGGCACTTGGATTCAATGGAGTGGTTACAGTAAAAGCTAGAGGTAGAGCAGAAGACAGCTAAAGGAAGGTGTCAGATGTAGATCTCAGTAAGAAATGAGCAGGGGCAAGAAGAAACTAGAAGGTATGAAGTAGATTATAGCTACAGAAACAGCAGGGTCAACTGGAAGGGTTTATTTTAGGACTTGAGACCCTTGGGGCATGGGAACATTTTTGAACCTGGGGTCAAGCAGTCACATATTTTGAATTACAGTACCGTAAAGTACAACAGTGAGCCTGATCATGGCTCCAGTACTATAACCTGATTGCTGGTTTTTGGTTTGTGACTTCAGTGGGTGAGTTTCAGAGATCAACTCACAAAACAAGAGGGAGAAAGAAGAAATGCTAAAATACCTTTTGCACTCAATATCACTGTAAAAGACAGCCTTAACATCTCCTTTCTAACTGGTTAGAAACCAGCATCTTCAGAGCCTACTTACTTCCTGCTCAAACTGTGAGGACAGACTCAAAGCAGATGTGTTGTGACCTTATCAAAACCTACTCACAGGCGGGAGGCCATAACATATTGTTTAAATACAGCCCACGTGTCGCTAATACAGGCCCCCATTTTCCATGATCTACGGCAGGCCTGAGCCCCAGCCAGCTGCAAGGGCCCCAGGCTAGAAGTTTTCAAAGAACACGTTCCCCTGAGAGGAAAGCCTGGGTCACAGACAGAGGAGGCATGGAGTGGCAGCTCGTCCACATTGAGATGTTTTACCTTAAAGCTTAAATGTGACATAGTTTTTTGACGCTTTTCAATTTTCTCATAATGAAAAGAAGAAACGAAGATGGGTCCCTGAAAGGTGAACTTTCAAAAACTAGAAAAGACAAACAAAATAGTGCTTCATTTTTTTGGTTGTTTTGTTGTTTTGTTTTCTTTTGTTTCGTTTTTTGGTGACCTGACTCAACGAACTCCTGCCACTTCCCTTGTGGTTCAGTTCTACCATCCCGTGTATCTCACACTGGGACTTTTCTTTTCTTTTCATTTCAGCGTTGACATTTTTCTTAGTTTGTTTCCATTGCTTCTTTTAGACCACCCTGAAGATGCCTTTCTTTTATTTCTGTCTCGTCTCTCTCTCTCTCTCACACACACACACACACACACACACACACGTGCATGTGTACACACACCACAATTTCCCTCTCTCTCTCTGAGTTTAAAGGATTTCAGTAATGTTTCATTTCTCACCTTCAAGTTCCAATTCAATAAACATGTACTGACTGCCAACTGCATACTAATCAGCCATTTATCCTTCTTTTATCTTGAAAATGGCTGTCTTGCTTTTGCAGAAAAGAGTAAAGGGTCAATATTGAAAAATATAAAGAAGAAAAATATAAGAAAACCTTCCAGATCCCACTATTCAAATACAACCGAATTAACCACAGATTAGCTATTTCTTCAGGCATATTTATAATATTATATACATATACATTTATAATTTTGTAAAATGGAATCATATATATTTCCTATAAGGAGCTTCTTTTACTCAATATGCTGTGATTATCTTTCCTAGTCAAAATGATGATGCTGATCACTACATTATCGTTTTAATAGTTACACCATATTGCATGATACTCATTCCCTGGAGTTGCCTTTTCTTTTCCTTTTTAAGTTTTCTTTATTTATTAGCAAGACAGCAAAAGCAAGAGCAAGAGAAAGAGAGAACACAAGCAAGGAGGAAGGATACAGAGGGAGAACAGGCTCCTTGCTGAACAAAGAACCTGATGCAGGACACAATCCCAGGACCCCGGGATCATGACCTGAGGCAAAGGCAAATGTTTAACAGACTGAGCTGCCCAGGTGTCTGTCCCTTACTGAAATTTTCTTAACTAAACTTCCAGTGTTGATCATCTAAGTACTTATAACTTTTTCCTATTTGAATTTCCAGAGGGAAACTTATACATACACAGTTTTTCCTTTTTTTTTTTCTTCTAAGTGGTTAGTGTTTGTCAGTGAGTCAGCAAATCTTTTCCCTTGATGCTTCCTCTTCCTACCCCAGATTGCCTTATGAGGGCATGAGAATGATTTTCAAGATGGAGGTCTTTCACGGAAGTCACACTTCATGTGCTGCTCTGAGCAGATGATATCACAAGATGGATGTGGCATGCAGACAGATTATAATTCCATACTCAGAAGTATGTCTAGAAGTAACTTGATTAAATGAATGAGATAGTATAGATTTAAAAGTATGCTGAAAGTTGATAGCCCAATAATTATTTGAACAAATGCCATTATTATGGTCCATTCTTAGGTCCTTGCTATGTTTGTACTAAAGCTGGATAAATGACTTTCAACAATTACAAGACATGTTCTTAGGGGGAAGTTTGAACAAGCTGACTTCCTATAGATCATTCCATGTTTCTAAGATTCCTAGGTGGAACTAATATTGAATTGATCTTTAACCTCACCACCATCTCCTTAAATCTCCTAAGGTATTTATGCTTTAATAAAGGATTTGGGAATATTTTAATTTTGCCAGACTCTTCATAGGTAGGTAGAGAGAGATCTGGAGTCAAAGAAGACTTATGGAATGTCTCTTTAAATCACATCTTTTTTGTTTATATTCCCAACTCAAATTTCCAGGGTCTCACATGGGACAAACTATCTTTCCAAAAAAAAACATCCCTGCCCAGCACCTAAGAACCAGGACCAGCCAGCATGCACACATGGACTCTCAGCCACAATGTCTTAACCTTGCTCATGCAAATAAATTAATGGAAAGTAGGTTTACCCCATCAAACAAGAAAGTCCTCATTATTGCAGAATGAAGATTTGTACATGGAAATTTAATATTTCCCAAAGTAGAAACATTTTCAAATAAACTCTTGACTTTTTAATAAAAGTAATAGTGTCCTCAAGTAAGGAGGAAAGTGTACACATTTTCCCAGTGGTCAACTCTTCGTGACCTCGGAGTCAATTTATTTTTGTTTTTTCTCTCTTTTTTTCTTCTTTCTTTCTTTCTTTCTTTCCTTATTTCTTTCCTATTTGTTTATAGTGTGGTCATAGGGTGTTTTTTTTGTTGTTGTTGTTTAATTAATTTAAATTCCAGTGTAGTTAACATACAGTATTATATTAATTCAGGTGTACAATTTAGTGATTTAGCAAGTCCTTGCATTACTCAGCGCTCATCCAGATAAATGTGCTCTTAGTTCCCTTCACCTTGTCCCCCATCCCTCCCCACCAAAAGAATATGTTGAAATCAAAATTAAATCATGTATGTACTATTGCTTTGAAGATGTAAAGACTGCAGCTTATGAGTGACAGTGATGGTCTTCATCTTCTCTGTCCTGTGAAGTCTTCACTGTGAGAGTAGAGTTTAGGAAAAGGACAGATCTCCTAGAACAGAAGGAGTTTGTATTTGCTTGTAGCTCTAGTTTCCTTTTAAAATGATGCCATGCCCTGAAATAGTGTGTGATGCTCTTCTTTTCAAAATATTTGCAATGATATAAAGTAAGGCTGGTGCTTTTTAGCTAGAGTAGCTTACCTCCGGGGTTATTTGGCTGTAAGTACAGGGTATTTAAAGCTCTAAGATAAACCATTTGCCTACAGCTTAGATTTCCTGGATTTTTGATAAAAGAAAGTCATGATTGTTACAATCAAATTAAAATATTATGGAAGTGTAGAATACAACATTGATACACATTATTAGATTTTATTTTTAAAATTGTCTGTATAAATTATCATAAAACTTCAAAACTTTTCCCTTTGCAGTCAAATGAGCATTCATATATTCTTACCAGCCTTGGAGATACTTCTGTGGAAAATTTGGAGAGGTATTAACTTATGAGCAGAGCACAGACTCCCAGCCTGGTATTCAAAATCTTTCATAACGTGGTCTCAATATTCCTCTTTGAATTTTTTCCACTACCCTTCTATCTCAAATCTGAACTCCAGTTGGCAAGTCCACCCCCTTACTATCCTTCAGGCACGCCAAGCTCTACACTGCCTCAACCAGTTTCCCTTCTAGGATGTTCTTCATCTCTACTTCTCCCTCACTTCCAGTTTTCAAAGTCCAGCTCTTGTTAACTCTTTGGCAGCCCCCAATCCCTTAGTGGCCATCCTCTCCTCTACCCCACATCTGTACCCATTTTTTTCATGTTCTTTGCCAGTAGTGACAAAATACATTGCTTGACCAAAACACAAACAACTTCTTGTTTTAAGTGTATTTATTGCCTTCCCAACTGAAACTGAATATTCCCAGAAGGGAGGACTTTTAATAGTCTATATAAATCTGGACACAGTGTGAAGTACAGAGTAGATAGATTACAATACGTGGACAGAATTTTAGAAATCATTGAATATGAATTTCTCATATTATAGGTAAGAAGAAACAGACCAAAGTTAGGAAAGTGACCACTAACTGAATGGATGAGAGAAGAAAAATGAGGAAACCTGTGGGATAAGATACAAGAGTGAGGTTCATTGAGTCTCCCCTTTTAGTTCAATTAGAAGCTAGCTGTACATAAGGCCCTCTAGTAACTGAGAGAGAGAGAGAGAAAGAGGGACTGTTGCTTAGCTTACGGCAGGCAGATTAGGTCAGAAATATGGAATTTTGTCTGATAGAAAGGATTGTTCCATTTGTTTCATTCTGGTCTCTGGGGATCTTTCCTGCTGATCTGAGAGAGGTCTGGTATTTCCTGACAGGAGGAGGCACTGCATTCTTGTGATTTCCCTCATTTAGACTCAGCTCTGGTTTGGCCCTCATTTTTAGCATGGCTTTATTTTTGGAGTCCTACCCATTCACGTGCAAAAACATAAATCCCACACCAATCCTCTGAAGGTTTCTTTACAGTCTTTGCATATCTTACATCACCACGACCTTTGTTTGTTCAGGTGTGGCAAGCCTCCTTTGTTGAATATGATGTCATTTAAGAGGCTGGTGGAGGGTGAAAGTTGAAAGACAGGCAGATATTAAGGGGGAGGTCGGGCTTATGGCTACCAGTGTACAACCTGAGAGGGGAGGCAGTTATAAGGACTTCTTTATTCACTCTTCTTTCTCTCTGGAAGAATAGTAGCATTGGTCTATGCAACCTGTCTTTATTAGCTCACTTAATTCTCACAACAATCCTGGGAGAAAGGTACCACTATAATCAGAAACTGGGGCCCAAACGGTTGTAACTCACTCAAGGGAGCCAGCTTAACAGGCATCAGCACCAGTATTTGTATGCAGGGAGTCCATATCCAGAGCTAAGCTTCCATCTGTAATGGACCTCGTCTCACACTGAGGTCTTTTATCCATTTTGAGTTTATCTTTGTGTAAGGTGTAAGAGAATGGTTGAGTTTCATTCTTCTACATATAGCTGCCCAGTTTTCCCAGCACCATTTATTGAAGAGACTGTCTTTTTTCCACTGCATATTTTTTCCTGTTTTGTCAAAGATTAATTGACCATAGAGTTGAGGGTCCATATCTGGGCTCTCTACTCTGTTCCACTGATTTATGTGTCCGTTTTTATGCCAGTACCATGCTGTCTTGGTGATCACAGCTTTGTAGTAAAGCTTGAAATCAGGTAATGTGATGCCCCCTGTTTTATTTTTGTTTTTCAACATTTCCTTAGCGATTCGGGGTCTCTTCTGATTCCATACAAACTTTAGGATTATTTGCTCCAGCTCTTTGAAGAATACCGGTGGAATTTTGATCGGAATAGCATTAAAAGTATAGATTGCTCTAGGCCGTATAGACATTTTAACAATGTTTATTCTTCCGATCCAAGAGCATGGAATGGTCTTCCATCATTTTGTGTCTTCTTCAATTTCTTTCATGAGTGTTCTGTAGTTCCTCGAGTATAGATCCTTTACCTCTTTGGTTAGGTTTATTCCCAGGTATCTTATGGTTCTTGGTGCTATAGTAAATGGAATCGATTCTCTAATTTCCCTTTCTTTATTTTCATTATTAGTGTATAAGAAAGCCACTGATTTCTGTACTTTGACTTTGTATCCTGCCACGTTGCTGAATTGTTGTATGAGTTCTATTAGTTTGGGGGTGGAGTATTTTGGGTTTTCCATATAAAGAATCATGTCATCTGCAAAGAGAGAGAGTTTGACTTCTTCATTGCCAATTTGGATACCTTTTATTTCTCTTTATTGTCTGATTGCTGTTGCTAGGACTTCTAATTCTATGTTGAACAAGAGTGGTGAGAGTGGACATCCTTGTCGTGTTCCTGATCTCAACAGGAAGGCTGCAAGCTTTTTCCCTTTGAGGATGATATTTGCTGTGGGTCTTTCATAGATAGATTTTATGAAGTCCAGGAATGTTCCCTCTATCCCTATACTTTGAAGCATTTTAATCAGGAACGGATGCTGGGTAGACCCGGTCTACCCAAAGCCATTACGTTCAAGAGCAGAAGACGAAGCTGACCGTCCTTGTACATAAAAACGAACACAAGGAGTTATATAAAATGAGGAGACAAAGGAAGTGTGGCTTTTTTTTTTTTTTGCATAACCTGGCCCGTGCTGACCTCTCCTGGACAAGCCTGGCTTGTGGGCACTCTGTAGTGATTGTCCCACCTCATGGGCTTCTAACGTTCTGGGGATCTCAGCTCAGCTGTAATGCTGAAAGGGAGACTCACACAACACTGTCTTCTCTTAGTCATACCCTTTTAGAACCCCATGTTATTTGTCCATCATAGTCGTTACTGAATGTGGCTATTCGATTGGCATCTTGCAACTGCACAAGGCCGGAAGCTCCACGAGGGGCAGACATCCATCTTCTCTCCTGACATTCTGCAGCCAGTGTCTAGAACTGTGCTGAGCATAAACAGCCTTGGAATCAGTAGATATGGAATGGGTACATATATTTCTTTTTGACTTGCCTTTTCAACACACCAAGTTTATTTTTAGGTTTATTGGTTTTTAACAGCAAGCCAAATGATTTGGTGGAAAGATCACAGGCTGTGGAATTAAACACAACTGAATTTAAATTGAGCTGTTACATTTTAGTTGTCCGGATTCAGATGAAAGAGATATCAGTTGCTAACATTCAGTTCTCATTTTCTTTGATCTTTCCATCATACACTCACTTTTACTTAAAAGTGTTCCCTTCGCTTTGTGGTGCCACTCTTACGATTCTCTTACTAAATCTCTGAGAATGTCCTCACTTATCTTCCCTGTGGCCTCAAAGTTTTATTCTGCACTCTCTCCTCATTTTATATCATATATGCAGTACTCTTATTTTCTTTAGTAGTTTCAACAGTCCAAACCTGAATTTTTCTGCTACTTCATCCATATCGCCATGAAAATACAGTAAGGAGGTACTGTAGCTAACCCCGGAACCATGCTGTGTGATGTCCATCCATCATTTGTAATCTCTGTATAGATTAAAGTTTAAGGTAATATTTTAGTGAATTACTTATGATATGTGTCTAATTGCTGTGGGAAATGTATTGGCACAGTCCTAGCTCAGTTTCACTTCCTTTGTCATAAGGACAATTCCTGCTCTTGCACAATCTAAAATAGACAGCTGCATATTTTATCTAGTGCGAGAAGGAACATCTCATGTTTCGCTGAGTGATCTCAGAGATCAGAAATCCCTTCTGGTCCATCCATAGAACTTCTTGAGTTTGAATACAATGGTCTTCGCTCAGATACTTAGACAGCTTCTCAGGCAATAAGATCCATATGAGGGAGAATACATACTCTAAAAATAATTTCCAAAAATGTTCAAATATCAGGATAAGAAATATGTCATCCAGATAAGTATCTGTGTAAAAGGAGGCATCCCCAAGCCTACTGTAACGATCTGAAATGGACTGGCCTTCTTTAAGAGGAAGGATAAAGATTTGACCGATAAATATCCAGCAAAAATCAAACCTGCTATTCATCAAAGAGAAATAGCTTCTCTTTGTGTTTAAATAGCCTCCGCTAAGTTAAGACATTTTCCTTAATTAAAAAAATGTGTTACATTTTTAGCTTCACATTATGAGCCTTTGAGTGATGCACAGGTTATAGATAAATATGGTTTTAAGTCACTCTGCAGCCTTACAGAGCAAGAAAGACAAAAACTAATGAGGTCACAGTTGTGGGAGGAGGACTTGGACAGACATTAGGCATTGAGCCTTGCTCTCCAAGCTCCTTTTGCTCATCAACTTTCTCATGCTCTCTCTGAAATCAGTGGCTGCTTGGAGACATCTGGAGACTAGGTAAATAAGATGATACAAGTTTCACTGTGGCTTTTCTAGACACCTACCCACCTAAAATCATAATAGAAAAAGGGAGGAAAAGGAAAAAATAATACTGAAGACGTTTCCCACATTATTTCAAATCAGTAAACAGTTGTCCGACATGTTTATGGGCCCAGAACATGGGAGCAAAGCCTGTAAATAACTGTCTGTGGTGAGATGTAGTCACTTGACTTGTAGACATACTTTTCATTTATTCAAGCTCATTTATGGTTATTTTGTGCTATTTTAAATAAATGTTCATATTTGATAACAAAACCAATGGCAGCTTACAGTATAGACATTAGAATATAGAAATAGGCAGACCTTACTTTCAGCAATGATATAAATCACTGAAACTTACTCGATAGACAAAAGAAAGAAAAACTTAACTGATCAGACATGTCTCAAAGAACCCAGAACATGTGACATTGGGGGCACATAGAGAATCCTGCAGCGCACCATACATCCTGATTAAACAGCACATTATAAAACTAAAAACCCTTACTGATCCTAAGATACCAGGAAACATGAAATTTAGAATCTTCTGTGAAAGAGAGTGCAAAGTTTTATTTTTATTTAAAATAGATAAAATTGGAGTTTTGATGTTTAAAGAAATCTTTAGCTGTTCCTCAGTTTTACTGTGCTAATTATTTATTATTTTCCCTCATTTCCAAACCCATCCTTAGGATGGGCTGGACTGTCCCTGGTCTTCTTGCTGTGGGTCTCATTGACTCATTAACTCACAGTTAATGGAGACTGAAGGAAATGGAGGAAAGAAGTCAGAAGGCGCTCCTTTGTGTTTTCCTGTGCCCATTCTCTCTCCTCAAGCAGCAAAAAATAATTGGTTCCAGCTGTCAGCACCCCAGCACGTGCCTTAGCTGAGAACTTCCTCAATAATCCATCCACAAATTAGTAAGCAAAATTACATGATTATTTTATACAACAAAGTTCTGAGATAATTTCTTGTACAAAAAGGGAAACCAGAACACTGGACTTTTTAAATGTGTCCCCATAGTAGGTGATCAGATAATCTTTACTGACTAAAAGGAAAGATGCAAAGAAAGTAGTTGGGACAAGGTGGTGGTGGGATGCCAACAGTATACTCGATTTACTCCCTAAGTTTGCATCAAATAGAATGAAGAAGCCACCCAGAAACACTTCAGAAAACACATCTCATGACAAAAGTAGTTGTTTTCCCTCTTGTTTTAGTGAATAGAGGAAATCTGTTTTAACCTTATAATCGAAGAAGATTGCTTGTTGAATATTGACCAAAACAGTAATTTCCACATTTCCCATCCTATCACCTCAAATTCCCTTTTATTCTCATTGATTCATGAGACTAGACTAGATGTCCATGCTGTTTTAGGAATTCTAGAAATTGGGGTGAACAAAGTGTTTATACTATCTCATAATCCCAGCTTTGGTAGAATTCTGAAGAGATTATTAAGGAAGTTTTTATTCTTAATAGATTAGCATGGACCTTCCAGATGAAGTTCAGATTTTAAGTGTTTACAAGAGCATCACAGTAGCAGCAGGCACATCTAGCACCCAAATCTCGGTTTCTGATATAATTCTCCAACAAAAAGATGTGGGGCTCCTTGAGGCCGATTCTTTGATCGGGACAGGATATTATACAAGGTGAGTCCGGACAATACTTTAGTTCCAGAAAATAAGAAAATGCTCAACAAATAAGAAAGCCCACACTGGTGGGGGTGTGAAGGGTCATAGGTATCAACTAAAACAGCTCCCAATAGTCAAATCTAGAATAATTTGAGCAACAAAATAAATAATTATTGGATTATAATCCAAGGTCTAAAATAAATATCCATCAGTCCATAGTTAATACAAATAAATGGTTGTATAAACAAATGGAAAGAATTAGATACATTTCCTATGTGGAAGAATTCAAATAGTTAATGTAGGTATTCTACTTCTAGGGAGGTATATATTAACTCCTCCCTCCTTACATGTGAACTACTCAGAGTGACTTCTTTCCAAGGAATACAGTACAGAATGGGGAAGGGGGCGAGTTTAGAGTGGTGAAACTGACAATCACTACCTCAAGCCAGGTGATCCAGATTAACATCAACAGTCATAAGTCATATGATAGTATGTACTCTTGATATAATGTGATGAGAAGGGCATTTTACCTCTGTGGTCTTTTTCCCAAAACACATTACCCAAGTCTAATCATGAGAAAAACAGACAAATTTCAGTTGAGGGACATTCTACAAAATACTTGACCAGTACTCCTCAAAACTGTCAAGGTCATCAAAAACAAGGAAAGTTATAGAGACTTTCATAACCAAATGCAGTCTAAGGAAAACATGACAACTTGATAGAATGTGTATCCTGGATGGGGTCCTGGAACAGTAAAAGGACATTAGAGAAAAACTGAGGCTATCTAAATCAAATATTTAATTAGTAATAATGTATCAGTATTGTTTTATTAGTTATGACAAATGTAACATACTAATACAAATATAGTAGTAACAAAAGAAACTGGGTTGGAGTGTATGGGATCTCTGTGTACTACCTTCACAATAATTAAATTTATTTAATTTATAAGTATTAAATAATATTTTAAAATGTTGACAAAACTCAACAAAGTAGCTTCACTATGTGCACAGCTGACAGCTATATATTTCAATGGCTAGGTTTACAAGTATAAGTCAAATCTATACATGTGGCAACACATAAAAGGCAGCATTAAAATCCTGCCAACTTTGGTGATTAATAGTCAGAATGCTGCCATAACAAAGCTGCTCCAAGTATTTAGAAAAAGCAGCTTAGTCATCTGCCCACTCTCTCCTTCATTAAGTTTAATTTATGGGCTGTGGATTTCTGTGTAGTGAAATCTTGAAAACAACAGCAAATTGTTCTCAGAAATGGAATACTATGGGGGCTGAGGCCTACAGACCTCAGAAACAAAGGGGAGATACAATTATTGGAAATGAATAATGGGGTCACATTGTTGAGGTGGTCCTAGGACAGAACTTTGTGAAACAATTAAAACTATGATTTTTTAAAAAATTTAAAACAGGGGGTGCCTGGGTGGCTCAGGGGGTTAATGCCTCTGCCTTCGGCTCAGGTCATGGTCCCAGGGTCCTGGGATCGAGCCCCACATCGGGCTCTCTGCTCAGTGGGGAGCCTGCTTTCCCTTCTCTCTCTCTGCCTGCCTCTCTGTCTACTTGTAATCTCTGTCAAATAAATAAATAAAATCTTCAAAAAAAATTTTAAAACAGAATCATATCCCAACCTTATTTATTTATGTATTTGCAAGAGTTTAAATTATTTCTCAATTATAATACTTAAAACAAACTAAAAAAAAAATGGTACTGATGGGAGAAGTCTATGAACCTCTTCCAGAAGTGACTTTGAAGACATCGTCTTTATCACTTGGGCAGTTTAGTATGTCTGTCTTAGAGGACAGAAAAAATAAACCAAGACCTCATAACCACAGAGAGGTTAAAGCCATGATTTTAAATGGAGGAGGTGTTTTCATCATGGAGTCGTATGGTCTTCTATTGGCTCCAGGTCAACTTGCCTTAAAAGCAGGGTCCTAAAAATGAATCCAATTGATTCTACCTCTTACAACAGCTTTGCTTTGCACTTGCTTCTACTCCAGCCCATTGGTTTTTTTTATTTGTTTTTATGAAAATAGGTGGGTTTTCCTGTAAAAACTGGCACCGTAGGTATCATTTCTGATAAGCTCTTGGGCTAAAAGAGGTACAGAATTGAAATCCACAAAAATAAAGAAGAGACTAAAAAGCGTAGAAGGAAAGGCTACCATTTACCTACAGACTGGCAAGAATAGGAACGAGAGTAGAAGCAAGTGCTGGATAGGAGCTGAATAAAATAATAACTTTGAAAAATCTTCAATAATTTGGCAGTTATCTGTTGGCAAGTTGGCTTTTTTGGAAATTGACTTACTTTTTTTTTTTTTTTTTTTTTTTGGCACTTCCTTTATCATAAAACTAAATTGGAATGTTCTGGGCTTTACCAGAATACATTAGAAATTATTTGGGAAATAAACTTTTAAATAGTCATGCCCACCACCCTCTTTCTGATTTTCTTCACCCGTTCACTGTGTGCCTGAAGTAAGAGCCCAGAACTGTCTGAGTTTCAACATGTCTATTTTAGAGAGGAGAGATGGGGGAGGAAGGAGAGAAAAACTTCTCCCTTTTTCTAACTTTTGTATAAAATCACTTTATGTATAACTAGGGGCTGCTATCTTGTTTGAAGTAAACCTATTCTGATCCCAGAAACCTCTTTAAAAGAATACTGTGCTTTTCCTGTTTTGAAATCATTCAGGAACTGATAAAGACAGTGGAGGGTATGCCAGGGATTTGGGGCAGCACCAACCCTAATTTCTCTAAATTAAATTCCCACAGCCTCAGAATAATATAAAGTTCCTACTGGTATTATTGTGTTCTACCCAGCAAACTTTTGGAATTAAGAAGGTACTGGAAGGAATAATGGAGAAGGAAAAGAAGATGAGAAAGGACATTGATGTTAAACCCTGTTGATGAGGCCAACGTGGAACCCAGGGTTATGAAGATTACAAGAGAAATGTCCTTTTTCACGCTAGAAACCACCTCACCACTGTTCTCCAAACACACTGCACATACCCTGACCTCCTCAGTCTTTACTTTTCCTTTTTGACTCTCCAAACCTCACCTATCTCTCACGATCCAGTTCAATGACCCCTTTCCTGCGCCTTTCTGAGCCACCCTGATCTACCTCTTCTCATCTACCCCTTCCCTAAATTTACAGTAGAGTTAGGGAAAAAACACATCTGAGTTTTGACCCCTTTTAGTTTTTATAACTTGCTTAGAATGTAATGAGCAACAAATGAGTAGGATATTATTATTCCCTATGTGTATTGTATAATAAAAGTATGAGCAGGCCAACTAAAATTCACGGTCTTGCAGTTCTTTTTCCTTTCAATGTTTACAGACTGCTTGGAGAACATATGGATTAACAAACAAATTGAAAAATGAAAGGATGCTCTGGCCTAACAGTTGCAGACATAAATGGAAGCAACATGAGGAAGGGACAAGGGACAAGCAATAGAGCAAAGAATCAGGTCAGAATAACATCATTGGCTCAGCCCTTCCTCTTTTCCACAGAGCTCATAGCTTTCTTCAGGGACTGAAACTCAGTTGTTTTGAAATGGTCATGGCAAAGAGAGTGAGGGGACTTCAAAAGAGAAATGAATGATTTCTTAAACATGGATCTCTATAGTAACAGCCCTTTATGGACAATAAAAAGTCATGGGAGGCAAACCTAAAATAAGTTTCCTTTCCCAGAGCCCAAGAGAAAAATAATCATTGAACATCTTTCTTTAATCAAGTCTACATTTCCAGTAATGGAGAAGCTCAAACAACTCTATTTCCTGTTTATGTAAAACTTTTTGCCACTGAATTCAGGGAAAAATATTCATGTTGTTGGCCTTCCCAAAAAGGTATCACCCACTCACCAATGCCCTGTTCTTTTAGAGTGTAATTTATTAACGTCAGTACTGGTACTCCAAAGACCATATTGAGGCAAAGACATATTTCTTTGTGTCTTGCCATTTCATAAGGGAAGAGATTCCACTTGTCCAATATTTCATTTGTTCCATGCCCAGAGGTTTTGGAAAACATACTTTAAAGTCCAACATGGGGTCTGTCTGAGCAATTTGGGCTGGTACAGTTTTCTATAGCAAGCCTGCCTGTGCTGGTGCCTTTCAGAGATTTTTTGTTGTTAATTGAATGTGGGTTAATACCTATTTGCATGGCATTTGTATATTGCCTGCCTTAAGAAAACAAATGCCAAAACTACACATTCGCTTAAACCACAGTCTCGTTGTGCCAACACATTGGAGAGATAACATCACCTAAAGCTGGTCATTGTTACTGCTGATTCCATCATTCAAAGGAAGGGGACAGCATGTAATTCTGCCTCTGGAAATGTTGTGGCAGAGATTTTATAGCCTGCATAATTTGGCTTACTGTGCCCTAATGTTGCATGATAGTTTACTAAAAATGCATATTTTAAGGAATTTCTCTTAACTTTTGGAAATAATTTAATGCTTGCGCCATGTTTGTTTTATCATTTGCTCTCTCCCTCTCTTTCTCTGTCAATGTATGTGTAATTATTTTCTCTGAATGATTTGCCCATAAATTGCAAAGATAATGCCCTTTACCTCAGTGTGTATTCCCTGAAAACAAGGGTATTCTCTTACAAATCCAGACAAATTTTCCAAAACAGGAAATTTACATTAGTACCACTTTACTATATAATCTACAGACTTTAGTCAAATTTTATCATTTCTCCCACTAATTTCTTTGTAGCCTAGGACTACCCCCCCCCCGCCCCTGGTCTAGAATTCAATCCTTGAATTAGTGCTGCATCTGGGTTTCTTGTGTCTTTATTCTCCATTAATTCAAAACATTTCTTTGACTTTTGTGATCCTGTTATTTTTAAAGACTAATGCCTATTTATTTTCTAGACTAACTAATTTTCTTTATATTTAGATTTGCAAAATACATTTTTGTCAGGAACACCCCAGAAACAATATTGTCCTATTCTCAGTGCATCCCATCAGGAGACACATGGTACCTGTCTGTCTCATTAATGGTGATGCTAATTTTGTTCACTTTGTCAAGGTTTCTTATCAAGGTTTCCTTTTACTCACTGGTTTTGGTAACTACTATGAATTCTCTTTAATTAATTATTAGTATGGTGATTATCAAATGACAATTTTCTGAATACATCATGCCATCTATAATCCTTTGCCATTTTACTGTAAAGAACTTATCCCTTGTGTTTGTTTGTTTGTTTATTTGTTTGTTTACTACAGGCTTACAAATACTCCCCATCTATATTCAGCATGGATTTGTGGATTTTCACTTTATGGGTTAAAAGACAATTATTATTTATTTTGATATTCAACTTCCTTCAATTTGGACCAGTGGAGTTTGTTCAAGCTGGCTCCCATATCCCTTTAATGTAATCCATCATCCTTTGGACATTTCCTTACTTTTTGGTGTAAAAATATATTCCAGAATAACCTCATACTTTTTTTAGCCTCAACTTTATAATTGGTCTTTTCTATAAGGGTCCTTAATTCTTTTTACTGGAAAATAGTACTTAAAGTCCAAGATCTGAGGCTAGGTATGCTAATTATTATTGGCAATGTCATTGTTCCAAGAAATCCTCAATAGAATTGAGAAATTTATACCTGTGTATATAAATATATGAATATGTAAATTTATAATTATAATACTTAAAATCTATCTATATAAAAAACTCTTCTTTCAATTCCAATCCAAGATACTAGTTCCCTAAATGAAACTCTTACAGAACCTCAAGAAAGATAAAAACAAATGCCTTTTTTTAATCCCATTCAATTTGCATTTAGAAATCTATCAGCACATCAAGTAGAAAGAGAAAGTCCAAAATGGGATTGATAGAATACCTGAAAAGAAATGAAAATCCAATGGGTCTAAAAAACCATGAATCTATTGAAAACAAACTTCAGGTTTGTAAGTCTATACACAGAAAAAATATTAAATAGTTTAAGTTAATAATATGAATAAATCCTTGGCAACTGTGATCAAGAGAGAGAGACATAAATCATGAATAAAGGGAGATTTCTTTTTTTTTTTTAAGGTTTTATTTATTTTTTTTTAATTTGTCAGTGAGAGAAAGAGAGAGAGAGAGAGAGAAAATGTACAAGCAGGAGGAGTGGTGGGCAAAGGGTGAAGCGGGCTCCCCACTAAGTGAGCAGACTGATGTGGGACTTGATCCCAGGAGGACTCGATCCCAGGACCCTAGAATCATGACCTGAGCCCAAGGTAGCCAGCTTAACCAACTGAACCACCCTGACTCCCAGGGAGATTCTTTGAGAAACTTGATAAGCCATTTCTAACATTCAAGTGAAAAAGAAATCTGTAAGAATAACCAGGGTAGTTATGTAAATGATTAAGAAAAAAGAGAGAGAGAGGAAGAGGAAGAATTCTTGCCCTAACAAATACCAAAACATATTATAAGTTTTAAATATCAACCAGTGTACTAGTAGCAAGAAATAAACACTATTAGGACAACAGACAGACCAGAGAGTCTGGAAATAGAACTTAGGTATACAAGGGAATTTCTTATATGGCTAAGTATTGTCTTTATATTGAAGAGAAATTCTAACACATTCTATGGCATTGGAAAAACTAGTTACACATTTGGGAAAATATTAAATGAACCCATAGTTTTCAACATTCACAGAAAAAAAATGTTATACAGATTTGAGATCTACATGTAAAAAAGTATACAAATGTAAGAAGAAATATGAGATAATATATTTATCAACATAGGGCATGGTTGTCCTTAAATTGAACACAGAAAGCAATTGATATAATGGAAAATATTGAGTTCAATAAATGATCAAATTTTGTAAGGTGAAACATACAAAAAAATAAAACTGTGATTCATACATTATAATATATATTGGTTGTAATACTATAATAATAATTAATTTGTTACAGATCAATAAAAAATAATGTGCAACAGATTAAAAAAATGGGAAATAAATATTAAGAAGAAATTCAAGAGGAAAAAATGATCATAAAGGCCATTAAACATAATATAAAAGATAAAAAATGTTTAGCTTCTCTAATGATCAAAAAAATGCAAATAAAAATAAAAATAAACCAGTGTATTTTCACTCAACAGACTGACTATAAACTTAGAAGTTTGATAATGGAAATTATTGGCAGATATGTAAGAAATGCTTGCCATAGAAGGGAGTATAAATTGGTATGCTCATTTTTGTTTAAAATTTAACA
This sequence comes from Mustela putorius furo, assembly GCF_011764305.1. Classification (NCBI taxonomy): domain Eukaryota; kingdom Metazoa; phylum Chordata; class Mammalia; order Carnivora; family Mustelidae; genus Mustela; species Mustela putorius. Next base: position 3,033,266 of record NW_025422118.1, read on the forward strand.
GTATCTATTAAAAGGAAAAATGTCTCATGTCTCAGCAATTTCACTCTCAATATCTACTCTGGAGAATTATTTGCAATATTCAAGATAATGTCTGAAGTGAGATTTATTGTTGTGAGAAAATATTGAAAAATTCTAAGTGTCCATCTAAGTGTCCATCTCCCAGTATGAGAATGACTCATACTCATGAGAATGACTTAAATATTACTGAAAAAGTTAACATCTATCTCTAAGGTTTATCAGTTAGTGGGGAAAAAAAACAAATTTTAAAGCAAGATATATAATGCATTGTATATCATGAAAAAAACCCCACAAATTCAAATTCTCTGGTACAAACAGATATATGCAAAAACAAAGAGCATGTTTAGACCACATCTCATACAGTATTAAAACGTCCAAATGGATTAAGGTATTCCAGGGTGAAGGTTCATTTATGAATGTAGCACCCAGTGAATCATTTCTACTGGCCAAAAAAAGCTCAGGTAAGAAGACGACTAAATTATGTGACTCTACCATTAAATCCAATGTAGGTTCAACTGAGAAAGAGATAAGGAGATAAGAAATCAAAGGAAAAACTCAAAAGAATGTTTACAAAGTAATTGTGGCTACTGTTGCAGAGAAGAGTGTAGACTTTAGAATTTTTGAAATCCAGCCTTTGTCATTACTAAAGATCTATGTTCAAAAAAACAGGGACAAAGCTACAGAGCTAAGTGATGCTCCAACCTTAGTACTAGGGCATCAGTGATATAGGCTTTTTAAAAAAATGTATAAGTGCAACCCAAGATTCTTCTCAATACGACCAATTTTCAAGAAATTTTTTTGGAATCCATATGGCTTTTAAAATGTAAAACAACAAATAATGTGTATTTCCATATTTTCCTTATCTAGTTGTTTATCTGATCTTCAATCCGATTGTAAACTCCATAATGAAAATGGGGACTTCTTTGTTCTCACCAATCTATTCTCAAAGCCAAGAACAGAGTCATGTACCTTCTTACATAAAATTTTGACCCCCACTTAGGGATTTCAAGATTTTTTCCCAAATTATCAGTGATAGTCCATTTCTGAGGGATAGAAACATTTCCTTTATATCATTTTTCAGATGCTCTATCTTTTCAAAAGGACATGGAGATGCCAGTTCTCTCAAGAAATCAATGATAAATCTATGCCGTGGAAAAGAAATTTTTGCCAACTGTGTTTTAGCCTCTCTCCCTGCCCCTTGGTAGTGGGATGTCTATAGGGGATCAGGTAGGGCCCTACTGGGGTTATTGGTGATGCAACAAAAATAGATAATATGGGGCGCTTGGGTGGCTCAGTCAATTGTGTCTGCCTTCCGCTCAGGTCATGATCCCAGGATCCTGGGATCAGAGTCCGAAGTTGGGCTCCCTACTCAGCAGGGAATCTGCTTCTTCCTCTCTCTCTGTCCCTCCCCTCTGGTTGTGCTGTCTTCAAAATAAATGAATAAAATCTTTTAAAAATTATTAAAAAAAGACTAGATAAATGTATTTGAAACCAATATAAGTATACATTTTGAAAATGAGGAGTGGCAATAAATAAAACCAAATAAATACAATTTGAAAACATAGTGAATCAGGTGAGTCAGGTAAAACACATACATGCAGAGAGATTTAGACATTTGAAAAACATAGTTCCAATATAATATTCATTCAGAAAGACATGTAAGAATATGAAATTTAATATAGATACAGGCATCATGACTTTGTTCAAGGATAAAACATTGCATGTTTTTATTAGTATCTTATCTATTGATGGCCATCAGTTCCATATGCCAATAGCTACATTTCAACAAAAGCAGACCCTCTATATTTAACAGAGCATTGTGTCAAATATTCTAAAAGTTAACGAATTAACAAAAGTCTAAAATGGTTCTTTTCTTGAATTTTCTTGTCACAAGACTCACCGACCTAGATTAAAGAAGACTGTCTGTTCAAGTTTAAAATTAACTCTTGTACCTCCCAACTGTTCCCGGGTCAGTAATAGAACTTAAAAAGCCTCCTGGTCCCTATTCCCCAGTGCTCTTTCCATATGTTGTCAGAGAGGATAATGAAAAAAGAGCTTCTGGAAGGCTCTAGAGAACAGTGGACAAAGGAGTACAATCCGCTCCCTGGGAGTGACTGAGGACTTAATCAAGGAACATTACACACTCCCAAGATAGGAAGCCCTTTAAATATCTTCCCATGAAATTTAGGAATTTTTACAGACCTTTGTCAACTGTGTGTCTTCCATTCTTTCCCTGTCAAAAAAAGGCTTATTGGGATTTCCTATTCCTTTTCTACCCCTGCATATTGACTGTGTATGTTGTAAGGGTTCAGTTAAGCTTGCTTCCTATGTCATAAAACCATGCATCAAAAACAAAAACCAAAGCAAAACAAAAAACATGTATCAAGAGATCCCGTATTTGGACCAGTAGTAGAGACTACCACACATTTTTAGTGGTGATAAGACTGCTCACCATCATTCAGAGATCCTGGCCCTTGGGCTTGTCATAACTGGATTTTTGGCCTGTTTCCTGATTGGGAGGGAAGTGGGCATTTTACATGTGAAAAGAGAATGGGCAAAATGTTTAGTGCTCAACAGAGGAAACCGTGATTGGTCATTAAGGCTAATCATAAATATTCAATTTATTCTCCTTCCTGGCACAGAGGAGAAGTGAATTCTATACTTTATTCCCACTCTTATAGTTAAGTGTGGCCAAATGTCCTGTATTGACCAACAAAATGTAAAACAGGAGTCAGTGCCTTGCCATGTGCAAGCTCTCAGGGTTGGCAGACTTATTGCTGTATGCTTTTCCTCTCTGCCATCGCACGGCCGATGCTCCAGACTGTGGCTGTTCCGTCAGCCTGAGACCTGGAGTGAGGAATGAGGCAAAACAGAATCCAAGATGGCTTTTATGGCCCATGTTAGGAGGATGAAATAAACTTTGTTTTGCGAAGCCACTGAGATTTTAATAATGTTTGTTAATGCAGCATATCCTAACTTGTGCTAACTAGTTCAGTGATTATATAATTTTAAATAAAAATACAATGAAATAGTACCTAGATAGGGTTAAAAAGAAAATCATAGGCCCAAAATGACATGACTTCAGCCAGGTCAAGTCACCAAACTTAATACCTAACCTAGTTAATGTTTCAACTTATCCCACAAATGTAAGTCTTAACCTGTTATTCAGGAATTTTCTGATAAGCTTCAATGAGGTAATCTGCACATGGGTCCTCACCATTCCTCAAAGGAAGATAAAGAGAGGGGGTGCCACCTAATAAGACCCCCTGTCCTTCCACCTAAGGAAAGGTGACTTTTCTTTTTACTTTTTTTCTTCTTTTCTTTTCTTTTGCTTATAATGTCTTGACCCATCCTTCTTCCTATAAAAGCTTTCCCTGTTGTACAATTTCTCAGAGCTCTCCTCTGCTTGCTAGAAGGAATGCTGCCTGATTTATAAATCACTTGATAAAGCCAATTAGATCTTCAAACTTACTTGTGTGATTTTTTTCTTTAGCAATAGTAACATTTTTTTTTTTATAAAAGTAAGAAAAGATCAGAGAGGTGTCCAAGATAAACATATTAAAAGAAGAAAATGCAGATGGTTACTTTCTGTGAGAGACTATTCTAGGAGGGAGCTGACAGTATGGCATTTAGCTCAAGTTGCTTTGTGAAATTTTCACGGTCATCCAAAAATAACCACTTTAACCCTCGGTACAGCAGGTCATGTGCAAAGGGAACTTACTATAACTCACTGAGCTGGGAAGATGGGAAAGCAAAGCAAAACACCAGTTAAGCCTCAAAATAACAAGGTTTAATTTCTTGGACTTTTTCTGACTTAGTCGCTGTTCGTGGTTAAAAATTAGAACAAAGAAAAATGGATATTCTCTCTTTTCTCACTATCGGTCAGCAAAAACTTCTGGGAGACAGGCATGCATGTCCATAAATAATTATTACATGAAAAAGTAAATATGAAAGAATGGGTAATTGAATGAAATCTACATCAGTGGTTTGGGGAAAAGACACATGATTTGGGATATGTACAACTCATTCTTCAGTAGCCAAGTGAAGAATATAATAAAATACCTCTTTTTACACAGGCGTACACGGGTATATTTAGTTCTTTCGAAAGGCTATTGATTCCATCATTTATATATCCCATATCTGCCTCCATTCTCCAATTTCAGTGGCTTAATTTGGAACCTCATTATCTCTTGCTCAGGCGATGGCCATAGGCTGCTAATTGGACTGAAAATCTTCTCCATCTTCACCCTGCAATTCCTCTCCACACAGCCGTCTGAATGTAAAGCAGATTATGCTACTTTCCTACTAAAAGAAAATTTTAGGCTTCAGTTAGCACGGAATCAAATTCAACTCCTTAGCAAGTTAAAGGAACCCTCATCTTGGTCCACCGATATTCTCCAGTGAAGTGTTAACTCATTCTTGGCCAACAACCAAATTTCCTGAACTACTTACCTTTTTGCCTTTTCCTCAAAATGTTGTCTATGTGGCTGAACTCTTTCACTGGGCATGCTCTTCCTTTAGCAAAGACCTGTCCGTCGCCCAGAGATTGCTTTATACATAACACAACAAAACATCAGCTGACTACTACTATTTCTTAAGCAACTGCTATGTGCCGGGCACTGGGCTATCTAATTTACTCTACAGCAAGTATCACTGGGCAATTCAATGGTGAAAAAAACCTGAAGCCTCGAGATAAAAGAATCAACCAATGTTCACACAGCTAATAAACTTGGGAGCTGGACTAGACTGACTCCAAAGCCCAATCACTACTGTCACACCAAACTCAAATGTTACCTCCTGCCTCTATGTTGTTATTCCTGGCAACTTAAGGCAAATTACCCATATTTTTGTCCAAAATTCTCCCATAGTACATAATATATAGTAGTTACTTGTTACACTTCTCTCTCTCGTCAAGTAGACTATAAGCTCTTGAAAGTCAAGTAATGTATCTTCTTGAACTTTGAATTTTCTTTCTGGACATCACTGCTGAGCAGAGTGTTTAGGCAAGAGAACCCAACAAATATTTGGGAAAAGAAAAGTAGGGAAAGTATGAGAACAAAAGTCTGTTCACAGTGTTGAGAGAGAGACAGAGACACAGAGACACAGGGACACACAGAGAGAGAGATGGGGCAAAGAGGAAGGAATATGTACAATTTCAAAACAAAAATGGTACAGACTCTGTAATGCTGTATGGAAAAGATAATATTTTATGGAGATATTCCCTCCTCCCAAAGGAAGAAGACATACAGAGATTAGAAATGACAAGACAGGGAGTCATAGAGTTGATGAAAACTGAAATAATTGGCTCTTTTTAAAAAAATTGGTTTATTTTTATAAACACATCTCTGCATGTATCACAGCCTCCTTTGTGGCTGCCCCTGCAAAGAGGTAGTGGCAGTCAAGGTGGCAAGTAGGCTCAAAATGGGAATAAGTGGAAGAGAGGGCCAATGCAATGAGCCAAAAAGAATATAAAATTAAAATTAAGAATTAAGAGTGCCAACGACTTGAGAGGGGAAAGTAATAATATACTGATTTTGAGCAAAGATTATTTGAATCAAAGCATTAATCAAGAGACCAATTCAAAGAACTTTAGGATGACATTAGGAGCCTCTCTGATACTTCAGGAACATTGACCAAAGAATATGTTTATTACCGAGAAGACTTTTAAACATCTAGGAGTTAGGCTGAAGAGAACATTAATTGAAATTAATGGGCTAGATAACAGTACAACTAAATCCCCAGGCAAACCTGACTTTGAACACTGGGGCAGACGTGCCCTTACACAATTTGCAGCAAAACAATCTCAAGGCCAGCACCGAAGTCTGCATCATCTGCATATCCACACAACCTGGCTCGAGGAAATTAGCCAAATGTGACAGACACTGTTCAAATTGGGAGGCATCTAAAATCCAAATGTTTTCAACGCAGTTCGGTTTCACATAATCATAACTATAAAAGTAAATGAAGAGAAGCAGGAGAATACTCCTTTGTTTTGTGCACTCTGGCTTCAGGGGACTGTAGAATGCTCTGAGGAGACCAAGGAAAACACAGGGAGGATGAGAAAACCGATGAGAACAATTTCAGAAGCAGTAGGTCTGCTTGAAATGGAAATTGAGCTTTGCAGAATTCTAACCAGGGGGAAAGGGCATCAGAGGTTAGCCAAAGCTGGCTGAGGAGAGGTATCAGCAGAGTGTGTGAGTAGACACCCAAGTGCTCACACAGTAAACAAACATCCCAGACATTGGGAGGAAGCTTTTTTTTTAAGCCCAACGTGCACTTTCTCATCTGTTTTGCTACCGAAAGGAGTGAATCAAGGCCAAAAGCTTTCTTTTCCTAATGCAATGCCCAAGGCTTTGATTTAATACCAAAGGAACACCTGTCAGGCATCTTCTGAATTAATATGGTTTAATTCGGTTTATTATGCTTTAATATCAGATTGCAAATGCTCCATCAAAAAGTATTTACTGAGGAAGTGCAATGCACAAAGCAGAAGGTGCTCTCGGTAATAACCAAAGTTTGGACTGATTGTGGGTAATTTTAGAGAATGGACTGCCGTGGGTAGTTTTATCACCTTAGGGGGCGCATCAATGTTTATTTAGAAGAAGAAATATGAAAAAGTAAATTTCGTAAAGGGCTTTATCGTTTGCAACCTCCTGCAGGCTCATTAAAAAATACACAAGCTTATTTCTTAAAAGGAGTCTATACTCCCTGGCTTCCCTTCCTCATCTCCAGCTTATCCTTTCACAGAATGTACTTCGCACCTAGTTTGTAAAATTCAGCCATTTAGGAAATGTTAAATACATAGAAAAATAAACAGTCATATGCTCATGCACGAATCAGATTTAACAAGTACCCCCCTTTTCCATAGCTGTCATAGATTATTGTTTAAGAAAAGAAAATATCACAAAACACTTAAAAACCTCTCTATTCACTCTTCCCTCTTCCCATTCACTATATCCATTATTTTCAGCTGGTTAAATGAGATCATATGCCGGTGTTTATAAGTTTAATAAATAAATGTGTTGAATTTTTTTTTTCCTGACCTACTATACTATATCCTACAATTCCTTCTTAAAGTTTTAAGGTTTGTTTTTACTTTTAAGACCTTGTGATTGAGGGGCTCCTGGGTGGCTCAGTTGGTTAAAGCCTTTGCCTTCTGCTCAGGTCAAGATCCCAGGGTCCTGGGTTGGAGCCCAGCACTGGGCTCTCTGCTCGGCAGTGAGCCTGCTTCCCTTCCTCTCTCTCTGCCTGCCTCTCTGCCTACTTGTGATCTCTGTCTGTCCAATAAATAATAAATAAAATATTAAAAAAAAATAAAGACCTCGTGATTGCAACAGTGTGTGGTAGTTAAGATGTAGGACTCCCCGCATCCCAGAAAGAAAGCACCGCTCTGCATCAGCCACTAACTTGCTGTGTGACTCCCAGCAGATCCTGCCTCTTTTGGAGACTGGATTCGGTCATCTGTCAAATGCCCCCCCGCCCCTGACATGTAGAAAGGATTAAAGGAGCTAACACATATACGGCATTTATTAGACCGGCGCTGAGCATGGGTATGTGAAGAGCACTCAACACAGCTTAATGATTACTGCTACTGTTGTTGCCGCTGTTACTATTACCATGTGAAGTAGAAATTTAATTGATAACGAATGGGTACCTACTCCAACCATATTTATCATGCAGTCAACGATTTTTTCACCGTTGATTTCTAAGCCACCTCATAAACATGCTTCGGTACATGCACGTATCTGTCCCTGTCTCTTTGCTGTGCCGTTCTTCTTAGGGTCCATCCCCACATCTCTACCCTACTGCCCTAATTAGGAGCCTTGTAATGAATTTTGCATCTGGGATCGCTAGTCCATGCTCCTCTTCTCCCTCTTTTGTGTAGTTTTGGCACTTGGGGCCCTTTATTCTTGCATATTAGTTTTAGTATCCATTAATTTCTTTAAAAACAACAAAGAACTAAAAACAACGTGCAAGTGGGGGGTTACAATTACAGACATTTAGTGTTTCCGTTCATGAACGTGACTTCTAACCAACTATTTTGATCTTTTTAGAATATCTCTCAGTAAAGTTTTATAATTTTTCCATAAAGTATATTCTCTAATTTTCTGAAATATATTCCTATGTACTCTTGCTGTCGTCATGGATAAGATTTGTTCATATATATTTTCTTAAGTTTTATTGTCAGTATAAATACATTACTGTCGTATTCAGTAATGCTGATGCACTTCTGTTCATTCTAATTGTGCATTTTCTTTCTTTTCTGTGTAGATAACCATGCCACCTTTGAATGATGCTCATTTTGTTTCTTTCAAATTGCACATTTTGGGCATTTTCTTATCTTATTGGCCTGACTGAGACAGAGGGTATAATTCCGAAGGAAACTGCTGAGAGCAAGCATCATTATCTTATTCTTTACTTTAGAGGGAATGCTTTAAGGTTTAACTTTAAATACAATATTCAATTTTAGATGTTGATTGACAAGCCTCTTTTAGAAAGTTAATGCCACTTTTTATGCCTAGTTTGTTAAGAGATTTTTTAAAATCATGAATATTGAATTTTAATATATGTTATTTGCTTTTAAGATCATCACATCATATCTCCTTTAATTATTAATTTGTTAAAGTAGTGTATCATAGTAATTCATATTTCGACGAATTATTGGGATGCATCTTACGTGCTCACTGAAAAAGCGGCTGAATTCAGTAGAGTCTACTAATATTTTATTTAGAATTACTGCATCTATACTCCTCTGTAAAATTGCCTTACAGTTTTTCCTTTTGATACTTTCTTGGTTTAAATTTAGAACTGGGATTATATTAATTTGGAATATATTATTACATGTTAAGAATGCTTTCATTTACTTTCTAGATAGGCTTTTTTTTTTTTAGGAGGGGAGTAAAGAGAAAGAGGGATTGATTTTTTATCATTAATTGAATAACTTTAGTGGCATAATTACTAACTAGATCTCCATCTCTCTCTCTGTCTCTGTCTCTCTGTTTCTGTCTCTATCTCTCTATCTCTATTAAAGATTTGCCCATAATATTAATCTTTTCAAAGAAACGGCTTTGATTTTTGTTAATCCTCTTTAGCTTTTTTTGCTTTCATCTTTCTCCTCTTTATTAGTTATTTCTCCTTCTTTTCTTTATGTCCACTCTACTAGTCTTTCCACGATTCATAAATTGAACACATAGCTCACTATTTTTTTTTAAAATCTGTTTATTCTTAACTTGTGCATTTAAGGCTCCAGTCTTCTGTATCACTTTAATTGCAACTCAGGAGTTGTGATATGTGGATTTTCAGTTCTCTAGAGATTCTAAAATCATTCTGAATTCTCCTTTGACTTATGAAATACTTAAATATTAACATTTTAAAATTTTCAAACAAGTCATTTGGGTATTTGTGGAGATATTTTTGACATTTGTTTATTTGTTTTTAATGTGGCCTATACCATATCAAATTTTGGCACATCTTAAGACATGGTAGATTTTTACCAGTATTTTACTTGTTATTTAAAAAAATGAGTATCTTAATTGTTGGATACAAAGTTTAACATAACAATTTAAGTGAATATGTTATGTAATTTTTGATTTTTTTTTTTTTTTACTTTTTACCATTTTTCTTCATTGGTTTCTCACAGGTGACAAGATCTTCTGCTATAATTTTATTTTACTGGTTTTCTTGTTATTCTATTTTTTTGCTTTATGTATTTGAGATTATACTGTTCAAGTAGATGGATTTAATATTATTTTATTTTCCTGGGGAATTGTTTCTTTTGTAATCTTTATCATTATCTTTATCCCTAATATTCCTTCATACCTTTAAATTTAATTGGTTGACATTAATACTGGTATACAAATTAAAATCTTTATTTAGGTTAAGATTTGTTTAGGTTTACATTCGCTTTATCTATCTTTTCTGACTTTTTTTTAGTGTCTTTTCTGTATAATGCCTATAAATTGTATATAACTTAACTTCTAATTTCACCCAATTAGAGGGTCTTTCGTTTACCCCAATTAGAGGATCTAGAGTTGATGAGCATGCTTTATATTTGTTGGTATTGTGGATATGTTTGGAGTTATTTGCATAATCTTTTTGTGTGTTTTCCTGCCATTTCTTGATTCTTTTTTTTTCTCCTTTTCTTAATCATCCTTCTTTAGATGATTTAGAACATTTTTCTGCTTTTCTGCTTTCTACCCAACTAAAAGACATTTAATATATTTTGCCTAATGGAATGATATAATGTTAAAATGCAGACCTGAATTAACAGGTTTTTCTCATGAGCAATAAAGAACAATCAAATGGCTGTATCTTCCAGATTGTGTTTGTGTGGCATTTTAACAACTTCCTGTGTTATCCCTCCTCCCTAATTAGGCATTATTTTAATTATAATTATTAACTATGACAGTTTTTATTGAGATTTATTCCCATTGTTCTGATTTATTTCTTAACCATTCAATTTTGCTTCCTATTTCTTCCTTAGTTTCAGTTCCCATCTTTATGGGATACACTTTGTAACAGTTCTTTCAGCAAGTTATCTGGGGGGTTAAGTAAGTATCTGCGAATATATTTCTGTTTTACAGTTGGTCTTGAAGGAGAAATTTAACTGGGCATAGAAGTGTAAATTCACATTATATTCCTCAGCAACTTCAAGATATTATTCAATTATATCTACTCTTTCTATTTTTGTTGACCAAGCATCTATTTGACAATCTAATTGTTCATGTTTTGCAGGTAAAATATCTTTTCTATCTGGTTGCTTTGAAGTTATTATCTTTCTCCTTTTGTTTGCAGTTCCACTATGATGCATCCACTGAATGTTTGTTTCTACTTATCCAGCTCAGAAATTCATATGAATCTTTATAATGAAAACCCAGTTTCTTATCAGGTCTGAAACTTCTTAGCTATTTATCATGTAGTACATCTTTTCGACCAATTTTTCCCTTATTCTCTTCTTCTGGAGCTCTTCCTAGACAGATGTCAGTCATCTTCATTCCATTTGCCATGACGCTCACGCTACAGGTTCCATTCCTTTATTGCACTGGGTTATTGTTTCCTGTAGTTTTTACCACACTCTGATCTTTCAGCTCACTCATTCTTTATTCAGTTGTATTCAATGTGACGTCTAGCTAAATTTTTGAGTATTTAACTTCAGTGAATATATTTTTGTTTAAAAATTTTGTTTTCTTTCAAAAACATTTCTAAAATGTTACCTTTTATTGTAATTTTATTATATCTTTTAATTCTTCAGCCATTTTAAGCACATTTTATGATTTTTCTATCTTCTAGTCCTTGAGACCTTTTACTTCATATTTATTATTAACCAGATTCTCTCCCTCAAGATAGATTATTTTCTTGTATGGTTTGTAATTTGTGCGTATGCCTTTTTATTTTGCTGAGATATGTTTGTGTGTATGTGTATGTATGTGCCTGAATGTGCATAAACACCGGGGGGAAAAAAATCCAGGAAATGTTGTCTTTCTTTTTCCTTAAATCAGGTTCCCAGCATATTTTCACTTTGGGACCAATATTTATGCCAAGGTTTTTCTCCCCATTTGACTAAGTTTATGAAATGGGGGCTTCTGCTTCCCAATAAATATTTTTTCTCAACTTATAAATTTCCAGGAAGAAATAAAAATCTTTGTCTCTTCCTTGAGTTAATGGATGGATATATTTTAATTTTCCTTTTACTCAGTGAGCCACCATCATCAGTTGTGGACTTTATGCAGAAGTCTTAATTATATATGACTTTTCTAATGTGTCTGACATCATGAACCCCACTTCTTCTCAGGCACCATTGTCCTAGCCCTGGAAATTCAGTGCTTGCCTGGGCTACCCTGGCATCACTCAGGAACTTTCCTCTCACTTTACGATCTTCTTCATTTCTGGCATCTAGGAATTTTACCTTCTTTCTTTGTAGACCAAATATATATTAAAATATTTTTGTTTACAGATTACCAAACACTTCTATGTACCAGTGGCAAAAAAACATAGGCAAATATCTCAGTATGTCACGTTGTAAGAGCTGAAAGTCCAATTACTCTCCAAAAAACAGTTATTGCGAAATAAATTTATGTGCTGAAAAATCCTGTGTGTGTGTGACTTTTATTAGCAGCACCTAAAGCCTGTGGGTCTCTCTCCCCCTGATGACACTTTTCTCCTTCATTCACAAGAATTACAAACTGACTTTTGTGATAAGCATTTTCTTGCTTTTCATTATAGTTTTATACTTACATTAATTATGAAACAAAAGATTTTCCTTTGTTTGATTTTGAACTTTGTAGGACTGGAATGATTCTCTATTCATTCTTAGGTCCTGCTTCTTTTGCTCAAGAGTACATTTTTAACACACATCTATGTCAGGGGTTGACAAACTTTTCCTGTAAGGGGCCAAAGAGTAAATATTTTAGCCTTTCCAGGCTAGATACATTCTCCGACACATATTCCTTTTTGTTTGTCTGTTTTTAAGTCATAGAAATGTAAAACAACAACAACAGCATGCTTAGTTTGTGGGTCATGCAAAGGTATGTCAGAGTGGATTTGCTTGGCCCATGGGCTATAGTTTGTGGATCTTTGACCCATGTTTCTGCACACAATGATAGTTACTTGTTTATATCACTATACAGCAGGCTACACTTGTTCATTCTAATGTTGATGTGCATTTGAGGTTTTTTTTAAGTTTTTTGTCTGTATTATTATTATCCTGTCAGGAACATACCTGTAGCTATTTCCTGTTGTGTATGTGTGGATAGATACACATATATTCACATGACTTTTTCTCAAGCATGGAATTTCTTCGTGTGCATATATTCAACTTTTGAAAATATTGTCAAACATTATCTAGTGGTTATGCCAATTTATATTCCCACCAAATAATATAATATTTTCTACATTCTATATCTTTGCCAACATTAGTAGTAATGGGATGTTCAATTTTAGCCAGTTTGTTTGATAGACAGTAGTTTCTCATTATGGTTCTAATCAATGTTTTCTTGGTCATTAATGAGGTTGAATGCATTTGCAAATATTTATTGAGTATTTAGATTTCTATTGTTGTAAGCTACTTTGTTTTCCTTGTCATTTTCCAGATTGGGATATCTGATTTTTTCTTCCAGTTCTTTTTTTTTTTTTCTTCTTGTAGTAATTCTTTACATATTTTGGATTAAGTTTTTGAGCAGTTATATGGGTTATAGGTGTTTTCTTATACTTTTTGTCTTATATTTTCTGTCTATGAATGCTCTCTTTTGTTTAGCAAAAGTCCTTAATTTCCAAGTGGTTTAATTTATCAATCATTTTTTGAAGTCTCATTTAATAAATATTTCCTCACTTCTAGATCATAAATATGTTCTTTTGTATATATAAAATGCTTATATTTTGTCTTTTATATTTAGTTTGTTAAACCACATGGAGCTGATGTCTTGTTTATCATAGGTGGTAGAGTTCCAATTTATTTTGTCCACATGGAAACCTAATTATTCTAAAACCACACTTCAAAAAAGTGATAATTCTTTCATAAATTAAATAATCACATTTTCATGGCCCAGCACAAATGTCCTTTATTCTGTCTCACTGCACTACCCCAGTGCAAATAGAAAGCTTTTTAATTATTATAGTTTTATAATAAGACTTGAAATCTCATAGAGCAAATTCTTCTGAAGGGTTTCTTCTTTTTTAAGAGTACTTTCTCTGTGCTTGAAAATTGCATTTCCATGTTACTTTTACAATAAACTCATTATATTCTAAAATAGAACAACAATAACAACTACTGAGTTATTGATTGTGATTGCATTGAGTCCTTCAATCTTGGGTCTTCCAATACATCAGTAGGATCTATTCCTTCTCCTGTTTATAGTTTCTTCTTTAATGTCTCTCAAAAACACTGAATGCCTCATAATTTCTTCATAGGAGTCTGTCACACATTTCATTAGATTTTTTCTTAAGTACTTCTTATTATTTGATGTTCTATAAATAATAAAATGTAAATTTTATAACTTCCACTTACTAAATGTTCACTTTTTGCTATCCTATAGGAGTAAAATTGGTTGTGTTATGTTTGTTCAATATTCAGCTACTATTGAAAAACACTCATATCAGTTCTAACGATTTATCTATAGTTTTTAGTATGTATATGAAATCACATTATCTCTGTATAACGGCCATTTATTTTCTTTCATTATAATCCTTGTGCTTAATTTATCCTGTCTTCTTCTCCCAGGATAGTGTTGACTGGAGGCAGTGATAGCACACATGCAGTTTGCAGAAGGAAAGCTCTTATCATTTCACTATGAAGTAGGAGGGTGGTACGAGTTTTATGAAGGTTTCACAAAGGTTAATGAGTTTTTCTTCTGCTCCTAGGATGAGAGTTATATCATAAATGAATATTGGATTTTATCAAAATTTTTGATAAGTGTCTTAAGAAAATCTTAGAATTTTCTCTTTTAATCTGCATGTATTGTGAATCAGGTAAAAATTTGAGGATAAAAATGTAGAAGTCATTGGTAGAGAACTAATTCTGGAAGCTAGAGGATTTATAAGGTAATACATGGGAGAGTATAGAGATGCAGGAGAAAAAGTCAAGGACGAAGCCGTGGGTAAATTCAGGTCTTGTAAAGTATAAGCAATTGAAAAATAATATCAAGAAGGAATATTTAGTGAAGTAGAAGAAATACCAGAGAGTTGAACACAGCCCAATAAAATATCTATTGATTGACAACAGGGAGATCTTGAAATAACTTTTGCCATAAACATCTTCACAGAATGGAGAAGAGTTGCAGAGTAGACATAGGAAGTCAGACTGGAAAGAATCCAAATTAGACTCTGGAAGAAAAAAAAAAGTTTATGAGATCAGTGTTATCAGTAAAGCAGCTTCAAATCTAGACTACAATATTTTCAAAATCTCTTTAAAAGCACTAAACATCTCACCAGACAGTACAAACTTCCTGGAAAAGTTCTGCAGGAAATCTGGAATCCATAGATTTAAGCAGAATATGAGGTTGACCAAACCAATTTTCTCTGAGAGCATTTTGAGTATCATAATTAAGGGCAAAAATGCTGTCTGAGAATTATCCATTGGCTCAGTACTGTCTTCAGACCCAGACAAGTAAGATTCCAACCCTGAACTCCATGCTTGACCCTCCCTCATGCCACAAATCCAACAACAGCAAAGTTAAAATTATGAAGTTGGCTTGGGCACCTCTGTCATTTGGGAATCCCACACTCAGTGTTGGCCCAGCCCTACTTGTAACTGGTGACATCTGCTCTTTGACTAATCAGATTCAAGGAAGTATCTTCCACATCTCTTGTCTTATATATTTGAAATAAAAACCATTTTTCCTCACATTCTCCAAAGGTTTGGGAATTGTTCCACTGCTGACATAGAGGAGGCAGCTTTGAATTTCGTGGTAGGTTTGAGAGAAAGAAACACTTAGATACATTATTTCTTCTGTCAAGTCCTACCTCTTAGATAATATGAAAGCCATAGATCTTTATATTTTCCAGAAGTGTGTTGCACCCAATTTTGGTTTCCTTTTGGTTCCAATTTGGTTTGAGAGATATTTACAAACAAACATGGAATATGGTACTAATAAAAACTGTACATAGTGTCTGAGGAACAGTTGTTGTACTAAACAATTTGTATTGCTCTTAAATTTGTGTATATGTCAGAGTAGATGTAAAATGCATGAAAAGCAATGCCCGTTATTTACCCTTGCAGTGAAATCAATACTAAATGTTAAAAGTTCAAATAGCTTTACTTTTGCAAAGCTATATATGGCTGACTTATATTTGAAAGGAAACATTAAGTTATTACCTTTATTCAAGTTACATGCATTTCCTTGTAAAACTTAATATTTGAATATATGGTCTATGGCCTCCCTTTATACTTTTTGCCTGGGCCTTACAAACATTAGAGATAGGATTTCATGTGGGCTAAATCAATATGGCCTCATAGGTCATAGTTGGATAGGTTGGTTTTATTCTTTAAGTAATCAAAAACCTTAAGAGCATTTTAAAGCAGGATGATGTTAGCTAACTTAGAGTTTAAAAGGAATAGTTTTCATGTTATATGGAAAATTTACTGTGTGGGATAAGAGTAAATGCAAGACTAAACTAGGAGAGTGTTATGGTCATCTAAGTGGTGTATAACGACAGTTGAGACCATAGTCTCTGGCAAGCCTCAGGTTGCTGGAGGGGAGGGGAGTGGGAAGGTTGGGTGACTGGGTGATGGGCATTGGGAAGGGTACGTGCTTTGGTGACTGCTGTGAATTGTAGAAGACTAATGATTCACACACCTGTACCCCTGAAACAAGTAATACATTATATGTTAATAAATGTCAGTACTTACACTACGGGGGAAAAAAAAAGACCATAGTCTCTGGAGACAAACTTTTCACATTTGAAATTGTTCTTGGGTACAAGCTATCTCTATGACATTGTGAAATGATAACGCCTGTCTTTCTACTTCCATGTAAGTAAAATGAAGGTAAAAATAAGTTAGTTCGGTCATTTTTTGTAAAGATTAAGTAAGGGATGCAAAGCACTTGTCACTGTACCTAGAACTCAGTAAATGCTATGTTTATTATTACTATTACTGAATGGAGTAAGAGGGAAAAAAAAAGAGTAAAATTGAAGGCAATTTTAATCCTTTGAGTTCAACCAAAAGATGAATGGTGGCAGCATGTACTGAGCTAAGAAGCACTGGGATATGGGCTAGTTTTGGTAAACAGAATGGAATCCAGTATTCAGCTTTATTCTTACCGACAGGATTTGCAATGTCTGCTCAACATTAAGTGGATACTGGATGTTGAATAGGCAGTTGGATAAATCAGTCTTGTGAGAAGACACTTTATATAAACAGTGCAGTGGTTGAGAATACTTTAAGAAGTGAGTGTATATTTAAAAGACAAGAGGTTCCAGGAAAGAGCCTTAGGACACTACAACATTGAAGATTTGGGAAGAGGAGAGGATCCAGCCAGCGAATCAGAGCAGTGTGGTAGAAAGGGAACCAGAGCAGTCAGATGACAGGGAAGCCACATATAAAAAGGATCTTAAGAATGAGTAAGTAGTGGGGCGCCTGGGTGGCTCAGTGAGTTAAAGCCTTTGCCTTCGGCTCGGGTCATGATACCAGGGTCCCGGGATCAAGCCCTGCATCAGGCTCTCTGCTCAGCGGGGAGCCTGCTTTCTCCTTTCTCTCTGCCTGCCTCTCTGCCTACTTGTGATCTCTGTATGTCAAATAAATAAATAAAATGTTAAAAAAAAAAAAAAGAATGAGTAAGTAGATATTTGTGCAACAATGTCCTGAGAGGTCAGGGAGGAATGCGAATGTGAACTGACCATCAGATTTGCTATTGTGGAGGACCTGTTGACCTAATGACAATGGTTTCAAAGGAGTGATGAAGAGGTAAATGTATTGAATAAATGTAAGAAAGAAAGGAAGAGAGAAACTTCAGACTGAATATAAACATATTTTTGAGGTGGTATCTGCTGCGATTTTCCACCGTAGTTATACTCTTTTCCTGTTTAAAGTAAATAAGTAAGTTGTGGATAGTTTCTTTGATACTATGTAAATACTGCATTTCAAATCCAGCATTCAATTTATTCATTTATTTGTATCAGAATAAGACTCATGGTTTCCAATTTTTTAATTAGTTATAATCTGTGACTATAATTATTTATTTTGATGCCAGAATTGTTTCCTATTTGGCCAGTGGGACCTGTTTAAGCCTCCATGCCTCTCTTCATCCTGTTTGGTTTTGTCATCTCATGCCAGGCTCCCTCTTGCAGGGATCCCCTCCTTACTCTTTTTAGGATATGACACTTGTGTTTTTGCACACCTGAGACCATTGCCACAGATCCCCCCCTTCCCCTGCCTGGGCTCTGACACACTGCTCTGAGCCACGATGGCTCATAGTCTGAGCCCAGATACCTACCTTACTTGACTCCACCTAATGACTGGTGCACACAACTGTTCCAGAAGGGACGGAAATACTTTTATATAAAGTAAAAGAAAGGGAGTTGAGGAGGAAGAAACTGAAGGGAAAGAAAGAGGTAGGGAAGCAAGGGAAAGAAAAAGCAGGGAAGGAAGGCAAGGAAACAGGAAGGCATTGAGGAAAGGGCAGAGGAGGCACAAGAAGATCAGGAGTGAAAATAATTTCTTAGTTGGTCTTTCCATGTTCACTGATGGCCCCTTCCAATCCATTATCCATAGAGCAACTGTCATTTGCAAACTACGTAAGATCATGTCAGTATGTAACATGATCGGAAAGGCCTTGAATCCTTGTCTTCTGTGGACTTCTCCATCTCCAGGTCTTCTACTGTCCCCCTAATTTGCTGCAGTGCTATTATGCTTAAGTCGCTCAGAACTTCTTCCATGTTCTTACTCTGTTAAACCTTTTCCTTCTTTGAGGTCCTCAGCCTGTGCCTTCCTTTGCTCAGCAAATTTCCAGCTGTCCCTCTGATCTCAGCTTTACTGGAACTACACGAGCGATTCCATCTCCCACCTGCCAAACTATAAAACACCCCTCCCTGATGTTTTCTCTCACACTGCGTCCCACTCATTTTACTTAACACACTTAAATTATGTGTATTTATTCCTTAAATGCCACTCTCATTCATTAGGGATGAGGTCTACTTCGTCCATCTTCATATTTACAGTGCCTAATATATATTAGGTACTTTAGAAATACATGCAGCCAGATAAATGTCAAGATGAATGCGTGAATAAAGATAGTTGACTTCCAAACCAGACTGAGCCATTAAGCTACTGAGTATCTACCACTGCTTTCTGTCTTGGCATGCTTACTTTTGAATATGCCACTTTGATCTTTAATGATGATCTGGGGTCTGCTCATCAGAAATAATTCCATGTGTTCTCTCACTGTATGTTATCCTAGAGACAGCCCCCAGTGGGGCCTTTTGGATTATTTCCTAATTCTGAGACTCTGCTGATGACAAAGTATACATCACATCACAAAATGGGAAGATTTCCTTAGAGCAAGATCGCAATGATCTAAACTTTAGATCAGCAAGCCCAGTAGGATGTACCGTCATTACTACTACTGCTACTACCACTACAGATGATGATGATGATGATGATGATGATGATGATGATGATGATATTTTCATGTATTTAGCACTTCCTATATGTCAATCATTATACATACGATTTCATTCATTTACTTCAGCTATAAGTTAAACACTAGGGTGGATGGTATTGTTTTCAATTGTCCATATCTGAAAAATGAGTAAAATAATATGACCTTATTTACTTCCAGATGAAAAAAGCTGAACATCAGAGGAATGAGTTCCATGGTGAGATTCAAACCCAGAGTAATGACTCAAAACATCCTAACTCTTGACCTTAAGGCACATCCCAACATTTTGCCCCAGCTGCCTACATATTCACATATAATAAACATCCAAAAAATGCTAAAATAGGAAAAATAATAAGCCCTCTTTCATGATTTGCCACATCTGTTGCTAATAGAAGTCCCATCTAGAATTACTGGGCGGGACGGGGAGGGGGGGAGAAAAATAGTTTCTAAATGTTAACACTTTTTATTCTTCACCACCTTTCCCCTTCTCAGAGTCTGCAACTCTATTACCTTTCTACAGCAGCACCTCTTAAGACATTACCATTCTGTGCTCAATAAAAGGGAATCTTAACAGAAGGGTTCTTTGCCTATTTGAGACTCCTGAAACCCAACCTTGTTTTCCCTTTCTAAGTGCCTTCACTGATATCTGGGAATAAAAAGCACAAGTCCTCTCCAAACTCATGTCACAGTGCTAGGTGGCCCTTCCTGAAGTGAAAGGCACTCCATTATGAAGAGTCACCAGGCTGAGTCACCTGCTGATTAACACTTTCTAAAAGGAAGTGCCTGTAGACAGTGCCTTTATATGCAGAATCCGTTGGTGTTTGTTTTGGAGACGGCTTGCTCCAGAAACTTTGCAGAAAATATATCTTGGACAAAGAACTCCATAATGACCTGTTTCAGTTCCTGGTAGACTGAGTGCTGGACTTGGGGGCTGCGGTTTTTATTTTTATTTATTTTTTTTTTAATGTTGAAATCTGAGTGATGAAGTGACCAAATGATTCTGTCTTGGAGTTATTTCTCAGGAGTAGTACAATTTGATCCTTACCTTAGACACCGAGATTTGATAACTTTACAAAAATTTCATCATCCACACATTTGGGTTGTATTGTAATTTCTGGTTTCATCAAACACTGACAGAAGCTGGAAAATACTTTTTAAAGCCTGGACGTATTTTTTTTTTTTTTCAAGTACCATGGTATTGGTTTTGTAGGATGTCCATCTCCAATTAACATATTTCATATTCTGACATCCAGGTACTAAGGTAAGTACTAGTGTTTTATTCTACTTCATTCCATGAAAGACTTGAGTCAGCTTGCAGAATTGCAAGGGAACATTTCAATTGGAATAGAAGACTGAGCTTATGGGGAGAACTAGAAAATGGTCTCCTGGGTCATGGGGATGAGGAGTGTGTCTTGCCCCTCCCCCCCGAAAAAGCCTGAGTAGAAACAAGGCAGCAGACCTGAGGAAAACCACTCCCCAGGCTCTACTTGTGACAGGACAATGGGAACGTTTTACCTTTGTAACTCTTCCTCTCCATCCTGGTTTTGTGTCAAAAGCTACAGAGTTGACTTTGGTAGTCCATGTGGAAAGGCACCCCGTGTTTCCTGAGCCTCCCAGACCTGGGGCTGTAACGGGGTTGAGGCGGTGTTGGGAGACCCCATCCCAGTAGTGCTTTCTCTGTCAACTGGTTCAGGCCTGACATCCCAACAACTTCACTCATCCTTGCTGATTCACACACTTGTAAATTCAAAGTAGCTTAGTAAGTGCCTACAAGACTAATAATCACTATTTTCTAAACATCACTTTGTATGTGCTGAGTTCCTAAACTATGTTAGTTATATAGTACATGACATGATTACTCTTTGAGTATTATCATATGTAAGATTAGTTATCTTCTCCTCCTTATAGAGAAGAGTAAATTGGTATAGGGGTGCATGGTTGACTCAGTTGGTAAAACATGCAACTCTTGATTTTGGGGTTGTGAGTTCAAGCCCCACACTGGGTGTGGAGGTTACTTAAAAAACAAATAAACTGGTATTAAACAGGTAAAATGATTTCTTTCACTTTATACCACTATTAAGTGGTATAAGGAACCCAGTTTTAATGCTTAGGTCTATACTCCATTACTCTACACTGCCTGCTTGGATAACAATTAGTGACACAGAAACAAAAACAAAAACAAAAACAAAACAAAAAAAAGAAAACAAAAAACAAAACAAACAAACAAAAATAAAAAAAAAAAAAAAAAAACCAATAGTGACAGAGGCTTTGATGAATGTCCCCAAAAGTAGAAGTGAATCTACTGTCATATTCTCCATAGTTTTTAATAAAGAAGAAAAGATATGCATATGTAAAACTGCCCAAAAATGACAAATGGCAATAGATAAAATGTTTCAGAATTGAAAGCAGGTACTCTTTGTACACTTATGTTCATAGTAGCATTATTCTTGGTAGCTAAGTGTCCATGAATGGATGACTGGGTAAGGAAAATGTGGTATATACTTATAATGGAATATTATCCAGCCCTGAAAAGGAAGGGCATTTGGAGGCCCCTGGGTGGCTCATTAGATTAGGTGTCGGACTCTTGGCCTCGGCCTCAAGTCTGGATCTCAATGAGTTTGAGCCCACATTGGGCTTCATGCTGGGAGTGGAGCCTACTTAAAATAAATAAATAAATAAAAGAAGGTCACTTTGACACATGTTACAACATGGGTAAACCTTGACATGGTTCTATAAGTCACAAAAAAACAAACACTGTATGATTCTGCTTACATGACATATTTAGAGTAATTCACTTCCTAGAAACAGAAAGTAGAATGGTGGTTGCCAGTTCTGGGGGTTGGGGGGCAGATAGGGCATTATTGTTTAAGGGGTACAGAGTTTCAGTTTTATAAGTTCTGTGGAGGGATGGTGATTGTGGCAACAAAACAATGTGAATGTACTTAATGTCACTGACCTGTGTAAAGATGATTACAATAATAAATTTAATGTTGAGTGTATTTTATCACAATTTAAAAAAAAGTATTTGAGATCATGCAGCAAAGACAAAGATCTTGGTTGGTGAGTGGTCTGTGGGAGCTGTGGGGAAGGAAGCACAGGTCAAAAGAAACACTTTGAAGGGTGGGTTCTGTCTGTGCTTCTTCCCTGCCCGTAATGGCCTTGGTGCAAAACCATAGGACTAGAATAGCCAAATTCAGTCATTCTTTCCTTTTGTAGCAACCAGGGTGATTTTCCTGTAGTACAAACATGATCACCTCTCTTGTCTTTCTAAAATTATCATTGACTCCCTATTGGCTTCTACATAGAGTCTAAACTCCCTAATATAGTTCCAAGGCTTTTCGTGATCTGAACCCTGGGGACCTCTGGGCCCCCACGTCACGACTATCTTTTCCAGTCCTCACTCCCTGAGCTCCAGGCCCCACTGAGCTGCTTTCAGATCCTTGGATGTCTTTCTCTCCCAACACTTCCATAAGTCCTTGTTGAAACATTCTTCTCTCCTGTTTCCCCTCGCTATCTCTTTGTCAGTCTTCTGGACTGGTGTAGACATTACTCTCTCCAGGAAGCTCTTCCTGAGCATCCTTCTCAACCCAAGCCTGAATAATGTGCTCCAGCTGGCATTCTTATACTTTCCTTGTACTTTCTCATCTTAGCACAGACTACACTTCATTGAAACTTCCCTGGTTTTGGTCTACATACCTCCAAAGACTATAGGCTCAGTGAAAGCAAGGACATTATTGATCTTACTTACTGTCACATCTTTAATGCTTAGTGTAGTGTCTGACATTTAATAGGCAGTTATTGAATAATACTGGTTGAGTAAATAAATTCACTGTATAATAATGTTTAGTTTTATGCAAATACCTATACAAGCACTTTCTCTTTTTGTCCTCTTAAAATTTTGCCATCAAGATTGAGTAGATCCTATTGCTTTCAATTACACAGATGTGAAAATTGAGATCTAAAAATGTCAAGGCAACAACGTAGCACTGCACAAATAGAAAGTGAAGTGATCTCTTATTAAATCCTGTTTACACCACAATTCCTCATGTCTTGGTTTCTTACTTCATATAAAGAAGATTCCTCCTTTCTATGTATCTCTTAATTTGTTTCTCACCAGATGCAAATTTTCTAAAGATATATTCATTTATTTGAGGGGGTGGGCAGAGGGAGAGAGGAAGAATCTCCAGCAGCCTCCCCATTGAGTAAGGAATCTAACCTGGGGCTCTATCCCATGAATCGGAGATCATGACCTGAGCTGAAATCAAGGGTTGGACATTTAACCCACTGAGCCACCTGGGCACTATAGATGACAATTTTGAGTGTGTCTGCTGACTATAGCAAACACCATTGATGTGCTCTCTCTGTATTCAGTCTACCTCTGAGTAGATTATGGTGGTAGTACACAGTTTCCAGAATGTTGAGAACTTTTTACCTCAAGAGCCCACTTTTCTTTCCCTCTGCCTGAGAGTTTTCTTCAATACCACTCGGGCTTGCTCTCTGTATACCAGTGAAGCCTGGAAAGGTGTGCAGAGGCTTAATGCCCTTGGGAGGAATCCCCAGTGAATGCAGTTGGGGGTTTCTGGATCAATTTGCAGTCTCCACACTCTCTGGTGGAACAGTTCTGAGGGATGCTCTCTCCTTGTGGAATTTTACAGGGACTCCCTCGGGGTCAAGCTCCAGTTGCCTACAGAGCTTAGCTCACACACCCTCTAATGGTAATTTTCTCCCATCACGACTTGCTGTCATCACTTTCTCATTTGTGCTTCCAGAGGTCACTTCACAAATAAACTAATGGCACCCAAGTCTTTGTCTAGGGGACTTCTCTTGGGGAAAAAAAAAAAAAAACAATCCAAGATATTGATAAATACATAACAAATAAGAAGGCCAGGGGTAAAACACAGCATTAGCTGCACTGTTCAGTGTCCTTGAAAGGCACTCCCTTGCCTTATTCCTTACTTGCCTCCTCACCAAGTAACCTTTCAGTGGCTTTTTCATCTCTGAGAGACCATTCATTCTACTCTAGGGTGTACTTGTTTATCAAATGTCGGATTTGGACATGGCTGTTCTTCCAATGTGGTGTTCCTATAGCTGCACAGGTGCCCTAAGGGCACTGACCTATGGCAGGCAGACAGTTGGCACAGAGCAAGCAATTTTCAACCACTGTGCCAGTTCACTCTGTCCTCTGTTTATCAGAACTGGCTGGAATTACTGACTAGAATCCCTAAGGGGAGGACAGAAGTTGCAAACAACCATGGCTATCTGCACTCCATTAGCTGAGGCAGACAGAGCCAGCAGCACAACAGAGCATTAACTCCCAGACATACACATTTAGTTTTAGACAGTCCATGAAGAAGGGTGGAGATGATACAGAAGAAAACATACCCACGTAGCAAAATGCAAAGGAGCAGCTCACCAAATGCCCTTGGTCAACTATTGCACAACAGGTTTCTGAAACCAGTTTTCCCAGAGTTGCTGAAATGTTTGTTTGTGCAAGGGACATTTCTCTAAATTCCAAAGGTCAATTTAGCTGACTCATGTCAGCGCCACCTCAGTCACAAAATGTGCACTTCTGACTCGCGTCCTCTCTTCACCTCTCCTTGGGGAGAATGGTGGCTACCTGCTTAGCATGGCCTGGGTACCAACTTACTGTTTTCTTCACCCCAATTACCTTAACCTGATGAGTATGCCATCACACACTCTACCCTAACAGGAAGAAATCACAGGTGCAAGGAGGCAATTGTGTCTCGTAGGCAGTGGTTGACACTTGATCAAACTTTGGGCACCTAAGTAACTTTTGTCTTATTTATCATCATATGCCATTCCTAAGTAGTGTCTGGCACTTAGCAGATGCTCATTAAATAATTGTTGAATCCTTCAATACACGCATGAAGGGATTAATGAATATATGCATAATTCTTTCAATATGAAGGAGTGTGGTTTATGCTATGAATATATTTCCTGAATAATTAGCTCCATGCATAGTGGGTGCTCAATAAAAGCCAATTAATGGGTCCATAATGTGCCTGAAAGGGCTTTGCAGAGAATAAATCACTACGGAGGCCTGTGGATGTGCCCCCACCTGACTGTTGGTGGGTTTCAGGAAGTACTCACTGAGTGATTATAGTCTCACATAAGTGATTCTTTTGATAGCTTCACTGCTTAAACTGATAAGACATCATTTTAGTTGGGCTATTTTGGCATATGCCCTTTTCCCAAATCCCATTTCGTATTAGTCTTTTGAGGCATCTAGCCAGGTTTAGATAGTGGGGAAAGACCAGGGTTATAATTAGGTTCTAAACAAATCCCTTAATTGGTAAGAGTTTGTAGCATTAAGTATAGACAATTAGTCCCCAAGAGGAAGTACTAGCTATGTTATCTATAGTACACTCTGGGCATGTAATGCATTTTATAAAGCCAAACAGAGTAATAGGTATAATCATTCATGGTTATCTTTATCCATTTAAATTTGTTTCAGAGTGCTCTATCAAATACAGCTTCCTTTTTTCATTTTATAATGCTATTGTAGAACTGAGATATGTTATTTTTCTATTCCTATATAGCACTAAATATTTTCAGAAAGTTGTATAAATAGTACACCTTGAGCCAACATTTCTTACATTTAATAATAATAATAATAGTGATAACAATTGCTGTTTTTGAACATTTACTATGTCTTAGACTCTGTACTAAATGCTTTATCTGTTATCATCTGATTTATTCCATGAACTTTTAAATATATTTGATTTGGATAATTTTGAAGCATTTATTTTTTCTTTAGTTTATATATGAGGAAATGGATATTCCAAGAAGAAATTTGATCAGATATCATATCGCTGGTAAATAATAGTCTATTTGATTCAAAATTCTTTGCTCTTAACTATTTTACTAGCATGAATGCAGGACCACTTTACAGAAAGCCAAAATTAGGACCATCATTTTAAAAAATGGGACTTAGAATAGTAGCAACTATCATCAGATGCTGTGCTAAGCATATTATATAAGTTGTCTCATTTAATACTTAGGCCGTACACCTAATAAATCAAGTGTTACAACTCCTTTATATAGATGAGAAAATTTAAGTTGCTAAAAGTTGAGTGATTTTCTATAGGCATCCAACAACTGGGTAGTACAACTGTGACCTAAACCACCTCTGTCTGACCTTGAAATCTTATTAGCGTCTCCATAACACTACTGCGTCTAATAAGGTAAATATTACCAAAATATCTGTAATGAACACTTGTCATTTTTTGTCTGCACAACATTCATTTCCCCTTCTTACTGACATCTTGATTTTGCATCTTTTGTTGTTGGGGAAGGGGGCCAACCGTCTTCTTATTTATATAGAGTTATTGGGATGATGAATCCTTCTTTATAACTTTCACTACAGAAGATGAAGGGACCACGTTTTAAATTTTAACTTCTATCAATTCACATGGGTGAGATGCGGACAGGTGACTTGAATTAGGTTCTTTTTAGCAATCTTCTTGAAAATTTCAAACAATGTTTCCATTATATCTCATCAACTAGAATTTAGTTACATGGCTACACGTAGGTACAAAGAGGCTAGGAAGTATACTTTTTTCAAGTGAGATAGTTTGATACTCTAAATAAAATCAACTTTTTTTTTTAAGATTTTATTTATTTATCAGAAAGAGAGAGGAAGAGAGAGCGAGCACAGGCAGACAGAATGGCAGGCAGAGGCAGAGGGAGAAGCAGGCTCCCCGCCGAGCAAGGAGCCCGATGTGGGACTTGATCCCAAGACGCTGGGATCATGACCTGAGCTGAAGGCAGCTGCTTAACCAACTGAGCCACCCATGCGTCCGTAAAATCAACTTTTTATTTCATATAAATTATCACCCACAGTCTGTCACTGTAAAAGAGGATCTGAATAATCAGCTACAGACTTGTATCATACTAAGATCCTTTCCTGTCACCCCAGATTTGGTCAATATATTCACCAAAAAATGAGCCATTTTGGCAGGCACGGAAAATATTCATTGGAGCACCTACATCCCCTCATCAAGGCTGATGTGTAACTCACCACTGCTGAATATATCCAGGGGCCCTATATTTCTGAGCCTCCAGTTAAGCACAATTTGCTGATAAGAGCATCTTACATGATGATGCTAGATTGTTCATTTTAGGCCATCAAGAAGGAGGCAAGGATTTGATTTTACTGGCACAACCTTGTTCCCCCGACCCACATTTAAATTTTCTTTCCATGCCTGTCTTGGCTTTGCCAGCACTATAATCCATGAGCTTGTAGAAATATTCATACACCATTATGGTATCTCATACTTTCCTGATATCAAAGCTATTGCCTCATTGTGAAAGTAGTAAGACAATAATTCGATGGTAATGGTATTCATTGATCCTATTCTGTATCTCATCACCCTGAAGAAACTGTTGTACCATAGCTAAGAGACAGAAGCTTGCCACATTGTAATGCTGTCCTGGAGGAAGTAATTAGTATTATGAGGTAATACCTGATATATGATGGTGTTTTACCCACAGCCAGAATATATGGTTCTTAGTACTAAAAGACAGAAATGGATTTGGTGTTTCACAAGGCTACATATCTACTTGCTATCTACAACCACACTGCTTCCTTTTCTCAGGACTTGGAATTATGAGACTTTTTAAAAAAATTATTTAAATTCAATTTAGTTAACATAGAGTATTTCATGGATGGTATTCAGAGATTCATTGGTTATGTATAACATCTAGTAATCACTATATCAAGTAGCCTCCTTAATGCCCATAACCCAATTATGCCACCCCTCCACCTCCTGTCCAGGAACCCTCAGTGTGTTCCCTATATAGTAAAGTTTCCTATGGTTTGCCTCTCTCTCTGGTTTTTTTTTTTTTTTAATCTCTCTGTATTTTTAAATTTTTCTTGTTTTATTTTTCCTTCCCTTCTATGTTCATTTGTTTTGTTTCTTAAATTCCACATATGAGTGAAATCATATGGTATTTGTCTGAATGACTTATTTCCCTTAGCATAATACCCTCTATTTCCATCCACATTGTTGCAAATGATAAGTTCTCATTCTTTTTGATGGCTGAGTAATACTGTGGACATTGTTGCTATAAACATTGGGGTGCATGTTCCCCTTTGAATCACTATTTTTGAATTCTTTGGGTAAATACCTAGTAGTGCAATTGCTGGGTGGTAAGGTAGTTCTATTTTTAACCTTTTGAGGATATCCATACTGTTTTCTACAGTGGCTGCACCATTTTGCATTCTCACCAACAGTGTAAGAACTTTCATCTTTCTCTGCATCCTTGCCGACATCTGTTGCTTTCCTGAGTTGTTTATTTTAGCTATTCTGAGTGGTACAAGGTGGTTTTCTCATTGTGGTTTTGATTTGTGTTTCCCTGATACTGAGCATTTTTTGTTGTGTCTATTGTCCATTTGTATGCCTTCTTTTTTGACTAGAATATTTCTTTGTTGGGTGTTGAGTTTGAAAAGTTCTTTATAGATTTTGGATACTAGCTCTTTATCTGATAAGACATTTGCAGATATCTTCTTCTGTTTTGTAGGTTGATTTTAGTTTTGTTTACTGTTTTCTTTGCTGCACAAAAGCTTTTTATCTTGATGATGTCCCAATCGTTTATTTTTGGTTTGTTTCCTTTGCCTTTGAAGATCTGTCCAGTGTGTCTTCTTGTGGTTGACTTCAAGTTTTATAGCACTGTGGTCTGAAAATATTCATGGTATGATCTCAATCTTTTTGTACCAGTTGAGAACTAATTTGTTACCCAATATGTGATCTATTCTGGAAAATGTTGAATACGCACTCAAGAAGAATGTGTATTCTACTTTTTAGGATGAAATGCTCTAATATATCTGGTAAGTCCATCTGGTTCAGTGTCATTCAAAGCCTTGTTTCCTTGTTGATATTCTGCTTGGGTGATCTGTCCATTGCTGTGAGGTGTTAAAATCTCCTGTTATTTTTGTATTATCAATATGTTTCTTTAATTTTGTTATTAATTGGTTCATATATTTGGCTGCTTTCAAGTTAGGGGCATAAATATTCACAGTTGTTAGATCTTGCTGGATAGACCCTTTTATTACAATATAGTGTCCTTCTTCATCTCTTATTATAGTCTTTGGTCTAAAATCTAGTTGGTCTGATGTAAGGATGGCTACTCCAGCCTTCTTCTGATATCCATTAGCATGGTAAATTGTTCTCCTCACTTTCTATCAGGAAGTGTCTTTGAGTCCAAAATGAGTCTATTGTAAGGAATATATTGATGCATCTTGTTTAGTTTAGTCTTTTTTTCATTAGTAATTTTCATATTGATTGCATGATGAAAACAAATTTTGAATCCATTAGATAAATAAGTATATCATAAATACCAATTCAATCTGTCTATTTTTTTCTTTTTCAAAGTGACCACTCAGAAATTAGAATTACATTTGATGCTATCATTATATTTCTATCACCTTATCTAGAGATGTTTTCTGATTTCCTTTTATTTAATTCATTACAATGTGATCCTCATAGAAAATTAATAATATATTTCTTTAATTTAAAATTAGAAAAACTTCTTCACATATATCACATTTATTTTCATAGTCATTGTATAAGAATAATTATACCTATTTTTTAAATTACAAAAATAAACTTTGGTAAGGGGACTAAGTATTTGGATTTTTTTCATGGTCTTACAATTAGTATATAAAGAATAAGATGATCTAATTATTAATAATATGCTGCTTTAATACTTTAATAATCTTAAGAACAAGATTAACCTTTCTCTTAAATGTTTGGTGGGTAGGTGTCTATATAAAGTGTCTATCTTCTTTTTTTTCCCCCTTTTTATTATTTATTTATTTTCTATTTATTTATTTTCAGAAAAACAGTATTCATTATTTTTTCACCACACCCAGTGCTCCATGCAATCTGGGCCCTCTATAATACCCACCACCTGGTACCCCAACCTCCCACCCCCCACCACTTCAAACC
This sequence comes from Mustela putorius furo, assembly GCF_011764305.1. Classification (NCBI taxonomy): domain Eukaryota; kingdom Metazoa; phylum Chordata; class Mammalia; order Carnivora; family Mustelidae; genus Mustela; species Mustela putorius. Next base: position 3,063,345 of record NW_025422118.1, read on the forward strand.
CCTCAGATTGTTACTGGAAGAGATTATGCTGAGTGAAATAAGTCAAGCAGAGAGAGTCAATTATCATATGGTTTCACTTATTTGTGGAGCATAACACATATCATGGAGGACAAGGGGTGTTAGAGAGGAGAAGGGAGTTGGGGTAAATTGGAAGGGGAGGTGAATCACGAGAGACTAGATTTTTTTTTTTAATCAATTTTGATACCCTATGTCTTTTGATTGGAGCATTTATTCCATTTATATTCAGAGTAATTATTGAAAGGCATGTATTTAATGTCATTTCATTACCTGTAAAATTACTGTTTCTGTAGATTGTCTTTGCTCCATTCTGGTCTTTTTTTTTTTTTTTTTTTTTTTTAAGGTCTTATTTATTCATTTGACAGACAGAGATCACAAGTAGGCAGAGAAGCAGGCAAAGAGAGGAGGAAGCAGGCAGAGAGAGAGGAGGAAGGAGGCTCTCTGCTGAGCAGAGAACCTGATGTAGGGTTTGATCCCAGGACCCTGGGATCATGACCTGAGCAGAAGGCAAAAGCTTTAACCCACTGAGCCACCTAGGCGCCCTTCCATTCTAGTCTTTTTTACTTTTGGGCTCTCTCTCTGCTCAAAGGATCCTCTTAATTAATATTGCTTGCAGGGCTGGTTTAATGTTCACAAATCCCTTTAGTTTTGTCTGTCCTGGAAACTCTTTATCTCTCCTTCTATATGACTGCCTTTCTTGGCTGCACATTTTTCCCATTTAGCACACTGAATCTATCATACCAGTCTTTTCTGGTGTGCCAGGTTCCTTAAGCCAGGTTTATTGCCAACCATATGTGTCTACCCTTGTAGGTTAAGGATCCCTTTTCCTGAGCTGCTTTCAGGATTTTCTCTTTATCTTTGAATTTTGCAATCTTCACTATATATGTCAAGGTATTGACCTATGTTTCATGATTTTGAGGGGGTTTCTCTATGTCTCCTGGACTTTTTGGATAGGTTTTTTATAGAATAGGAAATCTAGAAGCCTAATTCAGCAGTGAAAGCTGGAAAGGCCAAAGTGATCCTCCTGTTCACTTCTGTTATCATCAGGAATCACATAGTCTAAACTTGGCCAAAGCATATTTTTTCTCTCTATTTTGAATTTTAATAGTTAGAGATTATTTATCCTAATACTGTCAAATTGACCAGCTTGACAGAGATCATACCTGGAGTTTTTGTTCCTTAGTTCCCTGGTGAGATATTTGTTGTTTTGTTTTTTGTTTTTTTTCCAAAAATCTGATTATAGGAATTTTAATCGTAGAAAAATTAAAGTACATAATTTCACTCTTCCCACAAACCCAGCTAAATAGGACAAAAATCCCCTGATACAGTACGTAAAAGAACATAGGACACTGAAAGGCAGAGTTAAGAAAGCATGCAGACTAGGGACCTCAGGACCCATGTAATACCATGATGATAAATTGACTAGGTTTTCTTTTTGTTTCCTATGTTCACGACTGGATATGAGAGGAGCCAGCAGCCCAGGAATGCTAGTCGGTGCCAGCATTAAAAAGCCAACAAAAGCCTGCTATCTTTACTGAGAGGATCAGGATAGGGGCAGCCTGCTGGACAGAAAACTTTTAGAAACTGGCTACTCTACTCCAGTCAAATGCTACAGAAAAACCATTGTCCCACCTCTACACCTACCAACAAAGACCAATAGAGAGTATATGCTGTAATGAAGCTCTCTAACCCCTTCACAAGTATATTGTCAGAAAAGGTACAGTACAGACCCAAGACATTCATCCTCACTAGGGAGTAATTAGCCTTCCTACCTACATGATGTCAGTGGAGACCATTTGGGGGCCTAGATTACCACCACCACCTGACAGTAATGAGGTGCCCTCCCTTTCTTCTCTTGCAGTGGTATCAGAGAACACTAATGGGGAATCCCCATCCAGTGACTTCACTGGGGAGCAAGGTCACATTGGGGAGCAATGATAAGGCATCCACTGCACCTCTCAACCAAGATAATATCAGCAGAGGTCTACTGCAGATACTGAATTCTCCTAGTCACAGTGAAGAACACCACCATTCCATTAGTGTTGATGGACACATAGGAGGAACTCAGACTTCCACACTATCCAGCAGTGATGAGAAGGTATCTCTCCTCTGTGATGAAATGATATCAGAGAAGTCTCACTGCACCAGAAAATGTAAGATCCAGAGTATCTTAATAAAATACATAAAGTATCCAAGTTTACTCACAAATCATCTGTCATACAAGGACCTGGAAAACTTCAATTTGAATGAAGAAAGATAATCAATAGACACAAGGAGATGACAGATATACTGACAAAGATTGTAGAGCTGGCATCATAAAAGAATGCTTCGGGGGGAGGAGTCAAGATGGCGGAGAAGTAGCAAGCTGAGACTGCTTCAGCTAGCCGGAGATCAGCTAGATAGCTTATCTAAAGATTGCAAACACCTGAAAATCCATCGGCAGATCGAAGAGAAGAAGAACAGCAATTCTGGAAACAGAAAATCAACCACTTTCTGAAAGGTAGGACCAGCGGAGAAGTGAATCCAAAGCGACGGGAAGATAGACCCCGGGGGGAGGGGCCGGCTCCCGGCAAGCGGCGGAGCAACCGCGCACAAAATCAGGACTTTTAAAAGTCTGTTCCGCTGAGGGACATCGCTCCAGAGGCTAAACCGGGGCGAAGCCCACGCGGGGTCAGCGTGGCCTCAGGTCCCGCAGGGTCACAGAAGGATCGGGGGTGTCTGAGTGTCGCAGAGCTTGCGGGTATTGGAACGGGAAAGCTGGCTACAGAGACAGAGCTGACAGTAAGCTCGCAGCTCCGTGTTACCTTGAACCGGTCGCAGGCTCGGTGAGCTCAGAGCGCGGCCGGAGGTCAGGCAGACGGGAGTAACTGGGCGCTGTTCTCTGAGGGCGCACTGAGGAGTGGGGCCCTGGGCTCTCGGCTCCTCCGGGCCGGAGACCAGGAGGCCGCCATTTGTATTCCCGTCCTCTGGAACTCTACGGAAAGCGCTCAGGGAACAAAAGCTCCTGAAAGCAAACCCGAGCGGATTACTCACCCCGGCCCCGGGTAAGGGCGGTGTAATTCCGTCTGGGGCAAAGACACTTGAGAATCACTACAACAGGCCCCTCCCCCAGAAGATCAACAAGAAATCCAGCCGAGACCAAGTTCACCTACCAAGGAGTGCGGTTTCAATACCAAGGAGAGCAGCAGAATTCCAGAGGAGGAGAAAGCCAAGCACGGAACTCATGGCTTTTTTCCTGTGATTTTTTTTAGTCTTGCAGTTAATTTAATTTTTTTTTCTTTTTTTTTTTTTTTTTTTCTCGCCTTCGGGTAAATTTTTTTTTTTTTTTTTAACTGTTACCTTTTTCTTTTTTTTAACGATTTTTTACTAGTTTATCTAATATATATATATATATTTTTTTTTTTTTACATTTTTCTTAGGTGTTGTTTTCTTTTTTTAAAATTCTTTTCTTTTTCTTTTCTTTTTTTTTTTTTTTTTTTTTTTTTTCTTTTTTCTCTCTTCCTTTTTGAACCTCTTTTTATCCCCTTTCTCCCCACTCACGATTTTGGATCTCTTCTAATTTGGTTAAAGCATATTTTCCTGGGGTTGTTGCCACCCTTTTAGTATTTTACTTGCCCCTTCATTTACTCTTATCTGGACAAAATGACAAGACGTAAAAATTCAACACAAAAAAAAGAACAAGAGGCAGTACCGAAGGCTAGGGACCTAATCAATACAGACATCGGTAATATGTCAGATCTAGAGTTCAGAATGACAATTCTCAAGGTTCTAGCCGGGCTCGAAAAAGGCATGGAAGATATTAGAGAAACCCTCTCGAGAGATATAAAAGCCCTTTCTGGAGAAATAAAAGAACTAAAATCTAACCAAGGTGAAATCAAAAAAGCTATTAATGAGGTGCAATCAAAAATGGAGGCTCTCACTGCTAGGATAAATGAGGCAGAAGAAAGAATTAGTGATATAGAAGACCAAATGACAGAGAATAAAGAAGCTGATCAAAAGAGGGACAAACAGCTACTGGACCACGAGGGGAGAATTCGAGAGATAAGTGACACCATAAGACGAAACAACATTAGAATAATTGGGATTCCAGAAGAAGAAGAAAGTGAGAGGGGAGCAGAAGGTATACTGGAGAGAATTATTGGGGAGAATTTCCCCAATATGGCAAAGGGAACGAGCATCAAAATTCAGGAGGTTCAGAGAATGCCCCTCAAAATCAATAAGAATAGGCCCACACCCCGTCACCTAATAGTAAAATTTACAAGTCTCGGTGACAAAGAGAAAATCCTGAAAGCAGCCCGGGAAAAGAAGTCTGTAACATACAATGGTAAAAATATTAGATTGGCAGCTGACTTATCCACAGAGACCTGGCAGGCCAGAAAGAGCTGGCATGATATTTTCAGAGCACTAAACGAGAAAAACATGCAGCCAAGAATACTATATCCAGCTAGGCTATCATTGAAAATAGAAGGAGAGATTAAAAGCTTCCAGGACAAACAACAACTGAAAGAATTTGCAAATACCAAACCAGCTCTACAGGAAATCTTGAAAGGGGTCATCTAAGCAAAGAGAGAGCCTACAAGTGGTAGATCAGAAAGGAACAGAGACCATATACAGTAACAGTCACATTACAGGCAATACAATGGCACTAAATTCATATCTCTCAATAGTTACCCTGAATGTGAATGGGCTAAATGCCCCTGTCAAAAGACACAGGGTATCAGAATGGATAAAAAAACAAAACCCATCTATATGTTGCCTCCAAGAAAACACATTTTAAGCCCCCGAAGACACCTCCAGATTTAAAGTGAGGGGGTGGAAAAGAATTTACCATGCTAATGGACATCAGAAGAAAGCAGGAGTGGCAATCCTTATATCAGATCAATTAGATTTTAAGCCAAAGACTATAATAAGAGATGAGGAAGGACACTATATCATACTCAAAGGGTCTGTCCAACAAGAAGATTTAACAATTTTAAATATCTATGCCCCCAATGTGGGAGCAGCCAACTATATAAACCAATTAATAACAAAATCAAAGAAACACATCAACAATAATACAATGATAGTAGGGGACTTTAACACTCCCCTCACTGAAATGGACAGGTCATCCAAGCAAAAGATCAGCAAGGATATAAAGGCCTTAAATGACACACTGGACCAGATGGACATCACAGATATATTCAGAATATTTCATCCCAAAGCAACAGAATACACATTCTTCTCTAGTGCACATGGAACATTCTCCAGAATAGATCACATCCTCGGTCCTAAATCAGGACTCAACCGGTATCAAAAGATTGGGATCATTCCCTGCATATTTTCAGACCACAATGCTCTAAAGCTAGAACTCAACCACAAAAGGAAGTTTGGAAAGAACCCAAATACATGGAGACTAAACAGTATCCTTCTAAAGAATGAATGGGTCAACCGGGAAATTAAAGAAGAATTGAAAAAAATCATGGAAACAAATGATAATGAAAACACAACGGTTCAAAATCTGTGGGACACAACAAAGGCAGTCCTGAGAGGAAAATATATAGCGGTACAAGCCTTTCTCAAGAAACAAGAAAGGTCTCAGGTACACAACCTAACCCTACACCTAAAGGAGCTGGAGAAAGAACAAGAAAGAAACCCTAAGCCCAGCAGGAGAAGAGAAATCATAAAGATCAGAGCAGAAATCAATGAAATAGAAACCAAAAAAACAATAGAACAAATCAACGAAACTAGGAGCTGGTTCTTTGAAAGAATTAATAAAATTGATAAACCCCTAGTCCGACTTATCAAAAAGAAAAGAGAAAGAACCCAAATAAATAAAATCATGAATGAAAGAGGAGAGATCACAACTAACACCAAAGAAATACAAACTATTATAAGAACATACTATGAGCAACTCTACGGCAATAAATTTGACAATCTGGAAGAAATGGATGCATTCCTAGAAACATATAAACTACCACAACTGAACCAGGAAGAAATAGAAAGCCTGAACAGACCCATAACCAGTAAGGAGATTGAAACAGTCATTAAAAATCTCCAAACAAACAAAAGCCCAGGGCCAGACGGCTTCCCGGGGGAATTCTACCAAACATTTAAAGAAGAACTAATTCCTATTCTCCTGAAACTGTTCCAAAAAATAGAAATGGAAGGAAAACTTCCAAACTCATTTTATGAGGCCAGCATCACCTTGATCCCAAAACCAGACAAGGATCCCACCAAAAAAGAGAGCTATAGACCGATATCCTTGATGAACACAGATGCGAAAATACTCAACAAAATACTAGCCAATAGGATTCAACAGTACATTAAAAAGATTATTCACCACGACCAAGTGGGATTTATTCCAGGGCTGCAAGGTTGGTTCAACATCCGCAAATCAGTCAATGTGATACAACACATCAATAAAATAAAGAACAAGAACCATATGATACTCTCAATAGATGCTGAAAAAGCATTTGACAAAGTACAACATCCCTTCCTGATCAAAACTCTTCAAAGTGTAGGGATAGAGGGCACATACCTCAATATCATCAAAGCCATCTATGAAAAACCCACCGCAAATATCATTCTCAATGGAGAAAAACTGAAAGCTTTTCCGCTAAGGTCAGGAACACGACAGGGATGTCCATTATCACCACTGCTATTCAACATCGTACTAGAGGTCCTAGCCTCAGCAATCAGACAACAAAAGGAAATTAAAGGCATCCAAATCGGCAAAGAAGAAGTCAAATTATCACTCTTCGCAGATGATATGATACTATATGTGGAAAACCCAAAAGACTGCACTCCAAAACTGCTAGAACTTATACAGGAATTCAGTAAAGTGTCAGGATATAAAATCAATGCACAGAAATCAGTTGCATTTCTCTACACCAACAGCAAGACAGAAGAAAGAGATATTAAGGAGTCAATCCCATTTACAATTGCATCCAAAACCATAAGATACCTAGGAATAAACCTAACCAAAGAGACACAGAATCTATACTCAGAAAACTATAAAGTACTCATGAAAGAAACTGAGGAAGACACAAAGAAGTGGAAAAATGTTCCATGCTCCTGGATTGGAAGAATAAATATTGTGAAAATGTCTATGCTACCTAAAGCAATCTACACATTTAATGCAATTCCTATCAAAGTACCATCCATCTTTTTCAAAGAAATGGAACAAATAATTCTAAAATTCATATGGAACCAGAAAAGACCTCGAATAGCCAAAGGGATATTGAAAAAGAAAGCCAACGTTGGTGGCATCACAACTCCGGACTTCAAGCTCTATTACAAAGCTGTCATCATCAAGACAGCATGGTACTGGCACAAAAACAGACACATAGATCAATGGAACAGAATAGAGAGCCCAGAAATAGACCCTCAAATCTATGGTCAACTAATCTTCGACAAAGCAGGAAAGAATGTCCAATGGAAAAAAGACAGCCTTTTCAATAAATGGTGCTGGGAAAATTGGACAGCCACATGCAGAAAAATGAAATTGGACCATTTCCTTACACCACACACAAAAATAGACTCAAAATGGATGAAGGACCTCAATGTACGTAAGGAATCCATCAAAATCCTTGAGGAGAACATGGGCAGCAACCTCTTCGACCTCTGCCGCAGCAACATCTTCCTAGGAACAACGCCAAAGGCAAGGGAAGCAAGGGCAAAAATGAACTATTGGGATTTCATCAAGATCAAAAGCTTTTGCACAGCAAAGGAAACAGTTAACAAAATCAAAAGACAACTGACAGAATGGGAGAAGATATTTGCAAACGACATATCAGATAAAGGACTAGTGTCCAGAATCTCTAAAGAACTTAGCAAACTCAACACCCAAAGAACAAATAATCCAATCAAGAAATGGGCAGAAGACATGAACAGACATTTCTGCAAAGAAGACATCCAGATGGCCAACAGACACATGAAAAAGTGCTCCATATCACTCGGCATCAGGGAAATACAAATCAAAACCACAATGAGATATCACCTCACACCAGTCAGAATGGCTAAAATCAACAAGTCAGGAAATGACAGATGCTGGCGAGGATGCGGAGAAAGGGGAACCCTCCTACACTGTTGGTGGGAATGCAAGCTGGTGCAGCCACTCTGGAAAACAGCATGGAGGTTCCTCAAAATGTTGAAAATAGAACTGCCCTATGACCCAGCAACTGCACTCCTGGGTATTTACCCTAAAGATACAAATGTAGTGATCCAAAGGGACACATGCACCTGAATGTTTATAGCAGCAATGTCCACAATAGCCAAACTATGGAAAGAACCTAGATGTCCATCAACAGATGAATGGATCAAGAAGATGTGGTATATATACACAATGGAATACTATGCAGCCATCAAAAGAAATGAAATCTTGCCATTTGCAACAACATGGATGGAACTAGAGCGTATCATGCTTAGCGAAATAAGTCAAGCAGAGAAAGACAACTATCATATGATCTCCCTGATATGAGGAAGTGGTGATGCAACATGGAGGCTTAAGTGGGTAGAAGAATAAATGAAACAAGATGGGATTGGGAGGGAGACAAACCATAAGTGACTCTTAATCTCACAAAACAAACTGAGGGTTGCCGGGGGGAGGGGGTTTGGGAGAAGGAGGTGGGATTATGGACATTGGGGAGGGTATGTGATTTGGTGAGTGCTGTGAAGTGTGTAAACCTGGTGATTCACAGACCTGTACCCCTGGGGATAAAAATATATGTTTATAAAAAATAAAAAATTAAAAAAAAAAAAAAAGAATGCTTCAACGAACAATTACAAATACAGCTGAAACAAATAGAGTATCAAGAAAGAAAGATAATACATAAAGAAGAACCAAATGGAAATTTTAGAAGTGAGAAAAAGAATAATCATATTTAAAAAACTTAATGAATTAGCTCAACGGTTGAATGGAGAGGAAAGAAGAATAAGGCAACTTAAAGTTAGAACATTAGAAATTATTCAGTCTAAAAAAACACATAAAAATACATACATACATACATACTATACATACATACTTACATACATACATGCATACATAAATAAAATTTTGACTGTCTATGGAACAATAAAAAAAAATTCAATGTTTGTCCTTTTAGAGTCCTAGAAGGGGAGGGAAGAAAGAGGCTGACACTGGAAAAGTACTTTAGAAAAAACTTGCCAAATTTATCAAAAGATACAGACTTATAGATTCAAGAACTCGAGCCAACACCAATAAGAACAGACCCACCAAAGTCAAACTTCTGAAAACTAAAGACAAAGAAAATTCATAAAAGCAGTAAAAACTAACACTTATTTATAGAAGAAAAACAACTTGAGAATCTTTAATATGAGGAAGGCCAGGGGAAAATAGCACACCATTTTCAAGTGTTCAGAAAAGAAAATATCAAGTCAGAATTCTATATCCAGTGAAAATGCTCTTCAGGAATAAAAGGGAAATGAAGACATTCTGAAATGAAAGAAAACTAAGAAGATTCACCAGCAAAGTACACTAAAAGAATAGTTAAAGGAAGTTTCTTAAGAAGAAGGGAGAGGATGCATATATTAAAAAATAAAAATCCTGGAACATCAGGAAGAAAAAGCAATAAATAGAGTAAAAATATATGTAAATGTAATAGGGTATTTTGAGTTGCACTTTAGAATTTTCTATGTTATATTTTATATTTTTAACAAAAATCATAACAATGATGTGGATCTGAAAGTATGTGAAGAAATACTAAAAAAAATCACATTGTACACGGAAAATGGAAAAGATCTATAAAGTACAGTGAAGTTTCTACACTTCACTTGAACTGATATAGTATTCATACCAGTAGACCTTATAGATTTATGCATTTATAATGTGGTATGTGTATATATAATATAAAGAAGCAAACACCAAAACTGCTATACAAGAAAAAAAAAAAACCCTGCTATAAAGAGAAATATAGTTAAAATACAGTAAATGAATAAAACTAAACTGTAAAAATGTTCTAATAACCTCCATAAAGATAAGAAAACAAACAACAACAAAATGACAGACATAAGCCCGACCATATCAATAAGTACATTAAATGTAAATATTCTAAATACACTAAAACCCAGAAATCAACAGAGTGGATTAAAAAACAAAATAAGGGGCACCTGAGTGGCTCAGTCGTTAAACGTCTGCCTTCTGTTTAGGTCATGATCCCAGGGTCCTGGGATCAAGCCCTACATTGGGCTCCCTGCTCCACAGGGAAGACTACTTCTTCCTTTTCCACTCCCCCTGCTTGTATTCCCTCTCTCGCTGTGTCTCTCTCTGTCAAATAAATAAATAAAATCTTTAAAAAATTATAATGAAGATGAATTAAAAAAAAAAACAAAATAAAATCTATCACTTAACCATATGCTCTCTATAATAAATTCACTTCAAAATGACAGTATAGATAGGCTCAAAATGAAAGAATGAAAAAGTATATAACATAGAAATACTAATTAATAAAAGCAGGAGTGGCTATATAAAATTAGATAAAGTAAACTTCAGGCAAAAATATTATTGAAGACAGTTAGGGACATTATATGATAAAAGGATCAATCCATTTAGAAGATATAGCAATTCTAGGTGTACACCAACAAAAGAGCTGCAAAATATGTGATGAAAATGTTGATAGAACTGATATGAAATATAAATATTAATTCACAATTAGAGTTGCAGACTTCAATACCCCTCTCTCAACAATTGATAGAACAACTAGACAGAAAATCAGCAAGCATATAGAAAAATTTGACAACACAACTGATGTGATTTAATTGATATTTATAGAACACTTCATCCAGCAATGGTAGAATAAACATTTTTTTCAAAACTCACAGGACATAGATCAAATATATATGAGGCTTGTTTCTTAGGAAACAAGCCTCAGAAAACTAGTAAAAAAACCAGAATCAAACTAGAGGAGAATCTCTAAAGACCTGGAAACAGATTTTCAAATAATCCATGAGTCAAAGAGGAAGTTTTAAGGGGAAAAATATATGCATATATTGAATTTATTGAAAATGAAAATACAACATATCAAGATGTGTGGGACAGAGTGAAAGCAGTGATTACAGGGATAATTCTTTGACTTAATACTTATATTAGTAAAGAAGAAAAGTTTGTGGGGCACCTGGATGGCCCAGTGGGTTAAAGCCTCTGCCTTCAGCTTGGGTCATGATCCCAGGGTCCTGGGATTGAGCCCTGCATCAGGCTCTCTACTCTGCAGGGAGCCTGCTTCCTCCTCTCCTCTCTGCCTGCCTCTCTGCCTCCTTGTGATCTCTTTCTGACAAATAAATAAATAAAATCTTTAAAAAAAAAAAAAGAAAAGAGAAGAGGAAAAGTCTAAATCAATAATCTAAGCTCCTGATATAAAGAGAGAAGATCAATATTTCTCAAAACAAACATAAGGAAGGAAATAATGAAGACCAGAATTCAATGAAATTGAAAGCAGAAAATAATAGAGAAATCTAATGGAATAAAAAGCTGATTCTTTGGAAAGATCAATAAAATTAAAAGAAATCTCTTGAAAGACTGGCAAATGGAAAAAGAGAGAAGACATAAGTTGTCAACGATAGAAATAAAGGCTACCACTACAGACCTTACTTGAAAATATCAATTGAGAATATTATGAAAACTCTACCATAGATCAGTATTTTTTTATGAATATAGATGTAAAAATCCTTAACCAAATAATAGCAGATTATTTGAGTTCATAATTCAGCCATAGGGAAAAGGGAGGCACCATAACTAAGTTGGTTTTATTCCAGGGATGCAAGACATTTCTGTATTTGAGACTGAGGCACTGCCTACTGTGCCAAGGAGGCACCTTGTTTCAGTATTTGAAAATCAAATGATGTAACCCACTGTTTTAACAGGTAAGGGGAAAAGAAAATGATTATAAAAATTGTTCCAAAAAAAAAAAAAGATTTATCAAAATTCAATATTTATCCATGGTTAAAACTCTCAGGAAGCTAGGAATAAAGCACTTCCTAAATTTTATGAAGAACATCTGCAAAAAGACCTATGGCCAACATACTTAATGGTGAAAGACTTAATGCTTTTCTCCCAAAATAAAAATTAAAGATGTCCTCTACCATTCAATGTCATACCAGAAGTTCTAGCCAGTATAGTAATAGGAAAGAGAAATAAATACAACAAGGATTGGAAGGAAGAACGAAAACTGTCTCTATCTGCAGATGACATGACTGTCTTTGTAGAAATCTCAGAGTCTACAAAGGAACACTTAGAACAAGGAAGTGAGTTTAGCAATTTCGGGATATGAGATCAACATAGGGAGATTAATTTTATTTGACTACATTAGCAATAAGATCATTGAAACTGAAATAAAAATACAATAACACTTATAATCACCTGATAATGTGAAATATTTAGGTATAAATCTAACAAAACATGTACAAGATCTGTATACTAAAAACTGCAAACCATGGTTGAAAGAAATCAAAGAAAACTAAGTAAATGGAATGATATACTATTTTCATTGGTTCAAGGACCCAACTTAGTAAAGATGTCAGTTGTCCTAAATTGATATATAGGTTTAAAGCAATTCCTATTAATATTCCCACAAGACTATTTTGCAGATATTGACAAGATTATTCTAAAATTTACATGGAAATGGAAAAGAACTAGAATTGCTTAAAAATTGAGGGGAGATGGAAGTATAAAGTGGGAAGAATAACTACCTCATTTTCAGAGTTATATATTATACAGCAATAGCAACCTAGAATGTGTAGTATTTGAGGAGCGATAAGCACATATGTCAACAGAAAATAACAGGGAATCCAGAAGTAACCACCACAGTGGAGCCAACTAACTTTTTATCCAAATATAAAAGCAATTCAATGGAGGACGGATAGTCCTTTTAATAAATGATGCTGGAATAATTATATATAAATAGACAAAAATAAAAAATAAAAAAAAAATACTTTGACCTAAACTTCACACCTCACACAAAAATTAACTCAAAATGGATCATAAATTTAAATATACAATGCAGGGCACCTGCGTGTCTCAGTGGGTTAAGCCTCTGCTTTTGGCTCAGGTCATGATCTCAGGGTCCTGGGATTGAGCCCTGCATCAGGCTCTCTGCTCTGCAGGGAGCCTGCTTCCCCCTCTCCCTCTGCCTGCCTCTCTGACTACTTGTGATCTCTCTTTCTGTCAAAAAATAAATAAAATCTATAGAAAAATATATATAAAATGCAGAAACACAGATCTGTTTGAAGAAACCATAAGAGAAAATCTCCACAACCTAAAGCTTGTTACTGAGTTTAGGAATGTGTAACACCAAAAACATAATCTGTAAAAGAAAAAAAAAGGACATAAATTGGACCTTATCAAAATTAAAATCTTTTATTCTATGAAATACATGGTAATGGTACAAAGAGACAAACTATAGACAGGGAGAAAATATTTTCAAACCACATGTCTGACAAAAGACTCATATCTAGAATATATAAAGGACTGTTTTGACTCAATAATAAAAAATAAACAATCCAACTGGAAAATGGGCACAGAACCAAAGAGATATTTCACTCAAAAGGATATAAGGCAGGCATATAAGCAAACTAAAAGCTGTTCAACATTGCTAGCCCTTAAGGAAACACAAATTAAGACCACAATGAGATGTCACTACAACTTTTCAGAATGGCTAAAATTAAAAATAATGACAATACCAAATCCTGGCAAGAATGCAGAGAAGCAGGATCTCTCATACATTGTTGGTGGAAATGTAAAATGATACAATCACTTTGGAAAATAGTTGGTAACTTCTCAAAAACAATAACAACAACAACAACAACATACATTTAACCTTAAGATTTAGCAATCACAGTCCTGGCCATTTTTCCTGGAGAATTGAAAATTGATGTTCACACAAAGACCAGTACAATGATTGTTTCTAGTAGGCTTATTTGTAATAGCCAAGAACAGGGAACAGGTCACATTCCCACAATAGGTAGAGGATTTAAAAAACTGTGCTCCCACAATATCATGGAAGACCACTCAGCAATCAAAAGAAATAAGCTATTGCTACATCAAGAACTTCGATGCATGCCAAGGGCATTGTGTTGAATGAAAAAAAAAAAAAAGTCAGTCTTAAGAAGTGGCAAGCTGTGAAATTCCATATATATAGCAGTTTGGGAAGGACAAAATTATAGATGTGAAGGACAGATATGTGGTTACTGGGGTTAGGAATGTGGTGGAGGAGACAATGATTTTATATCACCATAAAAAGGAATAAAAGGGGTCCCTTTGTGGAAATACTTCTGTACCATAATTACAAGTTGTAGTTACATGAATCTACACAGTTGTAACAATAACATAGAAACACACACACACCCCAATATCCAAACGTCAATTTTCTGTTTCAATACATAACACTATTAATTACCTAAGAGGTAACCATTGAAGAAAACTGGGTGAAGATTACACAGAACCATTCCACATTATCTATGCAACTTTTTGTCAATCTGTAACTATATTAAATAAAGTTTTGAAAATAATTTGTTATATAGCCTTTCTTGAGTTCCATGAATTCCTAATATCTTTTTAATAAACCCCTCTCTTGCTTAATGTGGTATGCCTTGCTTTCAACCAAATTACACTAACTGATATGTAACATTTACATAAATAATTCATCTCATCCTCAGAACATGAGTAAGAAAAAGACTTCTAGAAGATATGTAATAGAAAAAGGGATCAGAGATTAGAATTGTCCTTTTCTTCTCTTATGTCAAAATGAGATTATGTTAAAATTGACTTGTGTTGTCCTTTCTGCTGAACACAATCATGCATTTCACACACAAAACCTGACCCCCTAGTCCCTGCCCCAAGCATTCTGCCTTGGCTTAATCTATCAGGATGAGCAGAGCCATCCTTATATTTGGTAAAGGAGACACTATAATTCTATTAGATTTATTGGACTTAAATAATTTGTTGCAAGGGCAGGAAGTCACCTAGCTAAGTAACCACCAGGATCTCAAAAGGGGAACATTAATTTCTTTCATGTATAATGGTATGGGAAATCTTTTTTTTTAAGTCAATATTTGTAGTTACTCATGGACCTTCTTTGAAGTCTTACAGTGTTTCTCCTTCAGTGTGAGTCAAATATTCGAAATGTAGTTGTTTCTCTCTGTCGATCTGCTGCTTGACGTGAATTCCAAGAGGACAGGGTTAACACAGTAGAAAACATGGCTGGCTAGGTAGCAGGGACTATAGATGGAGCAGATTTCCTTATAAGGGAGAAGGAGCAGAGCAGGAAACACCACACATCTTACGTGCGGCCCTGCTTGAAGAATACTGGGAAAGCTCCTGACCTGTCCAGCTGCTTGAAATCAAACGTGTATTCCTTTTCACTTACAATGTCTCTGTTTTCAAAATGCGGAAGTAAGGGCTGCAGTCCTAGTGCGGACATATTCCCACACTTGGTGTATTTTCTTTTCAAGCACTACTTGATATTCTGAATAGGTGTCCAATATCAGCTGTGCAGGTTGGTAAGGTTGGTGTGTACTTTCAGGCCAAGGGGGAAGAGAAAACCAAGGGTAGGATGAAAAAGACGGGTGGGGTGTGGCATGCTTAAATGGGCTGACGTAGCTGGAAGTTCAGAGCCCAGACTAAAAGTTACCTAAAGCAAAAACAGAGGCAGAGGCACGGCCAGTATGAGAAACCCACTTAGCACCGGGGAGAATATAAAACCTCATCCAGGAATCTGTGAGCATGAAATTCTGCTGATGACTCTGAGGTCACATCTGGAGGAATTAAACAAGGAAGCCAGGTGCAGATTCCAGGACAGGTACACAGTGAGGACAAAGAGTTACAGACAGTACCTCATTGTGTCCAAGCTTTTTTTTTTTCTTTTTTTAAATATAATGTATTGACTTAGGAAACTGGAAAGTCCAAGGACAGTGCCAGTCACGTTCAGTTACAGTGGCTTGGGACACGTCTTTAAACTCTCTCCTGTCTCTCTCTCTCTTTCTCCCTGCCCCCATCCCCCACCTTCCTCACTCCCATCCCTGTTTTGACTCTACTTCCTGTTTCTGTTGGTTTTATGCTCAGACAGGGCTTTACCTACATTTTCATGAACTTCTCTCAGCACCCAGATGTCCGAAGTCAGAGAAGAGTCTGACTGACCCTGTTTGAGTCACAAACCAACCCCACTGGCCTGGGTACTTGAGTACCCCATTCACATGTGATCAAGTCACCCACCCACATCTGTGGGCAGGAGAACTGGAATTGGCCCCACTGGTAATAGATGAAATGGAAAACAGCCAACCTCACCTTGATCCTAAAGTACTCACAGGAGTGGGAAGTTGCTTTTGCAGGTAAAGTAGATCCAGACCTGTGGGAAATTAGAACTTGGGTATAAATACACTAGAACATTTGAGAAGATTACATAAAAGGAAACAGAAGGGAAGGAGATAAAAAAAAAAATTACTTCAGCAAAGAGAAGTAAAGGTGTGTATAGAAAGAGGCCACACATGGAGCACTTTTGACATAGAGATATGACATTAAGATAGTCACACAGAAGGTCAAAGCAGGAAAAATAAGATATCTGAATGTCCCTGTGACTGCACCAGGCTATCTCTGAACACGGCGGTTAATCTCAGTGTGTGCTTACACGGAGTAAGAAGTCTTCTGCCTCAGAAAGAAATGAAAAACAGCGTGTGATCATCACGCCTATGTTATCTATCTTCCTCAGCTCAGTAATGAAGGAAACTGAAATCCTGCACTCTGGAATAGTCTGCAGCTGCCCTTAAAACCATGAGTGAAACATCATGGGGATAGATAGACCAGGAACAGAGCTCATAGAGCAAGTCCTATTAAAATACGTAATACTCATGGAGTGATAGATGTTTTGGAGCGTTTTGCCTGGTATAAACACTGAATGTTAATGCACCATTTTCTGCCCAAGGATCTAAGTATGAGCCAAGGAGCAGAGTCATTCTGGTGTTTTACAAAGTACTGCATAACACTGGTAGTGTGAACCTTACCCTTCATCTGAGTTTTTGGATAGACTAGCAACTCTTTGAGGACATGTCTTAAGATCATTCTATATGTATATTATTTATATATTTCTCTTGCCTGGCATGTATAATGTAAAGTATGTTTCAAAAATTATCATTTATTTGATGGTCTAGAAATAAGTGCTCTGAAGATCAGGACTTTAAAGTGTGTCCTTGTTTTGAAAGCATACAATCCATTCCCTAATATTTTCATCCCTTTCTAAGATCACTAAATTGTTTTAGCTTTGTTATTTTATTGTGCTGTACATAAATGCTTATATGCTGACCATGATTTGGCCCCTTAACCATAAGAAGTGCCCCCATTAGTGGCCCCATCAGACAGTTCTTTGACAGTATCATTAAGAATTTGAGTCTAGGATCTTTTTTCTTATGCCTGGGGTAGCAAATCAAGCCTTTCTTTCCTCTTTGGACAGAGTAATCCCCGTCTATAGCTTTATGGCTTCATTTGGGTTTCAGAGATGAGCACTGACGAAGCACCAAAACAAAGTTGTTACGCTCTCTCCATCCAGGGAAGCCCCGTGGAACGCTGGAGAGGATATTTCAAGTCACACCTGTGGAGCTCCTCCCTCACTGCTGTCGTAGGCAGCGATCCCTGTGTCTGGATTAATCCCACAACTCGGAGGCCAGACTGCAAATGCACTTTGGATTGTTCCCTCTTTCACCATTGAGGCACCCAGGAGGTGACCACGCAGAGCGGGGAGGGAGGGGGAGATGCCGTATTAGTGGGTATTTCTGCTGAGAAGGAAAAGGGACATCTGCTTTCATTTTCCACTCTCTTCTCTCTGGGAGAGGACTTCTTGCTATCGCTGCTCCCGTGGCCCTTAGCTCTTAAATTAAAGACGTCTGAAGTAAATGGAACTGTTTATGAAGTATGAATTTAAGATTAGAGTTAAATGGCCTGACTCACTGGTGATTGAAGGGTGATTCACCGTAGGGGAAATCTCTGCCCAAAGCCATTAAATGTAGACTCGCCAATTAGGGCCATCACATTAGGATCCTGGATCTCTGGGGTACTGCTGCCAGAGTGACAGAAGCTCGGAGCTGCAACCCTGGGACAGGACTCCAAGTGACTGAATGCTGAGGCAAGAAAACCAAGTCCTCTGTGGAGAAACAGGAGAGGGACAAAGACGGGCTGACTGACATTCTCTTCCCACTGCCCCCAGGACGACATGCACCCCACGGTTTAAAATCGTTTCTCCTTTGACAACCCTGTCATGAAAGAGCAGTACAAAGCCACTGCATCTGGAGCTAAACAATCTGGGTTGGGTTCTAGTTCCACCACTTACCGTGCTCTTGAGCTTGGGGAGACACCTAACTCCTTCGAGCTGTATTTTCTTTACTAGCTGAAGCAGGGCCACGATAGATAGTAACCCCCCTGACCAGGCCATGGTAAAAATCAAATGGAATAATATCTGTGAAAGCACTTCAGAAATTATACACATATTTTTATTATTACTGTTATTACTATGATTGTATGCCTTGAATGTTTCTATCCGAGCGACGCCTGATGCTTATGCTCTAAATCTGTCAGCACTTAAAACTTCGGTCCATGTAAATTTTAAGATTTTTCTAGTATAAAAGTTGGTGAAGGAAGGACCTGCGAGGTAATTTGCCCCAGGCTGCAGAATCTACAGGGATAAGTAGACTCCTGTTTCCTGCTAAGGCAGTTTTTTCCCCTTTTACCAGAAGTTCTGTGTTTGCATTGTTGGCTCTACCACAAATAGGTTCTCAGCAAACACTCTGAGCTTACTCATTCCTTCACTCTTGAGAGGTTATCTACTAAATACTCCTACACTGGCATAAGACAAACAGCAGTGATTTCATGGAATTTATAGCTGCATGGAGGAAGCAGTTATAGAACAGGTGATTAGGACCACCCTATTAAACAAATCTGGAATGAGACTCAAGTTCAGGTTTCGGTCGCTGACAGGCTGCAGGTAGTGGGGGAGGGGTGGTTGTTCTGGGAAGGGGCCCTGGAGCTGATGCCTGAACCGAATCTTCAGGGGTACCTGGGAGTTGATCACGAAGAGACAGAAGGGGAAGGTGCTGAGCAACTCCGGGCTCGCCCTGTGTGGAACTGAATGACTTAGTTAGCGATCATAAATGCTGAGGAGTTACGATAACATGTTATTTCATTTATTTCAAATAGCAATAGTCACTCAGATGTATCGTGATACTGTTTGGGAGGAGCAGACGGCCACGCCGTAGGGAGGGCTTGTTCAGTGGAGCTGGTGGTGGTAGGGAGAAGACGGGTTTCTCTGGTGAATGTCGTTGTTCAACTATGATTAATCCGTCTATTATTTACCGCTCTATTTGTCATAAATGTTGCTTATATTTAATGCAAACAAGCAGAGTCCGGCCTAAATGCCAATGAACCAACTAGGGCTTAGAATAATTCCCAATTAAGATCACAGACTGAACTAATTCCTCAGAGACCATGCCTTGCAGCCAGCTTGCTTCATAATCCGAGAGACCGAGAGATTCAGTGAGACAAGGCCCTGTTCCTAAGATGGACAGACAGAAGAAATCCAATCATTTAGCTACACAAGGGTGTTCATTTGCATAAGAATCCTGATCTGTATTAAACACTTCCAGCTCTGAGGTAGGGTTAACCTTTCAGATGTAAACTGCTGTAAACTTATGGAATGCAACTCATTGAAACCATTTACTCCTGACCTTGAGAACAGGTAGAATTTCTTCCAACCTGAGAGCAACTGTTTACACAGGCAGGAATTCTTCTGTATTGGTGTAGATACCTGCAAGTTGAAGATCATGTCAGGATTTTTAGTGTCCGGTGCCTGGCCTCAGGTGAGGTGGGGTTGTCTATGTGCAGGGAGTTCATACTCTTTCCTGCCAACATCGCCTCTACCCCCTTTATTCTCCTTCTCCCTCCCTTGAAAATTTACTAGCTAAATTTACTAGCTATGTTTAATAACCTTACTTGAGGGTTTCATCCTATGGTATTTCAAATTCCTTGGGCAAGGTTAATACTTTTGCCTTCTTTATCCATCTCTTCTGCAAGAGTGAATTTGAGATTCTCTTCTGAAGAAAAGTTTTGAGAAACAGGAAGGCCCTGAGAAAATCTGACTAAGGAAGAAAGAATACAAATGGGTTTGGTTGCTCCCCTCAACATGCTTTCATTCCCTTCTTCCTTTTTTAACAGAACACTCTTTTTTTGCTAAGGTATGTGGTTGTTCTGCTTAAGGACTATGTTTGCCAGTCTCTACTGTAGTAGGAAGGCTGTGAGACTAAGACTTTCTTTTTCAATAGAAAAAGAAAAAAAAAAACCCATAGAATTATCCTTTTTTTCCTTTCTTTTTATGACCTATAGGGAAGATAGAAAGGATAGAGCTCCAGCAGCCATCATGAACCAAGAGGTGGAAGAAACGTCCTGAAGACATCAAGACACAGAGAGAGCAACTCGAATCATTTAGGACCCTATGGAGCCACCATTCTATCCCTAGATATTTTAAAACATGAGAGAACAACAAACTTATCCTTGAGGTATTTTTGATTACATAAAATACAATATTGTCCTGAGAGGGGAGATGTCACCAAGATATAGGCAGCACAGAGAGGCGAAGTTATAAGTGTGGAGGATAAACTTCCCATATTTTACAACTTAGCCAATCTCATCAGGTAGTCGGATACAGCATTCCTTCTCCCAGAAAATGAACTCCTTCTTGCCAATATGCTTAGGAGTCTTTAGCTCTGATCTTCGTTCTAGTTGTTTGTTTTTTAAACTTTCCCCATCTCCCCTTCTCCCACAACACTGACATGATTTTAGCTTGATTTTAAACTAAATATTTTATATTATTTAGAATTTAGAAGGAGTGTTGGAGAAGTTTTTGTATGATGAACATGACAGCCATCAAACAGTCTCAGAAAAATATTTCCCTTAAAAAAGATGAGAAAGCAATTTAATAGAAATTTCTCAATTTTTCCAAAGGCTTTCCTCTGGGGCTCTTAGATCATAAATTTCTCCTTTCAGGTGAAGCCTGAGAGGACAGAAATAAATGGAACTCTTCTAGGACTCTGTCTTGGGTTTATGAAAGCAGGCTTTCTGCCACACAGTTCAACAGTGTGTCTAATAGTCTCTGGCAGTTAATAATAATAATGGTAATAGAAGCAAGTAGTTAGATCATGTTCACTCTACACAGATGCTGGTGTAAGTGCATGTAATAACTTTACATGTAATAACTCATGTAATTATCGTACCCTGTAAGTGTGGTTATTACCCCAAAATGGACACATGAAGATGTTACAATTATATTCAATGGAGGAACTAAGATTTGTACCCAGGCAGGTGCCATAGAAAGGAAGGCTGTTATGGGTAGATTTGTGTGGGCTTCTTACTCTGCATGGAGATCCCTAAACTCAAATTTATGATTATTATGTGGCTACAGGGGATTGAGTGCTACATAGAGTAGATTTGTTGTTTTCATTAGTTTCATATGAGAATTTCAAGTTCTCTGCTCAGTGGTATTATTGGTCATTGGAAGTTAATGGACTAGGAAGATGATAAATAAGAGCGTTCTGAGTTTGTTTTCTTTTATGCCTCTTGTTTTTTGAAAGCGAATTGGGCTTGGTAACTGGGAGCAGATCAGCTAGAGGCCACATTGCCTGTGCTCTCTGGTGCCTCAGGCCATCTGCATTTCCCTCTCCAGAGTTTGCATATCACTCCTGTGCCTGCCCTAATAGGACATCTTTAAGTGAACCGCCCACTTGCAGGTGCAGATTCCGTCAAGGAGCTATTATGATAGGAGGTGCTCCCCCCAGGCACACATGGCTAAATGCCATGGAGTTGGGATGGGTGTGAGGGGGCCATGAGGAGAGAAATATTTAATGAATTACCATAGTTTTCTTTTCTTATAGACAAAACCCCGACTAACCTTTTTCTAAGCCTAAGGCAGTTATTTGGCTTTTCCTGTTTCCTGTGTTTATGTGATCTTTCTCTTCAGTGTTCAGTCCTATTACTAATCTTCTCTTCACAATTTGGCAGCATTTAAGCTGCCCTGACAGTAAAGGTTCTCAGGTAACACTAGTCACCGAGGTAAGACAAAGAATTCCTCTCCAGCTTTAAAAGAAAGAAAGGAAAAAAAGATTTAATGTTTTTCTTTTTAATAAAGAAAAATATAAAAAATATAAAAAGAGAAATGCAATCCACAGTTCTAGCACCCAGAATATCCCTATTAAAATTTATAAAGGAATAGAATATCATTTGATTTTGGACCCAGACATCTATCTGGATTGATTTAGCGTAGTTCTGTCTGGAGGCAGGGTTCTGGGTGATAACCTTTCCAGATTACTGGACCGAGTCCTGCTGTGGAGAAAGAGATATTTAAAAAAAAAAAAAAAAAAAGGACAAACCTTTGGCTTATATCAGCTGAGAATCCATACCTTGCTTGGAGCTTTGGGTCTGAGCATTGCAGGTCAAGATTGCCCTCTGGTGGTCTCAGGCCAGACATACAAGCAAAGTTTAAAAATTTCACAAGCTTCATCCTGCACCAGGCAATCCTCATCCCTAATGCTTGCTAGGGGCAAACGGACATCCACGTACCATTTCTGCTCTACACATATGTAAAAGTCATAAATCAGGCCAGCAAAGAAATAAAAGGTGTTGGGGAGGGTATGTGCTTTGGTGAGTGCTGTGAAGTGTGTAAACCTGGCGATTCAGAGACCTGTATCCCTGGGGATAAAAATACATGTCTATAAAAAAATAAAAAATAAAAAAAAATTAAAAAAAAAGAAATAAAAGGTGTTCTATTATTCTACCTATTCTACCTATTCTATTCTTTTTAAATTTATTTTTTATATTTTCAAATTTTTGTTTAAATTCTAGTTACTTAATAGTGTATAATATTGGTTTCAGGGGTAAAATTTAGTGATATCATACCTGGTGGTCAACACAGCAAGTATCCTCCTAAATACCCACCACCCATTTAGCCCATCCTCCTGTGCACCTCCCTCCAACAACCCTTAGTTTATTGTCTCTTATGAAGAGTCTCTTATGGTTTGTTTCCCTTTTTCTTTTTTTTCCCTTTCCTTATGTTCATCTGTTTCATTTCTTAAATTCCACACATGAGTGAAATCATATGGTATTTGACTTTCTCTTGACCGATTTCTCTCGGCATAACACAGCAGACTGTGTTATGTTGTTGTACGTATGTATGCGTATGTATGTCCATCCATGTTGTTGCATATGGCAAGATTTCATATTTTTGATGGCCAAGTAGTATTCCATTGTACATATGCACCCGCATCTTCTTTATCCATTCATCGCAGGGATGGGCATTTGAGCTCTTTCCATAATTTGGTTATTGTTGATAATGCTGCTATAAATGTCCTGGTACATGCTCTCCTTTGAATCAGTATTTTTGTATCTTTCGTGTAAATACCTAGTAGTGCAATTGCTGGGTCATAGGATGGTTATATCTTTAACTGAAAAACATGCTTTCAAAATAACCTGGAAGCCCATTCTGGTAAAAGTCTCTCAGTCCTTAGAATTTTGTATCAAACATGGAGACATGAGGACAGTCTCAGATCTAGCCTCACTCCAGACTGGCTCTACTGTAATTTCTAGGGACCACTCCATCATGCCTGTAGACACCCCAGCCTCCTGCCTGAGCCCCACCAACACACCTGCAAAGAGCCCTGACTTCCCTGTGAGGTACATGATTACCAATGGCACGGTGAGGAGCAAACCCAGAAGACAAGACTGTGCAGGTTCCAGAAGAATTCTTGAGGCCATTTGTGCATTCTGGAGCTCCAGGCCCCCAAAGCATGATCTGGAAAATGGTGGTTATGGAGGTGGCGTGGACTCTTAGAGGGCAGGCCTGGTGACCACACTGGGTTACCTGAATCTGACTTGCTTTTAGCACTGGAAGTCCCATGTCCTGTGAAGCCCTTCACTGGGATGTTAAAAGCCTCACTTTTCAATCTTGTGTCAGAAGATTAAGAGTGAAAAATCCATATGATGGCAACCCTGTTTCAGTGTGAAATAAATATGGTGCAAATCATCTGTCTTCCATTGTCCTTGAGGGTGGGCTGTCTCCTGATCATTTCTGTTGGCAAAGACAGTTTGTGGTCCACAAAGATGGATGGCCCCTGATGCTCCCTCTAAATGATGTGACCAAAGTCCGCATCCGAAGGAGGTCCTCATTCTGAGTAGGAACAGGAGGCAGCAGCTCTGCCTGTGGATTAACTCTTGTGTTTTGTATTGAGATAGTATGAGTGTGATTTTTCACATTGTGAGTATTATCATGTTTCCAGAACTCTTTTGAAAAGTTTAGATAATGAAAATGAAAGCAATTACAAAGTATCTGTTTAGTCTTACTAATTACTATTTACTGCCACTGTTAACTAGCCATTTTTGTTTAAATAATAGCATTTATGCAAAAGAGAAGTAAATAATGACGAACGTGGTAATATAATTTCAAATGGATGCTTTTCATCTTTTAGTGACACATTAATAACACTTATGTCCATTTTTATATTTTATTATCAATTATTGTCATTATCATTATTTTGTCTACCATGGCTGTGCCCTTGACTGGTTCTTTAAGAAGCTGATCATCCTTAAGGCAAGTTCTACTTGCCCCAGGACTCCTTGTCTTGTGAAGAAAGATATGACCTATGACAGGTCAGAGTGGGGTGTAAGCCCCACTACAAATGGCTCCTAATGTACAGGGACGCCAAATTGATTGATACTTTTAAAAAAAACAACACTATTTGTGGATAATTAAAGGTAAATACCATAATTGAGTATGGTTTGAATTCTATACAGCTGCCATAGAACCATGTGGACGAATAGATTTGTGAGTTTACGAAGGAAATTACTTTGCAAAAAAAAAAAAAATCATTTATTTTTGATGATGCTTACATTCAAGAACTCGTTTTTTAATGTTACTGGGAAGCAGATGCTAAACTGCAAAATTAACTAGCGATTGCATTTCAGAAAGCAATGATATCCGACTTCTTTATTAACTTTACCGCTACGTGAAGAAAGAGAAGAGCCTTTCTTCCATTAGCAAAGCAAATAGTACATCTGTGCATAAGAAAATGCAAGACAGAATTTGGTGGGCGAAAATCGTTGTTGTGGAAGGAATAATTGGCCTGTAGGTACTGCAAGTTTTATATCCCAGATCTTAAATCAGATAGGATGTCACAGGTTTCGAGCATTTCTTACCCTTGGTGTTTAGTTTTATTTTGATTCTAAGCCTATATAGATTGCATTAGGACAACAAAAAGCAAATTTCAGACTAACAATGAGGGAGGAGAAACTCAGTCTCTGAGCCTCAAGTTTTGGCTTGACGCTCTGTAAGCTGAGAATTTGGGGGATCCCTTTCACCTGCGTACAACCTAGGAATGAGGAAAGTGTAGGGCCCGTGTGCCCCACATAATGAACGTTGAATATTACCCATGCCATCTGACATTCCTTTATGGTTTTTGTTTGTTTCCTTTTGGAATCATCCCTGAGTCTTTACTAAAGTCTTCTAAAAATTACTAAACTAATCCTAGCTGTACGTGAGCACAGTATGAAGTCCCAAGCATGACTAGATCAAGGGGCAGCATAGGTGAAGGTGACCCTTATATACGAGGTTTAATACTTTAAGGCCTGTTCCCTTTCCGAGGTGAACATTAGCCCTATAGTATCAACCTCGAAGCAGCAGGTTATTATTTTTATTAACAGAGACAATGGTTTCATTCTACATGGATCACCCAGCAGGGGAGCTTTAGTTGGCAACATGGTCAGATTCTTCTGGGAAGTATTCTGTGCTTTTCTCTTGGGGTTTCACTCCAATGCACTGTTATATCCCTTCCCAGCATCTCTTAGGGCAGAGCTAAACTCCACACCATTTTTTGACCTCCTCTCCATCATTACAAAGGATGATTCTTCTCTAACAGAGATATGGGGAGCATGTGTGTCAGATACCATAACTGTATCCTAATTCAGGTTCTTCTCAAGAAGACTTGTAATGACGGATTCTATGTCACCTTGGCTGGGCCATGGTGCCCAGATAGTTGGTCAAACATGATTCCGGATGTTTTTATGAGGGTGTTTTGTTTGGATGAGATGAACATGTAAATGAAAAGGCAGTTAGCCTTTCAACTTGGTGCTTCCCAGGTCTCTAGTCTGCTGGTCTACCCTGTAGATTTTGGAATTTCTGGCCTCTATAATCACATAAGCCAATTTCTTAAAATTGGTATCTATCATCTATCTATCTATCTATCATCTATCATGTATATAGTATACTATAGCACATGTATAGTACATATTATATATGTATCGTCAGGGTGGGGATTAAGGGCCTAGGGGATGTGGAAAGTAGTCAGATGTTTTTCCAACTGGCATGACAGGACTTTGAGGGCTGAGTAATCTGAAAGGCCTCGTGGAAAGGATGAGACAACCTACAAGCTCCATTTGACCAGCATCCATCCTGGGGGGATGGGGTTCTGCTCAGCAGGTGCTAACTTGGGCAGAGGCTGCCCCCAGTCATCAGAGATCACTCCTTGAGGCCATGATACTAGATTGGCCCTCTGGAATGTAAATACTATCCCAGACACATGTATGTATGCAGGAGGATACACCCTCCTACATACACATGTATCCTCCTACACATAGTAGGAGACAAGACTAAGTTACTGAAGTTTATCCTAAATTGGCAAGACTTAAGTGTTCTAGCTTTCTACTGTTGGATGAAATGAGATCTTGAGACAGAAAATGAATCAATAAAAAGTTACATCTGTTTGTACACTAAACATGTGGATTTAATATTTATTCCCATTTTGATCATGGACTTCTAACGGGTCAATTTATTCATTTTACAAACACAGACTTTCAGTGTAAGAAGAAAGAATCATTCTCCTAAAAATAAAGAAGGAAAACTAGAATAGAATTTGCAAATTGATGAACCACATGGAAGAGCCTCATCCGTTCCCACATCATTAACTATTCATTGTTATACTGCTGACTTCCAAGATGCATGTGAGCCTGCTCTTTCCTCCACGTCACCACTGGAGCCTGTCCAACCTCCTGCCACAAACTCAGCACACACACGGAGAAGAAGGCTGGATTGGGGCCACCAAAAAATCTCTGCTCAGCAGGAACATAATAAGTTGTTAACTGAATGAATGAATGCATGAATATTTAACTTGCTTTCTAAAGAAATCGATAAGGGGATCTGTCTACAGGCAGATTTTATTTGGTTTATGAAATTTAGACTGATTTTTCTATCACTTTGCAAACAGGACAGGGGTACGCATGCTCCTCCGTGGATGAGAAAGTGTCCAGAGCTTTTCACTATTAACCGGTAATCAGGTAGGGAAAGGAAATTTTCTGGCCATGAAAATTCTTCTCTGTGAAGACTAACAGCTCTCAACAAAGGAGGAGATGGTGTTCTGTAGGGCAGGAGCATAACTAAGGCTGAGGTCCCTTTCAGATTATTCCAGACATTCTTATTTGCCGGGCTCACATGCCCTCCATTGGGGTAGAGGGTAAAGGAAAAGCCGTGTTTGCTGGGTTTGCCTTTTTGGGCAGAGGGCAGTTTCTTAGTCACTCTGGTGGAGAACTGCCTCCAAGGTCTTGTCCCTGACACTCTTCAGGAAGCTCAGGACTATAGTCCCACCTGTGCCCCTCTCTTCTAAGGCTTGAGATGGCCCAGGGAGACGGTTTGGCCTCCTGCCCTTTGCTTTGGTGGCTGCTGTGATGAGGTATTTGGTCACCACAGCTATGTGGTAGCTGCGCAGGTCTGCCAGGGCTTCCACACACTGGTTATAGGCTGTCCGAAGCTGGACATTTGCAGAGGACAAGATGTGGTCTCTCAGTGACGGGCTTGAGTGGATTTCTTCTATAAAGGCTTTATGGGAAGGAGGCATGTACTCCCTCATCCTATGCAGAAAGTCAGCTGAAAGAAACAAACCAGAACAATATCACAGTTCCACATGGAAAGATAAGAGAGCTTGTCAGCTCTTGCAGTCATCAATGCAGCAAAAACTTGCTTTCGTCCTAACTGTCCAATCTGCATTGCTAGATCTTTTGCTCACAGACGTCAAATGCTATATTCTTGACCACTGATAGGAGATGGAGAGGGAAAAAAGAAATAAATACACCCCTGATCACTGCGTTGGAACTAGATCTATCATCCCATGTATAAATATTTATCCCATACACAAGATGGGGCAAAGTATCTTGCTAATCATCACGAGAAATATCTACAAATATAAGACATAAAACCGTTAAACTTATTTGCTAAACACTCTGCCAAATTTTGCTTCCTACGTGCTTTTGTTTGGAGGGAGTGCTAAGGAGGAGGAAAGTAACAGAGTTTATAGGGGCAAGAAAATGAATGACTAACCGTTTTTTGTAATCACCTCTTGAAGTCAAGGTGTTTAAAAATAGAATAGATATTTATAGGAAATGTGGAAAGAGATCATTTATAGGATATCCATTAGGATATAGGATATCCATTAATACTGCCATGGTTCTTGTCAACTGACTTTTGTGGACGAGACTGGATCCTATGACACAAAGTTCTAGTCATTTCTTTTCCTGATCTAACTTGAAAACTCTGTAGTCTGCAGTGCCCTTTTGCAACTATTAAACAGTGGCTTGCTGCTGGCAGGTAAGGAAATGAACAATTTCTCGCTTCTAAACTGGGAGACCCCCTCTTCTAGTCTAAATAGACTTGGCCTGTGGTTACAGCATTTTTTCGGAGAAAGGCCTTGGTGGAGGAGCTCAGACCCATCCCTACCTGTATCCAGACTTAGTAACTTAATGCCACAGCCTTCAAACTCCAGATCTCAATCCCGTTTTAGAGAAAAGAGGCTACTACCTAAGGATCCAGACAAAACTATAGAGAACAGCCATACACACAGCAGTGTTATAAGATTCGGACATGAAACCCAATCTCCTGCTGAGATTGAATATTCATTGACTTGACACAGTAATATCTGGCAGGCACACAGCCTCCTGGTTAACTTGGAGGAGTACAGACTTCATGGCATTTTAACTTACACTTACACTTGGTCTTATCAATTGTTAAAAACATCTCTGTTCTTCCTCCCTGTTAAGGAGCAGAAAGAGAAAGGAAGCGTCTCACTTACCACTTTCCTTGCTATGGCGAACGCCTAAGAACTCATCAAAGGCATGAAGCACTGAGCTCTGAGCTGCACTCCCCCCGGAGTACTGCAGGGGCGCTGTGGAGACTCCTTCATAGATCAGCCCCACCGGCAGTGCTGGGTTATCCTTCCATCTAAGCCAGAGGAAGAGTCAAAGAGAAGGCGTGTTTTCTGATATGGAAACAGCAAGTAAGAAAGCAAAAACAATTCCAGTGGTAATTTTAGAGCACAAGGCTGGATATTTTTGTAGGATATGTAATTAAGCATACTTTGATTTCATAACAAGCCACGGAATACAGCTGTTCCTTTCCTCAGTTGAAGGATCATTGCAGAGAAGTGGAGGATATTTAGAGAGGAATCCTTAGCATGGGTCCTATGACATATTTATTAGAAAAATTCATTTATAAAGATGCTATCAGTGCTGATGAATAGGAGCAACTTAG
Source organism: Mustela putorius furo (assembly GCF_011764305.1). Taxonomy (NCBI): domain Eukaryota; kingdom Metazoa; phylum Chordata; class Mammalia; order Carnivora; family Mustelidae; genus Mustela; species Mustela putorius. The sequence goes on from NW_025422118.1 coordinate 3,092,945, forward strand.
AGGTTCTAGAAAAATCTTTACCTAATCTCAACCTGGATGGCCTGATACCTTTAACTCTGCAAATAGTGCTTTGAGAGCAAACACACACACTCACTCACACACCCCTTCGCCCTTCCCTGAAATAGCTTTAACAGCTGTCATCCTGAACTATCAGTTTTAAATACTACCTTTGTGGGAACACCTTTGTCAAATATGTTCTTGATAGCAGGTATTGATAACAAGGGCAGCAATAAAGAGAACACAGTACAACCCTGCAGGTTACCAGAGGGACGTGGAGATGGACTGGAATTGAGGCTCTGAGTCTTGCTCTCACAAAATGGGTTTTCTTCCCTTCCTCTCTTCTGTCTCCCTGATTCCATTTCTTCCAAGGTGTTAGCCTATAAAGCCCCTGCACATTCCTGTTCTCATTTGACCTCTTTTGAGTAGATATAGGCAGGTTTTTTAAACCTCCTTTACAGATAAGCAAACAAAGACTCAAAGCTGTTAACGCTCCAGGGCCACATTGTTAGAAAATGGGGAAACCAGAACGGAAATCCCAAACTTGTAATATCTTTTTTTTTTTTTTTTTAAGATTTTCTCTATTTGACAGAAAGAAAGTGAGAAAGAGAGAGAGAGAAGAGTGCAGAATCAGGAAAAGCTTCAGTGGAAGATGGAGAAGCAGGCTCCCTGCTTAACAGGGAGCCCGACTCAGGGCTTGATTCCAGAACCCTGGGATCATGTCCAGCCAAAGGCAGATGCTTAACAGACTGAGCCACCCAGGCACCCCAAACTTATAATTTTTCTGTTTTCATTTTCTCGAGACCCCTGCATGAGGATTTGCACTTTTACTAAGAAATAGTCTTTTTTCCCTCTGATCGCCCGGAATGACCCACAGTCCCTGTTGTGAACAGTTTAAATAACAGGCTTAAACTGATGTCTCACCTTCTTCCTGTAATTCTAAAAGTCATTTTGTTCAAAAGAAGGGAACCACATCACACACATAGAAAAGCCATAGCCAGCCTGTTCAGCTTGCTGTTCATGACTTTTTCCAATACTTCCTTGAGATAGGAAATGCTACAAGGAGTTTGGCTGTTTTCTTTGGAGGCTGGTTTGGTCAGCTGTTGTATGGTTTGCCACTGCATGAATGTCAGAGTGGTCTTTGCAGTGGGGACGCTATCACTCTGGAAACAGATGAGGCACAGAAAGCAGAGCCGGAGGACAGTAAAGGAAGGTTTTTGATCGTAAGATTAGAGCACATTGTAGCTGTTGGGGGAAAGGGCTCTTTTTCAGGCAGATAGACAATGTAATCTCAGCTTTGATATTTATTAACTGTGACCCTTGGCTTAGTTAAACATCTCTGAGCCCCAGGTTCCCTAACCAAGTGATAGGATCTACCTTACTGGGTTGTTGTGGGAGCTAATTAAAATACTACCCGCTCAGGGCCTGGAACATACTAAGCATTTGCTAAATATTAGCCATTTCATAGTATTCAGAGCAAGTTGGAATCCCTGCTCTCTTCGTTCATTATGTTGTTAACTTTGCACGCACCTTTATGAATCTTGGTCCTAATTTGCACCTACTTCCTAAAGCTGCTGCATTATTAAATAGGTTCTAGAGAAGTTTTATGACTTGTCATAGTTCAGGACACTGCTTCAATAAAATTTCTACATTTTATGGGGAAGGACTATGAAAAACATAAAAGGAGCAATGGCAGCGGCCACGCGGGTTCAGAGTTGTCTTTGCCATCCTGTGGATGATCTTAGATGGTCATTTTGGTCTCTTTCAACAGTCCCTCCTCATCATAACCACTTCTGTGTGTTGGACTTTCTCAGGGCTCAGTCCTTGGACTTCTGCTACTTTCACTTCCCAAGCAGTCTTATTTAACTCCACTGATTTAGAAAGCAACTGTATTAGGACTACTGAAAAGCAAAGACGTATACCTGGGCTTCTCCCTTATGGTCCAGACTCATGTATTCAACTGCCTACTTATAGATATCTCTACCAGAAATGAACATGTCCCAAACTGAGCTCCCAATTTCCCTTCCTTTTGCCAAATTTGTTCCTCTGACAGCCTTCCGCCTCAGAGAAAATGGCAGCTCCATTTTTTCAGGGGATCAGTCCAATACCTTAGAGTTATCTTCAACTGATCCTATTCTCCTTCCGTAAGCAATCTGATAGATGTCCCGTCAAGTATACCGTCAGTCATGCCCCAAATGAACATTTCTCAGCACCTCTGCTGCTTCCACATTAGTCCAATCACCATGCTCGATTGTGGGATAGGTTCTTAAATGCTTCCCTGTTCTATTCTTGTTCTCAAATCGTCTATTTTCTTTCCATTTAGAAGATAGAGCAATGATTTGAAACTTAAGACAGATCCTGTCATTTGTCTCCAGACTTGCTACTGTGGCTCTTCTCTTGTAGAAAGGAGCCAATGAGCCCCAACATGATCATCACTTGTATCTTTCTCGTTCTTCCCCATGCATATTCCATTCCAGTGACACTGTCACTGCAACGATTCCTCCATGACAAACATGCTCCAACCTCAGAGTCCTTGCAATTTTTTTTTTTTTTTTTTTTTTTTTTTGCTTGGAACAGGTGTCTAGATGGTTTAGGTCTCACTTCTTTCAGGTATCTGTACAACTGTCACCTAGAAGTGTGGCTTTCCCAGATAATAATAAATAAATAAGAAACTTCAGCCGCCACCCCTACCTCTCCCTTGATGCCCTGTGTCTTACTTTACATTTCCCAATATTATTTACTGTTGTAACATGTATTTTATGATACGTTCTTTAATTATATTTGTTTATGCATTATCTGTCTCCCATGATTAAAATGTAAGCTCCAGGATGCCTGGGTGGCTCAGTTAGTTAAGCATCAGCTTTAAGCTCAGGTCATGATCCCAGGGGTGTCCTCTGGCTCCTTGTTCAGTGCGGAGCCTGATTATCCCTCTCCCTGCCGCTCTCCCTGCTTACGCTCACTCTTTTTCTTTCTCTGTCAAATAAATAAATAAAATATAAAAATAAATAAATAAATAAATAAATTTATAAATAGATAAAATGTAGGCTCCATGGGAATGAAGTTGCTGTTTTGTTTTATTGCACCATTCCCAGAACCAGGAACTGTGCCTGGCGTTTGGTAATCACTCACTAAATTGTGAATGAATGAATGAATGAATGAATGAAAAAAATATCATTCTATAATTCCATATCTAGAATATGTGGATCCAAATATTTGTCTGGAAAGGACCTAATCAGCTTTAAAGAGCTATCAGATACTCAAATGGCCAAGAGACGTTGATCAATCTCTTTTTGATGCCCCAACATGAAGAGGATTTATTAAAGCCACATTGAAAGCGATAGAGAAAATACCAGCATGTAAGGGAAAAAAGATAAAACAAGGGGATCTACTTTCAAAACCCATGTTCTCTCCCCTGTGATGAGATTAGTCTCAGGAAAGGAAATGGTGTTTCTCTGACTAGTTCAAGGATTGCTCCCATGCACTCTCAGGCCCAAACTGCTGTCTGTAAAGCAAATGAATTAGTTTCCTTTCAAATCTCTGTAGACAAGGTTATGTTTAGTCTTTCTGATAGCATATTTCTAGGAAACCCAAGAGGAAGTGTAAACAGAAAGAAAGAAAAAAAAAAAGAAAGAAATGAGATGACATTTTTCCACAGTGGCTGATGACTTCTGTGAAATTTAATGTGATTGGGAAATAGAAAGAATATGTTTAATCTACAGATGATGAAACTTTCCTAAATAAAAATGTTTTTAAGAGGTAAATAAAAACAGTAAATCAAACATAGGACAAACCAAAAATATAGGAGTAGATTTCAATTTTTCAAGACAACTCTCTTGAGAATTCTTAACAATCCAGATGATTTCAGCCATCAACACTTGTCAATACATTTAAGATTTGGTGCTGGCCACTTGGTTGTGCTATATAGAAAATATCTTTGAGGATCAGACAGAGGGGAAGATGTAGATCACAGATAAGATGCATCACTGACCCTGAATTTATTTTAATGAAAACAGTATCACCCTGCAGTGACCATATCATCATGATGGGTAGAATTTTAAAAATATTGCCCCAAGATTTCCATCCTAATTCTTAGAACTCTTCATATTATGAGCTATAATACCTGTCAATATGATATATTATACAACAAGACCAAAGAGACTTCACAAATGTTATTAAGGTTACTAATCAGTTGACCTTAAGATAAGGAGTTTTCTGCATTGTTTCTGTGAGCTCAATCTAATCATGTAAGACCTTAAAAGCAGAGATTTTCTCTGGCTAGTGGCAGGAGGAGAAATCAGAGGGATTTAAGTCTAGAAAAATTGGAAGCACCATGACTGTGTTGCAGGATACCATGTGACAAGGAAAGCAGGGGGGAGGCCTCTCTAAACAGAGAGCAGATCCTATCTAACAGCCAGCAAGGAAACAGACCTCAGTTCCAAAACCACAAAGAACTGGATTCTACCACAAACCTGAAGGAGTCTGGAAGCAAATGATTCCCCAGATTCTCCTGATAATAGCTCAGCCCAGCAGATAGCTTGACCTCAGTGCTTGGAGACCCTAACAGAAAACCAAGCTGAGTTTGCCTGGCCTTCTGACCTACAGAAATGTGAGTCAATAATTGTGTGTTGTTCTAAACTGCTGTTTTAATTTGTGGTGCTCTGGTATGCAATAGTGGAAGACTAATACCAACTTAGACCCCAAAGTGAAGCACAAAGAGATTTCCCAGATTTAAGTGCTTCCTAAATCCCTATTTAGGAATTTAGGAATGTTTATTTAAAATGTTTTTAAAAAAATGACCTTTTATTCTCTAATTCTACCAAAACCTATCTGTAAGTTTTGCTTAATATTTGTTGCTAGGATCACTACTGTACAATCAGATCTTTGTCTGAACCCTGAACACGTGCAAAATGCACAGAGAACAAGAAGAGTTCTAACGACAGATAATCTCTTTAGGGGAGAATTTGGGGACTGAATGCGTACACAGCAAAAGTCTGAATTCTGAGAAACACTTCCAATTTCATTCTGTATCTCCCCCCCCCTCTGTTTTTTCTTGTTTCCTCATCAATCAGGTACCTGTTTCTTTCAAGTTATTCTCTAGAAACCTTCCTGCTTCCACTCTCTGAGCCCTGCAGTGAGGAATGCCTACCCAGGCTGGTCTCCCCTTAGGCTGTCTCACACTCCGTCTGGAGGAAATACTGAGTTCACGCTGTCACCCCCTTCTTGCACCAATGTAATATACCACTCCATCTACTGACAAATCAATAAATCTGTTGATTTGGATGTTGGACTTGTCTCTTACTACTTCTAGGCACAGCTTCAGAGTCTTTCTGTCGTAGCATTCTTGCATCTCCTAGTTATCAAGACGGAACACTAGATGAGTTCTATTTCACATTTTTCACCTCATCCATTCACTACCTCTACTTTCCACTTCTCACCATTAAAATACAAACAAACAAACAAACAAACAAATTTGTCTTAGTTAACATGGGTAGGAAAGCAATTTGATTAAAACATGTCAAGGTATAACTAGTGTATTTAAAGGAAGAAATGTATCTAAGGGTAGAGTTCTCTATCTGGAGCAATTAACAGGCCATGTGACAAAAGGGACCTGCAAATATAGACAAATGACTTGGGGAAGCTCTTCCAGGATCTTTAGAAGAAAGCTTTAAGGCCACTTTCTATGCTCCCATCTGCCTTAGTAACGAGGGGGAGAGAATGGATATAAATGGTAGAGCTTTGTGGTTGCATACTGGGCTTTTTTTTTTTCTGCCATTGAGATGGGATTCTAAGTGAATACAAATGAATCTAACATGGTTAGATTCTAAGGAAAACTATTCTAAGCTTAAAAGTTCAACTCCAGTGTCATTTGTCATGTAGATGGTACCCATCTATACCTCTTTTACCCAGAGTGGATCCAAATGATCACTTTGCCAGCAAGGGTTTCTTGGTGCATTTCTTGCTCTAGGACGCTTCTGTCTCCTCTCATAAATTTGGAATATGTTACAGAGGACTCGTGCAGGAAAACGGTTGAACTGTACTTACCCAGAGAGAAAGATCCGGATGACTGCATAAAATATGTCTGGATCAACATAATCTGGAGAAGCAATCAAAATGTGAACTTTACTACAGGCAAAAAAAGCAATTGGTTACATGTGCCTGGGTTCTGCTGCTCTCCTGGGGTCACCCCCTCTATCTGATCTTCATGGAAACCTGGAAGGAAGACAGCAGCAGGAGGGGGATGGAATGTTCTCTTCTGTGGCCCCTGCCTGGCACTTACAGAACTTTTAAACTCTTCCAAATGCTGCCCCTTTCTATTTGTGGCACTTCCCTTTTCTGAACTTCATAACAACAAAAGGAGAGGTCAAGTCCATCTTTAAAAAATTAACATTTTGAAACAGACATGATATTTGAGAGAACGTAGGAAGTAGAAAGAAGAAAAGCAGAAAAAAAGAGTCATTTCTCCCAAGGCTTTCACAATAGAGGAAAACTAAAGTCATCGGTGCTCAAGCAAAGTTCTGCACAGGCAGGCAACCAAGGACAGCCGAGAGTGTCTTGCTGAGGGGCTGCTACCCCAGGTCCGGTATAGGTTCCTGGAGCTGCATTCCTTGGTCTGTGCAGCTAGTTTGCCTCTAAGCCAATGTGTGGGGTTAACTGATTCCACTAGTTTACTAACTTGGGTTTAAAGAAACACATCCTCGCATTTTTACCACATTTCTTTTCATTAACTTTTGAAGACTGTTCCTTCCTCTCCACATAGTAGGGCCCCTTTGTGACCTGGCATGTTTCTCTCACCTGGATTCCTATGTTCCCTCATTTCTCTTTGAGGGGAAAAAAAAGAAAGAAAAAACAAAACAAAAACAAACAAAACAACCCCCCCCCCAAACCGAAACAAGGGTGCCTGGGTGGCTCAAGTGGCTGCCTTTGCCTCAGGTCATTATCCCGGGGACCTGGGATCAAGCCCCACTTTGGGCTCCCTGCTCAGCGGGGAGCCTGCTTCTCCCTCTGCCACTACTCCTGCTTGTTCCATCTTGCTCTGTAAAATAAATAAAAAAATTTTAATAAAACAAAACAAAACACCCTAAAAAACTTTTTTTTTTTTTTTTTTGAGACCCAAGTAATGTCATCTCTATACATCAATTCCCTTTTCTACCGTCATACCTATTCTCTGTTCCTCCATCTCTATGTTCTCTGAAACCCCATAGGCCGAGGTCACTCATATCTTTTTTTAGCCTCAGCACTTCCTGGTGCTCCTGAGTGATGTCACAATCTCTCTGCTCTTCTGTGACAATGTCCCATGTGCTGGACTTTTATGTGGGCCCTGTTTCTATGTCTTCCCCATCTGGTGCTCTGTTCCCACAAAAATGTTAACTATTACATACAAATTTCTGCTGAAGCAACAATGACCACCAACAATGACCATTATAGTCATAAAAGTAAAATGATTAGTCAATAGATATAAAATAATTTTAATGTAAAAAAATTGTCAAAAGATAGAAAAAAATCCATTTATGATCATAACAAATAGAAAAATTAGCCAATGAAGAATAGGGGGACCATTATTGAACTGATAAAAGAAATACATAGCCTATTGTACATTTTGTACTCGATATTGAAAGATTTAAAGTAAGTGTTTTAAAATGTGGAACAAAACAAGCATCATCACTTCCATTCAACACAGTGTTAGGAATCCTAGCCAGAAGAGTATGAAAAAATATATTTAAAGAAATCAAAGTTATGGGGTGCCTGGTTGGCTAAGTGGGTTAAAGCCTCTGCCTTCAGCTCAGGTCATGATCCTGGGGTCCTGGGATCAAGCCCCGCATTGGGCTCTCTGCTCAGCAGGGAGCCTGCTTCCTCCTCTCTCTCTCTCTGCCTGCCTCTTTGCCTACTTGTGATCTGTCCAATAAATAAATAAAATCTTTAAAAAAAAAAGAAATAAAAGTTATAAGTATTATAAATGAAGGAACAAAACACGACTCTCAAATAACATCATTTTAACATTGGAAACCCAAGTAATCTGCAAATAATTATTAGAATTAGTAAGAGTTTTTATCAAGGTAGTAGGTTCAAGGTTAATAGTCAAATATCAATTTGATTAGTTCAATAGTTTCAATAGTTAGTTCAATAGTTTCATTAGTTAGGAGTTAGTTAAGTCAAAAGACACCATATTCGGGGCATCTGGGTGGCTCAGTGGGTTAAGCCTCTGCCTTTGGCCCAGGTCATAATCTCAGGGTCCTGAGATGGAGTCCCACATCAGGTTCTCTGCACAGGTGGTACCTGCATCCCACTCTCTCTCTGCCTGCCTCTCTGCCTACTTGTGTTCCCTCTCTCTCTGTCTAATAAATAAATAAAATCTTTTAAAATTCAAGAATTTAAGAAGAAATCTATGTTAATAGAGAAGAAAACTCAGTATCATTATCAAGGAGAAGAAATATATCTAAAAAAGAGTTCTCTATCTGGATAAATTTTAGCCAGTAGCCAACAATATGAAGGCAAGATTTGGAATGGCTTGTCCAACCACCCTAGTTGGTGTTTCTGTGGTATTCTCTGACTCTCCACTTTCTTGATCATAAGACAGAAAGACTGGACATAATATCAGAATCATGTCATTTTTCTCCAAATTAATGTATGGATTTAATGCAATGTGAGCAAAATTTTTAACAGATTTTTTTTTCCCAATCAGTTTGAAAAGCTGATTCTAGCACTTTACATGAAAGGCAAAGGGTCAAAAATAGCACAGTTACCTCTGGAAAAGAAGGGCAAGATGAAAATGAGAAATGCTATAAAGCTATAGTTCTTAAAACAAATGATATTCCTGCTGGGAAAGGCAGACAATGAAAAAAAAGAGAGAAAAAAAAAAAAAAAAAAAAGGGAACCTGGAAACAGAGCCAGTCATTTCAGAAAATCTGATATAAGACAGTGCCAATATTGCAGAGTAGGGATTATTTAAAAAAAAAAAAAAAAAGGAAATTGAATTCATTTCTATGTCATGTTACGTAAAGATAATAATTACGTGAATTAAGGACAAAATGTGAAAGACAACAGTTTGAAAATGCAGGAAAATATACTTATGATCTACGATCATGAAACAATATCTTAGGCAAGACCTTCTAAGAGACAGACTTCTGCAAAAGAAACGACAGATACCTTGATTATATCTAAATTAGAAAGTTCTGTTTTCAAAAGTCATGAGACAAACCGCAGTATTTGCAACACATATAACTCATAAAGAGCAGACCACTAGGATGTACAAAAAAACTTACAAAGGGATCAAAGATTAAAGGCCGTTAAAAATCTAAGGAAACGCACGCGTTCACAAAAGAGAGGCTTGAGGTGGTGGGATCCACCAGCACGCGCACGCACACGCGCGCACGCACACACGCGCACGCGCGTTAAATCAGAGACTGCTGGACTGACGTCATCACCATGGCAAAGTAGGAGTTTCCACTGTCTGCCCCGCAAAGAACACTGTTCAGACAATCACGCGTGGACCAGAGAGGCTTTGTGAGGATCCGGGAAGTCATGCACACCGTCCGGCACGCCCCTGAGCAGAACGATCCGGAACTGGCCGTCGTGAGGCGGATAAAATCACCGTGGATCCCATCACCCTGTCCACAAGGCAGCACGGCTCGGTGCTAACAGACCCCTTCCAGGGCTGGGATTCTTCCCGCGAGGGAAAGCGGGAGCCTGGGAGTGAGTGCCCGGGTCCCCCCGCTGCGTGGAATCCTGGCAAGCAGACCCACGTCCTTCTCACCGCATCCAGAGCACGAGGTGTGCTGCGCCGATGCGGAGACGGCGTGGCGAGGAGCGAGGAGCATGCCACACAGGGCCCTGGGGGCATTCAAGGGACGCGGGTCACACTGGTCACCTCACAGGTTCCATTCAGAATCGCCCCCATGAGATGCTACGAAAGCTTCACCGGCAGATCGCCCCAACACCCTCAGTGCTCAGGGGCCTCACCCAGCCCGTGGCCGGCTCCTTGCGTGCGCTCCCGAGGGCAGAGAGAGAGAGCCTGTGCGGAGATTCGTGAGCTCCTGCAGCGAGCTGGCTGACTCTGGACTGGGAGAAAGCACACGGACTCCTGCCTTGGGCACTGCCCGAGGGAAGGCAAATGGAAGGCAGGCAGCTCCAGGATCAAAGGCATACACCGTTAAAGATTTTGCCACGAGGGGGAGCAAGAAGTATGGAGCGGGGATCGCCATAGAGGGTCTGAGAAAGCCTTGGAATCCCTCCCAGGGCCAAAGGAAGGTGTTTCTCTCCTGAAACCAGTGGGTAGATCCTGGAGGAAGTGAATACTTCTTCAAATATGTCTTGAAGCAATGCAGAGCTTCGTGGAACGTTAAAAAAAAAAAAAAAAAAAAAGCAAGGAAACATGATACCACCAAAGGAACAAAATATCTTTCCAGCAACTGACCCAAAAGAAACGCAAACCTATGATTTGCCTGATAAAATTAATTCAAAGTATCGGTTTTAAGGAAGCTAGGTGAACTATAAGAAAACTGAGGGTTGCTAGAGGAGAGGGGGATGGAGGAATGGGGTAACTCGGTGATGGACTTTGGGGAGGGTCTGTGTTGGAATGAGTACTGGGTATTACATAACACAGACCCATACCTCAGAAACCAATAATACTTTATGTTAAGTAACTGAATTTAAATTTTAAAAAAGAAAACAGAAAGGCAATTCAGTAAAATCAAGAGAACCACACACGAACAAAATAACTTCAACAGAGAGTAAAAATCATAAAGAACAGACAACTAGGAAATATATTTTGGTGGCACACTCTGAACACTGTTCAGAAAATACCAAGTAGAAAACTTCCTGCTTTATTAACATGTAAGGTGGGAGGACCATGTAAGCACTTTGGCTTCTGGGTCTGAGGTGTGCTAAGAAGGATGGTTCTTAAAAGCCAGTGTCACAGAGGATCTAAGAACACACCTGAGTTACACCTCCTCCTTTTCCTTCCACGTGGCTTGCCAGTAAAGTGGGAAAAAGGCACCAACGACTACACCTTCTGCCCAGATGGCTAATTGCAGGTCCATTTAGTGCCTGGCCAGGCATCTTCCAGTGTTTCCTTGATTGTGTTCAGCCAAATACAAAACCTGTGCATCAAGCATCCTTCTCTTTTAAATCCAAGTGAATCTCTAGAGAAATATAATGTCTGCTTTTGATTCATTTACACCGATAATAATTTTGTGTCATAAGCATTATTTCTGATTTGTTTGGAAAACCTAAGGAGACTTGCTGTTAAAGTTTTCAGGGGTAGAGATTTAGATTTTATACTGAGAAGTAGTCTTTACACAAAGCAAAGCTAGAAAACCTTTGCTTTGGATCAGTGCTGGAAAACCACACACATGGAATTACTAGTGTTTTCACATTACTTTAGTAACATTCATCTGGTCCCACTCAGGGAAGTAACACAGCAGGTACTCTGCCCCCTATGATAAAGCATTTTAGATGCATAACAGAACCATACATCTGATGCTCACGACCACCAAACTAAGTTTTTTATGTAATTCCCACTGTCAAAGCCACATATTTCTGCTGGATGTCTTTTTTTTTTTTTTTTTTTTTTTTTTTTTGACAGAGAGTGCGATCACAAGTAGGCAGAGAGGCAGGCAGAGAGAGAAGAGGAAGCAGGCTCCCTGCTGGGCAGATGTCTTGTCATCACCTTAAGCATGACCTATCTCAAAGCAAGTTCATCATCCTTCCTCTGTGTCCCTAGTTACTTTGAAAACCAGTCAACCCATCAAGCAGAACTTGATTCAATCTTCCAAGTGACAAGTCTTTGCCAGAGGCATTGTGATTATTTTTTTAACAGTTTTGAAATCATATTTACTTCCTGGATTCCTCTTTCTGTCTCTGATCATACCTACACTCTGCCAATCCTTCGTGCTTTTCCTTGATGTCTGTGGTTCATCTCTTCTGTGGCTGTGACTGCTCTAGCCCATTCCCCTTTGCCCAGACTTGGTAGCATTGTTGGCAGAGGGTAAGTGGCTGCATATGCCTGGATGACTCCAGGGCTTAACCCTGATGTTTATGGGAGCAGCAGTGAACCAGGCAGAGGGCGAATAGGAAAGAATGTATGAAGCAGAAGGAATACTGTGTAAACTAGCCTTGAAGTTGAAGAAAGTTGTAGAGAGCAAAATGGAGTCTCCTGCGTCAAGCAGGGACCTGTGTCAAGCAATGACGGGAGCAGTTCAGGTACTGCAGCTAGGAGATAGCGCGAGCACCCACGTCAGCTGATCCCCAGAACTGATCACCAAGAACCAGAGGAGGTCTGCAGAGACCCCAAACTGATTTAATCCCTTTCAAAAGGTAAGGAATTTCACCGCAAACCTTCAGACTCCTCAGATGTGACCCCATTCTGTCCAACCACTTCAGAAGGTAACTGCCCCCAAGGCTCTGGCCCATTGATCTCAGTGATCTTGGAACAGAACCAAGATCCTTATCCCCTAGAGATGCCCTGTTCCTGCGAATACTGCTGGAACCTGAGGAGCAGTTAAAAGCACAGTGTGGACCCAGAGGAGACCAAGGCTTTATCTCAACCACACGCCCACAGACTGACTTTGGGTTTGGTACCTTCACTGCCTGCGCCCTTCTGTTATCTTGTTGGTTGTGTGACTTGTCTTCTCTCCTGCCCCGGGTGCTGAGTAAGAAGCCAGGTTTAATGACTTGGTGAATTGTCACTGAGTTTGGAATCCTGAACCTGATTTACAACCATGATTAACTTTGCTTTAGGACTGGATAAAGCTGACACTGTGGAAAGACACAATTCATCCATGTGTCTTCATAGCATGCTCTTGAGAAAAGTGCTTTTCAAGGGGTGCCTGGGTGGCTCATTCATTAAGCGTATGCCTTCGGCTCAGGTCATGATCCCAGTGTTGTGGAATCAAGCCCTGCATTGGACTCTCTGCTCATAGGGAAGCCAGCTTTCCATCTCCTATTCTCCCTGCTTGTGTTCCCTCTCTCACTGTGCCTCTCTCTGTGAAATTAATAAATAAATAAAATCTTTTTTTTTTTTTTTTTAAAAAGTGCTTTTCAGGAACTAAAAGCTAGTGTCAGAACAAGTGAAAGGAAACATGGTGTCAAGTAAAGATAAATCGAAATTAAAATTCTGGGGTTAGATCATTCTGAGTCATGAAGAACAGATTAAGGATTTTGGGCTTATTCTTACAATAATGGATAAAGTAGGGCTGGCAATAGGAATGTAATGTGATAGGCATATGTAATTTAAAATTTTCTAGTATTCATATTTCAAAAGTTGGTAAAATTAATACAAATACTATATTTTATACTATATTTTAGTTAACCCACAACACCCCAAATATTTTAATTTCAAAAGATAATCAATATAAAATTATTAATGTGTTTTTTGTAATAAGTTTTTAAAATTTTCTGTATATGCTTACAGACTTAAAATTTGTTTTACACATAGGGAGGCTGGACCCCACATGTAAGCCTGACTCTTGATTTCACCTCAGGTCATGATCTCAGGCTCCCTGCTCAGTGCAGAGTCTGCTTGTCCCATCTCCCTTTGCCTCCCCCCTTGCTCTCTCTCTCTCTCTCTCTCAAATAGTTAAATTAATAAAATCTTTAAAAAAAGTATTTTAAACTTATACTGCATTTCAACTTGGATGCTTAATTTTCAACAATTAAGTGAAATATGACCATTCTGTAATAAAGCTGTGTAACAAAAAACTATTTTACATTGATTCCGTTTTTAAATGTCAACTTCAATTGTTTAAAATAAATAATTAAAATTCAGTTCCCCAGTCACACTGGTCACATTCCAAATGTTCAGTAGCCACAGATGGCTGGAGGCTACCTTCCTGCACCGTTCCAGGAGAGAAACTGAAGAGTTTTAGCAGTAAGAGTGGTGGAACCTGCACTTCCAGCTTGTGTGTAGAGAATGCATTAAACTAGGAAAAGGGCAGATGAGAGAAGAGTTGTGGAAGGTCGCTGCAGAGTCCTGGCAAGTGGTGAGGAGACCCAGGTCCAAAGCAAGTAATGGAAACAGCAAGAAAGGAAGGGACGCAAGCGATTCTCCAGAAAGAGACTTCCATTTGGGGTAATGGAGTGCTATGTCACTCAGACTGCTCCTTCCACTAAAAACAATCCAAAAAGAGGGATAAGAGATGCAAACATCTTAAAGGCATCAAGGAGCTGAAGAAATAGCAAGGAACACACAAGCAAAAAACTAAGGGAACGTTGGAACCCCCAGAAAGGGAGGCAGAAAACTAGAGTGGCAAAACCACTTTTCCCTGAAGGCATTTGCCAATCCAGGTACACCGGGGCTTGGTTTTGGTAGCTTTGAGCGGTATGTGCCATAAGTAAGACCCTGATCCCAGCCATGATGAGACATTTTACAGGATACCCTGCTCATATTAATCTTGGGGTCCCAACTGCGTATATCTCAACATCAGTGTGTGTGAGAGCTCCCACCCTGCCACTGCTTGCCCTAGGAGATAAAATCAGAGCTACCTTGGCATTGAGCAAAATAGGAAGGCAACAAACAAACAAAACTTGTCCCTGCAAAGCTGTGACTTTTTTTTTTTTTTTTTTGCACATTTTCAGCCTAAATTTAATTGCCTGATTGGTACTTGGGCCCTCGCTTGCTGAACTTGATTCAAGATAGTCCAGAATGTTAATGTCCCCAAGAACCAGGAAGAACTGGATTTCTTTACCCCAGTTCCAAAAGACTGCCTACAAACAAGGTTTCGAGGATGATGAGCAATATTTGGGAGAGCAGGGTAGGGGAAAGAAAAGCAAAACAAGCAAGCACAGACATAAGAAAACATGACAGCCAGCAATGAGAACCAGTAGGAAAGAAGAAATAAGGAAGAAACAAGAATCAAGTTTCCAATATTAGAATCATCACATATAAATCTAAATCAGCCACACATACATAGTATGCTGAAGAGAACCAAAAACAAGCTTGAAAATGTCTACAAAGAACAGAACACTGTAAAATAAGAATGGGTTAGAAAATAATAAAATACAACTTTGGGAACTGAGACAATAACCTATCGGATGTGTGTATTCAGCAGCAGGTTGAAGATACAGTTGAAGTTGGAAGCAGCTGAGAATTAATTAGATCAGAAGAATTAATCCATAATGCAGCACAGAGAAATGAAGAGATGGGACAAAACAGCAAGGCTTTAAGACATGGAGGACGATAGAGCGGGATCCAACCTCCTGAGTCACAGCTGTGGTAGGAAGACAGAGGACAGCGAGGCACAACCACAAGGAGCTAGTTGAAGAGGACTTTCCAGGTTTTATTTCATTTTATTTTTTAAAATTTTATTTATTTACTTATTTGAGAGAGAGAGAGAGAGAGAGAGAGAGAAATCATAAGTAGGCAGAGAGGCAGGCAGAGCAGAGGGGAGGAAGTAGGCTCCCTGCTGAATAGAGAGCCCAATGGGGGGCTTGATCCCATGACCCTGAGATCATGACCTGACCCGGAGGCAGAGGCTTTACCCACTGAGCCACCCAGGTGCCCCAAAGAGGACTTTCCAGAATGACAATTCGTATCAGTTAAAGAAGTACAGTGAAGCCCACGCATAGTAAATGGGACAATGGGAAAAAACAGACCCATAAAGAGAAACTCACAAGCAGTGGGGGTAAAGATAGGTTGCCCTAAACAAGTAACAGACTGACATCTAACTTCTCAATAGTGACTGTGGAAACCAAAATTATAGTGATCTGCTCAACATCTGAAAGAATACAGCTGCTAGCAAAAATACTCTTCAGGAATGGGAGTGAATCTGGCAGCTGGTAGACGAGAGAGTTTGCCAGTAGCAGGCCCTCGCTAGAGGAAATCCTAGTGGCAAAAGAAATGAGTGTGATGGAGTGTAAAGTTGTTGTTTTTTTTTTTTTTTTAAGATTTCATTTATTTATTTGAGAGAGAGAAGACAAGCGCAAGCCAGGTAAGAGAGAGTCAGAGGGAGAAGCAAAAAAAAAAAAAAGTTATAAATATATAAGCAAATCTGAGTGAATCTTAACCATATGCAACAATAATCATCATTGTATATTTCTGGATATTTTTGATGTGTGACATACAATGTACATTCTTCCTTGTAACTTCTGTGAAGACTTATGGTACTCTTCAGTATTTGGAGAACTGTTTTTGTGTCAGCATGCTTCTAGATTTGATGCATTGACATACTAAATTGGATTTAAGATAAAATACAGTGGCTCAGGTGACCAGGGTATCCCAGATTACCGTGTGTAAATAATCCACGAGAGAAGCCAACTTTAGAAATATGCAAGTGGTTTTATTATCCTGTGGTATTTACTAGAGGAAGAATTATGGGTTAATTTATTTTCTGATTGGTTTATTTATTATCTTTTTTAAAATTTTTTCAAATAAGCTGTTCTTTTTTTTTTTTTGATTTGATTTATTTATTTGACAGACAGATCACAAATAGGCAGAGAGGCAGTCAGAGAGAGAGAAGGGGGAAGCAGGCTCCCTGCTGAGCAGAGAGCCTGATGCGGGGCTCGATCCCAGGACCCTGGGATCATGACCTGAGCTGAAGGCAGAGGCTTTAACCCACTGAGCCACCCAGGCTCAGCCCCTTGAATAAGCAGTTCTTAGGCTGGACAGCTTTTATTGCCAGCAGAGGCTTGTCTCACCAGTACGTGGTTCTGACTGTAAAACCTTCTGCAGACAGCACAGGGAGCTCTGGCTCCAGAAGTCAGTTAATACCAGTAGGTTGTGAAGGGAAGGGGAGTAACTTTCATCAAGAAAGTCCTAAGACCTAAATATAAATCTAAGATACTGAATTTAGTGATTACAGATTATAGACCCAAAGCACAGAGCTGCCCCAACATCCAGACAGTCTTTCATACTGACTATAAATGCATGAAAACAGATCAGTTACAACAAAACAAATCAAAACAAAACTTAGTTGTTATGCGGCTCTCTGGTGAGCACCTGGATATGCAGCTTTATCATAAATTGTTTTATACAAATATCAAAAATGCTTTCAACAAATCTAATGTCCTAATTACACGCCACTTTTAAGCTTCAATTTAAAATAAAACTGGAAACAAGAACTTTGTTTCCAATTGGTTTTAGACAAAGTGGGTTTTCAAATTAGGGGGAAAAAAAAAGCCCTCAGACAAAATTAAATGGACCAATCATATGGGGACAGTCCCTGAAGTTGCCACTACCATTTTGCACAAATTCACTGATTTAGGAACCGGATTTAAACACATACCAAACTGTTAGAAGGAAACATTTGACTCCTTGCTGTAGTATTAAAGAAAAAATTCTTAACAGCTACCAATCGGTCAGGGAAGCTAGAAATTGTGTTGATGCAGAAGGAAATATAAGGTAAAAATTTCCGTGGCTTTTTGGAACGCAATTTATCCCTCAGCTGTTCCAAGAAGGAAATTAATTCTTAAAAACAAGAGTTACTGAGAAACATGCCAAAAGACACGCCAGTGTAATCAGATATGCTTGGAAATCTGAACATATTTTAGCCTTCCAACAGAGCACAACACTCAGAGCGGCTGAGATTTCTGCAAATCACCAAGTAAAGCTGCGCTAGGCCCGGATCCCCCAGGCGCCCAGGGTCGACTGGCAGCACAAACCACGCAGTGGGATGGGCACAGGCAATTAGTGTGGTGCCGGTACAGACTTCTGCCTTTAAAAAAGTCAGGCTGTGAAAACAGACTGAGGATTCCATAAGGCTGTGAGGTAGAAGTCACATGTGGGCTGGACAAAGGGTTCTCAGCAAAGAAAACTGTGGTCTTTTTTTTTTTCTTTTTTAAATTAATTAATTTATTTTCAGCATAACAGTATCATTATTTTTTCACCACACCCAGTGCTCCATGCAAGCCGTGCCCTCTATAATACCCACCACCTGGTACCCCAACTTCCCCCCCACCCCCGCCCCTTCAAAACCCTCAGATTGTTTTTCAGAGTCCATAGTCTCTCATGATTCACCTTCCCTTCCAATTTCCCCCAACTCCCTTCTCCTCTCTAACTCCCCTTGTTCTCCATGATATTTGTTATGCTCCACAAATAAGTGAAACCATATGATAATTGGCTCTCTCTGCTTGGCTTAAAGAGTACCTTCTCCTCTGCTTTGGGCGTGTTTTCAGGCTGTCCTGCCTGGCAGTGAGGTACGTATAGAGGAAGGGAGTAGAGCCCACACCTCTTGCCAAAGTTGAGCTCAGAAAGAAAGAAGTTTTGGGAGAGCTCCATTGGTGGGAAGGAAACAGAGGGAAGAAGGGCAGCTGAGCTCTGCTGATCGTGCAGGAAGACGTCATTAACCATAAACCAGACACAGTGACTAACACATCTGTGTGAGTCTGTTGATCCTGCAGTTTCTAGTATTTGTTATTTTTATAATTTCATTTCTCTGTTTATTATGGCTGCATAAGAAACCACTCTGAAGCCAGTGGCATTAAACAGCCAGTATATGATGCTCATGGATTCTGTGGGTTGGAAATTTGGACAGGACACAGGGAATGACTTTCCTCTGCTTCACAGTGTTTGGGTCCTCGGGTGGGAAGACTTGAAGACTGAGGATGATCCGAAGGTGGGAACCTAGAAAGATGTCAAGGCTCACTCGCTCCCCGGCCAGGGGCCAAGGGAATGATCTACATGTGGCCTCTCTGTGTGCTCCTACGCCCTCATTCACAGCACCGTGGGCCCTGAGTGAGTGGCATTTTGGCATGTTGGCTACCACATGGCAGTCACAGCCCCTCCTCTAGCTTGTTCTCAGCTCACATGGGGTCACTTCCACTGCATGCTGTTGATGACAGGCATGTCCCGAGCTGGCCCACATCACATGCGAGGACACAGACCACAGGCATGTCAGAATCGCGTTGGAAAAATGCAGACTCATGCATTCATCTATTTCACCGCAGTGACCCCAGGTAAAACCTTTAAAAGAAATTGTCTGTGTGGGAAAAGTTGCCTTTTTGGGGAAACAAGGGAAGTGGCTCTGGTACTTCTAAGGGCCATCAAACCTCCTACAGATGATAGTTAAGAGAGTAGTGGGGCTGGCCCCGGGCTGGAAAAGTAAGTGCCTCTGATAAGGGGCCCCAGGAAAGCCCATGATGGACAGGGCTGTGCCATCTCACCACGGGCACTGTGATGGGGTGGAGGGCCTCACTTTGACTCATTCATATGATCTGAGTACACCTGCAAAATGCCTGCCCTGGTCTTGGTGTCCTGAGTAATAAACCCAGGGTCCCTTGGCAAGGCTTAAAGCCATGTCATTCAGGGTGGAGAGCTTGTTTGGCAGGAGACCTCCTGATGTGATCAGGAGGGCTTTGAAATTAAAATTCAAGGAAATGGAGGAAATGTGAATCTGAAATATAAAACAAGAAGTTGAAATTAATGTATCGTTTACATAATACGTCATGCGGTGATTTCAGATGAATTTCCACTTGTGCCGTGAACCTGAGATGGCAAATAAATTTACTCCTTTAATAGAAGGTAATAAAGCTGGGCACCACCCTATGTCCTCCCTCCTGCCCGTCCTGTTTCCCATAAACCTCTTCTTTCCTGGATTCCCTCCATCTGTCAGTGAAGAGTGATTGGGGAAAATGATACTTAGATCCTCACTCCTTGTTAAACAGATCACACCCCTCTCCCACACCTTCCTCAACACACACTAGTTACATTTTCTCAATTCTTCTTTCAGAGGAAGTTGAAGAGCTGCCGACATCAGAATAAGATATAATCAATCACAGGAAGGGTAGACCACTTAACTGTCCACACCCAGGATAACTCAACGCTAAGCTAGCCACAGAGGAGGAGCACTGCAAGGGCCCTCAGATAAGGCCCAAAGCCAAGGTCAGTCATCTCAGATCCCACATCAGAACAAAGAATCAAAGAGGCTTTAGAGACAAGGCACCAACTCCCTTGGACCAATCTAAGGTTGTTGAGTAGAGGCGTGTATAACCAATGCTTTGTGCTAAACCCCTCCCTCCCCAGTTTCATACAAGACCTTGACATGGAAAGAAATATGTAGTCAATTAGAAGAAGAAACCACAGAGATTGTTTCCCAGGAGCACGAACAATTGGTTGCCTTAAAACAAAGCTAATGCACCAACACTGTTTTGTGGATGTTGCCAAATCTCCAGGCCCTTTTGACCCAAGTGGAGCCCTCTCTCTTCAGGAGCCTCATACCATGCATTTGTCCTAAGGTTCTGGTGATATCCTGAATGGAGAGTCTCAGTTGCTGCAGAGCTTGGAGCAGGGAGTTCTGGCTGCGCTGCAAGATGGCATTCACTCCCTGAATGAGTGCCTAAAGAGGAGATTCATTCTCTTAATTCATTATCATTCAGTCCATTGAGGGGGAGTGAGCTGCAGAGCTATGGGAATCCAAAGGAAGGGCACCCCTCCGACTGCTGGGTTCTTTGGCAGGGCTCCCTGGGGGCCATTCCTGATCTAAATGTGCTGTGAGGTCTTCCTGAGAGCCAGAATCTTTCTGGGCACCTCCCAGATAGATTCCTAGTTAAATCCTTCTGGACCTTTCCCATGGGCTGCTACTTCTTGTAACTCTCAAGGACATAACCCCATCAATTTTGTTCCTTCTTCTGGATTTATCTCACATTATGATCATTTCTACTTCTGCTTGCTCCTTCTGTGATCTTGGACTGAGGCACCTTCACTCTTGACCTCTTTTGTACGTAAAATCAGACTCTATAGATCCCTCAGCTTCGGAGTCCCCTCCATCAGGAAGCCTTCCTTGTCTCCAGCAGTCTCCACCTAATGTAAGCCACATCTAGAAGACCAATACTTCACTCCGCGTCTTTTAGTGAACAAAACACAGGAATGAGAAATAGAGTAACCATACAGTTTCACTTCTGAGAGGGCAAGAGAGGTGTCAAAATAACTGTACCACAATCTGCTCACTCCACTGAGGACACAGCAAGCACTCAGAGCATGCTCACCAGGGAAGACATAAGCAAGGGAGAGGAAGGACACAAATCTCACTTAGGTGTCTTTAGGTAAGGCACAAAACATCTGCTGATCACCAGCCACTTCACCTACTTTTGTTTTACACCTGACCTTTCCAGTACCTGCCTGACCCCTGAAGGAGTTCAAGTTTGCAAACCCCTGGGGCGAGGAGATCTCAGTGGTGATTCATTGACCTCTGAGGCTTTGCATAACCATTCTCTGGACCAGGAGGAACCCCCTATTCCCACCTCCTGCTTAATTCTGTACAGCACTTGAGTTTTAACTCCAGCTCTCATTTCCCTGTGCCTGACCCTACAAGTCTGGGTTAGGTTTTAGATGTCTTTTCATGAAACACTGACTTTTTTTTCTTGTTACCCTGTGCATCGGTCCATCTTCCTCCCCTGGATGGTGAGCTTCTGTGGGCACCAGAACAGTGTCTCTCTGATTCCACGAGACATTCATTGCTTAGAACTAGACTTGTCTGCTGAATGGACAAATGACCATTCCGAGTTTTACCTTTGTTGATGAATGGCAGGTTTCTTCATGGGCTAGAATTCAGACCTCTTTTCTCAGACATAAACCAACTAGGACAAAGTCTGTGCTCATCTGTATTGATTGGTTCACCACAGGGAAAGGGATTTGGTAGGAAGTAAAGCTCGCACTAATTTCTCATTTAGAAGAAAAAAAAAGTTCTGTGGAGAAAATACCTTAATCCCAGGTACTGCTGCTTTCTCCACCAAAACAGTCACCAGTATAAAGCCACGCAGACTCTCTCCCCCAGGAAATGAGACAATGATGTCCAAGTTCCTTGGGAAGGAAATAACCACGTGGTTAGCAAGGCTTGGAGACAGCGAGGCGCAGAGCCCCCAGGCCTCCTCAGAGTCAGACAACCGTGAGAGCAAATGGACTCTGAGAGAAATCCCCAGGGCTCCACAGGACAGCCCTGGAGAGGAGCATCCACCTCCAACTGCTGATTATCCACCGGGCCAACCTGGGGCTCATCACATCATTCCCATCAGAAGCAGAGAGTCCCAGAGCTATAGTGACCACAGGCCAGAGCTAATTCCCTGTGCCTGTTTTAGACCTGAAACTAAGGCCCAGAGAAGCATGATGGTTTCCCCAGAGTCATGTCGCTAATGAGTCACTGGACCAGGGCAGGAAGATCTCCTAATTCAGACTAGAGCTCTTTCTCATCAGTGATTCTTGCCCGCCCACCACCCCCCCTCCGCAAGTGCTATATTATAGTGAAATGACAGAAAGACTGTTATACAAGGATCAATTTTAAATGAGCAGTCATCACATAGATTCAAATATCCCAGAGGTCAATCCAGTCTCTAAAACTGAAAACTTCATCCATTAATCACGTCTCCCTCTAACCTCTTATGCATGACAAGAGATGAAAAACAAACATTGAAGAAAAATAAGTGAGGAACTCCACCATGCGGTCAGGGTCACTAGCATGGAAAGTGGCATCTTTGCCCTTCCAGCCTCCCTCTTCTGAGCTACAGCTTTTATACTGAACCCCCTCATGAGCTGAGGTTTGGTTCATTTAGAGGCTGATTTTGCTCTTTGGGTAAAGAGGAGACTGAGGATTTCTGGCCCATGAGCACCAGTCCGTGCAAAACAAGACATTTCAAAGGCATTCTTCTGAACGGCCTGCCATTTGGCCATTCACAGACTTTATGGCGAGACCCAAGATCTTTTTCAGATCCTCAAACTTCAAAGAATCACAGGAAATTAGAAAACTGGTAAGGTTTTTTTTTTTTTTTTTATTGTTGTTCTTTTTTTTTTTTTTTTGCATTGCACTTTACTTGTTTCATTATACACAGATTAGAAAACATAGCAAAGAAAATTAATCCCCTAATCCTTACAAAGCTGAGGCACCACCATTAACTATGAACTGTTAATTTTTGGTACATGTCCTCCCAGTCTTTTTTTCAGGCATTTTTAGATTACATACCCTACCTAAAAACTGGTATGCTTTCTTTTATGTTTATTTGTAAGCTATGAGTTTGTATGGATTCAAAAGTGAGTGAAGGACTTCTGAGAACTTACCCAATTTCCATGGGTCTTCAGTATAGGCAACCCCAAAGAGAAAAAGAAAATAAAAGGACAAATCAGTTTATAAGCTGTTTATACAGTTATAAGCTGCTTATCAGTTTATACACAGGCATGCACGTCTGTGTGCAAATGCACTTACAGCATACACACACCCATGCACACTTTGGATGTCACAGGGAGTGACTACACTGTGAGCAGAACATGCCACCCCGAAATGCCCCCTTGGGCACATTATTTATTTGAACTCGCATTACTTCAGAAAGAGCTGGTCCAAGTAGGACACTCTGACCTCCTTTGTTCCCCTGAGAGCAGGAAATAAATGTGCTACACAAAAGGTACCTTCCTGTACCAGGAGACTGGAAACTGTCCTTATCTCCTGCAGTAGGGAATTCAGGGCTGAGAAGTCTGAGGAAAGGCATCTTGTTACTCCTTCACTAATTTGCTGCCCTAAGTCCAAACCCCTTCATTTTTTCAAGTCTTCCCAACTGTATTGCTTTCTTGTCTAAAAGGTATAGAAGCTGCTTGTTTGGGTCACTTGTTTGAGTCTCATATTTTTAGAGGCTTCCATATGTACATTTTTCTCTTATTAACCTCTCTTATGTCAATTTAATGATCAGATCAGCCAAAGAACCTAAAAGGGAAGAAGGGAGAAGTTTTCCTCTCCCTCAAGTCACTGGGACAAAGAAGGAGCCAAATCTCAGCTCCTACAGGAGCCCCAGAACGTTTAGCCAGTGGCCAGCATTGTAAATTATCTCCTTCCTTTTATATGTTTGTAATTACCACAAACCCACATTTCTGTTATAACTCTTCTACTCTTACTCACCTTTAGCACATACCTTAGATGAATTTCACCCCCTCACCAAGGTGCTTCCTGGTTTTTCTTTTTTTAATAAGTCCGAACTTAGTTTTTCTTAATGGGGTAATTCACTTGTGTGTGTGTGTGTGTGTGTGTGTGTGTGTGTGTGTGTTTAATGAGGTTTTTCTTTTAATTTTAAAGATTTTGTTTATGTATTTGTCAGAGAGAGAAAGAGAGCTCACAAGTGAAGGGAGAGGCAGAAGCAGGTTCCCCACTGAGCAGGGAGCTTGGTGCAGGACTTGATCCCAAGACCCTGGGATCACAACATGAGCCAAAGGCAGACACTTAACCAACTAAGCCACCCAGGCGCCCTGGCCAGAATCATTTCTACATGTATATTTATTATTTTTTTTTCTGTCAAAACCCTGAGCCAGATTCAGCAGCTTTAATGAGAATATTGGTCATCAATTTCATTATGAAAGCAGAATTGGTCAAAGATCATTATTAATATGTATGGAAAATGTATCCTCTCAGGGCTCTGAGCTACTTAGAGAGATGAGATGGCCTCGTGTCTTCCAAGGGGGACACAGATTAGTCAAGAAAGTTACATTGTTTGTTAAGTGTTTAATCCTCTAGAACAGATTCCCATCATCTCCTCTGAAATCCTGTGGTTACCCACAAACCTTATGCTGAGGAAGTACCTTCCTGCATTTGACCTAAATGTCCCTTTAGCTATTTTATTAAGTCACAAAGCACTATCTCTTGCATCTACAGCCTGAAATAAATTTGGCTGTGATAATAAAGTTCAAAGGGATATTAATACTTTCTCTCTTCCACCCACTCTAATGATTGCTAAAAACCCGTGCTACTTCTTCTTTAGACTGATGCCTACCTACTTCGCAGCCCAACTTTCAGAGGACTGATGCTGGATAGGTAGAAGAGGTAGTATCAGCCATCAAATTCTCAATCCAGTTTATCTGTTTCACCTTTATTCACCCATAATCATGCATTTATGATAACTACATCATGATCACTTACTGAAGGCACTGGTCCTAATTTGACAGGACTAGAGGGCATCTTAGAAAACAGGAGATAATTCGGTGAGAAAGTATGAGCGAAGCAGGAGCTTGAAGGTCAAGTTGAGAAATTCAGATGAGATATGGAAGCAAACAAGAAAAATGTAGCCTGTACCCATGTATTCAGAGTGAAACTGCTGGGACGTGTGATTTTTGAACTTGAGTTCAGGTTCATCCTTCTTTACAGCCATAAAGCAGACAATAAATATGAACATCTCTAATTGCAAGGGGCTGAAAAAGCCAGGGACTTGACTTCAGGGAGAGTCAAAGTCACAGGCCTGCCCTTTACTCAGTTTCAGTCTGTTTACATCCAAAGCACTCACTCCGCGTCTTACCTTTCTGGATTCCTAGGGGTCCAGTTTGTCAGTACCAGGTCTGAGTGGACCAGGATCGGAGGGAGCCCCAAGTTTCTGGAGACTTCGACAAGGGGAAGGGCAAGGTTTCTTGGCAGAACCTTTTAGATACGAATCCAGATAGATACGATTACGTTATGATAGATGGAATATACGGCTGATAGATAAATCCAGATACATATGACTATGATATGATATGACAAAATATTCAGTTAGTATATTCTAGGAAAAATGCAGCAGAGAAGATAATCATGGTTGCCCTCTATTCCAGCAATCCTGTGGTGGAGAAAGGACCTGGGCAATAAAACTGGTATTATCTGAGTGATCTGTAAACGCACACTTTGCTCTCATATTTTTTCTGTTTACTCTAGTGGATCTATTGTTTATAAATACAAGCTGAAATTTATATGAATATTACAAAACTGAAGCACGTACATAGAGTTACAGTATAAAATAATCTCTGAAAGTTGACTGCAAAAAAGGGCATTACTAAATGTTTTGAGCATGAACTGGGGACTGAGTTGATAAGTAGCAGGACAAAAATCTATGTATCTATCTACTTATCTATAGACATGGACGACTACATCAATATGTTGATGTTGATGTTGTAAAAATATATGTTTATATGCTGTAACATATATACACATATATAACATATATGTAACATATGTGTTACAGCATATAAGCATATATGTTTATATGTATAAGATGTCAAACACATATATACATGCGTGTATGCACACACACACGCACATGTGTGTGTTTTTGTGTCAATCGGGAAGAGTTATGGGGATGATAGAACATTTCATCCTGTGTGGCAGCCAACTCTGTCCATCATTTCGTAAGTCAGACCCAATAATAACTTCAAGTAAGTAAGTCACCTCAAGACAGTTCCCTTTCAACCCCTAAGTTGTCTGAGGACTGCTCCAAGGAAACTTATCTGTCCACAAGTCCAGAATCTATGGGGAGGTCTGTGGGGTTTTTTTTAACTGCAGACAAGGCTAAATTAGTTTAGATTGAAAAGAACATTCTCATGTTCCCTATCTCCCACTTCCATTTTTATTTCCTCCTAAGATAAAAGTTTCAATTAAAGGAGTCCCTCTTCTGCCTTTGCTTTTCCTTAGATTTTTAGATTAGACTTGGGACAGAACTGTTTTTTAGGTAGAAAACAAAAAAGAACTTTAAAGAGTCCCTTGGGAATCAGGGAATGAGGAGGGCAGTGCAGAAGGGAAGTGTATTTCAGTGAAAAGTTAAAAGATGAGATGCAGAGAAAGAGATGATCTGAGACTGTGGACAGGGGCTCCCTGTTCATCTGGAACTACAAGAACAGACCTTGAAGTTAGAGAGTCCTTCTTCTCCCAGAGCTCAGATCTACTTAGAGAGATGAGATGGCCCCATTTCTTCCAATTCTTTAATATGATTATGGTTTGGAGAGCACAAGAGGGGAGGGGAGCCTAGTGGAATGGTTGGTAGTGTGCCTAGATTTCAAACTTTCTTATATCAGACACACAATTAAAAAAACAAATTAAGATGTCTTGACATTTAAAAACTCTGAAGCAGGGGCACCTGGGTGGCTCAGTGGGTTAAGCCTCTGCCTTCGGCTCAGGTCAGGATCCCAGGGTCCTGGGATCGAGCCCCACATCGGGCTCTCTGCTCAGCAGGGAGCCTGCTTTCTCCTCTCTCTCTGCCTGCCTCTCTGCCTACTTGTGATCTCTCTCTGTCAAATAAATGAATAAAATCTTTTAAAAAAAAAAAAACCAAAGAACTCTGAAGCAACTCTTCTCTCCTTTCTCAGCCTCCCTTCCTTTTCTCATGGGCAGTTTCTCATGTTTACTTGTAAGAAGGAGGCAAGATCAATCAAGCAAACCAAATAGGCCAGGGCTGCTCAGTGAACATGAAGTACTAGAACAGTGCTAACTCTGATTCCTGGGAAAGGGACACTTCTGCAAAATGAAAGGGAGTAGGCTTTTCTACTGCTTCGTGGAACTCAGAGACTTCACGTTATAATCTTCAGGTTGAAACCATAAAATGTGAAGTCAAGATTCAGAAGAGAATTAAATAAATTATTAAGAGACCAGTAATCAGTAGAAAGAAAGAAGAATTAAAAATTAAAATTAATCTTGTTCATGTCAATGAGTGCCTCTAGGGAAAGAAGGTTACACTGGTGAATCAGAAGTTCTGAACATGGACTTGGATTTTACCCTCAATTGCTCTCTGACCCTGGACAGGGACTTTACCTTCTGTAGTCCTCAGCTGTCCATAAAATGGGCACAGTAGAATTTCACGTACCTTATGGGATTGTGAAAATCAAGAGATAATGTAGTGCAGAGGCAGACAAAATACCCTAAGAGGTAAGCTATCGTTAAGTACTTTGAGACCTCAGTTGTTGCCTTCAATGCATTGGGAAGCATTATTGCCAGAAAGAAAACAGATGTGAAAGCTAATGAAAGGGAGAAATGGCTACAAGTTCTAAAAAAGGAAAAAACACTTAGTTTCTTAAGGAAAAAAATTCTTTCGTTGAAGTGGGCCACTTGTCCTTCTTCCAACGGATAGCCAGATAAAAGAACAAGAAGGGAACTGTCTTCGGAAAAACAGTGTGAGACCAAACGGGGAGTGTATTCCAGGAGCAGCAGAACAGGCAGAAGACAAGGTGGGCATCTGGTTGTCCTTTACCTCTTGGGGCTGTGCCTCTCCTCTTTGCCAGACGTAGCCCATGGTCATTAAGCTCAGAACCAAGTGGGCCAGGCGCTGTTCCCGGTAACTCTGGAGGAACTGGCAGTTCAAGAGGGGCATCTGTTAAAGGCAATACCCACACATTATCAGCTGCAGGGCTGAGGCTGGGCACAGGGGATCTCTGACTTAAAGGGTTCTTCGCATATAGCGAACAGCTTATATTAAGTCACACCCTGCCCACAAGTCACCCTGCCTACACAAGGACCAGTTTCTCACTTTTGCTTGGAATAGCCTTGCCTGTCCTCGTTGGCACCGACCAACAAGGAACTGCAGGTTCCTGGCACGCCCCCTCCCCACCTCTGCTCGCCTCTGCTCTCCCCACCTCTGCTCTTCCTCCCATGGCTGCCCCAGCTCTAGAAACCAAGCTCCAGCTCTTCCTGTCTCTGGGGTCCTTAACTGCTACAAAAGGTGGTGGCGAATGTCTTGTGTATCTTTTTTAAATTTTTTAATTTTTTTTTATTTTTTCAGTGTTCCAAGATTCATTGTTTATGCACCACACCCAGTTCTCTGTGCAATAAGTGCCCTCCTTAATACCCACCACCAGGCTGACTCATCCCTCACCTCCCTCCCTTCCAAATCCCTCAGTTGGTTTCTCAGAGTCCACAGTCTCTCATGCTTCATCTTCCCCTGTAATTTCCCACAATTCGCTTTTCCTTTCCTTTTCCTAACGTTCTCCATGTTATTCCTTATGCTTCACAAGTAAGTGAAACCATATAATTGACTTTCTCTGCTTGACTTATTTCACTCAGCATAATCTCCTCCAGTCCTGTCCGTGTTGACACAAAAGTTGGGGATTCATCCTTTCTGATGGAGGCATAGTGTTCCATTGTATATATGGACCATATCTTCTTTATCCATTCATCTGCTGAAGGGCATCTTGTATCCTTTTAAGCTCCAGGCATGGCAGAGCAGCCTCTGACCCGCTGCTCCTCCCGCCCGGGCTCCCTACCAGCAGCTCATGGAATCCTTCCTCTGCTCTCTGCTAGAGGGCAGCCCTTCCGTGTCTGTACTCCCCACTCAGCAGCATGTTTATTCTTTCTAAAAATTGGCTCTGAAAGAGTCCCAAAAGCAATGTGCTCTAGGTTCACGTGCTTGCCTGTGTGTATGGGGTTGGGGGTGGCTGCTGAGATGTTGCATTTCAACGGGAAGCAGCCAGAAAATACTAACAATAGTTATTCATTGAGTACTTGTTATAAGCCTCTTAACTAAAGTGTTCCGGAGGCAGGATGCTAGAAACTTCCCAGGCCAGGTCAAGTTCCGCTTTCCGCCAAACGCACAGGCCAAAACTGAGTCAGAGAGGATAAGCACAGGTTCACAGAGTCGAGGGACTGAGCCAGGGTACTACTGTAGTTCCGTCCACTGTCCCGCTTTCTCAAGTTAGCCCTGCCTGGTAGAAATGAGAGCCACATGTGTAATTTCAAATTTTCTGCCAGGGACATTAAAAAAAAATACTAAAAAGAAACATGAAATTTATTTTAATAATATATTTTTCTACATCAGTATATCCATAATATTATTAACACATGGTCAGTATAAAATATTGAAATACTTTGCTCTTTTTATAGTAAATCTTCAAAATCCAGTGAATACCTTACACATCAGTTTGTCTTAACCACATTTCAGATGTTCAATAGCCATAAGCCCCGTTGGTTACCTATAGTGCCATCTTAGGGTAAAGGAACAAAGTCTGATTTGGGAATGTGGCTCTTGGTTAGAGACGTTTTGGAAATTTCTTGCACATTCCAGAGTCCCTGGGCTCTCCTTTCCAAACACAAATAATTTAAAAAAATGATTTAGAAAAAAATAAGCAGCGACAACAAATACTCTTTGCAACAGAAATTTTTTTCTACAAAAAACAATGAAATGGTTAGGGAGAGAATGAGTCATAAACTTAATGTTTTTCTGAATTTAAAGTAATGAACTTGATTTCATATTTGTGTTTTATTATAAGATGGAATGTAAATACAGAAATTGTAAAATGCAATCTCATTACAGTTCTAATTTTCATTTTCCTGATTGTTAATAAATGTTGGCATCTTTCATATGTTACTTGGTCATTCATGTTTGCTATTTTGTAAAATGTTCATGTTTACAGCAGTTTTTTAACTTGGTTGTTTGTCTTTCTATTTTATCTCCAAGACTTTGTATATCCAGGATACAATCTTTTTCTTGGCTATATATGTGATAACATCATCTTCCAGTTTATGGCTTGGCTTCTCATTTTCTTTATGGTCTATTTTGATGAATGGAGGGTCTATTTTTTTTTTTTTTTAAGATTTTGCAATTTATTTCACACACAGAGAGAGATCACAAGTAGGCAGAGAGGCAGGCAGAGAGAGAGGGGGAAGCAGACTTCCTGCTGAGCAGAGAGCCTGATGCGGGGCTCGATCCCAGGACCCTGAGATCATGACCTGAGCTGAAGGCAGATGCTTTAACCCAATAGCCACCCAGGCACCCCTGGAGGCTCTTTTTAATGAAATTAAGTCTATCATAAAAATATCCCAAAGTCTTATTTCGCTAAGCATGATACGGTGATGCAACATGGGGGCTTAAGTGGGTAGGAGAAGAATAAATGAAACAAGATGGGATTGGGAGGGAGACAAACCATAAGTGACTCTTAATCTCACAAAACAAACTGAGGGTTGCCGGGGGGAGGGGGGTTGGGAGAAGGGGGTGGGATTATGGACATTGGGGAGGGTATGTGCTTTGGTGAGTGCTGTGAAGTGTGTAAACCTGGTGATTCACAGACCTGTACCCCTGGGGATAAAAATATATGTTTATAAAAAATAAGAAATTAAAAAAAAAATATCCCAAAGTCATTAGGAAATCTTCCTTACTCCAAGTACATATTCTTTTAAATTTTCTTCTATAACATTTAAATTTTTGTCTTTTACATATAAATTCTTAATCTATCTGGAATGAACTTATTTTTATGATAAAAATAGCCAATCCAGTGGTCCTCTCTTTTTATTGCTGCCCTCCCATATCATCTGATCTTAATTTTTGTAGTTTTATATTATGTCATGATAATTGATGAGGCAAATCTTCTCAACTTGCTGTTGTTAAATATACATATATTTGTTCATTTATTATGTAACATGCATGATGAACTAAGCAATATTTTACTTTCACAACTTCCACATTTTTTAACATCTTGTTTAAAATAAATATATAATTTCAACTCCATCATCATATTAATGCACTTTGGCCAAAAGACTATGTCCATACACACACACATGCATGCACAAACTATTTTAGAAATTCTTTTTTATTTCACAGACACATTAGCAGTGACTACTAAGAAGTAACTATTACCCGCCCGCAAGAAAATTGACCATATATTTCATTAATTTCATTATTTGGCAGTCTTTCTTAAATACTCTTTTTTTTTTTTTTTTTTTGTCTTTCCTGAGTCCTTTATTCTGATTTGGAGTCGTGATGCTAGAGTAATTTCTGAACATTTGAGACAAAGTGTTTGGATAGTGTATTTTCTTATTTCTTGATTTGATTGATACTTTTTTTTAGTGCTCATGGATGATTACTAAAATCTGGATTCTAAACACCTTTTTCTAAAATCTTATTAATATTCATACAGTATCTTTTAAAAATACCAGTATAGACAGATACATATTTATTTTATACTTTGGATCATAACCCAATGCTACTTTGTTTACTTGCTTGTGATGCTGTTCCATATTGGCCACTGGGGGTTCTTTCAGGTTGGCTTTTGTGTCCCATTTGACATGCCCCAACTATTCCCTTTGTTAGCATTGCTTTACTTCCTGGCAGTGTAACATTGTTCACCTTGTGTTTGCCCTGTTCCAACTTTATAATCAGTCCTTTCTCCAAGGAGCCCTTGTTCCTTTTTTGGAGAACAGTGTCCCCACATGGGGCTTGCCCATTTCTCCTGGGTTCCACTGCTCCTAGGTCCCCACAGGACAAAGCTAAGACATGTGTGGGTGTGCATGGGTGTGCACACATATTATATTTATCCATATCCATATAATATTGATTTATCCACATACGTTTATCTATTTACCCACATACGTAAGCTAAACGTGACTTTACACTCCTGTCTCCAACTCTAATCCAGTGCTGCAGGTTAATTCAAATTCCCCTTTGGCCAATTTGTAACTTTCATCTCTGACAGCAAAGTATTATCCATTTATTTATCTGCTCAATCTAGTATACATATAAAGCAGTTTCAGAATTGTGAAACCATACCCCCACAGGAAAACCAGTTTCCCAGCTGGAGTATAGTGATACTGTGCAGTTCCTCTTCCGTTTGGCCATACAGAGTCTAGCCACAGCATCATTTCCCACCATGGCTTAGGTCAGCTCCTTTCTCCCCAACTCCTCCCCATGAAATGATGTCACGCATCTGGAACACATACTCATTTGTTGTAGTCTACATTCCACCCCAAGATTCCCCCCAGTTCTGGTTAATTGGTTTTTTAAATTTGCATACAATTCACTCTTCGTGATATACAATTCTATGGGTTTCGCCACCCCGAATACCCCACAGAACAAAAACTCCTCCTGTAGTAGCCAACCACCCTCTTCTTCCGCCTCAGTCCTTGGTAATCACTGATCTGTTTTCTGTCCTTACAGTTTCATCTTTTCCAGAATGTCATTTGGACGGGATCTTACAATATACAGTCTTTTGGGTCTGACATATTTCATTTAGCAAGATACATTTGACACCTAGTAGCATACCGTTGTATGGCTCTAACTCAGTATCTCATCCAGTCAGGGCACCTATAACAAAAGTAGCACAGACTAGGTGGCTTATAACCATTGGACATTTAATTCTTACAATTTTTGAGGCTAGAAGCCCAAGATCAGGCTGGGGGCCCAGTGTGACTGGGTTCTGGGGAGGGTCCTCTTCTGGGTTGTGCACTGCTGTCTTTCTGGTGTATCTTCACATTGTAGCTGAAGAGGGCAGGAGAGCACTCAGGAACCACTTTAGCTACATTCTGTTGCTGGTCAGTTTAATGTGCTGACTTGACCAGGCTAAGGGATGCCCAGGTAACTGGTAAGACATTATTTCTGGGTGTGTCTTCGAGGGGGTGCTTTTGGAGGAGAGTAGCATTTAAACTGTAGGCTGAGTAAAGAACATCGTGTTCAGCAGTTTGGGTGGGTTTCATTCATTCCATCAGAGCTCAGATAAAATAAAAAAGTAGACGAAGGATGGATTTTCTGTCTGCTTACGCTGAGACAGCCATCTTCTCCTGGCTTGGAACATCAGTGCTCTCCATGCTCGGACTTTCAGACTCAGGCTGGGACTTAACACTCTTGGCTTCCTTGGCCTTCAGCATTCCTAGGTCCCTGATTTGCAGGTTGCAGTCTCCATAGCCATGTGAGCCTGTCCCTGCTAATAAATCTTCTTCTCTAGGTCTGTATTCTCTTGCTTCTGCTTCTCTGGAGAACCCTGACTAATTCATCTCCTCAAAGCCCCACCCTCTAATACCATCATATTGGGAACTAGGAGTTCAAAATCTACAATCAGTCCATGTACTCTGAGAATTTGACTATTCTCCTGTTCAGAGACAGGCTGATTATTTCAAGTTTGGGGGATTATGAATCAAGCTGCTATAAACAGTCACATGAAAGCTTTTCCACACACATTAATTTTCACATGACTTGGGTAGATACTTAGGAATGTGACTGTTGGGTCATATGGAAAGTCTATATTCAACTTCCTAAGAATCTGCCAAACCATCTTCCAAAGTAGCTGTACTATTTTTTTGTATTCCCATCAGCAGAATGAAAGAGTGTCTCTTTTGGTGTATATCCTCATCAGCACTTGATAATGCTGAATTTTCTTTTTTAATTTTAGTTATTCAAAGGCGTGTTAAATTGCCTCTTAATACTTATTATTATAAATAATCCTGTTACTCCATAAGTAAACCAGTTTTGTTTTTTATTGTTTCCTGATTAGAACTTGAAAATTTTTCTTCTTATTCTAAAAAATTTGAAATTTCACAGGGATATCTATATGTATCCCCCCAACCCCAATATCTTTGTGATAAAATACTCAAATCTTTCCTAAGATCTGAAAACGTTTTCTTATGTGCTTGAAGCTTTGCTTTTCCTCCACCTATGCCACTCTGCTTTGGGGAACTCTACTTTGTAGAATTTGGGTCATCTATTTCTCCTTTTCCATACTTTATTTTTTTGAGAGTTGATGTTTCTTTAATTTTTGCTTTATACTTTATGAAAAGTGTGTCCTTTTTCTATAACCAATGCTTCTCTGATTTATTTGAGATTATATTGAGTTTTTTGCTTGTTTATTTCTTTGCTCCCCAATAGTTCCTTTTATGTACAACTTCACTTATTTTTACAAAGTAAATAAACTGGAGAGATTAATTAGAATTTCAAAAACATTGATCTCATCAGATTCATTAGTTGTGAATGTCCAATCCCTCCTACTGTGTTTTGACTTATTCCTTCTTTTCATAGGACGAGGTAATTTGTTATTATTGATTCATGTTCAGGGACTGTGGTCAGTTCTATCATAACTAGTAGCTATTAAAGCGTTCCTTAATCATGTTTCCAGAATGCTGCTGAGTCTCCTCTTGTGTAGCTTCTGGGAGCAAGTCAGTTGCCTATAGTGTTTTGTGACAGTGGAGTGGAGAAAGGGGACTCTTTCTGGAATAAGAAGGATGTATGTAAACAAATAAACAAGTTTTGTTTGTTGGTTGGTTGGTTGGTTTTTTACCAAAATACGGATAGGGGGGCGTCTGGGTGGCTCAGTGGGTTAAGCCTCTGCTTTCGGCTCAGGTCATGATCCCAGGGTCCTGGGTTCGAGCCCCGCATCAGGCTCTCTGCTTAGCAGGGAGCCTGCTTACCCTCTCTCTCTGTTTGCCTCTCTGCCTACTTGTGATCTTTGTCTGTCAAGTAAATAAATAAAATATTAAAAAAAATACTGGGGCCTTCTAAGAGCAAGGTGGCTGGTCTGGAGGTACTTTAAGATAAAAAATGTAAATCCAGTTATTGTGTTATCTGTGCCAAGTAAAGGGCTCAGGAGAACAATTTTTTAGTCTGAAGCTCGATGTATGGTCCTGGAAGCCATAATATTTGCTTTTTATGACTGATTTCCAATTGATTCAGTCTCAGCCTGTGCTGATGACGTCTTTTTTTTTTAAGGTTTTTTTTTTTAAAATTTTTTAAATAATTGCTACACCTAACGTGGGGCCTGAACCTATATCAAGATGAAGAGTTGCATGCTCTACTAAATGAGCCTGCCAGGGGACCCAGTGAAATCTTAAAAGCGGATTTATGTAATTAGATGTTTTATACATAATTAGAAATGTAGAGACTGGCCACAAGTGTTGTAGTAGTTTCCTAGGGCCACCTCAACAATCAAACACCAACTCAGAAGCTTAAAACAGTAGAACTGTATTCTCTCACAATTCTGGGCAATAAATGTCTGAAATTAAGGTATTAATAAGATTCGTTCCTTCTGGAGTTTCTGAAGGACAGACAATCTGTTCCCTCTTCCCTTCCCAGTGTCTGGTGATTACCAGCAACTCTTGGCACACTTTGGCTTGTAGATGATGCATCTCTTCTCTCTCTCTGCCTCTATGTTCACATGGTCTTCTTCCCTGTGTATCTGTGGGTCTGTGTCCACATTTCCTTCTTCTTATAAGGACTCCAGTCACACTGGATTAGAGTACACCCTAATACAGTATGACCTCAGTTACCTTGATTCCATCTGCAAAGACCTTATTTCCAAATAAAGTCACAGTCCTGAGTTCCAAGTGGACAATTTCTGGAGAAACACTATTCAACCCAGTAGAAGTGTCAGGGGATTATTTTCACAGCTGTGCTAAACTCTTTTGCCAACTTCCATGTTTTCAGTAGCCAGAAGTCAGCTGTACACTCCTGGCCTTTTCTCACTGATATTTCACATATGAGGAGGACCAATTCAATGAATCCTTCACTTCACTCTTGATAGTGTAATCAAATAAAGCCTAAGGAAAGCCTGGT
Organism: Mustela putorius furo; assembly: GCF_011764305.1. Classification (NCBI taxonomy): domain Eukaryota; kingdom Metazoa; phylum Chordata; class Mammalia; order Carnivora; family Mustelidae; genus Mustela; species Mustela putorius. Next base: position 3,128,873 of record NW_025422118.1, read on the forward strand.
GCAGAGAACTGTGTAGTTCACAAATAGAACCTTAATCTGTCCTTCTACAAATTGTTCTTGGATCCACCTTGCTTTTGTCTTGCTACTCTGAACTGGGAGAAGGAGGCTACAGAGGTTCAGTTTGCTTTGGTGGTATGCTTTGTGTGGGTACAATACACTATGATAAAATTTGCTTAATATGAAACAAACATTCTTAAAGTTTCATCCATCTTTGGTACTTTCTCTTGTTCCCTGCACTTAAAGATATTTTCTTATTTTTCTTCTTCTTCTTTTTTTTATTTCTTTGGTCTTATTAATGACACTTCATGCAGCAGGAAAATAAATTCTTAGGTTTAGTTTGCTATCTTCATAAACACTCAAGTCAGTCTCTTACGTCTTTTACAGGATTTCCAACCTTGTGCCTGCACTTAGCAGGCATCTAGTAAGTACTTTTAAATCCGTTAGTATTTATAGATATTAAATATGTTTAAGTCAGTGATGGAGAATTTGGGAGCATGGGAAAGCTTTCTTGTATCTCTGAAATCTCACAGCACTCCAAACTAGAGAAGAGACCAGAGGAAAGTATAAATATATACTCAATGCTGCTGAATGGCAGGGACAGAAGAAGTGATTTAGTCCCTATAACAATTCCATGAGACCAGAACTTCTCCCCTTCTGTAAAAAAGGAGGTAGAACTACAGGGATGAAATAACTTGTTTTCAAGTTGGATAGCTACTATATAATAAAGCCAAGATTCAAACTCAGGTCTTCCTGAATCAAAGTCATGTTTTCTTGTTACATCATCTTATTTATTACTGTGGGATACTGTCAGTGCTCCAGGGACCAAGAAGTTTCACTGTTTCTTACTCACTCTTGGGAAATAATGCTCCTCTTATCAACTGTTTCTGCAGAACCCAAGGGAGAGGAGTGCCAACCATGTGACATACAAGGAGGACACTGAGAATCTCAATGCTTACCCTTCTTCAGTGCTTAATGTGTTTCAGAAATTATTTTGTGCAGGTTGTGGAAATTTTAAGGAAATGCATGTGTAATATGAGGAACAAGTCATTCCACTCTTCAGAAAAGGTAAGGTAGCTTTCTTGGTAATCTCAATGGCAATTGTTGGTGTCCCTGGGTCCACTGACTCACTTTCATAATTCTGAGAAAGAAATGTAGTGTGGGGATGAAAATACGATGATGAGAAGAACTTAAACAGAAAAAAAGAACTTAAAGAGAAGAATGAAAAAGATATACCTTATTTACTCGAGCTTGAAGCTGCTGAGTCTCAATCAAATGAGGCATTTCGTTGGCGATTTCCATCCAAGGCCTAAAATGATCTGGAAGTTCTTTCTGCATTCAAAATGGAAACATTGCAGTATTTTATTTTATTATTTTATTTTATTTTTTTAAAGATTTTATTCATTTATTTGACAGACAGAGATCACAAGTAGGCAGAGAGGCAGGCAGAGAGAGAGAGGAGGAAGCAGGCTCCCTGCCGAGCAGAGAGCCCGATGTGGGGCTCAATCCCAGGATCCTAGGATTATGACCTGAATCAAAGGCAGAGGCTTTAATCTATGGATCCACCCAGGCACCCCCATCTCAGTATTTTAGACCTTTCTGGGAAGCAGCTTGGGGGAGTAACTGCTTTCATATTTCAGTTTTAAATTAGAATTCAGGTCAGTTTAGTTCAACAAGTATTGAAAATTCACTCTATGCTGGGCCCTGTGCTAAGCATTACAAACACACAGATGATTGAAATACAGTCCTTGGGCTTAAGAAGCATGCAATCTAGTAAGTCAGAAAAAAAATGTAGTCAGATATATCCCAATGCAGTGTAATATTTTCAGTTACTGACTTGTGGGCAAGCTTAAGAACTTGCAAAGAAGAGGAAATTGTTAATTCTGTCAACAGTTGTGGGAAATAAAAGGGAAGTATTTGTACAAATATGACAATGGGGGTCAGTGTTAGAGTCTGAAAGTGACTTTGCTGGGGGAAATTTGAAAATGGAAAGGAAGTAAAACAGAAGTGTTAGTGGATATAGGAGAAAGCTGTGCTTCCTGGGACTACAGGTGACTCCATGTTACTGCAATATAAAGCTCAAGAGAAAAGGTGGTTGATGATGAGACCAGAAAATCAGATCAAATGTGCTTTTTATAAAGTGCATAAGAATTTTCTTTTCATGTAGTTGGTGACATGGTTTGATCTGAATTTTAGAACGATAATTTTGTTGATAAGACTTGAAGATATAAAATCAGATTAAGAAAGCTTTGAAGTACTACTTGAGGACTAAATTTGGACAATGACAATGAATTTAGAAAGGAGATATTCAAGAAATATTTGGAAAGGGGACCTAGGTGGCTCATTCGGTTGAGTGTCCAACTCTTGATTTAAGCTCAGGGTGATCTTAGGGTCATGATCTCAGGCTAGGGGAAGAATGCTTGTGTTTCTCTCACTCTATCCCTCTCCCAGCTTGCACTCTCTTCTTCAAATTAATTAATTAATTAATTAAAAATATATATTTGGAAAGTAAAATTAAAATGATGAGTGATTAAATTTAGAGAAAGGGACTGAAGGCAAGATGACTCCTAGTCTAATAGCATTGACTGTGCTGGACCCAGGGTTTAGCCAAGTAGAACATAGGCTGAGTTTCAGCAATCCTAGCTCCGTCCCAGGAAATGGAATTTTTTTTTTACCTTTTTTACCAAAAATTTACCTTTTGCTATAAATAAACTTATATTGCAACACAGTTACACTCATATGTTTACATATTGTTTACGGCTGCCGTCACATTACAGCAGCAGAGTCAGGGAGTTGCAACAAGAAAGCTATATGGTATGCAAAACTTCAGGTATTTACTATTTGACCCTTTATAGGAAAAATTTGTCAACTCCTGATCTATCCCTACGGTCTGGACCTTCTTTTTTCAGAGTATAAACTGCAACTGAATGTTGTGTCTGTGGGTTAAGAAGGAGAGGCCATGTAAGGATGGTTTCCATGTTTAGGAAATAGATTACTGAATGTAGCGATGGGAACACAGATTGAGACAGAAATGCAGGGAGTCAAGGAGAAGGCATAACAATAGTGAGTTTATTGTTCAGTATTTATAGCCTAGAATGTCAGGATATGGCCACATACTGGACAAGTGCATTTGCAGTTTGAGGTTCAGGAAAAAAATCAGTATTCGAAATGCACAGTTGGGAGGCATAACTGTGGTAAAAACTTCACATGAAGTTAAAACCACAAAATTGTATAAAGTCATTAAGGAGAAGTCTCCCAGTGAGAGGAGAAGGCTCAGATCAGCACACACTGGGGAACAGTGACAAAGCAGGCAGAGGAAGTGAATCCAGCAGCACAGATCAAAAAGAGGTTCAGTCGGCCAGAAGAGAATCCCCCTACAGAAGTCTAGACATTAGGAGACGTCAAAGAAGGGACTTATCAGAAGGTCAAGTGTTTCTGTGGAAAGTTAAAGGAAGACTGTCCACTTTGGAAAAAAAAATTAAGAAGGTACCCACGTATATATCAGTCTTTCTATCTATATCTATATCTATATCTATATCTATATCTATATCTATATCTATATCTAGATACACACACACACACACATATAAAGTTATAAGTTTAGGTCAGGGTCATGGAAGCAGGGTTCAAATTTTAGTGTGTTGAGGAAGTGAGCCGATAGGGACCGAAAGAGTAAATTACTATGTTTAGGAGAGTCTTGGGCCTTAGCAAGAAGTCATGTGGGTTTGAGAGCTATCTCAATTTTAAAATGAGAACATTGAGCACTTTAGTCTTGAAAGAGGAAGATTTTGAAGATAAAGGACAGACAAGAGTAATCACAGGCAAAATGTCAGGGAAGAAGGGGAAGAGGGGAGTAAAAGGACAAATGAAGCACCTGGCTTTGAAGTGATAGAAGGTGAAAGTCTGGAGTTTGAGGGAATTTGCTCTTTATGCACTCAATTTCTCACCAAAGGGGACTGAAGCCCAGGTTCTATGGCTTGAAGAAAGGGGTTGGTGTTAAATTAATTATAGATGGGAGAAGGAATGGGAAATTAAACATAAAAATACGAACAGTACACTGTTTTATATTATGTACATTATACTGTATTATAATACTAGATAAGACCCAGCACAGTTTGAAGATGTATGGAACTATAAGCTACCCATAAATTACTTGTTAGAGGCGGTTTTCTGTCTCTCAGAATGTGAGACAAATTGGGGTTCAAACTCCTAATTAATTCATAACGTGGGTGAATCTAATGTCCAATCCACAATCTCTGAAAATTAGACTTTATTTAATCCTGTCTTTGCTATCTTTAAAACGGAATCAGTTCAAGACAAACTAAGAATCCCCTACTAGTTTTCACAACAAATTAGATTATACCGTCATCATCATGATGCTGTTTTTATTTAAAGATTTTATTTATTTATTTATTTATTTGGCACAGAGAGAGAGAGAGGAGTGGGGGGACGGACGCAAACAGGCAGGGTGGGAGAGGGAGAGGCAGGCTTCCTACTGAGCTGGGAGCCTGATGCAGGGCTCGATCCAGGGACCCTGAGATCATGACCGGAGCTGAAGGCAGAGGCTTCACAATTGAGCCACCCAGGCACCCCAGCATCATATTAGTTTTATTTTTACTGTAAATTCAGATGTCATGGAAAGAAAATTCCATCACATTCTCCTCCGCAGGTATTCTCTTTTTCTTTTTTTCCTTTAAAATTTTATTAATTTGGGCGCCTCGGTGGCTCAGTGGGTTAATCCTCTGCCTTCGGCTCAGGTCATGATCTCAGGGTCCTGGGATCGAGTCCCGCGTCGGGCTCTCTGCTCGGTGGGGAGCCTGCTTCTTCCTCGCTCTCTGCCTGGCTCTCTGCCTACCTGTGATTTCTCTCTCTGTGTGTCAAATAAATATTAAAAAAAATTATTAATTTATTCATCAGAAAGAGAGGGAGAGAGAGGGACAGAGAGGGAGAGAGCACAGTCAGAGGGAGTGCGAGGCAGAGTGAGAAGCAGGCTCCCTGCTGGAGCCAGATCTGAGACTTGATCCCACAACTCTGGGATCATGAGCTGAGCTATAGGCAGACGCTTAACCAACTGAGCCACCCAGGAACCCCATCCTCGCACATTCTTCACACAATACCCATGCTTCTGGGAAGGAATCTGTCTTGCTCTGTGCTCTTCTCCCTGGGAGAAAAAGTTTATAAGGATGGTAGTATAATCTTCCCCAGCATTGCTCAGCGATGGGTGCAGAGCCGAAGAGGGCTGATAATTACAGTGACGCAAGTTTGGGGGTTTACAGAGCGGATGCAGAGTTGACTATTAGCAGGAATCAAGGCAGAGACATTTGTGGTAAACGGACTCTGAACTGGCAACTTGTTTGTCATCTCATTTGTATAATACGTATGTTTTATAAACAACAAGTGAATGCAATTTTACAGACAATGGAATATAATCTGCATAAAAGAAACAGATGCAGAGTTACAGCATTCAAGGGGCACTTGGATTGCTCAGTTGGTTGACTGTCTTGATTCTTGATTTCTGGCTCAGGTCTTGATCTCAGGGTCAAGGGATTGAGGCCCATGTGGGGCTCCCTGCTCTGCACAGAGTCTACTGGTCCCTCTCCCTCTGTTCCTGCCTCCCCCCTGCCACACACTCACTCTCTCTCAAATAAATAAATAAAATCTTTAAAATAAAATAAACTAGGCTTTAACAAGGAAAATTGTAACCAAATCATCACCTTCGGCCTTCCTTCTTTGATGCCTACGCTAGTGATCCTATTCTGAAAATTAAATGGAGGCATCTGGATTTCTGCTTTTCTCACCTGCATGGAAATCCATACATACTACCTCCTGCCTTCAGCTAGGCTGTGGTGGAGTATTTACGTTTTCTTTTCCCTTAGATTCCTAGAGGAATCTCTGCCTTCCTCCTGATTTTTCCTCTCCCCTCTTTAGAAAGAGGGAAATGACGTACCATAAGAGATTTTTAAAAACACAGAAGAAGCCAAGGGGTGATGGAGGGAGGTGGGTCGGGGAGAGAGAGGCTAGGCAGTGATGAACATCGAGGAGAGCACTGGGTGTGATGAGCACTGAGTGTCGTACGCAAGTGATGAATCTTTGAATTCTGTTCCTGAAACCAGCAGTGCACGGTGTGTTCACTAAATAGAATTTCAATAAAAATTCGAAAAAAAGAAAAAATTAAAAGTTCTGATGTTTGTGATTCACACATCACACAAACACAAGAAAACCATGCTTTCATGATGATCTGGGCTTTCAAATTGTGCTTCCCTAGTCCAACAGCATGGGAACTTGTTAGAAATGCATGTTCTCAGGCTTCACCCCAGACCTACTGAATCAGAGACTCTGGGATGGGACCCAGGGTTTCCTAAAACACACCCTGCAGGTGAAGCTGATGTGCTCCAATGTTTGAAAACCACTGCTGTGGGACCCTGAAAATGATCAAGAAGGGAAGAAAAGATTTTGAAGGTATTTCATCATCTGTTAAGAATGTAGCGTCTCTTTCTAGCTTTTCCTCTAAAGACAGAAGAAAGTATTGAATTGTTAATTATTTTTTGATTGCCAGATTTTTTTTTTTAATTACAAGGTAGGAGACAGGATTAGCTGATGAGTTTTTCATAAGCTAGCACTTTTTTTTCTGTCAGTTCACACATATCTAGCACATCGGTTTTAAAAACTTGTATGGTATTCCAGTATTCTATTAACGAATACTACCAATTGTTTTTAATTTTTCACTATTAACAAATCTGAAACAGTAATCCTTATACATATATTTCTGGATATTTTCTTATTATTAGGACAAATCTCTGAAAGTGAATTTGCTAGATTAAAGGTTCTTTACATGGAAAGGCTGAAAAGCAGTTCTTGATTTTTTAACAGAAAAATTACATAAATTTATAATTGTCATTGTAGTATGTGATATATAATGGGAGTGCTGCTTAGCGATGTTTCTCGATGTTTCTAGACAGGGGCATTACCAAACGTTTTTTCATTTTGTTATGCTTTGAAGATAGGATATGTATTGTATTATTGCATTAAAGTTCTATAGAGGTTTTAATGTTTAATAAATTTATTAAAATAACTTCACAAGAAATATATAACTTTTGGAAATGATAATTAAAAATAATGCAATCAATGTTTATAGCAAAACATTTCAAAAGCACAAAACTTATAAGATGAAAAGTAGAAGTACCCTGATTCTCACCCTCCTATCTAGTTATAACAACACTTTGCAAATTTCTTGAGTAGCTTTCCAGAAATTGTACATGCTATCATATTATCGGATACATTTGTAATTCAGTGGTTATTAACAAGACTGAAGATCTTTTCATATTCTTTGATCATTACATTTTGTATAGTGTGTGAAACCGCTGTTCACAACGTTCACAACGGGATAGTCAAGTGAACCGATATTTTCATTTATGCCATTGGGTTTTTACATGATGCTTTAGAAACTTCTTCCCGTCCCAACACTATTTCTTTTAGGCTATTTCTAGTTTAATTATTGATGCTTAAGTCTGTAATCCATCTACATTTGTGTTGAACATGTCATGGGTTAGAACGTATTATCTCAGGATGCCTGGGTGGCTTTGTCAAAGTGTCTGCCTCGGCTCAGGTCTTGATCCCAGGGTTCTGGGATGGAGCCCCACATAGGGTTCCCTGCTCCTCGGGGAGCCTGCTTTTCCCTCCCCTCATCACTTGTGCTCTCTCACTGTCTTTCTCTCTCTAACAAAAGAACATATTACCTCATTTCCATCTTGAAATAGAGCCCAGGGATGTTGGATGACTTTCTGCTTTCCTGAGGCTACCCAACCTACTCTGACTCAGAGTTCAGTGCACTAACACCAACCACCCTGGAGTAAACACAGAGAGAATGGAGGACACAGGGGGATGGAAGATGGGTGTAACTGGGTAGGAGACTGAAACTTGTGTGTTTTTCTTACTCTCATTCCAATAACTGGAAGATCCAGGCATGGGATGGGCAAAGATAATAAAATTTTTGGCTTTCTTTCCTTTATAAAAACCGATTTCCTATTACACCTCTGTCAAAGTATAATTTTCAAAAAGTTAAAGAAAATTGCTGACACAAATAGAGAATGTATGTCCAAAATACATTTGGTTCCTTAATGAGGAAATCAGCAAGGTGGAAAAGTTGGTTCAAAAGCACTTGTTAAACTGGGTATTTATAGAGTTTTAAAAAAAGAATGTTGAAATCAAATTAGTAGGCTTAATGATAATGAGCCAGGGGTGCCTGGGTGACTCAGTTGTTAGGTGTCTGCCTTCGGCTTGGGTCATGATCCCCGGGACCTAGGATCCAGCCCCGTATTTGGCTCTCGGCTTGGCCGTGAACCTGCTTTGTTGTCTTACTGTCCCATCCGTGCATGGTGGAGATCTTAGGACAATCATATTTCTGGTTGCTCAGGTCCCTCTCTCCCTGGAATGCTTTTATCTTTTCACCTCACTCCCAGGGTGGAGTTAATGTATGCCTCCACTAAGGAAGGAAGGTCGGAAGGAAAGAAGGGAGGGAGGAAGGAGAGAAAGAGAGAGAAAAGAGAGAGTAAGTAAGAGAGAAAGAGAGAGAAAGTTAGACCCACGTGGAAACTGCGAAAGTGACCTTATCTGGGAAAAGGTGTAGTTGAGTTAATGATTGCAAGATGAGATCATCTTGGATTAAGGTGGCTCCAAGGACAAGTGTCCTCAGAAGAGTGACAGTGAGGAGGAAGAAGATAGAGACACAAAGAAGGCCACATGGAGGTCGACACCGAGAATGGAGCTCTTCTGCCATGAAAGTAGAAAACCTGGAGCCACGGGAAGACAGAGGAGGCCAGTAGGGATTCTGCAGAGCTTCCGGAGGGAAACTAGTCTGGCCAACACCCTGACCTCAGACTTGCTCTCCAGCATTCTGTGAGCATACATTTCTGTTGCTTTAAGCCACCAGACTGTGATAACTTGGTCGCAGCAGTCCAGGGAAACAAATAAATGCCCTGAGCCTCCTTTTGAGTGAAAAGAGCATATTTGTATTTTCCTATGGCCAATTTTTTCATTCTTTCTTAGCATCTGTCAGCTTGTCTCCCCTTATCATCACATGTTTCTCTGCAGCTGAGATTTCCTGCACCAGAAAACTTAAAGTGGCATCAGTGTTTAAAATTCCAGTGTTCAGAGGACTGTCTTAGCTACCCCTGCTTCTACTTGCTTATCTCTGTCTGCCAATTTCCCCTTTGGCTCGACTTACCTTTCTTGGTTCCTTTATTTTTTTTTTATTTTTTGATATTTTATTTATTTATTTGAAAGAGAAAGAGAAAGCATGAGAGTGGAGTGAGGGGCAGAGAGAGAAGCAGACTCCCTGCTGAGCAGGGAGTCTGATGTGGGGCTCAATCCCAGGATTCTGGGATTGTAACCTGAGCCGAAGGCAGCTGATTAACTGACTGAGCCACCCAGCTACCCCCCTGCCCCGACCTTTCTTGGTTCCTTAATTTTGGTACAGAATTACACCATCCAATCTTCCTTCTCCCAAACACATTTTTTCATATTGATCTACATTACCTATTATGAAATCTGATCTCTTGGTCTCTGCCTGTACTTTATTGCCATCAAACCTCAAATCCCCCTTCAATATGATCAGGCATGCCCCAGAAACTAGGGGAGGTGGCAATAATTTCTCAAGAAAATATTTGAATATTTCCTACCTACAACTTCTATCTGAAAACTATAGCCTCCAATGCTACAAAATAGTACTGAAGCAATTATTTTTCTATTCCTCCTTCTAAGCATCTGGGGTTCCATCAAGGATTGTGAATTTCTACAGGGCAGTATATATGTGTCTCTTTTTCCCAAATAGTTATTTGATCCCTATAAAAGAATAAAGTTCAGTGAACTACTGGGACTTCACAGTGAAAGAAACAACAAAACAAAAGGCAGTTTTTGAAATGAGAAGCACCCAGATGTTTATAGCAGTATTATCAACAAGAGACGAACTATGGAGAGAGCCTAAATGTCCATCAACTAATGAATGGATAAAGAAGATGTGGTATCTAAATACAATGGGATAGTACTGTTCCATCAAAAAATGAAATCTTATCATTTGCAATGACAAGGAGGGAGCTAGGATTTATTAAGCTAAATGAAATAGGTCGGTCAGAGAAAGACAAATATATGATTTTACTCATATCTGGAATTTAAGAAAGAAAGCAGATGAACACAGGTAAGGGGGGAAAGAGAAAAAGGAGAGAGGGAAACAAGCCATAAGAGGCTCTTAATGACAGAGAACAAACTGAGGGGAGATGGAGGGAGGTGGGCAGGGGAATGGGCTGGACAGGTGATGGGTATTAAGGAGGGCACTTGTTATGATGAGCACTGGGTGTCCTTTGTAAGTGATGAATCACTGAATTCTATTCCAGAAACCAATATTGCACTGTATGTTAATTACCTAAATTTTAAATTAAAAAATGAAAAAAAAAGTCCAAAAAAAGAATAAAGTTCCCAACATCCCTAAGACTATTGGCACCAGTCCTTTTCTCCTGCTCCATGGCACACTTAAAATTCCCCTTTTTCCTTTTTTTTTTTTTTTTAATTTTAAATTTAAATTCAATTTAGTTAACATATAGTGTATTATTAGTTTCAGGGGTAGAATTTAGTGATTCATCAGTTGCATGTAACAGCCAGTACTTATCACACCAAGTGCCCTCCTCAATGCCCATCAACCAGTGACCCCATCTCCCCACCCATGTCCCCTCCGACAATCCTCAGTTTGTTTCCTGTGTGTGTGTGTGTGTGTGTGTGTGTGTGTATGTGTGTACGCTAAAGGATCAGTTATGGGTTTATTGCCAAACAGTGAGAACTTCTGAGCCCTGGACAAAGATCGTCTTTGAGAACGCTGAGCCATCAGAAGCACCGCCAGCCTCATCAGAATTTTTGTCCAGAATAGTTCACAGGCAGTGAGGAATGTGCACTTCTCTTAGGAGATGCATTGTGTCTGGTCCTGAGTCGCCATTGACAATTCTTTCCTCCGTCCATTATGTCACTGGTTTTAATAAGATGGTGATATTCCTTTTTCCCCCCACATAAAATATGCTTAATAAATATTTTGATCAAAATTAAACTAAGAAAAAAACCCCAAATAAGTGGTTAGTAATGCTACCGAAGCAATCCGTAAGAAAATAAAATATGACAAACCAATAGAAAGAACATTAAAACTATGTCTAGGTAAGATGATGTGTGGGAGTCCCCTCTGTCTATCCAAACCGATCACTTAACCTTGCAAACTTGCTCCAAGTTCTGTCTTCTCCAGGAAGCTTTCCCCATCACTTCTGGTATGCACCAGGATCACCTCGAAACTCTTTAAAGCTTCTCTTCTCCAGAACAGCTTTAATCCTTTCTATCATTGCCCATATGTCATCCTGTAGACCCTTTAGCATTATAGTCCTCCTCCTTCAGCTAAATTCCCATTCAGCGCTAGAATCTTTTTGACAGAAAGCACCCTCCCACCCATTCCAGATGGAAGACCTCATGCTCCTGCCTCCTTTCCTTTGCTGCTGGTGCCTTTACCTCCAGGCTGTCGCTGCTTCTCCAGTAGCTGCCACCTGCCAACTCCAGATGTGCCTCCCCCCCAACACCCCTGCTGCTGCCCTTCAGATCCTTCTTAATAAGGGCTGGTCAGATCACATCTTTTTCCTCCTCTGATACCTACAGCACAGCCCGCATTCCAAAGAGGATTAGAATGCAGGGACAACATCTGATTCACAAATGAATTTCTTGTCTTCTTCCCACTCTTAACCACCGCCCCCCTCCCAGTGCCCAGGGCTGCCTTTCTCCTTCAGGCTGGGCTCAGTAAAAAAAAAAAATTTTTCATTTTATTTCTTTTCAGTGTTCCAGAATTCATTGTTTATGCACCACACCATGCCCTCCCTAATACCCACCACCAGGCTCACCCAACCCCCCATCCCCCTCCTCTCCCAAACCCTCAGTTTGTTTCTCAGAGCCCACAGTCTCTCATGGTTTGTCTCCCCATCCAATTTCCCCTAACTCACTCCTCAGCAAAGCTTTTCTCAGGAGGTTCCCCTAATGGCAGTCCTCCTGCATAGTCTGTGACTCCACTGACCATCCTGTCCTCCCCATTAGAGAAACACCCCCAGCAGACCAGAACTTTAGGAGCAGGACTGGACTTCTCTCACACCCACCAGCACCCACCACGGTACTCAAATGTTACTTGGAGCAGGAGTGTGTAGTGAAGAACGGGGCTGTCTGTGGCCTTGTGTGTGTGTGTGTGTGTGTGTGTGTGTGTGTGACAGCTATGCCTACATTTGATTTGGTACATTTGGAGAGATAGTGATATTCTAACTCCATCATTTCTTCTCCACTTGTGAGTTACTTTTGGATGAAGCCTGGGAACTAACGCTTTAGCTTGGAACTGTTTAAAAAAAAGAAAGGAAGGAAAGAATCAAGTGTTTTTCCTGCCCTTGTAAGAATAGTAAATCAAAGATAATAGTTGACAAGAAGCTTATGTTCACAGAAGCATCCTTTGGTTTTGTACTGAAATTACTTCTGAGCTCTACTCAGTGTTTCTTGTAGCCATGACAACTTTATTTCTATAGTCTTCATCTCCAGCCTGGACCTGCATTGTCCTCGATGCATTTTGTAGCTTTCAAGCACAAGCCATTTAGCCTGGAGATTCTGAATTAACTGTTGGGGTGGGGCTCTGGCGTCAGTATTTTTTAAAGCCCTCCAAATGATTTTGGTGTGCAGTCCAGGAACTGCTGCTCTAATTCACCCTGCACTTAACATCCTGCTGGGAAAATATTCAAACACCAGCTGGGTTATCTCAGTTGCCAGATGCGTGAAATACAGATTCCTGAGCCTAACATTGGAGATCTCTGTTCCGTACTCATCTAATCTATGGCTGTAATCTACTGTAGGTCCCTCCTTTTCTGCCAGACTGGTTTCCTTGTATTCTTTATGTCTAAAGAAAAATGACTTCCCACCTCCCTCCACCCAAACACACATACAGAGGCACAGGACACATGATCTGGCAAATGATTTTTGCAACATATTTATGGACAGGAGCCTGACAGATGTACATTTCCCACACTGAAACATTAGCCCCAGGAAATATTTGAGAGTGGACAGAAACAGTGGGGTCGAGTATTCAACACTCTAGGAGCCAGCCCCCTTCCCTAAAGCCACAATATTTGCTTATTCGTTAGCTTGACTGTTTTCTTTAGAGTCTTGAAGTAAATATTCATAGTAAGCATCCAAGCTTGCCGAAAGAGTACCTTTGGGTTAGTTGACATGACAGAAAAGCTCTCCCATCACTTGCCTTTACACTAAAGGGAAGCAAGACCTGTTTGTGCCCTTAGAAAAGTCAGTGTTAGACATTTCCTAATTTGTGATCAATTTCAACACCTCTCTTGACACCAGCTGCCTCGTACCACTGATGACAAAAATCCCTTTTGATGGACGGAGCAACCTGGGGCAGATTCTGATTAGAACTTCTTCCTCAAACCTCTTCCCAGAAACAGAGATGTTTAAAATTTTCACACAAATCAAAGGAAACTAAAACTGAAACACAGAATCACATTTTCAGAAATCTGACATATGACTACCCTAAAGAAGGCCCAGTTTACCAGGGAATTTTTTTTTTTTCTTATATAAACTCAGAATGGAAATTTTTTCTAAGGGGGTTATCCATTAACCAAGTCACAAGATAAACACGATCTGGCTCCGGATATCACAAACACTGGATACCAGTTATTGTTTCTTATCTAGTTTTCTTATTTGTCAAGAAGGAAACACCGAGTGGAACTCAATCATTGTGGTGTTATAAGTTACATACGTTATAAGATTATTTTTCCTCAGCTTAGTGTATACATTCAATCCCAATAAGAGTGTGTTAGCCTGTTGGCCTTTTCTTCCTTGTGAACCGGGGATGGTGAGAATGTTCCCGAATCAAGTTTTACACATAGAATGGAGTTCGTAATGAGCATTGGACTGAAGGGCAGGAGAACTGCTTCTAGATCGGATTTATTTAAAATGTTTCATTCCACAGCAGTCCAGTGGGAGGGGCACTAGATCTCCATCCACTCCATGTGAAAACAGGGTCAGGCAGTTCTTGTGATAAACACAGGATTGCAAGAGTTAGTAAATTCAAGTCAGGGCAACTGACCCCTTCTGGTTTGCTCGGGATTTTCCTGCTTTAGCCCTGAAAGACCCACATCTCGGGACTCCATTAAGTCCCTGGCAAAAGCAAATTCTTGGTCACCCCAGTGGCAGTCAGAGAATACAATCTGTACTCTGGGCTACAGCCCTACTCTCCACAGCATGCTGAAGACATTACTTCTGATGTTCAAGTTACTTGTAGCTCTAAGACCTGTTCTCTCAACTAACAGCTCTACAGACAGCTTTTGAAACCAATGAATAGATGATATCTTCATCGGTATTCCTCAAATAACGGTTGAAAGTAAATGAGCATTAGAGTAGGTAGTCAATAAAAGCTCATTGAATTCTAGACCATTCTTTAATCGTAGTTAAATGACAAATTAGGCTTGTGGGGAGGAATTGGATCTATTAAGTTATTGCAATAGCTGCAATATTGGACCCCTTGTTCTCAACCAAGTAGTTTGGATCTTATCTATGATGTAGTAGGAAAAAAAGGTGTTAAGAGACTTGAGTACTAGTTCTGCTTTTGACACTACATGACTTTGGCAAGTCACTTCCTCTGAACTTTAGGTAACCCAAATGTAAACGCAGGAAGTTAGGACAGGATGGTTTCTAGGCAGTCTTACAGCTTAACATTCGAGAGAGTAAGCGGTGCTGTTAAAAGTTAAGTAATGAAAGAATTACATTACATTGTAACTTTAGTACAATTAAGAAATAAATATTGTTAGTTCTCGAGGATTACTTCCTCTTCTCATCAATGTCTGTGAATATCTGATTCCTCCCACCAATGCCCAAAGTACCCCGACCTCCAGAGTTCTTTTTGCTCTCCCACTAGCAAGCCAAGAAAAACTGATTTGTTCTTTTAATTGATCTATAAGTTCCGACTTTTTCCTTAGTAACTACAGATTTTCTCATAAGTTTATTGGACTGACTGACAATCTATTCAAAGCGGCTGGCCTTAAAACATTCTGTTTGAGCTGTGCTGTGCTGAGCCGGGACTGTCACTTTTTTTTGGTTATAATTATATGTTAAGTCGTTGTGTCTTGTCCAGGGATTTAGATCACCTGTCTCCCAATGACCACATAAATTTAGCAAACAAAAGAAGGAACAAATCGACATCTTGAGAAACCTATTCTGCCCTGGTCCAAGGCTCTATACTTACCAGAGGATTAGGAAGAAGGAAGCCATATTCTTCAGAAATGTGAAATCTTCCTAAAGATAATAATGGTGTTGTCTTCACATTCTGACTTGGAGGCTCCATAATTTTGTTTGAAGTATCTACATTACAGCCTAAGTTCCTGAGTGCCCTCTCCCCAACACATATCAAAGGTCTGGGGTAAGGGACCTTCAGAATAGCATCCTCCCTCTGAGGTTAATTGTGCAAGTGCCTCAGCTACGGAGAAGGACCTTGGTCTGAGGTTGAATTCCAGACTGCCATGAACTTTCTCTGACACAAGGCTGAGTAAACAATTAGAGATGGTTGATTAAAACAAACAGGCAAACAAAGCCACAACAGAAAAAAGTATATATATTTTTTTCCTCAAAGGTGTAGTATATGAGAATATTGGTTTTGAATTCAGACATAAGTATGTTTTCCTTTGGAAAAGGATAACTAAACTAGAACTTTGGTCATGACTGATCCCATATACCCTGACAGTAACCTTATCTGTATAGACTTTTGACACACTGGGTCTTTATCTCCAAGGAGTAAACTGTTAAAACTGGATGTTAGTTCCATTTAGACAGATAATTCAGTGGCTGGTGATGACTGGCATGGAGAGGAAGACTCTAAAGGCATGTCAGAACCAAAGAGGGTTTCAAACAACAACATACTCTAACGCACTGAACAACATACTCTAACATACAATTGCTTTGATTTTCTTTGAGAAATAATGTTTAATCATTTTTCAAAATCATTAGGCACAATAAGGAAGGCATATATATATATATATATATATATATTTTTTTTTTGCATTTTATTTTATTTTTTAAAATTTTTTATTTTTTATAAATATATATTTTTATCCCCAGGGGTACAGGTCTGTGAATCACCAGGTTTACACACTTCACAGCACTCACCAAAGCACATACCCCTCCCCAATGTCCATAACCCCAACCCCCTTCTCCCAACCCCCCTCCCCCCGAGCAATCCTCAGCTTGTTTTGTGAGATTAAGAGTCACTTATGGTTTGTCTCCCTCCCAATCCCATCTTGTTACATTTATCCTTCTCCTACCCACTTAAGCCCCCATGTTGCATCACCACTCTCCTCATATCAGGGAGATCATATGATAGTTATCTTTCTCTATTTGACTTATTTCACTAAGCATGATATGCTCTAGTTCCATCCATGTTGTCGCAAATGGCAAGATTTCATTTATTTTGATGGCTGCATAGTATTCCATTGTGTATATATACCACTTCTTCTATATCCATTCATCTGTTGATGGACATCTAGGTTCTTTCCATAGTTTGGCTATTGTGGACATTGCTGCTATAAACATTCGGGTGCACATGCCCCTTTGGATCACTACATTTGTATCTTTAGGGTAAATACTAATTTACCCTAAATTGCTGGGTGCAATTGCTGGGTCATAGGGCAGTTCTATTTTCAACATTTTGAGGAACTTCCATGTTTTCCAGAGTGGTTGCACCACCTTGCATTCCCACCAACAGTGTAGGAGGGTTCCCCTTTCTCCACATCCTCGCCAGCATCTGTCATTTCCTGACTTGTTGATTTTAGCCATTCTGACTGGTGTGAGGTGATATCTCATTGTGGTTTTGATTTGTATTTCCCCGATGCCGAGTGATATGGAGCACTTTTTCATGTGTCTGTTGGCCATCTGGATGTCTTCTTTGCAGAATGTCTGTTCATGTCCTCTACCCATTTCTTGATTGGATTATTTGTTCTTTGGGTGTTGAGTTTGCTAAGTTCTTTATAGATTCTGGACACTAGTCCTTTATCTGATATGTCGTTTGCAAATATCTTCCATTCTGTCAGTTGTCTTTTGATTTTGTTAACTGTTTCCTTTGCTGTGCAAAAGCTTTTGATCTTGATGAATTCCCAATAGTTCATTTTTGCCCTTGCTTCCCTTGCCTTTGGCGATGTTCCTAGGAAGATGTTGCTGCGACTGAGGTCAAAGAGGTTGCTGCCTGTGTTCTCCTCAAGGATTTTGATGGATTCCTTTCTCACATTGAGGTCCTTCATCTATTTTGAGTCTATTTTTGTGTGGGGTGTAAGGAAATGGTCCAATTTCATTTTTCTGCATGTGGCTGTCCAATTTTCCCAACACGATTTATTGAAGAGGCTGTCTTTTTTCCATTGGACATTCTTTCCTGCTTTGTCAAAGATTAGTTGACCATAGAGTTGAGGGTCTATTTCTGGGCTCTCTACTCTGTTCCATTGATCTATGTGTCTGCTTTTGTGCCGGTACCACGCTGTCTTGATGATGACAGCTTTGTAATAGAGCTTGAAGTCCAGAATTGTGATGCCACCAACTTTGGCTTTCTTTTTTAATATCCCTTTGGCTATTCGATGTCTTTTTTGGTTCCATATAAATTTTAGGGTTATTTGTTCCATTTCTTTGAAAAAGATGGATGGTACCTTTTTTTTTTGTTTGTTTTTGTTTTTGTTTTATTTTATTTTATTTATTTATTTATTTATTTTTAATTTTTTATTATTTATAAACATATATTTTTATCCACAGGGGTACAGGTCTGTGAATCACCAGGTTTACACACTTCACAGCACTCACCAAATCACATACCCTCCCCAATGTCCGTAATCCCACCTCCTTCTCCCAAACCCCCTCCCCCTGGCAACCCTCAGTTTGTTTTGTGAGATTAAGAGTCACTTATGGTTTGTCTCCCTCCCAATCCCATCTTGTTTCATTTATTCTTCTTCTACCCACTTAAGCCTCCATGTTGCATCACCACTTCCTCATATCAGGGAGATCATATGATAGTTGTCTTTCTCTGCTTGACTTATTTCGCTAAGCATGATATGCTCTAGTTCCATCCATGTTGTTGCAAATGGCAAGATTTCATTTCTTTTGATGGCTGCATAGTATTCCATTGTGTATATATACCACATCTTCTTGATCCATTCATCTGTTGATGGACATCTAGGTTCTTTCCATAGTTTGGCTATTGTGGACATTGCTGCTATAAACATTCGGGTGCATGTGCCCCTTTGGATCACTACATTTGTATCTTTAGGGTAAATACCCAATAGTGCAATTGCTGGGTCATAGGACAGTTCTATTTTCAACATTTTGAGGAACCTCTATGCTGTTTTCCAGAGTGGCTGCACCAGCTTGCATTCCCACCAACAGTGTAGGAGGGTTCCCCTTTCTCCGCATCCTCGCCAGCATCTGTCATTTCCTGACTTGTTGATTTTAGCCATTCTGACTGGTGTGAGGTGATATCTCATTGTGGTTTTGATTTGTATTTCCCTGATGCCGAGTGATATGGAGGACTTTTTCATGTGTCTGTTCGCCATCTGGATGTCTTCTTTGCAGAAATGTCTGTTCATGTCCTCTGCCCAGTTCTTGATTGGATTATTTGTTCTTTGGGTGTTGAGTTTGCTAAATTCTTTATAGATTCTGGACACTAGTCCTTTATCTGATATGTCGTTTGCAAATATCTTCTCCCATTCTGTCAGTTGTCTTTTGATTTTGTTAACTGTTTCCTTTGCAGTGCAAAAGCTTTTGATCTTGATGAAATCCCAGTAGTTCATTTTTGCCCTTGCTTCCCTTGCCTTTTGCGTTGTTCCTAGGAAGATGTTGCTGCGGCAGAGGTCGAAGAGGTTGCTGCCCGTGTTCTCCTCAAGGATTTTGATGGATTCCTTTCGTACATTGAGGTCCTTCATCCATTTTGAGTCTATTTTTGTGTGTGGTGTAAGGAATGGTCCAATTTCATTTTTCTGCATGTGGCTGTCCAATTTTCCCAGCACCATTTATTGAAGGGGCTGTCTTTTTTCCATTGGACATTCTTTCCTGCTTTGTCAAAGATTAGTTGACCATAGAGTTGAGGGTCTATTTCTGGGCTCTCTATTCTGTTCCATTGATCTATGTGTCTTTTTTTGTGCCAGTACCATGCTGTCTTGATGATGACAGCTTTGTAATAGAGCCTGAAGTCCGGAATTGTGATGCCACCAACATTGGCTTTCTTTTTCAATATCCCTTTGGCTATTCGAGGGCTTTTCTGGTTCCATATAAATTTTAGCATTATTTGTTCCATTTCTTTGAAAAAGATGGATGGTACTTTGATAGGAATTGCATTAAATGTGTAGATTGCTTTAGGTAGCATAGACATTTTCACAATATTTATTCTTCCAATCCAGGAGCATGGAACATTTTTCCATTTCTCTGTGTCTTCCTCAATTTCTTTCATGAGTACTTTATAGTTTTCTGAGTATAGATTCTGTGTCCCTTTGGTTAGGTTTATTCCTAGGTATCTTATGGTTTTGGATGCAATTGTAAATGGGATTGACTCCTTGATATCTCTTTCTTCTGTCTTGCTGTTGGTGTAGAGAAATGCAACTGATTTCTGTGCATTGATTTTATATCCTGACACTTTACTGAATTCCTGTATAAGTTCTAGCAGTTTTGGAGTGGAGTCTTTTGGGTTTTCCACATATAGTATCATATCATCTGCGAAGAGTGATAATTTGACTTCTTCTTTGCCGATTTGGATGCCTTTAATTTGCTTTTGTTGTCTGATTGCTGAGGCTAGGACCTCTAGTACGATGTTGAATAGCAGTGGTGATAATGGACATCCCTGCCGTGTTCCTGACCTTAGCGGAAAAGCTTTCAGTTTTTCTCCATTGAGAGTGATATTTGCGGTGGGTTTTTCATAGATGGCTTTGATGATATTGAAGGTATGTGCCCTCTATCCCTACACTTTCAAGAGTTCTGATCAGGAAGGGATGCTGTACTTTGTCAAATGCTTTTTCAGCATCTATTGAGAGTATCATATGGTTCTTGTTCTTTCTTTTATTGATGTGTTGTATCACATTGACTGATTTGTAGATGTTGAACCTACCTTGCAGCCCTGGAATAAATCCCACTTGGTCGTGGTGAATAATCTTTTTAATGTACTGTTGAATCCTATTGGCTAGTATTTTGTTGAGTATTTTCGCATCTGTGTTCATCAAGGATATTGGTCTATAGCTCTCTTTTTTGGTGGGATCCTTGTCTGGTTTTGGGATCAAGGTGATGCTGGCCTCATAAAATGAGTTTGGATGTTTTCCTTCCATTACAATTTTTGAAACAGTTTCAGGAGAATAGGAATTAGTTCTTCTTTAAATGTTTGGTAGAATTCCCCCGGGAAGCCGTCTGACCCTGGGCTTTTGTTTGTTTGGAGATTTTTAATGACTGTTTCAATCTCATTACTGGTTATGGGTCTGTTCAGGCTTTCTATTTCTTCCTGGTTCAGTTGTGGTAGTTTATATGTTTCTAGGAATGCATCCATTTCTTCCAGATTGTCAAATTTATTGCTGTAGAGTTGCTCATAGTATGTTCTTATAATACTTTGTATTTCTTTGGTGTTAGTTGTGATCTCTCCTCTTTCATTCATGATTTTATTTATTTGGGCCCTTCTTCTTTTTTTTTTTTTGATAAGTCGGGCCAGGGGTTTATCAATTTTATTAATTCTTTCAAAGAACCAGCTCCTAGTTTTGTTGATTTATTCTATTGTTTTTTTGGTTTCTATTTCATTGATTTCTGCTCTGATCTTTATGATTTCTCTTCTCCTGCTGGGCTTAGGGTTTCTTTCTTGTTCTTTCTCCAGCTCCTTTAGGTGTAGGGTTAGGTTGTGTACCTGAGACCTTTCTTGTTTTTTGAGAAAGGCTTGTACCGCTATATATTTTCCTCTCAGGACTGCCTTTGTTGTGTCCCACAGATTTTGAACCGTTGTATTTTCATTATCATTTGTTTCCATGATTTTTTTCAATTCTTCTTTAATTTCCCGGTTGACCCATTCATTCTTTAGAAGGATACTGTTTAGTCTCCATGTATTTGGGTTCTCCAAACTTCCTTTTGTGGTTGAGTTCTAGCTTTAGAGCATTGTGGTCTGAAAATATGCAGGGAATGATCCCAATCTTTTGATACCGGTTGAGTCCTGATTTAGGACTGAGGATGTGATCTATTCTGGAGAATGTTCCATGTACACTAGAGAATAATGTGTATTCTGTTGCTTTGGGATGAAATATTCTGAATATATCTGTGATGTCCATCTGGTCCAGTGTGTCGTTTAAGGCCTTTATTTCCTTGCTGATCTTTTGCTTGGATGACCTGTCCATTTCAGTGAGGGGAGTGTTAAAGTCCCCTACTATTATTGTATTATTGTTGATGTGTTTCTTTGATTTTGTTATTAATTGGTTTATATAGTTGGCTGCTCCCACATTGGGGGCATAGATATTTAAAATTGTTAAATCTTCTTGTTGGACAGACCCTTTGAGTATGATATAGTGTCCTTCCTCATCTCTTATTATAATCATTGACTTAAAATCTAATTGATATGATATAAGGATTGCCACTCCTGCTTTCTTCTGATGTCCATTAGCATGGTAAATTCTTTTCCACCCCCTCACTTTAAATGTGGAGGTGTCTTCAGGCTTAAAATGAGTTTCTTGTAGGCAAAATATAGATGGGTTTTGTTTTTTTATCCATTCTGATACCCTGTGTCTTTTGACAGGGGCATTTAGCCCATTCACATTCAGGGTAACTATTGAGAGATATGAATTTAGTGCCATTGTATTGCCTGTAAGGTGACTGTTACTGTATATGGTCTTTGTTCCTTTCTGATCTACCACTTGTAGGCTCTCTCTTTGCTTAGAGGACCCCTTTCAATATTTCCTGTAGAGCTGGTTTGGTATTTGCAAATTCTTTCTGTTGTTGTTTGTCCTGGAAGCTTTTCATCTCTCCTTCTATTTTCAATGATAGCCTAGCTGGATATAGTATTCTTGGCTGCATGGTTTTCTCGTTTAGTGCTCTGAAAATATCATGCCAGCTCTTTCTGGCCTGCCAGGTCTCTGTGGATAAGTCAGCTGCCAATCTAATATTTTTACCATTGTATGTTACAGACTTCTTTTCCCGAGCTGCTTTCAGGATTTTCTCTTTGTCACTGAGACTTGTAAATTTTACTATTAGGTGACGGGGTGTGGGCCTATTCTTATTGATTTTGAGGGGTGTTCTCTGAACCTCCTGAATTTTGATGCTCGTTCCCTTTGCCATATTGGGGAAATTCTCCCCAATAATTCTCTCCAGTATACCTTCTGCTCCCCTCTCACTTTCTTCTTCTTCTGGAATCCCAATTATTCTAATGTTGTTTCGTCTTATGGTGTCACTTATCTCTCGAATCCCCCCCTCGTGGTCCAGTAGCCGTTTGTCCCTCTTTTGCTCAGCTTCTTTATTCTCTGTCATTTGGCCTTCTATATCACTAATTCTTTCTTCTGCCTCATTTATCCTAGCAGTGAGAGCCTCCATTTTTGATTGCACCTCATTAATAGCTTTTTTGATTTCAACTTGGTTAGGTTTTATTTCTTTTATTTCTCCAGAAAGGGTTTTTCTATCTCTCGAGAGGGTTTCTCTAATATCTTCCATGCCTTCTTCGAGCCCGGCTAGAACCTTGAGAATTGTCATTCTGAACTCTAGATCTGACATATTACCGATGTCTGTATTGATTAGGTCCCTAGCCTTCGGTACTGACTCTTGTTCTTTTTTTTGTGGTGTAATTTTTCTGCCTTGTCATTTTGTCCAGATAAGAGTATATGAAGGAGCAAGCAAACTACCAAATGGTGGCAACAGCCAAATCAGAAGAGATCCCAAATCGTGAGGGGGGAGAAAGGGGTAAAAAGAGTTGCAAAAAGAAAGGAAAAGAAAAGAAAAGATAAGAAAAGAATTTAAAAAAAGGAAAACGGAGTAAGAAAAGTATAAAAAAAGAAAAATATATATATATATTAAACTAGTTAAAAAACGTTAAGAAAGAAAAGGGTAAAAGTTAAAGAAAAATTTAGCAGAAGAGAAAAAAATGAAAAAGAAAAAAATTAAATTAACTGCAATATTAAAAAATCCCAGGGAGAAAGCCATGAGTTCCGTGCTTTGCTTTCTCCTCCTCTGGAATTCTGCTGCTCTCCTTGGTATTGAAACCGCAATCCTTGGTAGGTGAACTTGGTCTTGGCTGAATTTCTTGTTGATCTTTTGGGGGAGGGGCCTGGTGTAGTGATTCTCAAGTGTCTTTGCCCCAGGCGGAATTGCACTGCCCTTACCATGAGTAATCCCCCGGGTTTTCTTTCAGGAGCTTTTGTTCCCTGAGTGCTTTCTGTAGAGTTCCCGAGGACGGGGATATAAATGGCAGCCTTCTGGTCTCAGGCCTGGAGAAGCCGAGAGCCTGGGGCCCCACTCCTCAGTGCGCCCTCAGAGAACAGCGCCCAGTTACTCCCGTCTGCCTGACCTCCGGCTGCGCTCCGAGCTCACCGAGCCTGCGACTGGTTCAAGGTAAGTCAGACTGTGAGCTCACTGTCGGCTCTGTCTCTGTAGCCAGCTTTCCCGTTCCAATACCCGCAAGCTCTGTGACACTCAGACATGCCTGATCCTTCTGTGACCCTGCAGGACCTGAGGCCATGGTGACCCCGCGTGGGCTTCGCCCCAGTTTAGCCTCTGGAGCGATTTCCCTCAGCGGAACAGACTTTTAAAAGTCCAGATTTTGTGCTCCGTTGCTCCGCTGCTTGCTGAGAGCCAGCCCCTCTCTCTGGGGTCTATCTTCCCGTTGCTTTGGATTCACTTCTCCGCCAGTCCTACCTTTCAGAAAGTGGTTGTTTTTCTGTTTCCAGAATTGCTATTCTTCTCTTCTATCTGCCAATGGATTTGCAGGTGTTTGCAATCTTTAGATTAGCTATCTAGCTGATCTCCTGCTAGCTGAAGTAGTCTTAGCCTGCTACTTCTCCGCCCTCTTGATTCCTCCCCTCAAGTTAAAGTTTTCTTGATCTAGCATTCAATAATGTTCATTGTCTGACACCTTATAATCTTTCTAGCTGTGCAAAATTCAATAATCACTTTGGAATTCTTTCATATCCCATTCAAGTTCTTCAAGTTCTGGTTTGACAGTTACCAGCATATTTATCTCATCTTTTCTGTTAGGACTGCAAGCTGCTTGAAGAATTCATACTAACTTTGCATCTTCCTTTAGCAGCATATGTCCAGCGTTTGGTGCTCAAGAAGTCTTTGTTGGGCACCTGGGTGGCTCAGTTGGTTAAGCGGCTGCCTTCGGCTCAGGTCGTGATCCCAGCATCCTGGGATCTAGTCCTGCATCGGACTCCTTGCTCCGCAGGGAGCCTGCTTCTCCCTTTGCCTCTGCCTGACACTCTGTCTCTCTGTGCTTACTCTCTCTGACAAATAAATAAATAAAAATAAAATCTTAAAAAAAAAAAAAAAAAGAAGTCTTTGTTAAGTGAGTCGTCTCTCAGAGTCTCATGGTGGACCTCATATTTTTAGAACCAGTGTCTTGATGCCAGGTAGAAGTTTGTACTGGCCCTGCCCTGGAGACTTACTCTTCCCTAAGGGACACAGTGGCCACACAGTCCACGAAGCTCTGCCTGGCATCTTTCTTATTTACTAAGGGGAAGTTGGTGAAATATAATTGAGAACAAGAACTTCCTCTCCTAAGAGAAATGTTTGGAATTTTAGAGTCTTGGGTTCAATAATCAGCTTTCCCACAGATTACAATAGAATCCATGTGCAACAAGGGTTCTTTTGTTCTACTGGGTATTAGGGACCTTTTGGAAATGGAATGAGGGATTTTCAGAGAAGGAAAATATTCTGAATTGATTTTTTTAAGACATCATTTATAAGTTTATTTTATTTTTTGATATTTTATTTATTTATTTGAGTGAGAGAGAGAAACCACAAGAAGAGGGAGGATCAGAGGAGAGGGACAAAGTTACTGTGCTGAGCATGAGCTTGATGTGGGACTCAATCTCATGACCCTGAGATCATGATGAGGTCATCTCAGCTGAGGGCTAAAGTGAAGAGTAGGTTTAACTGACTGAGCCACTCAGGCACCCCAAGGTATCATTTATATGTTTAATTGTGGAAATTTCAGATATACTTAGTCTCAGTTTCAAACTGATTAAGTTCATCTGACTTGTGGCCAACAATCAACCCAAATAGCGCTGGTACACTGTGGCTATTCCTGTATAGCTCATTAATCCCTTCTTTGTTTGTAATTTCAGTGGGACTTTTCATTCCTCTTTGATGAACCATGTGGGAATCTGGCATTTTGCCTTTTCTTCTTCTCTTTCCCCTCTATCCTTTTTTCTTTTTTTCTTTTTATCTCTCCTCTTCTTGACATTTTCTAGGACATCTATTATTTCTGGTTTGATTTTACTTAAAAATAATAAGGAAAAAATAGTAATTAATACTCAGTGATTTATCTCCTATGACAAGTCTTCTTCAACGAATTATCTCATTTAATCCTCACACAGCCCTGAGACTTAGGTCCTATTATTCCCATAATTTAGTTGAAGAAACTGAAGCTTGTAAAACTTAAGTAAAAGTCTAAAGTCATACGTTTTATAAGTGGTGTCAGGACTGGGACATAAACAATCTGACTTTAAAGTCACCACTCCTGGGGTGCCTGGGTGGCTCAGTGGTTTAAAGCCTCTGCCTTCGGCTCAGGTTATGGTCCCAGGGTCCTGGGATGGAGCCCCACATCAGGCTCTCTGCTCAGCAGGGAGCCTGCTTCCTCCTCTCTCTCTCTGCCTGCCTCTCTGCCTACTTGTGATCTCAGTCTGCCAAATAAATAAATAAAATCTTAATAAAAAAAAAAGTCACCACTCCTAGGGGAGGTGGAGGGAATAAAAAATTAAAAATAAATAAAAATAAAATCAGATAAACTCCCCACTACTAACCACTAGGGGCAGGACTTCCCTGCTTTGGTTATTCTCTCCTGTTAATTCTAGTTACAGTTTACTGTTGGTGATCTCCAGAGTTCAGATCCCAACCTCCCTCTCCTTACTTTGCTCCCTCTTCAGTGACTTCATCCATTCAAAGACTTTGGCTGTCATCTCTAGACTGATGATTCTCAACATTTTGTTTCTAGTTGGATCTCTTCTGCCATCTATTAGAGGTCTTTGCTTGACTGTTCCATGTAATCTCCATATGAAAATCTGAATGCATAGAACATATCCTAAGTTAACTTTCATGAAGGCAGGGGCAAAGGCTCTCTCTGTTTGTATTTGCATAGCTTCCATCCCATTGTTTTGAATTATTTCATTGGTCCCTTTCCCCACTAGTGAGCTCCTTAAAGTAAGGTAAGTGTTCTTAATCTTTCTATCTCTACTATCTAGCTTAGGGACTAGCACACCATGTTTGCACACTAAATAGTTACTGAACAGATGGAGTAATTAGGGTAGAAGTTCTGATGTGTATAGGGTAAGATTTAACACCATTAATGAAATTATGCTTGAGTCGATACACATTTGTGTATTTCTTCTCTTAGCAGCCAAAATTTTAAATGCATTGCTAAATGCTATGATGTAAGAACGAGAAAGCCATGGAGCCTATCTATAGAAAACTGGTAAATTAGCAGTTGAGATCACACACACACACACACACACGCACACCCCACAGAGAGTGCCATAATCACAATATAAGAGCAAAACTGGCATGTTCAAAAATAGAATTTTAAAACTCTATGGGAAGAAAGTTGAGAGAAACTTCCCTACAAGTTGAGTTTTCAGCTCAGTTTGGGTTTGGGCAATGGCCTAAAATAGTGGTTCTCAAATAGAAATGAATATGTGGGAGGTGGTGGTATCAGCATGATCACTGGAGCTCTTCTCAGGGTTCACAAGGCTTTACTCATCCTTAGAATTTTGGAGGGCCTGGTTTGCATATTCTTCAAAAGACACTCTCTTCCGAAGATAGGTTATTCTGGTACTGCTCTTTCCTCATTCATCCTGCCACCAACATTTTTGAAAACTGGCAAAAAATAGAGGTGTTTGGGTACCTCTGTTGGGAATCTTCCTTTGGCTCAGGTCATGGTCCCAGGGACCTGGAATCAAGTCTCACATCAGGCTCCCTGCTCAGTGGGGAGATTGTGTCTCCCTCTCCTTCTGCCTGCTGCTCCCCCTGCTTTCGTTCTCTCTCTCTCCAATAAATAAATTTTAAAAAATTAACAAAAAGAAAATTAGCAAAAAATGAAAAGAATTTCCATAAAATCAGCAGCATGGTTTCCCATCAAGAACCCTGCCCGTAGTGATTTACGGGCAGGGTTCTTGATGGGAAACCATGCTGTTGACTTTATAAGTTTGTAAAATATACAAATATATAAAAATATTTGTTACATCAAAATCATTATTTTTGTAATCTAGAAGAAATATCAGTGCTGTTCTAATATTGAACACATGTTGACTTTAGGTTGTTTAAAATTTCCATTAGATTGACCCAGACTGTTATTTGATTTTTTTTCATGGATGAATTTGCAGGTCACATATACAATTGAATCATAGTTGGAAATCACCTTAAGATGGTCTATTTATTTCTGATCTTTTACAAGTGTACAAACAGACCAGTGAAGGTAAGTGAATTATTAAGCTCACATTGTTGTTTTCTTTTTAGTAACCTTATTTTTTAGATTAGTTTTAAATTCATAGCAAAATGGAGAAGAAAGTACAGAGAATTCCCATTAATCTGCCCCCACAAGCACAACTTTCCATACCAGAGAGGTACACTTGTTAAAAATCAGTGAACCTACATTGACACATCACTGTTATCCAAAGTCCATAATTTACATTAGGGTTCACTCCCAGAGTTGTTTGTTCTATGAGTTTTAGCAAATGTATAATGATATGTATCCACCATTGTAGTGTCACACAGAATAATTGCACTGAACTAAAAATCCTGTTTTGCTTATTCACCTATCCCTCTTCCCTAACCCCTGAAAATCCTGATTCTTTTATTGTCTCTATGCTTTTGTCTTTTCTAGAATGTCATATAGTTGGAATCATGCAGTATGTAGCCTTTTCAGATTGACTTTTTAAACTTACTAATATGCATGGTGGTTTCCTCCACTTTTTTTTTTCTTTCTTTCTTTTTTTTTTTTTTTTTTTTGCTTGATCACTCATTTTTTTAAAGTGCTGAATAAGGGGCACCTGGGTGGCTTAGTAGGTTAAGCATCCTACTTGTGATTTTTGGCTCCGGTCATGATCTCAGGGTGGTGGGATTGAGCCCACACTCAGTGGGGAGTCTGCTTGGGATGCTATCTCTCCCTCTCCCTCTGCTCCTCCCCCAACTTGTGCTCTCTCTCTCTCCAAAGTGAATAAATAAATCTTTTTAAAAAATAAGGTGCTGAATAATATTACATTGCTATGGTGTAACTCAGTTTCTTTTTGCATTTCCCTGTTGCAGGACATCTTGCTCATTTCTAAGTTGTGCCAATTATGAATAAATAAATAAATATGAAACAATTTTTAAACATCCATATGCACATTTTTGTGTAGACATAAATTTTATTTTCCTTTCCTCAAATTATGGGTCCCAATGTGAAGCAAATGCAATGATTTTTGATGACATGGACCATATATATCTTTTGTCCTCTTTCAAGCTATTAATTTTAAGCATCTGCTATGAAGGTGTACGATTTCCCAGTTGTATCAACCACCTGACTTCACTATTCTCTTTGGGGTATTTTTGGCTCATCATAAAACCAAACCTCAAAGCCAACACAGGATACTTTTCCATCAAAGTGCATTTACACTACCTTGCATAGTAGGTGATTTTTAGAGTCTTAGATCTTTTAGAGTCTCAGATCTTTTAAGATCTGGTATGAACCTGGGTGTATATTCCTATTTCCTGCAATACTTCTGGTAATTTGTCAAGTCTGTACCTATGATGTTGTCAGCAGGTAAGCACGTTCTATGAACAAGAGAAAACCTTTTACATCATTTGGGTAATAAATAATAATCACATTTCAAAGAGCAGATATATGAATTCCTTTAGAAAATTTGCTCACCCATTCTCTAAATAAAGCATATTTGCAACATATTTATGGTTTTCAGTCTTATTGATTTTAACCTGTAACTAGTTAAAAAAAAGATGTGATGGTTTACAATGTACATTTCTGATAACACAACTGTGGCTCCACACCTCAGGTTTCGCTTTCTTCAGGAAAAAAAAAAATGTTAACATTTTATAATCTGCCAATACTACTTTATTTAATGAATTTTTTACTATGTCAGTGTGAAAGCTGTCCTCCAAATAAGTAATGTCTAAAGCTTACAGCCCATGGACCAAGTGTTATCCAAGTCCATGTGCAATTTGAATTGCAATTTCTTGGGTAAATGAGTATCAAATAAAATATAGTGCTTTTTTATAATGTCATTTTCAATTAAGTTGCTAGTCTAAAATGGGCCATTTAATCTTCACATTTTACATAGAGGAGAGTTCCTAGGGTAGTATGTAATGAAAATGAGGAATACAATATTATTGTGACCATCTGGTGCATAGCTTTGCTTTTTAAAAGGCTTTCATTCAGTTTTTTTTTTACATATTTCTTTTTTTATTATAATACATTTCATTTTTCATTTAAATTTAATTAGTTGACATATAATGTATTATTAGTTTCAGAGGTGGAGTTTAGTGATTCATCAGTTGCATATAACACCCAGTGCTCATTACATCAAGTGCCCTTCCTAATACCCATCACCCAGTCATCCCATCCTCCAGCCCCTCCTTTCTAGCAACCCCTGTTTGTTTCCTAGAGTTAAAAGTCTCTTATGGTTTGTATCCCTTTCTGATTTCATCTTATTTTATTTTTCCCTTCCCTTCTGCTATGATCCTCTGTGTTGTTTCTTAAATTCCACATATGAATGAAAGCATTTGGTAATTATCTTTCTCTGATTGACTTATTTTGTTTAGGATAATGCCTTCTAGTTCCATCCACATCATTGCAAATGGTAAGATTTCATTTTTTTAATGACTGAGTAATATTCCATTGGAAAAAAAAATATATATACACTTCATTTTTTATTCATTCAACTGTCAATGGACATCTTGGCTCTTTCCATAGTTTGGCTATTGTGACATTGGATAAATACCCAGTAGTGCAATTACTGGGTCATAGGGTAGCTCTATTTTCAACTTTTTGAGGAAACTCCATACTGTTTTCCAGAGTGGCTATACCACCTTGCATTCCCATCAGCAGTGTAAGAGGGTTCCCCTTTCTCCACAACTTCACCAACACCACAACACAACACCTGTTTTTTCTGACTGGTTAATTTTAACCATTGGTATGAGGTGACATTTCATTGTGGTTTTGATTTGTATTTCCCCAAGGCAGAGTGATGTTGAGCATTTTTTCATGTATCTGTTGGCCATTTGTATGTCTTCTGCCCATTTCTTGACTGGATTATTTGTTTTTTGGGTGTTGAGTTTAATGAGTTCTTTATAGATTTGGGGTACCAACTCGTTATCCGATAAGACATTTGCAATTATCTTCTCCCGTTCCATAGGTGGTCTTTTGGTTTTGTCAGCTGTCTCCTTTGCTGTGCTTTTTATCTTGAAGTCCAACAATTAATTTTTGCTTTTGTTTCCCTTTCCTTTGAAGATGTGTCTAGCAAGAAGCTGCTTCAACTGAGATCAACAGCTTGTTCCCTGTGTTCTCCTCTAGGATTCTGATGAATTCCTGTCTCATGTTTAGGTCTTTCAACCATTTTGAGTTTATCTTTGTGTATGGTGTAAGAAAATAGTCCAGTTTCATTCTTCTTCATGTGGCTGTCCAATGTTCTCAACACCATTTGTTGAAGAGATTGTCTTTTTTCCATTGTATGTTCTTTCCTGTTTTGTTGAAGATTAGTTGACCATAAAGTTGAGGGTCCCTTTCTGGGTTCTTGCTTCTGTTCCATTGATCTATGTGTTTGTTTTTGTGCCAGCATACTGTCTTAATGATGACAGCTTTGTAATATAGCTTTAAAGTCTAGAATTGTTATGCCAGTAGCTTTGGTTTTCTTTTTCAACATTCCTCTGGCTATTTGGAGCCTTTTCTTTTCCATACAAATTTTAGGATTATTTGTTCCAACTCTGTGAAAAATGTTGATGGTGTTTTTATAGGGATTGGATTGAATGTGTAGATTGCTCTGAGTAGCATAGGCATTTTAACAATATATTTTCTTCCAATTCATGAGCATGGAATGTTTTTCCATTTCTTTGTGTCTTTCTCAGTTTCTTTCATAAGTATCCTATAATTTTCAGAGTAGAAATACTTTACCTCTTTGGTTAGGTTTATTCCTGGATATCTTATAGTTTTTGATGCAACTGTAAATGGGATCGATTCCTTAATTTCTCTTTCTTCTGTCTCATTGTTAGTGAATTGAAATGCAACTGATTTCTGGGCATTGGTTTTATATCCTGTCACTTTGATGAATTCCTGTATGAATTCTAGCAATTTTGAGGTGCAGTCTTTTGAAGAGTGAAAGTTTGACCTCTTTGGGAATTTGGATACCTTTTGTTTCTTTTTGTTTAAATGCTGAGGCTAGGACTTTCAGTGTTACGGTGAACATCAGTGTTGAGAGTGGACATCCCTGTCATGTTCCTGACCTTAGGAGAAAAGTCCTCATTTTTTTCTTCTTGAAGATGATATTCGCGGTGACTTTTTCATATATGGCTTTTACAGCATTGAGTTATACTAAGTACACATACATTCTATCTTCAAAATAGTTATAAAGATCTAGAGTAGAAGGCTGATCCAATTGGCAGTGCCTTTCTACCTCCTTTTAGACTATTTTTTACCCATTCTTCTTTTCTTATCTGTTATTTTGACTGTAACTTCAAGGTCGGTATGAATGAATTCAGCTCTGTAGATAAGCAAATGATCCTTTACCAAGCAGATTTCCAACTTTCAAATTTCCTACCTTTTCTCCCATAGAGGTCACATATTTCCAGACACTGGCTTTGCCCCTATTAAGCTCAGTTCCCATTAGGCTACCCATGGCTACAGTTCTAATGGAAAAAACACAGCCACAAAAAGGTTTCCAAGACATCTTCCAAGTTAGGATTATGCCTCTGAACTTCCATTTTGGAAAACTAAGGCTGGCTGACAAAATAGAAGTCATGGGAACAATACTATCATCTGACCTCCATTACTCTCATTACTACAACATAATAAAAAATTCATGCATGCATTGGAAATTTGGGGGAATGCCCATGCAATCAAGTACCCAATACTTCTATTCAACGGTCAAAAGAAGTAGAGCTTCTGTGTACAGACAGCTTTTCTTTTAGTGGAGTTTTTACTCTGTAATAGTTTGACAATTCTGGAGTCACTTTGCCTGGGTTTAACCTTTCACTTTGCCATATACTAGCTATGTAGCTTTTAAAAGCCACTGAACTTCATCAAGTCTCAATTTCCTTAAAAGTAGCTAGTATTTATCTCATTGGCCCATTGAAATAATTAAGTGATTTGATATACATAAGCTCCAAATAGTTTTCTATATTGTCAGAGGCATTGGAGAGGGATTCATGTGTTGTATTGGCCATCATATCTCATAGTTGGCAAGAACCTTAGAGACCACTAAGTGTATGTTTATATGCCAAATTTTTTAGCCTGTCTGAAATAATTTTTCAATTTTTTTTCAAGAATTTATTTATTTATTTATTGTCTGAGAGAGAGAGAGAGAGAGAAAACACAAGCAGGGGGAGCAGCAGGAAGAGAGAGAAGCAGGTTTGCTGCTGAGCAAGGAGCCCCCCTAATGTGGGACTCAATCTCAGGAGCCTGGGATCATAACCTTAGCTGAAGGTGGATGTTTAACTAAGCCACCCAGGCATTCCTCAGTTGTTTATTGTTATATAAAACAATTCTGTGAAAAATGAATAAATTCCTATCTTTAGTTCATGGCTCACCATAAGAACTGTATATCTCTGTGAGAGATAATTAATGGAACTCAAACAAGGGCACATTTTGCCAAGACAAAGATGTGTGTGTGTGTGTTTGACTGCTCATTGTATCAGACCCATGAATTGATAATATATTACTCTTTAATAGTACTTATAAAAAATTTCAAAATATTTTTCCAGTATCTGTGCCTTCCTTGTATGAATGTAATAAAAATAAATTATTTTAGATGTATTATAATCTATATTATGTAATTAGAATATAATGATGAAATTCAATAAAAATCGATATAATAAAATGTCTTAAAATTGCTTTAGTCATAACAATAGCATAACAATAATTACTACTAATAATTAAATATTAATTCCACTCTTGTGGAATGTATGAGGAATCCAGAGTATATGAATTGAGTAATATTCCCTCTCTATGATGTAATATTATATTTAATATATTAGAGTGAGAAAAATATGATATGAATTTTATGAAAGGAAATTCAATCATTTATTGTGCAGAAGATATTATAGAAGGAAGGGTGAAAGGGCTACTTACTTTTCTTAATATTTGATATGGAAAAAATACATATTATTAGGTAAGTTTTCCTTGAGGAATATGCCACTATACACTTTTAATTTTCCTAAGACATAGAGTGGGATGGAATTATTTTTAATTCTATTCAAATAGAACCCATGTTACTAAGAATCGACTGAATCTAACTAAAAACCTTCTCTTATGGTAGTAGACTATCTTCTTCTTCCAGTGATTCAATGACCCCTCTTCCAGGAGCACTCACTGTGATGAGCAGAGCCCACGTGACATGGATGCAAGAATACCAGTACTTCTTTAGAAACACATCTAGTATTTCATTGTATTCTAGTCTAGAGTTGAATAAGTGAGAAGTAAAGCAAGAATCATGATTTCTATTATTTGGACAGATAGAAGAGAGTAGCCTTTGAGGAATAAGCATGGAGGAGAACTTGTGGAGAACTTGAAGCCCAGTTTCAGTCTGTCTACTAATCTAACAACAGTGCTGTGTTGGGGACAATGCCCCCTGCTTCTCCCTCCCTCTCCCTACTTTTCATCCCTCCAGCTCAGATATAAATGATGTTCTTAAAGGGAAGATGTGGGTGCAGGGTCTGGCTGAAGGAATCAAAGATGTTTTGCATGTCAAGGTGATTTATTACTAATTAGGTGAAACCAGCTCTGGAGGAGAAATTCTTAATGTGTAAGCTTTAGGTATGTAGTTGTGAAGCCAGAGTGATTGGTGTAGAAGACAGGACAGGAAAAATTCTTAACTTGGAGCTAACAAATTTAGCAATTTATTTACTTATAATCTAGTAGTACTTTGTATAGTAGTACTTTGTATTTTTCTAATATTTCAGTAGTAACCTTGTCAATGAGGCAGGACAGGAATCATGCTGCTCATTGTACAGAAATACAAAGTGACTTGCCTGAGGTCTCAAAGGTGATAGATATGCAAAATGGAACCCACATCTTGGTCTCCTGAGTCTCAGTTTAGTGCTT
Organism: Mustela putorius furo; assembly: GCF_011764305.1. Taxonomy (NCBI): domain Eukaryota; kingdom Metazoa; phylum Chordata; class Mammalia; order Carnivora; family Mustelidae; genus Mustela; species Mustela putorius. The sequence continues at coordinate 3,163,419 of NW_025422118.1, forward strand.
TCTGAACTACATCAAATCCTAAGACATGATTATCTTTCTGGCCAACACTTAAAAATTACAGACATATGTGTATTTAGTCTACATGCATATGTTCAGGCATGCGTGCATACTTTTTGTTTGAGAGAGAGAAAGAGAGAGGGAGATGATGTGTGTATTGCACCTTCACATGAGCAGGGAGGGGGAAGGGGCAGTAGGAGAGTGGGAAAGAGTCTTAAGTGGAAACCACGCACATCATGGAGCCCAATGTGGGGCTTGATCTCATGACCTGGAAATAATGACCTGAGCTGAAATCATGAGTCTGATGCTTAACTGACTGAGCTACACAGGCAGTCCCATATTTTTAAATTATAATCTTATATATGCTCATTGCAGAAATAATGACAAGAGAATGAAGGAGAAAATGTGTCCCATGCACCTAAAAACTATTACCATTGACATTTAATATATTTTCTCCAGAATCAAGAACATTGCTATGAGCAGGAAGATTTCATTAATTTTACTGGGTTAGGGTGTATTTGAAAAATAATGTTAAAATAGTTTTTAGATGTTTGACCTTAGAAATATGTGACTACATTTCCTTCCTTGAGTCTGCTTGTGTACACCCAACCCATCTTTTCAACCCGGGCTTGAAAGTTCTTGCTAATTCTGCATCCAGGCAACTGTTGTGCCTTTTTTCTCTTTTCTTCTTTACTAGCACACCCAATCTCCAGCTAATCATATCCTACTACTTCATGAGATTCTGTCAAGTCATATCATTCTCCCTTTCTCCTTCCCAAGTTCCCTTCCTCTTGAACCTGGTCTACGTCAAGTCCCGTGAAAAAGATGAGAGCTGTCAAAAACTTAAGTTTTCCTCCCATTTATAAGTAACCGTGTGACCCTAAGTCAGCAACTTCACTCCTCTGAGCCTCAATTTTGTCACCTTTAAAATGAGTCTGGTTTATATAATTTTTAAGCTTTTCTCTAGCATTCCATTAATAAGTAAATTCATGCCAGACTGTGAGTGTCAAATAACCCTGACATCCCAGGAGAAATTATATTTCAAAAGTGCCCTCTTCTTGTTAGCCCAGATTAATTTACTCATGAGGTCACTCGATCTTTTATATATTTATTCAACAGATATTTGTGAAGTATTTTCTAAGGTCGGAGGATGCATGGGTCAGTATACCTGATATCATAAAGCTTACTTAACATGTAATAAGAAAATAGAAAAGTACCAGGTATTTATAAATAAGTGTGATATTACTGTAGGAGAAGTATAGGAATTGATTAGCCATGCTTAAAAGATAACAGTGTAGATGAGGTCTTATCTGGAGGAGTATTTAATTATAGTTATGACTAAAGCAATTTTTAGACATTTTATTATATCAATTTTTATTGAATTTCATCATTATGTTCTAATCCCATAATAGAGATTATAATCTAATCTAATTTATTTTTATTACATTCATATAAGGATGGCACAGATACTGAAAAATCATTTTGAAAATTTTTACAAGTACTATTAAAGAGTTGTGTATTATCAATTCATGGGTCTGATATAATGAGAAATCACATACATACACACACACACACACACACACACACACACATCTTTGTCTTGGCAAAATGTGCCCTTGTTTGAGTTTCATTAATTACTTCTCAAGCTGGAAGCTCTTAGTAGTATCTCTCACACTCTTCAGGAAAGTCATGAGGTCAGTGCCTCCAGTTCCTTTATTGTCTTGCTGGCATGAAGGACGCACAATGTACTTAGATACTATTTCTAGGTGATAGTTTCTCAGGGAAACCATAGCTTTCACACACTCATTGTAATCTGCCTGCAGCTCAGTATCACCTTTTGAAAGAACAAATTCACGGACTGAGGGGCCTGACTCTAATGAGAGAAGAAATTCCCGGTGAGCTGGTGGCATATATTTTCGCATTTCCTGGAGGAATCTGGCAGCAGATTCTGAAAGAACAAGAGAGAGATTAGGTAGAAGAGAAGCCAAAGTGTTCCCCCAACCCATGTGAGAAGAGTGGGTAGGAGATCACACATGACCATTGCAGCTTGAGTTTACAACTATCCTATTAATGCTATTGGTCTTGCTATTAGTAATGATAATTATTGTAATATATACTTAATGCTGAAAACCACATGAGCTGAACTCATTCGTTCATAATAAAGTTTTTTGTGTGCCCTTTCTCACTTCCCTATTGTATTTGATCCTTCTAAAAAGCTGATGATATAGATAGGGTATATTTAATCTATACCTGACAGATCATGGCACTGACTTCAAGAGAGTTTAAGGGACAATTTTTACATAAATGAATTAACTAAGAAAAAAAAAAGCATATTTTCACCTATGTCAATATCTTTCCCTTTGACAATTACATAGAAGTTTAGGAAAAGAGAGAAAAGTACAAAAGTTCTTACTGGAGCTTCTTCTGCCTGCTCTAAACCCCTAGAAGGAATATAATGAATGTGGTTCATCTTTCACCTTTGGTTCATCTTTAAAATTTGAGCGAATGGGTCAGTAAGCCGGCCAAGAGCACTGCCAAGCCTCCCCTTACCACTGAGGTCTCCACCTCCCCAACTTCAGTCCCATGGCATTTGCAGGTGACTTTCTCTTTCTGAAACTGATCTCATACATTTCCAGAACACGTGCTATGGGCTTCACCATTCGGACCTTATGTACATGCCCAAATCTCAAGATTGAGAGGGTGATGAACTTGGGTTTTGGTTCTGGCTTCACTACTTTCTAGCTGGTTAATAAGGAGCCTATCAGTTATCCTCTAAAGAAACTTAGAAGTTCCTGCTTGGCTGTCTGTGGAATGGGATGATGACAATATAGTCTTGCCTTACTAATTCTTCTACAAGTGTCAGATAAGGTCAGATGAGATGCTGATTTTTTAGACATCAGAGCACTATTGTATATGAGATGATTATTATTTGTCATTGTCCACTCACCTTCACCAGATTTTTGCTGGATGCCCAGCAGAACATCAAAGCACTGAAAGATGCTGCTTTGGGCAGCACTGCCCCCTGCATACTCCCTTGGAGTGTCCGAGAAGCCTTCATACTTCAGACCCTTTGGCAGTTTGGAGCTGTTTTTCCACCTAGGCCAGGAAGGAAAAAAATAATCACTATTTGGATAATTGCCAAATTTTCGGGTATAAAATCTTATACTAGAGGATGAATGGAAAGTGACATAAGATCAACTTCATTATTCTTCTTCCACGTTCCCCTTCCAGTCATGTTCATGTTTGAGAAAGACAAATAACACGGTCTGAGCAAATTTGGCAAAAGTATTCTAAAAATGGAATTTTACCTTTGCACTAGCAAAGATCATTCTTTTTTTTTTGTTTGTTTGTTTCTAAATGATTACCTTTCCTGTTCATACTCCAGTGCATGCTTGGCCAAGGAATAACAGAGAGACAGTCTATTCTTTCTTTATAACATGTATTTTACGATAGGAATCATGTCCTAAACCCAATGGATAATGGGGACTATCAGTGGGAATTTGATGTGTACTTTATGTGAATTGTTTAAAACAAATTCAAGCATAAGATTACCTACCCAGACAAGTATATGCGAAGAACATTGTAAAATGTGTTTGGGTCCACATATTCTGTAAAAAAGATGAGGTGTGTTTAGTTAAGCAGTTATCAGAATTTTCAGAGGAGATCAAGATATTGTAAACAACTGATAATGGGTTTTGGTTTAGGCTGCAGGAAAGGCATTATGTCAGCCTGTGCAGAACAAGTCCCTGAGAACAAGCTCTCATTCACCTGATTTTTTCGAGGGCAGCCCACATCTACTCAAAGGGTCTACCATCAGCTGACACACAGCTTGGGTCAAAGAACATAGGCCCACCCAAGACTCGTCTTCAGGAGAGCAATTAAACTGTCAACATTTCCTTAAAGCTATTTCATCTGCTTACTGATATAACAGATAAACTACTTACATAAGGAAACAAAACTACACAAAATGAAAAGCAGAAACAAGAGCCTCAGGGGCTCTATGGACACCGTCCCTGCGTCTCCCTCCCCAAACATTACTAACTTTTCTGATTTAAAGGTCAATCTTTCTGCCAAGGATGAATCAGTAGTAACTCAAAGCCCAGTGGTACACAATCACATATTGTTAAGGCTGTCCAGCAGGGCACAATTTGTGTGTGTGTGTGTGTGTGTGTGTGCGCGCGCGCGCGTATGTGTGTGTGTGTAAATCCTTGTTTACATACTTTTTTAGTTATTGCTGTTTTTTGGCTCTTAATTTTGTAATAAATTTTGAGCTCAGTGGCTTTTCTATGTTGTTTCTTACTTAAATTGTGAAAAAGCAGAATTTTGGGGGAGTTCCTATAAAGCAGAAGCTAAGTACTTCAGAACTTAGAACAGCCTGAACCTTCCACAGGTTTCTCCATGATTTCAGTGAGAGGCAATGACATTATTTACAGTTAAGCAGACCTGGCTTCACAATTTATTACCTGTGTAACCTTGGGCCACTTATCTTATCTCTCCATTAGATTACCTTATCCATAAAATGCACATAATAAAACCTTCCACAGGAAAATATAGTCATTTAGGGAGATAAAGTGAAAACACACTCACTAAGTGAGAGTGTTTTTCTTCTGTTTTCTCAACAACTCTAGTCTCAGAAAATCAGAAGCACGTGACTGTGAGCCTTGCATGTTTTCGGGTATACAGTACTTACTATGCATTTTTTCAAACTCTTTACGGGCTTGCTTCAGAGAAGAAGCTATATAACGTAGTGCTTTTTGCAAAGCATTCTGGTCCTCGTTTTTAACTGCCTTGAATAAATCGGGAATTACCTTTAAAAAAAAAAAAAGATGAACATACAAGGTTTACTAGCATTAAATATTGGCATAGAATAAAATTCTCCTAATTCTTAATCCCTAAATTAAATGTAGGATTTCCACTTCATTTTTGGGCTGAGTATCCTTTTATTGTTTGACTAATCTCCTTATATTTAATTAAGTTTGGTTTTATTTTTATTTATTTATCACTTAGAGATAAATCTATATAGTTTTATATAGTTTCATTTCTATTTCTAATCATCAAAACCATTAGATTTATGTCACTATGTGATCTGGTTTCAGTGCCAACCTACATTAAAAATGCATCTCCCCTATTAAGGTTTTAAACTTAATTCTAAATATATGGGTCTTGGGGTGCCTGGGTGGCTTAGTGGGTTAAGCATCCAAATCTGGATTTCAGCTCAAGTCATGATCTCAGGGTCATGAGATCCAGCCCATCAGGCTCCATGCCTAGCATGGAGCCTGCTTAAGATTCTTTCTCTCCCTCTGCCCCTTCCCGCTTGTGCTTTCTCTTTCTCTAAAATAAATAAATAAATAAATAAATAAATAAATAAATAGGTCTTACATTTTTTATTTAGGTGATACACAAAAATAAAATATTTCTACCAGATGTTCATTTACCAGCCAATTAAATAATCAAATGCAGTATTTATTTATTTATGTTATGATTTATATATTTATAAATCATAATACTTATGATATTAAATATATCAAGATATATTTCATGCATAATATAGTTCAGTTACTAAGTCATTGCTCTGCTTATGCAAATAGAGATAAAAATTTGCTTGTAGGGATGGACTCACTTTGATTGCAGAAGCAGCTGCTATCTCCACCAATAGTGAAACCAGGAAAAATCCTTTACAGCAGTCTCCACCAGGAAACCAAAACAGAACATCCATGTTCCTAAGAAAATAAGTCAAGGAAGTCAAGAATTTAGCAGTAACACTGGTGTATTTGAGTGCTTTGTAGTTTTCAAGTATTTTTATTCCATTCTAGTTTCAAAAAAATCTTGTGAGGTTAAGTATAAGTTTTACTATCTATGTTACATTGTTGGGAATATGAGTGTTAGGTCCATTGTCTAAGATCTAACAGTAGGGTAAGTTGGGACTTGAAATTCGATTTTAGAATTTAGGGCTAGAAATACCAAGACCATTTCTGTTTTTATTCTCTCATTAATTTCTCGCATGCATATATATTACTGTATTTGTATGTTTATACATACTCAATGCTTATGGAGACAATTGTAAGGTATAATTTTAAGTAGTCTTTTGGCTTTAAATAAATATATCTATGTCCATATTTTTGTCTGTGAACCTGATTCAATTTTTCAGTGGTTTACCTGCTTTACATGAATTTGGGAAATGCAAATAACTGATTAGACCCTCATTTCTTTCTTTTTTTTTTTTTTAAGACTTATTTATTTGAAAGACAGATAAATAGAGACAGCTCGATCAGTGGTAGGAGCAGAGGGAAAGAGAAAATCTCAAGCAGGCTCTGCCCTGTGTGTGGAACCCTATGTGGGGCTAGATCCCAGAACCCATAAGATCAAGACTTTAGCTGAAACCAGGAGTCAGACACGTAACCATCTGAGCCATCCAGGTGCCCCCTCGCCATTTTCTCTTTTATTGTAGTTTTGCACTAGAGCAAACGAGGTCTCAATATCTGTAGATCTATACATTCATGGTGGTTAAATTCACGGACTCTGAAGCCAGACCATTTCTGCAACTTAACTTGCTGCGTGACACGTTTCTGCCTCCTTGTTCTCATCTTTAAAATGAGACTGATGATATCACCCTCTCATTTAAAAACCTTCCATAGATTCCCATTGATTTTAAGATGCTATTTAAACCCCTCATCATAGCCAAAAGTCCTATATAATCTTTCTGCTACGTTTACTTCTCCATCCCTTTTCTACTACGTCCATCTACTACGTCATCTACTACTTATCAGTGACATTAGCCTTCCTTCACTTCTGAGAATGCAACACAATTTTCATGGCTTTGAGGCCCTCACTCTTGCTGTCTCCTCCTCTATGAACACTCATCCTTTCCTTCTAGCTAATTCCTTCCTACTTACTCTTCCGAACTCAGCTTGAATAACTCGCTACAGGGATTCCTTATTCATCCCTTTCATTTAGTTGGAGTTCCCAGCACTTTATCCTCTTACTCTCCTCTTAATCATAAAGAAATTTACATAACTTTCCTATATCTGCTTTCTTCGCCAGGGCAGGATTATTCCTAGGTTATTTACCTTTGTATCCCTAACTCCTAGCCTCTGCCCAATGCATAAACTCAAAATGATAAGGATTGGGTCCAAAAGAACAGGTTTATGTATCTGGGCACTATGGTCATTAAGTCAAAGACACACAGATGTATATGCATTTTGCATTTATGCATATTAATTGCATTTTTATATATGCAAGTGCTATTTTTGTATCTATCTGTAGCTATAATATCAAGCAGACACAGTCCTATCACAGTCATAGAGCTAGTTAAGGATTGGGATTATTTGCTCTTTAAACAATTACTCGAGTTATTTTTTGCCTGAATTCAATTGGTCCTTTAAAAAGTACATTTAGAGGATATTGATAAACCTATACTCACTTTGAATAACAATTCTTATAATAAAGTAAGAAGCAAATACTTACTCATAAGTCATGGGCCTTTTGAAAACATCCATGAAGCAATGGATCAATTAGAAGAGAAAGAGAAAATCAATTTAAAAATCAAATAGCTTTGAGTTATTCTTATTCAATTTAATACTACTGAATTATCAGAGATATAAATAAAAGAGAAAAATATATACATGTGTGGTTTTTAAAAATATCAACTATGCATTGCAAACACTTAGGACTTTGTAAGTAAAAAAAATAAATAAATATAATAAAAAATAAATAAAATAAATATTCAAGGAACACACATGGTCAGTCAAAACTAGTTGCTACTAATAAACTTTTTTAAAAATTTAAATCCAATTAGCCATCACCTAGTTACCCCATCCCCTCATACTCCTCCCCTCCAGCAACCGTCAGTTTGTTTCCTATAGTTAAGAGTCTCTCCTGGTTTGTCTCCTTCTCTGATACCTTTCTATTCTTTTCTAGATCAAATCCTTTCGGTTTACACTTTGCTCTCTACAGTACTCCTCTGCAGATACGCACCCAGAGTCCTGGGACACCAGAAGTCTCAGGTCCCTTTATGGTAACAGATCGCATTGCTTAAAGGAGAGGAGGGGCCTAGAACCTCAGCAGATGGCACTGAAGGCCCAGGCATTGCCATCTCTACTGCTGAAAATGTGTCAACTCTTAACTTAACTGAATAGTTAAAAAACAAATTTGTAGGATCTCCAAAACATGTTAATTAAGGAAGGCCAGACACAAAAAGAGCACATACTCTATAATCTCATTAATATGAAATCCAATAGCAGAAAAAATTAATTTTTAATATGACAAATCAGAATAGGTTTACTTGGATGTAGAGGAGAAAACTGAATGGAAAGAGCCACAGAGGTGATATTCTGTATCTTGCTTAGAGCTAACCTGTATATAGAACAGGCAAAGTCAACAAACTGAGCAGTTAGGATGGTGCAATTCACTGTATATTAATTACACAATTCTCTTATATATTTTTAGTTATATGCCAGCAAAAGAAATCATACCTCCAAAACAGAGAAGAAAGCTGTGCTGCCGAAAATTAAATCAATGGCTAGTGCCCTATTGATGAAAATAGCATGCGCTTCTTTAGTTCCTATTATAATCACAATTCACATACCCACTGGGATCCTTTTTCTTCCAGTTTGCCAAGACACAGTCTGCATAAACCAGAATAGGAGGCAGACCGAGCTTCTCAGAGAGTTCACAGTAAGGAACAGCAATATTCTTTGGCAGGACCTAATGAAAACACAAAATTTAGTATTAACCTTCGAGGTGTCTTACATTTTCTTCTGCTTCCTGCTACCATTCCAACTACTCTATTAGTGCCAAAACATGAGCGGTTCATCACGGCACTCTGAAGCCAAACAATCATAATTTTCTCTTCCTCGTTTCATAACTTAGTCCTAGTAATCATTATATGTTTATGTTTTGGATGTGCGTTGTGTACATTATCTAGTCAGAGCAAAAGGACGTAGAGGGTACAAGGAGCAAGGATGCATCCTTGACTTTCTAATGGCCTGGAGTTACTTGTAGTCATTTATTTACTCATGTATCCATCCCATAAATATTTGTTAGACGGTTTCTCTATGTGAGGAGCTCTTTATCAATAGGCAATATAAGAATAAAGTCAATTGTCTTCAAGAAACTCAAAATCACTTGTAATTAAGACTTTGGGATATTATACATAGTAAAAGGGCAAGTGGTTGGCTGCCCTTGAGCACAGCGCTAACAAACTCTCTCCTGGATGATTTTTTAGAGTGACATTGGGGCTTATCCTTGAAGACGCGCTTGTGTCAGCCGAAGGAATCTCCTTTAGCCTTCTTTTCTGTTTCCATGCGGAGTACACCAACTGGACTGACACTGGGCTCTTTCACTCATCCTTCCTCAGAGGAGGTATAGAGGCTTATCTGACCATTGACTGTGGGAGTGGGACTGCTGCTCAGCAGACTTTGTTTTCAACACTTTTTTCCTGACCCTATTACTCTGGATCTGCTCTGTGCCTGGCCACACTCTAAAAGGCTACTATCCCCATGGGCAATCCTGAATGGCTATATGCTTTTCTAGCAGGCCCATTTTCACCACACATGCAAGCCATATTTTCTAACTGCTCTATTAATCATAATGCTGACCTTTTATTCTTTATCTCACTGACTTCCTCATCTAACTATCATTTGGTTTATAACTAGATGGTCCCATATAATAATTAAGGTTACACTTGTCATCAGCAGCTGATGGTTGGAATATGTGTATCCAACCAGGCAAAGGACAGGGATGTGTAGCTCATCTGGAGTTGTGGGCAGTGGGATTGCAATGGTAGAGGCGGTATGATGATGAGGTCCTCTCCACAGTTCTGCAAAACTTATGGGAGCTATAACCTAAGTGGCTTTATATTAACTTAATAGACCTCGAGATGATGGTTTAACAAAGAACAAAATGTTAGAAGGAAAAACATTGGCTATCAAAGTGACACCTGGATGTGTGCTCCCCGGTACAGAGCTTTGCCTCTGGGAATTGAAATATTTTGGTTTGCAACTGATTTACTTGTTTCAAAAGGAAATTTTTTGCTCTTTCTGAATTAAAGAAAAGATCAAAGGGAAACAAAAGGAAAGTTGCTTAATTAAAAAGTTAATTTGGAATGACAGGAAAAAGAAATGCTCAAACACATCTTAATCTATTAGAGACATGCAGTTACTAAGAAACTCAGACGCTAGTTTCTAGCCCATTGTAAAGAAAATTGTGCCTTATATTGATGTATCTTATTTTTTATCCATTTACTTTACTTTTCTACAATTTCCTCACTTAAATATATTTGTTGCTGGCTTCTAAAATCCTTTTTGGAATAATGTAGTATATAAAAACTAGATAAATTGAAAATATATTTTCATGTTTTATTTTAGAATTCTGACTTCACTCTCATAAATTTATTGTCTTTTGATTAATCCACATACATTCTGGTCTCCATATTTTTTTGCTGGTCCTTTCTTTCTCTTTTCTGCTCCTCTCCTCTTTGGGTAAGCTCTACCAATCTTTCAAGAAGTAGTTCAGGTCCCGCTTCTTCCTTCCCACTTTATTATACCAACTACTCTTTAGCTATTCTGGGCTCTCATGCTTCTGCATCTAGCACAGGCTACCTTTGTTATTGATGATCTTTCTATACAATGCTTACACATTTAGCGAGACTCAGATTTTAGCAAGTCTAGTGAGGTTGGGTCCTTAAGTTGTCAGGCTATCTAATACCTTTGTATCATCAAAAATCTAGACATGATAGTTTAATGATTATAAAGAAATTTAAGATGATCCCATGATTATGCAGAGCAGCTTTTTCCTTTTGTTTAGATATCAGGGGATGACATATCACATAGGTGGACAATATGTGTTGTTGTATATTTAAACAGCATGTGGAAAGACAAACAAGATAACATTCCAATTACTTTTGTCAAGGAGGGAAAAAAATATTCTTTAAATGGCAGAAGGTGCTTCTGGAATCTATTTTATCTCTTTGTGGTTTAAAGAGTCAGTATTACAATCTGCACTGGTTTCATGAAATTAGAATTGTCAGATAAAATACAAGATGATATTTTAAATCTAAAGTTATCTACTATTCATGGGAGTAGAGTGAAACCCATATATTCTTCCATGTTGATGGATGTAAGATAGCACTTTAATATTAAGAAAAGCCATAATATGTTTACATCTCCCAAAACTCATTAATAGAAAAAACATTTCATATTCAAATATACTGATTATGGTGTCATTTACAATGGTAAAATGTTAAAAATAAGTACAGAATAAATGAAGTTCAGGAACTCATTAAAAAACTATAAAGTGATTTCGAATGATGATTAGAAGGACTGTGTACTAACTAAGAAATGCTTACAGTATACATTCAGAGAAAGATAGAGAACATACACCTAGATACACAGGATAGAGCAAGTGTGTTACATAAGTAAGAGATGAAAAATCCAATAATGATAGCAGTTGGATATTAAATCAGTGAATGATTGTTTTCCTTTTTATTTTTTTCCTGTTATCCAAGCATCACAAAATCTAGTTATAATAGTTTCAGAATGTTTTTATATTAAATTGGATGTCAATTGTCATGTACCATAAGAAATATCAAAAAAATCTCCAAACCTCTCGAACATCTTTATCACCTTGATTCCACACATATGCCATGGTGATATACCCCAGGGTCAGATGTGCAAGGCGCTGCGACTTGTGACCTTTGAGGCCATCAATACTGTGAATTTGTAACTGAAAATAAAAGAGAGGTTGATTCAAATCGATATGGGGGATAGCACAGCTTCAAAGCCAGGTTAAAAATGTTAAGAAGCTAACATAGGAGTAACGTAATATAATGTAATGTAATGCTTTTCCAGACCTGGTCAACTCTTTCCCGTAGTTTATTTTTTTCAATCAGTTCCGGTAGATTCTTAGCAATGGAAATCCATTCATCATAAGGTGAAGGTAGCTCCTCCTTGAAAAAAAAGAAAGGGGACTTTTATGTAGTAGCAAAAGTTTTTATAAAATAGTTTTGCTTCTGACTGATAGTCTCTCTCGCCTCTAGATCTGTTCTGTGCAATGCTGTCCTGTCACACACTTCCCCGTCCAGTAACTCCAGTCCCTGCATTGCCACCCAGGGCTCACAACCTTCTTTTTCTCTTCTCAAGCGCTTTTACCTGCCTGTCTTTCACAGTTCATCTCAAAAAGTCCGCTGAAATCATCCTGATTATTCCAGTCTACCCTTATGTTATACCTTTACACTATTAAGTAATTTATTGTTATCTGCTATTTATTTTTTCTTCCTGGCTAAATTAAAAATTTTTTTGAATGGGAGAAAAATGAGATTTTTTTTTAAAGATTTTATTTATTTATTTGACAGACAGAGATCACAAGTACACGGAGAGGCAGGCAGAGAGAGAGGAAGGGAAGCCAGCTCCCTGCTGAGCCGGGAGCCCGATGCGGGGCTCGATCCCAGGACCCTGGGATAATGACCTGAGCCGAAGGCAGAGGCTTTAACCCACCAAGCCACCCAGGCGCCCCAAATGAGATTTTTTTTTTTAGATGTCACCAATAGACTAGACATTTTGCTCAATAAATATTTAAATGTTATAATGACCAAAAATGTTTATTGTTATCTCCATTTCATAAATGAGGAAAACAAAGCTCAGTTTATGAAGTTGTTTCGAATATGTAGTTTATTGTCATTGAATATATAAGTGTTTCCTGCTTTGAAAAATCAATGCTCTTTTAAAATCCCACTATCTGAGGGCAAGGATTTTATCATGCTTTTAATTTTCTATTTCTCACAGAACCTGGGACAATACTGGACATGTAGGAAATGCTGTATATTTCCATATTGATTGTCTGCTTTGGTACTATAGGCTTATATTTCAACCAGTAAGTGCAAATAAAAGACCAACAAAAGTTTCTCCTTGGTTCTTATTACATTTGTACTTTCATCTCAAAGGAAAACATATAGCAAAGACCTAGACAACACCCTGAAATGAGATTCAGATCTCTGCACAACTTCCCATATGCTCTTTCCTATTCCTCCTTCATGTCCTTGAGGTCATCAATTCTGAACTATGGAGACATAGCAACATTAGATTAACTCAAACCAATGTAGATGAAGTTTTGAGCTACAAAACAAAGTTAATATTATAAGTAAGCTATAAAACAAAAAGGCAAATATAACATAAAATTCAAACATTTTCACGGGCTGCAGGTAACAGAACAGTCTTTGTCTCTGTTGGGGCAGATTTTTAACAATGAAAGATCCAAGCACTAGATAGTCACCTTTCTTGTTTCTCTGAACTTTTCTCCTTATCCACAAAAAATGCTATCGTCTAGTGTTTTTAGTAATACACATATCTTTTGTTTTGTTTTGTTTTGCCTTCTACCATGTAACATAACTTAATTTTTGGTTGTTACTATTTTCCCCAAAGAATGGATTTTTTTTTTTTTTTTTGGTTATATATCATGATTAGCCTCCTGTTGGACAGAACTATCAACAGATGTAAAATTCAATCAATAATAACTTCTGGTTCAGGGATGCCTGGGTGGTTCATAAGTTAAACACCTGCAGTTCAGGTCATGATCCTAGGGTTCTGAGACTGAGTCCCACATTGGGCTCCTGGCTCAGTGAGGAACCTGCTTTTCTCTCTGCCTACTGCTCCCTCTGTTTGTGCTCTCTCTCCCCCTCTCTCTCTCAAATAAATAAATAAATAAAATCTTTATATATATATATATATATATATATATATATATATATATAAAAGATATATAAGAAGTGTATACACACACACACACTTCTGGTTTGGAGGGTGCTTAAATGGTATAATATAAATCAGTAAAAAAATAACGCAGCGGGTCATTCAACTACTGCTAGATTATATAATGTATTTTGTATTTATGTAGAATTAGAAGACATATTATTTTCTTTTGGAATAGAAAGCTAATAGATTATATGAGGTGAAATGGACATTTTTTAGTTTATAATTTTAAGGAAATATCTTCAGTGAAGAAATAAAAATAGCTCCTAATTTATTTCTCTTGTTTCGGGACATGATCTAACTTCCTAAGCATCTTAAGTAGCAACATTATTTTTTTTTAAAGATTTTATTTATTTATTTGACAGACAGAGATCACAAGTAGGCAGAGAGAGAGGAAGGGAAAGAGGTTCCCCGCTGAGCAGAGAGCCCAAAGCAGGGCTTGATCCCAGGACTCTGCGATCATGACCTGAGCCAAAGGCAGAGGCTTTAACCCACTGAGCCACCCAGGCGCCCCACAACATTATTTTTTAAACAGTTCAGGAAAGGTTTTGTTTTGCTTTGGTTTGGGGGTTTTGCTTTGCCCCTGGAAATCTGTTCTAGAGATCTCCATAACTGTCATAATTGTCTTTTTTTTTTAAAGATTTTATTTATTTATTTGACAGAGATCACAAGTTGACAGAGAAGCAGGCAAAGAGAGAGGGGGAAGCAGGCTCCCTGCTGAGCAGAGAGCCCAATGCAGGGCTTGATCCCAGGACCCTGGGATCATGACCTGAGCCAAAGGCAGAGGCTTTAACCCACTGAGCCACCAAGGCACCCCAATTGTCTTAATTTTAAGAGAACTTACTGTGGGGGAAAAGTGATATGAGGTTTCACAGTTCCTGAAAAAGATTTTTGTTCTTGTACCACTGTACATGTTCAAAATCATCTTATTCTCTCACTTTGGTGTTCTTGAATGAAACAGTAGCAAGTCTGAGTATTAACTGATTTGCAAATATAAGGCAAACTAGGTGCTTTTATCAATAACATTAAATTAAATTAATAATTTGAAGAGAAGAATAAGATTGGGAGGAAGAATTTGCTTTAGATTTGCCTTTATTTATACAAGATATTTGTAGGATGTTATTTCTAAGTACAGTCAAATTGGATCTGCATTTAAAGATGCCCTATAGGGGAACTTGGATGTCACAATCAGTTGAGCGTCCGACCCTTGGTTTTAGCTCAGGTCATGATCTCAGCTTAGTGAGATTGAACCCTGTATCAGGCTCTGCACTCAGCAGGGAGTCTGCTTGAGATTCTCTCTCCCTCTGCCCATCCCTCGCTCATTCTCTCTCTCTCTCTAAGATAAAAGATGTCCTCTAGAATACAGAGTCTGAGCCACAATAAATAGATACATACTTGTACATAGAATTATCACAACATGCAGCTGGTTCTTAGAAATCGTTTGGAATCTCATGAACCTTATTAAACTCAGGAGTGGGGTAGGGAGAAAGTAATGCTTTATGATATCTTCTTCTCTTTTTTTTTTTTTTTTACAACATACATAGCACTTTTTTTATTATTTTTTTATTTTTTATAAACATATATTTTTATCCCCAAGGGTACAGGTCTGTGAATCACCAGGTTTGTAAACCTGGTGATATCTTCTTCTCTTAAGAGAAGCAGCATATTATAATAATTTTAATATCATTAACTCTGGAGCCAGATGAGTCAAGTTCACATTCCATCTCTGCCATCGTTAGCTGTATGAGTTTGGGTAATTACCTAAATTCTTCATGACTTAAATTTCTCATCAGGAAAATTTAGGATACCTTTTAGCATGTTTGTAAAGAAGAAGTAAAAATATTTATAAATTGCTTAAAGATTCTATATGAATATTTGATAATTGAAATAGATAATAAGATGGTTTTCACAGCATTCTTTGGAATATGACTTAGAAAAATGTAGTTTTAAAGTCAAACGTTTACATGTCTTACTATTTTTACTATTTTTAAGCAAAGCTTAAATTACCTCTTTTTAAAGGTAGTTTAGACTCACTTGAATCTTACACTTAGTGACAACAAGCATTATTAATACAACACAAAGTTGCTTGATAGATTATCTCAAAAACCTAATCAAAGCAGGCAGACATACTTCATTCAGTTTATGATATATCACCCAAGAAAGAGGGTTCCTTTGACTCATGGATCATTTATTACTTTGGCTTTTTCAAAATGCCCCCCCCCCAAATGCAGTTGTATTAAAACAAAAAACTTTGATAGTTTCCTTATCACATCACTTTCTTTATTTGTGTAAGGTAACTAAAAACTGCATTTAATACTAAATTTCTAGGCAGAAAATTTTAAGTTAAGTATGAACAGTTTATTAAAATCTGCCTCTAACTTTGGCACTGCTTTATCAATTGTTTAGTAAAAATTACTGAACCGCATTTGTTCAATAGAAGTAGACTTGTCCAGGTTAGCAATGATAATAAAACATTTTTGCCCATATCTCAGTAGCCCCATCTTACCAGTGGTTTTGGCAGAGCGAAGCCCAGCTCTTTATCTATATGGTATTTTTCAAAAATTTCCTGAGAATTTCCCATAAAATCTGTTGCATTATGTGCCATCCTTGCAGTCTTCTCCTGTGGTCCTTCTCAGTTTGATGCGGTTTCAGAGCATCTATTTATTATAAAGGTGGCCATAGCCACTGACCACAAACTTAACACGTAGGCAGTAAAAAATTACTTCCACTTTTGGAATAGTTTCATTTTCTTTCTTTGTAATTTGATAAACAATAAAACCACAAAAGCATCTCTATTCATCACATGAAGAAACTGAAAGCTTCTTTTCTTATGAAGTGTTTATTAATGAGAACATCATCTGTTTACTGCCATCAGGGAAGTCAGAAGGAAACTGAAATAATCAAAACCATGAAAATAGGTAAGCAGAAAAAAAACATTTTTTATGGGACTATTTAAATCTTTGAATTAAGATAACAAATTTGACCTAGGCCAAAGTCTTAAACCATCACTTAGTCAGCACTGTCATCATTGGTTTTTCCTTAAAGTCTCCAGGGTTCTTTGAACATTTTAGTGCCTTATTTTGCAGCCCTAAAAGGCAACCTGTGGTACACTGAACCAATTGATGACTCCAAACCAGAAAAAAATAGAAACACATGAGGAATTAAGATAGTACCCCCTACACCTCCATTTTCTTACCCAGTCTTTTATCTGTGCTCACAATGATACAGTTCTTTCTTCTTCCTATTCCTTATAAGTCCTTTTTAGGAAGATTTTTATGCATCTCCTCTATATTTAACTGCTCAGGACTGATGATGAGGCAATAGTCTTTCACATTTAGAGAGCTTGTAATGTGTTAGAAGTTTAAATAAAGGATGAAATGCTCTGAAAATGTCTCTTTCAAACTGTAAATTAAAACTGCATTTGGTAAAGGTTTTTGAGGCTGCAGGAAGTTCTGTGGTCCCTTACAGGTATTGTTCGATCTTATTAATGAAGCTGAAGCAAGAGCAGAAACCATATCATTCTTTTCGATGATCAAAAGCAGAAATTAGTGTTCAGTACATTATAAAAATGCAGTTTTGTAATACAGCTTATCAGTACTTGAAGTAACTTTTGATGGTGCATGACTTTGCATTCTAGAATATCTTTCAGACTGTTCTTTCCTCTTGCATCATGGGTTTCCTCTACATCATAGTTTTTTAAGAATATGTTCTCCTGATAATAAAAGTAAGAGAAATTGAAACCAAAATTATACAGCAAAGAGAACACTTGGCTAAGCTTCTTGAAAATGAATGATTCATAAGGCTGATGTTCCTGAAACCAGGCCCAAGGCAAAAGAAACAAAAAATGTGTCATGTTGGGCTATCATATCTATATGAAAGCCAAAAATTCCAAAAAACTTTTAAGAATTAGAGAATGTGTTAGTCCTATGGTTTTTCACTTTTTGTACCTGAATTTGTTTTCATGGGTGAATCAAAAAAAGATACAAGGAATAGAGTTTCAGATAATTTTGTCTTTTTTTTTTTTTTTTGGTCTTGAAAAAGACTGATTTTTTTTAAGAAGCATAGCTTGATAAAAACTTTTCTTGACTCTGATTATCCAACTACTTCATTAAATTTGTCCTACTTTTTGGGGGGGGTGGTTGGGTTGCTCAGTAGGTTAAGCATCCAGCTCTTGACTTGACTTAGGTCATGATCTCATGGTCATGAGATTGAGACCCACTTCAAGCCCTGTGCTGAATCTTCTTCCTGTACCCCTTCCCCTTCTCATGTATGCTTTTACACCCTCTCTCTAAAATAATTAAATAAATAATAAATAATAAATCTATCTTTTAAAAAAATCCATCCTACCTTTGACTGCAGAAACAATAATACTTTAGTATCCTGCTTCATTCTTTACCTATTTATCTCTATTTACACACTTTTACCCTTTTCATATTTCAGAAACTACATTCTCAATTGATCCTCAGTCCTCATTTGTCTTACTTTTTCTTCAGCAATAATCACATCTCATTGAAAATCTCTTTTCAGGAGCACCTGAGTGGCTCAGTGGGTTAAAGTCTCTGCCTTTAGCTCAGGTCATGATCTCAGGGTCCTGGGATCGAGGCCCGCATCGGGGCTCTCTACTCAGCAGGGAGCCTGTTTCCTCCTCTCTTCCTCTCTGCCCGCCTCTCTGCCTACTTGTGATCTCTGTCAAATAAATAAATAAAATCTTAAAAAAAAAAAAAGAAAAAGAAAAAAAGAAAATCCCTTTTCACGTGGTGCCCAAAAAACATTATTATTTATTTATTTATTTATTTATTTATTTATTTTTTGACTTACAACCTTGCGGTCAAGACCTGAGTGGAGATCAAGAGTCAGATGCCTGTCCCAGGCAACCCTTTGGAAAAACATCTTGATCTTAATATTATCTATAGATTCCTTATCTTTTTCTTTCACTTTTTACCTGTGGCCAACTCATTGTGAGAGAAGGCTTCTGTAAGTTGAAACTCAGCGTTTTGCTCTACAGCCTCCCAACTCTGACAGATATGAATCTATCTTGTATATATCACCCGTTCTGATGACTAGGACTCTTCTCTATAATAATTGTACTGCCTGACTTATCTCCACAGCTATAAACTACATTCCAGTTGCCTGGTAAACATCTCCATCTGGAAATTCTGTTATCTTGTTTCATAGGGCACAATATCAGAACTATTGTGAGGAGACCTATAAATGGACTTTTATCCAGGACCATGATAAACACAAATATTTTCCCTGATAACATGGGATCACATATGATAATTCAAGTTTCTCTTTGCCATTAAGTTATGCTAGTTTACATAGAGAGTAGCTTTGTTTTAAATAAAGGATTTTTCAGTTAAAAAATAAAGTGATCTAAAGCATACACGAAGAATGAAGAAAATCACTGAAATACTGATATCCACTGACATTCACCATTAATGTTTAGTGATTATGTTTTCTACTGTTTTTTGTTTACATTAATAATATTAAAAATTTTCTGAACCCTTTTTGTGTCAGGGAATTTAAAAATTTTTTAATGCATTTATTATCTTATGAGGAAATCCTCATGATAATCCTAAGAAGAAATTAAGGTAGCTCAGGATTTCCTGTGCCTCTAGTTGCCTGAACAAAATAAAATTAAATACTCCCTTGAAAGAAGTACCCCTAAGTATTTCTGTTACTTTTATAGATATCTGGCAGTTATTAGATAAATAATCAGGCACACCTTGTAGTATCATGGAAACAACAAATTATAGAAGAGATCCATAGGGAATTAGATAAAAGAAAAGGGAAACAGACTTTAAAAGTAATTTGTTTAATATATTCAAAAAATAGAAGATAAGATTGGGAAATTTTTCAGAAAATGTGAAAACCAAATGACTATTCTGGAATTGACATCATTGATAAGAGAATTAATGAATTTGTAGCTATAGCAGAAGAAAATTTGGATTAAAGCCTGAAGAGGAAAAAAAAAGATGGGAAAGAGAGAGAGAAATAGAATGAAGAACACAGAGAGAGGGTAAAGTGAGGAAATCTTGCAGAGATGCAATCTCAGTCTCAAAGGAAGAAAAGATAGAAGGTAGAGAGAAGCAATAAGTCTGAGAAAATTTTAAACATGATAAAAGACTCTCACAAATAGACAAACACTATTTAAAAGGGCTAAATGAAAAGAAACCTATAGACATAATAGTAAAAGAGCAAAAAAAAAGTCTTTAAATTTTATTTTATTTTTCATTAAGATTGTATTTATTTATTTATTTGAGAGGGAGAGCATGATCCAGAAGGAGGGGCAAAGGGAGAGGGAGAAGATGACTTTCTAGTGAGCAAGGAGCCAGATGCTGGGCTGCATCCCAGGACTCCGAGATCATGACCTGACCTGAAGATGGATGCTCAACCAACTGAGCCACCCAGGCAGCCCCAAAACCTTTGAATTCTAAAATTAGAAAAAATATAACAAGTTATCTTCAAAGAAGCTAAAAGCCTGGAAGTTAAATTCTCAAAGAACAATTGGGACCTGAAGACAATGGAATAATATCTTAAAAGCATGCTGAGAAAAAAATCAAATCATAATTATATATTTACAAAAAATAATACTCAAGAATATAAATAAAATAAAAATATTTTCAGTTAAACAAACAAAAGATTAGAATGTATTACCAGCTAACCCACAATCAAGGAAAAATTAAGGTTTTCTGTTTGTGTGTTTATTAATTTCAGGCATAACAAAAAATGATAAATTATTATTCAGATGGATTGAATTAAAAATATATATCAACAACAGTATAAATATGAGGAGGGATAGAAACATAATTAAATTCCTTGCATTTCCTGATAAGAACTAATTTATAAAGGTTTTGAAAACTTGCATACATTTGTATTAATCCCTAGGGCTACAACAGATAAATAATGTAATAATGAAAACCAACAAGCCAATAGATGGGAAAAATGATTATAAGTAAATCTTAATCAATAAACATCAACATTAAAAAAAAAATAAAGATGCTGGGGTTCCTGGGTGGCTCAGGCAGTTAAGCATCTGACGCTTGATTTCTGCTCAGATCATGATCTCAGCATCATGAGATCAAGCCCAACATTGAACTCCATGCTTAATGAAGAGTCTGCTTTATATTCTTTCCCTCATTCTTTCCCTCCTTCTGAGCATCCCCCTGCTCACTCACTCACTCTCTCTCTCAAAACAAACAAATAAATGAATGAATGAATGACTAAATAAATAAATAAATAAAATTTAAAAAAGAAAACAAATAATTTAACATTGGATTTAAAATCATATATATCATTAATTATATTTTATATAAATGAGCCAAACCTTCTCATCTAAAATTACAAAGATTATCAGACTGCTCTTTTGAAAGCATAGTTATATGCTGTTTGAAATATAAAAATTGGAAATATAAGACTACAAAAAGTCTAATAAATAAAATAATAAAAATATATATTATATATTAGCAAACACTAATAAAAATATCTGTCATACCTATATAAATACTAAGTAGCATAGACTAAACAGTACTAGAGATTGTATCTGGTAGAGTTCTCCAGAGAAACAGGCCCAATAAGGAGATATTTTAGATGGACAGAGATGGAGGATAGATAGATGATTATAATGATGATAGGTAGATAGACAGATAGGTAGTAATGTAGATTTATAGATAGATAAACAGATATCAAGAAATGGACTTACATGATTGTGGGGGCTAGGAAGTGTGAAACCTGGAAATCTGGAGGGAAATCCAGCAAACTGGAAACTCTTACAGGATCTAATGTTGCAGTTCATAGGCAGAATTTCTTCTTTTTTAGTGAAATTTAGGTTTTTGCTCTTAAGTCCTTTCAACAATTAGAGGAGGCCCACCAAAGTTATCACACCTGATCTCTATTACTTAAAGCCAACTAATTATAGATATTAACTACCTCTACAAAATACCTTCAGAACAGTTTAACTTAGTGTTCACTTGAATATTGGGTGCTATAGCAAAGCCAAGTTGACATAAAACAAAGTATCACAGAGCTAAAAGGGGAGTACTTTATAATACAGTGTTTAATTTACAAAGATGATATAAATAACAATACTAAATTTTCTATACATTTAACAACATAATCTCAAACCATGTAAAGCAAAAACTGATGGAGATGGAACACAAAAGACAGAGATATACCCATAATTAGACTTCAAATTTTTGTTTTTATTTAAATTCTCACTGGCAGCTAGTCAAAAATCATTAAATATGTAAGCAATTTTAAAAAACAGGATTAATGAACTTGATCTAATTAAGATGTATAGATATCAAATTCATCAATTTCAGAATATGTATTATTTACAATGGAATATTTACAGGAAATGACTGTATTTGTACATGCAGGTGCATAGTCAAATTTCAAAAATTCCAGAAGATTAAATCCTACAGAATATATTTTTTAAGAAAGGTGAAATAAATAACAAAAAGTTAACATGAAAATCTGTTTGAAAATGAACACATACATTTATATAATTCATAGGTCAAAAGACCCACCAAAAAGGAAACTAGAAACTATTTTTATTTGAATAATGGTTAAAAAAAATTTCTGGGATGCAGCTAAAGTCATATTGAAAGGAAAATGCATAATCTATGATGCATAAATTATTTAAAAAGGACTCTGCATCTATTCTCATGATTTTGGGAAAATAATGTATTAATCTAAAAAATGTAAATAATGATGTGAAAGGAGGTAGATAAGTGAAGACATTAAAAAATAGAAAAATATAGGGGGAGGAGTCAAGATGGTGGAGAAGTATCAGGATGAGACTACTTCAGCTAGCAGGTGATCAGCTAGATAGCTTATCTAAAGATTGCAAACACCTACAAATCCATCGGCATATCGAAGAGAAGAAGAACAGCAATTCTAGAAACAGAAAAACAACCACTTTCTGAAAGGTAGGACTGGTGGAGAAGTGAATCCAAAGCGATGGGAAGATAGACCGCCGGGGGAGGGGCCAGCTCCCGGCAAGTGGCGGAGCAACAACCACAAAATCAGGACTTTTAAAAGTCTGTTCTGCTGAGGGACATTGTTTTAGAGGCTAAACCGGGGTGAAGCCCACGCGGGGCCAGCGTGGCCTCAGATCCCGCAGGGTCACAGAAGGATCGGGGGTGTCTGAGTGTGGCAGAGCTTAAAGGTATTAGAACAGGGAAGCCGGCTACAGAGACAGAGCCAACAGTGAGCTCACAGCTCGGGGGCACCCTGAACCTGTCACAGGCTCAGTGAGCTCGAAGCACGGCCAGAGGTCAGGCAGACGGGAGTTACTGGGCGCTGTTCTCTGAGGGCGCACTGAGGAGTGGGGCCCTGGGCTCTCGGCTCCTCCGGGCTGGAGACCAGAAGGCCGCCATTTGTATTCCTGTCCTCCAGAACTCTATGGAAAGCGCTCAGGGAACAAAAGCTCCTGAAAGCAAACCCGAGCAGATTACTCAGCCCGGCCCCTGGTAAGGGTGGTGCAATTTTGCCTAGGGCAAAGACACTTGAGAATCACTACAACAGGCCCCTCCCCCAGAAGATCAACAAGAAATCCAGCCAAGACCAAGTTCACCTACCAAGGAGTGCAGCTTCAATACCAAGGAGAGCAGCATAATTCCAGAGAAGGAGAAAGCAAAGCACCGAACTCATTGCTTTCTCCGTATGATTCTTTAGTCTAGCAGTTAATTTAATTTTTTTTCTTTTTCAATTTTTTTTCTATTCTTCTGCTAAATATTTTTTTAACTTTAACCCTTTTCTTTATTAACGTTTTTTAACTAGTATATCTAATATATATATTTTTTCTCTTTTTTATATTTTTCTTTATTCATTTTCTTTTTTAATTCTTTTCTTTTCTTTCTTTCTTTCTTTCTTTCTTTCTTTCTTTCTGAATCTCTTTTTAACCCCTTTCTCCCCCCTCACTATTTGGGATCTCTTCTGATTTGGTTAAAGCATATTTTCCTGGGGTTGTTGCCACCCTTTTAGTATTTTACTTGCTCCTTCATATACTCTTATCTGGATAAAATGACAAGGCAGAAAAATTCACCACAAAAAAAGAACATGAGGCAGGACCAAAGGCTAGGGACCTAATTAATACAGACATTGGTAATATGTCAGATCTAGAGTTCAGAAAGACAATTCTCAAGGATCTAGCTGGGCTTGAAAAAGGCATGGAAGATATTAGAGAAACCCTCTCAGGAGATATAAAAGCCCTTTTTGGAGAAATAAAAGAACTAAAATCTAACCAGGTTGAAATAAAAAAAGCTATTAATGAGGTGCAATCAAAAATGGAGGCAGAGGAAAGAATTAGTGAAATAGAAGACCACATGACACAGAATAAAGAAGCTGAGCAAAAGAGGGACAAACAGCTACTGGACCACGAGGGGAGAATTCGAGAGATAAGTGACACCATAAGACGAAACAACATTAGAATAATTGGGATTCCAGAAGAAGAAGAAAGAGAGAGGGGAGCAGAAGGTATGTTGGAGAGAATTATTGGAGAGAATTTCCCCAATATGGCAAAGGGAACAAGGATCAAAATTCAGGAGGTGCAGAGAATGCCCCTCAAAATCAGTAAGAATAGGCCCACACACCATCACCTAATAGTAAAATTTACAAGTCTCGGTGACAAAGAGAAAATCCTGAAAGCAGCCCAGGAAAAGAAGTCTGTAACATACAATGGTAAAAATATTAGATTGGCAGATGGCTTATCCACAGAGACCTGGCAGGCCAGAAAGCATTAAACAAGAAAAACATGCAGCCAAGAATACTATATCCAGCTAGGCTTTCATTGACAATAGAAGGAGAGATTAAAAGCTTCCAGGACAAACAAAAACTGAGAGAATTTGCAAACACCAAACAAGTTCTACAGGAAATATTGAAAGTGGTCCTCTAAGCAAAGAGAGAGCCTACAAGTGGTAGATCAGAAATGAACAAAGACAATATACAGTAACAGTCACCTTACAGGCATTACAATGGCACTAAATTCATATCTCTCAGTAGTTACCCTGAATGTTAATGGGCTAAATGCTCCAATCAAAAGACACAGGGTATCAGAATGGATAAAAAAACAAAACCCATCTATATGTTGCCTCCAAGAAACTCATTTTAAGCCCGAAGACACCTCCACATTTAAAGTGAGGGGGTGGAAAAGAATTTACCATGCTAATGGACATCAGAAGAAAGCAGGAGTGGCAATCCTTATATCAGATCAATTAGATTTTAAGCCAAAGACCATAATAAGAGATGAGGAAGGACTCTATATCATACTCAAAGGGTCTGTCCAACAAGAAGATTTAACAATTTTAAATATCTATGCCCCCAACGTGGAAGCAGCCAACTATATAAACCAATTAATAACAAAATCAAAGAAACACATCAACAATAATACAATAATAGTAGGGGACTTTAACACTCCCCTCACTGAAATGGACAGATCATCCAACCAAAAGATCAGCAAGGAAATAAAGGCCTTAAACGACACACTGGACCAGATGGACATCACAGATATATTCAGAACATTTCATCCCAAAGCAACAGAATACACATTATTCTCTAGTGCACATGGAACATTCTCCAGAATAGATCACATTCTCGGTCCTAACAGGGCTCTACCGGTATCAAAAGATTGGGATCATACCCTGCATATTTTCAGACCAAATGCTCTGAAGCTAGAACTCAACTACAAGAGGAAGTTTGAAAAGAACCCAAATACATGGAGACTAAACAGGATCCTTCTAAAGAATGAATGGGTCAACCAGGAAATTAAAGAAGAATTGAAAAAAATCATGGAAACAAATGATAATGAAAACAAATTGGTTCAAAATTTGTGGGACACAACAAAGGCAGTCCTGAGAGAAAAATACATAGTGGTACAAGCCTTTTTCAAGAAACAAGAAAGGTCTCAGGTACATAACCTAACCCTACACCTAAAGCAACTGGAGAAAGAACAAGAAAGAAAACCTAAGCCCAGCAGGAGAAGAGAAATCATAAAGATCAGAGCAGAAATCAATGAAATAGAAACCAAAAAAACGATAGAACAAATCAACAAAACTAGGAGCTGGTTCTTTGAAAGAATTAATAAAATTGATAAACCCCTCGCCAGGCTTATCAAAAAGAAAAGAGAAAGGACCCAAATAAATAAAATCATGAATGTAAGAGGAGAGATCACAACTAAAACCAACGAAATACAAACTATTATAAGAACATACTATGAGCAACTCTACACCAACAAATTTGACAATTTGGAAGAAATGGATGCATTTCTAGAAACATATAAACTACCACAACTGAACCAGGAAGAAATAGAAAGCCTTAACAGACCAATAACCAGTAAGGAGATTGAAACAGTCATTAAAAATCTCCAAACAAACTAAAGCCTAGGGCCAGACGGCTTCCTGGGGGAATTCTACCAAACATTTAAAGAAGAACTAATTCCTATTCTCCTGAAACTGTTCCAAAAAATAGAAATGGAAGGAAAACTTCCAAACTCATTTTATGAGGCCAGCATCACCTTGAACCCAAAACCAGACAAGGATCCCATCAAAAAAGAGAGCTATAGACCAATATCCTTGATGAACACAGATACAAAAATTCTCACCAAAATACTAGCCAATAGGATTCAACAGTACATTAAAAGGATATTCACCACGACAAAGTGGGATTTATTTCAGGGCTGCAAGGTTGGTTCAACATCTACAAATCAGTCAATGTGATACAACACATCAATAAAAGAAAGCACAAGAACAATATGATACTCTCAATAGATGCTGAAAAAGCATTCGACAAAGTACAGCATCCCTTCCTGATCCAAAACTCTTCAAAGTGTAGGGATAGAGGGCACATACCTCAATATTATCAAAGCCAATTATGAAAAACCCACCACAAATATCATTCTCAATGGAGAAAAACTGAAAGCTTTTCCGCTAAGGTCAGGAACACAGCAGGGATGTCCATTATCACCACTGCTATTCAACATAGTACTAGAAGTCCTAGCCTCAGCAATCAGACAACAAAAGGAAATTAAAGGCATCCAAATCGGCAAAGAAGAAGTCAAACTATCACTCTTTGCAGATGATATGATACTATATGTGGAAAACCCAAAAGATTCCACTCCAGAACTTCTAGAACTTTTACAGGAATTCAGTAAAGTGTCAGGATATAAAATCAATGCACAGTAATCAGTGGCATTTCTCTACACCAACAGCAAGACAGAAGAAAGAGAAATTAACGAGTCACTCCCATTTACAATTGCACCCCAAACCATAAGATACCTAGGAATAAACCTAACCAAAGAGACTAAGAATCTATACTCGGAAAACTATAAAGTACTCATGAAAGAAATTGAGGAAGACACAAAGAAGTGGAAAAATGTTCCATGCTCCTGGATTGGAAGAATAAATATTGTGAAAATGACTATGCTACCTAAAGCAATCTATGCATTTAATGCAATTCCTATCAAAGTACCATCCATCTTTTTCAAAGAAATGGAACAAATAATCCTAAAATTTATATGGAACCCGAAAAGACCTCAAATAGCCAAAGGAATATTGAAAAAGAAAGCCAAAGTTGGTGGCATCACAATTCCAGACTCAAGCTCTATTACAAAGCTGTCATCATCAAGACAGCATGGTACTGGCACAAAAACAGACACATAGATCAAAGGAGCAGAGTAGAAAACCCAGAAATAGACCCTCAACCCTATGGTTAACTAATCTTTGACAAAGCAGGAAAGAATGTTCAATGGATAAAGGACAGCCTCTTCAATAAATGGTGTTGGGAAATTTGTACAGCCACTTGCAGAAAAATGAAATTGGACCATTTCCTTACACCCCACATAAAAATAGACTCAAAATGGATGAAGGACCTCAATGTGAGAAAGGAATCCATCAAAATCCTTGAGGAGAACACAGGCAGCAACGTCTTCGACCTTAGCCACAGCAACATCTTCCTAGGAACATCGCCAAAGGCAAGGGAAGCAAGGGCAAAAATGAACTATTGGGATTTCATCAAGATCAAAAGCTTTTGCACAGCAATGGGAACAGTTAACTAAACCAAAAGACAACTGACAGAATGGGAGAAGATATTTGCAAACGACATATCAGATAAAGGATTAGTGTCCTAAATCTATAAAGAATTTAGCAAACTCAACACCCAAAGAAGAAATAATCCAATCAAGAAATGGGTAGAGGACGTGAACAGACATTTCTGCAAAGAAGACATCCAGATGGCCAACAGACACATGAAAACGTGCTCCATATCACTCGGCATCAGGGAAATACAAATCAAAACCACAATGAGATATCACCTCACACCAGTCAGCATGGCTAAAATCAACCAGTCAGAAAATGACAGATGCTAGTGAGGATGCAGAGAAAGGAGAACCCTCCTATACTGTTGGTGGGAATGCAAGCTGGTACAACCACTCTGGAAAACAGCATGGAGGTTCCTCAAAATGTTGAAAATAGAACTGCCCTATGACCCAGCAACTGCACTCCTGGGTATTTACCCTAAAGATACAAACGTAGTGATCCGAAGGGGCACGTGCACCCGAATGTTTATAGCAGCAATGTCCACAATAGCCAAACTATGGAAAGAACCTAGATGTCCATCAACAGATGAATGGATAAAGAAGATGTGGTATATGTACACAATGGAATACGATGCAGCCATCAAAAGAAATGAAATCTTGCCATTTACGACAATGTGGTTGGAACTAGAGCATATCATGCTTAGCAAAATAAGTCAATGGAGAAAGACAACTATCATATGATCTCCCTGATATGAGGAAGTGGTGATGCAACATGGGGGCTTAAGTGGGTAGGAGAAGAATAAATGAAACAAGATGGGATTGGGCAGGAGCCAAACCATAAGTGACTCTTAATCTCACAAAACAAACTGAGGGTTGCTGAGGGGAGGGGGCTTGGGAAAAGGGGGTGTGGTTATGGACATTGGGGAGGTTATGTGCTTTGGTGAGTGCTGTGAAGTGTGAAAACCTGGCAATTCACAGAGCTGTACCCCTGGGGATAAAAATATATGTTTATAAAAAATAAAAAATTAATTTAAAAAAATTAAAAAAAAAGAAAAGTAAAAGAAAAAAATATATATATATTTGAAAAAAAATGTGACCCCCGATAAGAATAATAAAGAAAAAAATAAAGGACCAAATATCTTAATGTCGGGAATGAAAAAAGGAACATCACTAGAATGTTACAGTCAATTAAAACATTAATATTCAAGTGAGACTATGTGCCACTTTTTTTGTTGTTGCAAATTTTAACTAAAATGAAGTCCAAATTATATGGAATAAATATGAATTTTTTCTTATGAAATTTTGTAAGAATGCCCTGTAAATCAAATCGTCATCAATATTTTAATTATGAAATCCTTAAATAAGTTTTTTTCTGAACAATTTATAAATTCTAACTCATATCATCCTTGCAATTATCATAAAAGGTATGTATGCTATTATTCTCATTTTCCTGGTGAGAAATATAAGAAATGCAGGATTTTTATTTTTTTTATTTTATTTTATTTTATTTTACTTTTTTGACAGACAGAGATCACAAGAAGGCAGAAAGGGACGCAAGGAGAGAAAGAGGAAGAAGCAGGCTCCCCACTGAGCAGAGAGCCCGATTTGGGGCTCCATCCCAGGACTCTGGGATCATGACCTGAGCTGAAGGCAGAGGCTTTAACCCACTGAGCCACCCAGGCACCCCAGAAATGCAGGATTTAAGTAACTCTCCAAGTTCACAAAATAAGTGTGAAAAAACAAGATTAGCGTTTAAGCAGTCTGGTTCTAGAGTCCATGATTTTAAAACTGTTATGCTATGGAGCCTCCGGTAAGGGACTACAAAGCACTGGTTTTGTTTGATTGTTTTCTTTCACTTCTGGGTTTAACAAGTTACACAAGTTTCCAGGAGAGGCTTTCTACAAACTAATTACATGTTGTGGTAATTCTGTGAAATTTATGCTAGTATACCTCTATTTGTTTATAGCTCAAACACCCCACAGTCAAGAGAGCACTTTTACATGGAAAATATATATTTTTATTCAGAGATCCCAACCTAACTGTACTTAGAAATCTCCATATATTAAATAATAAAAGGAAAAATGAGAAACAATTTTCAATGAGAATAAAACAGGGAAAGGGGAAAAGGAACCAAGGACAGAAGTTTGGTATAGAAAAAGTAGTTGTTAACATTCATAATAAATAACAGAACTTATACAGCTATATAGAAAATTAGTGAATTAGAATTGTTATGAGTTTAGTTGAACATTATTCTCTGATTTGAGCTTCAACCAAAATTCTGAGACAATAGGAAATTATCATTTAATCTCCCTTTAAAGAAATTCATAAAAACATATGTGGAAGTATCTTTCTCAATTCATTACTTCATCCTAATGCCAAAGGGAATGCCAGGTTGCCAACCCAAACTTCTAAATATTCTACCAAATAGATCTTGTAATATTTTGCTTAGGGTCCAGTAATATAAAGTATTGTGAGGGGCAAATAGACAAAGACAGGTTTCAGGAACGTGTTCTTGAAGAAATTTCTTTTTATTTATCACTGTATCTTTCACCTAATATTTGGGGGTTTTTTTTTGTTTGTTTTCTTTTTTTACATTTTGAATATTTTTATCGTGAAATGTTGGTAAAGACCAGTGAACATATGAAGACTACATTTAAGTTATAAAGGATAATACTAAAACAAGCCTATAGAAATAGAATATCACCAAATACCCAAACTGGATGCTCCTTCTCAATCACATTCCCCCAGACCCCCTTCCTATTTCAGGGAAACAGTATCCTGAATGCATGTGTGGGGATTTTTTTCTTATTAAGTTTTTTTAGTGTAGTTGACACGCATGGTACATTAGTTTCAGATGACAACATAATGATTCAACAAGTTCATACATTTTGTTATGCTCGCCACAAGTGTAGCTACCATCTGTCTGTTACACTGACTGTATTCCTTATGATGTGCCTTTTATTTCCATAACTTATTCCTTGCCTACCTGGAAGACTTTCACCCATTTTGCCCATTCCCCCACCATGCTCTCTTCTAGCAACCATCAGTTTGGTCTCTGTGTTTTCATGTTTAATTCTGCTTTTTGTTTGTTTTTCCATTTTTTAAAATTTCAAACGTGTGAAATCATAGTATTTGTCTTTCTCAAGTCTGACTTATTTCACTTTAGCATAATAGCCTCTAGATCCATCCATGTTGTCATAAATGCCATGATCATGTCCTTTTTTATGGTTGTATGATATTCCTGTGTATGTGTGTGTGTGTGTGTGTGTGTGTGTTTACCACCTCTTCCTTATCACAATTCCAGATTTTAAGATAACCACAAAGCTATAGTAATCAAAATAGTATGGCACTGGCACAAAAATAGACACCTATATTGAAGGAACAGAGAAGAGAGTTCAGAAATAAACCCACAATTATTATGGTCAATTAATCCATGGCAGAGGAAGAAAGAATATAAAATGGGGAAAAGACAGTCTCTTCAATAAAGGATTCTTTAAAAACGAGACAGCTACATGTAAAAGAATGAAACCGTACCACTTTCTAATACCATATGCAAAAATAAACTCAAAATGGATTAATAGATAAATGTGAGACCCGAAACCATAGAAATCCTCGGAGACAGCACAGGCAGTAATTTCTCTGACATTGGCCCTAGTAACATTTTTCTAGGTATGTCTTCTAAGGCAAGGAAAACAAAAGCAAAAATAAACTATTGAGACCACATTAATGTAAAAAACTCTGCACAGTGAGGGAAACCATAAACAAAACAAAAAGGCAACCTTCTGAATGGGAGATGATATTTGCAAATGATATATTTGAGAAGGTCTAAATATCCAAAATATATAAAAAACTTACACAACTGAACAACGAAAAAGGAAACAGTATGATTAATAAAATGGGCAGGGGACCTAAATAAATATGAATGCATTTTTTAAACATTATTTTTGCTTTTTTTTAGTTTTACAAGTTTTGCATGTAATCTTAAACTATATGTTGACTATTACTTGCTTTTAAAAATTTTGAAAATGATAACTCCATTGGTTATGTCTTACAATTTCCTTTTTCAATGATCATT
The DNA here is from genome assembly GCF_011764305.1 of Mustela putorius furo. NCBI lineage: Eukaryota > Metazoa > Chordata > Mammalia > Carnivora > Mustelidae > Mustela > Mustela putorius. Next base: position 3,195,265 of record NW_025422118.1, read on the forward strand.
ATCTTTATAACAGTCATCCATATTGATACATTTAATTGTCATTAAATTTCACCACTTTATTGCATTCAATTTATAAATATGTTACATTTATCAATTTTCATGTTTCTGTACATAAAAGCTATTTCTGGGTTGTTTCTTTTTTATTATTTGTTTTCTTGTTTTTGCTATAAAGAACAGTGTTATAAAAATCTTCTGGTGAATCTATAAAAGAGTTTATTTAAAGCAAAATTTTTCAACCTTTGTCTCATTCACATTTGGGCCATGTCTCTTGGTTAGGTGTGGGGCTGTCATATGCACTTGAGGATGTCTAACAGCATCGCTAACCTCCACACACTTGATACCAGTAGTGCCTCTTTGTCCAATTCTAACAGCCAAAAATGTCTTCTAACTTGCCTAATGTCCCCTGAGGGCAGAAGTTGCATGTGATTGAGAGTGACTAAAGTAATACATGTAGAAAAGGAGAACTATTGAATAGAGAGGCAAAGATGTGCCACTTTTTACAAGGTACTTCTACCAAAACATTTTCCAACCAAGTGTGTAAGAATGTCTCATCATATTTTTGTTGAGACATTCTTCAACCTCATCAAATATTTGTTAGTGTTTGTAATTTTAACTTTTGCTCATATGGCTAATGTAAAAATGCCATTTCTTTGTGTGCTTGTACTTTTTGAACTTATGTTTAATTTTTTTAGAACAGAGTTAGTTTAACAAACAATTGATTAAAAAAAATGCAGAGTTCCCCTCTCCCCAGTTCTACTCTGATTCCATACTGTTTATCTATTATTTATATCTTGTACTGGTCACTGCTTTTGTAACAGTTGATCAGGTTTTATTCTTTATGTTGTTCATTCCATGGGTTTCAATAAATATATAATCAAAGTGTCCATCATTACGGTATTGTATAGAGCACCTTCACTTCCTAGAAATTGCCATGCCTCATCAACTCAACCCCTCCAAACTTCTGTTAACCACTAATCTTCTATTGTCTTCATACTTTTGCCTTTTCCAGAATGCCACATACTTAGAATCATAGAGTATGTAGACTTTTCAGAGTTTTTTTTTTCTTTTTTTTTTTAAACTTTGCATTTTATGATTACTGGTGAGATTAACCATCTATTCAGATGTTTAAGGCAAACTGTATTTTCTACTCTGTGAAATAATTGTGTCTTTTGGCTAATTTTGATTGGAGAGGTTTATAGTTATGTATTGATCTGTAATTTTTAATATTTTAATGTGCTAATTCTTATACAATTATGTGTTGTAGATAAGTACTTCTCAAATTATTTATGGTTAAGAATGAGATATTCTTTTTATTTTCAATCCTATTAAACTATTGCTTTTAAAAAATGCAAAAAAAATGCAATACAAATTATTTACTAGAAAAATAAAATAAAATGGGTAAAATATAAAATACCACGTTTTTATTACTAGAGTCAACAGATGCACATTTAATTTCCAATGCATCTATTTATTTTTAAGTACACATTATTTATAAAAAATTATAAAAATTATACACATTGTATATGGGTGTGAATAAGTGATTAATGTATACAGAGAATCTCCATTATACTTACAACTTTTTGTTATTACATAATTTTTAATAAAGTTAGGAATGAAATAGCAGTTATTCACATTAAAAGTCTGTAAGAGCACTTGAACGCTATTTTTTCAGTATTTAATTTCATATGGAAACAGGACTTAATAGGTATATAAATCATATACAGGAAAGTACCTAAATTTTCAGTTAGGGATTTGTGTTGTAAATGGAAGAGTAACTCCCTCTTGTGGATTCTTTAAGGATCATTTCAGTGTGGTTGTGAAATTACACTCTGAAATGAGGATAAAATTAAAGGATTTATTACACTCACAGTTTCTAAAAAAGGAGGCAAAATAGACCCAGATGGCCACACAGTCTCCAAAAGCCCAAAGTTTGATCATAGTAGGCAAGGAAGAAGCAGAGGAATTACCTATGGGCAATGAGTAAATACCTTTATTGTCATGAGTGAGGTAGTTTGAAGTATCCTGGAAGCATTCACATTGGATATTTGAATATGGAAAAGAGGAAAGGGATAAAATAGGGAGATCTTCATGAGACTTATTGCTTCAACACACATTGAGGATAGATACCCAGACATGGGAAATAGCTGGATAAAGTGAAAACATCCAGGGCAGGTGCTGGCACTCAAGGAGCCATTGACAGAATAAATAATAGTGTTACATTATAAGATTAATAAGATTTGCCATCACCTAGATTAGGATAGAGAAAATTTACATCATTTAGAATGTTCCCTTTGCCTCTTTTCAATCCCTTCTCACCCAGAGTCAACCACTATTTTGATTTTTATCACCAGAGATTAATTGTGTCTGGTCTTAAAGTTAATACAAATGTAATCATACAATACGTACACTTAGGATCTGGCTTCTTTCACCCAGCATAGTGTTTTGAGGATTCATTATTGAATTATTAATAACTTGTTATTCTTATTGCTCAGTCATTTTTCATTATATAAATATACTGATTTTGTTGTTTAACCATTCTCCTTATAAGTATTTAATTTGTTCCCAGCTTTTGACAGTTAAGAGTAAAGCTTCTGTGAACATTGGTCCATGTCTTTGTGTGTGTGAATTAATTTTTCTGAAGTGTTTGGCTAAGAGTGGAGTTATTATGTAATAACTTATTAGAAACGGCTACATAGTTTTCCAAGGTCGTTTTCCATTTTATATTCTCACTGTCATTATAAAATTTGTAGTTGCTTCACATTCTCACCAACATTTTCCTTGCTATTTTAGTAGATGTAAGTGGTATCACACTGTGGATTCCTTATGGTAATAATTGCTATTCAGATATCTTTTCTAATGTGCTGATTCACGACTTCCTAAAATTTTTAAAAATGTGATTTAATTTTTATTATTGACTTGTAAGAGTTGTTGATTCATTATGGATACAAATACTGTTCCAGGTACATGTCGTATTCTCCAGACTCTGGCCTTTTTACTTTCTTAATGGTGTACTTGGTGAAGGATTTTTAATTAAAGATCAATATATCAGCAGTGCCTGGGTGGCTCAGTCTGTTACGTGCCTTCAGCTCAGGTAATGATCCCAGAGTCCTGGGATAGAGGTCTACATTTCCCTCTGCCTGCTGCTCCCCTTGCCCGTACTCTCTCTCTGTAAAACAAATAAATAAAATCTTAAAAATTTGCAACAACATGGATGGAACTAGAGCGTATCATGCTTAGCGAAATAAGTCAAGCAGAGAAAGACAACTATCATATGATCTCCCTGATATGAGGAAGTGGTGATGCAACATGGAGGCTTAAGTGGGTAGAAGAAGAATAAATGAAACAAGATGGGATTGGGAGGGAGACAAACCATAAGTGACTCTTAATCTCACAAAACAAACTGAGGGTTGCCGGGGGGAGGGGGTTTGGGAGAAGGGGGTGGGATTATGGTCATTGGGGAGGGTATGTGCTTTGGTGAGTGCTGTGAAGTGTGTAAACCTGGTGATTCACAGACCTGTACCCCTGGGGATAAAAATATATGTTTATAAAAAATAAAAAATTAAAAAAAAAAAATAATCACTATATCAGTTTTTTTCATGTTTGGGACATTTCAGTATCGTATCTAAGAAAACGTCTACACCAAGTTCATAAAGATTAGTTTGTGTTCTGCTAGTAAATTTTATAGTTTTTTATTCACATTCAATTAATTTTTATATTGTTGAATAAAAATATTTTCTTTCTTTTTAATTATTCCTGTATATGAATATTCAGTTGTTCCAACACTACTCATTGAAATAACGATCTTTTAATGGATTTTTTGGCTATTCCAGATCCTCTGCATTTTATTTTTTGAAAGTAGAATAAAAAAACCTCTTTGGCTATTGATTGTCATTGCATTGAATCTTCATATCAATTTGAAGAGAATTTATATCTTATTTTGAGTCTTCTAATTTATGAATATAAATACAACTCCATCAATTTAGTTATCTGCTCAAGCTGTGTAAAAAAATGTGATTAACATTTACTGTGGAAATCTTGAAAATTGTTTCTAGGTATGTTTTTATAAACAGTAATCTCCTATAAATTCATTTTCTAATAGTTTTTTTTTATTTCTGGTATATAAGTACAACTGATTTTTGCATATTGTCCCTTGACCTTTTCAGATTTTCTTAATTGTTCTAATAAGTGTTTTGATACTCTTTTAGATTCTCTGCATATACAATTATCATATGCAAATATCGACTATTTGATTTCCTGCTTTGATCTATTTATCTAACTTAGTGCATTTATTAGTTCCTCAATGACAACAATATATAGAATATATGGGGCCCATGTTCTTGCCTTATTTTAGACCTAGAGAAAAGCATTCAGTATTTGAATATCAGAATATATATATATGTATATATATATATATATATATATATATATATATAGTGTGAATGCTATTTACTTATTGAAGTTTTTTTTCTTTCATGAGAGGAATGAATATTTTTAATTGGTTTTGAACCTTATTGAACACATTTCAAAATCCATGAAGATTAATTAGTTTTTCTACTTATTACCTTTAATTATGACTGTTAGAGCTATCTGTCATCCCCAGGTTAAATCTCTCTTGGTCATAATACATATTTTTAAAAATTTTCCCCTTTCTTTCTCTCATTTTTAAATTTTAATTTCTTTGTAGTAAATGTACAGTGTAATATTCGCCTCATGTGTACAATATAGTGTTTAACAATTCCATATATCACTCATGCTCTTCAAGATAAGTGTACTCTCATAATATGTTATTCTTGTTATATATTGCTAGATTTCCTCTGCTAATATTTTGTTAATTATTAAAATTTTATGTTCTGGAGTTTCTTTTTTTTTTTTTTTTGTTTTCTTTCTTTCTTTTTTTATTCTCATGTCCTTGCCAGATTTTGATATCAAGATTACACAGGTTTTAAAAAATAAGCATAGAAGTATTTATTTATTTTATAGCGTCTGAATGGATTTGGGTGAGATTGATACTATTTTGCTTTAACTTTTTCATAGAGTATAATAATGAAACAATGTGGGCCTAAGGGTTTATTTTATGGAGAAATTTCAAATTATGATTTTAATTTATTTAACAAACATATGCTTATTCCAATTTTCCATATGTTGTTAGGTCAGTTTTGAAAGTTCTATTTTTCTCAAAGTTACTATATTTGAATCAGCAAGAGACAGAAAATGAAACTCTGGACCCTCCTTGCTCTCAGAAACCTGCTGATTCAACAATATGGACCAATTCCTTTTGTTAGAAATCCACAAACCTGTTGAAAGGCTCTGAGATGGAGAGGGAGGCTGTGGAAAGCCAAAATGAAGACAATAAAAAAATTCATGGCATTTTGAAAACCAAAGTTGGTGGCATCAGAGAAGCAAAAAAAAAAGAAAAAGAAAAAGAAAACAACAATGAAAAAGAGTGAAGAAACCTTAAGAGACTTAAGGAGACTTCATGAAATAGATCAATATATGCATAGTAGGAGTCCCAAAAGGAAAGGAGAGAAAGGAGAAAAAAGCTTACTGAAAAAATATTGGCCAATGTCTTTTGTCTTAAGATGATTATTATATGTTGTTTTCTTTCATTTGTTAATGTGTTGTATCACATCAGTTAATTTGCAAACCTTGAAACATCTATGTTTCTAAGGAATAAATACCATTTGGATGTGGTTTATAGTCCTTTTAATGTACTAATGAATTGAATTTGCCACCATTTTAATAAGAATTTTTGCATCTGTATTCATCAAGGATATTTGCTTATAGTGTTCTTTTCTTATGTTGTCTTTCTCTGGCTTTGGTATTAGGGTGATACTTGCCTTATAAAATGAGATTGAAATTGTTTTCATCTGTTTTGGTCATAGTGAGAAGAGTTGGTATTATTGTTTTTTTAAATGTTTGGTAGAATGCACTGATGAAACCCTCTGTTCCTGGGCTTTTCATTGTTAGGAGACTTTTGATTATTGATCCAAGCTCCTTATTTGTTATTAGTCTGTTCAGGTTTTCTATTTCTTTTTGGTCCAGTTTAACTTTTGACAAGTTCAACATCTATTCATGATAAGAACTTGCAACAAACTAGGTACAGAAAGAGCTTCCTTAACACATTGAAGGCCATATATGAAAAATCCCACAGATAATATAATCAGTGGGGTAAAATCTAAAAGCTTCACTTATAAGATACAGTTTAAGGCAAGACTGCCCACTATCAGTACTATTCAATATAGTATAGGAACACATAGCAAAAACAATTAGATTAAAAGAAAGAAGGAAAGAAAGAGAGAAAGAAAAAAGAAAGAAAGGAAAGTCATTCAAATTGAATAAAATTAACTCTGCAGATGATGAGATGATCACCTATGTGGAAAGCCTTAAAAAGTCAAGAGAAAACTGTTAGAACTAATAAGTAAACTTGGCAAATTTGTAGCATATGGAAACTAGTTACATTTCTATATACAATGAACTATCTGAAAAGGAAAAGAAGAAAAAACAATGCCATTTACAACACCGACAAAAATATTTAAAGTTACATATTTAAAAATATTTTTATAAATACTTTTTATATTTTTATATTTATAAATATTTTATAAATATTTTAAGATATTTTAAAATAAAAAAATATTTAAAGTTAAGAACAAACTACCAAGAAGGTAAAAACAAAACAAAACACAAAAAAAATTGTACACTGAAAAATTACAAAACATTGATGAAGGAAATTACAAAAGATACAAATAGAAATGCACCCCATGTTTTTGGATTGCAAGAATTAATATTGTTAAAATGTTCATACTATTCCAAGTAATCTACACAACCTACAAATTCATTGTAATCCCTATTAAATGATATTCTTCACAAAAATAGAAAAGACAATCATAAGATTCTTATGGAAGCACAAAAGACTCAAATAGCTAAAGTAATCTTGAGAAAGAAAAACACAGCTGGAGGCATAATATTTCCTGATTTCAAATTATATTACAAAGCTACAGTATTCAAAACAGTGTGGTACTGGCACAAAAGGGCACGTTACCTAATGGGATAGAATAGAATGCTTAAAAATAAATGCCTGGTCAGCTTATCTTCATAAAGGGTGCTAAGAACACAATATAGGGAAAAGATCATTTCTCCAACAAGTGGTTGGAGAAACTGAATATCCACAGAGAATGAAATTGGATCCTTAGTACCCATTATATACAAAAATCAACTCAAATTAGATTAAACATTTAAACATCAGCCTGAAACTATAAACAGCTAGAAGAAAACACAAGCAAAATCTTCTTGACATTGGTCCTGGTAATGAGTTTTTGGATATGACACCCAAAGCACAGGCCACAGACACAAAATTACACAAATGTGATTATATCAAACTAAAAGCTTCTGCACAGCAAAGAAAACAACGAACAGAATGAAGAGGTAACCTACTGAATGGGAGAGTGTACTTTTAAACCATATAGCTGATAAGGGGGGCTAATGTCAAAACCAAACAAGGAACTCAAACAGATAGGTAAAAAACAACAAAATAAATGAGATAAGAGCCTGAACAGACATTTCTCTAAAAATGATACACAAATGGACAAAGATAGACATCATTAATCATCAGGGAAAGGCAAATGACAACCACAGTGAAATATCACCTCATACCTCTTAAAATAGCAATTTAAGAAAGCTATAAGATAACAAATGTTGGAAACAATGCAGAAAGGGTAAAATTTGCTCACTGTTGCTGGGAATGCAATTTGACACAACTATTATAGAAAACAGCATGAAGATTCCTCAAAAACTTAAAAATAGAATTACTAAATGATGATCCAGAGTTGTAATTCTTGGTATATATATATCCAAAGAAAATTAAGTCAGTATCTTGAAGAAATATAACACTATTATGTTCATTGAAGCATTATTTATGATATGATTAAGATATGGAACTAATCGTAAATGTCAATTGGTGGATTAATGGATAGAAAAAATGTGAAAATATAATTCAGCCATAAAAAAGATGGAAATCCTGCCATTTGTGGTGACACTGTTAAGCTTTAAGGAAATTCGATTAAGTAAAATAAGCCAGGCATAGAAAGAGAAATGCTGCCTGGTATCACTTATATGTAGACGCTAATTAAATAAAATCCATAAAAACAGAGAGCAGAATGGAGTTTCCAGGGCTAGGGGTGTAGAAAATGGATAGATGTTAGTCAAAGAGTACAAATGTTCACTTATGTAGAATAAATAAATTTTGGAGAACTAACCTACAGAATGGTGACTATAGTTAATAATGCTCTCCTGTGTATGTGAATTTTATAAAGATAATTGATCTTGTGCTCCAACCACACACACACAAAGTTGTTATTATGTGAGGTGATGAACATGTTAATTAGTTAAATTGGTATAATCATTTCACAAGGTATATGATTATGAAAACATCATATTGTACCCTTTAAATATGTAACTCTTACTTGTCAAATATACTTCAGCGAACCTGGAGAAATATTTTTTTAAGTAAAGAAATATATAACAGGCAAAAATTTTCCAAATTTGGGGAACAAACATGTGGTCCAAGAAGCCCAAAAGTCTTAAAATTGGATAAATCAAAAGCGTCTCACAACAAAACACATTATAATCATATTGTCAAAACGTAAAAACAAACGAATCATTTTGAAAGCAGAAAAAGTGATTTTTAACATAAATAAAACCCTTATAAAACAAACAAATAAACAAAGAAAAACAAAAAAGACTTGCCAGTGAAAAAGTGAAACGAAAGTGGCATCATATATGCAAAGTGCTGAAAGGAAAAAAAAAAACCTGCCAATAAAGAATAGTATATTGGACAAAAAAAAAGTCCTTCATATTTGAAAGAGATACGGACCTTCCCACATAAAAGCTGATAAAGTCCATCACTACTAGGCCTGTCTTACAAAAATGTCAAAGGGAATCCTTCAAGTTGACATAACAGTGCTAAAAAGAACCCTAAAGCATATGAAAGTATAAAGCTCTGTGTTAAAGGCAAGTATACAGACAAATACAGGATATTGTACTATAGAAACAGCCATGCAAAAATCACTTTCAATTCTAACATATAAGATAAGGAGGTTAAAAATAATCTGACATCAATAACAAAGTTTGTGGTGGGGAGAAATAAAAGTGCAGAATTTTTGTATGTGATTGAAGTAAAGATGTTATAATCCCTAACTACATCATTTTGCTTTTGTTTTACCACAAGAGATAAATACATTATATTGTGATAAAATTGTCAATTCACTTGGAAGATATAATGATTATAAATATATATATATAAAGAGCCAACATCAATACACCTAAGTATATGAAACAAATATTAACAAAACTAGAGAAAAAGCAATAATAAATAAAACTTCCCAACAGCAGATTAATAAATAAATCAAGAAGGTGAACATTATAGGCCAAATGAACCTAACAGAAATATACAGAACATTCCCTCTGAAAGCAACAAAATACTCATTCAACTTAAGCATACATGGACCATTTTCCAGGATATATCACATGTCAGTTTACCATTCTTCACAAATTTAAGATTGAAATCACTTTAAGTACATTTTTCTACCATAATAAAATGAAATTAGAAATTAATAACAGAAAGAAAACTGGAAAATTAGCAAATGTGTGAAAATTAAATAACACATTCTTGACAATAAATGGGTCAAAAAGTAATTAAAAGAGAAATTAGAAAATATCTTGACACAAGAAAAAATAAAAACGAAAACATCAAAATATGGTATACAGCAAAAGGAGTCACCAAAGGAAATTACAGCACTAATTACTTACATTAAAAAAATGAAAGGTAACTAAACAGTAGAATTTTATACCTCAAGAAATTAGAAAAAGAAGAATAATCCCAAATTAGCAGAAGAAAGGAAACAATAAAGATTTGAGCAGAAATACACAATACAGGAAATAGAATAGTCATTGACAAAAGTAAGAGTTGGTTTTTTGAAGACTGACAGACCTTTAGACTAAAATAAAAATATTCACAATTAAAAAGGCAGCATTACAACTGATACTACAGAAATACAAAGGATTATGTGACTACTATGAATGATTATTTGCCAACAAACTGGATACTCTAGAAGAAATAGATAAATTCCTAGAAACATAAACCCCCTACCTAGGTAGATTAATGAAGAAACAGAAAATCCGAACAGAACTAAAAGGGAACAGAACTAGTAGGGAGATTGAATTAGTGATCAAAAACCTCCCAATAAGAAAATCCCAGGACCAGGCAGCTTCACTGGTTAATTCTATTATACATTTAAAGCACAATTAACAATAATTCTTCTAATAATAATAATTCTCTCCCTAAAAACTGGATAGAAGGAAGCACTTCAAAACTCAATTTATAAGGCTAACATTAGACTTACCAAGGCAAAGAAACTACAGGAAAAGAGAACTACAGACTAATATCCCTGGTGAATACAGATGCAAAAATCCTCAGCAAAATATGAGCTAATCAGATTCAACAGCACATTAAAAATGCCGTAAGCTGTTGATGAAGTGGGATTTATTCCTGGGACGTAAGGATGGTTCAATATATGAAGTGAATCAATATGACACATCACATTAAGGGAATAAAGGACAAAAATCAACCGGTGCAGAAAAAGCATTTAACTAAATGCAACACATTTTCATTATGAAAAGACTCAACAAATTAGAAATAGAAGAGAATTACCTCAGTATAACAAAAGCTATACATGAAAAGACCACAGGAGACATATCAGTAAGTGGTATAAAACTGAAAGCTTTTCTTCTATGATCAAGAACAAGACAAAGATGCTCACTCTTGCCACTTCTATTCAACAATGTACTAGAAGACTGAACCAGAGTAGTTAGTTAAGAAAAAGATAAAAGGCATTCAAATAGGATATGAAATAATATTATTTTTGTTCATATATGATGTGATCTTAAATGTAGAAAACCTAGAGATTCCACAAAAATTTGTTAAAAATAATAAACACATTCACCAAAGTTACAGGATACAAAATCAACACACAAAAATCAGTTGCATTTCTATGCACTTGTGGAAAACAATCTAAAAATGGAAATTAAGAAAACAATTTTATTTATAATATACTGAAGGGAATAAAATACATAGAAATAAATTTAACCAAGGAGTTTAAAGTCTTGTACATTTGAAAATGTAAACATCGCTGAAAATAATTTTTAAAAGACACATTTAAATGAAAAGCTACTCCATGTTCATGGATTAGAAAATTTAGTACTGCTAAGTACTGCTAAGTTGTTCATACTATCCAAAAGCAATCTACAGATTCAATGCAATTCCCTTAAAAATTTCAATAGCACTTTTTAGAGAAATAGAAAAAAATAACTAACATTCATATAAAACCACAAAGGTCCTCAAATAGCCAAAACAATATTGAGAAAGCAGAATAATGCTGGAGGTTTGACACTTCTTGATTCCAGAACATATCACAAATCTACAGTAATCAAACAGCATGGTCCTGGAATAAAGACAGACATGTAGGCAGAAGGAAATTAAGAGCATAGGAAAAAACACAAAAAAATGGCCGACTCATGGATCATGAATACACAATCAGGAAAGGAAAGCCTCTTCAGCAAGTGGTATTTTTTTTTTTAATTTTATTTATTTTTTTTTTAAAGATTTTATTTATTTATTTGACAGAGAGAAATTACAAGTACACTGAGAGGCAGGCAGAGAGAGAGAGAAGGAAGCAGGCTCCCTGCTGAGCAGAGAGCCCGATGCGGGACTCGATCCCAGGACCCTGAGATCATGACCTGAGCCGAAGGCAGCGGCTTAACCCACTGAGCCACCCAGGCGCCCCAGCAGCAAGTGGTATTTTAATATTTTATTTATTCATTTTGAGAGAGAGAGAGAAAGAGATCACAAGCTAGGGGAAGGATAGAGGGAGATGACCAGGGAGTCAGATGCAGGAGTCCATCCCAGGACTCTGGGATCATAACCTGAGTTGAAGGCAGACACTTTACTGATTAAGCCATCCAGGCTCCCAACAAGCGGTATTTTTAAAAGCTGGACATCCACAGGCAAAATAATGAAATTGGATGCTTAGCTTACCTTTTTTTTTTTTTTTTTAATCTATTCATCCATCAGCAAACATTTAGGTTGTTTTCACCTCTTGCTATTGTGACTAATGCTGCAAAGAAAATGGGTGTGGAATAGCTTTTTTTTTTTTTTTTTTTAAGATTCTATTTATTTATTTGACAGAGGTCACAAGTGGACAGGAGAGGCAGTCAGGAAGAGAGAGGAGGAAGCAGGCTCTCCAGGGAGCAGAAAGCCTGATGTGGGGCTCAATCCCAGGACCCCAAGATCATGACCTGGGCTGAAAGCAGAGGCTTTAACCCACTGAGCCACCCAGGCGCCCCTGAAGTGGAATAGCTTTTTGAGGACTTGATTTCAATTTTTGTGGATAAATATCTGAAATTGGTCTTGTTGGATCATATGCTGGTTCTATTCTTATTTTGTGCAACCTCCATACTGTTTTCCGAAGTAACGATACCATTTTATATTTCCACCAATAGTTTACAAGCTTTCTAAGTTCTTTCCATCCTTGCCAACAGGTTATTTCCTTTTTTAATCTATCTTCTATCTATCTGTCTATCTATCATCTATCTATCACCTATCTAGCTATATATCATTGATTATCTATCTTTCTTATTAATTTTACTAATAGATTTGAGGTGATATTTCATTATTGTTTTGATTCAAATTTCCCTGATTATTAGTGATTGAAGATCTTTTTATATATCTGTTGGCTGTGTGTTTGTTTTCTTTGCAAAAATGTCTGTTCAAGACCTTTCCCCATTTAAAAATCAGACTCTCTGGTTTTGTTTTTTGTTTTACTAGTTGTAAGAGCTTTTTTTTATATGTTTTGGACATTAACTCATTATCAGATGTACAGTAGGCAAACATATTCTCCCAACCCATAGGTTGCCTTTCACTTTTTTTTTTCTTTGCTGTGGAGGAACTTTTGGGTTTGATATATTCTCACTTACCTGTTCGTGCTTTTGTTGGTGTGTTTTTTTTGTCATTTCCAAGAAATCATTGCAAAATCCAATGTTGTGAAGCCTTTCATGTATGTTTTCTTTTAAGAATATTATACTTTTAGCTCTTACATTTAGGTTGCTGTTCTATTTTGAGTTAACTTTTATGTATGGTATAAAAATCCAGTTCATTACTTTGCATGTGAATATCCACTTTTTCCAGAACCATTTGTTGAAAAGACTGTCTTTTCTTCATTGAATGGCCTTGGTACTTATGCCAAAAATCATTTGGTCATATAGATAAGGGTTTCTTTCTGAGCTCTCTATTGCAGTATTCTATATTATCTTTATGTCAGAATTATACTATTTTGATTTCTTCAGTTTTGTATTAAGAATAAATGAAACAAGATGGGATTGGGAGGGAGACAAACCATAAGTGACTCTTAATCTCACAAAACAAACTGAGGGTTGCTGGGGGTGGGGTTTTGGGAGAAGGGGGTGGGATTATGGACATTGGGGAGGGTATGTGCTTTGGTGAGTGCTGTGAAGTGTGTAAACCTGGTGATTCACAGACCTGTACCCCTGGGGATAAAAATATATGTTTATAAAAAAAAATTTTTGAAATCAGAACTCATGAGTTTCCAAGTTTGCTCCCTCTAGATAGTTTTCTCTATTCAGGATCTCTTAAAATTCCATATGTGTTTTAGAATGCTTCTTCTTGGGGTGCCTGGGTGGCAGTCGATTAAACATCTGACTCTTGGTATCAGCTCAGGTTGTGATCTCAAGGTCTAGATCAAGACTGGCATTGGGAGTCTGCTTGACTTTTTCTTTCCCTCTTCCTCTGCCCCTGCTGCTTGTGCTTTCTTTTTCTCTCTCAAATAAATAATTAAATCTTATAAAAATTTGTTTTCTATTTTTTCCAAAAAATACCCCTTGGTTTTTAATAGGGATTACATTGAATTGACATCTTAATATTTAAACTCCAAATCTGTGAACACCAGTGTCTTTCCACTTGTTCATGTCTTTTAAAATCTCTTCAGCAATGTTCTGCAGTTTTCAGCATACAAGTCTTTTGCTTCCTTGGTTAATTTTATTTCTAATTATTTCATTATTTTTGATGTTATTGTTAAATAAATTGTCTTATTGATTTTCCTTTCATATTATTCAGTGTTATTGTACAGACATGCAATTGATTTTTGAATATTGACTTTATATCCTGAATTTTGCTGAATTTATTAGTTTTAACAGTGTGTGTGTGTGTGTGTGTGTGTGTGTGTGTGTGTGTAATCTGTAGGGTGTTTTACAGATATAAAATTATGTCATCTGTGAATAGAAATAATTTTACTTCTTCCTTTTTGATGTAGATATTTTTACATTTCTTTTACTTGTCAATTTGTTCTGGCTTATAATTCCAGTACTGAATTGAATAGAACTGGTGAAAGAAGGCATGTCGTTTTGTTCCTACTCTTAGAAGGAAAGCTCTCAATCTTTCACCATTGGGTATATGATCTTTTCCTCTATAACCTTTATTATGTGGATGTAGTTTTCTTCTATTTCTAGTTTTATGAGAGTTTTTATTTTAAATGTTTCTTAAATGTTGTTATATACTTATTCTGAATCAACTGAAATGATCATATTTATGTACCCTAGTCTATTATGGTGATGTCCTTTGCTGTGCAGAAGATTTTTATCTTATCTTGATAAAGTCCTAAAAGTTCATTTTCATTTTTGTTTCCCTTACCTTTGGAGATGAGTCTTGAAAGAGGTTGATGTGGCCAATGTCTAAGAGGTTACAGTCAACAAAACAAAAGGGCAACCCACAGGATAGGAGATATATTTGCAAATGACACTACAGACAAAGGGCCGATATCCAGGATTTTTAAAGAACTTCTCAAACTCAACACCCAAAAAACAGATAATCAAAGTCAAAAAATGGGCAGAAGACATGAGCAGACAATTCTCCAAAGAAGACATACAAATGGCTAACAGACATATGAAAAAGTGTTCACCATCATTAGTCATCATAGAAATTCAAATCAAAACCACATTGTGATACCCCTTATACTAGTTAGAATGGCAAAAATCGACAAGGCAAGAAACAACAAGTGTTGGAGAGGTTGTGGAGAAAGGAGTACCCTCTTACACTGTTCATAGGAAATGCAACTTGGTGAAGCCACTTCGGAAAATAGTGTGGAGGTTCCTCAAAAAATTAAAAACAGGGTTCCTGGGTGGCTCAGTTGGTTAAGCAATTGCCTTTGGCTTAGGTCATGATCCTGGAGTACTAGGATTGAGTCCCACATTGGGCTTCCAACTCCACGGGGAGTCTGCTTCTCCCTCTGACCTTGTGCTCTCTCATGTTCTCTCTCACTGTCTCTCTCTTAAATAAATAAATAAATAAATAAATAAATAAAAATCTTTAAAACAAAATTAAAAACGGAGCTACCCTCTGACCCTACAATTGCACTACTGGGTATTTATCCCAAAGATACAGATGTAGTGAAAATAAGGGCTGTATGCACCCTAATGTTTGTAACAGCAATGTCCACAATAGCCAAGTTGTGGAAAGAGCCAAGATGCCCTTCAACAGAGGAATCGATAAAGATGTGGTCCATAGAGGCTTCTGGGTGGCTCAGTTATTTAAGCAACTGCCTTCAACTCAGGTCATGATCCTGGAGTCCCAGGATCGAGTCCTGCACAGGGTTCCCTACTCACCGTGGAGTCTGCTTCTCCCTCTGACCCTCTCCCTTCTCATGCTCTCTCACTCACTCTCTCTTTCTCTCTCTCTCAAATAAATAAAATCTTAAAAAAAAACCCCACAAAATTATGTGGTCCGTATACACAATGGAATATTACTCAGCCATCAGAAAGGATGAATACCCAACTTTTGCATCAACTGGGTGGGACTGGAGGAGATTATGCTGAGTGAAATAAGTCAACTAGAGAAAGTCAATTATCATAGGTTTCACTTACTTGTGGAACATAAGAAAGAGCATGGAGGACATTAGGAGAAGGGAAAAATGAAGGGGGAGAAATTAGAGTGGGAGATGAACCATGAAAGACTATAGACTCTGGGAAGCAAACTGAGGGTTTTAGAAAGGAGAGGGGATGGGGGGATGGGAGAGCCTGGAGGTGAGTATTAAGGAGGGCACAGATTGCATGGAACACTGGGTGTTACACACAAACAGTGAATCATGGAACACTACATCAAAAACTAATGATGTACTGTATGGTGACTAAAATAACACAATAAAAAAATAAAGTTACAGTTTAAAAATATAAGGTGATATACTACATTGATTTTTGTACTTTGAACCAGACTGGCAGAGCAGAAATAAATTCCAGTTGGTCATAGTGTATACTTCTTTAATAGATGTTAAATTTGGTTTGCTAGTATTTTGTTATCAATTGTTTCTGTGTCAAAATTCATTATGGTTATTGGCCTATAATTTTCTTTCCTTGTGGTACTTTGGTTTGGCTTTGCTCTAAAGGAAATGCTGACCTCATAAAACACAGTTGGAAGTGTCTCATCCTGTCTGACTTTTTTTAGAGGAGTTTAACAAAGTTTGGTGTAAAATCTTCTTAAATACTTGGCATTGCTCATCACTGAAATCTTATGGTGCAAGATTTTTCTCTTTGGAGAGGTTTTTGGTTACTAACTTAATCTTTTGTCACAGGTCTATTCAGATTTTCTCGTTCCTCATGAATTCATTTTGATAGTGTCTGTTTCTTCCAGGGATTTCTCCATTTCATCCAGGTGATCCAATTTATTGGCATGCAATTGTTCAAAGTTTTCTCATAATACTTTTAAAAACTTTCTGTGATACTGTTAGTAATGTTCCTACTTTCATTTCTGATTTTAATAATTTAAGTCTTTTTTTTTTTTTTTTTTTTTTTTTTTTTTGTTGGTCTTACTGAAGGTTTATCAATTTGGTTGAGCTTTTCAAAGAACCAACTCTTGGTGTTATGAATTTCTCTATTGCTTTTCTATTCTTTATTTCCACTTGAATCTTTATTACTTCCTTCCTCCTGACAGTTTTGTCTTTTTTGTTGTTGTTGTTGTTCCTCTTTCTAGCTCGTTGTTATGTAAAGTTAAATTGTATTTGAGATATTTTTAATGTAAGTATTTTATGGTATAAATTTGCCTCTTGGTAGGGCTTTCATTTTATCTCATATGTTTGGCTATGTTGTGTTTTTGTCCTCTTTTTAAAAAATGTGTTATCTAATCTCCTTTATGACTCTTTTTTTTTTTTTACTTAATGATTGCTTAATTATCTCTTTTTTACCTTTTAAGTGTTTTCAGGGCTTTCAATGATTTCCCATTTTTCTTCTGATAATGAAAGACATGATAAAAAAGATAAAATTTCCTATTATATTCTAAATGTTTAATTGGCTTTATATAACAAGAAATTGATGGCATTTAAATAATAATTTCTTTGGGGAAGTTTCCTTGAAGATCTTTGTAAGATACACTGTTCTAAAACAGTAGTTCATATAAATGTTAAGATAGAGTTTCCATGAGATGAAAGAATACATTGTTGCCCCTTTTTCCCTTTTTCTTGTTTTCTTTTTACTTTTTATTTAAGATTTGCATTATGCAGCCAAGATGGAATAAAATGCCTTCTGTCTATTTTCCTACTGATTACAATTAAATACTCTAGGCAGAATATAAAATAAACTACTAAGAACTCTGAAAATACACACTGTCAGGTAGACTGAAGACTAAAGTCAAAATCTGAGTATTAATTTGTAGGAGGAGAAAGTTTGCAATTTTATTTTTTTTTTCCTGGTTTTAATTCCAAACAGGTCTGTCAGGCACTAAATAAAAAGGCCATATTTCTAGTGGAAGGAATGGAGAAAGTATTCTTCACTGTTGGAAATTGTGCATGAGAGTGAATATTCATTTCTTTTCTCCTCTCTTTTCTTTCTCTCCTGCCCTACTCTGAAGCTAACTCTATTTATGGGATAGCACTACCACAAAAGTAAGCCCTGAGGTAAGGATTTCTACTCTGTTATTTACTTCCTTATGCCAACGTTAGGTTTAATTTTTCTTCTAGTTCTACCTATAAACTTCCAAAACTGAATCAGGAAGAAATTGACCACCTGAATAGACCAATATCTAGTAACAAGATTGACGCAGTGATCCAAACCTCCCAAAAAGTAAGAGCCCAGGACGTGATGGATTCCCTGGAGAATTCTACCAAACATTCAAAGAAGAAATAATACCTACTTCTGTAGTTGTTTCAAAAAATAGAAACAGAAGGAAAACTTCCAGACTCTTTCTATGAAGTCAGCATTACCCTGATCCTCAAGCCAGGCAAAGACCCCACGAAAAAGGAGAATTTCAGACCAATATTCCTGATGAATATGGATGCCAAGATTCTCAACAAAATCTAGCTAATAGGATCCAACAGTACATTAAAAAGATTATCTTCCATGACCAGGTGGAATTTATCCATGGGATGCAAGGGGCCCCAAGTGTTTGAAAAGACTATTGAATACTTTCATCACTCTTTTCTCTTACCACTTCACCTTCTAGTTATGCAAGGTTGCATAATAATAGTACAGAAGATTAAATCTCTGAGTTTATGTCCTCTTTCTGAACAAAGAAAATGTGTAAAATAATCCATAATGCAAGAATGTCAGAGAAATCACAAAAGGAGAGGGAGAGAGCGAGAGAGAGAGAGAGAGAGGTAAAAAATGGCAGCTCCAATTCTGGTGTGAGCTGACATAAGTTTTGGATTCTACCCTCAGCTGTGCACCCACAGAAACACATCCAAAGAAGTATGATAAAATTTTTAAGAACTGAACTATGATATAAATGTTTGCTCAGATCCCTAATTAAATCTTGAATTATATATGCATCCAGCAAATCCAAGTAGCATAGAAAAGCCTTTGAATTTACTTGGAAACTACTTTGCACAGAAGATGAGATAGAATTTGTGGTAGGAACCTAACCAGCATGATTATTTGCTAAAACAAATAACCAAAAAAAAAAAAAAATCAGCATTCTTCAAAAATGTTAACAGGAGCTAGAGCCTTACACCATAATATTAACAGTGTTAAAAATATAATCCAAAATTGCACGGCATTCATGGAGCCAGGAAAATCTGGCCAAGGTTTAATGAAAAAAAAAAAAATCCTGACAGGATGCACATTATAACCATCTTCGGTGCAGTAAATGTGAACACTTTTTTTAATTAATGAAAAGACAGACATCAGCAGCAGGAAATTAACATGTGAACTAAATGCAAAATTACAATGTACAGTATAAAAAACACATGTTACTGAACAACCAATGAGTTAAAGAAGAACTACAAAGAGAAATAAAAAAAGAAAAGCCTTGAGATAAATGGAAATAGAAATACAAGATGACAAAATTTACAGAATGCAGCCAAAGAAGTTATACAAAGAAAAATTTATAGTGACAAAAGCTTACATCAGGAGCTAAGAAAAATGTCCTAACTTTACACCACAAGGAACTGGAAGAAAAATTAAACCTAAAGTGAGCATAAGGAAGGAAATAACAAAGATCAGGGTGAAAATAAATGCAATAGACACTAAAATTACAATAGAAAGGATTGATGAAGCTAAGAGCTGGTTGTTTGAAAGATAAATAAAAATGACAAACTTTTAGCTAGATTCACCAAGAAAAAAAGAGAAAGGAATCAAACAAATAAAATTAGAAATGAAAGTAGGAAATTACAATTGACCACAGAAATACACAAAGGATCCTAAGAGACTACTATGAATAATCATACACCAACAAATTTGAAACATTAGAAGAAAGGGGTAAATTTATAGAAACATACAATCTACTAAAACTAAATCATGAGGAAATGGAAAATCTCAACAGGACAACAAGACTGAATCAATAATCAAAAACTTCAACAAACAAAAGTCCAGGATCAGACAGCTTCTCTGGTGAATTATACCATTTAAAGAATTAATACCAATATTTCTAAAATTCTTCCAAAAAATTAAAGAAAGGGGAATATACCCACACTCATTTTATGAGGCTGCCATTACCCTGATACTAAAGCTAGACAAGGAGACTATAGGAAAAAAAATTATGGTCCAATATCCCTGATGATCATAGATACAAAAATCTTTAAAAATACAAGCAAACTCAGTTAAAGATAGCATGAAAAATATCATACAATATGATCAAGTGGGATTTATCCCTGGGATGCAAAAATGATTCAACACCTGCAAAACAGTCAATGTGATACACACATTAACCTCTCCCTTTTGGTTTCCATATGCATGGAATATCTTTTCCCATCCCTTCACTTTCAGTCTGCATATAATGAAAGCTGAAGTGAGTCTCTGTTATGCAGCATACACTTGAGTCCCAGTTTTTTTGTTTTGTTTTGTTCTGTTAGTCCATTCAACCACTCTTTTGATTGGAGAATTTAGTTCATTTACATCTAAAGTAATTATTGATAGGTAAGGACTTACTTTTGTAATCCTTTTGTAATCTTACTTTTGTAATTTGTTAATTGTTTTCTGGCTCTGCTGCTATTCCTTTGTTCCTTTCTGTCCTGTGGTTTTCCTTTCTTGTAACCATCCATCAGAACAATGCACTGCTTAAAATATAACCCATGAGAAATTATACTAGCCACCAAACATGCTTAGATATAGCCTTAAGAAAAACAGGTACTGGCAACAGGCCTCTGGGGGAGATGATAAGCAGGTGGGAATGCCTGGCCTGCTTAGGGCAGAACGATGCCTCCTTCTTTTTTCTGTTATCTCCCCTACTCCAGACACCACTGTGGCTAATTAGATGATCCCTTCGAATGTGCTTGCTCAACTATAAACTTTATACTGCTTGACCAGATATGTTTGCCTCTCTTCTGACTTATCTACAAGGCTCATGATCAATGTGTAACCTACTCCAGCTTCTTTGTTGCTTGTTACCTGCTTTCCAATAAATATGAGACTGCAGTGTTGTCCTGGGCAAGTCTTTTCTACTGTCACCCCCTGCTCCCTGTCTCTTCCAGCTGACTTGTTTGTGCCTCATTCTACTCCCCTGAACCATCAGGAGGCAGCACTTTCTCATATGACTTTTTGTAGTGTATGCTTTGATTCCCTCTTCTTTATCTTTTGTATATACTAAAGACTTTGCTTTGTGGTTACCATGAGGCTTACATAAAACATCTGATAGTAATAACCACCTATTTTAACCTGATAAAAATTTAACTTCAACTGCATACAAAAAGTCTACTCCCCCCATTTTATGTTTTTCATGTCATAGTTTATATATTTTATATTGTTTATCCATTAACAAGTCTTAAGTATTAAATATATTTTAATACTTTATCTTTTAACTTTTATCTTGTAGTTAAGTGATGTACACACTATCATTACAGTATTTGAGTATTCTGAATATGACTCTATAACTACCTTTACCACTGAGTTTTTTACTTTCTTATGTTTCATGTTATTAATTGCTACCTTTTCATATTGGCTTGTAAGGCAGTCTAGTGATGCCATATTTGGTTTTTCTGTGAAAATTTCTACTTTTCATTTCTGAAGAGCGACTTTGCCAGGTGAAGTATTCTTGGTTGGCAGTTCTTTTCTTTTAGCATTTGAATACATCATTCCACTCTCTCCTGTCCTGCAGTATTTCTGCTGAGAAATTTGCTTATAGCCTTATGCATGTTCCCTTTTATAAGTTTCTTTTTTCTTACTGCTTTCATATTCTCTCTTTATATTTAATTTTTGACAGGTTTTTGTTGTTTTGTTTTTGTTTTTATTCTTTGCAATGTAACTCAGTGAAGTCCTCTTTGGTTTGAAATTATTTGTAGTTCTATGAGCTTCATGTACCTAAATGTACATTTCTCTCCCCAGATTTGGGAAGATTTCAGCCATTATTTCTTTGACTAAGCTTTCTGCTCCTTTCTCTTTTTCTTCTTATCCTGGAACTTCTATAATGCATACATACTTTTGATTAATTGTGTTCATATTCAGAAAATAATCTTTATCAGATATATGAACTGTAAATATTTTTCTCAACCTATCCTTTTTCTTTCTTTAATAATATCTTTTGAAGAGCAAAAAAATTCTCATAAGGTCCAATTTGTTATTATTATTATTAAAGATCATGGCTTTGGTGTATTTTTGAGAAATCTATGCTCCATTGCCATAAAAATAGTGAAAGCAAAAATATCTGTCTTATTCCTGATTGAAGAGTGACAGCATTCAGTCTTTTAATTTTAACCATGATGTTACTAGTAGGTTGCACATACTATACATGCCATTTGAGGAAGTTCCAAATTCCTTTGTAATCCTAGTTAGATTAGATGAGAATGTTTATCACAGATTAGTGCTGTATTTTATGAAATGCTATTTCTGTGTCCTTTGAGATGACTGTACATTTCCCTCCCTTTATTCTATGAATTTAGTCTTAGGTATCAACCCCATTTTGTATTCTTGGGTATGTCCCATTAAGTGATGGTGTGTAATAATTTTTATATATTTCTAACTTTAATTTGCTAATATTTCATTAAGGATTTTTATATCTATGTTTATTATACTGTAATTTCTTGGCTTGCCTCTGATAGGAGAAGAATGCTTGGCTTCTGAGTTAGAAAGTGTTTTATCTTCCTAATTTTCTATAAATGTTTGTGTACAATTAGTAATATTTCATCGAATTCATCTCTAAAGCCATTTGGCTTGGGCTTTTCTTTGTAGTTGGGGAGCACATTTAGATTCTAGACAAATTTAAAGTTCCCACTGATGTTACTTCCCATCAATCCTTCACAGATCCCTGTAGCATGTGCATGCTACTTAATAACTAGGGTTTGATAAACAGAAAGTTTATCATTTTTCTTTATAGAGCTATTATTTCCAGGATCATACCTTTAATTTCTGTCTGGTCTGTCACTAACCCCAAGTGGGACCTCAGTCTTGGGCTCACAGTGCTGCTGGTTTTTACATTCATTCCTCACCAACCTTGGTACTTTTATTCAAGGTGTTCATGGATAAAATTTGTTGTCCTCTTCACCAGATTTAGAGCCACTCCTCTGACATTTAATTTAAAGGTTTTCATGGCCAGCTCTGTCCTGGTAAAATAAGGGACAGGGCATAGGATTCCGGGAAGAAGACCACAGTTCCCACTATTCTTAGTTGATTTTCTGGCAGCTTTTCATAAATGATTCTCACTTTTTGTTTGTTTTGATCAGTTTTTATAGTTCTGAAATGGTTGTTTTGACAAATATCCCCAATTTTATACTTTTTTGGGGGGTAAATAATTTAAATATATCTTCTCTCTCTTATAGTCCCTCATTTAAATTTATCTATAAAATTTTCTTTATTTTGTGTCTGATGTATCACAAAATCTAACACTGACCCATGATAAATATTGTCATCTAGGAATAAAAAGGGACTACTTCAATCTGATAAAGCTATATGCATTTTGTACTTCTGCAAGCTTCCATCTAGGATAACTTCTCAGTGTGAAGAACTCAGTTTACTTTTTCTTTTGTCCATGAATGCTTGTGATGAATTTTCTTCATTAGTGTCTGAAAATACTGTATTTCACTTTGAAAGACATTTTCTCTGCATATAGAATGGAAAGACGGGGGCGCCTGGGTGGCTCAGATGTTCAGTGTCTGCCTCTGGCTCAAGTCATGATCCCAGGGTCCTGGGATCAAGCCCTGCATTGGGCTCCCTGCTCAGTGGGGAGGCTGCTTCTCCCTCTCCCACTCCCCTGATTGTAGTCCCTCTTTCACTGTGTCTCTTTCTGTCAAATAAATAATAAAATATTTTTTTAAAAAGTTTAAAAAAAAAAAAGAATGGGAAGACAATAGATAGTTTGTTTCTTTTTTGAACCTGTCATTCAATAATCTTCTGGTTTCCATTGTTTCTTTTGGAAAGTCAATCTTAAATTGTATTGTTGTTCTTTTGTTTTTAAGGCTTTTTCTATATTCTGGTTACTTTTATCAATTTTTCTGTAGTTTATAGCACTATCATTATAATGGGCCTTAGTGGTTTTACTTTACTTTATATTTTTAAAGTCTTTATTTATTTATTTGAGAGAGGGCACATGAACAGAGGGAGGGACAGAGAGAGAGGAAGAAGCAGACTCCCCACTGATCAGGGATCATGATGCAGGGCTTGATTCCCAAGACCCTGAGATCATGACCTAACCTGATGGTAGATGCTTAACCAACTGAGACACGTAGGTACCCCAGTGATTTTAATATTTATTACATATAATGCTTCTTGAGTGTGGGCTCAATGTCTTGTCAGATTGTAATGCACAGTGCTAAGCATAGGTATGGTGTTTAAAAAACTGAAAATAGGTGCACCTTGGTGGCTCACCATCAGTTAAGCATTGACTTGATTTCTGCTCAGGAGGTGATCTCCTGAGTTGTGGGATCTCTCTCCACATTGGCTCTGTGTTCAGTGGGGAAACTGCTTGGGATTTTCTCTTTCTCTCTCTCCTTCTGCCCCTCACCACCTCTCTCTCTCTCTCTCTCTCTCTCTCTCTAAAGTGAATGGCTAAAATCTTTATAAAACAAAAACAAAAATAAAAACACCTGAAAATAAATTCCAGTAAGACTGGTAATTAGGTAAACTTTACTAATTTTTAAGGATAGAATAAGCTTAAAATTGATCATGTTTAACAATCAAGAAAGAGTGAGGAATCATTAGCCAAAAAGTGACCAGGCTAACTACTAAAAAGATTATAATTATTAAAATATTCAGTCATTATTAACAATAACAAGTAAGAGATTCATATTTTTGGTGTTTCAAAATTAATTATATGCATCTTTTTGTAAACTTTCAATGCATTATTTAAATCTTTTTTCATTAGAAATAATATTTAATATTTCTCTGTATGGAAAACTAATAATTTTCATTTATTGATAAATTGCAAGGCTCTTCAGAATATAAAATTAATATGTAAATATGAAATCTTTTCTAAATAATATTCCTAATGCTACTATTTATAGCAACATAAATGGACACAGCTGTATCACCTTGGAGTATACATATGATTACTTTCAAATAGCTGTGAAAATAATAAATTCCCATGAGACTTTGGAGTGAATACAGTCCTGCTGTCATCTTGGTCTCAGCCCAGTGAAGTTATTTCAGACTTCTGGCTTTCAGAAATTGAAGACAATGTATTTAAGTTGTTTAAAGCCACGAAAGTTTGTTAATCTGCTGTAATGGCCATAAACTAATAATTAATTATTTCAAGTATTTTTTATGTACTTATTGGCCATTATATATATTTTGTGGAGAAATATCTTTTAAAATCACTTTCCACTTTAAAATTGGATTATGTGAGCTATTAAGTTATACTTCTTCATATATTCTGAAGGAATACAAGTTCCTTTTCAGATATTTAATTTGTAACTATATTATCCCATGTTGAGTTGTATAAGTTCTTTATATATTTTGGATATATAATATCTCCTTTGATATTATATCTTGCTAATACCTTCTCCGATTCACCAGGTTGTCTTTTAGTTTTGTTGATTATTTCCTTCACTGTGCAGAAGATTTTTATTTTGATATACTACCAATAGCTTATTTTTGTTTTATTTCCCTTGCCTCAGGAGACATTCCTTAAAAAAAAAAAAATAAATGTTGCTATTGCTGACATCAGAGACATTACAGCCCATGTTCTCTTCTAGGATTTTTATGGTTTCAGGTCTCACATTTAGGTCTTTAAACCATTTTAAGTTTATTACTGTGTATGGTATAAGAAAGTGGTCCAGTTTCATTCTTTTGGAGCTAGCCGACCGATTTTCCCCAAATAATCCAATTAAAAATGGACAGAAGACATGAACAGACATTTCTCCAAAGACGACATCCAGATGGCCAACAGATACATGAGAAGATGCTCAACATCACTCAGCATCAGGGAAATGCAAATCAAAGCTACAATGAAATACCATCTCAGACCTGTCAGAATGGCAAAAATAAAAAACACGAAAAGCAAAATTTGGAGAGAATGTGGAGAAAAAGGAAACCACTAGCACTGTTGGTGGGAATGCAAAGTTAAAATTGTTATGTATGAATGATATGAATATTATTCATCTGTAAAAAAGAATGAAATCTTGTCATTTGCAGGGACATGAATGAAGCTAGAGAGTATAATGCTAAGCAAAGTAAGTCCGTCAGAGAAAGACAAATACCATATGACTTCACTCACATGTGGAATTTAAGAAAATGAGGCAGAGAGAGAGAGAAACCAGGAAACAGACTCTTCATCATAGAGAACAAACTGATGGTTACCAGAGGGGAAGTGGGTGGGCAGATGGGTTAAAAAAGGTGATGGGAATTAAGGAATGCAGTTGTAATGAGCATTCAATGATGTATGGAACTGTTCAATGACTATCTTGGACACCTAAATAATGTTACACTGTATGTTAACTATGTTGCAATTAAAAGTTAATAAAAATAATTAGGAAGAGAAAATACCATTTCATGCTGTGGATTGTCTTTTCACTTTCTGATGGTATCATTTGAAATGTAGATTTTAATTTCAATGAAGTCCAATTTATCCGTTTTTTTATTTTGTCTCTTCTACATTTGGTGTGCTATGCTATAAATAATAGCTAAACCCGAGGTCATGAAGATTTACACCTGTGTTTGGTTCTAACAGTTTTATAGTTTTAGCCCTTACCACATGGTATACGATCCACGTGGAGTTAGGTTTTGTGTGGTGTTTGGTAGTGGTTCAAATTCTTTACTTGTGGTTACACAGTTGTCACCACAGTGTGTTACTTGTGGTTACACAGTGGCACCAGTTGTTGAAAAGACAATGCTTTCCCCCATTGAATTGTCTTTGCACTTTTATTAATAATCAATGGAAAGTAAAAGTAAGAATTCATTTTGTATTCTCATTTCAAAGCCATCAGTCTATATTTCTCTTCATATGCCAGTAATACACTGTCTTGATTACTGTAGTTTGTTGTACATTTTTAAATGAGGAAATGTATATGCCCCAAGTAAGAGATTGAAGATATTCCAGATCCTTTGCCTTTCTCTACTGGAGTGGTAAGTCTGTCATCATAATAAAATCCCATAGGATGGATGGCTAAAATAAAATAAATTAATTTTCTCACAATTCTGGGGGCTGAAAGTCCTTCTGAGGCTTCTTTCCTTGGCTGGTAGACAGATGGAGGCCTTCTTGCTGTGTCCTTACATGATTTTTTCTTTGTGCTCAAACATTGCTGATGTTTCTTTCTGTGTCCAAATTTCCTAATTTCATAAAGACATTAGTCACATCAGATTAATTTAATCACCCACTTAAAGCCTCTATATTCAAACACAGTCGCATTCTGAGGTACGTGGAGTCAAGTCTTCAACACATTTCTTTCATATCTCATTTTACTTGAGTTTTCTTACTTTCTTAGTCTAGCTAAAAGTTTGTCAGTTTTGTTTATCTTTTAAAATCATGAACTCCTAATTTTGTTGATCTTTTCTATTGTCTTTCTAGTCTCTATTTTATTTATTTATGCTCTGATCTTTGTTATTTCATTTCTTTTGCTAAGGGTATAAACTTAGATTGTTTATTTGACATATTATTGCTATGAACTTGCAATTGCTTTTGTTGCATCCTGTAAATTTTGGTATGTTGTGCTTCCATTTTAATTGTCTCAATATAGTTTGTGATTTTTATTTTGATTTCTTGTTTCCTGAACAACCCACTGGTTGTTCAGGAATGTGTAATTTTCACCATTTTTAAAAAATTTTCTAGGTTTTCTCTTATCATTGATTTCTATTTTTTAACACTGTGGTTGGAAAAAGATACTTGGTATGATTTTAATCTTCAGACATTTTCTATAGCTTATTTTGTGACCCAATATATCCTTTTTAATATTCCACATGTTCCTGAAAAGACTGTGTATTCTGCTAAGGATAGAACATTCTGTATATGTCTGTTAGATGCATTAGATCCAAAATATAATTTAAGTTCCATGTTTTCTTATTGATTTTCTATTGGGATTTCAAATTTGTTGCTATTTGCTTTATATACTTAGCTCCAATCTTGTTTATGTATAGATTATAATTACTATACACTCTTGTTGAATTGGCCCCTTCATCATTATATAATGAAAACCCAGTTAAACTGGACACAAAATTCTTAAGGACACTTCATTGGAGAGGATGTATGGATGGTAAATAAGCACATGGAAATCAGCTTACTACCACTGTTAGTTATTACACAAATGCAACCTTAAACCCCAATAAGATATCATTACAACCCATGTAGAATTACTAAAAATAAAAGACTAATTTAAGAAGTATGGGTAAGGATTTAGAGCAATTGCAAGTCATTTACTGTTAGTAAGTGTGTGAAACTGTACATTTTAGAAAACACTATGAAAGGTTCTTATAAAGTTAACCATATACTAACCTTATAACCCAGCCTTTTCTTTTCTAGATATTTACCCAAGAAAATGTAAAAACTGGCTACACAAAAACTTGTACATGAATCTTTATAGCAGCTTTATTTGTAATAGTAAAATGAGCATACAGTCTATTGTCCTTGAATACATGAATGCATAAACAAATGGTGGTATATCTATACAATGGACTGCTACTCAGTGATAAGCAGGAATGAAGTATTTATATACACAACATAGAAGAATTTTTAAATGGTTATGCTGAATGAAAGAAGTTAGACCAAAAACCATATATACATTATGTTTGCATGCTCATACAAACTTAGAGAAGATAAAACTAATCTATAGTGACAGAAAGCAGTCTATTGAGGATTGGGGGTGCTGGAGAGACAAATGGCTTATAAAGGGACAAAAGGAAACTGTTGGAGGTGATGGATATGTTCACTATTTTGATTGTGGTTTTGGGATTGTATTCATATGTCAAAACTCATTGAACTGTAGATTTAAATATGTGCAAATTTTTGTACGTCAATTATGCTTTAATACATATATAAGAAAAAGAAAAACAAAATAGGCAAAAACCTCTAAAGTCATTTCAAAATTTAATGCCAGCTTACAATTAGGTATATATATATATATACAATTTTATTTTTTGTTGTTGATTTTTCTTATTTTCTTGAGTGTATACATTTAGATTACACTTTTTATATTCAATAGATATATGTTCAGTATACGTAGTTATGGTTTTTCAAGCATTTTAGCTTATTTTGTACCAGAGGAATTTTTTAGCAAATATTATCATCCACATTGCAGGAAATATGCTTATATTCTCTCTTTAGCTTTCTTTTTTTTTTTTTTTTAAAGATTTTATTTATTTATTTGACAGACAGAGATCACAAGTAGGCAGAGAGGCAGGCAGAGAGAGAGGAAGGGAAGCAGGCTCTCCGCTGAGCAGAGAGCCCGATGCGGGACCCTGAGATCATGACCCGAGCCGAAGGCAGCGGCTTAACCCACTGAGCCACCCAGGCGCCCATCTCTTTAGCTTTCTTAATGAACTTAACTATGTTACAGGGAAGTCAGTTTATGTATTAGATGAGATATTAGATATTTATGATCTGATATAATAGCACATAATTTATCTCTCTAAAAATCTCCTAATTTCATCATTTCCATATATTGGGGGAAAATGACAATCACTGTTAAGTCCAACTGAATTCTGTTCAACCATCCACAGTGTATGCCTCCATATAGCAGCTTTTCAGCAACATTCAATTTTTTCTTTATATTCAGTTAAAAATGTATGTGAGGGGTGCCTGGGTGGCTCAGTTGGTTAAGCCTTGGACTCTTGATTTTGGCTCAGGTCATGATCTCAGGGTCATGAGATTGAGCCCTGCACTGGGCTAAGCTTGGATTCTGCTGGACAGTCTCCCTCTTACTCTCCCTCCATACACATGTACACACATACCAGGGAGAAAATACATGTAAATCTCAAACTGCCTTCACACTGGCATCTTTTTTCTCCTTGCCTCAAATATTTAAATACCTTTGTATCTTTAACAATGTTTTCATTTATCATCCATTGAAGGTCACTGGTAAATTGCTGTAGCATATGTCATGGCAGTATTCCACATTCTACTCTCTTATTATATATCTCAAATTTTGTTTTTCCTCCTTGCATGTAACATAGTTTAATGGACTGTCTAGCTGATTCATTAGGTTGTTCAACAAATATTTTTCCAGCATGTGGTTATGGACTACTAACTATATGCTAGACATTGTTCTAGGCACAGTGAGAAAAATAAAAATTTTAAAAAATTAATGAAGATATCCTTGCCCTATGCAGCTTACATTCTTTTTTTTTTAATTAATTTTTTATTTTTTATAAACATATATTTTTATCCCCAGGGGTACAGGTCTGTGAATCACCAGGTTTACACACTTCACAGCACTCACCAAAGCACATACCCTCCCCAATGTCCATAATCCCACCCCCTTCTCCCAAACCCCCTCCCCCCAGCAACCCTCAGTTTGTTTTGTGAGATTAAGAGTCACTTATGGTTTGTCTCCCTCCCAATCCCATCTTGTTTCATTTATTCTTCTCCTACCTAGAGCGTATCATGCTTAGCGAAATAAGACAAGCAGAGAAAGACAACTATCATATGATCTCCCTGATATGAGGAAGTGGTGATGCAACATGCAGCTTACATTCTAATTAGGAAAGTATTACATCATTACTATATTCTGTGTTCCACAGTAGACAATGCCTCTTAACATTTGAATTGCTACTTTTATCACCCTCTAAGTCTTATGTCTTTTGCATAAATGTCTCTCCCTTCTTTATTTTTCCGAAAATAGCAATAGGTTATTAACTTAATGTTTTAATCACGTCTCTTTCAAAGTGTGATTTCATTTTCTTTTTATTTGCATATTTTCTTTTCTTTTTTTTTTAAAGATTTTATTATTTATTTGAAAGAGAAGAGAGAGAGAATGAGAGAGGGAGCACAGCAGGGGAGGTGGGAGAAGAGAAGTAGGCTCCCTGCCAAGCAGAGAGCCTGATGTGAGGCTTGATCCCAGGACTCTGGGATCATGACCTGAGCTGAAGGCAGACTCTTAAGGACTGAGCCACCCAGGCACCCCCATGTTTTGTTTTCTAATGATCCCTTCTTATCCACCTTCACCCTTGCTTCCTTCCTAGCCAGACTTCTCTGGAAAGTATAAGTTACTCCTTCTAATATCTGCAGCATCTCCTCTCCTTTTCCTTCCCAGCTTTCTGCATGATGGTTTCTGTCCCTGCTGTTCTGCCATCTTTTCACAAGGTCTTTTTGGCTAACAGAAAAATGCACCACTCAGATTCCCCTTGAAGAAAGGATTTGCTATCTGAGGAAGAGTGTGTCTACCCAACAGCCTCAAACCCTTAGTTCCTTTAAGGTCTGTCTCAGCTTTTGAGCAAAGGACATGAGCTTTTGGGGGCGTATCAGTCCAATTACTGAGTGAGTCACCTATATGAAGGCCTATGAGTAATCATCAAGTAATCCAAGTAGGAGTACTGTTTGCCCGGGAGCTTCCTGGCTCTGCAGCAACCCTTCTGGATTGGCAGAAATTCTGTCAGGTCTTTATTACGGTCCTATGCTCCCTTTCCCAATCTTGTTTCCTCTTTCACAACTGTTACTCCCTGAAAAACCTTTTGCTCTATAACTCTTCCTCAGCATCTGCTTCCTGGAGAACACAAATGGGAACGTTCATCACTGACTCATTACCACCAAAACAATAATCACCTTCTCGGTTCTCATTCTGCTTGACCTCTGAGTAGCATTTGAAATTTCTAATATTCCACTTTGAAATTCTATTTTATTTTATTTGTAGTCACCCTAATACCTTCAAATTCTTACTCACCTTAACATTTGTTAGTGTGACTTCAAATCTGGATTCTTTTCTTCTAATCCCCAAATCCTCTGTGTTGACCACAAGTCTATTTTGGACCTCCTCTTTCTTTCCTCTGATTTCTCTCAGATGATCTTAGTCACTCTTTCTCCTTCAAGTTTTTTTTTTTTTTTTTTTTTTTTTAATGCGTTCGTAGGTTGATGTATTTCAGTTCAAGCTCTGGGAGATCAGGCACCATTTCCAACTGATCACCCAATGTCAATACCTGCTATTTCACAAGTATCTCCAAGTCAACTTCTTTAGCTGAATGTGTTATTTCTCTGTTTGAATCTGCAGCTTTCAGAACTGGTACCCCCCTCATCCAGTGGATTAGTCATCTTCACAATTTCATCAACCTCCATAAAAAAATATTCAATAAACTGACTTTCCTTCCAAAGTCTCTCTCTGATATTTCTACTACTTTTATTTTTCTACACACTCGAATCCTGAGGATGTAGACATTTTTGGCCTAAACTACTGAAAATACTCGTTAGCTAGCCTTTTGTTTCTAGTCCTCATCTTTTCAATCCCAACATACCCAAACTATTACAAGTTATTCCAATACAAAAATTCACATTTATTTGCCCCCAAATTTTTGGATTGTTTAAATTATTTAATTACTTAATAATAAAGTCCTAAAAGGCACTAATGTCCTTAAGAATCATTCACTTGCCTGAGTATTACTTACATCTCAAATGTCACAGCCACCTCTAAACTCACTTGATATCTGTAGAGGAAACAAAATTATCTTAGCTATATTCTGAGAGACTTTTGAACATCCTGGTAACAGAATTTTTCTTTCTAGTTGTGTCATAGTTTTCATGTTCAGTTTTCTGTTAGTTTCTGAGGTACTTGGAGACATGGATGTTGTCACATATATTTTGGTACCTATCTAGGTGGCCCAGGCCTGTAATAAGCATGTGAAAAACAACTGTATTACATTTAAATAATTTGAATATCTATAAATTACACTCACTAAAAATGAGCAGTCAATACCAACAATGGAAATACAATAATGAATTTAAATAACGAATATATATTTCTCCTTTTAAAACGATTTTTAATCAAGCCATGAACATTTTAATACTTATCATGCCTTATGTGATATATATATTAAACTTCAAAAATTTGGTCAGGTTATAGACAACCAGAAAGAAATTTTACTTTAAGGGCAACATAATTAATCCTGATATGCTAATTACATTGTTTCATATATTTTGGCAAAAAGATAAAAATAATAATATTAAGGTAGATAGAAATAATCAAATGAGTATTATACAATGTGCTTTCCAACAAGAATAAATGATTAGGCTATAAACGCTTTAGTGAAATATGCAGAATTGCTATTTTGAAGTTGAATTTCTTCTGTTGTCATTGTTATTGTAAGAATATTTTCTTGATAGACACCAAAGTTAGATTTTGGAAAAGCATGAAGAAGGAATATATATTTAAAGTTTTAAAAAGATTTTATTTACTTATTTCAGAGAGAGAGAGAGCCAGAGAGAAGGAGAGAGATCACAAGTGATGGAACAGAGGGAGAGGCAGAAGCAGACTCCCTGCTGAGCAAGGACACCCCCCAACCTCAGTGTCGGACTGGATCCCAGGATGCTGAGAACATGACCTGAACCAAAGGCAGACATGTAACTGACTGAGCCACTCGAGCACCCCAAGAATATATATTTTTAAAAGGCTAGCTTTCTCCATTTAATTTTTTTTTTCTTTTACAGACAGAGAAAACAATCATTTGGTTTTGTGGATAAATATTATATGTAAGGAATGCAAGCTAAAGCATTCCATAGAGGGACAGCTCAAGAATTGTCTGGCAGGGACCCTTGGTGACTCAGCCAGTTGAACATCAGACTCTTGGCTTCCCTGATCTCAGGCTCCAGGAATGGAGTCCTACTCAAGCTCCACACTCAACCTGGAGTCTTCTTTCCGACTCTGTCCCCCAGTGCTCCTCCCTAGGCTTGCTCTCTCTGAAATAAATAGATAAAGTCTCTAAAGAAAAAAAAAATTGTCTGGGGAGAAAAGTCTTTGTAAAACGGAAATTACGCAAGTCATCAACTTACATAGTAAGCCAAAAAATGAATGTTCTTTCCAAATTATTCCCTTTGCAAGTGTGAATGTCATATTGATGGAAAAAAAGTTTACATTTAACCTTTCATCCGCCACAGATTTTCCTAGGAAGCCAAGTTATATACAATGGAATAAATAAATAATGGGAAAATAAAGTTGTTCTTACAGGATCATTTTACAATTGTGATTTGTGTTTTGGATTTTTTAATTTTTTTTTTAATTTTCGGCCTGGTATTTAAATTGCAATTTCATTAAAACACATACATACATCCATTACATATTCAGCTTTATATTTAGTTTTCTTAACCAAAGAATTTTCTAAGAAACAAAGTTATTTACCACAGAACTGGTTCAGTACTATATGGTGAATTGCCATTTTCAGTTTTCCTTCCCCACAGTAATTTGGCTATTGCGCCAGAAAACCATGACGTGGACTATTAACATTGCCAAGCACTTCACCAGCAAATGGCCCATCTGCAGAAGAGAAAATGCACTTTATGATCCTTACATCATCCCTTAATGTGTTTCCAGTGTCTACGTTTTGGAAAATAAAAGCCCAAGCCCGTGAAGGCAGTGGCACCGAGTGGCGAGAGCCTCTCCGCGCGCCTCCCTCTCCAGCGCAACAGCGGCTGCGAGGGCTAGTCAGCCCAAGAGGGCGGGGTGGGCACAGCGGCTGCTCCGCGGGAAACCGTGCGGACCCCAGCCCCACCCGCCGCGAGCGCAGGGCCCCGCGAGAGCGGCCACCGTTAAGCAGCCAACAGCCACCACCGCGCCAAGACCAGCAGGCCCCGCAATGCTGTCTCTCCTGCTGATCCTCTCAGGCCTGGGCAGGCTGACCTCCGCGGGCCCTCGTGAGTGAAGGACACTGCCCCATAGAGGGCCACCTGTCGCAGAGCCTCTGGGCGTGGCGGGCCCCAGAACTTTGCTCCAGAACCCCGGGTCCGGCTGAGGAGAGCCCAGTGTCTTGTCACAGCCCACTTAGAGTCAGCCTCCTCCTGGCCTGCTGCTTGGAGGGCTTGGAGCAGAACTGGGACAGTCGCCCCTCACTTGCCTGACCCTGAACTTGGAGGAGTGGGCTCCCATCTTCTGGGAGGTGGGGCCTTAAGAGCAGCACTTCTTCACCTGCTGGGGCTGAGGTCAAGTCTCAAAGTCTCTGGATGGTGGCAGGGTCCTGCTCCAAAGTGTATGGGTGGTGGAGGTAGCCTCTTCGTGTCATGTACAAGGTCTGATTTTGTGGCGGGTGAGTGCATGCGTGTGTGTGTGTGTGTGTGTGTGTGTTGGTGCTTGGAAGTTCAAGGAGTGACGGGATGTGACGGGACGCGGGAAGAAGGATGCTGCCAGGCACTAGGCAACGCTCACACGTGTTTTTCTTACTGTAGATCTTGAAACATCGCTTCTGCAAATTACAGTGCCACGGAAGATTGAGACAAATACCAGTGCTGGTGAAGTTTCAGAAACGCGTGTAATTAAGAAGTCACTTTTTTTTTTTAATATAAATGTTTTACTTTTACCGGACTAAACTGTATTTATTACTTATAAAACTTATTTTTACTGACCCAAATCAATTCATACATATATCTCTTAAAAATTTTGTGCTCTAATTACTGTGTTAGAGTCCTTTCGTCTGAATGAAAGTGATGACTTTTTCATTCATTAAGTAATATATGAACATTATGAAATTACTTTAAAACACAGACTCAGGGGGAAAAAAATGCCCCAAATTCCTATCACACAAAATGATATATGTAGTCACTGGACTATTTGTTTGGAAAATAGGGACATTTAAATATTCTTTGTAAGTGAGGTCACAATAAAATGTATCTTGTAACATGATTTTAAAATGATAATATATAAACTCTTTCATGCCCATATTTGAGTATATATATACATAATATAAAGATTTGTTAAAAGGAAAGCACTGATATTTTTAATCTGATTAAATAAAACATACATTGTCAAATCTAGATAGCACAGAATGTTTTTTAATGGTGAAGCTCTTTTCATATCAGAGTGATTTTTATGAAAGATTCATTAAGTATAATTTCTGTGATATTTCTATGATGCATATAATTTGTGCCCATTAATTATATTTATTTATACTTTACATTTTTATTTAAATTCCAGTTAACATACAGCACAATATTAGTTTCAGGTGTTCAATGTAGTGAGTCAACCCTTCCATGCAG
Organism: Mustela putorius furo; assembly: GCF_011764305.1. Taxonomy (NCBI): domain Eukaryota; kingdom Metazoa; phylum Chordata; class Mammalia; order Carnivora; family Mustelidae; genus Mustela; species Mustela putorius. The sequence continues at coordinate 3,231,332 of NW_025422118.1, forward strand.
CACCTGGTGCTCTTTACAAAAGTGCCCTCCTTAATCCCCATCACCTATTTAACCCTACTGGTAACCATCAGTGCTCTACAACTGAGAGTCTGTTTCTTCCTTTGCCTCTCTGTTTTAAATCCCTTTGCTTTTTTTGTTTCTTAAATTCCACATATGAGTGAAATCATGTGGTATTTGTGTTTCCCTGATTGACTTATTTGCTTAGCTTAATAATCTAGCTCCATCCATGTCCTTGAAAATGCGAAGATGTCATTCTTTTTTACAGCTGAGTAACATTCTGTGTGTGTGTGTGTGTGTGTGTGTGTGTGTGTATACACACATATAATGGAATATTACTCAGTCATGTTTTTTTTTTTTTTTTTGCATTTTTACCATTACTGACTATTTTATTTCAGACAGGTGTGGCCTGGGACAACATGGGTTATATTCAGATGTCTTAATCTCAGTCATGTATTTTTTAAATTTATTCTTTAATTTCCTGGTTGGCCCATTCATTGCTTAGTAGCATGTTCTTTAATCTCCAGGTATTTGTGTTGTTTCCAGAATTTTTTCTGGTGATTGACTTATAATTTCATAGTGTTGTGCTTAGAAAAGGTGCATGATGTGATTTCAGTCTTTTTGTATTTGTTGTGACCTGACTTGTGACCTAGTGTGTGATCTATTCTGGAGAATGTTCTGGGGCACTTGAAAAAAATGTGTATTCTGTTGTTTTAGGATGGAATGTTCTGAATTTATCTGTTCAGTCCATCTTGTCCAGTGTGTCTTTGAAAGCCGTTGTTTCCTTGTTGATTTTCTGTTTAGTTGATCTGTCCATTGGTGTGACTGTGATGTTAAAGTTTTCCACTATTATTGCATTATTATTAGTTCCTTTTTGTTTGTTATTTTATATATTTTTGTGTTCCCATCTTAAGTACAGAAATATCTGCGATTGTTATATCTCCTGTCAGACTGTATCCTTTATGAGGATATGGTGCCCTTCTTTGTCTCTTGTTACAGTCTTTGTTTTAAAGTCTAGTTATCTGATATATGTGTAGCTACCCTGGTTTTCTTTTGACATCTATTTGAGTGACAAAAATTTCTTCATCCCCTTTTCTTTTGCAGGTGTCTTAAAGGCTAAAAATGAGTCTCTTGAAGGTTCTGTAAAGATGGTCTTGTTTTATTATCTATTCTGATATCAATTTAACACAATATTTGGTCTGTTTACATTCAAAGTAATTATTGATAGATGTGTATTTATCGCCATTTCATTATTTTGTGTTGTTTCTGGTGATTTCTCTGATCCTTTCTTGTCTTTGTCACTTTTGGTCTCTCCTTTGCACTCAAAGAGTTCCTTTTACTATTTCTTGCAGGCCTGGTTTAGTGATCACAAATTCTGGGATAGTCTTTATCTCTGCTTCTATTCTGAATGTAACCTTACTGGATAGAGTATTCTTGGCTACAGACTATTCTCATTTAGAACTTTGAATAAATCATGCCACTTTCTTCTGGCTTGGCAAGTTTCTGTTAAGAAATTTCCTAGCTAGACTTATGGGTCTTCCCTTTTAAGTTAAGGACTTTTTTTTGTCTTACTGCTTTTAATACTTTTTCTTTATCACTATATTTTGCAGATTTAATTACAATATATCTTGGTATTGGCCTGCTTTTGTTGACTTTAATGGAAGTTCTCTGTGCCTCCTGGATCTGGATGTCTGTTTCCTTCCCCAGATTCGGGATGTCTTAAGTTATTATTTCTTCAAATAAATATTTTGCTTCCTTTTCTCTGTCTTCTTCTGATACTTATAGATAGCACAGAGAATTGTTAAGAACATGAATGCCCATCTCAGTTTCTAAAGATAGTAAATTTGAACAGTTATTTTTTAGATACATGCACACTCCTATTTTTAATTTTTGTGATTATTTGTAGGTTTGGTATAAGTCTGTAATCTTGACATATATATTTTTATCCAAATACATTTCTTTCGACTCAGGTAGAAATACAATATCTGCTTATAGATTACACTGATAATCATGAAGTGATTTAAATTAGTAATTAATATAAATTGCCATAAAATCCTATTAGTCAAAGTTTTTATTATTTATTTAAGTTTATTTTTAATTTACTTTTATATATTTTAAAATAGAGAAGGAAAGAGGGGGAGGGAAAAAGACAGCAAGCACAGGGAGCGGCAGAGAGAGGAGATAATTTAAGCAGGCTCCACACTCAGCCTGGAGCCTGACATGGAGGTCGCTCCCAGAACCCAGAGATCATGACCTAAGCCAAAATCAAGAGTTCAACTCTTAACTGACTAAGCCACCCAGGTGACCTGGTTTTAAATTTTTAGACAAAATTCAAGAAAGGATGATGTGTCCTTTTCATAGACTGGAACACAGAATAGAGCATAAGTTAACTAATCCTTCCAATCATTTAGTAATTTTTAAAAATATTAATGCACCTTTGACATGGAACAAATAAGGTATGAGAAAAGGAAATTATAGGTCCTTTCACTTAATTAAATATTTAAAAAGTGAAAGTAGCAAGTAATTGTAGAACATTATGACCAAGTAGATTTTCTCTTGTGTTGAAGGGTGCCTTAGTAGAAGAAAAATAAGCTGGTGGGGCGCCTGGGTGGCTCAGTGGGTTAAAGCCTCTCCCTTTGGCTCAGCTCATGATCCCAGGGTCCTGGGATCGAGCCCCACATCAGGGTCTCTGCTCAGCAGGGAGCCTGCTTCCCTTCCTCTCTCTCTGCCTGCCTCTCTGCCTACTTGTGATCTCTGTCTGTCAAATAAATAAATAAAATCTTTAAAAAGAGAGAGAGAGAAAGAAAAATAAGCTGGTGCAACTATAATAATATCAGATAAAGTTAAAGAAGCACTTCAAGAGAAGAAAGGTACCTTAATGACAATGCGATCCATCTATCCTGAAGATACCATACTAAATCTGTTTGTTTGTACCTGAAAACAGAGCTCTAAAATATGTAAGGCCAAAAATTACAGATTAAAAAATTTAAAATTAAAAAATTATCACAATAATTTGGGGAGATATCAACTACCTTTTTAATATCTGTAAGCTTACAGAAGACTGAACATGAGAAAGTTTAAAATGACTTTGGCAGAAAACGGTATCCGATGACAAAATTCACATTCTTTGCAAATGTGGAAAATTTACCTACATTGACCATGTGCTATGCCATGAAGAATGTCTTTGTTTTATGTCTTTGGGATGTCTTTTATGTCTTTGGGATGTCTTTTATGTCTTTGGGATGCAGGCTTTGAGAAGATTCCTATGAAGCCTTTTTTTTAGGTTATGGTCTTGTGAGGAACCCCTGTGGAAGGGGAGGGGAGGAAGAGGGAGGGGTGACGGAGACTCAACCGAGTCTCAACTAAATGGGAAGCCAGCATGGCCCTTCAATATCGGGAGTTGGGATGCGGGGGTTCTCGTTAAATGTGGGCGGTCTCAGAACGTTGTGACTCGGTGTGAGGTGGCCCTTTGTAGCTGAGGCGATTCCTGAAGAAGACTGGGAGATGAAAAGTGTCCTTATACTTAGGGATACTTTCTTTAATCTGAAAGGGGGGCCTGCACTGCATTCTTTCCCTCTTCTTTTTTTTTTTTTTTTAATTAAGATTTTATTTATTTGACAGATCACAAGGAGAAGGAGGGGCAGGCAGAGAGAAAGGAGGAAGCAGGCTCCCCGCTGAGCAGAGAGCCCGATAGTGGGCTCAATCCCAGGACCCTGAGATCATGACCTGAGCTGAAGGCAGAGGCTTAACCCCCTGAGCCACCCAGGCGCCCCTTCTTTCCCTCTTCTTTTCAGCTTCATTATTCTCCATAATTTTATCTTCTGTACCACTTAATCATTCCTCTGCTTCTTCCATCCTGGTAGTCATCACATCCACTCAGTTTCAAATCTTGGTTTATTACATTTTTCATTTTGGCCTGACTAGCTTTTAGGTCTTTTATTTCTGTGGTAAAGGACCCCCGGGTGTCTTCTATGCTTTTCTCAAGCCCAGCTAGTACGCTAGTACCCTTATGATTGTTGCTTTAAATTTTGGATCAGGTCGATTATTTATATCTGCTTTGATTAGATCCCTGGCTGTGACCTTTTCTAATTTTCTTCTTTGGGGATGAATTCTTCCTTCTTGGCATTTTCTCTAGGTCTCTGTCTTCTTCTGTGTGTTAGGAAAACCTGTCAGGTCTCCTGCATCCTAAAAGTAATGGTTTTATGAAGAAGAGGTCATACACTGTCCAGGGCCTGGTGCTTCAGGAAGTGTCTCTGGGGTATGCTGTGTGCACTCTGCTGCTATTGTTTGGCTGCTCTTTCCCTCAGGTCAGTCTTCTTCTGCAGAGTTTCTCCTTGCCTGAGGTGGATGTTCGGACCTTGGCCAGAGTGCGGCAAGTTTTAACCAGGTGTGCTCTTGTTTGCTTGTTAAAGAGATCTGAGAGCTAAAGTTTTACAGAACTCTATGGTCAGTAGACGTGGTGTGTGCAGGGGTTTGTGCTGGTCTTTTTGGGGAGGGACCTGTTGCTCTGGTTCTCAGGTACACTTGCCTGAGAAAAGCCGTACCTGCAGAGGGCAGGGGTATGGGGCTTGGTGTAAGAATTTTAGGTAGTCAGTGTTGATGGTATGCTGCTTGTGAAGCTAGTTTATGCAGGAGAGAGAAATAACACCAGCGAGCTCCCTTGTCCCCGGAGAGGGGAGTTCACACTTGCTGTTCCCTGGGAAGTCTTCCCAGAAGAGCAAACAGTCTCCCTTCATGTGCCCCAGGCATCCCTCAGATTGTTGCCTTCACCCTGTCTGTGTTGGCCTCCTGTCCTACTGACAACAGAGTGCAACTTGGGCTCTGTCCCAGGCAGGCTGCCTGAATTTTAAAACTCCAAACTTTAGGGACCTGGGCTGGTGTGGACCCATGCTGGTCCTCTGGGGGCAGGGTCTCACTGTTCTGGGACCGGTGCAGGTTCATCCCAGAAGGGCAGTCACAACAAAGCACAGGGGCATAGAATTTGGAGTAAAGTGCAGCAAAGGGCCGGTGTCCAGGATGGGTGCCTTCAGCGGGTGACTCTGCATAGAAGAGGGGCAGGGGAAGGGAATAGTGCCCATTGGCAAGGGGTAATGCCGCCTCTGCCCAGTACACCCCCAAGAAGTGGGAATGGTCTCTTTCAGTGCAGCCCAGGGATCCTCAGATCATGCTGTGTTTCCCTGATCTATTTGGCCTCCTTCTTCACAGGAGCACTGCAGCACCCTCAGGGCTCCACACCTACCACACCGGTAACTCTAAAACTCTAGTCTTTGAGCCTCACTGGTTGTAAAACCTGAAAATCAACCATTCTCATTTTCCCATTCAGTGGCTTTGGGGAAATGTTTCCTTGTGCTACCCACCCCCGTGTGCCTCTCTCTCTCCTCTCCTGTCTTGGCTCTCCTTGTGGCCAGGGCGCCCTCCCTCCCTATTTCTCCCCTAAACCATGGCTTCCCACCTCGTGCCTTCCACAATGTGGCCCCTTCTCTCCAGTGCAGTCCTTGGATTGATTTCTTGGGTATTCAAAATGACTTGATAGTTATTCCTCTGGGTTCAGGGGTCCTCCTGCTCTGCCATCTTAGCTCCCCACGACCTGTGCTGTATTCTTTAATTTTCAATTTATTCGGGCTAGAAATTGGAAAGTACAAAAAAGATAATTCAAGTTTCTTCAAAGATTATTGAGTATATCAAAATGTAACCATTTTAAATTAAAATTTCACTATGAGGGGTGCCTGGGTGGCTCAGTAGGTTAAGCCTCTGCCTTTGGCTCCGGTCATGATCTCAGGATCCTGGGATTGAGCCCGGCATCTGGCATCGGGCTCTCTGCTCAGGAGGGAGCCTGCTTCCCCTTCTCTCTCTCTCTCTCTGCCTCTCTGCCTACTTGTGATGTCTCTCTCTCTCTGTGTCAAATAAATAAAATCTTTAAAGAAAAATAAAATAAAATTTCACTATGATAGTAAAGTCTAATGACTGATGCTTTTAGTTTAGAAATAGATTTAAACTCCTTGATTTTATTTACATTGAATTATGATTAATTCTGTCATATATTCCAAGATTGAAGAAAGATAGCAACATACATGTACATATAATTTTGAGATGTGTGATACCATCTGTTTACATGATTGAGTACTTAAATTTAAGAAATTATGGCTTTTGAATTAAGAACTTTAGATTTCTATTAATTATTTTCTCTCTGAATACTTTGCTGTAGGTCACTTATGTCATCCAAATTGACAGGAAAACATATACTTTCCATCTTAAAAAGCAGTAAGTGGCCAGTTTTCTTTTCATACACTTCTTTTTTGTTTGTTTGATTTTTACAATCACTACCCTACGTTGAGCCTAAACAAGAGCTTGGCTATTGTATTTATTTAACATGTATATCTTTGTGATTTATGACAGATTAAAATTTTAAGTCTTCATCTTGAGATTTCAAGTCTAATATTGGAGCCAAATTCTAATTTAATGATATGGCTATTAATGTATATTAGATAAATTAAAATTATTCTATGTAACTCCTTGAAATATAACCATAATAACATTAATTAAGGGAATAAATTTATTTGTACATGTACAATAAATTTATTTGTTCATTTTCGTGTTATTTTACATACATATGTGACTTTAAGCATTTTACTTGATATTGGACCATTTTTTTTCTCATCTTGGTATAAAATATAATTTAATCTCTTAAATTTTCTGCTCTTTACTTTTGCTCTTTGTGGAAACCAGCAATAATCTTGTATGTATATTTCCACCATTTTCTAAATTTCATCTTTCCCTTAGATCAAACATATAGAAACTGATCAAAAATGTTTGTTTTTACACAATTGGAAATACTGTTTTGCCACTGACAGGTCTTATTTAATAATTTTAGTCTTTATTTAATTTCTTGCCCTGTGTATATATTTTATATCATTTTTAATAGAAAATTAGTAGATTTAATAGATAACAATAATTTAATAGATAACACATAGTATGTAATTATTTTAAGATATGAGTTTAGTTCCAAGAATTATTACTATAGAGTCCCGCAGTAAACATCTTGTTTGTATGTTCTTATGTAATAGAGATTTTGTTCTTTGGGCTCAATATCAAGAAATGGGTTTCTGAATTAAGAATTATGAATAACAATAATAATAGTAATAGTAATAACAACAATAAAAAGAAAAACAAAAGTAACTGATATTTATATACCGATTGCCAGGCATATTTCTTTCTTTCTTTTTTTTCTCTCTCTAGAGAGAGTGTGTACAAATGAGTAGTGGGGGCAGGGAGGGACAGAGGGAGAGGGAGAGAGAAAATCTTAAGTAGGCTCCATGCCTAGGTTGAAGCCCAACATGGGGCTTGACCTCATAACCCTGAGATCGAGACAAAATCAAGAATTGGTCACTTAACCAACTGAGTCACCCAGGCACTCCTTGTCAGGCATATTTCTAAACAATTTGCATGTAGTAACTGATTTTATTTCACAGCAACAGTCTTAGAGCCTCTTCTGTTATCAACATGCCCACAAGAACAATACATTTGTTATAATTGATGACCCTTCATTGACACATCATTATCACCCAAAGTGCATAATTTATATTAGTCTCAAATTTTTACATTAACTTTTTTCCTTTTTATTAAAAATAAAAAAGGAACATTCTGAGAATCACATAAACTATTAGGTTTTCACCATGAGTGACACACATGTAAGCATTTTGTTTATATATTTTTCATTTTGATAGTGAAATCCCAGACTTATTCAGTTCTTTCACTCCCCAATGCTAATCACAATTATGATACTGACACATACTCTTCTGTCATATTTTCCCTTCATTCATCTGTATGCCTAGAGAGTAATAAGAATATGTTTTCAGTATTGCCCTAAATAGACTTAAATGGCATAATACTCCTCTATATAATTTATTTATCTTAGTATGGTGGACTACTAAAGTGACCCAATTCTTTATTTCTCCCTGTATCTTCACTCTTTGCCATATAATTTGAGTTCCTGTCATCAAGAGGTGGAAAATTTACATCTTCCCCAGCCTCCCCACTCCCTAGCTCTTGGATCTGAGTTTATCTATACAAGGCCAATTTCATGGGTACATGGATTCCTCAGAGTCCCATGGTTAGAAATGCCCTGTATGTTGCTGCCATGAGAGTCTTAGTACTTCTGGGAAAAACAAACACGCAAACAAACGAACAAACCCCCCAAACCTCATATTTTCATTTCATCACAGGGCCCGCAAATCATGTAGCCCATTATTCTATGGGTATGTCACTTACTTTGGCCAAAAAAATGTTAGCTAACTTGATTCAAACACAGGTTTGAAAAAGCTCTCCTTCTTTCTTGGTCTCCATCTTGTTTCTCTGCCATCCCCCTGAGTATATGCTTGGGCCATCTTCCTGGAAGATAGAGACAGGTGAAGCACAGCCAAGGTACCCTAATTATCCCTAGATCAGCCAAACATTCAGCTGAATGAATAAATCCAGAATCCAGATGAATGAATGAATCACTCAACATTCAACTGAATGAGTGAATGAATCCCAGACCATTGAGCAAGATGGGCCACCATTAGCAGAACAATTATTACTACTCACTCATGACCCAGAAAGGTGAGCAGTAGATATTCATTATGTTATTGTATGTGGTTCTGGCTTTGGGGTTGTGCTTTTTGTACAACACTTTGTATGTTTTGGATATTTTGTATATTTTGAAATTCATTCATATTGATGTGTACAAAATAAGTTCATATATTTTAAATACATATGTAACTATCAAGTATATCTCATTTATTATTTATTCACCCATATTTATGACAGGAAAATGTGTATTGTGGGTATCCTGAGCATCAATGAAATTGATGGGTTATAAATGATGCAATTCTCAGGATGCTATATTCTACCCATTTTTACTTGAGGGTTTATACCAGTTTTCATTCACACCAGTCATTCAAAAACATTGCTTTTCTCTATATTCTCAATAAAACTAGTATCTTCAGTTATTTATTTTCACTAACAGATTAGAAATGGTATTGTATTGTGTTTTTTTTAAAAAATTTTTAAATTAACATATAATGTATTATTTATTTCAGGGGTACAGATCTGTGATTCATCAGTCTACACACCACACTCACAGCACTCACCATAGCACATACCCTCCCCAATATCCATCACCCAACTACCCCATCCTACCCATTCCCCTCCCCTCCAGCAACCCTCAGTTTGTTTCCTGAGATTAAGAGTCTCTTATGGTTTGTCTCCCTCTCTGGTTTCATTTTCCCCTCCCTACTGTGTTTTAATATGTGCTAATGCTTTATTCCTGTTTATTTTTTAATATCTTATTTATTTAAATGATCAATTAATTTATTTATTTGAGGGGGGCAGACAGGGAGAGTGTACAAGCAGGGGACATAGCAAAGGGAGAAGGAGAAGCAGGCTCCCTGCTCAGCAGAGAGCTGATGTGGGTCTCAATCCCAGGACCCTGGGATCATGACCTGAGCAGAAGGTAGCCACTTAACCAGCTGACCCACCCATGTATCCCTTTATTCTGTGTTAAATAATGTTTTCAATATGTTTTAATTGTTTAAGAGTAATCTTTTCGAATGTTCACTGACTATTCTAACTGAATTTCTTCCCCTCCGTTTTGTGTTGTGTTTTTTTTTTTTTCCTTTGGGTTTTTAGTTTTAATTATTTCTTTTGAGTAATTTCAATCCACGGCTTATCTTTCTAAATTTTTTCTCCATGATCAGATTGTGGGAATTTTTATTTATCTTCTCTAAATATTGCACATATGCTCCCCAGCCTATTGGTTTCCCCCTCCCCGTGTTTGTGGGATTCATTGCTATAAAAATGAAATTTTTATGTATCATTATATTCATTATTTTTATAGGTTTTCAGATTTTTCTCTTGTATCTCTCATATTCTGGACATATGTCATAATATTCCTATAGTATTAAAAATTTATTTTATATTTAAGATATAAATCTGAGGAGTTCAGTATTTTACAACTGTATTGTGTTCTGTATTGTGTTTTCCAACTTTTATCACTATTTCTTTATTTGCAATTTTATGCTGACTCAGATATTGTTTATTTAATATACTTTCACATTGTTTTCTTCAGTTAGAATATGCAGATGGCATGTTTTCTGGATCTGTACCTATTTGCAAATGTCCCTTTTGTTCTCATAATTGAATAACATCTTGGCAGTAGGTAGAATCTGTGAGTCCTATTCCTTTGCTATTAATTTTTATAACATGATATAGTTAATCTTACATCAGTTTTCCAGTATGTATGTGTGGTGTTACATTAATCCTCCCTGACATATGATAAATCCCTGAATTTTTCATTTTAGTTTTAAATCTCTACACATTTTTAAAAAAATTTTATGGAAATCTATGGTTTCGTTGGGTCTTATGAATCTGCCCTCTATAGCATAGTTTTCCTTAGCTATTTTCAAATCTTTATTTTGGCTGTGTTTTTTACTAGCAAAATAGCAAATGTGTAGCAAAATGTGTTCCCTTTATTGACTAGGGACTCTATTTCTATTCTTAGCAAACAAATTCTCTTTGACACATTTATTGAATTATTTCTTTTCATCTGTCATCATTTTAGTTTCAGGGTGTCTTTTTTATTTTTTCTTTCTTGAAATGATCTGCTCTGAAAGATTATTAACTTTTTAAACTTCTCTTGAAATAATGATTATTTTCTTTAACCAATTTCTTCATTCAACTTCATTAGGAACTTGCTTTTATGTTTTGCCTTCTGCCCTTTTGTTGGTCATTTTCCTTACATTGGATGCTGTTTTTTCCACTGAGTGGTCATATGTATTTCTACTAATTCACTGATTAAGGCAGACTTTTTTGTTGTTTTGTGTAGAAGCAGAAGTATACGTTTGAGGACCCAGGGTGAATGAACTTACAAACTAGAGTTTTATGCTCTTAATTATGCTTGTCAGAAATCTGTTGAATTTCCTTTTCCTGGCAGATGCTTCTCGATTCCCATTTCCACCACCTCCGTTGTCTTGCTTAGTTACTAAAATGTGGTTCTGCCCTTGGGCCAGAATCCATGTTCCAGGTACTTGCACCTAAAGCAACATAGGCCGTTTGGCATTGCCCTTGAATACATGTGGAATATGAGCTGATAAATATCAGGATTTTGTTGTTGTTGTCGTTTATTTGTTTGTTTGTTTGTTTGTCTGGGAAGCTCTCTAGTTTTCTTATTTGAATTGAGAAAAGGAAGAGCTGTCAGGAATGAGAGAAGAGGAAGCAGGTCTGGGAAGAGAAGTGGTGGTGAATGGGCACACCCCATGAGTGCTCTATTCTCTCTTTGATTCTGGCTTTGAACTGCCCCTTGGTGTTGGGAATCCTTGAGAAAATGTAGTCTCCCGGCAATAAATACTATGGTCAGATTGTTCCATAACAATCACTATCTTCTCTGTTGGAAGATTACACTTTGGTACCATTTAGATGAGGCTTGTCTATAGAATTCATGCAGTTTATGAAATCTGAGCAAAACACTAGTCTTCTGATTCTAAACAAAGGCTTTAAGAACTACTGTATGGTTCTACAATTTCTTTTCTCCTTCTGCTACAAGAAAGATAGGTCCCATGGGGTAGGAGGTATGTCTTTTCCCAGGTTCCAGAATGAAGTCAGTGCGGAGCTGAGCCTGCAATAAACTTGTGAAGAACATTCATTGTTGTTTCAAAGCATTGAGAATTTGGGGTTTGTTTTCACCACAGTATAATTTCATTAAAAATAATGGGAAAGGCATATTTTTTTGTTTATCAATTCATGGCTACTTGTTAGCAAATAGTAACAAATTAGTAAATATTTATGCTATAAGATTTATTGATTATTGAATCTAAAAGAAAATTTTGCCATGGGAATCCGGAAATCCTGGTTTCTAGTATACATAAATCTATGTCATTATGGTGTCCCTACTGCTCTCTGATTATACTGCTTATTATTTTTTCTTATACAAAATGTGTTATCAGAAAGCATGTAAGATAATGGAAAGATGAGTCCATTTAACTTTTGGATTGTGGAGTTTGTAAAATTGAGAGTAAATTATTTAATATCAGATTTTATTTTTGTTAATATTACAATGAACTATCATTATTTTGGTTGAATTAGGTCATTTTTAGACCCTCATTTCCTGGTGTATGCATACAACAAATCAGGAACATTGTATCCAGATTCTTCATTTATAAAGGTACGTTTTCCTTTATGCTTTGTAGATTTACATTTTTTATATCATCAAAGTGCCATTGGCAGGAAGAAAAAGAATGCTTTCTACCCCCACAGAATTATTGGGCAGTCAGAAGCCCAAATGTAATGTGGTAACTACTTTTCATATTTGGAATTCAGGAACCTCTTACCCAAAAAGGTCTTTTAATCCATCAGAAATATTGAGAGAGGTTTGAGAGAGAAAGAATAAGAAGCCCCTAAATACAGAGCCATTTTAATTGAGATGTCATAGGACCTAAGCCGTGGAGGAAGTGGTGGAAATCACTTTGTGGAAAGACATTATAGAACGAACGAAGTGCCTTATAGAAAGGAAAGTGAGGATGCAAAAGCATAGTGGGTACCGAATCTGAATAGGTTCACTTGTGAAACATAGGAGTTTGCATTGTATCCCAAAATGCAGCTAGGGATCAAGAAACGGTTTTTCAAAAATAAATAAATAAATTTATTTATTTATTTATTTGAGAAAGAGAGATCATGAGCAGAGGGGAAGGGTAGAGGGAGAAGCAGACTCCCTGCTGAGCAGGGAGTCCACTAAGGGATTCGATCCCAGGACCCTGGGATCATGATCTGAGTTGAAGGCTCAGCTAACTTAACTGACGGAGCCATCCAGGTGCCCAGGACTCAAAAAATAATTTTAAGTGTGTGAGAAAGTTAATTTTGATTTTTTTGGTATTTATTTGGTATTTTGTGAGAAGCGATTGGAAAGAAGTAAATGCAAGTGAAGGGTCAGAATCTATTGCTATATTGCAATTAAGAGATAATGAAATAGGGACGCCTGGGTGGCTCAGTTGGTTAAGCAGCTGCCTTCGGCTCAGGTCATAATCCCAGGGTCCTGGGATCGAGTCCCACATCGGGCTCCTTGCTCAGCAGGGAGTCTGCTTCTCCCTCTGCCTCTGCCTGCCTCTTTGTCTGCCTGTGCTCGCTCTCTCTCCCTCTGTCTCTGGCAAATAAATAAAGTCTTTAAAAAAAGAGAGAGAGATAATGAAAAAAAGATAAAGTAACTAGTACAACATTGTCTTTGTAACCATCTGCAAGTAGAAAGCAGAACAAAATGCATGAGACACATGTTTGGAGACATTTGACAATAGTCAGGAAATTTTTTCCTGAGAGAAAAAAAAGCCCAGAAGGTGAGTCACATTCAACGTGTCCCTTCTGACTGAGGATAAAGTCTTAACCATAGCATAAGGAGTTGGAACCAAACAGAATGTGAAGAATTTGCAGTTCAGAGCTGCTGGGACTGGTATGACATAGGGCCAGGGAAGAGGGGCCATCAGATGTATGATACTTTTTGCAGGGAGGGGAGTTGTCCTCATTCCCTTGACTAAAGATTAGGCTGCCTGTGTGCTGGCTAAGACTCTATGAAGAGCAGAGAGTAAAATGAAGGTAATACTAACTGTCAAACAGGGCTGGGCGATGTTGGATTTTCAGCCTGGGCAGAGTGGAGTGACATTGCTAAAACCCCAGACATTCAGCTGAGACCAGAAAGGCTAATCCTAGGAAGAAGGCTCAAGCTCTAGGGTTAAGAGATACTCTTACCACCTCTGTTCCCTACCCCAAGGCCTAAAACAGCAACAAGAGGATGAAGGAAGGTTGCTATTAAATTAATTGCCTTCCAATACAAAATGCAATACTCTTTAAAGGGTTAAAGCATAGTAGAGGAAGGAGCTAATGCAGATAAGGGTAGAAATCAATGAGATAGAAAAAAAAAGATTTAAAAACTTAAAGTCCAGAATTTAGTTCTTTAAAAGAACTAATAACATTAATAATCCCTAGTAAGACTAATCTAGGACAAAAACTATTTACATCAATATTAGGGATGAACGGAGATATGATTAGTCATACAGAATATAAATTGGTATTTTGAAATATTATGAAACTTTATGTCAACAGATTTGGTAATTTAGATGAAATGGACAATTTCCCTGAAAAGGGCAACTCAGCAAAATTGAGGGGAGTAATAATAGAAAATCTTCATCACTTGAAATCTGTTTAAGAAATTCAATTTCTAAACAACTACATTCCCATGCCAGGTTTAGATATTTTCACACTTTACCTATTGAGAGATATTACGGTTGTTTCCGATTTAGCTATTAAAAATAAATAATGTTTCTATGAACATTCATATGCAGTTGTTATGTGGATATAATTTTTACTTTCTCTGGAATGCATGTCCAGGAATATGATTGCCAGGTCCTATGGTAAGTATGAGTTTATTTATTTATTATTTTTTAATGTTATTTGCATTCAATTTGGTTAACATATACTGTATTACTAGTTACAGGAGTAGAGTTTAGTGATTCATCGGTTGCATGTAACGCCCAGTGCTCATCACATCACATGTCCTCCTTAGTGCCCATCCCCCACCCACCTCCCCTCCAGCAGCCCTCAGTTTGTTTAATTACTAAACTGTTTTGGGGAGTAGCCTACCATTTTACTGTCATGTATGAGAAATAAAGAGGGCATTTTTTTTTTAATTTTTTATTTTTGATAAACATATATTTCATTTTTGACACCACTTGGTGTTATCACAATTTCTTTTTTAAATTTTAGCCATTGTGATAGAAAGGTAATGATTTTCTTATGTAAATTTGATTTGCATTTTCCTCATGACCAGTGATGTTGAACATATTTTCTTGTGCTTGTCATCTTCTGTGAAAAATTTTTTTAATATCTTTTACCCGTTTTCTAATTGGATTGATTGTGTTTCTATTGTTGCTTTTTTAGCAATCATATATTCTAAATACAAGTCCTTTGCTAGATATGTGATTTGCCAGTATTTATTTCGTCTATAATTTTTTTTATCCTCTTCTTAAGGTATGTCATTGATCAGAAGCTTTTAAATTTGATGAGGATTAATTTATCAACTTTCCCTTTTATGAATGTTGGTTTAATTATCAAATCTAAGAATTCTGTATATTTTTAGATCTTAAAGATTCTGTTTTTTTTCCTAAAATTTATATCATTTTATTTATACTTAATTTTATGTTCACTTTGATATAACTTTGTATAGGGTTTGAGATTTGAATTCATTTTCATTGTTTTGACTGAGGATGTGTGTTTTTTTTCAACATCACTGATAGAAAAGGCTGTTCTACATTAAATTGCTCTTGCATCTTGGTTAGAAAATCAGTGGGACATATTTTTGTGGTTTTATTTCTGGGTTCTTCATTCTGTTCAGTTCTTTTATGTGTTTATAATTCTGCCACTATCATGCTGTCTTCTCTAGTTTACTTGCATATTAAGCATTTATGTAAACAATAATGATTCCTCTAACTTTATTCTTATCTTCCAAGATTTTTAGATTATTGAAGATATTTTGTTTTTCATATAAATTTTATTTATTTATTTATTTATTTATTGAAAATTGTATTTATTTATTTGACAGGGAGAGAGAGAGAGATCACAAGTAGGCAGAGAGGCAGGCAGAGGGAGAGGGGGAAGCAGGCTCCCTGCTGAGCAGAGATTTCCCCCCCGCAACATGGGGCTCAATCTGAGGGCCAAGAAATCATGACCTGAGCCGAAGGCAGAGGCTTTACCCACTGAGCCACCCAGGCACCCCTTCATATACATTTTAGACTAAACTGCTCTATGTCACACAAACAAACTTGCTAGGATTGTGGTAGATCTTATGTCAAACCTATGCATCGGTTTGGGGACAATTGACATCTTCACTATGTTGAGTCTTCCAATCCATGAATTCAGTGAGTTCTTCATTTGTTTGGTCTTTCTTTATGTGTCTTTATTAACATTTTGTAATTTTAACATTTGGATTCTGTACATCTTTTTTAGGCTTATACCAATGTATTTCATTTTCTTTGATGCATTTGTAGATAGCATTGTATTTTAAGTTTTATATGCTTGTTATTATCTAGAAATGCATTTTGTTTTAATCTCATGTCCTACAAACTTGCTGAAGTTACATATTAATTCTATGATAACTTTTTTTTTTTTGTGTGTGTGTGTGTGTGTGTTTGGTAGAGTCTTTGAGATTTTCTACATAGACTTGTCATTTACAAATATGGATTTTTTTTAAAATTTTCAATCTGTGTGCTTCTATTCTTTGCTTTGCCTTTCTATGCTTGCTACAACTTACAGTACTGTGTTGAATCACAATAGTGAGGACCGACACCCTCATTTCTTCCCAATTTTAAGGATAAATTATTTACTCTTTTACCATTTAGGACAATGTTAGTTGTAGCGTTGTTGTTTTTTTTTTTTTTTTTTTTTTTTTTTTTTTTTTTTTTTTTTTTTTTTTTTTTACAGAGAGAGATCACGAGTAGGCAGAGAGGCAGGCAGAGAGAGAGAGAGAGGAGGAAGCAGGCTCCTGCTGAGCAGAGAGCCCGATGTGGGACTCAATCCCAAGACCCTGAGATCATGACCTGAGCCGAAGGCAGCGGCTTAACCCACTGAGCCACCCAGGCGCCCTGTAGGGTTGTTTTTAAACATACTTTTTATAAAGTTGAGGACAATCTCCATTTCTAGATTGCTACTTTTTTTAAATATCAAAATGTGTGTGTTTAAGTATATCAAATGTTTTTTCTGTCTCAGTTGATAAGATCACATAAATCTTTTTCAGACTATTGATATGATGTATTGCACCTATTGATGTTCAAATATTTAAAACAGTATTGCATATCTAGTAAAGTTACAGCTTGGTCCTCATATATAATTCTTTTTATTCCTGACTGAGTTTATTTGCTAACAATTTTTTGGTTTTGTGGTTGTCATCAAATTTTGTGAGAAATATTGGTCTGTGAGTTTGTAGCTTTCTTTTTTTGTACTGACTTTGTCTAAGTTTTGTATTGGGCTAATAAATTAAGCTGGGAAGTATTACCTTCTCTTCTATTTTCTGGAAGAAGTTGTGTCAAGTACATGGTAATTCTTAAGATATTTGGTAAAATTCTTCCTTGAAGTCACTGGGGATTTATGTGTGTGGGGGAGGAGATTTTTAATTACCAGTTAAGTTTATTTCATAGTTATACGACTATCTTATTTATCTGTTTTATTGTTTTGGTGGTTTGTGGTTTTTAAGGAATTGGTCCATTCCATCTCAGGTGCGGAGTTTAGGGGTGTAATTTTATCATGGTCTTTATTATCTTTCTAATGACTACGGGAGTATTCTTTTTCTGACATCAATGTTTGTTGTCTTCTCTCTTCTTAACCTTGTCAATCCAGATAGAGATTTTTACAATGTATTGAATTGATCAAAGAACCAGCTTTTTCCATTCTGTTGACTTATTTTTAATGTCATAGCATTGGCCCTTAGGTTTATTATTTTTTTCACTTATGCCTTACTTGGGGTTTATTTTCCCATTCTTTTCTAACTGTTGAGGGAAACACTTATATCATCAAGCTGTAGCCTTTCCTCTTTCCTGTTGTAAGTAAGCATTTTAGTGCTAAAATTTTCTGTTCAACACAGGTTGAGCTCAATCTGAAACAATATATTTTCATTTTAATACAGTTATGTATATTTTTAAATTTTCCTTCAAAGCTTCTTGTTTGACTTATGAATTTTAAAAAGTGTGTTGTTCAATTTCCAAGTGTTTGGAGATTTTTCTTGTTGTCTGCTGATTTCTAATTTGATTTCATTATGGTTAGCAAATATACTCTGTATGATTTTAGCTCTTATAAATTGGTGAAGGTTTGCTTTATGATCCAATATATTATATGTGTTAATGAATGCTCTTGGATAGTTGAAAAATATGTGTATTCTGCTGTTGGGTTGGAGTCCTCCATAAATGTCATGTAGATCATGTTGATTGATGCTGTTGTCCAATTCTGTATTTTTACTGATTTTCTGTCTAGTATATCAATAACTGAATACAGTGTATCGAATCCATCATTTATTATTGTGTTTTTCTGTCTTTCTCTTTTAGCTCTATCAGTATTTGATTCACATATTTTGAAGTTCTATTTTTTGATGCCCATGCATTTAGGATTGTCATGACTTCTTGATGGATTTATGCTTTCATGAATATATAGTGAGTCTCTTTGTCCCTAGTAGATTTCTTTGCTAATAAGTTCACTTTATCTCTTTATTTTTTATAAATATTTTGATGGTATATATCTTCCATCCTTTTAATTTCAATCTACCTACCTTATTATGTTTGAAGTTAAGTTTCCTATAAAGAATAGTTGGGCCATGGTGATTTCTTTTCTCTTATCTATCCTAGCACTTAGTATTTTATTTGGTGTTTTTAGACTTTTACATTTAATTATTTATATGTTAGGAATTTTGCTTGCCATAATACACATGTATTTCTCTCCTTTTTACCTGTGTTTCTCATTCTGTTGTTCCTCTCTTATTGCCTTCTTCTTTGTTACTTGAATATTTTTAGAATGGCATCACTTATTTATAGTGTTTTAATGTATTTTCCTTATAGTCTTCTTAACATTTGCT
Source organism: Mustela putorius furo (assembly GCF_011764305.1). Taxonomy (NCBI): domain Eukaryota; kingdom Metazoa; phylum Chordata; class Mammalia; order Carnivora; family Mustelidae; genus Mustela; species Mustela putorius. The sequence continues at coordinate 3,249,960 of NW_025422118.1, forward strand.
TTAGATATTATAGTATACATATATAACTTATAATAGCTGTACTGTTGTGGACTTTTTACTAGATCAACTGAAATACTAAAAATTATTTCTATGTAAGTTTCTTTATCCTCTGCATTTTAAAAATATAATTGCCAAAATATTCCTTTCCATATCTCAAACATCACATGATATTGTATGATTTTTCTTTCAACTACTAAATATGATTTTTAAAAATTCATGATGGAAAAGATAGTCCATTATATTTACCACTATTTTTACCTATTCTGTTTTCCCAAATCCGTGATGTTCCATATCTTCTTGTAATAGTCATTCTCATTTTTGGAATTTCTTTCTGATATTCTTTAGGGATATGTGTGCTAGTGATAAAATCTCCTGGTTTTCTTTTGTCTGAAAAAGTCTCTCTTTTTCCTTCATTCTTATTGGATAAATTTCCCAGATAATAGAGTTTATGTTTGTATGTTTCTTTCAGTACTTGGAAATTGCTGTGGCATTTCTTTCTAGCCTTTCTAGCCTTAATTACTTCTGATGTGAAATCTGCTATCATTCAAATTGGTGTTCCTCTATAGGTTATGTAACACTGTTCTTAGAATACTTTGAAGATATTTTTATTATTTATTCTAATTCCTAATTAGCATTTTTGTTGTTGTGGGTTACTTTGGGTCCATTACCTTTTCAGTTCACACAGCTCATGGAATCCAAATGTTTATGTCATTCATTGATTTGTGAAATATTCAGCCATATTTCTTTTTCTTAATTTTTACTTATATTTTATTTTATGTGATAAAATACTTAGCATGAGTTCTACTCTCTTAACCAATCTTACATATACATAACATTATTACTGACTATAAGTATGATATTTTATAGAAGATGCTAGAACTTATCTTTCTTGAATGGAACTTTGTACTCATTGGTTAGTAACTATCCATTTCCCCCTTTCCCCAACCCCTGGAAAGAACCATTCCAGTCTTTGGACGTATGAATTTGAACATTTTAAATATTTATATTTCCTATAAAAGGAATCATGCAATATTTGTCTCCTGTAACTGGCTTGTTTTGCTTAGCATAATGTCCTCAAGGTTCATACATGTCACATATTGCAGAGTTTACTTCTTTTTTAAGGCTGAATAGTATTCCATTGAATGTATATACCACATTTCTTTATCTACCTATCTATTGGTGGACCATTAGGTGGTATCCACATCTTGTCTATTTAAAATAGTACTGCTGTCAACAAAAGAATACCAATATCTCCTTGTGATCCTGATTTCAGTTCTTTTGAGTAACTGCACAGAAGTGACATCACTAGATCATATGGTAATTCATTTTTTTAGTTTTTAGAGGAACTTTGACTCAGTTTTCTGTAGTAATTACACCATATTTTACTCCCACTAACAGTGTACAACAGTTCCAATTTCTCTACATCATTGGAAATTCTCAGGTCTTTTTTAATATGATAATAATCATCCTAACAGGTGTGAGGTGATACTTCGTTGTGCCATTGACTTGTATTTCCCTAATGACTAGTGATGTTGGGTATATTTCATTACCTGTTGGCCATTTGTGTATCTTCTTCGGGAAAATGCCTATTCAACAGTTTTAACAATGTTATGTCTTCCAATCCATGGACACAGAATGTCTTTCCCTTTGTGTCTTATTTAATTTCTTTCATCAGCACTTTTAGTTTTCAGAGTACAAGTCTTTAACTGCCATGGTTAAATTTACTCCTAGATATTTTATTGGTTTTGTGTATGTGTTGGTGTGTGTGTGCATATGTGTGCACCATTGCAGATGGAGTTGTTTTCTTAATTTCCCTTATAGATAGTTGTTAGTAAAGAAATACAACTAATTCCTTACACCACACACAAAAATAGACTCAAAATGGATGAAGGACCTCAATGTGTGAAAGGAATCCATCAAAATCCTTGAGGAGAACACAGGCAGCAACCTCTTCGACCTCAGCCGCAGCAACATCTTCCTAGGAACAACGCCAAAGGCAGGGGAAGCAAGGGCAAAAATGAACTATTGGGATTTCATCAAGATCAAAAGCTTTTGCACAGCAAAGGAAACAGTTAACAAAATCAAAAGACAACTGACAGAATGGGAGGAGATATTTGCAAACGACATATCAGATAAAGGACTAGTGTCCAGAATCTCTAAAGAACTTAGCAAACTCAACACCCAAAGAACAAATAATCCAATCAAGAAATGGGCAGAGGACATGAACAGACATTTCTGCAAAGAAGACATCCAGATGGCCAACAGACACATGAAAAAGTGCTCCATATCACTCGGCATCAGGGAAATACAAATCAAAACCACAATGCAATATCACCTCACACCAGTCAGAATGGCTAAAATCAACAAGTCAGGAAATGACAGATGCTGGCGAGGATGCTGAGAAAGGGGGACCCTCCTACACTGTTGGTGGGAATGCAAACTGGTGCAGCCACTCTGGAAAACAGCATGGAGGTTCCTCAAAATGTTGAAAATAGAACTGCCCTATGACCCAGCAATTGCACTATTGGGTATTTACCCTAAAGATACAAACGTAGTGATCCAAAGGGGCACGTGCACCCGAATGTTTATAGCAGCAATGTCCACAATAGCCAAACTATGGAAAGAACCTAGATGTCCATCAACAGATGAATGGATCAAGAAGAAGTGGTATATATACACAATGGAATACTATGCAGCCATCAAAAGAAATGAAATCTTGACATTTGCGACAACATGGATGGAACTAGAGCGTATCATGCTTAGCGAAATAAGTCAAGCGGAGAAAGACAACTATCATATGATCTCCCTGATATGAGGAAGTTTTGATACAACATGGGGGCTTAAGTGGGTACAAGAAGAATAAATGAAACAAGATGGGATTGGGAGGGAGACAAACCATACGTGACTCTTAATCTCACAAAACAAACTGAGGGTTGCTGGGGGGAGGGGATTTGGGAGAAGGGGTGGGATTATGGACATTGGGGAGGGTATGTGCTTTGGTGAGTGCTGTGAAGTGTGTAAACCTGGTGATTCACAGACCTGTACCCCTGGGGATAAAAATATATGTTTATAAAAAATAAAAAATTAAAAGTAAAAAAAAAAAAAGAAATACAACTAATTGCATTTTTGTGTATTGATTTTGTATTTTGCAACTTTATTGAATTCTTGTGTGTGTGTGTGTGTGTGTGTGTAATCTTTAGGGTTTTCTATATATGAGATCATGTCTTCTGCCAACAAAGACAATTTTACTTCTTCCTTTCTGATTTAGATGCCTTTTATTTCTTTTTCTTTTCTAATTGCTGTAACTTCCAGTCCTAGGTTGAATAGAACTGGTGAGATGGGCATCTTTGCTTTGTTTCTGATCTTAGAGGAAAAGCTTTCAGTTTTTCATTGTTGAATATAACATTAGTTTTATAATTAGCCTTTCATAAATAGGCTTTTTATTATATTGAGGTAATTTTCTTCTATTCCTAGTTTTTTGAGAGTTATTATGAAAGTATGTTGAATTTTGCTATTTTTTCTCTGGCTGTATTCAGATGATTGTGTGATTTTTATACTCCGTACTATTAATATGGTTTATCATATTAATTGATTTTTGTGCATTAAACCATCCTTGCACTACAGGGATAATCTAGCTTGGTCTTGGTGTATAATCATTTTACATTTTTGGATGACATCATATTTGATTTACTTGTATTTTGTTGAGAATTTGTGTTTATATTCATGAAGGTTATTATAGTTTTCTTGTGGACTATGTGGGGTTTATACCAGGGTAATGGTGTCCTCATAAAATAGTTTTGAAGTTTTCCTTCCTGTTTAATGTTTTGGAAAAGTATGGGAAATGTTGTGATTTTTACTTAAATGTTTGGAAGAGTTCATTAGTTCATTTGGCTTGAGGCTTTTCTTTGTTATGAGATTTCTACTACTGATTTATCAAGACTCCATGCTTGTTTTAGGTTTGTTCAAATTTTCTATTCATGGGGGTGCCTGGGTGGCTCAGTGAGTTAAAGCCTCTGCCTTCGGCTCAGGTCATGATCCCAGCGTTCTGGGATGGAGCTCCGCATTGGGCTCTTTGCTCAGCAGAAAGCCTGCTTCCCTTCCTCTCTCTGCCTACCTGTAATCTCTGTCAAATAAATAAATAAAATCTTAAAAAAAATTCTATTCATGATTCAGTCTTGGTAGGTAACATGTTTCTAAGAACATGTCCATTTTCTATAATAATCAGTTGTTGGTGTATAATTATTAATAGTACTCTTTTTTGATCCTTTTTATTTTTATGACCTCAGTTTTAATTTCTTTGCTTCCATTTCTCCTTTTGTCTATTTGTGTTTTCTCTTTTTTTCTTGTTTTGGCTGGTGATTTGTCAGTTGTTGTTGTTGTTGTTGTTTTTTAAGATTTTATTTATTTATTTGACAGAGAAAGACAGTGAGAGACAGAACACAAGCAGGGGGAGTGGGAGAGGGAGGAGCAGGCTTCCCACAGAGCCGGGAGCTCAATGTGGGGCTCAATCCCAGGATCCTGGGATCATGAACTGAGCAGAAGGCAGATGCTTAATGACTGAGCCACCCAGGTGCCCATTGTCAGTTTCATTTATTAAGTTCATAAAAGCGACTAAGTTTCATGATTTTTTTCTGTTACTTTCTTCTTTCTTCTTCTTCCTCTTTGTCCACTCCCCCTCCTCCTTCCCCTTCTTCTTCTTTCCTCTTCTTCTTCTTGAGTGGTAATACAAAGCTCCCAAAGAAAGAGGGGACCTGAGAAGGTTGCCCTTTTTATTTACTTATTTCTGCTCTAATATTTGTTATTTCTTTATTTTTGCTACTTTGGCTTTAGTTTATTCTTTTGGTTTTAGCTTTTGTTTATTTCTAAGTAGGCTCCATGCCCAATTTGTGTGTGTGTGTGTGTGTGTGTGTGTGTGTATTTTTTCCTATTCAGCCACTGTATGTCTTTTGTTTATGGAGTTTACATTTAAACTATTGATAGTGAAGTTATTTAGTATTAAAATTTTATTAATTGTTTTGCGTTTGTTTTGTAGTTATTTTGTCTGTCTTTTCCTATCTTCCTGTCTTCTATTGTGTTTTATTGATTTTTTTTATCTTTTTATTTCCTAGTCTTTTCCTTTTGTGTAATTTCTATTAGTATTTTCATTTTGATTACCATGTGGCTTACATGAAATACTGTATAGCTATGACAGTGTATTTTAAACAAATAACTTCAATTACATAAAAAAAATTAGAAATTTATAACTCCCCTTCACACATATGTTATTAATGTCACAATTTACATTATTTTATATTTATGTATTTTTTAACATATTTTAGTTATAGTTTTAATATTTTGCCTTTTAACATTCGTATTAGAATTAAAAGTGATTTACCCACCAGTATCTCAGAAATAGAGTATTCAGAATTTTCTGTATATTTACCCTTACCAATGAGTTTCATTCATTTTTATGCCCTTATATCATTGTTTAGCACCCTTTCATTTCTACTTGAGAAACTCTAATTTGTATGTCTTGTCATGTAGGTATAGTGGTGAGAGCTACCCTGACTTGGGAAACATCCTTTACCATGTCTGATTATGATGCTTACTCTTTCTCCTCAAATTGTTTTTTTGATTTTTTGTATGCCTTGTAACCTTTTTCTTGTTAGTTGGGTACAAGAAACTGCTACAAATATATTTAGTGTTGGTGAGATGTGGGGAGAGAGGAGGTATCCTACAATCTTATGATTAAGTCTCAATTTTGTAGTGAACTTATGCCTTTGCATTCACAGGTGTTTCTCAGTTTTATTTCCCCTGAATGCAGGCCCTCTTATGAACAGAGTATCTGATGTATTTCAGAATGGTTTCATTTCCCCTCCCATTGCTGATAATATGAGGGCTTTTTTTTCTCTGATATTTACTGTGGCACCTTTGTCAAGCTCCTGTAGGTAAATCTTGCAAAATTGTGGGGGCTTCCTCGTGAGTTCTCTGGAATTTTTTTTCCAGATTTGTCCATACTGATCTAACATTTCATCAGTTATAATCAGGATGACAGGGGCCAATGGGTGGCTCAGAGGGTTAAGTCTTTGCCTTCAGCTCAGGTCATGGTCCCAGGGTCCTGGGATCGAGCCCCACATTGGGCTCTCTGCTCAGCAGGGGGCCTGCTTTTCTCTCTCTCTCTGCCTGCCTCTCTGCCTACTTTTGATCTCTCTCTCTAGCAAATAATCTTAAAAATCTTAAAAAATAATAGTAATCTTATTCCCTGATGCCGAGTGATATGGAGCACTTTTTCATGTGTCTGTTGGCCATCTGGATGTCTTCTTTGCAGAAATGTCTGCTCATGTCCTCTGCCCATTTCTTGATTGGATTATTTGTTCTTTGGGTGTTGAGTTTGCTAAGTTCTTTATAGATGTGAAGTGTGTAAACCTGGTGATTCACAGACCTGTACCCCTGGGGATAAAAATATATGTTTATAAAAAATAAAAAATTATATTAAAAAAAATAATAATAGTAATCTTAAATCTTAAAAATCTTAAATAATAATAATAATCTTAAAAATAATCTTAAAAAAATAATCGGGATTACATGCCCTGGTACTGGTTCCAGCAGCACTTTTCACTACTGATTCTCTACTTCAGTAATCTGCAACTCTCTGTGTTCTCTTCAACCCTGGAGTATGTCATTTTTGCCTTGGGTCCTTACATCTCTTGCAAATCCAAGAGGACTTATTGATTTTTCAGTCTGTTCAGGTTTTTGCATTCTGTTATGGTAGAGTGTTGACTTCCAAGCTCCTCACATGCAGAACCAGGAAACAGAAGTCTCTTATTCATTTCTTCAGATTTGTAGTGTATATTTTTGGTTGACTTTTTTTCTTCTCAGTACTTTGAATATATCATCTCACAGACTTTTGGCTTGCAAGGTTTCTGCTGAAAAATCTACTGAAAGTCTTAATGTTCTTCCATTATATATGGTAAATCCCTTTTCTCTTGCTGCCTTCAAAATTTTCTCTTTATATTTCACTTTTGACAATTTAATTATAATATATCTCAATGTGAATTTCTTTAGGAACATTTTATTTGCTGTCTTTTGAACTTTTATATCTGGATATTAATTTTCTTCTATACATTTGGAGGGTTTCAAGCCATTATTTATTTGAATAAGCTTTCTGTTTTTTTCTTTGGAAAAGAATATTTTTAAATTAATTTATGGGAGAAGGGGGGCAGAGTGGGAAGGAGAGAGAGAGTTAGAGAATTTTAAGCAGACTCCCTGCTGGGCACAAAATTCCATGTGGGGCTTAATCTCAGGGCCATGAGATCATGATCTGAGCCAAAATCAAGAGTTGGATGCTTAACCAACTGAGCCACCCAGGTGCTCCAGGTAGTATAGACACATGCTGATCTGTTAGGGGTCTTGCCACACTCTGGCCAGTGCCAGTTTGTCCCCGAAACCAGTCATATGACCACACAGCAGTTCAGAGTTTATGGTAAAGTTAAGGTTTACTGCCCTCAGCTGGTGTCTCTGTCTCTGTGCTAGTGAACAAGGCAGCACAGTGTCGGGCAGGAGTCAGACACTACTAATTATTTCGTCCTTAGAAAGGCAATTCCAACACTCCCAAATGCACTCAAAGAAGGGGAACTGTTTTTCCCCATTCAACCCATGAGATTCTCAGACCGTGCTGCCTGTTCCTGGACTTTTGCCCACCTTCCCCACTTGCTAAGCCCACCAGGCACCACCCCAGTGATGTGTGGACTTCTAAAACTTCATCCTTTGAGCTCTGCTGCTTACAAAAACTTATAGTAATCAGCCTCTCTCCTTTTCTCAGTCAGTGGTTTTGGGACAGTTTTTCTTGTGCAATCCCTTGTGCACACTTTCACTCTTTTTCTCTCCCTCTCTTTCTCTCTCACTCCTCTCTCCGTAATCAGGGTTCCCTCCCCTTCACAGCACCCACAGTTCTCTTCTCCCCCAAATCAAATCTGTGCAGTTCCTACTTTCCACAATGTGGCTGTTTCTCTCTACCTGTAGATGTGCAGTTTGTTCTCTGTCCTCAGATTGATTTATTGGGTGTTCAGAATAATTTGATATTTACCTAGCAATGTTCAAGGGATAAGGCAAGTTCAGGGTCCCCTTCCCCTCCTCCATCTTAATTCTATCATCTGTTTCACACTTTAAGAAAATATTTTCTATCCTTTTTTGAAATTCCCACTTTGTTCAAGCATTGCTCCCTTGACCTCTTTGAGCATTTTTAATTCTCTGTGAAGTAAACTATTTAGATTAATTTCATTAGAATTGGTTTCCAGAGATATCTTCTTTTGTTTGAAACTTCTTTTCCTGATCCTTCATTTTACTTGACTCTGCTTTGGTTTCTGCTCTTTAGGCAAAACTAATTGCTTTGAACTAGCAATTGTCTTTACTGATGGGCCCTGCACATAAGAGGATCCTAACAAGTCATCCTGGCCAATGATTATGGGGGCCTCTACCAAATCTTTATCTCTCCAAAAGGAAACATGCATCTGTCTTTTTCTGCTCTGTGTTGGGCAGGAGAGAGAATCAGTAGCATCTGCCCTGACAAGCTTCTGCCTCTATTCTCACCCTGGCAATTCTACCATTCTTGGTCCGTCTATACTGCAGGATTGTTGAGACAGATGCCAATTCTTTGGGAACTTTTGGTGAAGTAAGAAAACTGCATGCATGGATCAACTTTTTCTTCCCCAGGGAGAAGCAAAGCTGGCATCTTTTTGTCCATTTACTCTGTGTTTAGTGGGGACACAGGGGGAGAAATCAATAGTGTCTACTAGCCTAAGTCACCATCTCCATTTTTGCCTGGATTTTGGCTAGATTTTGTTGAATCTATTAGAGCTCCAAGACAGGTGAAATGGGTTCTAGTTCTTTGGATAACCCCTCCAGAAAAATTGGGGCACTAGACATGGACAAACCCTTCTCGTGCTCCGGGTCAAGCTGGGAGCCAGAGTGTCTTTTTCTGATCATATTGCAGTGCACTGGGGCAGTGTCCTTGTGGAAAGGGTATGCCAAATCTTCAAATTGGCTGGGTGAGTCTGATTTTGCATTCTTCCAGAGTTTGCAGGGGCCTTTTATTAGTTTCTGTTTCCTTATAAAGGAAATATGTCTGTGAATTGCTGCTGAATTAGTTTTTTTGTTTTTGTTTTTGTTTTTGTTTTGTTTTGCTTTGTTTTTGTTTTTGCTTTTGTTTTTTTAGGGATGGAGGGTTCAGGGCTTCCTGTTTTAACAAAATAAAGGCTAAAACTCTGACCAGAAAGATGGTTCCTGATGGAGAGGTATATCTGGGAGGAATAACATATAAACTAACTCATAGGTGAGAATGTGATAACACTGAAGTTTTTATAGCACAGCATTAAAGGAATAGGTTGGACTCTAGATATCAGCAAATTTTTAAGGCAGGAAAAGGGAATATTCACTGAATGAGAATATTAGGGGCAGGCCTGGATAAACTCATGCTGTGAAAGTTCATGGTACAGAGAGCTTGAACTAATGATGGTGAAATATTAAATAGATTGAATAATATGGTGAGATATTAAAGACAAATAAAAATGAGGAAATATCAGGATACTTTTGGGTAACTTAGAAAAAAAGTGAAATGTTAACATTGGAAGTCAAATTAATATTATTTATATTGAGTTAGGAGTTATAGATTATATATTCAAGAATGTCAACTATACTCAAATAAAAAAATTAACCTGATAGAAGAAAAAAATCTGAGTCATTAAACATAATACTGTAAAATAAACTAAGATCATAGAACAGAGTAAAGCAGAAAAAATGTTTACAAGTTAGAAAAAAAACAAGAAAATTGTGGCTGAGAAAGAAAAGATAAGAAAGTTATTCTTCAAAAACTTAGAATTATAGCAAGAATTATTTTGCAGAAGAAAAGCAAGAGTCATTACTTGTAGGTAAAAGTGGTTTAAGAGAAATAGGCTATGGGTAGGTAACAAGGAAGTGGGATATCTGGTGAATAATATATGGTAATGAGTAAATCTGAATGTTTGATGATGACTAGGAAGTAACGGTAAACCAAAACTTTATTTAAAATCATTCATAAATGTATCTTCATATACTCCCATTTAGGGCCATTGCTTTTATCAAGGATATGCCACAGAAGTTCCAAAATCAGCTGTGACGCTTAGCATCTGTTCTGGACTCAGGTAATGGCATATTCCAGAGGCGTACATGATTGAAAATTTTGCATGACTCTTTAATTTTTAGAAACATCTTGAAGGATAGAGTGAAAGCAAAGAAAATAGGCTTTGGTTATTTCTTCTCATATACTTATCTCTTCCTCCTCTTATCATTTTTCTTATCTCTTTGTCTCCATCCCAGGCTTGCAGTCATAGAATTTATGCAGGAAAACTCCCCCTAGTATGAGGAATATTCACATTCCTCAGTCATACTAAAACCACAGTAATCCTAAATGACATAATAGACAGAAATTGGTAAAATTAAGTTTGAAAGTTTATCCATGTAAGAAGGGATGATTCTTAGACTTTAGACTACAAAGACCACTATTAAATTTCTATGAAATGTTCTTATTTAGTGGTGATTTATATTCTCAGTGGAAAATCTATATTATCTTTTTATTTCTTTTTTTATGTGTTTAATTATCTAGGGGATCTTTGCAATTGGAGAATATCAGTTATGGCATTGAGCCATTGGAATCTACAGCTGTATATGAGCACATGCTTTATCAAATAAATAATGATAAAAATGATTTTTCTCCCTCAAAAGAAAATTTTCTTATGCCACATTTGGTACAAAAGTCCTACAAGATCCTTGTGAAATCAAAAGTAAGTAACTCCTTTTATGAAATCTTTGGGTTACTTTTAATAAATGTATTCACATTGAGATGTGTTATATTTGGGAAAAAAAATTTAACTGATATTGACTATACTATACTAAAACCTTCTGTTGTAAGATGCTTATTTTAAATATGTTTTTGTTTACTCATAGTATTTAGAAACTGTAATAGATACAATCCCATATAATTTAAAAATCAAAGTACTCACATTTCCCTAATTGGAGGTGATTTTTATGCATATGAACACAGTTTCATTGTTACCAAATTTGCATAATACTAATATAATGATATCCAAATTTGCTTATTATTAGTTTGTCTATGTTTTCCTTGACAATACATGTTTTCTTTATTATTTGATTAAAAAATTAAAAATAGAAAAGAGGGAAGAAATTATTCCAAAGATCATCATCTAGAAATAGTGCTTAGAATTTTGGATTATTTGTTCCAATTCTTTTTCTATATCTAGTTACAAATGTAGATTTACAAATATATTTTTTCAAACAAAAAATGAAACAACCACATATGCCTCTTTGAAATTTCCATTTTGCTATTAAGAGGATAATACACATCATGTTACACTTACTATTATTTACAATTAAATAATATGCATGTTAGCATCTATTAAAATATTAAACGTATGCATTTTTCAAGGAAGAAAGCATAGACCATAATGTTATTTTCTAAAGGTAAATGCACATTGCTGTGGTATCCACTGTGATCATTTTTTTTTAAAGATTTTATTTATTTATTTCAGAGAGAGAGATCACAAGTAGGCAGAGAGGCAGACAGAGAGAGAAGGGGAAGCAGGCTCCCCGCTGAGCAGAAAGCCCCATGCGGGGCTCTATCCCAGGACCCTGGGACCATGACCTGAGCAGAAGGCAGAGGCTTTAACCCACTGAGCCACCCAGGCGCCCCTCCACTGTGATCATTTTGTTGTATACTGCTCTATAGTTTTTCATATATATATATATGCATAAACTTAAAATGTACATATTTTATACAATTATGTCATATTTGCATATTTATATTTTCACATTAAGTAACCAGTTTGCATGAATGTACCACAGTTTTGAAAAATTACACTTTGACTATAAATGCTTACATACAAAGGTAAGCATATTTCTCAAGGTTTTTTTGAGATATATATATGTATATACCTATATCTATATGTATCCTAACTTCCTCTTCATTTCTACAACTTTATATTTTATCATCGGTGATTAAATAAATGAGTATCTGTTCACACACACTGTCATCACAATTAGATATCACATTGAAGAGAAGTAAAACAAAATAATTATGAATGAAACCTGAATAGAATTTTTTATGAACTCCGTCTCCTTATTGCTTCAATTTGCTTTTATTTATTTTGATAAGTGGTATGAAAACAGATTAATAAAACTATACTTTCTGAAACTCAAAAAAATGATAAAGTGTAATTATATAGAGAGATGAAAATTTCATTTTTAATAAAACTCAAATGTGACCCCAAACTTTATGCCAACTCTGGAAATCACCTGCATATTGAGATACAATATGAGATAAAATTGAAACAATTTTCACTTGTGAAATAGAGCACTATCACATAAGTAAATTGAAAAACTTTAAAAGAGGCATGAATACTCCTCTGTGGCAGAGGAAGAACCTGAAGGGATGGACATAACTTTGGAAAAGACAAATAACACAGCACTTGAAGTCATCCCCCTCCAGAATCAGCAAGAAGTTAGAGATTAGACAACATACAGATAACATGCTGTCCCAATTGCCTTGGTTTGAATTCCAAGTCTGTCTGTTTTACCCACAAGAACCTGGGCAAATAACATAACCTTTCTCTGTTTAAATGTTCTTATCTATAAAATAATAATAATAATAAATAATAATGATATTACATACCTAATTCATACAGTTATTTTAAAGATTTAAAAAGTTTATAAGTAGAAATTACTTAGTATGTGGACAAATTAAAAAACTGATCAATAAAAATTACTACTATTAATAGTTGCTCACTATAGTTTCTAATGTAGTGGAGCAAGGTAATGATGGAAAATCTGAGTACAAAACAAAATGTAATAATGAAGTAAAATAGAGACAAAAATTTCAGAACGTAAGAAGAAACCAGAATTATCACTGCAGGAATGGAGATAAATAAGTATTGATATGTGTTTGTGAATTTTATTTTTCATGAAGTAACTCGATAATTGTTTTTCATCCTGAATTTAGTAGACTTATCTTTAAGTTTGGTTAGGCATTCTTTCATATATGACCAGTGCTTTTACAAGCACAGATATATAGAATTAATATCTTTACTATATCAGATTTTTTTTCCTTTTTTTTGAATTGTTATTTATTTTTATTTATTTTTTTTAATTAATTTTTTATTTTTTATAAACATATATTTTTATCCCCAGGGGTACAGGTCTGTGAATCACCAGGTTTACACACTTCACAGCACTCACCAAAGCACATACCCTCCCCAATGTCCATAATCCCACCCCCTTCTCCCAAACTCCCTCCCCCCAGCAACCTGATTGGGAGGGAGACAAACCATAAGTGACTCTTAATCTCACTATATCAGATTTTTAAAAGAAACAGAAAAAATAAAAGCTTAAACTTTAGATATATTGGTATAGTTTTTAAAGTAAACAGAAAAACCTTATAAACGAGGTAAACAGCTTCATCATAACCAGAGTTGAAAAGTAGATAGAAACCAAACAAAATACTGTAAAGGGCTTCTCTGTTGAAAGCATCTTGGTCACATGCATTTACTCATCCCTTCCTTAATCCCCCCTAAAATGAAAATGGATTTTTAAAATGGTAAAAACATACAGAAACAAACAAACAAACAAACAAACCAAAAAAAAAAAAAAAAAAAGGAAAGGAGTAGTAACAATGGACAACGAATAGCAGATAGCTGGTTTAAGAACCTGAATTCTAAACTAGTAATTGGGATAGACTGTAGGAAACTTGAAATACTGCAGTACTATTCAGATGTTTCTGGAATTGCACGTCCAGTTCCCCTAGGGTTTTTAAAGGTGGACCTAAGAAGATAACTGGTTGAAAGTAAGTTGTGTAAGTAAGTAAGAAACCTTCATTTCCTTTCTTAACTAACTGTCTCTGATGTAGACTGACAGATTGTTGAAAGCTGTTTTCCTTGGGGAGTCTATGAAATGGGGACACCAGGCACGGATGTTCTATTGTATTTCCCAATAGAGGAGGAAAACCATACTAAACTAGTGTGATTAAGTTAAACCTGGCACATTGGATATTGGGAACCAGTGTTACACATTCTAAGAAGTATATTGGAAGACCTCCTCTTCAGGAGGGAATCAAACCAGCCAAAATAAAAAACAAACAATAAGAACAAAAACTAACCACATTAACAGTAGGGTTTTCCCAACCAACAACCCAGACAAAATTACTCTGTGTAAAGACAAAAGTTCATAAACTCCATATGTAGTCATAGAGATGTTGAAATAAGCTATTAAATGCTCAACTGCTAATATGAAGAGGCACTAAACATATGATGAAATAAGTTAGTATGAAAGGTAGAGACATGAATAAATCAAAATTTTCAAGTTTGAAGTACCAAAGAATACAGAGGGTGAGGAAGACACATGGTAGAAAAAATATTTTATCCACAAAATAAGAATGAAGTGATATTTTAAAAATAACTTTGAGTGGATAAGTAACAGTTGTTGGAAATGAAAAGTAGGATAATAAAAATGTAAAAATTCAATAGAAATTTCAAAGGATAAAATTCCAGAAATTACACAAAAAGAAAGACAAAGATAGATGACAGAAATTTGAGAGATAAGGAATGGAATTAAAATAATAACATGGCTGGCCCCCTGGGAGACTCAGTTGGTTCAGCATCTGGGTTTCCACTCAGGTGGTGATCTCAGGATCTTGGGATAAAACTCTACATAGGGGTCCCTGCTTAGCAGGAAGTTTGCTTCTTCCTTTTTCTCTGGCCCTCCCTCATATTCATTCTCTCTCAAGTAAATAAAACATTAAAAAAAATAAAGTAACAATATGGATGATAGAAGTCTCAGTATGAATAAATAGAGAAAATTAGACTGAATAACTCATAAAACAATTTAAGAAAAATTCTCAGAATTATTTAAGACTGGGACACCTGGGTGGCTCAGTTGGTTAAGACTCTGCCTTCAGCTCAGATCATGATCTCAGGGTCTTGGGATTGAGCCCCACATTGTGCTCCCTGCTCAGTGGGGAGTCTGCTCCTTCTTCTCCCTCTGCCCCTGCTTGTGTGCTTTCTCGCTCTCTCTCTCCAATAAATAAATAAATAAATAAATAAATAAATAAATTAAAAAATCTTTTCAAAAAGAATTACTTAAGATGATTTCTAGATTGATATTTTAAAAATTGGTTTCTTATATATGACCAGAATGCAGAATGGCATGAAATTTTCCCACAGCAAAACTGGAAGTTGAAGGGCAATGGGGCAATTAGTGAAACAAAATAATTTCCAATCTGTAATTCTATACCAATCTAGAACTTCAGAATTGAGCGTTTTTTGTTTTTTGTTTTTACTAAAAACCATTTCTTCCTAATGTGAAATATTCTTCCCAATATATAAAACAAGCAAACCACAAAAGGAAGAAAGAGACTCTAATCTCATCCTAATTGAAGATAGTAGCCAGACACAATTACAACCAAGTCCAAAAACAATAGTTGTCAAATATTGTGAACTTTCAACCAAATGAAAAGATAGAAGAAGTGTGTAAACAGGCGTCCTCAATCTGTATTTTTCATGAGAATCACTATTACGTCAAATGCCACCAGATGTTGAAGCAAACAATTCTGTCAGTGGTTTAACAGGTTTACGTCTTGCTCATGAAAATACCAAAGTGGATGAAACTCTAATAATTGATTCCCTTCCTAGCTCTGAATGGGGGCTCGTAAGGGCCCCCTACTAATTTATTTGATTTTAGAGTAAGGGGGAAAGGGTATGTACATCCCCTTCCATGCAGTTGAGCCTGAGCAGGTGTCTCATTGACATCTTCTCTTAGAGAAGGATGCAAACATTTTTAGATAATTGGCCCTTCCTTCTTTCCCTCCTCCCTCCCTCCTGCCCTCTCTTTCTTTTTTCTTTCTTTACCTTCTTTCCTTCCTTTTTTCCTCCCTCCCTCCCTTCTTTCCCTCTCTCTCTCTCTTTCAAGATTTTATTTGTCAGAGAAAGAGAGAGCACACAAGCTGAGGAGCAGCAGGCAGAGGGAGAAGCAGACTCCCCACTGAGCAGGAAGCCTGACTTGGGACTTGCTCAGCAAGTAGCCCAATGCGGGACTTGATTCCAGGGCCCTGGAATCGTGACCTGAGCTGAAGGCAGACACTTAACCAACTGAGCCATCCAGGCAACCCATGATTGGCAATTTCTTATAATAAAGCAAAAGTGTAATAAAAGTCATTAATCCCCACCCACTGTTCAAGATTCGTTTGGCTTGAAAGAACTATATATATTCTAAAATAATAATAATTTGAAAGGAATAAACATGGAGTATATGAAATATAAACATAAAATATAGGATAGAAAAACACAAAATCCAAATTGAATGAAAAAGACTGTATATACTGCCTATAGGTGCCACATATTGTTCTAAGAGCTTTATATGTGTGTGTGTGTGTATATAAATATATATGTACATATATATAAAAATTATACATATAGCCAATCTTTCCAGTTCTTTAAACCATTTTAATGTTACCATTATCTCCCTTTATATATCAGGAAATAGAGATTTAGAGTATTTAAATTATTATCTTGGGAAATTCTCTGGTAAATGTAGCATTAAAACTCAAACCCAGAGAATATGACCCCAGAGATATGTTCAGTAGTAGTTTAATGGTCTACCTTCATACAGTCTGTTTAAAAATTCCTTGAAAGTGCTCAGGAAATAAATGTAAGTGAAAAATAAAATGAAAGACATTGATAAAAGAACTACTGAATAATGGTAGACATTGTGGTAAAACCCCAACTTACAATTTATGTCAACTTGACAGGGCCACATGGCCCAGATAGTTATTTTTTTCTGGGAATTCCTGTGAAGTCATTTTGTTTGTGTGTGTTTGTTTGTTTTTAAAGATTTGACAGAGAGAGATCACAAGTAGGCAGAGCAGCAGGCAGAGAGAGAGAGGGGGAAGCCAGCTCCCCATAGAGCAGAGAGCCTGATGCAGGGCTCGATCCCAGGACTCTGGGATCATGACCTGAGCTGAAGGCAGAGGCTCTAACCCCCTGAGTCACCCATGTGCCCCTGTGAGGTCGTTTCTGAATAAGATTAATCTAAAACAGTGAACTTTGAATAAAGCAGAACGTCCTCCATAATGTGGATGGGCCTCGTGCAATCAGGTGAAGTCCTGAATGTAGCAAAAGGACTGACCACACCCTTAGTAAGAAAGAATTCTCCAGATGATTACCTTTGTACTGAAACTGTAGCGTCAGCTCACCCTGGATCTCTAAATTGATGATTTCTAGACCTAAAGTATAATGTCAGTTCTTACTAGGTTTCCAGCCTACTGGCCTTTTCTTTCTAGCTTTTGAACTTGCTAACCCTCCATAACATGTGATTCAATTCCTTACAATAAATCTAATTATAAGAAATAATCATATACATCTTACTGGTCCTGTTTTTCTGGGGAACCCTGAATAACTGAGTATGAAATGCTGATAATGGCAATTCAAGATAGTAAAAATATCATTAATGAATAAAGTAGCACCCAAGATATTTCTATTAAAGAATAAAATTTCTAAAAATACTCCTGAATTAAAAAAAAATTCTTAAGAAACCTGTCAACTTGAGATACAATATGATTAATATATTAGACTTTATAAGTAGATAATGAACAATCTCAAAGGCATCTTGGCCTCAAAATCACCCATAAAAGTAGAGAAATAGACTGGCTTTAGCCTTTGACAAATGAAGTGCTTATAAGATAGTGTGTAATGTATATCTAGAGTATATATGTATATCTAGTGGCTTCTCTGGAAGGCATAAAAATCCCAACAATTTTTTATCTAGTCAAGTTGCCATTATAGTTTAAAAATATTCATACTTTTTCAAGAATTTTGAGACTATAGTATCTATGGGACTTTGAGGCACTATTATTTAAATGAGTAGAGCAGAACAGGAATGAAACAATTTAACAGATTTATGTAGAAAGACACATGACCATATCAATAGTTCCAGAAATGCCATTTGGTCAAATTCAACACCCATTCATGATAAAAACTAGAATGTAGAAAACATCCATTATCTGTCCATGTCCCTCACGTGAGCGTATAAGAGGAAGATAGCCATTTGCTGTCCTCACACCGCACCTGCTGGTGCCTTTATCTTGAACTTCCCAGCCTCCAGAACTGTGAGAAGTAAGGGTACATTGTTTAAGCCACCTAGTTTATGGCATATTTATAAGAGCTTGAACTGACTAAAATAGCCTGTAAGATTAGGAATAATGCAAGGCTGTCTGCCCTCACTGTTTCCAGCCAACTTTTTCCTAGAGTTTCAATAGGAGAAAAAATAAAGGGCATACAGTGTTGAAAGAAAAATAATGTCTTTTTTTTTTTTTAAGTGGCCTAACTCAGTACATAGAAAATATTATACAATTTCCACCAAAGTTATCAGAACTAAAAAGAGAGTCTAGCAGGGTCACAAGAAAGAAAGAAATTGATGTTAAAATGTTTAGTTAACCCAAATGGATCTGTAGAGTCAGTGTAATCCCAGTTGAAATTCCAGAAAACATTTTTTGTGGAAATTGGTTCTCAATTTTATAAGGAGAGATGCAAAGATCATAGATTACTCACATGGTTTTAAAAAACAAGAACAAAATGAAGGACTTACATTGTTTTTTTCTTAACGGGCGACAGTGTAAATATTTAAGATTTGTGGGGCAGGTGGTCTGTTGCAGCTACTTCACCTAGCCTTTGTGGCATGAAAACAGCATAGAAGATGTATAAACAAATGGGGGTGACTCTTTTCCAATAAAATTTTTTTATAAGGTAGGTGGCTATATCTCGGGGCATAGTTTGTGGACCTCTGCTATAGATATGCATATTGTTATTATTATTATTTAGATTTTATTTATTTATCAGAGAGAGAGAAGGAGAGAGCGCAAGTGCAGGCAGACAGAATGGCAGGCAGAGGCAGAGGGAGAAGCAGGCTCCCTGCCAAGCAAAGAGCCCGATGTGGGACTCGATCCCAGGACGCTGGGACCATGACCTGAGCCGAAGGCAGCTGCTTAACCAACTGAGCCACCCAAGTGTCCCTAGATATGCATATTATTATTGACATAAATGTTGACATATAGATCAGTAGTAGATCAGAAATAGACCCACATGCTATTGGCTGATTGATTTTCCACAAAGGTACTAATAAGGACTTTGGAAGACTAGAAATGATCTATTGAATGAGTGGTGCTAAAAGACTGGATATTCACAGAAATAAAATCAATTCTGGCCCTTATTCAGGAAAATTGAATTAAAGCATAGACTTAAATGTTAAGGTTAAACATAAAATTTATAGGAAACTTAAGAAAAACCAAATTAATGAGACACAAGCCTGTAAAAGATGTTCATTGGGAAAGATGTTCAATATCATTCATTAATCATCAGGGAACTGCAAATTTAAATGTCAATGAGATAACTCTACAGACCAATAGGATTGGGTACAATGAGAAATACTGATAATACCAAATGCAGGAAAAAATGTAGAGTAATTGGCACTCTTTTTAGTTCTTCGTAAAAATGCAGAGTGATCAAACTGTTTTAGAAAGCAATCTGGCATTTTTGTCCTACTTTATACACAATTACTGTATGACTTAGGTATTCCATTTTTGAGGATATTCCAAGAAAAACTAAAGAACATAATTGCGAAAAGACTGCTACATGGATATGCATAGTCTTATTTATAATAGCTACAATTTCTTAATAATCCAAGTTATGATCAACAGGTAAATGTATAAACAAATTGGGATATATTTCTAAAATGGCACACTACTTAACAATAAACATTAGTGAATTATTAAAATCACAATGTAACAGATGAATGCTGAGTGAAAAAAGCCAGATATGAGTATGTAGCATATGATTCCAGTTTTAGAATAGATTATTCTAACCTATGGTGAGAGAAAGCAGATCATTGATTGCCTTGAGTCATGTGGGCTCTTGACTTGGAAGAGTGTGATGGAAACATTCTTAATTACAGAAATTATCTTAATTACAGAAACAGTTACATGGGTGTACACATTAGTATCAATTAATATAACTGTTTTAGAGTTAAATAGTTAAAAGTATAAAAATAATGAGAAATTAAAAGCAATGTTTGGGGGAAAGATGATGGGAGTTAATTTAGCTTGAAGGCTGGAGGAAGGTCTAAGACAAAGGTTTTGAGAAAAAGGAAACATGGGTTCTCCCTCATTTCACCAACTTTTTTGAGGATTCTAACTATAAAGCATATAAGGTAAAAGCTTTGATTTATTCCCAAAATTTTAATTTGGAATCTCACCTACTAATTCTTTCAGGGGCCTCCATCCTCTTATTTTCCTATTACCTATATCTGTACCTTTATGTATCTGTAGCAAACTATCGCATATATCTATCATCTACCTATTTGTCTATCATCATCTGTCTGTCTATCTCTTTCTGTGTGTGTGTGTGTGTGTGTGTATATATACACATATATATATATATATATATATATATATATATATATATATAATGTGTGAGAGAAGCAATATAAGATTTTTTTCTTATAAAATGTTTTATTTTAATTTTATTTAATTCATGTCCTCTGTTTTGCAGAAAGATTCAGATGAACTTTTGAAAAAAATTCTGAAAATACAAATCATTATGGATAAAGCTTTGGTATGCATTATTGATATTGATAATATCTTTGTTTTGTGTTTAAATTCAAAGGGAGCATGAAAATAAATATTCCACTTGTTGAAATACAGATATATTTTACTCCATTCAAAATATGTGTCTGAGTGTAGTAGGACATAAAGAAATGTCAATCACCTTTGCATTGGGGGGACTAGTATGCATAATATTGATTTCAAAATCAATATAGAATTCTAGCAAAAATGTATAATTTGTGGTATGGGAGTGTTCTACTACATTATAATCCAGTCAGTTATAATGAGCTGCATATATTTCTAGATTCACTCCAAATATTGAAGATTCAATATTCAATTGGAGATTCCTGTTGTTAAAATAATTTTTTTAGGATTATTTTATGCTTTATAATTTCTTGGATTCTCTTGGATTCTTTGATAGAAATTTTATATTTTAAAAATGGGAAGAAGTAGTCCTAGGGATATTCATTTAGTTATGGAACTTTTTTTTTAAAGAATTTATTTATTTATTTGAGAGAGAGAGAGCATGAGTGGGGTGAGGAGCAAAGGGAGAAGCTGATTCAAAGCCCAAAGTGAGTCTCCATCCTGGGACTTCGAGATTATGACCTGAGCCAAGGGCAGATGCTTAACCAATTGAACCACCCAGGAACCCCAGTTAGGGACGTTTCTGTTTATATAATCAGTTTTAGCAAAGTCATTATGGGTAGCAATGAACAAATCCTTTTCATTATCACTGGTATTTTTGTATAAGGTCTGTCAATATGTGCCATAATTTAATCAGACACTAAGAAAATGTTAAAATTAAATGGAAACATTTCATTAGCATGTGGGAAAACATTATAAAATAACTTACAAAATAGCATATATATAAAACAAAAGTATAAGAACATACATATATATATATATATATATTTAAAAAACAGGAAATGTGTGCATAAAATTTATCTCCTGATAATAAAATTAAATTTTTTTCTTTATTATTTTGCCTATTTTTTCCTGTAGTTTTTATAAAAAATTATTTAAAGATGTAAATATTTCCTTTTATCCTTTGCCTCATGTTTACCATTTTCAAAGCTCTTCTTTCCTTCTTATAAGTCTGTGTTTCTGAAAATTCTGTTTAGCCTGATGAATTTGGTTCAGCTTTTGCTCATCTGAAATCATTTTTATTTTATCTTCACTTTATAAATATTTTATTTGGAAATATTTTCAAACTTACAAAAAAGTTACAAGAATAAGAGTAAGACAAAAATACTTACACTCTCTTTACTCAGATTTATTAATACTCTACCCCATTATCACTTGTGCTCTATTTAAAAGTTGTAAATTGCATCATGGAGCTTTTTTCCCAGTGTGAATTTACCTAGAATAAGATCATTATCTTATATAGCCACAATAGAGTTACCCATGTAAGGAGAAATAACATTGTTAAAATATTTTTTATCAGGTCTACTGTAGCATGATTGCATTATAGTTGGACAATGTGATCTAAGTGACACTCAATATTTTATATTCAAATAACTTTTCAAGATGGGTCAATTTATATAAAACTTCCATATATATTTGAAAATGTATATATATTTTAATACGTATATAGATATATATACAAATAAGGCTTCATTTATGCCACACATGCTGCATGGTGTAAATATACAATATGACTTATTGGGAAAGATTACATACAGAGAAATAGCAAAGTACAAATAGTTTCTAGAGACCCAGGAGTATAACATCTCTTTTGTCTATATCAGACAACTCTATCCATTAAATTTTATTTTCTGTTAGTAATTCTCAGTAGACCTGCTGCAGGTTGTTGAAGATCTCATGTTGCCACTTTTCATGTTTTCAGCAAAAACTTAGAAATATGTGTACACATATAATTAAAGTATTTAAGAGAGAATATGTGATTTTTGTCTCCTTGAATGAGGACAATTGCTTGAATTTTTTTAATTATTATGGCACATTGTTTATCAAGGATATGTAGTCAAATTATCTTATTGCAATAAAGATAAATGGTGGCAGATAAAACAGATAAAAATGACTTAATACATTAGAGATTTGAGTCCCGATTCTTATATTTAGTAGTTTATAATCTTGGAAACTTACCTTTCAACCCTTCATGGGTGAAGAGGAAAATAATCACAACCTTCTCATTTTAATATTATTGATTAATACGTAAGCTCCACAGGTTGAAGCCTAAAACTTCCTAAGCAATTGATAACTCTTAATTCTGTTTTTTTCCTTTCACTGAGTACTACCTTATTCTAACATTTTATATCCATTTAAAATGTGGTAGTTTAGTAATTTTCAATAGTGAAATGAAATTTGTCTTTCAGTTTGATTATATGGGCTCTGAAGTGGCAGTTGCAGCTGAGAAAGTTGTCCATATCTTTGGTCTTATCAACATTGTAAGTATTTATGTTTAAATATTAAATATTCCTACTAATGCAATAACATTTATATTTATATTTATAAATAGCATTTGCAATTTTATTAAAAAGTTTACTCCTACCAACTAGTTTCAACCACCAATGGATTCCATCTACAAAAATGAATAAATTGAATATATTAGCGTTATGTATAGAGAAGTAATATAATACTTATGAAGACCTAACCTGTATGCGGTGTATCTTCTATTTTTAGATGTTTTCCCAGCTTAAAGTGACTGTCAAGCTAACTTCTTTGGAGCTCTGGTCTGATCAAAATAAGATTTCAACTACGGGGAATGCTGAGGAAGTACTACAAAGATTTGTGTCATGGAAAGAACGATTTTTGTTTCAAAGATCTCATGATATGGCATACTTATTAATGTAAGTGCATTTTTACATTGATATAGGGCTTATCAAATGATATGTGTTAGCTCTCAAAATTATATATAAAATGTGTTATATATGATGACAAGAAACCTCAAAAATTGTATGTGTACTGTTAGCAAAATGCAAAGTATAAAAATCTGATAACAATGTAAGACACTAAATCATGACAGACCATTATTCTCAGAGTAAACTGTTTACCCATGGAAATGTAGTAAACTTGAAAATTTGGAAAGCCTGGGGAGAAATATGGGGCCTCAAGGATTTTAAAGATTTTCTCAGAGGTAAATAATTGAAAACATTGTTTTAACACTAAATAAAATATAAATTAGTTAACAGAATGAAGTAATTGCATATAAAGATAGTTAAAATGCAAACATTTAAATAGTAATATGGTTACCTTCTGGTTTTATATACTGACCCAGTGTGTAGCTATATAACTATATGTATTGTAACTTTCAAAAGTTTTCTTTTTGCTTGAATAATTTGATTAAATGGAAAGAATAAAAACATAATTCTGAAGGTCTTAAGCAATATGGGATATATTTATACATCTATTAGAGTTTCCTGTGGTATTTAAGGTCAGGAGCAATATTAACAGGACTGAAATGCAAGTTTCAAAAAACACCTTTCTTTACTGAGGGATCCAATTTTTAAAAGGTCATTAAGTTAATAATAATTTAAAATGTATTTATTTACAAGAAAAATTTTGTTGTTTAGTTATAGGGATCATCCTAATTATGTAGGAGCAACATATCATGGAATGGCATGCAATCCAAAGTTTGCTGCAGGAATTGCTCTGGTATGCATTTTATTCCCATCTATTCAGTAATTATATCACATTTTGCAAGTTAATATCCACTTCAAGGAGCCAAAGTACATATAGTATATTTACCATGCTGTTGTGACATATTTCTATAAAATAACTTTTATTTGGATTTTTAAACTAAAATATTATAATTTTTGAAAGTTTGTGTGTATGTGTGTGTGTGTGTGTGTTTGTGTGTGTGTGTGTGGTAAAATACACAGAACATGAAATTTACTATTTTATAGTAAGTGTTAAGTTTGTTCCATTGTTGTGTGTAATAGATCTCCAGAACCTTTCATCTTGCATATCTGTAGCTTTGTACCTTTTCACCAACATGGCCCCATTTTCCAAACCCTGGCATCCACCATTCTACTGTCTGTTTCTGTGAGTTTGATATTTTTGGATTCCACATACAATGATGATCATACAGTATTTGACTTCATATGCCTGGCTTATTTCTCTTGTATAGTACCATCTAAGTTCATCTGTGTCATTACAAATAGCAGGATATCATTCTTTTTATGGCTGAATAATATTCCATTCTGTGTGTGTGTCAGTGACATTTTATTTTTCCATTCTTCTGTCAATAAACACTTAAGTGTTTTCAATGTCTTGGCTATCATAAATAATGCTGCAATGACCGTGGAGGTGCAGATATCTCTTTATGGATACTGATTTCAGTTATTTTGGATAAAAATACAAAAGTGGGTTTGTTAGATCATATGGTAATCCTATCTTTAATATTTTGAGCTATCATACTGATTTTGAGAGGGGTTGTGGAATTGTATAATTTCACCAGCAGTTCACATTATAGTCATCACATTCTCACCAACACCTATTATTCTATTATTTTCTGTGGTTGCTTTTTTTTTTTTTTTTTTTTTTAATGGTAGCCATTCTTTTGGGCATGTGGTGATATCTTAATGTGGTTTTGATTTGCATTTCTATGATTATCTTTTCATATACTTTTTAGACTTTTGTATATCCTCTCTGGAGAAATGTCTTTTCAAGTCTTTAGTCCATTTTTAAATTGGTTTATATGAATTTGATGTTTTTTATTCTTGGATTATAGGAGCTCTTTATATTTTGGATTTTAATATGTTATCAGGTATTTGATGTGCAAATTTTTTCCCTCATTTTTTAAGTTGCCTTTATGCTCTGTTAATCATGTTCTTTGAAGCACATAAGTTTTATGTTTGATGTAGTCCCATTTGTCCATTTTTGCTCTCGTTGCCTGTGCTTTTGGCATAATATCTAAGAAATCATTGTCAAACATGATGTCATGAGGATTCCCCCCATGTTTCTCTTAGGAGTTTTATAGTTTGGGGTCTAACATTTAGATTTTTAAGCTATTTTGAATTAATTTTTGTATATGGTGATGGAGGTCTAACTTTATTCTTCTGTATGTGCATATCCAGTGTTCCCATCACCGTTTATTGAAAAAGCTATATTTTCTCCATTGAGTATACTTGTTGAAGAGACTGTCCTTTCTGCATTATGTTATCTTGGCACCCTTTTATAGATCACTTAACCATATATGCAAGGGTTTATTTCTAGGCTGTCTATTTCAGTGATATATATGTCTGTCTTTATGCCAGTACCATACTGTTTTGGTTACTTTGCTTTATAATATGTTTAAAATCAGGAAATGTGTATCCTTAAACTCTATTCTTCTTTTTTGAAATTAGCATGGTTATTTAGGGTCCCTTAAGATTCCATATTAATTTGGGGATTATTTTTTCTCAATTTCTATTAATAGCTTAACTTTGATTGCATACAAAAGCACTACTCACAATTCTACTCCACACTTTATGTTACACCATAGATTATAGCGTTTTCTCCTCTCTTGAGTCCTCTGGATTTATCCTGGTTGGAATTTGTTGAGCTTCTTTTGTATGTTAACTCAGATTTCTGAAGTTTGTGGTCATTATTTCTCCAAATGAACTTCCTTTCTGTCCATTTCTTTCTCTCTTCTCTCTCTGAAACTCGTTATAGGAATAATGCATACATTGGTCTGCTTTTTGATGTCAATAGGTTCTTTTTACATCCTTCATTTTTTTTTTCTTTTATTTCTCTCACTGGATGATTTCAAATGATCAGTCTTCAGGTCTGATTTCTTCTTCTGCCTGATCAAATTTGATTTTAAATAACTTTTGTTTTGGTATTTGTCCTTCCAATTCTATACAATATTTAAAAGTGAATTTATCCATTTGTGATGAAATTTTGGAAAGGAGGTCTAGAAGGGAACTTCCTTAAAATATGAAAGAACATCTAGAAAAAAACCTACAGTTAACACCTCAATGGTGAGAAAATAAATGCTTTCCCAGTGAGATAAGAAACAAGGCAATAATGTAACTTACCAGTCCTTCTCGGCTTTGCGCTGGAAGTGCAAAAC
This sequence comes from Mustela putorius furo, assembly GCF_011764305.1. Taxonomy (NCBI): domain Eukaryota; kingdom Metazoa; phylum Chordata; class Mammalia; order Carnivora; family Mustelidae; genus Mustela; species Mustela putorius. Next base: position 3,276,644 of record NW_025422118.1, read on the forward strand.
ACTGGTAACACAAAATGTTGTGAGGATGTAGAGCAACAGAAACGCTCATTCACAAAGAATGAAGAAGACCATTTGGCAGTTTCCCCCACTTGTCCTCTTAACAGTCACTCAAATGAGTTGAAAACATATCCACACAAAATCCTGTACATGAATATTTATAGCAACTTTATTCATAATTACCAAAAATCGGAAGGAAATAAGATGTCTTTTAATAAGTGAATGGATAAACACACTGGAATAAATACATATAAAGAAATATTATTCAGTGATTTAAGAAGTGTCTCATTAACCCACTAGAAGATATAGAGGAATCTAATATTTGTTAGTGAAAGAAGACACTTGAAGAAAAGATTAAATACTGTTTATCCTTTATTATACTGTATATTTTACTGTATTATTATTCTGTGACATTCCATAAAAGGCATTATTTATGGAAATAATGCAAAGATCATTGATTACCAGAGGTTTCTATGTTTCTAATATCATTAATTCTCAAGTTTTAGTTTTTAAGATGAAAGAAATGCTACTTGCCAGATATTAATATTCTGCCTTTAGAAAAAAGTTAATTTGATTTTCTTCCCAAAAACTATTTCTGAAGTGAAAACTAATTGCTGAGTCAGCCCTTAAGAATCTCTGTGTTTTTTCTGAGGGTTCATTTGGAAAGTAATATAGTTACTGAAGCAATGCTTATTTTCTCAATTTAAAAAGAAATTAGGGGGACCTGGGTAGCTCAGTCAATTAAGTGTCCAACTCTTGATTTTGGCTCAGGTCATGATTTCAGAGTCATGAGATCAAGCCCCACATTGGTTGTCTCTTAAATAAATAAGTGAACAAACAAATAAATAATAAAAATAAATTAAAACCAAATTTAAAAAATAAAAAATAAGATCTATATCAATAAAGTCATAAAATCATGAGATTACATTAATCTTAATTATTATTTCTCAATGCTATTTGGATAAAAATGCTATTACTCAAAGATAATAACAAAATTTACCTATTTGTCCATATTTTTAAGCAAATAATTAATTTCGGTATACTGGTTCTTTTTTTAATTTGTATTTGCATTTACTTGACAAGATAAAATAGGTAATGAAACAACTTAGATAACAATTCTGATTTTTTTTCTTTTTAGTATCCACAGACAATAACTTTAGAAGCATTTTCAGTTGTTATGACACAGTTGCTTGGAGTTAGTCTGGGATTAACATATAATAATGACATCTTCACTTGTTACTGCCCAGGAACTACATGCATAATGAACAGCAAAGCAATGTAAGGTTTTATTTTTGTCAAATCTATATCTTCATATGGGAAATGTTTACAGTATTTTTAATGCAAAATATCTTTCAGTATAACCTGATTAAGAATATATTTATTAAATAAACATGCACTTATTTAATGCTTAGTGAAGGAAGTGAGTATTTTATATTGTAGAAAATGTGCTCAATCATTCTGTATTCTGTGTAATAATGCATTTTTAATGAGTGTCTACTATGTCCTGATTATTGTGTTTGATTTACAAGTGATAAACAAGGTAGATAAGTCCTATATATATTTGTCCATCAGGGACAGAAAATTAAAAACTGGACATAAGAACATAAAAACATATAAACATAAGACATAAGAACAAACAAAATCTAAACAGTTAATGATAGCTGCTAAGAGGAAAATGAATAGGGAAAATATGGGGAGGAAAAAATTCTGATAAAGTGGTCTAGGAATAATTATGGAAATAATTATGTTGGGATCTGAAAGGGAATGAATGAATCTGGTTATTAAAGAGCTCATTGAAAACTTTTCAGTCAAACGAAGTGAAGTAATACTTGGATAACAAGCTCAAAAACCTTGGCAGACTGAAATAAGAAGGTTGCAGGGAGAATAAAATTGAAAAAAATTACTAGTTAGGACTATAAACAAGAATGTTTTTAGATATAAGAAAAAGAAGTAATACAGGGTGAGGCTAAAGAATCAGTCAGAGGAAGAAGTCCAGGATATAATATAGGAATGTAGGAAAGAGCCTGCTCATGCATTCATGACGTGGGAATTGGGGTTTTATAATAACTGTAATTAAATATATTCTTAATTGGTTCCTTCAGTATGGATAATAAAAATTATAAAATTTTTAAAAAATAAATAAAATAAATATAAATATATAGAGAGTGTAGTGATGTTTGGGAAATGAAAAATTTTACAATAATCAATAGCAGTTTCTTATGACTGAGCAAAAAGGAGATGTCAAGAATTATTTATTGTAGAGGTTCTGGATCAAGAAGGCAACATAGGAAGAATCTGAACTCATGTTCTCCCACAGACACAACAAATCCACAGCTATGTAGGGAACATTTTCCTCTAAAAAATACAAAAATTAGCTGAGGGCTCCTACATATTGGGCAAATGAGAAAAAGCCCATATTTGAGTGGGAAGGAGAGGCTAAGACACAATCTTACATCTTTCTGTAATGGCCACCCCTCCAATACCAACCCATAACTGGGAGGGACATGAAATCAGGAGTTTCTCCCTGAGGAATAAAGGGTTGAACTCTCATCGGACACCCCAACCTTTAAGATAGTGGGTGCTCATTTGGTTCTCTCCATCTGTTGTACTCTAGAATGTCAATCTCTTCCAAAGAGGAGCTTTAAAAGTTGTCTGAGATACCACTTTTTAATGGCTGCTACCCAAAAGGCAACCCTTGATCACCTAGCTCTGTGTCCAGAAAGATGTGTAACAAATGGAGAAACATAGCTACTGTGTTCTTGGTACTGCACAGATAAGAGATGGAAACACAACCCCAGACTTTCTGTGAAATGGCCCATTTGATCATCCTGGAGCATCTACATGAGAGTCAAGCTTCTGGTTTGGGACACCTCTTGAGTCTAACTAGGGTGGACTCTGGAAATGAAATTTATTTTAATAATTTTTTAATTTTTAATAAACATATATTTTTATCCCCAGGGGTACAGGTCTGTGGATCACCAGGTTTACACACTTCACAGCACTCACCAAAGCACATACCCTCCCCAATGTCCATAATCCCACCCCCTTCTCCCAAAACCCCTCCCCCCAGCAATCCTCAGTTTGTTTTGTGAGATTAAGAGTCACTTATGGTTTGTCTCCCTCCTAATCCCATCTTGTTTCATTGATTCTTCTCCTACCCACTTAAGCCCCCATGTTGCATCACCACTTCCTCATATCAGGGAGATCATATGATAGTTGTCTTTCTCTGCTTGACTTATTTCGATAAGCATGATACGCTCTAGTTCCATCCATGTTGTCACAAATGGCAAGATTTCATTTCTTTTGATGGCTGCATAGTATTCCATTGTGTATATATACCACATCTTCTTAATCCATTCATCTGTTGATGGACATCTAGGTTCTTTCCATAGTTTGGCTATTGTGGACATTGCTGCTATAAACATTCGGGTGCACGTGCCCCTTTGGATCACTACGTTTGTATCTTTAGGGTAAATACACAGTAGTGCAATTGCTGGGTCATAGGGCAGTTCTATTTTCAGCATTTTGATGAACCTCCATGCTGTTTTCCAGAGTGGCTGCACCAGCTTGCATTCCCACCAACAGTGTAGGAGGGTTCCCCTTTTTCCGCATCCTCGCCAGCATCTGTCATTTCCTGACTTGTTGATTTTAGCCATTCTGACTGGTGTGAGGTGATATCTCATTGTGGTTTTGATTTGTATTTCCCTGATGCCGAGTGATATGGAGCACTTTTTCATGTGTCTTTTGGCTACCTGGATGTCTTCTTTGCAGAAATGTCTGTTCATGTCCTCTGCCCATTTCTTGATTGGATTATTTGTTCTTTGGGTGTTGAGTTTGCTAAGTTCTTTATAGATTCTGGACACTAGTCCTTTCTCTGATATGTCGTTTGCAAATATCTTCTCCCATTCTGTCAGTTGTCTTTTGATTTTGTTAACTGTTTCCTTTGCTGTGCAAAAGCTTTTGATCTTGATGAAATCCCAATAGTTCATTTTTGCCCTTGCTTCCCTTGCCTTTGGCGATGTTCCTAGGAAGATGTTGCTGTGGCTGAGGTCGAAGAGGTTGCTGCCTGTGTTCTCCTCAAGGATTTTGATGGATTCCTTTCACACACTGAGGTCCTTCATCCATTTTGAGTCTATTTTTTTGTGTGGTGTAAGGAAATGGTACAATTTCATTTTTCTGCATGTGGCTGTCCAATTTTCCCAGCACCATTTATTGAAGAGGCTGTCTTTTTTCCATTGGACATTCTTTCCTGCTTTGTCGAGGATTAGTTAACCATAGAGTTGAGGGTCTATTTCTGGGCTCTCTATTCTGTTCCATTGATCTATGTGTCTTTTTTTGTGCCAGTACCATGCTGTCTTGATGATGACAGCTTTGTAATAGAGCTTGAAGTCCGGAAATGTGATGCCACCAATGTTGGCTTTCTTTTTCAATATCCCTTTGGCTATTCGAGGTCTTTTCTGGTTCCATATAAATTTTAGAATTATTTGTTCCATTTCTTTAAAAAGATGGATGGTACTTTGATAGGAATTGCATTAAATGTGTAGATTGCTTTAGGTAGCATAGATATTTTCACAATATTTATTCTTCCAATCCAGGAGCATGGAACATTTTTCCATTTCTTTGTGATTTCCTCAATTTCTTTCATGAGTACTTTATAGTTTTCTGAGTATAGATTCTGTGTCTCTTTGGTTAGGTTTATTCCTAGGTATCTTATGGTTTTGGGTGCAATTGTAAATGGGATTGACTCCTTAATTTCTCTTTCTTCTGTCTTGCTGTTGGTGTAGAGAAATGCAACTGATTTCTGTGCATTGATTTTATATCCTGACACTTTACTGAATTCCTGTATAAGTTCTAGGAGTTTTGGAGTGGAGTCTTTTGGGTTTTCCACATATAGTATCATATCATCTGTGAAGAGTGATAATTTGACTTCTTCTTTGCCGATTTGGATGCTTTAATTTCCTTTTGTTGTCTGATTGCTGAGGCTAAGACCTCTAGTACTATGTTGAATAGCAGTGGTGATAATGGACATCCCTGCCGTGTTCCTGACCTTAGCGGAAAAGCTTTCAGTTTTTCTCCATTGAGAATGATATTTGCGGTGGGTTTTTCATAGATGGCTTTGATGATATTGAGGTATGTGCCCTCTATCCCCACACTTTGAAGAGTTTTGATCAGGAAGGGATGCTGTACTTTGTCAAATGCTTTTTCAGCATCTATTGAGAGTATCATATGGTTCTTGTTCTTTCTTTTATTGATGTGTTGTATCACATTGACTGATTTGCGGATGTTGAACCAACCTTGCAGCCCTGGGATAAATCCCACTTGGTCGTGGTGTATAATCCTTTTAATGTACTGTTGAATCCTATTGGCTAGTATTTTGTTGAGTATTTTCGCATCTGTGTTCATCAAGGATATTGGTCTATAATTCTCCTTTTTGATGGGATCCTTGTCTGGTTTTGGGATCAAGGTGATGCTGACCTCATAAAATGAGTTTGGAAGTTTTCCTTCCATTTCTATTTTTTGGAACAGTTTCAGGAGAATAGGAATTAGTTCTTCTTTAAATGTTTGGTAGAATTCCCCCGGGAGGCCATCAGGCCCTGGGCTTTTGTTTGTTTGGAGATTTTTGATGAGTGTTTCAATCTCACACTGGTTATTGGTCTGTTCAGGCTTTTTACTTCTTCCTGGTTCAGTTGTGGTAGTTTATATGTTTCTAAGATGGATCCATTTCTTCCAGATTGTCAAATTTGTTGGCGTAGAGTTGCTCATAGTATGTCCTTATAATACTTTGTATTTCTTTGGTGTTAATTGTGATCTCTCCTCTTTCATTCATGATTTTAATTATTTGGGTCGTTTATCTTTTCTTTTTGATAAGTCTGGCCAGGGGTTTTTCAATTTTATTAATTCTTTCAAAGAACCAGCTCCTAGTTTCGTTGATTTGCTCTATTGTCTTTTTGGTTTCTATTTCATTGATTTCTGCTCTGATCTTTATGATTTCTCTTCTCCTGCTGGGCTTAGGGTTTCTTTCTTGTTCTTTCTCCAGCTCCTTTAGGTGTAGGGTTAGCTTGTGTACCTGAGAACTTTCTTGTTTCTTGAGAAAGGCTTGTACCGCTACATATTTTCCTCTCAGGACTGCCTTTGTTGTGTCCCACAGATTTTGAACCATTGTATTTTCATTGTCATTTGTTCCCTTGATTTTTTTCAATTCTTTAATTTCCCGGTTGACCCATTCATTCTTTAGAAGGATGCTGTTTAGTCTCCATGTATTTGGGTTCTTTTTAAACTTCCTTTTGTGGTTGAGTTCTAGCTTTAGAGCATTGAGGTCTGAAAATATGCAGGAAATTATCCCAATCTTTTGATACTGGTTGAGTCCTGATTTAGGATCGAAGATGTGATCTATTCTGGAGAATGTTCCATGTGCCCTAGAGAAGAATGTGTATTCTGTTGCTTTGGGATGAAATGTTCTGAATATATCTGTGATGTCCATCTGGTCCAGTGTGTCGTTTAAGGCCTTTATTTCCTTGCTGATCTTTTGCTTGGATGATCTGTCCATTTCAGTGAGGGGAGTGTTAAAGTCCCCTACTATTATTGTATTATTGTTGATGTGTTTCTTTGATTTTGTTATTAATTAGTTTATATAGTTGGCTGCTCCCACGTTGGGGGCATAAATATTTAAAATTGTTAAATCTTCTTGTTGGACAGACCCTTTGATTATGATATAGTGTCCTTCCTCATCTCTTGTTATAGTCTTTGGCTTAAAATCTAATTGATCTCATATAAGGATTGCCACTCCTGCTTTCTTCTGATGTCCATTAGCATGGTAAATTCTTTTCCACCCCCTCACTTTAAATGTGGAGGTGTCTTCGGGCTTAAAATGAGTTTCTTGGAGGCAACATATAGATGGGTTTTGTTTTTGTATCCATTCTGATACCCTGTGTCTTTTGACAGGGGCATTTAGCCCATTCACATTCAGGGTAACTATTGAGAGATATGAATTTAGTGCCATTGTATTGCCTGTAAGGTGACTGTTACTGTATATGGTCTCTGTTCCTTTCTGATCTACCACTTGTAGGCTCTCTCTTTGCTTAGAGAACCCATTTCAATATTTCCTGTAGAGCTGGTTTGGTGTTTGCAAATTCTTTCAGTTTTTGTTTGTCCTGGAAGCTTTTAATCTCTCCTTCTATTTTCAATGATAGCCTAGCTGGATATAGTATTCTTGGCTGCATGGTTTTCTCGTTTAGTGCTGAAAATATCATGCCAGCTCTTTCTGGCCTGCCAGGTCTCTGTGGATAAGTCAGCTGCCAATCTAATATTTTTACCATTGTATGTTACAGACTTCTTTTCCTGAGCTGCTCTCAATATTTCCTCTTTGTCACTGAGACTTGTAAATTTTACTATTAGGTGACGGGGTGTGGGCCTATTCTTATTGATTTTGAGGGGCATTCTCTGAACCTCCTGAATTTTGATGCTCGTTCCCTTTGCCATATTGGAGAAATTCTCCCCAATAATTCTCTCCAGTATACCTTCTGCTCCCCTCTCTCTTTCTTCTTCTTGTGGAATCCCAATTATTCTAATGTTGTTTTGTCTTATGGTGTCACTTATCTCTCGAATTCTCCCCTCGTGGTCCATTGGATTTTTGTCCCTCTTTTGCTCAGCTTCTTTATTCTCTGTCATTTGGTCTTCTATATCACTAATTCTTTTTTCTGCCTCATTAATCCTAGCTTGAGAGCCTCCATTTTTGATTGCACCCCATTAATAGCTTTTTTGATTTCAACTTGGTTAGATTTTAGTTCTTTTATTTCTCCAGAAACGGCTTTTATATCTCTCGAGAGGGTTTCTCTAATATCTTCCATGCCTTTTTCGAGCCCGATTAGAACCTTGAGAATTGTCATTCTGAACTCTAGATCTGACATATTACCAATGTCTGTATTGATTAGGTCCCTAGCCTTCGGTACTGCCTCTTGTTCTTTTTTGTGTGTTGAATTTTTCCGTCTTGTCATTTTGTCCAGATAGGAGTATATGAAGGAGCAAGTAAAATACTAAAGGGGTGGCAACAACCCCAGGAAAATATGCTTTAACCAAATTAGAAGAGATCCCAAATCGTGAGGGGGGAGAAAGGGGATAAAAAGAGGTTCAAAAAGGAAGAAAGAAAAAAAAAAAAAAAGAAAAAAGAATTAAAAAAAAGAAAACAAATAAGAAAAATATAAAAAAGAAAAAATATATATATTGGATAAACTAGTTAAAAAACGTTAAAAAAGAAAAAGGTAAACGTTAAAAAAAACAAAAAAAAATTTACCAGAAGGCGAGATAAAAAACAAAAAATGAAAAGGAAAAAATTAAATTAACTGCCCGACTAAAATATATCACAGGGAAAAAGCCATGAGTTCCGTGCTTTGCTTTCTCCTCCTCTGGAATTCTGCTGCTCTCCTTGGTATTGAAACCACACTCCTTGGTAGGTGAACTTGGTCTAGGCTGGATTTCTTATTGATCTTCTGGGGGAGGGGCCTGGGTTAGTGATTCTCAAGTGTCTTTGCCCCAGGCGGAATTGCACCACCCTTACCAGGGGCCGGGGTGAGTAATCTGCTGGGGTTTGCATTCAGGAGCTTTTGTTCCCTGAATGCTTTCCGTAGAGTTCCGGAGGATGGGAATACAAATGGCGGCCTCCTGGTCTCCGGCCTGGAGGAGCCGAGAGCCCAGGGCCCCACTCCTCAGTGCGCCCTCAGAGAACAGCGCCCAGTTACTCCCGTCTGCCTGACCTCCGGCCGCGCTCCGAGCTCACTGAGCCTGCGACCGGTTCAAGGTAACCCCGAGCTGCTAGCTTACTGTCAGCTCTGTCTCTCTAGCCAGCTTTCACGTTCCAATACCCGCAAGCTCTTGCGACACTCAGACACCCCCGATCCTTCTGTGACCCTGCGGGACCTGAGGCCACGCTGACCCCGCGTGGGCTTCGCCCCGGTTTAGCCTCTGGAGCGATGTCCCTCAGCGGAACAGACTTTTAAAAGTCCTGATTTTGTGCACCGTTGCTCCGCCGCTTGCCGGGAGCCGGCCCCTACCCCCGGGGTCTATCTTCCCGTCGCTTTGGATTCACTTTCGCCGGTCCTACCTTTCAGAAAGTGGTTGTTTTTCTGTTTCCAGAATTGCTGTTCTTCCTCTCTTCGATCTGCCGATGGATTTTCAGGTGTTTGCAATCTTTAGATAAGCTATCTAGCTGATCTCCAGCTAGTTGAAGTAATCTCAGCCTGCCACTTCTCCACCATCTTGACTCCCTGGAAATGAAATCTTATGCCATTTTGTGCCCTCACTATGCCTCACAACAGATCTCTGGGATGTCAGGGAAAGGAACTTTTATAATCACCTGGTGCCCCAATTTTTGAAAATGATGCCCAATGGACACCTCTATATCTCATGGCTATGTTGGTCATCGGGATGTATGTTTGTGGTCCCTATCACTTGTGTACATTTTCATACTTTAAAAATTTGTTGCTTGACGGTCTGTCTTCCAATAACCCTGAACTTATGTGCTGATTGAGGTCCTCCTTTTGAGTCAACGAAAGGCCTTGGTACATCCTTCAACCGTTGGAGCTAAAAACTAAATTTAGTGCTGCTTGGACAATCATAATAGTTTGAGACAACCAAGATTTAGGACAAGGTTGAAGTGCAAGGTTCAAAGCAAGGGCACCCCTTCAAAACTGGAAGAGATGGCTGTTTAATCTAATACCTAGCAATGAACAGAGAATAAAACAGAATGAAAAGACAAAGGAATATGTTCTAAGCAAAAGAAGGTGGGAAAACCTCAGGGAAGGACTTCAGTGATACAGAGGCTAAGTAATCTACCAAATGAATGGGAAGTCATGATGATAAAGATGCTCACCAAGTTTAAGAGGAGAAGAAAAGATCAAGGTGAGAATATCAACAAAGAGTTACAAAATATAAGAAAGCACCCAAAGAAGTCATGGAACCGAAGAAGACAATGACCATACTGAAAATTTATTAGAGGGATTCAACAGTAGACTAGATGAAGAACAAGAAAAGATCAGTGAACTCGAGAACAGGATAGTGGAACTCACAAGCAGAGCATCAAAAAGAAGAGGAGAATAATAAAAATGAAGATAATTAAGGGGCTTACTGGACAAATTAAGCAAACCAATATTCACGTTATAGGGCTCCCAGAAGGAGAGGAAAGAGTCAAAGGGACGGAAAACTAGTTGACATTTGTCACCATAAAGAATAACATATGTGATTTTTTTTCTTGTGATAAGAACTTTTAAGATCTAATCTCTTAGCAGCTTGCAGATGTACAATACAGTGTTCCTCCGTCCTGCCACTCTTGCTACGCACACTTGGGCAATAAAGAGCCCCATCTAAGCAACCTACCCCCAGTCCTGCCATATCAAGTGGGTACCATCAGCTAGCACTAGAGCTGCTCCCAAAGGCCCCACATAATGGCCTGTAGGAGTCATGGCCAGGACTCTCAGGTGGGCCAAGGGCCTGCCCTGTTCGCTGGTGTGCCTGGAGCAGTTGTGGCTGCACCTCACAGGTGCCTTGAGAGACAGCCCCACTCACCAGAAAGTCTGTATCAGTCATAGCATCACCAGAACAGGAGATTGCACACAGCCCATACAGGGGGCAGGCCTGGAGCATGTGTCTAGGTGGGTTTACATTACTGGGCTCTACAGGACCACCTTCTGCTTAAAGCCACTCTTGCAAGACATAACTACCCAGTACATAGAAACAAACAGAAGGAAGCAAAATAGGCACCAGATGTTGCAAATGAAAGAACAAGATAAAATCTGACAAAAAGAATGAAATGGAGGTAAAGTTCAAAGTAATGGTCATAAAGTTGGTCACCAAACCATAAGAAGACCGATCACAGTGCGAACTTCAACAAAGACATAGAAAATATAAAAAAAGAACCCATCAAGCTGAAGAATACGATAATGAAATTTAAAAAAACACACACACTAGAGGTAATCAACAGCAGATTAGATGATGCAGAAGACTGGATAAGCAGTCTGGAAGACTCGATAATGAAAAGCACCCAGAGAAGCAAAAAGAAAAAAATAATTTAAAAAAAGTCAAGGATATTTTAAGGGACTTCTAGGGTAACATCAGGCATACTGGCATTCATATCAGAGGTTCACCAGAAGGAGAAGAGAAAGAGGAAAGATCAGATAACCCATCTAAAGAAATAATGTCTGATACCTTACCTAATCTGGTGAAGGAGATCCAAGTTCTTAGGAAGCAGTGTCTGAAATAAGATGGGCCCAAAGAGAGCAAAGACACATTATAATCAAAGTGTCAACGTTTAAACATCAACAGAGAATCTTAAAAACAGCAAGAAAAGAAACAGGTATAAGCGAATTTCCATAGGATTATCAGCTGTTTTTCAGCAAAAAATTTATAGGCCAGAATGTAGTAGCATGATATATTCAAATTGATGAAAGGAATACTTACATTAAAAAAAAAAAATGGTACCATCAAGATTGTCCCTCAGATTTTAAGAAGAGTTGAGGAGTTTCTCAGACAAGCAAAGCTCAAGGAGTTCATCAAAACCAAACAGGTCACACAAGAAATGTTAAGGGAGTTCTATCAATGGAATAGAAGAGACCATAATTAGAAATAAGAAAATTATGAATGAAATTAATCTCACGGGTAAAGGTAAACATATAGTAAAGGCAGCAGGTCAATCACCTATGTAACTAGTGGACGGCTGAAAGACAAAAGTAGACAATCATCTACCTATAATAGTCAAGGTATACACAAAATAAGATGTCAAATATGATATTAAAAACAAAACATAGGGGAAGTATAAATGTAGCACTTTTGGAACACACTTAAGCAACCATCAACTTGAAATAGACTGCAATATTCATATAATTTACATATGAAATTACATATTACATGGTAAACACAAAACAAATACGAATAGTTACACAAAAAATTAAGGAACTTAAACATAACACTAAGGGAGGTCGCCAAATACCAACAGAATACACCAAGAGAAGAAGGAAACAGAACCACAAAAACAATAAGAAAACAATTAATAAGACGGCAGTAGGTACATATCTTATCAATAATTTAAATATACAAATTGACTGAATTCCCCAGCCAAAAGACATACGGTGTTTAAGTGGACAGAAACAAGAGTATATGTGCTACCTACAATAGAATCAAATATAAAGACACACAGAATGAAAGTGAAGGGATGGACAAAAGATATCCCATGCAGATGGAAATGAAAAGAAAGTTGAGGTAGCAATACTTCTATCAGACAAAACAGATTTTAAAACAGAGGCTGAAATAAGAGACCAAAAAAGGCCATTGCATGATGATAAAGGAATCACTCCAACAAGATGATGTAACACTTGTAAATATCTATACACTTAACATAGGGGCACCTAGGGGCACCTGGGTGGCTCAGTGGGTTAAAGCCTCTGTATTCAGCTCAGGTCATGATCCCAAGGTCCTGGGATTGAACCCCGCATCGACCTCTCTGCTCGGCAGGGAGCCTGCTTCCCCCTCTCTCTCTTGCCTGCCTCTCTGCCTACTTGTGATCTCTGTCTGTCAAATAAATAATAAATAAAATCTTAAAAAAAATAGGGGCACATAAATACATGAAGTGTGTCTTAGCAGACACAAAGGGAGATATTGACAGTAATAAAATAATAAGAAGAAACTTCAATGCCCCACCTATATCAATGGATAGATCAACCAGACAGAAAATCAATAAAGAAACATTGACCTTAAATGACACATTATCCAGATTAATTTAATCGATATATACAGAGCTTTCCATCTAAAATTGGCAGAGTGCACATTCTTTTCAAGTACACATGGAATATTCTCCAGGATAGGTCACATTAAGTCACAAAACAAGAATAAATACATTTAAGAAGATTTAAATTCTATCAAGCATCTTTTCCAACCACAAGAGTATGAAACTAGAAGTCAAATGCAAATCAATTTAAATTTAGTAGAAGAAAGTAAATAATAAAGATAAGTGGAAATAAATGAAATACACACTTAAAATTAGAAAAGAGGAACTTAAAGCAGATGTCTTGAAATGATAAAATCAATAAGCCTGTAGCTATACTTTCAAGAAGAGAAACCTTGATGAAAGAAATTGAAGACAACACACAAAAAAAGGAAAGATATTCCATGCTCATTGATTGAGAGAATTAAAATTGTTAAAACGTCCATACAACTGCATTTACAGATTCAGTGCAATCCCTATCAAAATATCCATGACATTTTTCACAGAGCTAGAACAAATAATCCTAAATATATATAGAACCACAAAAGACCCTAAACAGTCAAAGAAATCTTGAGAACAAATAAAACTGTATCATACTCCCTGATTTCAAACTCTATCACAAAGCCATAGTGATCAAAACAGTGCAATGTTGGTAATTAGGACACCTGGTGCATTTTCTTTAGGATTATTTTTTATTGAGTTTCAATTTACATTAAAATAAGTGTTCATATTTTACCTGAACATTTTGATGCATTTTGACAACATATACATCTTCACAAATACCATCCCAATCAGGATAAGAATACCTCCCAATACCTCTGAAATTCTTGGTGTATTTTTCAAGTCAACCCTCCCCCCAAAGCAAATGCTTCACCAATTTCTGTCACATTAGATTAGTCTCATATGTTCCAGGAATTTGTATACACAATAGGCAATATTCACATCTGACTTCCTTTGCTCAACAGAATGTTATTGTATGCATCAGAAATTCATTCCTTTTTATTGCTGGCTAGTATTCTTTTTTTTTAAGATTATTTATTTATTTATTTGACAGATATCACAAGTAGGCAGAGAGGCAGGCAGAGAGAGAGGAGGAAGCAGGCTCCCCGCTGAGCAGAGAGCCTGATGGGGCTGGATCCCTGAACACCAGGATCATGACATAAACTGAAGGCAGAAGCTTTAATCCCTACTGAGCCACCCAGGTGCCCCACTGGCTAGTATTCTATTGTGTGGAAAAAAAAAAAAAACACCACAATTTGTATATTTACTGTTTAGTGGATGGACATTGGAGTTGTTTCCAGTATTAAACCTTTATGAATAAATCTTGATGAAAATCCTTGCGCCTCAAACCAAACCAAACCAAACCAAAACAAGAGTTAGCACAAAAATGAACACAGAGATCAGTGGAATAGAGTTCAGAAATAAACTCACACTTAAATGGTCAATTAGCCTTCAACAAAGTAGGCAAAAAATTCGGTGAAGAAAGAGAGTCTCTTCAATAGATGATATTGGGAAGACTGGACAACTACATGCAAAACAATGAAACTTGAATTTCTTATTTCATTTACAAAAATAAAGTCAATGTATTTAAAGACTTAATTGTAAGAATGGAAGTTATAAAACTCTCAGAGGAAAACGTAGGAGTAAACTTTGAACATTGGTCTGAGCAATATTTTTTGGATATGTCTGGTCATTAAAGGACAATAAAAGCAAAAATAAAGAAATGGGACTACATCAAACTAAAAAAAGCTTTTGCGCAGTGAAGTAAAACAATAAAACGAAAAGGTAACCTACTGAATGAAAGAAGGTATTTGCAAGTGATATACCTAATAAGGGGTTAATATCCAGACTATATAAAGAATTTACACAAAACTAAGAACACAAATAATTCCATTAAAAATTGACAGAGAACCCAAATAGACATTTCTCCAAAGAAGACTTACAAATGGCCAGCTGACTCATGAAATAGGCTCAACTTCATTAATCACCAGAGTAATGTAAATAAAAACCACAATAAAATATCACCTCATACTTGTCAGAATGGCTGTTATCAAAAATAAGAAGTAGCAAGTGATGGTGAGGATATGGAGTAAAGGGAACTCCATGTAGTGTTTGTGGGAATGAAAAATAGGGTAGCCATTATGGAATATAGTATGGGGGTTCCTCAAAAATTAAAAATGGAACTACCATACAATTCTGCAATTCCACTTCTGGGTATTTAATCTGAAGAAAATAAAAACACTAATTTGAAAAGATATATGCACCCCTACCTTCAATCGCAGTATTATTTACAATAGCCAAGATAAGGAAGCAAGCTAAATGTCCCCTGATAAATGTATAGGTTAGAAAATATTTTTTATATATATCATGTATATATATCATATATCAGCCATAAAAAACTATGAGATCTTGCCATTTGTGCAACATAGATGGACCTAGAAGGTACTATGCTAAGTGAATAAATCAGAGAAAGACACAATACCCATGATTTCACTTATATGTGGAATCTAAAAAAAAGTTAAAAAAAAAAAAACCCAAACAGAAACATACTGTAAATACAGCAAGCAAACTGGTGTACTGGTGTTTGCCAGAGAGGAGGGGATGGGAGAATGAAATTTTTAGAGGGGATGGGAGAAAGAAATTAAATGGTACAAACTGCCAGTTATCAAATAAATAAGACATGGGGATATAATGTACAGCATAGGAAATATAGTTAATAATGTGTAACAACTTTTTGTATGACAGATGGTTAGGGTCATTTCCTTGCAATGTATACAAATGTTGAGTCACACTATGTTACACAGGTGAAACTAATATAATATTATTGTCAACTACACTTCAATAAAAAGAAATTTAAAAAATACTATTCTCCACTAAAAGGAGCTGGGCTACCTTGGATAAATGATTGATTCTAGGCTAAGGCAGAAAAATCACATGAGTATGGAACATCTCATGTCAGAATATAAGGAGGCGTTCAAAGAACCATGGAGATTTGTCAAAGGGACACAAAACCAGTTTGAAGTGGCTCCCAAAAGCCAAATCAGGGACAATTTGAATGCCATAAATAACAATGGTAGTAATTGGATTATAACCCAGTTAGTATAATTTGAAAACATGATTCAAAATTAAAATTGGAGTCATTAGTATGCAATGAAAACAGACTCAGTAATGATTCTGTAACAAAGTTGCGAAGATGGATAACCTCAGTGTAGTTATGAAAGAACAATTTATAACCTTAAATCCTAAATTGAGGAGAAGGTTTGTTTTAGCAAATAATCAGCCTATAATCATAAAACTTTTCAAGATCATGAAATGTAAGAACAAATGTAGATGATTAAACTAAGCAACAAACTTAGATATTGAGAACTAAATGATTGATTGTGAACTGGATCCTATTGCTATAAAGTGCCAATATTTTGATGAAAGGGAAATTTGAATAGAATTTGAGGATTAGATATTAGTAATGTATCACTATTTCCTGATTTTGAAGGGCCTGCCTGAGGAGAATTCATTTCTATGTAAGAATTATACATTAAAATACTTAAGAGTTATTAAGATTATTTTTGGCAAGTATTCTTAACTGTTTCAGGAAACAAAATTTATTCTTTAAACCATGTTGTATCATTTCTCTGAGATTTATATTACTATAAAATTAAAGAAAACATTAAGCAGTACACTTAGAAATGTACAAATATAAGATAAGGATTTGTACTTACAGATTTTATATACTCTATGTTGATATATTTAAATTGATAGATTTTGATACCAAAGACTAAATAACTCTGATTTTTCATTAACACATTAGTCATCTTTTATTCCTTCAGTTTACATAAATTTCCTAATGTTTCATTTTAACTATTACTTATTATAATGCTAATAATTATATTGACAATAAAAATGAAAATAAGATGTATTTAAAGAGAGCTTTTTGTGTGTGAAGCACTGTTAAGATTGGTAATATATTCTGACTCATGTCATTTTAACTTCCTCTATGTACTAGATGTCTATTATATGAATTTACCACTTTTATTTTTGACTGGCATTAGGATAAAAGCACATGATACTAATAATACTCTATATTAACTAACAGGTATTTAAAAAAAAAAACTTAGGGGGGGGAAAAAAACATTCTCCCCACCTTCTTGTGCACCTGAAGTGCACAGAATTCATAGTATTCTATTGAAGGGGGGTTTCTTTGAAACTGATTTTATTCCATTTATCTGAAGAATGTAATTTATTTTTAGACGTTCCCATGGTGTAAAGTTTTTTAGCAGTTGCAGCATGGATGAATTTAAACGTATGATTTCACAGCCTGAATTTGAATGTCTTCAGAATCAAATAGCTTCAGAAGTGGTTTACCAAGGAAGACACTCACTTTGTGGCAATGGAATTTTGGAACCACCAGAACAATGTGATTGTGGTGGTACAGAGGTTAGTGATAAACATAATAGTTTATCTAAAGATTTTTCTTTGTGTTTCTTGTGTAGCCTTATAGATGTGATATAAAACGGAAATACCTCCCCCCCAAGTGATGCACCACTTATCAAATATCTAAGGGAGATATTGGGACATGCGATAATGGGCTTGTCATGAATTTAAAGCATTTGAAGAGTAAATAAGAAGTAAATGTAGCATGGATTAAAGAGGTAGATTTTCTTCACTGTGTAACCGTTAATAGCAATATCCACTTTTCTGTATTATAAACATGGTTAAGGTCAATACTATTACCATCACCTCAGTCAGCTCCTGAACTCCTCCAAAGCAACTGCATTGGTTCACTAAGTTAATACATGTGTATTGTTTACCTCCTCATCTCCTAATTTCCATTCTTGCAACTGTGGGATCTTTATTTATTTTACTTGACTTCAAAGAATTTGATTAATAATAAATCTTGATGTATTGTTTTTATATTTAGCTTTTTGCTATTACTTTTTTTTTTTTTATTTGTGCTCGGTAAGATGGCTAATCATTGAATTTTGTTATAACTGCTTTCTTATAATTTTTAAGTTAATGACTCAAATATTTTGTATTTTTATTAGTTTCATTTGCTCGAGCTCTCAGTACTTAAGAAATAATACTGATACCTCCAACTATACAGTTGTATTTGCCTAATTCTCATTATAATTTACTCATTTCGTGCTTTGTATATTTGAAGATTTTTATATAGTAAACATATTTACAATTTTTATATCTTCCTAGAAATTTAACGTTTACCTTTAAATGCTGAATCTGTTTTTCTCTCATGTTTATATCTGTTTTAAATTCTATCTGGTCTGGCATACATCTGTATCTGTGCACTCGCTTTCTTTAATTTGTATTTCCCTGATATTTTTAGTTTTTCTGTCTATTAAGTTCAATATTTTCATTGGGTTTTAATTTATTATTCACTCTGTCTTTGATTTATAGGATTGTCCCTATAAACATTATTATGATTTTTTTGCCTATTGTTTTAATTAACTAGAGTCCATAATTTATTTAGATTTCATTTGTTTTTACCTAATGGCATCTTTCTGTCACCGGATCATCTCCAGGATACCTCATTATATTTACCTGTTATGTTATATTTACCTCATTATATTTACCTGTTATAATATAATGGTATATTTACCATTATATTTACCTGTTACATTTATTTATTTATTTATTTATTCATTTGAGAATGTGGGAAAGAGTCAAGGGAGAGGAAGATAGAGAATCTTAAGCAGACTCCATGCCTATCTAACAGAGCCCATAACAGAGCTGATCTCACAACTGTGAGATCATGACCCCTGCTGAAACTGAGTTGGACACTTAAGTCACTAAGCCACCCAGGCACCCCTGACTATTATGATTTCTTATCGTCCTCTAGACTACATATTCTTCACAAGTTTAGTTGTCTCAAAATATGTATATTTTGTATGTTCACTTTGCCACATTTGTTTTTCTCTGTATGTTTTGTTTTTCTTCCACTATTTCTTTCAATGATTCAGTAGGTATGTACTTTCAGTCTCCCTTTAGTGATTATCCTTACATTTTTTTTTTTTTTTTACTATGCATACCTAAGGTTTAACCATATTTAGGCCACATTTCCCCCAAACTAACAGGATTTAAACCCAATTAACTTACAAGACATTTTTATAAAATATTTAATTTCTGTTATTTGTATTCTTTGCATTAAAAAGTACTCCAGGGGCGCCTGGGTGGCTCAGTGGTTTAAAGCCTCTGCCTTCGGCTCAGGTCATGATCCCAGGGTCCTGGGATCGAGCCCCGCATGGGGCTCTCTGCTCTGCGGGGAGCCTTCTAACTCCTCTCTCTCTCTCTGCCTGCCTCTCTGCCTACTTGTGATCTCTGTCTGTAAAATAAATAAATAAAATCTTTAAAAAAAAAAAAAAAAGTACTCCAGATATTTTATTCAGGAGATAGTTGTTTTATTTTGCCTACCATTCCTTTTGTTTATTAAAGGTTTTGTTTTTTTGCATGTATTTCATTTCATTATTCTGAAATAATGTCCTTTTGAATTATATTCTATTCCTTAAAATATACTTATACTTAAATATATACTTTATATATTCTCTTTATATATGTTCTTTTTTCAATTTTTTATTTTTTATAAACATATAATATATTTTTATCCCCAGGGGTACAGGTCTGTGAATCACCAGGTTTACACACTTCACAGCACTCACCATAGCACATACCCTCCCCAATGTCCATAACCCCACCCCCCTTCTCCCAACACCCCTCTCCCCAGCAACCCTCAGTTTGTTTTGTGAGATTAAGAGTCACTTATGGTTTGTCTCCCCCCCAATCCCATCTTGTATTTGCGACAACATGGATGGAACTAGAGGGTATCATGCTTAGCGAAATAAGTCAAGCGGAGAAAGACAACTATCATATGATCTCCCTGATATGAGAATAAATAAATATATATGCTCTTCTGATAGGGCAGTTCACTGCCCACTTTTGTTTATCAAAAAAAAATTATCATACTCATCATTTCATTGTGATATATAATACACATGAAATATGAATGATGAATATAACAAATAGATACTTAGCAAGCACCTGAATAATTTACACTGAGGTCCAAACAAACCTTATATCTGCCAAAGGAGTTCCTTTTATGTCTCATCCCAATCATATGCCCCTTCCTTCCAACCATCATTCACAATTTAATGATGATCATTTCAGTGCTTTACTCTTCAACATAGTTTTACCTCTATTTTTTGGATCCTTATGCAATATCATTTGGTTGACTATTTTCTACCTTTATATTGCAATCATGATTTATATCATTTGGTAACTTGGCCTTTCACTCAATATTATGCTTGCAAAGTTCATCTATTTTTAAATGTAGCTATAGTCCAAATGTTTTCATTCCTTTTAGTGTTAATTTTATGAATAGTATAATCTATTTATTGATCTATGTCAGTGAAAACATAAGCTTTATTATTAAGACTCATGTGATTATGGCTTTTTTTGCACATATTTCTTGCTGAACATGTGCCTGCATTGTTCTAAGCTGTACCCCAATAGGTGAATGTGCTATGTCCTGAGGTATGTGTATATATTTCTTTGAATTGAGGATATTTTACCTACTTTGGGTTTTTTTATTCTTGAATAGTCTGTACATGTCTTTAATACACTTTTTGGCTTATTTCATCAGCATTTACTTCTGTAAATTTTCAGCAATTTATCAGTAGTATGGTAGAAGGCTCAGAGATATGCTTTTTCTCCAGTAAAACAAGTTTTCTTGGCACGAGACCAGTCTTGTAGGGAGGATCCCAATGAGCTAGTAGTTCAGGTGAAGCAGTAGGTGGGCTGGTGATACCTGTTTCTTGTGGGTGAACAGCCTTCTGTTTGCAGAATTTACCAGTGCTGAAGGCCAGTCTGTTTATGATGGAACTTTTAGGGATTTTCCCACCCAATTAGATTGGATTGTTTCATAAAGAACTTCTAATGAGAATATCAGAATCATAACTTTACCTCACATAACTATGGAATAAAGTTCTTGGTTCCAATGAACCGGTGAATATCAAAGGAAATTCAGGGCCAGAGGATGAAATCAGCTGTGTGTGGCCACAGATACATGAAGTTTCATGAGATCATAATCAGATGTAGGGCCAACGGTAACTCTTTCTTCCCCCATTATCCTGGACTGCTTTCAGTGGTCTTGTGGCTGAACTCTGCCTACCCCCAATGAAACTTAGCTGCGTTTTTTGGTGACTCATATACTAGCATATCAAGAATATTATTTGGATTGTAAAGTCTGTCTTTAGTCCTTTGCATTTAAATTAAATAGCATTCAGCATAAAGCAATAAAGTTTTTCAGTGAAGGCTATTATAAAAATGTTATGATGGTGACAGAATATCTACACACTCAATAGTGTGTCACATTTTACAAGAATTAGTATAATCCAGAGAAGACACATCACTGTGGGAGTTAAGAACAGTAAAGCTATGCTCTAATTATTGCCTAATGAATTTAAAATGAATTTGGTCAACTTCCCATATGGTATACAAAATAGTAGCTATACACTTTGCTATATACCAAAGGTCATTAGTGGGGAAAAAAAATTATTTATTTTTTTAAAAGATTATTTATTTATTTATTTGTCAGAGAAAGAGAGAGAGAGAGAGCATGTGTGCACACAAACAAGGGAGAACAGCAGGCAGAGGGAGTAGCAGGCTCCCTTCTGAGCTGGGAGCCTGTTGTAGGACTCTATCCTCAGACCCTGGGATCATGATGAGCCAAAGCAGACCCTTAACCAACTGAGCCATCCAGGCGTCCCGGAAAAAACAATATTTTAATTATTGATAATTTGCTATTCATTCTGGGAACGATCGTTTCTAATTCTTTTTTATATTTCAGATCCCTAGGTAACCCAGTGGAACCATCAGTTCCACAAAACACACAGAGTCAGCAATGCATGACCTGAGAGTGTGTACCTTCTTAAAATTTGTTATACTAGGTTGTTTACCTACTTTACACAAGTCCCACCATTGGTAACCAATATCCATCATTGCCCCAGTGATCCTTTTCTGTGGATAATCCTGCCACACTGAGTAGAGCCCTCCTCTATGATCATTAGGATCTGTGGAAATGATGGTGTGCTACTGTTGTGGATAAGCCAAAACAAAGAGTTGTGATCTCTGCATTTTATAGAATATAGAGCAACACACAAATATTCACATGTATTTCTCAAAATATATTTGGAATTTTTTCTACAGTTTAGGTTTAGATATGCAATCCATCTTTAATTTTGCCTTACGTGGCAAAAGGGACTTTGAATATATGATCAAGCTAAGGACTTCAAGAGTGTTAATTATCCTCTATTATCTAAGCAGATCCAATGTAATAATGACAAGGGGCAGGTCAGAGTCAGAGGACATGAGAATGATATTTGGAGATATTGTACTACTGATTTTGAAAGTGAAGATTCCATGAGAAGGAATGCAGGTGGCCTCTAGAAGATTGAAAAGGTAGGGAAACAGATTTTCTCTAGAGCTTCCAGAGAATGAACAGCTTTCATTCTTAATTTTAGTCCAATAAGACCCCTTTTGGACTTTTATCTCCAGAGTTATAAAATAATGCATGTACATAGCTTTAGGCCACCGAGTATGGTAATTTTTTCTTACAGCACAAATAGGAAATGAATACAAGACTGTCAACTCTGTGTTTCTTTTGATAGGCAAATTCCTTGAATGCATTTTAACTATTTCCTGCCAAACAGCCTGCAGTTTCTTGAAGAGAACAGTGATTTGGCTATCATAGAAAGCCTAGATCCAATACATTGGCCTATTTTGGGAGAAATCATTATTAGTAGGTAATCTATATTCTATATCCCCTTATCCACCAACTGAGCCAGCTAGATGCCCTAGAAATTACCATATTTAAAGACTATACTGCCTGTCTTAAGTGTGTATTCCACTGGAGTTAACTCTTGGTTGTCTACTTACCTTTTTTAAAATTTCTTTTTAAGAATACATTTCAGGACACCTGGGTGACTCAGTTGATTAAGTGTCTGACTCTTGATTCCAGCTCGAGTCACGATCTCAGGGTTGTGGGATGGAGCCACGTGTCAAGATCCATGCTCAGTGGGGGGCTTACTAGAGATTCTCTCTCTTTCTCTCAAATAAATAAATAAATATTTTTTAAAAAAGCATACATTTCATCTTTCTGAAGATGATCTTCTATTGCCCAGTAGTGAGAAAGAATTTCTCCCAAGAACAGACCATCATATTCCTCATTAGATTTTCTCTGGCATAATATCCGAATCTTCATGGCCTAATGATTCAACTATTGGTTGGCTTCTTTTTCTGGCTCTTGGCTTGCAGGGAATTTTGTCTACCTTTTGCAAAAGTGTTTATTCAGAGTATTTCATTGCCCAGTTCCTGAATGGTTTTTCAGAGATTGTTCCTGGGACACAAGAGGAGATTCAGTTGTTCTGGTAGCCTGGTTGCACTGTTTGTGTGAACTGATTGATTTGACTTGCATGGCCTATTTCATCACCTGGACACTCTTAGTCTTCATTAAAAACCTAGGATGGAGTCACAGTGAACCAAAGGAAATGGTTGCTTCCCCACTGGATTTCAAGGGCATCTACTGGAAAACAGGAATTTATCTTGAGTAGACCATTGTTTTATTATAGCTGTAAAGACTGTTAAAAACAAGATAACAAGCCCACAAAGGAGTTAGTTGGCGTAAGCCCCGTGTTGACCAAACCAAGACTTACTTGGTTTTAACTCTCCCAGAAGAGAGTCTTAAACCAGCCAATCAGGAATCACCTGATCAGTACTAGGTATTCCCTGATAGATCCCTGATATCCCCTAAAGGAATATAACTTTGCAATAACAAACATGCCTTTTTGCCAGTATAACTTCCTGGTTCCCGCTCCCTTCTGCCTGTAAAAGTCTTTTATTTTGTATAGCTTCTCAGATCCTTCTTTGGCTAGATGGGATGCTGGCCAATTTGAATTGACTTTTGCTCAGTCTTTTAACAAGACCTACTGAAATAAGCTGCGGTAAGTCTTTACATTCTCTTCCTTAATGTCTGTATCATTAACCAGAGTGGTCATTGACCAATGATGCTTAGAGCATGAGGTTGCTTCTTAAGTGACCAAGTGACTTCCTATCTTCAAATCTAGAAAAACATGCACTGATCCCTCGTATGTTAGTCAGACAAGCCTACGTTTTAGGATTTCATTAGGCATTTGCCTAAATATATCTCTAATTTCTTCCCTTTCTCATATATTAAGAACATATCTCAGTAAATGTTACAGTGACTAACTGCTCTTGACCACCAGGGATTTTTCTATCTATAGTTACGGCTACTGGCAGAAGGAAAGTAGTTTTACTTTTTTGATGGAGTAGGTGAGTAAAATACCACCACAATAAGCTTTCCTTAATATTAGAAAACCACCAAGCCCACTGATGGAATTCATCAGGAATCTCATTATCACTGAAAACTTCAGCAAACAAGTTAGCTCCACAACTGGCCAGAAGATCCATAGAATCCATTTGTCTTTATAGGCATTGTGACTTTGCCTTTCTTTTGTTTCAGACAAAGGTTTAGGATATGTCTAGGTACTCTTCATTATATTTATTTATATTTTCCTTCTGGCTTACTGAGTTTTGTTTTGTTTTTTAATTTGACTTATGTTATACTTAATTAGATGTAAATAAAAGAAGTATTAGGATATTTACATTACCACAGACAGTTCTCCCATAACTCCATTGACAAGGAGGAGTCAATCCCATCAGCATCTGAAACTTCTAATCCAGTCACAACACATTATTTTTGCCCACTACTGAACTTCACATGAATGAATCATAGATTTTAGATCCTTTCTGATTCTAGATTTTTTTGCCTATATTTTTGATATTCGGTTTGCATGATTGAACATATCTATAGTTCATTGATATTTATTGTGGAGTAGTATTTCTTTGTATGAATATAACATTGTTTATTCATGCTATTATTAATGAACATTTAGGTTGTTTTTGGTTTCAAGTCTTATGAAATTGCTTCTAAAGAACATGTCTTTTTTTCCCTATTTTTAGGAATAGAATTGCTGGGTCATATGTTAAATGTACTATTAAATTTGTAACAAAGTATCACTCTGCATTTTTAAATTCTTGTAATATTTTACATTCCAACCACCTATGTATGAGAGGGACAGTTTTTCCTTATTCTTAACAACTTTTGTTACTGCTAGTCTCTTACATTTTGGTAATTTCAATGTATGCTTGTATTTCACTGCAGTTTTAATTCATATTTTTCTGATAACTGATCATTCTAGACAGTGTTTCATGTGATTGTGCGATATTCATATGTCTTTTTCTCCTTTTTGAATGTTCATGTATTTTGCATAGTTTGATGGATTTTTTTTACTATATAGTTATAGTAATTCTTAACATAAGCTATATGCAAATCCTTTGTCAGATTTTCTCCCAGTATGTGGCATGTTTTGTACTTTGTGTCTTATCAGTTCCAAGTTGTGAAACTTTCTCATAAGTTTTCTTCTAGAAGTTTACTGATTTTATCTTTGATGTGTATGCCTATGATACATTTTGAGTAGCTTTTGTTTTTAAGTATTAGGGCGTATTTTTTCTCTATATGTATATCTTTAAAATCTCTAGCCCTATTTGTTGGAAAACTACCCTTTTCCCATTGAATTACCATGCTATCTTTATTGAAAAAACAGTTCACATACTTTGTGTTTTATTGATCCATACATCTAGCCTTACATTAATACCAGCCCTTCTTACTCTGATTCACAAAATTAGGTAAATTGTGTCTTCATATTTTGTACTTTATTCTGAAGATAGATTTGGTGATTTTAGGTCTTTGTATTTCTGTGTAAAATTTGGAATCAACTTTTCCATTTCTACTCATAGCCCCCCAAAAATAAAAAAAAAAAAAACTTTGTGAAATTTTAATTGGAACTCTTTTGGATCTATATATGAATTTGTGGGGAATTAATGTATTCTTAATGTGATTTTCAAACTATGAACATAGTATATTGTTCTATTTATTTAGATGTCTCTAATTAAATTAAAACCTAAATATTTCATATTTCTGAATGTTATTATAAATTGTGTATCTTTTTAAAAAATCTATTTCCAGTGTCCTTTTCAGGTATATAGAAACAGAATTAAATCATGAAAGTTGATTCCTCTGATCGCCAGTTTAAGATTTCTTTGAATGATTCATATTTTGGAAAATACCCACAAAATGGCTAAATTAAAATGATCAAATAATCCCAGTGAATATATGAAAAAAGAATATACTTTTGGAGTTTATTCCAGAAGTAGGAAAACATTTCAGTACTTTTCAACATATATCAAAATTAAAAGAGAGACAAAAATTATGATATTAAATATTGAAGAGATATTTTATAAAAGTTTGGACATCTAGAACTAAAAATTATATCCTTTTGATTTCTCTAATTTCTCAATGGCATACCACAGTTACCTATTTTTTTAAAGATTTTTATTTATTTATTTGAAAAATAGAGAGCTAGAGAGCACAAGCATGGGAGAAGGAAAAGCAGGCTTCCTGCAGAGCAGGGTGCCTGATGTGGAGCTCAGTCCCAGGGCTCTGGGATTATTACCTGAGCTGAAGGTGGCAGTTTAACTAATTGAGACACCCAGACTCCCCAACAGTTAACCTATTTTAAAAAGTTCTCACATTTGGTCCCATTGTGGGATTCCATTTTTAAACCATGATTCACTGAACATTAATTTCTAAGCTCAATGTTTATTGTAGCTTTCCATTATACACTGAGTATTGTCAAAAAATGCTCCTCACTATAGGCTCTCTCTTTGATTCTAGCCTTAGGAGGCTTTCCCTTTCATGTCATTGATTTTTGTCCACCCCCCCAATATTAATATTTAGTGTGTGTTCAATCTTCTGTCTTTACTAAATACTTTTGATAAGTTTTATTAAAATCTTTATGTTATAGAGCATAATACATTCTTTCTCATAATGAAACAAAAATATCTGACTCATAAATATTAAAACTTATACAATAATAACTTTTTAAAATTTTATTTATTTTTGTATTTGACATAGAGAGATAGAGAGCTCGAACAGGGAGAGTGATAGGCAGAAGCAGAAGGAAAAGCAGGGTCCCCACTAAGCAGGATATCCCAATGCAGGGACTCTATCCCAGGACCCTGGGATCCGAGGACCTGAGCCAAAAGCAGAGGTTAACCGACCGAGCCATCCAGGCACCCAATAATAACATTTTAAAATATACTTTAGTATATGCAGTTAATGCAATTGAAGACATTGACATTGTATCTAATTTTATATAGGATATTTATTATAACAATCCAGGTATTACAAAAGTTCAGAAATAAATTTTATTCTATAAAAGCAACTGATAAACTTCTGTTTGGGGAAAGAGATACATCATTATAGTTTCTTTCACACACTACTCAAACCATTCAACAAAAAAATAAATAAATACATACATAGTATGTATAACACATTTTACACACATACGAAGACTCACATATTTCCTGGGGTTAGGGTGGAAGAAACTTCTATTCGTAAACTCAAGAACAAACCCCAAAAAGATGATAGCTCTCAGAGTTCTGAGATAGGTCTACTATTTCACACTCTCACAATATCAAAAATTTACCCAAACAAACAAACAAAAAAACCCAAAATGCACCAAAACAAAAGTCAGTTGTCAATGACAAATTATAAAATATAGCAAACATATACTGGTGGCCAAGGGTTAATATAATTACTACAAAAGTGCTTACAAATAAAGGAAATAAACAGAATGATTTGACAGAAATATATGCACAGAAATATAAAATAAACCAGAAATTTAAAAAATTTATAGCACATTAGTAATGAAAATTATAAAATTGAAACAGATGTAAGCACTTAGTTATTTTTACCTATAACACCTATTGCTTTACTAATTTTTAAATATTACTATCAGTCCTGTGAAACATCACTCTTGCACTTAATAAATATATAGAAAGAAGGAAATAAGCGTATTTTGTAGTCTTTAATAGTTTTATACTCTATGATCTATTTACTGCTAAAATCAATCTTTAATATAAAATCTTGGAAATAAAAATAATAAAAATAAAATTTTCATTGAAACATCCTTTGAATAAAAAAGTTATAATTTAGAAACCTCTATTTTATCACATTCATAAATTTTTATATAATCTCAATATGTTATCTTGAGGAGAATTGATGAGATGAAAAAGTACTTATAGTAAATGGAAAAAATACTTTTAAACTTATAGTGCGTCTATTTATGAACACAAAAAAGGTTGACAAATTACATTAAATTTTTAATGGTTCAGTTTATTAAGCATAGAATCATAAATAATTTCATTACTATCTTTTTTCCCATACTGGAACTATATTTTAAATGAAATGTTGTTAAAAATAAACAGAAGTAAAATTCATATAGTGATTGTAATTAACTAAGAGACATACTAAAGTACATTTTGACAATAAATAAAATAATTTATTTGATTGAAAATTCCTACTATTGAACTTAATTATATGTACTTTTAGCATTGCAGAGGATTTAAAAAATGCTGTAATCCTGCAGATTGTACTCTGACTGAATTTGCAGATTGTGGCACTGGACCGTGCTGTGATAGAGAAACTTGCCTGGTAAGCTTTCAAATTACTATAGTATTTTCTTTCATGATTTTTTTTTCTGCTATTGTGCATTCACTTTTTTTTTTTACTTCTTTTTTCATATCCTTCAAATATATAACTTTAAATACTTGATTCATACACGGTTGACTTCAGAATTCAGAAGATGTTCTTAGATTTTTTTCAATTTCTTTCTTATCTTTGCCTTCACTGTATTGTTTCAATCTCCACTCAAGATCCATCCAGTTATCCAATACCAATTCCAGATTATTTGGGCATATGAATTCTTGGTCAGACCCGAGGCAATACCTGAATGTAGTTCTTCATGACCTAACAACTTATAACAAAATTACAAATAAGCCAAATATAATATTAATGGAAATGACAGAAATACTTTGCTCTTGTGTAAGTTGTTTTATAGTTTTGATTTACTACCTTACAAAACTAATTGTTTTTCTTTGTCCCACAGATATCTATAAGAGGAACTGTATGTCGGGAAAGCAAAGATCCCTGTGATTTTCCAGAATTTTGTGATGGAAAAAGTGAATCTTGTGTACCTGATACAAAATCTGCTGATTTAGAGCCATGCAATAATAAGACTGCCTATTGCTATAACGGAATATGCCAAGATACAGATAGACAGTGTGCAGACTTATTTGGAAAATGTAATCGTTGTACTTTTTTTTCTGGGGTTCATTTTCATTATTTTGTCTTATATTTTTTTCCCAGTAAAGTTAGTATACAGAATTATATTAGCTTCAGGTGTAAACTTCAGTAATATAACAATTCTATACATTACTCAGTGCTCATCATGATATGTGTACTGTTTAATCCCCTTCACCTATTTCATCCATCCCTCACCTATCTGGTGACCATTATCTGGTAACCATTGGTTTGTTCTCTAGAGTTAAGAGTGTGTTTCTTGGTTTGCATCTCTCTTTTTTCCCCTCTGTTTGTTTTGTGCCTTCAATTCCACATGTGAGTGAAATCATGTGATATTTGTCTTTCTAAGATTGACTTATTTTGCTTAGCATTGTTCCTGACTTCCTGTATCACTTCTAAAATTTTTTTCCTAGTGTCTTTTGGGTTCTCTAGATAGAGTATCATGTCTGGAGGTGTCTTTGGGTCTAAAATGAGTCTCTTGCAAATGACATATTAATGGATCTTGCTTTTTTATCCAGTCTGATACTCTGTGTCTTTTGATTGGAGCATTTAGCCCATTTAGATTCAGGGTAACTATTGAAAGATAGGAAATTAGGGCATTATCTGTATATTAGGGTATAATATGTAAATGACTTTCTGTATATTGACTTTCTGTATATTGTCTTTCTTCCTTTCTGGTCTTTTTAACTTTTGGGATTTATCTCTCCTTAATGGATTCCCTTTAATATTTCTTGTAGGGCTGTTTTAGTGATCACAAATTTCATTTTTCTGTTTGTCCTGGAATCTTTTTTATTTCTCCTTCTTCCCTAAATGACAGTCATATTGGATAAAGTATTCTTGGCTGCATATTTTTTCTCATTTAGCACCCTGAATATATCATGCCAGTCCTTTCTGGCCTGCAAGGTCTCTGTGGACAGGTCTTCTGCCAGTCTAATGTTTCTACCCTTATAGGCTACAAACCTCTTTTCCTGAGCTGCTTTCAGGATTTTCTCTTTGTCTCCGAAATTAGCAAGTTTCACTTTTATATATGGAGATACTGACCTATTTTTATTGATTTTGAGGGAGTGTCTCTGTGTCCCCTGGAATTGAATGCCTGTTTCTTTCCTCAGATTAGTGAAATTCTCCACTATAATTTGCTCCTATATACAGCTTCTCTTTCCTCTTCTTCTGGGATCCCAATTATTCTAATATTGTTTCACTTTATGGTATGACTTATCTCTCAAATCCTCACCTCACGATCCAGTAGTTGTCTTATTTCTCTTTTTCTCAGCTTCTTTAGTCTTAATCATTTTGTCTTCTATGTCACTAATTCTCTCTTTCTGGCTCATTTATCCCAGCAGTTAGAGCCTCCATTTTTTTTAAATTGCATCTCATTTAGCCTTTTTAGTTTCAACTCGATCAGATTTCATTTCTTTTATTTCTCCAGAAAGGGATTCTCTGGTGTCTTCTCTGTTTTTTTCAAGCCCAGCTAGCATCTTTATTATAATTGTTATTCTGAACTCTTGTTCTGAAATATTACTTATATCCACACTGATTAGGTCCATGTCAGTCTCTACTCCCTCTTGTTCTCTTTTTGATGTGAATTTTTCCTTCTTGTCATTCTGCCCAGAGAGAGATGATGCAAGAATAGATGCATGTGAGAACAAAATACTAAAATGGCAACAATGACCCAGAGAAATGTACACTAAGCAAATAAGAAGAGACCTAAAACTGAAAAATAAAATTAAAAGGAAAAGAGAATATAATCAGACAGGGGAGCAGAACAGAACAAATTCCTGGATCCTGTGTGTATTTTGGACTTTTTAATAGAAAAGTAGATCCCAAAACTAAATAAAAACATAACAGTAAAAAAATAAATTATACAATATAAGGATAGAGTATAATTATAAAAATGAAATTAAAAGACAAAAAAACAAAAAGAAAGAATAGAAACAGGTGAACAGAACAAAACAGTACACTGTGTCCTGGGGATATTTTAGTATGTTTGTTAGAAGAAACTATATCCCAAAATGGCAAAGAAAGAAAAACTTTTTTATACACAAAAATAAAATTAAATACAGTGAAAGGATAGAATGTAATTGTGTTAATTGTGAAGGCAAAAATTAAAGACTTTTAAATGAGTTGATAAAATAAGAAATTGGTTGAGAAGGGAAGAGAGAAAAATTAAAATTGGAAGATTCAAGAATCATGGGAGAAAAACCATGAATTCTATATACAATTTTCCCTTAGCACTGGAGTTTTGCAGTTATTTGTGATCAGCAAACTTAGTCTTTTTTTTTCTTTTCTTTTCTTTTTTTTTTTTTTTTTTTTTTGGTGCAAAATGATGGTTTATTAAAGCACGGGGACAGGACCCGTGGGCAGGAAGAGCTGCTCAGCAAACTTGGTCTTAACAAGATGTTCTTGCTGATCTTCTGGTGGAAGGGGCCTGTTCCACTTATTCTCACATGTCTTTGCACCTGGTAGAACTGCACCACCCTTGCCAGGGGTTTAGGCTAATTAAGTGACTCTGGGTTGCTCTAGAGCTTTTGTTCCCTGAAGGCTTTGAGTGCCTCTCTAGAGGATGAGAATGAAACTGGTGACCTCCCAATCTCCAGTCTCAGAGCTAAAAGCTTGCATCCCCAACTACTCAGTGCCCCCTCATGGATAAGCGATCAATCACTCCTGTCTCCTTGGTCTCTGTCCACCCTTCATGCTCACCCAGTCTGTGATCAAGCATTTCTGTCTCAGGCATGTGATCCTACTTCAAGTCTCCAAACGCTACAGACTCCTGCAACAGATACATGTGGTGTTCCTGGTTGGGGAGATGACTTGGCTTGGTTTTTCTCCTTGCTGGGACCCAGCTGATCATGTTGTGGTTTGGGCATTATGGCAACCCTGAGCCTAGTGTTCACTACTGGACTTGCTGATTGCACCTGGCTTTCCAGCTCACATGCCTGGGGAACTCTGCTATGCTCAAGCATCCTTGTTCTTTCTTAACTCTGGGGATTCTGAGACCATGCTGTCTCACCTAGGATTCTACCCTGCTTTGCCATCTTAGTGCCTTTCAGGCAGGGACATCTGGAGAAGACTTTTAAAAGTTCTTATTTTTTGCTCCATTGCCACATCACTTTCTGATAGCTGACTGATGGAGGCTCTCTTCCCCCATGATTTATCTTCCCATGTATTGCCTTGGATTCACTTCAGACCTCCTACCTTGCAGAAAGTGGTGGCTTTTCTATTGTAGAGTTGTTGTTGTCCTTTCTTAGGTCTCCATTTGAGTTCAGACTAATTTGATAGCTTTCTAGCTGAATTCCTGGGACCAGATGAAACTAAGTTTTCCAAGTCCTCCACAGCACCTTGGACTACTTCCTTACTTATTTGGATAATATGTATTTCTTTTTGTTGTCTGATTGCTGGGGATAGGACTTCTTTCTATTATAGATCTACTTTTGTGAGGGTTTTTATTATGAATGGATATTATACTTTGTCCAGTGCTTTTTCTGCATCTATTAAAATGCTCATATGGTTCTTGCCTTTTTTCTTATTGATGTGATACTGATTTGTGAATATTGAACTACCCTTGCATCCCAGGAATAAATTCCATGTGTTCATGGTGAATGATTTGGATTGTTAGTATTTTGTTGAGGATTTTCGCCCCATGTTCATCAGATATATTGTCCCATAATTTTCTTTTTATTTATTTTTTTATTTTTCTTTTTTTCTTTCTTTCTTTTCTTTTTTTTTTTTTTTTTTTTTTGGTGC
Source organism: Mustela putorius furo (assembly GCF_011764305.1). Lineage (NCBI taxonomy): Eukaryota > Metazoa > Chordata > Mammalia > Carnivora > Mustelidae > Mustela > Mustela putorius. The sequence continues at coordinate 3,309,415 of NW_025422118.1, forward strand.
CCTCATATGGTTTTGATATCAGGGCAATTATGGTCTCATAGAATGAAGTAGTATTTTTCTATTTTTTGAATAGTTTGAGAAGAATAGATATTAACTCCTCTTTACATGTTTTGTATCTTTTGCCTGTAAAGCCATTTGGTCCTGGACTCTTGTTTGTTGGGAATTTTTTTGATTAGTGATTCAATTTCATTTTGCTAGTAATAGATATTTTCAAATTTGGTTTTGGTAGTTTATATATTTCTAGGAATTTATCCATGCATTCTAGGTTGTCCAATTTGTTGGCATACAATTTTTCATAATCTCATAATTCTTTATGTTTCTGTGGTATTGTTTGTTTCTAATTGTTTTTGTTTTATTTTTTTGTTTGTTTGTTTCTAATTGTTTTTTTTTTTTTTGCGGGGGGAGGTCCTCTCTCTCTTCTTTTTCTCTCTCTCTCTCTCTCTCTCTTTTTATGCTCTGGCTAGAGGTGTATTAATTTTGTTGATATTTTCAGAGAACCACCTCTTGGTTTTATTGATCTTTTTTTTTTTTAAAGATTTTATTTATTTATTTGACAGAGCGAGAGAGAGATCACAAGTAGGCAGAGAGGCAGGCAGAGAGAGGGGGAAGCAGGCTCACTGCTGAACAGATCCCAGGACTCTGAGATCATGACCTGAGCTGAAGGCACAGGCTTAACCCACTGAGCCACCCAGGCGCCCCTTATTGAACTGTTTTATTGTTCCTTTAGTGTCTATATAACTTATTTCTGCTCTAATATTTGTTATTTCCTTCCTTATGCTGGTTTTGTTTGTTGTTCTTTTTGTAGTTCCTTCAGGTACCAGGTTAGGCTGTTTATATGATATTTTTCTTGCTTCTTGAGGTAGGCCTGCATTGCTCTAAACTTCCCTTTTAGAACTGCTTTTTTTTCTGCATCCCAGAGGTTTTGGACTACAGTATTTTTGCTTTTATTTGTTTCCATGTTCTTTCTGATGTCATCTTTGATTTCTTGATTAACCCGTTTATTGTTTAGTAGCACATTAGTTAGCTTCCATGCATTTATGCTCTCTCCAGATTTTTTTCTTGTGGTTGATTTCCAGTTTTATAGCACTGTGGTCAAAAGAGATGCATGGTATGACTTTGATCTTCTTGAGTTTGTTGAGGCTTGTTTTGTGGGCTGATTCTGGAGAATGTCCCATGTGCCTTTGAAAAGAATGTGTATTTTGCTCTTTTAGAATAGAATGTTCTGAATATATCTATTAAGTCCATCTGGTACACTGTGCCATTCAAAACCACTATCTCCTTGTTGTGTTTCTGTTTGGATGATCTGTCCATTGACATAAGTGGGTTGTTAAATTCCCCTATTGCTATTGTATTACTATCAATTATTTTCAGTTATTATTTCTTCAAAAAAATTTTCTGCTCCCTTTTCTTTCTCTTCTTCTAGGAGATCCCTTAATGCAAATATTTTAAGCTTGATGCAGCCACTAAGTTCTCTAAAACTATTCAAAATTTGCATAATTATTGTTATTCTTATTTGCTCAGCTTGATTACTTTCCAGGCCTCTGACTTCCAGGTTACTAGTTCTTTTCCTCTGCTTCATGTAGTCTACTATTTATTCTATTGGGTGTATTTTTAATTTCATTTATTGTGTTCTTCAGTTCTGGTTCTTTTTTATCTTTAAGAGTCCCACTGATGTCCTCCACTCTTTTTTCCAGTCCAGGGAGTATCTTTATGATTACTACTTTAAATTCTCTATCAGGCATATTACCTGTATCAGTTTTGGTTAGGTCTCTTACTGTAGTTTGGTCTCATTCCTTCATTTGGGGCACGTTCCTCTGTCTCCTCATTTTGTCTAAATGTGTTTTTTTCTCTGTGTTAGGAAATTCAGCTATTTCTCTTGCTATTGAAAATAATGGCATTATGAAGAAGTGCTCCTTTAGTACCCTGCAGTACAGTGTCCCCTGTTCCCCAGGACCTGATACTTTCAGTGAGTGAGTGTGTTGCCTGAGCTCTCTTTTTCCTTCAGTAAGGTTGTCTGCAGAGACTCTTCTTTGCTTGCTGTGCACAGTGTTTTGTCCATGGCTGGGTGCAGCACATTTTAACAAGGTGTGTGTTGGTCTTCTTGTGAAATGAGACCTGCTGCCATCATCATGCAGGAACTGAGGTCTCATAAAACATGAGAGTCTATTGACTGGGTATTGGTGGGTTTTGCACTGATTTTCTGGGGTGGGAGGCCCATGCATTGGGATTAGGGCAAGCATGACTGGGTAGGGCTGATCCACTAAAGCATGGGGAGTGGGGCTTGGTATAAACAAATTAGGTAGCAACTGTTTGTGCCATGCTCTTTCCTGCAGGTGACTCTGTGTTTATACTGAGCAGTGGGGAGAAAAATGGCACCTGACAGCTTGTTTTTGGAGTCATTTCTCTATGATTCTGGCTTCTCTGAATGATGGTCTGAGATGAGTAAATCCCTTTCCTGCCTGTCTGCCCCTGGTATTTTTTAGACTGCTGTTTCCATGTTATATCTCTGCTGGCTGTTTGTTTTGCTACCTAAGAATGAGAACTCAGCTTCCTAATGACTTCTGGGCTCAACCATAGCCTACCTGCTGATTTTTAAAATTTCAAGCTTTAAATACCATTGGTTGTAAGAATTCATAAAATTTGTCTCCTCCTGCTTTCAAAACCAAATATGCAGGTTTATCTTTCCTGTGTGGGCTCCTGAGGGGATCATTTTAAAACTACATTTTCCTAAAGTTAGTAATCTACCCTGTAGCCATGATAAAAGGTATTGTTTGTGCAAATCCAAACTTGAAAATAAGTTGCGAATCAAAACAACTTTGAATTACATCAAGAGATAGATCTAATAATGATAAGACAAAAAACAAGATATTAGTTAAATTTCAGGTAAGTGGTGGAAAAAAGTAGAATATTAGAATTGCAGGCAAGAGAGTAAGTGATTGATTTCTCAATAATTTCTGCACTACGATGGCAATTTTCTTATTCTCAAGTAGATAGTTTTTAGTGTTTCTTCTTGTATAGCCAGTAGATAATATCAAAAAGTTACTGTAGCTGACACTGATTGGGCATTGCTGTCACCTAGATGTCTCTATGTTAATTTACCATACTTTAAGTTTTTAATCTTTTTAAAGATGAGTAATTGGAACTTTATATCTTCAGTTGCAAAGGGTTCTACTCTTCTGTGTACACAAGAAGTAAATATGCAGGAAGATGACTTTGGAAACTGTAAAAGAACCTTCTGTAATTTTAGGTATGTATTTAGAAAATTATACCTTTTCCAGTTGTGTTTGTGTGTTTATACTGAAAAGAGTCATTTAGTACAAAAGAGAAATGAATACATTATATACAGATAAATATTAATGTTGCACTTCCTTAGATTGTTTTGTTTTGAATAGCTTTGGTGCTATGATCTATAACATATTCAATAATCTTCATATTTTGAACTATTATTTCCCTTATATTTTTGTCCTTAAGTGAGATTTAGATAATTTTTTCTGCCTTTAGATAATTTTTTCTGCCTTATTGCCAGGGATATCCTTTGTGGAAAGATAGTTTGTCACTGGACACGTTTAGAAATAATACCATTTAAAAAATTTGATGTTCAGTATACTTACATGGAAGGCCATCTGTGTGTCTCTGCATATTTAAGAGTACCAACAAAATATGTAACAGAAGATTTTACCTATACTTCAGATGGCACTATGTGTGGTCCAAATAAGGTAAATAAAAATTTGACATGGTTAAGTATGTGGTGTGCGGGTGTCTGTGTGTGTGCACATGCACACATATGAGAGAGAAACAGAGAAGACCTTAACATCTGTTAATAAAGATTATAAATTTTGGTTACTGCATCATTATCTTAAGATTTAAATTTCAAAATTTCTGTTGGTCAAAAAACACTTGCTTCACTATCATTTGTTTATTATGAATTTTTCTATAGATATTTAAACTTGTTTTCTCAGACTTAAGAATATTAACCTCTTCATTAGGCCAGGATCTGGTCTGCAAAAATTTATAGAAAAAACAAAAAAGAATCAAGTAATACAGCAAAACTAAGTGAAAACTACCTGAATAATAAGAATGGCAATGAAAACAAAAACAGCCAAATATTTAATCCTGCAATAATTGACAAAGAAGAATTAATTTGATTTTTGAAAATAAAACAGCTATTTGCTCATTAGTCAACTCCTCTAATTGTTCTTCCAAGAGCATACTATATAGTTGTTAAAAATTTGGCCACGACATGAGACACAATAATAAAATGGAGTTTAAGCTTTATTTATTTTTCTTTTCTGTAAATAGTTTAAGAAACAAAATAAAGGATCTTTAAGCTTACTACCATTGAAAAATTAGTTGGCTAATTTAAAACACTACTAAAGTATCTCATGTTTATTTTTAGATAATTTATATCAAGATAACATATTTTAAGAAATGTAAAATAGAAGAAAATGGAAATGAGTAGTAAATTTATCTCAAAATGGGAAAATGTATCTCTGCATAAAAATACTGGAATAATCACAAAGGAACACATAGTGCTGACTACCTTATAAAAGTAATATGTCATCCCTTTAAGGATTTATTTCAGACAAATTGAAAAAATGTTTACTACAAATGTGAAAGATTAAATTTATAAATTTAATCAGCTAATTTAATTATTCATTATTAGAAAAACAAAAGCACTCAAATGGTGCAAAAACAATTTGATCTTTGTCCTTGATTTTTGGCACAGAGCCCCTAAATGCCTTGGAATTTCCCGAGTAATAGGAATTTTGTTATTGTTGTTGTTATTCATAAAGAGCCTCTTCTAATCAAACTGAATTTATGCTAATGAAGTAACAGGATGAAGACTTTAGGTAACTTTATGATGGAGCTGATCACTAGTAAGACCAATTAAAGTGTTATTACTTTCAGCCTTCAAGAAGGGAAGTAGTATGGTTAGAGATTGAACAATATAAAAACTTTTAAACAATGAGATATAGTATGCTTCTAGGTTGGTGAAATAAATACAGACTACATGAATATTCAGTTACTGTTTTTGTCTAATCAAATAGGAGTTGAACATAATAATTGATGATGAGAAGCATAGCTTATTATCATCCTAAAACAAATATAAATTAACACATAATTTCTGGGATGTGATTTAGAAATGTCTATGGAGCCAAATATATTGTTACATGTTTTTATTGATTTTTTAAAATTATTATTTGTTGCCAATTTTGATTGACATATAATTGAAATATAACATTACCTTAGTTTCAGGTGTACAACATAGTAATTCAATATTTGTATATATTGTGAAATAACAACTGTAAGAAATCTAGTTAACATCCATTACTATACATAGTTACAGAATTTTTTTATTATTTTAAAAATGTTGAAGTTTTACTCTTTTAGCAAGTTTCAAATAGGCAATGGTGTTATTAACTGTAGTTACTGTACAATAATTCCCATTAGTTATTTATTTTATAACTGCAAGTTTGTAGTTTTTTACCCCATTCGCCCATTTTATCTACTCCCCTAAAGCCCCACCATTGGCAACTACCAATCTGTTCTCTGCATCTAGGAACTTGGATTTTGTTTTTTTTTTTTTTTTTTTTTTTTAATTTTTTATTTTTTATAAACATATACTTTTATCCCCAGGGGTACAGGTCTGTGAATCACCAGGTTTACACACTTCACAGCACTCACCAAAGCACATACCCTCCCCAATGACCATAATCCCACCCCCTTCTCCCAAACCCCCTCCCCCCAGCAACCCTCAGTTTGTTTTGTGAGATTAAGAGTCACTTATGGTTTGTCTCCCTCCCAATCCCATCTTGTTTCATTTATTCTTCTTCTACCCACTTAAGCCTCCATGTTGCATCACCACTTCCTCATATCAGGGAGATCATATGATAGTTGTCTTTCTCTGCTTGACTTATTATACATCCAACTAAGATAACACAGTATTTGTATTCCTCTGTCTGACTTATTTCAGTCAACTACCATTCTCAAGGTTCATTCATGTTGTCACAAATGGCAAGATTTAATTCTATTTTATGGATGAGTAATATTCCATTGTGTATATTTGCTCCATTTGCTTTATTCATTCATTCCTCAGTGGACATATAGGTTGCTTATGTATCTTGTCTACTGTAAATAATGCTGCAGTGAATATGAAAGTGCATATTTATTTTTGAGTTACAAGTTTTTATTCATTTTGTATAAATACCCAGAAGTGAAATTGCTCTATCATATGATGTTTCTATCTTTAATTTTTTGTAAGAACCTCCATACTCTTCTATTTCTATCTATCTACTATTTCTACACTATTTTCTGATTTACATTTCTACGAATAGTGCACAAGGGTTCCATTTTCTCTACATTGTCACAAACATTTATTATTGCTTTGTGTTATTATAGAAGTCATTCTAAGATCCTAGAAGAATAGGAGAAAGAATTGAAGGATGGAAAAGTATTTCAGGGAATAATACTTGGAATGTTTCCACATTTGGCAAAAGGCACAAATACCCCGATGCAAAAAGCAAAGAACATCATATAGGATGAACCCAGTGAAATCCACAGCAGAATACAGCATAATGAAATTTCTGAAAATTAAAGACAAAGAAAAATAATCTTATCATAAAAGTAGTGAGCGTGAAATAACATGTACAAGAAAAATACAATTTTAATAGTGACAATTAAAACATACATATGCCACAAACGATTTCCATGCTGGTCAGTCCCACTACTGCATATGACCACTAAAAACTCTAGAGATCACTCATCTCTTCATCAGTGATTCTCTGCCTGGGAAAGTCTGATCATTAGCCTCTGTCCACCTGGCCAACGTCCCCATGGAGGGGAAATCAAAGAAAGAAGTGAGGGAGGAAGGAAACTGAAGGGAGGGAATGGGAAAGGAAATTGGAAGGAAGGAAAGAAAGAAGGAAGGGCAAGCCGGAAGAAGGCAAGCCAACTTTTCCTACTTGGTTCTGTAGAGGCTTTCAGCTGGGCTGACTTTATACTCCCATACCATTTTTAATTTATAAATAAATAAACAAATAAAACAACTGGAGTAGAATTTAGTGATTCATCAGTTACCTATAACACCCAGTGCTCTACTCCAGAAACCAATATCGCATTGTATGTTAACTACTTAAAATTAAAAACAAACAAAAATCCCCCAACTAACTGACAGGCTTCTACATGTAATAGGGACTTGTCACATGATAGTATGCATTAGGGAACTGGCCTGTAGGGCAAGGTACTTCCAGTAGTTTAATGGACTAACAACTCTTCTAGAGTACAGACCTCTTGAAAAACCCAAATTCTATAATCACCATTAATTCAATTGCTTTAGGAAACAAAATACCTTTCTAAATGTTCTCCCTTGGGATAAAAGTGTTGTGCTGGCTGAATTTTGTAATTGAGAGAACAGAGAGGTGAGTAGTGAATATGAGAGCTAACTGCTTCTGTGATTTTGTGTACACTTCCATGGGTAATTGCGCATTTTGCCCCCCTGGCCAAACTGCACTTTTGGCTCTATCCTTTGCTTTTCCTTATTACTCTGAGGCTGCAGATCCTCCAAGCATCCCAAGCTGGTCAACCAGGCTCCCTCCTTGACCATTGTATATGATGTGGTTGCTTCCTCACTTCATTTTACCCATCGGTGGCTTCGTTTTATTTTGAAACCCAGAAAGTTCTTAAATCTCTCGTCTTCTAATTGCCTTGTTCTGATTCTCCTTTACTCAGTTTAATTGGGAAAGGGGAGCAATTGTGAGTGCCATGTCTGTGAATTTGAACTGGTATTATTCTGTAGTTATTTTAAAAATTCATCAGATATACTTTATTTTCATTGTTATTCTACATTGTTCAATTGATCTCAGAGTGGTTGGAAAGAAAAGATGTCTTTATCTTACTCTCATTAACTATGGCTCCTATGTAAAAGTTATCTTGATAAGAGAAAGAGGGAGAGAGGGGAGACTATATGTCTTATTTATTAACATGAAGAAAAGTATGTCTCTTATGAATCATAACAAAATTTTAAACAAAACACATATATTAAATACTGAAAAAAGTATACTACATAGAGATAAGCTTTATTTTAACAATGCAAGTTTGCTTAATATTGGATGTGATAGAAAGATTTTATGATTTTTTTTTTAAATTTATAAGACTTAGAACAGGAGACTAGGTTATCATTTGATTTCTAGTTTGCTTAGGTAGGGTAGGGAAGATAATCACATCTCAACACATTCATTTCAAACTTGAAAAAGGTGCATTTTTTTCACCACATCTGTATCTTTGGAGTAAATATCCAGTAGTACCATTGTAGAGTCATAGTGTAGCTCTATTTTTAATTTCTTTAAGGAATCTTCACACTATTTTCCAAAGTGGCTGCACCAACTTGCATGAAGCAATGGGTGTGGTGCATAAACAGTGAATCTTGGAACACTGAAAAAATAAAATAAAATCTAATTTAAAAAATAAAGAAAAAGAAAAAAAAAGAAAAAAGTGCATTTTACTGTCCAAAATTAGGTAAGCTAATCAATGAATAAATAAATATAATTAACCATCTTTTTCTTACTCATACCTGGGACTATAAGGAAATATACTTAAATAATTTAGACATTTCTCCTTAGAAATAGGTATTTACTTACATTGCTTCTTATTGTTTCTTCTTTTTTCTTTTTTTTTCTTTGAACCATGATGTCCTGCGTCTGGGACACTATTTGTGTCTCTTATTCTAAGAAGGAGGTCTTGTAGAGTAGTTTATATTCAGAACATCATATCAATCATTGTCCAAGGCTAAGTACTTTTATAGTGTCTCTAAGTTTTTCTGTCATTACAAAAGAGCCAAATTGATCTGTTTACTTGAAAGTAACTGTATCAGGGGTGCCTGGGTGGCTCAGTGGGTTAAAGCCTCTGCTTTCAGCTCAGGTCATGATCCCAGGGTCTTGGGATCAAGCCCTACATTGGGCTCTCTGCTCAGCAGGGAGCCTGCTTCCTCCTCTCTCTCTACCTGCCTCTCTGCCTACTTGTGATCTTTATCTGTCAAATAAATAAATAAGATTTTAAAAAAATAACTATATCAGAAGTATAGGTTTTAACTTTCCTGGATTATTTTTCCCCTAAAGACAATGCAGTGAAGTATGACTAGTTTATTATTGCTTCAGTGATAATGTTTAAGAAGAACTAGAAAGAAGATGGTTCTTTGGACAGGTAATGCTGATTTGCCCAACATTTCATTATTCTTGCTAGTTTCATCAGAGCACTTACAGTAATGAACAAGTTGATATTCTTTCCTTTATGGTGACTGATTAATGGTGATAGAAAATAATGATTTTTAAGACTATTTATCATATATTGAATAGTCTATCAGATAACTTGAGAAAAGCCAACATAATTTTACAGACTCCCCTAAAGATATTCACATTAAATTAAAATTAGCATGAAGTTTACATACAAATCAGGTCATCAATAAATAATAATTAAAATGATATCTTGTATTTAGTAAGGATTTACTATGTGCCAGGCACTGCTTTTGTTCCTTTATGTCTAACAAATTATTTCATCTTCATAACCTACACTTTTAAAAAATTTGGGTATAATTGTTATTCCAAATTCAAAGGTGGATAAATGGAGGTATGGAGAGATTAAATAACTTGCTTTAGTGCAAATATGAAAGGTAAGAGACACTGTCATTAAAGCTGGAAAAATGTAAAATATAAAAATGACAAGAACACTAATTTAGCATTGATAAATATGTGGTTCTGTGACTAAGGGAGTTCTTCTACTGAATATTGGTCATTGATAACTTGTGCATGAATTTAAAAGAGTAGATTTATTATCATCAAATATAAAATGAGGATAAAAATATTTCCTTTGAGTATAATGAGCATGTCTCATAAAAATACATATAAAGTGCAAAGACAGATCCAATCTCATTACAAATCACCAGTAGAACTTGGCCATTTTTGTTCTTATATCAATTGGTATCAATATATCAAAATTCACAGCTGTGCTCCCTCATGGGAAAGAAATAGTATCTCATTTCAAAATTTTATATTTGGTAAAGCAATAACATGTCATTTGGACTCTCATGTTCTTCTTTTAGAATGAGTAGATTCGTGAAATCCAGATTCATATTATAGATATGATATATTTTATATGAAAAGTAAATATACAGTGTATTGTGCATTTAATTTTTGTACCAAGTACAATTGCTCAACTTTTGACTTTACATTTACAGTTTTTGTTGTTTGTTTTTTAACATTTTAGTATTGTGATCGGGGGCGTTGTGTTCCTAGGAGTTCGTACACACAGAGAACAAATTGTGATGCAAATATAAACTGCAGTGGACATGGGGTATGTAATGGTTATTTCATTTCAGTACAGCTATTTTAATTCATGTCAACAACATTGTCCAAGATAATGAGGTTTAGAATTATTTGATATAGAAATTACTTTGAAAATTTTCAGTTAAAATAAGGAAAGTAGATTCCATTATTTATACATATACATATGATTTGTGTGTTCACTCACATTGTTGTAGGCTTCATGAGCTTGGAAGTTTGTAAAAAAATACAATATGAAATAAATTCATTTCTAAATTGAATATTTTAAGGATTACTCATACACATTTAACATACATGTAAATCTTGCTTGTGGTTGAGTGTATGTGTACCGATAAATATTTGAAAGCATACTCAATATATTTATATTACACATATTATAATCTAATATTTTTGTGAGAGTAGAGTTTCTTGTCTATTAAGATCTCATTCATCCTTCAGTGGTTTCAATTTATTTCCCTGTATGTCTCCTCAATGCTATATTTTAAGAATCATTCACTGATGGACTTTTGGAAAATGTTAACTTTTACTTAACTATTGTAAGTAGTGGGACAATGGACATTATGGTACAGTTACCTTTGCACATTTGCCTGACTTCTTTAATTATTAATGAAATACATGATTGGCTACATTTATGCAACATTTAAATTTTTATAAATATTATATTGTGTTTAAAGAATATTATACCAGTTTTTACTCCCACCTACCGGATATAAAAATATGCATTTCCTTAAATTCTGACCAGACTAGCATCTCAGCTTTTTAAAAATCACTTTCAACATGCTAAATCCATTGCTAATTTATAATTCCTTAATGATAGAGTTTTTAGGCACAATATATGTATGGTCATACTTGCCAATTGCATTTTTATTTGTCTATACATTGTGAAATTATCTACTAGGGAATAGAAACTGGTAAACTTTGTTTTCCTGAACATACATTTAGGCTTTAACTTTGTGGCTGGTGTCTCTTGCCATATCAATGCTTCATATTTTATATGATAATCTGGAATAAAGTGACTTACCTGCATGTCTTGTATTCAGCTTTTCTCCCTAATCACTTATGTGCCCTATTAAAAATTTATTTCTTTTTTATTTTAATTTAATTTAATTTCTTATTCAATTTTTGCATGACCTAGTTCTAGATTCCCTATTCTGCTTCCAATCCTTTTTTCAGTTCATCCACCAGATGACATTTGGAGATAATTTCTAACCCTCCTATCTAGCAAAATATGTTTTGGTATTTGGTATGTCATTAAACAAACTTCTGTTTGTTTTTCTCTCCCATTTTTGGTAAAAGATTTTATAACAGCTATTTTTTAACTTAACACAATTCAAGAAAAACTTTAACTCCTACTATTTTATATTTTTTTTATTGAAACATAGTTGGCACACAGTGTTACATTAGTTTCAGGTGTAAAAGAGTAATTCAGCAACTCTGTACATTATGCTATGCTCACCACAAGTGTAGCTACCATCTGCTATTACAATATTATTGACTATGTTCCCTATGCTATATTTATTAGCCCCATGACTTACTCATTCCATAACCGATGCCTGCAACTCCCACTCGCTTTCACTAGTTTAGTCCTTCTCACCATTACTTCACTTTCTGGTAACCACAGTTTGTTCACTGTATTTATGGGTCTAATTCTGCTTTTTTGTTTGTTTATACATTTTATTTTTTATATTTCATATGAGTGAAATCATAATGGCCATTTTTCTTTCTCTGTCTGACTTACTTCATTTAGCACAATACCTTCTAGGTCCATCCATATTGTCAAAAATGTCAAGATCTCTTTCTCTTTATGACTGAGTAACATTCCATTGTATATATATACATACCACATCTTCATTCATCTACTGATAACCACTTAGGTTGCTTCCATATCTTTGCTAGTGTAAATAGTGCTGCAAGAAACATATGCCTTTCTAATTAGTGTTTTTATTTTCATTGGGTAAAAAGTAGTTTTAGAATTACTGGATTGTATATATTTTTATGTTTTGGAGGAACCTCCATAATGCTTTTGACAGTGGCGGTACCAATTTACATTCCCACCAACAGTGTTCAATTGTTCCCTTTTCTCTAAATCCTGTTTTTCTTGTTTTGGTACCAGCCATTCTGAACGGTGTGAAGTGATACCTCATTGAGGTTTTTATTTACATTCTCCTGATGATTAGTATAATTTTTGGTTCATAATTTTATGCTTTTCTGGAATAAGACATTTCAGTTGTGTCAAGAAGGTTATCTACTTTTACTTAAAAAATACATGAGAAACAATCTCCCTATGACTCTGCAACTGCACTACTGGGTATTTACCCCAAAGATACAGATGTAGTGAAAAGAAGGGCCATCTGTACCCCAATGTTCATAGCAACAATGGCCACGGTCACCAAACTGTGGAAAGAACCAAGATGCCCTTCAACAGACGAATGGATAAGGAAGATGTGGTCTATACACTATTGGAGTATTATGCCTCCATCAGAAAGGATGAATATCCAACTTTTGTAGCAACATGGACGGGACTGGAAGAGATTATGCTGAGTGAAATAAGTCAAGCAGAGAGAGTCAATTATCATATGGTTTCACTTGTTTGTGGAGCATAAGAAATAACATGGAGGACATGGGGAGATGGAGAGGAGAAGGGAGTTGAGGGAAATTGGAAGGGGAGATGAACCATGAGAGACTATGGACTCTGAAAAACAATCTGAGAGTTTTGAAGGGGAGGGGGTGGGATGTTCGGTGAACCTGGTGATGGGTATTATGGAGGGCACGTATTGCATGGAACACTGGGTGTGATGCATAAACAATGAATTCTGTTACACTGAAAAGAAATTAAAAAATAATAATAATAAAAAAGAAATTCTCTATGATATTTGAAAGGTATAATTGTAATAAATTTCATGGGAATTTATTATATTACATTTTATTTTTTTAAATATTATTTTCCACATTAAGTAAAAACCATTGATAATACATAAATTACAATAATTCAATAATTTACATTGACTAACAATCAGAGTAATGCATTTAATTTTTATGTTGTATATAAAATGTTATTTTTTTATTGGCTTTGATTTCAGGTTTGCAATAATTTTCTTCATTGTCACTGTGATGTTGGATATTCTCCTCCACTTTGTATACCGTCACGAACATCAAAAGGAGGAAGTATTGATGACGGGTTTTGGAGTAAAGCATGTTAGTATCTAGATGAGTGTGCTTCAAGGAGCTTTCTGCCCGTACAGTAAGGGTCTACATCTCCAATGAATATGTGGCTACAGAGCACCCAACATATGGATAGTGCAACTAGGAAATGAAGATTTCCATTTTATTTTACTTTATTTAAATTTAAGTAGCCACTTGTGACTTAGTGGCAACTATATTAAACAGTACAGCTCTGTACCATATTGCCAATCAAAATTTTATATATACTTTTAATTCCAATTAAGACGTGAACATTTTAATAGACCTCTTTAATTTTAACCATGGTTATGAAAAACATTTCTACATATACAACAGAATTCTCTAGATAGGTGATAGGTATAGTTAAAATATACAATAGGTGATAGTTTTAATATATATTCTGCATATTCCCAGGAAGTTAACTATCATGATGTGCTAGTTCACAACCAAGTTGCTTTTTTTTACCAACATATAATTTTTTTAACATATAATTATTTGCTTCAGGGGTCTGTGAATCATCAGTCTTACACAATTCACAGCAGCCACCATAGCACATACCCTCCCTATTTCCCATCACCCAGCCACCCGATCCCTCCCTCCCTCCCCAACCCCCCAAACCCTCAGTTTGATTCCTGAGATTAACAGTCTCTTATGGTTTGTCTTCCTCCCTGATCCCATCATTTAAAATTTTTCCCTCCCCTCCCCCCATGACTCCCCATCCTTCCTCCCAAATTCCTCATATCAGAGAGATCATATGATAATTGTCTTTCTCCAACTAACTTATTGTTCTTAGCATAATACCTACTAGTTTCATCCATGTTGTTGCAAATGTCAAGATTTCGTTTTTTTCTGATGAATGCATAATATATATCACATCTTCTTTATACATTCATCTGTTGATGGATATCTAGGCTCTTCCCATAGCTTGGCTATTGTGGACATTGCTGATGTAACATTCAGGTGCATGTGCTCTTTTGGATCACGACATTTGTATCGTTAGGGTAAATACCCAGTAGTGGGATTGCTAAGTCATAGGGTAGCTCTGCTTTCAACTTTCTGAGGAACCTCCAAACTATTTTCCAGAGTGACTGCACCAGCTTGCATTCCCCTTTCTCCACATCCTTGCCAACATCTGTTCCTGACATGTTAATTTTAACCATTCTGAGTAATGTGAGGTGGTATTTCACTGTGATTTTGATATGTATTTCCCTGATGCCAAGGGACATTGAGCACTTTTTCATGTGTTTGTTGGCCATTTGGAAGTCTTCTTTGCAAAAATGTCTGTTCTTGTCTTCTGCCCATTTCTTGATTGGATTGTCTGTTACTATTTGGGTGTTGAGTTTGATAAGTTCTTTATAGATTTTGGAAAATAACCCTTTATCTGATATGTCATTTGAAAATATCTTCTCCCAGTTAATTGGTTGTCTTTTGGTTTTGTTGACTGTTTCATTTGCTGTGCAAAAGCTTTTTATCTAGATGATGTCCCAGTGTTAATTTTTGCCCTTTCTTCCCTTGCCTCTGGCGATGTTTCTAGGAAGAAGTTGCTGTGGCTGAGGTCGAAGAGGTTGTTCCCTGTGTTCTCTTCAAGGACTTTGATGGACTCATGTCTCACACTGAGGTCTTCCACCCATTTCGAGTCTATTTTTGAGTGTGGTTAAGGAAATTGTCCAGTTTCATTCTTTTGCATGTGGCTGTTCAATTTTCCCAACAGCATTTGTTGAAGAGACTGTCTTGCTTCCATTGGACATTCTTTCCTGCTTTGTCAAAGATTAGTTGAACACAGGGTTGAGGGTCCATTTCTGGGCACTCTAGTCTGTTCCATTGATCTACGTGTCTGTTTTTGTGCCAGTACCATACTGTCTTGAGGTTTATAGTTTTGTAATAGATCTTGAAGTCTGGAATTGTGATGCCAGAAGCTTTCATTTTCTTTTTCAAAATTCCTCTGGCTATTTGGGGTCTTTTCTAGTTCCATATAAATTTTAGGATAATTTGTTCCATTTCTTTGAAAAAAATCGATGATATTTTGATAGGGATTGCATTAAATGTGTATATTGCTTTAGGTAGCATAGACATTTTCACAATATTTGTTCTTCTAATCCATGAGTGTGGAACATTTTTCCATTTCTTTGTATCTTCCTCAGTTTCTTTCATGAGTACCTTATACTTTTTTGAGTACAGATTCTTTGCCTCTTTGGTTAGGTTTATACCTAACCTTGTTATCTTATAAGGTATAAGATATACCTTGTTATCTTATGGTTTTGGGTGCAATTATAAATGGGATCAAGTCCTTACTTTCTCTTTCTTCTGTCTTGCTGTTGGTGTATAGAACTGCAACTGATTTCTGTGCATTGATTTTATATCCTGACACTTTACTGAATTCCTGTGTGAGTTCTAGCAGTTATGGAGTGGAGTCTTTTGGGTTTTCCACAGAAAGTATCATATAATCTTCAAATCAAATAGTGAAAGTTTGACTTCTTCTTTGCCGATTTGGATGCCTTTAATTTCTTTTTGTTGTCTGATTGCTGAGGCTGGGACCTCTAGTATTATCTTGAATAGCAGTGGTAATAATGGACAGCCCTGCCATGTTCCTGAACTTAGAGAAAAAAATCTCAGTATTTCCCCATTCAGAATGATATTGACTGTGGGTTTCTCATGGATGGCTTTGATGATATTCAGGTATGTACCCTGTATCCTTACGCTATAAAGAGTTTTGATCAAGAAAGTATGTTGTAATTTGTCAAATGCTTTTTT
The DNA here is from genome assembly GCF_011764305.1 of Mustela putorius furo. Classification (NCBI taxonomy): domain Eukaryota; kingdom Metazoa; phylum Chordata; class Mammalia; order Carnivora; family Mustelidae; genus Mustela; species Mustela putorius. The sequence continues at coordinate 3,325,680 of NW_025422118.1, forward strand.
AGCATCTATTGAAAATATCATATGGTTCTTGTTATATCTTTTATTAATATATAGTATCATATTGATTGATTTGTGGGTGTTGAACCAACTTTGAGCCCAGGAATAAATCCCACTTTGTCATGGTGAATAATCCTTTTAATGTTCTGTTGCAACCTATTGGCTAAAATTCTGAGAAGTTTTGCATCTGTGTTCATCAAGGATATTGGTCTGTAATTCTCCTTTTTGATGGGGTTTTGAGATCAAGGTTTTAGGATCAAGGTAATGCTGGCCTCATAAAATAGATTTGGAAATTTTCCTTACATTTCTATTTTTTGGAACAGTTTCAAGAGAAAAGGTATTAATTCTTCTTTAAATATTTGGTAGAATTCCCCTAGGAAGCCGTCTGGCCCTGGGCTCTTGTTTCTTGGGAAATTTTTGATGACTGCTTCAATCTCTTTACTGGTTATGGGTCTTATTCAGGTTTTCTGTTTCTTCTTGGTTCAGTTTTTATAGTTTATATGTCTCTAGGATGCATCTATTTCTTCCAGATTGTCAAATTTGCTGGTGTACAGTTGCTCATAATATGTTCTTATAATAGTTTGTATTTATTTGGTGTTGGTTGTGATCCCCCCTCTTTCATCCATGATTTTATTAATTTGGGTCCTTTCTCTTTTCTTTCTGATTAATATGTTCAGGGATTTATCAATCTTATTAATTCTTTCAAAGAACCAGCTCCTAGTTTCATTGATTTGTTCTATTGTTCTTTTGGTTTCTATTTAATTAGTTTCTGCTCTGATCTTTATTATTTCTCTTCTCCTGCTGGGTTTAGGCTTTCTTTGCTCTTCTTTCTCCAGCTCCTTTAGGTGTAGGGTTAGGTTGTGTACTTGAGACCTTTCTTTTTTCTTGAGAAAGGCTTGTATTGCCATATATTTTCTTCTCAGGACCGCCTTTACTGTGTCTCAAAGATTTTGAGTTGTGTTTTCATTTTTATTTATTTCATGAATTTTTTTAAGTTCTTTAATTTACTAGTTGACCCATTTATTCTTTTGTAGAACGCTCTTTAGCTTCCATGTATCTGAGTTCTTTCCAACTTTCCTCTTGTGGTTGAGTTCTGGTTTCAAAGCACTGTGGTTGGAAAATATGCAGGGAATGAGCCCAATCTTTTGGTAGCAATTGAGACCTGATTTGTGATCCAGGATGTGGTCTATTATGGAGAATGTTCCATATGTACCAGATAAGAATTTGTATTCTGTTGCTTTGGGATGGATGTTCTGGATGTATCTATGATGTCCATCTGGACCAGTGTGTCTTTTAAAGCCTTTATTTCCTTGTTGATCTTTTCCTTAGATGATCCATCCATTTTGGATGGACCAATTCTTAGAGGACCCTTTCAATATTTCCAAAAGGCCGCTTTGGTGTTTGCAGGAGGGTGTTAAAGTCCCCTGCTATAATTGTATTATTGTCAATGTGTTTATTTGATTTTGTTATTAATTGGTTTATATAATTGGCTCCTCATGTCAGGGGCATAGATATTTAAAATTGTTAGATCTTCTTGAATGACAGACCCTTTAAGTATGATATAGTATCCTTTTCCATCTCTTATTATCATCTTTGGATTGCCACCCCAGCTTTCTTCTGATGTCCATTAGCATGGTAAATTGTTTTTGACCTCCTCACTTTAAATCTGGAGGTGTCTTTGGGTCTTAAATCAGTCTCTTGCAAAAAGCATATTGATTTTTTTTTAATCCATTCTGATACCCTGTGTCTTTTGATTGGAGCATTTAGCCCATTTAGATTCAGGGTAACTATTGAAAGATACGAATTTAGTGCCATTATATTGTCTGTAAGGTGACTGTTACTGTATATTGTCTCTGTTCCTTTCTGGTCTACTACTTTTAGGCTCTCTCTTTGCTTAGAGGACCCTTTCAATATTTCCAAAAGGCCACTTTGGTGTTTGCAAATTCTTTTAATTTTTGTTTGCCCTGGAAGCTTTTTATCTCTATTTTGAAAGACAGCCTAGCTGGATATATGATTCTTGGATGCATATTTTTCTTTTTTATTGCTCTGATGATATCATGAAAGTCCTTTCTGGCCTACCATGTCTTGGTGGATAGGTCTGCTGCCAATCTAATATTTCTACTATTGTGTTACATACCTCTTGCCCCAAGCTTCTTTCAGGATTTTCTTTTTGTCACTTAGACCTGTAATGTTTACTATTAGATGACAGGGTGTTGACTTATTTTTATTGATTTTGAGGGAGTTCTCTGGGCCTTCTGGATTTTGATGCTTGTTTCATTCACCAAATTAGGGAAATTCTCTGCTATTATTTGCTCCAATATACCTTTTGCCCTCCTCTCTCTCTCTTCTTCTTCTTCTGGGATCTCAATTATTCTAATACTGTTTCATCTTATGGTAACACTTATCCCTCAAAATCTCTGTTCGTGGTCCAGTAGTTGTTTATCTCTCTTTTTCTCAGCTTCATTGTTCTCCATCATTTGATCTTCTATATCACTAATTCTCTCTTCTGCCTCATTTATCCTAGCAGAAGAGTATCCATTTTTGCTTGTACCTCATTAATAGCTTTTTAAAATTTCAAATTGTTAGATTTTAGTTCTTTTTTGTCTCCAGAAAGGAATTTTATTTCTCCAGAAAGGGATTTTTCTTGCTTTTTTTGAGCAGAGCTAGCACCTTGATAATTGTCATTCTGAACTGTAGTTCTGACATCTTAGTAATGTCTGTATTGATTTGGTCCCTAGCCTTCAATACTGCCTCCTTTTTTTTTTTTTTAAGGTGAGTTTTTCCCCCTTGTCATTTTATCCAGGTAAGAATAAATGAATGAGAAAACAACATACTAAACAGGTAGCAAGAACCCCAAGAAAATATACATTAACTAAATTGGACGAGACACAAAACCGGAGCAGGGGAGAAGAAAGGAGAAAAAAGAAATATACATATATGCATATTATAATTTATATGATGTGTGTGTGTGTGTGTGTGTGTGTGTGTGTATAGAGACTGGTGAATAGAACAGAAGCACACACTTGATTTGGGGTGTATTTTGGTCTTTTAGAAGAAACTGCCACACAAAATTTTAAATTTTAAAGAAAGAAAAACATATTTATATAAAAATAAGGATAAACATGATGAAGGGATGGAATGTGACTGTAAAGATGAAAATTTAAAAAGATTCTGACAAAGGAATTGATAAGAAGTTTAAAAAAGAAAGAAAAAAAAAAAGAAAGAAGGCAATCAGTTTGGAGACTAGAACAAAGCCATGCACTAGATTTAGGGTATATTTTGATCTGTTAGGAGAAACTGTATCCCAAAATTTTAAGGAAAGAAAAACCTACCTGTGTATAAAAAAAAATTAAAGCTAAATACCAACAAAGTGATAGAATATGACTATAATTGAAAATTTAAAAAGATTTTTAAAAAATTATTGATAGGGCACCTGGGTGGCTCAGTGGGTTAAAGCCTCTGCCTTCGGCTCAGGTCATGATCCCAGGGTCCTGGTATCAAGTCCCACATCAGGCTCTCTGCTCAGCAGGGAGCCTGCTTCCTCCTCTCTCTCTGCCTGCCTCTCTGCCTACCTGTGATCTCTGTCAAATAAATAAAACTCTTTAAAAAAATTATTGATAAAATTGTTTAAAAAGATTAAAATAAGAAAGAGGAAAATTTTTTTAAAAAATGGAATAAGAAAAAAATAAAATTAAAAAATTTTAACTTTGAAAGACTAAAGAATCATGGGGAAAAAGCCATAAATTCTAAATGTTGCATTCCTTTAGCTCTGGAATTATGCAGTTCTCATTGATTGGTGAACTTGGTCTTAGCTAGATGTGCTTGCTAATCTTCTGGAGGAGGGGTCTGTTGAAGTGATTCTCAAATGTCTCTGACCAAGGTGGAATAGCTCCATCCTTGCCAAGGGCCAGACTAGGTCATCTGCTTGGGTTTGCTCCTGGTCACTTTTGTTCTTTAAACACTTTCCATACAGCTTTGGAGGACAGAAATAAAAATGGTGGCCTCTCAATCTCCGGCCCTGTAGAAGCTGAGAGCACAGGGGCCCCCTCCTCAGTGCACTCTCAGAGAAAAGCAGTCAATCGCTGCTGTCTCCCTGGTCTCTGGCCACACTGCATGCTCACTCAGCCTGTGACCAAGCATTTCTATCTCTGGTGCATGGCCCCAGTTGGAGTCTCCAAACCTAGCAGATTCCTGTAGCATGGTCCCATGCCACTTTTCCTGGAGGAGGAAGGAGCAGGTCTTCTCCTTGGGTCTGCCACTTATGGGGTCTCTGCTTGAAGAGTAGTGGCCTCACTGTGCCTCGGATCATAGCTTTTGGTAAGCCCAAGCTGAGAGCCCCCTCCTCAGCTCTGGTCTCTGCAGTCAGCTTCCCTGCACTGATACTTGACAACTCTGTCACATTCAGATACCCTTGCTCTTTTTGTGACCCCATGGTTGCTGAGATCACATTGTCCCCACAAGGGCTCCATTTCCCACTTAACCTATGGAGCAATGTCCCTCAGTGGAGAAGACTTCTAAAAGTTCTGATTTTGGCTCCATTCTCTACCACTAGTCAGGAGCCAGCCCCTCCCCCCGTGGTCTATCTTCCTGTATATCTCCTTGAATTCTCTTCTCTGCATATCCTGCCCTCCAGAAACTGGTTGCTTTTCTATTCCTAGAATTGGTGCTCTTCTTTTTTGATTTCCTGTTGAGTTCGTAGGTGTTCAGAATGGTTTGATAACCATCTAGCTGAACTGAACTCCTGAGACCTGAGGATATTTAGGTCTTCTACTCCTCCACCATCTTGCTCCACCCCCCTCCAAGTTGCATCTTTTAAGTTTCCCTTTTCAAAAGGGAAAAGTAATCAGATCTTCCATATCCATTGCATATGGATAGTAGATGGTACAATTTTAAAATTTTATTTGATAAACATTCATGAACAAATATAACATACTTGTTTTTTTCTAAACTTCACAATTTATAAATCTTAATGGTATAATTTCATTAATGTCTTTACATCATTTGTATTTTTACTTTATATTATATTTTTATTGTTGTAAATCTGATAGTACATTATTAGATTTGCCTTAAATAGGCAATGGAGGGACGCCTGGGTGGCTCAGTTGGTTAAGCGGCTGCCTTTGGCTCAGGTCATGATCCCGGCGTCCTGGGATCGAGTCCCACATCGGGCTCCTTGCTTGGCAGGGAGCCTGCTTCTCCCTCTGCCTCTGCCTGCCACTCTGTCTGCCTGTACTTGCTCTCGCTTCTCTCTCTATGACAAATGAATAAATAAAATCTTTAAAAAAAATAGGCAATGGAATTTTAAAGTTTTTTAATATAAATATTTACACTTACCCATTTACTGTTTCCAAGGACTTTTCAATTCTTCAAGCATATTCAAATTCCATGTGGGCATTTTCTTTCTATCTGAAAAACTTCCTTTTGTACTTCTTTTTGTTTTACCTTGTGATGAGCAGTTGTCTCAGCTTTTGTTTTTAAAATGTTTTTTATAAAAATGTATTAATTTGTGAAGAATATTTTCACTGGAATTAGAATGCTACATTGAGAAATTTTTCTTTCAGCCATTCAAGGATGTAATCTAGGTGTATCTAAGCTTACATTTTCTGATGAGAATATAATGTCATTCTTATTATTCTATTCATCCCAATAATATAATGTTTCCTTTATTCTTTGAGTTTCAGAAATTTTATATGTTTTTATTTTATATGTTTATATTTCATATGTTTATATGATTTTCTGCAGTTTGGCTGAAATTTATCAGGACACATTTCTTTTTTAATTTATCCTGCTTGCATTGACTGTGATTCTTGAGTCTATAGCTTACTGTGTTTGGGGAAATTTTAAGAAACCTTTTAGCTGTTTTCTCCTTTTAAATATTTTTTTTAATGTGTTTGCATTTAAAAAAATGATACACAGTGACATTCACTCTGTGGTATAGAACTCAATGAGTATTGAAAAAATACTTGTTCCCACTGCCAGTCATGATACACAATAGATCTATCACCTTAAAATTTCCCTCTGGCTGCCCCCTTCATATTCATCCCCCACTGCCAATTCCTGGCAACCAATTACCTGTTCTTGTTCCTATATATTTGTCTTTTCCAGAATGTCATATATAATACATAAGAATTTGAGACCCACTCCTGTTGCCATGTTTTAATAGGTCATGTGTTCTACCTACTAAGCCAGCTAGGTGCTGCTAAATAATTCATTCTTTTATTCTTTTATTGTTAAAAAAGTTTTTTATTTAAATTTTAGTAAGTTAACATACAGTGCAATATTGGTTTCAGGAGTAGAATTCAGTAATTTGGGGTACCTGGGTGGTACAGTCAGTTGAGTGCCTGACTCTTGGTTTCTGCTGCGTTTGTGATCTCAAGGTTGTAAGATAGAGTCCTGTGTCCAGGCTCCATGCTCTGTGCAAAGACTGCTTAAGTCTCTTTCTCCCTATGCCCCTCTCTCATACCCTCTCTTTCTCAAATAAATAAATCTTTAAAAAAAAAATCCAGTAATTCATCACTAACATGCAATACCCCGTGCTTATTACAAGTGCTCTCTTTAATGACGATCACCCACCTGGTCCATCCTCCACCATCTCTCTCCATCAACACTTTGTTTTCTATCCTTAGGAGTCGCTTATGGTTTATTTCCCTTTTTCCTTTTTTCCTATCTTCCCATATATGTATCTGTTTTGTTTCTTAAGCTCCATGCATGAGTAAAATCATATGTTATTTGTCTTTCTCTGGTTGACTTACTTCACTTAGCATAATCCATTCTAGCTCCTTCCACATTGCTGTAAATGTCAAGATTTCATTCTTTTTAATAACTAATATTCCACTATATCGATATATAGATATGTATAAAAATTTATTTATTATTTATTTATTTATTTATATATCACATCTTTATCCATTCACCAGTTAATGAAACATATGCATATAGGCTTTTTTGTATATGTAAGTTCTCTCTTTTGGTTGATAAATACCTAGGGATACAATATAATTTTATAAGAAATAGCCAAACTATTGCTAAGGTGACTATGCTAGCACTCCTTCCCATTCATCTACAAGAGTCCCAGTTTCTCTGCACAGATGCTCCATACTTCACAAGCGTACTGTCATTTTTGTTCTGTTTTATTTGATTTTTTTTTTGCCAGTTGAAGATGTCTAATGATATCTCCTTGTGATTTTTATTTAACTTTTTATCTTGAAGTAAATGTAGATCACAAAGAGTTGCAAAGAAATGCAGATGGAAGACCTGTATATCCCTTACTCAGATTCTGTCAGTGTTAAAATAAAATATTAAAGTGTTAAAATAAAATAAATAAAATGTTAACATGTTTTATTACTACAGCACAGTAGTAAAACCAGGAAATAAGCGTTATTAAAATGCATGGACCATATTCAGATTTCAACAGTATACATGCACTAATTTGTGTATATGTGTATAAGCACATATGTGTGTGTGTTTGTATTTAGTTTCATGCAGTTTTACATGTTCAAATTTATGTAACCACCATCACAATCAAGATACCGTAGTGTATTATCACTATATGGCTCCTAATATCACCCTTTTATATAGCCTTACTGATCCCCTTCTCTGCCATTTCTAACTCTTGGCAATCACTACTATTTGCCTCTAATTATGTTATTTCATGAGTGTTATATATATGGAATCATACAGTTTGTATCTCTTGGAGATTTACTTTTTTCTCTTCCATAATTTCTACCAACTGTATTGAAATTCCTTGCATGGATAAGTACTTCATTTCTTTTTATTGATGACTAGTATTCCTTTGTGTGGATGTATCAAAACTATTGATGGACATTTGGGTGTTTTGCCAATTTTTAGGTATTGTGGAGAGTTCTGCAGTGAACAATTGTGTAGAAAACTCTGCATGAATGTAAAATTTTAATTCCCCAAGAAACATCCCCAGGAGTGCGATTGGGGGGTCAATGGGAACCCATTTATATTTTAAAAGTAACTACCAAACTATTTTTCAGAGTGACTGTAACATTTGGCATTCCCACCAATACTATATGAATGACCCAGTGTTTTGGCATCCTTACTAACATTTGATGATAATGCTTTTTTCCCAGTCATTCTATTAGGTGTGTATTAATATTTCATTGTGGATTTAATTTATATTTCCCTAATGGATAATGATGTTGAATATCTTAAACATGTTTATTTGGCATCTGTATATTCTCTTCACTGAAAAATCTGTTCACATCTTTGTCCATTTTCTTATTTTTCTTATACCTGCTTTTTATATTTATTTATTTACTTTTTTTTATTTTGTTATGTTAGTCACCATACAGTACATCATTAGTTTTTGATATGTCCCATGATTCATTGTTTGTGTATAATACTTAGTGTTCCATACAATATGTGCCATCCTTAATACCCAGTCACTGGATTAACCCATCCCCTGATGCCCTTGCATTCTAAAACCCTCAGTTAGTTTCCTGGAGTCCATAGTCACTCACAGTTTGTTTCCCCCTCTGCTCCCCTCTTCATTTTCCCCTTCTTTCTCCATGCTATCCCTTTTGTTCCACAAATAAGTGAAACTATATGATAATTGACTTTCTCTGCTTGACTTATTTCACTTAACAAAATCTCCTCCAGTTCCATCCATATTGATGCAAATCCTTTATGATGGCTGAGTAATATTCCATTGTATGTATGGACCACATCTTCTTTATCCATTCATCTGTTGAAAATCTTTGCCCACTTTCTAATTAGAATTTTTAAGTGTTGAATTGTCAGAGTTTTTCTTTGTTTGTTTCCTAGATATATATGTTTTTGGATATGTGATTTAAACACATTTTTTTCCATTTATATAAATGGTTTTATCTCAGAACCCAACTTCCTTTAAATTCTTTTTCTGATAAAGCTTACTCCTTTTCCTTTTTGGATCATGCTTTCTGTATCAAGTGTATGAACTCTGTCAACCTTAAGTTTTGAAGATTTTCTATCATGATATCTCTAAAAGGTGTGGTTTTGTGTTTTACACATAAATACATAATCCATTTTGTGTCACTTTTTGTAAAGGGTGGGAGATTAAATTTTTGACTAATCTCACTTCAAATGTTCCACCATAATACTTTGAAAAAGATATCTCTCATCCTTTGAAATGTTTCTGCCCCTTTGTCAATAAGTAATTGGACATTTCTGTATTGGTGTATTTCTCACTTCTCTATTCTGTTCATTGATCTGTGTGTCATTCTCTCCACCATTTCTATGCTGTTTTGATTACTGTAACTGTATGGTAATCATTGACATTAGGAAGAGTGATTCCTCCCAATTTATTCTTCTTTTTCAAAATTGTTTTTGCTATCCTAGCATATCCTTCCACATGCACTTTAGAATAAGTTTATTTTTGTTTAAAAATTTTTGCTATTATCTTTATATAAACTATGCTAAAACTGTGGAATAATTTAGGAAGATTTTACACCTCTACTGTATATTATTGAACCTTCTAATCTATGAATATGGTATGTCACTTAATTTATTTAGAATTTGTATGATTTCCTGCATCAGAATTTTGTACTTTTCACCAGATATTGTACATGGGCTTTTAAATGTTTATTTATTTATTTATTTATTTATTTATTTTATTTAAATAAAATTAATTAACATTTAACATATTACTTGTTTCAGAGGTAGAGTTCAGTGATCCATCATTTGTATATAACACCCAGGACTCATTACAACAGGTGCCCTCATTAATATCCATCACCAAGTTACCCCACTGCCCCTTCTAGTGACATTTGTTTCCTAGAGTTAAGAGTCTTATGGTTTGCCTCCTCTCTGATTTTGTATTTTATTTTTCCCTCCCTTCCAGATGTGATCATCTGTTTTGTTTCTTAATCCCACATGTGAGTGAAATCATTCAACAATTTGTCTTTCTCTGATTGACTTATTTCACTTAGCACAATACTCTCTAGCTCTAGCCATGTTGTTGTGAATGGTAAGATTTCATTTTTTGATGGCAGAGTAATATTCCATTGTGTATGTATACCACATCTTCTTTATCCATTCATCTGTCTGTAGACATTAGGACCCTTTCCATGTTCTGGCTATTGTGGACATTGTTGCTATAAAGATTGGAATGCAGGCGCCCCTTCAAATAAGTATGTTTGTATTCTTTGGATAAATACCCAGTACTGCAATTCCTGGGTCATAAGGTAGCTCTATTTTTCATTTTTTTCAGGAACATCTATACTGTTTTTTTTGGAGTTTCTGCAGCAGCTTTTTCCCATTGGATATTTTTCCCTGCTTTGTCAAAGATTAGTTGACCATAGAGTTAAAAGGGTCCATTTCTGGGTTCTCTATTCTGTTCCATTGGTCTATGTGTCTGTTTTTGTGCCAGTAATATACTGTCTTGATGGTAACAGTTTTGTAATAGAACTTGAAGTCCAGAATTGTGATTCCACCAGCTCTGTATTTCTTTTTCAACGTTCCTTTGGCTATTTTGGGTTTTTACTGTTTCCATACAAATGTTAAGATGATTTGTTCCAGCTCTGTGAAAAATGTTGATCATATTTGGATAAGGATTGCTTTAAAAATATAGATTGCTTTAGGTAGCACAGACATTTAACAATATCTTTTTCTTCCAGTCCTTGAGCTCAGAATGCTTTTCCATTTCTTGTGTCTTCCTCAATTTCTTTCATGAGTGTTCTACAGTTTTTAGAGTACAGATCCTTTACCTCTTTGGTTAGGTTTATTCCTAAGTATCTTAAGGATTTTGCTGCAGTTGTAAATGGGATCAACTCCTTAATTTCTCTGTTTTTCTGTCTCATTGTTAGTGTGCAGAAATGCAACTGATTTCTGTGCATTGATTTTTATATTCTGTCATGTTGCTGAATTCCTATATCATTTCTAGCAATTTTTTGCTGAGTCTTCTGGATTTTCTACGTAGAGTATCACATCATCTGTAAAGAGGAAAAGTTTGACTTCTTCTTTCTTGCTTGGGTTGCCTTTTACTTCTTTTTGTTGACTGGTTGTCAACACTAGGACTTCCAGTACTGTGTTATACAGCAGTGGTGAGAGTGGGCATCCCTGTCCTATTCCTGACCTTAGGGGAAAAGCTGTCCGATTTTCCCCATTCAGATTCATCTTTGGTGTTGGGTTTTTTGTATATGTCATTTATGTTATGGAGGTATGTTCCCTTTATCCCTACACTGTGGAGAGTATTTTTTTAATCAAGAAAAAGATGTATATTTTGTCAAATGCTTTTTCTGCATTTATTGAGAGGATTATATGGTTTCTGTCCTTTCTTACTAATGTGATGCCTCACATTGTTGGTTTGTGGATGTTGAACCATCCTTCCATTCCAGGAATAAATCCCATCTGGTTATGCTGAATAATGCTTCAAAATGTACTGTTGGATCCTATTGACTAGTATCTTGTTGAGATTTTTTTCACCCCTTTTCATCAGGATATCGGTCTGCAATTTTCTTTTCTCATGGGGCCTTTGTCTGGTTTTGAGATCAAGATAATAATGGCCTCATAGAATGAGTTTGGAAGTTTTTTTTTACATTTCTATTTTTTGAAAGAGTTTCAGAAGAATAGGTATTAATTTTTCTTTATTTTTTAAAATATGTTTTATAGAATTCTACTGGGAGATTACCTGGTCCTGGACTCTTGTTTTTTTGGGAGGTTTTTGATTACTAATTCAATTTCTTTGTTGATAATGGGTCTGTTCAGGTTTGTTTGTTTGTTTGTTTTTTCCCTGCTTCAGTTTTGGTAGATTATATGTTTCTAGGAATGCATCCATTTCTTCCACATTGTCTAACTTATTAGTTTTAATTTCTCATATTCTCATAAGTTGTTGTATTTCTTCAGTGTTTGTTGTGCTCTGTCCTCTTTCATTCATAATTTTATTTATTTGGGACATTTCTCCTTTCTTTTTGATAATCTGGCTGGTGTTTATTAATCTTATTAATTTTTTCAATGAACCAGCTCCTCATTTTGTTGATCTGTTCTACTATTTTTCTGATTTCTATATTATGGATTTCTGCTCTAATCCTTGTTATTTCTCTTCTCCTGCTGGGTTTAGATTTTATTTGCTGTTCTTTTCCCATCTTACTGAGCAATAGGGTTAGATTGTGTATTTGAGACTTTTCTTATTTCCTGAGATAGGCCTGTATAGCCATATACTCTCTCCAAGGACTGCCTTTGCTACATTCCAAATGTTCTAAACTGTCTGGTTTTCATTTTCATTTTCTCCATGTTTTTTTTTTTTTTTAATTCTCTAATTTCCTGGTTGACCTATTCATTCTTCAATGGGATGATTTTTAACCTCCACATATTTGTTTTGCTTCCAAATTTTCTATTGTGATTAGGTTCAAGTTATAAAGCAACATTGTTTGAAAATATGCAGGGAATAGTCCCAGTCTTTTGGTGTTAGTTGATACCTGATTTGTGACCTAGTATGTGATATTCTGGAGAATGTTCCATTTGCATTTGAGAAGAATGTGTCCTATTGCTTTAGTAGTTCATCCTAATGTATATCTGTAAGTCCATCTGGTCCACTATGTCATTCAAAGCCCTTATTTCCTTGTTAATCTTCTGCTTAGATGGTCTATACATTGCTATGAGAGGAGAGTTATATTCTCCTACACTTTTTGGGGAAGGGTTAGGGACCCATTTGCTTTATTGCTTATGTTGCATATTCAAACAAATAAATAAACTCCACTTTAAAAATGTAAGGAACATAAAAGCCTCTGTGCAAGTTCTGTATTATTTTTAAACTTCTACTGGCTAATAAAAGTATTTCCACTATGGAATTGGAGCTATCTAGAAATGCACATGATGAATTTTTGTCATGCAGGATACCTGAAACATTATTATATCTTAACTCATGATACAATTGAACAGTTTCAAATCAAATGTCTCTATGTGAATAATGATTATAACTATTGTTACAGTTGCAAAAATCTTACTAGTTTAGGAACATAGTAATAGGTCCCCAAATGTTAATTATATAAAATCTTAAGGAAGAAAAACAGTGTCTAGTTGCAGCTGTGTCCCATTTCTTTAAAGGGATATTTGGCATTTTTCGTCTTCCTTCTTTAAGTCATGTTGATTTGCAAAGGTCAGTGTTATATGACACTGAAAACTGTGGACAGATACTGTTCATAGGACGCCTGAATCCAGATGTTCTGATCCATATCATAGCACCTGAATGTAATGGTCAACCTCTGCAAGATGACACAGCCCTGGATGAAATTGTCAAATGTGATCTACCCCCATCATTGTTGTTCAAACTTGCAAATGAAGATGTTGTGAAACTGGTCAGAGAGCTGGTACCCAAAACCAGCTTTGTCTGAGCTAGTTCTTGAGCTTGTTTGAGTTAGTTCTTGTTGGTCATCCCAGAGTTATCCATGTCATAAGTACAGAATACATTCTGCCAGTCTGTGTTGTATTTCCACATGCCAGTGAACTCATTGACCTTCATGCCAGCCTTGTTCTCTTGGTCAAACTTAGATACAATTGACATGATAGTCACTGGATTAAATGGAGTCCATATGCTTCCAGAAAACATTCCACAAGAAGCTTTGGTCGAGCAGTGCCTTGCCTTCAGCCAAGACGGTGGGAGCTGGTTGGGGCTAGCAGGTAGGAGTAGGCAGCCATAGGCCTAGGGGACCACTGGATTGCAGAGGCCCAGGGCATCTCCACTTCCACCAAATTCTCCTATATTTTATTATTGTATTATTTTCAATGTGTTTCTTTAATTTTGTTATCAATTGCTTTGTGTAATTGGCTTCTCCAATGTTAGGGACAAAAATATTTACAGTTTTTAGATCCTCTTTTTGAATAGGCCATTTTCTTATGATACAGTGTCCTTCCTCATTTCTTATTACAGTCTTTGGTTTAAAATCTACTTTGTGTGATATAAAGACAGCTACCTCTACTTTCTTTTGATGTCCATTAGCATGATAAATAGTTCTCCACTCTCTCACTTTCAATCTGGAGGTGTCTTTGGGTCTAAAATGAATTTCTTATAGACAGATATATAGGATGGGGTCTTTGTCTAATCTGATACCTGTGTCTTTTAATAGGAGCATTTAGTCCATTTATATTCAGAGTAATTATTGAAAGAAATGAATTTAATGTCATTGCATTATTTATAAAGGTCACTGTTTCTGTAAATCTAAAGGTCACTGTCCCTGTTTCTTTCTGGTCTATGTTAGTTTTGGGCTTCCTCTTTGCTCAAAAGATCCCCTTTAATATTTCTTGGAGGGTTGCTTTAGTGATCACAAGTTCTTTTAGTTTCTGTTTGTCCTGGATACTCCTTTCCTTCTCTTCAAGATGACACCTTGCCAGATTCTTGGCTCCATATTTTCCTCATTTAGCACCTTGAATATAATGCTGGTTCTTTCTGGCCTGCCGGTCTCTGTGGATAGGGCTGCTGCCAGTCTTATGTTTTGACCTCTGTAGGTTAAGGACCTCTTGTCCTGATCTGCTTTTAAGATTTCTCTTTATCTCTGAAATTTGCAAGCTTCACTATAAATAATATAATATAATATAAGTCAAGCCATTAACTTATTTTTTATTGATTTTGAGAGGTATTCTCTGTGTTTTCTGGACTTGAATACTTCCTTCTTTCCCCATATTAGAGTTCTCAGTTATAATTTGCTGCAATATACCTTCTACCACTCTACCCCTTTCCTCTTCCTCTGTGACTCCAATTATTCTAATACTGTTTTACTTTATGGTATTGCTGATCTCTTGAATCCTCCCTTTCTGATTAGGTAGTTGTTTGTCTCTTTTTCTCAGCTTCCTCATTCTCCATCATTTTGTCTTCTATATTACTGACTCCTCCGCCTCATATAGCAGTTAAAGCCTTCAGTTTTTATTGCCTCTCAGAACTCTTTTTTTATTTTGGCCTTTTTAGATATTAGAGGTTTCTTTTGTTGTTTATTTTATTTTATTTTATTTTATTTTATTTGGTTTCTCAATAAGGGATTCTCCAGTGTCTTCTCTGCTTTTTTCAAGTCCAGATAGTATCTATAGTCATTGTTTTGAATTCTTAGTATGTCATCCTTCTTATATCCATATTGATTGAATCCCTGCCAGTGAGTACTCCCTCCTGTTCTTTATTTTGGGGTGAGTTTTTCTGTCTTGCCATTATGTCCAGAAAAGATTAGATGAATGAGAGAGAAAATTCAAAATAGAAAAATAGCAAAACACACTAAAATACACACTAAACATATGAGAAGAAAATAGGGGAAAAAATGAGAAAAAAATCTATCAAGAAGTAGAATAGAACACAAAAATAAACTAGATCCTAGATATATTTTTGTCTGTTTGTTAGAAGAAATTGATCCCACAGAAAGAAAGAAGTTATATATATACAAAAATATAATTGAATACAATGAAAGGAAACCAAAAAGTTAAAAACATACATATAACATAAACGTAACAATAAAAATTTTAAGATTTTTTTTCATTTTTAAAAAATGATATTTATTAACATATAATGTATTATTTGCCCCAAGAGTACAGGTCTGTGAATCATCAGGCTTACACATTTCACAGCATTCACCATATCACATACCTTCCCCAACGTCCCTAACCCAACCACCCTCTCCCTACCTCTCCTCCCCCAGCAACCCTCTGTTTTGTGAGATTAAGAATCTCTTATGGTTTATCTCCCTCTCAATCCCATCTTGTTTCATTAAAAATATTTTTTAAAATGATTGATAAAATAAGAAAAGAGCTGAAAGAGAAAAAGTAAATAAAACTGAAGGACTAAAGAATAGTAAGGAAAAAACATGAGTGCTATATACTGTTTTCTCCAGGAGCTGACATTTTGCATTTCTCTATGATCAGTAAACTTGGTATTAGCTGGATGTTACTGTTGGTCCTCTGGGAGAGGGATCTGTTGCACTGATTCTCAGGTACCTTTGCCTGGGGGAATTGCACCACCCCTTGCCAGGGGGTGGGCTCAGTGTAAGTGGTTCTGGATTGCACCACATGGCACTGGTGGCTCCCTGAAGGATTCTAGTACCAATGGGGGCGGGGGGGGGGCTAAAGATGGTGATGTCCTGAGCTGAACGCTTGCTTCCCCCACTCTTCAGTGAACCTTCACAAAACAAAACAAAACAAAACAAAAACAGTCGATCACTCTTGTCTCCCTAGTTTTCACCAGAACTCTGTGTTCAGAGTTGCCTGTGACCAAGCATTTTTATTTCCAGCATCCTACCCTGCTTAAGTCCCCAAATTTTATAGACTTCTGTGGTGTGGATCCATGCCATTCTTCCCAGGGAAGGGTGGGGAGGGGACTCACTGTACTTCTGCGCTTTGCTGGACCCCTGCTCAGAGAGCAATTGCCCTACCATACAGTGGTTCATGGCTTATGGCAACACTGGCAGCAACACTGCCTAGTTTTGCTGTTTGCAGCTAGCTTCCCTCCTTTGATGCTTGAAAACTTTGCCACATTTAGGTGCCCTGTTCTTTTTGTGGCCGTTGCTCCATGCAACGCATGCCCTTAATACCCATGACCCAGGTCACCTGTCTCCACACCCCTCTCCCCTCCAAAACCCTCAGTTTGTTTCTCAGAGTCCACAGTCTCTCATGTTTCGTCTCCCCCTCCGATTTCCCCCAATTCATTTTTTCCTTTCATTCTCCTAATGTCCTCCATGTTATTCCTTATGCTCCACAAATAAGTGAAGCCATATGATAATGATAATTGATTTTCTCTGCTTGACTTATTTCATTCAGCATAATCTCCTCTAGCCCCATCCATGTTGATACAAAAGTTGGATATTCATCCTTTCTGATGGAGGCAGAATATTCCATTGTATATATGGACAATATCTTCTTTATCCATTTGTCTGTTGAAGGACATCTTGGCTCTTTCCCCAGTTTAGAGATTATGACCATTGCTGCGATGAACACTGGAGTACAGATGGCCCTTCTTTTCATTACATCTGTATCTTTGGGGTAAATACCCAGTAGTGCATTGAAGGGTCATAGGGTAACTCTATTTTTTATTTCTTAAGGAATTTCCACACTGTTTTCCAAAGTGGATGCACCAACTTGCATTCCCCCCAACAGTGTAAGAGGGTTCCCCTTCTCCACATCCTCTGCAACACTTGTTTACTGTCTTGTTAATTTTGGCCATTCTAACTGATGTAAGGTGTATCTCAATGTGTTTTTAATTCGAATGTCCCTGATGGCTAATGATGATGAACATTTTTCATGTGTCTGATAGCCATTTGTATGTCTTCTTTGGAGAAGTGTCTGTTCATGTCTTCTGCCCATATTTTGACATGTGTTTTGAGTTTGAGGAGTTCTTTATAGATCTTGTATATCAGCCCATTGTCCATAGTGTCATTTGCAAATATCTTCTCCCATTCTGTGGGTTGAAAACTAATTTCAAGGTTGTTTTTAAAATTCCATGTACCATGAATTTCTGTATGACTTTTATGGTCAGTTTGTCAATTTTTGCAGAAAAAAAAATACTGCTTGGGTTGGTTAAGAATTGTGTTGAATTTGTAGATTGATTTGGGAAGTATTTCTGTATTAACAATATTGAAACTTCTACTACATGAATATAGCATGTCTACATTTTATGCAGATCTTTCTGTCAATATTGTATTTTTAGTTTTCATGGTTTATCTTATACTCCCTTCACAAAATTAATTTAAAATATTATGCTCCTTTTGGCAATATCATAAAGGGATTTTTTCCTAATTTATTGTGCTAAAATACAAAATAGATAAAGTTTATAATTTTAAACATTTTTAAGTGTGCATCAGTACCGCCATCAGACACCAGAACTTTTTTATACCCCCCAGATGGAACTTCTTAAATATTAATTTACCATTTCCAGTCCTCACCCAACCTCTGATAATTACCCTTCTATTTTTTTCTATAAATTTGACTATTCTCATAAAAGCAGAATTATCCAATATTTTTTCTATTGTGACTGCCTTATTTTAATTAGTATAAGGTCTTTACATTCCATCCATGTTTAGCATGTGTCACAATTTCATTCCTTTTTAAAGCTGAATAATAGTGCATTATATGTGTATACTACATTATGTTTCTCCATTTATCTGTCCATGGACAATTGAATGTTGGTACTTTTTAGTTATTGTAAATAATGCTCTTAAAAGCATGGGTCTACAAATACCTGTTTAAATCCATGCTTCCAATACTATTAAGTATATAATTAGATGTGGAATTGCAGGATATGTTGATTCCTTATTTAATTCCATGAGGCACCACCATACTACTTTCCACAGAGGTTGCAGCATTTTATATTCCCACTAGCAATGCACAAGGATTATAATTTCTCCACATCCTTATCAGCACTTGACATTTTTGAATTTTTTCACAATAGCCGTCCTAATAGGTGTGAATTGGAGTCTCATAGTTCTGACTTGCAATTTCTTAACAATTACTGATGCTGAACACCTTTAAAAGTAAATATTATTTAAAAGTAAATATTTGTGAATCATATATCTCATATGGGACTTGTATCTAGAATATGTAAGCAATACAAGTTCATAATTTTTAAAAAAGACTACTCAATTAAAAATGGGAAGATATTTAAATATATATAACTCCATAAAAATATACAAATGGCCAATAAGCCTATCTTTAAGATAATTGTAATAAAAATACAGGCAACGCATGTTAGTGAGAATGTGGGTAAATTGGGATCTCCTTGCTGCCCTTTGCTCAGCACCGCTCCAACTCTGGTGTCTCCTTTCCACTCTCTACCCAGTAAGAGCTGCTGTTGCATTAGCTTTAGGTTATCTCATAGTGTGTGTGTGTGTTTATATATCTTTCCCTTTCCCTTCAGTGCTTCACCATGCAGATTCTAGCCATTAAAACTGTTGTGAATACTTTCTTCTGACTCCTTAACTCTGGGAATTCAGCACTTTCCCTAGGACTTCCAATTCTCTGTGCTGAGATCAGTAAATTGTCCATGGGTAAAATTGGATTTTTATAAAATCAATATCATGTTTCCTTCCTTCAGATATTATAGCTTTGCATTTTTTACTGCTTTCTAGAAACCATTTATTTCATGTATTTTGTCCTATTATATGTTTTGTTATGAGGATTAGTTAATCACCATTTAATGAAAAATAGTCATCATAGCCAAAGCAGAAGCTCTTTCTTCCTTAGAATAATGGATATTGCCAAATTAATCCAATAATGATTAGGTTCAGGTTGGTTAATGAGCCTTTGGAGTAATTAAGCACATGAGAAGGAAGCTCCACTTCCAGTATGGTATAATTTTTAGTTATGGTGAATTGATGGAGAGTTGACCTTTTCTGGCAGATGAGGCAGGAAAGGATAGCTTAAAAGTATTGAGTTCTACCACAGCCTAAGCCCTCTAAATATGTGCTTAATTTTAATATTTTGCATATATTTGTTCATTTATTTCCTTTAATACATGTAACATCTTGAGTCACTTTCTTTTAGGTAAATCACTTCTTATCAACATATAATTGGATTTTATGTTTTAAAGTTACAGAATTTTTATCTTTTTTGGAGAGACACTAAATTCATTTGCATTTAGTATCACAATTGTTTTGGTGGTGATTCTGATTGCTTAATTTAGTCTTTTATGTATTTACTTGTATAGTTTATTTTGTTTAATTGGAACAATGTTTCATAGGTTTTTCTAATTTTCTGTAACGTCTTTATAACATCTAGAGGAATATTTATTTTTCTAAGTAATATAGTCAAAATTAGAATTATATTACCTTATACAGATAATATGGAAATTTAACTTAGTTTACAGTCATTATTGTATTTTAAAAGTAGTCATCAATTACATCACTACTTTTTTATTAGATTAGTTTTTTTATATTAAATTAGTTTTAAAATATGTTTTTGCTTTACTTTTTTAATGGAAGAAATATTAGGTAAGTATCAATTTAATGTATACTACATAGCTCATAGAAGGGAATGTAATAGAATAGAATATGTATGATAAAGCACATAACTAAATATACATATAAAAATAAAATTATATTTTATTAAAAATAAATGTATAAAAATAGATTAAAAATAAATGTATATCAGTGATATAGATAGCTAGATATACATATACATATATACATATAATTATAAGGGACTTTAGGGAATAGTCACACAACACAGGAAAATGCTTTTAAATTTATTTCTTCTCTTACTGTGTTATTTGAATCCCTAACTTTTATATTTCAAATCACTAATATACTTTTAATATAATTCTTGAAAAAGTTAAAAGATACTCTCACATTTTCAGCTCAAGAGAAGTACCTGCCTATAAAACGACGCTCTCCTTCTCGAAAAAATAACTTCTTGTTTGGTTTCTACATTTTTCTGCCTCTCCTTGTTTTAACCGCCATCATTGCTTTTAAATGCAATAAAATAAGATTTGGGGACCGAGAGGGAACAGCAACCGAAGGGTAAGTAAACTTTTTATTATTTATATTTAACATTAAAATGCATTGCAAGAAGAATTCAAATGTAATTAAAATGTTGCAAGTAGGGTTTCTTGGATGGAGTGTGTTAATATTTTGAAATCATTGAGCCTTAGTATATACCAACTTGTTACTAAATTTCAGTCAGTCAGATATCCTTTATGTTCTTATAGGTCAGAAACAACTGAAGATACTTAGTAAGTTCATAGGACCTTTCAAGTAGAAAACCATGTTAACTATAATTTCTTCAGGAGTAATTTCTACTTCCCAAGCAACCCCACTTTCCTTGTCTTGACATTCAGTTGTGCCAAGGAGATTAGTAAAGATAGAGAAGGAAATTTTGTGACTAGAATATGTAGAAGGTGAGAAAAATATAAAAAGAATATAAGACATGAAGGAAAGAACACAGATCACAAAGTCACAAACCATTTACACTTAATATTGTTCATGTGTTTCTAAATTTAGCATTAAGGTACTTGCACAGCTATTTTTATATTCTTGTTAGAGCAGAGCTTGATTAGGTCTTTTATTTTAAATAAATATAATTTACATATGATATTATATTAGTTTCTGCTGTACAAAATAATGATTCAATATTTTTTATATATTACAAAAACAAGCACCACAATGTCTCGTTTAATGTCCATCACCATACATAGTTAACAAGTATTTTTCCCCTCTGATGCTGACTTTTAAGATCTACTCCCTTAGTAAGTTTCAAAGATGCAATACTGTATTGTTAGCTATAGTCACTATGCTGTATATTATATACCCACAATTTATTTATTTTTTATCTGGAAGTTTGTACCTTTTGGCTCCCTGCACCCATTTTGTCCACTCTGTACACTCATCTCTGGCAACCACCAATCTGTTTTCTGTATCTAGGAGTTTGTTTGTTTATTTAGTTGTGGATTATACATATAAGTGAGAATATATCATAGTTGTCTTACTCTGAATTATTTCCCTTAAACACAGCTTTTTTCTTTACCATCACACCAATAGAAACCATAATTTTGCTTAGTGGATGTTTAGGAAATGAGAATGCAGAAGTAAAGATAAATAAGTGGATCTTGTTGTTCCATGCTAAAGGAAAATATCTTTTTTTCTTACTTATGTAGACAGAGATAAAATAATATAAAATTTCCATTGACATCTCCATTTCTGAAGTTAGTTCATTTTATTTCTCAACAAGTTAGTAAGCAACCAGTTAAAGTCACCATAATTTGTACAGGTATTTCCATAATAATTAAATTGTTATAATTTATTTGAATGAATGATGTCTGGCATAAGCCTTCCACTGCTCTTACTTAAGACATCCTGGAAAATCTGAATAGTTGCTAGAAACAAATCTGACTTTTGGAAGAAATGTTATACTAAGGGATCATTGGTCATAAATAACAAACTCTGGTTATAACAGCCCAAGTTTTAGATCAACAGTAAGTGGTTTTAGGGCCACAAATGTAAGTCATTATGTAGAGCTGAAGTCCAAAGGAATGGTAATGAATTAGATATTCAGGAAATAGATTATTCTTTCCATCACCCAAGGACTTTATGAATAAAAACATCTCTTCTTGTCTATCAATTCCCTCCAAAATGACTTCTCTGCTTGCACATAGTCCAGAATACCTATCTCAATCCTTTCTAGATTCATTTTCAAAGAAAATACAAATAAGCTGTCCAGAGCCAATGCTTCTTAGTTCACATTTTCAAGAGATAAAGAAAATAGCTCTGCAAATGTATCTAAATTCAGCTAATGTTCTGTCTGGATTTATAGTTCTGAGTTAGATGTTCAAAACTGATCTCATCATCTGTGGCCAAGGAATTGTTGCCATGTAATATGAACCGGAACACAATAACACTCCTCTTCAACAGGAATTGAGTATGTATAGGAGCCAAAGGAAAATAAAAATGGAGGCTATATAAATTCCACAACATGTAATGTTGTAGCTGAGAGATATAGAGGACTCATTTAGGACCTCAAAAAAAGTGAATAGTTATTTACATAGTTAATTGATAAAACAATAAAATTGGAAATATGATAACCCTAAAAGTAACGCTATTTTTTTTAACACAGGTTTATATCAGAAGACAGCGATAGTAACAGCACCATGTCATAGAGTTAAAGGTGAATTGAAAGAGTCAAATTATTTAAAATGATGTTATTCATGAAAAGGTTTTTTAAAAGAAACTTAATAATGCTTCACTATAAGGAAGCTATTATTCCACATTTCATAATATTGATTCTTATTTATCAATATCATATACTAAAACAAAGACCAAAAGCATTTGATAATTTTGTTTTACATTAATTTAGAAATGTTAATATTAACTAATATTAGCTAGAGATTTATTAAACAACATATTTATAATGAAAAATTACATTAAAGAGAATTTAAATATATTCTTAAAATATTTATGAGCAATTATGCATCCTTCTCTGACATTTGAGATTCCTATTAGTAGATATATACAGATTAACTCCTGCTGTTTATATTTATTCTTCACTAAGATTCCATGGTTATTGTTATTCTCATACCAAAATGAGGAAACAGACATAAAGGAATTTAAGTAATTCCCTGTAAATTTTAGCAAGTTTCAGTGAGTTTTGAACTGGGGTTTCAATTCAGACAACCAGACTTCAGGGTTAAACTCTTAAGAACTCTACAATTTGACACATAGTCTGCTACATCTGGTGAAGGGGAATGGAATTTACATTTATTGAGGATCTATTAAATGCCAGGCAAAATGATAAATTAACTGTCCCTCAAGGGTAGAAAGATAATTCTTTGCTAAAAGAAGGAATAAGGTTGGCATCTGTATATATTCAATATACATACCTATATATTCTCTCTCTCTCTCTCTCTCTCTCTATATATATATATATATATATATATGAATATGTCTGTATGTATTCAAATTTATGAGACATATACATAAATAATAATATTTGACATATTAGACATATCACTGATAATAAATGTAAAAATTCAACCATGAGTGAAAATAAGAGTTCATCCAATTACTAATGTGCCATTCCTCCATATTTTACTTTGATGGAAAGTTAAGTCAATGGATCTCTGTTTACCATCTGCCACCAGAGAAGACATTTACAAATACTACCCTACACATAAAATGGTCTTATTTCTGAGTAAGGGTAAATGGGAGAGTTGGTGGTGAAGAAAGAGCTGGATAGAGGTTTTGAATATGATTGAAAGAGTGAGCCCTATTCAGCAAGGGATTTGTAAGCAAAGAGTTGGAGGAGGTGCAACTATTTACCCAGTTCAGATGTCTGAAAGTAGGTACTTGACGTCCCAGGGTCAACTCACAGGAGGCTTTTATTGAAATGTAAAGGATACAGTGCAGCTAAGAGAAGGCAAGCAAGCAGGAGACTCCCCAGAGACACTTCATGCACAAGGCCTCAGGTTTCCTTATTTTGAGCTGTAAACAGCCCATTACAAATCCCACTGCCATTGTCTTGGCAAAAAGTGACACCAGGCATCCAGGCTTTCCCAGAGAGAAAGAGTTTTTGCATTCCAGCTGTAAATCAACTCTTTCTGACACAGGTGTAGAGCTGGCAGAGGTATGCATGCATACATCTGGGCAGGAGCTTTTCAAGCACGTGAATGATCCAATGAAAAAATAAGTCAGGAATATTTGATGAATAAAAGTGATGTTTAGTTGGAGTAGAGTTAGCAGGCGGCTTGTGGTAGTAAGTCAGACAGTAAACACCTGTAGACTCTGGGAAAGTCTTGGGGGCCACCTGTGTCTTATTCTCAGTGAAAGGGGGAAATCACTGGAGAATTAAAGTTTCAAGCCTATGACTTCCACCTTAAAAGGCTGGTTTGTTAAAAAATGAAAAAAATAAAAGTCTGGTTTGTTGAAAATAGTCTGTATAATGACAAGAGTAGAAGTAGAGAAACCAGTTAGTGGTGAAACTACTGCCATGATCCAGGAGGGAAGGGGTGGTACCTCTGACCAGGAATAGCAAAGATGGTCTTAGGAATAAATTTTGAAGGTGACCAACAGAATGAATTGACAGTTTGAATATAAAGTAAAAGGAAGAGTGCTTAAATAATGTTTATTGATAAAGCAACAAGATCATCGAAGTTAAATGCAAATGCAGACTTATTTTAAAATGTGTGCTCTTAATACATTTAAAAATTTACATTAAAATTTATGAACATTGTGAGAGAAAAATCTGCATGGGTAATGGTGAGCCAAGACAAGTGCCTGGTATGCTCTGGCAAGTAGTTTGTTTTCTCATCTGTGAGAAAGTATTTTTCCTATAAAGTATTTTTGAAGTGGTAAGGGAATGATTCAGCATGGCATGGTTTTCTTTTTACAAACCTTACTGGGATAAAGTAGGGAAAAAGTCAGTCAGACACAGTAAGAACCAGAGGCTAGTGAAACAGCTATGAGACTAACGAATACACAGAAATGCAGGAGGAGGCAGAATCAGGTAAGAGGAAAGGAACAGGAAAGTTTGGGGAGTTATAACAGAGGTAGACTCAATTGAAGGGGTGACTGGATGGGTATACTTTGAGAGAACTACAAAGACTTAAACATTTCTGACACAATGGATGACAACACCTTTTAGTCATGACATATTGTGTAGCTAGGTCAGCACCAGTTTGTGTTGGTATTGACGTGGAGGGGTGAACAATGAGTTTGGTTTTGAACATGTGTATGTATGTGAGATACCTGTTGGACATGCACAGAGGACTTCTGGAAGTACTCTTCCTCTGAAGATAAAAATACACTAATAGTTATTATTTCTTCACATATTTTCCTTTTCCTCTGTTTCCTTGTTGATGATTTTCTTTTGTCTGCATGAATTGTTAAAACTGTGTAAATGAAATGCATGTGACTACCACTTTATAGTATTTCCCTTTACTGGGGCTGTTGCAGATAATTCAGGACAAAGAAAGCTGGGTTTAAGAATTTCATGGAGCATAGGCATAGACTGTGGCACTAAAAGCAGTGCTATAGGTTAATTACTTGCCACACCTGTAGTTGCATCATAAAATTAGATAGCTTTTATTAACAACTAAATTTTAATATTTCTTTTTTCTATACTTGTTTCACAACAGTGACTAAATGATGTCAAAAAGCCAAAGATTGGAGAAAGAATATTAATTATCAAGACGCTCACTGTTAACAGCTTTGCTCTTGAGTGTGGGAAAAAAAAAAAAAAAGAATCTGCTATTCTCTCCTTTTGTTATGGCTTAAAGTTTTGAATTTCACAAAAATAAATCCTGGGAGTGAAAATATATAGGCTTGTGTCTATTGATTCTCCTACCTGCTGTGATCCTCTAGGAAAAAATAAACATTGCCTCTTTTGAACCAGGGAAGCTTATACATCCCAAGCTGTAAGCATTCCATTGTTCACCCTCTGATGCCCAGGGCCATGCTCACTGCATGAAGACACCCACAGTCCACACCTTTCCAATAACTCATGGTTCCCTGCCTTATCCATTCCAGGCTTTGGGATGTTGAGAGGAAATGATGCTAGGTAAGGCCAGCCCCAGAACCCTTGGATAGTCATGGGTAAGATTTTCTTGCTTCAGTGCCTTCCACCCCATCTCCGTCTTACTGAGATAAGTGCATTTCTGCATACCTCAAAGCATTGTACATGGATAAAGGAACCCTCACCCTAGCTGGAGTCTAATGAGAACCTTCATAAAGAGTCTCCATCATAAAGAAGATGTTCCTGTTTCAGGGGTGGAAGTACCTCACCACAGAGACCAAGAGATTGCTTTTCCAAAAATCCATCAACTAATAAATGGATAAACGTTGCATGAATAGTGATCTATGCACAATGAATATTATTCAGTCATAAGGAGGAAGGAAACCCTGACACAAATTGCATGAACATTTGAAACCATTATTCTAAGTGGATAAAGCCAGTCACAAACCCTGTATGTTATTCATTGGTATGAAATACCCAGAATGGAGATATCTAGAGAGACAAAGTTTAGTGTAGGGCTGGGGTTGTTTAGGAGGATACTAAAGAGCTGGGGGTGAGGGGTGGTGATAGCACACATCTGTGACTATATGAAAAATCCTAAAATTATTCAATTGTACACTTTACTGGGTGAATTGTGTGAAAAAAAAAAGTACACTTCAGGATCATTCGAACATAACTTTCCTTCATCTTCATTGCCACTAACCTATTTTAGGTCATTATGATCAGTAGGCTGCCTTATTTTGAAAAGAATTTTTGAGGATCCCAGATATACTACCAGCAGGTCCAAGTTTTAATCTTGACTGGAGTTTGACGTTGCAACTGTTCACACAATTCATCTGTGCAAAAGGCTGTACTGGGATAAAAGAAGGTATAGATGAGAGGTGGGCAGAAGTTGTTTTAGGTTTTGGGTATGTGTGGTTTAAAATTTCTCTTAGAACATAGACATTCTCTTGTCCACTGGAGACATATTTCCTATTTGCCTTGTTGCCCTTCCCACCTCTATAGCTTCCCTGCTAGTGCTTAGAGTAACTGTTAACAAGACACTTAGGTTTCCTTTCCCTCTCTTCCGCTAATTACAATTTAATGCTATAAGCATAGGCACAGAGTTGAAAAGTGTTTTGATTGCCTTGTCCAAGATCAATTTCAATATTCTTGATTTTTCCTTATTTGCAAAGAGAAGTCAGCAGGAGCACCATTTAGAAAATTTCTCCCAAGAGTGGTTAACATTCCTATTTCCCTTTTTCTCCTCCATCACAGCAAATAAAAAACATATCAGAAAACCATGAAATGGAGAATTAAAAATTACCAAGAACTTCACCAGAAAAGCAAATCCCGCTCCTTTGCCCCTTTGTCTCTATTGGAGGGTTTAATCAACGTAAACTTAGCCAGAACAAATCAGTTGTGTGCAAAGACACAAGCTTGTGTCCGGTGTATCCCGTCCTTTATATGAGCTGTGGAAGCCGCTGATCTACTCTGGAGCCCTTAGGGTGAGCCAGCGCGAGCTTAAAGCAAGCACAACGCTCACCCGCCCGAATGGGCCAGCCGTGCTGGACTTTCCGGAGTACTCCTGACCACGAGCCTCAGAGCTGCCCAACGGCCTTCAGCCTCGGAGGTGCTGGTAGCGCTCTGGACAGCCATGTTCCTTCTGTTTGCACTTCTCTCTATGTTTGGAGGGCTGCGTGCCCACCTGGGTAAGACTACTGGAGCCTCGACTTCCTTTTCCTTTTGCCTCCAAGCAGGGCCAGACTTCTGGGGGAGCAATTTCTTTTTCTCTGGGACCCCTACTGCCCCCACTCACGGATCCCCTTCTGGTGCCCCCCCCACATCTCCCCCTCCCGCAGGTTAGAATAGGTGACTGAGGATGTTATCCAAAGCATCCACACTCCGCATCAAAGGTGGAAGGTCCTAGTGGCTGAAATGCAGCCAGTCTTCCTGGGTCAACCCGTCTGTGGCCAGAGGTTCTGGAGGTGTGAGCACTGTCCTCAGTTTATTCCTCAGTCTCAAGGAAACGGGTCATGATGTGGTTCTGGAAACAAACAAGATGGTCCTATAGAACTGTGATGTCTAATTTTTATTTATTTTTTGGATCTTAGCCATTTTAAGTGTGCCATTGAAAATCTAGTGAAAGCTGTACACCAAGGAAAGCGGGCACATCTACATAAATTCACTTACATTTTGAGACCCCACCATGTACTGAGGATTAAGAACCCAGGCTTGATTGAGAGAACTGTTCCAGAAGAAAAAAAAAAAATTTTTTCTATTGCAGATTCTGAAGGAATATTACTGCATATCACAGTTCCATGGAAGATAAGGTCGAATGAGAGTGAAGATTCAGAGAAACAGGTAAATGACAAGAATGTATGTTTTATAATTTAATTTTTTAAGTCTCTTTTTATTTACCTTTGTATTAAATCAGATCCTACTGCTCTATAGTCACTTGCAAAGTACAGTATTTTCCCTGTGCTATTTTGTACATTCTGATCCTCCCTTCCTATACTTCTGCTAACTCCTGTGCCTTCCTCACTTCTCCATCTCTTCCAACATACTTGTACACAACTTCCAATAAATATTAAACTCATTTCAGAAATCATACTGGTAGGAAAAATCAGTATGAAATAAGTATAACAATGGCCCAGCCTGTAATTTATATAAATTTGTGAATGGCCACCAAGTGACAGGAAAAATAGTCTTGAGGAAAATTTGACCCAGGAACAAAAGGGCTCATGGAAGTAATGGCCAAAGAAAGAAAGAAGAAGAAGAAAAGAAAAAAAAAATTCACATTTACTTGCCTATAATGATATTATAATAAATAAATAATGTAAAAAAAAAAAGTAGTTGAAAGAATGCTCACTTGTCATATAAAAAAAGTGATTAAATTGAAGGCATCCACTTTATTTTCTTGGTTAAAGTACTTCAAATTAGTATAGTTATAATGTTTTGCATTATAAACTGGAGGTTAAAGTGCTGTAGTCAATATATGGTAACTGAGCAAATTTTTCAGGTTGAAGGAAAAATTTTTGAAAAAAGGGTAAGTTAAAAAATTAAGAATTCATTAACTCATTTTGACACACAAAATTGGAACTTATCATGATTAAGTTCTACTATTGAACAATTACAATAAAAATTAAAATGTGAAAATGTACTTGAAAATCACAATAATTTCCTTTAGAATAGTTTCATATACTAATCTCATTTAGTTCTCAAATTAACCTTCTGAGGTAGGATATATATATTCATATATGTATATATATATATGATATATATGAATTTTTTAAAAAAGAAGATTAAAAAATGTTAACAGCATCAAACCTATGTTTCAGGACATGAAATATAATCTTTATGACTGCAATTCCATTACAAGTAAACTGTTTTCTGTTGAAAAACTTTTACATGAAAAAAATTTCTTCTGTCCTACTTTAGTTTGTACATTGCCATTGTATGACAACTTAATTTTTAAAAAAGATTTTAAAGAATTTATTTATTTTAGAGAGAGAGAGAGTATGAACAGGGGGAGGGGCAGAAGTAGAGAGAGGGAATCCCAAGCAGACTCCACACGGAGTGAGGAGCCAGACAGGGGCTGGATCCCACGATCCTGAGATGATGACCTGAGCTGAAATTAAGAGTTAGATGGTTAACCAACTGAGTTACCAAGGTGCCCCTGAATGATCACTTTAAAATTCAAACTGTTGGGGTGCCTGGGTGGCTCAGTCAGTTCAGCAGCTCCCTTTGGCTCAGGTCATGATCCAAGGGTCCTGGGATTGAACTCTGCGTCAGGCTCCCTGGTCAGTGGAGAGCCTGCTTTTCCCTTTCCCTCTGCCTGTCACTCTGCTTACTTGTGATCTCTATCTCTCTGTCAGAAAAACAAAATATTTACAAAGAAACAAACCAAAAACTTCAAACTATTTACTTCAAATGCCCCTCACAAAGCATAAGGTGATATTGCAGGAAGTAGTTTTACATGATGTGTTCAGTACCTGTCTACATTTTTTTGTATTCTATATATGGAATTCCATAAACTGTTTTTCCCTCTGGTAGAGTATGCTAATATGCTTTGGTTTCTGATAGTAGACCTCCTTTATCTCTCTTGTTTTCTTGTTTTCTTCCTTTAATACCTTATCATCTTTTTAAAACATTTTTATTAGACATATAAAAGATTCTTTTTTTTCATAGATTTTTGGGATGTCATAACAACCATACATTCCACTAAAGCAGTGGCTTAGATTTGGGGCTATTAGAGGCTTTATGCAGCAGGTGTCCAACCTTCAAAAGTTTATCTAAGTATGTCTGTGAGTAACACTGAGAAGAATGTCCTCAGTTGAGGAAAGTAGATAGAGTGGGTTTATTTCCTTCTGTCAAGGTCTTCCTGCAAAAGACCATTGTGAACACACCTATAGACAAACAAGTTAGGTTTATTAGTCATTGCAGTAGAGAGTACACAGACCATAAGTACCGATGGGGCATCTCAGCAAGGTGTTAGAAAGGCATTATAAGATTTAGGCTTAACAGATTTGGGAGAGGTTTTAGGAAACAGGCCTTTGCTCTGGTTTGGATGGAGCCCAGGAAATAAACGTAAGTCTATGATTATGCATTTTAATAAATTTTATCTAGGAGAAGGAAAGGGTAGAATAATCCTAAAGCTATGATTGTTAAGAAACAATAGCTCCTCAATAGCTCAATAAAGGCATACTTTGTCATTTTTTTCTGGCTTGGAAGATGTTTATATTTGATTCATATTTAGACACAATTGTGAAATTGCCTTGTTTTTGTCTTGACCCATTATTGTCTCACTGTGACTGTATGTGATGTTGATGTTTTATGAATATGTTTATGTTCAACAATAGAACAGCAAGGCTAGCTGATAGGACCAAATCAACTATTCAGTACCAGGGATTGCTTTTTCCTTTTTTTCTCTTTTGTAATTAATATAAGTTAGATTATGTTAGACCTTAATCAAGGCTATACATTGAAGCAGGAATTGTAATCATAAATGGCAGAAGACAAGTGGCTTATAGATGTATATATTAAGTTTAAGCTGTCCTGGTAGGGAGCAATAGCTACAAAGAGGACTGGTTTTACTGAACCCATCCTCCTGACAGGGGGTGGGGCAATTCCATATAGGTGGCATTACCTGAGAAACAGCACCACAGGCCCCTCCCCCAGAAGATAAGCTAGAAGAACAGGTGGATGACAATCTTTATGGATCCCATGAGAGTATAAAATCCCAATGCCAGGGGAAAATTGTATATTGAGTTTCAAGTGTGGCCTCACAACCTGTTTATTTTCAGATAGAATTCTCCTTTTTTTTTTCCCTTATACTTTATACTTTATCTCTGTTTTTGTTTTTTAACCTTCTAACTTCAACTAGATGTTTATTATATCAACTTAACTTGTATTGTTTCACACCTATATTTTTACAGATATATGCTTTATTTTAGTTCTTTTTTTTTTAACTCTATTCAATTTTACCTATCTATGTACAAGTTTTACCAAAAATGCTGTTAATGAGATGCTGTCTAAACTGGATAAGAAAAATAGAGATAAGTTAGTAGTAACACATGAAAAAAGAATTGGAGAGATTAATAATGCCATGAAATGT
Source organism: Mustela putorius furo (assembly GCF_011764305.1). Classification (NCBI taxonomy): domain Eukaryota; kingdom Metazoa; phylum Chordata; class Mammalia; order Carnivora; family Mustelidae; genus Mustela; species Mustela putorius. The sequence continues at coordinate 3,357,178 of NW_025422118.1, forward strand.
TCCAATATCAGAATTATTGGTATCCCTTAGAGGGTGGAGGGTGGTGTCTAGAAGGTAGATTTGAGCAAACCATAGCTGAGAACTTCCCTAATGTGGGGAAAGAAACAAGCATTTTAGTCCAACAGGCAGAGAGGACTCCTTTCAAAATCAATAAAAATCGATCAACACCCCGACATAAAATAGTGAAGCTTGCAAATTTTACAGCCAAAGAAACTATCCTGAGAATAGCCAGGGAGAGGAGGTTCCTTACATATGGAGGGAGGAATATCAGAATAACATCAGAACTGTCCACAGAAAACTGGCAAGCCAGAAAGGACTGGCAAGACATATTCAGGGTACTAAATGAAAAGAAGAGATTTGGGAGAGAATGAAATGAAATGAAAATGAAAAGAACATGCAGCCAAAAATACTTTACCTAGGAAGGCTGTCATTCAGAATGGATGGAAAGATAAAGAGCTTTCAGGACAGGCAGAAACTAAAAGAATAGTGACACTAAGCCAGCCATGGTAGAAATATTAATGGGGATTCTGTAAGCAAAGAGAGACCTCCAAGAGTAATATAATCCAGAAAGTAACAGAGACAATCTATAGAAACAGAGACTTTACAGGCAATACAATAGCACTAAATTCACACCTTTCAATAATTACTCTGAATATAAATGGGCTGAATGTTCCCATGAAAAGGCACTGGGTTTCAGACTGGGTAAGAAAGCAGGACCCAGAGTGGGAGGAGCAAGATGGTGAACCAGTAGGAGACCTAAATATCATCAGGTCCCAGGAATTCAGCTAGATAGTTATCAAACCATTCTGAATGCCTACAAACTCAACAGGAGATCGAAGAGAATAGCAGCAATTCTATGAACAGAAAGGCAATAACTTTCTGGAAGATAGGATATGTGGAGAAGTGAATCGGAGGTGATATATTGGAAGACAGGCTGCTGGGGGAGGGGTTGGCTCCCGGCAAGTGATAGAGAAGCAGAGCACAAAATCGGAACTTTCAGAAGTCTGTTCTATGGAGGGACATCACTCCAGAGGCTAAGCAGGGAAGATGGAATCTTCACTGGGGCAGGGTGGTCTCAGGACCCTCAGGGGTCACAGAAAGACAAGGACAGAGTTCCCAGGTATTGGAGCAAGGAAGCTGGCTGCAGAGACAGAGCTAAGGAGAGGGTTCTCAGCTCAGGGTTGCCAAAAACCAGGATCTGAGGCACAGTCAGGTCATTAGTCTTCAGGCAAGGACCCCTCAAGTGGCAGATGTGGGGACACCTCCCCTCCTACCTTCATCCACCAGGAGGATCAGTGCTGTGGGCATCTGCTGGGTTTGGAGACTCCAAACGGGGCCATGTGCCAGAGATAGAAATTGATTTATTTTATACCATTGTGTGTGGAGGAGATGCTTGATATGGTTTCAATATTGATTTTTTAGTCTTGTTTGGTATAACATGTGATCTGTCCTAGAGAGTGTTTTATGTGCATCTCAGAAGAATGCACATTCTTTTGTTTTGGTATAGAATATTCTGTGTAGAACTTTTAAATCCATCTGGTTTAATATTTTTTAAGACCAGTATTTCCTCATTGATTTTCTATCTGGTTGATCTACTGGGGTTTAATCTCCTACTATCTTATATAACCTTTTATTTTGGTGGTTGGGGGGGAGAGTGAGAGACAGCATGGTCCTGGGGAGGGGGGGAGAGGGGGAGAGAGAGCGAGAATCCCAAACCGGCTCAAGCAGGCATGGAGACTGACACAGGGCTCAAACTCAAGACCCTGAGATCATGACCTGAACTGAAATCAAGAGTTCAATGTTCAACTGACTGACTGAGCCATCCAGGCTCCCCCCATATAACTTTTAATTTCTCTATTTAGATACATCAATATTTGCTTTATGTATCTTGGTGCTCCTATTTTGGGTGCATATGTATTGATAAACATTATATCTTCATATTAAATTGACCCTTTTATCATTATATAATGTCTTTAACTATTATTACAGTCTTTATTTTAAAGTCTATTTTTTTGGTTATGAATATAATTATGCCAGCTTTTTTGTTTCCATCCCATGAACTATCTTTTTCCATCCTTTCCGTTTCAGGTTGTGTGTGTCCTTTCTTCTGAAATTCATTTCATGTGGGTAGAACATGGATAGGTCTTGTTTTTTTTTTTTTTTTTTTTTTAATTTTTTATTTTTTATAAACATATATTTTTATCCCCAGGGGTACAGGTCTAGAGGTCTTGGTTTTTTTAATCCATTCAGCCACGTTATGCCTTTTGATTGTAGAGTTCATTTACATTTAAAGTAATTATTGATAGGCATGTAGTTATTGCCATTTTGCTATTTGTTTTTTGGCTGTTTTTGTAGTTCTTCTCTGTTCTTTTCTTTCTCTCTTCCCTTGTGGTTTGATGTTTTTTGTTAGTGCTATCTTTAGATGTCTTTCACATTTTACTTTTGTGTAGTTAATTTTTTTATGTATTTGTGATTATTGTGAGGTTTACATATAACTTCCTATTTTATGTTTTGAGTTGACAGCAACTTAAATTAGAACATATTCCAAAACTTTACATTTGTCTCCTCCTCTCATGTGTTATATTCTTGTCACATGTTGCATCTTTTTATTACCCTCCAACTAATTCTTGTAGTTTTAGCTAATTGTATTATTCCTGTCTTTTAACCTTCATACTTGCTTTATAAGTCATTGACCCACTACCTTCACTATGTGTTGACCTTTTCTAGTGATCCTTTTTAATTTTATATGTTTTCCTGTTATCAATTGGTGTTATCTCTTTTCATTTTAGGGAAGGCTTTTTAACATTTCTTTTAAGGCCAGTTTAGTGGCGATAACTCCTTTAGATTTTGCCTAACTTGAAATCTTAATCTCTTATTCGATTTGGAATAATAGCCTTTCCAGGAAGAGAATTATTGGTTGGAAGTTTTTTCCATTCAGACACTTGAATATGTCATATCACTCTCTTCTGGCTTGCATAGTTTCTACTGAAAGACTTATGAGCTCTCCTTCCATGTGGTAACTTGTGCTTCTTTTGCTGTTTTTAAAAAATCTATCTTTAACTTTGACCATTTTAATTGTAATATATCTTGATGTGGATCTGTTTGAGTTTATTTTATTTAGGACTGTCAAGGCTTCCTGGACCTGTGTATCTGTTTCCTTCCTCACTTTAGGGAATATTTCAGTCACTAATTCTTCAAATAATTTTTCTGGCCCTTTGTCTGTCTCTCTGCTCCTTCTGGGATCACTATAATCTAAGTATTATTCAACTTGATGTTATAGCAATGGTTTCTTATTTATCTTCATTTTTTAATTCTTCTTTTTATCCCCTGGGTGAGTTCTCTTGCTTTTGTTTTCCAGCTCAATGATCCAGTCTTCGGCTTCATTCAGTGATGTTGAACCCCACTAGTATATTTTTCATTTCAGTTATGGTATTCTTTAGCTCTTTAACTTCTATTTGGAACTTTCTTATATTTACTGTCTCTTTGTTGAGGATATCACAGTGCTTATCACTATTCTTCCAAGTTTGGTGAACATCTATGGGACTGTTACTTTTAACTCTTTATCAGGTTGATTGTGCATCTGCATTTCATTAATGACTTTCTGATGTTTTGTCTTTTATTTGGAATATATTCTCCTATCTCTTCACTTTCCTGATTTTCTGTATTTGTTTTTATGTATTAGGCAAACCAACTACCTTTCCCAGTCTTGAAGGATCACCCTTTCGTAGTTGTCACAAGAAGCCTAAAAACACAGTCTCCTCTGACCGCTAGAGTTACATCCTCCAGGGGTGTCACTATAGAAGCTGTGAACACTCATCTGCCACACAGGGGTTGGCAGAGCTAACACCCATGCCAGCCAGATACATCATAGAGCTGCACTGAGGCCCAGGGTGAGTGCGGGGTGGTGTCTGGCCTGGCTGTAAAGAATGGATACCCTGCCATAGTGTGGACAGGGTCCTTAGTTGGGTGTGCCCAAAAGCCCTCACAAGTTAGAGAGATAGTTCCAAGATGACGCCCACCAACACTGACATTAGCAAAGTAGGATGATATTGCTGCTATGGGACCCACCAGCTTCTCTGTCACCAGAGAGAGTTCCAGTGGTTTCCTCCTTTTCTGGCAGGTGCTTTAAGTTGAGTAAATGGGTCACCTTTACATATGCTCTAGATGATTTTCAAATTCGTGTTTTTGCTCTCGGTCCCAGGGTCGGCAATCCTGCATGTGCTCTGTTTAACAGTGGGTTCTCCATGCTCTACAGTTCTGAGGTTTTCCTGGAGGTAATCTCTATTGGTTTTCAAAGCCTGGTATTTTGGGGACTCAGTCTCTTATCTAGGGTCTAACGTTTGAGGTGTCTACAGTATAGCACAAGCCTCTGACTCCTTAGGGAAGTCTTTGTCTTCCCTCCCAATTATGTACCAGCCTTCTGGAGTGTTTTTTGTTTGTTTTTTTTTTTTTTTTGTTTTGTTTTGTTTTGGGCAAGATTGTATCTCTGCCTCTCCTGGCCATTGCAATGCTGTCTTTTTTGTTTTCTCCTGTAGAGTCCCTATTCATCCAGTTTTCCAGTTTTCTTCAGAGTAAATTACTTCATATGTAGCTATATATTGGTTGTATCCATGGGGAGGTGTGAGTTCAAGATTTTCTTGTGTTGATATCTTGAACCCAGACCCCCCCAAGTGAGTCTTTTTTGTTAACATGAGAGAGAAGTATCAGTTCATATATTTCTGATTTACTAAATCATCTTTATTTGCTTTATTTTAGGTGACTTATATCATTACAATTGATGAAAAACCATACACTCTGCATCTCAGAAAACAGTAAGATATAATTTTTCATTAAAACTCGTATTTTAGTTTTTAAATATTTTGGTATACAATTTAAATTAAATAATGCAAAATAACGTAGACTGCTTGATCAATTTGTTTTTCAGTTAGGATTAATTAAGTCTTGAATCATGGAAGAGTAGAATGTTGAATAATAGAATGCTGCATTTTAATTTTCTAGCTTGCTATTGTCACATTAAGAAATAAATTACTTATTTGTAAATCTTTAATTGAGTATAAAGTCATTAAACCCAAGAACTGCAAGTTATATGTTTAGTGTGCCTGATGTTGGGGGGGAGGCAAGATGGTGGAGAAGTGGGAGGTGCTGTTTCAACCAGTCCCCTAAAGTGAGCTGATTATCTACCAAAGAACTCTGATCCCCCATGACATCAGTCTGAGATTAAAATTATATCCTTCTGGATCTCTATGGGGGCAGAAGATGCCAGTGGACAGGTAAAGCAGAGTGGGAACATCAGACAGATATCGGAAGATAAACAAAAGGGGGAGGGAGCTACCAGAAGCGACATATTAGAAGGTAATAGCCCAATATGAGAGTGCCCTGTGATTGGGGACCAGCATTAACCTGAAATCAGGTTTGAAAGCACTCAAAAAGACAAAATATTTGAAGGGGAAATTGGTGGAATCAGGCGGTTAGGGACAAGGGCTTAAGCCCACGGACCCAGGACAGCCACTGCTGGCACTGAGTCAGAGAGAGTGCAGCAAAGAAGTTAGGCGTTGGTTCCTGAACTTCCAGTGTTCATGAGAGAGTCTGGTGTGGACACCATCCAGCGCTCTCTAGAACCACAGCCTTTTGCACTCTGCACTTGCGCTGCACTACTGGGGTCTGAGTCATGCTCCACAGCCTCCCCTGAGAGAGTTCCATGCTAGCTGGTGCTCTCTAGGACCTGGAGAGTCTGAACACACCCAGTCTGGTCCAGCACAAAAATCTCAGTGTGCTATCTCTGGTCCCAACCTGCCCAGACAGTCATGGCAGAAGCAACCGCTGGAAGCCAGCTCTCTGGACAAGTACTTCTCATAGTTTTGGTAACACTGGAGTACAAGTAGGAGCTCCTGCGACCCTGAGCCTGTGACTGGGGTTGTGCTCTGCTGACAGCAGAGGGGGAGTTTATGTGCTCTGGAGCATCCAGAGGGGAACAAAGCTTCTCTCTGAGATGGAGGTCTGGGTTCAGTTTGCTTTCCTCTAAATCACCAAAGAACCGCCAAAAGATGCCAAGGGGAGAAAAACAAACAAAGAAACAAAAAACAAAACCTCCAGAAAACAAATGCCAAAAAACCAGTTTCCTCAGAGCCCACCCCTTGATAGGGGACAGGAGGAATCAACTCTAGCAAGACAACCTGAGAAACCATGTGGCAGGCCCCTCCTCCAGAAAGCCAACCAAAACAAAATAAAAGAAAACAAAAACAAGAGGACAACCACCACTACTTCATAGATATGACTTTTATTTTTAATTTGTTCCCACTATTCTCATTTTTTCAATTTTTTAAATAATTTTTTGGCCTATTTACCATCACAGTGAGATGTTCAGTACAACAAATTCCATAATAACTTTTTAACTTTTTTGATACGTATACCTGTGTTTTTCTTTTGCTTTTCTACTTTTTTTTTTTTAATATTCTTATAGAGATAAGCTTTAAGGTAATCCTCTTCCCCAGTCAATACTACCCCTATATATAAACCAGTTTTAATCCCCCTTTATCTCAGGAAAGTTGAGTCCTTTAACAAAGACACCAAGATACACCCAGGAAGAATCAAAATAACATTCCTTGGCCACACTGAGAATTTATAACCACCCTCCCATCTTTTTCTTATGTCAGTATTTCTGTGTATTTGTTTTTGTTCTGGTAGTATATAAATCTTATACTTCTGGTTCATTTTTGCTGGGTTCCTCTTTTTTTGGGGGGGTCAGTTTTTGTTTGTATGCTTTATAAATGTTACCTTTGTGGCCCATTCAGGCTGGGTTTTGTTTTGTTTTGTTTTGTTCCCTCTCCTTCTCTCTCTCTTTTTCTTTTTGCTTTCTTTTTGGCAGTGAATCCCGATTGCTCAGAAATATTCCAGGGTGCACCCTGCCTGCACCACAGTTGATACATTCAACTATACATGTTCTCAGCCATCTTTCACCAAAATGACTAGGAGGAAGAATGCCCAAAAGAGGAAAAATTCAGAGACTTTGCCCTCTCCATCAGAGCTGTTGGATATGGACATAAACTGTATATCTGAAAGGGAATTCAGGCTAACAATTATCTAGGCAATGGCTAGGTTGGAGAAAAACTTTAATGACAAAATGTAATTGATTAGGGCAGAAATGAAAGCCACCAGGGAAGACGTTAACGATGCTCTCAATGAGATCCAATCAGGATTCTCTAACAGCTAGGGTAACTGAGGCAGAAGATAGAATTAGTGATCTAGAGGACAAACTGATAGAGAAAAAGTATCAGGAGGAGGGTGGGAACAAACAACTTAGAAGCCATGAAAACAATTAGGGAAATAAATGACGCTATGAAATGTTGCAAGGTCAGAATTATTGGAATCCCTGAGAGTGAGGAGAAAGAAAGAAGACTAAAGAATATAGTTGAATAAATTCTCCATTTAAATTTTCCCAATCTGGTGAATGGAAACGACGTTCGTGTCCTAGAGGCAGAAAGCTTCCCCCCAAGATCACAGAATATAGAAAGAACTCGAGACACCTGATTGCAAAAATGATAAATCATAATGTTAGACAGGAGCTCTTGAAAGCAGCTAGGGGAAGAGATTCCTTACATACAGAGCAGGATCCATCAGAATAAGGTCAGACATGTCCACAGAAACCTGACAAGCCAGAAAGGGTTAGCAAGATGTATTCAGGGCACTAAATGAAAAGAACATGCAACCAAGAATACTTTATCCAGCAAGACTGACATTCAAAATGGATGGAGAGATAAAGAGCTTCCAAGACCAGCAAGGTTTAAAAGAGTATGTGGAGGGAGGAGTCAAGATGGCGGAGAAGTAGCAGGCTGAGACTACTTCAGCTAGCCAGGGATCAGCTAGATAGCTTATCTAAAGATTGCAAACACCTGAAAATCCATTGGCAGATCAAAGAGAAGAAGAACAGCAATTCTGGAAACAGAAAAACAACCTCTTTCTGAAAGGTAGGACCAGTGGAGAACTGAATCCAAAGCGACGGGAAGATAGACCCCGGGGGGAGGGGCCGGCTCCCGGCAAGCGGCGGAGCAACGGCGCACAAAATCAGGACTTTTAAAAGTCTGTTCCGCTGAGGGACATCACTCCAGAGGCTAAACCGGGGCGAAGCCCACGCGAGTGCAGCATGGCCTCAGGTCCCGCAGGGTTACAGAAGGATTGGGGGTGTCTGAGTGTCGCAGAGCTTGCGGGTATTGGAACGGGAAAGCCGGCTACAGAGACAGAGCCGACGGTAAGCTCGCAGCTCGGGGTTACCTTGAACAGGTCGCAGGCTCGGTGAGCTCGGAGCGCGGCCGGAGGTCAGGCAGACAGGAGTAACTGGGCGCTATTCTCTGAGCGCGCACTGAGGAGTGGGGCCCTGGGCTCTCGGCTCCTCTGGGCCGGAGGCCAGGAGGCCACCATTTGTGTTCCCGTCCTCTGGAACTCTACAGAAAGCGCTCAGGGAACAAAAGCTCCTGAAAGCAAACCTGAACGGATTACTCACCCCGGCCCCAAATAAGGGCAGTGCAATTCCACCTGGAGCAAAGACACTTGAGAATCACTACAACAGGCCCCTCCCCCAGAAGATCAACAAGAAATCCAGCCGAGACCAAGTTCACCTACCAAGAAGTGTGGTTTCAATACCAAGGAGAGCAGCAGAATTCCAGAGGAGGAGAAAGCAAAGCACGGAACTCATGGCTTTCTCCCTGTGATTTTTTTTAGTCTTGCAGTTAATTTAATTTTTTTCTTTTTTATTTTTTTTTCTCGCCTTCTGGTTAAATTTTTTTTTTAACTTTTACCTTATTCTTTTTTAACGTGTTTTAATTAGTTTATCTAATATATATATTTTTTCTTATTTATATTTTTCTTATTTGTTTTTTTTTTTTAATTCTTTTCTTTTTTTTTTTTTTTTTTTTTTTTTTCTTTCTTCCTTTTTGAACCTCTTTTTTATCCCCTTTCTCCCCCCTCACGATTTGGGATCTCTTCTAATTTGGTTAAAGCATATTTTCCTGGGGTTGTTGCCACCCTTTTAGTATTTTACTTGCTCCTTCATATACTCTTATCTGGACAAAATGACAAGGTGGAAAAATACACTACAAAAAAAGAACATGAGGCAATACCGAAGGCTAGGGACTTAATCAATACAGACATTGGTAATATGTCAGATCTAGAGTTCAGAATGACAATTCTCAAGGTTCTAGCCAGGCTCGAAAAAGGCATGGAAGATATTAGAGAAACCCTCTCGAGAGATATAAGAGCCCTTTCTGGAGAAATAAAAGAACTAAAATCTAACAAGTTGAAATCAAAAAAGCTATTAATGAGGTGCAATCAAAGTGGGAGCTCTCACTGCTAGGATAAATGAGGCAGAAGAAAGAATTAGTGATATAGAAGACCAAATGATAGAGAATAAAGAAGCTGAGCAAAAGAGGGACACACAGCTACTGGACCACGAGGGGAGAATTCGAGAGATAAGTGACACTATAAGACGAAACAACATTAGAATAATTGGGATTCCAGAAGAAGAAGAAAGAGAGAGGGGAGCAGAAGGTATTCTGGAGAGAATTATTGGGGAGAATTTCCCCAATATGGCAAAGGGAACAAGCATCAAAATTCAGGAGGTTCAGAGAACGCCCCTCAAAATCAATAAGAATAGGCCCACACCCCGTCACCTAATAGTAAAATTTACAAGTCTCAGTGACAAAGAGAAAATCCTGAAAGCAGCCCGGAAAAGAAGTCTGTAACATACAATGGTAAAAATATTAGATTGGCAGCTGACTTATCCACAGAGACCTGGCAGGCCAGAAAGAGCTGGCATGATATTTTCAGAGCACGAAACAAGAAAAACATGCAGCCAAGAATACTATATCCAGATAGGCTATCATTGAAAATAGAAGGAGAGATTAAAAGCTTCCAGGACAAACAAAAACTGAAAGAATTTGCAAACACCAAACCAGCTCTACAGGAAATCTTGAAAGGAGTCCTCTAAGCAAAGAGAGAGCCTACAAGTGGTAGATCAGAAAGGAATAGAGACCATATACAGTAACAGTCACCTTACAGGCAATACAATGGCACTAAATTCATATCTCTCAATAGTTACCCTGAATGTGAATGGGCTAAATGCCCCTGTCAAAAGACACAGGGTATCAGAATGGATAAAAAAACAAAACCCATCTATATGTTGCCTCCAAGAAACTCATTTTAAGCCCAAAGACACCTCCAGATTTAAAGTGAGGGGGTGGAAAAGAATTTACCATGCTAATGGACATCAGAAGAAAGCAGGAGTGGCAATCCTTATATCAGATCAATTAGATTTTAAGCCAAAGACTATAATAAGAGATGAGGAAGGACACTATATCATACTCAAAGGGTCTGTCCAACCAGAAGATTTAACAATTTTAAATATCTATGCCCCCGACACGGGAGCAGCCAACTATATAAACCAATTAATAACAAAATCAAAGAAACACATCAACAATAATACAATAATAGTAAGGGACTTTAACACTCCCCTCACTGAAATGGACAGATCATCCAAGCAAAAGATCAGCAAGGAAATAAAGGCCTTAAATGACACACTGGACCAGATGGACATCACAGATATATTCAGAACATTTCATCCCAAAGCAACAGAATACACATTCTTCTCTAGGGCACATGGAACATTCTCCAGAATAGATCACATCCTCGGTCCTAAATCAGGACTCAACTGATATGAAAAGAAAGGGATCATTCCCTGCATATTTTCAGACCACAATGCTCTGAGGCTAGAACTCAATCACAAAAGGAAGTTTGGAAAGAACCCAAATACATGGAGACTAAACAGCATCCTTCTAAAGAATGAATGGGTCAACTGGGAAATTAAAGAAGAATTGAAATAAATCATGGAAACAAATGATAATGAAAATCCAACGGTTAAAAATCTGTGGGACACAACAAAGGCAGTCCTGAGAGGAAAATATGTAGCGGTACAAGCCTTTCTCAAGAAACAAGAAAGTTCTCAGGTACACAAGCTAACCCTACACCTAAAGGAGCTGGAGAAAGAACAAGAAAGAAACCCTAAGCCCAGCAGGAGAAGAGAAATCATAAAGATCAGAGCAGAAATCAATGAAATAGAAACCAAAAAGACAATAGAGCAAATCAACGAAACTAGGAGCTGGTTCTTTGAAAGAATTAATAAAATTGAAAAACCCCTGGCCAGACTTATCAAAAAGAAAAGATAAACGACCCAAATAATTAAAATCATGAATGAAAGAGGAGAGATCACAATTAACACCAAAGAAATACAAACTATTATAAGGACATACTATGAGCAACTCTACGCCAACAAATTTGACAATCTGGAAGAAATGGATGCATTCCTAGAAACATATAAACTACCACAACTGAACCAGGAAGAAGTAAAAAGCCTGAACAGACCAATAACCAGTATGAGATTGAAACACTCATCAAAAATCTCCAAACAAACAAAAGCCCAGGGCCTGATGGCCTCCCGGGGGAATTCTACCAAACATTTAAAGAAGAACTAATTCCTATTCTCCTGAAACTGTTCCAAAAAATAGAAATGGAAGGAAAACTTCCAAACTCATTTTATGAGGCCAGCATCACCTTGATCCCAAAACCAGACAAGGATCCCATCAAAATAGAGAACTATAGACTAATATCCTTGATGAACACAGATGCAAAAATACTCAACAAAATACTAGCCAATAGGATTCAACAGTACATTAAAAGGATTATTCACCACGACCAAGTGGGATTTATCCCAGGGCTGCAAGGTTGGTTCAACATCCGCAAATCAGTCAATGTGATACAACACATCAATAAAAGAAAGAACAAGAACCATATGATACTCTCAATAGATGCTGAAAAAGCATTTGACAAAGTACAGCATCCCTTCCTGATCAAAACTCCTCAAAGTGTGGGGATAGAGGGCACATACCTCAATATCATCAAAGCCATCTATGAAAAACCCACCGCAAATATCATTCTCAATGGAGAAAAACTGAAAGCTTTTCTGCTAAGGTCAGGAACACGGCAGGGATGTCCATTATCACCATTGCTATTCAACATAGTACTAGAGGTCCTAGCCTCAGCAATCAGACAACAAAAGGAAATTAAAGGCATCCAAATCGGCAAAGAAGAAGTCAAATTATCACTCTTCGCAGATGATATGATACTCTATGTGGAAAACCCAAAAGACTCCACTCCAAAACTGCTAGAACGTGTACAGGAATTCAGTAAAGTGTCAGGATATAAAATCAATGCACAGAAATCAGTTGCATTTCTCTACACCAACAGCAAGACAGAAGAAAGAGAAATTAAGGAGTCAATCCCATTTACAATTGCACCCAAAACCATAAGATACCTAGGAATAAACCTAACCAAAGAGACACAGAATCTATACTCAGCAAACTATAAAGTACTCATGAAAGAAATTGAGGAAGACACAAAGAAATGGAAAAATGTTCCATGCTCCTGGATTGGAAGAATAAATATTGTGAAAATGTCTATGCTACCTAAAGCAGTCTACACATTTAATGAAATCCCTATAAAAGTACCATCCATCTTTTTCAAAGAAATGGAACAAATAATTCTAAAATTTATATGGAACCAGAAAAGACCTCGAATAGCCAAAGGGATATTGAAAAAGAAATCCAACGTTGGGTGCATCACAATTCCAGACTTCAAGCTCTATTACAAAGCTGTCATCATCAAGACAGCATGGTACTGGCACAAAAACAGACACATAGATCAATGGAACAGAATAGAGAGCCCAGAAATAGACCCTCAACTCTATAGTCAACTAATCTTTGACAAAGCAGGAAAGAATGTCCAATGGAAAAAAGACAGCCCCTTCAATAAATGGTGCTGGGAAAATTGGACAGCCACATGCAGAAAAATGAAATTGGACCATTTCCTTACACCACACACAAAAATAGACTCAAATGGATGAAGGAACTCAATGTGTGAAAGGAATCCATCAAAATCCTTGAGGAGAACACAGGCAGCAACCTCTTCAACCTCAGCCGCAGCAACATCTTCCTAGGAACAACGCCAAAGGCAAGGGAAGCAAGGGCAAAAATGAACTATTGGGATTTCATCAAGATCAAAAGCTTTTGCACAGCAAAGGAAACAGTTAACAAAACCAAAAGACAACTGACAGAATGGGAGAAGATATTTGCAAACGACATATCAGATAAAGGACTAGTGTCCAGAATCTATAAAGAACTTAGCAAACTCAACACCCAAAGAACAAATAATCCAATCAAGAAATGGGCAGTGGACATGAACAGACATTTCTGCAAAGAAGACATCCAGATGGCCAACAGTCACATGAAAAAGTGCTCCATATCACTCGGCATCAGGGAAATACAAATCAAAACCACAATGAGATAGCACCTCACACCAGTCAGAATGGCTAAAATCAACAAGTCAGGAAATGACAGATGATGGCGAGGATGTGGAGAAAGGGGAACCCTCCTACACTGTTGGTGGGAATGCAAGCTCGTGCAGCCACTCTGGAAAACAGCATGGAGGTTCCTCAAAATGCTGAAAATAGAATTGCCCTATGACCCCGCAATTGCACTATTGGGTATTTACCCTAAAGATACAAATGTAGTGATCCAAAGGGGCACATGCATCCGAATGTTTATAGCAGCAATGTCCACAATAGCCGAACTATGGAAAGAACCTAGATGTCCATCAACAGATGAATGGATCAAGAAGATGTGGTATATATACACAATGGAGTACTATGCAGCCATCAAAAGAAATGAAATCTTGCCATTTGCGACAACATGGATGGAACTAGAGCGTATCATGCTTAGCGAAATAAGTCAAGCAGAGAAAGACAACTGTCATATGATCTCCCTGATATGAGGAAGTGGTGATGCAACATGGGGGCTTAAGTGGGTAGGAGAAGAATAAATGAAACAAGATGGGATTGGGAGGGAGACAAACCATACATGACTCTTAATCTCACAAAAGAAACTGAGGGTTGCTGGGGGGCAGGGGGTTTGGGAGAAGGGACTGGGATTATGGACATTGGGGAGGGTATGTGCTTTGGTGAGTGCTGTGAAGTGTGTAAACCTGGTGATTCACAGACCTGTACCCCTGGGGATAAAAATATATGTTTATAAAAAAAAATTAGAAAAACAAAACATAAAAAAGAGTATGTGACCACCAAGCTGGCACTACATGGAATTTTAACGGGGGTTCTATAAAAGAGGAAAAAACCCAAGAATATCATTGGACAGAAATTTATGGAGACAATCTATAGAAACAAAGACTTCACAGGTAACATGATATCAATAAAAACGTATCTCTCAATAATCTCAATGTGAATGACCTAAATGCACCCATAAAATTCCACAAAGTTGCAGATTGGTCAAAATGATAGGACCCATCCATGTTGTCTATATGAGACTCATTTTGAACCTAAGGATACATCCAGACTGAAAGTGAAGGTATGGAGAAGCATCTTTCAAGCCAATAGGCTTCAAATTCTCATATCAGATAGCAATTCTCATATCAGATAAATTAGATTTTAAACTAAAGACTGTAGCCAAAGATATAGAAGGACACTACATCATTCTTAAAGGGTCTATCCACCAAGGAGATCTAACAATTATAAATATTTATGCCCCCAGTATAGGAGCAGCCAACTATATAAGACAAATGTTAATCAAGATAAAGAGTCATATTGATATGAATACATTAAGAGTAGGGCAAATTAACACACCACTCTCAGTAATAGAGAGATTATCCAAGCAGAAAGTCAATAAAGAAACAAGAGCATTGCATGACACATTGGATCAGATGGACCTCATAGATATATACAGAACATTCCACCATAAAACAACAGTATACTCATTAATCTTGAGTGCACATGGAACCCTCTCCAGAATAGACCACATACTGGGTCACAAATCAGGGCTCAACCAATACCAAAAGAATGAGATGATTCCCCGCATATTCTCAGATCACAATGCTTTGAAACTGGAGCTCAACCACAAGAAAATCTTTGGGTTGCAGCAAAGGTGGTCCAAAGGGGGAAATACATAGCTATCCAAGCCTCCCTCAAAAAAATGAAAATCCAGAGTACACCAGCTTTCCTTACACCTCAAAGAACTGGAGAATCAACAACAAATTAAGCCAACCCCACACACAAGAAGGGAAATAACCAAGATTAGAGCAGAGATCAATGAGAGACAAACTAGAGATATAGTAGAATGCATCAGTGAAACTAGAAGCTTTTTTTTTGAAAGAATCAATAAGATCAATAAACTATAGACCAAACTAATCCAAAAGAAAAGAAAGAAGACCCATATTAATAAAATTATGAATGAAAAGGGAGAGATCACAACACAAGGAAATAGAAACAATCATCAGAAATTATTATCAATAGTTATATGCCAATAAGTTAAGCAACCTAGATGGAATAGATGCATTCCTGAAAACCTACAAAACCTACAAACTTCCAAAACTGAATCAGGAAGAAATTGACAACCTGAATATCTAGTAACAAGATCAAAGCAGTGATCAAAAACCTCCCCAAAAAACAAGAGCTCAGGACCTGATGGATTCCCTGGGGAATTCTACCAAACATTCAAAGAAGAAATAATACCTATTCTCCTGACGCTATTTCAAAACATTGAAACAGAAGGAAAACTTTAGACTCTTTCTATGAAGCCAGCATTACCCTGATCCCCAAACCAGGCAAAGACCCCACCAAAAAGGAGAATTTTAGACCAATATCCCTGATGAATACAGATGCCAAGATTCTCAAGAAGAACCTAGCTAATAGGAGTCAACAGTACATTAAAAAGATTATACATGACCAGGTGGTATTTATCCATGGGTTGCAAGGGTGGTTCAACATTTGCAAATCAATCAATGTGATAGAATAAATCAATAAGAGAGAAGAACCACATGGTTCTCTCAATTGATGCAGAAAAAGCATTTGACAAAATCCAGTATCTGTTCCTGATTAAAATGCTTCAAAGTATAGGGATAGAAGGAACATTCCTCAACTTCATAAAATCTATCTATGAAAAACCCACAGCGAATATCACCCTCAATGAGAAAAAGCTGACAACCTTCCCTCTGAGATCAGGAACACGACAAGGATGCCCACTCACACCACTCTTGTTCAACATAGTATTAGAAGTCCTAGCAACAGTAATTAGACAAAAAAGAGAAATAAAATGTATTTAGATTGGCAAAGAAGAAGTCAAACTCTCTCTCTTCACAGATAACATGATACTTTATATGGAAAGCCCAAAACACTCCATCCCCAAACTACTAGAACTCATTCAGTAATTCAGTAATGTGGCAGGATATAAAATCAATGTACAGAAATCAGTTGCTCTCTTATACACCAACATTGAAAATACAGAAAGGGAAATGAGAGAATTGATTCCATTTACTATAGCACCAAGAACCATAAAATATCTGGAAATAAACCTAACCAAAGAGGTAAAGGATCTGTACTTGAGGAACTACAGAACACTCATGAAAGAGATTGAATAAGACACAAAAAGATGGAAGACTATGCCATGCTCATAAACATTGTTAAAATGTCTATACTGTCTAGAGCAATCTATACTTTCAATGCCATTCCGATCAAAATTCCATGGGCATTTTTCAAAGAGCTGGAGCAAACAATCCTAAAATTTGTATGGAATCAGAAGATACCCCAAATTGTACAGTGTGGAGATTCCTCAAGAAATTAAACATAGAGCTTCCCTATGACCCTGCAATTACATTACTGGGTATTTACCCCAAAGATACAGATGTAGTGAAAAGAAGGGCCATCTGTACCCCAATGTTTATAGCAGCAATGGCCATGGTCACCAAACTATGAAAAGAACCAAGATGCCCTTCAACGGACAAATGGATAAGGAAGATGCAGTCTATATACACAATGAAGTATTATGCCTCCATCAGAAAGGATAAATACCCAACTTTTGTAGCAACATGGACGTGACTGGAAGAGATTATGCTGAGTGAAATAAGCAGAGAGAGCCAATTATCATATGGTTTCACTTATTTGTGGAACATAACAAATAACATGGAGGACATGGGGAGATTGAGAGGAGAAGGGAGTTAAGGGAAATTGAAAGGGGCGGAGAACCATGAGAGACTATGGACACTGAAAAACAACCTGAGGGTTTTGAAGGGGCGGGGGGGTGGGAGGTTGGGAGAACCAGGTAATGGGTATTGGGGAGGGCACATATTGCATGGAGCACTGGGTGTGGTGCAAAAACAATGAATACTGTTACACTGAAAAGAAATAAGAAAAAATAAAATAAAAAATAGGAAGACAAGAAAGAAAACCAATGAAATAAAAAAGTGATTTTTTTGGAAAAAAAAAAAGATACTACAAATTGCTAAGGAAATGTTGAAAAAGAAAAACAAAACTGGGGGAATCATGTTGCCTGATTTCAAGCTTTACTACAAAGCTGTGATCACCAAGACAGCATGGTACTGGCATAAAAACAGATACCTAGACTAGTGGAACAGAGTAGAGAGCCCAGATATGGACCCTCAACTCTATGGTCAAATAATCTTCAACAAAGCAAGAAAAAAATATACAGTGGAGAAAAGACAGTCTGCTCAATAAATGGTGCTGGGAAAATTGGACAGCTATGTGTGGAAGAATGAAACTCGACCATTCTCTTACACCATACACAAATATAAGCTTGAAATGGATAAAAGACCTCAATATGAGGCAGGAATCCATCAGAATCTTAGAGGAGAACATAGGCAGTAACCTTTCGACATCGGCCACAGCAACTTCTTTTAAGATGTCTCCAAAGGCAAGGGAAACAAAAGCGAAAATGAATTTTGGGGACTTCATCAAGATCAAAACCTTCTGCACAGCAAAGGAAACAGTCAACAAAACAAAGAGGCAATCCACGGAATGGGAGAGATATTCACAAATGACACTACAGACAAAGGGCTGATATCCAAGATCTATAAAGAACTCCTCAAACTCAACACACTCAAAACAGATAATCATGTCAAAAAAATGGGTAGAAGACATGAACAGACACTTCCCCAATGAAGACATACAAATGGCTAACAGACACATGAAAAAATGTTCATCGTCACTAGCCATCAGAGAGAGTCAAATCAAAACCAGATTGAGGTAACACCTTACATCTGTTAGAATGTCAAAATTAACAAGACAGTCAAACAACACGTGTTGGAGAGGATGTGGAGAAAGGGGAACCCTCTTACACTGTTGGGGGGAATGCAAGTTGGTGCAGACACTTTGGAAAACAGTGTGGATATTCTTTAAGAAATTAAAAATAGAGTTACCCTATGACCCCCTAATTGCACTACTGGGTATTTACCCCAAAGATACAGATGTAGTGAAAAGAAGGGCCATCTGTACCCCAGTGTTCATAGCAGCAAGGGCCACAGTCCCCAAACTTTGGAAAGAACCAAGATGCCCTTCAATGGATGAATGAATAAGGAAGATGTGGTCCATATTTACAATGGAATATTATTCTCCATCAGAAAAGATGATATCCAACTTTTGTGTCAACATGGATGGGACTAGAAGAGATTATGCTGAGTGAAATAAGTCAAGCAGAATCGATTATCATATGGTTTCACTTATCTGCTAAGCATAAGGAATAACACAGAGCACATGGGGAGATGGAGAGTAGAAGGGAGTTGGGGGAAATCAGAGGGGGAGACGAAGCATGAGAAACTTTGGACTCTGAGAAAGAAACCGAGGGTTTTGGAGGGAGGGAATGGGACTGGGGTGAGCCTGGTGGTGGGTTTTATGGAGGGCACATATTGCATGGAGCACTGGGTGTGGGTGCATAAACAATGAATTCTGGAACACTGAAAATAAATTTAAAAAAAATAAAAAATAAATAAAAAATAAAAAATTTAAATTTTAAAAAAGTTTTTAAAAGTGTGCCTGATGTAAAATCAATCTTAATTATGCATCAAGTGGTTATTGGTGGGAAATTCAACTAATGACATATTTTATGAATGTGTTAATTATATTTGCATTTATTTTTAACAACTTTATTGGGTACATTCATATATCATAAAGCTCACTCAAGTGTATAATTCAATAATTTTTAATAACTATATACAGTATTGAAACCAGCTACCATAAATCAGTTGTAGAACATTTTATATCCTATGTAAGATCCTCATGCCATTTCACATTTAATCCCTGTTTCCACCCACCACTCCAGGCAACACTCATGCAATCAACATACTTTCTGTCTCCTAATTTGCAGTTTCTCAAAATTTCATGCAAGTGGAGCCAAACAGCCTCTTCTTTGCCTGCTTTGAAAATATATATTTGTAACTACTGCAATTTGTCTGCCTTACATCTCCGTAGTTGAACAACATGGAAGAAAACTCCTCATTTATGACTATTCTCACCTAATTCATGATCATTAAACCTATGTTGGTCTTTAATGTCTGTAAAACTCAATTATAATAAGAAACTTCTTCATGTTTCTGAATGCCAGTTATTTTTTAGTCTTCATTTTTCTTGACCAAATGGCAGTATTTTGTCTAGCTGATCAGTATCTCCTCCAAAAATACTTTCTTTATTTGGCTTCCAGAACACTGCAGACTTCTGGTTTAATTCTTACCATTGTGTTTACTCTCTCAGTTTTCTTTGTTTCATCTTGTTTGTTTTTTAGATTCTTCCCCATCTCTCCAATCTTAGAATACTCCATGGTACTTTTCTTGGATCTTGTTTTCCCTCACTGCATTCAATCATCTGGTTATTTCATCCCCTCTTGCAGTTTTAAATACATCCATGTATTGATTACTCCCAAGTTATATCTCTACTTTCTTCCTCTCCAATGAACACCTACTTGTTTATCTGACTACTTATTTGACAATCTGGTGTTTGCTAGAATTCTCATACTTATCATATCCATACTGTACTTCTTTTTTTTAAAAAAAAAGATTTATTGGGACGCCTGGGTGGCTCAGTTGGTTAAGCAGCTGCCTTCGGCTCAGGTCAAGATCCCAGGGTCCTGGGATCGAGTCCCACATCGGGCTCCTTGCTTGGCAGGGAGCCTGCTTCTCCCTCTGCCTCTGCCTGCCTCTCTGTCTGCCTGTGCTCGCTCGCTCTCTCTCCCTGTCTCTGACAAATAAATAAAATCTTAAAAAAAAAAAAAAGATTTATTTATTTGACAGACAGAGATCACAAGTAGGCAGAGAGGCAGGCAGAGAAAGAGGGGCTCCCGCTGAGCAGAGAGCCTAATGCGGGGCTCGATTCCAGGACCCTGAGATCATCACCCAAGCCAAAGGCAGAGGCTTTAACCCACTGAGCCATCCAGGTGACCGCATAATGTACTTCTGATACTTTCCTAAGATTTATTCCTTCCTACAGTCATCTCAGTAAATGGCAACTCTAGTTTCTCAAAACGAAATCTTGGAATCATGCTTGATATCAATTTTTTCTTTTGTTTTCCCTCACAATGCATTATTTCCCACAATAGGTTATTAAATTCCATGTTCAATCTTCAAAATATACTTGTAATTGGACCTCTACTATTGTTACTGTTTTAGTTCAAGTCACTATCATATCTTGCCTGGATAATAGCCTAATTGCTCTCTCTGCTTATTTACTCTACAGATAATTCTCAAGATAGCATTCAGTCTGATTCTATTAAAATGTTGGTCTGAGGGATGCCTGACTGGCTCAGTCAGAAGACTATGTGACTCTTGATATTAGGGTTGTGAGTCTGAGCCCCATGTAGGGTGTAAAGATGATGTAAATAAATAAAACTTTAAAAATAACATAAAATATTGGTCTGATCCTATCATATATCTGTATGAAATCTTCTAATGGCTTCTCATCTCTGTGACACTATCTCTTATTACTGTCTCTCATCTTCAATCAACATTTCATTCCAGTCACGCCACCCCTTAGCTGTTCTTTATATACCGAAGGCATATTTTGGCCTAAGGGTCTTTTCATTTTATCCTGTGTCTCAAATAACATATCTGTACAAATCCATGTGGTTTGTTTTCAGGTTCAGTTTATTCAGTGAGGTTTTTCATGCCATCCTATCTACCTTTGTAACCAAATTCCCTCACCCAGGCCTTATTTATAACATTTAACATCTAACATGCTAGCAGTATTTGTCTCTCACTCTCATGAAGACCAGTGGTTTTGTCTTTTGTTTACTGCTGTATCCCAATGCCTAGAAGAGCATCTATCAGTAGTAGGCACCTAGTAAATGTTTGTTAGATAAAGACATACATAGGCTCATATGTTAATATCTGATACAGAGGAGTCAGTATGCTCTAATTAAAGCAAATTATTATACAAACTTTAGGTTTTTCACATTTGTTTTTATTTTGATGTTTATATTAATATTAAATTCATGACTCAACCATTTTTATTTTTGTTTTTCTTAGCTCATTTTTATCCCAGGACTTTTTGATTTATACATATAATGAAACTGCATTTTTGCATTTAGAGTCTTCATATTTTAAGGTAAGCTCTAGATGTCACAGATATTTGTTTTCATATGTTTTTTTTTTTTTTTATTGACGTGGCCTTATCACTACCATTGGGATATGTCTATCCCATGATGACAATTTAATACAAATATTTTATTTTGCATAATTATGACCTGTTCTGTGGTTGATTGTTGTACATAAAAATAGTACATGATAGAGATAAAACCAGACCTGAAAGAATACTCATTGGCACCTTGGTGGTGCAAAATAAAGAGGATTATCAAATACCCTTTTTTCTTGAAAAGCTGCATTAACAAATCTATATGATACACAATCATTATTTTCAATTATTTTAACGTTTTTAATCTACTGTAATGTTAGCAAATACATTTTTATTCATAAAGAATTTATTTATTTACTTTTCCATACTGTTTTTTAGATACATTGCCATTACCAAGGATATTTTGCAGATATTCCAAATTCCCTTGCAACACTCAGCATTTGTTCTGGGCTCAGGTAATAGGATCTTACATGATACTTATACATGGAAAACTTTAAAATGAAACTTAGTGGCTAGCAGAAATAAATCTGGGAATGTTTAAGAAGAATATAAATCTGAGAGGTTGCTTTATATCAATATTAGCAGCTGAACTCTAGTGTCCATTCAAATGAAATCACTCCAGGGATTCCTGACTGGAGTTATTTTTTTTAAAGATACTGTGCAGAAGGGGATAGTTTCAGTAAAGGAAACTTTAGAACTAAATAATATTGTTGTTTTATCTTTCAACTATCTCAAATTGTTATGGAAAATGATATGAATTAATTATTTCAATACATACGTATTGTATGCTTTGAGTTTAGGTGCACTAAGTTTCAGACATAAATCAACTAATTAAGAAAGCCCCTGGGAGGTAAAAAGGCAGAAATAAGTTATTTTCATCAGTGGTGGTGGCAAGAGAAAGATACTAAGTTTATTAGAGGTAGTCTGGTCCAGAGCAAAGGAAAAAAAAAAAAAAAGATTCTCCAGATTCTCCCTAACTTCCTTTTGGTTTTGGTTGCCTGACTTCTAGAATTTGCTCATGTCAACTCAGAAAAATTGGCATTCGTTTAATGTGGTTTTCATAGATATCCACTTCTTTAAATATACACTCAATATACCTGCTTTCCCTTATTCTAAACTCTGAGAACATGACCATGATTGGAATTCTCAATAAGTACTTGATTTTCAACAAATACCTGATCTTAACTAATATATCTTGAATAAATATGACTACTATACAGGTAATATAAATTAATTTGAAATATATTTTTTCTTTAATATATGAGCAAAAGTAAGGTAAATGTGATATCTCAGTTACTAATGGTATACCAGAAAAATGGGAAAATAGAGTGTGTTCATAATGTGTTTCTTACTGTATTTCAAACTGCAGTTTCTATTGATTTCATCTTTATAATTTCCATGCCTTTGTTGATGTTCTTTATTTATTGAGACATCATTAAAATATTTCCCTTTAGTTGCTTATATATGGTTTCTTTCAGCTCTTTGAAATTATTTAAACACCTAGTTTAAAGTTTTTAAATTTAATCCTTTAAATTTTTTAAGTTTTTTTTTTTTCACATTTCAGATTATAGCTTTGATGGGATCACTTGTAGGGTTTTTATATCATTGCTTTCTAAATATTCAGGGGATTCCTTCAGTTTGAAAACATCAGCTATGGAATTGAGCCATTGGAATCTTCAGCACAATTTCAGCATGTAATTTATCAAGTGAAAAATGAGAATCCAACTATACCACTGTTAGCAGAAAATTATAGCAATATTTGGCAGAAAGAACAACCCTATAAAGATAATTTAAGCTTACAGGTAACATGATGATTCTAATGTAATAACATACTGTGAAATTATTTATGTAGAATTTTTTTGATTGTGGAAAGGAACTATTTAGCTATGGAAATATCAAATTTGATATCTTCTTTCTGACTTTTAAATAAAATGCCCATATTACATCTAAAATATATGAAAAATTACACAATAATGTATTTTAGGTTTATTATAATGTATTATGTAATATTTCTTGTTTTCTATCTTATTCCAGCAAAAATGGAGATTTTTGAGTAAAATTTAGAAATACAGGAAGAATGAAATCACTATATAAATAAAGACAATAAAATAAGTCAAATTACCACTACCTTGCTTAAATTACTTTTAATATTTTTATTCAGTTTTGTGTACTGCTGGAACATATCTTTCTAAAATAGATAATCATTTATGTATTATTAAACTCTTAATTTACCTGTTAGTTGTATATAGAGTTCCTGTGTGACAAATGTTTTTCTTTCATCATTTGGAATATTTTAATTCACTGATTTATGGCCTCCATGATCACTGATGAAAAATTAACTGTCATTAATCTTATTGAAGATTCCTTTTACATGATGAGTCCCTTCTCTGTTGCTTATTCCAAGTTTCTCTCTTTATCTTTGGCTTGCCTCTTTTTAAAATGTATTTTTTGAGTGGTTCTTTTGAGTTTATCTAAGTTGGATTTGACTGAGCTTCTTTTTTGTGTACATTAATATTTTTCACCTGATTTGAGAAATCAGGGGCCACTAGTTCTTTGAATATTCTTTGTCCCTTCTACGTACCTTCTCACTTTCTGATACTCCCATTATGTGTATGTTAATATGCTTGACAGTGCCCCTTAGGTCTATTAGATATTGTTTATTTTGCTCCATTCTTGTTTCTTTCTCTTTTTTAGATGGTTTAATCTCAATAGATCAGTCTTCAAGTTCCTTGATTCTTTCTCTTGTCTGCCCATATATGATGTGGAGCCACTTTAATAGATATTGTATTTCAATTGTGTTTTTCAATACCAGAAATTCTATTTATTTCTTTTTAATAATTTTATGCCTTTTTTGATAGTCCATATTTAGTGAGACTTATTATAATACCCTCCTTCAGTTATTTATACATAACTCCTTTTAGCTCTTTAAAATTATTCAAAATACCTGATTTAAAGTATTTTTCTAGTAAATCCAATATCTAATCATCCTCAAAGACAGTTTCTGTTGACATTTTTCCTGTATATGGGTCATACTTTATGTCCTTTTCATGTCTCATAATTTTTTGAAAACTGAAACTAGTCACTCCAAGTAATACATGTGGTAACTCTGGAAATCACATACCCCTCCATCAAATATTATTGCTATTCATTGCAGTTACTATTTGTTTTGCAAATTTTTGACTGTTTCCCTGAAGTGCGTATTCTGTGTTGTATGTAGCCACTGACGTTGTATGTTAATGATCAGAGTTTTTTTTTTTTTTTTTTTTTTTTTTTAGAGTTCTTTAAATGCTTGGAATCAATAAGTTTCCCAGTTCTTTTTTTTTTTTTTTTTTAAGATTTTATTTATTTGACAGAGAGATCACAAGTAGGCAGAGAGGCAGGCAGAGAGAGAAAGGGAAGTAGACTCCCCATTGAGCAGAGAGCCTGATGTGGGGCTCAATCCCAGGACCCTGATATCATGATCTGAGCTGAAGGCAGAGGCTTAACCCACTGAGACACCCATGTGCCCCAAATTTCCCAGTTCTTGCTGAGAGTCTCTCTCTACCTTTTGGAGCATGACTTTGTCACTCATTCAGGCAGTTAACAACTGCACCTTTCCTTCATTTCTGCTTGCACAGAGCCTCAAGATCAATCAGAGGTGAGAGTTTAGGTCTTTCCTGAGTATGTGTACAGACTTGGGGATGCACTTAGTCTGATACATGTGTGTGGTCTGCCAGATTCCCAGAAATTGATCATAGCTTTTCAAAGCTCTGTATGAATATCTTATTCCTCAGCTTTAAGTTTTTTTGTTGGTCTGCTGTTTGCCTCACAGTCATTCACTGCCCCAGACAACTCAAAATGCCTATAGTTTCTAAAAGCAAATGTCTTTAGAAAAACTATGTAAAATGTGACTTAGGTCAATATGGACCTATTTTAGGAACAAAAGAGGTCAGGTCATGACATTTCTTTGGAAATGAGATTTTGAAGATGTTCCAGCCATGTTTTTTCTTTTTCTGGAAGTTGTCAGTCTACTTGTATTCACTGAAAATTTGAGCTATTAGTTTTCAACTAATAGGAGAAAATACTGGAGTGAATTCAAGTTCCACAAAAATCATAATTTTTACCCAGATCAGTTATTTTTCTTGAATAAACACTCCCTCTAACACTGCAAGCCATTTGTTAATTTCTAGAGATCTGAAAAAAAGTTGATTCTAAATTTTGGCAGTTCTTTTGTTGGCCTTATGTAGGGGATAATTTTTGATTCTTAATCTGATTTTAATTGATGTATTTTCATTTCTTGAGTTTTATATACCATGTATTTATAATCTTTTAATGTAACATTTAAAATTTTATCTTGCTATTCCTCCATTGACCCATGGGAATTTTAGAAGTATGCATACTTACACATTTTCTACATATCTTTCTTGGTACTTACATTTAATTGATTTTGATCATATTCAGGTAGTGCATTTGACTTTAGTATATGTGTTTGTCTATATATCTTGCAGTTTCGTGTAGTGTTTTATAGATGTTCATTAGGTCAATTTATTTGTATTCTTCAAAATTTATGTTTTCCACATTTTTTTTTCTTATAGGAATTCTATAGTTTGTGTCTGCTATCACAGCATCCTCCTGTGGGACATTTTGAGCTTTGTTCTGTACTTTTCATTTTCACATCATATTTCATTATTAATTCTTATTTAAAGTAATAGAAGATATGTTTGCCAAACCTTCACTAGGTAATCATTATTTTTGCCTAAAAATTAGAAAATTTTAATATTTTTTTTTCTCTGAAAGACAAGCAGGCAACAATTTTCTCTTTTCCAGATCATTCCTAACTGCATTTACACACACAGGCTTATCAAGAAGACAATTCAAAGGTATTCAGTGTTAAAATAATGTGTGCATAGACACCTGTGGATAGGGGCAACCAACTACTTTCCATACATTGGATTTTCTTCTTGCCTGTCCTTATCCCTTCTCTCTCTCTCTCGTGAAAGCTGAACATGTTACATAACACAGTAAGCAGTCGATATTGAATTAAATATTAACTTTAGGTTTGGAGATGAACATATCTTGTTGCTGGGACTTTGGCTTAAAATTTTCTGTTAATATAGTCAGAATATACATCTGTTTATGTATGTTTTTGCTTTTGCTACTCTTAGTGTACTTACAACAGCTTCACATTGTTTTTAGCAATTACTTTTTGTTAAATTTTGTTAATTTTTGAGAGGAATCCTGTTCTGTATAGCTTTGTATTTTTCCACTTGACTGTTTTGGGATTTTTAGATAAAATCTGTCTCCTCCAAATCTTCCTGCTCTCTTTCCTGTTTTGTTTTGTTTTGTTTTGTTTTGTTTTGTTTTTGGTACATTTTAGCGCAGGTCATAGATTTGGCATGGAGCAGAGAACAGAGGGATTCTCTGATATTTGGATTAAAACTCAATGTTAGGAAGGCACTGTGAACCTGGATATGGGAACGTAGTCTTCACAAATGTCACCAACATTCTTCTCCAGATGTAATACTGGGCCTAACAGGTATTCCTTACTGTTCTTACAGAATTAGACCTTTTTATTCATTTTCCTATCCTGGCTGTAGTTTTTATCAGTGCCTTCAAGACATAAATCTCTTTCCACTTTTTCTGATAGATTAAGGCTTTTGTGTAATAAAGGAGATAGAGAAGTTTGTGTAGTTCCTTCAGTGTCTGATGTTCCTCTGCACCAGCCAACACTATATATTTTTCAATATATGCTGTAATCTTTATTTTGAGTAACTGATGGAATTCCTGAAGAAAAAGCCTGTAAGAATCTGTGAAATCAAATATCTTTATGATTCCCAGAGACTTCATAGTTTAATGTTAGCCAAGCTTGGCCCGTAGAAGTTTAGCCAAAATTCCTAGTTGGATATTCTTATCAACTTACATGGCTTTTGGTGTCATCAGAACCAGCTAAGCAAATACTTGATTTCTCGCCCTCCCTGCAGGCACATTTCTCTCTCCAGATTTTGGTAAATGGCTTAATTTGCAGTCTTAGTTTTCTGATGAGTTAAGTAAAAATCATTAATATGTACTTTGTTCAGGTTACACTCTGTTGTGCAACACTCATTTCTGATCTCTGATCTTAAACCAGATCACTAATACTGCAAACAACTCTAACTACATACATTCGGCAATGTAAATAAAACGTGGCCATTATCTTAAAAACAATGCACTATCAAAACCCAACCAAGAGGGAATAGACAACCTAAACAGTCCTGTAACCATTAAAAACCACTGAATTTTCAGTGAAAAATCTCTCAAACACAAAACTTCTCTGGTGTAGATGGTTTTATGTATAGCTTAGAATACCTGTTAAGAGAAGATAAAAGCCAATTCTGTACAATTTCTCCAACAAAAATGAGGAGGAGTGAACACTTTACAACTAACTCTGTGAGGACAATATTGTCCTGATACTAAAACTCTATTCAGACAGTATAAAACAAACAAGCCCATTAACCATATGAATATAGATGTAAAAATTCTGCATAAAATACTGGCAAAAGTAATTGAGTAATTTATTAAAAAAAATTGCACACCATGATTAAGCATTGTTTATCTAGCAATGGAGGTCTGGTTCAATATCTGAAAATATACCAAAATAATCTACCATATTACTGGGTTAGAGAAGAAAAGGTACACAATCTTCTCAATACAGAAATATAGGACAAAATTCAATTCAAAATTCATTTATTATATAAGGTCTTGGTGATGTTGGCAACTTGTAATGATAAAAAACAATCCTATAAAAGCAGATATTGCTCTCTGGTTTACCCCATTCGACAAACAGCTGCATCTTCTGCTGTGCAGTGCCAGCCGTCATCAAGAGACATGATGGTGAAGGTCAGAGTGAATGGATTTGGCAATATTGGGTGCCTGGTCACCAGGGCTGCTTTTAACTCTGGAAAAGTGGATAGTGTGGCCATCAATGACCCCTTCATTGACCTCAGCTACCTGGTCTACATGTTCCAGTATGATTCCACCCATGGCAAATTCCACAACACAACCAAGGCAGAGAACAGGAAACTTGTCATCGATGCAAATTCCATCTCCCATCTTCCAGGAACAAGATCCTGCCAATGTCAAATGAGGTGATGCTGGTGCTGAGTATGTTGTGATCTTCACCACCATAGAAAAGGCTAGCACTCAATTGCAGGGTGGGGCCAAGAAGGTCATCATCTCTGCTTCTTCTGCTGATGCCATTTTCATGATGAATGTGAACCATGAGAAATATGACAACTCCCTCAAAATTCTCAGCAATGCTTCCTGGACCACCAGCTGTTTGGTTCCTCTGGCCAAGGTCATCTATGACAACTTTGATATTGTGGAGAGACTCTGACCACCATCCATGCCATCACTGCCACCAAGAAGACCATGGATTGCCCCTCTGGGAAGCTGTGGAGTGACAGCCATGGAGCTGCCCAGAATATCATCCCTGCTTCCACTGACATTGCCAAGTCTGTAGGCAAGGTCATCTCTGAGCTGAATGGGAGGCTCACTGGCATGGCCTTCCATGTCCCCACCCACAACATGTCTCTCATGGATCTGACCTTGAAGGGCTCCTTCAAGGTTTTCCTGGGCTACAATGAGGGCCATATTGTCTCCTTCAACTTTAACAGTGACACTCACTCTTCTACCTTGGATGTTGGAGCTGACATTGCCCTCAAATACCATTTTGTTAAACTCATTTTCTGGTATGACAATGAATTTTGCTACTGCAACTGGCTGATGGACCTTATGGTCCACATGGCCTCCAAGGAGTAAGAGCCTGCTGGCCTATCAGCCCCAGTGACAGCAAAAAGAAAGAGAGGCCCTCAGTTGCCAGGGAGTCTCTGCCCCAACTTATCCCCCAAAACACTGAGACTCTCCCAACCTCCACAGTTTTCACCCCAGACTCTCAGAAGAAGTAGAGAGGACTGGGGAGCCCTCCTTGTCATGTATCATCAATAAACTATACTGTACTCAGCCAAAAAATTTAAAACACATATAGAAAATATAATACATAATGAAGAAAAACAGAGTACTTTTATGTTAAGATTTGGTATAAGGTAAGGATGTGCACTCTCTCCAACATTATTTAATGCTGTTGGATTTCTAGACAGAATAATAAAGCAATAAAAGGCATACAGATGAGAAAAGGAAACATAAGAATGCCTTTATGTGCAGATGACATAGTTATCTGCTTAGAAACTCATGAAAATACCTGCTGGAACTAAGTGAAATCAACAAAATTACAGAATACATTATCAAGATAAAAAATCAACCATTTCTACATATTAGCAATGAATATGTGGAAACTATAGGGAAAGTGTATGACATTTTCAATCACTGAAAGAATAAAATGGTATCTTAGTTTAGGCTGTTACAACAAATTACTGTAGACTAGTGGCTTAAAAAACATATATTTATTTCTCACAGTTCTGGATACTGGAAGTCCAAAATCGATGTGAGTATGTTCAGA
The DNA here is from genome assembly GCF_011764305.1 of Mustela putorius furo. Lineage (NCBI taxonomy): Eukaryota > Metazoa > Chordata > Mammalia > Carnivora > Mustelidae > Mustela > Mustela putorius. The sequence goes on from NW_025422118.1 coordinate 3,387,168, forward strand.
TTTTTGGTGAATGTCCTCTTCCTGGTACCTAGAGGACTTCTTCTTGCTGTATGGTGGAAAGACAACTAGCTAGCTCTCAGTCCTTTCTTATAAGGGCACTAATCCCATTTGTGAGGGCTCTAGCCTCCTGACCTAAATACCTTCCAAAGCCACCACGTCCAAATGTAATTACATTGTGAGTGTTTCAACATATGAATTTGTGGGATGGGAACACAGACACTGCAGATACATATATAGCAAAACATGTACAGGTTTTATATATTGAAAAGTATAAAATGTTGATGTAATAAATCAAAGAAGACATCAATAAATGAAGAGACATACTATAGATTGGAAGACTCAGCATAATAAATATTCCATTTTTCTCCAAATGAGTGTATAGGTTTAACATAATTCCTCCAAAATCTTAACAATAATTTTTATAGCTACATATAAACTTGGTCTAAAAGGTATATGGAAAGTCCAAGAAACTTGGATCAAAGAGGAAATATAGAATTTTTTTGAAATTTCTATAGGTAAAATGGAATTTCAGTATCTTAGAAATACAGCTCCTATAAAATTACCATTATAGTGTTGTGATGATATAATAAATTGATGATATATAGCTGACTGACTTGACACAATCAAGAATTATTACATCATACCAAATGGAACATACAGTCTATACTCAGAGAGTACAGAATTATTTCTGATATTGTGCATTTTGTTCTTTTATGTGTACCCATGTATTTAATAGCACCAAGTATGCTATTTGCCCAAATTTCTGTGTAGACTGTGAATTCTCAAATATTTCTTATATTTTTCTGTGAATGAATTAAAGATTTCCAGTGCACCATGGTTGTTGTTGTTACCATAATCTTTAGGAGGACAGTGTGTGAAGTATTTTCCAATATGAACTGGTAATGTAGGTTTGTCATGAGATGAAGACGTCAGGATGGTGTCTTTATTTTCACTTTTTCATTCAGTATTAGTAGAGAGTACCTAAGCTCTTATATTACTCCAGCAAGCTCACTGGAACTCTTAAACCTGGAGTATGTTTTCAAATGAAATTTTCTGATTTGTAATTAATTTTTATATTTAATTCCTTATGAATTTTTTATGTGTTCCCTTTATATATATGTTACTCTTTGCACTTAACAAATTCAATACATACTAACATTTGATAAATCCTGTTTTTTTCCTTTCAGGAAATAACTCTTTCAAAACTATTACCCCAATACCTAGAAATGCACATTATAGTGGAAAAAGCTTTGGTAAGTCAGACTTTTCCTTCCTTTCTTCCCTCTCTCATTCCTTTTATCTCTCTTCTTTTTCTTTCCTTGAACTCAAATATTTTTTTCTTAACTTCAAAAACATAATGTAATTTTTAAACTATTTCCAAGTAAAGATATTTTATTTTAGTTGTTAGTTACGACTAAAAACCCAAACTAGCCTAGAATGCCTTACATTATCCTCCCAGCCCCCAAGCTCAACATAGTTCAAATCTCTCTTTGACTTCACTTTCTAGCAGCCCTGAGTTTCCCTTAATCTGCTCTAATCTCTCTAGTCACATCACTTTTTAAAGCATGCCAGATAATTACCATACCAATTTACTTAATGTTTTCTAACTTTATTGAGAAATAATTAACAAATATAATAGTGTAAATATAAAGTTTTAAATGTGATGATTTGATAAGCATTGTGGATTGATTGCCAAGACAGATAATTAACACATCTGTTACTTACATAGTTAACTTTGGTTTTGCAAATAGGAATTGCAAATTTTTCTTATTTTTTATGACTAATATTCCATTTTGTGTGTGTGTCTTCCTGTGTGTGTGTACATACAATAATCATTTTTCTATCCATTCATCTATTGATGGACATTTAGGTAATTTCCATATTTAATCTGTTATGAATAATGCTACATTGAACATGAGAATGCAGATATCGCTGAGATACTGATTTTGTTTCCTCAGTATATATGCCCTGAAATGAAATTGCTGGATAAAATTGTAATTTTATTTACTTATCTTTATTTTTTTTTTTTGGTAGTTTTATTTTTAACTGTTAAGGAGCCATCATACCGCTTTCCATAATGGCTGTACCAATTTACATTCTCACCAACAGTGTAGAAGGATTTCCTATTCTTCACATCTTTACCAACATTTGCAATCTCTTGACTTTTGGATAATAGATATTCCAACAGGTGTATGGTGCTATCTCATTGTGGTTTTGATTTGCATTACCTTGATAAATAGTGATGTTGAGCACCTTTTCATGTACCTGTTGATCATTTGTATGTTTTTTAAAAAATACCTATTTGGTAGACATAATTTCTTTTGAATATCTACCTAGGAGTGAAATCCTTTTGTCATAGGCTTAGTATCTGTTATTTTAGGAGATATATGAGAGTTTTTCAAAAAATATAATAATTTGTTCTCCCATCAACAATGTATGAAAGATCCAAGTATTCCATATCCCCACAAAAAAATGCTATTAATAGTCTCTTTAAATTTTAACTATTCTGGTATATGTGTAATGAGATCATATTGTGGTTTTTATTAGTATTTACCTGATGATTAAAGAGTTGAAAAACATTTGATACTGTTCCTAACTATGTGGATACTCTCTTTAAGAGAATATACATGTGTTTTCCATTTTATTTATTTATTTATTTTATTTGAGAAAGAGAGGGAGTATATGAGCAGGGGAAGAAGCAGAGAGAGAGACTCTTGAAATAGATTCCCTTTTGAATGTGGAGCCCAACATGGGTCTCTATCCCACAACCCATGAGATCATGACCTGAGCCAAAACCAATAGCTGGACACTTAACCAGCTGAGTGACCCAGGCACTCCTCATTTTAACATTTTTATTAATCTTTGTGGGATTTTATATATTTTGAGTATGAATCTTTTGTCAGGTGGTATATCGGAGATATCTTCTTCCAGGTTGAGGCTTGTTTTTTTACTCTTGTAATGGTGTCTTTTAATGGGCATATTTCTTAATTTTTATGAATTTAAGTTCAGTATATGATTTTTATCATTATCTTTTCCATTTAAGAAATATTTTCTTGGGGTGCCTGGGTGGCTCAGTGGGTTAAAGCCTCTGCTTTCTGCTCAGGTCATGATCCCAGAGTCCTGGGATCAAGCCCTTCATCAGGCTCTCTGCTCAGCAGGGAGTCTGCTTCCTCCTCTCTCTCTCTGCCTGCCTTTCTGCCTACTTGTGATCTGTCTGTCAAATAAATAAATGTTTAAAAATCTTTTAAAAAAAAGAAATATTTTCTTACTCCAAGGACATAAATATTTTTACCTTTTTTTGGAATTTATTTTTATTTACCTTTTCACATACAGCTTTATGGTCATCTCTAATTGACAAAATGTGTGGTGTGAAGTAGGGGTTAAAGTTTATCTTTTCCATATTCATTTGCCCCAACACTATTTCTAGAAAGACCTGTCTTATCTCATCCAATTGTGTTGGCAATTTTTAAAAAGTTAAGCAATGGTTACATGTGGCCTATTTCTCAAATCCCTGTCTTCTTTCCCCCCATTGGCTAATTTATATATTGTTGAATCAATACTTCACTGTATTGATTACTAGAGCTTTATTACCATTTAATCTATTTGTTTAAATCCTCTTATTATTCTTCACTATTGTTTTGACTATTCTGGGTCTTTTTCCTTTAAACATATTTTAGAATTATTCTAAATACACACACACACACACACATAGAAACACAGAATACAACCAAGATTTTGATTTGGGAATTGCATTGAATGCTTATATCTCTTTGGAGAGAATTGTCATCTTAACAGTATTGAGTCTTCCAATCTAATACACACAAATCTTTACTTTTTTTTGTTATTGTTAATACCTTTCACCAGTATTCTCTCATTGTCTGGAATACCCTTTTTATTTTTATTGTTATGCATTTGATGGTCTATAATAATTATTTTACATTAACATTTCAATTTTTCTTGCTAGCTTATGGAAATACCATTGATATGTATGTATTCACCTTATATTCTGTGATCATACTTAATTGTTAATTCTTTTGAATTTTTTTAGTTTCTTATATGAACAATAATACTTTTTTAAAAATTATTTTTATTAACATATAAAGTATTATTTGTCCCAGGGGTACAATCTGTGAATCATCAGGCTTACACATTTCACAGCACTCACCATAGCCCACACCCTCCCCAATTTCCATAACTTAACCACCCTATTCATACCCCCCAACCCAGCAACCCTCAGTTTTGTTTTATGAGATTAAGAGTTATTTAGGGTTTGTCTCCCTCCCAATCTCATTTTGTTTCATTTTTTCCTTCCCTACCCCCCACAATCCACTGCCCTGCCTCTCAAATTTCTCATATCAGAGAGATTGTATGATAATTGTCTTTCTCTGATTGACTTATTTTACTCAGCATAATACCTTCTAGTTCCATCCAGGTTGCAAATGGCAAGATTTCATTTTTTTTTTAAGATTTTATTTATTTAATACTTGACAGAGACAGAGAGATCACAAGTAAGCAGAGAGGCAGGCAGAGAGAGAGGAGGAAGCAGGTTCCCTGCTGAGCAGAGAGCCCGATACCGGGGCTCAATGCCAGGACCCTGAGAACATGATCTGAGCCGAAGGCAGAGACTTTAACCCACTGAGCCACCCAGGTGCTCCAAGATTTCATTTTTTGATGGCTGCATAGTATTCCATTGTATATATATGTACCACTTCTTCTTTATCCATTCATCTGTTGATGGACATCAAGGTTCTTTCCATAGTTTAGCTAGTGGACATTGCTGCTATAAACACTTAGGTGGGTGTGCCCCTTATGATCACTACATTTGAACATTGATGCTTTTAATTTCTCTTTTCTGATCTTAGATTTCCTTTTCTAGTTTTTGGGTTTTATTTTTATTTATTTATGTATTTATTTATTTATTTGCTTCTTTACTTGTACTTCCTTTTCTTGCTTTATTGTCTTAGCTTGGCTCTCTAATACATAATATATATGAATGTATTGTGTATATTCCTAACTCCTCCTCCACCTTATAGAGTAGCTATTTTATATACTCCTTAATCAGATTGTACTCATCTTTACAAATCATGGATTTTTTAAAACTTGATATTCTGTTTAGGATTTTAGGGTTCATGCTTAGGAAATAATAATATGTAATATCCTTCTTATAATGTTTTATTTCATTATATTAAGCTTATGCAAACCTCATAAAATGAGTTATAATATTTTATTCAGAATTTATACATTATAAGTTTGATCTCTTCCATATGTACTTGGAAACGTTCACATCTGAAGCCAAAGAGATCTTCAGCTTTCTTAAGGGAATATTTTTAAGTACTGATTTAATTGCTTTGGTGTGTATAAGGCAGTTTAGATTTCTTTATTTTGTTTTACTTTCTGTAAGTTAGGTTTTTAAAGAATTTTTTATATCATTTAAGTTTTCTTTTTATCTTTAAAAAATTGGTAATGTAGTAGTGATATCACCATTTCTATTGCTCACCATTGCTATCAGTGATTTCTTTTTGTTCTTAAGTTTTTTAATGAAATCATCAAATATAAAAATTAACATTCCTACAAAACTACTTACTAGTATATATAGATTTTGTTTGAATTTTGATAGTTACCCCATAAATGTTGTTTTTCTTGCCCATCCTCCAATCTAGGATCCTACACTCCATTGAGTTGTAATGTCTTTATTCTCTTCTGATATGTTACAGTATTATGATCTTTCTGTGTGTTTCCTATACCTTGAAATCTTTCTTGTCTTTCCTGATACCTTTCTTGTATTGGAGAATACTATCCAGTTACCTTGATGAACATACCTCAATATTTAAACAGAAAATAAAAAAGGAAACAATGGCTTTGAATGACCACACTGAACCAGGTGGACTTAGCAGATATCTTCAGAACAATTCATCCTCAAACAGCAGAGTATACATTCTTCTTCAGGGCACATGGAACATTCTCCAAAATAGATCATATACTGGGTCACAAATCAGGTTTCAAGTGGTACAAAACATTGAGATCATACCATGCATATTTTCAGACCATGGTGCTATAAAACTACTAGTCAACTACAAGAAAAAATTTGGGAAGACTACAAATAGATGGAGGTTAAAGAACATCCTACTGAAGAATTAGTGGGTTAACCAGGAAATTAAAGAAGAAATGAGAAATACAATACAATACAATACAATAAAGAAGAAATACATGGAAGCAAATGGAAATGAAAACACAACAGTCTGAAACTTTTAGGATACAGCAAAAGCAGTCAAAAGAGGGAGAAATGTAGCAATACAGGCTTTCCTTAAAAAACAAGAACAGTCTCAAATATATCATCGAACCTACACCTAAAGGAACATGAAAAGAATAACAAATAAATCCAAAGTCAGTTGAAGGAGGGTAATAATAAAGATTAGAGCAGATATCAATGATATGTAAACAAACAAACAAACAAAAGTCCAGAATGGATCAGTAATCTAGGAGCTGGTTCTTGAAATAATTAATAAAATTGATAAACCTCTAGTCAGATTTATAAAAAAAAAAATAGAAAGGAAGGACCCAAATAAATAAAATCATGAATAAAAGAGAAGAGATCACAACCAAAAACAAAGAAGTACAATCATAAGAGAATATTGTGAAAAATCTTCCAAAAATTGCATAATTGGAAAGAAATAGGTTAGTTACTATAAATATATAAATTACCAAAAGTGAAACAGGATGAAAAGAAAATTTGAACAGTTGCATAACCAGCAAAAAAATTGAAACAGTAATCAAAAATCTCCCAACAGGGGGCGCCTGGGTGGCTCAGTGGTTAAACTTCTGCCTTTGGCTCAGGTCATGATCTTAGGGTCCTGGGATCAAGGCCCGCCCGCATTGGGCTCTGGGCGGGGAGCCTGCTTCCCTCTCTCTCTGCCTACTTGTGATCTCTCCGTCTCTCTCTGTCAAATAAATAAATAAAACTCTTTATAAAAAAAAAAAAAAATCTCCCAACAGGGTCCAGGGCCAGATGGCCTCCCAGCAGAATTCTGCCAAACATTTAAAGAAACAATAAAACCTATTCTTCAGAAACTGTTTCAAAAGTGGATGGAAGGAAAACTTCCAAATTCACCCTATGATAACAGCATTTCCTTGATCCCCAAATCAGACAAAGACCTGCAACAAAAAGAATTACAGACCAATATCCCTGATGAACATAGATGCCAAAATTCTCCTCAAGATACTAGCTAATAGGATCCAACAGTACATTAAAAGGATTATTCACCATGACCAAATGGGATTTAATCCTGGGCTCCAAGCATGATTCAATACCCAGAAATCAATCAATGTGATGCATCACATTAATTAAAGAAAGGACAAGAACCATATGAGTCTCTCAATAGATGCAAAAAAAGCATTTCACAAAATACAGTATCTTTTTTGATAAAAACTCTCTGCAGTGTTGTTATAGAGAAAACACACCTCAATATCACAAAAAGAATGTATGATGAGCTAATATCATCCTCAATGGGGAAAAACTGAGAGCTTTTCCTCTATGTTCAGAACCAAGACAGGGATGTCCACTGTCACCTTTGTTTTTTAACATAGCACTGGAACTATGTTCCAGTTGCCTCAGCAACCAGACAAAAGAAGGGCATAAAATCTATCCAAATCAAGAGCAAATCAACGAAACTAGGAGCTGGTTCTTTGAAAGATTAATAAAATTGATAAACCCCTGGCCAGACTTATCAAGAAGAAGAGAGAAAAGACCCAAATAATTAAAATCATGAATAAAAGAGGAGAGATCACAACTAACACCAAAGAAATACAAACTATTATAAGACCATACTATGAGCAACTCTACGCCAACAAATTTCACAATCTGGAAGAAATGGATGCATTCCTAGAAACATATAAACTACCACAACTGAACCAGGAAGAAATAGAAAGCCTGATCAGACCCATAACCAGTAAGGAGATTGAAACAGTCATCAAAAATCTCCAAACAAACAAAAGCCCAGGGCCTGATGGCTTCCCGGGGGATTCTACCAAACATTTAAAGAAGAACTAATTCCTATTCTCCTGAAACTGTTCAAAAAATAGAAACGGGAGGAAAACTTCCAAACTCATTTTATGAGGCAGCATCACCTTGATCCCAAAACCAGACAAGGATCCCATCAAAAAAGAGAGCTATAGACCAATATCCTTGATGAACACAGATGCGAAAATTCTCACCAAAATATTACCCAATAGGATGCAACAATACATTAAAAGGATTATTCATCATGACCAAGTGGGATTTATTCCAGGGCTGCAAGGTAGGTTCAACATCCGCAAATCAGTCAATGTGATACAACACATCAATAAAAGAAAGAACAAGAACCATATGATACTCTCAATAGATGCTGAAAATGCATTTGACAAAGTACAGCATCCCTTCCTGATCAAAACTCTTCAAAGTGTAGGGATAGAGGGCACATACCTCAATATCATCAAAGCCATCTATGAAAAACCCACCGCAAATGTCATTCTCAATGGAGAAAAACTGAAAGCTTTTCCGCTAAGGTCAGGATCATGGCAGTGATGTCCATTATCACCAGTGCTATTCAACATAGTACTAAAAGTCCTAGCCTCAGCAATCAGACAACAAAAGGAAATTAAAGGCATCCAAATCGGCAAAGAAGAAGTCAAATTATCACTCTTCGCAGATGATATGATACTCTATGTGGAAAACCCAAAAGACTCCACTCCAGAACTGCTAGAACTTGTACAGGAAGTCAATAAAGTGTCAGGATATAAAATCAATGCACAGAAATCAGTTGCATTTCTCTACACCAACAGCAAGACAGAAGAAAGAGAAATTAAGGAGTCAATCCCATTTACAATTGCACCCCAAACTATAAGATACCTAGGAATAAACCTCATCAAAGAGGTACAGAATCTATACTCAGAAAACTATAAAGTACTCATGAAAGAAATTGAGGAAGACACAAAGAAATGGAAAAATGTTCCATGCCCCTGGATTGGAAGAATAAATATTGTGAAAATGTCTATGCTACCTAAAGCAATCTACACATTTAATGCAATTCCTATCAAAGTACCATCCATCTTTTTCAAAGAAATGGAACAAATAATTCTAAAATTTATATGGAACCAGAAAAGACCTTGAATAGCCAAAGTTGGTGGCATCACAATTCCAGACTTCAAGCTCTATTACAAAGCTGTCATCATCAAGACAGCACGGTAATGGCACAAAAACAGACACATAGATCAATGGAACAGAATAGAGAGCCCAGAAATAGACCCTCAACTCTATGGTCAACTAATCTTCGACAAAGCAGGAAAGAATGTCCAATGGAAAAAAGACAGGCCCTTCAATAAATGGTGCTGGGAAAATTGGACAGCCGCATGCAGAAAAATGAAATTGGACCATTTCCTTACACCACACACAAAAATAGACTAAAAATGGATGAAGGACCTCAATGTGAGAAAGGAATCCATCAAAATCCTTGAGGAGAACACAGGCAACAACCTCTTCGACCTCTGCCCAAGCAACATCTTCCTAGAAACAACGCAAAAGGCAAGGGAAGCAAGGACAAAAATGAACTATTGGGATTTCATCAAGATCAAAAGCTTTTGCACAGCAAAGGAAACATTTAACAAAATCAAAAGACAACTGACAGAATGGGAGAAGATATTTGCAAACGACATATCAGATAAAGGACTAGTGTCCAGAATCTATAAAGAACTTAGCAAACTCAACACCCAAAGAACAAATAATCCAATCAAGAAATGGGCAGAGGACATGAACAGACATTTCTGCTGAGAAGACACCCAGATGGCCAACAGACACATGAAAAAGTGCTCCATATCACTCGGCATCAGGGAAATACAAATCAAAACCACAATGAGATATCACCTCACACCAGTCAGAATGGCTAAAATCAACAAGTCAGGAAATGACAGATGCTGGCGAGGATGCGGAGAAAGGAGAACCCTCCTACACTGTTGGTGGGAATGCAAGCTGATGCAGCCACTCTGGAAAACAGCATGGAGGTTCCTCAAAATGTTGAAAATAGAACTGCCCTTGACCCAGCAATTGCACTACTGGGTATTTACCCTAAAGATACAAACGTAGTGATCCAAAGGGGTACGTGCATCCGAATGTTTATAGCAGCAATGTCCACAATATCCAAACTATGGAAAGAACCTAGATGTCCATCAACAGATGAATGGATAAAGAAGAAGTGGTATATATACACAATGGAATACTATGCAGCCATCAAAAGAAATGAAATCTTGCCATTTGCGACAACATGGATGGAACTAGAGCGTATCATGCTTAGCGAAATAAGTCAAGCAGAGAAAGACAACTATCATATGATCTCCCTGATATGAGGAAGTGGTGATGCAACATGGGGGCTTAAGTGGGTAGGAGAAGAATCAATGAAACAAGATGGGATTGGGAGGGAGACAAACCATAAGTGACTCTTAATCTCACAAAACAAACTGAGGGTTGCTGGGGGGAGGGGGGTTGGTAGAAGGGGGGTGGGCTTATGGACATAGGGAGGGTTTGTGCTTTGGTGAGTGCTGTGAAGTGTGTAAACCTGGCGATTCACAGACCAGTACCCCTGGGGATAAAAATATATGTTTATAAAAAATAAAAAATTTAAAAACACTGCAAAAAAATCTATCCAAATCATCAAGGAAGAAATCAAATTTCCACTCTTTGTAGATGACATGATACTCTGTAGACTCCACCAAAAGAGTCTACCAAAAGAGAAGACTCCACCAAAAATTTTCTGGAACTAATACACAAATTCAGTAAAGTTACAGACTACAAAATTAACACACAGAAATATGTTGCATTTCTGTACACTAATAATGAAGCTACAGAAAGAGAAATCAAGGAATCAATTCCATTTACAATAGCACCAAAAATCATAAAATAGCTATGAAGAAATGTAACTTTATTTACAGAGATAACTGTCTAGAACAGTTATCTCTGTAAAAACAGAGAACTATTTATTTACAGAGAAAAGATCTGTACTCTGAAAACTATAGAACACTTATGAAAGATAGAAGAGGAATGGGAAAACACTCCATGCTCTTGGATTGGAAAAACAAATATTGTTAAAACTTCTATACTACCCAAAGCTATCTATACATTTATTACAATCAGCATCACACCACCACCAGATAAAATAATCCTAAAATATGGGTGGGACCACAAAAGACCCTGAATAGACAAAGCAAACTTCAAAAAGAAAAGCAGAGCTGTAGGCATCACAATTCCTCATTTCAAAGTATAATAACAAAGCTCTAGTCATTAAGACAGTATGGTACTGGCACAGAAACAGACACATAGATGAATTGAACAGAATAGAAAACCCAGAAATGTATCCTCAGTGCTATAGTGAACTAATCATAAACAAATCAGTAAAGAATATTCTATCAAAAAAAAGATGGTCTCTTCAACAAATCATGTTGGGCAAACTGGATAGCAAAACTCAAAAGAATAAGACTGGACCACTTTCTATACCATCCATAAAAATAAATTCAGAATTTGTGAAAGACCCAAATGTGAGACAAGAAACCATCAAAATCATAGAGGGGCACACAGGCAACAACCTCTTTGACATTGGCTGTAGCAACTTTTTACTGGATACATCTCTGGAGGCAAAGGAAACAAAAGCAAAAATTAACCATTTGGACTTCACCAAGATAAAAAACTTCTGTGTAGTGAAAGAAACATTAAACAAAACTTAAAGGCAACCTATGGAATGGAAGAAGATATTTTCAAGTGACATATCTGATAAAAAGTTAGTATCCAAAATATGTAAAAATATATCAAACTCAACAACCAAAAACCAAATAATCCTGTTAAGAAATGGTCAGAAGACATGAATAGACATCTTCCCAAAGAAGATTTGCAGATGGCTAACAAACAGATAAAAAGATGCTAAATATCACTCATCACCAGAGAAATAGAAATCAAAATCATGATATCACCTTACCTGTCAGAATGCCTAAAATTAACAACACAAGAAGCAGCAGATTTTGGTGAGGAAGTGGAGAAAAGGCAAAATTCTCACACCATTGGTGGCAAACTGTAAGAGACTATTAACTTTAGAGAACAAACTGAATGTTGATGGGTGGGGGGATGGGCTATATTAGGGTTAGGTATTAAGAAGGAAACTTAACTGTGATGAGCACTGACTGCTATATATAATTGATGAATCACTAAATTCTACTCTTGAAACAAATATTACAGAGTATGTTAACCAACTAGAATTTAAACCAAAACTTGAAACTTACAGAAGATAAAAAAAAAAATTAAAAATATTGGCATACTGTCTTGCATGGAACACTGGGTAAATGCAAACAATGAATCATGGAACACTACATCAAAAACTAATGACTAACATAACATAAAAATATATTGGCAAAAATGTTTTAATAGTCAATTTTTAGCCTTTCATTATCTGGTAGGATGTGTATTTTGGCCTCATTTATGCTTGATATTGGTAATTTATATCATCTCTCAATTTTCTTGATAGTACTTATAAGGGTATCAATTATACTCATCTTTTCAAAGAATCTTTATTTTTATTACTTTATTTCTATGTTTATTTCCTAATTTATTGCTTCCTTTTAAAAAAATTTTTTTTTCAGTGATCCAAAATTCATTGTTTATGTGCCATACCTAGTGCTCCATGTAATATGTGCCCTCCATAATACCCACCACCAGGCTCACCCCACCTCCAACCCCTCCTTCCAAAACCCTTTTTGTTTCTCAGAGTCCACAGTCTCTCATGGCTCTCTCCATCCGATTTCCCCCAACTCAATTCTCTCCATCTCCAAATGTCTTCTGTGTTATTCATTATGCTCCACAAGTAAGTGCAACCATTATGAGAATTGACTCTCTCTGCTTGACGTATTTCACTCAGCAAAATCTTTTCCAGTCCCATCCATGTTGATACAAAAGTTGGATATTCAACCTTTCTGCCGGAAGCATAATACTCCATTGTATACATGGACCATATCTTCTTTATTCATTTGTCTATTGAAGGGCATCTTGGCTCTTTCCACAGTTTGGTGACTGTGACCACTGCTACTATGAACATTAGGGTAGAGATGGCCCTTATTTTAACTATATCTCTATCTTTGGTGGTAAATACCCAGTAGTGCAATTTCAGGGTCATAGGGAAGCTCTATTTTTAATTTCTTAAAGAATCTCCACACTGTTTTCCAAAGTGGCTGCACCAACTTGCATCCCCCCCACAACAGTGTAAGAGGATTCTCCTCATCCACATCTTCTCCAACATGCTGTTTACTGTCTTGTTAATTTTGGCCATTCTAACTGATGTAAGGTGATATCTCAAAGTGGTTTTCATTTGAATCTCCCTGATGGCTAATGATGATGAACATATTTCCATGTGTTAGCCATTTGTATGTCTTCATTGGAGAAGTGTCTGTTCATGTTTTCTGCCCTTTTTTTTGACATGATTATCTGTTCTGTGTTTTGAGTTTGAGGAATTCTTTATAGATCTTGGATATCAGCCCTTTGTCTGTAGTTTCACTTGTGAATATTTTCTCCCATTCTCTGGGTTGCCTCTTTGTTTTGTTGACTGTTTCCTTTGCTGTGCATAAGCTTTTGATCTTGACAAAGTCCCAAAAGTTCATTTTTGCTTTTGTTTCCTTTGCCTTTGGAAACATATCTTGAAAGAAGTTACTGTAGCTAATGTCAAAGAAGTTACTGCCTATATTCTCCTCTAGGACTCTGATGGATTCATGCCTCATGTTGAGGTCTTTTATCCATTTTGAGTTTATATTTGTGTAAGAGAATGGTTAGATTTCATTCTTCTATTCATAGCTGTCCAATTTTCCCAGTACCATTTATTGAAGAGACTATCTTTTTTTTCCCCACTGGATATGTTTTCCTGCTTTGTCAGACATTAGTTGACCATAGAGTTGTGGGTCCATATCTGGGCTCCCAACTCTATTCCACTGGTCTATGTGTCTGTTTTGTGCCAGTACCATGCTGTCTTGGTGATCACAGCTTTGTAATGAAGCTTGAAATCCAGCAATGTGATGCTCCCAGCTTTTTCTTTTTCAATACTTCCTTAGCAATTTAGGGTCTTTCCTGGTTCCATGCAAATTTTGGGATTGTTCCAGCACTTTGAAAAATGCTGGTGGAATTTTGATCAGGATGGCATTGAAAGTATAGATTGCTTCTGGGCAGTATAGACATTTTAAGTGTTTATTCTTCTGATCCATGAGCATGGAATGCTTTTCTGTCTTTTTATGTCTTCTTCAATTTCTTTTATGAATGTTCCATAGTTACTTGAGTACAGATCCTTTACCTTTTTGGTTAGGTTGTTCCCAGATGTTATGGTTCTTGGTGCTGTAGTAAATGGAATCGATTCTCTCATTTCCCTTTCTGTATTTTCAATCTTCATGTGTAAAAAAGCAACTGACTTCTGTACATTGATTTTGTACCCTGCCACATTACTGAATTACTGAATGAATTCTAGTAGTTTGGGGGTGGAGTCTTTTGGGCTTTCCATATTAAGTATCATGTCATCTGTAAAGAGAGAGAGTTTGACTTCTTCTTTGCCAATCTGAATACACTTTAGTTCTCTTTGTTGTCTAATTGCTGTTGCTAGGACTTCTAATACTATGTTGAACAACAGTGGTGAGAGTGGGCATCCTTGTGTTCCTGATCTCAGAAGGAAGGCTGTCAACTTTTTCCCATTGAGGATGATATTCGATGTCGTTTTTTCATAGATAGATTTTATGAAGTTGAGGAATGTTCCCTCTACCCCTATACTTTGAAGCATTTTAATCAGGAACAGATGCTGGATTTTGTCAGATGCTTTTTCTGCATCAATGGAGAGGACCATCTGGTTCTTCTCTCTTCTCTTATTGATTTGTTCTATCACAAATTGTTCTATCACAAATTGATTGATTTGCAAATGTTGAACCATCCTTGCATCCTATGGATAAATCCCACCTGGTCATGGTGTATAATCTTTTTAATGTACAGTTGGATCTTATTAGCTAGGGTCTTGTTGAGAATCTTTGCATACATATTCATCAGGAATATTTGTCTAAAATTCTCCTTTTTGGTGGGGTCTTTGCCTGGCTTGGGGATCAGGGTAATGCTGACTTCATAGAAAGAGTACGAAAGTTTTCCTTCTGTTTCAATGTTTTGAAATAGCTTCAGGAGAATAGGATTATTTCTTCTTTGAATGTTTGGTAGATTTCCCCAGGGAATCCATCAGGTCCTGAGCTCTTGTATTTTGGGAGGTTTTTGATCACTGCTTCAATCTTGTTATTAGATATTGGTCTATTCAGGTTGTCAATTTCTTCCTGATTCAGTTTTGGAAGTTTGTAGGTTTTCAGGAATGCACCTCTTTCATCTAGGTTGCTTAACTTATTGGCATATAACTGTTGATAATAATTTCTGATGATTGTTTCTATTTCCTTGGTGCTGTGATCTCTCCCTTTTCATTCATAATTTTGTTAATTTGGGTCTTCTCTCCTTTTTTTGGATTAGTTTGGTCAGTGGTTTTTCAAACTTATTGATTCTTTCAAAAAAAAAAAAAAAAAAAAAAAAACCAGCTTCTCATTTCGTTGATATGTTCTACTGTATCCCTAGTTTCTATCTCATTCATCTCTGCTCTAATCTTGATTAGATTCTTGTGTGGGGGTTGGCTTAGTTTGTTGTTTCTCCAGTTCTTTGAGGTCTATAGAGAGCTGCTGTATTCAGAATTTTTCCATTTTTTTGAGAGAGGCTTGAATGGCTATATATTTCCCCCTTAGTACTGCCTTTGCTGTATCCCATAGGTTTGGGGCTGATATGTTTTCATTCTCATTGGTTTTTATGAATTTTTTAAGTTATTCTTTGATTTCCTGATTGACCCAAACATTCTTGAGTAGGACAGTCTTTAGCTTCCAAGTGTTTGTGTTCTGTCCAAACTTTGTCTTGTGATTGAGTTCCAGTTTCAAAGCATTGCAGTCTAAGAATAATCAGGGAATAATATCAATCTTTTGGTATCAGTTGAGTCCTTTTTGTGACCTAGTATGTGGTCTATTCTGGAGAAAGTTCCATGTGTGCTTGAGAAAAATGAGTATTCTGTTGTTTTAGGGTGGAATGTTCTGTATATATCTATGAGGCCCATCTGGTCCAATGTGTCATTCAGTGCTCTTGTTTCTTTATTGATTTCATGCTTGGATGATCTATTACTGAGAGTGGTGTGTTAAGATCCCCTAAAAGTAATGTATTCATATTGATATGACTCTTTTTCTTGGTTATGTCTTATGTAGTTGGTTGCTCTTATATTGGGGGCATAAATATTTACAAACTGATAGAGGAAAAGGATCAGGAGGAGGCCTGAAACAAACAGCTTAGAAGCCATGAAAACAGAATCCTGGAAATTAAATGATGACATGAAATGTTCCAATATCAGAATTACTTGGATCCCTGAGGGTGAGGAGAAAGAAAGAAGACTAGAGGATATAGTTGAACAAATTCTCCATGAAAATTTTCCCAATCTGGGGAACAGAACAAGCATTCGTGTCCTAGAGGTAGAAAGAACACCCCCATGATGAATGAATCTAGAAAGAGTTCAAGGCACTTGATTGAAGACTGTCAAATCATAATTTTAGACAAGAACTTTTGAGAGCAACTCTGAAGAAGAGATTTCTTACATACAGAGGAAGGTCCATCAGAATAATGTCAGACCTGCCCACAGAAACATGGAAAGCCAGAAAGGGCTGGCAAGACATGTTCAGGGCACTAAATGAGAAGAACATGCAGTTAAGAATACTTTATCCAGCAAGGCTGACATTCAAAATGGATACAGAGATAAAGAGCTTCCAAGACTGGCAAGGTTTAAAAGAGTATACGACCACCAAGCCAGCACTACAAGAAATATTAAGGGGGGTTCTATAAGAAAGAGAGAAAAAAAAAGAATATCATTGGACAGAAATTTACAGAGACCATCTATAGAAACAAGAACTTCACAGTCAACATGATGTCAATAAAAACGTATTTTTCAATAATCACTCTCAACGTGAATGGCC
Source organism: Mustela putorius furo (assembly GCF_011764305.1). Lineage (NCBI taxonomy): Eukaryota > Metazoa > Chordata > Mammalia > Carnivora > Mustelidae > Mustela > Mustela putorius. The sequence goes on from NW_025422118.1 coordinate 3,404,235, forward strand.
TAAGTACTTCCATAAAATGGCACAGGGTTGCAGATTGGATAAAACGACAGGACCTGTCCATATGTTGTCTACAAGAGACCATTTTGAACTTAAGGATACATCCAGACTGAAAGTGAAGGGATATAGAAGCATCTTTCATGCCAATAGGCCTCAAAAGAAAGCTGGAGTAGTGATTCTCATATCAGATAAATTAGATTTTAAACTAAAGACTGTAGTCAGACATAAAGTCTGTCCACTGCCTCATTCCTAAAGAGTCTATCCACCAGGAAGATCTAACAATTTATTGCTTTCTCTTCTTTTCTTTGTTATTTCATCCCTTTTAGTTTCTTTCATTTGAAGATCACTGATTTTATGCATTTTTTTAAATTTTATAGTATATACACTGTTAAAATATACACTGTTAAAATATACAATGAGTAACTGTCTAGTACAAGGGCTTTTGTTTGTTTTTAGCAACTGAAGTTTTGATAAGTCTGATTTGTATCATCATTTCAGTTTTTCTAAATCATTTTCTAATTTGTGTGTGTGTGTCTGTGTCTGTGTCTGTGTCTGTGTATGTGACCCTTGGGTAATTTAGAATTGTATGGGTTAGATTAAAAATATTTGGGGATTTTCAAGTTATATTTTAGTTGCTCATATCTAGGTTTTTTTTTTTTTTCTATATTGGTAAAAGAGCATAATCTGAATGACGTAAAATTTTGGAAATCTATTGTGACTTCCCTTGTGGCCCAGTATATGGTCAATTTTGTAAATGGTCCACACGCATTTGGAAAGGATTTATTACATTCTGCCCTTGTTAGATGCAGTACTCTTTGTATATTAATGAGTCAAATATTTTAACTGCATTGTTCAGATCTTCTATATTTATTACATTTCCTCTCATTGTATCAGTTGTTAAAAGAATTATTTTAATATCTGGAACTAGGATTGTGGGTTTCTTAAATTTTCCTTTTAATCGTGTCCATTTTGTTTTCCATATTTTGGTGATGTGTATTTTTTCCTACTATTTAAGCATTGTTATGTCTTCTCTATAGAGAATTTTTAACTTGTGAAATAAACCTTTGGAGCTAGTGATATCTTCCAAAGAGTCTTGACATTTAGTATATGAAATTATACTTCTACTCTGATGATCTTGAATATTCTCAGATTGTCGTAAGTAAGGATTATTCTATTTGTGTGTTTTATGGGGATATCTTTCATGTATATAACAACTGTCTAATGGACTGTTTCTTTGACTATAAGGAAAACATTTTGACTAGAATATATTTCTTATTCATCCAATGGAAATATATAATTAATTTTCCATTACTTCTATTATCAACAATTATAACAAGTAATTCATTTCCTTAACTATCATAATTTTGAGGAAACTATACAGATTTCTAAGATTTGCTAGGATTCTTTTTTTCATTTAAAAAAATTAGAACTTTTGCAAAAGTATTAATCATTTTCCAAAATATGACTCGAAAGAACATGTGTTAATTAAGTTCCCAAATAAGAATTTATGTCCTCTCACCTGGGTGGCTCAGTTGGTTAAGTATCTGCCTTTGGCTCAGGTCATGATTCCAGGATCGTTGGGATCCATGATCCCAATGCAGGGCTCCTTGCTCAATGGGGAGCGTGCTTCTCCTTCTGCCTGCAGCTCCCCTTGCTTGTATTCTTTCTCTTTCACTCTCTCTAACAAATAAATAAAATCTTAAGAAAAAAGATCTTATGTCCTCTCAAGAATTTTCTAGTTTCAAAGGACTTTTTTTCTCCTTGCTTTTACATAATTTCATCTTATTTATCAAAACTTTTAAATTCTTATGCCACATAATTTTTAATATTTTATAATTGGGATTTCTGGGTTTTGTTCTGTAGAAATATTTAAGCATTTTGACTTTTAAACATTTATTTATTTATTTGATTTTTTTTTTTAACCAACCATGTGACAAGAGGTTCTGTGATTCCTTCTGTGTCATAAAAAATGACTGCTATTTTCTCTGTGTCTGGCTGAAAAAAAAAATCCCATTATACTAAGGAGGAATCTATGAAGAAGTTATTTTAGGACTTTTTGATTTCAATTGTTTCTGTTTGAGAGTGTCTATTTTTTTTTGAACTATTTTAATTTTTTATTTTTTATAAACATATATATATATTTTTTTAATTTTTTTATTTTTATAAACATATATTTTTATCCCCAGGGGTACAGGTCTGTGAATCACCAGGTTTACACACTTCACAGCACTCACCAAAGCATATACCCTCCCCAATGTCCATAACCCTACCCCCTTCTCCCAACCCCCCTCCCCCCAGCAACTCTCAGTTTGTTTTGTGAGATTAAGAGTCACTTATGGTTTGTCTCCCTCCCAATCCCATCTTGTTTCATTGATTCTTCTCCTACCCACTTAAGCCCCCATGTTGCATCACCACTTCCTCATATCAGGGAGATTATATGATAGTTGTCTTTCTCTGCTTGACTTATTTCGCTAAGCATGATACGCTCTAGTTCCATCCATGTTGTCGCAAATGGCAAGATTTCATTTCTTTTGATGGCTGCATAGTATTCCATTGTGTATATATACACCACATCTTCTTGATCCATTCATCTGTTGATGGACATCTAGGTTCTTTCCATAGTTTGGCTATTGTGGACATTGCTGCTATAAACATTCACTATTGCACTATTGGGTATTTACCCTAAAGATACAAACGTAGTGATCCAAAGGGGCACATGCACCCGAGAGTGTCTTTAAAGCATCAACAATTGAGAACCTATTTCAGAAACCTATGATTTTTATTGTTTCTTTTATTATAAGTATTATTATCTTCATATTAATATGCTTTATATTGTCTGACAAATGCCGTGGTTTACCTACCTGGTGTAAGCAAGATATACCCACCATAAAAAATTGCTATCACTCACTCACATTTTTTTTAAATCACTTAAAATATTTTTCAGTATGATTATATGGGATCAGAAGTGATGGCTGTAACACAGAAAATTATCCAAATTATTGGTCTTGTCAACACTGTAAGTCTTAAGTTTTTTACATTTATAATTTTATGAAAAATCACTGAAACTTATTTCTATCCTGACAAATTAATGACTTAAAAATCTTAAACTGAACTTATTCTTTATTTTTATGTAATTTTGAACTAATGACTAATGTTATTTGAACAAGTATGCCATAAATCTTATTTTAGATGTTTACCCAGTTCAAACTGACTGTGATGCTGTCCTCCTTGGAATTGTGGTCAGATAAAAACAAAATTTCTACCAACGGGGATGCTGGTGATTTATTACAAAGACTTTTCATATGGAAACAGGACTATCTTATCCTACGGCCCCATGACATAACATTCTTACTTATGTAAGCACAATGTTCTACATTAAAAAAGAGATATCAAATAATTTCAATAATTTGATAATTTAATACATTTATTGTGTTCTTCAATTTCTGTAGGCCCCTCTGAAAATTTTAAATAAACATGGCTGTTGCCATGAGTGCAATAGTATAGTTGAGAATATGCTAAAAATAAAAACAACATAAATAAATTATATAAAAATATATTTTAGAATATAATTTATGTAAGATTTGCCTTTTATAAACTTTCATGATGTTAGCTATACTATAGAATACATGTAAGCTTTAGCTTTTTAATAATGTCAAAATTGTCACTATTCATTACTATGACCTATAATATGTTAATAATTTTTTGTCGACTCTTTGACTAAAGAAGATATTTTTGGTAATAATTTAAGAAAATGCTTACATTTTAGATAGGCAAGACTTCTTATTACACAAGTTAAAAACTCCTTTGTTTAACTTTTAGTAACCAAAAGAATGCATGCAGTACAAAGAAAACCGAGGAAAATTCAAGATAGTAAAATTTTATCAAGTCTAGGAATTAGGTGAGGAGAGAAAATTGGATTTAAAATGAATTTTAGGAGTGCCTGGGTGGCTCAGTTGGTTACGTGTCCAACTTAGGATTCAGCTCTTGTCATGATCTCAGGGCTCTGATACGGAGGCCCCACAATGCACTCAGAGATGACTCTGCTTGAGATTCCCTTCTTCTCCCTCTCCCTCAGCTCCTCTCCACCCTCAAATAAATAAATAAATATTTAACTAAAAAAATAAATTATAGTTTTTAATGATTTGACCCATTTTGTAAATATATTAGATAATATCCAGATCAAAAATTGGTTTGTTTGAAAAATCATTTTAAATATATAGGAGATTTAATTTAAAAGTAAGCTAGTAAATTGTTCTGAATAAGTATGGCAATAAAAAAGGCTATACTATAATGATGTAGTTACAGGAAACGTCCTGCATATTTGGGAGCAACATTTCCTGGCACAATATGCAATAAAAGCTATGATGCAGATATTGCTATGGTATGTAATTTTTATCCTTCTTTACTATTTTTATTTATATTTTATATTTATATTTTTATAATATATATTTTTTATTTTATATTTAATTATTATATATGTTTATATTTTATATTATTATATATTACATAATTATAATTATATATATTACATATATATTATATATATTGTTTTCTATATTTTATTTTATATTCTTTTACATAGCTAAATAGTATAAAATAAAAGTAGTGAATATTAACCTGACATTTTCCTCTATATGTGTGTTTATTATTTTGTTGGGACAGAATTATTTTAATCTCAGAAAGTTTATTTAATTATAAGTTATAACATAAATCAAAAGTGTAACATACATTAATATACTTATTCACCAAGTAGGCAAAATGACTAACGTTTATATCAGATTTTCTAAGCCATAGAAAAAAGAGCATGTCTACTTTAAAGAACAAAAATCATGAATTTGTGCTTCCATTTTATGTGTACTTTATGCAGTTGTTACAAATGTATGTATCCATTAACCATCATTGTTCTGCATTGTCCTTATTTATGCATCATTTCAGTCCTATTTTGAACAGCTTTTAAAAAGATGCATATATGTTGAATCCTATAGCTCCACTTTTTTGTTTAAAATTTATATGTTACCAAGAAATACACATTCACTTATCATAAATATAAGTGGTTTTACAGGACTATTACTGAAAAACAAACAAACAAACAAACTGAATCCCCCCTTGCATAAACTACACTCCTTGAATTATTTTTCTTAATTTTTAAAATTGTTCTTCCTGGCTTATACTTTCACTTTCATTTCCTTATAAATAAAAGTTTTACTGGAGTATATCATATATAGAGAACATGGAAAAGATCATAGATATATAGGAGAATAAATTTTGACTAAGTCAATATGTAGACATGAACCTCACAGAGACCAAGAAATAGAATATTTCAGCATTTCAGAAGACCACTGTGAATCATATATCTTGTTCCACTGACTATCCATACCAAAGAAAACCACTTTCCTGACACTTCACATCCTTGGTTAGTTTGGCCTCTTTTTGAACGTTATGTAACTTAAATAATGCAGTGTGTATTCTTATGTCTGCCATTTATTTGTTCAAAATTATGTCTGTGAAAATTATCCTGTTTATATGTGTAGGAATAGTTTATTCATTTTTTACTCCATATTTCTAAATAATATCCCCATGAAATTTCTTGCATTTTCAAATTTAGACATCTGTTGACTTCTTATCATTGAAATCAGAATTTAAGACCCTAATAGTTCATCATACTTACATGCCACTTCTTCCATTCTTCCTCTATAATCATATAAATTATTAGAATTTTGTTTTATTCTCTGATGGGCCAAATAATGAACTAAACTTAAATTGTCTTCATTGCATAACTTTTGTCTCTTCCCAAATTTGTAATTGTTATCATATTGCTTTTGCCCAATTTTTCTAATAAAATTAAAAATTTTCTCTACTTCTCTACATGTTTCAAAAAAATCCTCTTTTTAACCCTAGGGACGTATATTTATTCCCCAATCTCTATTAGACTTTTTGCATAGGTGTTTACAAATTTTCTATTGTGTCTTTTTTGGGACATGTGTATTCTTTTTTTCATGACTGGCTTACTCATTTTGGGAGTCTATATGCCTCTATAATTTACTTAAAAAATAGATGTGTATTAAATTGTTTGAGAGTGACATGATTGAAAATATATTTAATTATTTCAAAGATTGCTTGGTTAATTTTACTTTTAAAATAATTGTACTTTGGAATTTTAAAGGTCTTTTCTTTTGTCTTTTATCATTTCTTTAGGAATTTAATGCTATTCTTATTCTCATTCATTTGTGTGTGTTTTATTTGTTTTCTCTATGGAAACATTTAAATCTTTTGATCCTTACATGGTGTTGTTTTTCATCATCCAGTATGGCAGTTGTACTGAAGACCTTTCAATCTGGATACTATTTATTTCTGATCTGAGAAATTTTACTATATTACATTTAATCATTTGCTTCCCTTTTCTCTCTGGAGCTTTGTTAATTAAAGCATGTTGACTCATCATCTAATTTATTTTATCTTATTTAATTTTTCTTTTATTTCTACATCTTCTAATATTTCTTTATATTTTCACTTTGGAGCAATCACCTAAATGTTCTTATATCCACTTCACACTAATCCTCTTCTCTGGTCTATCGCACAAGGAAATATATACATTCCCTGGGCATCTTTGCTTTGATGCTTTTGAGTATATTCAGCAAATATGGATGATTGGATGGTGGCAGTGAAATATTTTATTATCTCTACATACTGACCCTGCTTAGAACAATGTATTAAAACTATTGCTTCCTGTTCCTGTGAAACTGCTCTCCCTTCTGTTATGTAGCTCTTGCTGAATAGCACAATCTAAATTTTTTAATTCATTCATCCTGTTCTGGTGTTGTTAGCAACATTCTGCTTTTCTAATCTTAGAGTTGCCTCTCACTTCTCTGGTGTAAAGATCCTGTAATAATTTCATTTGAATTGGATGCCTTATGATGACACCTATTCACTTTAAGCTCTACCTTAAGGATTAGAAAACATTATAAAGAAAGAGGTAGTAAATGTTTTAGGCTTTGTAGACCATGTGAACTACTATGTCACAGATACTCTATGGTACTAAACTCTGCCATTGTAATGCAAAATCCAATATAGAAAAATATAAATTTATGAGCATGGTGATTTTACAATAAAAACTTATTCATGAATACTGAAATTTAAACCTCATATAATTTCATATGTCACAAAATATTATTTTTTTTGTTTTTTTTCAACTATTAAAAAATACAGAACAATCCTTATTTGCAGACTATACAGGTCATACACCAGATTGGGTCTGTGGACCATAGATTACCCTGTCCTACTTTAATCCCAACAGCCCTTATCCTCACAGATTAATATTACAAATTGTAAGGGCTTTCTCAGAAAAGGATAATTTATAAACCGAAACAACTTATAAGATCTTGCTAATTTATGTTGACATTTTCCTGGAGAAACAAATAAAGGAATAGAAACTAAGTGTTCAGGACAAACAAGAACAGAAAAATCTTTATTTAGCAGTAAATTTATTATCTAGGTAAATACATTTGAGTTTTTGAATTTAGTGTGCCAGCTCAAATATTTGAGAGTGTTTTTTTTATTATTTTTTTAAATAATTTTTAAAATTTTTAATAAAACATATAATGTATTTTTAGGCCCAGGAGTACAGGTCTGTGAATCACCAGGTTTACACATTTCACAGCACTCACCATAGCACATAACCTCCCCAGTGTCCATAACCCCATCACCCTCTCCCTCCCCACGTCCTACCCTCAGTTTGTTTTGTGAGATTAAGAGTCTCTTATGGTTTGTCTCCCTCCCGATCCCATTTTGTTTCATTTATTCTTCTCCTACCCCCAAAACCCCTCACGTTGCATCTCTACTTCCTCATATCAGGGAGATCATATGATAGTTGTCTTTTTCCAATTGACTTATTTCACTAAGAATAATACCCTCTAGTTCCATCCACGTCATCACAAATGGCAAGATTTCATTTCTTTTGATGGCTGCATAGTATTCCCATTGTATATAAATATACCATCTCTTCTTTATCTATTCATCTGTTGATGGACATCTAGGTTCTTTCCATAGTTTGGCTATTGTGGACATTGCTGCTATAAACATTCGGGTGCATGTCACCCTTCAGTTCACTACATTTGTATCTTTAGGTTAAATACCCAGGAGTGCAATTGCTGGGTCATATGGTAGGTTTATTTTCAACTTTTTGAGGAACCTCCATGCTGTTTTCCAGAGTGGTTGCACCAGCTTGCATTACCACCAACAGTGTAGGAGGGTTCCCCTTTTTCCGCATCCTTGCCAGCATCTGTCATTTCCTTACTTGTTAATTTTAGCCATTCTGACTGGTGTGAGGTGATATCTCATTGTGGTTTTGATTTGTATTTCACTGATGCTGAGTGAGGTGGAGCACTTTTACATGTGTCCGTTGACTATCTGGATGTCTTCTTTGCAGAAATGTCTGTTCATGTCCTCTGCCCATTTCTTGATTGGATTATTTGTTCTTTGGGTATTGAGTTTGCTAAGTTCTTAATAGATTTTGGACAATAGCCCTTTATCTGATATGTTGTTTGCAAATGTCTTCTCCAATTCTGTCAGTTGTCTTTTGGTTTTGTTAACTGTTTCTTTTGGTGTGCAAAAGCTTTTGATCTTGATGAAGTCCCAATAGTTCACTTTTGCCCTTGTGTCCCTTGCCTTTGGCGAAGTTCCTAGGAAGAAGTTGCTGTGGCTGAGGTTGAAGAGGTTGCTGCCTGTGTTCTCCTCAAGGATTTTGATGGATTCGTTTCTCACACTGAGATCCTTCATCCATTTTGAGTCTATTTTCATGTGTGGTGTAAGGAAATGGTCCAGTTTCATTTTTCTGCATGCTTTCTGCATGTTTTCTGCACCATTTGTTGAAGACGCTGTCTTTTTTTCATTGGACATTCTTTCCTGCTTTGTCGAAGATTAGTTGAGGGTCTATTTCTGGGCTCTCTATTCTGTTCCATTGATCTATGTGTCTGTTTTTGTACCAGTACCATACTGTCTTGATGATGACAACTTTGCAATAGAACTTGAAGTCTGGAATTGCGATGCCACCAACTTTTGGCTTTCTTTCTCAATATTCCTCTGGCTATTCGAGGTCTTTTCTGGTTCCATATAAATTTTAGGATTATTTGTTCCATTTATTTGAAAAAAAATGGATGGGATTTTGATAGTGATTGCATTAAATGTGTAGATGGCTTTAGGTAGCATAGACATTTTCACAATAATTTTTCTTCCAATTCATGAACATGGGACATTTTTCCATTTCTTTGTGTCTTCCTCAGTTTCTTTCATGAGTACTTTATAGCTTTCTGAGTATAGATTCTTTGCCTCTTTGGTTAGGTTTATTCCTAGGTATTTTATGGTTTTGTAAATGGGATTAACTCCTTAATTTCCCTATTTTTCTGTTTTGTTGTTGGTGTAAAGAAATGCAACTGATTTCTGTGCATTGATTTATATCCTGACACTTTACTGAATTCCTATACAAGTTCTAGAAGATTTGGAGTGGAGTCTTTTGGGTTTTCCACATATAGTATCATATATGTGAAGAGTGAGAATTTGACTTCTTTGCTTATTTGGATGCCTTTAATTTATTTTTGTTGTCTGATTGCTAAGACTAGGACATCTAGTACTATGTTGAATAGCAGTGGTGATAATGAACATGCCTGTAAGACTGATATTCACAGTGGGTTTTTCATAGATGGATTTGATGATATTGAGGTATGTATCCTCTATCCCTACACTTTGAAGAGTTCTTTTATTAATGTATTGTATCATATTGATTGATTTGCAGATGTTGAACCAACCTTGCAGCCCTGGAATACATCCCACTTGGTCGTTCTGAATAATCCTTTTAATGTACTGTTGGATCCTGTTGGCTAGATTTTTGGTGAGAATTTTTGCATCTGTGTTCATCAGGGATATTGGTCTATAATTCTCCTTTTTGATGGGATCCTTGTCTGGTTTTGGGATCAAGGTGATGCTGGCCTCATAAAATGAGTTTGGAAGTTTTCCTTCAATTTCTATTTTTTGGAACAGTTTCAGGAGAATAGGAATTGGTTCTTCTTTAAATGTTTGGTAGAATTCCCCTGGGAAGCCGTCTGGCCCTGGGCTCTTGTTTGTTGGGAGATTTTTGATGACTGCTTCAATCTCCTTACTGGTTATGGGTCTGTTCAGGTTTTATATTTCTTCCTGGTTCAGTAGTGGTATTTTATATGTCTTTAGGAATGCATCCATTTCTTCCAGATTGTCAAATTTGCTGGCGTATAGTTGCGTATAGTTATGTTCTTATAATTGTTTGTATTTTTTTGGTGTTGGTTGTGATCTCTCCTCTTTCATTCATGATTTTATTTATTTGGGTCCTTTCTCATTTCTTTTTGATAAGTCTGGCCAGGGGTTTATCAATCTTATTCTTTCAAAGAACCAGCTCCTATTTTCATTGATTTCTTTTCTTTTTCTTTTTCTTTCTTTCTTTCTTTTTTTTTTTTTCCTTTGGTTTCTATTTCATTGATTTCTGCTCCAATATTTATTATTTCTCTTCTCTTTCTGGGTTTAGGCTTTCTTTATTGTTCTTTCTCCAGCTCCTCTAGGTGTAGGGTTAGGTGTCTTTGGGACCTTTCTTGTTTCTTGAGAAAGGCTTGTACCACTATATATTTTCCTCTCAAGACTGCCTTTTCTGTGTCCTACAGATTTTGAACCGTTTTGCTTTCATTATCATTTGTTTCCTTGATTTTTATCAATTATTCTATAATTTCCTGGTTGGCCCATTCATTCTTTAGAAGGATGCTGTTTAGTCTCCATGTATTTGGGTTCTTTCCAAATTTCCTCTTGTAATTGAGTTCTAGCTTTAGAGCATTGTGTTCTGAAAAAAGCAGGGAATGATCCCAAGTTTTTGATACTGGTTGAGACCTGATTTATGACCCAGGATGTGACCTATTCTAGAGAATGTTCCATGTGCACTCAAGAAGAATGTGTATTCTGCTGCTTTGGGATGGAATGTTCTGAATATATCTGTGATGACCATCAGGTCCAGTGTATCATTTAAGATCTTTATTTTCTTGTTGATCTTTTGCTTGGATGATCTGTCCATTTCAGTGAGGGGAGTGTTAAAGTACGCTACTATTATTGTATTATTGTCAATAATTTCTTTGTTGAACATTTCTTTGATTTTGTTATTAATTTGTTTATATAGTTGGCTGCTCCCATGTTAGGAGCATAGATATTTAAAGTTGCTAGATCTTGTTGGACATACCCTTTGAGTATGATATAGTGTCCTTCCTCATCTCTTATTATAGTCTTTGGCTTAAAATCTAATTGATCTGATATAAGAATTGCCATCCCAGCTTTCTTTTGATGTCTATTAGCATGGTAAATTGTTTTCCACTCCTTCACTTTAAATCTGGAGGTGTCTTTGGGTCCAAAATTATTTTTTGTAGACAGCATATTGATTTTTTTGTTTGTTTTTTGTTTGTTTGTTTGTTTGTTTTTCCATTCTGATACCTTGTGTCTTTTGATTGGGCATTTAGCCCATTTACATTCAGGCTAACTATTGAGATATATGAATTTAGTGCCATTATATTGCCTGTAAAGTGATTATTATTGTATATTGTTCCTTTCTGATCTACTACTTTTAGGCTCTATTTGCTTAGAGGACCCCTTTCAATATTTCCTGTAGAGCTGGTTTGGTGTTTACAAATTCTTTTAGTTTTTGTTTTTTCCTGGAAGCTCTTTATCTTTCCTTCTATTTTTAATGATAGCCTAGCTGGATATAGTATTCTTGGCTGCATGTTTTTCTCATTTAGTGCTCTGAATATATCATGCCAGTTCTTTCTGGCCTGCCAGGTCTCTGTGGATAAGTCTGATGCCAATCTAATATTTTTACCATTGTATGTTACAGACTTATTGTCCAGGGCTGCTTTCAGGATTTTCTCTTTGTTGGTAAGACTTGTAAATTTTACTATCAGATGATGGGGTGTGGATCTATTCTAATTGATTTTGAGGGGGATTCCTGCTCCTCCTGGATTTTGATGCTTTTTCCCTTTGCCATATTAGGGAAATTTTCTCCAATGATTCTCTCCAATATACCCTCTGATCCCCTCTCTCTTTCTTCTTCTGAAATCCCAATTATTCTAATATTGTTTCATCTTATAGTATCATTTATCTTTCAAATTCTACCCTCGCGGTCCAGTAATTGTTTGTCTCTCTTTTGCTCAGCTTCTTTATTCTCTGTCATTTGGCCTTCTATATCATTAATTCTCTGTTCTGCTTCATTTATCCTAGCAGTAAGAGCCTCCATTTTTTTATTGCACCTCATTAATAGCTTTTTAAATTTTAACTGGGTTAGATTTTAGTTCTTTTATTTCTCCATAAAGGACTTTTATTTCTCCAGATTTGTTTCTCTTATATCTTCCATGCCTTCTTTGAGCCTGAGAATCATCATTCTGAACTCTATATCTGACATATTACCAATGTCCATATTGATTGGGTCCCTAGCCTTTGGTACTGCCTCTTGTTTTTTTTTTTTTTTTTTTGGTGGTGAGTTTTTCTACCTTGTCATTTTATCCAGATAAGAATATATGAAGGAGTGAATAAAATATTAAAAGAGTGGCATAGACCCCAGTAAAATGCTTTTATCAAATCAGAAGAGACCCCAAATTGAGGAAGGAAGAAAGAGTGTAAAAAGAAGTTCAGAAAAAAAAATTTTAAAGAAAAAAATAAAGAAAAAACATAAAAAAGAGAAATACATATTAGACTGGTGAATAAAACAGGGTCATCCACTTAATTTGGGGAGTATTTTGGTCTCTTAGAAGAAAATACCTCCCAAAATTTTAAAGAATGAAAAACATATATAAGGTTAAACACAATGAAGGCATGGAATATGACATAAAGATGCAAAAAATTTTTTAATAAATTTCTAAAGAAGGAGTTGAAAGATAAGTTGGTTGGGAGAATAAAGAAAAAGAATGTGGAGAGAATTTGCTCAGGGTGGAGACTAGAAAAAGCCCTGTGCTAGATTTAAGCTATATTTTGATATTAGAAGAAGTTGTATCCCAAATTTTTTTAGAAGAAAAAACCCTATGTGTATACAAAAAAAAATAATAATAAAGTTAGACACAATGAAGAAAAAATATGACTATAATAATGAAGAGTCAAAAAAGATTTTTTTGATGAAAGGTGTTGTTAAGATATACTAGTTAAAAAACATTTAAAGAGGAAAAAATAAAAGTTAAAAAGTTAGCAGAAGAAAAAAATAAAATTAAAAAAATTTCTTAACTTTGCAAGACTAAAGAGTCATGGGGAGAAAGCATGAATTCCATGCTTTGCTTTCTCTTCCTCTGGAATTCCAGTGTTATTCTTGGTAAGTGAACTTGGTCTTGGCTGGATTTCTTGCTGATCTTCTTGGGGAGGGGCCGGTTGTTGTGATTCTCAAGTGTCTTTGCCTGAGGTGGAATTGCACCGCCCTTACCAGGGGGCCAGGCTAAGTAATCCACTGGGGTTCGCTTTAGGGAGATTTTGCTCCCTGAATGCAGTCCATAGATTTCCAGAGGACGGGAATGAAAATGGCTGCCTCCCAGTCTCTGGCCTGGAGGATTCAAGAGCTTGGAGCCCCACTCATCAGTGCGCCCTTGGAGAAAAGCACCTAATCACTCCCATCTCCCTGGCCTCCAGTCATGCTCTGAGCTCACCCAGCCTGTGACCAAGCATCTCTGACTCTGCACACCGACCTGCCTGGAGTCTCCAAATCCAGCAGATCCCTTCACTCTTCCAGGGGGGTCTCCCCGGATCTTTTTGGGGTCTCTGCTCATAGAGTAGTGGTCTAACTGTGCCACGGATCACAGTTTAAGGTAACCCCAAGTTGAAAGTTCACTCCTCGGCTCCGTCTTTGTAGCTGGCTTCCCCACTCTAATTCCTGCAAGCTCTGCAACACTCAGACATCCCTGATCATTCTGTGACCCCATGGGACCTGAGACCATGCTGTCCCACATGGACTTCACCCTGGATTAGCCTCTGGAGCAATGTCCTTCAGTGGAGCAGACTTTTAAAAGTTCTGATTTTGTGCTCCATTGTTCCCCCGCTTGCTGGGAGCTGGCCCCTCCCTCCATGGTCTATCTTCTTGCTGTAAGATTCACTTCTCCACAGGTCCTACCTTTCAGAAAGTGGTCAATTTTCTGTTCTAGAATTGCTGCTCTTTTTTCTTTTATCTCCTTTTGGATTTGTAGGTGATTGGAATGGTTTGATAAGCTATCTTATCTAGCTGATCTCCTGCTACCTGATGTTATCCCAGCCTCCTACTTCCCTGCCATCTTGACTCCTCCTCCCAAACTAGATTTTAAACCAAAGACTGTAATAGGACATGAAGAGGGACACTAAATTATAATAAAATGGTCTATCCAAAAAGAAGATCTAATAATCATAAATATTTATGTCCCTAACTTGGGAGCACCCATATATATAAGTGAATTAATAACAAAATTAAATAAATACGTTAATAATAATACAAAACTAGTAGGGGACTTGAATAATCATGCAGTGGATAGATCATCTAAGCAGAAAATCAACAGGAAACAGGCTTTGAATGACATACTGGACCAGATGGAGTTCACAGGTATATTCAGAGCATTTCATCCTAAAGCAACAGAACACATACTTCTCAAGTGAATGTGGGACATTCTCCAGAAGAATAGGTCACAAACTGGCTCACAGATCAGGTCTCAACTTGTACTAAAAGATTGGGATTATTCCTTGCATATTTTCAGACCACAGTGCTTTAAAACTTGAACTCAATCACAAGAAAAAAAAATTAAGAACACAAATATATGGAAGTTAAAGAGCATTTTACCAAAGAATGAATGGGTCAACAAGGAAACTAAGGTATTTTAAAAATTCATGGATACAAATGAAAATTAAAATACAACTGGGGGGTGCCTGGGTGGCTTAGTCAGTTAGGGGCTTGATCCCTCCCTGCTCAGTGGGGAGCCTGCTTCTCCCTCTCCTCCTCATTTCTGACCTCTCTCTTTCTATCTCTGTCAAATAAATAAAAACCTTTAAAAAAAAAAATAAAGAAAATTAAAAGAAAAAGAAAATACAACTGTTCAGAACCTTTGGGATGCAGCTAAGGTGGTCTAGGAGGGAAGTATATAGCAATACAGGCCATTCTCAAGAAACAATAAAAGCCTCAAATACACAAACTAAACTTACACCTAAAGGATCTGGAAAAAGAACAGCAAATGAAACTTAAATCCAGCATGAGAAGGTACATAATAAAGATTAGAATGGAAATCAAGGATAAAGATATTTTAAAAAAATAAAAGATCAATGAAACTAGGAACTGATTCTTCAAAACAATTAATAAAATTGATAAGCTCCCAGCCAGATATTAACAAAAAAAGGAAAGAAAAGGAAAGAGAGAGAAAGATAAAGAGAGAAAGGGCCCAAATAAATAAAATAATGAATGAAAGAGGGAGATCACAACCAATACCAAAGAAATGTAAACAATTATAAAATAATATTATGAGCAATATATCCCAACATATTAGGCAATCTGGAAGTAAGGGATGTGTTCCTAGAAACATAAACTACAAAAACTGAAACAGGAAGAATAGAGAACCTGAACACACTGATAACCAGCAAAGAAATTAAATCAGTATCAAAATCTCCCCCAAAATATGAGTCCAGAGCTGGATGGGTTCCCGGGGGAATTCTACCAAACATTTAAAGAAGATTACATTTGTAAAGTTCTTTACAGATTTTGTATTCTAGCCCTTGATCTGATGAGACATTTGCAAATATCTTCTCCCATTCTGTAGGTTATCTTTTGGTTTTGTTGAATATTTTCTTTGTTGTGCATTTTATCCTGATGAAGTCCCAATAGTTAATTTTTGCTTTTGTTTCCCTTGACTTGGAGGCATGACTAGTAGAATTTGCTGTGGCCTAGGTCAAAGATGTTGCTGCCTGTGTTCTACTCTAGGATTTTGATGGAGTCCTATCTTACTTACATTTAGGCCTTTCATCCATTTTGCGTTTATTTTTGTGTACGGTGTAAGAAAGTGGTCCAGTTTCATTCTGCATGTGGCTGTCCAAATTTTCCCAACACCATTTGTTGAAGAAACTCTTTTTTCCATTGAATATTCTTTCCTGTTTTGTTCAAGACTACTCAACCATAGAGCTGAGGGTCCATTTCAGGGTTCTCTATCCTGTTGCATTGATCTATGTGTCTATTTTTGTGCCAGTGCCATACAGTCTGGATGATTACATTTTTGTAATAGAGCTTGAGGTCCAGAATTGTGATACCACCAGACTTTCTTTGGAAAAGTCTTTTACTGTTTTATGTAGTGAGAGTGCAAACACAAATAGAGACATGCAAACACACACACAAATGTGTGTATAGAAAGTTTTATCACTTCAAATAGAATGTAGAAATGTTAACACCATCTTTTAGGTCTCAAATCATATCATATAAACATAAAATGAGTAATTATGTAATTTACTTAAATATTACTTTTAAATACATTTAAAACTATATCACACAAATTAACATTTTATTTTCAACCACAAAACAATTTCTTTAAAAAAATCAGTGGAGAGAAAGTTTATTATATTTTTCCATTTTCTTCCTCTTCATTCATCCTTGATGTTACAATTTCTCCTTTATTATCAATTTCTTTTTAACTTCCAAAAATTCTTCAGTCATTTTTTTTAAAGCATAATATCTTAGTTTTCCATCATTCCAGGATGTCTTCATTTCATCTTCATTCTTGAGGGATATATTTTCCAGATTAAAGTTGTGGATTGACATTTTTTTCTTTTAGCACTTGAAAAATATTGTGCTATATCCTCTGTGCATCATTATTTCTGATGAGAAATTCTCTGTTTATGAATCATTACTCTTCTATAAATAATGTGTTGGTTTTCATTGGCTGATTTCAAGATTTAAATATTTTCTCCAGCTATTTAATCATGATGTATCTGCCATGATTGTTTTAGTTTATCTTGTTAGAAATTGGGAACATTTTAGCAATTTTCCTTCAAATATTTTTCCGTTCTGCCCCCTTTCTCCTTTTCTGGAACACTAACAGCATTGATGTTTGATCTTTTGCCACTGTTCCACTGCTTCCTGTATCTCTAATTTTATAAAAAAAAATTTTCTCTATCTTGTTCAGATTAGATAATATATCTGAATTAGTCCTTAAATTCACTCATTCTAACATCTCCATTTTGCAACCAAGTCCACCTACTCAGATTTTATTTATACCTGGCCTTAGGCTGAAAGTCACAAATACTGTCACTGTTTATAGGTATTTTCTTTGGGCATGGACTCCCAACTAGTAATGTTAGCTTCTGATGTTTGTTTGTTTGTTTGTTTGAAGTTTTTAGTAATATTCCAGTTAGCTACTATATGATGTAATACTAGTTTCAGGTGTATAATATAGTGAGTCAGCACTACCATAAAACACTCAATGCTATAACTTTAAAAAAAGTCAAACTATGGAAACACAGAGTAGAACTGTAGTTGTTAGCAGCTAGGGGAAGGGGGAAATGGGAAAATGTTGGCCAAAGGGTACAAACCTCCAGTTATAAGATGAATAAGTTCTGAGGATCTAATATATCTATGGGAACTATAATTCATAATGTGAAAATTTGATATATTTATATTATGAAACAATTCCCATATCAAATTAATATATTCATCAACTCCCATAGTTATATTTTATGAGAATGCTTAAGACATGCTTTCTTAACAAATTTCAAGTATATAATACATAATGATAACTTATAGTTTAAAGTTATCATATGTATGTGATAGCAAACGTATTTGTCTTTCTCATTTTATTTAGAATAATGCACTCCTGGTCATCTATGTTGTTGCAAATGGAAGTATTATCTTCTTTTTTATGACTGAATAATACTTCATTGTATAGATACACTACATTTTCTTTATTCATTCATCTATTGATAGATATTGATGTTGCTTCCAAAACTTGGCTATTATGAATAATGTTGCTATTGACATTGGGTACAGATAGTGATTTCACTTATTTTGCTAATTTAGCCAGAAGTAGGATTGCTGGGTCATATGGTAATCCTATTTTGAATTTTTTGAGGAACCCCCACACTATTTTTCATAATGACCATACCAATTTACATTCCCATCAAGAGCTTTTCTCCACATCCTAACATTTGTTATCTCTTGTCCTTAAGATAATTAGCTATCTTACCTGCTCTGAGATATTATCTCATGGTGGGTTTGATTTGCATTCCTCTGATGGCTAGTGATGTTTAGCATCTTTTCATAAACCTGACCATTTGTATGTATGATTTGGAAAAAATGTCTATTCAAGTCCTTTGCCTATTTTTCAGTTGAGTTATTTGGTGTTTTGCTATTGAGTTCTGAGTTCCTTATATATTTGTTATATAATTACTTATTGGATATATGGTTTGCAAATATTTTCTTCAATTCCATAGGTTGCTTTTTCATTGTGTTGATTTCTTTATCCTTTGCTATGAAGTAACATTTTAGTTTTATGTAGTCCCAATTTACATCTTTTTGTTTTTTGTTTGTGTTTACTTAAGTGTAATTAACGTGCAGTGCTATGTTAGTTTCAGGTCTACACTATAATGATTCAACAATTTTGTACATTTCTCAGTGCTCATCAAGATATGTGTACTCTTAATCTTTTTTTAATCTGTTTTGTTCATCTTCCTCCATCCCACCAACCTGCCCTTATGTTGAGGTCTTTTATCCACTTTGAGTTTATCTTTGTGTATGGTGTAAGAGAATGGTCGAGTTTCATTCTTCTATACATAGCTGTCCAATTTTCCCAGCACCATTTATTGAAGGTATTTTTTCTTCTTTCTCAAAGATTAGCTGACCATAGAGTTGAGGGTCCATATCTGGACCTCTACTCTATTCCATTAGTCTATGTGTCTGTTTTTGTGTCAGTACCAGCCTGTCTTGGTGATGAGAGCTTTGTAGTAAAGCTTGAAATCAGGCAACCTGATGCTCCCAGCTTTGTTTTTCTTTTCAACATTTCCTTAGTGAATTGAGGTCTCTTCTGGTTCCATACAAATTTTAGGATTATTCCAGCACTTTGAAAAATACCAGTGGAATTTTGATCAGGATGACATTGAAAGTATAGATTGCTCTGGGCAGTATAGACATTTTAACAATGTTTATTCTTCTGATCCATGAGCATGGAACCCTTTTTCATTTTTTTGTGTCTTCTTCAATTTCTTTCATGAGTTTTCTGTAGTTCCTTGAACATAGATCCTTTACCTCTTTGGTTAGGTTTATTCCCAGGTATCTTATGGTTCTTGGAGCTATAGTGAATGGAATCAATTCTCTAATTTCCCTTTCTATATTTTCATTGTTCAAGTATAAGAAAGCAACTGATTTCTGTGCATTGATTTTGTATCCTTCCACATTACTGAATTGCTGTATGAGTTCTAAAAGTTTGGGGGTGGAGTCTTTTGGGTTTTCCATATAAAGTAACATGTCATCTGTGAAAAGAGAGTTTGATTTCTTCTTTGCCAATTTGAATACCTTTTATTTCTTTGTGTTTTCTGATTGTTGTTGCTAGGACTTCTAGTACTATGTTTAGCAACAGTGATGAGAGTTTATACTACAACATTTTAATGAGCTCCAATATAAGCATCTTACTCCTATTTATATTGCACCTCAGCTTAAATACTAATTCACAGATATTAAGTAGTTATACTCCTCAAAATTCTCTATTGGAGTACTTCATTTTCTTTAGAACACTTTTCATGATCTCTTTGTATTTGGGAAATTTGTTTCAAGTCGTTAGTTTATTTTCTTTCTCCCCTTCTGTAATGGAAGTTACCAGTGTGAATAAAGTCCATTTTTTCATGCATGCCACTACATTTTCATTTTCTTTTAATGTGCTTGACACATGTGTATTCTGAATTAAGATTTGTTAATTGGGTAAATTTATTTAATGAGAATATTAAATAAATGTATTTTGTTGATTGTATCAGAAATACTATGGCTATACAATTTGAGTATGTTAAATATTAAACCAGAGAATACTTCTTGCTTGATCATTCTTTACACTGTTGCTTAGTTCTTATGTCAATTAGTCAGTATGGATAGTCTTATCAATGACCTATCAAAATAACATGTTGTAAAATACACTTAACATAAGCAGTGTTAAAATATAAAATTTTACAGAAACAAAATATTTTATTACTTTATTTGTTAACTACTTGTATGATGGTTTTCCTTTCAATCTTCTTTATTTTAGTATCCAGATGCAATAACTTTGGAGGGATTTTCCGTTATTATAGCTCAACTACTTGGGCTTAAAATGGGATTAACATATGATGATATTAATAACTGTTCTTGTCCAAGAGCTACATGCATAATGAATCCTAAAGCAGTGTAAGACTTTTTTCTTCTTAATTAATTTCACATATATGTTTGTGAAGTTGTTTACAAGATGTGTTTTGTTTTTATTCTTTATATTCAACTCCATGTCAAAAATTGGAAAGTGTGTTGTGCCAAAAGAGATATCACACTAACAAATATGTCTAAGTGATATGACTCCAGGAAAGTGGTAAATGACATGATTAAGAAATGCTCACTTGAGAGAATTAGAGGGAAATTTTTAAGATTTATGAAGACTGTGAAATTTTAAATAAGCATGGTGCTATTGTTTTGGTTGTTGTAGTATATTGCATTCAAAGCAAGCATATCTAAAATTACCCTTAGTAATATAGTATTGGCAGTTTGGGTTAGAATTTTAAAGAGATAGTATAAGGGGAAAAGGTTTGCAGAGGAAAAAAAAATTGTCCCTATTTACAGATATTATGATGACTACCCACATATATCAACAGTATCAGTATGCAATTAGAAAAAGAACATCGAAAATTTATTAGGATGGGAGAAACTACATATTATATACAGGCCAAAAGACATAAAAAGAGAAGGAAAAGACAATGATGTTGGATATAATGAAGACTTAAAAACAAAATCATTGAGTAAATTAGAGAGGATAGAATTTAGTGCATGAGTAGAGAGGCTGACTTTTATTGGAGCTGAGTATATTCAGTTATTGTGGTAAGATGTTAGCAGAGTAAAGAGATAAAGATTTAGGTAGTTTGGTTAATTGAATTATAAAGATGAGGACAATTTCTTCTAGTAAGGAGTATATAAATTTGGATAAAATATGTGAAACACTTGTCTTGGAGAGAGGCTGTGGACTCTGAGAAACAAACTGATGGTTTTGGAGGGGAGGGGGTCCAGGGAAGGGTGAGCCTGGTGGTGGGTATTAAGGAGTGCACATATTGCATGGAGCACTGGGTGTGGTGCATAAACAATGGATTTGGGGACACACACACAAAATAAAATTAATTTTTTTTAAAGTATGGTAGGATTGTAGGACCTTTTGAAGATATACTTAATATTAGTAATTGCAAATGCAATGTGAATTCAAACAACATGTTATTTATTTTAGTCCATATAATTCCAGCCACCAAAGTGTATATATAAAGAAAGTAAATAGTTGAGGTTTTGTCAAGTTAATATCCATGGGATTCAAAGAGAGTTAGGATTGCAGGAAAAGCTATGTTCCCCTAAAATAATCATTTCAATTTTTCATAGACTGCTCTTGGAGTTTGGGATTAGAAATTAAAGGGAGTTGAGGGAAACTGGAAGGGGAGGTGAACCATGAGAGACTATGGACTCTGAAAAGCAACCTTGAAGGGGCGGGGGGTGGGAGGTTGGGGGAACAAGGTGGTGGGTATTAGGGAGGGCATATTAGGAAGCACTAGGTGTGGTGCAAAAACAATGAATACTGTTACACTGAAAAGAAATTAAAAAAAAAAAGAAATTAAAATACTTTGAGGCTGCTGCCTTACCTTGACTTATTTTATAGTTGTCTTTAGACCTGGGCTTTAATCTTCTCCACAAAAAGCTAATTAATTAATATTTACTTTTAAATGCCTTGGTCTATTAAAATTCTATATACTTAGGCTAATACATTAATTTCTTCCTTTTCATGGCCATCTTTTAAGTAAAGATTACAAAAATAAATTGCTTTGTACACAGTTATACAAATGTTCCAAATTCTAATTAATACTACCAATTTTTACTCAAAAACATGTGACCCAAGTAAAAGATAATGTTTCTATTTTTTATTTTTGAATTTTTATTTAAATTCTAGATAATTAACATATAGTGCAATATTGGTTTCAGGATTAGAATTCAGTGATTCATCTAAGTCTCTATTTTTAAATTAATTTTGTATAAGAAATATCAGTGCTCAAAATTTGTGACTTTTTGCCTGAGAATGGCCTGCAAAAGTGGAGTGACACTGATACCTATTGAAACAAAGTAGCTGTAAGTAATTGAAAATTGCTTAAATCATATTATTCCTTGTGGCATTCTTCCCATTTTTCCCCCATTTATTCCATTACAAAAGGCTAAGTGAAAGCTAAAGCATTACTTTTTCCTCACTTTACTAACATCAGAACGTTAGCAGCTGTACATTTAGAGGCTCAGCTATGGCTGTTTTGGAGTTATTGTTTCAGACATGATTGCTTAGACTGGCAATAGAAATAAAATGTGACCCACATATGTAATTTTAACTTTTTTAGTAGTTGCATTAAAAATTTTTAAAAATCATATGAAGTTAGCTGCAATAATGTATTTTAATATTTTATTTAACAATATATCAAAAATATTATCATTCCAACATTCAGTCAACATGAAAATTACTAACTGTATATGTTATGTTCATTTACATGCATGTGTATTAATAAAGGATGTATACAAGAGAAAAGAGTCCAGGGATTACACCAATGTGTATCAGCTTGAGAAACAAGAAGAATAGAATTGCCTGGAACTGAGAATAGTGGATGGTACAGTCTTGGCTGAGAAGACCAGTAGTCAGTATTGTACATAGTATATTCAGAATGTCTAGTGAAGATCCATTAGACATATTTTTTTAGATATTCCACTAAAAACATAGCAGTGAACATGAAAATGAAGACCTTAATGGAACTTATATTATAGTGTTAAATTTAAGTTACATAAAAACAAATTTAAAAAATACAAATGAGCTTATTTTTACATGATGCAAAAGTACCATGTGGAATAATAAATATTGACAGTGGAAGTAGAATGGGGGAGGGGACACAATTTTATATAAT
The DNA here is from genome assembly GCF_011764305.1 of Mustela putorius furo. NCBI lineage: Eukaryota > Metazoa > Chordata > Mammalia > Carnivora > Mustelidae > Mustela > Mustela putorius. The sequence continues at coordinate 3,427,395 of NW_025422118.1, forward strand.
GTCAAGAAAGACTTTTTTGGACGATTACATTTGAGTAGACATCTAACTGAAATGAGGGAGAGAAGCTTTGGCTATATGAGAGAAGAACATATTAGGTAGACAGAAAGATAGATGATAGATAATAAATAGATGATAGATAGGTAGATATCTAACCATTTTACTTTATTGCTTTCCTGGAAAGATACATTTTTGATGGCATTTTAAATCATGCTTGTCTTCATCTCTGCTCAGGTAGAAGTTTTTCATTAGCCATCTTGCAATTTATGTCATTATATATAGGGGCATTGTTTAGGTGGAGTTCTATTAGCCTGAGGACTTACCTGAGGATTATTATTTCATTGTAGGGGTTCCAGTGGTATAAAGATTTTTAGCAACTGTAGCATGTATGACTATAGATATTTTATTTCAAAATTTGAGGCTAAATGTCTTCAGAATTTTTCAAATTTGCAACCATTATATCAAAATCAATCAGTATGTGGTAATGGGATGTTGGAACCTAATGAAGAATGTGACTGTGGCAGCCAAGAGGTAAGCAATAAAAATTGGAATTTGAGCAAAATTTCTGTGTTTCTAATAAGTAGTTGTCATGGTATATAGGAGATAATATATGCAATTATGTCTTTAATATAAAACTTAGATATGAAAATGAGTGTAAGATAGGGTGTATGAATTGCTTTTCCATCCCTTTTCAAATGAGAAAACAAATGACTCATGAAAACTTGGTTTGCATATACTGTTCCCAAGTATGCCAGCAGAGAGGTTTTGCACATAAGGTTAATCCTCAATTTATTTCCTAACTCATGTGACCACCATCTGTTTTCTCTACAAACTTTTCCTGAATTTGGTTCAAATTTCCCCATTTCTTTTTGTTACAAGAATGGTGAAAAATGATGATAGATTTTTCTTAATCTTTAAGCATTCTTGCATTTCCATGTTTCAGGATGATCAAAACTTGTTCTGTTTCCTCACTTCTAAAAATAGATATCCATTCTACCACAGTCCTATTAACAAAACACTCTCTGTACACTATTCTTAACAGATAATACCACATATTTAATCTAATATCATTATTATATAACATTTTGCAATTCCTCTCTATTTAAATAAAATAAGATTTAGTGATTAGTCCCCCAGCCATTACATGAATTTCTTATCCACCTACAAAAAGAGCTGACCATTTGTTTATATAACATTAAATCTCTACAAGTTTTCTTAATCCCCACTATTCCCAAAAGTGTGTGTGTGTGTGTGTGTGTGTGTGTGTGTGTGTGTAGGTTTTCCATTTATCTCAGATCTTTCTTTCTTCTTTATTTTTATTTATTTTTTTTAATCGCAAGAACTACCTTAATAGAGAAATATAGAAGGGGTCAAAAGCTCAGAATAGTGGTCATATTATAATTGAATATAAGAATACAAATCCAGCACCCAATTATTTGGATGGCTTACAGGATATTGCTTTCCACTAAGGCAATGAAAAAATCCACTACTAAGGAGGTAATAATGTTGAAAATCTCAGTGGTAGCTTTCTTTTATAGACAACAGTTGGTGGCTGAAAGTGCCCTTATAGAACTGGGCACCCAGTGTCATTAGGAATCACTGAATACCAAATAGCAGAGGCCAAGAGACAGTGCTTAACAATAACAGCCAAAGTGGATGAAGTTAGCATAAAGGGAAGAAAAACATAGATGGCATCTACTGGTTTTGAACTGCATGGATTTATACTGATAGTTAAGAAGGATCTGGGTAGTTAATTACCATATTTCTTGGTGTAAAAGAAAAAGTGAACAGAGGATTGAGGCCAATTGCTACAAATCTCTTACTAATCTCTCGCTAGATTTTCGAACCCAAATCAGTCTTAGAGCTTGAGCTCATTGCTCAGGTAGAGGATGAAATCCTACAATGCTCCAGTAAGGACAACAAGCAGCAATTTCCTCAGTCATTCCCCTCTCCCAACAGAGCGTCCTATAGTCTTTTACTGAAACAACTATCCACTGGGGTATGGAGAATACCCAGATCATTGTAGGATGATTCAATACAGAATCTTTGCTGTTATTCCCATGAGAGGACCCAAAACATCATCATGAGTAGAGTGAGGGTATAGAGAATCCAGGTGATACCTGGAGTCCTTGAAAAAAATCTAAATAAATAAATAAATAAATAAATAAATAAACATAAAACAATCCCAAACCCAAAACAAAACAAACAAACAAACAAACAAAGCCCAAACAAACAAAAAAAGAAAAGAAAAGAAAAAAGGAAAAGGCCATCTCATGGAAGGTTCAATGAACCCCAGGTTCTCACAGACTCTGCATCCAAGCATCCTGCAACCAAATGTAAGTTGTTTGAATAAATAGCTAGATAGCTAGAAATGCCCTTAATGACACTAATAAAAAAAAGCCAGCAATAACAGTAACTAAGACATTACTGTTAGGGATATCAATATAGATTTTATGAATATGATTTTAAAATGGTAAGAAGATATGATGAACAACATTATATTAATAATTTAACAACCTAGATTAAATGGACAAATTCCTCGAAAAAATGCATTTGCAAAAACCAACATGATTAGACATCTAAAATGTGAATAGCATTATTAAGAAATAATGCTAAAGAAATGCTATCTATATTTTCAAAACTTCTCATTAAGAAAAGCCCATACACATGGATGGAACTAGAGCATATCATGCTTAGCGAAATAAGTCTAGCAGAGAAAGACAGCTATCATATGATCTCCCTGATATGAGGAAGTGGTGATGCAACATGGGGGCTTAAGTGGGTAGAAGAAGAATCAATGAAACAAGATGGAATTGGGAGGGAGACAAACCTTAAGTGACTCTCAATCTCACAAAACAAACTGAGGATTGCTGGGGGGAGGGGGGTTGAGAGAAGGGGGTGGGATTATGGACATTGGGGAGGGTATGTGCTTTGGTGAGTGCTGTGAAGTGTGTAAACCTGGTGATTCACAGACCTGTACCCCTGGGGATAAAAATATATGTTTATAAAAAATAAAAATTAAAAAAAAAGAAAAGCCTATACCACATGGCTCTACTGGTGATTTTTTTTTAATTAATAAAAGCACAGGATAGAGAATATAGTCAATGACACCATAATAGCATTGTATAGTGACAGATGGTAGCTACACTTGTGGTGAGCAGAGCATAATGTATAGAGAAACTGAGTCACTCTGCTGTGCATCTGAAACTAATGTAATGTTGTGTGTCAACTATATTCAATTTAAAAAAAGAAATTATGCTGATTTTATACAATATTTTCTAAATTATAGAAGAAAGACATTATGTTCTAACTTTTTCTTTCCATGTAGAAATAAAAATCAAGTCTATACACCCATTTTATTAATTTGGGACAATTAACATCCCTAGCAAATTAAATACAAATGTGCACACACAAACACAAACACATACTGTGATTAAAATGAGGTGGCATTGGCAAAACAAAACAAAACAAAAAACAGAAAATTTAAAATAAATATAGTCCATATCTTAATAATTGCTTGATTGCCAGTGCATAGACTAGCATCTGGTACTTACAAGATACTCAACAAATACTTGTTGATTCAGTGAATGCGTGGATAGTGTAATTATCTTTATAATTATGTATCATTTCTAGAATACCCATTAGTCATAACAGTACTTGGAGAGTTTATTTGAAAGTTTTTCTTAACAAGAACTTAGAAAGAATGTAAGGAACTTTTTATAGAAAAAGTTGATTTGGAATAAATCTTGCCTTAAACATCAAACATACTTTGAGGCTGTTTAATTGCATTCATGTTGTATTGGGCTATTGGCACAAGAAAAGAAAATTGATACCTATATATCTTTATCTATAATATCTACACTTATCCATCAGTGATTTAACTATCTATATATGTAAAAGTTATATAGATATATAACATTCATTTTCAGGATGGAAATATATAATGTCAGAATTGTTTATCTATAAATCCAGTGCATTCATTATGAGAAAGGTAGAAGCAGCCTCTGATGTGCAGGATCTGGCCTAATAATATCAGCTGGGCCTTGGTGTTGCTAGGAGCTGGCCTGCCATAGATGGGTTGTGGGGTTCTCCTGTTAAATAATTTCAGAAAAACTCAACATCTGTGATCATGATAGATGAAGAGAAAAAGCAAGGCCACTCTCAATGTCTGAATACAAGTAAAACTTGGGAATTATTCAAGTCACAGAAATGACCAAATATCCTCCTATCCTGGCTAATGTGAGAAATTCCTGCTCCTTTATCAATTTCAGCTTTAGCATTAGTATAGTCCCTCCTCTTCTAGATAAGCACTATTAGAATACTTAGTCAGAGATATACCCCTTCTTTTCTGACAGCATCTAATCTGACAAAGCCCAGATTCCTTATATGCCTCAAATTACCCAACACAAGCCCAAATTCTGTAATTGTAACCTTTCACTGAGGAGTACCACAGTTTCTCAGAATGTGCATTCTCCTTGGCTGACACTAGTAATAAATCCAATTTGTTGAACTACAGGTGTGTTCCAGGTGGTCTTTGGCAGAATGAAATGGACATCTGTATCTTCATAAATATCCTTAATTTTACAAAATGAAGTTCTATTTTATAAACCCACCTATACATGTGGAGTATACATTTGTTCTTGTATAAACAAATATAATGACAAGTAATACATATTTGAACAAATATCCCACAAAATATAAACATACATTTCAGAAAAAATAAATCTGTAAGTTTTAAATAAAAACAAAGATACAATCAAGTATTGATAATAGTCTTTGCATAATGGAGGTCTTGGTAAAGAGACATAAAACCCAATAATCATAAAGAAAGGACATTACAAATTTCACAATATGACAGGCACCATTAACAAGACAAACAATAGACTTCAAAGAAATGTTGTAAACATACAGAAGAGAGAAAGGATAACTGGATATTATATAAAAACTTTTCCCACTAGTTAGTGGGAAAAAGAAGGAAAAACAAAATACTCAAAGTGGTCAAAAGTAATGATCATTTAATTCATAATGTTGTACAAAGTGAAAGTTCATGCTCACATTCACTAGTAATTAGAGAAATGATTTAAAAAATGAGACACAATTTCCCTACTAACTCATTGTAAGTTAAACACATTTTGTCATAATTAGTATTGAAATATGTAGTTGGGAGAGGATCTTCAATTACTGTCCGTGAAAGAGCACACACACACACACACACACACACACACACACACACACACTAATAAGGATATTGAAGCTATGGATAATCTGGGAAGTATAGAAACAGCTTCAGCTTTTACTCTATATTTTCTGCATGATTTCTAGCATGTGAATATTTATAAATACATTCCTATTGACATTGATTTGATTGATTGACTGACTATTGATTTTTCATGTCTTTAGACATGAAAAATCAGAAACAAATGGAATAGAAATAAAGAAGAATCTTACCTTTATGTTAAAGGACAAGATCTTTGAAACCAGTTTTTTGAGTAAACAGAAAATGTTTGACTTTTTTAAAGTGTTAAGAATACAAAAATATTAAAAAATTATATAAATGCAATTTATTTACATGGAAACAATATTTAGTTTATTATTTAAATTATTACTCCTTTTGAATAACAATTGACTGTCATTTAACTTGTAAAAATACAGAGGGGCACCTGGATGGATTAGTCCCTTAAGTTCTGCTTTAAGCCCAGGTCATGATCCCAGAGTCCTGGGACCTAGCCCTGCAACAGATTGGGCTACCCTGCTCAATAGGGAGCCTGCTTCTCCCTCTCCCTCTGCCTCCTGCTTCCCCTGCTTGTGCTTTCTCTCTTGCTCACTATTTCTCTGTCAAATAAATCTTCAAAACAAGAAATATTAAATGCAAGTTGGTGCAGTCACTTTGGAGAATAGTGTGGAGATTCCTCAAGAAATTAAAAATAGAGCTTCCCTATGACCCTGCCATTGCACTACTGGGTATTTACCCCAAAGATACAGATGTAGTGAAAAGAAGGGCCATCTGTACCCCAATGTTTATAGCAGCAATGGCCACGGTCGCCAAACTGTGGAAAGAACCAAGATGCCCTTCAACGGACGAATGGATAAGGAAGACGTGGTCCATATACACTATGGAGTATTATGCCTCCATCAGAAAGGGTGAATACCCAACTTTTGTAGCAACATGGACGTGACTGGAAGAAATTATGCTGAGTGAAATAAGTCAAGCAGAGAGAGTCAATTATCATATGGTTTCACTTATTTGCAGAGCATAACAAATAACATGGAGGATATGGGGAGATTGAGAGGAGAAGGGAGTTGAGGGAAATTGGAGGGGGAGATAAACCATGAGATACTATGGACTCTGGAAAACAACCTGAAGGTTTTGAAGGAGCAGGAGGTGGGAGGTTGGGGGAGCCAGGTGGTGGGCATTATGGAGGGTGTGCATTGCATGTAGCACTGGGTGTGGTGCAAAAACAATGAATTCTGTTACACTGAAAAGAAATTTTAAAAAAAGAATAAATTATAAGCATTTTTAAATAAAAAGCAAGAAATACTAAAAAATTAAAATTAAAATTTATTAACATATTATTATATGTTATATTATTATATAACTATATATAATTATATAACGTAAATATATGTTAATATTTATTAACATATTAACATATTTATTAACATATCTTTTTTGTTAATTTCATTATAGTAAAACATAACACATAATTATTAAATCAAATGTATTTTAGTTGTAATTATTGTCTAACTCTACTTTAACTTTATTTGCAAAATGAACCTGGAATAAACAAAACACGAAGAAGACAATTGGGGAAGATTTTCTCTTGGAAACTCACATGTTCCTTCCTCGAAAATATATTTCCATTTTGGTAATTTATGAATTAGTCACCAATGATTATAAGTAATAAATGTCACTGATCAACTACTATTTTAGATGTTATTTTGTTCTTATATGTTCTTTTGGACATTCTAGAAGTAATAAAATAATAAAGCTTCATTGAATATATTGTATAATTGAAAAGTTGAACACAAAAATGTATAAATAGAAGCTAAGATTAATACATAAGAGCTGTTAAATTGTTGAACTACAACAATATTTCTTATGAAATTTTAGGAATGTCAGTTTAAGAAGTGCTGTGATTTTAATACATGTAAACTGAAAGGCTCAGCAAGATGTGGTTCTGGACCATGCTGTACATCAAACTGTGAGGTAAGTTTCCAATGTTTACAAAAAGGAAATTAAATTGTGATCATAGAAGTCTATATTAATTAAATTATTGTGGAGTTGATAAAATGCATATAGAATAATGAAGAGTCCATAAACAACCACAAGTAAAAAGGAAAACTACCATGAATTAAAGAATGCATCACAGATAGGTACTGATTATTCTTTTGTGTTAAAACTACAGTTTACTGCCTTCTAAATTACCATATAAAGAAAGGGTAAACATAGGGGCGCCTGGGTGGCTCAGTGGGTTAAAGCCTCTGCCTTCAGCTCAGGTCGTGATCCCAGGGTCTTGGGATCGAGCCCCACATCTGGTTCTCTGCTCAGCAGGGAGTCTGTTTCCCCCTCTCTCTCTCTGCATGTTTCTCTGCCTACTTGTGATCTCTGTCTGTCAAATAAATAAATAAAATCTTAAAAAAAAAAAGAAAGGGTAAACATAGACATTACTATGTCAAGATATTATCAATTATACAGGAAATTGTGAAGTCAAATAAATGGTAAATGACCATGGAAAAATTGTAACACAAATCGACAAATTGTGTAGCAGAGAAAATGAATAGCATACAGAATATGTAAATAACTCTCAGATATTGATAAATAAAAGACAAATCACACACACAGGCAAAGGGGATGCTCAGGCAATTTATAACAATGAAAGTAAAATTGTTCAATATGTGTACTTCATGTGCAATAGTTAAGGTAAACACAAATAAAAATAATACAATATATAAAGTAGTCATCCAAATGGTAATCTTAAGAACAACAGTGTTAATATTAAACCAAAAAAAAAGGGATAAAGATCATTTTTTGAGAGTATTTGTGGAATTTTGAATTGCTACAATCCTTTTGGTGAGCAATATTTGAATATCTCTGAGCAGAGTATAGATTACCAGTCAGTTTCTCTTATGTACATATGTTAGAAATATGCACATGTATGGAAAATTCAAAAAAGAATATTAATTGCAGAATTGTTCACAGTAGCAAATAAACAATATTTATTAGTATTTGAACAGTTAGATAAATTAGTGCATATTATAAAAAAATTAGTAACTGCAGGCTAAATATTGGTATACTAATATGATATTATTTTTAAGACATATGTTTGGGTGAGAACTCAAGTTCCATAAAGCAAAATATTTTATAATTTTAATTTTGATATATTATATACACATAAATATTCCACATGTTCTTTTTGTTCAAATATTCCACAATATTCTTTTTGTTCAATTTTTCAATTAAGGTATAACTTACTAAAATATAACTTTATTAGAGTAAAATTCTTTCAGTGAATAATTCTGAGCGTTTTAACAAACTTTCAGTCTTATAAATAGCACCACAATAAAGGGACAGTTGATTTTATCACCACTCCCAAAAAGTCACCATGTACTTCCTTGTATTCAACCCATTTCTACACCCACTGACCCTGGAAACTACAGATCTGTTTTCTGCATCTGCAATTTTCCTTTTGCTGAAATATAAATGGAGTCATATGTGTAAACATTGTAATTAGGCATGTTAGCATAATGCATTTGAAGTTCATTTATGTTGCGGTGCTTGTTAGTGGCTCATTCCCCTTTTTGTTTGTTTAGTTTGTTTTCAAAAAAAGTATTCATTATTTAAAAATTATACAAACTGTCTCTTTATTATTCACAAATTATGAAAATTTGTAAGCAGTTTGTCTCAACCCTTCAAAAAAATGTACTCTCTCTTTACAGTCTTTAGTGGCAGTGCATTTTGATGGTGTGGAAACTAACTCACAAACATTCCAAATAACTTGGTTGGAATGTACAAAGATATAGCAGAAGATAGAATTCCTACAATGATTTAAAAAATACAAGTTTAAATTGAAGTTATAGAGAAAGTGAGGATTACAGAATAAATGGTAAACAGACGCCTCTGTATAATTTTGCAAAGCAAAAATTATAAGTTTTGTATGTTTTCACTTTGTTTCAGCCTTTCCAAAACACTTTTAACCACAAAAGTTGAGGGCACTTTGATGGTTCAGTCAGTTAAGCATCTGCCTTGGGGTCAGATCATGATCCCAGGGTCCTGGGCTTGAGCCCTGCAATCAGGCTTCCTGCTCAGCAAGGAGTCTGCTTCTCCCTCTGCCCAGCTCCCCAACTTGTTCTCACTCATTCTGCTCTCTCTCTATCTCAAATAAATAAATAAATAAATAGTCTTTAAAAAAAAAAGTGCAAAAGCTTAAAATTTTCCAGTTACCTAAAACTTCAAAAATCTATTGTACTTTAGGAAAACTCTAAAAAGCAGCAGCATTCAAACAGTGGTTAACTCACAAATGTGTGTGCAACATCCACAACTAAACTCACTATTACTCAAGCATGTCAGAGTACAAGCCAAGGCAGAGCCAGTAGCAGCATCTCTGAGAGTAAAGAGGACTAGTGTGCGGCCCAGGGCATTAGGGTGCTTGCTTGTGGAAAAAAACGGATAAAAACTAAAATGACTTTTTTTACAGAATCCGAGGTCCTAATTAAAAGCAGCTCCTTTAAACACCTAGGACAGTCTCATTTCTAGAAATGCAAAATATCTTGTTACTATTTTTGCTTTATATATATTTTTTTATCTTTTAGAGAAGTTAAATAAAGGAAAAATGAACTTAATAACTAAAAATAATTATTCCATCTTTTATTCTTAATTTCCTTTTGTATTTTAGATTTCTGTTTGGTATCATATTCTTTGTGCCTGACGTCCTCCCTTATGATTTCTGGTAATTTAGATCTACTAAAAAAGAATTTTCTCAGTTTATTACTTGCTTAAGAAAGTATTTCTCATTAATTTTTGAAATATAGATTTTGAAGGTATAGGATTTTAGGTTGAAATACTTTTTTTAAAAAAATTTCATCACTTTAAGACACCACTTCATTCATCTGTTACTCATCTTTGTCTCAGTCTATTATTAATTCAATTAAACAGAACTGTGGAGTGCGTGTGTTGGGGAAAGGAGATAAACCTCCCTATGAAAGGTAATAGATAAAGTACTTCACAGGCCCTATAAATTTGACAATAACTAAGCTATGCAAGGAGGCCATTCTACTTCCCGATAATAATCTATATAATGATGTTGATAACTATTATATACATTGTTTACTATGTGTTGTTCTAGCACTTTTTACTTTAACTCAGTTTTTTCTCAAATTTTTATTTAAATTCTAGTTAGTTAACATACAGTGCAATATTGATTTCAAGAGTAGTGTTGGTTCATCACTCACATACAATGCCCAGTACTCATCATAGCAAATGCCTATTTAATTTATTTTTTTTAATAACAAATGTCCTTCTTAATACCCATCACCCATCTAGCACATTCCCCACCCACATACCTCCATCAACCCTTAGTTTGTTCTCTATTATTAAAAGTATCTTATGGTTTATTCCCCCCCTCTTTTTTTCCCTTCTGATATGTTCATGTTTTATTTCTTAAATTCTACATATGAGTGAAATTATATAGCATTTTTCTTTCTCTGACTGATCTCCCTTAGTATAATACATTCTAGCTCCACCCATGTCATTGTAAATGACAAGATTTCATTCTTTTTGATGGTTGAGTAATATTCTGTTGTATATAGGAACCACATCTTCTTTATCCATTCATCAGTTGATGGACATATAATTTGGCTATTGTTAATAATGCTGCTATAAATATTGAGAGGCTTGTACCCCTTCATATCTGTGAATCTTTTGGGTAAATATCTAGTAGTACAATTTTGGGATCATAGGGTAGTTCTATTTTTAACTTTTTGAGGAAACTCCATACTGTTTTCCAGAATAGCTGCACCAGTTTGCATTCCTAACAGTGCAAGAGAATTCCCCTTTCCCCACATCCTCACCAAAACCTGTTGTTCCTGAATTGTTAATTTTAGCCATTCTGACAGGTGTGAGGTGATAGCTCATTCTGGTTTTGATTTGTACTTCCCTGATGATGAGTGATGTTGAGCATCTTTTCATGTGTCTCTTACCCATCTGGATGTCTTTGAAAAAAAAAAAAAAGCCTATTCATGTCTTCTGCTCATTTCTTAACTAGATTATTTGGTGGAATATGCCTCAACAGCATAAAGGCCATGTACAAAAAACCTACAGCTAATATCATCCTCAATGGGGAAAAACTGAGCGCTTTTTCTCTATAGTAAGGAGTAAGACAGGGATGTCCATTGTCACCATTACTATTTAATACAGTACTGGAAATCTTAGCCTCAGCAATCAGACAACAAAAACAAATAAAAGCCATCTTAATAGACAAAGAAGAAGTACAGCTTTCAATATTTGCAGATGATATGATACTCTGTATAGAAAACCAAAAAGACTCCATCAAAAGATTGTTAAAACTAATACCTGAATTCAGCAGAGTCACAGGAGATAAAATAAATGTACAGAAATTTGTTGCATTTCTATGCACCAATAATGAAGCAGCAGAAAGAAAAAACCAAGGGCTCAGTCCCATTTATAATTGCACTGAAAACCAAAAGATGTCTAGGAATAAACCTAACCAGATAGGTGGAAGATCCGCACCCTGAAATGTATAGAACACTGATGAAAGAAATTGAAGAGGACACAAAACAAATGGAAAGACATTCCATATGCATTGATTGGAAGAACAAACAATGTTAAAATGTCTATACTACCCAGAGCAGTCTATACATTTAACACTATCCCTATCAAAATACCAACAGTATTTTTTCACAGAGCCACATCAAGCAATCCTAAAATTTGTATGGATCCACAAAGACCCCAAATACCTAAAGCAACCCTGAGAAAGAAAAGCAAAACTGGAAGCATCATGATTCCAGACTTCAAGCTACAGTACAGAGCCGTAGTCATCAAGACAGTTTGATACTGGTACAAACATATATTGATCAATGGAACAGAAAAGAAAAACCAGAAATGGACCCACAACTATATGGTCACTAATCTTTGCAAAGCAGGAATTTACAAAAATTTACAAGAATATCCAATGGAAAAAAGTTTCTTCAACAAGTGATGTTGAGAAAACTGAAGAGTAACGTGTGATAGAATGAAACTGGACCACTTTCTTATACCATACACAAATATAAATTCAAAATGGATGAAAGACTTAAATGTGAGACAGGAAACCATCAAAAATCCTAGACGAGAACACAGGCAGAAAGCTCTTCGACCTCAACCATAGTAAATTCTTACTAGACATGTTGCCAAAGGCAAGGGAAACAAAAGCAAAAATGAATTATTGGGACTTCATCAATATAAAAAGCTTTGTCATAGCAAAGGAAACAGCAAAACTAAAAGGCAGCCTACTGAATGGGGAATATATTTGCAAATGACATAACTGATAAGGTGGTATCCAAAATTTATAACAAACGTATTAAACTCCACACCCCAAAAAACAAATAATCCAGTTTAACTCAGTTTAATACTAACAAAAACTCTCTGAGAGTATGTTTATCATCCTGAGTTTACAAACTAGAAACAACTGCAAAAGAGAGATTATATATCTCACCACACAAATAAGCTAGTGAAAATCCAAACAAGATATTGAAACGAGGCAGTTTGGTTCTTGGTCACTTCAAGAACAAAAAAGTATGGGCATTTTTCCTTCAGTTTTGCGGAACGGGTATGTGTTACCTCTTTAGGCTCCCTCTAAATGCAGGTTGAGTTAGATGGCCTCCCAATGCGGAACACAGAAGAGTTGTAAACTCTCTGTCACAAAGAATCCTTTTATATCTGAGACACTTTCCTTCAGGCTTTATAATGAATAATGGATCTGACATTTCTTTCAGAGAACTCACAACCTTGGGAATTTTATGATTCCCCCAAATATCAATAATTAGGCATATTTTATTTGATAAATCTCTTTACTAAGTAAGGAAGAATAGTCATCCCCAAGAACGTGATTTTCTTTTTCTGTTTGCTCCTAGATAGCAGTAGCAGGCGTTCCATGTAGAAAGAGCGTTGATCAAGAATGTGATTTTACAGAATATTGCAATGGAACATCCAGTAATTGCGTCCCTGACACTTATGCATCAGATGGCATGTTGTGCAGTTTGGGAACTGCATATTGTTATAAAGGACGATGCCAAACTAAAGATAACCAATGTGCCCAGGTACTTGGAGAAGGTATTGTTCTTTCTTATGTATTTATATTACCTTAAATTTGGATTCCTCTATATGATGAAATACATATCACACCACTCTGACGTAGAACTTGGATCTCAAGCTCAATAATGAACAAATTTGAATTAAGGAAGATTTTTTAGAGGACAGTAATATAGTATAGTATTGTATAGTATCTCCAGGATAATATTGTACATCTCTCTTTTCATGGTTTGATTTTTGATTTTTATACTTAGCAACCTGCGCAAAAATCCATTTTTACCACTCATAATTACTTAGAGATTGGAACAGCAAGTTAGTAGATTCTAGAATTTTACTTAAATTTTTTTACTTCGTATCTTCACCATCTAACTTTAATGGCATAAAACAAGAAGTTCAGAGTGAATTTCATTCAAGGATAATCATATCTCTTGACTGAGGAACAGTTAGGAGAGCAGTATCCATAAGCCACTGACCCAAATTCATTTTTATATTTTCTTTTTAAATGATTTTTCCAAATAATTCAAATAAGAGTTGCGCATCTATGCTTCCTTTTTAGGCAGTAAGTATTCATAATACCCCAATATGATTTTAGAAGGATTAAATGAAATTTGAATGGACAAAAATTACTCAATGAAATGTATTCAGATAAATCATTTACTAATTGAGTAAAAGTAGTGCAAGCACCACTTTTTAGTTATTTGCCCTGCAATAATAAGGTCTATAGTTTATACCAAAGGGCATGGAATGCAACTTATACTGTTTTCCTAATTATCTGAAACTTATCCTTAGTAACAAGTTTCAAATTAGGTGACTTAACCAACATTTAACCAGAGCTACAGAGCTATAATCTCCTAAATCAGAGCAGTGGTATTTTCTGTTGGCTGTATTTCAGGATTCCACTTTTTATTTGGTTATGTCTTTGCTGTTTTTCTTTTTCAGTGCTTATTTGCATTCAAAAATATTATTTGTCATTGCCACAGTATCTTTATATCAAGATTTAATACATCATTTAAAAATAAAATTAAATAATGGGGCACCTGGGTGGCTCAGTGGGTTAAGCCGCTGCCTTTAGCTCAGGTCATGATCCCAGCATCCTGGGATCAAGCCCCCGCATCAGGCTTTCTGCTCAGCAGGGAGCCTGCTTCCCCTCTCTTTCTGCCTGCCTCTCTGCCTTCTTGTGATCTCTGTCAAATAAATAAATAAATAAAATCTTTTTTAAAAATTAAATAATACTCCCTATAACATCCATTAAGGATTATCCAGGCCATACTCTTCTTTTTTATTAAATAAATCTTTGATCCAGAATTGAACTACTTGTCATTTGACATCTTTTTGAGTTCTAATTAAAATGAGGATGTTTAAGTATGACTTAACCATTAGTATGCATTTCCTCTTCTAAGTTATGATCCGGTGTCCCACAAAAACTTACCTAACTGGGTCAAAATTTGATCTTTTGATGTAGTTCATACATTCATCCCCCCTTTCTTCATTTATTTGGCTCCTACCCGAAGGAGGCACTTTTTTATTGTTCTTATGTTACCAAAAATTATAGGACAAAAGGCTGTACTTAAGGCAAGAGCACACAGAACTGATAGTATTCAACAAGTTGAATATTGTCACGTGGTTATTTTACTCATGGAGTTTATGATCAAGAGACAAAGATAGTAAAAACATAAATACAAAAGAAATATTAAAACTTTAATTGTGCTAAGTGCAGTTAAAGGAAAGAAAATAAAATGCTGGGAAAATTGTGTAGTGGACAAGAGAAATACCATCTGCTGTCATTATCAATTCTAGCTGTTAGCTCATTTCTCCAGAATTTGTCTTAACTACAGACACCTCACCCAAAAGTACATCTTTCCCAGGACAGCACAAATCTAATAATTAATTGAGGTGGGATATAAAGGCCTGAGCATTGGAGTCTAATCAGGCATAAATCAGGCACACTTTGTACTCTGGCAAACAGCGTAGGACTGGTCAAGTCTTTGTTGGGCTTGCATTTCTGTTTGACTTCTTATCTTTTCTATCCTGCTTTCTTCCTCTCACTTCCAGATGCTCTAATCACTAATAAATAGCTTTCACATTATACTTCATCTAGATGCTAGCTTCTGGAAGCTCTAAACATTAACAAACGATCCTTAGAGTGGTATGAAAATATTCTATAAGATCATTTTCTTTTCTTTTCCTTCTTCTAAAGACTTTATTTCATTTATTTGAAACAAATCACAAGTAGGCAGAGAGGCAGGTGGCGGGGGGCGGGGGGAGGCAGGCTCCCTGCTGAGCAGAGAACCTAATGCTGAGCTCAATCTCAGGACCCTGGGATCATGACCTGAGCCGAAGGCAGAGGCTTTCACCCACTGAGCTACCCAGGCACCCCTATAAGATCATTTTCAAAACGAAGTTACTTACTTCCAAGCTGTGAATAAGCATGCCATAACTGGTGAAAGTTGATAATACCCTCACTGAGTGAACTAAGAAGTCAAAGATAACCCATTAGCTGGTATAATTGAAATGTGTGGGGGAAATTGTAACTATAAGGATAGGGGTATTAGATGGTTATTACTAATCAACACTGAAATCTAAGAAAAGATAACAAAAAGGTGTTCGTTTGAAATCAAAGTGTATGTTGAATGAGCCCCCACTGTTAACTCATAGAAAGATTTTAATTTTTCAAAATAGAAGGTTAAAGCAAGTTAAAAACTTAATTATCAAGTTGAAGGAATTTTCAGAGAAGTTTAAATTCTCAGTCAAGTCTGCTTTACCATGATTAAGATTCTGGCTGGAAAAAGAAGAAGAACCACAATTGGGATGTGAACAGATGAAAACATGTTCCCTGCAATTTTAGCCTCTGAAACTACTCTATTTATAAAATGACACAACTCTGATCCCTTACACCACCACCTTTGTCCAATTAAGAATGGTAGAAGCATGTTCCCATTTTTTGAAGAAAATGTGGAAGCCTATCACTCATAACACAAATTTTATCTCCATTAGGATCTCTCTCCTACCTGTCCTGGACACTAAAGCTGAAAATTAAGTTAAGGCACAGCAAATAGAGACAGGATTTGCTGGAACTTATAAGGGAGTAAAGGAAATATACCTCAATGGATCTGTAGGTACTAGCCAGCATTTACTGCTAGAATCAAGAGACTTTACATGGAATTGGATTCTGAGAGTGTTTGATATAAGATTAGACAGGGGAACATAAGATCAGATAAGAAAGTTCATTGTTTTTGGAGTACTCTCTTAGAATAATAGGGATTAACATCCTGGCTAGGATCCTAGAAGATGGTAAAAAAATTCTATTAGAAGTGTTTCCAGAGGCAGGGGAGAAAATGGGACGGCTCACTCTAAGTGAAATTTAAATGATGAAATTATCATGAAATAATGGAGGAAAGAAAGAAAAGTCTCGGGGAAATGAATATAATGTATATGCTATAAATACAAGGCCAAACAGTCCCAACAGGAAGACCCAATGTCACAGGGAATGTGGTGCTAACAGGTGTATCAAAATCACTTTAAGTCTTCATTGTGGCCTTCTCTGTAGGCCAGTGGTGGCAGGAGGAGATGGTAATATAGAAGTAGGCTCACTAATAGCAAAGGCATGATTGATGATAGGTCTTAAAAATATCAAGGCCAGAGAGCAGTACTTGGCTTCCAGAAACCAGATGGATAAAATTATTGTAATAAGCAGTAGCAGACAAGGACACCTATGCTACAGACAAAATTATTGTAATAAGCCATAGCAGATATGGACACCTAGACTACAGACAATCAGGAAGATAGATAATAGAATATTACTCAGTTTGTACCATCAAAGGAAATTAAAAAAATGGATGACTAGGGGACTCGGTAGAGTTCCATTAATAAATGCTATAATTTCATGTTCAAATTCTGAATGTAAGCCACTTTTCACAACCAAAACTCATTGACATAAGAGAGGGTTAGAGAGTTCCAGAAGGGAAACCACACAACACCTTGGCAAACATACATGTTAATAATTTCTCTAGCACATCCTTGAATGATTCTCAGTCACCTAATTAGGTTTCTATCTGTTCATGTGGGAAATGAAATAGCCAAGCACCTTGGAAACTAGTGGACAAAGAGTGTATGAATTAACATGAATTAACCAGAAACCCAGTGTCATCATTTTGTCTTTGTAAGAGCGGGGACTCATAGGGGCTAGGTAATAGAGTCTTTGATAACTTTCAATGTACAATGGGTCCACTAGATCCACGAATCTATTTGCTAATTATTTTTCAGTCCTAGGGGATATCATCAGGTTTGACATGTTAATAGTTTTTGCAATCCTATCATTATATCCTTAGCCTAGTTGGCAAGGTCATGGAGAAAGCTTGTGTAAATGTCTCTTTCCAGAAATTAGTGCTATTTGTTTTAAAGCATCTTTGAGCTCATAAACCTGAGATCAAGATCTGACCTGAAACCACAGACAGATGCCCAACTGACTGAGATAACCAGGTGCCCCCAAATTAATGCCACTTTTTTTTAAAAGATCTAGAAAATGCAGAAATGGTTCTGTATATCTACATTTAATTACAGAAACCAGATGGCATCAGAAGATAATAAGAATCTATTGCAAATGCAGACAAGTAGTAGACTAAGTAATTATATCCACTATGCCAGATATGGTGTCTATGCTATAGCAGAATAACATGGCCTCAGATATGTGGTAGGAGTATAACCACTGATTTGGAAAATATATTCTTTTCTTTTCCTATTTGAAAAAAAATAATTAGAAATGGTTTGCTTTCATGTGGAATGGATAATAGCATTAATGTTGAGTTTTGTTGCAGGGTTAGTTTTACTCTCCTGCCCTCAATCATAATGCAATTGTAGAGATATGTAATATCACATTGTCTACTCCATCAATAATTTTGTTCTAATCCAGCTAAATAAGCAAAGCCTCCTAGAATATTAGAACATTAAATAAAACACACATAAATAAAAACACCAGAGACAGATTTTCAAAGTGTTTAGAAATTTGTCATCAGTAAAATTTTAGAGTCCAGTGATCAGAGGTATGACCTGACATCCCCTACAAAGTATAACAAACTTTATGTATCTTGCATCTTATTGAACTAAGAAGTACAATCGCTGGTAGTTCTTTTTGGGATCTAGAGGCAGTATATTCCACATGGGGAAGTACTGCTTAGTTTCATCTACTAGATGACATAAAATGTTGCTAATGTTGAGTGAGGTGAAAAGCAGAAAAGGGCTCTGCAGCATGTCCAAGCTGCAATGCAAGCAGCCATGCATTCTGAATTATAAAAACACAGTGGCCCCAATAATAGAAGTGTAGGTTGTGAGAGAGAAAAAAAAAAAAAATTCTGTGTGGGGTTTATACCAAGCTTCTTTGGGAGAATGACAGGGCAGTTCACTAGGCTTCTGGAGCAAGACTGTGCCATCTTAACTGGAGAACCATACCACTTTAACAAAACAATTCTGGTCACACTAGTGACCCCTGTAGAGATAAAGCATTTCAGACACCAAATAACCATGCATTCAGAACTGTACAGCCTAAACTCAGTTACGTCAGACATACTAAGTTAAATGGTCAGATAGATAGAATCATTCATTCACCTGGATTCAAGCACAGGCAAAAAGAGAGAGCAAAAGGAAAAAGTCCATAAGCAGGAAACCTAAAACAGTACACATTTTTCTTTACATCTCCTTCCACTCACACCTGTGGATACATGGGATTTCATCATGACCAAATTACGCAAGAAGAACAAACCAAGGCTTATTTTATACATATGATGGGTCAGTCACTGGTTATAAGTCGGCTGGGGGGAGCAGTAGCCATACTGCAAACTCACTATGGAGGATGCCTTGAAAGATACTGACCATTTAGTTATCCTTTTCATGTAGAAGGAGAAGCAGCCAGAGGCAGATTATAGATAAACTCATGAACAATGACAAAGGGCCTAGTTTCTTGGTGGGGAGCCTGGATGTGAAAAGACTAGAAGATTAGAGGCAAGAGTTTTGGGATAGAAATATGTGCGAAGAACATGGAAATGAAAAATAATATGAAAACTTTCTTATTAATCTAACAGATTAACACCCATCAACAAGCACCACCACTGAAGAGACACAGAACAATCAAATAAGCATAATAATTTGGCTAGTTTACACCAGCCAGCAACCATCATTATCCACACCAATGCCAGTAGAATGGACACCTTTCTAGGCTTTCTCATTTTTTTTTTTTATTACTGCCTCTGAAATAATTGATTCTATCCTGAGTTTAGTTTATCTTTTTCTTGAGTACTTTTGACTTCTGTTCAAATACAGCCAAAAGTAACAGACAGATTCTGTTTCCCTACTTCTTTGCCTAACACAACATGTTTATTAGAGCTATTATCACCCTTTCAATCATTGAGAAGAGAGTTTCTCCAAGTGTTTCACCCTCACATAGCATAAATTACTCTTCCTTATCCAATGATAATAATTTTCTTATCACCTACTATAAGGCTTCAATTGACAATGCCACATATTTTACAGGAAAATGCCACTTTTATGTACCAATTCATGTATTTAATGAAATGGAAACAATTCTAAAATATCTCAGATTTCCATATACAATACAACTATTCTGCTACTCCATATTACTTTGACAATTATACCTAGACAGACAAATGAACCTTTACTTAAAAGATTGCTTATTTCCCATCAGAAAAAAAAAAAAAGGAGAATGTAACATTTTTGTTCTATTCACAAGTCCCACAATACTTTCTGCCCGTGAGATATTCAAATCTCTCATTTCATTGAGAAGGTCAAATCACAAGGTCAATTGGATGAGGCAGTGTGCATTCTCACAGAGGCAGCAAATTATTTTTAACAATAATTTAATTTTACTACAATAGATATAATTATTTTCTGTTTTTTGTTAGATAATTATTTCTTTCTACTTGCATTAACAGTATACACACAGGAAAAAAAGAATGACTTTTTTTCTTTATATTTTATTTATGAATTAAGTTTGTTTTTTATGAACAAAAAATTTAATTTGGATTAAGAATAATAATTTGATAGACGTCTTTACATTTTTAGGTGCTCAAGGTGCTCCATTTGCCTGTTTCAAAGAAATCAATTCCCACATTGACAAATCTGGAAACTGTGGTTTTAAAAATTCACAACCATTACCTTGTGATCAGAAGTATGTATATAGAAATTAATTTTTATTGAGTCATAAAAATTATAGCTTTCTTGTCAATAGACACTAAAGAGTAATGGACAGTAAACTGTATAACAGGAGAAAAATTTTCAAGTAACATTATATATATTGTTCTTCAATATAATTCAGTTTTCTTTTTTGCTGTTTTTTTTTCCCAGATATAGTCTAATAATGAGACTAAACAAAAAAAAAGGGGGGAGCTGATGCTTATCTTATTACCAGAGGTAGGAAGTAGGCCAAAACCCAGAAACTTATACATTATCTTGAGATTTAAAACTGAGTTTTTTTTAAATTTAGGTAATAATCCTAAGGCTTTGATTTTTAAAACATAAAATTATTGAGAGGAGTAAGTTTCCTTCTTTTGTTTTTGTTGTTTGTTTCCAAAATACTGATATGTAAAGTGTGGCAGTACCTATGAGAACTTAATTGGGAGTACTAGAATATTTTTAAGGGATTTATGAACTCCAATAAAGGACAGCTTAATCCATAACAAATACTTCCTGAATTTCATAAAAGTATTGAAAACAAAAGAATCAAAAAGAATAATAATAACAGAGAGGAAGTTGACCAAGATGGCAATATAGGAGGTTCTGGAATTTTGCTGCTACCACAGAAACACTGCATGTGCATGTACACAGGGAACAATTACTTCTGAAAGAAATCCAGAAAATATCTGAGACTTCTACGCACTGAGCAATTGAGGAAATACACTGAAACGGGCAGATATATACTCTCTTCCTAAACCCCACAACTGGCCCAGCACCACGCAGTTGGAAGGGAACTCTCAACTGCAGCTTCTTCCTGAGGAGCAAAGGATTTGGACTCCGCATTTAGTGTCCCAATATGTACAACACCTCCATGTCTTAAAAAGGAAAGAAAAAGAGTGAAGATTGCTTAAGGAACTCAAGGAACACCACTAAAGAGAGCATTATACCACTAAAGAGAGCATTATAACAGAATGGAAAGAGAGCAAGAAAAAGACAGAAAGGTTATTCAAAGCAATAATGGGTGGAAATTTCCCTAACCTGGGGGAAAGAAACGGATACTCTGATCCAGGAAACCCAGGGGAAGCAAAAAGATGAATCAAAAATCCCCACAGCAAGATATGTTAAAATTAAACTGTCAGATTAAAAACAAAAGAATCTTAAAAGCATCAAGAGAAAAGTAACTTGATAGGTACAAGAGAACATGAAAAAATTATAAGTACGTTTTCAGCAGAAATCTGCATGCCAGAAGAGAGTGAGATGTTAGAATTTTCCAGTCAAGCAAAAGCTGAAGTTTATCACAAGACCAGCCTTACAAGAAATGACAAAGGTGGTTCTTTAAGCCAAAATGAAAGGATACTAATTAGAAAAAGAAAACATATGAAAGAACAAAACCCACAAGAAATAGCAAATAAATAGTTTAAATCCTAATGTAATATAGTGGGGGGTAAATCATTCACACTCTAGTTTAAGATTAAAGAACAAAAACATAAAAATAACTATAACTACCATAAGTTGTTAATTTATAAATACTGTAAAAAAAACACATTGTGAGCACAAAAATACAAATGTACAGGAGGAGTGTAAGAATGTAGAGCTTTTATATGTGTTCAGTTTTTATCAACTAAGATTGATTGTTACAAATATAAGCTGTTTTATGTAAACTTCTTGACAAACAGAAAGCAAAAACTTTAAAGTAGATACACATAAGATAAAAAAGAATTGTATGGAATCAAAGCATAAAACTACAGAAAATAAAATCATAGAGGGAGACAATAAAAGAGGAGTAAAGGAACAAAGGAATTACAAAACAACCAAAAAACAATTTACAAAATTGCAATAGTAAGTCCCTATCTATCAGAAATATACATAGACCCTGTTCTCCAATCAAAATACATAAAGTGACTGAATGCATAATCAAACAAGAGCCAACAGGGGTGGCTGGTGGCTCAGTTGGTTAAGCACCTGCATTTAGCTCAGGTCATGATCCCAGGCTCCCTCCTCAACAAGGAGTCCACTTCTCCCTCTGTGCCTCCTCCTGCTTTTGTTCTCTTTTTCTCTCAGATAAATAAATAAATAAAAATAAATAAAATAAATTTTAAAAAGACTTAGCAATACGTTGCTTTCAAGGAACTTCAGCTTTACAACACACAGAGTGAAAGTGAAATTGGAAAAAGGTAAGCCATGCAAAATGTGAATAAAAACAAAATAAATCAAACAAAACAAACAAAACAACAACAATGAAAAGCCAAAAGAAAAAGCACAGATAGCTATACTTATATCAGACAAAATGACTTTAAGCCAAAGACTATATAATAAGAGACAAAAACGTCATTATATATAATGATAAAGGGATCAGTTCATCAAGGCAACGTACCAGTAAGTATTTTTGTACCAAACGTAGGAGCACCAAAGTATATAAAGCAAATATTGATAGATTGAATGGAGAAACATAGAACAATACAATAATGGTTGGGACCTTCAATACTCCACTTTCAACAATGGATAGATAGATCATCCAGACGGAAAGTCAGTAAGGAAACATCAGCCTTAAACTACCTATTGGACCCAATGGACTTAACAGACATTTACAGAACATTCCATCCAGCAGCTAAGTACATTCTTCTTAAGTGCGCAGAGGCTTTCTTCAGGAGAGCATATGTTAGGCCAAAAAAAGAGTCAATAAATGTAAGAAGATGGAAACAATATCAAACATCTATTCCAACCATAATAGTATGAAACTAGAAATTAATTCCCAGAAGAAAACTGGAAAATTCACAAGTTTGTGTGGAACAAACAACATGCTACTAAACAACCAATGAGTCATAAAAGAAATAAGAAGAGAAGTAAAAAAATAAAAAAATAAAAATAAATGGAAATGGATACACAACATACCAGATGTTTGATGTAGCAAAGCAGTTGTAAGAAGGAAGTTTATTTGATAAATATCCACATTAAATAGAAGAAAGGTACAAAATACCTCAAATTCTAGAAAGAAGAATAACCTATGCATAACTTGAGTAGAAGAAAGAAAATAGCATAGAGTGGAAAGAAATGAGACTAAAAAGTCAAGAGAAAAGATCAATGAGGTCTTTCATCCATTTAGAGTTTATCTTTGTGTATGGTGTAAGAGAATGCTCCAGTTTTATTCTTCTATATATAGCTGTCCAATTTCCCCAACACCATTTATTGAAGAGACTGTCTTTTTTTCCACTGGATATTTTTTCCTACTTTGTCGAAGATTAGTTGACCAGAGTTGAGGGTCCATATCTGGGCTCTCTATTCTGTTCCATTGGTCTATGTGTCTGTTTTTGTGCCAGTACCATGCTTTGTATGATCACAGCTTTGTAATACAGTATGAAATCAGGCAACGTGATGCACCCAGCTTTGTTTTTCTTTTTCAACATTTCCTTAGTGATTTGGGGTCTCTTCTGGTTTTGAACAAATTTTAAGATTGTTTGTTCCAAATTTTGAACAATGGTATTGGTATTTTGATTGGGATGGTGTTGAAATATAGATACCTCTGGGCAACATATTCATTTTAATGACATTTATTCTTCCGATCCATGACCATCTAATGTTTTCCCATCTTCTTGCGTTTTCTTCAATTTCTCTTTTTTAAAAAGATTTTATTTATTCATTTGACAGACAGAGATCACAAGTAGGCAGAAAGGCAGGCAGAGAGAGAGGAAGGGATGCAGGCTCCCTGCTGAGCAGAGAGCCCCGATGTGGGGCTCGATCCCAGGACACAGATCATGACCTGAGCCGAAGGCAGGGGCTTTAACCTACTGAGCCACCCAGGCACCTCTCTTCAATTTCTTTTATGAGTATTTTGTAGTTCCTAGTGTATAGATCCTTTACCTCTTTGGTTAGATTTATTCCTATATTTTGGATTTGGGTGCTATTGTAAATGGAATTGATTCTCTAATTTCTCTTTCTACAGATTCATTGTTAGTGTATAAGAAAGCAACTGATTTTTGTATCCTGCCACATTACTGAATTGCTGTATGAGTTCTAGTAGTTTGGGGGTGGAGTTTTTGGGTTTTCCATATAAAATGTCATGTCATCTGCAAATAGAGAGAGTTTGAATTCTTTGCCAATTTGAATACCTTTTATTTCTTTTTGTTGTCTTATTTCTGTTGCTAGGACTTCTAGTACTATGTTGAACAACAGTAGTGAGACTGGACATCCTTGTCGTGTTCCTGATCTCAAAGGGAAGGCTGTCAGCTTTTCCCCATTGAGGATGATGTTTGCTGTGGGTTTTTCCAGATCGATTTTATGAAGTTGAGGAATGTGCCCTCTATCCCTATACTCTGAAGTGTTTTAATAAGGAACAGATGCTGTATCTTGTCAAATGCTTTTTCTGCATCAATTGAGAGGACCATATGGTTCTTCTCTCTTCTCTTAATGATTTGTTCTATCACATTGATTTGCAAATGTTGAACTACCCTTGCATCCCATGGATAAATCCCACCTGGTCATGGTGTATAATCTTTTTAATGTACTGTACTTTTTAATGTACTGATCTCTGCTGAGAATCTTGCATCCATATTCATCAGGAATATTGGTCTGAAATCCTCCTTTTTGGTGGGGTCTTTGCCTGGTTTGGGGATCAAGGTAATGCTTGCCTCATAGAAGGAAGTTTTCCTTTTATTTCTATTTTAGGAAACATCTTCAGGAAAATGGGTATTATTTCTTCTTTAGATTTTTGGTAGAATTCCCCAGGGAATCCATCAGCCCCTGGACTTTTGTTTTTTGGGGAGGTTTTTGATCACTGCTCCAATACCATTATTAGATGTTCATCTATCCAGGTTGCCAGTTTCTTCCTGATTCAGTTTTGGAAGCTTATAGGTTTCCAGGAATGCATCCATTTCTTTTAGGTTGCTTAACTTTTTGGCATATAGCTGTCGATAATAATTTCTGATGATTGTTTCTATTTCCTTAGTGTTATTCATGGTCTCTCCCCTTTCATTCATAATTTTATTAGTTTGGACCTTTCTCTCTCTCTCTTTTTGTATAAGTCTCTCTCTTTCCATCTCTTTTTGTATAAGTCTGGCCATTCTTTCAATGTACCAACTTCTTATTTTATTAATGCACTCTACTGTATTTCTGGTTTCTAATTCATTGATCTCTGCCCTAATCTTATTTCCCTTCTTATTCATGCATTAGGTTTGATTTGTTGTTGATTCTCACAGAATGGAAGAAGATATTTGCAAATGACTCTATAGACAAAGGGCCGATATCCAAGATCTATAAAGAACTTCTTCAGCTCAACACCTAAAAACAGATAATCATATCAAAAAATGGGCAGAAGACATGAGCAGACACTTCTCCAAAGAAGACATACAGATGACTCACAGACACATGAAATACTGTTTATCATCATTAGCCAGCAGGGAAATTCAAATCAAAACCACATTGAGATACCACCTTACACCAATTAGAATGGGAAAACTACACAAGGCAAGAAACAACACATGTTGGAGATGTTGTGGAGAGAGGGGAACCCTCTTACACTGTTGGTAGGGATGCAAATTGTTGCAACCACTTTGAAAAACAGTGTGGAGATTACTCCAAAAATTAAAAACAGAGCTACCCTATGACCCAGCAATTACACTACTGGGTATTTATCCCAAAGATATAGATGTAGTAAAAAGAATTGTCATATGCACCCTAACCTCCATAGCAGCAATGTCCACAATACAAAAAATGTGGAAAGAGCCAAGATGACCTTCAGCAGACAAATGATTAAAGAATATGTGGTCCATATACACAAAGTAATATTACTCAGCCATCAGAAAGGATGAATACCCAACTTTTGCATCAACATAGATGGGAATGGAGAAGATTATGCTAAGTGAAGTAAGTCAAACAGAGAAAGTCAATTTTCATATGGTTTAACTTATTTGTGGAACATAAGGAATAGCATGGAAAATTAGGAGAAGGAAAAAATGAGGGGGGAGAAATCAAAGTGAGAGATGAACCATGAGATAATATGAACTCTGGGAAACAAATGGAGGGTTTTAGAAGGGAAGGGGGTGACAGGATGGGTAAGCTTGGTGATAGGTATTAAGGAGGGCACAGAGTCCATGGAGTACTGGGTGTTATATGCAAACAATGAATCATGGAACACTACATCAAAAATTAATGATACACTATATGGTGCTAACAACACAATAAAAATGACCATGATTGAAGTATTAAAAACAGGGGAAAAAAGAAAAGATCAATTATACTGAAAGTTGATAAAAACATCAATAAAATTGATCAACCACTAACTAGATCTACTGAGAAAAAAGAAATATGACTCAAATAGCTAAAATTGGAAATGAAAGAGAAGACATTATAAATGATATCACAGAAACAAAAAGGATCATAAGAAATAACTATGAATGGTTATCTATTCCAAAATTAGTCAAGGTAGAAGAAATGGATAATTAACCTAGACAAACACAATATACCAAGGGAATCATGAATGAATAAAAAATCTTAACTGACCAAATGAGAGTGAATAATTAGTCAAAAACCTCCTCAAAAACAAAATTCCAGATTCAGATGTCCCATTGGTGAGTTCTTTTTTTTTTTTTTTAAGATTTTATTTATTTATTTGACAGAGAGAGATCACAAGTAGGCAAAGAGGCAGGCAGAGAGAGAGGAAGGGAAGCAGGCCCCCTGCTGAGCAGAGAGCCCGATGTGGGACTCGATGCCAGGACCCTGAAATCATGACCTGAGCCAAAGGCAGTGGCTTAACCCACTGCGCCACCCAGGTGCTCCCCCATTGGTGAGTTCTGACAAGCTTTTAAATGATCAATAGCAATCCTTGTCAAAATCTTGTAAAAACCTGAAGAGGAAAAAACACTTCTGAAGTCATTTTACAAAGCTAGTATTATTACTCTAATAACAAAGCTGGGCAAACATATTACAAGAAGAGAAATAATAGGCCAATACAACACAGATGCAAAAATCCTCAACAAAATATTAGAAAATTAATTAAGGAGTACATTAAAAGGGGGATGCCTGGGTAGCTCAGTTGGTTGAGCACCCAACTCTTGATTTCAGCTCAGGTCATGATCTCAGGATTGTGAGATTGAATTGGGACTCAATCAGCATTGAGCCCTCTTAAGATTCTCTCTCTGCCCCTCCCCTCTTGCTCTCTCTTTCTCTCAAAAGAAAAAGTACATTAAAACGATCACACATCATGATCAAGTGACATTTATTCCAGTGATGAAGGGATGGAGCACCCTCCACAAATCAATCACTATGTTATACCACATTAACAAAATGAAGTATAAAAATCACATGATTATCTCGACAGGTATGGAAAAAGCATTTGACAAACTTAAACATTTTATTATAAAAACATATTTGTATAGCAGGATTGTACCTCAACATGATAAAAGTCATATATGACAATTCTACAGCTAACATTATATTAAAGGTGGCAGCTCAATATTTTTCCTCCAAGACCAAGAAAAAGACAAGGATTCATTCTCTTGTTACTTCTATTTGAAATAATGCTACAAATACCGGTCATAACAATTAGGCAAGAAGAATAAGAGGCATCCAAATAAGAAAGAAAGAAGCCTGGTGGTCGGTAATAAAGAGAGCACATGTTGCACAGAGCACTGGGTGTGGTGCATAAACAATGAATCTTGAAACACTGAGAAAATAAAATTAAATTTAAAATAAAGAAAGAAGTAAAATTGTCTGTTGTAGTCGATACAATCTTACATGTGGGAAACACATGTGGGAAACCACAAAAATGTTAGAGCTAGTATAAAAATTCAGTAAAGTTGCAGGACACAATTTCAATATACAAAAATTATTTGCATTTCTATAACACTAATAATGGAAAGAGAACTATTGGAAAAGGAAATTAATAATCCCACTTATAATAACATCATAAAGAATAAAATACTTGGATATGAATTTGTCCAAGGAAGTGAAAGATATATGTATTGAAAACTATAAGAAATTGAAAAAATAAATTGAAGAACACACAATAAATATGAAGACATTCTATGCTGATGGATTGGAAGAATTAATATTGTTAAAATATCTCTGCTACCCAAGGTATGTACAGAGTCAATGCAATCCCTATCAAAATTCCAGTGTCATTTTTTACAGAAATAGACAAAAGAATTTAAATTATATGAAACCACAAAAGACCCCAAAGATCCACAGTGATATTGAGAAAGAAAAACAAAATGTCACACTTCTTGATTTGAAACTGTACCAAAAAACTATAGTTATTTAAAAAAAAAAAACTATAGTCCTTACAAGAGTATGATATTGGCACAAAAACTGGCATATATTAGTGGAATAGAATAGACAGTCTAAAAATAAATACATGCATATACGATTGATTAATTTTCAACAAAGAGACCAAGATTATACAATGATAGTCTGTTCAATAAATCACGTTGAGAAATTGGGATATCAATATCACAAATACACAAATATTAACTAAAGTGGAAAAAAGACTTGAATTTAAGATATGAATATGTACAACTCCTAAAGGAAAATACACATGATAATTTCCATGACAGTGGTCTTGGCAATAATGTTTTATTGTCACTGAAAGCAAAAGCAGAAAAATAATTACACAAGTCGGAGTACAACAAACTAAAAATCTTTAACTTAGCAAATGAAATCATCCAGAAAATGAAAATTCAAACTATGGAATGGAAGAAAACCTTTGCAAACCAAATATCTTATAAGAGTGATATTTAAAATAGGCAAGATATCTTCCAACTCAACAATAAGAAAAAAAAAATTATTTTAATGGGCAAAGGACCAGAACAAACATTTTTCCAAGGATATGTGTATGGTCAACAAGTACATGAGAAAGTATTCAGCATCACTAATCATCAAGGAAATGCATGTCAAAACTACAAAAAGATATCAAATCACATCTGTTAGGATAGCTATTATAAAAATGGATAACAAAGGCTGGCAAAGTTGTATGAAAAAGGGAGCCTTCATATAGTGTTTATGGGAATGTAAACCGTATAAACACTATGAAAAATAATTTGGAGTTTCCTAAAAAATTAAAAATAGAACCACCATGTGATCTCTCAGTCTTACTTCTAACTGTAATGAAAAGAAATGAAATCAATATTTTTTAAATTTTTTTATTTTTTATAAACATATATTTTTATCCCCAGGGGTACAGGTCTGTGAATCACCAGGTTTACACACTTAACAGCACTCGCCAAAGCACATACCCTCCCCAATGTCCATAATCCCGCCCCCTTCACCCAAACCCCCTACCCCCAGCAACCCTCAGTTTGTTTTGGGAGATTAAGGGTCACTTATGGTTTGTCTCCCTCCCGATCCCATCTTGTTTCATTGATTCTTCTCCTACCCACTTAAGCCACCATGTTGCATCACTACTTCCTCATATCAGGGACATCATATGATAGTTGTCTTTCTCTGCTTGACTTACTTCGCTAAGCATGATACGCTCAAGTTCCATCCATGTTGTCGCAAATGGCAAGATTTCATTTCTTTTGATATCTGCATAGTATTCCATTGTGTATATATACCACATCTTCTTGATCCATTCATCTGTTGATGGACATCTAGGTTCTTTCCATAGTTTGGCTATTGTGGACATTGCTGCTATAAACATTCAGGTGCATGTGCCCCTTTGGATCACTACGTTGGTATCTTTAGGGTAAATATCCAATACTGCAATAGCTGGATCATAGGGCAGCTCTATTTTCAACATTTTGAGGAACCTCCATGCTGTTTTCCAGAGTGGTTGCACCAGCTTGCATTCCCACCAACAGTGTAGGAGGGTTCCCCTTTCTCCACAACCTCGCCAGCATCTGTCATTTCCTGACTTGTTCATTTTAGCCATTCTGACTGGTGTGAGGTGCTATCTCATTGTGGTTTTGATTTGTATTTCCCTGATGCCGAGTGATATGCAGCACTTTTTCATGTGTCTGTTGGCCATCTGGATGTCTTCTTTGCAGAAATGTCTGTTCATGTCCTCTGCCCATTTCTTGATTGGATTATTTGTTCTTTGGGTGTTGAGTTTGCTAAGTTCTTTAGAGATTCTGGACACTAGTCCTTTATCTGATATGTCGTTTGCAAATATCTTCTCCCATTCTGTCAGTTGTCTTTTGATTTTGTTAACTGTTTCCTTTGCTGTGCAAAAGCTTTTGATCTTGATGAAATCCCAATAGTTCATTTTTGCCCTTGCTTCCCTTGCCTTTGGCGTTGTTCCTAGGAAGATGTTGCTGCGGCTGAGGTCGAAGAGGTTGCTGCCTGTGTTCTTCTCAAGGATTTTGATGGATTCCTTTCTCACATTGAGGTCCTTCATCCATTTTGAGTCTATTTTCGTGTGTGGTGTAAGGAAATGGTCCAATTTCATTTTTCTGCATGTGGCTGTCTAATTTTCCCACCACCATTTATTGAAGAGGCTGTCTTTTTTCCATTGGACATTCTTTCCTGCTTTGTCGAAGATTAGTTGACTGTAGAGTTGAGGGTCTATTTATGGGCTCTCTATTCTGTTCCATTGATCTATGTGTCTGTTTTTGTGCCAGTACCATGCTGTCTTGATGATGACAGCTTTGTAATAGAGCTTGAAGTCCGGAATTGTGATGCCACCAACTTTGGCTTTCTTTTTCAATATTCCTTGGGCTATTCGAGGTCTTTTCTGGTTCCATATAAATTTTAGAATTATTTGTTCCATTTCTTTGAAAAAGATGGATGGTACTTTGATAGGAATTACATTAAATGTGTAGATTGCATTAGGTAGCACAGACATTTTCACAATATTTATTCTTCCAATCCAGGAGCATGGAACATTTTTCCATTTCTCTGTGTCTTCCTCGATTTCTTTCATGAGTACTTTATAGTTTTCTGAGTATAGATTCTGTGCCTCTTTGGTTAGGTTTATTCCTAGGTATCTTATGGTTTTGAGTGCAATTGTAAATGGGATTGACTCCTTAATTTCTCTTTCTTCTGTCTTGCTGTTGGTGTAGAGAAATGCAACTGATTTCTGTGCATTGATTCTATATCCTGACACTTTACTGAATTCCTGTACAAGTTCTAGCAGTTTTGGAGTGGAGTCTTTTGGGTTTTCCACATATAGTATCATATCATCTGCGAAGACTGATAATTTGACTTCTTCTTTGCCAATTTGGATGCCTTTAATTTCCTTTTGTTGTCTGATTGCTGAGGCTAGGACCTCTAGTACTATGCTGAATAGCAGTGGTGATAATGGACATCCCTGCCGTGTTCCTGACCTTAGCAGAAAAGCTTCCAGTTTTTCTCCATTGAGAATGATATTTGTGGTGGGTTTTTCATAGATGGCTTTGATGATATTAAGGTATGTGCCCTCTATCCCTACACTTTGAAGAGTTTTGATCAGGAAGGGATGCTGTACTTTGTCAAATGCTTTTTCAGCATCTATTGAGAGTATCATATGGTTCTTGTTCTTTCCTTTATTGATGTGTTGTATCACATTGACTGATTTGCGGATGTTGAACCAACCTTGCAGCCCTGGAATACATCCCAGTTGGTCGTGGTGAATAATCCTTTTAATGTACTGTTGAATCGTATTGGCTAGTATTTTGTTGAGTATTTTCGCATCTGTGTTCATCAAGGATATTGGTCTAGAGCACTCTTTTTTGATGGGATCCTTGTCTGGTTTTGGGATCAAGGTGATGCTGGCCTCATAAAATGTGTTTGGAAGTTTTCCTTCCATTTCTATTTTTTGGAACAGTTTCAGGAGAATAGGAATTAGTTCTTCCTTAAATGTTTGGTAGAATTCCCCCGGGAAGCCGTCTGGCCCTGGGCTTTTGTTTGTTTGGAGATTTTTAATGACTGTTTCAATCTCCTTACTGGTTATGGGTCTGTTCAGGCTTTCTATTTCTTCCTGGTTCAGTTGTGGTAGTTTATATGTCTGTAGGAATGCATCCATTTCTTCCAGATTGTCAAATTTATTGGCGTAGAGTTGCTCATAGTATGTTCTTATAATAGTTTGTATTTCTTTGGTGTTAATTGTGATCTCTCCTCTTTCATTCATGATTTTATTTATTTGGGTCTTTTCTCTTTTCTTTTTGATAAGTCGGGCCAGGGGTTTATCAATTTTATTAATTGTTTCAAAGAACCAGATCCTAGTTTCTTTGATTTGCTCTATTGTGTTTTTGGTTTCTATTTCATTGATTTCTGCTCTGATCTTTATGATTTCTCGTCTCCTGCTGGGCTTAGGGTTTCTTTCTTGTTCTTTGTCCAGCTCCTTTAGGTGTAGGGTTAGGTTGTGTACCTGAGACCTTTCTTGTTTCTTGAGAAAGGCTTGAACCGCTATATATTTTCCTCCCAGGACTGCCTTTGTTGTGTCCCACAGATTTTGAACCGTTGTATTTTCATTATCATTTGTTTCCATGATTTTTTTCAATTCTTTTTTAATTTCCCGGTTGACCCATTCATTCTTTAGAAGGATGCTGTTTAGTCTCCATGTATTTGGGTTCTTTTCAAACTTCCTTTTGTGGTTTAGTTCTAGCTTTAGAGCATTGTGGTTTGAAAATATGCAGGGAATGATCCCAATCTTTTGATACCGGTTGAGTCCTGATTTAGGACCGAGGATGTGATCTATTCTGGAGAATGTTCCATGTGCACTAGAGAAGAATGTGCATTCTGTTGCTTTGGGATGAAATGTTCTGAATATATCTGTGATGTCCATCTGGTCCAGTGTGTTGTTTAAGGCCTTTATTTCCTTGCTGATCTTTTGCTTGGATGATCTCTCCATTTCAGTGAGGGGAGTGTTAAAGTCCCCTACTATTATTGTATTATTGTTGATGTGTTTCTTTGATTTTGTTATTAATTGGTTTATATAGTTGCCTGCTCCCACGTTGGGCGCATAGATATATAAATTGTTAGATCTTCTTGTTGGACAGACCCTTTGAGTATGATATAGTGTCCTTTCTCATCTCTTATTATAGTCTTTGGCTTAAAATCTAATTGACCTGATATAAGGATTGCCATTCCTGCTTTCTTCTGATGTCCATTAGCATGGTAAATTCTTTTCCACCCCCTCACTTTAAATCTGGAGGTGTCTTTGGGCTTAAAATGAGTTTCTTGGAGGCAACATATAGATGGGTTTTGTTTTGTTATCCATTCTGATACCCTGTGTCTTTTGACAGGGGAATTTAGCCCATTCACATTCAGGATAACTATTGAGAGATATGAATTTAGGGCCATTGTATTGCCTGTAAGGTGACTGTTAATGTATATGGTCTCTTTTCCTTTCTGATCTACCACTTGTAGGCTCTCTCTTTGCTTAGAGGACACCTTTCAATATTTCCTGTAGAGCTGGTTTGGTGTTTGCAAATTCTTTCAGTTTTTGTTTGTCCTGGAAGCTTTTAATCTCTCCTTCTATTTTCAATGATAGCCTGGCTGGATATAGTATTCTTGGCTGCATGTTTTTCTCGTTTAGTGCTCTGAAAATATCATGCCAGCTCTTTCTGGCCTGCCAGGTCTCTGTGGATAAGTCAGCTGCCAATCTAATATTTTTACCATTGTATGTTACAGACTTCTTTTCCCGGGCTGCTTTCAGGATTTTCTCTTTGTCACTGAGACTTGTAAATTTTACTATTAGGTGACGGGGTGTGGGCCTATTCTTATTGATTTTGAGGGGCGTTCTCTGAACCTCCTGAATTTTGATGCTCGTTCCCTTTTCCTTATTGGGGAAATTCTCCCCAATAATTCTCTCCAGTATACCTTCTGCTCCCCTCTCTCTTTCTTCTTCTTCTGGAATCCCAATTATTCTAATGTTGTTTCGTCTTATAGTGTCACTTATCTCTCGAATTCTCCCCTCGTGGTCCAGTAGCTGTTTGTCCCTCTTTTGCTCAGCTTCTTTATTCTCTGTCATTTGCTCTTCTATATCACTAATTCTTTCTTCTGCCTCATTTATCCTAGCAATGAGAGCCTCCATTTTTTATTGCACCTCATTAATAGCTTTTTTGATTTCAACTTGGTTAGATTTTAGTTCTTTTATTTCTCCAGAAAGGGCTCTTATATCTCTCAAGAGGGTTTCTCTAATATCTTCCATGCCTTTTTCAAGCCCGGCTAGAACCTTGAGAATTGTCATTCTGAACTCTAGATCTGACATATTACCAATGTCTGTATTGATTAGGTCCCTAGCCTTCGGTACTGCCTCTTGTTCTTTTATTTGTGGTGAATTTTTCTGCCTTGTCTTTTTCTCCAGATAAGATATATGAAGGAGCAAGGAAAATACTAAAAGGGTGGCAACAACCCCAGGAAAATATGCTTTAATCAAATTAGAGGAGATCCCAAATCATGAGGGGGGAAAAAGGGGATAAAAAGAGGTTCAAAAAGGAATAAAGGAAAAAAAAGAAAAAAGAAAAAAAAACCGAAAAGCATTTAAAAAAAAGAAACAAATAAGAAAAATATAAAAAAGAAAATATATATATATATATTAGATAACCTGGTTAAAAAATGTTAAAAAGAAAAAGGTAAAAGTTGAAAAAAAATTTACCAGAAGGCGAGAAAAAAAAAAAACAAAAAATGAAAAAGAAAAAAATTAAATTAACTGCAAGACTAAAAAAAATCACAGGGAAAAAGCCATGAGTTCCGTGCTTTGCTTTCTCCTCCCTGGAATTCTCCTGCTCTCCTTGGTATTGAAACCGCACTCCTTGGTAGGTGAACTCGGTATTGGCTGGATTTCTTGTTGGTCTTCTGGGGGAGGGGCCTGTTCTAGTGTTTCTCAAGTGTCTTTGCCGCAGGCGGAATTGCACCACCCTTAGCAGGGGCCGGGGTGAGTAATCCGCTTGGGTTTGCTTTCAGGAGCTTTTGTTCCCTGAGCGCTTTCCGTAGAGTTCCAGAGGACGGGAATACAAATGGCGGCCTCCTGGTCTCCGGCCTGGAGGAGATTAGAGCCCGGGGCCCCACTCCTCAGTGCGCCCTCATAGAATAGCGCCCAGTTACTCCCGTCTGCCTGACCTCCGGCCGCATTCCGAGCTCACCGAGCCTGCGACCGGTTCAAGGTAACCCCCAGCTGTGAGCTTACTGTCGGCTCTGTCTCTGTAGCCGGCTTTCCCGTTCCAATACCCGCAAGCTCTGCGACACTCAGACACCCCCGATCCTTCTGTGACCCTGCGGGACCTGAGGCCACGGTGACCCCGCGTGGGCTTCGCCCCAGTTTATCCTCTGGGGCGATGTCCCTCAGCGGAACAGACTTTTAAAAGTCCTGATTTTGTGCGCGGTTGGTCCGCCGCTTGCCGGGAGCCGGCCCCTCCCCCCGGGGTCTATCTTCCCGTCGCTTTGGATTCACTTCTCCGCCGGTCCTACCTTTCAGAAAGTGGTTGTTTTTCTGTCTCCAGAATTGCTGTTCTTCTTCTCTTCGTTCTGCTGATGGATTTTCAGGTGTTTGCAATCTTTAGATAAGCTATCTAGCTGATCTCCGGCTAGCTGAAGTAGTCTCAGCCTGCTACTTCTCCACCATCTTGACTCCTCCCCAGGGCTGAAATCAATATTTTGAGTCAATTTAAGTACAGCATGATTCATAACAGCCAAGATATGGAAACAATCTACATGTCCCGCAACAGGCAAATGGATCAGAAAAGTGTTATGTATAAAGTGAAATATTGCTCAGCTTTAAAAAGAAGAAAATCTTGTCATTTGTGACAACATGGATGTACCTAGACCATCTGTATGCTAAGTGAAATGACCCAGACAATGACAAATAACTCCACATGTGGAATAAAAAAGAAAGTTAAACTCCTATAAACAGAGAGTAGAAAAATAGTTGTCAGTGAGAAATAGAGGTAAGTTAATAAAAGGGCACCAATTTTCAGTTTTAAGATGACTAACCTGCAAGGATCTAATGTATAATATATGGTGACTATAGTTGATAACACTGTGTTATATAATTGACATTTTCTAAGAGAGTAGAACTTAAATGTTCTCACACAAAAAAAGATAAATAAATGAAGTGATAAATGTGTTACATCAATGGGGAGAACCCTTTCATAATATATACCTATATCAAATCATCACTTTGTGCATTTTAAATATCTTACACGTTTGTTAATTGTACCCCAATAAAGCTGGAAGAGCACAGTAACATAAACATGTCCTGGAGATCTACTATACAACATAGTTACTACAATTAAAAAGATGGCATTGTATACTTAAAATTTGCTAAGTGGTAGTTGTTATATTAAGTGATCATGCCACAAAATATTTTAAAATAATATAATAAATAAAACTATTTATTATTATTATTACACAAAGGCAGGAGGAAATTTTGGGAAGTGAAGGATATGTGTATGTCCATGACAATACTGATAGATTCATGAGTGTGTGTTTATCCCCAAATTCATCACATTGTTTACATTAAATCTGTATAGATTGTAGATGTTAATTGTAACTTAAAGTGGCTTAAAAAATAGGTATAGATCCAAATTCAAGAAATAAGGGAATGGAGAGAGAATATAAAAATATTCAGGGTCAAGTGATCCAGGGAGAAGCAGGATTTTCCTTAACTTCCAAAGACATGATCAGGAAAAATTTGTAAAATGCTTTGGTAAGCACAACATTCAGCATGCTTATAAAACAAAACAAAACAAAACAAAATACCTTGCTTCCTTCATGAAGATTACAAATAGCCAAAGAAAACATCTAGTTGGGTGGGACTAAGATTGTATCCACCACTTTGCATCCACATGAATTTACTATGACATATAGAGGATTCAGAATTTCCCATATGCCGCAATGTACGACTATTAGATTGAAAGAGAATCTCTGGAATCACAAAATAGTGATGAGGAGAGATCTGATAAGGAGATCCATATAAGCTCCAAAAGACAAGATTTAGTCAGTCACACCTTGTTAGACACTAATACAGAATACCAGTGATCAGGCGGATTCAGTTATACCACAGTGGATGACAACAAAAATAGGAGGTAGAGATAAGCCAGTTATGCTTAATTGCTCTCTGGGAAGGCCAGAAGGCATGTCAACTACCCTTGGCCTAAGATTATTTGTGGAAGTATGGACAGAAAAAGTGGAAGAAACTGTGAAACTCTAGCAAGCACAACTTACCCAGATTTTATGGTGCATACATTTTCCTGAAATAAAATCACCAGCACAATTCATCTGCTCTAAGCAGACTGATTCCTTTCCAGAAAAGAAAAGCCTGTTATTTTCAAGAATTCAACCATATATGCATATTCTGAGAGAAACGATTTTGGAGGAAGAATTTGTAATAAATAACCAGACTAGAAAGAGAACTACTATGAAAAGCTGGATTAAGACATATGCTATAGAAAGTGGAGCTGCAACCAAAAGAAGTATCTAGATCCAAGATAGAAAATGTTTGCCGGGAAGAAGAAAAGCTTGAAAAGAGATTTGAACTTTGGCTCCCAGTTTCACTTGAGTCTTTTTCCTCATTGTGCCATTAACCTTATCTCTGTGATGTTAAAAGAAACTAAAATGGTCTTTTAGGAAAAATGGATAAAATTTTCTAAGGGAAGACTTTTGAAGAAATCATAAGGACATGCTTGACAAGCACATATCGATAGTTAAGAATAGTTGTTTCTATTGAAAATGAGAATTGATATATTTGAGTGACTCCATGAGCAAGAAATGACATAGATTACTTTCCAGGGCATGGTCTAGGAATATTGTATGCCTTTAGAGAAGGCAGTATTCTGTCCTATGAATGGCTAAATAAACTGTTTATGGGATAATGTTTGGTATGCTTGTGGCATAAAGAAGATCTCAAGTTTCTTAATTCTCAAGTGAGGTGCAAAACCAGTGCAAGTATCAGCATGTTGGAAAAATCTTGGGATCAATGTGAAGAGTGTGTATACTAAGAGATGTACTGATTAAAGTTCATGGTAGGGACAATGGACATTAACAGAAGGGGCTCAAAATATATAAAGAGTTAATAAATGCAACCAGCTACTCTCAGGAAATGTTGGGTAACAAATGACCAGACTGGCCTAGCGGTATCAAAGTAGAGGCAGGTGATGAATTTTCCCAAAGAATGTGGTGAAATATGATGAATGGCCTAGGTCAACTGGAGACTAGACAAAACCTTGAGTTCTGAAATAGGAAATGAGGTTACGACTGCAAATTTGAGTTTAGTGTACAGTATTCAATTCAGTTCCAGTGCTGATGACTGGATTGTATTCAGTTGTTGTGCACCATAGGATAATATTATCTTGGCTTTTTTTCTGCCAAAAGTTTTATACCACATATTAAACAATATTAATGTTATATAATACTTATTTGGAAGTTGGTATCATTAAAAGACAAAATGATAGGAATTTTTTTTTTTTTCATTTCAGGGATGTTCTCTGTGGAAAATTAGCTTGTGTTTGGCCACTTAAGAATTATAAAAATGATGTTCAATCTGCAGTTTATTCATATATTCAAGGACATGAATGCATATCTGTAGCTACTGGGTCATCAGTGAGATCAGATGGAAGAGATTATGCCTATGTAGCTGATGGAACTGTTTGTGGTACACAAATGGTAACAAAACATGTTCATTTATATTTAGCTGTGTTATATTATGTAATTATCAAATACTATATTCCATAATGACTGTCACAGTTATACTGAATGGATTTGAACCTGGTGCTGTAAATTATTTTCCATACAATATTGAAAATATAATTAAACTAGGCCTCAGCTATCCAATAACTTTGCTTTTTGGTTGTTATAACCTGTCATAACCTTGTTAACATGTTATGTCAACATGACATAACAGGTCATGTTATAACCTGTTATGTCAACATGACATAACAGGTCATGTTATAACCTGTCAACTTCTCATCTTTCATGAGAAGATATGCATGTGTTTTAAGCACAGCATTCCACTAAAATGAGAGATGCTTTTTTTAATTAGATCTTTGAATTATAACAAATTTAAGAATTCTGAGCTTTCAGCTTTTCCTGCTTCACAAAGAAACATAAATGAGCTTTTATATTTCCTAAACCATCTGTTTACATTTATAATCGGAGTATAAGTGTGAGACGTTTGGAAGAACCAAATAAGAAGTCTATACCAGGAAAGCATGGTTATAGTGATGTACAAGCTTACATCCATATGCATATATACATACATGTAAGCATTTGCACTTTTATATGCATACAATAAAGGGAGAAAAAAGATGATTTCATTCAGAGGTTCTAGTCAATTTGGAAGTACAAGTGCACACATTCCAGAAACTATAAGGCATCTGACATTTAAAGTAGCAACTGTAAATCTGTGTGCTACATATAAATGGCATTCTAACTTACTTGTTGAATTAAAAATAAAACAAAACCTTGAAATGACAAATCGTTTAGCCAATTCTTTTTTATTTTATAATGTATGTTCATTTAATTTTTATTCAGGTATGTTTGACATAAAAATTATATTAGTTTCAGGTGTATAACACAATTTAACGTCATATACATTGTGATATGATCACGACAATAAGTCTATAGTCCATCATCATCAATACATTATTGACTCTATTCCTCATGCTGTGCATTATATCCCCATGACTTATTTTATACCTCTATGCTTGTACTTTTTAATCCCCTTCACCTCTTTTGCTCTACACAAACACTTTCCCTCTGACAACCACTGATCTGTTCTCTGTGACTGTAAGTCTGGGTTTTATTTTGATTGCTTTGCTCTTTAGAATTATAAAGGTGAAGCTATATGGTATATTTTTTTCTCTCTCTTATTTCATTAGCTTAATAACCTTAAGTTTCATCCACATTGTCACAAATACCAAGATTTTATTATTTTTTGTGGTTAAGTAGTAACGCATTGTGTATATATATATATATATATATATATATATATATATATATATATATATATATATATATATATACACCACATCTTTATCCATTCATTTATGGATGGACATTTGGGTTGCTTACATATCTTGGCTAATGTTGCAATCAACAGAGTGGTACACATACCTTTTTGAATTAGTGTTTTTATTTTCTTCAGATGGATATCCAGGAGTAGAATTACTAGATAATATGGTAGTTCTATCTTTAATACTTTTTAATTTTATTTTATTTTTTCACTGTATCTTTAATACTTCGAGGAAACTCCATACTATTTTTCATAGGGATTGCACCAATTTACACTCCTACCAATAACACACAAGATAGTCCTTTTCTCCATATCCTCACCAACACTTGTTATTTCTTGTCTTTTTGCTTCTAGCCATTGTGACAACTGTAAAGTGATACTTCACCGTAGTCTTGATTTGTATTATCCTGATGAGTAGTGATGTTGACCATCTTTTCATGTGCCTGTTGGCCATCTCTATATATTTTTTGGAAAAATGTATTCAGATCTTTTTTCCTTTTTTTAATCAGAATTTTTCGGTTATTGAGCTGCATGTGCTCTTTATATATTTTGGATCTGAGACCCTTATTGTACATATGATTTGGAAATATCTTTTTTCAGTAGGTTTTTGATTTTTTATTTTGTATCTTTTTATTTTGCAATTGTTTCCTTCACTGTGCAAAAGCTTTTTAGTTTTGATGGAGTTCCATTTGTTTCTTTTTACTTTTGTTTCTCTTGCCTTTGATGTCAGATTCCAAAAATATTTTTAAGACTGTGTCAAGGAGCTTATCACCTATGTTTCCTTCTAGGAATTTTATGATTTCAGATATTACATTCAAGTCTTTACTATATTTTGAGTTAATTTTTGTACATGTTAAGATGATAGTCCAGTTTTATTCTTTTGCATGTAGCTGTTAGTTTTCCCAACATTATATTTTGAAGACATTATACTTTCCTAATGTATATTTTTGTCTCCTTCATTGTGAATTAATTGACATACATGCATAGGCTTCTTTTTCTGTTCAGTTGGTTTATATGCCTATCTTGATTTCTGTACCACACTGTTTTATTTGCTATAGTTCTGTAGCCTAGTTTGAAAATAGAAAATGTGGTGTCTCCAGCCTTGTTTTTCTTTTGGAGGATGGATTTGTCAGTTCACTGTCATCTGTGATTCCATACAAATTTTAAACTAATTCTTGTTTCCATTTTGGTGATGAATGTCTTTGGAGATTTGATAGGCATTGAATTTAATCTGCAGATTGCTTTGGATAGTAGTGATATTTTAACAATATTTATTCTTCCACTGCATGAGCACAGAATATCTTTCCATTTATTTGTGTCATCTTCAATTTCATTCATCAATGTCCTATTGTATTTTTAGCATACAGGTCTTTCACCTCCTTGGTTAAATTTTATCTCTAGGTATTTTATTCTTTTTGATGAGTTATCAGTGGAATTTTTTTAACTTCTCTTTCTGATAGTTTATTAGCATGTAGAAAACACAACAGGTGTTTTTATATTGATTTTTTTTTTATCCTACAACTTTACTAAATTTAGCTCTAACAGTTTTGTGGTAGAGTCTTTAGGGTTTCCCCTTTTTTAAAGATTTATTTATTTTAGAAAGAAAGGGAGAGTGTGTGCAAGTGGGGGTAGGAGCAGAGGGAGAGGAACAAGCAGACTCTGCACTGAACATGGAGCCCAACATGGAGCTTCATCCCAGGACCCCGCAATCATGACCTGAGCAGAAATTAAGAGTTGTATGCTTAACTGACTGAGCCACCCAGGTGCCCCAAGGATTTCTATATATAATATCATATCATCTGATAATAGTTAGTTTTACTTCTTCCTGTCCACTTTCTATGTCTTTTATTTGTTTTTTGTTGTCTAATTGTTGTGGCTAGAACTTCCAATACTATGTTAACTAAAAATTGTCTTGTTCTTAGTCTTAGAGGTAAAATTTTCAGCTTTCCATCATAGAGTATGATATTAGCTGTAAATTTGTCATATATGGAATTTATTATGTTAGGGTATGTACCATCTATAGACACGTTGTTGAGAGTTTTTATCATAAATGGATGATGAATTTTGTCAAATTTTCTTCTGTATCCATTAAGATGATCATGTTTTTTTCTTTTATTTTGTTAATTTGGTATATTCCCTCAATTGATTTGCTGTTCCTGCATCACTGGAATAAATTCCACTTGATTATGGTATATAATTCTTTTAATGTATTGAATGCAACTTGCCAGCATTTTATTGAGAATTTTTATATCTATATTCATCAGGGATATTTGCAATACATTTATTTTCTTATCATGTTCTTGTCTGGTTTTAGTATCAGGGTAATGCTGGCTTTGTAAAATGAGATTGAAAATATCTTTTCCTCTCCAATTTTTTGGAAGAGTTTGAAAAGGATATGTAGTAAATCTTCTTTGAGCATTTGGTAGAATTTACCATTAAAGATATCTGGTCCCAAATTTTTGTTTACTGAGAGTTTTATTTTTAATCACTGAATCAAATTTCTTATTAGTAATTGATCTATCCAGATTTTCTATTTTATTTATTTATTCATTTATTTGAGGGAGAGAGTGAGAAAGGAAAGAGAGAAGAGAACACACAAGCAGGGGAGGGCCTAGGGGAGGAGAAAGAATCTCAAGCAGACTCCATGCTCAGCACAGAACTGAATGTGGGGCTTGATCTTGTGACACAAAGAACAAGAGTTAAGAGTCTGAACATAAACCAAGAGTCAAGAGTCAGACACTTAACCAATTAAGTCACCCAGACACTCATAGATTTTATGGGGTTTCTTAATGAGTTAGTACTAACAGATTATAAGTTTCTAAGAATTTATCCATTTCTTGTAAGTTGCCCAATTTACTACTGTAAAATTGGCAATCGTAGTCTCTTATGATTCTTTGTATTTCTATGATAGGAGTTGTAATTTCTCTTTCATATCTAATTTTATTTACTTGAGCACTCTTTTTCTTGGTAAGTCTAACTAAACATTTGTCAGTTTTGTTTATCTCTTCAAAGAATTAGCTCTTAGTTTTATTAATATTTTCTTTTTTTTAATTTTTTATTTTTTTATAAACATACAATGTATTTTTATCCCCAGGGGTACAGGTCTGTGAATCACGAGGTTTACACATTTCACAGCACTCACCATAGCACATACCCTCCCCAGTGTCCATAACCCCACCCCCCTTCACCCAGCCCCCCTCCCCCCAGCAACCCTCAGTTTGTTTTGTGAGATTAAGAGTCACTTATGGTTTGTCTCCCTCCCAATCCCATCTTGTTTCATTTATTCTTCTCCTATTCCCTTAACCCCCCATGTTAATATTTTCTATTGCCATTTTAGTCTTTGGTTCGTTTATTTTAGCTCTGATCTCTATTATTTCCTTCCTTCTACTAACTTTGGCCTTACTCTGTTCTTTTTCTAATTCCTTTATGTGTAAGGCTAAATTATTTACTTGAGATTTCTCTTGTTTCTTGTGATAGACCTGTATTGCTATTAACTTCCTCTTATAACTGTTTTTTTTGCACCACCCCATACATTTTGGTAAGCTGTATTTCT
Organism: Mustela putorius furo; assembly: GCF_011764305.1. Classification (NCBI taxonomy): domain Eukaryota; kingdom Metazoa; phylum Chordata; class Mammalia; order Carnivora; family Mustelidae; genus Mustela; species Mustela putorius. The sequence continues at coordinate 3,471,294 of NW_025422118.1, forward strand.
TTTTTTATTTGTCTCAGGATTTTTAAAATTTCTTTTCTGATTTCTTTTATGATCCAGTAGTTGTTAAGCAACATTTATTTAATCTCCATATATTTCTGTTTTTTCTAGTTTTCTTGGGATTGATTTCTGGTTTCACACCACTGTGGTGAGAGCAGATCTAATATGATTTCCATTATCTTGAGTTTGAGTCTTGTTTCATGGCACAACATGTGATCTATCTTGAAGAATATTCCATATACACTTGACAAAAATGTTTATTTTGCTCCTTTTGGTGGAATATTCTCTCTACATCTTTTAAGTCCATCTGCTCTATGTGATGTTTAATGCTGATTCCCTTTTTAAATTTTCTGTCTAGATGATATATTCATTGATTTTAGTGGGATGTTAGAGTGTCCTACACTTACTGTATTTCTGTCAGTTTCTCCTTTTAGTTCTATTAATATTGTTATGTATTTTGGTGTTTCTATATTAGTTGCATATATATTTATAGATACTACATCTTTCTTGATTGGTCCCTTTATCATTCTATAGTGTCTTTGTCTTTTATTATAGCCTTTGTTTAATGTCTGTCTGTTAAGACTATACTTATCTTAATGACCACTGAGTAACATAAGATATACTTATCTTAATGAGTATTGAGTAACAACATACTGTTGAATCACTCTGTTGTACAGCTGAAAATAATATAATACTGTAAGTTAATTACAGTGGAATTAAAATTTAAAAATAAAAAAGACTATTTGTCTGATATGAATCTAGCTATACAAGCTTTCTTTGCTATCTTTCTCCATTCCTACATTTTCAATATGTGAGTGTCCTTACTTCTGAAAGAAATCCCTTGTAGGCAATGTATAGATGTGTTTTGTTATTTTATCCATTCAGTCACTCTCTGACTTTTGATTAAAGGATTTAGGCCATTTACATATAATGTAACTACTGACACATATGTACTCATTCTATTTCATTCATTGTTTTCTGGCTGTTATTGTAGTTTGTCTCCTTTTCTGTCTATTCTCCCTTGGTGTTTTGATAATTTTCTTAAGTGTATGTTTACATTTCTTCCTCATTTTCTTTTGTGTGTTTAGTATAAATTTTTGCCTTCTGGTTACCATAATGTTTACATATATCTTCCTCTGTATAGCAACTTAAATTTGAATATGTTCTAAAACTTTGAATTTTTGATCCCCACATTTTATATTATTGATGTCACATTTTACTTCCTTTTTATTCTACATATCCCTTATCTAATTATTACAGCTTTAGTTAATTTTGCTACTTTAATCTTTTGACATTCATAAAGTAGCTTTATAACTATTAATTGACTGCCTTTATTTATTTTTTTGCATGAGATTTTTACTGTTGTATGTTTTTTCTGTTATTAATTACTGTTATTTATTTTCAGCTTTAATAAGTCCCTTTAACATTTCTTGTAAGGCTTGTTTGGTAATCACAAACTCCTTTAGCTTTTGCTTATCTTAAAGACACTTTACCATTTCTTCAATTCTGGTTGTTAATCTTGCTGGTAAGAGTATTCTTGGATGGAATGAATGTCATGCCACTTCCTCATGGCCTGAAAAAGAATCTTTGCTGAGAAATCATGGATAGCCTAGTGAGGTTTTCTATGTACATAACAATTTGTTTCTCTCTTGCTTTCAAGATTCTCTTCTTTAAATTTTAACATTTTATTTTTGTTTTTGTTTTTAGTTTTCTTTTAAGTCATTCAAATTCCAGTTAGTTAACAAATTATTAATATTATTATTATATATTATACATTTATTTTATATATTATATAATTATATTATATTATTATTATATATTATTTTCAGTTGTATAATTTAATGATTCAACACTTAATTTCAATACCCAGGGCTCATCACAACTAGTGCACTCCTTAATCCCTATCACCAACTTAACCAATCCTCCAACTGACCTCTCTGAAAACCATTAGTGTGTTCTCTATAGTTTAGAACCTTTCTGTTGGTATGCCTCTTTTTTTCCCCTATAGTCATTTGTTTTGTTTCTTAAATTCCACATGTGAGTGAAATCATATGGTATTTCTCTTTCTTTGACTGACTTATTTCACTAAACACAATACTCTCTAACTCCATCCATGTTGTTTCGGGTTACAAGGTTTCATTATTTTATGGCTGAATAATATTTCATGCTATATATATACTACATCTTCTTTATCCATTCATCAGTTGATGGACATAGGCTGTTTCAATAGTTTGGCTATTGTAGATAATGCTGCTATAAACATTGGACTACATTTATCACTCTGAATTGGATTTTTGTATTCTTTAGGTAAACACCTAATAGTACAATTGCTGGATCATTTTAATTATAATGTGTCTTGGTGTGGATTGCTTTAGGTTCATCTTATTTGGAACTCTCTGAGCTTCTTGGACCTTGATGTCTGTTTCCTTCCCTTGGTTATGAAAAATTTCACTTGTTATATTCTCAAACAAGTTTTCTGTCCCTTGATCTCTCTGTTCTCCTTCTGGAACACCAATAATGCAAATGTTATTCTGCTTCATGTTGTCTTAAAGGTCTCATGTTTTCTTCATTTCTTAAAGTTTTTTTTTTTCTTTTTTTTCCTTTTTGCTGGTCGGTCTGGATGAGTTACATTGCTTTGTCTTCCAGCTTGCTAATCCATTCTTCTATTTCACCCAGTCTATTGTTAAAACCTCTTGTGAATTTTTTTTTAGTTATTTTATGCTTAACTCTGTGACTTTTATTTAGTATTCTTAGATTTTCTTTTTTGTTTTTATTGTTGACTTTCTCACTATGTTCATTCATCTGCCAAGTTAAGTGAGCATTTTATGACCATTATTTTGAAACCCTTATCTGGTAGGTTACTTATCTTCGTATAACTTAGGAGTCTTTTCCTGTGTTGTTGTTTTCTTTTTTCTTGTTCCTTGTTTTGGGTTACAGTTCTCTGTTTCCTAATTTTGCTTGACTCTATGTATTATTTTTTAAAGATTTTATTTATTTTTGTGACACAGAGAGACACAGTGATAGAGGGAACACAAGCAAGAGGAGTGGGAGAGGGAGATGAAGTCTTCCTGCTGAGTAGGGACCCTGATGTGGGCTCAATCCCAGGACCCTGGGATTATGACCTGAGCCAAAGGCAGATGCTTAATGACTGAGCCACCCAGGCATTCATATTTCTAGCTACTTCTCTCAATCTGGAAGGAGTGACTTTGTGTACGTGATCAACTTTCTTTTTTAATTTTACCCTAACTATTGACTATCTCTCAAATCTTTGTGATTGTCTAACCACCCGATTTATTCTTGATTAATTCCTATTTCTGAGTGTGTACCAAGACCTCTCAGTATTCAATGGGAAGAATCTCATTTATGCCTACTTTCAGGTTAATTGGAAACCAGACCCTTAGGCAAATATGTAAATATGTAAAATGTGAACATATGTGTACAGTCCTATGGGAATGCAGTTATAATCCCTGCTGGTATCTAGAAGATCTGGAAGTATCCTTAGGGTGATAGTTGCAAAAATTGAGGTTGTAGATAAGTGCATACGCTCCTTTCTGGAGCAGTAGTGAGGCCCAGAAGGATGTGCTTACATTGCCAGGAGTGATTCCTTAGCCTCATTGTATGGAGATTTGAAAACTGTCCCTCAGGCTGAAGTTCCATATTTGACAAACAGACTTTTTCCACAGGAAGACTGGGGTTGTGTTTCAGTCTATTGTCTGTGTATTAACCTAGGTGTGGTGACCAACCAAGAACTGTGTTTCCAATTATCATATTCCCATTGATATTAGGGTGCCAGCCTCCTTGATCACCAGAATCAGGTAGATCAAAGGGAATTTCTCTTTGTGAATTATCCACACGTACTGGATTTAGATATACAGCTGGAGAATGTAGAGATTGGAGCATTATTTGCTGGCTTAAGAAAGGCAGTGATGATGTATCTTAACTGCACATTTCCATAGGTTAGAATGCAGCTGAGAGTCCTTGTCTGTTTATGTATGCTGGCTTTAGTTTCAGAGTAGAATGCCATAACCCCTTGCTCCCACAAAGGAGTGTCATAATTGTTCATGCTTGCTGACTTTATCTAGTGAGCATGAGAATGTCATAACTGTTCATGTTCACTTGCTCAAACCAGCTAGAGGGAGAGTGCTACAACTGCCTGCACAACCAGACTTCTGTAAGGCAGTAGAACAGTACTTGAATGCTGGCCTTTTCTGTCTTGGCAAGGTGGAGGGAATGGGCTGTGTCTGAACTTCCTCCTGTGCTAACAGGATAGGTGCAGATTGCAAAAATGGTATCTGCCAGTGCCTCTGACTCCAGGGAACACTCCTCCACAAGAGATTTTTGAATTAGCAAATGAATCTCCTTCACATATATTCATAACGCTTTCCAATCTGTTAAGGGATTTGTTTGTTTTTGTTTGGTTGGTTTTGTTGGATTTTGGTTGAGTGAGACCATATGTAAGCTGTTTAAAACGTGAATCTCAAGTTTGTAATAGCAGTTTGGGTCCCTTGAGCATCAGTCTATTTGGTTTTCTAAGCCATACATTTTGGGAGTTTGTGTTTCCAGTGCAGATCTCAAGGATTGAGATGACTAATATGGGGGCACCAACCCCTTGCTTCTCCACGGGAAACACTAGATGGGTGAGATCCATCCCTATTCTAGGATGCCATGGCAGCACAGTTTTTGGTGAGATGATATCCCTGCCTTCCTACCCATTTTGATATGGTCTGATTTTAGTCATAATGACTAAAATTACAAGTCAGGAAATGACAGGTGTTGGCAAGGATGTGGAGAAAGGGGAACCCTCCCACACTGCTGGTGGGAATGCAAGCTGGTACAGCCACTCTGGAAAACAGTATGGAGGTTGTTCAGAAAGTTGAAAATAGAGCTACCCTATGACCCAGAAATTGCACTACTGGGTATTTATCCTAAAGAAATAAATGTAACGATCCAAAGGGGCATGTGCACCCAAATGTCTATAGCAACAATATCCACAATAGCCAAACTATGTAAAGAACCTAGATGTCTATCAACAGATGAATGGGTAAAGAATACATGATATATATATATATATATATATATATATACAATGGAATACTATGTAGCTATCAAAAGCCTGAATTCTTGTCATTTGCAATAACATGGATGGAACTAGAAGGTATTATACTAAGTGAAATAAGTCAATCAAAGACAATTATCATATGATCTCTCTGATATAAAGAATTTGAGAGGCAGGGTAGGGGGGTTATGGGGAGTAGGGAGGGAAAAAAATGAAACAAGATGGGATCAGGAGCGAGACAAACCATGGATACTATTAATCTCATTAAACAAACTGAGGGTTGCTGGGGGGTGGTGGGGTAGGGATAGGGTGGCTGGGTTATGGACATTGGGGAGGGTATGTGCTATGGTGAATGCTGTGAAATGTGTAAAGCCTGATGATTCACACACCTGTACTCCAGGGGTAAAGTATGTGTTAATAAAAAAAAAAGTGTGATTTATGGTTCACATGAGAAGTGCATGTTTGATTCCGTAAGAACCTGATAGAATCTTTGCCAGAGTAGTTATGCCATTTACTTTTCCACCAACAATATTTAAGTGATCAAGTTTCTCCACATTTGGACCAGTATTTTTTGTTATTACTATTTTTTATTTTTGCTATTTTGATACATGTATATGGACATTTGTGCTTTTAATTTCCACTTCTGTAATGGTTAATTATATTCAACACATTTGCTTATATACCATCAATACACTCTTCTCATTAAAATGTTTACTCGTGTCTAATCAGATCACCTTTTTTATAAAAGATGTTGGTCTTTGTTTTTTTATAAATAGTACACTCAAGTTTACAAATGTTTTCTTCTATTCTGTAGCTTTTTTTCAAGCTTTTAATTTTCAGGATGTCCAGTTTATCAATTTTTCCTCTTATAGACTATGTTTTTGGTGTCAAGTCTAATAATTTCACCGAGCTCTAGATCATGAAGATATTTTTGCATGTTCTAATATTTTTTTCTAAAAATGTATAATGAGTTTTACAGTAAATTTTTACTTATTGCTAACTTTTTTATAAGGTGTGAGGTTTAGGTTGAGGTTCTTTTTTCTGTACCATTATAAAAATTAAATTGGGATATTTTTGTGGTTCTATATCAGGGTTGTCTATTCTGTTACATTGATCTTTCTATCCACCCACTAATATGTTTTCTTGATTAGTTCAGTAATGTAGTAAGCCTTACTAATAGGTAGAGTAAATCTTCCCATTTTACTTCCCTTTTTCAAAATTATTTTAGCTATTCTAGGTCCTGTATTTTTTCCATATAAGTTTTCAAATAAACTTATAAAGGACAATAAAATATTTTCTGGAATTTTAATAAGAATTGTGTTAAAACTACAGTTCATTTTGGGAAGTACTGATATTTTTACTGTACTGTATCTACCATACCATGAATATGGTAAGCCTTTTAAATTATTTATGTAGTCATTGACTTTTTCAAAAATAATTTTCAAGGTGGAGATCCTATACATCTTTTGTTAGACTTATATCTAAATATTTTATTCATTTGGGAGAATGTGTTTTCATCTCACCTTTTATTGTTGTTAGTATACAGAAATACTGTTTTTATGTATCTAACTTGTACCCAAAATACTTGCTGAACTCATTTATTAGTTTTAGAACTTTATGTAAATTCCTCAAGATTTTGTGTGTAGACAATGATGCCATCTGTGAAAAGGGATAGCTTTTTCTTTTTTTCCTTTGGTAGTCTCTCTCTCTCATCTATCTGTCTTCTGCTATCTATCTATCAGTCTGTCTATCTGTCTATCATCTATTTATCTATCATCTCTTTTAAATATATGTTCCTTGCTTATTGAACTGGGTAGAACTTCATGTACTATGTTGAATAGAATCATAAGACTGTATACCCTTGCCTTCTTCCTGATCTTAAGGGAAAGCATCCAGTCTTTTACTATCTAGTACATATCATGTTAGTTGTAGGTTTTTGAAGAGGACCTTTAGCCAATTGTGGAAGTCCCCTCTATTTCTTGTTTGTTGAGATTTTCTTTTTCTATCATGAATAGGTATTGAATTTTGTCAATATATATGATTATGCAATTTTTCTTCTTTGGAATTATAGTTTTATTTTATTGAAATCTAAAAAAAGCAATATATGGGAGTTCACTGATGGTATTTGAGTAGTCTAGATTCATAAGGAAAAACCATGGATATGTGAAGATATCAAACTTCCTCTTATGTTAGTTAATGTAGAGATTAGGCAACACACGTGATTAAATTTACATTGAGAATTTTGGGAAATTGTTCAGAATTGCCAGACTTTGATCATAACTATCTAGGAGACTCAGGATGCTAAGCACCACTGTTATTCTGAGCTTCTAGTGAAGAGTACCTCTCATTCTTAATTAAGCAGGATAAAAAATGTTATAGCAGTAGTAATGTGTGTTGTGTTATTCTAGGAAAATTGTATTTGGATGTATGTATAACACTACTATTTTGATAAAGTTATTTTTATTTAAAAATAACTATAGCTTATTTTCTTTGATGTTAAATACCTACAATTCCCTCCACACAAATAATAACTGATTATTTTAAAAAACGTTTTCAGACACAGATTTTTTAATTTATTTTTTCTTTCTAAAAATTCATAGAAATCAGAACTCTACAAATAGAAATTTACTGTAAAACTACTAGTTATAGTACATCATTTGTGGCATATTATTTGACTAAAAGGATACTTCCAAAACTTTGCCTGACACATATTTATAGTTACAGCAGTGTGTTGAATGGAAGCAAAGTGTGCTCTCATCACAGGATATGGAAAATATTGGTATTTTTTGAAATGCAAGATTCTTATTTTTGATAGACATATATGTTATAACTAGACTTTTAGAGTGGATTTCAGAAATCCAGGATATTAAATCTGGCATGTTCAACTATAATATTAATATACATGGTCCAATAAAGATAAATTATTACTAATAAGACTACATTGTCTTTTGTATTTGTATATAAAAGATATTTGTGCTACTCAAAATATGAAAATAAGATAATATCACAAGTATTGAAAACATCTCTTAAAATAGTCTTGTGAAGGGGGCACCTGGGTGGCTCAGTGGGTTAGGCCGCTGCCTTCAGCTCAGGTCATGATCTCAGGGTCCTGGGATCGAGTCCCACATCGAGCTCTCTGCTCAGCAGGGAGCCTGCTTCCTCCTCTCTCTCTCTCTGCCTGCCTCTCTGCCTACTTGTGATCTCTGTCTGTCAAATAAATAAATAAAATCTTTTAAAAAAAATAGTCTTGTGAAGTTGGCAGTGCCATTAAAGTGCCATATATGGTATGTTTTTTCTGTTTCCAAAATTATTTATTGATAGCATTGTCCTCATTTTCTTAATGAAATTATTTCTTGATTAATAATCTATAACTTGCAATCATGTGTGTATATATATATGTATGTATGTGTGTGTATGTATATATATATGTATATATATGTGTGAGTGTGTGTGTGTGTGTATAGTTAGTTAGAGTGGTGAATACAATAGAGCCACACACTTGATTTGGGGTGTGTTTTGGTCTGTTAAAAGAGACTGCCTCCCAAAATTTTAAAGAAAGAAAAACATATATATACAAAAATAAAGGTAAACACGATGAAGGAATGGAATATGGCTGTAAAGGTGAAAATTAAAGATTCTAAAAATGGAATTGATAAGAAGTTGGTTGAAAAAAGATAGAAAAAAAAGAGGAGAAAATGTGATCAGGCTGGAGACTATAACAAAGCCAAGCACTAGATTTAGGGTATATTTTTGTATGTTAGAAGAAACCGTATCCCAAAATTTTAAAGAAAGAAAAACCTATATGTATACAAAAAATAAGGCTAAATACAATGAAGGAATAGAATAGGACTATGACAATGAAAATTTTAAATTTTTTAAAAGGTATTGATAAGATAAAATAGTTTTAAAAGGTTAAAATCAGAAAGAGGAAAAATTTTAAAAATAGAATAAGAAAAAAATAAAATTAAAAAAAAATTAACTTTGAAAGACTAAAGAATCAAGGGGAAACGTCATGCATCCTATGTGTTGCATTCCCCTAGCTCTGGAGTTCCACAGTTCTCATTGATCAGTAAACTTGGTCTTGGCTGGATGCTCTTAATCTTAGTTTTGCTCTCAGGAACTTTTGTTGCCTGAACACTTTCTGTACAGCTTTGAAGGGTGGAAATGAAAATGGGGACCTCCCAATCTTCAGCCCCATAGGAGCCAAGAGCACGGGTCCCCACTCCTCAGTGCAGTCTCAGCAGAGAAAAGCAATCAATCATTCCTGTCTCTCTGGTCTCTGGCAACACTCTTTGCTCACCTGGCCTGTGACCAAGTGTTTCTATCTCTAGTGCATGGCCCTGTTTGGAGTCTCCAAACCCAGCAGATTCCTGCAGTGTGCACCCATGCCACTCCTCCCAGAGGAGGAAGGGGATGGTTCTTCCTAGATCTGCCACTTGTGGGGTCTCTGCTTGAAGATTAGTGGGCCAATTGTGCCTTGGATCATGGTTTAAGGTAACCCCGAGCTGTGAGCCCACTCCTTGGCTCCATCTTTGCAGTCAGCTTCCCTGCTCTGACACCTGGCAGCTCTGCCACACTCAGGCACCCCTGGTCTTTCTATGACCCTGAGAGTCCTCTAAGACCTCACTGTCCCCATGAGTGTTCCACGCCCCCACCCCACCCCTGCTTAACCTCTGGAGTTATGTCCCTCATGGAGCAGACTTCCAAAAGTTCTGATTTTGTGCTCTGCCACTCTACTGCTTGCCAGAAGCTGTTCCCTCCCCCCATGGTCTCTCATCCTGTATATTGCCTCAGATTCATTTTTCTGTACATCCTTCCTTCCAGAAAGCTGTTGCTTTTCTGTTACTAGAATTGCTGCTCCTCTTTGATCTCCTGTTGAGTTTGTAAGTGTTCAGAATGGTTTGATAACTATCTAGCTCAACTCCTGGGATGTGGGGATATTTAGGTCTGCTACTCCTCCACCATTTTGCTCCTCGCCCTGTTTTGTTTTGTTTTTAAGAAATGGTCATTCTGTTTTCACAGTGGCTGCACAATTCTACATTCCCACTGGTAATTCACAAGGGTTCCAATTTGAACTACTTCTTTACTAACACTTACTTTCTGTTTTGTTTTGTTTGGATAATAACCATCTTAACAGATAGGAAGTGATATTTTATTGAGTTTTTAATTTTCATTTTCCTAACAATTAGTAATATAGAACTTTTTTTCACAAGCTTGTTGGCTATCCCTATATCTTCTTTGGAGAAATGTCTATTTAAGTCTTTTGTCCATTTTTAATTTAGTATTGGTTTTTGTAATTGTTGAGTTTAAAGAATCCTACATATATGTTGGAAAATCCCTTACCAGATCATGATTTGTTAATATTCTCTCCCATTCTATGGATTTCCTTCTCAGTCTCTTGATAGTGTCCTATGGCACATGAAAGTCCTTTTAATTTTTTTGAAGTCCAATGTACCTGTTCTTTCTTTTGTTCCTTATCACTGGGTGTCATATTGAAAAAATCATTTCCAAATTAATGTTCTGAAGCTTTCCCCTATGTTTTCTAAGAGTTTTATTATTTGGCTCTTTAGGTCTTGAATTTTTTTGAGTTAATTTTTGCATATGGTGTAAGATCTAATTTCATTCTTTTCATATGGATATCCAATTTTCCAGGATCATTTGTTGAAAAGATTATGTTTTGTCATTGAATGGTCTTGGCAGCAAAATTATTTGACCATATATGCAAGGATTTATTTCTTGGCTAATATATTCCATTCATCTTTATTTCTGAATTTATGCCAAGACTACTGTTTTCATTGCTGTAGCTTTTTAGAAGGTTGTGATAGCAAGAAGTGTAATTTCTCCCACTTTGTTTTGTTTTTAGGCTGTTTTGGCTATTTGATGTCCCTTGAAATTCCATCTTAGATGGGTTTTCTATTTCTGAAAAAAATGTCTTTAGAATTAGCATCTTAACAATGTCTTTCAGTCCATGTACACAGGGTATCTTTCTATATATTTATACCTTCACATCACTTGCCTGCTTGGTTTAGTCGGTTAATAATAGTTAATACTGTTTCAAATTGAATTGTTTTCTTAATTTTTCACAATGTTTATTGCTAGTGTAAAGAAATGAGTTTATTTTTTGTATGTTAATATGTTATCCTGAAACTTTACTGAATTTGCCAATTAGTTTTGAAAAGCTTATTTGTGTGTAGAGAGTCTTTAGGATTTACTATATATAAGATTATGTCATCTGCAAACAGATAATTTTACTTCTTTCTATACAGTTTGTATGCCTCTTATTTATTTTTATCACCAAATTTCTTTGGCTAGAATTTCCAAAATTATGTTGAAAAGAGGAGGTAAATGTAGGCTGGAATATGCAACATCTTTTAAGTATTGGGTGTATGTTAATTTTCAGGAACTAATTTCAAAAATCCAATTTTTATTCTTATTATCTTCATATTTTCAATGTATTATTTATAATTTATGTGACTTTTTAAAATAAAACAAAAAAAAAAACGTAAGCCAAGAGGACAGTTAAAAAAATTTTGAAAGGTAAATGAGGCAAAAGTTATATATACAGGTGGCCAATTACCACTAGATTACCCATTTTGACATAACAAGGGTTTTACAATGGATACAAATATAGTTAAAATATTTTTGTTGACAAATTATTCTTATCAATATTTAACAAATATTCATAATCCAAAATACTAACATATCTGAAACTCAAACAAAATTAATAAATTTTGTTCTAATTTTTGAGGGGACAAATCATTAATATTAATCTAGCTAATTATTTATAATAGAACATTAACATAATGTAGAAAATTTTCCTGATGGAGATTTTCAATTCAATTCCAAATTCTAAGTATCAAAACCCAAATTATATTACATTATTTTAAAAATTACATCAAGGTAAACACCTTCAGTAATTTTTCTTTTTTCTATTGTTTAGATTTTTTTATTGAAATGCTAGAATCTTTGTATCAGAATCAGAGTAATATGGAATAAAATGTCTCAATTTGAGCATCACTTATGTGTATATAACAAATAATCCTTTTCTCATATTGCTTCAAATATGTGACTATGAAATATCTTTGTTTTATTTTAGTACTGTATAAATAAAACCTGCAAAGAAGTTCATTTGGCAGGAAACAAATGTAATGCTGTTACAAAATGCAGAGGAAATGGAGTAAGTTTTCTTTTTGTAGTTCTAAATTAAATATTATTTTTGTGGGTAATTCAAATTAAAGTTTATCTTACTGGGGAGAACTGAGAGTCTAGTTACTTTTAAACTGAACTTACCAAGGAATAGCTAACCAATATAAAGGAAATAATTGGGATGATAAATGTCTGCCATTTGCATCAACATGGATGGAACTGGAGGGGATTATGCTAAGTGAAATAAATCCAGCAGAGAAAGACAATTATCATATGGTTTCACTCATATGTGGAACATAAGGAATAGACCAGAGGACCATAGGGGAAGGGATGGAAAACTGAATGGGAAGAAATCAGAGAGGGAGACAAACCATGAAAGACTCTGGACTGTAGTAAACAAACTGAGGGTTACAGAAGGGAGGAGGGTGGATGAATGGGGTAACTAGGTGATGGGTATTAAGGAAGACAGGTGCTGTGATGAGCACTGGGTGTTATACAAAACTTATGAATCATTGAACACTACATCAAAAACTAATGATATACTCTGTGTTAGCTAATTTAACAGAATCATAAAAATAAATTTAAAAATAAAGAAAATCAGTGGAGCTAATTAAAACACTGTTAAACTGTACTACATCTGTTGATTTTATTCTCAAAATCCACAACTTATGAATTAATAACATGTTTGAATGAAAAATACTAATTCTTTTCTTATGCCAATAAATGTATAATTGACTTGTAATTATGAACATATTTTGTTCTTCCTCATTTTCTTAATAATTAAAATTTATAGCTGTATAATGTTTTATAGAGAGTACACTTAAAAAAACCTGTTGAAATGTTAGCGAATTGTCAGATTGTTCCTATGAAGAGGATTCCAGTCGGATATGTATCCTCATGCAAAATTTCTTTGTTTCTTCCCAATGGCTTATCTATCTTAATCTGCTAATACAAATCTGCTGTTACTTTTGTATTTAAGTTTTATATCTTAAAATTTATAGTATTGGTCCTTTTAAAATTATTTTTCCTGAAAGAAAATCAGTGTAAGTGACAGTCAACATTATAGGAATTATTCCGGATTTATAATATTTATCAGTATTCAATTTATAATTTTTAATTTGATTGGATTTAGAATGTATAAAATACCTATTCCATGTCTTTAGCTTTCTAGAGGCTGTTAACAAAGAGGATAAGTACATTTTCATGTTTTGTTTTTTACTCTCTATAGTTATAGTTATTGACCTTATCTTTTGCTTTCCATTGTTTAATTATCTGTTTTAAGTATGAGCACAAATTATTTTTATTAAGTCTCAAAACAAAGTTATAGATTATAAATTATTGATACTGTTCCACTGGATACAAATTTGTTTTCTTTGCCTACTACCATTTAGTTTCCATTTTTATTTTACTTAGTTTTTGGATTTTTAAATAAAATTTTTCTTTTTTTATTAATATATCCCTATGTCCAGCATATACTTTATGTTATTTTATTTATTTATTTTTTTTAATTTTTATGTATTTATTTGACAGTGAGAGAAATAACAAGAGAGGGAACACAAGCAGGGGGAGTGAGAGAGGGAGAAGCAGGCTTCCCACCCAGCAGGGAACCCAATGCAGAGCTTTATCCCAAGACCCTGGAATCATGACCTGAGCTGAAGACAGATGCTTAATGACTGAGTTACCCAGGAGCCATATTTTTTTTTATTTTATTTTTCCAGTGTGCCAAGATTCATTGTTTATGCGCCACACCCAGTGCTTCATGCAGTACGTGCCCTTCTTAATACCCACCACCAGGCTCACCCATCCCCTGACCCCCCCCTTGCATCCAAAACCCTCAGTTTGTTTCTCTGAGTCCACAGTCTCTCATGCTTCCTCTCCACCTCTGATTTCCCCCACTTCACTTTTCCTCTTCTTCTCCTAATGTCCTACATGTTATTCCTTATGTTCCACAAGTAAGTGAAGCCATAGGATAATTGACTCTCTCTGCTTGACTTATGTTACTCAGCATAGTCTACTCCAGTCCCATCCATGTTTCAACATGGACCCAAAAAAGTTGGGTATTCATCCTTTCTGATGGCTGTGTAATACCCCACTGTATATATGGACCATATCTTCTTTATCCATTCATCTGTTGAAGGGCATCTTGGTTCTTTCCACTGTTTGGTGACTGTGGCCATTGCTGTTATGAACATTTGGGGTACAGATGTCACTTCTTTTCACTACATCTGTATCTTTGGGGTAAATACCCAGTAGTGCAATTGCCTGATGGGTCATAGGGTAACTCTATTTTTAATTTCTTAAGGAATCTCCACACTGTTTTCCAAAGTGGCTACACCAACTTGCATTCCCCTCAACAGTGTAAGAGGGTTCCCCTTTCTCCACATCCTCTCCAACACTTATTGTTTCCTGTCCTGTTATTTTTTTTTTCCGTTCTAACTGGTGTAAGATGGTATCTCAATGTGGTTTTGATTTGAATCTCCCCTGATGGCTAATGATGATGAACATATTTTCATGTGTCTGTTAGCCATTTGTATATGTCTTCTTTGGAGAAGTGTCTATTCATGTCTTCTGCCCATTTTTTGACGTGATTATCTGTTGAGGAGTTCTTTATAGATCTTGGATATCAGCTCTTTATCTGTAGTATCATTTGTGAATATCTTCTCCCATTCCATGGATTGCCTTTTTGTTTTGTTGACTGTTTCCTTTGCTGTGAAGAAATTTTAATCTTGATGAAGTCCCCAAACTTGATTTTTACTTTTGTTTCCTTTTCCTTTGGAGACGTATCTTAAAAGAAGCTGCTGTGGCTGATGTCGAAGATGTTACTGCCTGTTCTCTAGGATTTTGATAGATTCTTGCTTCATGTTGAGGTCTTTTATCTGTTTCAAGTTTATCTTTGTATATGGTGTAAGAGAATGGTCGAATTTCATTCTTCTATACATAACTGTCTAATTTTCCCAGCACCATCTATTGAAGAGACTGTTTTTTTTTTTTTCCTACTGGATATTTTTTCCTGCTTTGTCAAAGATTAGTTAACAATAGAGTTGTGGGTCCATATCTGGATTCTCTACTCTGTTCCACTGGTCTATGTGTCTGTTTTGTGCCAGTACCATGCTGTCTTGGTGATAACAGCTTTGTAGTAAAGCTTGAAATCAGGCAAAATGATGATCCCAGCTTTGTTTTTCTTTTTCAACATTTCCTTAGCAATTCAGGGTCTTTTATGGTTCCACATTAATTTTAGGATTGTTTGTTCCAGCACTTTGAAAAATGCTTTTGGAATTTGATCAGGATGACATTGAAAGTATAGATTGCTCTGGGCAGTATAGACATTTTAACAAAGTTTATTCTTTTGATCCATTAGTCTGGAATGCTTTTCCATATTTTTGTGTCTTCTTCAATTTCTTTCATGAGGGTTCTCTAGTTCCTTGAGTACAGATCCTTGCTGTGAGTTCTAGTAGTTTGGGGGTAGAGTCATTTGGATTCTCCATATAAAGTATCATGTCATCTGTGAAGAGAGTATTTGACTTCTTCTTTGCCAATTTGAATACCTTTTATTATTGTTGTTGTTGCTGTTGTCTGATTGCTATTGCTGAGACTTCTAGTACTATGTTGAACAACAGTGGAAAAATGGATATCCTTGTCATGTTTCTGATCTCAAAAGGAAGGCTGTCAGCTTTTCCTCATTGAGAATGATATTTTTAGCTGTGGGTTTTTCATACATAGGTATTATGAAGATGAGGAATGTTCCCTCAATCCCTATACTTTGAGGAGTTTTCATGAGGAATGGATGTTGGATTTTGTCAAATGCTTTTTCTGTAACAATTTAGAGTACAATTTATTTTTTTTCTCTTCCCTTATTGATTTGTTCGATTAATTCTATCACATTGATTTGTGAATGTTGAACCATCTTTACATCCCAGGGAAAAATCCCACCTGCTCATGGTGGATAATCTTTTTAATGTACTGGATCCTATTATCTAGGATCTTGTTGAGAATCAATTGTATTCATATTCATCAGATATATTGGTCTGAAATTCTCCTTTTTAATGGGGACTTTGCATGGTTTGGAGATCAGGGTAATGCTGGCCTCATAAAAAGAGTCTGGAATTTTTCCTTCTGTTCCTGTTTTTTGAAACAGCTTCAGAAGAATAAGTATTAATTCTTCTTTGACTGTTTGGTATATTTCCCCAGGGAATCCATCAGGTCTTGGGCTCTTGTTTTTTGGCAAGTTTTTGATCACTCCTTCGATCTCATTATGAGGTATTGGTCTGTTCAGGTTCTCTATTTCTTCCTGTTTCATTCTTGGAAGTTTAGAGGTTTCCAGGAATGCATGCATTTCTTGTAGGTTGTTTAACTTATTGGCATGTAGCTGTTGATAATAATTTCTGATCATTTTCTCTATTTCCTTGGTGTTAGTCGTGATCTCTCTCCTTTCATTCATAATTTTATTAATTTGGGTCCTCTTTTTTCTTTTGAATTAGTTTGGACAGTGGTTTATTGATCTTATTGATTCTTTGCAAGAACCAGCTTCTAGTTTTGTTGATGTGTTCTACAGTATCTCTAGTTTCTAATTCATTGATCTCTGCTCTAATCTTGATTATTTCCCTTCTTGTGCCTGGTGCTGGCTTAATTTGTTGTTGGTTTTCCAGTTCTTTGAGCTGTAAAGAGAGCTGGTGTATTCAGTATTTTTCAATTTTTTTGAGTGAGGCTTGGATGGCTATGTATTTCCCCCTTAGAACCCTCTATGTGATATCCCATAGGTTTGGGCTGATGTGTCTTCATTCTCATTGGTTTCCATGAATTGTTTAAGTTCTTCTTTGATCTCCTGGTTGATCCAAGCCTTCTTAAGCAAGGTGGTCTTTAGACTCCCTGTTTCAATTCCTTCCAAACTTTTTCTTGTGGTTTCAAAGCATTGTGATCTGAGAATATGCAGGGAATAATCTCAGTCTTTTGGTATTGGTTGAGTCCTGATTTGTGACCCAATATGTGGTCTATTCTGGAGAAGGTTCCATGTGAACTTGAGAAGAATGAGTATTCTGTTGTTTTAGGGTGGAATGTTTTGTATATATCTATGAGGTCCATCTGGTCCAATGTGACATTCGAAGCTTTTGTTTCTTTATTTTCTGCTTGGATGATCTGTATATTACTGAGAGTGGTATGTTAAGATCCCCTACAATTAATGTGTTAATATCAATATGACTCTTTATTTTGGTTAGCAGTTGACTGATGTAGTTGGCTGCTCCCATATTGGGGGCATAAATATTTATAATTGTTAAATCTTCTGGTTGGATATACCCTTTAAGAATAATGTAGTGTTACAAAAGTTGGGTATCACATTGATTGATTTGCGAATGTTGAACCATCCTTGTAGCCCAGGGATGAATCCCACCTGGTCATGGTGGATAATCTTTTTTTTATTATTATTATTAATTTTTTATTTTTTATAAACATATATTTTTATCCCCAGGGGTACAGGTCTGTGAATCACCAGGTTTACATACTTCACAGCACTCACCAAAACAATACCCTCCCCAATGTCCATAATCCCACCCCCTTCTCCCAAACCCCCTCCCCCCAGCAACCCTCAGTTTGTTTTGTAAGATTAAGAGTCACTTATGGTTTGTCTCCCTCCCAATCCCATCTTGTTTCATTTAGTCTTCTCCTACCCACTTAAGCCCCCATGTTGCATCACCACTTCCTCATATCAGGTATATATACACAATGGAATACTATGCAGCCATCAAAAGAAATGACATTTGCGACAACATGGATGGAACTAGAGCATATCATGCTTAGCGAAATAAGTCAAGCAGAGAGACAACTATCATATGATCTCCCTGATATGGTGGATAATCTTTTAAATGTGCTGTTGGATCCTGTTTGCTAGGATCTTGTTGAGAATATTAGCAACATGGATGGGACTGGAAGAGATTATGCTGAGTGAAATAAGTCAAGTAGAAAGAGTCAATTATCATATGGTTTCACTTATTTGTGGAGCATAACAAATAGCATGGAGGACATGGGGAGTTAGAGAGGAAAAGGGAGTTGGGGGAAATTGGAAGGGGAGGTGAACCATGAGAGACTATTGACTCTCAAAAACAACCTGAAGATTTTGAAGGGGCCGGGGGTGGGAGGTCAGGGTACCAGGTGGTGGGTATTATAGAGGGCACGGATTGCATGGAGCACTGGGTGTGGTGCAAAAATAATGAATAGTGTTATGCTGAAAATAAAAAATAAATTAAAAAAAAAAAGAATGATGTAGTGTTGGGGCACCTGGGTGGCTCAGTGGGTTAAGCCTCTGCCTTCAGCTCAGGTCGTGGTCTCAGGGTCCTGGGATCGAGCCCGATGTTGGGATCTCTGCTCAGTGGAGAGCCTGCTTCCCCCCCCCCCTCTGCCTGCCTCTCTGCCTGCTTGTGATCTCTCTTTCTGTCAAATAAATAAAATCTTTTAAAAAATATGATGTAGTGTCTTTCTGTATCTCTGACTATGGTCTTCAGCTTAAAATCTAATTTATCTGATATGATAATTGCTTCTTCAGCTTTGTTTTGAGGCCCACTGATATGAAAGATTCTTCTCCATACCTTCATTTCATATGGATGTATCTTTACATTCCAAATATGTCTGTTGTACACAGCATATGGACTGGTCCTATGATTTTATCCAATCTGCAAGCCCTGTGTGGTTTTATGGGAGCCTTTAGGCCATTCTTGTTGAAAGTGCTTATTGAAGGAATAGTTTTTATTGACATCATGTTGCCTGTGAAGTCTTTGTTTCTATAGATTATCTCCGTAAATTTCTGTTCTGAGACTCTTGAGTTCTTTCTTCTTTTATAGAACCCCCCCCCCTTAATATTTCTTATAGTGCTGGGTTGGTGGCCACATCTTTTAAACCTTGCTGGTCTTGGAAGCTCTTTATCTCTCCCTCCCATTTTAAATGCCAACCTTGCTGGATAAAATATTCTTGACTGCATGATTTTCTCATATAGTGCCTTGAATATGTCTTGCCAGCCCTTTCTGGCTTGCCAGGTTTCCATGGACAGGTCATTATTCTGATTGAACTTCTCTCTGAACTTAAGGAATATCTTCCCCCTAACTGCCCTTAGGACTTCTTGTTAAAATTATGATACCTGAATTTCACAATCAAGTGTCTGGAGTCTTTCTAGACTTGTTGATCTTGGGTGGGGGGTGTCCTTTCTCCCTCTAGAACACAAACACTTGTTCCATTCCCCAGACTGGGGAAATTTTCATCCAGAATTTGTTCAACTATATCTTCTAGTCTTCTTTCTTTCTCCACCCCCTCAGGGATTCCAATAATTTTGACACTGGAATGTTTCATGGCATCATTTATTTCCCTAATTCTGTTTTTGTGGTTTCTAAGCTGTTTTTTCCAGGCATCCTCCTTCTTATCCATTGGTCTTCTAGATCACTAATTCTATCTTCTGCCTCAGTTACCCTAGCTGTTAGAGTATTTAGATTAGACTGGATCTCATTGATAACGTTTTTTAACTTATGCCAGATCAGCTTTCACTTCTGCCGTTAGAGATTCTATGTTGTCACTAATGGTTTTCTCCAACCTAGCCATTGCCTGGATGATTGTTATCCTGAATTCCCTTTCCGACATACTGTTTATGTCCATATCCTATAGTTCTCTGGCAGAGGGCACAGTCTGTGATTTTTTCCTCTGTTGGGTGTTCCTCCTCCTAGTCATTTTGGTGAGAGGTAGTTGAGGGGATGTATAGCTGAATATATCAACCACGATCCGGGCAAGGTGCACCATGGAAAGTTTCAGAGCATTCAGATGTCACCACTGAAAAGAAAGAAAAGAGAAAAAACAGAGAGAAAGGGAGGAAAAAAGAGAGAAAATCCAACCAAAATGAGTCCCAGAAGTAAGGTTTACATGGTACATAAACAAGAATGAACAAACAAAAAGACCGACAAAAGTAAACGACAAGAAAAATTTAAAAACCCAGCCAAAATGCATCCCAAGTATAAGATTTATATAATAACCAGAATGAAAACAAGTACAGAGAAATACTAACAGAAGAATAAGATGGGAGGGTGGTTATAAATCCTTGATGTGGAGAAGGAAATTTATTTTGGTTCTTCCTGGGTATATATTGTTATTTTTGTTAAAGAATAAGAAACCCTGGTATATGTATGAAAAAATTTCAAGTTAAAAAGTTATTATAAAGTATGTTTTATTATGATTTATGTAGCTGTAATAGTAAGTAGGTTAAAAAAATTAAAAGAACAAGAATCATTGAGAACTAATTTAAAAAAAAAGAAAGAGAAAAGGAGAAAAAGAAAGGAAGGAAGGAAGGAAGGAAGGAAAAGAAAGAAAAAGGTTGTATCTATGAAATATACAGGTTTTGGAGCAATATCAGGAGCTTAATATATTGTTTTCTCCTGCTGTTGGGGTTCTACAGTTTTATGGGGACCCTGTGATGGATGTCCTCTTGTTCTTTTGACTTCTCAAGGAGAGGCCTGTTCTGTTGTTTTCCAGTCAATCTTGCTTCAATTGAGTAGCCCTGCCCCCTCTCAAGGGGCTTGGGCTCTATGCAAACTGGTTTTTCAGGCTTTTGTTCTCTAGAGGTTTTTTTTTGTTGTTGTTCTTTGATGGCTTTTTGTGGCTTTTCAGAGGGTCAGAACAAAGAATCTGTCTGCACCCAGACCTCTACCTCAGAGAGAAACCTCAGTCTGCACCCCTCTGGATGGTCCAGAACACACAGACTCCCCCTCTGCAAGCTCCACTGAACCTCTCACAGGAGGCGTGCTCCCCCAGCCATGTCCCAGTTGTCACACAAGGCCCTGCTTGTCTCTGCACCCCCATGCCACGAATACCGCAAGAGATAGTGATCCAGGGAGCCCACTTCTGGTGGTTGCCTTTGCTGAGACTACTCTCTGGAGTCCAGGCCCACACCAGGTGCACTCAGATCCTACAGCTGCACAGGTCATGGAAGGCTATGGGCCAAGGGATATGGACTGGAGTTTGCACTGGGTTCTCTCAGGCACAGGTGGGATTGTGCCCAGTCCTGAGAGGTGGTGCAAGTAGTGGAAATCAGCAGGCTCAAGGACCACGGACTGGGGGCCCCACTGGCTCTGCAACAGGTTGTCACTGTCAGTGACCATGCTGGGACCATGGACTTAGACCCCTGCCTGTGAACGCTGTATTCCACCAGTTGCCCTGTAAGATCTTCTGCTTTTTTTGAGTGCTTTTAACCAACTCCAAGTTAATCCTGGTCCCCAATCACAGGGCACTTTCGTATTGGGGTATTACATTCTGCTTATCCTCCAATATCAATCGGAGCATTCCCACTCTGCTTTTCCTGTCCACTGGTGTCTTCTACCCCCAAAGAGATCCACAAGTATATAATCTTACATCTCAGGCTCATTTCATGAGTGTTCAGAGTATACTGGTAGATATTTAGCTCATGTTAGGGGACCGGTTGAAACAGAGTCTCCTACTTCTCCACCATCTTGCCCCTCCCTCTCAGCATATAAGTAAAATTTTTCACTATGAAATGACATACATAAAATAAGTAAATAAGATTAAACTTCTGCATTTATTTTAAGATATCTCTGTGCTTATTAATTTCAAAATTAAAATGTTAAGTAAAATCTAACTGCCTCTAGAAGCTCTGTTTACTTTCCAGTGACATCTCACCAGATAGACAGCTCTATTATTTACAATCGAAAGGGTTGACTTATAACTATAATTTGCAGTTTTAATTCAATTTTTGAGCTGTTTAGAAATCTTATTATAAAATATTGGCAAGCATTGTATTCTTTTTTAATTTCTGATACACACTTTTTTTTTTTATTAACAAGACTAGTTTTTAGACCAGTTTTAGGTTCACAGAAAACTTGAGGGAAAAATACAGAATTTTCCCAAATATCTCTTTTCCTGACACATGTATCGCCTCCCCCAATGTCAACATCCTGCACCAAAGGTGTACATTTGTTATTATTTATGAACATACATTGACACACCTAAACTATTGGTAGTTTACATTAGGGTTCATTCTTTTTGTTGTACATTTTATGGTTTTGGATGAATATAAAATATACCCTTTATTATAATACCATAAGAGAATTTCACTGGCCTAAAAATCTGTGCTCTCCCTCTCTAAGCCTTCCCCCAACCTATAATCTGTTATGTTTTTACTGTCTCCATAGTTGTGCCTTTTCCAGAATGTTTTATAGTTGAGATCATACAGTATATAGCCTTTTCAGAGTAGCTTCTTTCTTTCTTTCTTTCTTTTTTTTTTTTTTCAGAGTAGTTTCTTTCACTTAGTAACATATACTTAAGGTTCCTTCATGTCTAATGTCTGGATTTTCCACAGTTTCCCCTTAATACCCATTTATTTATTCACCACTGAAAGACATATTGGTTGCTTCCAAATTTTTGCAGTTATGAATATAATTACTTAAATATCCATCTGCAGATTTTTGTGAAAAGATAAGTCTCCAACTCTTTTGGGTATATACTTTACTTTAAATTAGGCTCCCTAGCAATTTATCATTTTATTAATGATCTAAGTATATCAAGAATTTAAAACAATAGATTATATTGAAAATTTTATTTATTGACTATAAATGGTGGACATTCCTGAATCTGGTCCCCATTGTTAAAGACAAAGGTTTCAATATTCAATTCCATGTCTTTCTTTCATACAACATGCTATTTTAAATTTTATTTTTTGTGTCCCAAGATCCACTGTTTATGCACCACACCCAGTGCTTTATGCAATACGTGTCCTCCTTAATACCAACCACCAGGCTCACCCATTCCCCCCACCCTTCCAAAACCCTCAGTTTGTTTCTCAGCATCCACAATCTCTCCTGGCTCATCTCCCCCTCCAGTTTCCCCCAACTCATATCTCCTTTCCTCCATCCAATGTCCTGCATGTTATTCCTGTACTACACAAGTAAGTGAAACCATATGACAATTGACTTTCTCTGCTTGACTTATTTCACTCAGCATAATCTACTCCAGTCCTGTCCATGTTGATACAAAAGTTGGGTATTCATCCTTTTTGATGCAGGCATAATAGTCCATTGTGTATATGGAACATATCTTCTTTATCCATTCATCTATTGAAGGGCATCTTGGCTCTTTCCACAGTTTGGCCATTGTAGCCATTGCTGTTATGAGCATTGGGGTACAGAAGTCCCTTCTTTTCACTACATCCTTATCTTTGGGTAAATACCCAATAGTTCAATTGCAGGGTCATAAGGTAGCTCTATTTTTAATTTCTTAAGGAATCTCCACACTGTTTTCCAAAGTAGCTGTACCAATTTGCATTCCCATCAACAGTGTAAGATGTTGTATATAAAAAGTTATCTCCAAACCCAAGATCACCAAGATTTTCTCCAGTGTTATCTTCTACAAGTTTGATAGTTTTGTATTTTACATTTAGTTCTATGATCCATTTTGAGCTAATTTTTATGAAAGGCATAAGTACTAATTTTTTGCATGTAAATTTCCATCACCATTTTTTAAAGTATGATTCTCCATTAAACACTCTGCCTTTGCTCCATTATCAAAGACCAGTTGACTATACTTATGTGGATTTAATTCTGGTTTCTCTATTTCATGCTATCAGTCTGTTTATTCCTTTGTCAACACCACACTGTTTTGATTTTTTAGCTTTAAAATAAGTATACACGTCAGGTAGTTAAAGAGAGCATTTTTTGTTCTTTAGTATTATGTTGGCTATTCTGTGTCTTTTGTCTTTCTATAATAAACGTAAGTTTGCCAAATAAGTTTGTCAGATCCACAAAATAACCAAATTGAATTTTGGCTGAGATCATATTGAATAGATCAAGTAGGGGAAGAACTAACATCTTGACAGTATTGAATCTTCATATCCTTATACATGGACTCTCTTTCCATTTATATAGATCTTTGAGTTTGTTACATTAGACTTTTGCAGTTTTCCTAATATAGGTCTTTTAAATTTATAAACAATTATTATTTTTTGGTGTTAATGTAAATGCTATTGTTTTTAATTTCAAATTCAATTGTTTATTGTTATATATATATAAATAAGCAATTAACTTATATATTAACTTTCATTAGGCTACTTTACATAATCACTTACTGGTTCTTATAACTTTTTTGTTGATCATTTGGGATTATTTACACAATCATGTCATCTGAGAACAAAATATTTTATTTCTTTCTTTCTGAATCTTATATCTTTTATTTTCTGTTCTTATTGCATTAGCTAGAACTTCTGGTATAATGTTAAAAGGAGAAAAAATATTAAGAATAAACATCATGGCCTTGCTCCTGATCTTAGCAGGAAAGCTTCTCATGATTTTTCTTATATTCTTTCAATGTAGTAGACCATATTAATTTGTGAAATTCTAAATAAGGTAGAGCAATTTTTTATCTGTATATTTAAAAATAGTTTCAAACTTTACAAAAAGTCAGATTCAAATAAACATGTCTAAATTAAAAAAAATAATAAAAACATTTACTTCCTGAATACAACAGAGGGGATGTATTCATCAGCCCAGGGCACACATCTTACATTCCTCCATCCTCTCATCTGTGACCTTCCATGACCAACACCCAAGTGAAAGCTCACTTGTCTCCAAACCCCATGGCTTACTCTCTCCTTTCCAATTTTTTCTTTTCTCCCTCAACTTGTCTATTTTTTTACTCTTTCATTTACTTCCTATTTTTTTCCCTAAGTTTCTCCAGATTCTCTTATATATTCTTAGCTTCAATTGTCCTCTACCTTTTTCTCTTTTTATTGAAGTATAATTGACAAATATACATTTTTTCCAGATGTACAATATAATGATTTAATATTTCTATGCATTGCAAAGTGATCACCACAACAATTCTAGTTAACATCCATCATTAACTTTTTTTTCTTGTGCTGAGGAACTTTAAGATCTACTGTTCTCTTGGCAACTTTCAAATATCCAATAACATATCATTAATTATATTCACCATACTTATATTACATCCTTATTATTTATTTATTTTATAACTGGAAGCTTTTATCTTTGAAGACCTTTACCAGTTTCACCCATCATTCCTTCCCCACCCTTCACCCTTAGTAGTGGCACCTACTAATCTGTTCTCTGTACTTATATACTTTCTTAAAAAAATTTCTATCTATAGAAGGGATCAGATGATATTCAACTTTCTCTGTCTTACTTATTTTACTTAGCATAATGCTCTCAAGATCCATCCATGTTGCCACAAGTGACAAGATTTCATTGTTTCTAATGGCTGAATAATATTCCATTGTGTCTGTGTGTGTGTGTATACATACAATATCTTTTTTTATCCATTTATTCATAGATGAACACTTACATTGTTTCTGTATCTTGACCATTACAAAAAATGTTACAGTAAATATCTTTTTAAGTTAGTAATTTGTCTTTTTGGATGGATACTCAGAATTGGAAGTACTGGATTGTATGGTATTCTATTTTTATGGTTTTTTTTTTAGGAAAAGACATGCTGTTTTCCACAGTGGCTGCATCAGTTTACATCCCCACCACCAGTGCACAATGGTTCCCCTTTCTTTTCATCCTGACCAACACTTGTTATTTCATATCTTTTTTAAAAGATTATTTATTTATTTATTTGACAGACAGAGATCACAAGCAGGCAGAGGGGCAAGCAGAGAGAGACAGAGGAGGAAGCAGGCTCTCTGTTGAGCAGAGAGCCCTATGTGGGACTCGATCCCAAGACTGGGATCATGAACAGAGCCGACGGCAGAGGCTTTAACCCACTGAGCCACTCAGGTGCCCCAAGTTATTTCATATCTTTTTGATAATAATCATTCTATCATGTGTAGGGTAGTATATAATTGTGGTTTTGAATTGCATTTCCTTGATGATTGGTGATGCTGAGCATTTTTGTATGCACTTATTGGTTATCTGTATGTTTTCTGCTTCTCGTTATTATGATTTAAGTTGTACATTCTTTTGTAAGTATTCCTCATATTGAGGAATTTCCCCCTCTATGCCTGGATTGATGATAATTTTTAATCATAAATGTGGTGTGTTAGTCAAGTCCTTTTTTCTTAATCTATTGATGCAATTGTATGACTTTTCTTCTTTAGCCTATTGATGTGATAGATTACAGCAATTGATCTTCAAATGATAATCTCAACTTGTATATCAGTAATAAAGCCATTTTGTTCTAAAATATTCTGATATGTTAATTAATTTGATTTACTAATTTTATTGAGGATTTATGCACTTATAAGTGATATTGTTTATAGTTCTTTCTTGTAATGGCTTTTCTGGTTTGGTATTGGGATAATGCTGACCTCACAGTGAATTTAGAAGTGATCTTTCTGCCTCTATTTTCTGAGGGAGGTTGTAAAGAATTGACATAATCCCTTTCTTAAATGCTTGATCAAATTCACCAGAGAACACATCTGAGTTATGTGCTGTTTTGGAAGATTATTAGATATAGATTTAATTTATTTAACAGATACAGACCTATTCAAACTACTTCTTCCTGTGTGACCTCCATAAATTGTGTCTTTCAATGAATTGGTTCATTTCACCTATGTTATCAACTTATACACATAGAATTTTTAGGATATTACTTTACTATCATTTTGTATTTTTATTTAAAATCAATTTAATTAACATATAGTGTATTATTAGTTTGAGGCAGAATTTAGTGATTCATCAGTTGCATATAACACCAAGTGTTCATGACATCAAGTACCTCCTAATGAAAATCACCCTGTTACACCATACTCTCACCTACCTCCCCTCCAGTAACCCTCAGTTTCATTCCAATAGTTAAGAGTCTCGTATGGTTTGTCTCACTCTTTAATTTCATCTTATTTTATTTTTCCTTCCCTTCCCGTATGTTCATCTGTTTTTTTTAAATTCCACACATGAGTGAAACCATATGGTATTTGACTTTCTCTGACTGACTTGTTTTCCCCAGCATAAAACACTAGTTCCATCCACATCATTGGCAAATGGTAAGTTTTCTTTTCTTTTCTTTTTTTTTTTTTTTTTTTGATGGCTGAGTAATATTCAAACACACACACACACACACACACACACACACACACATATCTTCTTAATCCATCTGGCCTCTTTCCTTATTTTGGCTATTATGAACATTGTTGCTACAAACATTGGGATGTAAATGCCCCTTCAGATCAATACATTTGTACCTTTGGGATAAATATCTAGTAATGCAATTATTTCTGGGTTGCAGGGTAGCTCTATTTTTAACTTTTGAGGAGCCTCCATACTATCTTCTAGAATGGTTATACCAGTTTGCATTCCCACTGTAGTGTAGAGAACTTCCCTTTCTCTGTATCCTTGCCATAATCTGTCATTTTGTGACTTGTTGAGCTTAGCTATTCTGACTGGTGTGAGGTGGTATGTCTTTGTTGTTTTGATTTGTATTTCCCTGATGCTGAGTGCTGCTGAGGATTTTTCATGTGTCTCTTGGCCATTTGGATGTCTTCCTTGGAGAAATATCTGTTCATATCTTCTGCCCATTTCTTGATCAGATTATTTTGTTCTTTGGGTGCTGAGTTTGAGTTCTTTATAGATTTTTGGATATTAGCCTTTTATCTGATAATACATTTACAAATATCTTCTCCCATTCTGTAGATTGTCTTCTAGTTTTGTCAACTGTTTCCTTTGATGTGCAAAAGCCTTTTTTGTCTTAATGAGGTAAAAAATAGTTCATTTTTGCTTTTGTTTCTCTTCCTTTGAGACATGTCTAGCATCAATTTGCTGTGGCCAAGCTCAAAGAGGTTGCTGTTTGTGTTCTTCTCTAGGATTTTGATGGATTCCTGTCTCACATTTAGAGCTTTGATCCATTTTGAATTTATTTTTGTGTATAGTGTAAGGAAATGGTCCAGTTTCATTCTTCTACATGTGGCTGTCCAATTTTCCCAACTCCATTTGTTGAAGGGACAGTCCTGTTTTCTATTAGCTATTCTTTCCTGCTTTGTCAAAGATTAGCTGTTCATAGAGATGAGGGTCCATTTCTGAGTTCTCTATTCTCTTTCATTGTTCTAAGTGTTGGCTTTACACCAGCTGTCTTGTTGATTACAGCTTCATAATATAGTTTGAAGTCCAAAATTTTCATCTCACCAGCTTTGTTTTCTTTTCTTTTTTTTCCCCCAACATGTTTCTGGTTATTCAGGGTCTTTTCTGATTCCATACAAATTTTAGAATTGTTTGTTCCAGCTCTGTGAAAACATGCTGATCGTATTTTTATAGGGATTGCATTGAATGTATAGATTGCATTGACAGTAGCATTGATATTTGAACAATATTTAGTCTTCCAATTCACTAGCATAGAATGTTTTTCAATTTCTTTGTGTTTTCCTCAATTTCTTTCATCAAAGTTCTATAGTTTTTAGGGTATAGGACCTTTACCTCTTTGGTTAGGTTTATTTCTAGATATCTTACGGTTTGGGGTACAATTGTAAATGGGATTAACTCCTTAATTTCTTGTCTTCCATCTCATTGTTAGTGCAACTGACTTCTGTGCCATTGATTTATTTCCTGCCACTTTGCTGAATTCTTGTATGAGTTCTAAAAATTTTGGGGTAGGGCTTTTGGGTTTCCTATATAGAATATAATGTTGTCTGCAAAGAGTGAAATTTTGACATGACTTTGTTAATTTGGATGCCTTCTATTTCTTTTTGTTCTCTGATTGTTGAAGCTAGAACTTTCAGCACTATGTTAAAGAACAGTGCTGAGATTGAAGATCCCAGTTATGTTTCTGATCTTAGGGAAAAAGCTCCGTTTTTCTCTGTTGAAGATAATATTCACTGTGGGTTTTTCATATATGGCTTTTATGTTACTGAGGTATGTTCCTTCTATCCCTACATGGCAGAGAGTTCTTATCAAGAAAGGATTCTGTATCACATCAAATGCTTTTTCTGCAACAATTGAGAGGATCATAAAGTTCTTGTTCTTTCTTTTATTAATGTGGTGTATCACATTGATTGATTTGTGGATGTTGAGCCACTCTTGCAGCCCTGGAAGAAATCCCACTTGGTTATGGTGAACAATCCTTTTAATGTATTGTGGAATCCTATTAGCTGGAATCTTGGTGAGAATTTTTGTATCCATACTCATCAGGGATATTGGTCTGCAATTTTCCTTTTTGGTGGGGTCTTTGGTTTTAAGATCAAGAAAACGCTGGTGTCATAGAATGAGTTTGGAAGTTTTCCTTCCTTTTTTTTTTTTTTTTTTTTTTTTCTTGAAACAGCTTCAGAAGAATAAGTATTAAATCTTTAAATATTTGGTAGTATTCTACTGGGGGCCATTTGGTCCTGGATGTGGTTTGTTGGAAGCTTTTTGCTTCAACTTTCTATGCTGGTCATGCGTCTGTTCAGGTTTATTATTTCTTCCTGTTTTAGTTTAGGTGGTATATTATAGGTTTTTAGGGATGTATCCATTCTTTCCAGATATAATTGTCATAATATTCTCTTATAATTGTTTTTATTTCTTTGGTGTTGCTTGTGATCTCTCTTTCACTTATGATTTTATTTATTTGAGTCCTTTCTCTTTTCTTTTTGATAATTCTGACCAGAGGTTTATGTAGCTTATTAATTCTTTTAAAGTCCTAGCTCCTAGTTTCATTGATCTGTTCTATTGGCTTTTTGGTTTCTATTTTATTGACTTCTGCTCAATATTTATTAATTCTCTTTTCCTGCTGGGTTTAGGCTTTATTTTCAGTACTTTCTTTAGCTCCTTTAAGTGTAGGGTTATGTTGTGTATTTGAGACCTTTCTTGTTTCTTAAGAAAGGCTTATATTGCTTCCTTCTTAGATACTTCCCTTATATACTTCCCTCTTAGTATCATCTTCACTGCATCCCAGTGGTTTTGAACATTTATATTTTCTTTTCATTTGTTTCCATGTGCTTTTAAAAAAATTCTTCTTTAATTTAGTGGTTGACCCATTCATTCTTTAATAGGATGCTCTGTAACCCTAATGCATTTGTGTTCCTTCCAAATTTTCTCTTTGACTGAGTTCAAATTTTAAAACAATGTGGTCTTAAAATATGCATGGAATAATCTCTATCTTTTGATACCAATTCAGGACTGATTTGTGACCCAGTATGTGATCCATTCTGGAGAATGTTCCCTGTGCATTCTGTTGCTTTAGGATGAAATGCTCAAAAATATCTGTTACGTTTATCTGACCCAGTGTGTCATTCAGAGTCTTGTTGATCTTCTGCTTAGATGATCTGTCCATGGCTGTGACTCAGGCGTTCAAGTCCTCAATTATTTTTTTAAAGATTTTTATTTATTTATTAATAAATAAATTGATGTTTATTTATTAATATGTTAATAATATGTATGTTTTTATTATTTATAAATTGTTAGGGCCCAGGCTACTTGTAATGGCTCCAGATCATACTATGTGGCACTGTTTTGCTCTCTGAAGGCTTTCAGTATCAATGTGGAGTTGAAAATGGTGGCACTCCAATCTCTAGCCCTGGAGATGAAAGTTCATGTTCCCCACTTTTCAGTGAGCCCTCACAGAAAAGGAGTCAATCAGTTTTATATCCCTGGTTTCCACCAGAACTCTGTGTTCATTTGGCCTGTGACTAAGCATTTTTATGTCAGGCATGCTACCATATTTCAAGTCTCCAAACTTCACAGGCTTCTGTGGTGTGAACTCATGTTGTTCCTCCTGGGGGAGGGAGGGGGGTCTTGTCAGACTTCTGCTTTCTGCTGGTCCCCTGCCCAGAGAGTGGTCATGGGAACTTGCAGCAGAGGAGGTTATAGCAATACGAAGTAGAAGGCCAGTGCCTAGACTCACTGTTTTCAGCCAGCTTCCCTTCTCTGATGTTTGGGAACTCTGCCACACTCATACACCCTCACTCTTTTTGTGACCCCAGGGATCCTGAGACTACACTGTCCCACCTGGGATTCTGTTCCACTTCACCACCTGAGCACCTTCAAGCCAGGGCCATCCCCAACTCTAGTAGACTTCTAAAGGCAGCACTCTGCTGCCTCTTTATGCAAGTTCCCTCCCCTCTGAGCTTTATCTTCCAATATATTGCCCCAGATTCACATCTCCACAATCCCTACCTTCCCCAAAATGATCAATTTTCTACCTGTAGAATTGCAGCAATTATTTTCTCATATCTTGATTTTGCTGATGTTCAGAATGATTTGATAACTATGTGCATTCCAAAGATCAGACAAAATTAAGGTCCCCTACTTCTCCACCACCTTAACTCCTCCTCCTCCATTATCTTTTCAATGTTCATGGATCAGTAATGGTGGTACTTTATGATATCAATAATTTGGATTTTTTTCTCTTTTTTCTTGAATTTACCTGGTTAGAGACGAAACAATTCATTTATTTTATTAATAAGTGAGCTTTGATTTTAATTTCCTCTATTAATTTTTAGTTTACAATCATTTTCATAATAATCTTTATTAGATTTAGTTTTCTCTCCTTTTTTCTTGTTTCCAAAGCACAGAATAGATTATTGATTTTAGATCTTTTCTAATGCATGCACTAAATGCTATAAATTTCCCACTAAGCTGTGGTTTCACTGTGTCCCACTAGATATTCATAAGTTGTATTTACATTTTGATTTAGCTTTTTTAAATTTCTTTTGAAACTTTTTTGACTAATATATTATTTAGAAGGTGTTGCTTAGTTGCTTAGTCACAACATATTTTGGGGTTTCCAGTAATATTTCTCTTATTGATTTCTAATTTAATTCCACCATTCCTTCTTGGCATGAAGCATACTTTGTATGATAGCTATTCTTTTAAAATTTTTAAGGTGGGTTTTATAGCCAAGCATTCAGTTTATCTTGGTGAATAATCTCTGTGAGCTCAAGAATAATGTATATTTTCTTGTTTGGGTAGACTATTCTCTAAATGTCAGTTACATACTGGTCCAGTCAACTATATACTTACTGATTTTCTGCCTGCAGGATATCAATTATAGATAGAGATGTATTAAAGTCTCCAACTAAAATAATGAATTTATCTTTTACTCCTTACAGTTCTATCAGCTTTTGCCTCATAAGCTTGACACCTTATTCTTAGTTGCATACACATTAAGGATTGTTGTATCTTTTTTTTTTTTCATTTTGTAATGCCCATTTTAGCTCTGAAATTTTTCTTTCTTTTGATTAGTGTTACTGTGGTTAATCTTTCTGCATTCTCTTTTAGTCTAGCTGTGACTTTACATTAAAAGTGGGTTTTTGGTAGACAACATTCTTGTTTACCCACTCTGAACAATCTCTTTTAATAATGGTGTATTTAGACTATTGGTTTTCAAAGTAATTATTGAGGTAATTAGATTAATATGTACTTCTGTGTTACAGTTTTCTGTTTGTTGCCCTGGTTTTTCTTTTGTCTTCCACTCTTTTTCTGTCTTTTCTGTTTTGAATTCAGCATATTAGAGAATTCAATTTTTACTTTTCTCTCAGTAAATCAAATATATTTAGAAATTTTTATCAGAAAGGTTGAATACCCAACACTTTTTTTTTAGTTAACTTTCTTTTTTTTTAATTTACTTTTTATTTTCAGCATAACAGTATTATTTTTGCACCACACCCAGTGCTCCATGCAATACATGCCCTCCCTAATACTCACCACCTGTTCCCCCAACCTCCCATCCCCCGCCCCTTCAAAACCCTCAGGTTGTTTTTCAGAGTCCATAGTCTCTCATGGTTCACCTCCCCTTCCAATTTCCCCCAACTCCCTTCTCCTCTCTAACTCCCCATGTCCTCCATGCTATTTGTTATGCTCCACAAATAAGTGAAACCATATGATAATTGCCTCTCTCTGCTTGACTTATTTCACTCAGCATAATCTCTTCCAGTCCCGTCCATGTTGCTACAAAAGTTGGGTATTCGTCCTTTCTGATGGAGGCAAAATACTCCATAGTGTATATGGACCACATCTTCCTTATCCATTTGTCCGTTGAAGGGCATCTTGGTTCTTTCCACAGTTTGGCGACTGTGGCCATTGCTGCTATAACCATTGGGGTACAGATGGCCCTTCTTTTCACGACATCTATATCTTTGGGGTAAATAGCCAGGAGTGCAATGGCAGGGTCATAGGGAAGTTCTATTTTTAATTTCTTGAGGAATCTCCACACTGTTCTCCAAAGAGGCTGCACCAACTTGCATTTCCACCAACAGTGTAAGAGGGTTCCCCTTTCTCCACACCCTCTCCAACACATGTTGTTTCCTGTCTTGCTAATTTTGGCCATTCTAACTGGTGTAAGGTGATATCTCAATGTAGTTTTAATTTGAATCTCCCTGATGGCTAGTGATGATGAACATTTTTTCATGTGTCTGATAACCATTTGTATGTCTTTATTAGAGAAGTGTCTGTCCATATCTTCTGCCCATTTTTTTGATGTGATTGTCTGTTTTGTGTGTGTGTTGAGTTTGAGGAGTTCATTATAGATCCTGGATATCAACCTTTTGTCTGTACTGTCATTTGTAAATATCTTCTCCCATTCCGTGGGTTGCCTCTTTGTTTTCTTGACTGTTTCCTTGGCTGTGCAGAAGCTTTTGATTTTGATGAAGTCCCAAAAGTTCATCTTTGCTTTTGTTTCCTTTGCCTTTGGAGACATATCTTGAAAGAAGTTGCTGTGGCTGATATCAAAGAGATTACTGCCTATGTTCTCCTCTAGGATTCTGATGGATTCCTGTCTCACATTGAGGTCTTTTATCCATTTTGAGTTTATCTTTGTGTACGGTGTAAGAGAATGGTCGACAGTCTCTTCAATAAATGGTGCTGGGAAAACTGGGCAGCTATATGTAGAAGAATACCCAACTTTTGTATCAACATGGACAGGACTGGAGTAGATTATGCTGAGTGAAACAAGTCAAGCAGAGATAGTCAATTATCATATGGTTTCATTTACTTGTAGAGCATAAGGAATAACATGGAAGACATTAGGAGAAGGAAAGAAAAAGTGAGTTGGGGGAAATCAGAGGGAGAGACAAATCATGAAAGACCGTGGACTATGAGAAACAAACTGAAGGTTTTGGAGGGGAGGGGCATGGAGGGTTAGGAGAGCCTGGTGGTAGGTATTAAGGAGGACATGTATTGCATAGAGCACTAGATGTGGTGCAAAAATGATGAATCTTGGAACACTGAAAATAAAATTAAATTAAAAAAAAATAAAGCCAACAATGGAAAAAAAAAGAAATTTTTGTGAGTAGTTTATGTACTTGTAACAAAGTATTCCCAGTACCTCCCTCTTATACCTTATGTTTCTATAATTAATTTTTCTTACCTATAAACTGTAATCACCAAATGCAATGTTGCCATTATTTTGATCAAATTGTTATTTCTTAAATCAATTAAGAATAAGAAAAAGAAAAGATATTATTTTACTTTCCTTTATTCCTTCTCTTTTACTTTTTTTTTTTTTATTTTTGTATGTCTGAGTTTCTAATCTATATCAGTCCTTTCTGTAGCTTTTCTTGGAAAACAGGTATACTCATGAAAATTTTCTGAAAGTTTGCTTAAGAAAGTTTTTATTTTTTTTTCTTCTCTTTTGGAAATAATTTTAATGGATACACATTTAAGATGGGGATTTATTTTTTT
The DNA here is from genome assembly GCF_011764305.1 of Mustela putorius furo. Lineage (NCBI taxonomy): Eukaryota > Metazoa > Chordata > Mammalia > Carnivora > Mustelidae > Mustela > Mustela putorius. The sequence continues at coordinate 3,506,067 of NW_025422118.1, forward strand.
CACTATTTTAAATATCTCACTCCGTTTTCTTCTTGCTTTCATGATTTCTGAAAAGAAGTCCAATGTAATTCCCTTCCTTACTCTTCTATAGATGAGGGTTTTTTTTTTCCTACCTTTTTTCAAGTTTTTCCTCTTCAATTTTTTTTTTATTCTTTGCAGTTTGAATATGTTGTTTCTACATGTAGTTTTGAAATATTTACCTTGCTTGGTATTCTCTGAAGTTCCTGTATATAAGGTTTTGTATCTATCATTAAATTGGGGAAATTCTGCTTCAAATATTTTTCTCTTCCTTTCTTTTTTCTCCTTCTGGTATTCCCATGATATGCATGTTGTATCTTTTTTAATTATCCCACACTTCTTAGATATTCTGTGATGTCTTTTTTACTATTTTTTGCTCTTTACATTTCAGTTTTGGAATTTTCTATCTCTCTTCTTGTATTACCTATCTGTTCTTTTATATTTTCTACTTTCCCCTAGTACATTAGCCATGGTTGTTTAGACCTCTAGTCTAATAACTCCAACATATCTGCCCTATCAATCTGACCTTCACCTTGTTCTATTTCTTCAAATTGTGCTTTTTCTCTTTTAGTATGGCTTGTAACCCTACAGAAATGGTCCATTTATTTCTTTCAAGGGACAGCATTCCTTGCTTACTAGAATATTATACAGCGTTATGGTCCTTGCAACTTAACATCAGATATTGCTCTCTTAAGTTACATAAAAACAAAATGTGAAGTTAAAAGATTACAATAATATTAGCTTTTAGAGTAATAATTGTTTTTTAATCTATTAGTTTCTTGTCATGTAGAAAATAAAAAGTAGAGTTACAGTTGTTACAATAATTTTAGTTTTTGAAAATCCACATGAATTTGCCTTCATTGAGATCTTTATTTTTTTTTTAATTTTTTATTTTTTATAAACATATATTTTTATCCCCAGGGGTACAGGTCTGTGAATCACCAGGTTTACACACTTCACAGCACTCACCAAAGCACATACCCTCCCCAATGTCCATAATCCCACCCCCTTCTCCCAAACCCCCTCCCCCCCAGCAACCCTCAGTTTGTTTTGTGAGATTAAGAGTCACTTATCTTTATTTTTAAATATAAACTTAAGTTATAATATACTATCCTTTCAAATCACCCTGCCAGACTCCTTTGATCATTTCTTGCAAGGCTGCTATAGTAAGAGTTAATTCTCTTAATTGTTTGTTTGGGAATTAATTTCTCCCTTACATTTGAAGAACTCTTTTGCCAAATATAGGATTCTTAGTTGACAGGCATTTTTGGTTTTGTTTTTGTCTGTCTGTCTGTCTTTCTCTCTCTTTTTCTTTCTTTTTTTCTATCAGCACTTTGAATATAACTTTGAATATAACAGCCATCTGCCTGCTCGTTTCCCAAGTTTCTCACAAGAAAGCTGTTGATAATCTTACTTAGGATCTCTTGTATGTGACAAGTTACTTCTCTTGCTGATTCTAAATTCTCTCTCTGCTTCTGGCTTTTAAATTTTCATTATAATATGTACTGATGTGAGCCATTTTAAGTTCATCTTACTTGAAGTTTATGAGTTTCCAGATGTTTGTTTTCATGTTATTCATTGAATTTGGGAAGTTTTCAGTTATTATTTCTTCATATATTCTCTCTTCTGAAATGGACAAGGGAGTTCTTCAAGTTTAAAAATAGACACTAACAACATGAAAACGTGTAAAAGCATTAAAAGTCACTGTAAAAAATAAAATAAATTCAAATTCAGAATATTCTGATATTGTAATGTTAGCATATAAACTCTGATGTAAAAGTTAAGAAACACAAGTTTAAAATTAGGGCAGCTGGGTGGCTCCATTTAGTGTCTGCCTTTGGCTCAGGTCATGATCTCAGGGTCCTGGGATCAGCAGGTAGTTTGCTTTCCCTGTCTCTCTGCCCCTTCTCCCTGCTTATGCTCTCACTCTCTCAAAAAAAAAAAAAAATCTTTAAAAGAAATGTATTAAAATTAACTAGATACAAAAATATGTTAATGAATACACCATATAAAATGATGGAAATTTTAGTATCAATTACACAAAGTGTGGGAGAAGCTGAAATTAAAGTGTAGAATATTTGTGTAAGTCAAAGTTAGGTTGTTATCAGCTTAAAGTAGACTGTCTATCCAGAAAATATTTTATATAAGCTTCATGATAACCTCAAACAAGAAAACCTGTAGTAAACACCCTAAAGAGAAAGAGAAAGTAATCAAAGCATTAACGTATATTTTTAAAAATTAAATCATAAAGGAGGACAGCAAGAGAAGAAAAACAGAACAAAGAAACCACCAGAATATAATGAACACAAAGGCAATAGTAAATCCTTTCTAATCCATAATTACTTTAAATATAAATTAATTCATTTTTTATTTAAAAACAACAGGAAATTATAGGGCGCCTGGGTGTCTCAGTGGGTTAAAGCCTCTGCTTTCATCTCAGGGCATGATCTCAGGGTCCTGTAATCAAGCCCCCCATCAGGCTCTCTGCTCACCAGGGTGCCTGCTTCCCTTCCTCTCTCTCTCTGCCTGCCTCTCTGCCTACTTGTGATCTCTGTCTGTCAAATAAATAAGTAAAATCTTTAAAAAAAAAAAAAACAGGAAATTATATACTGCCTATAGTGATTTTCTTTACTTTTAAGAATACCCATAGGTTTGGGGTGCCTGGGTGGCTCAGTGGATTAAAGCCTCTGCTTCTGCTCAGGTCACAATCCCAGAGTCCTGGGATCGAGCCCCACATTGGGCTCTCTGCTCAGCAGGGAGCCTGCTTCCTCCTCTCTCTCTCTGCCTTCCTCTCTGCCTACTTGTGATCGCTCTCTGTCAAATAAATAAATACAATTTAAAAAAAGGAATACACATAGGCTAAATGTGGAGGAATGGAAAAGAGATTTTTCATGCAAATGGTAACCAAAAGAGAGTAATGTGGCTATATTTATATCAGAGAAAATACACTTTAAGCAAAAATTGTCAAAAAAGACAAGAAGGTCACTATATGAAGAGTCAATTCATCAAGAGGATATAAAAATTGTAATAGATACATGCCTGAATTTCAAACATCTGAATATATAAAAGAAATGTTAACAAAACTAAAGAGGGAAATAGACAGTGATACAGCAATAGGAAGGAAACAAGGAAAATTTTTAGTGGTGGAGAGTAGAACTTAGTGAGAACTCCTAGCTTTATGCATTTTAATTGTTTGAATCTTACAAAATTTTATTTACTTGTTTTACTTTAAAATGAAAATTAAAACTAAACTGTTAAATGTAAAAGCACAGTAACATGTAAACTCCATAGATGTTAACCTCTAGAATTGCAAATTTATTGTAAATTTTTATTTTATTGCTCATTTTAAATAGTTTTTGCATCTATTTTATTTTATTTTGAAAAATGTGTTTAGTTAAAAATGAAATACAAATATTGGTCGCTAAAGTAAAATTCGGAAAAGGGGATTAAGATAAAAAATTGAAGTGGCCAAGTCAATCGAGGATAATTTTATTATAATATTTTGTATAGAAATTAAAGTGTAGGTGTAGAAGAAGTGGTGATAGCAAATGTTTAGCAAAATAACTAAATGAGATATTTTTGAGAATTTCAAACTTCACAAAATGTACCTTTCTCTGAATAAAATGGCCATAATTTATTGTATCCTATTTATTAAAAATGATTAGGGCAAGGCAAGGTACATATCAAAAACAGTCAATATATAGAGGTCATAAATATAGTATCATGCAGGATCATGTAGGTATTAATTTTGTCATTGACTATTATGTTGTCAAAATTTTCACTACTTTTTCTCATACAGTATTTCTCATACAGTATTAAACATTTCTCATGCAGTATTAAACAGAAAAATAGTGATTTTATTCTTTTGAATATATACATAAGATATAAAAACTAATTTATAGTAATTATGTGACTTTTTTGTTTGTTTGTTTCAGATATGTAATAATTTGGGTAATTGTCATTGCTTTCCTGGCTATAGGCCTCCACATTGTGAATTCCAGATTGGCTCACCAGGGGGAAGTATTGATGATGGAAATGTCCAGAAATCTGGTGAGTAGAAATTAAACTTTTAAAACAAAATATATGCTCTTTTATTAAATACTTAAAGAACTATAACACTAAGTCAAATCTCTCATCATCACCTGAGTAACATTTTTTATTAACATATAATGTATTATCTGTTTTGGAGTACAGGTCTGTGATTCATCAGTTTTACACAATTTACAGCATTCACCATAGCCCATACCCTCCCCAATGTACATCACCCAGCCACTCCATCTCTCCCACCTTCTTCCCCTCCAGCAACCCTCGGTTTGTTTCCTGAGATTAAGAGTTCTTATGGTTTGTCTGCCTCTCTGGTTTCATCTTGTTTCATTTTTCCCTTCCCTCCCCTATGATCCTCTGTCTTGTTTCTCAAATTCCTTATATCAAGAAGATCATATGATAATTGTCCTTCTCTGATGTATTTTGCTCAACATAACATTCTCTAGTTTCATCCATATTGTTGCAAATGGCAAGATTTCCTTTTTAATGGTTGAATAGTATTCCACACATTCCGTGTGTGTGTGTGTGTGTGTGTGTGTGTGTGTGTGTGTGTGTATGTGTGTATAATATCCTTATCCATTTATAAGTTGATGGACATCTAGGTTCTTTCCATAGTTTGGCTATTGTGGACACAGCTTCTATAAACATTTGGGTGTACATGCCCCTTCGGATCACTGCATTTATATCTTTAGGGTAAATACCCAGCAGTATGATTGCTATGTCATAGGGTAGCTTTATTTCCAACTTTTTGAGGAACTCCTGTACTGTTTTCCAGAGTGGCTACACCAGTTTGCATTCCCAAAAACAGTGTAGGAGGGTTTCCCCTTCTCCACATACTCACCCACACCTGTCATTTCCTGACTGGTAAATTTTAACCATTCTGACTGGTGTGAGGTGGTATCTTTCTGTGGTTTGGATTTGTATTTCCCTGATGCCAAGTGACATTGAATGCATTTTCTTGTGTCTGTTGTCCATTTGGATATCTTCTTTGCCAAAATGTCTATTCCTGTCTTCCGTGCATTTCTTCATTAGATTATTTGTTCTTTTGGTGTTGAGTTTGATAAGTTCTTTATAAATTTTGGATACTAACTCTTTTATCTAATATTGCATTTGCAAATATCTCCTCCCATTCTTTTGGTTGTCTTTTGGCTTTTTTGATTGTTTCCTTTGCTGTTAAAAAGCTTTTGATCTTCAAGAAGTCCCAATAGTTCATTCTTGCCTTTGGAGATGTTTCTAAGGAGAAGCTGCTGTGGCTGAAGTCAAAGGGGTAGCTACATGTGTTCTCCTCAAGGATTTTAATGGATTCCTGTCTCACATCGAGGTATTTCATCCATTTTGAGTCTATTTTTGTGTGTGGTTTAAGGAAATGGTCCAGTTTCATTCTTCTGCATGTGGCTGTCCAATTTTCCCAACATTGTTTGTTGAAGAGACTCTTTTTTCCATTGGACATTCTTTCCTGTTTTGTCAAAGATTAGTTAACCATAGAGTTGAAGGTCCATTTCTGGGCTCCCTAGTCTGTTCCATTGATCTATGGGTTTGTTTTTGTGCCAGTACCATACTGTCTAGATGATTATAGCTTTGCAACAGAGCTTGAAGTCTGGAATTGTGATGCCACCAACTTTGGTTTTCTTTTTCAACATTCCTCTAGCTATTTGGGGTCTTTTCTGGTTCCTTATAAGTTTTAGGATAATTTGTTCAATTTCTTTGAAAAACATTTATGGTATTTTGATAGGGATTCCATTAGAACATATTTATTCCACATATATTCTAGAACATATAGATTGTTCTAGGTAGCATAGACACTTTCACAATATTTGTTCTTCCAATACATGAGCATGGAACATTTTTCCATTTCTTTGTGTCTTCCTCAATTTCTTTCATGAGTAATTTATAGTTTTCTGAGTACAGATTCTTTTTTTTAAAGATTTTATTTATTTATTTGACAGACAGAGATCACAAGTAGGCAGAGAGGCAGGCAAAGAGAGAGAGAGAGCGAGAGAGAGAGGGAAGCAGGCTCCCTGCTGAGCAGAGAGCCGGATGCGAGGCTCAATCCCAGAACCCTGAGATCATGACCTGAGCCGAAGGCAGTGGCTTAACCCACTGAGACACCCAGGCGCCCCCTGAGTACAGATTCTTTGCCTTTCTTTTGGGTGCATTGTAAATAGAATCAACTCCTTAATTTCTCTTTCTTCTATCTTGCTGTTGGTATATAGAAATGCAACTGGTTTCTGTGCATTGATTTTATATCCTGACACTTTACTGAATTCCTTTATGAGTTCTAGCAGTTTTGGGGTGAAGCCTTTTGGGTTTTCCACATAAAGTATCATATCACCTGCAAGGAGTGAGAGTTTGACTTCTTCTTTGCTGATTTGGATGCCTTTTATTTCTTTTTGTTGTCTGATTACTGATGCTAGGACCTCTGGTATTATGTTAAATAGCAGTGGTGATAATGGACATCCCTGCTGTGTTCCTGACCTTAGGGGGAAAGCTGTCAATTTTTCCCCCTTGAGAACAATATTTGCTGTGGGTTTTTCTTAGACAGCTTTTATGATATCGAGGAATGTACCCTCCCTCTATCCTTACACTGTGAAGAATTTTGATCAAGAAAGGTTGCTGTGCTTTGTCCAATGGTATTTCAGTATCTATTTAGAGTATCATATGGTTCTTGCTTTGTCTTTTATTAATATATTGTACCACATTGATTGATTTGCGGATGTTGAACCAACTTTGAAGCATTGAAATAAATCCCATCTGGTTGTGGTGAATAGTCCTTGTAGTGCACTGTTGGATCCTATTGGCTATTATTTTGGTGAGAATTTTTGCATCCTGTTCATCAGGGATATTGGTCTGTAACTCTCCTTTTTTTTTTTTTAATTCCATTTTTTAAAATTTATTTTCAGCATAGCAGTATTCATTATTTTTGCACCACACCCAGTGCTCCATGCAATCCGTGCCCTCAATCCGTACCCACCACCTGTACCCCGACCTCCCACCCCCCGCCCCTTCAAAACCCTCAGGTTGTTTTTCAGAGTCCATAGTCTCTCATGGTTCACCTCCCCTTCCAATTTCCCCCAACTCCTCTCTAACTCCCCATGTCCTCCATGCTATTTGTTATGCTCCACAAATAAGTGAAACCATATGATAATTGCCTCTCTCTGCTTGACTTATTTCACTCAGCATAATCTCTTCCAGTCCCATCCATGTTGCTACAAAAGTTGGGTATTCGTCCTTTCTGATGTAACTCTCCTTTTTGATGGGGTCTTTGTGTGGTTTGGGGATCAAGGTCATGCTGGCTTCATAAAATGAGTTTGTAAGTTTTCCTTCCATTTTTATTTTTTGGAACAGGAAAATAGGTATTAATTCTTCTTTAAATGTTTGGTAGAATGCCCCTGGGAAGCCATCTGAACCTGGGTCTTGTTTTTTGGGATATTTTTGACTACTGCTTCAATCTCTTTACTGGTTATGGGTCTGTTCAGTTTTTCTATTTCTTTCTAGTTCAGTTTGGTAGATTATACATCTCTAGGAATGCATACATTTCTTCTAGATTGTCAAATTTGCTGGCGTATAGTTTCTCATAATATGTTTTTATAATTGTATTTCTTTGGAGTAGGTTGTGATCTCTCCTCTTTCATTCATGATTTTGTTAATTTTGGTCCTTTCTCTTTTCTTTTGGTTAAGTCTGGACAGGGGGTTATCAATCTTATTAATTCTTTCAAAGAACCAACTCCTAGTTTCATTGATCTGTCATGATCACCTGAGAAATTAAAAGAGTTATCTTGAATAGTGGCTTTAATTAAATTGGTGTTACACAATATTTGTAATGAGATTTTCTCAGATACTTAGTTTTCCTCAACTTAGTTAAATAAGTTAGAAGACAGTCCTCAAGTGTTATAAGTCTCAAAGCAAGAAATAAGATAATGAACTTAATTAATAAATATTATATATACCTTGATTTCTCCACCAATAAACTATTCCTCTTCTCCCTCTTCATGGGCCTCTATATCCTTGATACACAACAATATTTAAGTTAGGCCAGTTAAAAACCCTACAAAGGCCTCTAAGTGCACAGGGAAAGGAAAAGTCTCATATCTCTGACTTTAAATCAAAAGCTCTAAATGATTAAGCTTAGTAAAGAAAGAAAACTGAAAGCCAAGATAGGTCAAAAGCTAAGCCTCTTGCACCAGTTAGGCAAGTTGAGGGTGCAAAGTTTTTGAGGAAAGTTAAAAATGTTAATCCATTAACATACAAATAATTTAAAAAACAAAATAACCTTACTGCTAATATGAAGGAAGTTTTAGTGGTCTGGATAGAAGATCAAACAACCATTTCTTTAAGCCAAAGCCCAATCCAGAGCAAGACCCTAATTCTTTTCTGTTCTTCTAATACCAAGAGATGTGAGGAAGCTGAAGAAGAAAAGTTTGAAAGTAGCAGAGGTTGGTTCATGATATTTAAGGAAAGAAACCATCTCCATCATATAAAAGTGCAAAGTGAAGCAGCAAGTGCTGATGAATAAACTGCAGCAAGTTAGCTAAAAGATCTAGCTAAGACAACTAATGAATGTGACTACACTAAACAACATATTTTCAATGTAAACAAAACATTGGAAGAAAATGCTGTTTATGAATTTCATAGCTGGAGAGGAAAAGTCAATGCCTGGCTTCAAAACTTCAAAGGGAAGGGTGAATCTTCCTGTTAGGGACTTATGCAGCTGGTGGCTTAGTTGAAGTCATTGCTCATTTACCATTCTGAAAATCCAAAAGCCTTAAGATTTAAGCTAAATCTACTATTTAAATGGAACAGAAAAGCCTGGGTGACAGAACATATGTTTATAACATACTTTACTGAATATTTTATACCCAATGTTGATGACTACTACTAAGAAAAATAGAAGTTTTTCAAAATATCATTGTTCATTGACAATGCACCTAGTCCTGTAAGAACTCTGATGGAGATTTACAATGAGATTAATGTTGTTTTCATGACTGCTAACAAAGCATTCATCCTAAAGCCCATAGATGAAAGAGTAATTTTAATTTTCAAGTCCTATTACTCAGGAAATATGTTTCATAAGTCTATGGCAGCCATAGGTAGTGATTCCTCTGATAGATCTGGGCAATGGAAATTTAATACCTTCTGGAAAAGATTCACCATTTTAAATGCAACTAAGAGCACTTGTGATTCATAAGAAGAGGTCAAAATATCAACATTAACAAGAGTTTGAAACAAGTTGATTCCAACACTTACTGATGACTTTGAGTTATTCAAGACTGGTGGAGGAAGTAATTGCAGACATGGTTAAATTGCAAGAAAATTAGATTAGAAGTGATACCTGAAAATATGACTGAATCACTGCAATCTCATGATAAAACTAACATTAGGAGTTGCTTCTTAGGATGAGCAAAGAAAATGGTTTCTTGAGAAAGAATCTACTCCTGTGAAGGTACTGTGAAGATTGTTGAAATGACAGCAAAAGATTTAGAATATTACATAAACTTGGTTTTTAGCAGGGATTCAATTTTAAAAGAGGGTACTTTTTTATATTACTATAGCTAAAAAATGCTACAAACAGCATCACATGCTACAAAGAAATCATTCATGAAAGGAAAAGTCAATCAATATAACAAATTTCATTGCTGTCATATTTTAACAAAATGCCACAGCCATCCCAGTCTTCAACAGCCACCCCCCTGAACAATGCACAATCATCAACACTGAGATAAAATTCTCCTTTGCAAAAATATTATGGGGCACCTGGGTGGCTCAGTCAGTTGGGTAGCTACCTTTGGCTTGGGTAGTGATCCCTGCATCCTGGGATTGGGTCCCCCGTTAGGCTCCTTGCCTGACAGGGAGCCTGCTTCTCCCTCTGCCTGCCACTCTGCCTGCCTGTGCACTCTCTCTCTCTCTCTCTGACAGATAAATAAATAAAATCTTTAAAAATACATTATGACTCACTAAAAGTTCAAATGATACTTAACATCTTTTAGCAGCAGTGTGTTTTTACATTAAGGTATTTACAGTGTTTTTGTAATGATATTGTACACTTAATAGACTACAATATACTGAAAACATAACTTTTATATACACAGGGAAACTAGAAGACTAAGTTAACTTGCTTTATTGTGTTACTTGCTTTTTTGTGTTGCTATGGAACTGAACCTGCAATATCTTTTGCCTGTATTGTAATTCCAGAGTAAATACTAGGAAAACAATTCAAAATTTTTAGAAAAAAATTAAAGAATTTTTTTTAATTGTACAAGGTATTCCTTTCCACCAATTAATAAGATGAAGTCTAAATAAAGGAAAAAGAACATTAGGTAAATAGAATAGTTAAATGTATATATTTAAATCCAATAATGATACTTTAACTAAATATCTATGAAGTAAACATTCAATTTAAAAGCAATTGCTCAGGCTTTCCAGGATAGTGATATATGAATACTCAGAACTTAACTCACCTTCCCCCAAGGACACATCAAGTCTACAGTTACAGATAGATCATTTCCTCTGAAAAAGATCTGAAAACTCAAGAACTCTCCACAACAAAGAATAAAAGACCACACTGAAGACTAAACATGGTCTTGCAAACACACACATATATGCACACACACACACACACACAAATACACCCTTGTGCAGAGTTACACAAGACAGGCACTTCTCCTAGAGGAAGGAAGTGTTAATGCCCCATGTAGCCCCTGGGATCTACACACAGAGATGAGTTCCCAAAAGACTTGGCTTAGGAAAAAAACAGTGGGAGTGATATCTGGGAATCCCAAAGTGCTATAGGAAACTGCGATTCTGCTTTTGGGGAGCTCATGAGTGGTCTCACTGCAAGACCTGATAAACAAACAAACAAACAAAAAACAGCTCAGTTTGCAAGGCACTTAGCTTATTTAAGAATTTTCTTGACTTTCTGGGGACATTGCCTCAAGAGCAGGGAACAGCTGAGACATTCAACAAAGACAGAAGCATTAGTAGATGCCAGTATTGCATTCTCCACATAGCCTGTTAATAAGGGCCGGTGAGTTCAGATGCAGCACCCTTCAGTCATCTTGCTGGGTTGGACAGGAGTGGCAGGCATGGCACCTTTGAGTCCTAAAAGTATGAGTGGTTGCAGTGCTCCCCCACTCTCTGGCTCCGATAGGCAAAACTAACAGTTGAGAGTTATTCCATTCCTTAGCATAAGTCTGCAAGAATAGGCTATCATGACATTTTCCTAATTCCTGGCTGGGGCTAAGAAGTGTGATCATGATCAGCATTCTCCTATTCCCAGACTAAACCCAACACATACACAAACGAGGCACTCTCCTGCTGCATTGCTGAAGCCCATGGGCTTGTGTAATCAAAACATTTTCTTGATGCTTTTCTGAAGCTGGTAAGAATGTTCCACCTCATACACTCTCCAGCTGTGTTGCTAAAGTGAGAGGGTACACATAATTCACACAGGAATCACCACTTGATTTCCTAGCCTAGTGGCCACAAGTGCTGGCATTCCAGAACTTCATGGGGCTATAACAATCAGAAAGAGTTTTTGACAGACCACCATCATAGTGGATAAACAGTGCATAACAGTGCATAAACAGCAGACTGAAACACAACCCCCGTCTTCCTTTGAAGAGGCCTATTTAGTTAGTCTGGAGTTTAGACCAGAGGCTTAACAAGTTTCCCACAAATGTAGAGGCTACATTTTAAAAAATATATTCTTTAAAAATATTTTAAAAAGACAAACATTTAACTATACTAACTCAAGAAAAGAGAAATAAATTTTAAAAATCAGAAAAGGAAAAGGAGACATTACAACAGATACCACAGAGTAACAAAATTTAATTAATTAAATTTGACTTATTTGCATGTGGTTATCCAGTTTTCCCCTACATGACGTGTTGAGGAGACTATCCTTTCCTCATTGAGTATTCTGGGTCTCTTGTCAAATATTACTTGAATATAAGTGCATAGGTTTATTTCTGGGCTCTCAATTCGGCTCCATTTTTCTACATATCTATTTTTATGCCAGTACTAAGCTGTTTTGATTACACTAGATTTGTAGTATAGTTTGAAATCAGAAAGTGTGATACCTTCAGCTTTTGGTTCTTTTTCTGGATCACTTTGGCTCTTCAGGGTCTTCTGTGACTCCATACAAACTTTAGAATTGCTTTTTTCTATTTTTGTGGAATATTTTTGAGGGATTCCATTGAACCGATGGATGACTTTGAGTCATATGGACATTTTAACAATATTAATTCTTTTAATCCATGAACATGGGGTACATTACCATTTGTTCGTGTCTTCAGTTTCTTTCATCAAAGTTTTATCATTTTCAGTGTACAGATTTTTCACCTTATTGGTTAAATTTATTCTTAAATATTTTCATTTTTTTGATGCTATTGTGAATGGAATGTTTTTGTTTTTTTAGTTTTTGTTGTTTTTTTTCTCAGATGTTCTGTTATACATGTAAGAAACACAACTGTTTTCTGGATATTGATTTGTTATCTTGGAACTTCATTGCATTTATTAGGTAGATACAATTTTTTGGTACTGTCTTTAGTATTTTCTATATATAGGATCATATTATCTGCAAAGATCATTTTTCTTTTTCATTACTGATTTGGGTACTATTTATATCTTTATCTTACCTGATTACTATAAATGGAATTCCAGTACTATGTTGAACAAGAGTGGCACCCTTGTCTTATTTTTCATCCCATATGAAAATCTTTCTTACCATAAATGGCCTTTATTAAGATGGGGTATCATAGTAAATTTGTTGAGAGTTTTTATCAGGAAAAGATACTATATTTTGTCAAGTGCTTTTTGTGCATTTATTGAGATGATTGCATGATTCATATTTTTTTATCTCTCATTAAATTTATGTGGTGTTTTGCATTTATTAACTTATATATGTTGAATCATCTCAGAGATAAATTTTACTTTCTCATGATGAATTACCTTTTTAATGTGTTTTTGAATTTTATTTGGTAACATTTTGTTAAGAATTTTTGCATCCATATTTATTATAGATACTTGTCTTTAATTTTCTTTTCTTGTGGTATAAGGTAATGCTGCTCTTGCAGAATGAGTTTGAAAGTGTCTTTTCAATTTTTGGAAACATTTGAGAAAGATTATTGTTAATCTTTCTTTAAATATTTGCTATCATTCACCAAAACAATCTGGTTTGAGAATTTTCTGTTTTGAGAGACTTTGATTACATTTATCTCCATACTTTTGTTGGTCTGTTCAGATTTTCTATTTTTCATGTTTCAGTCTTGATAGATTAGATGATTATAGGAATCAATCCATTTTATCTAGATTATCCAGTTTGTTTGGCTATAGTTATTCATAGTAGTTTCTCATGATTCTTTGCATTTTTGTGGTATCTGCTATAATGTCTCCTCTTTAATTTGATTTCTCTCTCTTTTCTTGAGTTAGTATAATTAAAGATTTATCTTTTTCTTTTCTATTTTTTAAGATTTTATTTATGTATTTGACAGACAGAAATCACTAGTAGGCAAAGAGGCAGGTAGAGAGAGAGGGGGAAGCAGACTCCCTGCTGAGCAGAGAACCTGATGTGGGGCTCGATCCCAGGACCCTGAGATCATGACCTAAGCTGAGGCAGAGGCTTAACCCACTGAGCTACCCAGGCACCCCAAAGGTTTATCTTTTTCAATATTTTTAAAAAGTCAAGTCTTAGCTTCATTGACTTTTTCTGTTGTTTTTCTAGTCTCTATTTCATTTATTTCTGCTATGATGTTAGTTATTTCCTTCCTTCTACTAACTTTGAGTTTAGTTGTTTGTTTTTTTTCTCCTAGTTCCATGAGGTATAAAATTAGGTAGTTATTTCCATATTTCATTCCTTTAACTTCTAGTTTTATACTACTGTGATTGGAAAAGATACTTGGTATGATTAAGGAACTTTTGTACACTGTGGGTAGAAATTTAAAATGGTACAGCCAGTGTGGGAAACATTATGGGAGTTCCTCAAAATTTTAAAAATAGGAGTACAAATGGATCCAATAATTCCACTATTGGATATTTACCCAAATAAATTGAAAATGATAATTCAAAAAAATTTGAATTTTTTCATCAAACATGCATCCCTATGTTTATTTCAGCATTATTTACAATAGCCAAGATAATGGAAGACACTTAAATGTGCATCTATAGACACATGTGGTATACATATACAATGGAATATTACTCAGCCATAAAAACGAATGAAATCTTGCCATTTGCAATGTCATGGGTAGATCTCCAGAATGCTATGCTAAGTAAAATGTCTGTCAGAGAAACACAAATACCATGTGATTTCACTTATATGTGAAATTTAAGAAACAAAACCAATGAGGGTGCCTTGGTGGCTCAGTGGGTTAAGCCTCTGCCTTCAGCTCAGGTAATGACCTCAGGGTCCTGGGATGGAATCTCGCATCGGGCTCTCTGCTCAGCAGGGAGCCTGATGCCCCCCCTCTGTCTGCCTGTTTCTATACCTACTTGTCACCTCTCTCTGTCAAATAAATGAATAAAATTTTTAAAAAGAAAAGAAACAAAACCAGTGAGTAGAGGATTTAGGGGAAGAGAGGAGAAAGCAAACCAAGAAACAGTCTCTTAACTATCAAGAAAAAAACTGATGTTCACTAGAGGGAAGGGGAAAGAGTAAAATAGTTGATGGGGATTAAGGAGTGAGTGTACTTGCTAAGAAGAGCATTGGATATTGTATGGAAGTGCTAAATCACTATATTGTACAAATGAAGCTAATATTACACTGTATGTTAACTAACTGGAATTTAAATAAAAACTTTTTAAAAAGACAAATGAATAAGGATGATTTTATTCTTCTTAGACTTGTTAAAACATATTTTGTGACCTATCATGTGGTCTACCCTAGAGAATATGTGCATAAAATATGTATTCTGCTGCTTTTGGATGGTAGAAATTTCTGTATGTGCTGTTAGTTCCATTTAGTCTACAGTATGATTCAGGTCAGTTTCCTTGTTGATTATCTGAATATCTAATTATGCAGAAAGAAGATTATTGTGGTCCTCTACTATTATTACATTGTTTTCTTTTTCTTCCTTCACACCTGTTACTATTTGCTTAATATATATGCAGGTGTTCTTATTTTGGGTGGATGCATAAATATAATTGCCATATCTTATTGATTAATTATATAATAATCTTCTATGTTTCTTGCTACTATTTTGGCTTAAAGTCTGCTTTTCTGATTTCAGTATAGCTACTTCTGCTCTTCTTGTATGGAATATCTTTTGCTGTCTCCTTACTTTGAATCTATGCATGCCATTGAAGCTGAAGTGAGTCTATTATAGGAAGCGTATAATTGAGTCTTATTTTTTATTCATTAACTCTATGCCTTTTATTTATTTATAATTTTTAAAACATTTATTTATTTGAGAGAGAGAGAATGTATGTGAGCAGGGGAAGGGGCAAAAGAAAAGGGAGAGAATCTCAGTCAAACTCCCCACTGAATGCAGAGTCTGACATGGATTTGATCTCATGACCCTGAGATCATGACCTGAATGGAAATCAAGAGTCAGATACTTAACTGTCTAAACCACCCAGGTACCACACTCTTTGTGTTTAAATTGGTCTATCCATTAACATTAAGAGTAATTATTGATAAATACAGACTTATTGATGTCATCTTGTTTTCTGGCTGTTTTACAGTTCTATTTTTCTTTTATTCTTTTTTTGATGCCTTCCTTTATATATTGATGGTTTTCTTCTCCATCTTTTTTGTTTCTATTGAGGAATTTTTCTTTGCGGTTTACATTATAAAACATTATAATGAGGTTTACATTATAAAACATAAAACATAAAGTAAAAACATCATAAAACAAATTATATATACATATATATGCATATATACACATATATGTATATATATATATATACACATACACATATATGTGTATATATGCATATATATGTATATATAATTCTGATAACAGTGTAACCTTGATCATATACAAGACTAATATTCTTTTATTCCCCCTTCTATGTTTTGCATTTCAAAATTTGTATCTTTTTTGTATCCACTAAAAACTGGTGAAACTATAACTATTTTTAATATTTCCTGTCCTCTAACCTTTATTCTAGATTTAAGTAGTTAGCAAATTAGTGGGGCATTTTGAATCTGACTACACACTTAACTTTGTCAATGTGCTGTGTATTTTCATATGTTTATATGTTACTAATTAGCATTCTTTTGTTTCAACCTGAATAAAACTTTTCAGCATTTCTTATAGGGTAGGTTTAGTGGTGATAAATTCCCTCAGCTTTTGTTTATTAGGGGAAAATCTTTATCATATCTTCAATTCACAAGGACAACTTTACTACTTGAAGTATTCTTAGTTGGCAGTTTCTTACTTTTAGCATTTTCAATATGTCATCCCATTTCTCCTGCCCTGTGAGGTATCTGCTGAGAAACCCACTGATAGCCTTATGGGGATTTTCTTGTCTGAGAGATATTTTTTCTCTCACTTTTAAAATCCTCTCTCTTTAGTTTTAGACAGTTTTGTTATTGTCTTGGAGAATAATATTTTGGTTGAAATTTTGCTTTATTGAAATATTTGCTTTATGAACTTTGATGTCCAAATCTCTCTCCAGTCTTGAGAATTTCTCCATTATTCTCTTAAAACTTATTTAAAAGTTTCCCATTCCTTTCTCCCCCTATTCTTCTTCCAGGAATCCAGTGTGTACATTATATCTTTTCATGGTGTTCCATAATTTCCACAGGCTTTCTTGATTCTTCTTCCTTATTTATTTATTTATTTATTTTTGTTTTGCACTTCTGATTAAATAATTTCAACTGATCTTTCTTCTAGATCACTCTCTCTTCAGCTTATTCAGGTTTGCTGTTGAAGATCTCAGCTATGAGAGTTCTAGTTTTTTTTTCTTTTTTTTTTCTTCTCTTTGTTGAGCTTCTCATTTTTATTCCTGGTATGATTAAGTTATCTGTATTCTTTTGTAGCTTTCTGAGTGTCTGTAGAGCAGTTACTTTGAATTCTTTGTTGAGCAATTATTCGATTACCATTTCTTTGGGACAGTTATTGGAGATTTCCTATATTCTTTTGGTGGAGTTATTTCCTGATTCTTCAGGATCTCAGTAGACTTGCATGGATGTCTATACATTTGAAGATGTGGTCACCTCTTCCAGACTTTATGGACCAGTTTTGAAAAAGGGAAGCTTTCACCTGTGAATGGAGCACACTTTATCAAGCTGTGATTCTGGGTGTAGTGATGCAGAGTACTAAGTCTTGTTGCACCCAGTGACACAGGGTCCAGGGAGCTGTAATGTCTTTTTGGCTTAGGTTACTGGGGTCTACCTTATCAATGCTTGTATTATCCTTGGGTAATACCTTATGGGGTCTATAGTTGCTACAAGTGTTGTTTGGGTCCTAAGTGGCATTTCCAGGACCAACAGTTAGCAGCAAGTTTAAGCAGTGTTGGTGGCTTGACCAAATGATGTGCACACATTTAACTGTAGAGCCCAGCTTCAAGTGCCTATGCAATGGCAGAGATCAGTTGTAGACACAGGTGTGATCAGGGCCAGGGTAAGAAGGAAGGGCCAGTGCCAGCTATGGGTCACGGGAAGCTGCAGTGGCTCTGGGTTTCTTTGCTTTCATGATTTCACAATCTATCTCCAGGTGTGCATACTTGAGTGGAGGCACTGATGGGTCTTTGGCTAAGAGGCATAGAGACGCACAGCTTGAGGGGTTATTTTCAGGTGCACTGTTGAAGTATTTGTATTTAGAATATACAAAAAGGATACATAAAGAACCTTGAAACAATAAAAAGCAGACAACCCTACAAAAAATGGACAAAATATCTGAATTGAAATTTCATCAAAGAAGAGATGACAAATAAGCACATGTAAAAATGTCCAACTTAATTTTTCATTGGGAAAATACAAATTATATTCAAAATTAATACCATTACATCTCTATAAAAATTGGTTAAATTTTAAAAACTAACCATGGTGTAAGATAGTGTCCCATATACTGTCATTGTAATGTAAAATTGCAATTTCACAGTTTCTTAAGAAGGTAAGCATTCACTTACCATATAACCCACTCATTTCATGATTTACCCAAGAAATAGAATGCTTATGCAAGTACAAATCTTTGTATATAAATGTTTATAACAGTTTTATTTGTAGTAGATAAAATTTGGAAATAACCTCAATATAAATCGACAGTGAATTAATAAACAAAGTACTATATATTTAAATAATAGATTACTACTGAACAACAAAAAAAAGAATGAGCTATATAGTTACATGAACCAATGTGTACGAATTTCAACATTACCCAATGTGAAAAGGAAAGATTAAAAAGAATACTGTCTAACTTTATATTAAATTGTAAAAACATGTAAACTAATGTATAGTGAGAGAATGCAGATAAATAAGTGGCTGCCTATGGGGGGGAGTGGTAGCATGGTGAGATTATAAAGGAGCAAGAGGAAAGTTTTGTGGATGATGGATATAGTTATTATTTTGATTGAGGTGATGATTTTATGGATGTATACATAGAACAAAACCTATTAATCACAAATTTTAAATATATGTATTTATTATATATCAGAAAACCTTAAAGTAAAATTTAAATAAATGAGGATATTCACACTAATTTGTTGTCCAATCTCAGACACTAGTTAAAACTAGCTAAAGTAACAAAATTTAAATAAATGAGGATATTCACACTATTTTGTTGTCCAATCTCAGACACTATCTAAAACCATTTTATTATTTACCAAATAAAAAATTTAAAGAATTTTACACTAAATGGAGGAAAGCCCCAAATGTCAAACAAAACAATCTTTAAATGTTTGCCTAATTGGGGTATATATTTATCAAATCTTATCCACATGTACAGTTGAAATATTTGCATTTTATTGTATATAAAGAATAACTATGATAAAAAATAAATATCATATATATGAAATATCCAAGACTCCCATCCACTGCTAATGGGAATACAATTGTTCATTTAGGAAAATCACTGGAAAATTTACTAATGTTTAAAATAGGCATATGCTGTGAATAAGCATTGCTACTCAAAGGGCATATATCTAATAAGAAGTATGTGTAGTGTACATATGTTGACTAAAAGACATGTAGTAGAATACTCATAAACCACTATTCATTACACTCATAAATGCAAGTTACACAAATATTCATGAGGAATAGAATGCATTAATGGTTGGTATTTCTATGCAAAGATATAGCATACAGTGGTGTGAATGAACATTTTGCAACTATAAACAACAACGTGAGTGAATTCTCAAGTTAGGTAATAATGAGCAAAAAAAAAAAAAAAGGAAAAAAGTATATACAATATAATTCTATTTACATAAGGCTTAAAATCTTTAAAAAAATGGATTCATGCTCTTAGAGACCAAAATAGTAATTATCTTTAGGAAGAATAATGATTGGAAGGAGTCAGGTTGGGAGTTCTGAGATACTGTAATATTATGCTTCCTGGATTTGGTGTTGGTTACATTGAATGTGTTTAATTTAGAAAATTCTTTAAGCTGTGTAATTATGACATACATCCATTTCTGTTTACATGTTATAATTCAGCAAAAATTCACTAAATAAATAATAATAATAGAGGAAATCAAGATATTTATAAACTTTGGAAAGAAATAATGATTAAAAACATCCTGAGGATTCTCTTGGATTCTGGCAGGATCTGTTTTGAGATCTAAATAATTTTTGCTAATTCATTGCTAATATATTTATATATTGTGTAAATTTCTGAATCATGTAACACTTTAATTTTTAAGTATAAGAAATGACAGATGTTTGTCTTTCTCTGACTGTTTGTTTCATTTAGCATTGTTCTAGTTCCATCCATGTCATTGGAAATGGCAAGATTCCATTTTCTTAATGGCTGAATAATACTCCATTGCAAATATATATATATATATATATATACACACAAATACACATCTTTTTTTTAATTTATCATGTTTTTTATTTGAGTTCCAGTTAGTTAACATGCAGTATAATATTAGGTTCAGGTACACATCATTTTTTATATATATTCTTTTTTAATTTAATTTTATTTTTTTACAGTGTTCCAAAATTCACTGTTTATGCACCAAACCCAGTGCTCCATGCAATACATGCCCTCCTTAATACTCACCACCAGGTTCACCTAATCCCCTACCCCCTCTCCTCCAAAACTTGGTTTGTTTCTCAGAGCCCACAGTCTCTCATGCTTCATTTCCCCCTCCAATTTCCCCCAACTCATTTCTCTTCTCCATCTCCCAATGTCTCCCGTGTTATTCCTTATGCTCCACAAGTAGGTGAAACCATATGATAACTGGCTTTCTCTGCTTGACTTATTTCACTCAGTATAATCTCTTCCAGTCCCACCCATATTGATACAAAAGTTGGCTATTCATCCTTTATGATGGAGACATAATACATTGTAAATATGGACCATATCTTCTTTATCATTCATCTGTTGAAGGGAATCTTGGTTTTTTCCACATTTTGGTGACTGTGACCATTGCTGCTATGAACATTGAGGTACAGGCAGCCCTTCTTTTCACTACATCTGTATCTTTGGGGTAAATACCCAGTAGTGCAATTGCCTGATGGGTCATAGGGTAACTCTATTTTTAATTCCTTAAGGAATCTCCACACTGTTTTCCAAAGTGGCTGCACCAACTTGCATTCTCCCCAACAGTGTAAGAGCGTTCCCCTTTCTCCATATCCTCTCCAACATGTGTTGTTTCCTGTCCTGTTAATTTTTTCCATTCTAACTGGTATAAGGTGGTATCTCAATGTGGTTTTGATTTGAATCTCCCTGATAGCTAATGATGATGAGCATATTTTCAGGTGTCTGTTAGCCATTTGTATATGTCTTCTTTGGAGAAGTGTCTGTTCATGACGTCTGCCCATATTTTGATGTGATTATCTGTTTTGTGTGTGTTGAGTTTGAAGAGTTCTTTATACATCTTGCATATCAGCCCTTTGTCTGTAGTGTCATTTGTGAGTATCTTCTCCCATTCCATGGGTTGCCTTTTTGTTTTGTTGACTGTTTCCTTTGCTGTGCAGAAGCTTTTTATCTTGATGAAGTCCCCAAAGTTCATTTTCCCTTTTGCTTCCTTTGCCTTTGGAGACATATCTTGAAAGAAGTTGCTGTAGCTGATGTCGAAGAGGTTACTGCCTATGTTCTCTATCATTTTGACAGATTCCTGCCTTGAGTTGAAGTCTTTTATCCATTTCAAGTTTATCTTTGTGTATGGTGTAAGAGAATGGTCGAGTTTCATTCTTCTACACATAGCTATCCAATTTTCCCAAGGTGTATATCTTCTTTATCCATTTATCTACACTGTACATTATTAACAGATTTTATCTAGTGCATAAAACATGAATCCTTTAAAGATGATTTTCTCCAAGAAGAGAAACTGACTAGGCAAGGATGAGGGAAAAGGGTTTTCATAGAATATTCCTTTCTAAGTTTTTTAACTTAAATCCTATTAATGTGTTACTTTTTAAAAACATTGATGCCATAAATATGCTGAATATAGTAAACAGTACTCAAAACATTTATACAGTTACCATAATAATTAAACTAATATCCATGAAAAACAAATATGAAATGTGATAAATGTATCATTGTTGTTAGGAGTTATGAGTTTAAATGTCCTTTCATTTTCCTCTGTAAGAGTTGGCAATGTATTAAAATTTTAATTATTTATACAAATATTTATATAAAAATATTAAAGTAAAAAATATGTTTATGTAAATATTTGGTGAAGTGAATATCCACTATGTTTTATTTCTAGATATAATTTTTATTAAAGAAGACTCCAGTGCACAGCAGAACAACTGGCTTATTCTGAGTTTCTACATTGTTCTGCCCTTTATCATAATATTCACCATTATGATCATGAAACGAAATGAAATGAGAAAATCATGCAACAGGGAGAATGCAGAATATGAAGGGTAAATATGACATGTGAATAATTTATTATCTTAAATTTTACTGCTCATCGACCGGTGAAATACATTCATAGTTCTATAATGCTTAGTGATATTCATTCTTAAGTATGCTTTTATATTTTTATTTTCCAATAGATTGTTGCTTGCATATTGCATCAAGTCAGAATTGTGGCTATTCTAGAATTGTTTTCCTCATAAGTATTTACAGTGTTTAGATGTTGCTATTCTTACATTTGCCATTCTTCTCTTCTGGTAACCAAACTGTTGACTCATTGAAAGTAAGAAACCCTCATTTAAATCCTTAAATGTAACATCACAAATGAAAATTTCAGCTTCAAAGTAGTAATGGGTCTTTTTTGAAGGCTAACTTACTGGTCTATTTTATGAAGATATTTTTTCTATACACACCTTGCTTGTAATATTGTTCAGGGAAGTGATGGATCATACACACTGAAAGAGAAAGTGAATTAACTGACCTATCATAATTCTCTGCAGAGAAAAAAAGAAAGAAATCAATGAAAGGCCTCACAGGTAATGATATTTATGGGATCTGAGTAATTTGCATGTTCGACCTATCTCCACAACCCAAAAATTTCTCAATAAATATCCCAGACTCAGACTCAATAAATATCCCTTTATAAACAGTTTTAGAAGTCCTGGGATATATATCTTTTGGCCTTTCATCTTGTGTATTCTATAAGTAATATACACTTGGAACCATTGAAAACATTATTTTAACCAGATAGTAATAAAATTATTTCATCTTATAAATAAATATTCATTTCTGTTATGTATTGCCTTCTTAATTAATTTTATAAAGGACCTTGAATTTCAACTAAGTTTGGAATATCTAGCATAGAACCATCTATCCTGAAATCATCAGGTATTCCCTTAGAATGGCATCCCAAGCTTGATCCTTACAGAGTCTTATTTTCAGAGTTGCCTTAATCAACTTATTGATATCTTATGCTATAGGTAAGAAAATATTGACTCTGGAATATAACCACCTCAACATTGAGTAAACTATGTAAGAGAGTTTGATTACCTGGTTTTTCTTTCTTATTTCTTCATTAGTTTCCCAAAGAAACTTTTTATCCATCTTTTTGTTATATTTTGGATGGCCTCTGCAAGAATGCCCTTTCAGTCCTTGCTCTCCATGACACACTCAGTCTTTGATTTGAGTAAACTTATGCAAAATTAATAGGTAAAATATTGGATCTTCTAATAAAATATGGTAATCTGGATCACTTGTCTTCATACCAAGTGGGATTTATTCCAGGGCTGAAAGGTTGGTTCAACATCCGCAAATCAGTCAATGTGATACAACACATCAATAAAAGAAAGAACCAGAACCATATGATACTCTCAATACATGCTTAAAAAGCATTTGATAAAGTACAGCATCCCTTCCTGATCAAAACTCTTCAAAGTGTAGGGATAGAGGGCACATACCTCAATATCATCAAAGCCATCTATGAAAAACCCACCGCAAATATCATTCTCAATGGAGAAAAACTGAAAGCTTTTCCGCTAAGGTCAGGAACACAGGATGTCCATTATCACCACTGCTATTCAACATAGTACTAGAGGTCCTAGCCTCAGCAATCAGACAACAAAAGGAAATTAAAGGCATCCAAATAGGCAAAGAAGAAGTCAAATTATCACTCTTCGCAGATGATATGATACTATATGTGGAAAACCCAAAACACTCCACTCCAAAACTGCTAGAACTTATACAGAAATTCAGTAAAGTGTCAGGATATAAAATCAATGCACAGAAATCAGTTGCATTTCTCTACACCAACAGTAAGACAGAAGAAAGAGAAATTAAGGAGTCAATCCCATTTACAATTGCACCCAAAACCATAAGATACCTAGGAATAAACCTAACCAAAGAGGCACAGAATCTATACTCAGAAAACTATAAAGTACTCATGAAAGAAATTGAGGAAGACACAAAGAAATGGAAAAATGTTCCATGCTCCTGGATTGGAAGAATAAATATTGTGAAAATGTCTATGCTACCTAAAGCAATCTACACATTTAATGCAATTCCTATCAAAGTACCATCCATCTTTTTCAAAGAAATGGAACAAATAATTCTAAAATTTATATGGAACCAGAAAAGACCTCGAATAGCCAAAGGGATATTGAAAAAGAAAGCCAACGTTGGTGGCATCACAATTCCGGACTTCAAGCTCTATTACAAAGCTGTCATCATCAAGACAGCATGGTACTGGCACAAAAACAGACACATAGATCAATGGAACAGAATAGAGAGCCCAGAAATAGACCCTCAACTCTATGGTCAACTAATCTTCGACAAAGCAGGAAAGAATGTCCAATGGAAAAAAGACAGCCTCTTCAATAAATGGTGCTGGGAAAATTGGACAGCCACATGCAGAAAAATGAAATTGGACCATTTCCTTACACCACACACAAAAATAGACTCAAAATGGATGAAGGACCTCAATGTGTGAAAGGAATCCATCAAAATCCTTGAGGAGAACACAGGCAACAACCTCTTCAACCTCTGCCCAAGCAACATCTTCCTAGGAACAACGCAAAAGGCAAGGGAAGCAAGGGCAAAAATGAACTATTGGGATTTCATCAAGATCAAAAGCTTTTGCACAGCAAAGGAAACAGTTAACAAAATCAAAAGACAACTGACAGAATGGGAGAAGATATTTGCAAACGACATGTCAGATAAAGGACTAGTGTCCAGAATCTATAAAGAACTTAGCAAACCCAACACCCAAAGAACAAATAATCCAATCAAGAAATGGGCAGAGGACATGAACAGACATTTCTGCAAATACGACATCCAGATGGCCAACAGACACATGAAAAAGTGCTCCATATCACTGGGCATCAGGGAAATACAAATCAAAACCACAATGAGATATCACCTCACACCAATCAGAATGGCTAAAATCAACAAGTCAGGAAATGACAGATGCTGGCGAGGATGCGGAGAAAGGGGAACCCTCCTACACTGTTGGTGGGAATGCAAGCTGATGCAGCCACTCTGGAAAACAGCATGGAGGTTCCTCAAAATGTTGAAAATAGAACTGCCCTATGACCCAGCAATTGCACTATTGGGTATTTACCCTAAAGATACAAACGTAGTGATCCAAAGGGGCACGTGCACCCGAATGTTTATAGCAGCAATGTCCACAATAGCCAAACTATGGAAAGAACCTAGATGTCCATCAACAGATGAATGGATCAAGAAGATGTGGTATATATACAAAATGGAATACTATGCAGCCATCAAAAGAAATGAAATCTTGCCATTTGCGACAACATGGAGAACTAGAGCGTATCATGCTTAGCGAAATAAGTCAAGCAGAGAAAGACAACTATCATATGATCTCCCTGATATGAAGAAGTGGTGATGCAACATGGAGGCTTAAGTGGGTAGGAGAAGAATAAATGAAACAAGATGGGATTGGGAGGGAGACAAACCATAAGTGACTTTTAATCTCACAAAAGAAACTGAGGGTTGCTGGGGGGAGGGGGTTTGGGAGAAGGGGGTGGGATTATGGACATTGGGGAGGGTATGTGCTTTGGTGAGTGCTGTGAAATGTGTAAACCTGGTGATTCACAGACCTGTACCCCTGGGGATAAAAATATATGTTTATAAAAAATAAAAAATTAATTAAAAAAAATTTAAAAAAATAGTCATTGAAATTAATAAAATAACATACTACTAAAATGTTCTATTAAATTAAACCCTGGAAAAAAACTAGAAGACAGCATAGTAGTTATCAAAACATGAAGAAAGCTTCAGCAAGACTGGCAAAGTTAAGGAAGAATATTTGGAATAGCCATAGTATTTTGGGGGCTTAAACAACTGGGAATAAGGGATGGCATGCAAACTGTGCTGGGAAGCCAATTCAAAGCCAAATCTAAGACCAAGATTTCACAACAAGAGAGATTCAATTTTACTCTATATGAGATAAGAATGATGATAGTGTTTCTTCTATACATATTTTAATTACTAGTGAGACTGCCAAGTTTCATTTTCTTCTGGGCCATACTGTTTTTCTGTACACAGAAATTACTTTTCATATCATTTGACCTCTTGCCCCATTTGTTTATATTTTATCTTTACAGAAGTTGTATACACACATATACGCACATATAGTTTACTCATGCTTTTTTAAAGATTTTATTTATTTATTTGAGAGAGAGAGAGACAGAGCACAAGTGGGGTGAGGGGCAGAGAGAGAAGCAGGCTCCATCCTGGGACTCTGGGATCATGACCTGAACAGACGCTTAACTGACTGAGCCACCCAGGTGCCCCTATCAATGCTTTTTTATTCATACATGAATAGTCCCCTGGAATCTTATATTTATAAAGTATTTAGAGAAACTGACTTTAAGTATTGTTTATGTTTATCCTGGAGCATGTAAAACAGGAATAAGTTCAAAAATATCAAATGATGGGGGGACAAGATGGCGGGGGAGTAGGAGGAGGCACCTTTTCAGCTGGTACCCCAAAGTGAGCTGATTACCTACCAAAGAACTCCATTCATCCATGAAATCAGCCTGATATCAGAATTATACACGTCTGGATCTCTACAGGGGCAGAAGACGCCAGTGGGCAGATAAAGTGGAGTGGGAACAGTGGACTGATATCAAAAGATAAACAAAAGGGGGAGAGAGCCACCAGAGGCAACCAGTTGGAAAGTAATACCCCAATACGAGCGAGAGTGCCCTGCGTCTGGGGACAAGCATTAACTTGGAGACTGGTTGAAAACACTTCAAAAGAGCAAAGGATCACGGGGGAGGGGGGGAGAATTGTGGGAATCGGGGCGGCTAGGGACAGGGGCTTAAGTCCCCGGTCCCAGGACCGCCTCCCTGGCGCTGAGGCAGAGAGAGTGCAGTGGAGAAACCAGCTCTTGGTCCCTAAGCCGCCAGCGCGCCCCAGAATGCCTGGGTTCTGGCTCCTGTGAGGGGATGGGAACCACGCTGGTGGACAGAATGCGTGAGCCCAGCTACAAAGCCCGAGATACGCGCGCACATCCCTCATGCTCCCCTGAGAGAGTCACAAAGGCCGGCCGGTGGTCTTTGACCCACGCCATTGTTTCAAAGCCTAAGCCACGCGCCCCAAACTCTCCCCTGACAGAGGTGCGCAAAAGCCCAGCCTGGGGCTTTCGGACCTGCGCCCCGTTCTCAGTGCCCAAGACGCGCACACGACCCATAGCCGCCTCTGAAAGAGGTGTGCGCAAGCCAGGCACTCTTTGACCCAGCAAGACCAGGCACTCCCAGCCCATACAGCGGCAAAATCTCAGTGTGCGATCGCTGCTTGGAACTTCTCTGGAGGTCTGGAGCTCCCAGACAGCTGCCACTGCCTTGGCTTTGGGTACAAGCAAAGGATCCTGCGCCCCCAGGGTCTGCAACATGGAACCTGCTCTGCCAGTGGCCAAAGGGGAACTTATTTAGGCTCTGCACCCAGACTGAGGCTTCTCTCTGAGAGGGAGATCAGGGTGTGGTTTGTTTTCCTCTAAAATTACAAAAACCATCAAAAGTGGTCAAGGTGAGAGAAAAAAAAAGTGAACAAGCATAAAAACTGCCAGAGAACAAAAGCCTGAAAAAAACCAGTTTCCTCAGAGCCCACCCCCTTGAGGGGGGCGGGAGGATTTAACTCAGGAAACATCATTGACTGACAACCCACGTGGCAGGCCCCTACCCCAGAAAACAAACCAAGAAAGAAAAAAAAAAAAAAAAAAAAGAGAAAAAAAAAAGGACCACAAGAGAACAACCACTATTTCATAGGAAAACTTGTATTGTTCACTTGTTCCCACTATTCTGGTACATTTTTTTTTTTTTACACATAGGTAATTTTTTTAACCTATTTACCATCACAGCAAGCTGTACAGTACATCAAATTCCATAATACCTTTCTAACCTGAACTTTTTGATACATACACCTATGTTTTTCTTTTGCATTTTTATTTTTTGAATTCCTTTTTTTAATTTTAGTTTAGTTTAGTCTAGCTTATTCCTTTTTATTTTTATCCTCTAATATTCATATAGAGTTAAACTTCAAAGTAATCTCCTTTCCCCAATCAATACTACCCCTATAGGTAAACCAATTTTTAATCCCCTTTATCTTAGGAAAGTTGAGTCCTTTAACAAAGATATCAAGATACATCCAGGAAGAATCAAAACAACCTTCCTCACACACACTGAGAATTTATAAGAACTCTCCCATCTTCTTCCACCAGTGTTTCTGTGTTTTTGTGTTTGTCCTGATAGCTTATAAATTTTACACTTGGGGTTCTTTTTGACAAGGTTCTTTCTTTATTTACATATATATTTTTTTCTCTTGTCATATACTTGTATCAGTCTTTTTATCTCTTTTTGTTTGTCTACTTCATAAATCTTCCCTTGGGGCCCATATGGGCTGAAACTTCTCTTTCATCTTCCCTTTTTTTCCTGTCTCTCTCTCTCTCTCTTTTGTTTTTTCTTCTTTTCTTTTCTTTTTTCTTTTTCTTTTTCTTTTCTTTTGTTTCTCATTTGGGTGGGGAATCCTGATTGCTCAGAAGTGTTCCAGGGTGCACCTTGACTGCACCACAGTTGATATATCCAGCTACATCTGTTCAGTCATCTCCCACCAAAATGACTAGGAGGAGGAATGCCCAGCAGAAGAAAAATACAGAGGATGGACCTTCTGCAACAGAGCTAACAGCTACCAACATAGACAATATGTCAGAAAGAGAATTCAGGCTAACAACTGAGAAAGGTTGGAGAAAGCCGTGGATGACCAAACAGAATTGATTAGGGCCAAACTGAAAGCGACCAGACAGGATGTTCACAATGTTAGCGCAGAGCTTAAAGCTACCAGGGAGGAGGTTCACAATGCTCTCAATGAGTTCCAATCTATTCTAAACTCTCTCAAAGCTAGGGTAACTGAGAAGATAGAATTAGTGATCTGGAAGACAAACAGATAGAGAGAAAGGATCAGAAGGAAGCCTGGAACAAACAGCTTAGAAACCACAAAAACAGAATCAGGGAAATAAAGGATGCCATGAAGCGTTCCAATGTCAGAATTATTGGAATTTCTGAAGGGGAGGAGAAAGAAAGAAGTCTAGAAGATACAGTGGAACAAGTCCTTCATGAAAAATTTCCCAATCTCGCGAATGGAACCAGCTCATATACTAGAGGCTGAATGGTCTCCACCCAAGATTCTACATTCCAAAAAAAATCACGACACCTGATAGTCAAATTGAGGAATTATAATTGTAGGTATAATCTCTTGAAAGCCGCCAGGGCAAAGAGGCTCCTTACTTAGAGAGGGAAGCCCATCAGAAGAACGTCAGACCTGTCCACAGAGACCTGGCAAGCCAGAAGAGGCTGGCAAGATACATGCAGGGCACTAAATGAGAAGAACATGCAGCCAAGAATACTTTATCCAGCAAGACTGACATTCAAAATGGATGGAGAGATAAAGAGTTTCCAACCGGCAAGGCTTAAAAGACTATGCAACCACGAAGCCGACACTGCAGGAAATATTAAGGGGGGTTCTATAAAAGAGTAAAAAATCCCAAGAATAGCATTGAACAGAAATATAGAGACAGTCTACAGAAAGAAAGACTTCAAAGGTAACTCGATGTCAATAAAAACATATCTATCAATAATCACTCTCAATGTGAATGGCCTAAATGCACCCATAAAATGGCACAGGGTTGCAGATTGGATAAAATGACAGGACCCATCCATATGTTGTCTACAAGAGACCCATTTTGAACCTAAAGATACACCCAGACTGAAAGTGAAGGGATGGAGAAGAATCTTTCATGCCAATGGGCCTCAAAAGAAGGATGGGGTAGTGATTCTCATATCAGATAAATTAGACTTCAAACTAAAGACTGTAGTCAGAGATACAGAAGGACACTACATGATCCTTAAAGGGACTCTCCACCAAGGTGATCTAACAATTGTAAATATCTATGCTTCCAATATGGGAGCAGCCAATTACTTAAGAAAACTGTTAATCAAGATAAAGAGTCATATTGATATGAATACACTAATCGTAGGAGATCTTAACATGCCTCTCTCAGAAATAGACAGAACATCGAAGCAGAAAATCAATAAAGAAACAAGAGCATTGAATGACACATTGGACCAGATGGACTTCATAGATATATACAGAACATTCCACCCTAAAATAACAGAATACTCATTCTTCTCAAGTGCACACGGAACCTTCTCCAGAATAGACCACGTACTGGGTCACAAATCAGGACTCAACCGATACCAAAAGACTGAGATTATTCCCTGCATATTCTCAGATTACAATGCTTTGAAACTGGAGCTCAATCACAAGGAAAAGTTCAGAAGGAACTCAAACACCTGGAAGCTAAAGACCACCTTCCTTAAGAATGCTTGGATCAACCAGGAGATCAAAGAAGAACTGAAACAATTCATGGAAACCAATGAGAATGAAGACACTTCTGTCCAAAACCTATGGGATACAGCAAAGGTGGTCCTAAGGGGGAAATGCTTAGCCATCCAAGCCTCCCTCAAAAAAATTGAAAAATCCAGAAAATCCAGAATGAACCAGCTGTCTCTACACCTTAAAGAACTGGAGAATCAACAACAAATCAAACCAACTCCACACATAAGAAGGGAAATCATCAAGATTAGAGCTGAGATCAATGAGGTAGAAACCAGAGATACAGTAGAATGTATCAATGAAACTAGAAGCTGGTTTTTTGAAAGAATCAATAAGATCAATAAACCATTGGCCACACTAATCCAAAAGAAAAGAGAGAAAGCCCAAATTCATAAAATTATGAATGAAAAGGGAGAGATCACAACGAACACCAAGGAAGTAGAAACAATCACCAGAAGTTATTATCAACAGTTATATGCCAATAAGCTTAGCAACCTAGATGAAATGGATGCATTCCTGGAAAAATACAAACTACCAAAATTGAACCAGGAAGAAATCGACAACCTGAATAGACCGATATCTAATAATGAGATTGAAGCAGTGATCAAAAACCTCCCCCAAAAAAAGAGCCCAGGACCTGATGGATTCCCTGGGGAATTCTACCAAACCTTCAAAGAAGAAATAACACCTATTCTCCTGAAGCTGTTTCAAAAAATTGAAGCAGAAGGAAAACTTCCAGACTCTTTCCATGAAGCCAGCATTACCCTGATCCCCAAACCAGGCAAAGACCCTACCAAAAAGGAGAATTTTAGACCAATATCACTGATGAATATGGATTCTAAGATTCTCAACAAGATCCTAGCCAACAGGATCCAACAGCACATTAAAAAGATTATCCACCATGATCAGGTGGGATTCATCCCTGGGCCACAAGGATGGTTCAACATTCACAAATCAATGTAATACAACAAATTAATATGAGAAGAGAGAAGAACCACATGGTCCTCTCAAACAATGCAGAAAAAGCATTTGACAAAATCCAGCATCCATTCCTGATTAAAACGCTTCAAAGTATAGGGATAGAGGGAACATTCCTGAACCTCATCAATTCTATCTATGAAAGACCCACAGCAAATATCATCCTCAATGGGAAAAAGCTTGCAGCCTTCCCGTTGAGATCAGGAACAAGACAAGGATGCCCATTTCACCACTCTTGTTCAACACAGTATTAGAAGTCCTAGCAACAGCAATCAGACAACAAAAAGAAATAAAAGGTATCCAAATTGGTAAAAAAGAAGTCAAACTCTCTCTCTTCACAGATGACATGATTCTTTATATGGAAAACCCAAAAGACTCCACCCCCAAAAGTACTAGAACTCATACAGCAATTCAGCAACGTGGCAGGATACAAAGTCAATGTGCAGAAATCAGTGGCTTTCTTATACACTAACTATGAAAATACAGAAAGGGAAATAAGAGAATCGATTCCATTTACTATAGCACCAAGAACCATAAGATACCTGGGAATAAACCTAACCAAAGAGGTAAAGGATCTGTACTCGAGGAACTACAGAACACTCATGAAAGAAATTGAAGAAGACACAAAAAGATGGAAGACCCTTCCATGCTCTTGGATCAGAAGAATAAACATTGTTACAATGTCTATACTGCCTAGAGCAATCTATACTTTTAATGCCATTCCGATCAAAATTCGACTGGTATTCTTCAAAGAGCTGGAGCAAAGAATTATAAAATTTGTATGGAATCAGAAGAGACCCCAAATCACTAAGGAAATGTTGAAAAACAAAAATAAAGCTGGGGGCGTCACATTACCTGATTTCAAGCTTTATTACAAAGCTGTGATCCCCAAGACAGCATGGTACTGGCATAAAAACAGACACATAGACCAGTGGAACAGAGTAGAGAGCCCAGATATGGACCCTCAACTCTATGGTCAATTAATATTCAACAAAACAGGAAAAAATGTACAGTGGAAAAAAGACAGTCTCTTCAAAAATGGTGCTGGGAAAACTGGATAGCTATATGTAGAAGATTGAAACTCAACCATTCTCTTACACCGTACACAAAGATAAACTCAAAATGGATAAAAGACCTCAACGTGAGACAGGAATCCATCAGAATCCTAGAGGAGAACATAGGCAGTACTCTCTTCAATATCAGCCACAGCAACTTCTTCCAAGATACGTCTCCAAAGGCAAAGGAAACAAAAGCGAAAATAAACTTTTGGGACTTCATCAAAATCAAAAGCTTCTGCACAGCAAAGGAAACAGTCAAAAAAACAAAGAGGCAACCCACGGAATGGGAGAAGATATTTGCAAATGACAGTACAGACAAAAGGTTGATATCCAGGATCTATAATGAACTCCTCAAACTCAACACACACAAAACAGGCAAACATATCAAAAATGGGCAGAAGATATGAACAGACACTTCTCCAATCAAGACATACAAATGGCTATCAGACACATGAAAAAATGTTCATCATCATTAGCCCTCAGGGAGATTCAAATTAAAACTACATTGAGATATCACCTTACACCAGTTAGAATGGCCAAAATTAACAAAACAGGAAACAACATGTGTTGGAGATGATGTGGAGAAAGGGGAACCCTCTTACACTGTTGGTGGAAATGCAAATTGGTGCAGCCTCTTTGGAGAACAGTGTGGAGATTCCTCAAGAAATTAAAAATAGAACTTCCCTATGACCCTGCCATTGCACTCCTGGCTATTTACCCCAAAGATATAGATGTCATGAAAAGAAGGGCCATCTGTACCCCAATGTTTATAGCAGTAATGGCCATGGTTGCCAAACTATGGAAAGAACCAAGATGCCCTTCAATGGACGAATGGATAAGGAAGATGTGGTCCATATACACTATGGAGTATTATGCCTCCATCAGAAAGGATGAATACCCAACTTTGTAGCATCATGGATGGGACTGCAAGAGATTATGCTGAGTGAAATAAGTCAAGCAGAGAGAGTCAATTATCATATGGTTTCACTTATTTGTGGAGCATAACAAATATCATGGAGGAAAAGGGGTGTTAGAGAGGAGAAGGGAGTTGGGGTAAATTGGAAGGGGAGGTAAATCATGAGAGACTATGTACTCTGGAAAACAATCTGAGGGGTTTGAAGTGGCGGGGGTTTGGGAGGTTGGGGTACCACCAGGTGGTGGATATTAGAGAGGGCATGGATTGCATGGAGCACTGGGTGTGGTGAAAAAATAATGAATACTGTTTTTCTGAAAATAAATTTAATAAAAAATATCAAATGATTTTTCATCACATAAAGGCATAATTGTTGATTTGCATTGATACATTGCATATGTGTGTGAGCTGTTGAAAACCTACAAGAAGCACACAACACAGTATGCACAATTTTAAAAACATCAATGTGGACACTCATATCTCCTCCAACAATTTCAAATGTAAGATATCACCAGTAACAATATCCAGTTCTGAGGTCTCTTTATAGGAAGAGTTTTAATATTATTTTGATGCCTTTATTTGTTGTAATCTATTCATATTTCATCTTCTTTCTTGAGTCAACTTTAGAAATTTGTGTCTTCTAGGAATATTATTTCATCAAAATACAATATTTTGCTACATACAGTTGTTCATAGTATATTTTCTTGAAATTATTTTAATTTCTGTAGGACAGTAGTAAATTCTTATATCTCATATTTGATTTTGTGTCTAACCTCCTTTTTTCTTCTTAAATCTAGTTAAAGCTTTCTTAATTTTTATACTCACCACTGCCTCTGCACTGTTTTTGATGGAATTACCAAAACTCTTAGTTGTCAAAACTGACCAGCATTTTTTTTAAAGATTTTTTTTAATTTATTTATTTGACAGACAGAGACCACAAGTAAGCAGAGAGGCAGGCAGAGAGAGAGGAGGAAGCAGGCTCCCTGCTGAGCAGAGAGCCCGATGTGGGGTGTGATCCCAGGACGCTGGGATCATGACCCGAGCGGAAGGCAGAGGCTTTAACCCACTGAGCCACCCAGGCGCCCCCTGACCAGCATTTTTAAAAAAGATTTACTTATTTGACACAGAAAGAGAGATCACAAGTAGGCAGAGAGGGAGGTGGGGGTGGGAGGAAGCAGGCTTCCTGCTGAGCAGAGAACCTGAATCTCAGCTCAATCCCAGGACCCTGAGATCATGATCTGGGCCAAAGGCAGAGGCTTAACCCTCTGAGCTACCCATGCGTTCCCTGACCAGCATTTTCTTTAATATTTTGCTTGTTTTGTCAGAATATTTCACTCTGTTGACCATTCTCTGCTTTCCTGAAATTCTTAATTGCAAAGCAGGTCTACTAGCAACAGGTTCCCTCATCAGTTGTTAATTTTCAGTTTGTTCTTTTACTTGTAGTTATTTGGGATGATTAAGGGATAGATTTATTACATGCCAAAATAAAAACTGAAAGTTTGTATATACTGTTTTTTATAGTCACCTACAAATCTGTCCTTAACTCATGCTCTTTGCCTTGTTATATGGATTAGAATTACTATCCTGTGTAGTTTGCTTCAGTCTGAAGAATGGCTTTTGTTATTTCTTGTAAGGGATGTCTACTAGTAACAAATTTTCCTAAAAAGAGAAAATATCTTTGCTAGAATTTTGTAAATTTAGGAATAGCTTTATGTGACTATTATTATGGAAACGCAGTCTTGCTAGATATAGGATTCTTAGTTGACAGGTTTATTTCATTCAGTAATTTCATATAGCATCAAATTGTCTTCCTGCTCCCACTGTTTCTGATGAGAAGATGCCATACTTAATAAAATCTCTTTGTAGGTGATAAATTGTTTATTCTTAATACTTTAGAGATTATTTTTATGTCCATGTCTTTCAAATTTTAACTATCATGTGTCTAAGTATGAATCCCCATGTTTATCCTACTTGAAATTCATTGAACTTCTGTGGTATTTAATGTATTTCATCATATTGGGGAAATACCAGCCACTTATCTTCGGATATGTACTTTTTTCTCCCATGTCTCTCTATTCTTTTCAGAATCTATTAGTTATATGCCAGTGCACTTCATGATGTCTACATATATGTGAAGCTTTTCTGACTTTTTAAAAAAAATTTCCTCTTCTAAATATTTATCAGTATGGATCTGTATTCAAGTTAGCTAAATTATCTACAAACTCACATCTACTGCTGAGTCTTTCTTTTGACTTTTTTATTTTAGTTATTGTATTTTCAATTTCATAATTTCCATTTGTATGTTTTTTATAATTTCAATTTTATGTTATCCTTTTTTAAATTGAGGTATGATTGATGATATACAGCATTATATTAGTTTTAGATGTACAACAAAATGATTTTATATCTATAAGCATTGCAAAATTATTGCCACACTAAGTCAAGTTAAGATGCCTCATACAGACATATAGGACCAATTTTTTTCTTGTGACAAGAACTTATAAGACCTGGATTTTTTGGAGCTTTAAAATATGCCATACAGTATTATTAACTATAGTCACTATGTTGTACATTACATCCCTATGATGTATTTATATATTACTGGAAGTTTGAACCTTTTCACTACCTTCTCCTATGTTACCCAGTCCCTAACCTCAACACCTGGTAATGGCAAAATTTTCTTTGTTTCTATGAGCTGGTTTCTTTTTGTTGTTGTCATTTATTTTACTTAGACTCCACATATAAGAAAGTGAGAGCATACAGTATTTGTATTTCTCTGCCTGACTTATTTCACTTACTATAGTGAATTCAATGTCCCTATGTGTTTCACTCCTTTTTATGATTGAATTCATTCATATATATATATATATATATATATAATTTATTTTAATTCATATATATATACATATATATGTATATATATATATAATTTTCTTGATAGGTCCATCCATTGATAAACACTTAGGTTGTTTCTATATATTGGCTAGTATAAAAATGCTGCAATGAACACATGGTGCATATATCTTTCTCAGTTACTGTTTTTTAGTTTCTTTCAGATAAATACTCAGAAGTGAGATTGTTGGATCATATGGTAGTTCAATTTTTTAATTTTTTGAAGAAAAGACATGCTGTTTTCCATAAAGGTAGCACCAATTTACCTTCCCACTAATAATGTGTAATGATTTCTTTTGTTCCACATCCTTGCCAACACTCATTTTTTGTTGTCCCTTTGAAAATATCAATCCCAAAGTTTCGCTGTAGTTTTGATTTGCACACTCCTGATGATTAATGATGTTGAGTATATTTTCAGATATCTGTCAGCCATTTATAAAACTTATTTGGAAAAAATTCTATTCAGATTTTGTACATGTTTTTCAATTAAATTGTTTTTTTTCAGTCAAGTCATATTAGTCATTTTTATATTCAGAATCTTAACCCCTTATCTGATTTATGAATTGCAAATATTTTATCCCATTTAGTAGGTTGCCTTTTCAAGTTGTTGATGGTTTTCTAGCTGTTTAGAAGTTTTCAGTTGGATAAAATGCCAGTTGTTTGTTTTTATTGCTTTTCTTTTTGGGGTCAGATTAAAAAAATCAACAAAATCAATGTCAAGAAATTTAACTGCCTCTGTTTTCTTCTGGAGTTTTACAATTTCTGGTTTCCATTAAAGTCTTTAATCCATTTTGAGTTAATTTTAGTGTATTGTATAAGATGGTGGTCCAGTTTCATTCTTTTGCATATGGCTGACCAATTTTCCAACACCATTTACCAGAAAAGATTTTCTTTTCTCCATTGAATATTCTTATCTCTTTTGTCATAAATTAATTGACTGTATATGCACGGGCTTATTTGGGGGGGCTTCTATTCTTTTTCATTGATCAATATGTTTGTTTTTATGCCACAACTATAATGTTTTAATTACTACACTTCTGTAATACATTTTGAAGTCAGAGACCATAATGCTTTCAGTTTTCTTCTTCTTTCTCCTGATTGTTTTGGCTATATGGGGTCTTCTGTTGTTCTATACCCTATTGTAGAATACTTTGATGTATTTCTATGAAAAATGCCATTGAAATTTTGATAGGGATTACATTAGATCTGTGGATCATTTGGGGTTATATAAAAATATTAATAATAAATTTTCTAATCCATGATAATAGATTATCTTTATATTTTTTCTTTAATTTCTATCATCAGTGTTTTATAGTTTCCATGTACAAGTCTTTTACTTCCACAGCTGAATTTATTTTCTAGATATTTTATTTTTGATGTATTTAAAGGCATTTTTTCTTTCTGATAGGTAATTATTAATGTAAAAAATGCAGAAGATTTTGTACATTGATTTTTCATCCTGCAACTTATTTAATTTGTTTATTCTAACAACTTTTTGGTGGAGTCGTTAGGGTTTACCATATATAATATGTCATTTGCAAAGTGACAGCTTTGCTTCATCCTTTCCAATTAGACACATTTGTATCTTTTCTTGAATAATTGCTCTGACAAGGATTTTAATCCTATGTTGAATAACAGTGATGAGAGTGGGCATCCTTTTCTTATTTCTGATCTTAGAGGACAGCTCAGCTTTTTCACTGTTCAGCATGGTGTTAGCTATGTGTTTATCATATTTGGACTTCAATATGTTGAGGTATATTCCCTTTATACCGTTTTGTTGAGAGGTTTTTTCATAAATTGGTATTAACTTTGTCATGTTTTTGCATCTAGAAAGATGATGATATAATTTTTCGCATTCATTTTGTTAATGGAATGTGTCATGTTGGTTGGTTTGCAATTGTTGAAACATCTTTGCATCCCAGAAATAAATACTATTTTGATTATGTATATGATCCTTTTAATGTATTGTTGAATTCAGTATGCTAATGTTCTGTTGAGAATTTTTTGCATCTATGTTCATCAGGGATATTGACCTACAATATCCTTATATTGTGGCATACTTGTCTGGTTTGAGTATCAGGGAAATGCTGGCCTCATAAAATGAGTTTGGATGTTTTCTTCTGTTTCTTTGGTTTGGTTTGGTTTGGTTGGGTTGGGTTTGGTAAGGAGTGGTTTTAAATCTTTGAATGTTCTGAAGAAATCATGAGTGAAGCCAATTGGTCCTAGAATTCCATTTGTTGAGTGTTTTTTAGTTATTCTTTCAATTTCCTTACTAGCAATTTTTCTAGTCAGATTTTCTATTTCTTTTTTCTTCTTTTTTTAAAATTTGTTACTTTTTATAAACATATATTTTTATCCCCAGGGGTACAGGTCTGTGAATCACCAGGTTTACACACTTCACAGCACTCACCAAAGCACATACCCTCCCCAATGTCCATAATACCACCCCCTTCTCCCAAACCCCCTCCCCCCAGCAACCCTCAGTTTGTTTTGTGAGATTAAGAGTCACTTATGGTTTGTCTCCCTCCCAATTCCATCTTGTTTCATTTATTCTATTTCTTAAGAATCAATCTTGGTAGCTTGTTTCTTAGATTTTATTCATTTCTTCTAGGTTGTAAAATTTTTGTCATATAATTATGGTACTTTTATGATTCTTTGTGTTTCTTTTTTTGAATGTATCTATCTTAAAAAGAGAGAGAGAGAAGGGGAAGGGGTAGAGGAAGAGGGAGAGAAAGAATCTCAAGCAGATTCCCTGCCGAGTGTGCAGCCTGATGAGGGGCTTGATCCAACAAACCTGAGTTCATGACCTGAGCTGAAATCAAGAGTTAGCCACTTAACCAACCAAGCCACCCAGGCGGGCCAATTTTTTGCATTTCTGACATCAGTTATACCTTATATTTCATTTCCAATTTTTTTTAAACTCCTCTCTTTTTTCTTCAGTGAGTGTATCAAACTTTGTTAGTTGTGTTTCTTTTTAGAGAACCAGCTTTAAGTTTTATTGATTTTTTTCTATTGTCTTTTTAATCTCCATTTATTTTATTGCTATCTTTATCTTATTGTTTCTACTAACTTTGGATTTGTTCATTCTTTTTTAGTTCCTTGAGGTGTAAAGCTATGCTGTTTACTTGGGATTTTTCTTGTTTCTTGATGTAGGCATATATTGTTATGAAATTCCCACTTAGAAGTGCTTTTGTTGCATCCCATAAAATTGGTAAGTCGCATTTCCGTTTTTATATGCTCAGGTATTATTTTAATTCTCTTTTGATATTTTGACCCATTGGTTGTTCAGCAGTATATTATTTACTCTCCACATATTTGTGAACTTCCCAGTTTTCTTTTTGTAATTGTTTTCTAGTTTTATGTCATTGTGATCAGAAAAGATGCTTGATATTATTTCATTCTTCAAATGTATTAAGACCTTTTTGTAGCTTAATATATCATCTCTCCTAGAGATGTAGAACTAGATCTATCTTTTCCAGGTATCTATAGCTTAATTTATGCTGTAACCTAGGTCTACACTAAGGTTCCATATATGCTTGAGAAAAATATGTATTCAGTTTTTCTTGGATGGAATGTTTTGTATGTATCTGTTAAGTCCATCTGGTCTAATGTATCATTTAAGGCAAATGTTTCCTTAATGGTTTTTCTGTCTTGGCGATCTTTCCTTTGATTTAAGTGGGGTATTAAAGTCTCCTACTACTATTGTATTGCTCTATCTCCTGGTAGGTCTGTTAATATTTGCTTTATATATTTAGGTGCATTACAATTGTTATATTCTCCTTGAACTGACCCTTTTATCCTTATGCCTTCTTTGTCTCTACTACAGTCTTTGTTTTAAGGTCTCTTTTGTATATCCCAGCTTTCTTTTGTTGTATTGTTATTCTATATTAGATAAGACATTATTACAATACTTTCTTTTCCTTTTTTATGGTTTCCTTTAATTCATGGAACAGCTGCTTTATTTATGACAGCTGCTTTAAAGTTTTTTCTTCTAAATCTGGCAACTATGATTTTTCAGGTAATTTGTTTCCTCTTCTTTCCCTGGGTGTAGGTCACAATTTCCTCTTTCCTTGCAGTTTATAACATCTTCATTAGAATCTGGAAATCTTAGATAATACATTAATATGGTAGCAATTATAGATACTTATGCCCACCCACTACACACTCACACAAGGCTCCTTGTTCTTGTTTGACTTTTTGTTTAATGACTTAACTAGAATATTTCATCAAAATGAATTTTCCCTATAATATGATGCCTCCATATTGCTCCTCAGATATCACAAATTGCCCTACTGTCTGATCCAATATATCCAATTGCCTTTGCAAGAGTAGCCTTTGAGGATTGTCTCTCTCTGACCCCAAAAGACTTTTCTTAGCTGTCTCTTTTTTTTATGGTTCTCTCTGTTAAAATTTTAGATGGTCTTTAGTTTAGCTTTTTCTCATGAACTACAAGCCTTGTGTACCCAACATAATCTTCATAGTGTATGACAGTGTCCTTAGGTTTGAACTGCTCCTGTTCCCAATAAATCATTTTCCTTCAGAGAGCTACAGATCTAACAATTTCACTCTTGGACATTTATCTTTGAGAAATGAAAATCATGCTTTCACAGAAACTTGAGAACATATGTTCACAATACCTTAATACACAATATCTTAATCTGTAAATCAAGGTCATTCAATGCATAAATCATTACACAACTTATGGTAAATCCATATTACCACATACTACACAATAATAAAAGAAAACAAAGTATTGATAGAAACAATTTTGAGGACACAAAGGGAACTATGCTAAGTGAAACAAAACCCTTTTCAAAAGTTTATATACACTATGCTTCCAGTTATATAAAGTTCTTGCTGCATTAAAAATTACAGGTTTGGAGAATACAGCAGTAGTTGCCAAGAGTTAGGGATAATGAGAAGAGTGGGTGAGTATGTCTACAAAAGAGTAGCAACAAGAACTTTTTTTGATGGTATAGTTCTGTATCTTGATGTGATTATAGTTACATGAAGCTACACATGTGATCAGGTTGCATAAAACCAAACACACACAAATACATGTGTAAATGGTACACTCTGAGCATATTCTGTGGATTGTATTAATGTCAGTTATCTTGCTTTCATATTATAGTAAGGCAACATGTTAATATGGGAGAACTGGATAAAAAGTACATGAAACCTTTCTGTACATGCCTTTGCAATTTCCTATGAATATACATTTACTTAAAAATAAAAGTTTAAAAAAATTGGATCATGGGTACAAATTTAATAAGTTGAATTATGCAATTTCCGAAGAAAACACAAAAAAATTCTGTGGATCTAGGACTATACCAAGAGTTATTTTACATAAGAACAAATCATGAGGGTCACCTGAGTTTCTCAGTGGGTTAAGCATCTGCCTTTTGCTTGGATCTTGATCCCATTGGCTCCATTCTCAGCTGGGAGTCTGCTTCTCCTTTTTCCTATCCCCCTACCCTCTCTGCTGATGCTCTCTCTCTCTCTCTTACTCATTCTATCTCTCTCAAGTTAATAAATCTTAAAAAGTAGAAGAAGGAGGAGGAGAAGGAGGAGGGAAACAAATGATGATCCACAAGGAAAATTTGTATGTGATCAAAATTAGAGATATCTGATCTAAAAAATACCTTGTTAAGAAGGTAAAAAGACAAGCTTCAGTCTGGTGGAATATATTTATATAATATATATTACCATATATCCAAATGTATAGACCATATATCCAACAAAATTTTTTTATCTGTAAAATATTTTAAAGTTCAGAATCGACAATTAAAAAGAAATTTGGTTAGCGAAGGGAAAAGACATGAACTGAGATTTGACCAAAGAATGTATAAAGATGGCACACAAGCACATTAAGTGATGCCTGACATAATTAGTCATTAGAGTAATGCTAATTAAAACCACAATGAGATATCACACTTTTCCCAACAGATTGACTAAGATTAAAAAAATAATAATAATAGTAAGTACTAATGAAGATAAAGAAAATTAGATCACTCATATATTGCTGGAGGAAATACAAAACATATAGCTACTATGACATATAACTTAGCCTTATTATAAAACCTGACAATTTTACTCTTGGGTATTTATCCTAGAGAGAACTTTTACAATTATGCAAAAAACCTGTAAATGAACATCCATAGCAATGTTATTTTTAATAGATAAAAACTAAAAATTATCCAAATAATCCTTTGATGGATGACTCATTTAACAAACTATGGAACACTTATACCATGGGCACTGCTCAGGAATAGCAAGAAATTATTAATACATGGCACAATTTTGCTGGATATCAAGGGATTTACATGAGAAAAAAACCCCAAAGCTCAAGAGCTACTATATGAAGTTATTTATATAAAGTACTTGCATTACAATTATAGAAATAAAGACCAATTAGTAGTTACCAGTGATTAGGAAATGGGAGTAAGGCAGATAGGTGTACTATGTAGGGGTTGTATGCTTTTTGTTGTTGTTATTGTTTGTTTGTTTGTTTGTATTTTGGTGTGGAACAATTCTGTATTTTGATTTTGTGTTGAACACACTAATCTATATGTGTAATAAGATAGGATACACTTATATACACATAAACATGTCAGTTCATGTAAACAATCATGAAATCCAAATTAACTCTGCAGATTATACCAATGTTGATTTTCTGCTTTTGACAATGTAATTAATCATGCAAGTGTTTACCATGAACAAAAACTAAGTGAAGGGTATACACATGAACACTCCCAGTAAAATTTTTTAAACTTTCTATAGATGTAGAATTATTCCAAAAAATTAAGTAAAACTAACTTTGGCTCCCCAAAAGCTTATTAAATGATTCCCAAGAATCTAGAAAAGAGGATAAAGAAAATGACAATAATAATATATACCAAGGTATTAAATTGAAACCCAACCTTATCAAGTCAATAAACTTAAATAGTCTAAGTATTTCAATTTTTTTAAAAAAGCAGAAAATGTAAAATTGGATAAAATCAAGAGAAACATATACTATCAACAAGATATCCACTTTCAATCTAAAGAAACAAATGGGTTAAAAGTAAAAGATGTACCATGCTAACACCAACCCAAAGAAAGCTAAAGTGACTGTATCTCTATCAAAGTAGTCTGAAGAAGAAATATTATCTTATGCAAAAAGCATAATTTGATCATTATAATTATAATAAAAGGATCAAGTCTTTAAGAGCACATAAAATCTTTCAGTTCTGACAGCCTTTGCTCTATGTATTTGAAGCTCTGTTATTAGCTGCATAAGAGAAAAAGCCACAAATATCATTAGAAGTTTCAACATCTCTCTCTCAATACAAATAGATTTAAAAACAGTAAGAATAAAATAGAAATGAAAAATATTAATTAGCCGCATGATCTTTCAGAAGACCTCACTACAACAGCAGAAATCACATTTGTTTCAAATACACCTGAAACATTTCACAAGTTAGGTCAAATGTGTGCCATGAAAAAGTAACAGTAAATTCAAACAAATTCATATCATGAAAAATATGTAGTCTAAACAAAGAGAATTACACTTGTCAATAACAGTAAAAAAATCTTAAAACAGTTTGGAAAGCACACATTTTTTTAAGTAATTCACTAATCAAAGAAAAAATCACCAAGGAAATTGAACATATTTGAACACTAATTGAAAAAAATATGATAAAATTTGTCAGATATATATAAAGCAGTACTTTAAGGGAAAACTTACACTCTTAATAATTTATATCAGAAAGTAAGAAATTTTAAATCAATTACATAAGCTTCCAAACAAACAAACTAGAGAAGGAAGAGCAAATTCAACCCCATGTAAAAAAGAAATGAAATTATTAAGTTTAGGAAATAGCAATAACAAAATGGAAAACAGGAAAAAAATATGAAATCAGTGAAACAAAAATTGTTTTCTGGGTAACATTAAAAAAGTACTGGGGCATCTGGTTGTCTCAGTGGGTTAATCCTCTGCCTTCGGCTCAGGTCATGATCTCGGGGTCCTGGGATCGAGCCCCACATCAGGCTCTCTGCACAGCAGGGAGTCTGCTTTCCCCCTCTCTCTGCCTGCCTCTCTGCTGACTTGTGATCTCTCTGTTACATGAAGAAATAAAAAATCTTTAAAAAAAAAAAAGTACTAACTGTGTAGCCACATTGGTAGGAATGAGAGAGAATAGATAACAATTACAAATATCTAGAATGAGAGAAGATCCCTCATTACTGATCTTATAGAGAATGAAAAAATACTGAGGAACTTTTTTCACTTTCATATATATTTTTTA
The DNA here is from genome assembly GCF_011764305.1 of Mustela putorius furo. Classification (NCBI taxonomy): domain Eukaryota; kingdom Metazoa; phylum Chordata; class Mammalia; order Carnivora; family Mustelidae; genus Mustela; species Mustela putorius. The sequence goes on from NW_025422118.1 coordinate 3,550,636, forward strand.
TTAGTAATGACGAGATTTTCCCCATTGCTTTATTTTTTATTTTTTATTTTTTCAGTGTTCCAAGATTCATTCATTGCTTATACACCACACCCAGTGCTTCATGCAGTATGTACCCTCCTTTATACCCACCACCAGGCTCATCTAACCCTCTACTCCCCTCCCCTCCAAAACCTTGTTTGTTTCTCAGAGTCCACAGTCTCTCATGGTTTATCTCCCCTCCAATTTCCCCCAATTCACTTTTCCTTTCCTTTTCCTAATGTCCTCAATGTTATTCCTTATGCTCCAGAAATAAGTACCACATTTACTCTCTCTGCTTGACTTATTTCACTCAGCATAGTCTACTCCAGTCCAATCCATGTATTGACATGGACCCAAAAAAGTTGGCTAGTCATCCTTTCTGATAGTTGTGTAATACTCCATTATATATATGGACCATATCTTCTTTATCCATTCGTCTATTGAAGGGCATCTTGGCTCTTTCCACAGTTTGACAATTGTGGCCATTGCTTCTATGAACACTGGGGTACATATGGCCCTTCTTTTCACTACATCTGTATCTTTGGGGTAAATACCCAGTAGTGCAATTGCCTGATGGATCATAGGATAACTCTATTTTTAATTTCTTAAGGAATCTCCACACTGTTTTCCAAAGTGGCTGCACCAACTTGCATTCTCCCCAATAGTGTAAGAGGGTTCCCCTTTCTCCACATCTTCCCCAACACGTGTTGTTTCCTGTCCTGTTAATTTTTTCCATTCTAACTGGTATAAGGTGGTATCTCAATGTGGTTTTGATTTGAATCTCCCTGATGGCTAATGTTGATGAACATATTTTCATGTGTCTGTTATCCATTTGTATGTCTTCTTTGGAGAGGTGTCTATTCATATCTCCTTCCCATTTTTTGATGTGATTATCTGTTTTGTGTGTGTTGAGTTTGAAGAGTTCTTTATAGATCTTGGATATCAGCCCTTTGTCTGCAGTGTCATTTGTGAATATCTTCTCCCATTCTGTGGGTTACCTCTTTGTTTTCTTGACTGTTTCCTTTGCTGTGCAGAAGCTTTTGATTTTGATGAAGTCCCAAAAGTTTATTTTCTCTTTTGTTTCCTTTGTCTTTGGAGACATGTCTTGAAAGAAGTTGCTGTGGTTAATGTCGAAGAGGTTACTGCCTATGTTCTCCTCTAGGATTCTGATTACTACCTCATGTTGAGGTCTTTTATCCATTTCAAGTTTATCTTTGTGTATGGTGTAAGAGAATGGTTGAGTTTCATTCTTCTATACATAGCTGTCCAATTTTCCCAGCACCATTTATTGAAGAGACTGTCTTTTTTTCCACTGGGTATTTTTTCCTGCTTTGTCAAAGATTAGTTGACCATAGAGTTGTGGGTCCATATCTGGACTCTCTACTCTGTTTCACTGGTCTATGTGTCTATTTTGTACCAGTACCATGCTGTCTTGGTGATCACAGATTTATAGTAAATCTTGAAATCTGGCAATGTAATGCTCCCAGCTTTGTTTTTCTTTTTCAACATTTCCTTAGCAATTCAGCGTCTTTTCTGGTTCCATGCAAATTTTAAAATTGTTCCAGCACTTTGAAAAATGCTGGTGGAATTTTGATCAGGATGACATTGAAAGTATATATTGCTCTGGGCAATATAGACATTTTAACAATGTTTATTCTTCTGATCCAAGAGCATGGAATTCTTTTCTATCTTCTTGTGTCTTCTTCAATTTCTTTCGTGAGTGCTCTGTGGTCCTTGAGTACAGATCCTTTACTTCTTTGGTTAGGTTTATTCACAGGTATCTTATTGTTCTTGGTGCTATAGTAAATGGAATCAGTTATCTAATTTCCCTTTCTATATTTTCATTTTTAGTATAAAAGAAAGAAACTGATTTCTGTGCATTGATTTTTGTAATCTGCCACATTTCTGAATTGCTGTATGAGTTTAAGTAGTTTTAGGTGGAGTCTTTTGGGTTTTCCATATAAAGTATCATGTCATCTGCAAAGAGAGCGAGTTTGACTTTTCCTTTACCAATTTGAATACTGAGGAAATATTATAAAAAGTGTTAATACTAATAAATCTGACAACTTAAATGAAATGGACAAATTCCTAAAAGACAAAAACTATCAAAGCTTATTCAAAAAGAAATGGGGAGGAGCTAAGATGTTGGAGTACTAATAGAACACTTGGTAGATAGATATCAACTCATTCTGAATATCCAAGAAATCAATATGAGGATGAACAGAACAAACTATACAACTAGGAGAGAAGGAGCCACAATATGGAAGGAAGGGGGTGTGAAGATGTGATTTAGGGGAGAAATAGGTAGCAGATGCTGCCAAGGGGAGGAAACCCTGGTCATGAAGAGAGAGAAAGAGAAGGACACAGGGGATCTTACAAGGAAAACACTTCCCAAAAGCCATTGACTGGATATTTCATGAGTTTTTTTTTAAATCAGCAAGGCTCACAGACTGGAGTTTTAGAGGTCCATGGTGAAGCTGGTATGGAGCCCTGAGGGTGTTGGCACTGCTCATGTGGAGAAGAAAGGAAGATAGCCCAGGAACAAATAGTGGCATCTGAGCATCCCTTGGGATATATAGGGAGAAAAGGTTTTCCCTTGTTGGAGTGCATCTGGGAGAGGTGCATTTCCTCTCCAGGAACCAAAGATCTGGTGAGATCCATTACCTTCCCCTTCCACTCAGCATGGGTGCAGAGACACCTTTATTCCAAACTCCACTGTACTGCAGTTTGGTGCAACTGCTCTTGTAGGGCAAACCTATGTTAGTAGCAAAGCAGTGAGATCTTCCCCCAGAAGGCCAACATGGGCTTGTGCCACACCAGGCCCCTAACGTTGAGAGTTTTAAAACTCAGCCTGCCTGCCTGCGATAGAACACAGGTGCACTGCACTACCAGGAGAGAAGACACACACACAGGGTGTGGGCAGGACACACAAAGGGTGAAGGCAGAGATCTGAGGGATGCCTGGGACATATGAGGGGAGATTGTTTACTCTTCTGGAAAGGCTTCCCAGATAGGGGTGGGCATGAACTCCCCTCTCTAAGAATGAGGGAGGCAAATAACTAACAATGTAAGAAAGATATTATTAATTTGTATCCCTCATGAAAGTGGATGGAAATTTTAACAAACTGAATCCAACGTTATATAAAAAGGGATAATATATCATGACCAAATGTAATTTATCCAGAGAATACAAAGTTGGTTTACCTTAATAGTCAACCAATATTAGATTGGATTTTTAAAAGATCAACTCAACAGGTGCAAGAAAATCATTTGAAAAAAATCACAATATTAACATTCTAATTCCTAACCTACCTCAATTTTTAATCTCTTTGTTTGATTTTCTCTCTTGACTGCTGTTCCCTTAATCACTTTATGATCCATAAACTCCTTTTGGACATCTACTTTTCATTCTATGTATTTTTTCTTAAGTTATCTAATTCACTATCTTTCCTTCAAATCACTTTAAGTGTTTAATTCAAATTGTAAGGATCAAAATTTGTCTCCAACAACCTATTGCTGGTTCACAAGGGCCTCAAATTCAACAAGTCTTCAACCCAATTGATTATCTCCCCACTCTTGCACAAATTTGTCTCTCCTAAAATTGGTAGTATTATCATCTGAGTTGAAATTAGTCAACACACCTATTTTGTTCCTTGTATGTCTTAAGTGTAAATACAAACCTATGAAATAAAATATTAATTTTCCTAGGCAACACACTTGAAAGAAAGTAAACACACACACACACACACACACACACACAACTTCCTTTTCTTAACTTATTTCCTTAGATAACTGTAACTGTTAATCCATTCTCTGTCTCTTTGAGATGTATGTAATTCTTCTTGAAAACTAAATAAAAGTTGTCAATTTCACATTCTAGGAATATTTTCCTTAAGGACTTTGTAGGCCGGTATCTCTTTAAAATATAAATATTAAGGAAGATAGCTTCCTGTCTCTCTGGCTCCTTGGGAATTTAACCTTGTTGTCTGGTTCCAAGCTGTAACTTCTTGGTTATCCTAAAGAAATTAGAATTTTTCTTTATACTTTGGATAAAGAAAGTTAACATGTATGAAATGGACTGTATCTGTCCTGTTAAATAAAAGGGTAAGATTTCTTCCTCTCCTTGCAATCTCCTTAATACACCTGTTCAGTTTAGCACTTATTCAATAATAAAACTGCTTTGTTCCTTTCTACCTTTGTGAAGAGGATTTCGGGTGGGTTGATAGAGATACTATTTTTAATTAGTTTTCCAAAATGCCTCTCATATTTCTATCCCCCCCACACACTCATGGCCTAAACTATGCAAAATTCTCCTAATTAGTTTTACTATTTTCAGTCCTCATTATTCCTAGCTTACCATCCCTAGGACAATGATAAGGTTTGCTTGTTTATTTGTTTGTTTGTTTGTTTTATTTTTTGAGATGAAATACCATTCATTCACACTTACAGATTTTGGGTGATTTAATATTACTCTTAGGAGAAAATTACTGACTTTATATAAGTCATTTATTGATCCAATTATGGTTCAAAACTCAGATGTTACATCCTTTCTTTTTTTTTTTAAGATTTATTTATTTATTTGACAGACAGAAATCACAAGGAGGCAGAGAGGCAGGCAGAGAGAGAGGAGGAAGCAGGCTCCCCGCCGAGCAGAGAGCCCGATGTGGAGCTCAATCCCAGGACCCTGGGATCATGACCTGAGCCGAAGGCAGAGGCTTTAACCCACTGAGCCACCCAGGTGCCCCTGTTACATCCTTTCTGTAACTACATTTGATATATGTAGAGAAAACAAATTAACTATATTTCCAAAGAATTTTGTATATCATGCTAACAATGAATTTATAACATCTCTCATGCATCTCTTTATGACGTCTCTTATGCAAATCTGCTTTCCTTCAGTCTCTGACCTGTTTGGTATATAGATAATTTTTCTTTTTTTTTGAGAGAGAGAGAGTACTAGTGGCAAGGAGAGGCAGAGAGAGGAAAGAGAGAATCTTAAGCAGGCTCCAGCCTCCGCATGGAACTGACATGGCTCCATCTCATGACTCTGAGATCATGAATTGAACTGACATCAAGAGTCAGATGCTTAACTGAGTGACACAGGTGACCAAGAAGTAAATACTTAAGCAAAATAAGCAGACATAGATATCTTAGGATTAAATATTATATTATTTGCTACTGAAACAAATATTTAGGAAGAAGTATGAAAATTAAATTTTCTTTAAAAACCCGTTTTTGTGTTTCTATTTACAAACAGGAGGAGCAATCAATATTTGAATCTCTCTATAGGTATTTATTTTAAGATATATAAGCACAACTTTTCATGGAAGGATAATTTAAGAATAACTTGAAAAATAGTCCTTATGAAATTGAAATTAGGTAATTCTGTTTTAAATAAGTGAAAATTTTTTCCGAATCTATATGCAGTTCACACATTGAAAGGCAATAAAGTTAACTTGGAAAGAACTATCATTTCATGGTTTAGTATACAGGTTGGTTACTTGCCTAACTTCAGATTTTTTTTTAAATTAACTTTTTATTGTAGTAAACTACATCTAACATAAAAAGTTACCATCTTAACCATGTTTATTTGTATAGTTCATTGCTATAGAGTGTCTTCACATTGTGTGCAAACATCCCCACCAAGCATCACCTGAATTCTTCATTTTGCAAAACTAGAATTCTATATCCATTAAGTAAGTCCCCATTTCTCCCTCTTCCAAATCCTGGCAACAACAATTCTGCTCTCTGTCTCTAGGAATTTGGCTACTTCAGGTACCTCATGTAAGTGGAGTCATACAGTATTTGTCTTTTATCACTGGCCTATTTTATTTAGCATAATGTCTTCAAGGTTCACCCATGTTGTAGCATATTGCAGAATTTACTTCCTTTAAAAAAAAAAACTGAACTTTTCCATTGTATGTACATACCACATTTTGCTTATCTGTTCATCTGTCATTGACACTTGGGTTGCTTCCATTTGTTAGTCACTGTAGTAATACCGCAATGAACATTAGCATATTAATCTCTCTTCTGGACCCTGATTTCAGTTATTTTGGATATAGACCCAGAATAACAACAAGTAAAAAGCAACCCCCCAAAATGGGAAAAAATATTTGGAAAGCATATATCTGATAATGGATTAATATCTAGATTATAGGTGCACCTAGGTGGCTCAGTGGGTTAAAACCTTTGACTTCAGCTCAGGTCATGATCCCAGAGTTCTGGGATTGAGGCCTGCATCGGGTTCTTTGATTGACAGGGAGCCTGCTTTCCCCTCTCTCTCTGCCTGCTTCTCTGCCTACTTATGATCTCTGTCAAATTAATCAAATCTTTAAAAAAAAAATCTAGACTATATAGAGAACTCCTCAGATTCAACAACAAAAACAAGCACCTGATTAAAAAATGGCAAAGGACCACTTAGTCTCCTAAACATAGATTTTTTTCTAAGAAATATGTGTACAGAATTGAATGAACATAATTTATTTTTCAGTCATTTCATAGCCAAAATTACTTCGCTTCATGCTTAAATTATAAATCAATACTAGAATAATATACACATATTTTAATTTGTTTCGTGTTTTATTTGGACTCTAGTTTTGTAAGAATCAAATTTATCTATAATAGAATTGATTTTTGAATTTTTAGTGTTCTTTTTATGTGTGTTTTCACCTGAGATTTAAAATTATAAATTCAGTAGTAGATATGGTTAAAACAGGCAACTGTTTGCTGCCAAACATATTGTGAATTTCCATTTTCTGTTTTCCTTCACCACAGTAATTCAGTCATTGTGCCAGAAAACTACAATGTGGACTATTAAAATTGCCAAACATTTCACCAGCAAATGGCCCATTACTAAAGGAGAAAACGCATTTTATGACCCTTATGCCATCCCTGAACACATTTCCGATGTCCGCAGTTTGAAAAATAAAGCCCAAGCCCACGAGGGCAGAGGACAAGCTGGCATATGCCTTCCTGTGTGCAAGGGGCGGTGGGTGGGCTCCCCGGACTGCGACTGTGCAAGCGACTCGACAGAGGGGCGGGATGGGCGGAGCAGCTGTGCCCCCTCCCCACCGGCCCCCTCCTCCCCCGCTCCTCCACCTCCCCACAGACCGTGCACTCCTCTGCCCCACCCACTGGAGTTTGCAGGGTCCCACGGGAGCCGCCTCCCTTAAGCAGCCAACAGCAGCCACCGTGCTAAGACCAGCAGGCTGCGCAATGCTGTCTCTCCTGCTGAGCCTCTACCCTCTCATGCCTGGGCAGGCTGACCTTCGTGGGCCATCTTAAGGGAAAGGACACTTCTCCATAGAGGGCCACATCCACAGAGCCTCTGGGCATGGCGGGCCCCAGAACATTGCTCCAGAACCCCGGGTCCAGCTGGGGAGAGCCCGGTGTCTTGTCACAGCCAGCTTAGAGTCAGCATCCTCCTGGGCTTTCTTCTTGGAAGGCTTGGAGCAGGACTGGGACAGTTGCTTCTCACTTGCCTGACCCTGAACTTGGGAGGAGAGGGTGCGCATCTTCTGGGAAGTGGGGCCTTAAAAGTAGCACTTTTTCACCTGCTGTGGCTGAGGTCAAGTCCCAAAGTCTCTGGATGGTGGCAGGGTCCTGCCCCAAAGTGTATGGGTGGTAGAGGTAGCCTCTTCCTGTCATGTACAAGGTCTGATTTTGTGGCGGGTGAGTGAGTGCCTGTGTGTGTGTGTGTGTGTGTGTGAGAGAGAGAGAGAGAGAGAGAGAGAGAGATGGGGCTTGGAAGTTCAAAAAGTGATGGGATATGACAGGACACTTGAGGAATAAGGATGCTTCCAAGCATCTGGGGAATGCTCACAGTTAGGTCCATAATCAAAGGAGCGAGACTGATACAAAGCGAAGGTCAAGCAAATCTTTATTTCGTGCCAAGCACTGAGAATCAAACTGACAGGCTGGGGCTGTCTCTTAGAAAGCGGCAACCCCTCCCAGCTTCACAGACTAACTTTTACAGAGCAAAGGCCATGTGGTTGAGCCTGGCCACACACAGGTGGCCAATGAGATTGCAACACATAGAGAAAACTGCACAGTCATGCTAGGTCACACACGGGTGGCCAATTGAATTTCAATTTACCCTAGTAGATATATGCGTGCCCCACTGATTGGATGTCTCCACCCTTGTATCTGGTCTTTGCTACCTGGGACTGGTTTTCCAGACTTGTTTTTAAGTAAGTTCCTCTGGGAGGGGCAGGGTCAATCTAAGTTTACTGCATAAACAACAAAATGGCTTCCTCTGTCTAAGTAGACCCTTACACTCACACATGTTTTCCTTACTGTACATCCTGAAACACAACTTCTACAAATTACAGTGCCACAGAAGATTGAGACAAACAGCAATGATGGCAAAGTTTCTTAAATGCATGCAATAATGGGGTACCTGGGCGGCTCAGTGGGTTAAAGCCTCTGCCTTCAGCTCAGATCATGATCTCAGGGTCCTGAGATAGAATCCTGCATCTGGCTCTCTGCTCAATGGCGAGCCTGCTTCCCTCTCTCTCTCTGCCTGCCTCTCTGCCTACTTGTGATCTCTCTCTCTGTCAAATAAATAAAGTCTTTAAAAAAAAAAGTATGCCATAAGAAATCATTATTTGTATTTTCTGTACTTTTTCTGCTTACTTGTGTTCTGTCAAATAAATAAAATCTTTTTAAAAAATGCATGCAATAAGAAATCATTATTTGTATTTTCTGTACTTTTTATTATTTGGACTATATGGGACAAATCAATTCATACATAATCATTCATAAAATTGTATTCATATTTACTATGTTAAAGAGCTTTGATATTTGAATGAGAGCATTTATATTTTGATATTTAACTTTTAAAAACTATTCCTCAAGTAATATATAAGTATAATTCTATCTCACAAAAGGGCTATACAACTTACCAGTATTTTATCTATTAAATTATGAATTTAAATATTTTTTAAAGATTTTTATTTATTTATTTGACCAACAGGGATCACAAGTAGGCAGAGAGGCAGGCAGAGAGGAAGGGAAGCAGGCTCCCTGCTAAGCAGAGAGCCCAATTCGGGGCTCTATCCCAGGACCCTGAGATCATGACCTGAGCCGAAGGCAGAGGATTTAAACCACTGAGCCACCCAGGCGCCCCTGATTTTAAATATTCTTATACAAGTGCGATCATACTAATACATTTGATGATTGTGGTAGCTATGTTTTATAAACACCCACCACACTGAATTAGCTCCTGCTGAATCAATCATTGCTGAATCATAGGTATATATCTCATGTATATAATCATATATATAATCTGAAATTCTAAAAGCAACCTATCCTTTGGAGATTTTATTTTCTCTAATTTACAAAGAAGCAAAGGAGGTTCAGAAGTGCAAAGTGATTTGCATGGGGCCACCCCACTAATAGATGCTAGAGTTGAGATTCAAACACTCTCCAATGGCCCCTCGATGTGATCTTGCAATACAGTGCATTGCTCCATACTTTTTTTATACTCTCTGTATAAGAACTGAAATAACAAGGCAGAGTATCATTTGTTCAACCTCAGCAGAGAATGTGAACCTTAGAGTCACTGAATTTTTTTTCATTTTGGGCATTAATTCAAATGATCAAGTGAGATCTATGAATATTGATTTGGGGGTAAAAAATCCTAGCAAGTAGGCAAATTTGAAAATACAGAATACTTGAGTAATTACTGACTATTCTGTAACATTGTTTGAAATAAATTTGAAGTAGATAAGTTTTAAAAGGTAAAATATAGGGGCACCTGATTGGCTCAGTCAGAAGAGCATGAAACTCTCATGAGGTTGCAAGTTTGAGCCCCACCTTGGGTGTAGTAATTACTTAAAAAATATATTTTTTAATCTTTTAAAAAATCAATCAATGGAAGGCAAAATATAAGCCAGATTTTTTTTTTTTTGCAGGTTATATGTTTAGTTGAAAGCTTGAGAGATTTTACATATAAGTTTTTAATATTAATTAGAAAGGTTAGCAAAAGATATCTGGGCACTGAAATAGATATGTGTATATAATACTGGTGAAAAAGCTGAAATGAGTTAAAGGAACTGATGCTTCCAGATATCCATCACTTACTAGCTATGTGTCAAAATAAACTTAACATCTTTAGTTCCCTTAATTGTAAAATGGATAAAATAGAACCTAGCATATAAGTACTGTGAGACTTTAAAAAGTATTTTATGGATTACTTAGCTATAAGGCAAAGAATTTATTTTTTTATATTTCTGTTATAACCAATAAGGTGCAGATATATTTTGTTGTTGAAACAGATTGGGGCTTTGAGTAATGGTACATGAAGAAAATATTACATGATATCCAGGATGTGGAAGGCAAATTATACATTTTTATTCTCAAGCAATAAAGGAAGGATAACGAAAGTATCTCATTGGTTTGTTTTATATACAGTTTGTAGCAAATATAGTTATAAAATTCAGTAATATAAAATAGTTTGTATATTTTTTTTTATTAATCAGAAACAGAATCAATGCAGCACACCACACTAATAGAATAAAAAAAAAAAAAAAGAACCACATGTTCACATCAATGATGTGGAAAAAGCATTTGACTAAAAGCACACCCATTCATGACAAAAACAACAAGGTAAGAACAGAATGATACTACCTCAAAATAATAAAGGATGTATATAAAAACCTATAGCTAACATTATGCTCAATGGTAAGAGATTGAAAACATTTCCCCTAAAATCAGGAAAAAGACAAGGATGCCCATTTTTGCCACTTCTTTTCAACAAAATTCTAGAAATTCTAGCCAAAGCAATTAGGCAAGAAAATTAAACTAGAGATCCAAATTGCAAAGAAAAATTATCTCTATTCACAGATGATACCATCTTATACATACAAAATCCTAAAGATGTCCCCCCAAATTGCTAGACCTAATAAATTCAGCAAAACATCAGGATACAAAATCAATACCAAAATATCAATTACATTTCCACACACTTAACAATGACAAGTCCAAAAAAGAAAACAATTCCATTTACAATAACATCAAAAAGAATGAAATACTCATGAATAAACAACAAAGAAGATGAAAGAACTATAATTAAAACAAGAAAACTTTGTTTAAAGAAGTTTAAAGAAAATATAGACTCCCATGTTTGTGGATTAGTCAACTTAATAGATGCAAATATTACCCACAGAAGTCTACAGATTCAATCAACTTCCATCAAAATCAGCATTTTTTGAAAAATGGGAAAATATATCCTAAAATTCAAATAGTCAAAACAACCTTTATAAAGATGAGAAAAATTTGAGTACCCACACTTCTTGATTTCAAAACTAACTAAAAATCTACAGAAGAAAATGGTATTGACAGACATGTATACCAATGGATGGATATAGAGCCCAGATATAAACCCTCACATATAAACCCTCACATATATGGTCAAATTATTATTGAGAAAGGTGGAAAGACTATTCAATGGAGAAAAGACAAATGGTGCTGGGAAAACAATATCCATATACAAATGAATGGAATTAGACCCTTGTGTGGCTGGTTTAGTGTTCAGGAACCCCTCTAATTTTTGTTTGTGTGGGAAACTCTATCTCTTTTTCTATTCTGAATGATAACCATGCTAAATAGAGTATCCATGGATGCACATTTTTTCCATTCAGCACTTTCAATATATCATCTTACATGATAACTGGGCTTGAACCAACTGTCCACAGTTAGCCTTATGAGTTTTCCCTTGTAAGTTAAGGACTTCTTTTGCACTTTCATGATTTTTTTCTTTATAATTGTATTCTGCAAATGCAATTACAGTATGTGTTGATATTGGCCTGCTTTTGTTGATTTTGATAGTTCTTTGTGCCTCTTGGGTCTGGATGTCTATTTCCTTCCCCGGATTAGGGAACTTTTTTTTTTTTTAGCACTTATTTCTTCAAATTTTCTGCCTCCTTTTCTCTCCTCTTCTTCTGGGACTTTTATAATGTGAGTATTATTATGTTTGATGGAGTCACAGAGTTCCCCTAAGTCTAGTCTTGTGTTCTACATTTCTTCTTTCTTCCTTTCGTTCAGCTTCCTTATTTTCCATTATTTTCTCTTCTATATCACTAACTAATTCATTCCTCTGCTTTTTCCAGACAATTGTTCATTGCACCAAGCCTGTTTTAAATCTCAATTATTGCATTCTTCATTTCTGACTTTTTTTAAATTATGTGGTAAGATTCTCCCTGGTGTCTTCCATTCTTTTCTCAAGCCCAGTGGATATCTTTATGATTGTTGCTTTACATTCTCTGTCAGGCATGTTACTCTTATCTGTTGTGCCTAGATATCTGGCCATAAACATATCTTATTCTTTCATTTTGAAAGAATTCCTCTGTCTTGGCATTTTGTCTAGTCTCATCCTTCTTTTCTATGTTAGGCCAGTTATGTATTCTTCTCCTGAGAGTAATGGCTTTAGTTTAGTTTAGTTTAGTTTAGTTTAGTTTAGAGATACACAGGAGTGACACTAAAAAAAATTTTAAGATGACTGGGTAGCTTAGTTAGTTAAGCATCTGCCTTTGGCTAAGGTCATGATCCCAGGGTCCTGAGATCAAGTCCCATGTAGGTCTCCCTGCTCAGTGAGGAGTCTGCTTTTCCCTCTGCTCCTATCCCCCATTCATGCTCACTCTCTCTCACAAAAATAAATAAAAGTCTTTAAAAAAAAATAAGAAAATGTTTTAATGTTTGTGAGTCAATAAGCTTTACTCAATAATGTTTGTAAGTTTTAATTTAAATTCCAGTTGGCTGACATACACTGTTAGTATTAGTTTCAGGTGTAGAATTTAGTGATTCTTCACTTAACATGGAACACCCAGTTGCCCTCACAAGTATACCCCTTAATACCCATCACCCATTTAATTCATTCCCCCACCCACCTCTCCTCTATTTACCATCAGTTTGTTCTCTATAGTTAAGAGTCTGTATTGGCCTTTCTTAAAGATATTTATTTGCAATTAGAAAGACCACTCAAGTGAGAGGAGAGGGACAGAGGGAGAAGGAGAGAATCTTAAGCAGGCACTATGCTCAGCATGAAGTCTGACATGAGGCTCAACTTCACCACGCAGAGATCATGACCTGAGCTGAAATCAAAATTTGGATGCTTAATTGACTGAGCCACTGAAATGTCCCCTCTCTTTCTTGTTTCCTCTGTGCTCATATGTTTTCTTTCTTAAACTGTACATATAAGGGAAATTATATGATATTTGTTTTTCTCTGACTTTTTTGCTTAACATGATACTACCTCCATCCACATCATTGCAAATAGAAAGATTGCATTGTTTTATGGCTGAAGAATATTCCATCGTTTTATATATATACAACACTTTATTCATTTATCACTTGATGGACATTTGGGCTCTTTCCATATATTGGTTATTGTTGATAATGCCACTGTAAACATTGGGATGTATATATCCCTTTGAATCAGTATTTTTGTATCCTTTTAGTAAATACCTAGTAATGCAATTGTTGGATTATAGGGTAGCTCTATTTTTAACTTTTTGAGGAAACTCCATACTGTTTTCCAGAGTGGCATTCCCACCAACAATTGTAACAACAACAATTGTAAGAAGGTCCCCCTTTCTCTGCAACCTCATGAACATCTCTGTCCATTCTTGTGTCATTAATGTTAGTCAGTCTGACAAGTGTAAGTTGATTTTCCATTGTAATTTTGATTTGTATTTCCCTGATGATCAGTGATGTTGAACATCTCTTCATGTGTCTGTTGGACATCTGTATATCTTCTTGGGAAAAATATTCATGTCTTTGCCCATTTTTTCATTGTATTATTCATTTTGGGTGTTGAGTTTGATAAGTTCTTTGTATTTTTTAGATGTAACCCTTTATAAGATAAATCATTTACAAATATTTTCTTCAGTTATGTAGGTTAACTTATAGTGTTGTTGATCATTTCCTTCACTGTATAGCAGCTTTTTATTTTGGTGAAGTTTCAATAGTTTATTTTTCTTCTGTTTCCCTTGTTTCAGGACATACATAGAAGTTGTTACAGTGTATGTTAAAGAACTTGTTGCCTGTGTTCTCCTCTAAGATTTAATGGTTTCATGTATCACAGGTTGTTCACCCATTTTGAATTTACTTTTGTGAATGGTGTAAGAAAGTGGTCCAGTTTCATTCTTTTGCATGTCACTTTCCAATTTTCCTAACACAATCTGTTGAAGAGACTTTCTTTGTCTCACTGGATATTCCTTCCTTCATTGTGAAATATACAGTATATAGTTGTGGGTTCATTTCTGGATTTTCTCTTCTGTTCCATTGATTTATATGTTCATTTTTATGCCAGCACCATACAGTTTGGATCACTATAACTTTGTAATATTACTTAAAATCTGGAATTGTGATGGCTCCAGCATTGCTTTTATTTTCAATGTTGCTTTGGCTATTCAGCATCTATTGTAATTACACACAAATTTTAAGATTGTCTGACCTAGGTGTGCCTGGTGGTTCAACTGGTTAAGCAGCTTCCTTAGACTCAGGTCATGATCTCAGGGTCTTGGGATTGAGCCCTGTATCAGGCTCCCCTACTAAGTGGGTAGTCTACCTCTCTTTCTCCCACTGCCTACTGTTCTGTTCACTTGTGTTCTCTGCTCTCTTATGTTCTCTCTCTCAAATACAGAAATATAATATTTTTTTAAAAAGATTGTCTGATCTAGCTCTGTGAAAAATGCTGTTGGTATTTTTTATACGGATGGCATTAAATGCATAGATTACTTAGGGTAATATACACATTTTAACAATATTTGTTTTTTCAATCCATGAGCAGAGAATAGTTTTTAATTTCTTAGTGTCATCTTCAATTTCTTTCATCAATGTTTTATAGTTTTCACAATACAGATCTTACATACTAGGTCACAAATCAGTCCTCAATAAATATAAAAGGATTGAGATAATGCCATACATATTTTCCAACAACACTATACAACTTCAAGACAACCACAAGAAAAATTTAGAAATACCCCAAATACATGGAGGTTAAAGAACATTCTACTAAAGAATACATTTTTAAAAATGGAGGTAAATGATAATGAAAGCATGATGATCCACAACCTCTGGGATACAGGAAAAGCAGTCATCATAGGGCAGTATATAGCAATACAGGCCGACATCAAGATGCAAGAAAAATTTCAAGTAAGCAACAAAACTTTACACCTAGATGACCTAGAACAACAACAAATGAGGCCTACAGCCAGTAGAAGAATAAGGATCAGAGCAGGCATAAATGACATAGAAACAAAACAAAACACCCAGTAGAAGAGATCAGTGAAACTGGGAGCTGGTTCTTTGAAAAAATTAATAAAACTAACAAACCCCTAGCCAGACTTAACAAAAGAGAGAGAGAGAGAAATAAATAAATAAATAAAGTCACAAAGGAGAAAAGTAACCAATACCACAGAAATGTAAACAATTATAAGAATATTATGAGAAATTTTATGCCAAAAAATTGGATGATTTGGAAGAAATGGATAAATTCCTAGAAACATACAAACTATCAAAACTCAAACAAGAAAAAAGAAAACCTGAACAGATGGATAACCAGCAATGAAATTGAATTAATATTCAAAATCTCCCAACAAACAAAATTCCAAGGCCAGGCAGCTCCTCAGAGGATTCCTACCAAATATTTAAGGAAGAATCAATACCAATTCTTCTCAAACAATTCCAAAAAATAGAAATGGAAGGAAAACCAATGGAAATAGGCATTACCACCTGTTGAGGACCTGAATAGGGAAAAAAAAAAAAAAGAAAAAAGAAAGAGAGAGAGAGAGAAAGAAAAAAAAAAGTTGGAATAAAGGTGAAGCTGCTCTCTGCTTGAGATAAGACATCCACCTTCTTCTGCCCTTGGACACCCATTGGCACTTCTGGTTCTCAGGTTTTGAACTCAGACCTTAACTTACACCATTGGTTTTCCATGTCTCAGAGTTTTTGAGCCATAGTAAGTTATACAACCAGCTTTCCTGGTTCTCTAGCATCCATATGGCAGATCATGGGACTTCTTGGCCCCCATAAACATATGAACCAATTTCTATAACAAATCTCATTTATCTATTTATCTAACTGTTATCATCTATCATCTACCTATCAATCATCATCTATCTATCATCTATCACCTATATCATCTCTATCATCTCTCAAGCACTGATATCCTATTGGTTCTTCTTCTCTGGAGTACTCTAACCAATGCATTTGTACTATTGTAATTTCCTTTTAAGAATAACCCTTTGTAGGTATCTAGGTTGTTCAGTCAGTTAAGCATCTACCTTTGGCTTGGGTCATGATCCCATGGTCCTGGAACTGAGTCCCATGTCAGGTTCCATGCTTAGCAGGGAGTCTGCTTCTCCCTCTTCTTCTGCCCTCCCCTCCATGCTCTCTCTCTATATCTCTCTCTTTCAAATAAAGAAAAAATCTTTTAAAAAAGAATAACCTTTTGTGTTATTTTTTATCTCTATGAATGTTTTTAGTGTTAAAGTCTATCAAGCTTTCTTTTGTGTAAAGTTTTGTGGTATATATCTTCCCATACTTTAACTTGAACCTTTATATAACTGAGTTGTGTCTTTTTCAGGCAGCTAAAATTGAGACTTTTTTTTCCAATTCTTAGGGTCATTGTTTTTTGATTGGTAGCAGACCCGACTATAACATAACTACATAGCACTGCAATTTAAAATATAACAGTGAGCTTTAGTCATGGTATTAGATTTATTATATTATCAACTGTATCACATTCCTACTAATAACAGAGTTATTAGTGCCTATGCCTATGTTGAATAGGCATAGATTAGTATGAGATAGCTTTAAAAATAAGAAATATGTAATATAAAAACTCATAAGTATGCATTTCTTACAAATAATTCATCTGAGGAGTTTTATATATAAACATAAATGTATATTATATTTATATTAAAAATCATCTATATGTTCTTATCTATCATAACTATTAATATGCAGGTTTTTGAATCCCAGATAATCAGGCCTTGCATGTAGTTTTGTTTTTGTTTTTCCATTTTTCCTGTCCATTGAAGATAATTACTCTGGAAGAATAAATAAAAGGGGAAAAGTTACCTATTTAATCAATCAAGTTAAAAATGACAATTCAACAAAAAGCATGAGGATACCCTAATTATAAGAAAGAGTTCTATCATGTGATTTATTCATAACCAACTTCTGAACACACAAATGCTAAAGGATTAGATATTATTAGAAAAAATTTAAGATTACAGCGCAAAGAAGTTTTAAAATGGCAAATTAAAAAGTCATTTATTGTTTACTGTGCCTATGATCTAGTTTTCAATATTGAAAAATATTTTCCAATTCAATTTTATTATATGTAGCTATATAACTACCATCATTAATATATATTTATATTATTTACATTTATCTGATACATTAAATTTTCTCTATTTCTGTCTCAACCCCTAAACTATTTTATACTCACTGTGATATGATGGATTCGGTTTTCCTGGTTACTCTTTAGTTTCACTCTCACTTTCAAGTTGCCTATATGTTTCAAAATAAATATAATCATTTAAAATTATATTTTCTTTGTTCTACAAAACTCTGTATACACCATCAATATTGAAACAGCTTTGAAATCCTATTTAGGATCTGATACTCTGAGACCAGCTACTACTTGAGAATATCTTGCCACTGAGAACACCTCTCAACTAATAATCCTAACATGAGAAAAAACAGTAATACAAGTTTACCTAAAAATGATTTCATAATTTCAATATTTGTAAAAAGTAGCTAAATAGACTTAAGCTTTCTCGTGATTCACCTTCTACCATATTTATTACTACTACTTTTACTAGCTTTTCCCCTCAAGATATGTTATCAGTTTTTCCATAATACAGTCATGCAACATATGAATATTCCTTTAATGTTGAATTATGTTAACTATTTCACACACATTATTTCAGCAATTTTACATAAATTTATCAAAACATTTCTATGAAATGTATTCCCTTTTGGTATTATCTTATCAATTTTAATATTTTAATAAAATTTACTTATATTAAATAAAATGAATAGCACAGATATAAAATTCAAAGACAAAAATTATTTTGTAGATATTTCTCTGAAGTAAGCTGATTTTAATATTATTTTTATTTTGAAGCAAATTTTCAGATATTTCTAAGGTCTTTTAATGAAAACTAATGAAAAACTATTTGTTCTATTTTTCATTAGGTTAGCTTTGACTACAAACTAGATTTTTCAGTCTATTATTTATTGATTTTTAAATTTTTCTATCTCTAGTTGCCTCTCAATCTATTTAACTGCCTGAAAGACTATTTTTTAAAGATTTCTGCTTTCTTTTAATAAGATATTCATAAGAGGGGTGCCTGGGTGTCTCAGTGGATTAAAGCCTCTGCCTTTGGCTCAGGTCATGGTCTCAGGGTCCTGGGATCAAACCCTGCATTGGGGCTCTCTGCTCAGCAGGGAGCCTGCTTCCTCCTCTCTTTCTGCCTGCCTCTCTCCTACTTGTTATCTCTCTCTCTGTCAAATAAATAAATATAAATTTAAAAAAAAATCATAAAATACTTTGAAATATAAAAATATTAAAGAATAAAGTAATAATGCTTATATATATTTAATAGTTAAGATCAAAAGTAAATGGAGGTAAACATTAACTAAAAATCATTTCCACTTAATTTTAACCAAACAGAATTAGTTATAAGATTAAAATTAAAATTGATGACTTTTGGAAAAATTCTGTTTTTCACCCATTGTACTAATTATTAATATATTATTATTATATTTTAATATAAATTTAAATTTTCTCCCTAATTTTGAGTTATTAGTTATATCATGATACTTTTATTAATAAGTCATATATATGCCAACAAATTATAAAAGTAATAAATCTTAAATATTAAATCATATGAAATATGAAATCAATATACTCATCACTTGTATACTCCTCAGTTTTCCATTTTTTCCTTTGGAAATAAACTTTTACCAGGGTGATAATCAGTACACAGAGAATAATGAAAAAGGGAATAAGTAAGAAAAATGGCCATCTGGTAGGTTTAGAATGGTAAATATCCTCAATGTAGCTTCTTTCTAGGAGAGAAAACATCAGTGATTTAAAAGCAATTACTAAGAATATAATAAAGATATTTCTTTATTTTAATATGACTATTAACATACGAAATTTTAACTTTTATAATTGTATAATTAACAAGATTTTAAATAAAGTAGATAAGTTGACAGCATAAGTGCCCTCCAAAATATTTCCTACTTCCAGAATATTCCTTTGCTTCATTATTAACTTTTTATTTCACAGTTTCTTTTCAGAACAGTTTGATAATACAGAGAAGAAAGTGTGACCTCTGTAAAGAACACTTTTTCTCAATACCCTATTTTTAGTAAATACTGTACATGTTATAACGTTTTCATGAGGTCCAAATTGCCTTTCATGTCTTGTATTGATATGTATTTTCATGTCTTATCTAAGAAATTATTGCTTATTTTAAGGTCATATGGACATTTCTCTGCTTCTTTCAAGAAGATATATAGTTTTCATTTATATGTTCAGATTTATGATTACTTCTTATAAACTGTTAAGTTGAAATTTTAAGTATCATTTGATCTTATTTGGATATTTAATTCTTACAGTACAATGTTTTGAACTGATTTCCTCCTTCATTGAACTACCTATATTTTCCTTGAAAAATTGATAAAGCAATAGATACAATTACCAATGCCACACTAAATATAATCTATAATATACAATCTATCTATCTATATATATATATAATCTCTATATGTACATACTATATAATAAAGTAAATGCAATATAAGCCAAATGGACAAAGATGTCCCTCTTGTTCTTTTTCTGGGATTTTTTTTTCTGTTCTGACACTTTTTGCAAATATTTTAGAATTAAGTTGTTAATATATAAAAGTTGCATGGTTTTATGATTGGGTATTTTAATCTATACATTTTATTAGAATTGACATCTTAGCAATAGTAAATCTTCCAATAGGTAAACATGACATATTTCTCCACTTATTTTGTTTCATTTAACATGTTTGCATTTCTGTTTTAGTTTCAGTGTAAAGGTATTAGACATCCTTTGTTAAATTTATCCTTAAAATTTTATTTTAATAATATTGTAAATGGTATTAATTTTAAATTGATTTCCACTTACTACTGCTATTATATAGCAAAACTACTGACTTGTTTTTCTTTGTTTCAAGTTTTTATTTAAAGTCTTGTTAGTTGGGGTGCCTAGGTGGCTCAGTGGGTTAAGCCTCTGCCTTAAGCTCAGGTCATGATCTCAGGGTCCTGGGATGGAGCCCCATATCAGGCTCTCAGCTCAGTAGGGAGCCTGCTTCCCCCTCTCCCTCTGCCTCCCTCTGTTTGCTTGTGGTCTCTCTCTCTCTCTCTCTCTCTTTCTCTTGTCAAATAAATAAATAAATAAAATATTTTTAAAAAATTCTTTAAAAAATAAAGTCTAATTAGTTAACATATAGCATAATAGTGGCTTCAGTAGAAGAATTTAGTGATTTGTCAATTATATATAATACCCAGTGCTCAACACAAGTGCAATCCTTAGTACCCATAACCCATTTAAACCATCCTCTGCCCACCTTCCCTCTAGTAACCTTCATTTTGTTTTAAATTTTTTATTTTTTATAAACATATATTTTTATCCCCAGGGGTACAGGTCTGTGAATCACCAGGTTTACACACTTCACAGCACTCACCAAAGCACATAGTGACACTCAATCTCACAAAACAAACTGAGGGTTGCTGGGGGGAGGGGGTTTGGGAGAAGGGGGTGGGATTATGAACCTTCAGTTTTATTCTCTATAATTAAGAATCTCTTTTAAAAAGTCTCTTAGGGTTTTCCTTTTATTTCCCCCCTTTCCCCTGTATTCATCTGTTTTGTTTCTTAAATTCCACATATGAGTAAAATTATATGGTATTTGTCTTTCTCTAACTTATTTCACGTAGCATTTCACACTCTAGTTCCATCCTCCATCCACATCATTGCAAATGGCAAAATTCGTTCTTTTTTAAGGCTGAGTAATATTTCATTATTTATCTATCTATCTATATCATCTATCTATCATCTATCTATATCTAGCTAGCTAGCTATCATCTATCTATCTACCTAATCTCACATCTTCTATCTATATCTATCTTCTTTCTATCATCTATCATCTATCTTATCTATCTATCATGTACCTATCTAATCTCACATCTTCTTTATTCATTTATCAATTGATGGACACTGGGGTTCTTTCCATAATTTTTGTAGATAATTATAAATATTTTTGTAGATAATACTGCTATAAATCTCAGGGTCCATGTGTCTCTTCAAATCAGTGTTTGTGACCTTTGGGTAAATACCTAGTAGTGCAATTCTGGGTCATAGGGTATTTCTAACTTGCAATTTTTGAGTAAACTCCATACTGTTTTCCAGAGTGGCTGCACCAATTTGCAACCACCAACAGTGTAAAAGGGTTTCCCTTTCTCCACATTCTCAGCATCTGTTGTTTCCTGTGTTGCCACTTTTAGCCATTCTGACAGGTGTGATGTGATATCTCATTGTAATTTGATTTGTATTTCCCTGATGATAAGTGATATGGAGCATATTTTCATATGTCTGTTGGCCAACTGTATGTCTTCTTTGGAAAAAATGTCTATTTGTGTCTTCTACCTATTTCTTAACTGGATTATTTGGCATTTGTGTGTTGAGTCTGATAATTTCTTTATATATCTTGGATATTACTGACTGAAAATTTCCTTTGACCTTTCAAAAGATATTATTTCTAAAAGTGTTTTGCAGATTCCTTAGGATTTTCTATATACTTTAAAACATCTTAGTCTCATTTCATCCTTTCTAATAATCTTTATGCTCCTGGTTTCTCCTTTTTTGTTATTGCACTGGCTAGGATTTATGGGAAAATGTTGAATAGGCATAGTGAGAACATAATTAGTTTCCTCATCTTCAAATTTTTTTTGAAAAAAGAGTGTATTTCATCACAATCTATAATAGCTATGTTTCCTTTTATTTTTTAAAATATTTTATTTATTTATTTGACAGACAGAGATCACAAGTAGGCAGAGAGTCAGGCAGAGAGAGGAAGGAAGCAGGCACCCCGCCAAGCAGAGAGCCTGATGTGGGGCTTGATCCCAGGACCCTGAGACCATGACCTGAGCCGAAGGCAGAGGCTTAACCCACTGAGCCACCCAGGCACCCCACTATGTTTCCTTTTAATTTTTTATCAGAGTAATCAAGTTTACTTCTGTTTGCTGCTTTAAAAAATTCATAAACAGGTGTTGAATTTTTTTTGTTAAATGATTTTTATGTATCAAGTGAGAAAGTCATATACTTTTTAAAAATAATTTTGTTGACTTGGTTGCACTGATTGACTTTCTAGTGATTAAGGAGACTTGCATTTCTAAGATAAAGTCCAACTAATTTGGATTACTATCCTTTTAATATAGATAGGTATAGAAGATGAGCTAATATTTTGTTAGGAATGTTTACATCTATGTTTATGAAATGTTTACATCTATGTTCTGTAATTTCTCTGTGTTAACTTCCTTGTATGGATTTGATACTGGGTTATATTTTCCTCATACAATTAGGTGAAGAAGCCCCCTTAACTTGTTTTTTATTTTTTTTTATTTTTTAAAGATTTTAATTACTTAAGAGAGAGAGAATAAATAGGTGGGAGGTGAGCAGAGGGAGAGAGAGAAGCAGACTTTCCACTGAGCAGGGAGCCCTCTGCAGGTGGTCCTAGGACTCTTGAGATCACAACCTGAGTCAAAGGCAGAAGCTTAACCAACTGAGGAACCCAGCTGACCCCCTACCAGTTTTGCGGGAACCAGGTGGTGGGTATTGGAGAGGGCACAGATTGCATAGAGCACTGGGTGTGGTGCAAAAACAATGAATACTACTACACTGAAAATAAATTTTAAAAATAAATTTAAAATAAAATAAAAATAAGTTTTAAAAAAATAAAAATAAATGATAAATAATATTTCTTCCTTGCAAACATTTGTTGGATTTGACCTGTGAAACCATCTATACCAATGTGTGGAGGGAGGGGGGGTTGTTTAATTCTGTTGGTAGTTACATTTAAAAATTATAAACCCACAGATCAAAAAAGTTTTAATTCTGGTGTCTTGGTTATATCCTTTGATTTATAATTCCTTTTCCAAAAGGAATAGCCATTTTTAAACAACTGAATAGCTTTATCAGCCTTGTTTCTTGCCCATACCTAATAAGATATAAGCCTTTTGAGATAAGCCTTTTTCTGCATAGAATCTTGGTGAGACTGCTATGGGATAACTGACTTAAGATTCTTCATAGTCTTGTTCTTTGACAGTTTTTAGAAGCATTCTACTACATCACTTGGAAGACCCTTGCATAGATTAAGATGTATAAAATGCATCACTACCTTCCTGAGGTTTAAAAAAAAGTTGGGAGGGGTAGATGTCTTAAAGGGACACCTGGGTCTCTCAGTCAGTCAAGTATCTGCCTTCAATTCAGTTCATGATCCCAGGGTACTGGGATTTAGTCCCACATCAGGCTCTTTGCTCAGCAGGAAGCCTGCTTATCTCTCTGCCTGCTGCTCCCCCTGATTGTGTTTTCTTTCTCTCTCCCTGACAAATAAATAAAATTTTAAAAAATATATAAATATTAATAAATATAAAAAATAAAAATTTTAAAAAGGGTCTTACAGTCACGTGCTTGATTTAATTTTTTAGGTCAAATTTTATTTTTCAATATCTCAAATTTAGTTTTTAGCCATTTCTTACAATAAGAATGTTTTGTTGGAAGCGAGTCCAGGGATAAGAATGTTTCATTTTCAAACTAAATCCAAATGAAACCAAAAAAACCCCAAATCCTGTCTTTGTGTTTGATCTACATTGTACTTGAAAATTGAAGTATTTTTCATCAATTATTACTGTCTTCTCATGTTTTACCATAGGTTACTTAAATCACATTCTGGAAATCTTTACAATCTACCTGGAAATCTTGTTGACCAGAACCAGTGAATTCTACTTTCCACATTACCACAGGCAGCTGTGATGACAAACAATTTACCACTTCATAATAAATGTCCCTATTTCTCCAACATCTAATAACATGTGTTTTTTTTTAAAGATTTTATTTGTTTATTTGACAGACAGAGGTCACAAGTAGGCAGAGAGGCAGGCAGAGAGAGAGAGAGAGGGAAGCAGGCTCCCTGCTGAGCAGAGAGCCCGATACGGGACTCGATCCCAGAACCCTGAGATCATGACCTGAGCCGAAGGCAGCGGCTTAACCCACTGAGCCACCCAGGCGCCCTCTAATAACATGTTTTTAAGCTGTCTTTCAATTGATCACTCACAGTCTTCTCAAGACAATTTCAACAATATACTAAAAGTCTTCAACAGTTTCCTAGAGGTCTACCTTCTGAGCAACATTCAGTTCCAAAGCTAATGCCTTAATATCTTAGATTCATTTTATGTAAATAAAAACCCCCATCTGATTATCAAATTGTTTTCTATTACACACACACAAAGATGTTTTCATATATATATAATATACAGAGAGAAAGATGTAAGACATGCAAGAAACTTCTTAGTAATGTAGTAATTTATATTTTTAAGATTTTATTTATTTATTTGTCAGAGAGAGAGCACACGCAAGGGGAGTGGCAAGCAGAGGGAGAAGCAGGCAGAGGGAGAAGAGGGCTCCCACTGAGCAGGGAAACCTATGGGGGACTCGATCATGACCTGAGTCAAAGGCAGACACTTAACAAACTGAAACACCCAGGCATCCACAAATATAGTACTTTAAAATAATCATTTACTTTTGTCCATTTTGTTCATTTTGTGTGTCATGAATTTGGGGAATTTGCATTTTGTGTCTCAGTGTAATCAAATTTCAAATTGGGAAGATGATTTTCAACAGATGAGTGTTCCAATAATGAGAGTTACAAGAATTAGTATTTTAAAAGACCCAGTCAGAATCTCACTTCTGTACTTTTTGTAAATAACATCACTAAGGTCAAACTGAAATGATATGTGTGTGCTCAAAATATGCCTTAATTATCCTAAATTTAAGTTTTCATATGTAGTCTGGCCCTAAGTATTGTGGGATATGCTGGGTTACTCTAAAACCCAATTCTTTTTGGACCTAAAAAAAAAAAAATGTAGGAAACTACTTCAGACTTTAGTTATATTCAGCCAACAGGAATAGCTGGGTAACATTTGGAAAGTCAGAATAATGAAATATTCATGATATTTATCCCCCTGCCTCTGCAGCATCTCCCATGGTGGCTGCATATACTCTATACCTCTACCTCATGCTGGACAGTACCTCTCCCTATGATTTAGATCCTAGTATGTATCCCTGACCATAGTTACATGTCATGAAAGTGCCTCAGATTCTGGTTCTAATAATACCACCTCTTCCCATTTTTTTTTTTTATAGGCCTAAGAAGTAGTAGTAGATTCCTGTGTTGCCTCAAGATTCTCTGACGGGCTTTCAACTCTGCTATTATGTGTTAGCTAACTAAGCCTTATATTGAATTCTTTCTGTGTGAAGGACTAAAGTCATTTCTATTTTACTGGCTGGGCCTTTACTGATATATCTTATTTATAATGTATGTTACATATGTTATATTACTCTCTACAGTAAAACTTAAGTTAGCTAAAATGTCTTATTATTTGATGTCTATACATAATTTAAATAAAGATTGACAGACAAATAAATAAAATGTTATTTTATTAAATTTAATAAATTAAAATAGTTTTAGTTATATTTTCAGTTTGCTATTAATACTTACCAGAAGAGAGACCACCAAGTACACCTTGAAAATTACCACTGTCAATACTCCCACCAATCCATTTTTCAGAAATAGTTAGGCAATTAGGAGGTAAATATTTGGGGTTACAATGACAGTTCTTTTTATTATTGCATATCTGAAACCAGGAGAAATATCACCTTATGAGATAGGTTGCTATAATTATTTGTGTTCCAGTAGAATTTTAAAAATAATACTTAGGTAAAGTAAGGCCAATCTTGTTATGTGGTTTATGAGTATATAAATCTGTGTGTGTGTGTGCGCGTGTGCGCACACGATATTGTGTGTTTACATTCTAGCATTATTCTCAATGATTTATATTCTCACATCATATTACTAGTACTTACTCCTTGTTCATTGCATTTTTTTGGAGTACAATCATAATTCAAGTATGCAGCATCTACACATTCTTTATTCCTACAAACCTAAAATAAAAATAAGCCAAAATAGATTAACATATGAAATAATATCTGTATTTGTCATTTCACTAAAAGAATTTTATATTATTCTGACATAAGACACATCCATTTAGCAATAAGTGTTAACACTAAGTGATTATTTTATAGTGCTACTGTGTTTCCAGCACTAGATGAGACTCTGATTATCTGATAGTAAAGAAAACAACAAAAGTATCTTCCCCTCTTATACTGGAATAAAATGTATGGACATGAAATAAATAAAAGTGAAGAGCTAACAGGAGATCAGCTAGATAGCTTATCTAAAGATTGCAAACACCTGCAAATCCATCGGCAGATAGAAGAGAAGAAGAACAGCAATTCTGGAAACATAAAAACAACCACTTTCTGAAAGGTAGGACTGGCGGAGAAGTGCATCCAAAGCGATGGGAAGATAGAACCCGGGGGGAAGGGCCGGCTCCCAGCAAGCGGCATAGCAATGGAGCACAAAATCAGGACTTATAAAAGTCTGTTCCGCTGAGGGACATCGCTCCAGAGGCTAAACTGGGGCGAAGTCCACGCGAGGTCAGTGTGGCCTCAGGTCCCGCAGGGCAGAAGGATCGGGGGTGTCTGAGTGTCGCAGAGCTTGCGGGTATTGGAACGGGAAAACGGGCTACAGAGACAGAGCCGACAGTAAGATCACAGCTCGGGGGTACTTTGAACTGGTCACAGGCTCGGTGAGCTCGGAGCGTGGCCGGAGGTAGGGCAGAAAGGAGTAACTGGACGCTGTTCTCTGAGGGCGCACTGAGGAGTGGGGCCCCAGGCTCTCGGCTCCTCCAGGCCGGAGACCAGGAGGCCGCCATTTGTATTCCCATCCTCCGGAACTCTACGGAAAGCATTCAGGGAACAAAAGCTCCTGAAAGCAAACACCAGCAGATTACTCAGCCCCTGGTAAGGGCGGTGCAATTCCACCTGGGGCAAAACACTTGAGAATCACTACACCAGGCCCCTCGCACAGAAGATCAACAAGAAATCCAGCCAAGACCAAGTTCACCTACCAAGGAGTGCGGTTTCAATACCAAGGAGAGCAGAAGAATTCCAGAGGAGGAGAAAGCAGAGCACGTAACTCATGGCTTTCTCCCTGTGATTTTTTTTAGTCTTGCAGTTAATTTAATTTTTTCTTTTTCATTTTATTTCTCTACTTCTGCTAAAATTTTTTTTAACTTTTAACCTTTTCTTTTTTAATGTTTTTTAACTAGTTTATCTAATATATATATTTTTTCTTTTTTATATTTTTCTTTATTCGTTTTCTGTTTTTAAATTCTTTTCTTTTATTTTCTTTTTTCTCTCTTTTCTTTTCTTTCTTTCTTTTTGAACCTCTTTTTATCCCCTTTCTCCCCACTCATGATTTGGGATCTCTTCTGATTTGGTTAAAGCATATTATCCTGGGGTTGTTGCCACCCTTTTAGTATTTTACTTGCTCCTTCATATACTCTTATCTGGACAAAATGACAAGGTGAAAAAATTCACCACAAAAAAAGAACAAGAGGCAGTACCGAAGGCTAGGGACCTAATCAATACAGACATTGCTAATATGTCAGATCTAGAGTTCAGAATGACAATTCTCAAAGTTCTAGCCGGGCTCGAAAAAGGCATGGAAGATATTAGAGAAAACGTCTCGGGAGATATAAAAGCCCTTTCTGGAGAAATAAAAGATCTAAAATCTAACCAATTTGAAATCAAAAAAGCTATTAATGAGGTGCAATCAAAAATGGAGGCTCTCACTGCTAGGATAAATGAGGCAGAAGAAAGAATTAGTGATATAGAAGAGCAAATGACAGAGGATAAAGAAGCTGAGCAAAAGAGGGACAAACAGCTACTGGACCACGAGGGGAGAATTCGAGACATAAGTGACACCATAAGACGAAACAACATTAGAATAATTGGGATTCCAGAAGAAGAAGAAAGAGAGAGGGGAGCAGAAGGTATACTGCAGAGAATTATTGGGGAGAATTTCCCCAATATAGCAAAGGGAACGAGCATCAAAATTCAGGAGGTTCAGAGAATGCCCCTCAAAATCAATAAGAATAGGCCCACACACCGTCACCTAATAGTAAAATTTACAAGTCTCAGTGACAAAGAGAAAATCCTGAAAGCAGCCCGGAAAAAGAAGTCTGTAACATACAATGGTAAAAATATTAGATTGGCAGCTGACTTATCCACAGAGACCTGGCAGGCCAGAAAGAGCTGGCATGATATTTTCAGAGCACTAAATGAGAAAAACATGCAGCCAAGAATACTATATCCAGGTAGGCTATCATTGAAAATAGAAGGAGAGATTAAAAGCTTCCAGGACAAACAAAAACTGAGAGAATTTGCAAATACCAAACCAGCTCTACAGGAAATATTGAAAGGGGTCCTCTAAGCAAAGAGAGAGCCTACAAGTGGTAGAACAGAAAGGAACAGAGACCATATACATTAACAGTCACCTTACAGGCAATACAATGGCACTAAATTCATATCTCTCAATAGTTACCCTGAATGTGAATGGGCTAAATGCCCCTGTCAAAAGACACAGGGTATCAGAATGGATAAAGAAACAAAATCCATCTATATGTTGCCTCTAAGAAACTCATTTTAAGCCCGAAGACACCTCCAGATTTAAAGTGAGGGGGTGGAAAAGAATTTACCATGCTAATGGACATCAGAAGAAAGCAGGAGTAGCAATCCTTATATCAGATCAATTAGATTTTAAGCCAAAGACTGTAATAAGAGATGAGGAAGGACACTATATCATACTCAAAGGGTCTGTCCAACCAGAAGATCTAACAATGTTAAATATCTATGCCCCCAAGGTGGGAGCAGCCAACTATATAAACCAATTAATAACAAAATCAAAGAAACACATCAACAATAATACAATAATAGTAGGGGACTTTAACACTCCCCTCACTGAAATGGACAGATCATCCAAGCAAAAGATCAACAAGGAAATAAGGCCTTAAACGACACATTGGACCAGATGGACATCACAGATATATTCAGAACATTTCATCCCAAAGCAACAGAATACACATTCTTCTCTAGTGCACAGGGAACATTCTCCAGAATAGATCACATCATGTGTCATAAATCAGATCTCAGCCGGTATCAAAAGATTGGGATCATCCCTGCATATTTTCAGACCACAATGCTCTGAAGCTAGAACTCAAACACAAGAGGAAGTTTGGAAAGAACCCAAATACATGGAGACTAAACAGCATCCTTCTAAAGAATGAATGGGTCAACTGGGAAATTAAAGAAGAATTGAAAAAAATCATGGAAACAAATGATAATGAAAATACAACGGTTCAAAATCTGTGGGACACAACAAAGGCAGTCCTGAGAGGAAAATATATAGCAGTACAAGCCTTTCTCAGGAAACAAGAAAGGTCCCAGGTACACAACCTAACCCTACACCTAAAGGAGCTGGAGAAAGAACAAGAAAGAAACCCTAAGCCCAGCAGGAGAAGAGAAAACATAAAGGTCAGAGCAGAAATCAATGAAATAGAAACCAAAAAAACAATAGAGCAAATCAATAAAACTAGGAGCTGGTTCTTTGAAAGAATTAATAAAATTGATAAACCACTGGCCATACTTATCAAAAAAAAAAAAGAGAAAGGACCCAAATAAATAAAATCATGAATGAAAGAGGAGAGATCACAACTAACACCAAGGAAATACAAACAATTTTAAGAGCATATTATGAGCAACTCTACGCCAACAAATTTAAAAATCTGGAAGAAATGGATGCATTCTTAGAAACATATAAACTACCACAACTGAACCAGGAAGAAGTAGAAAGCCTGAACAGACCCATAACCAGTAAGGAGATTGAAACAGTCATTAAAAATCTTCAAAAAACAAAAGCCAGATGGCTTCCCGGGGGAATTCTACCAAACATTTAAAGAAGAACTAATTCCTATTCTCCTGAAACTGTTCCAAAAAATAGAAATGGAAGGAAAACTTCCAAACTCATTTTATGAGGCCAGCATCACCTTGATCCCAAAACCAGACAAGGATCCCATCAAAAAAGAGAGCTATAGACCAATATCCTTGATGAACACAGATGCAAAAATTCTCACCAAAATACTAGGCAATAGGATTCAACAGTACATTAAAAGGATTATTCACCACAACCAAGTGGGATTTATTCCAGGATTGCAAGGTTGGTTCAACATCTGCAAATCAGTCAATGTGATACAACACATCAATAAAGGAAAGAACAAGAACCATATGATACTCTCAATAGATGCTGAAAAAGCATTTGACAAAGTACAGCATCCCTTTCTGACCAAAACTCTTCAAAGTGCAGGGATAGAGGGCATGCACATACCTCAATATCATCAAAGCCATCTATGAAAAACCACTGCAAATATCATTCTCAATGGAGAAAAACTGAAAGCTTTTCCACTAAGGTCAGGAACACGGCAGGGATGTCCATTATCACCACTGCTATTCAACATAGTACTAGAGGCCCTAGCCTCAGCAATCAGACAACAAAAGGAAATTAAAGGCATCCAAATCGGCAAAGAAGAAGTCAAATTATCACTCTTCGCAGATGATATGATACTATATGTGGAAAACCCAAAAGACTCCACTCCAGAACTGCTAGAACTTGTACAGGAATTCAGTAAAGTGTCAGGATATAAAATCAATGCACAGAAATCAGTGGCATTTCTCTACACCAACAACAAGACAGAAGAAAGAGAAATTAAGGAGTCAATCCCATTTACATTTGCACCCCAAACCATAAGATACCTAGGAATAAACCTAACCAAAGAGGCACAGAATCTATACTCAGAAAACTATAAAGTACTCATGAAAGAAATTGAGGAAGACACAAATGGAAAAATGTTCCATGCTCCTGGATTGGGAGAATAAATATTGTGAAAATGTCTATGCTACCTAAAGCAATCTACACATTTAATGCAATTCCTATCAAAGTACCATCCATCTTTTTCAAAGAAATGGAACAAAAAATTCTAAAATTCATATGGAACCAGAAAAGACCTTGAATAGCCAAAGGGATATTGAAAAAGAAAGCCAAAGTTGGTGGCATCACAATTCCGGACTTCAAGCTCTATTACAAAGCTGTCATCATCAAGACAGCATGGTACTGGCACAAAAACATACACATAGATCAATGGAACAGAATAGAGAGCCCAGAAATAGACCCTCAACTCTATGGTCAACTCATCTTCGACAAAGCAGGAAATAATGTCCAATGAAAAAAGATAGCCTCTTCAATAAATGGTGTTGGGGGCGCCTGGGTGGCTCAGTGGGTTAAGCCGCCTCCTTCGGCTCAGGTCATGATCTCAGGGTCCTGGGATCTAGTCCCACATCAGACTCTCCGCTCAGCAGAGAGCCTGCTTCCTCCTCTCTCTGCCTACTTGTGATCTCTCTCTGTCAAATAAATAAATAAAATCTTAAAAAAAATAAATAAATATATAAATATATAAATAAATGGTGTTGGGAAAATTGGACAGCCACATGCAGAAAAATGAAATTGGACCATTTCCTTACTCACACATGAAAATAGACTCAAAATGGATGAAGGACCTCAATGTGTGAAAGGAATCCATCAAAATCCTTGAAGAGAACACAGGTAGCAACCTCTTCGACCTCAGCCGCAGCAACATCTTCCTAGGAACATCGCCAAAGGCAAGGGAAGCAAGGGCAAAAATGAACTATTGGGATTTCATCAAGATCAAAAGCCTTTGCACAGCAAGGGAAACAGTTAACAAAATCAAAAGACAACTGACAGATTGGGAGAAGATATTTTCAAATGACATATCAGATAAAGGACTAGTGTCCAAAATCTATAAAGAACTTATCAAACTCACCACCCAAAGAACAAATAATCCAATCAAGAAATGGGCAGAGGACATGAACAGACATTTCTGCAAAGAAGACATCCAGATGGCCAACAGACACGTGAAAAAGTGCTCCATGTCACATCGGCATCAGGGAAATACAAATCAAAACCACAATGAGATAGCACCTCACACCAGTCAGAATGGCTAAAATCAACAAGTCAGGAAATGACAGATGCTGGTGATGATGCGGAGAAAGGGGAACCCTCCTACACTGTTGGTGGGAATGCAAACTGGTGTAACCACTCTGGAAAACAGCATGGAGGTTCCTCAAAATGTTGAAAATAGAACTGCCCTATGACCCAGCAATTGCACTACTGGGTATTTACCCTAAAGATACAAATGTAGTGATCCGAAGGGGCAGGGGCACATGCACCTGAATGTTTATAGCAGCAATGTCCACAATAGCCAAACTATGGAAAGAACCTAGATGTCCATCAGCAGATGAATGGATCAAGAAGATGTGGTATATATACACAATGGAATACTATGCAGCCATCAAAAGAAATGAAATCTTGCCATTTGCGACAACGTCATGGAACTAGAGAGTATCATGCTTAGTGAAATAAGTCAAGCAGAGAAATACAACTATCATATGACCTCTCTGATATGAAGAAGTGGTGATGCAACATGGGGGCTTACGTGGGTAGGAGAAGAATAAATGAAACAAGATGGGATTGGGAGGGGAACAAACCATAAGTGACTCTTAATCTCACAAAACAAACTGAGGGTTGTTGGGGGGAGGGGCGTTGAGAGAAGGAGGGTGGGGTTATGGACACTGGGGAGGGTATGTGCTTTGGTGAGTGCTGTGAAGTATATAAACCTGGTCATTCACAGACCTGTACCCCTGGGAATAAAAATATATGTTTATAAAAAATAAAAAATTAAAAAATTTTTAAAAATTTAAAAAAAATAAAATAAAATTTTAAAAAAAGATGAAAAACTGAAACTGAGAGCTAACATTTAGAAAAACTAATAAAATGAACAAACTTTTAAGAACACCCCATCTACCAACCTGAATCACAAAAAAGTAAAATGTCTGACTAGATTTATAAATCATAAAGAGATTAAATCAGTAATCACAATCCTTGAAACAAAGAAAATTCCTAGACCAGATACTTTCACTGGTGAATTTTACCAAATATTTACAGAAGAGATAAGTCAATCTTTCTCAAACTCTTCCAGTAAATATAACAATGGGTCCCACATCAAGATGCATTCTCTGAGGCCAGAATTACCCTAAAACATGAACTAAGTACCCCATAATAATGGAAAGTTATAAACAAATATTGATTATGAATATTAATATATGTCCTCAACAAAACACAAGTAAACAGAATTCAACAGATATTTTTAAAAATTGTGTATCATGACTACCTGGGAATAATTCATGAAATATGAAAATGATTCAACATATAAAAATCAATGTATTACATTGATTACAACACATTAAAGGAATAATAGGGAAAAAAACACACAACCATCTCCACTGAAACTGAAAACTTGGCAAAATTGAATAACTTTTCATTATTAATA
Organism: Mustela putorius furo; assembly: GCF_011764305.1. Classification (NCBI taxonomy): domain Eukaryota; kingdom Metazoa; phylum Chordata; class Mammalia; order Carnivora; family Mustelidae; genus Mustela; species Mustela putorius. Next base: position 3,584,343 of record NW_025422118.1, read on the forward strand.
AAATACATAACAAATTAGGGGTAGAAGAAAACTCCTTCAATATAGTAAGGACTACCTGTAAAAAATACATAGCTATACTTCCAGGGAAAATGGCAGAGTAGCAGAATTCTAAGTCTACCACATCTCATGGATACAACTAGATAACACTCACATCTGTGTAAATAATGCCCCAAATGGCCCAAAGACTAGCAGAACAGATTCTTCACATCTAACTGTAGAGAAGAGACCATCTTAGAGAGGATATGATAGACAGAGATTAGATCCAGAGAAATAGAGCTATCAGACCACAGATGAGAGAGACATTTCAGGTGTGGAGAGAGGAGAGAAACAGACTCACATCAGAAAGCTCAGGCAATGGGAACTCACACGGGAAAGAGAAATCCCCACAATATTTGGCTTTGAAAAACAGGGCATAATTTCACAAAGGTTTATAATCAGTGGGGCTTAACACTTGGAAGTTTAAATATCACTGGAGTTGGCTCTGGGAGAACCAGGAAGGTGAGAGGAAATTTGAGTCCCTGCCCTTAAAGAGATAGCACAACAAACAGCCTTATGAAGATGGAGCATAGAAAGCAGTTTTTAAAATACCTGAGGTATACAAGAGGGTGATTTATTTACTAATCTCAGAGCCTGAGCTGGAGGGGGATCTTTTAGAGACTTCTCCAAGAACAACGGAACTGTCAGGCACCATTTCCTGCCTCTGCTCCACAGCCTATACAAACAGACACCTGTGGGAAACAGTGCAGCGTCAACACTAGTTTGCTAGTTTGCTAACGGGTCACCCTGCCCTTTCATTCTCCTGCAGACATGCGCTTTCCAGCCAGGCCTTTTCTCATGTTTCCTTCCATAACAGCCCCACACAAAGCTTGCTCACACCATCCCCTAAAGTCCCCCGCAAACTTGCCCCCTCCAGTATGCCCTTGACCAGTGCCTATTCAAAGTAGTACCACAAACCTGGCAGACTGCAAGTTATCCCAACAGGGGCCAGTGCCTCACCAAAGTGACTCTTACTCTGGGGAGAGAGGAAGATAACCACATATACCAGTCCCATTGCAGCCCCAGCAGTGTGCTGGGGATAGTCATCTGGTCTGACTGCAGGCCCTGCCCACAAAACTTCTCAGGGAAGAGCACAGGGAAAAGTGTCCTGTAGTTTGGTATTAACACATCTCTAAGAAGCTCCTGATCTGACCCAGCTCAAGCCCCTGGATTTGCCCCCTAACTGCACAGGGACCAAGCCCTGCCTGTAATAGGTAAAAGCAGGTCAGCTATAATAGTAGGGTGTATACAATGAACATAGGAGATACCCTTGATACACCAGTTTCTGATAAATGGGAACATTGCACCTGCAGGGCACTATAGGACCTCTTCTTCATAAGGCCTCTGCTTTCTAAAGCAGGACACATAACTTCCTTTCCTAACATAGAAACAGACACAAAGAGGTGGACAAAATGCAAAGGCAGAAGAATATGTCCCAAATGAAAGGAAAGGACAAAATCACAGCAAGACACATAAATGAAATTGAGAGAAGTAATATGTTTGAATGAGATTTTAAGTTAATGGTCATAAGGATACTTATCAGACTTGAAAAGAGTGGAGGACATCAGTGAGACCCTTGACAAAGAGACAGAAAACAGAACCAATCAGAGATGAAGAACTCAATAACTGAAATTAAAAATGGGCTAGAGAGGTCACCTGGGTGGCTCAGTTGGTTAAGTGTCTGCCTTCAGCTCAGGTCATGCCCCCAAAGTCCTGGGATCAAGTCCCACATCCAGCTCACTGCTTAGTGGAAAGCCTGTTTCTCTCTCTCCCTCTGCCTCTCCCCCCTCTCAACTCTTCTGCTCTCTTTCTCTCTCTGTTCTCAAATAAATAAATAAATAATTTTTAAAAATACACTAGATGGGATAAATAATAGACTATAGGAAAAAGAATGTATCAGAAACCTCGAGAAAAGAGTAATGTAAGTGATCAAGTGAATAAGAGAAAAAATAATAATAAATTAAAATGGACTTAAGGAACCCAGCAACACCTAAAAGTGAAATCACATTTGCATTATGGGATCCCAGAAAGAGAAAACTTGGCAGAAAATGTATTTGAAGAAATAATGGTAGAAAACTTCTTGAATCTAGGGAAGAAAACAAAAATCCATACTCAAGAGGTACAAGAAGTCCCCAACAAAATCAATCTGAGAAGGTCTATACCAAGAGACATGGTAATTAAAATGAGGAGAAAATAAGTAATGAAGAGAATTTTAAAAGAAACAAGAGAAAAGAATACAATTATATACAAGAGAAACCCCATAAAGCTATCAGTTGATTATTCAGCAGAAACTTTGCAGGCCAGAAGAGAGTGGCATCATATATTCAAAATAGTGAAAGGAAAAAAAAAAAGCTGTGACAACACTCTATCTAGCAAGCCTCTCATTCAGAATAGAAGGAGATAAAGAGTTTCCCAGATAAATAAAAGTTAAAGGAAATCATGACCATTAAACCAGTTCTACAAGAAATGTTAAAGGGGACTCTTTGAGTGGAAAGGAAAAACCACAAGTAGGAAATAAGAAAAGTTTAAAGCACAGAAGCAGTAAAAATAAGTATATCTATAAAAATGAATCAAAATAGGAAGGCAAATGATGTAATAAGCATTGGGTATTATGTAAGATTAATGAATTACCTCTACCTCTGAACTAATAATGCATTATGTATTAATTAATTGAATTTAAATTTAAAAATAAAATTTTAAAAATGAGTCAAGGGATTCACAAAATAAAAGGATGTAAAGGATGGTACTACATACCTAAAATTTAAAAAGAGTTAAATAATGGGTTCAATCTTAAGCAATCATCAACTTAATATAGACTGGTATATACAGGTTATGCTATATATAAATGTGATAACCATGAATCAAAAACCAGTAATAAAGGTGTATAAAATAAAATATATCACTAAAGAAAGCCAACAAATCATGAAAGAAGAGACCAAAAAGGAACAGAGAATGACAAAAACAACCATTAAACGAGTAACAAAATGGTAGTAAGTACATAACTATGAATAATTATTTTGAATGTAAATGGACTAAATGTTCCAATCAAAAGATACAGGGATGAGTGGCTCAGTAAGTTGAATATCCAACTCAATTTTGCCTCAGGTCATGGTCTTGGGTTTGGGATAGGACCCCATGTCAGGCACTTTTCTGAGCAAGGAGTTTGCTTGAGCATTCTCTTCCTCTCCTCCTCCCTCATTAACATTCTGTCTTGCTCTCTCAAGTAAACAAATAATTTTTTTAAAAGATAGAGTGAAAGGATGGAAAAGAAAGCAAGACCTTTCTATATGCTACCTATAAGAGACTCATTTCAGACCAAAAACACATGAGATTGAAAGTGAAAAGACAGAAAAGCAATAATTATGACAATGGAAGTGAAAAAAAATAACAATAACAATACATATAGCGAAAATAAAATTTTTAAACAAAGGGTGTAATAAGACACAAAGAAGGACTCAATATAATCATAAAGGGAATAATCCAACAAGAATATATAACAATTTTAAATATGTATGTAACCAACATGGGAGAATTCAATTTCATAAATCAGCTAAAAACAAACACAAAGGAAATAATCAAAAGTAATCTACTAATAGTAGGAGACTATAACACTTCACTTAAATCAATGGATAGATCATCCAAACAGCAAATCAAAAAATAAACAGTGTCTTTCAATGGCACATTGGACCAGATGGATCTAACAAATACATTCAGAACATTCCATCCTGAAACAGCAGAACACACATTCTTTTCAAGTACAATTAGAACATTGTCCAGGATATATTATGTATTAAAACAAAGAAAATCTCAACAAATTCAAAAAGACCAAAGTCATGTCATTCGTCTTTCATCTCTCTGACTATAATGTTAGGAAACCAGAAATTAACCACAAGAAAAATCTGGAAAGAACACAAATAAATGGATATTAAATAACATGCTACTTAACAATGAATGGGTCAACTAAGAAACCAAAAAGGAAATTAAAAAACACATAGAGACAAATGAAAACACAATGGTCCAAAAATTTCGGGATGCAGCATAAGCTCTTCTAAAAGGAAAGTCTGTAACAATACAGGCCTACCTCAAGAAGCAAGAAAAATATCAAATGAACAACCTAACCTTACACCTAAGAGAGCTAAATAAAGAAAGAGAAAAAAAAAAAAAAAAAAACTCCAAACCAGTAGAAGGAAGAAAACAAAGATTAGAGCAGAAGAAAAAACAAAATGAAATGGGAACTAAAAGAACAATAGAACAGATCAGTGAAACCAGGAGCTGATTCTTTGGAAATATCAACAAAATTGATAAAATTTTATCCAGACTCAGAAAAAAAAAAATGAGGACTCAAATAAAGGAAATCAGAAATTAAAGAAGAGAAATAACAACTGACATCATGGAAAGACAACTATTTATGAGAATAGTGTGAAAAATTATTGCCAAAAAATTGGATGACATAAAAGAAATAGGTAAATTCCCATAAACATATAATTTCCCAAAACTCAATCAGGAAGAAATAGAAAACTTGAACAGATGGATAACCAATGAAATTGAATCAGTAATTAAAAAAACAAGCAAAAAAAACCCCTTCCAACAAACAAAAGTTCAGGACCAGGGACACCTGGGTTACTCCTTTGGGTAAGTGCCTGCCTTTGGCTCAGGTCATGATCTTAGGGTCCTGGGATTGAGTCCTACTTCAGGCTCCCTGCTCAGCAGAGAGTCTGCGTCTTCCTTTCCATCTGCCCCTATCCCACTTGTTGTTGTTGTTTTTTTTTTCTCTCTCTCTCTCAAATAAATAAATAAAACTTTTTAAAAATGTTCAGGACTGGGGCGTCTGGGTGGCTCAGTGGGTTAAAGCCTCAGCCTTCAGCTCAGGTCATGATCCCAGGGTCCTGGGATCGAGCCCCGCTTTGGGGCTCTCTGCTCAGTGGGGAGCCTGCTTCCTCCTCTCTCTCTGCTGCCTCTCTGCCTACTTGTGATCTCTGTCTGTCAAATAAATAAAATAAAATCTTTAAAAAAATTTTTCAGGACTAGATGACTTCACAGAGGAAGTCATCTACCAAACATTTAAAGAAAAGTTAATACTTATTCTCCTCAAACTATTTCAAAGAAAAAAAAATAGAAGAGGAAGGAAAACTTTCAAATTCATTCTGTGAGGTCAGCATTACCCTGATAACCAAACCAGATAAAGACACTACAAAAGAAAGAGAGAGAAGAAAGAACTAAAACTACATGTCAATATCTCTGATGAACATAGCTGCAAAAATCTTCAATAAACAAACAAACAAACAAAATTCCTCAACAAAATGTTAGCAAACTGAATCTGACAATATATTTTAAAAGACCATTCACCACAATCAAGTGGGATTTATTCCCAGAAAGTAAGAATTGCTCAATATTCACAACTCAGTCAATGTGAAAATGTAAGTCAATGTAAAAGAAAGTATAAAAATCGTATGATTACTTCAATAGATGTAGAAAAGCATTTGACATAGTACAAAATCCATTCATAATAAAAAACCCAGCAAAGTAGGTTTGGAGAAACATGCCTCAACATAACAAAGTCTATATATGAAAAACACACAGCTAATATCATCCTTAATAGGGAAAAACTAGCAGCTTTTCCCCCCAAGACTCAAGCAAAAACAAAAATACCCAATCTCACTACTTTTATTCAACATAGTACTGGAAGTCCTAGCCACAGAAATCAGACAACAAAAAAATTAAAATTAATTAGGAAGAGGTAAAACTTTTATTATCTTCATATGACATAATACTATATATAGAAAACTGTAAAGAATTCACCAAAGGGACCCCTGGGTGGCTCAGTTGGTTGGACGACTGCCTTCGGCTCAGGTCATGATCCCGGAGTCCTGGGATCGAGTCCCACATCAGGCTCCCAGCTCCGCGGGGAGTCTGCTTCTCCCTCTGACTTTCTCCTTGCTCCTGCTCTCTCTCACTGTCTCTCTCTCAAATAAATAAATAAAATCTTTTTTAAAAAAAAGAATTCACCAAAAAAACTATCAGAACTGATAAATGAATTCAGTAAGGTCACAGGATACAAAATTAATATACAGAAATCCATTGTATTCCTATACACAAATAATGAAGTAACAGAAAGGGAAATTACGAAACTAATACATTTACAATTACATCAGAAATAATAGAATACCTTGGAATAAAGTTAACCAAGAAGATTAAAGATTTGTATTCTGAAAACTATAAAACATTGATGAAAGAAATTGAAGATTACACAAATAGATATTCTAGCTCATGAACTGGAAAAACAAATATAGTTAAAATGTTCATACTATCTGAACAGTCTACAGGTTAATGCAATCCCTATCAAAACACCAACAAAATGTAGGTTGCCTGTGTGACTCAGCTGGCTAAGCAACCAACTCTTGATTTTGGCTCAGATCTCTGGTCATGAGATTGAGCCCCGAGGTCAGGCTCTGCACTGAGTGTGGAGCCTGCTTAAGAGTTCTCTTTCCTTCTTCCTTTATTCCTCCCTGCTCATTCTCTCTCTCTCTAAAGAAAAATACCAATGGCATTTTTCACAGAACTAGAATAATACTAAAATTTGTATGGAACCATAAATGACCCCAAATATCCAAAGAAACCTTGAAAAGCAAAATTATAACCTCTGGAGATTTTGATTCCTTAGGTCTGAGATGGTGCCTGGGAATCTGTTTTTGTGAGTGGAGCTTCAGGTGATTCTTAAGGATCAAACAAGTTTGGGAATATTGGTGTGGTAGTTAACCGCAGGGCTTTGGAAGCAGATGGACCTTGGTTCTAGTCACATTTCATTTAATTGCCAGCTGTGTGTTTTGGAGCACATAAATAGCCTCCTTAAGTTTGATCTTCCTCTAATATCAGTATTTACCTCTTAGAATTGTTGATAGTTAAAAAAAAAAAAGAATTGTTGATAGTTAAAGGAAATAGCCTATTTATACAGTGGGGCCCATAATAAATATGCAACAAACACTATCTATTATAATTATGTTCTATTTAACAATAATTAGAATATTTTTGAGCATTTATGGCTAATGATGAAGACTTATTCTTTGCCCTCTAGGTGGAGAAGATATTTTATACTAAAGGTAGTAAGTTATATCAAGGGGCACTGGCTGGCTCTGTGGGTAAATCATATGACTCTTGACCTTGGGGGTCCTGAGTTCAAGCCCACATTGGGTATAGAGTTTAAAAAAGCTATATCATCAAGTAAGTTAAGAGCCTTTTTTTTTTTTTTAAGAAAATAAATCACATAGGTGGAATATGCTAGAATTGAGTTATAGGGTGAGTGAGTGGGATGGAGTCGTGTACTTTAATCATCTTAAAAGGTTACTTCAAGTTGACCTGGCAATTGTGTGAATGCAAGAATTAATTCTGGGGAAAAATTAGAAGTTTGCTTCAATAGTACTGGTGATTTAATAGTAATTCAGGTTTAATAAAAATGGGAATCCATATCTCAAAACAAAATGTAGATGCTTAAAATACATCTGAGAGGTACCTGGTATCTCAGTTGGTTAAGTATCTGCCTTCTGCTCAGGTCACAATCCCAGGATCCTGGGATTGAGTCCTGCATTGGGCTCCCTTTTCAGAGGGAGTCTGTTTCTCCCTCTACCTTTCCATCCTGCTCCTGGTCTTCCTCTCTCTCTCTCTCTCTCTTATGCACTCAAATAAATAAATAAAATCTTTTAAAAAATACATCTGAAAGATGTTCTGTTTAACTCCTACAGTCTAGGTAAATAAAGAAAAAATGTTCATATTAAATATTTTCTGTACAGTCCACTAAAAAGAAGTAAAACAAGAATAAAACTGGAGCTCTCACAATTCCAGATTTCAAAATATATCACAAAGCTGTAGTGATCAAAAGAGAATGGTACTTGCACAAAAATAGACACAGAGATCAATGGAACAGAGAGCCCAGAAATAAACCCATGATTATATGGTCAATTAATCTTCAACAAAGGATGCAGGAATATGCAATGGGAAAAAAAAGTATATTCAACAACTGCTGTTAGAACTGAACAGTTGCATGCAAAAAGACAAAAAATGGCATCCATAAAAGATTAGTACAGAAATAGATAAAGAACTTATATAATTCAATACCACGAAAACAAATAATCCTATTAGAGAATTTGCAGAAAACATGAACATTTATTCAAAGAAGACATCCAGGTGGTCAAGAGAAACACTAAAAGATTTTCAACATCACCCATCATCAGAGAAATGCAAATCAAAACCACAATGAGATATCACCTCAGATGTGTCAGAAACAGGGAGCGCAGAAACACAAGAAACAGGGGCGCCTGAGTGACTCAGTGGGTTAAACCTCTGACTTTGGCTCAGGTCATGATCTCAGGGTCGTGGGCTTGAGCACCACATCAGGCTTTCTGCTCAGCAGGGAGACTGCTTCCCACCCCCCTCTCTCTACTTGTCTCCCTGCCTACTTGTGATCTCTCTCTCTCTCTCTCTCTCTCTGTCAAATAATAAATAAAATCATTTTTAAAAACTCAAGAAACAAGTATCTATGAGGATGTGAAGAAAAAGGAATGCTTGTGCACTGGTGGCAGGAATGCAAACTAACAGAGCCACCATGGAAAATAGTATGGAGTTTCCTCAAAAAATTAAAACTAGAACTACCATATTATTCAGCAATTTCACTACTGGATATTTACTCAAAGAATACAAAAGCACTAATTCGAAAAGATGTATGTCCCCTATGTTTATTGCAGCATTATTTACAATAGCCAAATCTTAGAAAGAGCCCAAATGTCCATCAATGGATGAATGGATAATGAATATGTGGTATATTTATATACTAGAATATCAGCCATAAAAAGAACAAAATCATGTCATTTGCAAAAACATGGATTAGAGAGTATGATGCTGAGTATATAAGTCAGTCAGAGAAAGACAATACCATATGGTTTCACCATAAGTGGAATACCATAAGTGGAATTTAAGAAACAACAACAAAAAAGGCAAACTGAAAAAATAGACTCAACTATAGAGAAAAGACTGATGGGTTATCAGAGGTGGATGGATGAAATTGGTAAATAAAACACACACACACACACACACACACACACACATACACAGTGAGAGACAGACAGAGAGAGAGAGCTAACATAACACTCAATGATGAGTTAAAATTTTTTCTTTAAGATCTGGAACAAAACAAAGATGACTGTTTTCATGACTTCTGTTCAACTTGGGATTGGAAATTCTATCTAGAACAATAAAAAGAAATAAAAGTATCCCAGTTGGGAAGAAAAGAGCATAATCATCTTTTTCCAAATAACATTATCATATTTGTAGAAAACCATAAATACTACACACAGAGAGACACACAATATTAGAACTAATAAAGAAGTTCAGCAAAGTTTCAGGATACAAAATCAAGACATAAAAATTGGATGCATTTCTACACACAAAGGGTAAACTTTCTGAAAAGGAAATGAAATTATCAGTTCCATTTATAATATCAACAAGCATAAAATACTTAGGAATAAACTTAATCAAGGATATAAAAGACATACACTGAAAACTACAAAACTCTGATGAAAATTATTAAAGACACAAGTGGAAATGTATTCCATATTCAATAATTGGAAGACTTGTATGGTTAGGGTGTCAATACTACTTACTTAAAGTGAAATGCAGATTCAAAGCAATCCTTATAAAATCCCTTGGGTTTTTGTTTATCTGTGTTTCAGAAATAGGAAAACTCATTCTAAAAATTATTATAGCATCAAAGGACCACAAATAGCTAAAAAGATCATTCAAATTTAATAAAAAGTTGTGTAATCAATAAAATGTAGTACTGACAAAGACAGCCATATAGACCAATAGAAAGGAATTAAGAGTCCAGACATAAAGTCTTGGCTATATGGTCAAATGACTTTCAGTAAGGCTGCCACAGAAATTCAATGGGGCAAAAATTAGTCTATTTAATAAGTGATGCTGGAAAAACTGGATGTCCACATAAAAAATAAATGAACGAGGACCTTTACCCTACACCATAAATAAAACTAACTATAAATGTATTCTAGGCCCAAACATCAGTACTAAAACTATAAAACTCCTCAAAAAATACTGGGGAATATTTCACGATATTGGGTTTAGCAATGATATCTTGAATATGGCACAAAAAGCACAGGCAAAAAGAAAAAAAATAGATAAATTGGATTTCATCTAAATTAAAAACTTTTGTGTATTAAATCACACTATCAACTGTTAAAAGAATCCCATGGATTGGGAGAAAATATTTTCAAATCATATATCTGATTAAGATTAATATTTAGAAAATAAAAAGAATTACTAAAACTCTCAAAATTCAATTTTTTTTAAATGAGGAAAGATTGGGAATAAACATTTCTCTAAGAAGATATGCAAATATCCAATATATAGAGAGATGCTCAACATCACTAACCATTAATGAATAAAAATGATAATGAAGTACTACTTCATACTTATTAAAATGGCTATTATAAAAAAATGAAAAGAACAAATGTTGGTGAGAATGTAAAGTCATTGCAACCCTTGTGCATTGGTGGCAGAAATGTAAAGTAGCAGAAAATGGTTTGGGAGTTCCTCAAAAGTTAAACAGAATTGTCATACGATCCAGAAATTCCTTTAGGTCTATAATCAAAACAAAACAATATAAACAAAACAATCAAAATCTGAACAGAGATTTGTACACCAAAAGAGGTAGAAACCTTTTTTACAACAGTCAAAAATGAAACAAACCAAATATCCATTTATATATAAAAGGATAAGCAACATATGCTCTAAACATGCAATGGAATATTATTCAGACTTAAAAAGGAATGAAATTTTGATAAAGCAACAAAACGGATGATTTTGAAAACATTATGTCAGGTAAAATAAATCAGACTCAAAAGGATAAATAGTGTATGATTCTACTTGGATTAGGTACCTAGAATATGCAAATTTATAAAGATAGAAAGTAGAATAGTGGTTATCAGGGCTGTGGGGAAGGCTCATTGGAGTGTTATAGTTTAACGTTTACAGAGTTTCAGTTTATAATGATAAAAATTTTCTGGAGATGAATAGTAATGGTAGTTGCACAACAATGTGAATGGACTTGTGCTCCTGAACTGCACACTTGAAAATGATTAAGGGGGTAAATTTTAAGCTATGCATGTTTTACCACAAAAAGTAGTATGTATTTTATATTTGGTGTTTTAAAAACTAAGATAGGAAATACAGTCACTAAACTCATATTGTGAGAACAGTATATACTGGTATTTATAGCAAACAAGGGCATCCTAAAAGACAATATACGATTTGTTAATATATGGGGAATATACAGTCTAAACAAATTGAATTATTCTCCATGGTTGAAAGGGTGGTGGGAAAGCAGAATAGTTATTTAATACACACTATAATGTGATTAAATGTAAATAAAATGCAAGATAAGTCAAATTAATGTAGACAGAAAAAAATTGAAATTCATTTATTATAATAAAAAAAGCAATTTGGGGAGGAGGGGCAAGATGGTGGAGAAGTAGGAGACCCTATTTCAACTGGTCCCCTAAAGTGAGCTGAATATCTACCAGAACTCTCTGAACACCCATGAAATCAGCCTGATGTAAGATTATACACTTCTGGATCTCTATGGAGACAAAAGACATCAGTGGAGAGGTAAATTGGAGTGGGAACACTCCGACTGATATTGGAGGATAAACTGAAGGGGGAGGGAGCCACCAGAAGTGACCCATTGGAAAGTAATACACCAATACAAAAGTGCCCTGTGATTGGGGACCAGAATTAACTTTTGTTAATTAGCCAGTGTATGGCTAAAAGCACTCAAAAAGAACAAAAGATCTTAAGGGGAAACTGGTGGGATCAGGTGGTCACAGGCAGGGGCCTAAGATCACATTCCCAGGACGGTCACTGCCAGTGATCACCCATGCCAGAGAGAAACACCCATGCAGAACCTCAAGTCCGTGGTCCCTGAGCCAGGGGTTTCCCGCTGCTTGCACCACTGCTCAGGCTGGGCTGACTCCTGCCCCCACCTTAGACAGCATGGTGTGGACGCCAGACTGCGGTCTCTAGGATCACAGCCGCAGGGTCTGAACACTCCCAGCCTGTGCCAGAGAGAACCCTGAATGATCTCTGGTTGGGATCCCACTGTGATAGCCTTCTGTGACATGTATGACCCCTGGACTGGGAGTACCTGGCGTGGCCTGGATTCCAGACAGCAGTCCCTGCAGAGGCAGCCACCAGAAGCAGGCTCCCCAGACCCACTGGACGGTGGCTGGGGTGTGCACCACCTGTGGGAGGTTGCGTTGTTCAGAGGAGTTTGCAGAGGGGGAGTCTGTGTGTTCTGGATCACCAAGTGAGGAACAGTCTGAAGCTTCTCTTCGAGGTGGAGATCTGGGTGCAAATTCTTTCTTTGCTCTGACCCTCTGAAAAGCCACAAAAATCCACCAAAAAAACAAAAAAACCCCACAGAACAAAAGCCTGAAAAATCAGTTTCCACAGAGCCCAGTCCCTTGATAACCTGCAGGAGGACTCAACCCAAGCAAGATTGTCGGAAGAACAATGCAGCAGGCCCCCCCACAGAAGACAAGCCAAAAGAATGAGAGGACAGCCACCACAGGGTCCCCATAAAACTATAAAACCCCAATATCATTGAAAAACAACATATTAAGCTCCCAGTATTGTATATTTCATAAATACAACTTTTTTTAAATTCGTTCTCACAATTCTTATTCTCTTAATTTTTTTAGCCTACTTGCAATTACAACTAGAGGTTTAATACAACGTATTCCATAATAAATCCAATATAAATCTTACTTTGGGAGTTCATTTTGACTGGGTTTTCTCTCTTTTCTTTTTCTCTTTCTCTTTTTTCATTTTTCTTTCTTTTTGGTGGTGACTTCTAATTGCTCTGAAAATTTCCAGGGTGCCCTTGCCTGGATTGTGGTTGATATATACAGCAATACATCCCTCGACCACCTCTCACCAAAATGACTAGGAGAAGGAATATCCAACAGAGGAAAAATTCAGAGACTGTGCCCTCTGCCACAGAACTACTGGATATGGACATAAACAATAAGTCAGAAAGGGAATTCAAGGTAACAGTTATCCAGGCAATGGCTAGATTGGGAAAAAACATTAGTGACAACATAGAATCTCTAAGGGCAGAAGTGAAGGCTGACCTGGAAGAAGTTAAAAATGCTATCAATGAGATCCAATCTAATCTAAATACTCTAACAGCTAGGGTAACCAAGGCAGAAGATAGAATTAGTGATCTAGAAGACCAATGGATAGATAAGAAGGATCAGGAGGAGGCCTGGAACAAACAGTTTAGAAGCCACAAGAGCAGAATTTGGGAAATAAATGATGCCATGAAACATTCCAGTGTCAAAATTATTGGGATCCCTGAGCGAGTGGAGAAAGAAAGAAGACTAGAAGATATAGTTGAACAAATTCTGGATGAAAGTTTCCCCAGTTTGGGGAAGGGAACAAGTGTTTGTGTCCTAGAGGCAAAAGGAACCCCCCAAGATCAATCACTCTAGAAAGACCTCCAGACACTTGATTGTGAAATTCATGAATAATTTTAGACAAGAAGTCCTAAGGGCAGCCAGGGGGAAGAGATTCCTTACATACAGAGGAAGGTCCATCAGAATAATGTCAGAACTGTCCATAGTACCTGGCAAGCCAGAAAGGGCTGGCAAGACATATTCAGGACACTAAATGAGAAGAATATGCAGTCAAGAATACTTTATCCAGCAAGGTTGACATTCAAAATGGATATAGACATAAAGATCTTCCAAGACTGGCTAAGTTTAAAAGAGTTTGTGACCACCACTCCGGCACTACAAGAAATACTAAGGGGGAGCTCTATAAAAGAAGACAGAACCCAAGAGTAACATAGAATATAGAACAGAAATTTCTAGAGACAATCTATAGAAAAAGGATTTCACAGGCAATATATTCAACAAATATACATAATTTCCATGAAAAATATATGAAATAGCCAATAAAATATTTATAGAAAAATAATCTGTGTGTGAATGAAAATTTAAATTTTTTTCTTATTTTTAAAGTTTCTTTTTTTATTTTTGAAATCAAATGTGCAATTAAATTATGAGAAAAATTTTAAACATATATTTGAAAATAGACTTTAAAATGTTAGGAATAAAATAAAGTAAATATTAGGAATTCATTTGGGAACAAAGGCCACATACCTTATTAACACCACAAATAGTTCCTTCTTTTACCCACATCATTTCACCATTACTAACACCATCTGGAAAATCCAAAGCAACACAGAGGAATCCATTTATATTGGCATAAATAGTAGTGGCATTTGGAATTTTTACTATTTCTTCATTTTTATGTAGACATATTAATTTTCCACACAGCAAATCCCTAAAATTTATGAATAATTGAAATCATTAGACTTTAACAAAAAGATATTGTAATATCATTTATAAAGCAAAAATATTTAAGTAAAGCATTTAAGGCGTGCAAAAAGATGCATGCAATTAATTATAAAATAACAGAAAAAGTATAAATATCTTGACTGCATTGTTAAAAATAACAACATTTTAATAATTTTTAACTACTTCACAGTTCACCTGATCACTTTCTTGGTAACAATTCCATCACTCTTTTTTTTTTTTTCAATTTTTAAGGATAAGCAATTCCAAACTTACTCCATTTTTAAAAATTGATAAAGTTAATCTAATTACCAGCCTCATTGAATTTTCTTTTCCCTGTTCAAACATAGCACCTACTCTCAGAATTATGGGTTCCAAATAGACAAGAATGTGAGATTCACATTCAAAAAGCATTATATAATAAATACTAAAATAAAACCATGAAAGATATCACAGAAAAAGTGATATTGTAATGAGAATATAAAAAAGTATTAAAAGCAAAAGAGCAATAATAAAATTTAAGATAGACTTTCCAAGAAAAATAATGACCAAAAGATTACTGAATGGAAGATTCATAAAAGAAACAAATTGTCTTCCCTCTATATGCAGAGAAAATATCTTTCAAAATGAAACATGGCATTTTCAGACAATAATTAAGAAAATTTATCACCAGCAGTCCTGAACTAAAGAAAATATAAACCAAGTTCTTCACACTGAAAGAAACTTAATCTAAGTGGAAGTTTTGCAGAAGTACAAAATGTATATAATTTTATCAGATTGAGGAAGTCTCTTTTTAGTCCTAGACAACAGTATTTATCATAGCTCATTGCTAGATTTTGTGATAATTTAGACACAAAACCAAAAACATTGTGCTGATAAATGTAAATGAGAAGGCTATAAGAGAAAGGGAGAAGATATATTTAAATCATCTACCCCAAAAACAAATATAAAACTGGTCAAATTTGTCAAAACAACCACTTCAAGGCTATAAAATCTGATCAAAACAAAAAAAAAGTGGAAATCATTTATGAAAAGCTGCCATAAAATCAAGAATAGTGGGAGGTATGATCTTTTTTGCTGAGTCTGCTCCTAAGTCCTCTCCCAGTTGATGCTGCTATTTACCAGGGCATGGGTGGCCATGAAAACCTTTAAATTAAATGTCAGAGGAGTGGTTCTAGTTTGGTGAAGAGAACAAACAACAACAACAACAACAAACACCTATCAACGCTTTGAATGAAAGTAGCCAATAAGGTCAGAAAAGAATGTAAAACCAGTAGCACCATGAGCCCAAGATTGAGGTCCCAATTAGGGTTAATGACAGATCAGACAGAAATTAAAGGCATGATCCTGGAAACAATAGTTCCATAAAGGGTGGTGATAAACTCTCCTCATATCACATCCCTAGCTGACAGGGAGGCTGCATTTCATGTGCCAGAGGGACCTGAGAAGTACTGATGAGAAGTAGCACCAGTGGGAACTTTAAATTTGCCTAAAATGTAAATGTGCTCCCCAATTACAAAGTAAAGCCCAAAGCCACATGATTCTAGTGATAAATTCTATGAAATGAACAAAGAAAACATAATTCTGCACAAATATTAACAGAAAGTGAAAAATCAATGTAAAACACCACATTAATAAAAGAAAGGAAAAGAACCATATGCCCATTTCAATAGATGCAGAAAAAAAAATTTCAACAAACTACAACATCCATTCATGATAAAAACCCACAACAAAATAGGGATAGAGGGAACATACCTCAATATAATCAAGGTCATTTATGAAAAACCCACAGTTAATAAAATCCTCAAAGGGGAAAAACTAAGACCTTTTCTTTTCTACAGTCAGGAACAAAACAGGCATGTCCACTCTCAACACAGTTATTTGATGTAGTACTGGAAGCCCAGCCACAGCAATCAGAGCATAGAAGAAGGAGAAGAAGAAAAGAAATGAAAGAGCAAGCGAGAGAGAGAAACAAAGAAAAGGCATCTAAATCAGCAAGGAAGAAATAAAACTTTAACTATTTGCGGATGACATGATGATGTATAGAAAAGACCAGAGACTCCAAAAAACTGATAGTTCCAATACACAAATTCAGTAAAATCACATGATACAAAATCAAGGTACAGAAATCTGTCACATTTCTATTTTTTTTTTTTTTAGATTTTATTTATTTATTCTACAGAGAGAGATCACAAGTAGATAGAGAGGCAGGCAGAGAGAGAGAGAGGGAAGCAAGCTCCCTGCTGAGCAGAGAGCCCGACGTGGGACTCGATCCTAGGACCCTGAGATCATGACCTGAGCTGAAGGCAGCAGCTTAACCCCACTGAGCCACCCAGGCACCCCCACATTTCTATACAAAAATAATGAAGCAGCAGAAAAAGAAATTAAGAAATTAAGGAATCAATCCCATATAAATTGCACCAAAAACAATAACAGGAATAAACCTAATAATAATAAACCTAGGAATAATCCTAAACAAAGAGGTAAAAGGTCTGTACTCTAAAACTATAATATAAACACTGATGAAATAAATTAAAGATGACACAAAGAAAGTTATTCCATGCTCATGGATTGGAAGAACAAATATTGTTAAAATGTCCATATTACCCAAAGCAATCTACACATTCAATGCAATCTCTATCAAAATACCATCAGCATTTTTCACAGAACTAGAACAAACAATCCTAAAATCTGTATGGAATCACAAAAGACCCCAAATAGCCTAAGCAAACTTGAAAGAGAAAAGCAGGATGCATCACAATCCTGGACTTCAAATTATATTATGAAGCTGTAGTAATCAAAACAGTACAGTACTGGCACAAAAATACATACATAAATCAATAAAACAGAATAGAAACCCAGAAATGAACCCACAACTACATGGTCAATTAATCTTCAACAAAGCAGGAAGGAATATCCAATGGGAAAAAGACAGTTTTGTTAAGGAATGGTGTTGGGGAAAACTGGACAGCAACATGCAGATAAATGAAAGTGGACCATTTTCTTACATGATACACAAAAATACAATGTGGTTGAAAAACCTAAATGTGAGACAGGAATATAAAAATCCTGAGAAGAAAATAGGTGGTAACCTCTTTGACACTGACTATAGCAACCTCTAACTACATATGTCTCCTGAGCAAGGGGAACAAAATCAAAACAATACAAAACAAAAACAAAAACAAAAAACAAACTATGGAGGCTTCTGCCTAGTGAAGGAAACCATCAACAAAACTAAAAGGCAACCTGCAGAATGGGAAAAAATATTTGCATATATCCATAAAGGGTTAGTATCCAAAATATATAAAGGACTGATATAACTCAACACTCAAAAAACAAATAAACCAGTTAAGAAATGGACAGAAGACATGAATAAACATTTTTCCAAAGAGGACATATAGATGGCTAACAAACATGTGAAAAGATGCTCCACATCACTGATCATCAAGGAAATACAGTGAGATGTCACCTCATATCTGTCAGAATGGCTAAAGTCAATTACCCAAGAAATAATGGGTTATGGTGAGGATATGTAGAAAGGGGAACCTCTTGCACTGTTGGTGGGAATGCAGACTGGTACAAGCCTCCGGAAAACAGTGTAGAAGTTCCTCAAAAAGTTAAGTTATGATCCAGCAACTGCACTATTTCGTATTTACCCTAAGGATACAAAAAATACTGATTTGAAGGCATGCTTGCACCCCTATGTTGTCAACAGCATTACCTACAGTAGCCAAACCATGGAAATGGTATAAGATCCACTGACTAATGAATGGGTAAAGAATAAGTGATATCTGTATATAATGGAAAATATTACTAAGCCATAAGAAAGAATGAAGTCTTGTCATTTGCAATGATGTGGATCAAGCTAGAGTATTGGGCTAGGTGAAAGAAGTCAATCAGCAAAAGACAAAGACCATATGATTTAACGTATATATGCAAATTAAGAAGCAAAGCATATGAGTATAGGGGAAAGGAGAGAGAGAGAGAGAAACCAAGAAACAGACTCTTAATTATAGAAGAAAGTGATGGTTACCAGAGGAGAGGTGGGTGGAGGGAGATGGGTTAAATACGTGATGGGGATTAAGGAGTGCTCTTGTGATGAGCATCAGGTGTTGTATATATGGTTGAATCACTAAACTGTATACCGAAAACTAATATACTGTATGTTTACTAGAATTTAAATAAAAACTTAAAAAATTAAGATTTTAAGAGCTTAAGTTAGATTAACAAAAGTAGATGAATTATATCTTGTAGAGTTATCACTATGTTTTTTAAGGTATATGCAGTATTTTAATGAAATCTCACATTCTTCTCTGGTGGATAATGTGAACATCTATTTATAGTAGATGTTATACCATAAAATTTTTATTTGGCTTATGAATAGTTTTGGAGGTCTCAAATGCCACACACCCACTGATATATCAGAGGATTCAACAAATTGTCCTGCACCAAAAGTGGGAAGGGAGACAAAGACCAAAAAAATATATACAACATGTTCTAAAAATAACATCCTAATCAGCAAAATCTTAGCAATGATGAAAATAGAGATATCTTAGAGCAATTTCCTATGGCCTGAACTTTTCTTCTTTGGGGCAAAAAAGGAAAATGGAAAAGAGAAAACAGCTTTTGACATTCAGGTGTAAGTATTAACAGCAAGACATGAGAACTGTTAGAGACTGACTTGCACTTATAGCTAGATCATCATGAGTAACTGTTGAATATAAGCAATTTGGGGAATATTAACTTTAAGCCACGTCACTCTGTGACCATAAAGGATCAAGAAAAAGACAAATCTGTTCCATAAGTTCTGTCTTGAATATGGAGAGACAAGCTATAAATGTTGCCCAAACAACAAAACTACCAAACATCCCTCTTAGCTAACTAATATGAGTGACTGTTACTCATTATCAGTTACAACTTTAACTTCTCTCCAGTCTTGCTTATTCATATATAAGATTATAAGTACTTTGTGGTGTTTAATCAAAAATAAAATTATTTCTTTGAGTTCATGTTTTAAATACAGAGATACATGAACATATAAGTAATTGTGTGATACATGTATGTGCATATATTACATGTATGTTCTAGCTCTGTTGACTAAGAAGGCTTAGAGGTAATGAAAGACAGAGGAAATAAGCACACTGGTGTCCAAATATTTATTTTTTAAATATTCTTCTCTACTCAAAGGTATATGAGCTACTTGGATAAATAGCTGAATCCAGAATAGGGGTAAAACAGGAGCTTAGAACACTTTGTGCTAGAAAATTGTGGAAGTTCTTGAAGAATCATATACACTTTTGAAAATGAGAACACTGTGGCCAAATAAGAGACTCTCAGTAGCCAAATTGATACATTTGAAAAAGAATTGACATAAGTAATAATAATAATGTATTCTATGCTATTGAATAAAATAACAATTGCTGAGTCTGAACTGACATAAATAAATACATAAACAAATAAATAAATATAGTGAAGGGAATACTTCCTACAGTACATTTCTAATTTAAAGGCAGAGTCAATAATGGAGTTAGAAATCAGCAATGGATTTTAAACCTAGTGAGTCTAAGTTTGAAAGGGAACAGAGTATGTCCATGGTCTCAATATAATTTAACCTAAAATATCTAAGATTGAGAAAAAATGTCATGTACCCTTTAAAAATTGCACCAAGACATACATCACTTCAGTAGTAAGAATGCCAAAATGCTTAATTTGAGTTTAATTATGAAAAATATCCATCAAAACCAAATTGAGGGAAATCTTTAAAACAATTACTCCATAGCATTAAAAAAAAAAAAAAAAAGAACCATGGAAAAGAAAAAAATTAAAACAACAAAAAAAAATCTAGATTAAAGCTTAAAAATACATTATGACTAAATGCAAATATATGACTGGATTAGTTCCTGGAAAAGGCAAAATAAGTCTAAATATTTTACTGAGACAATGAAAGAAGTTTTAATACGAACCATGTTTTATAGCTACAATATAGTTATGTAAGAAAATATCTTTATTCTCAGGAAAGACACATGATTTATTTAGAGGTAAAGGAGGATAGTTTTCAATATTCTTTCAAATGGTTTAGGAAAATCATTTTGATGACATAAGAGGAAAGTTGGAAAAAACAGAAGGATAAATAAAACAAATGGAGAAAATGTAAACAATTGGTAAACCTGGATAAAAATATATGGGGAATCTGTACTATTCATGCAAACTGGAAGTGTTTTACAGAACTTTTACTATCAAACCAATTTTGAAATCATATCAAAATAAAATATTATAAAAACAGTAACATTCTAGATCTAATATATATATATATATATTAATTATAAGATTTAATAATTAACTCTCCTACAGTGCATACTGGGTGTCAGTCCCACTCTAAATATTTTCAATAGAGTATCTAAATTCCATACTGGCATTAGCCCAATGGTGTTAGTGGAATTAATATTCATATTTTACATATCAGAAAAATGATGCACATTATCACACAAGAAGGTAAGCAGTGGGATTAGTATTTGAAACAAAGATGTATGGCTATAGAGCACATGATTTAAACCTAGTGCTTTACTTACTGGATAGTAAAAATTCATGCATTTCCATTTAATCACTGTAAGAATGCTCATCTTTTGTAAAATTAAAGTGACAGTATGCAAAATAAGAATTTTAAGTTTTAATTGGTTACGTCCACTTAACCAATGTTTTCAGTGCACCAATATAAATCAAACACGAAGTGGGAAGGTATAAGGGATAAGTGACTATATGGGAAGGAGCAGTACAAATATTCTACATTAAAGACATTTATGATTTATTGTCTCACTTTTTGATCAAGTAATATTCTGACTACCCATATGCTTAATTATCTTGTGCTATTTTCTAATTTAAAGCAATAAATAGAATTTCTCAGTTAAATTTCTTAAAGCTTACTGAGTTTTACACTGTATGTATCCTGAAGGAGTTGAACCACAGTTCCCAGATATATCAGCCTTAGAATTAAGATGAGTATAACACTCTTCAGGAGCAAATTCTGACTCTGAAAAAAAAAAGAGTGTGGTTAGCCATATTAAGCTTATATTAATTTAAATTAATTTATTAGTATATTTGAAATTCTGAAATTGTTCACAATTTATTATAGAAAATATGACCTTAATATGTTGAAAACAAAATTAGATTTAAGATTACACAAAATCATTTCAATTAAATATTTAAAATTTGAAAGCAAGTTGCCTCGTTAGTACAGTAGGTAACTCATCAGTCTCATAAATTGAAAGCACTCTTGTCTACTATCCAAAAAGATATCTTAAATTTAACCATGGTGTGCAGTTTATTTTGCTCATTTTTAGTAAGTCTAGATATCTATAAATGTATAAGAAACTAAAAATTGATCTAAAAATTGATTTATTGATCAAGAACCTATTTTGCATAAATGCCTTTTCAAGTCAAACTATGAAATTAATATCTTATTTTTTCATCATATTTTCCTCAGACCAAAAAATCTTGGGGAGTCATAATTTTTATATTCACTATCCAATCCACGTACATGATTTGTTCAATTCTCAGAAGAACTAACCTACTTAAAGAGCAGTTTATTTCTTATAACTTCCATTAGTTCTATTGTAGTTGAAAGATTATCCAAAAAATCTCTGATAGAAAGATTTAACCACTGCATTGTGGTGCTGAAGAAAAACAGCACACCTAAGAGGATCACAATAGATACATCAGGATCTCAGCTGAAACTCCTACAGTCTCTTGAACTGAAAATAAGCGCTTCATTTTATCCCGGAGGTCATTTGCAAACCTAGTTATGTGTGAGAAGTCATAATTATATGTTTAGCTAATGAACCAGGCCATTGATGGTAGACATAAAAATAAGCCAAAGTTGAAAGATCTTTATAGCTATAGTAATAAAATTGATGATCCAAGGAGTCTCAACATATAGTTTATTATCCCCTCAAAGTTTTTTTCTGCTTCTAACATGTGAAGAACAGGAGATTAAGCCATAAGAGATTCTTAACTATAGGAAACAAACTGAGGCTTCCTGGAGGGGAGATCAATGGGGGAATGGGGTAAGTGGGTGATGGGGACTAAGGAGGGCACTTGATAAAATGAGCACTGGGTGTTACATGCAACTGATGAATCACTAAACTCTACCTCTGAGACTGCTAATACACTATATGTTAATTAATTGATTTTAAATAAAAATGTTAAAAAAATAAAATAAAATATAAGGAGATGACTTCCATAAAGCAGTGTGGATTTTTCTGCCATTTCTGAGTTGTGGTTATGTATCTGCTAAGGGAAAGAGTCTCAGGAAATGTAACAACTCTCAGTTGAAAACCCGGAAGAGTTATGCCATAGAAACAACAGTGAACTAGACAGACTGAACTTTATTTAAACTCTAACCAAAGCATAATACATATCAGTTTCTGATATAATTAAAGTGATTACACTCTCATTTCATACACTTAACAGAAGAAAAAGATGGATAATAATAGTATCCATGCAAAAAGCATTTTAGAATGAAAGCAGGCATTCAAAAAGGCAAAAATTGAAAAAAATGAAAAAAGTTAACTAGAAATGTGTCTTTATCATTCAAGAAAAAAATAAGATAAAGATATCTACCTACATTAAAATAGTGGAGAAAGAGAACAATGATACATATATATGAAAATTAATTACAAAGATATAAATATGTAAGACAAGTATCAAAAATAAATATATTGAATTAATTTCGTGGAGAGATAATTAAATACAAATTAAAATTTTAAGAAAATCGATATAATAATATAGTATTTACACCAGAATTCCAAGAAACTCACAAAACATTAAGAAGAATTAAGCACACACATCCAAACATAGTATGAAGATTGGTTAAAAAAAAAAAAAAAACCCACAGGGAAAATCCTGATGGTTCAGAAAAAAGAGACACAATTTGACAGATTTTCTTTAGAAAATTTGGAAACCAGATGACAACAGAGGAACATCTTTAAAATGCTAATGGAGATAAGGTTTCTAATTCAAGATGGCAGCGTAGGAAGATTCTGAACTCAACCTCTTCCATGGGCACACCAGATCTTCAGCTCCACATGGAAAAATTTCATCTCAAAAACATTAAAAACTAATTGAGCAACTCGTACACACTGGGCAAAAGAGAAAAAACCCTCTTAGAATTTGGTAGAAGAGGCTGAGGCACAGATGTCACCCCTGACATAGTGATCCACAATCACTAAGAAATATAAAACCCAGAGCAATAACACAAAGAAAGCTGGAGTGCCTATACCAACATCACAAAAATGCACTAAACAACAACAAAAAAAAATTACTAAAGACAACCAAAAAATTTTTACAATGATAAGAGAATCAATCTGTGAAGAAAATATTAGTTTAAACATTTCCCCTAAGAAAAAAGCTCCAAAATCTACAAAATAAAAACTGGCAGAAGGAATAAACAAAAATAAAGCCAGATTTCTGTCAACTTTCAGTAATGGACAGAACAAATAGATCAGTAAGGAAATAAAAAATTAGAACACTAAAAATGAACTAGACCTAACATAATCTGTAAAACATTCTATCCAACAAAAGCAAGATACATATTCTTCTCCATGCATATGTGAGACCAAGGCAGTTAAAGAAATTGAAAAGAACTGAAATCATATGAATTATGTTCTCTGAATATTATGGAATTCAGTTAAAAATCAATAATAAAGGAGGGGGGAGGAGTCAAGATGGCGGAGAAGTAGCAAGCTGAGACTGCTTCAGCTAGCCGGAGATCAGCTAGATACCTTATCTAAAGATTGCAAACACCTGAAAATCCATCGGCAGATCGAAGAGAAGAAAAACAGCAATTCTGGAAACAGAAAAACAACCACTTTCTGAAAGGTAGGACCGGCGGAGAAGTGAATCCAAAGCGATGGGAAGATAGACCCCGGGGGGAGGGGCCGGCTCCCGGCAAGCGGCGGAGCAACCGCGCACAAAATCAGGACTTTTAAAAGTCTGTTCCGCTGAGGGACATCGCTCCAGAGGCTAAACCGGGGCGAAGCCCACGCGGGGTCAGCGTGGCCTCAGGTCCCGCAGGGTCACAGAAGGATCGGGGGTGTCTGAGTGTCGCAGAGCTTGCGGGTATTGGAACGGGAAAGCCGGCTACAGAGACAGAGCCGACAGTAAGCTCACAGCTCGGGGTTACCTTGAACCGGTCGCAGGCTCGGTGAGCTCGGAGCGCGGCCGGAGGTCAGGCAGACGGGAGTAACTGGGCGCTGTTCTCTGAGGGCGCACTGAGGAGTGCGGCCCTGGGCTCTCGGCTCCTCCGGGCCGGAGAACAGGAGGCCAGCATTTGTATTCCCGTCCTCTGGAACTCTACGGAAAGCGCTCAGGGAACAAAAGCTCCTGAAAGCAAACCCGAGCGGATTACTCACCCGGCCCCAGGTAAGGGCGGTGTAATTCTGCCTGGGGCAAAGACACTTGAGAATCACTACAACAGGCCCCTCCCCCAGAAGATCAACAAGAAATCCAGCCAAGACCAAGTTCACCTACCAAGGAGTGCGGTTTCAATACCAAGGAGAGCAGCAGAATTCCAGAGGAGGAGAAAGCCAAGCACGGAACTCATGGCTTTTTTCCTGTGATTTTTTTTAGTCTTGCAGTTAATTTAATTTTTTCTTTTTCATTTTTTTTTTTCTCGCCTTCGGGTAAAATTTTTTTTAACTGTTACCTTTTTCTTTTTTAACGATTTTATACTAGTTTATCTAATATATATATTTTTTCTTTTTTACATTTTTCTTAGGTGTATTCTTTTTTTAAAAATTCTTTTCTTTTCTTTTTTTTTTTTTTCTTTCTTCCTTTTTGAACCTCTTTTTATCCCCTTTCTCCCCCCTCACGATTTTGGATCTCTTCTAATTTGGTTAAAGCATATTTTCCTGGGGTTGTTGCCACCCTTTTAGTATTTTACTTGCCCCTTCATTTAGTCTTATCTGGACAAAATGACAAGACGTAAAAATTCAACACAAAAAAAAGAACAAGAGGCAGTACCGAAGGCTAGAGACCTAATCAATACAGACATCGGTAATATGTCAGATCTAGAGTTCAGAATGACAATTCTCAAGGTTCTAGCCAGGCTCGAAAAAGGCATGGAAGATATTAGAGAAACCCTCTCGAGAGATATAAAAGCCCTTTCTGGAGAAATAAAAGAACTAAAATCTAACCAAGTTGAAATCAAAAAAGCTATTAATGAGGTGCAATCAAAAATGGAGGCTCTCACTGCTAGGATAAATGAGGCAGAAGAAAGAATTAGTGATATAGAAGACCAAATGACAGAGGATAAAGAAGCTGAGCAAAAGAGGGACAAACAGCTACTGGACCACGAGGGGAGAATTCGAGAGATAAGTGACACCATAAGACGAAACAACATTAGAATAATTGGGATTCCAGAAGAAGAAGAAAGAGAGAGGGGAGCAGAAGGTATACTAGAGAGAATTATTGGGGAGAATTTCCCCAATATGGCAAAGGGAACGAGCATCAAAATACAGGAGGTTCAGAGAACGCCCCTCAAAATCAATAAGAATAGGCCCACACCCCGTCACCTAATAGTAAAATTTACAAGTCTCAATGACAAAGAGAAAATCCTGAAAGCAGCCCGGGAAAAGAAGTCTGTAACATACAATGGTAAAAATATTAGATTGGCAGCTGACTTATCCACAGAGACCTGGAAGGCCAGAAAGAGCTGGCATGATATTTTCAGAGCACTAAATGAGAAAAACATGCAGCCAAGAATACTATATCCAGCTAGGCTATCATTGAAAATAGAAGGAGAGATTAAAAGCTTCCAGGACAAACAACAACTGAAAGAATTTGCAAATACCAAACCAGCTCTACAGGAAATATTGAAAGGGGTCCTCTAAGCAAAGAGAGAGCCTACAAGTGGTAGATCAGAAAGGAACAGAGACCATATACAGTAACAGTCACCTTACAGGCAATACAATGGCACTAAATTCATATCTCTCAATAGTTACCCTGAACGTGAATGGGCTAAATGCCCCTGTCAAAAGACACAGGGTATCAGAATGGATAAAGAAACAAAACCCATCTATATGTTGCCTCCAAGAAACACATTTTAAGCCCGAAGACACCTCCAGATTTAAAGTGAGGGGGTGGAAAAGAATTTACCATGCTAATGGACATCAGAAGAAAGCAGGAGTGGCAATCCTTATATCAGATCAATTAGATTTTAAGCCAAAGACTATAATAAGAGATGAGGAAGGACACTATATCATACTCAAAGGGTCTGTCC
The DNA here is from genome assembly GCF_011764305.1 of Mustela putorius furo. Taxonomy (NCBI): domain Eukaryota; kingdom Metazoa; phylum Chordata; class Mammalia; order Carnivora; family Mustelidae; genus Mustela; species Mustela putorius. The sequence goes on from NW_025422118.1 coordinate 3,611,073, forward strand.
AACAAGAAGATTTAACAATTTTAAATATCTATGCCCCCAATGTGGGAGCAGCCAACTATATAAACCAATTAATAACAAAATCAAAGAAACACATCAACAATAATACAATAATAGTAGGGGACTTTAACACTCCCCTCACTGAAATGGACAGGTCATCCAAGCAAAAGATCAGCAAGGAAATAAAGGCCTTAAACGACATACTGGACCAGATGGACATCACAGATATATTCAGAATATTTCATCCCAAAGCAACAGAATACACATTCTTCTCTAGTGCACATGGAACATTCTCCAGAATAGATCACATCCTCGGTCCTAAATCAGGACTCAACCGGTATCAAAAGATTGGGATCATTCCCTGCATATTTTCAGACCACAATGCTCTAAAGCTAGAACTCAACCACAAAAGGAAGTTTGGAAAGAACCCAAATACATGGAGACTAAACAGTATCCTTCTAAAGAATGAATGGGTCAACCGGGAAATTAAAGAAGAATTGAAAAAAATCATGGAAACAAATGATAATGAAAATACAACGGCTCAAAATCTGTGGGACACAACAAAGGCAGTCCTGAGAGGAAAATATATAGCGGTACAAGCCTTTCTCAAGAAACAAGAAAGGTTTCAGGTACACAACCTAACCCTACACCTAAAGGAGCTGGAGAAAGAACAAGAAAGAAACCCTAAGCCCAGCAGGAGAAGAGAAATCATAAAGATCAGAGCAGAAATCAATGAAATAGAAACCAAAAAAACAATAGAACAAATCAACGAAACTAGGAGCTGGTTCTTTGAAAGAATTAATAAAATTGATAAACCCCTGGCCCGACTTATCAAAAAGAAAAGAGAAAGGACCCAAATAAATAAAATCATGAATGAAAGAGGAGAGATCACAACTAACACCAAAGAAATACAAACTATTATAAGAACATACTATGAGCAACTCTACGGCAATAGATTTGACAATCTGGAAGAAATGGATGCATTCCTAGAAACATATAAACTACCACAACTGAGCCAGGAAGAAATAGAAAGCCTGAACAGACCCATAACCAGTAAGGAGATTGAAACAGTCATTAAAAATCTCCAAACAAACAAAAGCCCAGGGCCAGACGGTTTCCCGGGGGAATTCTACCAAACATTTAAAGAAGAACTAATTCCTATTCTCCTGAAACTGTTCCAAAAAATAGAAATGGAAGGAAAACTTCCAAACTCATTTTATGAGGCCAGCATCACCTTGATCCCAAAACCAGACAAGGATCCCACCAAAAAAGAGAGCTATAGACCGATATCCTTGATGAACACAGATGCAAAAATACTCAACAAAATACTAGCCAATAGGATTCAACAGTACATTAAAAGGATTATTCACCACGACCAAGTGGGATTTATTCCAGGGCTGCAAGGTTGGTTCAACATCCGCAAATCAGTCAATGTGATACAACACATCAATAAAAGAAAGAACAAGAACCATATGATACTCTCAATAGATGCTGAAAAAGCATTTGACAAAGTACAACATCCCTTCCTGATCAAAACTCTTCAAAGTGTAGGGATAGAGGGCACATACCTCAATATCATCAAAGCCATCTATGAAAAACCCACCGCAAATATCATTCTCAATGGAGAAAAACTGAAAGCTTTTCCGCTAAGGTCAGGAACACGGCAGGGATGTCCATTATCACCACTGCTATTCAACATAGTAATAGAGGCCCTAGCCTCAGCAATCAGACAACAAAAGGAAATTAAAGGCATCCAAATCGGCAAAGAAGAAGTCAAATTATCACTCTTCGCAGATGATATGATACTATATGTGGAAAACCCAAAAGACTCCACTCCAAAACTGCTAGAACTTATACAGGAATTCAGTAAAGTGTCAGGATATAAAATCAATGCACAGAAATCAGTTGCATTTCTCTACACCAACAGCAAGACAGAAGAAAGAGATATTAAGGAGTCAATCCCATTTACAATTGCATCCAAAACCATAAGATACCTAGGAATAAACCTAACCAAAGAGACACAGAATCTATACTCAGAAAACTATAAAGTACTCATGAAAGAAATTGAGGAAGACACAAAGAAATGGAAAAATGTTCCATGCTCCTGGATTGGAAGAATAAATATTGTGAAAATGTCTATGCTACCTAAAGCAATCTACACATTTAATGCAATTCCTATCAAAGTACCATCCATCTTTTTCAAAGAAATGGAACAAATAATGCTAAAATTTATATGGAACCAGAAAAGACCTCGAATAGCCAAAGGGATATTGAAAAAGAAAGCCAACGTTGGTGGCATCACAATTCCGGACTTCGGGCTCTATTACAAAGCTGTCATCATCAAGACAGCATGGTACTGGCACAAAAACAGACACATAGATCAATGGAACAGAATAGAGAGCCCAGAAATAGACCCTCAACTCTATGGTCAACTAATCTTCGACAAAGCAGGAAAGAATGTCCAATGGAAAAAAGACAGCCTTTTCAATAAATGGTGCTTGGAAAATTGGACAGCCACATGCAGAAAAATTAAATTGGACCATTCTCTTACACCACACACAAAAATAGACTCAAAATGGATGAAGGACCTCAATGTACGAAAGGAATCCATCAAAATCCTTGAGGAGAACACGGGCAGCAACCTCTTCGACCTCTGCCGCAGCAACATCTTCCTAGGAACAACGCAAAAGGCAAGGGAAGCAAGGGAAAAAATGAACTACTGGGATTTCATCAAGATCAAAAGCTTTTGCACAGCAAAGGAAACAGTTAACAAAATCAAAAGACAACTGACAGAATGGGAGAAGATATTTGCAAACGACATATCAGATAAAGGACTAGTGTCCAGAATCTATAAAGAACTTAGCAAACTCAACACCCAAAGAATAAATAATCCAATCAAGAAATGGGCAGAGGACATGAACAGACATTTCTGCAAAGAAGACATCCAGATGGCCAACAGACACATGAAAAAGTGCTCCATATCACTCGGCATCAGGGAAATACAAATCAAAACCACAATGAGATATCACCTCACACCAGTCAGAATGGCTAAAATCAACAAGTCAGGAAATGACAGATGCTGGCGAGGATGCGGAGAAAGGGGAACCCTCCTACACTGTTGGTGGGAATGCAAGCTGGTGCAGCCACTCTGGAAAACAGCATGGAGGTTCCTCAAAATGTTGAAAATAGAACTGCCCTATGACCCAGCAATTGCACTATTGGGTATTTACCCTAAAGATACAAATGTAGTGATCCAAAGGGGCACATGCACCCAAATGTTTATAGCAGCAATGTCCACAATAGCCAAACTATGGAAAGAACCTAGATGTCCATCAACAGATGAATGGATCAAGAAGAAGTGGTATATATACACAATGGAATACTATGCAGCCATCAAAAGAAATGAAATCTTGCCATTTGCAACAATGTGGATGGAACTAGAGTGTATCATGCTTAGCGAAATAAGTCAAGCAGAGAAAGACAACTATCATATGATCTCCCTGATATGAGGAAGTGGTGATAGAACATGGAGGCTTAAGTGGGTAGGAGAAGAATAAATGAAACAAGATGGGATTGGGAGGGAGACAAACCATAAGTGACTCTTAATCTCACAAAACAAACTGAGGGTTGCCGGGGGCAGGGGGTTTGGGAGAAGGGGGTGGGATTATGGACATTGGGGAGGGTATGTGATTTGGTGAGTGCTGTGAAGTGTGTAAACCTGGTGATTCACAGACCTGTACCCCTGGGGATAAAAATATATGTTTATCAAAAATAAAAAATTTAAAAAAAATCAATAATAAAAGTTCATTAGGGAATGTACAAACATGACAATTTATTTAAAAACACACTCCTAAATAACCATAGCACCAAAGAAACAAATCTCATGGGAAATTAGAAAATATTTCAAAATGAATAGGAATAAAAACATGACATACAAAAATTTATGAGAAACATTGAAAGCAGCATTTAGAAATTGATATCGGTAGATGTTGAAAATAGGAAAGAATATTTCAAATTTATAACCTAGAATTCCATCTTAAGATACTAAACAAAGAATTCTAAGCAGAAGGAAAGAAATAATAGGAATTATAGCAGAAAACAATAACATAAAAAACAAATGACAGAAAATCAATGAAACCAAAATTTTGTTCTTTGAGAAAATCAACAAAGCTGATGAATTTGAATTATTAATCAGGAAATCTCCTGCAATGAAAAGGCTGAATGCAGATGACTTCATTGGTAAATACTGCAAAATTTTCAGACAACTGATACATTACAGATTCTTTCCCAAAATATGAATAATGAATTGTATCATTCACTATGACTTATCAAAACAACTCAAGCCATTTCAAAAAAGAAAAAAAATTAAAACAGTATCTCTCACAAATATAGACATAAAAACTTCAAAAAATCTGTGGAATTTAAGAAACAAAACAAGTGAACATGGTGGGCGTGGGGGAAGAGAGGAAAGCAAAGAAGCAGACTCTTAACTATAGATAACAAACTGATGGCTCCCAGAGGGGATGTGGGGAGGTGGACAGGTTAAATAGGCGATGGGGATTAGGGAGCACATTTGTGATGACCACTGGTTATTGCATGGAAATGTTGAGTCACTATGTTGTGCACCTGAAACTAATATATTATACTGTGTGTTAACTGAAATTTAAATAAAAGTGTTTTTTAAAAACCCAAAGATTAATGCCCTTTATGGAGAGTGACTTAAAAACCTCAACAAAATGCTAGTAAACTGGATTTTAAAGCATATTAAAAGCCTTATACTTCAGGGTGCCTGGGTGGCTCAGTCAGTTAAGCATCTGTCTTTGACTCAGGTCATGATACTAGTGTCCTGGGACCGAGCCCTATGTCAGAGAGCCTGCTTCTCCCTCACCCTCTGCCAACTCCCCCTGTTTGTGCTCTCTCTATATAATAAATAAAATCTTTTAAATTTTTTTTATAAAATAAAAAACAAAAGCATTATACTTCATTTACCAAGTGAGATATTTTCCTGTAATACAAGGATGATTCAATATACCAAAAAAAGCCAATGTTATACACCAAAATAGCAGGATAAGTGGGCTGGGGGGCGGGAAACACATGATCATGCCAATTGATGCAAAAAAAAAATTAAAAATTCAATACATTTTAATGATAAAAAACACTTCAACTAGAAGTAGAAAGAAATATAATATTCAATATAATAAAGACCATCTATGAAAAACACAACACAACACTCAATGGTGAAAAATTGAAACCCTTTCCTCCAACAAGGAGCAACACAAGGATGTAAGATTTTGTTACTTATTTAATGTAGTAGAAGTCCTAGTCTAGAGCAAGAGCAAATAAAAGAAATAACAAACACATAAATTGGAACAGAAAAAGTAAAATTATCTCTCTTCACAGTTCCCATGATTTCATATAGATAGAAAACCCTAAGGATTTTACACATATACACATAGACACACACAACTAATAAATTCAGCAAAGTTTCAGGATAAAAAATTAACACGTGAAAATCATTTGTATTTTTATACATCAGCAATGGAAAGTCTCAAAAGGAAATTAAGTAAAATATTTGATTTATCAATGTATCAAAAGAAAAAATACTTACAAATAAAATTAACTAGAAAAGAATTGTAAAATGAAACCCACAAGATGTTGCCAAAGAAAATTAAAGGAAACACACCAACAAGTGGAAGGTTATCCCATGTTTATGGCTTGGAAGATAAACTATTTAAGATGGCAATATCACCCAAACTGACCTACTGTTCCAAAGCAAACCATATCAAAATACCAACATGTCTCTGCAGAAATAGAAAAGTCCATCTTAAAATCTGTATGGAATCTCAAGTGCCTCAAATACAAAAAACAATCTTGAAAATGGATAACAAACTTAGAGGTTTTATACTTCCTGATTTCGAACCTTACCACAAAAGCTACAGTATTCAAAACAATGTGTATTTGCATATTAACACAAAGACAGATATTTATACACTAATAGAGACCCCAGAAGTAAATCCTTCCATATATGCTAATAATTTTTGAGATAGGCACCCAAACCATTCAATTGGAAAAGACAGTCTTTTCAACAATTGGTGTTAAGAAAGCTGTATATACACATGCAAAAGAATGAAGTGAAATGCTTACCTACATGATATTCTAAAATTAACAAAAATGGATTAGATACAAATGTAAGAGCTACAATTATTCTTTAAAAATGATGGGAGATTAGATAAGCACTGGGTGTTACATGTAAGTGTCGAATCACTAAATTGTACACCTGAAACTAATATTTCACTGTATGTTAAGTAGCTGGAATTTAAATAAACACTTTAAAATATTTTTGTATGTATAGTTGACACACAATGTTAAATTACTTGCAGTTATACAACATAATTATTCAACTTCTCTAGGCATAATACTAAAAACTATACAATACTTAGAAGAAAATATAGAGGAAATGTTTTTTGACATTGGATTTGGCGATTATTTCTTGGATATGATGCCAAAAGCCCAGGCAACAAAACAAAATATAGATCAAAATTTTAAAAAGATTTTTACATGAAAATCGACAGTGAAGCCAACTTTAATAAATATAGAGTTTCAGTTTGGAAAATTGAAAAATTTCTGGGGATGGATGATGGTAATGTTTGTAAAGTAACATGAATACATTAATGACACTGAACCGTACACTTAAAAATAGTAAAAGTGCTTTTATGTTATTTAGTTTTTTCACAATGAGAAAAACATTCAAGTATAAACCAACAATCCATATATATATATATATATATATATATATATATATATATATATAAAGGTAATATGCCATGACCAAGTGGTATTTTTTTCCAGAAATGCAAGGCCGGAAATTAAACAGTGTAATGTACTGTAATAAACTAGAAGATGAAAAAAATGATCATTTCAATAAACACAGAAAAGAACAGGAAAACCTGACATTTATTTATTGATTAAAAAAAAAAAACTTAGTGAGTAACAGAAGTGGAACTTCCTTAACCTAATAAAGAGGATTATGAAAAACTGTAGTTAACATCATCCTTAATAATGAAAATCTCAATGCTCAATCTGTAAGATAGGGAACAAGTCAGAATATATACGATGAGTACTTCTACTCAGTATTGTATTGCAAGTACTAATCAGGAAAAATATCCAAGAAGAAAAATCAGAAGGCATATAGATTGTAAATTAAGTAATTAAAATATATCCATTTCCTACAACATTTTCTGATATATAGAAATTCTAGGAATCTGCTAAAAATACTTACTAAAACTACAAAGATCTTTAGCAATGTTGCAGGATAAAGGTTCAATATTCAAAATCAATTGATATCTATATACTAGTAATAAACAATGAAATTTTTAAAAATCCTATTTATAATAGCATCAAAAGAATATCAAGAAATATATTTAACAGAAGAAGTATAGAGCTTGTATACTGATAATTATAAAACTATAAAACATTTAATTGCAATTAACTAAATAAGATACAAATATTGTAAAGACATTTTATGTTTATGGATTGGAAACCTTAATATAGTTGATGTAACATTATACCTCAAATTGACGTACAAATTCAACACTAAATTACTATCAAAATTCCACAGCAGACTTTTTTTTGCAGAAATTGAGAGTTGATTTCAAAATTCAAGAAATGTGGGAGATCTAAGATATCCAAGACAATCTTAAAAAGAAAAAAAAGTTGGAGTGCTCACATCCTTGATTTCTAAACTACAAACCTAAAGTAATCAAGACAGTGTGCAACTGACATAAGCATATACATGTGTAGATCAATAGAGTGGACTTTGCCCAGAAATAAACCCTTATATTTTCAATCAAGGGATTTTTCAGCAGAGATGCCAAGTCAATTAAATGGGGGAATAATCATCTTTTCAACAGTGATGCTGAAACAATTGGATATCTGCATGCTAAAGAATTAGGTAGGAACCATTTTTCATACCATATAGAAGTTAGCAAAATGGATTCTAGACCCAAATTTAAGAGGAAAACATATAAAAACCCCAGAGGAAAAAGAGGGGTGAGGGAATAAGTCAGGATCTTGGATTAATCAATGCTTTCTTTCTTGTAACACCAAAATCACAAGCAGACACACACAAAAAAATAGATAATTTGAACCCCACCGGAATTAAAACTTTGCATTTCAAAGGTGGCTATCAGGAAAATGATGACATAATATATACAACAAAATACAAGATTTGCAAAACATGAATTTAACAATAAACTGAATACAGATTATATAAAGAACTATTACAACTCAATAATAAAAAAAAAACTAATTAAAATAAATGGCTAAAGGATATAAATAGATATTTCTCCAAACAAGATACAAATGGTCAATAAGTACATGAAAAAAATGTTCATCACTAGTCTTCAGGTAAATTCAAATCAATACCACAAGATACCACTTCACACATGGATATCAATTCAACTAAACTTAAGCATGAGTTAACATATTAATCTGGTTCTTAAATTCATTAATCTGTTCTTAAGGAAAGTCATGTCAATATGTATGAAGAAGATACAAAAGCTAAGATGGCTTATTTTTGAGATATTAAAATAATTATAAAGGGAGATAAATTAAAATAGCATAAGATTGGCAAGATAGAGAAAAATTGACCAAGGGCATGAGAAATATTGACAGTTTGGGGTTTAAAAACAACCAACCAATCAACCAAACAGACAATTTTTAGTAGATACCTGCATGGCTGTGCATTCGAGTATTAAATTGGTTAGTAAAGGTAATTGATCATCAATAGGCAGTAGTATTAAACTGGATATATGTCAAACAACACACACACAATTACATATATGCTCTCCTTCCCTCCCTTAGCCTCAGGCAACAATTAATTTACTTTCTGTCTTTATATATTTGCCTATTCTGTAAGTTAAATATAGTTGGAATCAGAATCTGTGGTCTTTTGTGACCTGCTCTCTTAGCTTGGTGTAGGTTTTCGATATATATTCATATTTGGTAAATATCATCACCTCATTTTTATTAACTAAGTAAAATTCTGCATTTTGTTCACTCATTCATCAGTTGATGGACATTTGGGTTGTTTCTACATTTTGGCTATTATGAATAATGGTATGATGAGCATTTGTACTTAAGGTTTTGTGGGGACATGTTTTCAGTTCTCTTGGGTACACACATCAAGGATTAAATGGTTATGTTCAACATTTTGAGGAACTCCCAAATTGCTTTCTAAAGCAACTGTACCATTTCTATCTAGCAATTCATGAGTTCGGATCTTGCCATAACCTCACAAAAATTGCTATTGTCTTTTAATTATAGCATATTTAGTGACTATCTTTTTTTCCAGTAATGCCTATTCAATTTTTTTCCTTATTTGTTAAACTACATTATCTTTTTTATTGTTGAATTATGTATTCTATATGTGTCCGTATTAAAAATATTGTTTCCAAATATATTCTCCCATTCCTTGAGCTGTTTTTACATTTCCTTGGAGATTTTCCTTGAAGAACAAAGGTTCTTTAAATTTCTGAAGTCCAAATGATTCCTTTTTCTTTAATCACTTGTGCTCTGGGTACCTTACCTAAGAAAACATTGCCTAACCCAAGATCACTAAGATTTATGCATATTTTTTTTCTAAAAGTTTTATAGCTTTAGCTCTTACATTTAGGTCTACAATACATTTTAAGTTAATTTTCCTGCTTGGTATGAGGTAAGGGGTCAAATTCATTCTTTTGCCTGTGAACATACACTTGTTCAAGCACATTTATTGAAAAGATTTTGTATTTTTGCTCATTACAGAATTCTGGGTGGGCAAATATTTTCTTTTAGTTCTTTAGAAGTGTCTTTGTCATCTGGCTTCTGTAATTGTTGACAAGAAATCTGACTCACACTTGCTTTTTAAAAGTTATTGTGTCTTTTTCTCCCACTCTAGATGTTTTATTTTCATCTTTTCATTTTTTGTAGTTTTGCTATGACTTCTTTATGTGTTTTTTCTTTAAAGACATTCTTCTTAAGATTCATAGAGCATCTTGAATTTGTGGGATTAACTTTCATTTTGAAAATTATTGGTTTTATCTCTTTAAATATTGCTGCTTTCTGTTATCTATTTTATCTTCTTAATGACACTTTACTGAGTTAGGCAGATCTGGTGAGGTAATGATCGCTGAAATCTAATCAGGCAATTAAATGGGCCAGGTCTGATGTACATTTTTTTTCTGGATCTGCTTCATTGTCTTTGGTGTGACCCATGTAAGCTACTGATTTAAAGCCTTATCAATATTTGTTTTCACTGTAAGTCTGCCTAAGATAAATTCTTACCATTTAGAGAATCTCAGAATAGCTTTCTAGCCTACTAACATAGGCACTTCAAACTGTAGTGAAATCTTTCAGAAGACTAAGATTTTCTGGAGCAAGCTTCTTCTACCATTTGGTCTTTGATTATCTTGTGACTGCAGGGAAATTCATAATGCTTTTTTAATGTTCTTAACCTGGTTAACCAAATTGTTGAGCAGCTTCAGACCTTCAAAAATGTCTCATAGAAAAAATTTTCTATGGTTTTGATAGTCCCCTTAAATTTTTTTTTAAAGATTTTATTTATTTATTTGACAGAGATCACAAGTAGGCAGAGAGACAGGCAGAGAGAGGAGGAAGCAGGCTCCCTGCTGAGCAGAGAGCCCGATATGGGGCTCGATCCCAGGACCCTGGGATCATGACCTGAGCCAAAGGCAGAGGCTTTAACCCCTTGAGCCACCCAGGCGCCCCAGTCCCCTTAAATTAACTGCTAAAATTTTTCTTTTTTTCTTTCTATTAGAAGATCTCTGCCTAATCCAAGCTTGATCTTCAACTTTCAAAATCTCCAAAGTCTCTAGGAAAAACAACTGTCTAACATAAATGAAATGTGCAAAATTTCTCTCCTGTTATAAACAATTAGTTGGCTTTGGTTTTATTATAGTCTAATGCTTTTTATAATAGACCAATAAAATATATCTTAATTTTTCTAGTTATCTTCTCACAGTTATATCTGTCACTACTTGCTAAAAACTTTCCCTAAATTCATTATTTAATACAGGTTTTTGATTTAATGTAACAGCTAAATATTTAAATGTAAATTAGCTGCCTTAGAATTTATTGTCTTATGTCCTTTTTAAACTCTGTTCTTATCATCTTTGGAATTAATCATGTATTTTTATTGTTTTCGTTTTTCTCCTTTATGAGCTTGCAGTTTCACCTTATTCTTATTATAGCTGTCTTAAATTATAAAATTAATACTTGACTTATGCCGATTTTTAATTCCACTTTATGCTACATTTTATTGGAATAATTGAGTTTTGTTTCAGGTTTTTTTTTTCCCTTGGTGAAACTATTTTTTCTATTATTCTTCTTCTAGAGTTTAGCATTTTTGACATATTAATATCTCCATTTCATACTATTCTTTATATTTTAAAATATATAAATTTTAAGAGATATGTACATTAGCCAAAAAATGAATTCTGCTAATTTCTATGATGATTATTTCTTCTCATTTAATTCTTCCATCTCCTGGCTTAGAATCCCTTTTTTTAGACATCATTCACAACCAGTTTCTACAGAAATAAATTTAGAAAGCAAATTACAGGTGTTCAAATGTGTGCTTTCATATTTTTTTTGAGTATCTACCTATTTAACATTGGGTGAAATTTGCAATTCTACCTGCCATCTTAAGTTCTACCATTTCAATGATCTAACCAATATGCTTATTTTTACATTTTAACAAGTATACCTTTCAAATCAGGATTTTCTTTTCCTTTCTCTTTCTTTCTTTTTCTATCTATCTATATATATGTATAGGTAGATATAGATAGATCATGTAGATGAAAGATAGAGATGGGGGCGCCTGGGTGGCTCAGTGGGTTAAAGCCTCAGCCTTTGGCTCAGGTCATGATCCCAGGGTCCTGGGATCAAGCCCTGCATTGGGCTCTCTGCTCAGCAGGGAGCCTGCTTCATCCTCTCTCTCTGCCTGCTTCTCTGCCTAATTGTGATCTCTGTCTGTCAAATAAATAAATAGAAATCTTAAAAAAAAAAAAAGAAAAGATACAGATGATAGAGATAGATAAGAGATAGGTAGATCTAGATGATAACTGATATTAGATGACAGATTAGATAGATAGATAGATAATAGATAAATGATAGATGACAGAAGATAATTAAGGGAGAGATGGAGAGATAGAGATATCTTTCTTCAAAATTTTCTTTGTGGTTCAAATCACCCAGTTCCTTGGGAGAGCACTTCACCATTATATGTTTCTTTTCTTGTATCTTTGTGTTGCCTTTCTCCAAATCAATATTCATTCTATATGTATTTTGGGAGTTGATAAACACTTTGCAACTCCTTTTTACACAGAAATTAGAGTAGGCATTTACCTGTTACCATTAAGAAAAGTTTTACCCACCCAGCTATTTTTATGAGTATCCTGAATATTTCCTCTGTCAATTGCTCTTGCTTCTCCTGATAGAGACATAACATGCTGCTGTCATTTCTGCTGTCTCCATCTACTTCAGCAAATGATTCTGTGTATATTTTGTACCATGGCTTTCCTTTTTGCTTTCAACCTTGGTGCACATCATCTTTCAATGATTTCATTGTTACTGGATCTTCATGACCCCTTTTAGGGATTTTCATAAGCTTTTCTTGCAGTTCCCAGGTTCAAATGCGTGTATCTGGTTGTGTGTATCTGCATGTATGATTTAAATTGCACTCATATGCCAACTTACATTTATGGCCTTTAATGTCCATACCCATATGTGTTTATTTTATGTTTACTAAGAAAACTGTGAATATGGCTCAAGTGAGGAAAACGTAATTTATGTCCAGTCTGCTTTCTTCCTTCTCAAATGAAGATCCCATGGATTTTGAATGTTTCCCTTTATTATTCTGTGGAAACAATTCATAGCTCTAACTCAAGACAACTTGTCTGGGGCGCCCTGGGTGGCTCAGTGGGTTAAAGCCTCTGCCTTTGGCTCAGGTCATGATCCCAGGGTCCTGGGATCAAGGCCTGCATCGGGCTCTCTGCTCAGCAGGGAGCCTGCTTCGCTCTCTCTCTCTCTCTCTCTCTGCCTGCCTCTCTGCCTACTCTGTTAAATAAATAAACAAAATCTTAAAAAAAAAAAGACAACTTGTCTGATTTTTTTCTTACAGTATTTCTTCTTTCTGTAATCCTTTAAAATATTTATACTAAAAAATCACATTATTTTTTAAAATCACAATTATGTATCAATTTCTATTTTTTTGGTGTCCAGAAAAACACATATATGGGAAATCAAATTATGATAAATACCTTCACCAAATACAGCTGTACATTGTTTTATCCCACTTATACAAGTTCCATTCAGACAGAGCCATTGGTTATCTCCACATGGATGCCCATTCTGAGCATAAAAGTTGTCTTGGCACATCGCAGAGGATCCATTGCAGAACTCAGGGAGATCGCATTCATCAGTGGGAGGCCTACATATTTTTCCTATTGCCGAATACTGATGGGGTGAAGTAAATGACATTGAATAAAGCAGAATGTGAACATATAAATATTATTAAGAAGATGACTTTGTTCACATAGGCAGTTAGAAAATTTAAAAAGACTCTTACTTGGCAATTTGAACAGCATTTACCAGTATCACACACTGAGCCAGCTTTCAGTGTACATGTGGCAGGATTACAGCATGTGTTTTCCTGAGTTTCACAATCCTGAAAAGCAAACCAAATGCTCTGAACTATCTTCCAATTTTTACTTGCATTAGATAGATATTTTAATGGTAACAGTGTATTATATAATATACAGATAGATGCCTAAATCCCATGTTGGCAAACATGAAAAATAAAGCCACTTATTGATTTACGTAACAGATATTTATTAGTTACTACTCAGTGCTATATTGTGTATCCCTAGAGTAGGTTTGACTATATTGGTAGTAGGACTTTCTGAAACTTTCTGAAGCAAAACATCAAGCTCTCTGGTGCTTGTAGACAAAGAGACAATTAAATACAAGACATAAAATAAACAGAAGCTATGATATATCAATTTCATTATAGTGACTAGTTCCTAATCAACTCTTATGAATCTACTGTATTTTAATAATTCTGTAACTTTTATGGGATGTCCAAAGTTTACTTTACTTTTAATACTCTAAAGACAAAAGCTAGAAATGATATTTCTAAACGTGATTGAAATTATCACCATTATATCACTTATCTATATCTTATTATGCCTTGGTTAATGCTATGATTCATCCATGACTAGTGATTTTGTTTTTAAAGATTCAATTATTATGCTTAATAAAAACAACAGATAAGAAAAGATGCTAGAGAAACAATTCTTACACACACACACACACACACACTTTTTGATTTCCCCAGGATTTGGAATAAGTTAATTGGACAAAAGTATTAATAAGAAAATAACAAATAATAAAAATTAATCATATTATAGCATAATACTTACTAGGGTAAACTAAATTTGCAGTATTTTCCAGAACTATTTTGTTCTTTCCAGAACAATGTCATTGTTATTGCTATTTATATGGGATTCCAGAGAATCAAGTTATATCACAGGGACTAGCTCAATTATATGACAGTTAATAGAGCTAAGATACACAACTGTGAATTTTTACGAGAAATTTTCAATTTCCATTCAGACCCAAACAAGAAAAGACAAGTAGGTATTGGGAAATAATTTCCTAAAAACACATCATCCAACTAGGACTCTAAAAGCTCACTTTTATATTGGGGAATGTACACATGTGTGACTAGCTACTGCTATAGGGAACAGTAAACTTCTTTCATGTCTTGATTTTTTCACATCCATATGCCCATCTTGAGTCTCAGGATCTCTCTCCCTTACAGCATTCCTTTTAACTCCCACTTCCCTCCAATTCAGCAACTTTATCTAAGACTTTTGTGGGTTAGAAAACATGCCTTTATTGGTTATGTATGTCCAAATATTTCTTACTTAAATATTGACCTGTATTAAAATATTCAAAGCCACAAGTGTGCCTCATTTTCTTGTTGATTTGTGAAAACTGTATCTATCTATTTTCCTGAATGCCAGCAGATCTTAGGTTTGGAAGAAATATGAGCATACCCTAGTTTATTGTGCTTCACTTCACTGCACTTTGCAGAGATTACATTTTGTACAAACTGAAGGTGGTAACCCTACATGAGGCAAGTCTATCAGCATCATTTTTCCAACAGTATCTGTGTCACATTTTGATAATTCTTGAAGTATTTCAAACTTTTTATTTATTATTATATTTGTTATGGTGATCTTCTTTGAGTGGTTTTTGATGTTACTATTGCAATTTTGGGGAGTGTCATGAACCATGCCCATTTAAGACAATAAACTTAATTGTGTATGCTCTGACTGTTCCACTGGTGAGCTGTTTCTCTTTCTCCCTCTTCTCAGGCCTCCCTATTCCCTGAGACATAACAACATTGAAATATGGCCAATTAATAACCCTGCAATGACCTCTAAGTGTTCAAGTTAAAGGAAGAGTCTCGTGTTTCTCACTTTAAGTGAAAAGCTAGAAATTATTAAGCTTTGTGTGGAAGGCATGTTGAAGGCTGAGATAGGCCAAAAGACAGGAGTCTTACACTAAAATGTAAGCCAAGTTTTGAATGCAAAGGAGAATTTCTTGAAGGATATTAAAAATACTTGCTTCACAAGGAATCAAAATGGACTTAATTGCTGATGTGGAGAAAGTTTTAGTGATCTGGATAGAAGATCAAACCAACCATACATTTCCTTAAACCAAAGCCTCATCCATAGAAAAGAACCAATTCTTTGCAATTCTATGGAGGCTGAGAGAGGTGAGGAGGCCGCAGAAGACCCTGAAGCTGGCAGAGGTTGGTTCATGAGGTTTAAGGAAAGAAGCTATATCTATCACATAAGAGTGTAAATTTAAGTAACAAAGTAGAAACTGTAACAAGTTATCTCAAAGATTGACTAAGAGAAGTAATATAGGTGGCTACACTAAACAACAGGTTTTCCATGTATATAAAATAGCCTTCCATTGAAAGATGTCACCTAGGACTTTCATAAGCAGGGTGGAGAAGATAATGCCTGGTTTCAAAGCTCAAAGGACAGGCTGAGTCTCTTGTTGGGGATTAATGCACCTGATGATTGCTAGTTGAAGTTAATACTAATTTACCATTTCAAAATTTCCAGGGCCCTTAAAAATTATCATAGATCTACTCTGCCTGTGCCTTATAAATGCAAAGTCTGGATGACAGCACGTCTGTTTACACCAAGGTTTAGTGAATATTTTAAGACACTGTTGAGACACACTGCTCAGAATAAAAGAATCTTTTCAAAATATTACTGCTTATTTACAATGCACCTGGTCACCCAAGAGTTCTGGTGGAGATGATGTACAAGGAGATTAATGTTGTTTTTATGATTGCTAACACAACATCCATTCTACAGTCCATCAATCAAGGGTAACTTCAACTTATACTTCAAAAGGTTATAATTGCAATACAGAGGATTTCTCTAATGGACCTGAGCAAAGTTGAAAACTTTGTGGAAAGGACTTACCATACTAGGAACCATGAAAAGTATTCAGAAAGCAGTAACCCAAGTTTGGAACAAGTTGATTCCAACCCTCATGAATAACTTTGAGGGTGTCAAGTCTTCAGTGCAAGAAGTAATTATAGAAGTGGAAATATCAAGAAAACAAGTAAAGCCTGAAGATGTGACTGAATCACTAAAATCTCATGATAAAACTTCAATAGACAAGGAGTTGCTTCCAACAGATTAGCAAAGAAAGTGGTTTCTTGAGATGGAAACTACTCCCACTGAAGATGATGTGAAGACTAATGAAATGACAACAAAAGACTTAGAATATTACATATATTTGTTGATTAAATAGCAACAGGGTTTGAGAGGATTAACTCCAATTTGAAAGTTCTATTTTGAGTAAAACATCATCAAACACCATCAGAGGCTTACAAACTGTTTATGAAAGAATCAATCAATGCAAGGAGCTTCATTGTTGTCTTATTTTAGAAACTGCCACAGTCACCCAATCTTCAATAACCACAAGCCTGATCAGTCAGCAGACATCTGCATTAAGGCACGACTGTAACTTGCTGAAACCTCAGATGATGGTTAGCACTTTTTTAAGAAAAAAAAAAAAAAGTACCAGCAAATGTATTTAGAAAAAAAAAAAAGTATTTTTAATTAAGATATGAACCTTGTTTTTTAGCCATAATTCTATTTCACACTTAATTGAATATAGGATAGTATAAACACAGAACTTTTATATGTACCAGGAGAACAAAATTTATTGTGATATTCACTTTATCATCGTGGCCTGGAATCAAAGCCACTATATCTCTGAGGTATGCCTATATTCAGGAAGAACACACTCAAGAAGGAAAGTAAAACCTAGGTCAACTCAGAGAATTAATGACCTTGAAAATCACCTGTATGGATAATCTACAAACCACTGAATCCATATACTGATATATAAGTGCACTTATCAGCTTATTACAATATAAAAGTGAGCTTGACATATGAGGGAAAATGACCACATAATACTGTAAAAATTTATAATTTTTCAAGCAATTCTGCTATATATTCTTCCAAATGCGTACTCACCTCTGCACTTCCACAGTCACATTGTTCCCCTTGTTCTACTTCTCCATTGCCACAAACTGCCGCTTTGTATGATGGATCTAAGTGTGGCTGATTTTGAAGACAATGGGACTTCGGGTTTGAAATAAAATGCGCAAAATCCTCCATGCTGCAGTTACTAAAGCTCTTCACACCCCTGGAATGACTAAACATACATCAAACATCAGATTTTTATTAAGTATTGCTTCATACATTGTGCCAAGACTTGGAATAAAGCTATTTTATCACATTCCACAAGTCAGAATTCTTAATTTTGTTAGTGTCAAACTTTTATTTTCTGTACAAAGGAAGTCAATTGTGCAAGAACTTATATTAAATATCTTTAGTTACAATGAAATAATAAAATTTTATTCTCATATTACACTCACTCATGAAATTATTTCCTCTTATAGCTCCTACCTGAGAAAGTACTCCATCTATTTCATTTGTTTCTTTTTCTTTTCATGACTCAAAAATGTTATAATAGCCTGTGTTAACGAAAGATTGGATTTTTTGTTTCTTTTGTCTATATTTATTTATAGATGATCTTATTCAGCACTGCATTTTGAATAACACCTATACCTGACTGCTCAGATAATTGTTTCTCTGACTTAAATTGCCTAAACTTGAGCCCAGTGTCTAATTCTTTATTCAGTAACATTTAATAACAAGATAACATTTCTAAGCACACATCTAAAATACTACTCTTTTAAGTTTGCTACTCTTTATTATTTATTATTTGTTTTAAATTACTACTCTTTGTTCTTTTAGTGACATTTATTTTTCTTTAAAATCTTTATTAACAATGAAAATATTATTCATTTGCTCATTATCTTCTCTAAGTTTTTTAGCTCCAGGAGAAAAGGCATTCCAATCCCTTTGTTCTCTAGCACAGAGTACAGATTTTAATGACTTTTTAAAAAATAAATGAGTCTATGGTGGAAGCCATCTGTTGTAAATAGTACATTCTTTGGTTGCTGTTACATTATGACTTTTATTATTCTGAATAGTATTAACACACGAAAAGATTATATTCAGAAAGGTTTATAACTTGATGACAGATATAGCCAATGTGAAGTTACTGGATTTTTAGGGCACTAGACTCAAATCATAGTCCTTTGGGTTAGGACAGGGAAATGTTATATACATAAGGCTCATGAACAAATCAGGAATTTTTAATGGATTACCAATTATTTTTTAGAGGTCACATCCAGGTTGAACATACTGTTCAGTTATAATAAGCACAATAATGGATTTATTGTTACATTGCAAATAATTCGGATGATTTCTATCTAAATGCCAAAAAGCAAAAGCAAAAAAAAAAAAAAAAGTGATACAGCATTATATTACTTAAAACAAGGCAATGTAATATATGTTTATTATGTGTAACTGGTTTATAGGGAATACACTTCCTAGTAGTAAAATCAATGTCACTGAAGGAAAATATTAATCAAAATTATATCCAACTAGAGAATTTATTTGCAGCTTGAATCTTTGCAAACATTTGTTAGGCATTCCAATTCTCCATTCTCTGTTTTCCTTGATAATAGATCTTCTGATTTTCGGTTGAATATAGGACTTCCTTGTACAATCCTTACATTTCTTAGCCTTTCATAAAGTTAGGAGTATACGTCTGTAAATGTGAGATAATCAGCGTATGTTTAAACACCATATGTTTAAATTCTAGAAAGTAATGTTGACAACCATGCTTTCATTCTATTGATGACTATAATTTTTGTTAACTGTTATAGTTAAAGCTTCCATCATGAACTATGAGATGATCTTGGATAAGAAAGCCACTGTGTATAAATTAATGTGAAATTAATAGTGAAATGTGCAATTAATATAATGCTAATTCCCAAAAATAAAATTAACTTTTTTTAATTTAAGCCATTATTACTTTGGGATTTATGTAACTTATACTCAAATCTAAATACAAATTCCATCCCCGAAAATACAGATCTCAATCAGGGCATTGTTGTTTTAATTACATTTCAAACACTCATTTTTCTCACCACTCACCACAAAATTGCAAAGTATTGACAGCAAGGTGCAGGATTCTAATTACAGTGAGGTAGAGAATGCTAGAATAGATCATCTTTTGCTTAATCCATAAGCAAAACATGTGTCCAATATCTGCATTTTTTTTAGAACAAGCAATACTCATTAGAAATAAAATGAATAAAACCCTGTATTCAAATATAACTCTGGAGAAGTTATTAGAGCATTTTGATTACTAATTGAAAAAGAAATACACTTCAACACATACTCTCTGTAAAGTTTGTAAAGCATGGAGATAATCAAGCAAAAATGGGAAACAATAGGATAAAAATAATTACTATTATTAAATAAGTCACAATGAATTTCAAAATATGTACATCTAAAATAATAAATATTCAATAAGAAATTAATAACAAAAAGGCATCTAGATGATCCACAAATATTTGAAAATCAATGGACATACTTCTATTTTTTTTTAAGATTTATTTATTTGACAGAGAGAGAGACAGCGAGAGAGGGAACACAAGCAATGGGAGTGGGAGAGGGAGAAGCAAGTCTCTGTGGAGCACACAGAGCCCCATATGGGGCTCAATGCAGGGCTCGATGTGGGGTTTGATCCCAGGATCAGGGGATTGAGATCTGAGCTGAAGACAGAAGCTTAACCATTGAGCAACCCAGGTGTCCCCAGTTGACATACTTCTAAACCAACCTACTAGACAAAAAAAAAAAAAAAAAAAAAAAAAAAAAAAAAGCAAGCATCACAAAGAAAAGGGCTTACACAAAAAGAAAGAAGGTTTAAAATTAAATATTTGCATTTTCACATTAAAAATCTAGGAGGAAAAACTAGTTTACCCCAAACTATGCATAGAATTACAAAAATAAACTGGACAAGTGACAAAAATTAATAAAATTAAAGTAAAGATTTTTTTTTAAAAAAATCAATTGATTTGATAAAACCCAAGTTGGATTGATTAAGAAGAAAAAAAAAGAAAAGAAAACACAAATTGTACAGAGATAAAAGAAGTAATACCAGTAGAGATTCCAGTGACTTTTAAAGAAAAATAAATGGAATTCAGACTTGGGAAGATGCAGAGTAGGAGGACCCTAAGCTTACTTCATCCCATTTTACAACTAGACATCACTCTCATTCCATTAATAAATCAGAGAGTGATCCAAAGACTGGCCAAATAAATTCCATGACTAAATGTAGAGAAGAAGCTATATCAGAGAGGTTAAAAAGAGCAGAAATGGTGGTCAGGAGTTGTCCATAAGAAAAGGGGAGCTTCAGGATCTCAAAAGGGAAAGTACCAGGGGGCCACATGGAGGGTAGCGGCCCCCAGAAGTTTGGCTAACCCAAACTTCTGAAGGCTCCAAGTTTTGGAGCCTGGAACTTCAGAAGTTTGGGTTAGCCAAAGAGTGAGTAATAAATGGATCCTCACCCTTAAAGAAACAGCAGCTCTCAGAGAGACAACATAGAAGTGACAATTTGCACAACAAAGAAGCAAATGAGAGGGAATTTAGTTTATACTAATTTCAGAATGTGATGAGGGACTTCTCCAGCAACAAAAGACCTGGCAGGCACCATTCTCTTCTCTTGCAATCTAGCATAAACATAGAGCCACTATGGGAGATGATACTGCACTGACACTTGCTACCTAACTTGTTAGTAGCATTCCCTGTCTGTGAGTTCTCCAGAGGAAAAACACAGTCCAAGGCTGCCAGCCTCAGCCCTGGACTCAGTGCAAATTTTGTTAACTCCACACATGTCCTCTCCAGTTGCCTCAAGAATAGTAGCCACAAAACATATGCCATACTGGCCTGTGACTAGCAGCTCAGTGCAAATTTTGCTAAAATCACTGTCCCACCCTTGAGTACTCTTGCAGTCACATCCCCTCAGAGCCAGCCTGCCTGGGTCTCACTACCACCACAGAGAGCAAGCACAGCCCACAACAGGTAGAGAGCCAGTGGAGACATCTGGACTGAAAGATAAAGCAACTCAAACACAACAGCATGATGCAGGCAACACACAGAGAAGACTCCATTGAAGTGTGAGATTCTGGTGAACAGGAAACACTGCACTGCAGGACATTACAGGACCTCTTCTTCATACAGGCACTACTTTCAAGAGCAGAAGATTTAACTGTCTTTCCTAACACAGAGAAATAGACACAGAGAAGTACACAAAATGAGACAGAGAGATATGTCCCAAATGAAAAACACAACAAAATCATAGCAGGAGATCTAAGTGAAACAGATATAAGTTATATGTCTGATAGAGAATTTAAAATAATGATCATATAAGGTTACTCATTGGACTTCAGAAAAAGTGGAGGATACCAGTGAGAACCTTGACCAACAGATACAAAATAATATATCAGAGATGAAGAATTTAATAAGTTAAAAACAAGATAGATGGAATAAATAGTAGACTACAGGAAGTAGAGGAATATATCAGCAACCTGGAAGATAGAGTAATGGAAAGCAAGCAAGCTGAACAGGTGGGAGACAAATACTGCATAATGAGAATAGACTCAGAGAACTCAATGACTCTATCAAGCATAATAACGTTATACTATAGGCATCCCAGAAGGAGAAGGGTAAAAAATAAAATGTATTTGAAGAAGTAATAGTTGAAAGCTTCACAAATCTCGGGTAGGAATCAGATCCAGATTCAGAAAGCAAAGTTTCCCTCAACAAATTCAACCAAAAGAGGTCCACACCAAGACACCTATTAATTAAAATGGTTTAAGAAAAAAGAAAAAAATAGAGATAAATAATTGTAAAGGTTGCAAGAGAAAAGAGGATGGGTACATACAAAGGACACTTCATAAGGCTAACAGCTTACCTTTCAGCAGAAACTTTGCAGGTGGGAAGAGAATGGCACAATATATTCAACATGCTGAGAGGGAAAAATCAGCATCCAAGAATACCCTATCCAGGGGGTCCCTGGGTGGCTCAGTGGGTTAAGCCTCTGCTTTCATTCAGGTCATGATCTCAGGGTCCTGGGATCAAGCCCCACGTCAGGCTCTCTGCTCAGCAGGGAGCCTGCTTCCCCCTTCTCTCTATGCCTGTCTCTCTGCCTATCTATGATCTCTGTCTGTCAAATAAATAAATAACATATTAAAAGAAAAAAAAAAAGAATACCCTATCCAGCAAGACTATCCTTCAGAATAGGAGAGATAAAGTGATTCCCAGACAAAGAAAAGTTAAAAGAATTGATGACCACTAAACCAGCCCTACAAGAAATCATACAGGAGACTCTGTGAGTGGAAAACAAAAACATAAGTAAAAGTAATAAAATAGGAAGAACAAAAGCCAAAAAAAATGAATTATACCTGTAAAAATCAGTCAAGAGAAGCAAAAAATAAAAAGATGTAAAATATGATACCAAATATGTAAACATGGAGGCAAGAGGAGTAAGAATGAGATCAAAATTAAGTGACTATTAGCTTAATATAGACTGCTATATGTAGAGGATGTTTTGTAAAAATTGAATAGTAGAATAGAATAGTAGAATAGAAAGAATAGTAGTCTTTCTCCAGAAATTAAAAAAAAAAAACAGTAATCGATTTTTAAAAATTCTTTTCTTCACTTGTATTCATCACTAAAGAAAACCAGCAAACCATGACCAAGAGAAAGAGAAGAAAGAATCAGACAAAAACTACAAAAACAATGAGAAAACAACTAACAAAGTGGCAATAAATATATACATACCAATAATTATTTGAATGTAAATGAACTAAATGCTGCTCCAATCAAAAGACATAAAGTGAGAGAGTATTAAAAAAAAAATACCCTTCTATATGCTACTTACAAGAGACTCATTTCAGAACCAAAGACACCTGTAATTTAAAAGTCAGGAGATGTTTAAATAACAGCTGTTGGCCAAGATGTGGACAAGGGGGAACCCTCCTGCACTGTTGGTGGGAAGGCAAGTAGGTACAGTCACTCTGGAAAACAGGATCCTCAAAAATTTAAAAATAGAACTACCCTATCATCCAGCAACATGCAAGTTAAATAACATAATATTAAACACTGAATGAGTCAATCAAGAAATCAAAGAAGAAATCAAAACTACATGGGAAAGAATGAAAATGAAAACACAATGATCCAAAACCTTAGACTACAGCAAAAGCAGTTGTAAGGGGGAAGTATACAGCAATGCAGGCCTACCTCAAGAAACAAGAAAAATCTCAAATAAACAACCTAACCTTAAACTTAATGAAACTGGAAAAAGGAGAACAAGTAAAACCAGCAGAAGAAAGGAAATAATTAAGATTAGAACAGGAATAAGTGATACAGAAACTTAAAAAATGAAGGAGATGGAGTAGGAGGAGAAGGAGATCAATGAAACAGGAGCTGGATCTTTGGAAAGATCCACAAAATTTATAAACCTCTAGCCAGACTTATGAAAAAAAAAAGATTCATATAGACAAAATCACAAATAATGGGAGAAATAACAACCAACACCAGAGAAATACAATCGTAGGACAATATTATGAAAAACAATACAACTGGGTTTTTTTTCAAGATTTTATTCATTTATTTGACAGAGAGAGCAAGAGAGCACAAGCAGGGAAACCAGCAGAGGGAGAGGGATAAGAAGCAGGCTCTCCACTGATCATCTGGGACAAGATCCTCGGACCCTGGGATCATGACCTGAGCTGAAGACAGATGCTTAACCATCTGAGCCACCCAGGCACCCCTGAAAAGCAATACAATCATAAGAGAATATTATAAAAAACTATATATACCGAAACATTAAACAACCCGGAAGCATGGATAAATTCCTAGAAAAGTATAAACTACCAAAACTGAAATAGAAAGAAGTAGAAAACTTGAACAGAGCAATAACCAGGAAGATCAAATTAGTAATCAAAATACCTTCAACAAACAAAAGCCTGAGCTGTATGGCTTCACAGGCAAATTCTACCCAACACTGGAAGAAGAGTTAATATTCTTCTCAAACTATTCCTGAAAAATAGAAAATGAAAGAAAACTTCCAAATTCATTCTATGAGGCCAGCATTACCCTGATACCAAAATCAGATAAAGACTCCACTAAAAAAAGAGAAATGCATGCCAGCATCACAGAAGAAAATGGATGGGAGAAATTCTCAATAATATACTAGCAAATTAAATTTAACAGTATATTTAAAAAGTCATTCACTACAATCAACTGGGATTTTTCCTGGTTTGCAAGGGTAATCCAATATTGACAAATCAATCAACATGATATCTCACATCAGTAAGGGAAAGGATAAAAACCTTTTAATCATTTCAGTAGACACACAAAAAAACATTTGATAAAGTACAACTTCCATTTATGATTAAAAAAAATCCCTCAGCAAAGTAGGAATAGAGGGAATATACCTCAATATGATAAAGGTCATATAAGAAAAACCCACAGTGAATATTATACTCAATTGGGGAAAACGGAGATCTTTCCCTTTAAAGTGAAGGACAAGACAAGGATGTCCATTCTTACCACCTTTATTCAACATAGTACTGGGAGTCCTACCTTCAGCAATCAACAGTAAAAAGAAATAAAAGGCATCCAAATTGGAAAAGAAGAAAACTCACTTTTTGCAGATGGCATAATACTACATATAGAAAACCTGAATGACTCCACCAAAAACTACTAAAACTGAAAAAGAATTCAGTAAGGTCATAGGATTTAAAATCAATGTACAGAAATCTGTTGCATTTTTAGAATAAGAAAGCAGCAGAAAGAGAAATTAAGGAACTGATCCCATTTATAACCGCACCTTAAATAATTAGATACTTAGTAATAAACATAACCAGAGGTGAAAGACCTGTACTATAAAAACTATAGAACCTAGATGTCCATCAACAGATGAATGGATCAAGAAGAAGTGGTATATATACACAATGGAATACTATGCAGCCATCAAAAGAAATGAAATCTTGCCATTTGCGACAACATGGATGGAACTAGAGCGTATCATGCTTGGTGAAATAAGTCAAGCAGAGAAAGACAACTATCATATGATCTCCCTGATATGAGGAAGTGGTGATGCAACATGGAGGCTTAAGTGGGTAGGAGAAGAATAAATGAAACAAGATGGGATTGGGAGGGAGACAAACCATAAGTGACTCTTAATCTCACAAAACAAACTGAGGGTTGCCGGGGGGAGGGGGTTTGGGAGAAGGGGGTGGGATTATGGACATTGGGGAGGGTATGTGCTTTGGTGAGTGCTGTGAAGTGTGTAAACCTGGTGATTCACAGACCTGTACCCCTGGGGATAAAAATATATGTTTATAAAAAATAAAAAATTAAAAAAAAAAACTATAGAACACTGATGAAAGAAAGTGAAGATGACACAAAAAAAGACATTTCCATGCTCATAGATTTGAAGAATAAATATTGTTAAAATGTACTATCTAAGGCAATCTATACATTTAATGCAGTTCCTATAAAAATACCAGTAACAGTTTTCACAGACCTAGAACAAAAAATCCTAAAAATTTTTATGGAACAACAAAAGACCCTGATTAGCCAAACAATTTTGAAAAAGAAAAGGAAAGCTGAAGGCATCACCATTCTAGACTTCAAGTTATACAAAACAATATGGTACTCGCAAAAAAAATAGATACATAGAGCAATAGAACAAAATAGAAATTCAGAAATAAACCCTCAACTCTATGGTCAATTAATCAACAAAACAGGAAAGAATATCCAATGGGACAAATTCTCTTCAACAAATGGTGTTGGGAAAACTGGACAGCAATATGCAAAAGAACAAACCTGAGTCATTTTTTTCACACCATATACAAAATAAACTCAAAAGGAATTAAGGATTTGAAGTTGAGACCTGAGATCATAAAAATCCCTAAAAGAGAACAAAGGCTGAAATGTTTCTGATATCAGCCATAGCAACATTTTTCTACATATGTCTGAAACAAACTAAATAAAAGCAAAAATAAACTACTGGGACTATTTCAAAATAAAATACTTCTGCAAAGCAAAGGAAATAATCAACAAAACTATAAGGCAACCTACAGAAGATAGGGATAAAAGATTTTAAATTACATATTTGATAAAGGGTTAATATCCAAAATATATAAAGAACTTCTAAAACTCAACACCCAAAAAAGAAATAATCCAATGTAAAAATGGGCAGAAGACATGTACAGACATTTCTCTGAAAAAAAATCCAGATGGCCAACAGATATATGAAAATATATTATACATTGCTCATTATCAAGGATATATAAATCAAAACCACAGGGAGATATCACCTCACATCTGTCGGAATGGCTAAAATAAAAAACACAAGAAACAAGTTTTGGTGGGAATGTGGAGAAAAGGAATCCTTGTGCACTATTGGTGGGAATGCAAACTGCTGCAGCCACTGAGGACAACAATATAAAGCTCCCTCAAAAAGTTTAAAATAAAGCTAACCTATGATCCATTAATCGCACTACTGGGTATTTACCCAAAAAATACAAAAACACTAACTCAAATGGATACATGCATCCCCATGTTTATAGCAGGATTATTTATACTATAAAAGTCATGGAAGCAGGCCAAGTGTCTTATCAATTGATAGATAAAGATGATGTAGTATATATACAATAAATATTATTTAGCCTTAAAAAGAACAAAATCTTGCCATTTACAATAACATGGATGGAACTAGAGAGTATTGTGCTAAGCAAAATAAGTCAGTCAGAAAAAGACAAATGCTATATGATTCACTTATATGTGGAATTTAAGAAACAAATGAGCAAAGGTTAAAAAAAGAAAGAGAGAGACAGAGACAAACTAAGAAATAAACTCTTAACTACAGAGAACAAACTGATGGTTACCGGAGAGGAGGTGGATTGGAGGGATGGGTGAAACAGGTGGTGGGGATTGAGAGTGCATTTGTTGTGATGGGCACTGAGTAATACATGGAATTGTTGAATCACTGTATTATACATCTGAAACAATATAATGCTGTATGTTAGCTATACTGCATTCAAAATTAAGTTAAATTTAAAAATAAATGAAGATTATAGAAACTTTATGACAAGTTAATTTCAAAGAAATACTTTTTAAATCCCAAATAAATATCCTCATATCTTAAAATTAACTATTAAACACCTTTCCAGAAAGAGAAGTCTAAGTCCATATGGCTTCACTGATGAATTACTATCAAATAATTTGTGAAGAACTAATATCAATTTTCCAGATCACTTTTAGGAAATTTTAGGATGCCTGATAATAAAACCAGTCAAAATTATTAAAAGAGTAAACAACTAAAGACCAATGTCCTTCATAAATATACGGAGAGGCAAATATTAGAGAAGAAAAATCCAGCAACAAGTAGGGCAATACACAAAAAAGATTATTCATCATGTCCAAATGTGGTTTACCCCAGGAAAACAAGTTATTTAACAATTTCAACATATCAACTGAAAAAAGTAAAAACAACAATAACAACACACTAACTTTTTTATATGCAATGAAATCTATTCATGATGGAAATTTGGACAAAGAATAAGAAAAGTACTTCCTCAATCTGAGTGAAAGCCTCTATGAAAATATTTCAGCTCATATATTTAATGGTGAAGGATTAAAGATTTTGCTCTTAAATTAAAAGAAAGAAAAACAGCCACACATCCCATATCATCTAACATTGCATTAAAGGTCCTAACCACCATAGTAGGCAAAAATAAGACTTGAAAAAATATGAAGATTGAAAAAAATGTAAAACTGTATATATAATATGTGATCGTATATGTGTAAAGTTCTAATAAAGATAAATTAAAATTCCAGAACTAAGTTTAGCAAAACTGTAGGAAACAAGTTCCATGAAATTTTATATATACTTGCTACTTGCTATGAACAGTTGGAAATTTTATAGTCTTATATATAAAGAGGTGCAATTAGAAAGAATAGTATATGCTAATCTATTTATACCTAATTTAATAATTTCCCCAAAGAAAAAAAATTGTGGAAACACAGCACTTTGAAAATTTCTAACCATGATGATAATAATTTAAGCATCTCAACAAAATAAACTCTTTTTAAATTGAGCAAAGAATACTTTGACAATATTGAGGAGAAGGTGGAGGGTCCATGGAGCTATTAATATTCAGATCTTCTAGTCCTTCTGTCATTTCCTTACCATCATAACCCTTATAATCATTGTAATCAGTATTAAAGGTAACATACCATTATTGTAAAAAACTATAGTTCAGTCAAAGATAAATCAATATTTAATAGGCAGTGTTAAACATTATTAATATGAGGTACATATACCATCATCCATCTTTACTTAGATTAAAAACAAAAGCAAAAGTAATGAACTTGATTGTAGGACATACATTTGGGACATGATACTAGGAAATAGGACTAAAGAAGTAGGAATAGAGAAAGAGAGAATGAGGAAAAGTCAACATCTTTTATTGAGATGACAATTGTCACTCCATTCCGCTGGGACCACAGAGAAGTACAGAATATTTAATGGATTGTAGGGTAGCTTTGTTGCACTATTGGGTATTTATTGCAAATGGCAAAATTTCATTCTTTTTGATAACTGAGTAATATTCTTTGTGTGTGTGTGTGTGTGTGTATACACATAAATGCACACACGCATGCATACAATCCTCTTCTTTATCAATTCATCATTGATGGACATTTGGGTTCTTTCCATAATTTGGCTATTGTTGATAATGCTGTTCTATAGCCCCTTCTGAGATAACTATTTCCATATAAGTCGCTGCCAAATCAGAGCCTGAGATAAAGATTTGAGTGCAAGTATTCTTTTTTTTTTTTAAGATTTTATTTATTTGATAGAGATTGCAAGCAGGCAGAGAGGCAGGCAGGGAGAGGGGAGGAAGCAGGCTCCCCGCTGAGCAGAGAGCCTGATGTGAGGCCTGATACCAGGACCCTGGAATCATGACCTGAGCTGAAAGGAGAGGCTTTAACCCACTGAGCCACCCAGGTGCCCCGAGTGCAAGTATTCTTAAGAAACAATTCCAGAAGCAGAAGTGAAGGAGTGGAGAGAATGTGATGTTATCAACTTTGTTGCTGTAGGAAATGGGTCTTGATTTTCTAAGACATATGAGAAGCAGAAAGTGGCTGTGAGAAATGTCCTTCAGAAGCACAAGAGGCTGGCTCTAATCACTTGCTGGATGGTGGTTTCCCTAAATCTTCTATTTGATCCTAATTCTATGAAATCTCACCATTGTATACTCCACCAGATTCACTAGGTCTTTGAGGCAGGGTGAGGATATTGCAAAAAGGCCTTCTCTAGTAACAGAAAAAGCTGAAAAACAGCACCTCCCAATTCAGACAATGCCAAGACTTCAGGTTGAGAGGGCAAAATGGAAGAGATTCATGCAAACAAAAATCATTCTTGTAGAGTGATCACAAGCCTGTATTTAGCTTATGAAATCATGCATTAGATTATAATATCTGGCAAGTGATTTAGTGATAACTGTAGAGTTAGGTCACATATGACAAAGCAAGTGCGGTATCAGATTACAAGTGACAGGGATGTAGACATGCAGCATTGGGCATTGTTGGGTATTGTTTTAGCACCCTAGACTTTTTAAAACTAAATACACCAAAGTTATTTTTACATAAACTATGTATATAAAGAATATAAAAGTAAAGCATCTTACATTGCTTCTGGATTCATTATGCAGACAGTTCCTGAGCACTGGCATTTGCTAATATCATCATAAGCTATTCCCATACTAAGGCTTAGTAATTGAGCTATAACAACTGCAAGCGATTCCAGACTTATGGTTCTGGGGTGCTGGAAAAAAACACACACACACACGTACAAAAACAAAACAAACAAACAAACAAACAAAAAAACCCACACTCAAATTTTAGAAGATACTTCATTTACCTGGAAAGTAATGTAATTATTAAAAATAGTCACTCAATAAAATTGAATAGAGGCATCTAATATGTTAACCACAGGTGTGCCAACCATATTTATCTAACATGTTACAGGTACCATTACCAATATAAGAAAAATATAAAAAGGGAGATCTGAAATTTTACCAAGATGTAAATGCATGGTTCACTGGGTGGCATCAGGGCAAGAAAAATATTGTCCCAATAACTTGTTAATTATATATGAGAATTATTATAGTCATACTTGCATTCACAAAAGAAAATCTTTAGATACACACATATACACAAACTATATGTGTGTCAAATTAACAGGTTATGATCATTTATAATTTAATTATTTGGGGGTAATATTTTGTGTAAATTTTCCATACATTTAAAAAATCATAAATTAACCCATTAAATTAAGCTAAATAATGACTGAAATTAAAAATGCTGATTTTCCATAGTTGTTTAAACTTTATTTTTAAAACTAAAGTAACTTTATAATTTTGCTTTTTGCAAATATAGGATACTTATTATAGCACATTTTAACCATACTAAAACATAGGCAGTTTAAGAAAAATACAAAAATTACATTATCTGTTCATATAGATCTAATAGTATTTTATTAAATATACTTCAAGATTGGTTTCTAGGAATACATTTTGGTATCTTCTGTTTACCTCTCAAACCTGCACCATTTTCCACCATTTTCCACCTATTTAGCCCAGAAAGTGAAACCAATAGATTATGTTAAAGCGTTGCTTTAACCTAGATTTAATCTAAAGAGATTAACAAGCTAAGAAAAGAGTAGGACGTTTCACTGCCAGGGTGCCTATAACTGTCTGAATCCTTGAGTGGAAGCCTCTACCTTCTGTCTGTGACTGTAGGAAAATGACATTGTCCTTTCTTTCAAGTCTGAGTGACAATTAAATTTTTTTATTGCTAGCCCTAAAGTACGGCAAAGTTCCTATATCTTGCATACACATTGATAAATGGTCCCTTTATCAAATTACCACAGTTTAATTTTCAGAGAGAGAAAGGGAGAGGGAGGAAGAGTGGAAAAGAAATTGAAGAACTCTGAAGATTCTAAATTTCAAGAATTTAAATAATTGGATGTTACAAATAATAATAGTATATTACATTTTTGCTGCAGTTACAAATTTTCCTTTTGCGGGATAAGTAGAAAAGGTCTAGCATTATTCAATGTATCTTTACATTTGTTTCTTATTCTGTATCTGTCCCATTCCCTGTTATCTTTTACAGCTTAGTAAGATGAAAAAACCAATATTCAAAAATTCCATTTTAGTTATTTGTGTGAAAGTATTCTCCTCCCCACCCCATGCAACTGCTTCTTTATTTTCTATCTTCTTACTACCACATGTATTTTGACTTTTCCTTTCATTGTATGATAGGATCAGATACATGGTTTAGTTTTTGAGATGAAATTTCTTTATACTCTATACTTCTACTATTCAGCTCAGAATGACATTACAAAATACTACAGATGGGGATGATTTAAACAACAAAATTATTTTTTCATAGTTCTGAAGATCAAAAGTCCAAGATCAAAGTACCAGCATCATTCGTTTCTGGTGGGGTCCTTCTTCCATGGCTGCCTTCTTTTCTCACTTGGTTTTTCCACTGCGTATGTACAGATAGGTATCTCTGCTGTCTCGTTCTCTTTCTTTATGAAAGCCAGTTCTATTGAATTAGGGATCCACTTTTATGATCTCTTAAGTATCTCCACAAAGTGGAGTCACATGGGGCTTTGGGGTTCAATATATGGATTTTAGGAGGACATGACTTAGTCCATAACAGACCAGTATGAAAAATTTGAAAACGGTATGGACTAGAATATGAGAATTTCCTATAGGATATTTTTATGATTACTTCTGTTTTGAAAACAAAATAATGGAAAAAAATAAGTTAAATATAACTTATAATCTAATGTTAAATATTAGATTTTTTAAAAATATTTGAGGAAAAATGTTACGACTAAGTAGATGTTTCTTTTTGTAAATAATACCTACTTAGAACAATAGTTGTAAAATATTAACAGTAACTGACATTTATTAAGGCTTCTTAAGCATCAATCACCAGACAAAAAAGTTGGTAGACAAGGAAGTATTGATTGAGACTTCCTTACTCTGCAACATGTGATTATTCTACAAATGTGCCTGACACGCTCATAAAAACTTCTGATCTCCAATTTTAGAAATCAAGATTCTATATATGTCTTTCAGATAAAGCTTGCTAATATTGTTCAAATCTTCTAAATTTTAGTCTGAAAAATTAATTATCCAAGTATGATTTATTTGGGCTAGTAGTTTTCAGTGTTTGCTTTGTGTACTTTGAAGGTATTTAGTTGGATACATATGATTTCAGGTTTAATATATAAGGCAGATAAAATTTTGTTTCATCCTAAATAATGAATCACTTAAAATTCATATCATTTTACCTGAAGAACATTTTGCTGTTTTATACTAATACTGATATATTAGTTTTCCTTTGGCACCATATTCTGTATTTTTATACTCATTAGGGTTAAAATTTCTGGCATTAGATAGGTAGATTGATTTGAAACATAAAAGAGAAAAAATCTGATTTTTTAATTTTTTATAGTTGAAATTAAAATATTTTTAACCACTTTTGGGTATTGCCTTTTCAAAATTATTGATAACATTTTATTTTGTGTGATGTTTTCATGCTGAGTGTACAAATCTTACGTACCTTGATGCAGTTTTAGGTAAATATACACATACATATATATAGAATATTTATTTACACATACATATGTATTCATATATAATTTATACATATCATATGTGTATACACATATACATACATATTTATGATGTGTATGTGTCACAAACTTGCTTAAGTACTACACTGTAGAAGATACAGAATGTTTTTACTACTGAGCAAGCTTTCTCCAGCAAGTTTCCGGACATTACCTCTCCACTAAATATAACTTCTTTTTTTTTTTTTAAGATTTTATTTATTTATTTGATAGACAGAGATCACAAGTAGGCAGAGAGGCAGGCAGAGAAAGAGGAGGAAGCAGGGTCCCTGCTGAGCAGAGAGCCCGATGGAGGGCTGGAACCCAGGACCCTGGGATCATAACCCAGGCGCCCATCCACTAAATGTAACTTCTAATTCTGACTTTTAAAAATATAGCTTATCTTTAGCAACACTTTAGCTTTATTTTTTTAAATGGCATCATGCTCTTCTTTTGCTCAGCCTACAGTTTTTGAGATCCATCAATTATTCAGTGTACCAATAGTTCTTTTTTTTTTTTTTGCTTGTATCATATGACTATACCACACATGTTTATCCAGTTCATGGATAAGAGGACTCAATATTGTTAAAATGTCAATCTTCCTCAAAGTGACCTAAGGATTCAATTAAAAAAATAATCAAAATCCAAAGATTTTTGTTGAAATTCACAAACTGATTCTAAAACAGAAATGCAGAAAACTTAAGATACCCAAATTAGGGGTGCCTGGGTGGCTCAGTGGGTTAAGCCTCTGCTTTCGGCTCAGGTCATGATCTCAGGGTCCTGCGATCGAGCCCCTCCCCTCTGCTCAGCAGGGAGCCTGCTTCCCCACCCCTCTGCCTGCCTCTCTGCCTACTTGTGATCTCTCTCTGTCAAATAAATAAATAAAATCTTTAAAAAGATACCCAAATTAGTCTGAAGAATTAGTAGGAGGGTTTATACTACCATTGTTGATAATAAATATAAAACTATAATTATTAAGATAATGGTGTTGGTGGAAGAACAGAAAGAGCAATGATCATAAAAGAATCAAGAGAGAGACCAGGAATATGATGATCAGATTTATATATAACAAAGGCACCACTTTAATTCTGTGAAAGAAAAATGGCCTGTTTACTAAGTGTCATTTAGTGACTACTTACCTAATGTGAATAAATAATCCTGACCCCTAACTTACACCAAATGAGTTATTTTAATGTGGTTTATATAGACCTATAATTGAAAGGTAAAAACAAGTTTGTATTAGAAAACATAAGTGAGGAGCACCGGATGGCTCAGTGGGTTAAAGCCTCTGCCTTCAGCTCAGATCATGATCCCAGGGTCCTGGGATTGAGCCCCACATTGGGCTCTCTGCTCAGCAGGGAGCCTGCTTCCTCCTCTCTCTCTACCTGCTTCTCTGCCTACTTGTGATCTCTGTCTGTCAAATAAATAAAATCTTAAAAAAAAAAAGAAAGAAAACATAAGTGATTAACTTTAAGACCTTTGAGTGGACAAAAATTTCTTAAAGGTGTTAATTTTTATAACTAGTTTGTTGACAGTTTTATCTCTATTTTGTCATAAACAGGTTCTAACTTTACCAAATGTTTTTTTCTGCACCTATTATTTCTTTTGGTATGGTAGATTATGATTTATTTTCAAATACAAAATTGACTTTGCATTCCTGGAATAATTCCTACTTGGGTTATGTTGTGTTACTCTTCTGATAAATTGCAGAATTCTTTTGCTAACATATAGTTGGCATAAATCTCAATTCATAACACAAGCAAAGAAACAGCCCCTCCTTTTATATTCTCTAGAAGAATTTGTTTTACACTGGTACTAAAACTTTTGGGACTTCTTCAAGGAGGCCCTCTGAACCTACTGTTTGTGTGTGTTCATTTTGAAGTCTTAAGACTCAGTTACCCAATAGGTCAATGTTCATTCAGGTTTTCTTTCCTATTCATTTGATAGATTTTATTATTCATGAAATTTGTTAACTTTATCCAAATCTCTTGCCATACATTAGTTGAGAATCTGCCTTGTTTTATTTTTAATATATGTAGGATCTGTGGTGATTGTGTACTTTTATTCTCAATGAGGTATTTTTTGTTTTGTTTTTTGGTTTTTTGGTTTTTTTTTTATTTATTTTCAGCATAACAGTATTCATTATTCTTGCACCACACCCAGTGCTCCATGCAATCTGTGCCCTCTATAATACCCACCACCTGGTACCCCGACCTCCCACCCCCCGCCCCTTCAAAACCCTCAGATTGTTTTTCAGAGTCCATAGTCTCTCATGGTTCACCGCCCCTTCCAATTTCCCCCAACTCCCTTCTCCTCTCTATCTCCCCATGTCCTCCATGCTATTTTTATGCTCCACAAATATTGAAACCATATGATATTTGCCTCTCTCTGCTTGACTTATTTCACTCAGCATAATCTTTTCCAGTCCCATCCATGTTGCTACAAAAGTTGGGTATTCGGTGTTTTTTTTTTTTTCTCAATGAGGTTTTGATAATTTATTTGCTCTTTTACAAATAGGACACTAGTTTTGCTTGAGGTTTATCAATTTCATTTATCTTTTCAAACAAATTACTTTTGGATTTGATGATTTTTTCCATGATATACATATTTTATATTTTTCGTTGATAGTATTATTTTTTATTACTTTCTCCTTTCTAGAGTCTTTCAGTTTAACTTGAAACTGTTAACTTGTTTTTTTAAATTGGATTTACATCATCTATATTCAAGCCATCTTTATTTTAATTTGTTTAATTAAAGGACACATATTTCATGGAGCACTGGGTTTTATACACAAACAATAAATCATGTAACACCACATCAAAAACTAATAATGTACTGTATGGTAACTAACATAACATAATAAAGAAATTATTTTTAAAAAGCTACAATGTTCTCAGTTCTGTTTTTTTCTGATAGCCCAGGAGTTTTTTAGGATATTTTTAGTGTCATTTAGTTCAAAATGAGTTCTAATTTCTCACATTTTATTTGCAACCCTTTAGAGGTTTTAAGTGATCTTTCTATTATTTAGTCTAATTTTAATCCATAGTGGTCAGAAAATATTCTCTGTAAGATTTCTATCATCTTATATTGATATTGTTTTATTTATCACTATTTTATTTATTTCAGTAATTTTTTTTAAAAAGCAGAGGAACAGAAGAAATCTTTTGTAGGTGATGGATATATTTATTCCTTTGTTTGAAGTGATGGTATTACAGATTCATGCATATGATAAAACCATCAAAGTGTATACATTAAATATGTATAAATTTTTATATTAAATATACTTTAATGGAGTTTAAATAATATCCTGCTGCTCTTTGGAATAGAGCTTTTAAATATTTTTCAACAAAATGGAAAATAGGGCATTGCTGAGTTAAATTTCTCCTCATTCTCAAATTATCATTGTGTACATCTTTTTTCTTTTATTCTTTCACGTTTGCTATATATATTTTGATGCAATATAATTAGTTATATACAACATTATGATTGCTATGTCTTTCTTTTCAATTCCTTTGATTATCATTTGATAGTCCTCTTTATTGCTTTTGTTTTGCTTTGTTTTGTTTTGTTTTGAATTTAAATTTTATTTTTCCAGTGTTCCAAGATTGTTTATGCACCACACCCAATGCTCCACGCAATCTGTGCCCTCCTTAACACCCACCGCCAAGCTTGCCCAACTTCCCAATCCCCTCCCCTTCAAAACCCTGTTTGTTAATTTCTCATAACACATCTTTCCTTAAAGTCTACTGCTATAGATCGAATTGTGTCCTTTGCAACATCCTATGCTGAAACCTCAGCCCCCAGTGTGACCAATGTGACTGTGTTTGGAGATGGGTATTTAGAAATAATTAAGGTTAAATAGGGGCATCTGATAAAACTGTGGCCTTAAAAAAAAAGAATATCTCTTTCTCTTTCTCTCTTTCCCCACTTCTCCCCACTATTTGAGAACACAAGAGAAGGCAGATACCTGCAAGCAAGCAAGACAGAGCTCTCACCAGAACCTGACCTTGCTGTCACCCTCATCGAAAACATCCAGCCTCTAGAATTGGAAGAAAATAAATTTGTGTGGTTTGATCTACCCACTCTATGTTATTTGGTTATGGCAACCCAACCTAATTAAAGCAAGTATTTTGTATTTTGTTTTAATATACCCAAAACAAATTGCTTTTGTTTAGTACTTACATTGTATAAATTTTCATTGTTTAAATTTCAGTGTATAGACTCCATTTCCAAAAAGATGGAACAAACAAATGTCAGTCTATCTCTCCCACTGAACTCAGCTATAATACCAAGACAGAATAGATACACAACTATTTGATTTTACAAGCCTGAAAGTATCAGCATTCAAAAGGGGAAGAACACCCAAATTCAAAGTACCAGTGGATTGGTCTCTCCCAACCTAAAAGCCATATAGTCTGAATTTGCAAGCAAGCACTATAGTGCACACAGAGAACCAGGAGAAGTTCTGAAGTTCTGAATTGAAGAGTGGAAAAGGAAACTCTTAAATCTCAGGGAAAGTGGGTATATCCTATTTATTTCTTTTTTCTTTTTCCTTCTGTTCTTTCATGCTCCATCCATCAGATGATTCTTCAGCAGCTTTAGCACCACCAAAGCTGCCATAAGGGGGTAATTACAGAACCAAAGTTCCAAAGGAGGAGCATTATTCCTTTCCTTTCATAGAGTTTTATGTTAATGAGTTTGGGATCAAATAAGGTAGTTCTGTTATATTCTCTTCTCCAGTACTTGGTCTCCAGAGGTGACACAATCACAGAAATGGGAAGATTCTGGACAAAAT
Organism: Mustela putorius furo; assembly: GCF_011764305.1. Taxonomy (NCBI): domain Eukaryota; kingdom Metazoa; phylum Chordata; class Mammalia; order Carnivora; family Mustelidae; genus Mustela; species Mustela putorius. Next base: position 3,649,159 of record NW_025422118.1, read on the forward strand.
ACTATAAAAAAAAGCAGCCATAAAGAACTGAAATGTACTAGGGAGATAGAGAGCTGTGAATTAAGGAAATCAGTCCCACAAAGCTATATTCTATCTATCATCTATCTCTCATCTATCTACATCTATCATGATCATCTCTATCATGGATCTATCTTTTAATATTTAAGTATATATTTTTTATATTTAAGTATTAGCCATTGTATTAATCTGGGCTCTCCAGAGAACCAATAGCATAGGGAGAGAGAAGCAGAGAGGAAAAGATATAAGGAATTGGCTCACATGGTTATGGAAGCTGGCAAGTACAAAACCTGCAGAGTGAGACAGTAGCCTAGAGACCCAGCAGAACCAGTGATTACATTCCAGTTTGAAGACCAGAAGGCTGAGAACACTCAAAGATGATGATGGTGCACATGAAATCTGAAGGCAGTTCTGCTGAAGATTTCTCTCCTGTTTGGGGAGGATGATCATTTTGTTCTATTCAAGCTCTCAACTGATTGGATGAGGCCACCCACATTAGGGAGGGCAATATATTTTACTCAAATTTCACCAATTTTTTAAAAGATTTTATTTATTTGTTTGACAGAGAGTTCACAAAGAGACAGAGAGGCAGGCCAACAGAGAGGGGGAATCAGGCTCCCTGCTGAGTAGGGAGCCCAACTTGGGGCTCAATCCCAGGACCCTGAGATCATGACCCAAGCCAAAGGCAGAGCCACCTAAGCACCCAGATTTCACCAATTTAAATATTAATCTCATCAAAAACTCTCCAAGTCAACATACAAATTAATCATCACAAGCATCACTCTACCCTTTCAAGTTTAGGTTCCAAATTAAACTTCTCTTCTACCCTTCTCTTTCCCTTATACCTCCTGGCCTGTGTCCCTCTGCTTAGGGCCTATTCTTATTGATTTTGAGCGGGGTTCTCTGCACCTCCTGGATTTTGATGCTTGTTCCCTTTGCCATATTGAGGAAATTCTCCCCAATAATTCTGCTCCTCTCTCTTTCTTCTGCTTCTGGAATCCCAATTATTCTAATGTTGTTTCGTCTTATGGTGTCACTTATCTCTCGAATTCTCCCCTCGTGGTCCAGTAGCTGTTTGTCCCTCTTTTGCTCAACTTCTTTATTCTCTGTCATTTGGTCTTCTATATCACTAATTCTTTATTCTGCCTCATTTATCCTAGCAGTGAGAGCCTCCATATTTGATTGCACCTCATTAATAACTTTTTTAAATTTCAACTTGGTTAGATTTTAGTTCTTTTATTTCTCCAGAAAGGGCTTTTATATCTCCCAAGAGGGTTTCCCTAATATCTTCCATGCCTTTTTCAAGCCCGGCTAGAACCTTTGAGAATCGTCATTCTGAACTCCAGATCTGACATATTACCAATGTCTGTATTGATTAGGTCCCTAGCCTTTAGTACTGCCTCTTGTTCTTTTTTTTGTGGTGAATTTTACTGCCTTGTCATTTTGTCCAGATAAGAGTGTATGAAGGAGCAAGTAAAATACTAAAAGGGTGGCAACAACCCCAGGAAAATATGCTTTAACCAAATCAGAAGAGATCCCAAATCGTGAGGGGGGAGAAAGTGGATAAAAAGAGGTTCAGAAAGAAAAAAAAAGAAAGAAAGAAAGAAAGAAAAGAAACAATTAAAAAAAGAAAATGAATAAAGAAAAAATATAAAAAAGAAAATATATATATTAGATAAACTAGTTTAAAAACATTAAAAAAGAAAAGGGTAAAAGTTAAAAAAAATTTAGCAGAAGAAGAGAAAAAAATTGAAAAAGAAAAAAAATTAAATTAACTGCAAGACTAATGAATCATGGGGAGAAAGCCATGAGTTCTGTGCTTTGCTTTCTCCTCCTCTGGAATTCCGCTGCTCTCCTTGGTATTGAAACTGCACTGCTTGGTAGGTGAACTTGGGTCCTGGCTGGATTTCTTGTTGATCTTCTGGGGGAGGGGCCTGGTGTAGTGATGCTCAAGCGTCTTTGCCCCAGGCGGAATTGCACCGCCCTTACCAGGGGCCAGGCTGAGTAATCCTCTTGGGTTTGCTTTCGGAAGCTTTTGTTCCCTGAATGCTTTCCATAGAGTTCTGGAGGATGGGAATGAAAATGGCGGCCTCCATGTCTCTGGCCTGGAGGAGCCGAGACCCCAGGGCCCCACTCCTCAGTGCACCCTCAGAGAACAGTGCCCAGTAACTCCCGTCTCCATGGCCTCCGGCCACACTCCAAGCTCACCAATCCCGCGAATCGTTCAAGGTAACCCTGAGCCGGGAGCTCACTCCTCCGCTCTGTCTCTGTAGCTGGATTCCCCATTCTAATACCCGCAAGCTCTGCCACACTCAGACACTCCCGATCCTTCTGTGACCCTGCGGGATCTGAGGCCACGCTGACCCTGCGTGGGCTTCAGCCCGGTTTAAACCCTGGAGCGATGTCCCTCAGCGGAACAGACTTTTAAAAGTCCTGATTTTGTGCTCCGTTGCTCCGCCGCTTGCCAGGAGCTGCCCCTCCCCCCGGGGTCTATCTTCCCGTCGCTTTGGATTCACTTCTCCGCCAGTCCTACCTTTCAGAAAGTGGTAGTTTTTCTGTTTCTAGAATTACTGTTCTTCTTCTCTTTGATCTGCCATTGGATTTGTAGGTGTTTGCAATCTTTAGATAAGCTATCTAGCTGATCTCCTGCTAGCTGAAGTAGTCTCAGCCTGCTACTTCTCTGCCATCTTGACTCCTCCCTAGAAGTTTTTATCTTCTACTTTTCCTTCAATTTCTAAACTTGCTTTATCTATTTTCTTTTTAATATTTGTATATGAAATTTTTTATCAGCTTGTTAGTATTTACCAAAAAAAAAAAAAAAGGAAAAAAGCCTGCTGATATTTTGGTTCGGACTGCATCATTATTTCTATAAAATTGGAAAGATAATTTAGTTTTATATGATAAGGATATTTCAACAAAATTTTTATAAGAAACAAAGATATGATTAAAAAAATAAAATACATTTTAAAAAGCTTAGAAAATTCAAAATAAAAATGAGCATCTTTATTATGTTACAAAGTGTCTGTAATAATCTAGAGCAAACATAATACCTAACAGTGAAATACTGAGTTTTTCCCTTAAAATCAAGAATGATACAAGAATGAATACAATTGATTCAATTAAACATTGTTCAATTTGGGGTTCCTGGGTGGCTCAGTTGTTAAACATCTGCCTTCAGCACAAGTCAATGTCCCAGGGTTCTGGGGTCAAGCCCTACATGGGGCTCCCTGCTAAACGGGAAGCCTGCTTCTCTCTCTCCCTCCCCCCTTCCCTCCTTCCTCTGCTTTTGTGACCTCTATTGCTGTCTCTTTGTCAAGTAAATAAATCAAATCTTAAATAAATAAATTAACACTGTTCAATTCAACTGTTTCAATTGAATATTATTCTTGAGATCCTAGCCAATTCAATAGGAGGAAATACCTTAAAAGATGTTTGTATTAGAAAGGAAAAAAGAATGCAATTTTCCTTATTCACATAAGACAATATTGGACACAGAAAATTTAAATTTAAAACTACAAATAAATATAGAAATATACAAATCAGTGGATAATATTTTTCAACATAACAGAAACACATATTATATTTAAAATATAATATTCACCAATATTTCCAAGAAGGTCAAATACCTATATATATGGTACTTAATATATGCAAAATATCTACATGGAAACCTACCATGAAATTTATGCCTATTTGTTTTCTATGTTTTCTATAAATTCTGTCTTCTCATATTTACTTGCTTTTTATTTAACTTCAATATATTTTATCTTTTTATATTCACCTTCACTTAGTCCTAGTATATCTCTTACAAATAAATATTTGACCTTTAAATAATATTTAAATCCATCAAAGATTTTATCACTTAGTTGGTGAGTTTAACCTAATTTATATTCACACAATTGCTGTTATATTAAAATATATTAAACCATTTTATTTTATATTTTCTATTCATTTTCTATTCTGTTCTATTTTGCATTATTGTTCTTATGCTTCTTCTTCCTTGGCTGTATTTTCATTTCTTTCATTAGGTTATTAAATAGTATAGCTTTGTTCTTACTACCTGTTCTTAAGACCAATATTCATCTCATATGCCCTTACTTCTTTCTAAAATTTATCATTATCTATACCTTTCTCTTAAGAAAACAAGTCCTATAACACGCTTTCATGTCAATTCTATTACTTTCTTAACCACACCATCATAGAATGTGCTCTGGTTTAATATTGATATAATACCTGTCATTTCGCACAGAACTCAGTTCCAGCTCTTTTAATTTTAAGACAATAATAAAATTTAGCAATATTTATTCACTTTTAGTTTCCTGATCCTTGTAGTTTTTCATATTATAAGTAATTTCTACAAATGTATTCTGAATGTTAGTCATTCATTTGGTAAATCTTTTGAGGACTTATATACCTGAGACTGTTTTTATTGTGTCTTATGTTGAACGATTTTTTAAAGATATTAATTGTGCTTTTAAAGTACTTTTATGTTATTATTTTAAGAATACTATCTTTTTTTGTATTCAATGTGATCTTTCCCATTATAGAACTTTTTTATTATGATTTTCTTTTTTCAAGAGATAAAGAAATTTCTCTTTGTATTTGATATTTTCATTTCATTGTCAGTGTGCATTTTTTTAATTCTATTTTGACATTTTATGTGCCTTTTTCATCTGACAACTCAGTTTTCTCCCCTCCTACCAGATGACTCAGGATAAGGGATTATTTGGAGACTCCAAAAAGGATTTCCTGGCATAAGGGTATTGTTGATCAGATAATGGCTATAATTTGGTGAAATTTATTTTCATTTCTCCTTCAAAAGTTTTCTTATGGTTTTTTTTTATTATTATCTCCATTACTCTTTTTTTAAAAGATTTTATATACTTATTTGAGGGAGACAGAGAAAAAAAGAGAGCATACTCAAGTGGGAGGAGGGGCAGAGGAAGAGAACCTCAAGCAAACTCCATGCTGAGCACAGAGCCCCACAGTGGCTCAATCTCACACCCCTGAGGTCATGACATGAGCTGAAATCAGGAGTCAAAATCTTAATAACTGAACCACCCAGGCGCTCCAATCTCTTTTACTTTTAATATCTAGATATTAGCATTTCTACTTCAGTAATCCATTTCTCTTAATCTTGTTGTTTGTTTGTTTTGATTTTTGGGGTTTTCTTTTTGTTTTTTTTTGTTTTGTTTTGTTTTGTTTTGTTTTTACTGTTCCTATAACTTTTCTGATGTCTCCTAGGAGAGGTTCTGATTCTAATTTAATCTAACACCCATGCAATTTATTATATTTTTTTGTGCCTAATACTTCCAACTAGTCCTTTTCTATAATTCCTTACACTTTATTTTATTTGAAGTTTCTATAACTACTGATAGTTCTGCTTTAGGTAGTATGTAATGTGTACTGTGTTTTCTTCTGAGGACATTTAGTATTCAGGATCTATACACTCCATGAACTGAGGGCAAGAGATAATGTGTCCAGTAATATGTAATGGTATAAAAATATTGAGACCAAGAACTAGCTTGTGTCAGTCCTCATGAAAGAGTAAATTAGTGACTAACAAGGAGTAGATGAGTCCCAGGAAAAAGAGTTGCAAGACATCAAATATCTTCTGCTAATTATTCCTACATGTTTCCACTCATCCAAAATCACCTGGGCTGTGGTTTATCTATAAACTTTTAAGAAGTATGAATGAAGGGATATAGATCTTAGATTTTATTCCACAGATCTGGGAGATTAGGGAGGACTATGGGTGTTTAAGAGTACAGAGAGGACCTAAGATGGAGTAGGAGGACCCTAGGCTTGCCTTTTCCTTCAAACACAGACAGACAACAATGAAGTCATTCAGGATATCCAAGAAATTGATCTGAGGACCAACACAACAAATTGTGTAACTAGAGAGAGAAATAAGAGGCCACATTATGGGAGGTAGGAGGTATGGAGAGGTAATGTGGGGAAGAAAAGGATCCCAGTGAGGGAACCTAGGTCAGGGAGAGAGATAAAAGGGAGGGAGGGAGGGAGGGAGGGAGAGGGAGAGAGAGAGAGAGAGAGAGAGAGGACCCCAAAAGAGATCAGACAAGAAAAACACTTCCCAAAAGACACTGAATGGTAAAATGAGAAAAGCTTATTTTCATGAACTTTAAAAACCAATGGGACTCAAAGATTGGAGTTTAGGTATCTACATTGTTATCAGTGTGGATCCTGGTGGGTGCTATACTGTTCCTGTGGAGAAGAGCAAACAGCCAAGTAAGCAGACCAAGAAATCTGAGGATCTCTTGATGTGCACTGGGAGATAGTTTCCCTTCATAAAGAGCATCTGGGAGAGATGGCATTGTTTCTCCAAGGATAGAAGAGCTGGTAGGCGCCATTCTCTTCCCCACCCTTCAACATAGGTACACAGATAACTGCTGAGGGCTGCTCACCTGGACACTGGCTCTTTGCTGCACTTTATTCCAAAATCAACCCCCCTGTGCTTGGTGTGTCTGTCCTTCTGGGCAAACCCACATCAACACCAGCATGGCAAGATCCTCCACCAGAGAACCAATGGGTTCATGCCATGCCAGGCCCATAAAGTTTGGAGTTTAAAAACTTAGACAGCCTCCCTGGGATAGAATGCAGGTGGCATAGTGCTTCCAGGGTGCAGTTAGTCAGTGTGAAGGCAAAATATGAGCCCTGCCTGGAACACATGATGGGAGATTGTTCCTTCTTCTGGGAGAGCTTCCCAGACAATGGCAAGCAAAAACTCTTTTCTTCATGATGATGGAAGGGGCTTGCATCATTTTTCTCCTCTTCCCTTAAGCATAAACTAACTTCAGTAAGCACAGCACCAACAGTGGGAGCCTAAACGGCTTACACGAAGCCCTACCCTCTCACACTCTGCATATGCTGCTTTTCTAGAGCACTTGTGCTAGAGAACAAAATCATTGGAGCCCTATACCAGATAAGTAGCACAAACTCTGCATGTACCATACCTACTGACCATAAAGTTCTATAAAGCTTCAGTGCTAGTAGAAATAGTATCAGGTCTCTTTTAACAAGCAAACCAGAGCACACCTAATTAAAACTCACCATACTCTGGACAAGATCCAAACACTCCCCACTGCAGGCAAGGAGAAACTCTACAGAGGACTCACTGAAAGAAAACAGCAGCCAAAATAAAATAGCAGAGTATACACAACATACACCAGAGACACATCCTAACATGCCAGGACCTGCACAGTATACAACTTCTTCTTAATAATGCCACTACTTACATAAGCAGGAAATATAACAGGCTTTTGTAATGCAGAGAAGAAGACAGGGACCTAGCCAAAATGCCAAGATGGAGGAATCCATCTCAAAGAAAGAACAAGAAAATGTCATGGCCAGGGATCGATCTAATTGAAACAGACATACAGATATGCCTGATCCAGGATTAAACAACAATCATTAAGGATACTAGGTGGGCTTGAAAGAAGCATAGGAGACATCAGGAGTCCCTGAAACACAGATATGAAAGACCTAAAAACTAGTCAGGTCGAAATAAAAAATGCTATAACTAAGATGTGAAAGCAAGGGAAAATAATGGCCACAGGATGAAAGAAGCAGAAGAATGAATAAGTAATATAGAAGAAAAAATTATGGAAAATATGAAGAGAGAAAAAAATACTGGATCACAAATGCAGATTTAAGGAAATCAGCAACTCCAGAAAGCATAATAATATTCATATCATAGAAGTCCCGGAAGAATAATAGAAGGAGAAAAAGTGGGCAGAAGATTTACTTGAGAAAATTACAGCTGAAAACTTCTTTAATCTGGAAAAGGAAATAGATACTGAACTCCCATCAAAATCAGGAAAAGCTGCCCAAAATGTATTTTAGTCAAATTCACAAAACACAGACAAGGAAAGAGTCCAGAAAGCAGGAAAAGAGTCGTTAACCTATAAGAGAAGGCAAATCAGATTTGCAGAAGATCTCTCCACAGAAATTTATCAGGTCAGAAGAGAGTAGTATATATATTCAGTGTGCTTAATGGAGAAAATATGGAGCCAACAATACTTTATCCAGCAAGGCTTCCCTTCATAAAAGGAGAGACATAGAGTTTCCCAGACACACAAAAACCAAAGGAGTTCATGACCACTAAACCATCCCTGTGACACTGAATGGGGGGAAAAAAGACCAAAAGCAACGAAGACTAGAAAGGAACAGAAAAAACATCACCAAGAACACCAACTCTACAGGTAACACAATGACACTAAATTTATATCTATCAGTAATCACTCTGAATGTAAATGGACTAAATGTTCCAATCAAAAGACATAGGATATCAAAATGGATAAAACAAAACAAAACAAAACAAAAAATGACCATCTATATGCTACCTGCAAGAGAGTCACTCTAGATCAAAAGTCACCTACAGATTTAAATTGAGGAGATGGAGAACCATCTATCAAGTCAAAAGAAATCCTAAGTAACCATACTTATATCAGTCTGATATAAGTATGGTTATATCAAAGATATATAATAGATGAAGAAGGGCACTATGTCATAATAAAAGGGTCTATCTAACAAGAAATTCTAACAATTGTAAATATTTATGCATCCAACTTGGGAGCAACTAAATATATAAATCAATTAATAACAAAAGTAAAATGATTGGTAATAGTACAATAATAGTAGGGGACTTCAACATCCCACTTGCAACATCTAAACAGAAAATCCTCTCGGAAACAATGGCTTTGAATTACACACTGGACCAGATGGACTTAACAGATATATACAAAACATTCATTCTAAAGCAGCAGAATACACGTTCTTTTTGACTGCACACAGAACATTCTACAGAATAGATCATATACTGGGTTACAAATCAGACCTCAACAAGTACACAAAGGTTGAGATCATACTATGCATATTTTCAGACCACAAAGCTATAAAACTTGAAGTTGACGACAAGAAAAATTTGGATAGATCACAAATATATAGAGGTTAAAGAATGAATGGGTTAAACAATACTTTTTTTTAAGATTTTATTTTGAATTAAACAATACTTTAAAGAAAAAATAAAAATATATATGAAAATGAAAATATGACAGTCCAGTATCTTTGGGATGCAGCAAAGGCAGCACTAAGAGGGAAATAAATAGTAATACAGGCCACCTTAAGAAACAAGAAATGTCTCAAATCTACAACCTAACCTTCCACTTCTAAAGGAGCTAGAAAAGTAAAACCTAATAAAGCCTAAAGCCAGGAGAAGAGAAATAATAATGACTACAGCAGAAATAAATGATATAGGAACAAACAACAAAAGAACAGTAGAATAGATCAATGAAACTAGATGTGGTTCTTTGTCAGAATTAATAACATTAATACCCCTAGCCAGACTTATCAAAAAGAAGAGAGAAAGGACCCAAGTAAATAAAATAACGAAAAAAGGAGAGATCACAACCAACACCACATAAATATAAGCAATTATAAGGGAATACAATAAAAAAGTATATGCCAACAAACTGGTCAATCTGAAAGAAATGGGTAAATTCCTAGAAACATATAATCTACCAAAACTGAAACAGGAAGGAATAGAAAATTTGAACATCCCCATAACCAGCAAAGAAATTAAGTCAGTATGCAAAAACCTCCCCCTCAAAAAAAAAAGAACAAAAATATTAAAAAAAAAAGGGGCCAATGGCTTCACAGGCAAAGAGTTAACTCCTATTCTTCTTAAATTATTACAAAATTTCGAAAAGGAACAAAAATATCCAAATTCATTCTAAGAATTTAATATTTCACATTTAATACTCTACAGTACATTAAAATTACCCCAGAGAAATCAAGAAATCAATCCTATTTGCCCTTGCACCAAAAATAATATCCTTAGGTATAAACCTAAAGATGGAAAAGACCTGTACTATGAAAACTATAGAAGAACACTGATGAGAGAAATTGAAGAGGACACAAAGAAAGGAAAAACATTCCATGCTCATGGATTGGAAGAAAAAATATTGTTAAAATATCTCTAGTATCCAAAGCAACCTACACATTTAATGCAGTCCCTATCAAAATACCACCAGCATTTTTCAGAGTTAGAACAAACAATCCTAAAATTTGTATGGAACCACAAAAGACCCCAACAAGCCAAAGCAATCTGAAAATGAAAAGCAAACCTGGAGGCATCACAATTCCAGACTTCAAGTTATATTACAAAGCTGTAGCCATCAAGACAATATGACACTGACACAAAAGAGGCACAGAGATCAATGGAACAGAATAGAAAATCCAGAAATGGACCCACAACTATATGATCAACTAATCTTTGACAAAGCAGGAAAGAATATCCAATGGAAAAGAGATAGTCTCTTCAACAAATGCTCTTGGGAAAACTGGAAAGCAACATGCAAAAGAACGAAATTGGACCACTTTCTTACCCCATACACAAAAATAAACTCAAAATGGATGAAAGACCTAAATGCAAAACAGAAAACCATCAAAATCCTTGAGGAGAACACAGGCAGTAACCTCTTTGACCTCAGCTATAGCAACTTCTCCAGAGGCAAGAAGGATGATAAGAGAGGCAAGGGAAGCAAAAGCAAAAATGAACTATTAGGGCTTCATCAAGATAAGAACTTCTGCTCAGTGAAACAGCCAACAAAACTATAAGGCAACTTTCATAATGGGAGAAGATATGTGCCAATGACTTATCTGATAAATGGTTAGTATCCAAAATCTATAAAGAACTTATTAAACTCAACAACAAAAACCAAATTATCCAATTAAGAAATTGGCAGAAAGAAAACATGAACAGACATTTTTCCAAATAAGACACATAAATGGCCAACAGACAGATCATCAGGGAAATAGGAATCAAAACCACAATGATATATCACCCCATACCTGTAAGAATGGCTAAGGTTAACAACATAGGAAATAATATGTGTTGGCAAGGATATAGAGAAAGGGGAAAATTTTTGCACTGTTTGTGAGAATGCTAAGTGGTGAAACCACTCCAGAAAACAGTACTAAAAATAGGACTATCCTATGATCCAGCATTACTAATTATTTACCCAAAGGATACAAATTTTATATTTATGAAGTTCAATAAGATCTTTTTAAAGTCCCAACATTTCCAATCTGCAGCAAGGACAAAGATCCTCAGAATCATTTTGCAAAATTTAATGAACATAAAATAATAAAATAAAGAAATGCTTTACTATATATTAATCTAAATAGCATTCTACTTAGACATCTTAGCCAAATAAATTAAACCATATCATACCAGAGCAACAGCTCCTCCATAATGGCTATCACACATCTTCCCTTGAAAGGTTGCACCAACATAATTTGATTTTTCTCTGTAACTTAAGTTTAAAAAAGGATCATAGTCATATAACTTTGTAAAATTAAGCACAATTACTATTAAATATTCCTAATAACATTTTTATTTGCATATTTATATAATAAATTAATAAATATTTCCACTTAACATTAGGGTAATGAAGCTTGGAAGTGACTAAATATGTCTGCTTGTCTTGAAAACAATGAAATATTTTTAAAAAACAAATAATAGAAATTTTATATTCATACTGAATTTTTAGAAAACAACATTATTATGTAATACTTTTTAAAATTAGGTAATTCCTAAAATATCAAAATAATAAAAATAAATAAAACTTCTTAAAGTTAGAAAGCTAAAGAAATACAATTGATAAATAAAATGAGCAGAGTCACCTTATGGGTTGAAGTTTCTTATATAATTGGATAGAATTAGACAACCAGGATCATGAGAATATATGGCATACTTGTGGAACAGAAAATAATTTAAAATATTATAATTTTATAAATATATTTTATATAATATAGTAATATATTATATATAGATCCTAAATATTAATAAGAGAAAAACAAAGAGCTTATTAAATAGAAAGGAAGCCTTATATTTTTTAAAATGCAGCACAATGTAAATATGGTATGTTAGAGATATTTAAATTTACAGTAGTGTCGCCATATCCTTGGGTGTTTTTTTTTTGCTATCTCATAAAAATAAAGCATAAAAAGAAGTCCTAATTACTACATTCATCATGTGCATTTCTTCAGACAGATACTACTATTATTTTAAGTATTGTTAGGGACATTTAATGATATGGTACACATTCAAAGGTAATGGAGCATATAGTAACAATATTGAAAGGGCGAGTTTTAACTACAAACAAGTAAATAGAATGATTGACATCAATAACTGTTATAAAAACTGTTTGAACAATAATATTCACATGATATTGTATGTAGAAAAAAATGCATATGTTCCCTAACAGCCTGTCAACTATCAGAAATGAGGCCAAATATGGATGGTTCCTTTGTATAAGACATAGTAAAACCAAAATATGCTTACACAAGTAAAAATGCTATATCATGTGGACGCAAAACAAGATAAGATCTTTTCCATTTTAAAAATCTGTATAATAATTCATTTGCATCTCCGGTTACTGAGATTTTATTTTCATCTATCCAAAGTTCCAATGAAGAGAGAATTATTGTAACATTAAATGATGTAAAAATCTAAAATAGAAAACATGAAGAAAATAGGTTCAGATATCAAGGTTTAAATAGATCTGGAGATCTATCTATAAAAATAAACACTACACTGATGACAAATATTAAACAACAGAATTGCTAAGTCTGGATTGGATCTTAGAAAGTATATTAAGTAATAAGTATGACTTATAAAACAAGTAATAATTAAGTTTGAAATGCTTGTACTTCAGCAAGCCCTATGTGAAGTGCTTTATTAATTTTATAATTAGGTATAGATTATTATAGTATATATAATCATGGTATACAAACTTAGGAATATATAATAATTATTATTCCTATTATTATTCCTATTCAGAAAACTGAAACTTAAAACAGTTACATAATTTGGCCTATTTTATACATCATGTGCATTCAGCAGTGCCATAAATAAAGTATGGGAATTCTTTAGGTAACACAAGCAAATGCAAAAAGAATTTAAAAGCAAATACTTACAGCATTGGTCAGTCCAATCAACTGGAAGATCTTTTGAGTGACAACAATTGTATCAGAACCCATATGATTATACTGAAAAAGGTAAGAAATTGTTTAATTTACCAATTTATTAGTTTTTAAACATTATTATTATAGAAGTAATATTATACTCAGTGTAAAATAGGAAAAATATTTTTAAAAATACAAAAGACACTACAAACTCTTCCAAATATAAGAGGAGGGAAGATTTCCAAACTCATTTTATGATGCCACCATTACCCTAATAACAAAATCAAACACTGCAAAAGTAAAATACAAACCAGTATTCCTAATGAACACAGAGGCAAAAATTCCTCAACAAAGTATAGGCAAATTAAGTTCAACAGCATATTAAAAGGATAATATGCTATGATCAGTAGGGATTTTTTCTAGTAATTTAAGAATGGCTCAACATCTGCAAATCAGTCAATATGCTACATTACATCAACAAAATGAAGGATACAAATTACATGATCAGATGATAAAGAATCATCAGAAGATGCAGAAAAAAACATTTTAATGAACTTTAACATCTTTTCAAAATGAAAACTCTCACCGAAGTGGGTATGGAGAGAAGGTACATTAACATAATAAAAGCCATATATAACAAGCCTATAACTAATATTATACTCAACTGAGAAAACCTGAAAGCTTTTAGTTTAAGATCGGGAATGAGACAAAGATGCTCACTCTCACCACTTTTATTTTATATAGTATCAAAAATTCTACCCAGAACAACTAGGTAAGAAATTATACAAATTGGAAAGGAAGAAGTAAATTATCATTATTTGCAGATCACATGATATTATACATAGAAAACCCTACAGATACATACACACATATACACACACACACTTAGAATAAATTTTTAAAATTCACTAAAGTTGCAGGATAAAAAATCAATATGCAAAAATCTGTTGCATTTCTGTATACTAATAACAAACAATTAGAAAGAAAAACTAAAACAATTCCATTTGTATTTGCATCAAAAAAAATAAAACACTTAGAAATAAGTTTAAATAAGGAGATTAAAGATATGTACAGTGAAAACTATAAGACAATGATAAAAGAAATTAAAAACACACAAATATTGAAATATATTCTATATCCAAGGATCAGAAGAATTAGCATTGTTAAAATGTCCATACTACCTAAAGTAATATATGGATTCAATTTTATTAAATGAATGCTTATTAAATTTTCAGGGACATTTTTCACAAAAATCAAACAAAGAGCCTTGAAATTTGAGTGGAACCACAAAAGACCCTGAATAGCCAAAAAATCTTGAAAAAGAACAAATCTAGAGACATCATGCTCTCTGCTTTCAAAATATATTACAAAATTATAGTAATCAAAACAGTATGATATTGCCATAAAAACAAACACATAGAACAATGGACTAGAACAGAAAGCTCAGATATAAATCCATGCATACCTTATAGTCAATTAAGTTGTAACAAAGGCGCCAACAATACACAACAGGGAAAAATAGTCTCTTCAAGAAATGGTATTAAGAAAATTGAACAACACATACAAAAGAATGAAACCATACCACTATCTTATACTATATATAAAACATAACTCATAATGAGTTAAAAACTTGAATGTAAGATCTGAAACCATAAAACTCCTAAAGGACAACATACAGGAAACTTTTTCACATCAGGTGGCAATGACTTTTTTTGACTTGACACCTAAAGCAAAGGCAACAAAAGTAAAATTAAGCAAGTGGGACTATATCACTCTAAAAACCTTATGCACCGCAAAAGATGACAGGAATAAAATGAAAAGGCAATCTACCAAACAGGAGAAGATATTTGTAAATCATACATCCAATAATGTGTTAATATCAAAATATGTAAAGAACTCATATGACTCAATAGCAAGGGAAAAAAAAAGCAAACAATCCAATTAAAAAATGGGCAGAGGATCTGAATAGACAATTTTTCTGAGAAAATATACAGATGACCAAGAGGTACATGAAAAGGCACTCAAAATTACTAATCATCACGGAACTACTAATCAAAACTACAATGAGATCATCTCACACCTGTTAGAATAGCTGTTATAAATTTAAAAAAAGGAATAGCAAGTATTGGTGATGATATGTAGAAAAGGGAACCCTCATGCACTGTTGGTGGGAATGTAACCTGGTGCAGCCACTCTGGAAAAGAGTATGGAGGTTCCTCAGAAAATTAAAAATAGAGCTGCCATATGATCCATCAATTCCACTTCTGGGTATTTGTCCAGAGGAAATAAAAACATTAACTCAAAAAGACTTGTGCCAAAAAAAGAAGAAAGTCTTGCCATTTGTGACAACATGGATGCAGCTTAAAAGCATTATTCCCAAGGAAATGAGTCAGAGGAAGATAAATACTGAATTATCTCATTTATATCTGGAATCTAAAAACAAAACAAAAAACCAAGCTCATAGATACAAAGAAAAGATTGGTGGTTTCCAGAGGTGAGATGTAGGGAATAGAAGAAATGGGTGAGGTGATCCAGTTATAAAATAATTAATTCCTGGGAATTAATATACAGCATCATGACTATAGTTAATAATACTGCATTGTATATTTGAAAGTTGCTAAAAGAGAAGATCATAAACATTTTCATTATAAAAAATTATAGATATGTGTGATCATTTTTCAGTACATATTTTGCAAATACTGAATCCTTATGTTGTACCCCTGAAACTAATATAATGTCACATGGAAATTTTATCTCAATTTGAAATCAGACACTACAACTAAATTATAGTTTTACTATCAAATAATAATTGTTGAAAGAAAATGTTACTTTAAACTATAGGATTTAAATGTGAATGAAGATTATGTATTGAATATATGCTTTCAAAACCATGCCTTAGTGAAATATTTAAAAAGTTAAAAATATTAAATTATTAAACATTGCTAATAGAAAAATAAAGTTTCAAGAGCACAAATAAAAGTAAAAGCAAACACAAAATTTGAAAACTGAAGAACAGAAAAGTGATAAAAGATAAAGCAGATTTAAGATATTTAAATGATAGACCAGTACAGCAATATAATTCACCTCAGAAACCCTAAAATATTCAGATTGGCTCTATCAACTTTTCTTCAAGTACAAGAAATTGGCACTAAGAGCAGGCAGATTGACTTTAAAATTTGTTTAAGGAGCAGTTAAGGCGGGCGCCTGGGTGGCTCAGTGGGTTAAGCCGCTGCCTTCGGCTCAGGTCATGATCTCAGAGTCCTGAGATCGAGTCCCGCATCGGGCTCTCTGCTCAGCAGGGAGCCTGCTTCCCTCTCTCTCTTCTGCCTGCCTCTCCATCTGCTTGTGATTTCTCTCTGTCAAATAAATAAATAAAATCTTTAAAAAAAAATAAAAGAATGAGAAAAAAAAAAAAAAGGAGGAGCAGTTAAGGCTGGGAGAACATCCAGAATGGCTGTGTGAGAAAAGGCAATCCAAGGATATTATATATTGAATGATTCCATTTAGATAACATTTTGGAAATTTAAAAGTATAGACATGGAGAACAGATTAGTTGTCTTCAGAGATCAGGGAAAGGGTAATGAAGGAGAACTGGGTGTGGCTGTGAAAAGGCCACACAACAGATCCTCATTTGAAGTTATTCTGCACTTTGACTATGTTTGTTAATATCCTAGATGTAATACTGTATTATGATATTTTAAGTTGTTACAAATTGGAAAAAATGGATACACAGTATCTCTATATATCCTTTTTATTTTGATATATTTTATTCATGTTTTATTCAGTAAAAATGAAAATTGACACTACTAACAATGTGTACACACAAACCACACAAATTCACAAACACATAGATATATATTAAGGTGATTAGTCAATAATGTAAGCACTCTATGCCAACATTTGAGATAACAAAGCTATGCTAAATGTTTCAAACCAAATTTATAACTCACCCATCTTTAAGTAATAAAGAAGACCAAGAACATAATTTTTGGAAGGCAGATAGGGCAGAAAGTTCATCAAAGTAATTGAGTCTTTATTTAAAAGTGCATTAAACCTCAGAAAGGGTAAATATCATAGATTTTTCAGGATTAAATGAAAGAACAAGGGAGTTTGAGATACTCAAGAGTAAAAACTTCAGAATAAAAGTTTTTGTTTGGGGCCAATGGATTTATCACACAAAATAATCTTTAAATATTCTTATAAATGCATGTGAGTAAATGACTATTTCTAATAAAAAGATAATTCTAAAAAACTAGAAAGCATGTGCTTATGACAAAAGGAGATAGTAAGGAAAGAACAAATAGCTATAAAATAGAGAAAAAATCAAGATGGCAGATATACATATAGACATATAAATAATGACATTAAAATGGATGAAAAAAAACTATTTTTTATAAAGATTTTATTTATTTATTTTACAGAGTGAAAGATCACAAGTAGGCAGAGAGGCAGGCAGAGAAAGAGGGGAAGCAGGCTCCCTGCTGAGCAGAGAGCCTGATGCGAGGCTTGATCCCAGGACCCTGAGATCATGACCTGAGCCGAAGGCAGCGGCTTAACCCACTGAGCCACCCAGGTGCCCCTCACTTAAACTATTAAGAAATTAAAACTACAATGAGATAGTACCACACACCTGTTAGAATGCTTGCAATCAAAACAAGAAGATATAATAAATACTGGTTGGGACATGGTAAAAATTTAAGGGTTCATCAATGGATGAATGAAGAATTGTGAGATGTGTATGCGTGTGCATGTACACACATACACACACCACAATGGAGTATTATTTGGCCATAAAAAATGAAAAATTTCCATTTGTGTTATGGATGGACCTTGCTATGAACATTGGGGTGCATGAGGGCATTATGCTAAGGGAATTAATAAGTGAATTAAGTCAAACAGAAAAAGACAAATACCTCTGATCTCATTTACATGTAGAGTTAAAAAAAAAAAAAAGCACACAGATAAAAAAAAAGAAAAAATTGGAAATTGCCAGAAGGAGGAAATGGGCAAAATGAGTTAAGAGAACTAAAAGGTACAAACTTCCAGTTATAAAATAAACAAGGTATAGGGATGTAATATATAGCATGGCAACTACCTAACAACACTGTACTGCATATCTGAAAGTTGCTAATAAAGTAAATCTTAAAAGTTCTCATCACAGGAAATAAAATTCTGTGACTATGTGCTGTGGATATTAACTAGACTTATGGTGGTGATCATTATGCAATATATACAAATACTGAATCATTATGTTGTACACCTGTAACAAATATGTCAATCATATCTCAATGAGTAAAGAGAAGAAAAAACTATTCAAAAGTCTTAAGCAGGGGATAGATACAATTTGATTTATGTTTTTAAAAGGTAAAAGGTCCTAGCCTCATGAGATTTGGGATATTAAAGATTTTGTCTATATAAAATGAATTAGGAGCCTTTTTAAATTATGTTAGTCACCATACAGCACATCATTAGTTTCTGATGTAGTGTTCCATGATTGATTGTTTGCATAGAACACCCAGTGCTCCATTCAATATGTGCCCTCCTTAATACCCATCATTGGACTAACCTATCCCGCCAACATCGTTCCCCTCTAAAATCCTTAGATTGTTTCTTGGAATCCATAGTCTCTCATAGTCCCCAAAGCTATTACTTATGTTCCACAAATAAGTGAAACCATATAATAGTTGCCTTTCTCTTCTTGATTTATTTTACTTAGCACTTAGTAATCTCCTCCAGTTTCATCCATGTTGATGCAAATGTTGGGTATTCATCCTTTCTGATGGCAGAGTAATATTCCATTGTATAAATGGACCATATCTTCTTTATCCATTCGTCTGGTGAAGGGCTTCTTGGCTCCTTCCACAGTTTGGCTATTGCGGACATTGCTGCTATGAACACTGGGGTGCATGTGGCTCTTCTTTTCACGACATCTGTATCTTTGTGGTAAATACCCAGTAGTTCAAAAGCTGTGTCATAGGGTAACTCTGTTTTAACTTTTTGAGGAACCTCCACACTGTTTTCCAAAATGACTGCACCAGCTTGCATTCCCACCAACAGTATGAGAGGGTTACCTTTTTCCACAACCTCTCCAACATTTGTTGTTTCTTGCCTTGTCAATTTTTTGCCAATCAAATGGGTGTAAGGTGGTATCTCAATGTGGCTTTGATTTGAACATCCTTGAGAGTTAATGGTGTTAAACATTTTTTCTTGTGTCTGTTAGCCATTTGTATGTCTTCTTTGGAGAGCTGTCTGTTCATATATTCTGCCCGTTTTTTAACTTGATTATTTGTTTTTTGGATGTTGAGTTTGAGAAGATCTTTATATATCTTGGATACCAGCCCTATATCTGTAGTGTCACTTGCAAGTATCTTCTCCCATTCTGGGGTTGCCTCTTTTATTGACTGTTTCCTTTGTTGTTCAGAAGCTTGTTATCTTGATGAAGTCCCAAAAGTTCATTTTCACTTTTCTTCCCCTTGCCTTTGGAGATGGGTCATGGAAGAAGTTGCTGTGGCTGATGTCAAAGAGGTTACTGCTTATGTTCTCCTCTAGGATTCTGATGGATTCCTGTCTCACATTGAGGTCTTTCATGCATTTAGAATTTATCTTTGTGTATGGTATAAAAGAATGAGTTTCATTCTTTTGCATGCGGCTGTCCAATTTTCCCAGCATCATTTATTGAAGAGACTATCTGTATTCCATGTGATATTCTTCCCTGCTTTGTCAAAGATTAGTTGACCATAGAGTTGAGGGTCCATTTCTGGGGACTCTATTCTGTTCAATTGATCTATGTGTCTGTTTTTGTGCTAGAACCATGCTGTCTTGGTGATCACAGATTTTTAATATTTTAAATAATAATTTAATATTCTAATTACTTGAATTTGAATATTTGAATTCAAATAATAATTTGAAATCAGCCAATATGACGTCCCCAGGTTTGTTTTTCTTTTTCTACATTTACTTGATGATTCAGGGTCTTTTCTGGTTACTTACAAATTTTAGGATTGTTTGTTCTAGAACTTTGAAAAATACCACTGATATTTTTATTGGGATGGTGTTGAAAGTGTAGATTGCTGTAGGCAGCATATACATTTTAATAATGTTTATTCTTCTGATCCATGAGCATGGAATGTTTTTCCATCTTTTTGTGTCTTCTTCAATTTCTTACAGAAGTGTTCTGTAGTTTCTAGAGTATAGATCTTTTACTTCTTTGGTTAGGTTTATTCCAGGTATCTTATGGTTGTGGTGCTATTGTAAATGGAATCAATTCAAATTAATGCTAAACCATGCACAAAAAGAGAAATAATTAAGATTAGAGCAGAGATCAATGAATTAGAAACCAGAAATACAGTAGAGCAGATCAATGAAACTGGAATCTGTTTTTTTTTTTTTAAAGAATAGTATCAATAAACCACTAACCAGACATATCCTTAAGAAAAGAGAAAGGACCCTAATTTGGGATATTAATTATTAATACAAAATTATTAATGAAAGGGGAGAGACTATAACTAACACCAAGGAAATAGAAACAATTATTAAAGACTATAATCAACAACTATATGCCAATAAATTAAGCAACCTGGAAGAAATGGATGCCTTCCTGGAAATCTATAAACTACAATGACTGAAACAAGAAGAAACTGATAACATGAATAGACCAATAACCAGTAATGAGATTGAAGCAGTGATCAAAAACCTCCCCCAAAATGAGTCCAGGGCCTGATGGATTCCCTGCAGAATTCTACCAAACATTCAAAGAAGAAATAATACCTGTTCTCCTGAAGCTGTTTCATAAAATAAAAACATGAGGAAAACTACCAAACTCGTTCTATGAGGCCAACATTACCTTGATCCCAAAACCAGGCAAAGACCCCATCAAAAAGGAGAATTTTTTCCAGACAATATTACTGATGATTATGGTGACCAAAACTCTTAACAAGCTCTTAGCTAATAGGATCCAACAGTACATTAAAAGGATTATCCATCATGACCAGGTAGGATTTATCCCTCGGATACAAAAAGTGGTTCAACACTCATGAATCAATCAGTGTGATAAAACACATTGCTAAGAGAAGTGACAAGAACCATACGGTCCTCTCAATTGGTGCAGAAAAAGCATTTGACAAAATACAGCACCCTTTTCTGATTAAAACTCTTCAGAGCATAGGGAAAGAGGGAACATTCCTCAATTTCATAAAATCCAGTTATGAAAAGCTCACAGTGAATATCATTCTCACTGCGGAAAAGCTGAGGGCCTACCCCTTATGATCAGAAACACAACAAGGATGTCCATTCTCACCACTATTGTTAAACATAATACTAGAAGTCCTAGCAACAGCAATCAGAAAACACAAAGAAATGAAAGGTATTCAGATTGGCAAAGAAGAAGCCAAACTCTCTCTCTTCATGGAGGACATGACACTTTATGTTGAAAACCCAAAAGACTCCATCCCCAAACTACTAGAACTCATACAGAAATTCAGTAATGTGGTAGTATACAAAATCAATGCACAGGAAAGAAATTAGGGAACTATGAGCTTTTAAAACAGTTTAGAAAGTAACTCTCAGATTTTGGCAGGTCAGAATCACCTGGAAAATGAGTAAAGAATACAGAGACCTAGATTTGTTGAAGTACAACAGGATCTGGGTGTGTGATTTTATCACCAAGTTTCCTTAGTGATTCTTATTTATACCAAAGTTTGAAAATGACTAGATTATAATGTGATTATCAATTATTTAAAGCTTAGATAAAATGCAGATATGAGATCATAAGTTCCTGAATTTTTAATCAACTTTCAGGTTTCTTCTGTGGTAAATGATCTATTTAATAAAACTATAAAATATAAAACATCTGTATCCATTAATATGAATGCAGATTTTATAAATGTTAGTAGATTCCAGCAATGTATCATAAGAATAATATTTGAAGATGAGGTAGCTGATTTCCCATAAACTCATGCTCAACATCAATAAAATATGTATTATTGCATTACATCAACAAACTAACAAATAAAACCTGCATGGTTGATATAATAAATTCTGAGAAAGAATTCAATAAAATTCACCAGAAATTCCTAATAACAAGTCAAAACATTGGAATCAAGTGAAACCACTCAGGTGTTATAAAGACTAAACACAGCAACAATGGCAAAAATCAACAACAAAAAACTAATAATAAATATCATTCTAAGTGGGAAAACGATTTCAACTAAAATGAGGAGCTTATCTATTATTCTCTTCATTATTTAACATGGTCAGGGAAATTTTTGTGAATGCAAAAGCACAGGAAAATAAAATAACTAAGGCACACATTTGGATAGAAGAAATAAAACTCCATCTTTGAGTTTATGATACATTTTATACTAGAAAACACATGAGATTCCAGTAAAATTACTACAATTATAAGAATATGGTTAAGATTGCTAGATATAGGAGATATCTATAAAGTTAATGATTTTTTTAATTTTATATAAAAAATTCACTTGCAATACTAAAAAACTAAATTACTTTACTTAAGAATAAATTTTAAAAAGGCAATATCTATATGAAGAAAACTACAGTAATCTTATTAAAAGGTATAAAATCAGTCTAATGACAAGAGTATACATTATTTTTGGATAAGGAGACTTTCTATCCTAAGTTTGTTAATCACTTGAAGTTAGTATTAAGTTTTAATGCCATCCCAACTAGAGTTCTCCATTTTGGGAGTGAGGATTACGAAAATGATCTTAAGGTTTATACATAAGGAAAAGAATCAAGAGAGAAAATATGTTAAAGTATGAAAAAAACAGGATGAGATTTGCCTTGCTAGATATTATGATACCATAAAGCCACTGCAATTGTCACTATGATGTTAGCTTATGAGTGGAAAAATATTAATGGGATGCAAAATAGAGAAATCAAAATGTATCCCAATCACATGTAAGACTTTTTATATTTAAGAAATAATGCTTGCAGAACCAACTATTCATCTGAAAGAAAACAAAAGTAGACCCCCATCTCGGGTCGTGGTTTATCCTATACCATATATAAAAATAGATCCCAAGTGAATTAAAGAGTTAAATGCAGACAAATCTAGAAAACTACATAAAAAAATATAGGCATTACTGATACCTCCTAAATAAAATTGCAAAGCTGAAAGTTGTGTAGGAATAGGAAGACATATTTGAATACATGAAAATCAAAGTTTTGTGATACAAAAAATCCACAAATGAAGTTAATTACCAAAGTCAGCATTTTGATAATATTTTATCTCAGACAATAAAAATGTGAATATTTTTAAATATTCAAAGATTTCTTCTAACAAGGCAAACAAGTAAAACATGAGAAAAGGCATAAATTATCAATTCAGAGAAAAGCTATATCAGTGACCACTAAATATTAAATGATGTTTAAATTAATTCTCAAGGAAATAGAAATTAAAATCCCATTTAGATAAAATTTGATGTGCACTAACAAAAATTAAAGATAAATATAAAATCAATGATTACTAGTTATGAAAGGAATATTGTATTTTCAGTTTTAACTTGGATATGTGAAAAAAGTTACAATCTTTATGAAGCAATGGATAATATCCATTAAAATTAAACAACATAAATCCTTTAAGCCATCATCCCTATTCCTGGTGAACTTTCTGATAGGCGTTAAATGCCCAAGATGGAAGTGCTCATGAATAAGGATAATTCATAAGCATTATTTATGGCATAAAGCAAAAAAAAGAAAGAGAAAAGAAAAGGAAAAGAAAAAAAAAGAAAGAAAACTGGAAATAGAGTGAATACTCACCAAAAAGGGAATAAGTGAATCCATTACAGCACATGCATACCATGAAGTACTATTAAGACCTCAAAAATGAGTTAAATACTCAGTTGACTTGAATAACCTCCCGTACACAAAAAAATATATTTAAAAATTAAAGTAATCCAACATCATTGCATGGCTCAGTCAGTCTAGGAACTGCCTTAAGCTCAGTTCATTATCCCAGAGTGCTGGGATTGAATCCCACATTGGGCTCCTTGCTCAGCAGAGAGCCTGCTTCTCCTTCTGCCTGCCCCTCTCTCTGCTTGTGCTCTCTCTTGCTCTTTCTCTCTCTGACAAATAAATAAAATCTTTTAAAAAATTAAATAATCCAAGAAGATATCAGAGGCTGCCAGATTTGATAAAGGGAAAAGAAGAACTAAATATATATTGTTTACAGAAGACATACTACATTTTATTTTCAAAGATACAAATAATTTGAAAATAAAAGTACTGAAAGAGAATAATATGAAAACAACAAGAAGAGAACTGACATGTCCATGAAGAAGATATAAAATTATAAATACATACACATCTGAAAACAGAGTCTGGGGAAGGAGTTAAGATGTTAGAGGAGTAGGGGTCCCTAATTCCTTCTGGTCCCTGGGGTGCAACTAGCTCTCTAGTGGGGATCTGAGAGAAGATCTGAGAAAATGGGATATCTGAGAAAATAATTGCTGCAGTTCTACAAATAGGAAAGTGATGCACTTTTTGCAAGGTAGGAGGTGTAGAGGAGATGTGAATATGGGGCCAAGGAGGGGAGGAAGCACTTAAGCAGGCTACCAGAAAGTATTAAAAGCATATAAGCATCAGATTGCAAAATGGGAGCATTAAGAAATCTGCCAACTTGGGAACATCCCTGGCTCAAAGGTGCTCAGGTTGTGAAGTGGGGCCAGGTGGACAGCATGGTATCAAGATCCTCATGGTCACAAAAAGAATGGTGGTACCTGAGTGTGGCAGAGTTCCCAAGCATCAGAGAAAGGAAGCCAGCTGAAAGCAGCAAGTCTAGGTGTGCCACCTTTCTGCTCAGTGTTGCCATAAACCAAGTACCACTTTATGATGGGGTGACCCTTCTTTGGGCAGGCGCCCAGAAAAAGACAGAAAATCAATGAGAACACCCCCTTCCCCAGGAGAAATTGCTCCAGTCCACACTGGAGGAGCCCATAAGTTGGGAGACTGGAAACTGGGTCATGTGTTTAAAATAAATAAATAAATATACATATATATTAGATTAATATATAATATTTAATAATATATAAATATATAAAATAGAAAGAAAAACATTTGTATATAAATTATATATTATATATAATATAATATAAAAATATTATTAAATATTAATATTAATAAAATTTATTTATTATATGATATTATTAATTAACAATAAAATTAATTAATAAAATTAATATTAAATATTATATATTATTCATATATCATATAATGTATATATGAGTAATTATATAAATTATATATAATTAATATTACATATTAATTATATGTGTTTTATATTTATATTAACCTATATAAATATAAAACATATACAAATATATTAATATATAATATTAATTAATTAATATAAATATAATTTATATTATATATGTTATATAATATATAAATATATATGTTATATGTAATATAAATATATATATGTAATATAAATTATATTTATATTAATTATAAATATATAATATAAATATATAAATTTATAAATATGGATATATATTTATATTTTATATATAAATTTATATATATATAAAAATATAAAAAATTATAATTAATTATAATTATATATAATTAATATAATATAAATGTATTTATATTAATATTATAATATATAAGATTAATAATATTAATTAATATTGTATAGTGATATTATGTATATATGTAATATAATAATATTATATAATATTAATATATATTAGTAATATAATATTAATATATTAGTATATATAAATACATATATATATTAATATATAATAATATTATATAATATTATTATATAATCTAATTATATAATCTATTATATAATCTAATTAATATTAGATACCTATAATTACTATATAATTACTATATAATATTAATAGTAACTTATTTATTAATAATATGTTAATGTTATTAATAATTTATATTCATATGAATTAATATATTGATATGATTATAACATATAATAAATAATAAATATAATATATATTATATATCTATATAATTGATATTAATATAATTAATAGTTATATATTAATATATATTAATACATTTATATATAAATGTTTTCCTTTCTATTTTATATACATATATATTATATATGATCATATATATAATTATAATATATATATTAAAAACATTTTTATAGGGGCGCCTGGGTGGCTCAGTGGGTTAAAGCCTCTGCCTTCAGCTCAGGTCATGATCCCAGGGTCCTGGGATCAAGCCCTGCATCGGGCTCTCTGCTCAGCAGAGATCCTGCTTCCTTCTCTTTTTGCCTGCCTCTCTGCCTACTTGTAATCTCTGTCAAATAAATAAAATCTTAAAAAAAAACATTTTTAATATATAAATGTTTTCCTTTCTATTTTAAGATCTAGTTTCCTTTGACAAATAGACCAAAATACACCCAGGATCTAGTTTATTGTTTTGTCCTGTTTTACTTATTGTTTGATTTTTTTCTTCCTTTGTTTTGTTTTTGTTTTCTTCCAGTTTGGTTTGTTTGTATTTTTCTGGTGTTGTTGCTATTTTTGTCTTTTTCTCTCTTTCACTCTTTCTAGACACAATGATGAAACCGAGAAACTCACCCCAAAAGAAAGAATAGGAGACTGCCCTCCCTGCCAGGGATTTAACCAGCATAATTATGTCAGAATTAGAATTCAAAACAATGAGTATAAAGATACTAGCTGGGCTTGGCGGGGGGAAACGAAACACAGACGACAGTAAAAAATCCACTACTATAGAAATAGAAGAATTAAAATCTAATCAGGTCAAATTCAAAATGGTATTACTGAGATGCAATAAAAAATGGAGGCTCTACCTGCTAAGATAAAGAAAGCAGAAGAGGTAGTCAATGATATAGAAAATAAAATGATGGAGAATAAGAAAACTGAGAAAAAAAAGAGAAAACTACTGGATCATGAAGGTAGATTTTGAGAAATCAGTGAACATAACGCAAAATAATATTTGAATAATAGGGGTCCCAGAGAGGAGGAGAAAGATAGAGGGGCAGAGGTTTATTTGAACAAATTAGAGCTGAGAACATTGTTAATCTGTGGAAATAAACAAGCACTCAAGTCCAGGAAGCATAGAGAATGCCTTCAAAGTCAATAAAAATAGGTCAGCATCTCAACATATCATAGTGGAGCTTGCAAATTTCAGAGACAAAGAGAAAATCCTGAAAGCAGCTTGGGACAAAATGCCATAACCTACAAGACAGAAACAAGGCCGGCATCCAGAAAGGACTGGTATGACATATTCAATGTGCTAAATGGGAAAAATATGCAGCCAAGAATACTTTATCCAGCAAGGCTGTCATTCAGAATGGAAGGAGAGATAAAGAGTTTCCAGGACACACAGAAACTAAAAGAATTTGTGATCCCTAAGCCAGCCCTCCAAGAAATATTCAAATGCACCCTTTGAGCAAAGTAACAAAGACCAGAAGAGAAAAGACAATCTACAGAGACAGTGACTTTACAGGTAATACAAAAGCACTAAACTCATATCTTTAAATAATTACTCTGAATGTAAATGGACTAAATGCTCCAATCAAAAGAGAGTATCATATTGGACTAAAAAACAAGATCCAGTGATATGCTGTCTACAAGAGACTCATTTTGGACCCAAAGACACCTCCAGATTGAAAGTGAGGGGGTGGAGAACCATTTATCATGTTAAAAGACATGAAAAGAAAGCTGGGATAGCAATCCTTATATCATACAAACTAGATTTTTAAATCAAAGACTGTAATAAGTGATAAGAAGGACACCATATTATAATAAAGAGGTCTACCAACAGGAAGATCTAACAGTTACAAATATTTATGTGCCTAACTGGGAAGCAGTCAATTATATAAAGCAATTAATAACAAAAACTTAAATAAATTCATTTGTAACACTACAATAATACCAGGGAATTTTAACATCCCACTCACAGCAATGGACAGATCATCTAAGCAGAAGAGCAAGAAGGAAACAAAGGTAACACACTGGACCAAATGGACTTCACAGATATATTCAGAAGATTTCACCCTAAAGCAACAGAATATATTCTTCTAGACGATACATGGAACAGTCTCCAGAATGCACCACATACTGGGCCACAAATCAGGGTTCAACTGGTACCAAAAGCTTGAGATTACTCCATGAATATTTTCAGACCACAATGCTTTAAACTCAGGGGCACCTGGATGGCTAAGTCATTCAGTGTCTGCCTTCAGATCAGGTCATGATCCCAGGGTACTCTATCAAGCCCCACACTGGGGTCCCTGCTCAGCAGAAAGTCTGCTTCTCCCTTTCCCACTCCTACTGCTTGTGTTCCCTCTCTTGCTGTCTCTCTCTCTGTCAAGTAAATGAATAAAAAATTTTTAAAAAGCTTAAATTTAATTACAAAAGAAAATTTGGAAGGAAAACAAATACATGGAGGTTAAAGAGCATCCTATTAAAGAATGAGTGGATTAGCCAGATAACTGAAGAATTTTAAAAATACACAGAAACAAATGAAAATGAAACCACAAAATTTCAGAATATTTATGATGCAGCAAAGGCAGTCCTAATAAAAAAGTATATAGCAACAGAGGCTACTCTCAAGAAACAAGAAAAGTCTCAAATACACAATCTAATCTTACACCTAAAGGGGCTGGAAAAAAAAGAAGAGCAAATAAAGCTTACATCCAGCAGGAGAAGAGAAATAATAAAGATTAGAGCAGAAATCAATGATATAGAAATTAAAAAAAAAAACCAGTAGAATAGATCAACAAAACAAGGAGCTTGTTCATTGAAAGAATAAGCTAGATAAACCCCATCTCAATAGATATAGAAAGAACATTTGACAAAATAGAGCATCATTTTTTATAAAAACTCTCTGCAGTGTAGGGATAGAGAGAACATATCTATCATAAAAGCCATATATGAAAAACCCACAGCAAATATCACCCTCAATGGGGAAAAAGCTGAGAGTTTTTCCCCTAAACTCAGGAACATAACAGGGATATTTACTCTCTCCACTCTTGTTCATCATAGTACTAGAAGTTCTAGCTTCAGTGATCAAAGAACAAAAGAAATAAAAATCATCCAAATCAGCAAAGAAGTCAAACTTTCACCCTTTGCATGATACTCTATGTTGTCAACTTGTAAGACTCCATCCCAAAATTGCTAGAACTCACATAGGAATTCAGCAAAGTGGCAAGATATAAAATCAATGCACAGAAATCGGTTGCATTTCTATACACTAAGAATGAGGCAGAAGAAAGAAAAATCAAAGAATGGGTCCCATTCACAATTGCACCTAAACCATAAGATACCTAGGAATAAAGCTAAACCAAAGAGGTAAAAGTACTTTGAAAACTCTACAACACTTATGAAAGTAATTGAAGAAGACAAAAAGAAATGGATAAACATTCCATGCTCGTGGATTGGAAAGACAAATATTGTTAAAATGTCTTTATTACCTAAAACAATCCACACTTTCAAAGCCAGAGCAGTAATGTTTATATGAGACAAACTAGACTTTAAAACAAAGACTGCAACAAGAGATAAAGGATGCTATATAATTATAGAGGGGACAATCCAACAATATTTATTCCTCCATGGGAGCACTAAGTATGTAAGTATTAAAAACAAACATAAAGGAACTCAATGATAATAAAATAATATGGGACTTTAACACATCACTTATATCTATAGACAGATCATCTAAACAGAAAATAAAGAAACAATGGCTTTGAATGGCACATTGGAACAGACAGACTTAACAGATACATTCAGAACATTTAATTCTAAAACAGAATATAAATTCTTTTCAAGTACATATGGAAAAATCTCAAGAATAGATCATATATTAGATCTCAAATCAGGCCTCAAAAAGTACAAAAAGACTGAAATAATACCATACTACATTTTCTGCCCACAATGCTATGAAATTTGGAGTTGATCAAAATATAAAATTTGGAAAGATCATAAGCACATGAAGATTAAACACCATGCTACTAAAACAATAAATAAATCAATCAAATAAGAAATTTTTAAAAATACATGAAAACAAAACAGTCCAAACCTTTGGGATGCAGCAAAAACATTTCTAAAGAGGGAAGTATATAGAAATACAGGCCTATTCCAAGAAACAAGAAAAACCTCAAATAAGCAACCTAACTTATTACACCCAAAAGAGCTAGAAAGTATAACAAATGAAGACTAATCCACCAGAAGGAAGAAAATAGTAAAGGTTAGAACAGAAATAAAAAATATAAAAACAAACAAACAAAACCCCAAAACCTCAAAACCAAACCAAACCAAAATAAAACAAAAACATAATAGAATAGATCAATGAGACCAGGAATTGGTTCTTTGAAAAAAATTGACAAACCACTAGCCAGGTTTATTAAAAGAAAGGAAGAGAGAGAAATTAAATAAGTTAATTCACAAATGAGAAGAAAAACAATAATCACTACAGAAATATAATTATAAGAGTTATTATGAAAAAGTATATGCCAAAAAAAGCATATGCCAAAGAACTGGACAACCTGAAAGAAATGAATAAACTCCTAGAAACATACAGATTATGAAAACAGAAACAGGAGAAATAGAAAACTTGGAAAGACCAATAACCAGTAAAGAAATTGAATCAGTAATCCAAAAAATCCCCCTCCACCTGCCAAAAACCCAAAAGTCTAGGACCAGATAGCTTCACAGGTGAATTCCACCAAACATTTAAAGAAGAGTTAAGGGGCACCTGGGTGGCTCAGTCGATTAAGCCTCTGCCTTCAGGTCAGGTCATGATGTCAGGGTCCTGGGATCAAGCAGCACAGCTTGATCTCTGCTTAGCAGAGAGCCTGCTTCCCCTTTTCTCTCTGCCTACTTGTGATCTCTCTCTCTCTCTCTCTCTCTCTCTCTCTGTAAAATAAATAAATAAAATATTTTAAAAATAAAAAATTAAGAAGAATTAATACCTATTTTTCTCATAATACTACAAAAAATATAAGAAGGCGGCAAACTCTCAAAGTCATTCTGAGGCATTACCCCAATACAAAAGCCAGATAAAGGCTCCACTAAAAACAGAGAACTACAGGCCAATATCACTGAAGAACATGGATCCAAAAATTCTTAATAAAATTGTGGCTAACTGAATCCAACAATACATTAAAAATAAAATCACTCACCAATCAAGTGATATTTGTTCCTGGGTTGCAAATCAATGTGATATACCACATTCATAAAAGAAAGGATAAAAACCATACAATTGTTTCAATAGATGCAGAAAAAGTATCTGAAAAGTACATCAATTTATGATAAAAACCCTCGACATAGTAGGTTTAGAGGAACATACCTCATCATAATCAAGAGAATTTATGAAAAACTCTCAGCTAACATCATCTTCAGAAAAACTGAGAGCTTTTCCTTTATGGTCAGGAACAAAACAGGGATGTCCACTGTTATTTAAGATAATACTAGAAGTCCTAACTAGAGCAATCAGACAACAAAAAGAAATAAAATTCATCTATATTGGCAAGGAAGAAGTCAAACTCCCACTATTTGCATATGACATGACACTCTATATGGAAAAACCTAGAAGATTTCACCAAAAAAAATGGCTAAAAACTGATCCATGAATTTAGTAAAGTCACAGGATACAAAATTAACATAAAGAAATTTGTTGCATTCCTATACACCAATAATGACACAGAAAAAGGAGAAATTAAGGAATCAATGCCACTTACAATTGCACCAACAATCATAAGATACCTAAGAATAAACCTAACCAAAAAGTTGAAAGAGCTGTACTCTGAAAGTTATAAAATAGCTAATAAAAGAAACTGAATAGAAATGGAAAGGTGTTCCATGCTCATGGATTGAAAGAAAAAATATTGTTAAAATGTCCATAGTACCCAAAGTAATTACACATGTAATGTAATCTCTGTCAAAATACCAATAACATTTTTCACAGAAGTAGAACAAACAATCCTAAAATTTGTATGGAACCACAATACATCTTTCATAGCTAAAACAACTGTGAAAAAAGATATCAAAGCTAAAGACATCAAAATCATAACTTCAAGTTGTGTTACAAACCTGTAGTGATCAAAATAGTATAGTACTGGCACAAAAATAGACATACAGAGCAATAGAACAGAATAGGAAACTCAGAAATGAACTCACAACTACATGGTCAATTAATCTTTGATAAAGCAGGAAAGAATATCCAATGGGAAAAAGATTTTCTCTTCAACAAATTGTATTGGGAAAATAGGATAGCAACATGCAAATAATAAAACTGGATCACTTTCTCACACTATATACAAAGATAAATTCAAAGTGGATGAAAGATCTTAATGTGAGACCTGAAGACATAAAAAGACTTTGGGCAGTAACCTCTCTATTGGCCACATCAACTTTTTTTCTAGATATAATATGCTGAGCCAAGAAAAATAAACTATTGAGACTTCATCAAGATAAAAAGCTTCTGCACAGCAAAGGAAAAATTAGAAAAACTAAAAGGCAGCTTACAGAATAGGAAAAGATATTAGCAAATGACATATCTGAAAAGATTAGTACACAAAAAGAATGTATAAAACTGAACACCAAAAAAAATGAATAATCTAATTTTAAAAAGGGGGAAAGACATAAACATTTTCCCAAGAAGATGCACAGATGGTCAACACACATGGTTGCTCAACATCATTCATGATCAGGGGAATACAAATCAAAACTGCAATGAGATATAACCTCACACCTATCAAAATGGCTAAAATCAACAACACTAAAACGATAGCTATTGGTGAGGATTTGGACACAAGAGAACCTTCTTGCACTGTTGGTGGAAATGCAAAGTAGTTCATCATTCTGGAAAACAGCATGGCGTTTCCTCAAAAAGTTAAAAATGAAAATATGCTACAATCAGCAGCTGCACCAGTAGATATTTACCCAAAGTACACTAAAATACTAATTCTAAGGGATGCATAAACTCCAATGTTCATAGCAGCATTATCTACATAGCTGAAATATGGAAACAGCTATATCCATTGACTAATGAATGGATAAAGAAGAAATGGTATATATACAAAATGGAATATTACTTAGCCATGAAAAAGAATGAAATCTTGCCCTTTGCAGTGACACAGATGGAGCTAAGAGCATTATGCTAATACCATATGATACCACTCATGTGTGGAATTTAAAAAATAAATTATTTAAAGTGGGAGGAAGATTAAAAAACAGAGAAGTTCTTAACTATAGACTATAGAACAAACTACAAACTGATGGTACCAGAGGAGAGGTAGATGGAAAGATAGGTGAAATAGGTGATGAGGATTAAGAAAGGTACTTGTGATGAGGACCAGGTGTTGTATGGAAGTGCTGAATCACTATATTTTACACCTGAAACTAATATACTGTTTGTTAACTAACTGAAATTTAATTAAAAGCTTCATAAAAAGATAACATAAAATATGTTAACAGCTAAAAGGAAGAACTAAGGAAAAGGAATATGAAACATGAACAAAATGAGAATAATAACAGACATAGAAATTATAAAAAGAAATGAAACAAATTCTGGAGTAGAATTAAACAGTAAGTGAATTGAAAATTCATTAGAAGTGTTCAACAGCAGATTTGAAGAGACATAGGAAAGAAACAGCAGGTAGGATAATTGAAATTACTGAGTATGAACCATGAAAACTATAGACCCCAAGAAACAATCTGGGGGCTTCAGAGGGGAGGAGGGAGGTGGTTAGGGGGGAATAGGGTGATGGATATTGGGGAGAGCATGTGCTGTGATAAGCACTGGTTGTTATACTTAACTAATGAATCCCCAGACACTGCATCAAGGACTAATTATGTACTATGCAGTGGCTAGCTAAACATAAATAAATAAATAAATAAATAAATACCTAACCAATGAATGCATAAATAAATAAAATTAAAATAAAGTAATAAAAAATTACTGAGTCTAATGACCAGAGATAGAGAAAAAAAGAATTATGAGACACTATTGTGTGTAAAAATATATTAATATGGAAGTCCCTGATAAAGAGAGAATTTTTAAGAAACAATGGCCAAATCTTCCCAAATTTGATGAAACACATAAACCTATAAATCCTGGAAGCTTACCAACACTAAGAAGCATAAATCCAAAGAGAACCATACCAAGACACATTATAATCAAAGGCATTATAATCAAACTATCAAAGCTAAATACAAATATAGAATATTGAAAGCAGAAGAGAGAAGTAATGATAAGATATCAGTCAGTTTTTCACCAGAAACCTCAGAGTTCAGGGACACCTGGCTCAGTAAATTAAACATCTGACTCTTGATTTCTGCTCAGGTCATGGTCTCAGGATTGTGAGATGGAGTCCCACATCAGACTCTCTGTTGAATGTGGAGTCGGCTTCAGATTATTTGCCCTTCCCCCATTCTTTCTTTCAAAAAAAAGAAAAAGAAAAAGAGAAACCTCTGAGGCCAGAAGACAATAGGATGATATATTTAAAGAAGTGCTAAATGCAGAATGATGCAGTCACTTTAGAAGAAATTCTAGAAGTTTCTTATGAAATGAAAAGAACTCTTACATTAGGATCTAGCAATAATACTCCTTGATATCTCCCCAAAGGCCTCAGAATTTAAATCCACACAAAAACCTGCATATGGATGTTTTTTCAGTTTGGTTCACAATTTTCCAAACTTGGAAGCAACCAAGATATGCTTCAGTAGTTAAGTGTATAAATAAATTGTAGTATATCCAGATAATAGAATTTCACTCAGTGCTGAAAATAAATGAGCTATTAAGCCATGAAAAGGCATGGAATAAAGTTAAAAACATATTACTAAGGTAAATAAAACTGTTCGTAATAGCTACATACTGTATATTTCAATTACGTGACATTCTGAAAAAGACATAACTATGGAGACAGTAAAAAGTTCAAGTATTCCCGAGCATTAGGAGGATGGGAAGGATAAAATTTACTAAATAAATAAATAAAATTACATTCTAAATGTAGCAGTTGTTTTAATCTACATTATTTATATAAGGCTAAGAATAAAGTTATAGAGATTTGATTTCTAATTTACTACTAATTTAAATTTAAATTTAAAATACATTAAAGCAAAAATGGTCATTTATTGTCATTTGTTAAAAATTTATTCCAACTTTTTATAACCCTTCATTGTTAATTTAAATGGACATAAAATAAACAAATGAAAATATACTTACCAAATTTTTTTCTACTACAATATGCATTTCTATATACTGAGAGAACTCTGAAAGTGGCTGAAAAAAATCCACAAATTTTATATCAAAATTGAAGTATTACTTGTTTTAATATATATCACTGTCTCATGAATTCAATGTTGCAAAATACAATTTTAGATATAAAAAAGAATTAGATAACTTAACCAAAACTTGCCATCACTGAATCATTTTCAGAAATTTTGCATTTGTCACTTCTTTTGTGCTTGATCAAATATTTAATTTATTCAAAAAAACCTTTCTTTTACTTCCATTGTCCATATTCTCACTGGTATTGGGCTATTTGTATTATTTTCTCTAAGGAAACTTTTCCATTGACTTTCCATTACAAGATGATGTTTAATTAGCTTAAAAATTATATTAAACTGTAGTATGTAGTCCTAATAGTTTTTTCTATACCCCAAAATAGTGAAGACACAGCTCTGAGTCTAGAAGAGTGGGATTTCATTTGAAAGATAAAGTTAGTGTTTGTATAATTTGCCCAGAAAAATGTCAGCAAATTAAATTAAAAAAACAAACAAACAAACAAACAAACACTATCCAACAGAGATTCAAAATGACAAACTTTGTTAAATCATATCATAGGTATCTCAAGATGTACATTCTGGATTTTGTGTGATCCACCTTATCATGGTGGTTAAATTAGGCACAAATGTGAAGTCTAATGGTATTTGAAATCTGGCTTATCATTTATGTGACTTAGACTGTTTCCCAAAAATTAGGATAAAGTAATAATTGTTAGATACTAATAATAAAATTACTTATATTCATCATTATTTTTTGGTGAAGGAGGAAGGCACTGGAGAAAACATATAAGACAGTCTTTGTAAGCACTTAATATATGTATGGAAAACTTCAAATATTTTGTTTACTAAAATAGCATACATTTACATTACTGGAAAATATTTGGAAGCAAAGAAGGATCATCAAATTTCAGAAACTGAGTTTATCAAGTTTATTTTAGTGTCTACATGTTTTCTTCTTTAAACTGATATTTAATCCCCTGAAAGTTCAAAACCATTCCATTTTAGGTAAACTATTTTCCTTAACACATAAAAAAGGACAATTAAAGAGGGAAAAACAAATCTGGGGTTTAGTGGAGAAGAAGAATAATGATTTTAGTAACTTAAAGGAAAAAGAAAAGTTGAGAAAGATCAGAAAAACAAATTTAGGGATCACTAATTACTCATTTTCCCCCCTTACTTTAAAATTCTCTTTCTTGGCCCAAGTGTTGGAGATTTGAGGATTTTATTTTTAAAATGCTGATGCGAGGCCTGGGTGGCTCAGTGGGTTAAAGCCTCTGCCTTAGGCTCAGGTCATGATCCCAGGGTCCTGGGATTGGGCCCTATATCGGGCTCTCTGCTCAGCAGAGACCCCGCTTCCTCCTCTCTCTCTGCTGCTTCTCTGCCTATTTGTGATCTCTGTCTGTCAAATAAATAAATAAAATCTTTAAAAAAATAAAAAAATAAAAATGCTGATGAAATCCCCTTATGGTCTAATTGGTTTCTTATCATTTCTTCCAAAGTTAAGTGCCAAACGTTGCAAAATAGTCTTGTCTATAGGGCTCTATCCTTTAATTAAAGTCCCTAAACAAGTAAGTGACACTACCTTACTGGCCAATAAAACATTTAAATTAATTGAGAGAAATAATATATTAGTGAACTGAGGGATTCAAATTTCTTTGTTTTAATGAACGTAAGTGTTGTGGAACATTCCCTGAAGTAATTCTTGACCTTCAAGATGAGGATTGGTTAATATTTAGTTAATAACAATTTATTTATTCATTTAATGAACAGTATGCTTCTATGCAGAAAAAAATACACAGTCCATTCTAGCCAAATAAAAGCTTAAGACAAAGGTGCATAAAATAATTTGAGAAATTGTGTGTGTTGGAAAAGTGAGAAGATATTTGATTTCAAAAGATCTCTAAAACTATTTTATTTAGTAAGAGAAAGTAACCATATACAGAGACAAGTTATTTATACATCTGTTATGTAAAGATGACTCCAATTGCAGGCAAATTTGCTTTAGTCAAGTAAATACTAAAGAATTGAATCCAAGCAAGAAGATCATATAATGCTATCAGATGATCCAATTGCAACATATATAGATTAAAGATTTAAGTTCAAAAAATGTAGAAGTCATGGGTAGGAATATTTAGGGAGTGAGAAGGGACATAAAGATAATTGATAAGTAGACATGATAGAAGATAGATAGATGATAGATGATAGAGGATACAGATATAGATAGATCATAGATAGATGATAGATGATGATAGATAGATGATATCTATTATATAGGAGATACTCAGATATACAGATGATACACACAAAGATACATAGACAAATAGATGATAAATATATATAGGTAGATAGATAATATGTATTTGTGTATTTTAACATGAGATAACTCAGGAAAATTTTAGAAAGAGTGGGAGATCTGTAAATCACAGTAGATAAATCCATGAAAAAATATATGACAAACAAATGAAAACCTGAGACATAACATAAGAAATATCAGTATCTAGAATGTGATTGTGTAAGAAAAAGTCAGAAAAAGTAGGATGGAATGAAAAACAGGAGAGTTTTATCAGAGAGTAAAGTGAGTCAAAAATTCCAGAGAGTTTTTATTTTATTTCACCAATAACATACTTAATGACAGCAGACTTAATCCTTTCCACCTAAGATTGGAAAAAGACAAAGATATCTCTTCTTACCTATTCAACATCGTACTTGAGGTGCTAACCAGGCAATTCAGCAATGAAAAATAAGTGAAAGTTATCTTAATTGCAAAAGAAAAAATAAACTACCTTTATTGAAGATGACATTATCTTATACATAGAAAACTACAAAAAGTTCAATAAGAAAACTAATAAATAATTTAAACAAGTTTGCAAGATAGAAAACCCGTACAATGAATTCTGGAACTGAAAAGAAATTTAAAAATAAATAAAAATTAAAAAAACAAAAGCATTATAAATAAATAAATGCTGTGTAAGTACATCTAAAAAAAAAGAAAATTTGTACATATAAACCAATAATTTTTGAACTTTAAAATAAAAATTAAATGTACCTTAATATTTTTTTAAAGATTTTATTTATTTATTTATTTATTTATTTATTTGACAGACAGAGATCACAAGTAGGCAGAGAGGCAGGCGGGGTAGGGGGAAACAGGCTCCATGATGAGCAGAGAGCCTGATGCGGGGCTCAATCCCAGGACCCTGAGAACATGACCTGAGCCAAAGGCAGAGGCTTTAACCCACTGAGCACCCAGGCGCCCCAAATGTACCTTAATTTTTAAATAAAAAATATAGAAATAAATTTAACAAAAGAAGTTTTGACAACAATTTGAAGACTGAACAATATAAGACATTACAAAATGAAATTAAAGTAAACCTAAAAGTAAAAGGCTATTCGATGCTCATGGATAGAAAGAGTTAATATTGTTAAATGTTAAATTTCCCAGAGCAATCTACAAAATCAACATAATCCTATCTAGCTTTTTAAGGGAACTTAAATAAATAAAATTTAAAATTTGTTTAGAAATGAATACTACCCCAAATATCCGAACAGTCTCATAATAGGACATCTCTGAAGAGTTTACACTTGCTAATCCAAAACATACTTCAAAGGTATAGTAGTTAAGAAAAAAAAAAGTGAGGTTCTGGCATAAAAATAGACACACGGATCAATGAAACATAATTGCAAGTACAGAAATAATCCCAAACATTTATGGTCAACGGATCTTTGGGTAAAAAAAAAGCTATGAAAATTCAGTGGAACAAAGTATAGTTTTTTCAATAAAAAGGTGTTGGGAAAACCAGTTTTCAAATAAAAAATAATGAATTTAGAAGTCTACCTCACTCTTTACAAGAATTGACTTAAATTGGATCATATATTAAAATGAAAGAGATTAAACAATAAAAGTTTTAGAAGAAATACAGTAATGAATTTTCTAATTCTGTGTGATAGTTAATTTTACCTGTCAACTTGCTTGGACCACAATGCTCTGAATTGTAGTTAAACATTATTCTGGATGTTTCTGTGAAGGTGATTTTAGATCAGATAAACATTTATATTGGAGGACTTTGATTAAAGAAGATTATCCTTCAAAATAGTTGAAGCTCATCCAATCATACATACACATATATAGGCATCTTGGTTATGTTTCTCTGGAAAATTTCTGCCCTGAAAGATACCCTTAACTACTGTATTTGTAGAGCTGAGATTGTTGAAAACCAAGTTCAGAATCTCATTTGTATGAATGGACGAATTATAACACAAGCTGAACTTCCAATGTTACATGTGTCTACTGTTAAATTATGGACATTGATTAGGAGGAAATGAGATCCTGAAAACCGGAATAAGGACATATGGAAAGATTCTGATGAAGCTGAGATTCACTGAACCCCTGAATTCTGATGAATCTTCTTTGCCAGTAGAAGTAACCTCTCCATCCCTGAATGTTAAGATCAACCCTGTCTTTCTTTAAGATAATGTAATGACCTGTCTTGAGGCAGTTGCTTTAAAAGATGCTGGTGATTCTCCTCAGGACTCTAGATATGTATCTTTAATATTTATGTGAATTGAAATTGTGTTAATTATTTGACATTATAAATATGGAGAAAGGAGTGTATCTCCAGACAATAAAGATCTAGATATCACAAGTAAAAAATGCAACTAACAGTAGAAAATGCCAACTTGGAGTTCTAAAAAATTGAATGACTAGTTGTAAGGCTTACAATGGAAGTCATGATGTTTCTGGTGCATCTATCTATCATCCATCCATCTATCTATCTATCAATCATCTATAATCTATATTAATGTAAATAACTTGTACATTAGAAACATACATTGTTTATATTGCTGCATATCAATAATCATATATTTTACTCAATCACCTACCTCTATGCTTTGTATTTTATAGGGCATTTCTCTTGACTCAATATCCTTCTCAGCATATAAAGAAACATCTTTATTCTTATGTTCTACTTGATAAATCACATGTTCAAAACCAATTGAAGGTTCCAAGGGCTCAATACCATAACTTACATTTTCAAATTGTAGTAAGCCCCTACAAATTTCAAAAAGATAAGTAAATAAATAAGATAATGCATTTTTAAAGTCAACACAATAAATACGAAAATGACACTGAATGAGTTTTAATAGTATGTAGATTATTTTGAGTTTTAGTCTTAGATGGTAATATAGGAAAAGATTACTGAATATCCAAATACTTATTGAGTAGCACAGATTAGTAACATTATTGGTATTCGCTTAGCAATTAATATTTTATGGTCTACAAATATATCAAAAGTCTTAATTCAAAATTGGGTAGGAGACATTATACGAATTTGCATATTCTGCTTTTCCCCTTAGAGTTTCCCACAATAAGTCATGCCTCACTTTAGAACCCCTGAATATAATTTTAAAAATTTAAAAATTTCTAAAACACTATTCTACTTCATAATCATAAAATGATATAACCTGAGTCCAGTACATGTGCTAACAATCACCATAGAATTTGGATAACCTTCAATATACCCTTGGTAGTAGCAAAAGTTCTGAAAAAGATAAAATACAAAAAGATAAAGATAAAATACATGCACCACTATTACAATAATTCATTAAAATAATTCATGTTAAAGGAACTACTTTCAAATATTTAAAACATATATTTTATTTGTGTGTATGTGTCAAATACTCATTGTTTCCAAAATAGATTTCTAAGATTATTAAATGAAGATTTGGTTCAATTTTCCAAAAAATTTCCCTGCAGGGTCAAAAAGAATTAAGTTTGTACTGATTTTGAAAACTTCAAAATTGCTCCCAACATTTTCAAAGGGCAATCATAAAATATTACCTCTCGGTATTCAGAGAATTAAAACCTTTAAGTATTAAAAAGGAATAAAGAGAATTAACTACTTTTCATATTTTTTCCCGTTAAAAATTTAACATGACATTTGCAGTCATTAGGATCAAAATAAAAATCATTAAAAACTTTTTCTCCACTCTCTTCACTTAATTTTGCAAGATTGAGGTTTTGGGACTTCATTGAGATAAAAAGCTTCTGCACAGCAAAGGAAACAGTCAACAAAACAAAGAGGTAACCCATGGAATGGGAGAAGATATTCACAAATGACACGAGAAACAAAGGGCTGATATCGAAAATCTATAAAGAACTCCTCAAACTCAACACATCAAAAAATGGGCAGAAGACATGAACAGACATTTCTCCAAAGAAGATATACAAATGACTAACAGACACATGAAAAAATGTTCATCATTATTAGCCATCAGGGAGATTCAAATCAAAACCACACTGAGATACCACCTTATACCAGTTAGAATGACCAAAATCAACAAGACAAGAAACAATAAGTGTTGGAGAGGATGTGGATAAAGGGGAACCCTCTTACACTGCTGGGGGGGAATGCAAGTTGGTGCAGCCACTTCAGAAAACAGTGCAGAGATTCCTTAAGAAGTTAAAAATAGAGCTACCCTTTGACCCTGCAATTGCACTACTGGGTATTTACCCCCAAAGATACAGATGTAGTGAAAAGAAGGGCCATCTGTACCCCAGTGTTCATAGCCCCAATGTCCACAATAGCCAAACTGTGCAAAGAGCCAAGATGCCCTTCAACAGATGAATAGATAAAGATATGGTCCATATATGCAAAGGGATATTATGCCTCCATCAGAAAGGATGAATACTCAACTTTTGTATCAACATGGACTGGAATGGAGGAGATTATGCTGAGTGAAATAAGTCAAGCAGAGAGTCAATTATCCTATGGTTTCACTTAATTGTGGAGCATAAGGAAAAACATGGAGGACATTAGGAGAAGGAAAAGTGAATTGGGGGAAATTGGAGGGGGAGGCAAACCATGAGAGACTGTGGATACTGAGAAACAAACTGAGGGTTTGGGAAGGGAGGGGGCAGGGTATAGCTGAGCCTGTTGGTGGATATTAAGGAAGGCATGTATTGCATTGAGCACTGGGTGTGGTGCATAAACAATGAATCTCGGAACACTGAAAAAATAAAATTAAATTAAAAAAAAAAAAGATTGAAGTTTAAAAAAATGATTCCAAAGGAGAATTTTTTCTTTTCAGAATTACTTGAGTGTAATGCCAGAGTAGCATGCATCAATTCTCTCACTGATAACAAATATAAATTCTGGAAAAATAATCTTTAAACGATCACTACAAAGGATGAAAAGTAAAGTAAGGGTCAGGGAATCCAAACTAGGAAGAAGAAAGCTGCATTTTCTTAATGTGCATTTGTAATGACTTTCAACTGAGGGCACTCCACAAGGCAGGGCAGCATAAAGCAGCTAATGTTCAAACAACAACCAAAACAACAACAAAAATTACCAAGTGTCTAGAAACTGAGATGCAATATTCAGGAAAGGAGGCGGCATAAAGTTAGGGCTTAAAAACGGGTGCTATTAACATAGGTGTAGGTTCTTTTCTTACATCTAAACTGAGACTATATGAAAGAAATCTCAAGTAGCTTAGCAGAAACTAAGACCAGAAAAACTGGAGGAACTAAGGAGAGATTTTTGGCTATCTCCAAACACAAGACAGTAGAATTTAGAAACTGGTTCCAATCAAGTTAATTGTCTGCAATAGTGGGAATAAAAACAGTCACATGGTCCAAAGTGTCATTGAATATGGTCAGTATATGATTTTAAAATATTGCATATCTGAATAAAAGAAAAATGTGGTCCATAGTCAAGAGAAAAATCCAAAATAGAACTGACAAGGAAATAACTCAAGAGTTTGGAATTAGTAAAGAAGAAAAAAAAGGCATGAAAATAGATATTAAAAATGTGATCAAGAATATAATGGATAATTTGAGCACAATAAGGAAATTCAGCAGAGAAATAAAGGTTATAAAAAATGTCAACTCTAGGGGTGTCTGGGTGGCTCAGTCAGTTAAGCATCTGCCATCAGCTCAGGTCATGATCCCCGGGTCCTGGGATCAAGTACCACATTGGGCTCCTTGCTCAGCAGGGAGCCTACTCTGCCTGCCACTCCCCCTGCTTGTGCTCTATCTCTCTCAGACAAATAAATAAATAAAATCTTTTTAAGAAGTCAACTCTAAGTTTTAGAACAAAAAATGTATTTAAAATGAAATATAGTGTGACATCTAGGTGGCTCAGTCAGATAAGTGTCAGCCTTCAGCTCAGGTCATGATCCCAGGGTCCTGAGATCAAGTCCTCCCGTGGGTTTCTTACTCAGCAGGGAGCCCACTTCTCCCTCTGCCTGCTGTTCCTCCTGCTTGTGCGCTCGCTCTGTCTCTCTCTCTTACATACATAAATAAATAAGATGTTTTAAAAAAAATTAAGATAAAATAAAATGAAATATACCGGGTAGGTCTTACCTGCACAGTGGAGAAGGTAAGAGAAAAGTTTTAAAAAAAATACCTAGAGTATGAGCTTATGGATATTATAATGTCTGAAAGAAAGTTAAGGAAAAAAAGAGGCTTTAAAAATTAAATGTAGTTGGGGGAGGAGTCAAGATGGCAGAGAAGTAGCAGGCTGAGACTACTTCAGCTAGCCGGAGATCAGCTAGATAGCTTATCTAAAGATTGAAAACACCTGAAAATCCATCGGCAGATAGAAGAGAAGAAGAACAGCAATTCTGGAAACAGAAAAACAACCACTTTCTGAAAGGTAGGACCGGTGGAGAAGTGAATCCAAAGCGACGGGAAGATAGAACCCGGGGGGGAGGGGCCGGCTCCCGGCAAGCGGCGGAGCAACGGTGCACAAAATCAGGACTTTTAAAAGTCTGTTCCGCTGAGGGACATCGCTCCAGAGGCTAAACCGGGGCGAAGCCCACGCGGGGTCAGCGTGGTCTCAGGTCCCGCAGGGTCACAGAAGGATCGGGGGTGTCTGAGTGTCGCAAGCTTCCGGGAATTGGAACGGGAAAGCCGGCTACAGAGACAGAGCTGACAGTAAGTTCGCAGCTCGGTGTTACCTTGAACCGGTCACAGGCTCGGTGAGCTCGGAGCGCGGCCGGAGGTCAGGCAGACGGGAGTAGCTGGGCGCTGTTCTCTGAGGGCGCACTGAGGAGTGCATCCCTGGGCTCT
The DNA here is from genome assembly GCF_011764305.1 of Mustela putorius furo. NCBI lineage: Eukaryota > Metazoa > Chordata > Mammalia > Carnivora > Mustelidae > Mustela > Mustela putorius. The sequence continues at coordinate 3,693,487 of NW_025422118.1, forward strand.
CGGCTCCTCTGGGCCGGAGACCAGGAGGCCGCCATTTGTACTCCCGTCCTCCGGAACTCTACGGAAAGCGCTCAGAGAACAAAAGCTCCTGAAAGCAAACCCGAGCGGATTACTCACCCCGGCCCCGGGTAAGGGCGGTGTAATTCCACCTGGGGCAAAGACACTTCAGAATCACTACAACAGGCCCCTCCCCCAGAAGATCAACAAGAAATCCAGCCGAGACCAAGTTCACCTACCAAGGAGTGCGGTTTCAATACCAAGGAGAGCAGCAGAATTCCAGAGGAGGAGAAAGCAAAGCACGGAACTCATGGCTTTTTCCCTGTGATTTTTTTTAGTCTTGCAGTTAATTTAATTTTTTTCTTTTTCATTTTTTGTTTTTTTTTTTTCTCGCCTTCGGGTAAAATTTTCTTTTTTAACTGTTACCTTTTTCTTTTTTAACGATTTTTTAATAGTTTATCTAATATATATTTTTTTTTCTTTTTTACATTTTTCTTAGGTGTTTTCTTTTTTTTAAATTCTTTTCTTTTCTTTTCTTTTTCTATTTTTTTTTCTTTCTTCCTTTTTGAACCTCTTTTTATCCCCTTTCTCCCCCCTCACGATTTGGGATCTCTTCTAATTTGGTTAAAGCATATTTTCCTGAGGTTGTTGCCACCCTTTTAGTATTTTACTTGCCCCTTCATATACTCTTATCTGGACAAAATGTCAAGACGAAAAATTCAACACAAAAAAAAGAACAAGAGGCAGTACCGAAGGCTAGGGACCTAATCAATACAGACATTGCTAATATGTCAGATCTAGAATTCAGAATGACAATTCTCAAGGTTCTAGCCGGGCTCGAAAAAGGCATGGAAGATATTAGAGAAACCCTCTCGGGAGATATAAAAGCCCTTTCTGGAGAAATAAAAGAAATAAAATCTAACCAAGTTGAAATCAAAAAAGCTATTAATGAGGTGCAATCAAAAATGGAGGCTCTCACTGCTAGTTTAAATGAGGCAGAAGAAAGAATTAGTGATATAGAAGACCAAATGACAGAGAATAAAGAAGCTGAGCAAAAGAGGGACAAACAGCTACTGGACCACGAGGGGAGAATTTGAGAGATAAGTGACACCATAAGACGAAACAACATTAGAATAATTGGGATTCCAGAAGAAGAAGAAAGAGAGAGGGGAGCAGAAGGTATACTGGAGAGAATTACTGGGGAGAATTTCCCCAATATGGCAAAGGGAACAAGCATCAAAATTCAGGAGGTTCAGAGAACGCCCCTCAAAATCAATAAGAATAGGCCCACACACCGTCACCTAATAGTAAAATTTACAAGTCTCGGTGACAAAGAGAAAATCCTGAAAGCAGCCCGGGAAAAGAAGTCTGTAACATACAATGGTAAAAATATTAGATTGGCAGCTGACTTATCCACAGAGACCTGGCAGGCCAGAAAGAGCTGGCATGATATTTTCAGAGCACTAAACGAGAAAACCGTGCAGCCAAGAATACTATATCCAGCTAGGCTATCATTGAAAATAGAAGGAGAGATTAAAAGCTTCCAGGACAAACAAAAACGGAAAGAATTTGCAAATACCAAACCAGCTCTACAGGAAATATTGAAAGGGGTCCTCTAAGCAAAGAGAGAGCCTACAAGTGGTAGAACAGAAAGGAACCGAAACCATATACATTAACAGTCACCTTACAGGCAATACAATGGCACTAAATTCATATCTCTCAATAGTTACCCTGAATGTGAATGGGCTAAATGCCCCTGTCAAAAGACACAGGGTATCAGAATGGATAAAAAAAAACAAAACCCATCTATATGTTGCCTCCAAGAAACTCATTTTAAGCCCGAAGACAGCTCCAGATTTAAAGTGAGGGGGTGGAAAAGAATTTACCATGCTAATGGACATCAGAAGAAAGCAGGAGTGGCAATCCTTATATCAGATCAATTAGATTTTAAGCCAAAGACTATAATAAGAGATGAGGAAGGACACTATATCATACTCAAAGGGTCTGTCCAACAAGAAGATCTAACAATTTTAAATATCTATGCCCCCAACGTGGGAGCAGCCAACTATATAAACCAATTAATAAGAAAATCAAAGAAACACATCAACAATAATACAATAATAGTAGGGGACTTTAACACTCCCCTCACTGAAATGGACAGATCATCCAAGCAAAAGATCAACAAGGAAATAAAGGCCTTAAACGACACACTGGACCAGATGGACATCACAGATATATTCAGAACATTTCATCCCAAAGCAACAGAATACACATTCTTCTCTAGTGCACATGGAACATTCTCCAGAATAGATCACATCCTCGGTCCTAAATCAGGACTCAACCAGTATCAAAAGATTGGGATCATTCCCTGCATATTTTCAGACCACAATGCTCTAAAGCTAGAACTCAAACACAAAAGGAAGTTTGGAAAGAACCCAAATACATGGAGACTAAACAGCATCCTTCTAAAGAATGAATGGGTCAACCGGGAAATTAAAGAAGAATTGAAAAAAATCATGGAAACAAATGACAATGAAAATACAACGGTTCAAAATCTGTGGGACACAACAAAGGCAGTCCTGAGAGGAAAATATATAGCGGTACAAGCCTTTCTCAAGAAACAAGAAAGGTCTCAGGTACACAACCTAACCCTACACCTAAAGGAGCTGGAGAAAGAACAAGAAAGAAACCCTAAGCCCAGCAGGAGAAGAGAAATCATAAAGATCAGAGCAGAAATCAATGAAATAGAAACCAAAAAAACAATAGAACAAATCAACGAAAGTAGGAGCTGGTTATTTGAAAGAATTAATAAAATTGATGAACCACTGGCCAGACTTATCAAGAAGAAAAGAGAAAGGACCCAAATAAATAAAATCATGAATGAAATAGGAGAGATCACAACTAACACCAAAGAAATACAAACTATTATAAGAACATAATATGAGCAACTCTACGCCAATAAATTTGACAATCTGGAAGAAATGGATGCATTCCTAGAAACATATAAACTACCACAACTGAACCAGGAAGAAATAGAAAGCCTGAACAGACCCATAACCAGTAAAGAGATTGAAACAGTCATTAAAAATCTCCAAACAAACAAAAGCCCAGGGCCAGACGGCTTCCTGGGGGAATTCTACCAAACATTTAAAGAAGAACTAATTCCTATTCTCCTGAAACTGTTCAAAAAAATAGAAATGGAAGGAAAACTTCCAAACTCATTTTATGAGGCCAGCATCACCTTGATCCCAAAACCAGACAAGGATCCCACCAAAAAAGAGAGCTATAGACCAATATCCTTGATGAACACAGATGCGAAAATTATCACCAAAATACTAGCCAATAGGATTCAACAGTACATTAAAAGGATTATTCACCACGACCAAGTGGGATTTATTCCAGGGCTGCAAGGTTGGTTCAACATCCGCAAATCAGTCAATGTGATACAACACATCAATAAAAGAAAGAACAAGAACCATATGATACTCTCAATAGATGCTGAAAAAGCATTTGACAAAGTACAGCATCCCTTCCTGATCAAAACTCTTCAAAGTGTAGGGATAGAGGGCACATACCTCAATATCATCAAAGCCATCTATGAAAAACCCACCGCAAATATCATTCTCAATGGAGAAAAACTGAAAGCTTTTCCGCTAAGGTCAGGAACACGGCAGGGATCGCCATTATCACCACTGCTATTCAACATAGTACTAGAAGTCCTAGCCTCAGCAATCAGACAACAAAAGGAAATTAAAGGCATCCAAATTGGCAAAGAAGAAGTCAAATTATCACTCTTCGCAGATGATATGATACTATATGTGGAAAACGGAAAAGACTCTACTCCAAAACTGCTTGAACTTATACAGGAATTCAGTAAAGTGTCAGGATATAAAATCAATGCACAGAAATCAGTTTCATTTCTCTACACCAACAACAAGACAGAAGAAAGAGAAATTAAGGAGTCAATCCCATTTCCAACTGCATCCAAAACCATAATATACCTAGGAATAAACCTAACCAAAGAGACACAGAATCTATACTCAGAAAACTATAAAGTACTCATGAAAGAAACTGAGGAAGACACAAAGAAATGGAAAAATGTTCCATGCTCCTGGATTGGAAGAATAAATATTGTGAAAATGTCTATGTTACCTAAAGCAATCTACACATTTAATGCAATTCCTACCAAAGTACCATCCATCTTTTTCAAAGAAATGGAACAAATAATGCTAAAATTTATATGGAACCAGAAAAGACCTCGAATACCCAAAGGGATATTGAAAAAGAAAGCCAAGGGGCGCCTGGGTGGCTCAGTGGATTAAGCCGCTGCCTTTGGCTCAGGTCATGATCTCAGGGTCCTGGGATCAAGCCCCGCATCGGGCTCTCTGCTCAGCAGGGAGCCTGCTTCCCTCTCTCTCTCTCTGCCTGCCTCTCCGTCTACTTGTGATTTCTGTCTGTCAAATAAATAAATAAAATTAAAAAAAAAAAAAAAGTAGGTTTCCTCAGTGAAGCCTTTAAAAAAAAAAAAAAAAAAAAAAAAAGAAAAAGAAAGCCAAAGTTGGTGGCATCACTATTCCGGACTTCAAGCTCTATTACAAAGCTGTCATCATCAAGACAGCATGGTACTGGCACAAAAACATTCACATAGATCAATGCAACAGAATAGAGAGCCCAGAAATAGACCCTCAACTCTATGGTCAACTAATCTTCGACAAAGCAGGAAAGAATGTCCAATGGAAAAAAGACAGCCTCTTCAATAAATGGTGCTGGGAAAATTGGACAGCCACATGCAGAAAAATGAAATTGGACCATTTCCTTACACCACACACAAAAATAGACTCAAAATGGATGAAGGACCTCAATGTGAGAAAGGAATCCATCAAAATCCTTGAGGAGAACACAGGCAGCAACCTCTTCGACCTCTGCCACAGCAACATCTTCCTAGGAACAACGCAAAAGGCAAGGGAAGCAAGGGAAAAAATGAACTATTGGGATTTCATCAAGATCAAAAGCTTTTGCACAGCAAAGGATACAGTTAACAAAATCAAAATACAACTGACAGAATGGGAGAAGATATTTGCAAACGACATATCAGATAAAGGACTAGTGTCCAGAATCTATAAAGAACTTAGCAAACTCAACACCCAATACACTCAACACCCAACACTCAATACAATAATCCAATCAAGAAATGGGCAGAGGACATGAACAGACATTTCTGCAAAGAAGACATCCAGATGGCCAACAGACACATGAAAAAGTGCTCCATATCACTCGGCATCAGGGAAATACAAATCAAAACCACAATGAGATAGCACCTCACACCAGTCAGAATGGCTAAAATCAACAAGTCAGGAAATGACAGATGCTGGCGAGGATGCGGAGAAAGGGGAACCCTCCTACACTGTTGGTGGGAATGCAAGCTGGTGCAGCCACTCTGGAAAATAGCATGGAGGTTCCTCAAAATGTTGAAAATAGAACTGCCCTATGACCCAGCAATTTCACTACTGGGTATTTACCCTAAAGATACAAACGTAGTGATCCAAAGGGGCACGTGCACCCGAATGTTTATAGCAGCAATGTCCACATAGCCAAACTATGGAAAGAACCTAGATGTCCATCAACAGATGAATGGATCAAGAAGAAGTGGTATATATACACAATGGAATACTATGCAGCCATCAAAAGAAATTAAATCTTGCCATTTGCGACAACATGGATGGAACTAGAGCGTATCATGCTTAGCGAAATAAGTCAAGCGGAGAAAGACAACTATCATATGATCTCCCTGATATGAGGAAGTGGTGATGCAACATGGGGGCTTAAGTGGGTAGGAGAAGAATCAATGAAACAAGATGGGTTTGGGAGGGAGACAAACCATAAGTGACTCTTAATCTCACAAAACAAACTGAGGGTTGCTGGGGGGAGGGGCTTTGGGAAAAGGGGGTGGGATTATGGACATTGGGGAGGGTATGTGCTTTGGTGAGTGCTGTGAAGTGTGTAAACCTGGTGATTCACAGACCTGTACCCCTGGGGATAAAAATATATGTTTATAAAAAATAAAAAATTAATGAAGGCAAAAAATAATAATAATAACTTTGCCTCCACTTTTCCAAATAAAAAAAAAATTAAATGTAGTTGCAGCAATCAGTGAGACAATATTATCTAATATAGGTTTAATTGGAGTTTCAGATAAATGGAAAGAAAAAAATGGGTAGAAAAATAGTTGAAAAGATAATGGCCAAAGTTGCCCTAAATTTAGTGAAAAACTACAATTATAGATTGAAAGACTGAATATACAAATGGACAAAGGCCAGACCAAATATAAAAAGAGAAGTGTGTCACACAACCTTCAGTAACCTATCCAGGAAACTAATCCTGTTTGTGAACATAAATAACCTAAAAAGACAGCCCCACTACATGTCAGATTCTATAGGAAGTCATATCGCTATCTTCAGTAACAATCAAGAAAACTAAACAGTAACTTATATAACAGTCACTCTCAAATAACCAAGACTTGATTAAAACCCTTCAGCTTTCCTAAATTTTGTCTCTCCTTCCAACTTAGAAACAAGCAGAGAAAATCATATATGTAGTCCTAAACATAAAATACTTCACCACTTCTAGTTAGCCTACCTACAGATTTCTCATGCAAATGATTTCTCATCAGGGCATTCCTGAGGCTTTCCCTTTTTTCTACAATATCAACATTTCCCACTCTTTTCCTGCTTTTAAGTGCCTGCAAAATTCAAGTGATGGTGGCTGACTCTCTTACCATGGCAAGCTCTGAGTAAGTAGTCCTTGCTTATTCTCATTTGTTTGGTTTGTTTATTTCCCAATATCATTAGTGTGAAAAAAGCAAGCATTAGAAACTGCTTGTGAAAGTGACCAGATATTGGATTTAACAGAAAAAAACTTCAAGCAGACATTATAATTATATTCAAAGAATTACTGAAGTAAACCATGATGTAAAAAATAGATGTATGTTAACAATATATCAAATAGAGTCTATCAGTATAAGGTAGAGATTGTCAGAAGAGGTAAAACACAAGACACAACTATAGTCTATCGATGGGTACCATGCTTTAAATTCAAAGATGCAAATAGGTGGGGAATAAAAAGAATGAGAAAAGATGTATCATGCAAATAGCAACCATAAGCAAATCAGAGTGACTATTTCCAGTATCAGACAAAATAGACTTTAAAACAAAAAAATTGTTACTAGAAAAAAAGAGCAACATTTTATAATAATAGAAGTTTCAACCCACAAGGAAGATACAACATTTGTAAATATATATGCACCAAATAACAGAACACCAAATTGCACAAAACAAAACAAAAAATAAAAATATAAGGAGAAATAGACAATTCAACAATTATGGTTGGAGATTTCTTTTTCTATCTTACCTTACTTTCAGTAAGGGATAGAACAACTAAGCAGAAGATCAACAAGAAAGTATAAAGCTTGAAAACACCATAAACCAATGAAACCTTACAGACATCTATAAAACACTCAACTGAACAACAATAGAATATATCTTCTTATGAACACATGGAATATTTTCCAGGACAGACCATATGCTAGGCCATAAAAGAAGCCTCAATTAATTTAAAAGTATACAAATGATAAACGTATGTTTTCTGATTACAATCACATGAACTTAGAATCATTTACATAAAAATCTGGAAAAACTAAAAAAATAAAGATCACATCCTAAATAACCTATATGGGTCAAAGGAGAAATAACCATGAAACCAAAAAATAGTTTAAAATAAACTAAAATGAAGACACACCATACTAAAAAGTATGGTAGGTATCTAAATTAGAGATAAATTTATATGTAAGAAAATCTTAAATTAATAATCTAACCATCCATCTAGGACACAGGAAAAAAAATATAGTAAATCAATATCAAGCAGAATAAAAGAAAAAAGATTAGAATGAAATAAAATAAGGATAAAAAATAAATCAATAAAACCAAAATGTGACTCTTTAAAAAGATAAACAAAAATGACAAATCTTTATATAACAGTCTGTGTTTGATACAGAAACTTATTTCTCAGAAAATAAAGTACATCAGGGGTTTATGTGCTTGAAATTAGCATATGCTTTACCATATAATCAGTTGAAAGCAGCTAACCTAGTTGGAAGATATATTAGGTTATTAAATAGTCATTTACCATGCCAGTCAGTACTCTGAAAGACTGGGGTTATGGCTGATCAGTATATGATAGTTTCCTGATAGCCAGAATACATAGGTTCAGGAAGTGGGAATGTTGAAGTGGGAATGTCTCCTGTCACCATTATACCTAACATGCTAACCTTTTTCTTTTTTCTTCTTCCTACAAGCTGTTGGAAGTTAACTTCACAATTTAGTCTCTAGTTAACATAGTATTAATTAATGGACATGATGGTTCTTGTGATTGTGTGTCTCCTCAGTTGAGGGGAAGGGTGGGAATTTCTTCACTTGTAAAAAGGGTAGCTGAATCTTGTTAAATAGAAATATGGGATAATTATGCTGTTTTACCAGAGCTCAAATGTGTGCAAATGAAAGCTGATTTTCATTTAGCTAACTTTATTTAAGCTGACTTCATTTCAAAGCTGAAGTCAAAGTTGTAGACTTTATCAATTACTGATGTCTTGGCACTCAGCTTCTAACAGATCTTTTACCTGCTTTGTGAAAATGAATCTGGGCCCCTAAATGATTTTCTCCTTTGCCAAGTGGCTCTGAAGTTTTGCCAGTAAAGGGTGTAGGAGAGCATGTCTCCTGGTTCCAGTGTGCCAGTTTGGAAATCTCCTGTAAGTATCCTGCTCATTGAACCACCAGGATCCCTCAGTGCTCGGTGATTCTCCAGTACACAGACCCTTCAGTGTATCATGTTCACTAGCACCCATCAGCCTCTAGGTTCCCCCCATAATTCAAGTTTCTCTCCTTTCACAGCAGAGTAACTTTGTGAAATACTTCTTTGTGAACAGCTTTCCTGACTACCCTAAAATGATTTCTGGGAAGTTCCAAAGAGAAATTCTATGGCAATACCTACTGGTACAGCACCATTGTGACTTCCTACTATTCAGAGATCCACAGCTGTGTCCCTTCTAACAAGGTTTGGATCTCAACGCTGGGATAACAACATTGTCTTCTTCATTACAGTCCTAGGGCTGCTGGCTGTTTCTTGTATCTGGTATTCCTATGTTTTTTAGAGTTCTCTTTACTTCTTACTTTTTATTCTAGTCTCTGTTACAGTTAATAACTCTTTATATTACACCTTCCCTGTTCAAGTTACTATATGATTTCTTTACATTAATTAAACATAAACTAAAACAGTATCTTATTTTTTTTAAAATTTCATTAGCATACCATCATAATGAATTTCTTTGTATTTTTTTTATTGTGGACCCATGCAGCATTTCAGTTGTATGAATCATACTTTTTAAGATCAAGATAAAATACCTGGACCTTCCCACCAGGTTAGTCTACTTCCTTCTAAATGTGGTTTCTATTGCTCAGATTGATAACATTTCTAATTCTTTGGAATAATCAGTTATATCAGCATTATAAATAATTAGAAAGGTTATAAATCAATAAGTAAAAAATTATTTTTAAGTAAGCATTAAGAGAAAATTTTCATGGAGGAGTCAAAAAGCTCGTTATTATTATTAATGAGCTTATTATTATTATTATTAATCTATTTCTTTCTTTGGTTTTTCCTGTTCTAATCATTGTCATTTCTTGCACTGTTTTCCTCTATTATATCTTGCTCAATGTTCTCTTTGCCCTGAGAAGAACATGTATACTGTTGGAACTGTGTGTTCGCTCCTATAATTGTTGATTAGATGAAGTTGATTGATAGTTCCACTCAAAATCCAAAAGATTTGTTGAGTTTCTTACTTTTCAATTACTGAGAAAAGAATATTTAAATCTCCAGTTATATTAATAATTTATCTGTTTCTCTTTTCATTTCTGTCAATTTCTGCCTGATGCAACTTGAGGTTTGTTTTTATATGCAAACACATTTTGAATTGTCATGCTGTTCTGGTGATTTTACCTTTTAATCATGATGAATATTTATTTGTTCTATAGAGATTGTAAAGTCCATGACAATGATGAATGGCTTATACTTCTAAGCTCTAGGCGCTGGTAACAAATTCCTTCTATGTATAACGGACTGATTTGTTCTAAAATAAGTCTGTATTTACCAAGATAATATGAGGTTGAAGGATAAAAATCATTTGTAGACTTCATTAAAAATAAATTTACCTACTTTAATCTAATTTAATAAAATTTCCTGATTTTTCCTGCACTGGAAATAGGCTTGCAGCTTTAGTAAATGTAAGCTATCTATACAGCACCAATATTGATTGCATTCGAAGCTGACACTAACGACCCACTTCATTCAGGTTATCAATAAAACATTCATTGCTTTGTTTCTTAAATTATACATTTCTCTCTCATGGATACCTCCTGGGAAGTAGGAAGCAGAGTTAGCTGTTAACTATGGCAGAATTACATAAAATTCAGGTATGGGATACTATAGCCCTGTATAGCTCTTTGTCTCACTGGTGCTAACTCTGTCTCTCTCTCACACACAAAAGAAGAACAGCATTTCAGACAAGAGTAATTCCTGCAATTCTATGCATACTTCTCAATTATTTTTACAACAAATTATAGATACTATTTTTTAAAGTTTGTTTTTTTTTTTAATTTATTTGAGAGAGAGGGAGAGTACAAGCCAGGGTAGGGGCAGAGGAAGAGGAAGAAGCAGGCTCCTGGCTGAGCAGGGACCCACCACGGGACTCGATCCCAGGACCCTAGGATCATGACCTGAGCCAAAGGCAGTCGCTTAGCCAACTAAGCCATCCGGAAACCCAGTTATAGACATTATTAAATGAAGCTCCAAGCGTTCCAAATACATGAAAGTTTAATATATTCTTACATGCACATGAAATTCTGTTTGTATTTATTTGATCCTTGAACGTATGTTAGACAAGCCTTTGGATTTTCCTCTTCTTCCCAGATTTACCTTTCCTGATTTAAATCATAATTTTTTCGCTCTAAGTATTTCATGGTATTTTCAATCCTATTGCTACATGTACTTAAGCACATATATGTACATCACTGTGAAATAATAGCACAATTGTTTTTGGTTTGGTTAACCATCTGTTTGATAAGGCTAACTTGAGACACATTTTAAGCAGAAAGTGCAGGGTCCCCAGAAAAAGAAAGATGAGATATAGCTTTTGTGATACAAGAGAAGGCATTTTAGGTCCCCAGCTCTTTTCTGTGATCTGTGCCCTACCAGCACTATTTGCCCAAGAACAGTTTTTGCAGATCTTCCAAGGAGGTATCAGAATTACAAAGAAATGCTATTAAGGAGGGCACAGTATTGCATGGAGCACTGGGTGTGGTGCAAAAACAATGAATTCTATTATGTTGAAAAGAAATTAAAAAAAAAAAAAGAATTACAAAGAAATGCAAAAACCTCAGTAGTTAAGGATTTTAATGGAACAAAGGGAATAGGAAAACTAAGTCTCAATCAGGCCAGGAACCAGCCTAACCATATCAGAAACAATAAATCTGTAGTAAAATAAGCAAGACTCTGCATTCTTTACTCAAGATAAGAGCCCAAGATCCTCTCTAGTTTACACTCTCTGAGTATCCCCATAACCCTCCGACACTTACCTCTGTTTCATTATAATGCTTTATAATTTTTTTATAATGTTTTCATTATAATCTCCACCCTATGAGGAGTACAAGCTTCATTAACAAGCATAAAATGTGTGTATAGGTGTGTTTTCTAAGGACACATGCACAACTTTATGCCTACCTTTATATGCGATGACAAAGCTCTCCTTTCTGAATCTTCATCCTAAGCACTAAATAAAAAGAACCTGCCCCTTCTTGCTTAGGCTTTGGAGCTATGCCCTATGATCTTATTTGTTGTAAAAATTTTCCTTTATATGACAACCACCTGGTGTAGTCTCTATCTGTAATTCGCCAAGGAGCTAACTCATGCTAGTTCAGTTACATCATCATCAAAAGTAAATGGTTAACCTCCTTTTAAAATAAAACATAACTCCAACCCTTTGTGTTCTAACAGGCCAACCCTAATTAAGGCGAACAAAGAAACACATAGTAAAGATAAAATAGACAGTAAAAGTCATACCTGAAGCAGTTGTTCAAGAGGCTTCATACTTCCTGTGCCATTATAACCATAAACTCTAAAATTATTAGGTAAAAAAGCTCTGTAAAATAAAGATAAAATGTATTTAATGGGGAATTTGTTTTCTAAGCTCCTATCTTGAAAATGTGTTTATTTTATCCTACTTATTATAGATAGGTAGAAAGACAGGGTTAGGGAGAAATAGAAAGTCCTGAAAATATGGATTTCATTCTAATTTTACTCAAAAATCCTGGTGTCTAGACCTCTCCTCGTTCACTTTACCATCACACTGTCCTCTAGGCTGTTTTTTAAAATATAATCACCAAGGGGTGCCTGGGTGGCTCAGTTGGTCAAGCATCTGCCTTTGGCTCAGGTCATGATCCCAAGGTCCTGGTGATGAGGGAGCAGGAGGCTGGCTGAAGACAAAGCAAAAGCTGGCACCTTGCACCCCCTCTCCACTTGCTTCCCTCAGTAATGTGTGTGACATTCCTCAGGCACCCCTGACTGCCATAAATGAGAAACAAATAGTTAACTTGCAGAGATCACAATCCTGCAAGACAGCGTCACCCTTGGTTTACAAATGTCCTAGAGATCTACAAACAAAGAAGTTACCTTATCAATAATACAATTTCCAGAGGCAAATAACTCAGTTCCTCAAGCCCTAAATAAAGTTAAATTTCTTCTAAACCCAAATCTCACTAACAAAGATGCTTGATAGCAGAAATGTGAATGGCTTGCCAAAAGACAACATTGATCAAGTTGCAAGGCCTCTGGTATCCCAGCACCTTCTAGGCCCTCTTTAGCATATGAAAGTTCCGTTGAACTCCCTTCCCCTCACCTTCCCCTACATAAAACCTGCCATCTCTCACAACCGAGGGGGGGGGGGGCCAGCTCTTCCTGCCCACGGGTCCTGTCCCCTTGCTTTAATAAACCACCATTTTGCACCAAAGATGTCTCAAGAATTCTTTCTTGGTCATCGGCTCCGGACCTCAGCCCACCAAACCTCACCTACGTTCTAGAACTTCGTCACTGGGATGGAACCTGAATTGGGCTCCCTGCTCAGCAAGCAGTCTGCTTCTCCCTCTGTCTCTCCCTGTGCTTGTGATTTTCCACACTCTCTCCCTCAAATAAATAAAATCTTAAAAAAAAAAAATAGACAAGTTTGTCTCAGAGTATTTGTACCAGTTGCTGCCCCTTCCTGGAATGTTCTTCAGCATAGTTCATTGTCTCATTTACTTCAAGTCTATATATCACCTTCTCAGTGAGACTGATCTGGGTAAGTTTATTTTTTAAATGCAACTTTCCTAATTATCAAAACATAGGATTTTCAAACAATACTTCTAACTTTGCTCTCTATTTTTGCTTAAGCATTTATCACCTTCTAAAATTCTTCCTAATCCACTCATTTACAGTATTTGTGTAGGAAAGAGATTAGGGTTCAAAGCTGACAGCCAGAGAAGAGAGAATTCTTGAGACATTTTGGTGCAAAAAAGTGGTTTTATTAAAGCACAAGGAGAGGACCTGTGGACAGAGAGCTGAACTGGGATCATGAGGAGTCACCAATCATATACTTTCAAGTTTGGAGGGGATTAGGAATAGTGTAAATCCCTAAGAAATTTTAGAAGCAAGGTTTCTAGGACCTTGAGGGGCTAACTGTTGTTAGGAAAAGTTCACTTATGACTGTCTAATAAAACCTTAGTCATGTGATCCCCTCAGATGTATATCAGTGGGTCATATGCTTGTGGGAGGACTACCAATATACATCTTTGGGGATAGAGATAAAGGAAGTTTCCGAAGGAATTTTTATATGTTAAAATAGACTTACACAATCCTGGGGGTTGGACTAAGATTGCCTTTCAACCCTAACAAAGTCTTAATATCAAGGCAGCAGAGTTTCTAGAGAAATGTCACTCTGCCTATTTCAAGGACTTGTTATTAGGCTATAGGCAGGTAAGGAAATTTAATTTTTCCTTTGTCATTAATATCATTATTAGTTTCATTTGATAATATAAACAGAGATTCTTGTCCATTTTGTTTACTAGTGCATCTCAAGTACTTAAAAGAATACTGGTAAAATAGCAAATGGTCAGTAAATATTGAACTAATGTGACAAGAATTCAACAGATTAGATGGAGAATTCACATGATAGTATATTATTTGTAAATATGGGATGGATATGCTGAAATGGCTTTATAAAAAGAAAGGGTAAATGTAGATATCCCATTTCATTTCTCTAGTAAGTGTAACATAAAATTTGTGACTACCATGGCAGTCTGGATTTGTTGGAAGCAAAAGGTCAAAGAGCCAAACATTGATAAACAGAGCAAGATTTTTTTTGCATTTTTGTCATACCAAAAAAAATAATATGACCCACAGTGGGGGAGGGGCTCCAGGAAACAGATTCTCAGTAGAAGGTCCTATAAAGAGGTTTAGCTGGTCATATGCAGGCACCGGTTTTTTGGAAAAGAAAGAAAAAGCCAAATGTCTGTGTTTGGGCAAGAAAACTGCTGGGATGTCTAGAAACAGGCTGAATCACTGGTGTCCTGTACCCCTAGAGAGAAAGTAATAAATGTTTGAGGTATATCAAATACATAACTTCTCTCCCTGTAAAATCTTTTGCCTGTGTTGGAAAATGTGCAGAGTGGCCAAAGAGCTAAATTTAAATTCTCTGAAAACAAGAGCAAAATTTTTATTTAAAAAAAAACTGAGGGGTGCCTGGGTGGCTCAGTGGGTTAAAGCCTCTGCCTTCAGCTCAGGTCATGATCCCAGGATCCTGGGATCAAGCCCCATATCAGGCTTTCTGCTCAGCAGGGAGCCTACTTCCCTTCCTCTCTCTCTGCCTGCCTGACTACTTGTAATCTCTGTCTGTCAAATAAATAAATAAAATCTTTAAAAAAATGATAATACAGAATTAAGAAGCTCTATGTGATTCAACCATGATAAAAGCAAAGAAAAATTACATGTGTTTTGTTTAGAAGACTAATGAAAACCAAAATAAAATCTTCAAATTATTAAGAGGAAAAACAAAGATGTTACCTTCAAAGAATCAGCAATAAGACTGACAACTACTTTGTCCGTAAAAATGAAGAAAGTCAGAAGACAATAGAATGACAAGTTTAAAAGGTTAAAATCATTTTTTAAAATGTCATCCTAGAATTTACTTCAGCAAAAAAATGTTTCAGAGGAAGGTTAGGTAAAAATTTAACAATGAATACAAACCAATATAATTTTTAAAAAGCAGACTCACAACAGAAATATAGATAATTCCAGAGAGATATATAAATTAACTGCATATAGAAACAGACATGGGGAAGGAGATGTAAAGCACCAGAATAAGTAAATTTATGGTTAAATTTAAAGAATGTTGGCTGTACAAAAATAATCTAATTGGGGTTTAAAAGTATCAGGATTATAATGGGTGAAAAAATAAAAACACATAAAAGAAGGCAAATGGAATTAAAAGATTTAATAATTTGACAATACAGGATAACTGATAAAAGTAATAATGCATATTAGTGTCAATAACTCAGAGATTAACATGTTAATCGAAATAAACTATTAAAAGAATAGTAAAAGAACATATAATAAAGAATTTGATTGGAAATGATACAATATAAAATGACAGATTCATTAAAATGAAGATAATAAAAAAGAATATAAAATAAAAGGCACAAAAGAAAAATAATAAAATGACTTCAAAAATTATATGGAAAATCAGAGGGTCAAGAAAAGCAAGGACATCTTAAAACTCTTGAACAAGGCTGGGCATCAAGAACTGTAATAAATTCACTGTAATTAGTTTAGTATGGTATTTTATAGATCAATAGGATGCAAGAATAAATATATAAACTAGCAGAAGAGAAAAAAGGATCCAGAGTCATTCAATTTATGACATCAATTACATTACAATGCAGTGAAGGAAGGTTGTGTTTTCTTCCAAATGGCCTTTGCTAAATCCATACAATGCTAATATGAAAAAATAATTAAATCTTCACTCTTATGCTCACAAAACACATAAATATCAATTCTGGATAAATTTTAGAGCTAACTGTGAAAGTGAAAACAATAAGAATATTAAAAGAAAGTAGTAGCTTTGATGGGTATCTGTATGTAGACCATCACTTCTTTAAAAATTATAAAAAGAATAATAACTACAAAGTAAAAAATGATCATTTGTACTGCATTTAAAGTAAGAATATCACACTCAATAAAAGAAAAATCCAGACTGGATAAAAATTGAAAGACAATGGTAGGAAAAATGTAGTTTACAAATACTAAACAAAAGAAAGTTTGTGTAACTATACAAACATCAAATAAAATGTAAAATAATTACTAACCACTTCATAATGTTAACATTTTATTCATCTAAAAGGGAAATATTTAAAATTTTTACTTAATTATTTACAATCTCAAAATAGGGAATTCAAAAATTAATCAATTTGAAAATCACTGTGGAAGATTTTAATACATATATTATTAAATAGAAAACTCATTTTTGAATATGGAAGAATTCTATGATATGATTTTAAAAGAACATTATAGTAAGTAATTATAGGATACTTGCTATTTTCTAGTACATATAGAATATTTACAAAAACTGAATATATATCACATCACAAAGTTAGCCTCAACTTTTAAAGGATTGAAATCAGAGCATATTCTGTGGTTAAAAATTACTAGAAATAATTCTTAGAAAAGTGCCACATGTATTGATGTTTAGAGATACAGTGAAATAATTCATGGGCCAAAGAGGAAATATAATATAAAGTTTAAAATGTTTGTTAATGGCAAACTAGAGAAAATTCTATACACCAAAGATGTAAGGGACAACTAAGCAGTATTTGGAGAAAAAAGTTAGCCTTAAATCTTTAAACTGGAAAATAAAAATGGTGATGAGTAATCAACTTAGAATTATTTTAAGGAAGTTATAAACAAAGTTCAAAATAAACACAAAGATATTAAAAGCAAAACAATAATACAAAATTCATATAATGTAGAGGACACCTGGAGTAAGGAGGCATTTTTTATACTAGATAAAACAAAAATTTTTCACAAAAGAAAAATTCTCTTTACTAAAATACCATAAGTATGAAAACAGAAGGCATAAAACAGAAGTTATTTGAAAAACACATCATGAATTAGGCTTTTAAGGCAAAACGTTAAAAGAAATCCTTAAAATAGGAAAGAAAAGGTCAAATTAGACATGTCTTTTTTAGGAAGTATAAATGTCTTAGGAATACAATGGTGGAGGAGATTTAAATATTTAAATATTTATTTATTCATTATATATAAATTATATATATATTATTTATATATTTATTTTAAATATTTAAATATTCTCAGGTCCTGGGAGTTCAGCTAGATAGCTATCAAACCATGCAGAACACCAACACACTCAACAGGAGATCAAAGAGAAGAGGAGAAACAATTCTAGGAACAGGAAAGCAACCACTTTCTGGAAGGTAGGATGTGCAAATTATATATATATATATATAATTTTATTTTTTTCTTTTTCTTTCTCCTTTTTTCTCTGCTGGTTTCAGGTCTCTTCCGATTTGGTTAGTGTATATTTTTCTGGGGGCATTGATACTCTTAATATTTTGTTTTCTCACTCATCTATTCTTATCTGGATAAAATGACAAGGTGAATTTGAGGTGAAATACAAGAAGATAGACCTGGGCGGGGGGAGGGGCCAGTTCCTGGCAAGCCGTAGAGCAGTGGAGCATAAAATCAGAACTTTAAGAAGTCTGCTCCATTGTGAGATGTCTCTCCAGAGGCTAGGCAGGGGGTGAAGCCCTCATGGGAACAGTGTGGTCTCAGGACCCACAGGGTCACAGGAAGACTGGGGGTACATGAGTGTGGCAGAGCTCCTAGGTGTCAGAGGAGGCAAGCCAGATGCAAAAATGGAGCCAAGCAGTGGACTCCCAACTTGGAATTACCTTAAACCATGATCTGAAGCACAGTCAGGCCGCCACTCTTCAAGCAGGGACCCCTCAAGTGGCAGGTCTGGGAAGACCCACCTCCTTCCTTCACGGGAGGAGTTGCATAGGAACACATTGTAGGAATCTGCTGGGTTTGGAGACTCCAAACTGAGCCATTGCCAGAGATAGAAATGCTCAGTCACAGGCTGGGCAAGCATGGAGTATGACCAGAGACCAGGGAGACGGGAAGGGTTGACTTCTTTTCTCTGAAGGCACACTGAGGAGTGGGGCCCCGAGCTCTCAGCAACTACAGGGCCAGAGATTGGAAGGCTGCCATTTTCATTCTCATCCTCCAAAGCTGTACAGAAAGCACTCAGGGAACAAAAGCTCCCAAAAGCAAAACCAAGCAGATTACTTAGCCTGGTCCCTGGCAAGGGTAGTACAATTCTGCCTCAGGCAAAGACATTTGAGAATCACTGCAACAGGCCCCTCCCCAAGATCAGCAAGAACATCCAGTCAAGATCAAGTTCACTAGTCAATGAGAACTTTGGAATTCCAGAGTTAGGGGAACACAGAACATGGAATTCATGTCTTTTTTCCCCCATGATTCTTTAGTCTTTCAAAGTTAACTTTTTAAATTTTATTGTTTTCTTATTCTTTTAATTTTTTCTCTTTCCCATTTTAAATATTTTAACTATTTTATCTTATCAATACCTTTCTAAATTCCTTTTTTACTTTTTCATTGTTATATTCTATTCCTTCATTGTATTTAACCTTATTTTTTGTATACATATAGGTTTTACTTTCTTTGAAATTCTGGAATACAGTTTCTTCTAACAGATCAAAATATACTCTAAATCAGCACATAGCTTTCTTCTAGTCTCCAGCCTCATCACATTCTTCTTGTTTCTTTTCTTTTTTCAACCAACTTCTTATCAATTCCTTTTTTAGAATCTTCTTTAATTTCCATCTTTACAGCCACATTCCATCCCTTCATCATGTTTACCCTTATTTTTGTATATATATAAGTTTTTCTTTCTTTAAATTTTTTGGATAGTTTCTTCTAACAGACCAAAATACACCCAAATCAAGTATGTGGCTCTGTTCTATTCAGTTTAATCATATATATATATATATATATAAAATTTTATTTTTTTCTTTTTCTTTCTCCTTTTTTCTCTGCTGGTTTCAGGTCTCTTCTGATTTGGTTAGTGTATATTTTTCTGGGGGCATTGATACTCTTAATATTTTGTTTTCTCATTCATCTATTCTTATCTGGATAAAATGACAAGGTGGAAAAACTCACCTCAAAAAAACAAAGAACAAGGGGCAGTACCGACAGCTGGGGACCCAATCAATGCAAACATTAGTAAGATGTTAGAAGTAGAGTTCAGAATGACGATTATCAAGGTGCTAGCTGAGCTTGAAAAGAACATGGAACATACTAGAGAATCCCTTTATGGAGAAATAAAAAAACTAAAATCTAACCAAGTTGTAATCAGTGAAATGCAATTAAAAAAAAAAAAAAAAGGATGTTCTAACTGCTAGGATAAATGAGGCAGAAGAGAGAATTAGTGATATAGGAGGCCAAATGATAGAGAATAAAGAAGCTGAGAAAGAGAGAGATAAACAACTACTGGACCACAAAGGGAGAATTCAAGAGATAGTGATACCATAAGATGAAACAATATTAGAATAATTGGGATCCCAGAAGAAGAGGAAAAAGAGAGAGGGGCAGAAGGTATTTTGGAGCAAATTATAACAGAGAATTTCCCTAATTTGGCGAAGGGAACATGTCAAAATTACTTTTAACAACATTGATAAATCTCACAGACATTATTTTGAGTGACTGTAACAAGTTGTAGGAGAATAAGCTATGATTCATTTAGAATTCAAAGCAAACAAATAGAAATATGTTAATTAGGATAATTAAATAAAATCAAGGAAATGGTTAACACAATGATCAAGAAGGTAGTTACAAATAGGGATGGAAAATGATACCTTTTTGAGGGCAGTCAATGTCAGGGGGTACAGGAATGTTTATTTCGTAGTTATTCATTTAACTGCATAAACATATTTCAGATATTTTAACTTGTACTTAACATATTGTACAATAAGGAATATTAAAACAACAATTAAATAAAGGTAATTGGTAGTGATTTTTCTGAAAGAGAGAAGATCCAATCCCCTATTTCCATCTCCACTCTCATCATTCAGAAATGACCAATTAACCATTAACCATTTTTAAATATGGTACTAAATTTTAGAAAATAAAATATGTTGACAAAGTATGGCCTATAGGCCAAACCCAACCCACCACTTTTTTTTTATATAAAGTGATATTAGAATATAGCTATATCCGTCTATCTGCATATTCCCTATGACAGCTTTCACAATAGCAGAACTGAGTGGTTGCAAGAGAGACCATATGGAGCCCATTCTAAAATGTTTGCCCTGTGCCAAAGGAGTACTGATTCTTGCTTTAAACAGAATGATCAAATGGGGCACCTGGGTGGCTCAGTGGGTTAAAGCCTCTGCTTTCAGCTCAGGTCATGATCCCAGGGTTCTGGGATTGAGCCCAGCATTGGGCTCTCTGCTCAGCAGGGAGCCTGCTCCCCCTCCCCCACCATCTGCCTCTCTGCCTACTTGTGATCTCTGTCTGTCAAATAAATAAATAAAATCTTTTTAAAAATTATTAAACAGAATGATCAAAGAAATAAAAGTAAAGACTAGTGCTGCAGCTGAAAGAGTGAGCAGGTGACATTGCAAACAAGGACAGAATCTGGACCAGAACTGTGGCCTTATGGATGGAGGGTTAAATGGCCTCTGGTCTCTAGCATGAGAACACACTGTGGACTTTCCAGTAAAGGGCATAAAGCTAGAAATATCCTCACAATTTTTAAACAGAAGGAGAAAAAAATCAATACCTGCTGTCTATAGACAATGGAGGAAATGAAGCTACCCAATCCTGACAATGGCAAAAGGAGCATCACATGCAAAAATGAAAACCCTAAACTACATCTCATGCAGATGTGGAATGGATTACAAATAGCCCCATCACTGCTGAAATTCTTAGGTGATGAATTATATAAACATTGGAGCCAGCTAAATGGATTCACTAAATGGAATGAAGCCACTGCTTGACATAGGGTTGCCACAAAAACCCTTAATATGTAAAACATATAGTATGTGAACAATAAGATGAGGCTTGCCTGTAGTATTACCTTCAATATTTTAATCTAGAACCATTCCTGAGTTTGGCAGGAACACCTTTGAGCAATGTGATAAAACTGGTGTTCTAATTTTGTGTGTTTGAAGGCTGTAGGGGACTGTGGAGTTTCTGTGACAAGGCACAGATTGCTGCTAGCTCTACACACAGCCAAAGCTTCATAGGCTGTTGAGAGTGCAAGTGACATCACTGTTTGTATATAAACTGTTGACTAAGCCTGAAGCCAACTACATGGCAAGACACCCTGAGTCCCTGGGACAGTGGTCACTGAAGGCTTTGTGACTCCACCAGCAGGGATTCCCTGGACACACATTATTCTGTCTCCTCTTCACCACAGTCTTACTCACTATATTCTCATCTGTTGCATTAAAATGAAAAAAAAAAAAGGAAAAGTTTTTATGTTTTACTTTGTATAGTTTTGGTCAGATCTAAAAAGCTGAGTTCTATTTGTGACTACTTTTTTGACTTTTTGCAACAATATTTTGAAAATTTTTAAGCCAAGACTTACTAGGTAACTCTTACTTAATTTCCAAAAAGCTGGTTCCTCTTTGATTAAACATTTGTAATTATGTTCTAATTTTATCATGCTAGTCATTGAGAATATGGTTACTCTTAAAAAACTTTGTGATGGTTTTTCCTTAAGTGTATTTTGCTTGTATGCATGAAGAAAGCATTAATTGTAGGGTATGTAATACTCAATTCATCCATTATATCATCATCAGCTGTATTGTATATTCTATACTCTTTTTTCCTAATATAAAAAAAGACAGAGCTTAAGAAATATACTGCTATTCAGAAGCCAACTTTTTTAATATTAGGAAAAAATATAGAATATACAACTAATGATGACACAGATGGCTGACAGACACATGAAATAGCAGACACATGAAATGATCAACATAACTCATCATCGGGGAAATACAAATCAAAACTTCAATGAGATATTACCTCACACCTGTCAGAATGGCTAAAATAACAACACAGGAAACAAAGACGTTGGCAATAATGCAGAGAAAAGGGAACCCTGTCACAGTGTTGATGGGAATGCAAATTGATGCAGCTGCTCTGGAAAGCAGTATGGAGGTTCCTCAAAAAGGTAAAAATAGAACTACCCTACAATCCAGCAATAACACTACTAGCTATTTACCCAAAGAATACAAAAAATTCAAAGGGATACATGCACCCCAGTATTTGTAGTAGCATTGCCTACTGTAGCTAAATTACAGAAACAACCCAAATGTGCCATCAATTGATAAATGGATAAAGAAGAGGTTGTATACCTATATAATGGAATATCACTCATCCATAGAAAAGAATGAAATCTTGCCATTTGCAATGACGTGTATGGAGCTAGCAAGATCAGTCAGTCAGAGAAAGACAAATAAATACCATATGATTTCCCTCATATGTGGAATTCAAGAAACAAACAGATTAACATAGGGGGAAAAAAGAGAGAAAGGCAAACCCATAAAAGAGACTTAGCTATAGAGGGGCACCTGGGTGGCTCAGTGGGTTAAAGCCTCTGCCTTTGGCTCAGGTCATGATCCCAGGGTCTTGGGATCAAGCCCCTGATCAAGCCCCGCATCTGCTCTCTGCTCAGCAGGAGGTCTGCTTCCTCCTCTCTGCCTGCCTCTCTGCCTACTTGTCATCTCTGTCAAATAAATAAAGAAAATCTTAAAAGAGAGAGAGAGAGAGATTTATCTATAGAAAACAAACTGATGGTTACCAGAGGTGAGTGAGGGATGTGCAAAATAGGTGATAGGGATTAAGGAGGGCACGTGTGATAACCACTAGTTGTTATATGTTAAGTGTTGAATCACTAAATTCTACTCCTGAAACTAATATTACATTATATATTAACTAACCGGATTTTAAATAAAAATTTGGAGAAAAAAGAAAAACAATTTCACAGTTTTAAAAACAAATTAGAGTTCTGAAATTCCTATTTTTACCATTTAAGAAGTACCATTACAATTCTGAATTTTATTTATTCCTTAGTATGATGTGCTTATTTTTCCTAATTCATCAGCTGGCATGGGATTGAGTTTGGCTAATTACACTTATATTCTAAGTCCTAAATACATTCTGATATGATGTGTTAAGTAATTTTCTTTTAGTTACCACTTTTCTTTCCACCCTAAAATTCAAGATGTTTTCAAATGAATAGTTAGTAACTAGGAACATCTAGAAATACAAAATAATTAGACTCTGGATTAATTATAAACAATAATTAGAACAAATAGAGATGACAAAATAATCTAGAACACCTACTTTTGCATTAGGTTCACCGTGTATGTTTTTCCTTCAATCATAATGTTGTAGGACACCTAGAAGAAGAGTATATTAAAAAGGCAAAGAAAAGTGAGAAGAATGTTAGAAAGGAACACTATCATTTTATATCAATGCTAACTACATTCAAAGCACATGAATACAGTAAAAAGAGGAAAATTTATAATTTAATGTTGATTTATTTCAGTAAAACTTGATATTTAAATATTGGCTTTCATAATAAATATAATGGAAGAATATGATTTGTTATTTCTTATTTGTTAATTTTCAAATGTAGCTAATAAAATATTTGAATCTGAAAAATTAGTTTTTATCCAATAATTACATTAGTTTAATGAAGTCACTGCAAAACTTATGCTTAAAATGGAAGAGTAGAAATTATTCAACACAAAATTTATATGGTAGAACAAAGATTTAACAGCACATATTTGCAGATTTTATAAAATTCATTCCAAGTTTGGATCAAAACTCATTGACTTATTTTATTAATAGTAAGATTAAGAAATGATGTCTCACAAATGGGCAATTCAGTCTTTGTAGATCAATTTGGGTAGCTTTGACATCTTTACATTATTTGGCCTTCCAATCCAATAACATGGGATATACTCTATTTATTTAAGCTTTTAATTCTTCTCATCGTTTTATTGTCTTCAGAGAGGAGGCTTTGCTTATTTTTGTTAGAATTTGATTTTGATTTTTATGTAGTATAAAATTTTCTTTTTAAAAGTTTCATTTTAGGTGTGCCTGGGTGGCTCAGTGGATTAAAGCCTCTGCCTTCGGCTCAGGTCATGATCTCAGGGTCCTGGGATCAAGTCCCGCATCAGGCTCTCTGTTTGGCAGGGAGCCTGCTTCCTCCTCTCTCTCTGCCTGCCTCTCTGCCTACTTGTGATCTGTCTCTGCCAAAGAAATAAAATCTTAAAAAAAAATTGTTAAAAAAAAGTTTCATTTTATATTTTTGTTCTGCAGAATAGAAATGCAATTGATTTTTGTTTTGATCTTGTTTCTTTTTGTCTTGTTGTGTTCTGATCTTGTTTCTAAAGATTTTACTAAATTATTGTGCTATTTCTAATTTTCTCTAGATTATTTTGGATTTTATTTTGTAGAGAATTATTTAATCTGTAAATAATGATAGCATTATATTTTCTAATTATTATGCTTATTTTTAATTTTTGTTATTTTCTTTCCTTACTGCAGTGGCTAATATTTCCAGGCAAGGATAAATAGAAAAGGTAATAGTGGACATCCTTATCCTTTTCTTGATCTTAGGAGAAAAACCTTTCAATATTTCAACTTTATGCATGATTTTTTTTCAAAGGCATTTGATATCCTCTATAAGCCACGATTAATTATTATTTTTAATTATTATATATTTTGGACATATAAACATGACAGAAAATCATATAAAATGCCTGTCACTAATGTCTATGTTAAAAATTAAGAGCATTGCAAGTATTTGAAAGCAATTTTAAGTACTCTCTTATCCCATGATCAATTCCCTTTCTTACACTCCAGCTAACCAACATCCTGAATTTCATGTTTATCATTCCCATTCATATTTTTATATTTGTCCTAATTATGGATGTTTAATTTTTTGCATAAATTTTTGTTCTTCATAGATGTAATCCTACAAATTACGTATTTCATTGCTGGATTACATCTCTGCTTGAAACACTATCTCATACAATAAGCACAATGCAAACATTGCTATCGTCATCATCACCAATACATATACCTTTCTAATTTATTTTTTTGATGGTATAGCATGCCATATGAATATAGCACAGTTTATTCATCTATTCTGTCAATGGATGTTTAGTTTTCTTTCATCACTATTTTAAGCAATGGCCCAGTAAATAATCTTAGACATATATCTTTGTGCATTTTTGTTAAATATGTTAAACTAAACCTATGAGTGAACTTCTTTTATTGAAAAGTACTTTTACAACTTCAAGCTTAAAATTAATCTGCAAATTTGTTCTACCAACGTAGACACTCACAAAAAGTAATATTATCCTTCAATCCATCTCCTTTAATTGCATTTTGTTTTGTTAAGAGTTAACTTTTGCCATTGCTGATGTGAAATAGTAACTTATTGTGTTTACTTGGCAATTCCTTAAAAATATCCTGATTTGTATATATGTTTGATAATTATTACCCACTCAAGTTCAACCCTTGTCATTTATAACTTTGTACGTTTCTATTTTTTGTTGTTGTTTTTTATCTTATTGACTCGTATGAATTCTTTTTTTTTTAAGATTTTATTTATTTATTTGACAGACAGATATCACAAGTAGGCAGAGAAACAGGCAGAGAGAGAGGGGGGGAAGCAGTGCTCCCTGCTGAGCAGAGAACCCAGTGTGGGGCTCGATCCCAGGACCCTGGGATCATGATCTGAGCTGAAAGGAAAAGCTTTAACCCACTGAGCCACCCAGGCGCCCCATGACTTGTATGAATTCTTGATATATTCTGGATACCTTTTCTGTGTTATATGGATTTCAAATATCTTCTGTGAGTCTGGAATATTTTTCACTTTATTTATTGTATCTATTTATTTTTATCTTTGAATCTAGATGTTCCTTAATCCTTCATTTAAGTATTTATATTCCATTTTCTTTCTGGTATAATTCTTCCCTATTATAAGGTCCTAGAAATAATCTTTTATCTTGTCTTCCAAATTTTTAGTGTTTTACTCTCAGATGTATGCATTTACATGATCTTGAAGCAATTTTGGTGTGTAATGTAGCATTAATATATACTTTATCATTATTCCATATTATTAATCAACTGTGCCTTCACCATTTATTAACTAGTACGTTTTTTAACCAATGATTTCATTGCCACCACTGAACTGAGTAAGCTTGTATGTATGTGGGTCTTTAGGAGGCACTCTTTCTGTTAATTTATTTTTCCCTTAGAATTACCATATTACTTAAACTTTAAAATATGTTTTGAAATTAAACCAAAGTGAATCACTATTTTGTTCTTCAAAATTATTAATTTTTTTAGTTTTAACCTTTCCATACATATTTTAGAATCAACCTGCCAATTTCCTTAAAATTTCTTATTGGAACAGCAGTCAATCTATATATATTTGGTGAAAATTAGCCCAAGAAAATACTGCATATTCTTGACTGCCAACATGATTTATTTTTTATTTTTCCATTTTTATTAGTGGTTGTATAATTTTTTAAAAGATTTATTTATTTATGTTAGAAAAAGAGAAAGAAAGAGGGGGCAAGCAAGAGGGGCAGAGGGAGAGGGAAAGAATCTAATGTCTTTCAATAAAGGTTGACTATATCCTAAAAAGTATTTACCTTTATATATATATATGTACAATATACACCTTCATCAAAGATACGTTATTTACCAATAAGATTATTATTAAATATGTGTATGTGTGTATTTTCCCTTATTTTTTTTGTTCTACATTTCTACTTAATTTCAATATTTGATTCTTATTCTTTGTTCTTGTTTTACTCCTCTTTTATAACATCCAAGTAGATGTCCGGTATTCTGATTTCGCTATGTCAGGGTTTTCTCTATACTGATTTCTATTTATTCTGTGTTGTCATACTTGCATCTAAAGATACTCTTTTTCTATAATTTCTCAGTTATTATATGTTTAATACAGCCTCTTCTCCAGATTTCTTCCCCCTCTGTCAGGAATATCAGTTATTATATACTTAAGCTTCCAATTCTATCTTTCTTCTCCCATAGTCATTCATATGTTGCATTTTCTGATCTCTTTAGTTGATTCTGGTCTACTGTTAAGTCTTGATTTTTTTTCCCACTTTCATTATACTTTTCACATCTAGACAGACTGTTCAGGTTTTTTTAGAACTTTTAGTGAAGAGTATCTTCTTATAAATTATATCATTTATTTATTAATTATAAGTTATTAACATGCACTATGTTATGTTTATAACAATTGTTAAATTCATAAGTACAATATAACCTCACTAATTCAAAAAATACTATGTATTCAGCACTATTCTAGACATGGGGGATAGAGACATTAACAAAATAGTCAAACTTTTTTCCTCGTAAATTTGAAAGTTGAGGACAGGTAATTTTTTTAGTACTTCTCTTATGAGAATTACTATCATAGAAGGTAGTGATGCCTGGTTGAAGATATTTCCTTCTAAGCAGATTCTGTATATATTTTCTAATAAGAGCAAGCAATTCCATATTATTTTTGCATTGAAAAATAAAACTCTCTCAAAATAGTGTTAAATGCCTCACTTTTTTTTCTATTTAAATGGTTAAATCTAAGTTTTCATAAATATACATTCCTTTTAAAATGATATATTGAAAATTTTAAGCTTGTAAGTTAAGGTGACAAGTGGGTAATTGGTAAGGAAATATTTGCACTCAAATTACCAGAACATCTACTACCCAACCAAAAAGAAAATTAAGATGTGATATTTGAAAAAACACATTTCACATCTTGGATTGATTCCAGAAATTAGTAAAAAGGAAAAAAAAAGATATTTTCTAATTCAAAGAAAACAAAACCTAATACCCTGAACCAAGATGAACTAAGATGGCATAAAAAAAGTCTTAATAATTAACATATTTGCAATCAAGATGGAAAAACTGGTCATATAAACTTCATTAAATGAAATAAATTATACAGTATAAGGAAGCCATGGGTTTACTTAACAAAGAAAAAAACCCTCAAAGATAGCCTAGTAAGAAGAGACTGTCTAGATGGATCAGGTCAATGATTATTCAAAGACACTCAAGAGGAAAACAGATTTAAATGATGGGACTTGGGGCTTTGATAATAACCATCACTATACCACATTTCTATGAAGCATGGTTTATCTTGGTTCATTTCCAAAAGGGCTTTTCCACTTACGGAAAACCAGGTATAAATATAAAATTCACCAAGTTTGCATGGATGAAAATGCCCAGTTTACTTCTTACAAAAAAAAAAAAAATCCGCATCATTTTAGAATGTGAAAAATGCTAGTGTTTAATTACATGTGATTCAACTCCTCCACTTAATATTGACAGTGTTTTCTCTGGTATTGTAATTTGCACACGTAGTCTTTCAGAATCTGCAAGGTACAAATATTTTATTAGAGTAACACCATCACTCCATAGCTTCCTCCATTATTTCCTCATCTAAATCTGTAATCTTTCACCTGCTACCTTTTTTTAAACTATCTTTTCAAATACAGTCGATTCCCACTTCTTCCTAGAATTACAAGACTTTAAAGAGAAATTCAGTACAAATAAAGTCAGGTCTTTGGGACTTTTCCAACTACAGAGTCTACAGGTCAAGAATGCAGAGCAATAAATGAAATGCTAACCTTGATACATTCACTTAAACCATGGCACATCTCATCTTTTACATGGTACCAAGACGAGTGGGAAAGTCCCCTCACATCCAATGTGGATTTTGGTTGGGGGAGGTGATGCGGTGGTGGGGTCTGGCTTACAGAGTCAGAGCCCCTACAAGAAAGCAGTTTCCCAGGGATACCTGGAATCTCAGAAAAAAAAAATGGAGAGGAGAACTGACATTCCCAAAATGTCAGAAGAAAGGATTTTTTTTACTTACTATTGTCTGTCTGGACCCCAATGAGCCCGATAAGAAGTAGTAAACACAACATGGCTTCATGTACGGATGCCAGCCCGAATAATGGCAGTTGGCTTTCCTAGAGGGCAGTTGGGAGCGCGAGGAGAGCCTTCCTGGTCACGCACCTAGCAAGAGCCAGTCGGCTGTGAGAGCAGAGGTGGGTCGAGAGAGTGGGTGCTGTGCACTGTTGAACATAGGCTGTCTTGGCCCCTATGTCTGTGCAGAAGACTTCGAATCAGTTTGACGCCGCTTTTGGGACTCACAGAAGAGCAGAATCACTCCCATACCACAGGGCTGAAGAAACAGTTAATGAGCAGGAAGATTCATACACACTTCTTACAGAACTTTTCACTGAAGATATCTATATATCTATATAGATATATTCTACAAACCATAGGCTAACTATTCGATTAATATTCAAGTGAACAAACCAGTGTAATTAACACCTAGATTCAGATCAAGAAATAAAACCTAGAACCACCAAAACCCACAGAGTGCCCCATGACGATCATTATCACTACCATCATAGTTTTGTTTGTTTTTGAACATTACATAAATGGAACCAATCACCATATAGTCTTTTACATCCATCCATCCATACTGTGAAGAGTGGTAACTTTCGTTTTTCCTCATAG
Source organism: Mustela putorius furo (assembly GCF_011764305.1). NCBI lineage: Eukaryota > Metazoa > Chordata > Mammalia > Carnivora > Mustelidae > Mustela > Mustela putorius. Next base: position 3,723,304 of record NW_025422118.1, read on the forward strand.
ATATTTATCGCCCATTAAATGAATATAACGCCAACCGTTTTTACATTTTATTGATGATTAATGCTTGTTTATTTATGGTGGTGGCTATTAAAAATCATATATGGCTATTTTATTTCTTTGGTGAATGTATGTAGTGATTTCCTTCACGTATATTTTTAGAGTGAAGTTAACTGAATCCCCAGGGTATGTTTTATAGATACCTCCAAGTTTTCCAAGATTGTTGTACTAATTTATGTTTTCACCAGAAGTGTATGAGAATTCCAGTTCATATCAATACCTAGACTTGGGGGGGTTGTTTGTTTTTTATTCCATTATATTTATTAATTTGCATTTTCACAGTTATTAATAAACTTTAGCACAATTGTATATATTTATTGGTCTTTATTTGATAAATAGTGCTTATTTAAGATGTTGGTATATTTTTCAATTGTGTGGCCTTGTCCCTTTCTTATTATATGTTGAGCCTATTAACACATTCCAGATATAATTTTTGTTGTTGTTGGATATCATGGTTTACAAGTATCTTCTATACTATGGCTTACATTCAGTGGATTTTTGTACATACACATTCCTATTCAGAAATTTACTCCCCCAAGTTTGCTGGGATTTTCATATGTGTCTTACTGCACATGTGAATTTTATCTAAAGTTTTTGTTATAGGGGCACCTGGGTGGTTCAGTCAGTTGAGTGTCCAACTCTCACTTTCACCTTGGGTCATGATCCCAGGGTCATGATATTAAGCCTCATGATGGAGTGTGGGGCCTACTTATGATTCTCTCTCTCTTTCCTTCTACTCTTCCCCCCATGACCCCTCTCCTACACTGCCCCCCGCTATCTCCAACTCTTTCTATTTTTCAAAAAAGCTCTTGTTATGTTAATTGAGGTTATCATATAGCTTTCTTCATTTTCTGTTAATTTAGTGAATTAGAATTATTGACATTCTAGTGTTGAAACAAATTGTATGCTGGGGTACATATTATTTGATGTACTATCTTTTTACATTTTGCTGGATTGATTGATTGGCCAGCATTTTGTTCCACATTTTTGTATCCATAGTCATTAGAAATATATGTCTGTAATTCTTTTTCATTGTAAGAAGCTTGTCAGTTTTTGTACCAGAAAAGAAACTGAGAACTGTTATTCCTTCCTCTAGTCTTTGAAAGAGTTAGTGTAATGCTGTTAACATTTCTTCTTCTCATGTTTCTTGGAATTTAGAAGTGGAGTGATTTAGACTTAGAATTTTGTGAGAAACTTTCTTTTCAAATTATGAAATCAGATTTTTAAAAAATATATATATTCAGATATTCTCATTCTCTTTGTGTTAGAAAAGTTGTTTCTGATGAATTTTATCTATTTCTTCTGAGTTGTTAGATATTTTGGCCAAAGTTGTTCACAATACATCTCCCTTATCCTCCCTTGAACTGTATAGAATCTCTACAAAACCCTTTTGTTCATTCTCAGTATTGATAATTTTGTGATTTTTCTACATTCTTTATTCATTCTTTGAGTCTATTATTTTATTAACTTTTAAAATAACCAAGTTTGTGGTTTTTTTTTTCCTATTATTTGTTTGTTTCCTGTCTTACTGATTTTTGCTCTTGTGTTCCTTTTTCTTCTTTGGGTGTAATTTGTTCTTTTTCTAGCTTTTAAGAATGGAAGTTTGTCTTATTCCTATTAAACCATTCTTCTTTCTAAAATATACATTTGGGGCACCCAAGTGGCTCAGTAGGCTAAGCCTCTGCCTTCGACTCAGGTCATGATCCCAGGGTCCTAGGATCAAGCCCAGTATCAGGCTCTCTGCTCAGCAGTAAGCCTGTGTCCCCACTCTGTCTCTGCCTGCCTCTCTGCTTACTTATGATCTCTGTCTGCCAAATAAGTAAATAAAAATCTAAAAAAAAAATTAAAATTAAAAATATATATTTTAAACTATAAATGTTCATCTACCATCACTTTAAATTTATCACCAAATTTATATGCATTATATTCAATATATGTTGATAGGCTTTATTTCCATTAATAGTCATTTCAAAATATTTTCTTTTTTTTAATTTTTTTATTTTATTTTTTAAAGATTTTATTTATTTATTTGACAGACAGAGATCACAAGTAGGCAGAGAGGCAGTCAGAGAGAGAGGAAGGGAAGCAGGCTCCCCACTGAGCACAGAGCCTGATGTGGGGCTCGATCCCAGGACCCTGAAATCATGATCAGTCAGTTAAATGTCTGCCTTCAGTCCAGGTCATGATTCCAGGGTACTGGGGTCGAGCCCCACACATTGGTCTCTCTGCTCAGTGGGGAACCTGATTCCTTCTCTCTCTCTCTGCCTGTCTTCTGCCTACTTGTGATCTCTATCTGTCAAAGAAATAAATAAAATCTTTAAAGAAAAAAATGTTATAAGGGAAAGAGGGGATGAAGGGGAAACCTGCAATTTAGAGTGGAGTCTTTTGGATTTTCCACATATAGTATCATATCATCTGCGAAGAGTGATAATTTGACTTCTTCTTTGCCAATTTGGATGCCTTTAATTTCCTTTTGTTGTCTGATTGCTGAGGCTAGGACTTCTAGTACTATGTTGAATAGCAGTGGTGATAATGGACATCCCTGCCGTGTTCCTGACCTTAGCGGAAAAGCTTTCAGTTTTTCTCCATTGAGAATGATATTTGCAGTGGGTTTTTCATAGATGGCTTTGATGATATTGAGGTATGTGCCCTCTATCCCTGCACTTTGAAGAGTTTTGATCAGGAAGGGATGCTGTACTTTGTCAAATGCTTTTTCAGCATCTATTGAGAGTATCATATGGTTCTTGTTCTTTCTTTTATTGATGTGTTGTATCACATTGACTGATTTGCGGATGTTGAACCAACCTTGCAGCCCTGGAATAAATCCCACTTGGTCGTAGTGAATAATCTTTTTAATGTACTGTTGAATCCTATTGGCTAGTATTTTGTTGAGTATTTTCGCATCTGTGTCCATCAAGGATATTGGTCTATAGCTCTCTTTTTTGATGGGATCCTTGTCTGGTTTTGGGATCAAGGTGATGCTGGCCTCATAAAATGAGTTTGGACGTTTTCCTTCCATTTCTATTTTTTGGAACAGTTTCAGGAGAATAGGAATTAGTTCTTCTTTAAATGTTTGGTAGAATTCCCCTGGGAAGCTATCTGGCCCTGGGCTTTTGTTTGTTTGGAGATTTTTAATGACTGTTTCAATCTCCTTACTGGTTATGAGGGAAACCTGCAATTTAAAAGAAACTTAGTGTATTATGAACTGTAGAAAACACAAGGGACAAGATTAAATCACAATGCCCAGGGATGCTTTTGGGTGACAGAACAATAAAGACATATAGATATAATTGTTATGAAATCTGCTGGATGTCACTTTGGTCGGGGAGGTGGGTGTGACTGAGGGGAGCACAGAGAGGAGCTGCTGGGTGACTGGGATAGTTCTGTTTTTCATCTGGATTACAGGGATGGCATCTCATAAAATGCATTCATGTGTTGGTTTTCTGCATCTATGTTTTACTTTACATTAAAAGTAATAAAAGTGTATCTTTATTTTTAAAGTATATATGTGTCGGGGCACCTGGGTGGCTCAGTGGGTTAAAGCCTCTGTCTTGAGCTCAGGTCATGTTCCCAGGGTCCTGGGATCAAGCCCTGCATCAGGTTCTCTACTCAGCGGGGAGCCTGCTTCCCCCTCTCTCTCTGCCTGCCTCTATGCCTACTTGTGATCTCTTCCTCTGTCAAATAAATAAATAAATAATCTTAAAAAATAAAGTATATATGTGTATTTGTAAGCAGCATATAGCTTTCTTTTAACTCTAGATTGACAATATTTAGCTTTAATGGAAGCAATATGTCTATTTCATTTACTGTTCATATAGGTATGTTAAGTTTACTTCTCTCATCTTGCTAGAATTTTTCTATTTTTTTCTGTTTTTTGTCTCTCTGTTCTTTTTTTTAAAGATTTATTTATTTGTTGTAGGAGGGGCAGAGAAAGAGGGAGAGAAATCAAGCAGACTCCCTGCTGAGTGCAGAGCCTGATTTGGGGCTCGGTCCCATGACCCTGCAAGCATGAAATCAAGAGTCAGATGCTTAACTGACTGAGGCACCCAGATGTCCCTTGTCTTTAAATTGTTTACCTTTTTGAAAAGTTGTTGTGATGAGCACTAGTGGTTGTATGGAAGTGTTTAACCATTATATTGTATACTTAAAACAAATATTACACTGCAGGTTAACTAACTAGAATTGAAATAAGAATTTTAAAAAAAAATAAAATCACTGTCACCTCCCCTCTGGTAACCATCAGTTTCCTCTCTATAGTTTAGAGTCTGTTTCTTGGTTAGTTTCTCTCTTTCTTTCCCCCTGCCTTTGCTCCTTTTGTTTTGTTTCTTCAATTCCATATATGAGTGAAATATAAAGTTTTTGTGCTTCTCTGACTGACTTATTTATCTTAGCATAACACATTCTAGCTCCACCCACATCATTGTAAATGGCAAGATTTCATTATTCTTTATGGCTCAGCAATATTCTACATGTATATGTACAATCTCTTCTTTACCCATTTATCAATGGACACTTGGGCTACTTCCATGATTTGCCTATTGCAGATTATGCAGCTATAAATACCAAGGGGGTGTGTGTCCCTCTGAATTAGTATTTTCATATTTTTGGAGTAAATAAGAGTAAAATCTGAGTCATCAGGTAGTTTCTATTTTTAATTTTTTGAGGAAATTCCATGCTATTATCCAGAGTGTCTGTTCCAGTTTGCATTCCCACCAACAGGGCACCAGGTTCCCCTTTTGCCATATCCTAGCTGACACCTGTTATTTCTTATGTTGTTGATTTTAGCCATTCTCACAAGTGTAAGCTTGTATCCCATAACACTTTCGATTTGTATTTTCCTGAATACAATGAGGGATATTGAGGATATTTTCATGTCTATTATCCATCTGTATGTCTTCTTTGGAAGAATACTATTCATGCTTTCTGCCCATTTTTTAATTGGATTCTTCATTTTTGGGGTGTTGAGTTTTATGAGCTTTTTATAGATTTTGGATATTAAGCCTTTGTCAGATATGCTATTTGAAAATATCTTCTCCCATTCCATAGGTTGCCTTCTACTTTTGTTGATTGTTTCCTTTGCTGTTCAGAAGAGTTGTGTTCTGACAAAGTCCCAATAGTTTATTTTTGCTCTTGTTTACCTTGTCTCAGGAGACATAACTACAAAGAATCTGCTATGGCCAATTTCAGAGGTTATTGTCTGTTACTGTTCTCCTCTAGGATTTTTATGGTTTCAGGTCTTTCATCAATTTTTAATTTATTTTTGTATATGATGTAAGAAAGTGGTTCAGTTTCATTCTTTTGCATGTTTGCTGTCCAGTTTTCCTGGCACTATTTGGTGAAGAGAGTGTCTTTTTCACATTAGATATTTTATTTTGCTTTGTCAAATATTAGTTGACCATATAGTTGTGGGTTCATTTCTGGGTTTTCTATTCTGTTCCATTGTTCAATGTGTCATTTTTGTGACAGTACCATAATGTTCTGATTACTACAGCTTTGTAATACAACTTGAATTCCAGAATTGTGATGCCAACAGCTTTGCTTTTCTTTTTCAAGATTGCTTTGGCTGCTTGGGGTCTTTTGTGTTTCCATACAAATTTTTAGATTGTTTGTTCTATGTCTGTGAAAAATGCTGTTGATGTTTTGATAGGTATTGCACTGAATATGTAGATTGCTTTGAGTAGTATAGACATTTTAACAATATTTGTTTTTCCAATTCAGAAACATAGAATATCTTTTCATTTCTTTGTGTCATCTTCAGTTTCTTTCATCAGTGTCTTGCAGTTTTCAGAGTACAAGTCTTTCACATTTTTGGTTAGGTATATTCCTAGGTATCTTATAGTTTTGGTACAATTAATTGTAAATGGGATTGATTCCTTAATTTCTATTTCTTCTGCTTCATTATTGGTGCATAGGAATGTAGTAATTTTTGTACATTGATATTGTATTCCATGACTTTACTGAATTTGTTTATTGTTCTAGCAGTTTTTTGGTGGAGTCTTTTGGGTTTTCTATATAGACTATCATATCATCTGCAAATATTGAAGTTTCACTCCCTCCTTGCCATTTTGGATGCCTCTCATTTCTTTTTGTTCTATGACTGCTGAGGCCAGGACTTGCAGTACTATGTAAATAACAATGGTGAGAATGGATATCCTTGTCTTATTCCTGATTATAGAGGAAAAGTTCTCAGTTTTTCCCCATTGAGGATGATATTAGCTGTGGGTTTTTCATAAATGGCCTGATTATGCTGAGGTATATTCCCTCTAAACCTACTCTGTTGACAGTTCTTATTACGAATTTTAGTTGTACTTTGTCAGGTGCTTTCTTTGCATCTACTGAAATCATCAAATGACTCTTATCCTTTCTTTTATTAATGTGGTATATCATGTTGATTGATTTGCAAATACTGAACACGCTTGTAACCTAGCAATAAATCCCACTTGATCATGGTGAATTTTTTTTAATGTATTGTTGGATTCAACTTGCTAGTATTTTATGGAGAATTTTTGCATCCATATTCTTTCAGCAATTTTGGCATGTAGTTCTCCTTTTTAGTTGTATCTTTATCTGGTTTTGGTATCATGGTAGTTCTGGTTTCATAGAATGAATTTGGAATTTTTCTTTCATTTTCTATTTTTCTAGGATAGTTTGAGAATAATATGTATTAACTCTTCCTTCAGTGTTTGGTAGTATTTGCTTGTGAAGCAAATTGGTAGTCCTGGGCTTTTGTTTGTTGAGCTTTTTGAATACTAATTCAATTTCTTTGCTGGTTGTTGGTATGTTTAAGTTTTCTAATTGCTGTTTCAATTTGGTAGTTAATATTTTTCTAGGAATTTATCCATTTCTTTCAAGTTGTCCAATTTGTTGGTGTATAGTTTTTCATAATATTCCCTTATAATTGTTTCTATTTCTATATGGCTTTGTTATTTTTCCTCTCTCATTTGTAATTGCATTTATTTGATTGCTTTCTCTTTTCTTTTTGATAAACCTAGCTAGCTGTTTATCAATTTCATTATTTTTTTCAGAGAACCAGCTCCTGCTTTCATTGATCTGTTCTACTGATTCCATAGTTACTGTATCATTCATTTCTACTTTAATCTTTACTATTTTCTTCCTTTTGCTGGATTTAGGCTTCATTTGTGGTTCTTTTTCTAGCTCCTTTATGTATAAGAATAAGTTGTTTACTTGAAATTGTTCTTGCTTCTTAGGGCAGGCTGATATCGTGATCTACTTCCCATTTAGAACTGCTTTTGCTTCATCCTATAGATTTTGGACTATTGCATTTTCATTTTCATTTGTTTATGTGTATTTTTAAAATTTTCTTCTTTGAATTCCTAGTTGACACATTCATTTTTTACTAGCATGTTGTTTAACTTCCATTTACTTGTGGTTATTTCCAATTTTTTTCTTGTGGTTGACTTCTAGCTTCATGATGTTGTGGTCAGAAAAGGTATGGTCTGATTTCAATCTTGTTTATATTTGTTGAGGCCTATTTGTGACCTAATATATGACCTGTCTTAGAGATTCTTCCATATATATTTGTAAAGAATGTGTATTCTACTGTTTTAAAATGGAATGTTCTGATTATATATGTTAAATCTATCTGTTCCAATGTGTCATTTAAAGTCATTGGTTTTGTTTGTTTGTTTGTTTTGTTTAGATTATCTGTCCATTGATATAAGTATGGTATTAAAGTCCCCTACTATTTTGTATTATTATCAATGAGATGTGTTTGTTAGTAATTGTTGGGTGCATAAATATTTACAATTATTATATCTTCTTGTTGGATTGTTCTCTTTATTATGATATAGTATCCTTTTTCTTTTGTTACAGTTTTTGTTCTAAAGTCTAATTTTTCTGATATAAGTAATGATATTCAGGCTTTCTTTTGATATCTATGTGGGTGTTTAATGTTTCTCCATTTCTCACTTTCAATCTGCATATTTCTTTAGGTTTGAAGTGAATCTCTTGTAAGCAGCACATAGAAGTATCTTGTTTTTTACCCATTCTGACACCCTATGTCTTGTGATTGCAGCATATAGTCTATTTACATTCAAATTAATTATCAGTAGATATGTATTTACTGCAATTTTATTACTTGTTTTCTCTGAACTTTCTTGTCTTTGTCACTTTTGGTTTTTTTTTTCCACTCAAAGAGTCCCCTTTAATATTTTTTTCAGGGTTGGTTGAATGGTTACAAACTCCTTTAGTTTTTCTGGGAAACTCATTATTTCCCCTTTTATTCTGAATGATAGCTTTGCTGGATAGAGTGTTTTTGGTTGCATGTTTTCCCATTTAGCACTTCTATAAAAAGATTTTATTTATTTATTTATTCATTCATTCATTCATTTGAGAGAGAGAGAGCATAAGCTTGGAGAGAGACAAAGGGAGAGGGAGAATCAGACTCCCTGCTGAATACGGAACTTGACATGGGGCTCTATCCCAGGACCCTGAGATCTTGACCTGGGCCAAAGGCTGACTGAGCCACCCAGGCACCCCCAATTTAGCACTTTGAATATATCATGTAAATTTCTTCTAGCTTGCCAAATTTCTGTAGAGAAATATTTAGGTAGCCTAATAAGTTTTCCCTAGTAAGTTAAAAAGTTCTTTTGTCTTGCTGCTTTTAAGAGTTTTTTCTTTATTACTATAATTTGCTAATTTAAGTATATTATGTCTTGATGGTGGTCTGCTTTTGTTGATATTGATGGGAGTTTTCTGTGCCTCCTGGATCTGGATGTCTGTTTCTTTCCACCAGATTAAAGAAGTTTTCTTCTATTATTTCTTCAAATAAAATTTCTACTCCATTTTCTCTCTCTTCCTCTGGGGTTCACATAATATGAAAGTTATTGTGTTGGATGGAGTCACTGTATTCCCTAAGTCCGTTCTCATGTTTCATATTTCTTCTTTTTTATTCATTTTCATTATTTCCCACTACTTTGTTTTCCAGGTCACTAATCATTTGTGTGCTTCCTCCAGCCCATGGTTTGTTGCATTTTGGGTGCTTCCAATCTCATTTATTTCACTCTTCATCTCTGATTTATTTTTTTAATTATTTTTTTCTCAGTGATAAGCATCTCACTAATGTCTTCTATTCTTTTCTCAATCCCAGTAAGTATCCTTATGATTGTTGTTTTAAATTCTCTATCATTCATATTATTTATATCTGTTTTGTTTAGGTCTTTGGCCATGACCTTATCTTGTTGTTCTTTGCTTGTTTTTTCATTTAGGATAAATTCCTCCATCTTTGCATTTTGTGTAAGTCTCTGCCTTCTCTGTGTTAGAAAAGTCAGTTATGTCTCCTGCTCCTGCTCATTGTTTAAAAAAAGGTCATGTAGAGCCTACAACCTGGCACTTCAGGGAGTGATTCAGGTGTGTGCTGCATTAACTCTGCTGTTGTATTTTGGCTGCTCTATCCTTTAGACCAGTCATCTACAGAGGCTTCCCTTGCCTGCTGTGGTATTTGGTCCCTGGTCTGAATGTAATAACTAGATATGCCTTCATCTGCTTGTGAAATGAGACATGACACCACCTCTACCAAAACTGAAGCTCTGCAGAACTCCTTGGTTGGGAGACATGGGAGAAGCATTGGTTTGTGCAGGTCTTTGGGGGTTGGGGGTCGGGGGTGTCCTGCCACAGTGGGACTGAGGCAAGTTTGACTGAGAAAGGCAATCCCACCAGAGTGCAGGTTATGGGACTTGGTGTTAGCAAGTTAAGCAGCCAGTGTTGGCACAGTGCTGCTTCCCAGAGATGTGTTTATGCTGAGGGGTGGAGGAGTAGAGATATGTTACCAACAAGTTCCTCTGTCCCCAGAGAGGCATCTCTATAAATGTTGTCTCTCAGGGAAGCACTACAAGAAGAGTGAGTTTTCTTCCCCACTGTGTGTCCCAGGCATTCTTCAAGACCCTGTTTCCATGTTTTCTTCCCCCAGGCTGTTTTCCTGCCTTTTCTCCAAGAGCAGGAAAGCCGACTCTGGGCTCCATCCCAGCCACACTCACTGATCTTTAAAACTCCAGGTTCTAATCACGGCTGCTATAAGAACTCACAAAATTAAGCCCCTCTCATATTCCAAGCCAATGGCTTTGGGGAAACATTTTCCTTGTCTGCTCTCCCTTGTGCTCTTCTCTCTTTCTCTCTCACCTTTCTCTGCAACCATAGCCTCCCCCATTCCATAGCATTCATGATCCATTTCTCCCCTAAACTATGTCTCTGTACTTCCTACCCGCTTCAATGTGGCCTCTTCTCTTCCTTTGGTTGTGGAATTTGTTCTGTTAATCTTCAGGTCAATTTCTGGGATATTTAGGAAGATTTAATGATTATGTAAGATTTAATAATTATGTGTTCCTGGAAGAGAACCTATGGTCCTCCTACTCTGCTGCCATCACCCTCCTCTAGACCACAGTTTTTAAACATAAAACTGGCTGAGATCTCACTAGAAGGACACTCATGAGAGAATTTAGAATATTGGGATCTGATACTTCATGACCAAGACTTCAGAAAGCAGTTAATTGATTACCAAAAGGACAATACTTTCAGAAAAACAAATCCTGAATAACACTAGGAAGCTTAAGCAAAAAGAGAGACCTCAAATCCAAGATGATACTTTCCAAACTGAAAGGAAGAAGACTACTCATGGAAATGGAGATCACAAATGGGCTCAAATGTGTACATTAGCTCCTCCAAGCTTCAGCTTATTTGCATCCCACTTCTGACACCCTGAAATGTCTTTTGAAAAAAGAAAGTTAACTAATTCAGCTGTAGCCCATTGAAGTGGTGGTGGCTTCTCATTGGCTGAAGGCAAAGGCAGCCTGCTTTTGTCAGACAAAGAGGAAATATTCTTTCTTTCTTCAGGGTAGTGCAAGCTGTGATGAATGGTACATGCATGAGAATCCTGCCTCCAGGCTTTCTTCACATCAATTTACTTAGGTTTCCTTAACACAGCATCACAAAACTTATCTAGAAATCCAGAGCCATTCCCAATAAAAATCCCATCAAGCTTGTATGAGTGTGCATATGTGTTAGAATATATGGTTATCATGACAAAATGGAAGTTCATGAAAAAAGAATCTTATATGTCTAAAAAAACCAAAATGGGATAGTAAGGGATTAAAGGAACAAAGAAAGATAAAGTCAGTCAACTCTAAGAAATAAAAGAAGAACATTAACATACTCTATCACAGAATAAAATGGCTTCAGGAACTCCAGGTATAAAATATAAAAAATGTAGACAGGTTCTGAACACTTCATATGAAACTATTTCATGTCATGTACAGTTGCCGTATACTTTTTGACAAGCAATTTGATGTAAAGAATTTGAAGTTTAAAGTGATCATTCAATGGCAATGTACAAACAGAAGTAAATCAGAAAAAATAAAGAAAAAGAAAATAAACTTTTATGCAAAGAATTTTTTCCACCAGAGGTAGCTTAATTGTAATTGAATTACATTCATTACTGGTTTTTAATTTGTGTTTACCATTAGGTTTCTATATAGCATCTTCTACATATGTTAAGTTGATTGTCATTTAAACTTAAACCAATTCTTTCCTCCTCTCCCCCCACATTTTAGGTATATGTTGTCACAATTTACATCTTCTTATTTTGTGAGTTCTTGACTGATTTTCACAGATATACATATTTTCACTGTTTTTATGCTTTCTACTTTCTATGCTTTCTACTTTATATATATATATATGTGTGTGTGTGTGTGTGTGTGTGTGTGTGTGTGTATGTATACATGTCTGAGAAACTCTTTTTTTTAATAAAGATTTTATTTATTTATTTGACAGACAGAGATCACAAGTAGGTAGAGAGGCAGGGAGGAAAAGAAGCAGGCTCCCCGCTGAGCAGAGAACCTGATGCAGGTCTCAATCCCAGGACCCTGAGATCATGACCTGAGCTGAAGGCAGAGGCTTTAACCCACTGAGCCACCCAGGCACCCCAGGTCTGAGAAACTCTTTATCTCTCCATCTATTTGGATGATAGTCTTGCTAGATAAAATATTCCTGGCTGCAGAATTTTTTTTTCCTTTCAGCACTTTGAGTGTATCATGCCACTTTTTTTTTAGCCTGCAAAGTTTCTGCTGAAAAAAATCAGTTAATAACCTTATGGGGTGGGGTGGTGGGCTTCCCCTCGTATGTAACTGGCTTCTTTTCTATTGCTGCTTTAAAAATTCTCTCTTTATCTCTACTTCTTAATTTATTTTTATTTATTTATTTTACAAAGAGAGAAAGAGCATGTGTATGCATGAGTTGGGGAAAGGGCATAGGAAGAGGGAGAAAGAGAGAATCCAGGGTTCCTGGGTGGCTCAGCCAGTTAAGCACCTGACCTCAGCTCAGGTCATGATCTCAGGGTCCTGGGATTGGAGCCTGCATCAGGTTTGCCATTCAGCAGGTAGTGTGCTTGTCCCTCTTTCCCTCCCACACATACATGCTCTTTCTCTTTCTCTCTCAAATAAATGTAATATTTTTTTTAAAAGAGAGGGAGAGAATCCACAAGCAGACTCCCAGCTGAACGTGGAGCTTAACACAGGGCTTGATACGAGGACTTTGAGATCATGACCTAAGCTGAAATCAAGAGTTGATGCTTAATTGATTGAGCCACCCAGGCATCCCTTCACTACTTTTATATTACTATGTTTCGGGTTGAGTTTGTTCAGTTATCTCCATGACTTTTCGATCTGAATTTCTGTTTCCTTCCCCAGATTCAGCCAGTTTTGTTATTATTTCTTCAAATACATATTTTGTCTCCTTTTCTCTTTCTTCTCCTTCTGGGATCCCTATAATGTGAATGTTATTATGCTTGATGGGGTTGCTGAGTCCTTTTTGCATAATTTTTTCTCTCATCTTATCAGTTGATTGCTTCCCATTCCTCTGTCCTCCATGTTGCTGATCTTTTTCCGGCATCATCTAGTTTGCTATTTATGTTGTATATTTTTAATCACATCTATTGTGTTTTTTATCTCTGATTGGTTCTTCTTTTTAATCTCTTTTTTAAGGGTCTGACTATTGTCTTCCACTCTTTTCTCAAGTCCAGTGAGTAGCTTTATGATCATCTTTAAATTCTCTATCAGACATATGAATTATTTCTGTTTTGCTTAGGGCTCTTGCTATGATTTTGTCCTATCTTTTTTTTTTTTTTTTTCCATTTTGGACATAATCCTGTCTCCTTATTTTTTCTCTCTGTGTCTGCTTCTCTGTATCAGGAGTCTATTACATTTTCTGCTCTTAAACGCAATGGTCTTATAAAATGCAACATGGGTGGTTAAGGGGGTAGGAGAAGAAGAAATGAAACAAGACTGGATTGGGAGGGAGACAAACCATAAGTGACTCTCAATCTCACAAAACAAACTGAGGGTTGCTGGGGGGAGGGGGGTTGGGAGAAGGGGGGTGGGGTTATGGACATTGGGGAGGGTATGTGCTATGGTGAGTGCTGTGAAGTGTGTAAACCTGGCGATTCAGACCTGTACCCCTGGGGATAAAAATATTTTATATGTTTATAAAAAATTAAAAATTTTAAAAAAATGTCCTGTAATGCAATGTCCACTATTCACTAGAACCAGATGTTTCAGGGGTGTCTCATGTGTTACATGCACCCTGCTGTTGTGGCTAAGCTACATTTTCCTTCAGTCCAGTCATCTGTAATGGCTCTCTTTGCCAGTTGTGGGCAGCGTTTGGTCTCTGTGGTGTTGGTGGACCAATTTTGGACTGACTTGGGCTTTGGCAGCAAACCTCAGGGTACTCTCTCTGTATTATCTCTTGAAAAGCTTTCACTGGTGGGTGGAGCCTGCAGTCAGACCAGCTGTCTGCCCCTGGCCCACTGCTGAGGATGCAGTCTGACTGGTGTGTGTGGTTATTTTTCCCTCATTCTGGGGAAGGGTTCACTTTGGAGTAATGTTGGGCCTGTCCAGGCTGTCCACTGCCAGGCTTGTGATACTACTTTGGATGAGCTCTGGCAAAAAGTATATTTTATGGGGTGGATCCACTAAATTGCAGAGGGGCAAGACATGCAGTGTTAGCAAGTTTGCTAATTAGTGTTGGAATTGCACTGGTTTTAGTTTGTGGCCCTGTATTTATGTTGGGGGACAAGGGCAGGAAATGGCATTTGCCAGCTCCTTTGTTCCTAGAAGAGTCTCTCAAATGCCTCTATTCCTTCAAGATATGCTATAAGATTAGCAAACAATTCTCCCTCCTGTATGTTCTATGTGTTTTTCACACTGCTGCTTCTATGCTGTATCTCAGCAGGGCTATTTATTGTGCTCTGTTTAAGGTGAAGGGTTCAGTTTCCCCTTGCCTCCTGGTTCTCCCAGAGCTGAGTCTGATTTTTAAAACTCTAGGTTTTAAGTTCTGTCAGTTGTAAGAGCTCATGATATTCAACCCCTCTGGTTTCAAAGCCAAATGTTCTGGAGATTTGTCTTGCCCATCAGGACACCCTAGTGTGATAGTCTTTTTCTCCATGCCTGCAGTCTCCTCTTTCCCACTGACAGTCTCTTGGGGCCACTTAGCTCTCCTACCACATCTATACAATTTCGTACACTCTTTCTCATGGTCTCTTCTCTTCATTTCCTTGTGAAGCTTGTTCTATTAGTCTTTGGGTTGTTTTCTGAGTTACACTGATGTTAGTGATATCTAGTTGTATCTGTGGGCTGAGGTGAGGCTGGAGTCATCCCACTCACCATCGTCCCAGCAATCTGCACTCTTGACCCTTGATTCAGAGAGTGGATACCTTGACTAACTTCCTCAGTCCTGACCTGGGGGTTATGGAGACAGAGAGGAAGGAATCAGCAGAAGATTTAGAAAGGGAGAGGTAGGAATCCCAGAGCTACAGGAAATTTCTCTTCAGGTAGAGCCTGGGCCTGCTTGGAGACAAAAAGAGGTGGTTGAGAGACTAGTAGTCTTGCCAGGTGAGGGTGTGGTCTTTCAAGATCAGAGACCAGTGCAAAGAGAAGGAACTAGGCTGAGCCAGAGCACAACCAGCATGGCAGGGCTAAAGGCCATTGGAAAGCTCTGAGACTTGAAGGTAGGGATACTCAGAAGTCCATCGCACTGTCTTCAGCCCTGTGAGTAAGGACTGCATTTGTTTCAGCTCATACTAGCTCACTCTTAGGGCCCCCAGCTGGCTGCCACAGGTTGAGGAAGAGGAAATACCAGAAATAAGCTCATGCCTTTGCATACAACTGATTTTCTGGCTAAGGGTACATTGACTAAACCCTTCAGTAGTGACATAGGGGCATATGAGCATGATTTGCTTTTTTGGTGAAGTTCTTAGTAATTTTGATTCTCCATGTCACAGTATTCTGGCATGCTTTATTGGCTGTGGTGGAAGAGAGAGAATAAAATAGAAATGTTAACAATTTGTACAATAAATTTTTATTATTTTATGTTAGTCACCATACAGTATGTCATTAGTTTTTGATACAGTGTTCCACGTTTCATTGTTTATATATAACACCCACTGCTCTATGTAGTATGTGTCCTCCTTAATACCCATCACTGGGCCAACCCATCACCCACCCTCTTCCCCTCTAAAACCCTCAGTTGGTTTCTTGGAGTCCACAGTTTACTATCTTTGCAAATAAGGAAAAATCAAGAATATTAAACTTGATCTTGGGGAAGACAATAAAAAAGCACTTTTCTTTAACTGTGTGCTTATTCTTACATATTAGATGGTAATTAGTTGAAAAAAGGGAAAGGAAACCTAAGTGTTTTGTTAACAGTTACTCTAAGCACTAGCAGGGAAACTATAGAGGGGGGAAGGGCAGTGAGGCAAGTAGGAAATATGTCCCCAGTGGACAAAATAATGTCTTTGTATGTTCTAAGAGAAATCTTAAACCATACATACCCAAAACCTAACTCAACTTCTATGCACCTCTCATCTATACCTTCTTTTATCCTAGTACAGCCTTTCGCAAGGATGAATTGTGTGATCAGTTGGGACATCAAATTCCTGTCAGGATTAAAACTTGGGCCTGTTGGTAGTATACCTGGGATCCTCAGAAATTCTTATTAAAATAAGGCAGGCTACTGATCATAATAACCTAAAATAAGTTAGTGGCAATGAAGATGAAGGAAAGTTATGACAGAATCATCCTAATGTGTACTTTTTTCCCACACAATTCACCCACTGTGTACAATTGAATAATTTTAGGATTTTTCATATAGTCACAGATGTGTGCTATCACCAACCCTCACCCCAAGTCTTTAACTCTCTCCTAAACAACCCCAGCCCTACACAATCACTAAACTTTGTTTCAATAGATGTCCCAATTCTGGGTATTTCATAGCAACGAATAACATAAGGGTTTTGTGACTGGCTTTATTCACTTAGCATAATGATTTCAAAGGTCCACCCAATTTATAGAGGTGTCAGGGTTTCATTCCTTTTTATGACTGAGTAGTATTCATTGTATGCATAGATCACTATTCATACAATGTTTATCCATTTATCAGTTAATGGACATTTGGAAAAGGAATCTCTTGGTCTCTGTGGTAAGGTACCATTACCCCTGAATCAGGAGAAAAGAATCTTTGTTTATTAATGGAAACTCTGTAGGTTCTCATTAGACTACAGCTAGTATGACGGTTCCCTTATCCATCAATGTCTTAAGGTATGCAGAAGTACACTCATCTCGTAAGAGGAAGATGGGGCAGAGGGTACTGAAGCATGAAAATCTTACCCAGAAAAGCTCAGCTTAGTGAAAAATGAGTAATAAGTCTGGGATCCCCCAAAGGACAAAGATATATCCTAGATCTCAATTTATCTGAGGCCAAGGAAGTATATCACCTGGAGACACAATAGTTATCTGTGACCAGGAACTCAGTTCAAATAATTCCCTGAAGATATAATGATATTAGTGACTATCCGAGGGTTCTGGGGCTGGCCGTACCTAGCATCATTTCCTCTCAATATCCCAAAGCCTGGAATGGATAAGGCAGGGAACCATGAGTTATTGGAAAGGTGTGGACTGTGGGTGTCTTCTGAGAAGGGAGCAGAAGCATGGCCCTGGGCATCGGAGGGTGGGCAGCAGCAGTGAACAATGGAATGCTTATAGCTTGGGATGTATAAGCTTCTCTGGTTCAAGAGAGGCAATGTTGCTTATTTTTTCCTAGAAGATCACAGCAGGTAGAAGAATCAACAGACACAAGCCTACTTATTTTCACTCTCAGGATTTATTTTTGTTTGTGAAATTGAAAGTTTTAAACCATAACAAAAGGAGAGAATAGCAGATATTTTTTCACGCTCGGAGCAAAGCTGTTAACAGTGAACGTCTTGATAACATTCTTTCTCCAACCTTTGGCTTTTTGACATCATTTAGTCACTGTTGTGAAATAAGTATAGAAAAAAAGAAATACTAAATTTTAGTTGTTAATAAAAGCTATCTAATTTTCTGATGCAACTATAGGTGTAGCAAGTAATTAACATATAGAGCACCGCTTTTAATGCCACAGTCTATGCTTGTGCTCCATGAAATTCTTAAACTCAGCTTTCTTTTTCCTGAATTATCTGTGATAGCCCCAGTAAAGGGAAATACAATAAAGCAGTAGTCACATGCATTTCATTTACACAGTTTCAACAATTCACATGGATAAAATGATATCATGAGCAAAGAAACAGAGGAAAAGAAGAATAAAAATATGTGAAGAAATAAATAATATTAGTCTATTTTTATCTTCAGAGGAAGAGTACTTCCAGAAGTCCTCTGTGCATTTCCAACAGGTGTCTCACATACATACACATGTTCAAAACCAACCCATTGTTCACCCCCTCCACATTATCACTCCAACACAAACTGGTGCTGACCTAGCTACACAATATGTCATGACTAAAAGATGTCATCTGTTGTGTCAGAAATGTTTAAGTCTTTGCAGTTCTCTTGTATTTTTACCAAAATATATCCATCCAGTCACCCCTTCAATTGAGTTTACCTCTGTTATATCTCCCCCAACCTTCCTGTTCCTTTCCTCTTACCTGATCCTGCATCCTCCTGCATTTCTGTGTATTCGTTAGTCTTACAGCTGTTTCACTAGCCTCTGGTTCTTACTGAGTCTGACTGACTTTTTCCCTACTTTATCCCAGCAATGTTTGTAAAAAGCAAACCATGTTGTGCTGAATCATTCCCTTACCACTTCAAAAATACTTTATAGGAAAAATACTTTCTCAGAGATGAGAAAACAAACTACTTGTTAAGGCATACCAGATACTTCTCTTGGCTCACCATTACCTTTGCAGAGTTTCTCTCATAATGTTCATGAATTTTAATGTAAATTTTTAAATGTATTAAGAGCACACATTTTAAAACAAGTCTGCATTTGCATTTAACTTCAATGATCTTGTTGCTTTATCAATAAACATTATTTAAGCACTCTTCCTTTTACTTTATATTCAAACTGTCAATTCATTCTATTGGTCACCTTCAAAATTTATTCCTAAGACCATCTTTGCTAACCCTGGTCAGAGGTACCACCCCTTCCCTCCTGGATCATGGCAGTAGTTTGTAGTTTCACCACTAACTGGTTTCTCTACTTCTACTCTTGTCATTATACAGACTATTTAAAAAAAAAACACACACTTTTATTTTATTCATTTTTTAACAAACCAGCCTTTTAAGGTGGAAGTCAGAGGCTTGAAACTTTAATTCTCCAGTGATTTCCCTCTTTCACTGAGAATAAGACACAGGTGGCCCTCAAGACTTCCCAGAGTCTACAGGTGTTTACTGTCTGACTTACTACCACAAGCCGCCTGCTAACTCTACTCCAACTAAACTAACATCACTTTTATTCATCAAATATTCCTGACTTATTTTTTCATTGGATCATTCACGTGCTTGAAAAGCTCCTGCCCAGATGTATGCATGCATACCTCTGCCAGCTCTACACCTGTGTCAGAAAGAGTTGATTTACAGCTGGAATGGAAAAACTCTTTCTCTCTGGGAAAGCCTGGATGCCTGGTGTCACTTTTTGCCAAGACAATGGCAGTGGGATTTGTAATAGGCTGTTTACAGCTCAAAATAAGGAAACCTGAGGCCTTGTGCATGAGGTGTCTCTGGGGAGTCTCCTGCTTGCTTGCCTTCTCTTAGCTGCACTGTATCCTTTACATTTCAATAAAAGCCTCCTGTGAGTTGACCCTGGGACATCAAGTACCTACTTTCAGACATCTGAACTGGGTAAATAGTTGCACCTCCTCCAACTCTTTGCTTACAAATCCCTTGCTGAATAGGGCTCACTCTTTCAATCATATTCAAAACCTCTACCCAGGTCCTTCCTCACCACCAATTCTCCCATTTACCCTTACTGAGAAATAAGACCATTTTACGAGTAGGGTAGTATTTGTAAATGTCTTCTCTGATAGCAGATGGGAAACAGAGATCCACTGACCTAACTCTCTATCAAAGTAAAATATGGAGGAATGGCAAATAGGTTAAACTCTTGATTTCACTAATGGCTGAATTTTTAATTTTTCCATTTACTCCCAGTGATAGGTCTAATATGTCAAAACTAGCATTTATTTATGTATATGGCTTATAAATTTGAATATATAGGTACACAAACGTATATATGTACATATACCAACAATTTATGAATATGTATGTTGAATATATACAAATGCCAACTTTATCCCATTTTACAATAAAGAATTGTCTTTCTAACCTGGAGGACAATGCATTTATCATTTTGCCTTGCACCTAATAGATCTTCAATAGATGCCAATTCCATTTTCCATCACCAGACATATATCGGGTTATATGTGTCAAATTGTGAATTCTTAAGAGTTAAACCCTGGAGTCTGGTTGTCTTAAATGAAATTCCAGCTCCAAAATTTACTAAAATTCTATACACATAATTATTTAAGTTTTTTATGTCTGTTTTCTCATTTCTGAAATAAGGATAACAATGGAGCTTTAGTGAGGAAGTTGTAGTCAATCTGTCTAATTCTACCAAATTAGAAACCTACCTGTGGAAGCAGGATGCATGATGGTTCATTAATATTTTAGGAGCACATTTAGAATCTCTTTAAAGTCATTTATTATCATAAAAATGTTGGTTAATAAATCATTGGCTAGGGGTGCCTGGGTGGCTCAGTGGGTTAAGCCTCTGTCTCAGGTCATAATCTCAGGGTCCTGGGATCGAGCCCCACATCGGGCTCTCTGCTCCGCCGTGAGCCTGTTTCTCCCTCTCTCTACCTGTCTTTCTGACTACTTGTGATCTGTCTCTCTGTCAAATAAATAAATGAAATCTTTAAAATACAACAAACCTCTGGCTAATATTAACTAACATTAACTATTTGTAAATTAATGTAAAACAAAATTATCAAAAGCTTTGTTTTAGTCTTTGCCTTAGTATGTGATATTGATAAGTAGAAATCAAGATGCTGGAACATGGAATAATAGCTTTTTTACACCAAGGTATTGTTAAAATTTTTAAAGTAGTTTATGAATTTTATCAATTTCACTAATTTGATCCCTTAAATTACCTTTAACTTGATGACGGGTTGCTGTTGATACTGCTGTCTCCTGATACAGATCTGTAAAAAAAGGAATGACATTACTTTAGGCTTAGAAAACCTTGTAATTTTTTTTCTGTCTTTTTGGACTATAGTTGACACAAAATGTGACATTAGTTTCAGGTGTACTGCTTAGTGATTTGACAAGTTTATGCATTATGCTATATTCACCACAAGTGTAGCTACCATCTGTCCAATTATAGCATTACACTGTATTCTCTATGCTGTGCCATAAAAGGCACAGCTGTGCCTCTATGCTCTAGAGGCTCTATGCTGTGCCTCGTCTTATTAATTCCATTACTAGAAGCCCACATCTTCCTCTTCCTTTCACCCATTTTAGCCAACCCTCCACCTCACTCCCCTCTGACAACCAACAATTTGTTCTCTGTATTTACAGATCTGATTCTGCTTTCTGTTTAGTCAATATTTTTTTCCATTTATGTGGAATCATGTGGTATTTGTCTTTCTCAGTCCAACTTATTTCATTTTGCATAATAAGTCTCCAGGTATTTTTTTTTAATTTTTTGAGAAACCTCCATACTGTTTTCCACAATAGCTGCACCAATTTACATTCCCACCAACAGTGCACAAGATTTTTGTTTTGTTTTCCTCTACATCCTTGCCAATACTTATCATTTCTTGTTTGGTTTTTTTTTTTTGGGGGGGGGGATTCTACCATTATGACAGGTGTAAGACATATCTCATTGTGGTTTTGAGGTCCATTTCCCTTCTGATTATTGATGCTAAACATCCTTTCATGTGTCTGTTTGCTATTTGTATGTCTTCTTTGGAAAAATGTCTATTCAGGTTGTTTGCCCATATTTAAATCAAATTATTGGTGGAGGCTTTTTTTTATTGAATTGTATGAATTCTTTATATACTTTAGTTATTAACCCCTTATCTAATATATCATTTACAAATCCCTTATCACACTCAGTAGGTTTCCTTTCTGTTTTCTTGATGGTTTATTTCACTGTGCATAAGCTTATTTTGGTGTAGTCATAATATTTTATTTTTGCTTTTATCTCTTTTGTCTGGGGAGACATACCTAGAAAAACGTTTCTACTACCAATGTCAAAGAAATTACTGCCTGTGTTCCTAGCAGGATTTTTACAGTTTCGGGTCTCACATTTAGGTCTTTCATCCATTTTGAGTTTATTTTTGTGTATGGTGTAAAGAAGTGGTTTTATTCTTTTCTTTGTGTGTAGGTGTCCAGTTTCCCCAGCACCATTTGTTGAAAAGACTATTTTCTCATTGCATATTCTTGCCTCCTTTGTCACAGATTAATTGGCCGTATAGTTTTGGGTCCATTTCTGGGTCTAATCCATTGACTGATGTGTCCATTTTTGTGCCAGGGTCATACAGTTTTGATTATATGGCTTTGCAGTTGTATCTTGAAATCTGGGATCATACCTCTAGCTTTGTTCTTCCTTTTCAGGATTGCTTTGACTCTTTGGGGTCTTTTGTGATTCTATAAAAACTAGGGTTATTTGTTCTAGTTCTGTGAAAATGCCACTTGTAGTTTGAGGGAGATTGTGTTTAATCTGTAGACAGCTTTGGGTAATATGGATATTTTTAACAATAGTAATTCTTCCAATCCATGGGCATGAAGTATCTTTCCATTTGTGTCATCTTCAGTTTCTTTCATCAGTGTCATATAGTTTTCAGAGTAAAGGTCTTTCACTTCCCTGGTTAAGTTTATTCCTAGATATTTTATTCTTTTAGTTCCAATTGTATATGGAATTATTTTCTCAATTTTTTTCTGATACTTCATTATTAGTGTATAGAACCACAACTGATTTCTGTGTGTTAATATTGTATATGTCAACATTGCTAAATTCATTTATTAGTTCAAACACTTGTTTCAGTTGCGTCTTTAGGTTTTTCTATGTAGAGTATCCTGTCATCTGCAAATAGTGACAGCTTTACTTCTTCCTTACCAACCTGGATACTTTTTATTTCTTTCTGTTATCTAATTGCTGTGCCTAGGACTTCCAGTACTATGTTGAAAAGAGTGGCAAGAACAGATGTCCTTGTCTTGTTCCTGATCTTAGAGGAAAAGTTTTCAAAGTTTCATCATTGAATATAATGTTAGCTGTGGATTTTTCATATATGGTTTTTTTTATGCTAAGGTATGTTCCTTGTAAGTCCATTTTCTTGCAAGTTTATTTTGATGGAAGTTTTGTATCATTATGTTATCTTTATTTGTACGAGTGAGAAAAGGAACATTTTCCTGTAGGATATAAAAGCACTTATTTATCCTTACTTCCACATTCTTTTTTCCAGGGTCAATAATATCCACTGACTGAGCAAAAATGGGACTTGTATGGTGTTATGGTTAAAAAAAAAAAGCTGTATGTAAGTGAAGTTGGATGAAGAAAGACGACTAGCATATCATCTCACTTATGTATGGGATCTAAATTTTTTTAAAGATTATATTTATTCATTTGACAGAGAGGGAGAGTACAAGCAGGGGGAGCAGCAGGCAGAGGGAAAAGCAGGGATCCTGCCAAGCAGGGGGCCCAATGTGGGGCTCAATCCCAAGACCCTGGGATCATGCAGAGCCAAAGGCTGACCCTCAACTGACTGAACCACCCAAGCATCCCTCTAAATTTTTTTAAAACAAAAAATAAGCTCATAAATACAAAGAATAGGTTGATGGTTACCAGAGGTCGGGGTATGGGGTGAGTGAAATGAATGAAGGAGGTCAAAAGTACAAACTTCTGGTTATAAAACAATTAAGTAATGCGTATATAATGTATAGCATGGTGATTATAATTAACAATAAACTATGGCATGTTTGAAACTTGCTAAGACAATAGATCTTAAAAGTCCTCATCACAAGAAAATAAAATTTTGTAACTAGGTATGAAGACAGATGTTAACTAGACTTTTTGTGGTCCCCATTTCAAGTAGCTTTAGAAACATATGAAACATATGAGCAATATTAAGTGTAAATTGGGCATTGTCCTATCTGTATCCACCCTTTGCTATCATATATAAATATTTTTTTACATTTTTCTCAACTTCTACGTATCTATTCACAAAAGTTACTTCCTTATCTCTATTAATCTCCTTGATACAACTGAATGTCAATGCAAAAAAAAAAAAAATGAGGTTGCTTAGGTGGTAGACAGAGTCTACTAAAGCAACAGTAGTCAATATGGCTTTTAGTTTGAAAGGCACTGTGATTTTACTGAGTAACTTCAGTTATTTCTGAACCTATAAGAAAAAGAAAAATAACTTCCCCATGAAATCTGAAAAAAGATCTGGTATATGCCAAGGCTCAATATTTCTAAACATTAATCCAATTCATCCAAGATCCAAACTCAGCACTTTAAAATCCTACTTGCAATATTCTAAATATTAATTCTTCCTCAATTGGATTTTAATATTAATTTTAAAAATAATAAATTTACTTACTCTTCACTTACTGTTCCCTCTCTGTTCCAAAATCTTATTTTATTCCATTTAAAAGTGATGATGGCAGTTAAAATAAGGATGGGTAGAAAAATGTAGAAACTGATCAAGAGGCCATTTTTTTGAGGAGCAGCATATTGTTTTCTAAGTAAGCTTTTACTTTCCTCTGAAAACATGAAAGTACATTTTAACTTATCAAAAATTATATGCAAAGCTTAGTAGTAAGTTGAAATATAAAAACTTGTGATTCAAATAATATGGTGATAAAATAAATTTATGTTTTAAGATATTTTCAAAAAATAAAATTTTTTAAAAATGTAAAAAAATTAAAAATGTTTTCCAATATTCTGTGACTATGCCCCCAAAGAGCATTATATATTTGTCAATTCAATATATAATTAATATAAATTTATATTTAATCATTATATGTACATTTAATCTTTAAGTGTTATATTCTATTTTTTATTATATTCCCTTTTATAAACTTCTACTTAAAATATATTAATCTGATATTATTCTTTAATAAATTTTTCATTTAAAAAATAGAGTAAGTATAAAAGAGGGACCTAGAGTGGGAGGAAGATGACAGAGGAGTAGGGGACCCTAGTTTCATCTGGTCCCTGGAATCCAGCTAGTTAGCTTTCAAATCATTCTGAACACCTGTGAAATCAGCTGGAGATTCTAAGAAAAGAATTGTTGCAATTCTACAAATAGAAAAAGGGACCACTTTCTGCAATGTAGGAGGTCCAGAGAAGCGAACCCCAGGCAATATATTGGAAGATAAACTGTGGGGGGTGGGGGTAAGCCTCCATCAGCTGGCTGTTGGAAAGTGATATAGCAGCAGAGTGCAAAATCGGAACTTTTAGAAGTCTGCACCAGTGAGGGACATCCTGCCTGAAAGGGGCTCAGGTAGCAAAGCAGGGCACAATCTTAGGTGGGACAGTATGGTCTCAGGGTCTCTGGGTTCACAGAGAGAATGAGGGTGTCTGAGTGCAGCAGAGTTCCCTGCATCAAAGCTGGAAGCTGGCTGCAATCAGCAAGCCCATGAGTGGGCTTTCACCTCAGTGTTGCCATTAACCTTGAACTACAGAACGATAAGGCAACTGCTCTCTAAGCAGGGACCCAGCAAGTAGCAGAACCATGGAGAGACCCTTTCTGTGCCACAGGAATCTGGAGACTCAGGTGGCATAGATCCTTTAAGCAAAGAGATACCAAAAGTAATATAGAACAGAAAGAAAGAGAGTCAATATACAGAAACGGAAACTTTACATGTAATACAATGGCACCAAATTC
Organism: Mustela putorius furo; assembly: GCF_011764305.1. NCBI lineage: Eukaryota > Metazoa > Chordata > Mammalia > Carnivora > Mustelidae > Mustela > Mustela putorius. The sequence continues at coordinate 3,748,568 of NW_025422118.1, forward strand.
ATATCTTTCAACTTTACTCTGAATGTAAATGGGCTAAATGCTCCAATCAAAAGACACAGGGAATCAGATTGGATAAAAATAGCAAGACCCATCAATATACTGTCTATTAGAGATTCATTTTAGACCCAAAGACACCTCCAGACTGAAAGTGAGAGTTGGAGAATCATTTATCACACTAATGGACATCAAAAGAAAGCTTATATCTTTATATCAGGCAAATTAGACTTTAAAACAAAGATTGAAACAAGAGATGAAGAGGGACACTATATCATACATAAAGAGTTTATCCAACAGGAAGATCTAACAATTGTAAATATTTATACTCTTAAATTAGGAGCAGCCAATTATTTAAACCAATTAATAATAAGATTAAAGAAACACATTGATAATAATACAATAATAGTAGAGGACTTTAACACACCAGTCTCAGCAAAGCACAGACCATCTAAGCAGAGATTAACAAATGCAGGGACACTTGAATTACATAATGGACTAGATGGACTTCACATATATATATATTCAGCACATTCCATCCTAAAGCTACAGAATATGCATTCTTCTCAAGTGCACATGGAACTTTTTCAAGAATAGGTCACAAACTGTGTCACAAATCAGGTCTCGAGTGGCACCAAAGATTAGGATTATTCCCTGAAATTTTTCAGAGTACAATTTTTTGAAACTTGAACTCAATCACAAGAGGAGATTTGGAAAGAGCTCAACTAAGTGGGGACTAAAGAGCATCTTACTAAAGAATCAATGGATCAACCAGGAAATTAAAGAATTAAAAATCACATCAAAACAAATGAAAATGAAAACAACATAGTCCAGCAACTTTGGGATGCAACAAAGGTAGTCCCAAGAGGGAAGTATATAGCAATACAGGTCTACCTCAGGAAGTAAGAAAAGTCTCAGATATACAACCTATCCTTACACCTAAATGAGCCAGGTAAGAACAACAAATGAAACCTAAAGTCAGAAGTAAAAAGAAAATAATGAATATTGGAACAAAAATAATTTATAGAGAAACAAACAAAAAAAGTAGAACAGATTGATGAAAATTAAGAGTTGCTTCTTTGAAATAATTAATAAAATTGATAAACCTCTCACCAGACACATCAAAAAGAAAAGAGAAAGGACTCAAATAAATAAATCACAAATGAGAGAAGAGAGATCATAAAGACCACCACAGAAATGTAAAAAATTATAAGAGAATATTATAAATAGCTATATGCCAAGAAATGGCAATTTGGAAAAAATAATGGAAAAATTTCTAAAAACATACAAACTGCTAAAACTAAAACTAGAAAAAACAGAAAATTTGAACACACCCTTAGCAAGCAAAAAAACGGAATCTGTAATCAAAAATCTTCCAACAAACAAAAGTTCAAGGCCAAATGGCTTCCAGGGGAATTCTACCAGATATTTAAAGAAGAATTAATACCTATACTTCTCAAACTGTTCCAGAAAATAGAAAGGGAAGAAAAGTTTTCAAATTTACTCTATAAGGCCAATACCACCTTGATTTCAAAACCAAAGACTCCACTAAAAGGGAACATTACAGGCCAATATCCCTGATGAACATAGAGGCAAAAATTCTCAAGAAGGTACCAGCAAATCGAATTCAACAAGACATTAAATGAATTTTTCACCACAATAAAGTGGGATTTATTTCTGAGCTACAGGGGTGGTTCATTATTTGCAAATCAATGAACATGAGATACTACATTTATAATAGAAAGGATAAGAACCATATGATCCTCTCAATAGATTCAGAAAAGCATTTGACAAAGTACAGCATACATTCTTGATAAAAACCCTCAACAAAATGGACAAAGATGGAATATATCTCAACATCATAAAGGCCAAAGACTACAGATATACAGCTAATATTATTCTCAATGGAACAAGACAATTATGTCCACTCTTAGCATTTTTATTTAATATAGTACTAGAAGTCTTAGACTCTGAAATCACAGAACAAAAAGAAATAAAAGGCATCCAAATCACCCAGGAATAAGTAATACTTTCACTATTTACAGACAACATGATACTCTATGAAGAAAACCCAAAGATTCCACCCTAAAGTTCCTGGAACTGATACAGGAATTCAGCAAAATTGCAGTATATAAAATCAACATACAGAAATCTATTGCATTCATATAAAAATAATGAAGAATCAGATAGAGATCAAGGAACTGACCCATTTACAATTACATCAAAAACAATAAGATACCTAGCAATAAACCTAAACAAAAATGTGAAAGACCTGTATACTCTGAAAACTATAGAACATTAATGAAAGAAATTGAAAAGGATACAAATGGAAAACCATTCCAGGCTCATGAATTAGAATAACAAGTATTGTTAAAATCTCTATACTACCCAAAGCAATCTACACATTCAATGCAATCCCTATCAAAATACCAACAGGATTTTTCACAGAGCTAGAACAACCAACCATAAAATTTGTATGGAGCCATAAAATCCCCCAAACAACCAAAGCAATCTTAGAAAAGAAAAGCAACCCTGGAGGTATCACGATTCCAGACTTCAGGCTACATTACAAAGCTGTACAAAGAAAGAAAGTATGGTACTGGCACAAAAACAGACACATACATACATCAGTGGAAAAGAATAGAGAACCCAGAAATGAACCCACAACTCTATGGTCAACTAATCTTCAACAGTGCAGGAAAGGCTATCCAATGGAAAAAAGACAGTCTCTTCAACAAATGGTGTTGGGAGTACTGGACAGCAACATGCAGAGGAATGATAATGGACCACTTTCAGATAACATACACAAAAACAAATTCAAAATAGATAAAGAGCTAAAATGAGACTAAGGATACAATTGAAGTATACCTTTGAACTGCTGAAAGTAAAATTCTCAATGCAGAATTCTACTTCCAGTTAAAATACACTTCACAATTTGAGACATTTTTATAAAACATTTTAAAGACAAAAGCTGAGAATAATTGGTCACCACAAGGTAGGTAGGTAAGTAGATACAGATATAGATATATGTAAAGGAAGTTTGTCAGTGAGAAAGAAAATGACACACATGGAAATTTGAATGTGCTGGAAGAACTGAAAAGCCCTTGAAAACAGTAAATTGATAGGTAAATGGAAATATTTATATTAAAAAATCTTTAACTTTCCATTGGCTGTTTAAAGCAAATATAATGGTGTATTATCAGGTTTATATAAATATGTATGCATAACTACGGAAACAAAAATGATGGAAAGACATTAATGGAATTATATTCTTATGAGATTTTTACATTATAATATTTAGAAAAAATGAATACACTATGAAGAAAATGAGCAATATTCGTGAATGTTCACCAAACAGTGTTTCATACCATCTACTATCCATATGCTATGAGTGTAGATTTTGTTACTTTTACCTTTAAATAATATGGTCATTTGAAAGATGTGACTAGCATGTTAAAATTGTTAACATCCTTGAATATACAGAGTATATAATAAAATGTTCCCCTATTCTGTAATTTAATCATACTTATCTAAAAAACTCTGCTGTATAAACAGAAATGTTTGGGGAACCATGGTTAAAATTAAAGGGAGGCCTATTAGCATATTCACTTCTTGATTGGAACTAAAAGCATATGCAAAGTTTTGATTGACAGTATGATCTGGACCTGTACCGTTTAATATAGTTGTCACTGGCCACAAATAGCTACTTGAACTTAAAGTAAACAGAGTAAAATAAAAAGGAAATTTTAACCCTTTATGTTGCACTATCGACCTGTCAGGTGCTCGATAGCCACATAGTCAGTGGAGACCATTTCTATAAGTACAGAAAGCTCTACTGAAGCACACTGATCTCGATACTAACTATTGGCAAGCCAAAACCCATCATCATAACTTCCTCCTGGTGATGTTGGTGCTGGTTCACAATGTGGAGGAGAATACCCAACATCACAGTGACAATGGAGCTTATCATTGCAAACCTAAAACAAAAACCAAACAAAAAATTAGAACATTTTAGGTATAATGCAAAAATTAAATGCCTTATTTGTGACTGTTAGTCAATATATGTTATTAAAATATGATTGCTTCATACATTAGTTTTTTATTTTAATGTGGAAAATAATTTTTACAATAAAATGTAATATAATAAATGTCTTTGCAGTATCTTTTCAATGTCATAGATACTTCTTATTTGTCTTTTGTCTTTTTAAATAACAATAGATAACACACTGATACAATGAAAATACCTTATTCTAAAAAGGCACAGAAATTATGAAGCTCAAAATTTTGAAACTAAGAGAGTTGACTTATATTATGAATCGTGCTAGATTTTTTCTTAAAATGTCTGTGATAAGAGCCAACTTTTACAAAAAATGGGGGGAAAATTGTAAAGGAAAAAGCTTGCTTATCCAGACATAGATACCAAAATGTATTTTGCTAGAAATAGGAAGGCTAGAAAACACCTATAAATCTGATCTGGTGGATGAATCAAAAGGGTCAGAAGCAGAAAAGAGGATCTAGAAGTAGATTCATGCAGAAATTAAACAAGAAAGGAAAGAAACAGAAAAGAAACTGCTAATGATAGGACATGTTAGCGATTTGGGAGAGAATTTTGATACAAAAACATGCAGGAAGGTCAGTTTTGTCCTGGATTATTATATAAAATCTGAAACATCAATATGGCAGCAGACACTAGCCACAAAGTTAAGGCCAAATGCACTCTTGGAAAAATTTACAAAATTTCTATACCCTAGCAGCTAATTTCTCAATGGATGGACAAATAGAAATGTAAATGACAATAAATTAAATAACTTCATTAATTAATTAGTTAATTAACTAACTAAATGCAAATTAACAATATATTTAGCTGTGAGAAGAGATTTTAAAAACTAAGAAGCTAGTCTGGCTAGAATTTGAGAAAATGCACATTTTCGTTCATGATAGGTGAGAGCAAATCTGGTATATTTCTAAAAAAACACAATATGTATGAAAATTTAAACGCTGCATAAATTTGACCCATCAGATTTCATTGCTAACAATTTAAGAAATCAGGTAATTGTCCAAAGGTGAATGTAGAACAATGTCCATTATACCATTATTTACATTAGCTAAGTAAAAATTTGACATAATCTATAAGTCCATTGGCAAATGAGTTTTCAAATATAGTATAGAAGAGACATACACAGAAATAAATTGAAGATATTAAAGGACAAAAGAGATCTGAATGAACAAGAAATTCTTCTCTCATAAAAACATTAGATTATAAGTCATATGTGTAATATAAGTATATTAAGTGCATGTGTTTAAACATATCAGTACACATACATTCAATTAGAAGCAAAATTTATATAAGCATTCATAAACATATGTTTATACCCATTTCCAAAATTTCATACTGGAATATGTTTCATACTGCACTTTTGTACAAAGTTCAAAGTTTATCAGTTCATGAGACCAATAATAATCTAAACACATAAATCTTATGTATATATATACATAATAGAATCACTTTCCTTATTTAACAGTAATTTTCTAAAAGAAATTTTCACATCAAATAATTCTGAACCTTATTATTGTCCTGGAAAAAGTTACTGACATGTATTTTAAATACTATATGTAAAAATAGAGGAAATAATACATACTCCATGTCCACTGCAATTTACTTCTGACCGACAATTTGGTCTATTTGGGTAGTTACTGGTTTCTTGGCAGCTTCCACGAAAGCAATACTAAAATGTTACAACAACCAACAACAAATATTTTACATGTAAACTCAAGAGTTGAGCAATTGTACTTGGTATAAAAGTAGATTTTATACCAGTAGATTGCACAAGATAGATACACATACACACACACACCCACACACACACACACATCAGATGAGTCAATTTCATGACATTTATTCCTTTTAATAAAAACAAGTTGGGAGTCTAAATGGCAAGTTATTACACTACTACATATAAAATTCTGAGAATGAGATACTATTTTTTCCTTATGAGAGAGCACAGCTGTGAGTTTATTGATACTAACTGGCATAAGAACAAATATAGATAACTTACACTGATCATTTGTAATGGGCTAGGATGTGTCTTTCTATTTTCTATGCAATTTTATAATATATACTCAGATTGACTTTGTGAGGAAAGATGTTTTTATTCTCATTTTGTATTTGCTAAAAATAAATGTACTCTTTTAAGGTCATGCATGAGTTACTGACAGACCCAACATTCAGTGCAAGAACTACTTTAGTCACAGAGCCACATATTTATTGACCAATGCTAAGTATCTGTCATTTTTATGTTTATTTCCAACATTAATGACAATATATTTTATCTTTCACATTAGCAAAGGGACCTTAGTACAAATTATTTAATATCTTCATGCTTCAGTTTGTCCATCTTTGAATTTGGAATAGCAATTGATATCCAAAATTTTTTAAACTATAGGTTATTAAAAAATGTAGGTATAAGGATGAAGCTATTTGTTAGACATAAAGGAATAAAAGTAATGTTTGGCACATAGTAAATGCTCACTAATACAAGATACTGTTTTATTGTTCATTTACCTCATTTTCATGTAGATTTTAAGTGCTTATTCCTATATCCAAATTTTATTTTAATCTGAATATCTTTGGGGTATTTTCTAAGATTATCTGCTGACTTTTCTCAGGTTATCTGATAGAATATACACTATATGATGAATAGTCTTAAAAATCATTATTTCCTATCATCATAACCAATTATCATCATAAAGGAAAGGATATCAGCTTGTTCATTAACTGAAAGTGCTCTGATGAAGCCAGCAAGAATAACAAAATGTTGGACAAACCAACATCACCTATCCACTAAACCATCTTCATTCTAGTTCTCTTTAAAACATTGTCATGAGGCAAAAATAGATGAGTCATATTTCACTGGGTTGTCTTTAGGGGAAAAATAATCCAGGAAAAGTTAAGACCTATGCTTTGGATACAATTTTCAAGTAAACAGATCAGTGTGTAGCTCGCTCCTTTTGTAATGACAGCAAAAGCAAGAGACATTATAAAAGTACTTAGCCCTGGGCAATGGTTGGGATGATTTTTTTTTAATATAAACTAATCTACAAGACTTCCGTCTTTGAATAAGAGTCACAGATAATGTTTCAGAGGCAGTTACATCATGTATCAAAGGAAAATATATATATATATGTAAATGCATATTTCTTGAAAGAGAAATGCCTGGATTCTGTAAGCATATTTTCTTACAGTCCCAGGTGTGAGTAAGAAAAAGGCAGTTAATTTTACTTATCTATTCAATGATTAACTTATCTAATTTTGGACAATTAAATATGTCCTAAACATACCCATCTTCAGGTTAAAAATGAATGTGCTGAGAGGTGTTATCTTCTCTACCCTACCTGAGCTAGAAATTACTTCAATAAACTCTTCTGTGCTAAGTCTTATAAATAAAAAAGAAATCAAAAGAGCTTTCTGTCACATCCAGTATTAAGCAAACTTGCATTACTGGAATAATGCCTATATCCATGCAGTATAAATATATGTGTTTCATTTAAAATTTTATTACGATTCACAAGAGACATACGTTTCCTCGTGTTATAAATAAGATATAAGGTCTCCCCTCCTTCCTCTTTTCTGTTCTTTTATGTTAAGATAATTTTTGTAAAGGACCACATTAATAATAATAAGGTAAAGAAGTCTTTCCTTTCCAACCACTCTGAAATCAACTGAACAATGTGAAGTAACAAATGAAAATGAAGTATATCTTTGATGAATTTTTTAAATAACCACAGAATAATTTCAATTCAAATTCACAGACATGGCACTCACAATTACTCCCCTTTTCCTAATTACTGTGAGTAAAGGAGAATCAGAACAAGGCAATTAGAAGATGAGAGATTTAAGAACTTCCTGGGATTTCAAAATAAAATGAAGGCCACCAATGGGTAAAATGAAGTGAGGAAGCAACCACATCACATACAATGGTCAAGGAGAGAGCTTTGGTTGACCAGCCTATAATGCTTGGAGTATCTGCAGCCTCAGAGTAATAAAGAAAAGCAAAGGAAAAAGAGTCAAAAATGCAGTTTGGACAGGAGGGCCAAAATGTGGAATTATCCACAGAAGTGTCCACAAAACCACAGAAGCAGTTAGCTCTCATATTCACTACTCACCTCTCCGTTCTCTCAATTACAAAATGCATTCCACAAAACAATTTTATCCCAAAGGAGAAAATTAAGGAAGGTATTTTGTTTCCTAAAGCAATTGAATTAATGATGACTATAGATTTTGGACTTTGCAAGTGGTCTGTCCTTTAGGAGAATCGCTATCCATTTAAAGTTTTGGAAGTACCACGACCTAAATGGCTGGTTCCCAAATGAGACTGTCATTTGACAAATCCTTGTCACATGGAAAAGACTGCCAGTTTTGCATTATTTTTCTTTTAATTAAAAATAATGTGGGAGTAAAACATCATGCCAACTTATAGCTCCCACTGAACCAAGTAGGAAAAGCCAGTCTCCCTCCCTCCATCTCAGTCCCTGCCTTCCCTTCTCTTTCTTTCCCTGCCCTTTTCCTCCCCTCTCTTCCCTTCCCTTCCCCTCTCACTCCTGTCTTATTTCACTCAGCATAATCTCTTCCAGTCCCGTCCATGTTGATACAAAAGTTGGGTATTCATCCTTTCTGATGGAGGCATAATATTCCATAGTGTATATGGACCATAACTTTTTTTTCTAAGGATTTTATTTATTTATTTGGCAGAGATCACAAGTAGGCAGAGAGGTAGGCAGAGAGTCAGGCAGCGAGAGGGAGCAGGAAGCAGGCTCCCTGCAGAGCAGAGAGCCTGATGCGGGGCTCAATCCCAGGACCCTGAGATCATGACCTGAGCCGAAGGCAGAGGCTTAACCCACTGAGCCACCCAGGTGTCCCTGGACCATATATTCATCCACCAAAGGGCATTTTGGTTCTTTCCACGGTTTGGTGACTGTGGCCATTGCTGCTATGAACATTGGGGTACAGATGGCCCCTATTTTCACTACATCTGTATCTTTGGGGCAAATACCCAGTAGTGCAATTGCAGGGTCATAGGGTAGCTCTATTTTTCATTTCTTAAGGAATCTTTACACTGATCTCCAAAGTGGCTGCCCCAACTTGCAATTCCACCAACAGTGTAAGAGGGTTCCCCTTTCTCCACATCCTCTCCAACACTTGTTGTTTACTGTCTTGTTAATTTTGGCCATTCTAACTGGTGTAAGGTAGTATCTCAATGGTTTTGATTTGAATCTCCCAGATGGCTAAAGATGATGAACATTTTTTCATGTGTCTGTTAGAAGTTTGTATGTCTTCTCTCCTTTGCACTTTTATATAAACCTTTAAGTCAGTTTTTCAATCTCCACCAGCAGGACATCCCACCCCTACCAAAAAAAAAAAATAAAATAAAATAAAATGAAAACCTGCTGAGAGTTTGATTCTTGATGGTATCAGATTCATCATTGAGATATAATATTTTAAGAAATGAAAATTAAGAGGAAAATGGAAGTGACTAGTAAACTTGAGATAATTTTATTCTGACATAAAAACAATGATGTAGTTGCAAAGGAACATACTAGTACTGACTACATTATAAACTAATATGTCACCCTTTAAAAAATAATTTAAACTGAAAAATATTTACTGTAAATATGATGGAGTAAATACATAAATTTACTAACTTATTTAATCACTCATTAACATAAACAAAATAGTGTTTGAGTGTGTGTGTGTGTGTGTGTGTGGTATAACACATAAAAATACCTTGGTCTTTGTCCCTGGTTTCTGGCACAGAGCATCTAAATCCCCTTGGAACTTCCCATGTGATAAGAATGTTTTCTGTTATTAGTCTGCTTCCAACCAAACCTGAGTTTATGTTTATGGGGTGACTTAGGGTGGAGCTTTTAGCCCCTGTCACAGACCTCTAAGTAGGAAAAGTGGTGTGGCTAGAAATCGAACTTGATAAAAAGTTCTGAACATTGAGATTCAAAGACTTTCATCGCGCGGCAATGCTGAGATGTGAAGAGGTGTCCTGGACACTATGACATCCTCCTTGCCCCCAACCCCCAATATACCCTTCTCAATGCATTTCTTCCATTTAGCTGTTGCTGAGTTGTATCCTTTATAAAAACTGGTAAACATAAATAAAATGTTTTCTTGAGTTCTCTGACCCAAATGAGCAAATTATCATACCCAAGGAGGGGCCCATGGTAACCTCCAATATTCATAGCCAGATGGTCAGAAATATGGGTGGTCTGGGATTTGCACCTTGTCTCTAAAATGGGGAAAATCTTATGGCACTGAATTTTTAAATTGTGGGATGTGATTTTATCTCCAAATAGTGTCAGCATTGAATTACTTGGAATTGTTGGACACCCAGCTGGTGTCAAAGAAAACACTACATAATATATATATGTATATCATAATATGTATATATATCTCAGTATATGTGTATACTATGTATATCTTAAAATATTATATCTCAATGTAAAATATTTTAATTAAAATGTGAGATAGGGCACCTGGGTGGCTCAGTGGGTTAAGCCACTGCCTTCAGCTCAGGTCATGATCTCAGGGTCCTGGGATCGAGTCCCGCATCGGGCTCTCTGCTCAGTGGGGAGCCTGCTTCCTCCTCTCTCTCTCTCTGCCTGCCTCTCTGCCTACTTGTGATCTCCCTCTGTCAAATAAATAAATAAAATCTTAAAAAAAAAAAAAATTTAAAAAAAAAAATTAAAAAAAAAATAAAATGTGAGATAATTGTGCAGTGCTATTCCTTTGGTCAACTAATTTTTTAATTGTACCAGTTTAAAAATATTTTGTTCTATTTCTCAAAATTTTTAAGAAAAAAAATAAACAAAGCTTAAACTTTGTTTTATATTATGTCTTATAGAAAGGCTAAATTTTTTACATATATATGTTATGATTTTGGAGGAAGAATTAGGCAAGTTGGTCTATGAGCAAAAAAAGTTTTAGTTTCACTACAATGAAATTAATTCTCCTTGTCAATTATAGAAAGATTAAATTCTTGTCTTTTGTTGCTTTTTTTTTGTTGTTGTTATTGGGTTGTTCTGACCTACTTTTTTGGTGTATTATCTGTTCTTTTTTGTTCTTTATTACACAAATTTTTTGAAGTTTAGATCCTAGCCTAACAAAGAGGTTTATATTCTCAAGTGTGAGAAAACAAGTTTACATATCTATAGCAAAATTTATAATAAAACAATGATAGTCCACTAGCAAGTGTTCCTTTGACTAATAGAAATTCCGAGATTTGAATCTTAAGATCATGATACAGTAACCAAAATTTATAACATTAATTATAAATAAAAATATCTTTAAGTCTCTCTCTCTCTCTTTTGCTCTCCAGGAGATATATCTATATCTCAGTAGTATTTAGATTCAGTATGTCCAGGGAGGAAGTGAGTTCAGGGTTTTTCCAGACTGACATCTTGAACCTTATCCTCTCTCTCTTTTTTTTATCTCTCTCTCATGAACAAATATTTACATACACAGACACTCAGATGCACACATATATGGAAATCGAGTAAAATTTTTATTTACCTTATCTACTCCACACATAGTACCACTGTTCATTATGGTAGTATCATGACCTGCAGTATGTGTTTCATTTCTTAAATATGCCGACAAACAGATATGGCCTCCAAGGTAAGTATATTGAACATCATAAGTTTTTGTTGGTACTATTTCTGAATGTGTCCAGTGACAAACTATCTTTCCACAAAGGATACTCCTGTCAATAGAAGGCAAAAAAAACTCATATGTCACTGTATTAAGTAATTAACAGTTCAAAACATGAAAATAATTCAAAATGCGTCTCAGATCATAACATAAAAGTTATTCAGAACATATATCATGAAGTATAACAAATAAATTTATCTGTATATACTAGGTCCATCTCTCATTGGCATTAACTTATTTTTTTTTTAAGATTTTATTTATTTATTTGACAGAGAGAGATCACAAGTAGGCAAAGAGGCAGGCAGAGAGAGAGGAGGAAGCAGGCTCCCCGCTGAGCAGAGAGCCCGATGCGGGACTCGATCCCAGGACCCTGAAATCATGACCTGAGCCAAAGGCAGCGGCTAACCCACTGTTTGAACTGTTAATTATTAAGGCGCCTGGCATTAACTTATTTTTGCGCATGCATGCACACACACACACAGACACACACACACACACACACACACACATTTGAAAAATTATAGTTATCTGAATACACACCCAAAATTACAACTTGATTTTCCACAATTTCCAAAATTATCTGCTTGAAAATTCACTTCTTGTGTACATAGATAAGTAGAAACTTTAGCGACTGAAAATATAAAGTTATAATTACTCTTTAAAAAATTAATATAGAGATATCTAGACAATAGCAATGCCCTTCAGTGTCATCTACTATAAATATTTAGTGTCCTCTCCTGGAAACAAAAGGAGAAACACTAAAAATTACCCACTTGAGAACAGGAAAATTTTGATAGGCAGAAATGACTAAGAAACCAGTCATTTGCTCTCTTATCTACAATCCTAATACTCTACACTTCTTTGCACCAATCATCTGAAACTTAATTAATACCTTTTTGTTTTGTTTTTGTTCTATACTTATTAGGTCTATTTTGCCTCTTTACATAGTTCAAAGTCACACTGATTCACAATTTTATTTTCAAATTTGAGTTTATACAAACAGTATGAAGGCAATTGGATAGATTACTGTCTTTAGAAAAACACAGTTTGAAAATGAACCCCAGAAAAAAAGATACATCTATTACATTTGCCAAATAATTTTTCACATTGCATATCTGGATCTTGGCAGACTCCTTTAAAGCAATAAGCAGTCTTATTATTGCATGGTTCTAAATCAGCAGATTTCACATCAGGTACACAAAATACAGATGATCCATTGCAATATTCTGGAAAATCACATGGATCTGTCATTTTCCTACATAAACGTCCTCTTTCGGCTATCTGTGAGACAAAGAAAAATCAGCCTTTTTTTTAAAGTAGTAAACCAAAAATGTAAAAAACAAACAAACAAACAAAAACCTTTAACAAGAGCTGTGTATTTCTGTCACTTCCATTATTATTACATTTTTCAGTACTTAAGGTCAAATTATGAACTATCAATTTACTCTTAAGTAAAATAGATTGGAAAAAACCCAAATGTCCATCAGTGGGTGAGTATATTAACATATTGTGGTATATTCGTACAGTGGAATATTTTCAGTCATATAAAGGAGCACTGATATATATATGCTACAAGGTGGATGAACCTTCAACACTATCTTAAGTGAAGAAAGCCACCACAAAAGGTCATACATTCTATGCTTCTACTTAAATGAAATGTCCAGAATAGGTTCCTCCAGACAGAACACAAATTGGTGGAGGCTAGGGACTGAGGGGGAGAGAGAAAGGAGAACAAGGGCTTCAAGGTCTCTGAGTCTCTTGATTGAGTAAGGAACATGTTTTGGAACTAGATAGAAGTGGCAGTTGCACAATACTGTGAAGGTAGTAAATGCCACTAAATTGTTCGCCTGTCAATGGCAAATGTTATGGAACGTCCTTTTCACCTTAATGTTTTTAAAGGCTCTACCAAATGTAGCAATCAGCTCCATGTGCAAAAGAAAAGGCAAGGGGCTGTGTAGAAAAGCCTTATTGCTCAATCCTGCTGATTTGGAGACAAAGGCCAAGATGAGCACTCTGGTGATGGGAAGAGTGACAAAGTTTATTGCTAAGTGGTAGAAACTCGAGGCTTGCCTCTATATTTATACTCCTTGAAGATAAGTGACCATTGGCTTTAATTACAGAGTGAAAGGAGCACATAGTATGAAAATAAACGTACATAGAACAAAGTAGGTTGATGTTAGAAGAGTTTTCATCGACAGAGAACCTGGCTAATCTGAAATCTGGCAATCAAGATCTCTAATTAATCAGCTTCTATAATTGTCATTGACTCCTGAAATTGGCACAGAAAAGACAAGACACTACAATGAAGTGCTCCCCCAAAACGAATCTTACTCAGTCTCCTTTCATGTGTGGCTACAAAGGAAAATTGAATGGACAACTTCCCAAGGGAAGTCAAAAATTCAATCTACTTCTGGGACCAGGAGTCCTTGCAAAGTTAAACTTCAGTATTAGATATTAGACATGCTACATGTTGCTAACTATTCTACATGGACTTCTTTTCTGCTATTCTCAAAATGAGATTACTATTATTGTTCGTTTATTCAAACATTGTATGTCAACCGTGTTTCGGGTGGCTTATTTGTAATTTTGTCATAAAGTTGTGTGATCATGAAGAGGTTAATTCAGGTATGACCAAGAGGAGTTCAAACTGTCCAAATAATCTGGAATTAATATTAAATAATAACTGGATGTGGCCTGGGTAGATTAAAAACAGTGCAGTGAGAGGCACAGATAAGGAGTTTGAAAAAAGCCAAAAGACATCCTCAGAATGTGGAAATCAACAGTGTATGAATCAGGTATATAAAGTTACATGTTTGAAAGTTGTGTAAAATAAACAGTTTAAAAAATACTATAAAAATAAATGCACAAGAACACAAAAAATTATGGAAGGAAATCATGTAGTATTTTGAAAGCTTACCTGACATGTTTTTCTATCACAGCATGGTCCATTGCCACATTCTGCATATCCAATCAGAGTACAATCTAAAGGATTACAACATTTTTTATGACTGCATTCCTACAAACGAATATAAGAGTTAAATAATAGGAATTTTCAATTAAATAAATAATTGTATTTATTGTCAAAATATACAAAATATTTCACCAAGTTAATTATTTGAGGAATACTTTTCTATTTTACCAAACCTCCTCAAGATACCATCTTGGGAATATATAACAATTTATGGATGTGACAGAATAGAGATGCTAAATTATAACATTTTATTATACTAAATAATGTTTTAAAGAAAAAAGTTTGTCAATATCTTTTTAATTCTAAGCCCCCATATTAAACATTAATTCCATAAATTATTAGATAGTAGAGCATAAAAATAGTAATGACTCTTCATAATATACTTTTCTTCTTTCTACATAGTAAGAGATATGTTTCACAAGACTGACAGTAATATTTAAAAATTAGTAAAGTGGATAGGCACAAATAACTGTTTATATTTACTTCAATATTATTATTTGTATTACCCATGTACTAAAAATTATATGTATCTGCACATTATGGTTTATATTTTTGTGTCTATATTTCTGTTGATGAATTTCTGTTTATTTCCTTTATTTATTTACAGTCTTTTCTTTTTCAAAAAATTTATTTTATTTTTTCAGTGTTCCAAGATTCATTGTTTATACACCACACTCAGTGCTCTGAGACACAAACTGAGGGTTTGGGAGGGGAAAAGCATGGGGAGTTAGGTGAGACTGGTGGTGGATATTAAGTAAGACACATATTTCCTTTATTTATAAGGATTATATTAATAACATTAACTCTTAGCCACTGACATATTATCACTACATTTTAAAATTTGTCATGACAATTTACTTTTTTTTTTCCTGGTAACTTCTTGATATTGTGATATCATGAAATTGCAAACTCATAAAATCTTAGAACCATAATCGTTTTTATGGTTTGTTCTTTAAGTTTATGGATAAAGCTTTACTCCACCCTAATCCCCACCAAATGTGTGAATTTATAGTATGTGTGAAAAATATTAGTGTTACATATATGTATTCATTTATTTTCATTTTACGGTGAATTGTTTTACTTGCATATAGTTCACAGAATGTTACACTAATTTCAGGTTTACAATTTTGTGCTTTGACAAGTTTATACATTATGCTAGGTAAATAAGTATAGCTACCATCAGTCCTCACACATTATTCTAAAAAATCATTGATTATATTCCTTATGCTATACCTTTTATTCCTGTAGCTTATTCATTCCATAACTGGAAATCTGTATCTTTCTCTCCCCTTCACCCATTTTGTCCAATCACTCACCATCCACCCCTCTGGGAACCATCAGTTTGTTCTCTGTATTTATAGATCTGATTTTGCTTTTTGTTTGTTTAAACATTTGACATTTTTTATTCCACTTATAAGTGTAATCATATGGCATTTGTCTTTCTCAATCTGACTGATTTCACTTAGAAAAATACCCTCTAATATAATAGACAATATATCCATGTTGTCTCAAATGGAAGAATCTCAATCTTTTCTACAGCTGCATAATATCCCACTGTGTGTGTGTGTGTGTGTGTGTGTGTGTGTGTACACTTTTCTTTTCCTTATCCATTCATGCATTGATGGACACTTAAATAGCTTCCATATATTGGCTATTGTAAATAATGTTGCAATAAATGTAGGGGAGCATGTATCTTTTTGAATTAGTCCTTTTGTTTAGATAAATAACAGTAGTGGAATTATTGGATCATATGAATTTTTATTTTCAATTTTTTGAGGAAACTCCACAGTGTACTTCACAATGGCTGCACCAATTTAAATTCCCACCAACAGTGTTCAAGTGTACCTTTTTCTCCACATCCTCACTAATACCTTGTCCCATTGAATATGTTGCCTTCTAATCTTCTTTTTCTCTTTATTTTATTTTAATTCCAGTGTAGTTAGCATACAGTGTTTTATTTCAGATTCCATACATCACACAGTACACATCATGACAGGTGCGCTCCTTAATGCCCATCACCTATTTAACTCATGCCCTACCTACCCCCCCTTTGGTAAACATGTGTTTTTTCTATATAGTTAAGAGTCTATTTCTTGGTTTACAAGGATGTGGAGAAAGGCAAAATGCAAACTGGTGCAGCCACTCTGGAAAACAGTATGGAGGTTCTTCAAAAAGTTAAAAATAGAACTAGCCTATGACCTAGCAATTATATTATGAGGTATTTACCCAAACAATACAAAAATACTAATTCCAAGGGATTCATGCACCCAATGTTCATAGCAGTGTTATCTACAATAGCCAAATTATGGAAGCAGCCCAAGTGTCCATTGATGTATGACTAGATAAAGATGTGTGGCATATATTTATGATAGAATATTGCTAAGTCATAAAAAAGTATTAATCTTGCCAATTTCAATGATATGGACAGATCTAGAGTATTATGCTAAGAGAAACAAGTCAGTCAGAGAAAGAAAAATAAAAGATTTTGCTTATTTGTGGAATTTAAGAAACAAAACAAATGAGCAAAGGGGGGAAAAAAAGAGAAAGGCAAACCAAGAAAAAGGCTTTTAACTACAGAGAATAAACTGACAGTTACCAGAAGGAAGGTGGGTAAGGTAATATGTTAAGTATGTGGTGGAGTTAAGGACTATGCTTATTTTGATGAGCACTGGCTGATGTATAGAATTGTTGAATCATTGTTTTGTACAACTGAAAATAATATTACACTATGTATTGACTGGAATTTAAATTTTTTTTTAAAGTCATTTTGTCTGATGCAGGTGTTCTACTCTGGGTTTCTTCTGCATTCCATTTGCATAGTTAGTGTTTCTCTATCCCCTCACTTTCAATCTACAAATATCTTTAGGTCTGAAATTAGTCCCTTGTAAGCAGCATGTGGATGAGTCTTTTTTAATCCACTGTGACACCCTCTGTTTCTTGGAGTGTTTAGTCCACTTATATTCAAAATAATTATTGATAGGTACATATTTATTGCCATTTTGTTAGTTGATATATGGTTGTTTTTGTAGCTTTTCTCTGATCTTTTCTTCTCTTTATTTCTTCCATGGCTTGTTGGTTTTCTTTAATGATATACTTGAATACCTTATTCTATTTTTTGCATATCTGTTCCTGTTTTTTTTTTTTTTATTTTCAGTTACTATTAGATTTATATATAACATCTTCTACATATAGCAGTCTATATTAAACTGCTGGTCACTTCATTTTGAACTCATTTTTTACTCCTCTCCCCTTTACATTTTAGATATTTGGTATATTTTATATCCTCTTATTTTATGAGTGTCTTGACTTTTACAGAAACACTTATTTTTACTGCTTTTGTGTTTTCTATTTTTCATATTCTCACTTACGGTCTTTCCTTTCCATTCAAAGGAACCCCTTTAAAATTTCTTATAGAGCTAGTTCAGTGGTTATTAAATCTTTTAGTTTTTTGATTGTTTGAGACACTACCTCTCCTTCTATTCTGAATAATAGCCTTACTGGATAGAGTATTCTTGGATACAGATTTTTCCCTCAACACTTTGGATACTTCATGCCACTCCTTTCTGGAAAATAACCTTATAGCTTTATAGGGTTTCCTTTGTATGTATCTGTCTTTAATTTATAACCTTTAAAATTCTTTATCATGATTTTTTGCCATTTTAATTTCTATGTGTCTTGGTGTAGACCCCTTTAGGTTGAATTTGTCAAGGGCTCTCTGTGCCTCCTGAAAAGTCTGTCTCCCGCCCCAGATTTGTTAATTTCCCAGCTATTATTTCTTCAAGTATATTTTCAGCCCCCTTTTTCCTCTCTTCCCCTTCTGGGATCCCTAAAATGTGAATATGATTATGATTGAGTCACTGAGTTCTCTGGGTGTATTTTTATTATTCAACATTTGTTCGTCTCTCCCTTGTTCAGCCTGTTTTCCATTCTATCTCTAGGTCACTGATACATTCCTCTGCTCCATGTAACCTACTATTTAACCCATCCATTGTATTTTAATTTCATTTATTGAGTTCTTCATCTTTGATATATTTTATTTTTTCATCTAGGGTCTCACTGATGTCTTCCACTTTCTTCCAAAGTCCAGGGAGTATCTTTATAATCATTAAATTCTCTATTAGGCATATTACTTATTCCTGTTTCACTTGGATCTCCTGCTATGATTTTGCCATGTTCTTTCATTTGCAACAAATTTCTCTACCTGATTTTGTCTACCTCTTGTTTCTGTGTGTTAGGAAAGTCATCTACATCCTTTGTTTTTAAAAGTTGTGGCTTTATGAAGAAGAGGTCCTATAGTGCCCTGCAGTGCACTATACTATCTGTTCACCAAAACCTGGGCTCTTCAGAGGAGTCTCCTGTGTGTTGATTCCGTTCTGCTATTATTTCTGAGTACCTTTTCCTTTCAGTCTAGACTTCTGTGCTAAACCTCTGCCTCTTGTAGGCTATTGTGTGCTCTTTGTGGTATTAATGAAACCCAGGTAGGACAGCTTTCAGGGGACAAAACTTCAGGAGGGCTCATGGTAGGTGGTGATCTTAGCAAAATTTGCAGTGAGCTGTTAGTAGCCTGGATCTCCCAAAGTGCAGCAGTGGCCAGGGGCATGGCACATGTTAGTGGCAGCAGCCACGATGCAGTGTGTGTGGCTGCCAAGGTGATCAGGATCAAGCAGTGGCTAGCCACAGTGCGAGGCATCTGTGAGCACAGGGGCTTGGCATGGGGCAAGGTGGTGGCTGGATAAAGCACTCACAGCATTGGAGAAATTTTTGCTGAATCAGTAGTCTTAGTTTGGGTCCCCCAAAGCAGGGTAGTAGTCAGAGGCACAGTGCATGTTAGCAGCAGCAGATAGGGGGATCCAGTGTGTTATGTCTCTCAATCAGATGGAGACCTCCAAAGAGTGGGGCAATGATTGGGTGAAAGCCAATGATCAGGCAGTGAAAGGATTCACCCAACAAAGGAGTCAGAAGTTTATTAAATACACTGCAAAGGAATGGGGAAGGGGGGAATAAACAGCAAAGGAGAGGCTGTCTGCAATAAGGCAGTGGTTAGGGGCCATATTTAAAGTGAAAAGGTGAGGTAGTATTTTGGTAACTGTGCCTAGTTTTAAGTAGCCCATTGGTTAGTTAGGGGCTATGGATATTTTGAGGTGGGTCGCCTGATGGGACTATGTTTTCAGCCAGGTGGTCACTGTGGGCCCTTTCTACATTCCATTGCTCAAGACTACCTAAAGTAACTTCTACAGGTGGCATGCTGCAGTGGTGACAACCTGGGACATGTGATGTCTGTGTCCCTGGTAGCTGGGTGTGAATTGTGGAAGAAGTTGAGGCTCTGTGGTAGGTGGGTGGGGCACACAAAGCAGTTAGCAAAATTTGAGCTGAGCCATTAGTCCTAAACTGAGTCCCCTAAGCGATGCAGTGCCTGGAGGCAGCTGTTAGGCAGGGTGTGCAGCATTAAAATAATTCACGCAAAGTCCATTTCTGAGGTTAGAAATCTTGGACTGGGCCAGTCATCAGTGGGTGGGGCACGGTGTTAGCAGATCAGGTAGCAAGCATATACTCAGCACCACCTTTGCAAGTGGCTCTGCTCTGTGTTTATGCTAGGGGTTGAGGAGGAAAATGGCAGATGCCAGCTCCTTTGTTCCTAGAAAAGACCCCAACATGCTCTAAAATCCTTATACAGGGATATCTCTCCCATTTGTCCCAGGTGTTGTACAAACTGTCCATTCTATATTGCCTCTCTGCAAGCTGTTGTCTTTTTAAGGGTGGGGACTCAGCTTCACTTGCCCTCCAGGCTGACTTTCAAAGCTCTAGGCTCCAAGTCCTCCTGGTTATGCAAACAGAGAGTTCAGTCCCTCTGGTTTTCAAGGCCGGACATTACAGGGACTCTTTTTCCCCATGATGCTTACTGGTGCTTTCCACTTTCAATGCCTGCAACTCCCTCCTGCAGGCAGGTCCCAACCACTGTTCTTGCCTTTTCTAACCTCCCAGATTTGGCTTCTCCCCTACATTTATTTGTGGAGCTTTTTCTGCCAGTCTTAAGATCACCCTCTGGTGTATTGACTCATATTCAGGGTCTTCTGTGATTCCATATAAATTTTAGTGTCATTTTGTTAGTTCTGTGAAAAATGCCGTTGGTATTTTGATAGGAATTGAGCTGAAAGTCTGTGGATTGCTTTGGATAATATGAAAACTTTCACAACATGAATTTTTCCAATCCATGATCATGGAATATCTTCCCATTTGATTGTGTAATCTTCGATTTCTTTCATCAGTGTCATTTCAGTTTTCAGAATATAGATCTTCCAGTACATCTAATATCATACTCAATGTGGAAAAACTGAGAGATTTTCTTCTGAGACCAAACACAAGACAAGGATGTCCACTATTACCAGTTATATTCAATATAGTGCTAGAAGTTCTAGCCACAGCAATCAGACAATAAGAGGCATCCATATTGGTAAATAAGTAGAGCAGATAACATAATATTTGCATACAAACTGTCTCTATTTGCAGATAACATAATACCACCAAATCCTAAAAATTCCACCAAATAACTACTAGAAGTAATAAATGAATTCAATAAAGTTGCAGGATACAAAACTAATACCGAGAAATCAGTAGTGTTTCTATATGCTAATAACAAACTAGCAGAAAGAAAAATTTAAAAACACCATTTATAACTGCACCAAAAAAAAAAAAAAGGAAAAAGAAAAACAAAACCTAAGAATAAATCTGTACTCTGAAAACTATAATACATGGAATTGTTTTGAGTGGTATGTTGTAAGAGAAGCTATAATGAGAGATCTTTCATCCAAAATAGTAGATAAATTTATCAGGTACCTTTATAAAACAACAATTTATTCCTGATCTTTTGTAATACCTGGTTTATCATGTAATATTTTATATAAAATTAGATACTGTGTCTTTAATACATTAATACAAAGTTAGTGTATTATTAAAGTATAGCAAATCTTTATTACTATATAACATGTTTTAAATTTATAGGAGGCAGATGATTTTTTTTATTTTTATATTTCAATATTAACAAAAGTATGTTATGCTTCACAATATAAATGTTTTAATGAAAAATTATCAGGAGTATTTAGGGAAGATAGGGGATCAAATACACACTAAATATTAATGTGGGGGGAGCAAAAATCAATGACATCACAGAGAATTCCAAGGCTAGTATCAAAGAAGAGCCTATAGTAGAGAGTAAGTTTTCACAATACTCAATGAATAGTATAAATCTAGACTAAATGCCTGGCTTAGAAGTTGACTTGTAAGGACACTTGTGCTTTAGGAATAAAATTCCATCATGGGACTGGAAGCTAAAACTTTATAAACTAGGTAGCCAAGGATCATCATTGAGAAATCTGAGAATGAAAAGGACATTTTCTTTTCTCCTGGTTGTCTAAGCCATTATCAAATTCTCTTCAATATGTAGTATTTTATAATTTTTCTCTCTTTATAAATTTAATAGTATATGTTGAAAAATACTGAAATGTTCCTCTATTTTTGGAATAAACTCCAGAAGCATATTGTTTTTCATATACTCATTTCTGTTGATAATTCTGATTCAGCTATTTTGTAACTATTTTTCAAAATATAAATCAGTCATTCAAAATAACATTAATAGGAGGAGTGAACAAATTTCATGATTTAATTTTATTTCTATATGCCTGCAAAGGATACTGGGAATTAAAATTTTTACAAGTACCCACTTTACAGTAACATTCAAAAATATGAAATATTTAGGGTTAACTTTAAGACTTAAAGATACCTAAATAAATGGAACAATACGTCATGTTTATAGTTTGAAAATCATAAAATTATGAATATGTCCATCCTCCACAAATTCCATAGATTTTTTGAAAATCCCAATCAAACTTTCAGGAGGATTATTTTTTTTCTTTAGGGGGTGTGAGTAGGAATAGACAAATTGATTCTAAATTTTACATAGAAATGCAAAAACCTAAAATCACAAAACCTGTATTGATAAAGAAATACAAAATATGAAGATGCATTTTACCTGATTTTATGAATTAGAGTAAGGAAATCTAGTGTTGGTATAAAGATAGATATACAGAATAATGGAACACAAAGTATGTGATATAATGCTTTTCAATATAGATACCAAGAAAAAGATGATTTTTCAACAAATGGGTCTAGAACAGTTGGAAATATATACAGAAAAAAAAAAAATGCCCTGATACTTAACTTACAAATATTACTTAAAATGGATCATAGATATACACATAAAAGCTAAAATCAATAAACTTCTTGAAGAATACTTATGAGAAATCTTTAAAATCTTGGGATACATAAGGCACAAATAGCATAATGCAAAAAACAAAAACAAAAAAATGATAAACTGAACTTCACCCAATTAAAAACTTTGACTTTTTAAAAGATATCATCAAGAAAATACAAAGCCAACCCACATACTGGGAAAAAATTTCACAAAAGAGGGGCGCCTGGGTGGCTCAGTGGGGTAAGCCGCTGCCTTCGGCTCAGGTCATGATCTCAGAGTCCTGGAATCGAGTCCCGCATCGGGCTCTCTGCTCAGCGGAGAGCCTGCTTCCCTCTCTCTCTCTCTGCCTGCCTCTCCATCTACTTGTGATTTCTCTCTGTCAAATAAATAAATAAAATCTTTAAAAAAAAAAAAAAAAAAAAAAAAAAAAATTTCACAAAAGACTTGTATATAGTTTATATTAAGAATTTCTAGGGCGCCTGGGTGGCTCAGTGGGTTAAGCCGCTGCCTTCGGCTCAGGTCATGATCTCGGGGTCCTGGGATCGAGGCCCGCATCGGGCTCTCTGCTCAGCAGGGAGCCTGCTTCCCTCTCTCTCTCTGCCTGCCTCTCTGTCTACTTGTGATCTCTCTCTGTCAAATAAATAAATAAAATCTTTAAAAAAAAAAAAAAAAAAAAAGAATTTCTATAACTGGGCACCTGGGTGGCTCAGTGGGTTAAAGCCACTGCCTTCGGCTCAGGTCATGACTCCCAGTGGGATCGAGCCCCATATCAGGCTCTTTGCTCAGCAGAGCCTACTTCCCTCTGTCTCTCTGCCTACTTGTGATTTCTCTCTGTCAAATAAATAAATAAAATCTTTAAAAAAAAAAGAATTTCTATAACTACATTTTAGAAAAACAAACAACCCTATAAATATGTGCAAAATGTTTGAACAGACACTTTAAAAAGGAGAAATATGAATGTCCCATAATCATATGGAACACTGTCCAATATAATTAGTCATCAAGGAAATACAAATTAAAACCACAATGCACACATGCAAATGACTAAAATGAAAAAGACTGGCAATAATAAATGTTGATGAGGATAAGAAATAGCTACCACTCATACACAAGATGTTTGGAATGTCAAATAATATAATATTTAGGAAAGCAGTTTGACATTTTATTATAGATTTAATAGTAAATTAACATTATGACTCATCAATCTCACTCCTGGATATTTACCCAACAGAAATGAAAACACAAGTCAACAAAGATTTGAACATGAATATTCTTTGGAGATATTTTTCATAATAGCTACAAATGAAAATAACCTAAATGTTCATTAATAACTTTATGAATAAACACTTCATTATATAAATGTAATGAAGACCACCTAGATAATCACAAGTCTTTTTTGTTGAAAACCAAAGATAAGGTCATAATGCCTTTGTCAATACAACACAGATTTCTACCAATCATTTGGCTAGGTATGGCATGCAGAAGCAGAATTGGGCACTGATGTCTTCAGTGACAATGGGACAAGTAGTTAAAAAAAAGAACTACCCTATGATCCAGCAGTAACATACTGGGTAATAACCCAAGGATACAAAAATACTAATTTGATGGGATACATTGCACCCCAAGGTTTATAGCAGCATTATTAACAGTAGCTAAATTATGGAGAGAGCCCAAGGATCCACTGACTGATGAATGGGTAAAGATGTAAAAAGATAAATCTTGTCATTTGCAATGATGTGGATGGATCTAGATAGTATTAAGCTATGAGAAGTCAGTCAGAGAAAGACAATACCATATGATTTCCCTCACATGTAGAATTTAAAAAATAAAACAGTGAACTCAGGGGAAAAACAGAGAGACCAACCATAAAAGAGACTCTTTAACTATAGAAAACAAACAGGGTTTATGGAGGTGAGGTGGGAAGAGGATGGTTTAAATGGGTGATGGGCATTAAGGAGGGCACTTGTGATGAGCACTGGGTGTTATATGTAAGTGATGAATCACTAAATTCTACTACTGAAACTAATATTATAATGCCTGTTAACTAACTGAAGTTTATATGACAATTTGAAGAGAAAAAATAAAAACAATTTCACACAGTTTTAACAAAATATTAATGTAGATTTTGGAATTTCAGAACTATTTTAATTTTCTAAGAATAGAAAATAAAAACACACATATGACCAGATGAACTAATAGATCAACATTCCTTTCAAAAGCAGCAAAAATACATATTTTTCAAGTGCACATGAAACATTTTCCATTTTAGATCATGTGTTGTCCACAAAAAAAGACTCAGTAGTTTTAAGAAGTCTAAAATCTTGTCAAATATCTTTTCTGACAAAGGTATGAAAGAAGAAATCAATTGCAAGAAGAAATCTGAAAAAATTACAAATATGTGGTGGTAAAACAATATGTTAGTGAATAACCAATGGATCAATGAAGAAATTAAAAAATCAAAATATACCTTAAAAGAAATGAAAATTTAAATGCAACACGGGAAAATGTCTGTGATATAGCAAAAGCTATTCCAAGTGGGACATACATAGCACTATAGCTTATCTCAAGAAACGAAAAATATCTCAAACCAATCTGACTTTATAGTTATAAAGGAGGTAGAAAAAGAAGACCAGAGTTAGTAGAGGAAAATTTAAAAATCAAATGGAAATAAATTAAATGGAGACTGAAAACCCAATAGAAAAGATCAATGAAAATTAAGCCAATTCTTTAAAAAGATTAAAAATATAACCAACTTTCAGGTAGACTCACCAAGAAAATGAGAGTTTTCATAAATAAAATCAGAAATGGAAAAGGAGAGGTTACAACTGATACCAAGAAAACAAGTGTTCATAAGAGATTACTATGAACAATTATATGATGATCAATTGAAAAACTTAGTAGAAATGGATAAATTCCTAGAAACACATATACCAAAACTGAATCATGAAGAAATAAAAATATGAATAGATTGCTAGCAATCAAAACCCTACCAAGAATCATAAGACCAAGACTAGATGACTTCACTGGTGAATTCTTCCAAACATTTACAAAAGTTTTAATACTTACTTTCCTAAACTCTTCCTAAAAACTGAAGAGGAGGGATCGTATTCAAACTTACTTGATGAGGCTTGAGTGCAAATTATTCAGGTGCTTGTTAAGTATCTATCCACACAGACTTAATTTGTCTTTCATGCATATACTTCCTGTGTATTTTATATCACAATGAAATAAGTATGACATAAATATTTATTGTTCAAGTGGGCAGAGAACTTCCTTTCAAGATAACTAAAATATAATAAAGTATATTTTAAGAAAGAGAATATAATTTAAATGTAATTCTTTCAGAATGGTACTGTGTCATGCAAAGAAATACTAATGACCAAAAGGAACAATAGGTAAAATAAAGGAAGTATTTTCAGAATGAAATCTTTAGGGTATTTTCTTTTTTTTTTTTAAGATTTTATTTATTTATTTGACAGAGAGAAATCACAAGTAGATGGAGAGGCAGGCAGAGAGAGAGAGAGAGGGAAGCAGGCTCCCTGCTGAGCAGAGAGCCCGATGCGGGACTCGATCCCAGGACCCTGAGATCATGACCTGAGCCGAAGGCAGCGGCTTAACCCACTGAGCCACCCAGGTGCCCCTT
The DNA here is from genome assembly GCF_011764305.1 of Mustela putorius furo. Taxonomy (NCBI): domain Eukaryota; kingdom Metazoa; phylum Chordata; class Mammalia; order Carnivora; family Mustelidae; genus Mustela; species Mustela putorius. Next base: position 3,775,137 of record NW_025422118.1, read on the forward strand.
TAGGGTATTTTCTAATGTAAAGCACAGAGGTGACAGAAATGCAATATTTACAAGAATTTTATGTAAGTTAAATCCCATTATTTTAGAGGTGGCCTAGATACGGTTATAACTTAAATATGCATGCTAAGAATGTAAGAATAATCACTAGAGGAAAATAAAAAGTACATATCCAATAATTGTTGCAATAAATGGTGGAAGAAAGAAAAAGCATGCAGATTCAAAAAGAAGTGAACAAAAATCCAATTAAAAAACAAATGTGGCAAAATGAACATAGAAAATAAGAAAAATGTGAAACAACTAAACTTAAAAACATATGCAATGTAGAGGACTATAAGGAGTCATAACTGTTAAATGTTATGAGGTATCCTAGAGAAGATCCTAGTACAGAAAGAGGCTGTTGGTGAAAAGAAAATAAATCTGAATAAATTATGGACTTTGGTTAAAAAAATATATGCAAAAATATTACTCACAATAATGTTTAAGAGTATAATCTGATAAATCAAAGATAGATTGGGTAGTAAATGTAGATCGTGAAGTTACTAGTACAGAAAAACTAAATGAGAAGGAAGAAATAGCAGGGAAATACTGATGAAGAGAAGGTAGTATGTGCATAGATATACAGATATCTCAAACCAAATAGACCTTGTTTTTTTTTTCCAAATAGACTTTAAAACAGAAAACAACATTAGAGGTAGAGACCCAGTATTTGAAAATAAAAGTTAAATTTCTAGTAAGATATAACAATCATATTATAAGTCTCCACTGTATAAAAGAGCTTCAAAAAACAAAGCAAAAAACTGAATAATGTATAGTGAGAATTAGGCAAATCCAAAAGCATAGCTGTGGGTATCAATATTACCTTTCAGGTACTAAGAGTTCAGGCAAATAAAATTCATAAAAATACAGACGATTTTAGGCATTTACTGAAAATATCATGTAATCAAGTTGTATAAACTTTTGTTTCTAACAAGAGTTTGCATTTTCTCAAGTGAACATGGAACATTCCAAATATCATGCTTAAGTGTGTGAAAACAGGCACAACAAAAATGTGGTTATTAGCCATCTTACCAAGCACAACTAAAAAAGGAGTAACAGCAAAAAGCTAAATATAACAATACAAACCAAGGATTATTACTATTATAATTTTGGGAAGTCAAGTTAAAATAAATGACATTCCCTCAGATGCAAGGATGGAAATTAGGAGATGAGGAGGTATACAACATACATGTAATAACATAGTGAACCAGGGCAGGCGCTTCAAGGAATTCACATGCCTGAGGTGATATTTACAGGATTAATGTTACCAATGTAACATTTTCAAATGCTTCAAATTCAGGATGAGACAGTTATCACATGCCCCATATCCCTGTATCTTAGATGTTTAATTAAATGGTAGCCGCATTTCAACAACAGTCCTCCTGTATTACATCTCTATTGAGAAGACTACATGAGAAACAAAAATAAATCTTTAGATGAGTTAGAAATGTTTGTCACTAACCTCTGCAAGGCCACAATCACATTGTTCAGGAGGTTCCAAAATTCCATTGCCACAAGCTGCCACATCTCTTCCTTGGTAAACCATTTCTGAAACTGTTTTATTTTGAAGACACTCAAATTCAGGCTGTGAAGCCATACGTTTAAATTCATCCATGTTGCAACTGCTAAAAAACTTGACACCATGGGAATGTCTAAAAATAAATTATATTCCTCAGATAAATGGAATAAAATCACTATTAAAGCAACACTCTGAAGTACTGACAAGTATCAAAAATTCTGTAATACTGCACTTACAGAGGAGCCAAGAAGGAAGGGAGAGGATTTTTATCTTTAATACAAGTTGTAAATAAAAACAATAGGTTTATTTCTATTGCGATTCAATACAAGACATCTAGTAAGTAGAGGGAGTTAAGGTGACATGAGTTAAAATATATTAAAACACATATAATGATTGCCACACCAAAAAATACCTCTCTTTAAATATGTCTTATTATTATTTTCATTATGATTGCCAACATCACAATTATAAGCACTATTAAAAGCATTAATTATAAGAAAATGAAACACACTAGAAAATTTATGTGGAAAACTGAAGAAATACCAATGGTTGATAGTGTCACAAGAAAAACCAGAATTGTTTGTATTTTGATAACAAAATTAATTAAAATATCTCAATATTGATTATATAAAACATATAAATCTAGGATTCCTTTTATTTTGTTACCTTTTGAAATATTTCTGTACTTCTACATGTACTATTTAATGAATTTTTATTTAATTTTGTAACAATATAAAACTTAGAGAAATGGCATGAAAATAGACCAAAGAAAAAATCTTCCCAAAAAAATGAAGAATAAGTTGTCAAACATGATTCTAACAACTCTAAATATTTTAACATATAATTACTGCATAGATATTAATTCAAAAAAAGACCCTTCAAAATTGGGAGACATTTGTACAGTACAAATACCTAATCTTCAGATTTATCCAGATTTCACCAACATCACAATATTGGCACTTCACAGCAAACAGATCCAATTGAGAGTCAACCATTGCATTTTTTTTTCAATTTTTTCTACAAATTTTTATTTAAATTTCAGGTAGTTAACATGAAGTGTAACATTGCTTTCTGGCACAGAATTTAATGATTCATCTCTTACATGAAACACCCAGTGGTCATCACAACAATGCCCTCCTTGATATTCAACACCCATTTAACCCATCACCCCCCCAACCTCCCCTCCAGCAAACCTCAGTTTATTTTCTACAGTTAAGAGTCTCTTTTATGGTTGCCTGTTCCCCCCCCCCCCAAATTCACTGTTTTATTTCGTAAATTCTACATGCGAAGGAAATCATATGGCATTTGTCTTTTTCTGACCGACTTATTTGGTATAGAATAATACTCTCTAGATCCATCAACATCATTGCAAATGGCAAGATTTCATTCTTTTAATGGCTGAGTAATATCCCATTGTGTATATATACCACATCTTCTTTAGCCATTCACAGTCAGTGGCCATTGGGCTCTCCCCACAATTTGGCCACTGTGGATAATGCTGCTATTTAAACCTCGGAGGGCATGTATCCCATCAAATCAGTATTTTTGTATCCTTTGGGTAAATACCCATTATGCAGCTGCTGGATCAAAGGATAGTTTTATTTTTAACTTTTTGAGGAAATTCCATACTGTTCTCCAGATTGGCTGCAGCAGTTTGCATTCCCATCAACAGTATAAGGGGTTCCCCATACTCTGCATCCTTGCCAACATCTGTTTTCTTGTGTTGTCAATTTCAGCTATTCTGACAGGTGTTAGGTGATATCTAATTGTTGTTTTGATTTATATTTCCCTGGTGATGAGTGATGTTGAGTATATTTTCATGTGTCCATTAACCATCTGGATGTCATCTTTGGAAAAGTGTCTGTTAATGTCTTCTGTCCATTCTTTAACTAGATTATTTGTTTTTTGTGTGTTGAGTTCACTGATAGGTACTTTATATTTTTGAATACTAATCTTTCATCAGATATGCCTTTTGCAAACATCTTTGCCTATTCTGAAGAATGACTTTAGTTTTGTTGATTGTTTCCTTCACTGTGCAGAAGGATTTATCTTGATGAAATCCCAGTTCATATTTGCTTTTATTTCCCTTGCCTCCGGCAAAGTGTCTAGTAAGAAGCTGCTATGGCTGAGGTCAAAGAAGTTTCTGCCTGTGTTCTCTAGTAATTTGATGGTCTCAGGTCTCACATTTAGGTCTTTCATTCATTTTGAATTTACTTTTGTGTATGGTATAAGAAAGTGGTCCAGTGTCAAACTTCTGCATATTACTGTCGAGTTTTCCCAGCACCATTTGTTAAAGAAATTTTTTCCATTCGATATTCTTTCCTGCTTTGTCAAAGATTAGTTGACCATATAGTTGTGGGTCCATTTCTGGGTTTTTTATTCTGTTCCATTGATCTCTGTATCTGTTTTTGTGCCAGTACCATACTATCCTGATGATTACAGCTTTGTAATATAGTTTAAAGTCTGGAATTGAGATACCTCCAGGTTTACTTTTCTTTTTCAGGATTGCTTTGGTTATTCAGGGTCTTTTGTGGTTCCAAACAAATTTCAGGACTGTTTGTTCTATTTTTGTGAGAAAGGCTATTGGTGTTTCATAGGGATTGCATTAAGTATGTAGATTTCTTTGGAGAGTATAGACATTTGAACAATTGTCAATTGTTACAGACATTTTAGCATTTTGTTACTCCTGTCCATGAGCATGGACTGTTCTTCCACTTCTTTGTCATCTTCAATTTCTTTCATCAGTGTTTTAGAGTTTTTAGAATACAGTTTCCCTCTTTGGTTAGGTTTATTCCTAGGTATCTTATGGTTTCTGGTGCAACTATAAATAAAGTTGGTTCCTTGATTTCTCTTTCTGGTGCTTCATTATTGGTGTAAAGAAATGCAACAGATTTCCATATATTAATTTGTATCCTGCCACTATATTTAATATATGTATCAGTTCTGGCAATTTTCTGGTGGGGTCTTAGTTTTTCTTTTTTTTTTTTTTAAAGATTTTATTTATTTACTTGACAGAGACAGAGAGATCACAAGTAGTCAGAGATGCATTCTCCCTGCTGAGCAGAGAGCCCAATGCGGGGCTCGATCCCAGGATCCTGAGACCATGATCTGAGCCGAAGGCAGAGGCCTTAAACCACTGAGCCACCCAGATGCCCAGTCTAGGTTTTTCTTATAAAGGTATAATGCTGTTTGCAAATAGTGGAAGTTAAGACTTCTTCCTTCATTATTTGGATGCTTTTTATTTCTTTTTGTTGTCTGATTGCTGAGGTTAGGACTTCTAGTACTATGTTAAGTAACTGTTGAGAGAGGACATTCCTGTCTTGTTCTTGACCATAAAAGAAAAGCTCTTAATTTTTCCCCATTGAGGGTGGGTTTTTTGTATATGGCCATTATGATTTTGACATATGTTCTCTCTATCAAGAACGGATGTTGGCAAGATGGCGGAGAAGTAAGTAGCAGGCAGAGGCTACATCAGGCAGCAGAAGATCAGCTAGATAGCCTATCTAAACATTGCAAACACCTACAAATCCAACGGGAGATCAAAGAGAAGAAAAACAGCAATTCTAGAAACAGAAAATCAACCACTTTCTCATTCACGGAGAAGTGAATCCAAAGCGACGGGGAGGGGCCGGCTCCCGGCAAGAGGCAGAGCAATGGAGCACAAAATCGGGACTTTTAAAAGTCTGTTCTGCTGAAGGACATCGCTCCAGAGGCTAAACCAGGGTGAAGCCCACGCAGGGTCAGCATGGCCCCAGGTTCCATAGGGTCACAGAAGAATCGGGGGTGCCTCAGTGTCGCAAGAGCTTGCAGGTATTAGAATGGGGAAGCCAGCTACAGAGAGCCGAGGAATGAGCTCTCAGCTTAGGGCTACCTTGAACCGGTGGCAGCCTGGGTGAGCTTGGAGCGTGGCCGGAGGCCAGGGAGACGGGAGTTATTGGGCGCTATTCTCTGAGGGCACACTGAGGAGTGGGGCCCCAAGCTCTCGGCTCCTCTGGGCCGGAGACTAGGAGGCCACAATTTTCATTCCCATCCTCCGGTACTCTACGGAAAGCATTCAGGGAACAAAAGCTCCCAAAAGTGAACCCGAGCGAATTACTCAGCCGGGCCCCTGGTAAGGGTGGTGCAATTCTGCCTGGGGCAAAGATACTTGAGAATCACTACAACAGGCCCCTCCCTCAGAAGATCAACAAGATCAACAAGAAATCCAGCCAGGACCAAGTTCACCTACCAAGAGTGCAGTTTCAATACCAAGGAGAGAAGCAGAATTCCAGAGAAGGAGTACACAAAGCACTGAACTCCTGGCTTCTCCCCATGATTCATTAGTCTTGCAGTTAATTTAATTTGTGGGGTTTTTATTTCAATTATTTTTTCTGCTAAATTTTTTTTTAACTTTTACCCTTTTCTTTTTTAACGTTTTGTAACTAGTTTATCTATATATATATTTTTTCTTTTTTATATTTTTCTTTATTTGTTTTCTTTTTTTAATTGTTTCTCTTTTTTTTTTTCTGAGCCTCTTTTTATCCCCTTTCTCCCCCCTCACGATTTGGGGTCTCTTCTGATTTGGTTAAAGTGTATTTTTCTGGGGTCTTTGCCACCCTTTTAGTATTTTACTTGCTCCTTCATATACTTTTATCTGGACAAAATGGCAAGGCGGAAAATTTCACCACAAAAAAAAATAAATAAATAAATAAACAAGAGGCAGTATCGAAGGCTAGGGACCTAATCAATGCAAACATTGGTAATATGTCAGATATAGAGTTCAGAATGACGATTCTCAAGGTTCTAGCCGGGCTCGAAAAAGGCATGGAAGACATTAGAGAAACCCTCTAGGGAGATATAAAAGCCCTTTCTGGAGAAATAAAAGAACTAAAATCTAACCAAGTTGAAATCAAAAAAGCTATTAATGAAGTGCAATCAAAAATGGAGGCACTCACTGCTAGGATAAATGAGGCAGAATAAAGAATTAGCGATATAGAAGACCAAATGACAGAGAATAAAGAAGCTGAGCCAAAGAGGGAAAAACAGCTACTGGACCACGAGGGGAGAATTCGAGAGACAAGTGACACCATAAGATGAAACAACATTAGAATAATTGGGATTCCAGAAGAAGAAGAAGGAGAGAGGGGAGCAGAAGGTATATTGGAGAGAATCTCCTAATATGGTAAAGGGAACAAGCATCAAAATCCAGGAGGTGCAGAGAACTCCCCTCAAAATCAATAAGAATAGGTCCACACCCCGTCCCCTAATAGTAAAATTTACAAGTCTTAGTAACAAAGAGAAAATCCTGAAAGAAGCCCAGGAAAAGAAGTCTATAATATACAATGGTAAAAATATTAGACTTATCCACAGAGACCTGGCAGGCCAGAAATAACTGGCATGATATATTCAGAGCACTAAATGAGAAAAACATGAAGCCAAGAATATGATATCCAGCTAGGCTATCATTGAAAATAGGAGGAAAGATAAAAAGCTTCCAGGACAAACAAAAACTGAAAGAATTTGCAAACACCAAACCAGCTCTACAGGAAATATTGAAAGGGGTCCTCTAAGCAAAGAGAGAGCCTAAAAGTAGGAGATCAGAAAGGAACAGAGACAATATACAGTAACAGTCACCTTACAGGCAATACAATGGCACCAAATTTATATCTCTCAATAGTTACCCTGAATGTTAATGGGCTAAATGCCCCAATCAAAAGACACAGGGTATCAGAATGGATAAAAAAACAAAACTTATCTATATATTGCTTACAAGAAACTCATTTCAGACCCGAAGACACCTCCAGATTTAAAGTGAGGGGATGGGAAACAATTTACCATGCTAATGGACATCAGAAGAAAGCTGGGATGGCAATCCTTATATCATATCAATTCGATTTTAAGCCAAAGACTATTTTAAGAGATGAGGAAGGACATTATATCATACTCAAAGGGTCTGTCCAACAAGAAGATTTAACAATTTTAAATATCTATGCCCCTAACATGGCAGCAGCCAATTATATAAACCAATTAATAACAAAATCAAAGAAACACATCAACAATAATACAATAATAGTAGGGGACTTTAACACTCCCCTCACTGAAATGGACAGATCATCCAAGCAAAAGATCAGCAAGGAAATAAAGGCCTTAAAAGACACACTGGACCAGATGGACATCACATATATATTCAGAACATTTCATCCCAAAGCCACAGAATACACATTCTTTTCTAGTGCACATGGAACATTCTCCAGAAGAGATCACTTCCTGGGTCCTAAATAAGGTCTCAACCAGTAATAAAAGACTGGGATCATTCCCTGCATATTTTCAGACCACAATGCTCTGAAGCTAGAACTCAATCAAAAGAGGAAATTTGGAAAGAACCCAAATACATGGAGACTAAACAGCATCCTTCTAAAGAATGATTGGGTCAACCGGGAAATTAAAGAAGAATTGAAAAAAATCATGGAAACAAATGATAATGAAAATACAATGGTTCAAAATCTGTGGGACACAGCAAAGGCAGTCCTGGGAGGAAAATATATAGCAGTACGAGCCTTTCTAAAGAAACAAGAAAGGTCTCAAGTACTCAACCTAAAACTACACCTAAAGGAGCTGGAGAAAGAACAAGAAAGAAACCCTAAACCCAGCAGAAGAGAAATCATAAAGATCAGAGCAGAAATCAATGAAATAGAAACCAAAAAAAAAACCAATAGAACAAATCAATGAAACTAGGAGCTGGTTCTTTGAAAGAATTAATAAAATTGATAAACCCCTGGCCAGACTTATCAAAAAAAAAAAAAGAGAGAGAGAAAGGACCCAAATAAATAAAATCATGAATGAAAGAGGAGAGATCACAACTAACACCAAGGAAATACAAACAATTATAAGAACATATTATGAGCAACACTACGCCAACAAATTTGAAAATCTGGAAGAAATGGATGCATTTCTAAAGACATATAAACTATCACAAGGTAACCAGGAAGAAATAGAAAACTTGAACAAATCCATAACCAGTAAGGAGATTGAAATAGTCATCATAAATCTCCAAACAAACAAAAGCCCAGGGCCAGACGGCTTCCCAGGGGAAATCTACCATCATTTAAAGAAGAACTAATTCCTATACTCCTGAAACTGTTCCAAAAAATAGAAATGGAAGGAAAACGTCCAAACTCATTTTATGAGGCCAGGATCACCTTGATCCCAAAACCAGACAAGGATCCCAACAAAAAAGAGAACTTCACACCAATATCCTTAATGAACACAGATGCAAAAATTCTCACCAAAAACTAGCCAATAGGATTCAACAGTACATTAAAAGGATTATTCACCACGACCAAGTAGGATTTATTCCAGGGCTGCAAGGTTGGTTCAACATCCGCAAATCAATCAATGTGATATAATACATGAATAAAAGAAAGAACAAGAACCATATGATACTCTCAATAGATGCTGAAAAAGCATTTGACAAAGTACAGCATCCCTTCCTGATCAAAACTCTTCAAAGTGTAGGGATAAATGGCACATACCTCAATATTATCAAAGCCATCTATGAAAAACCCACCGCAAATACCATTCTCAATGGAGAAAAACTGAAAGCTTTTCCGCTAAGGTCAGGAACAAGGCAGGGATGTCCATTATCACCACTGCTATTCAACATAGTACTAGAAGTCCTAGCCTCAGCAACCAGACAACAAAAGGAAATTAAAGGCATCCAAATCGGCAAAGAAGAAGTCAAACTATCACTCTTCACAGATGATATGATACAATATGTGGAAAACCCAAAAGACTCCACTCCAGAACTGCTAGAACGTGTACAGGAATTCAGTAAAGTGTCAGGATATAAAATCAATGCACAGAAATCAGTTGCATTTCTCTACACCAACAACAAGATAGAAGAAAGAGAAATTAAGGAGTCAATCCCATTTACAACTGCATCCAAAACCATAATATACCTAGGAAAAAACCTAACCAAAGAGGCACAGAATCTATACTCAGAAAACTATCAAGTACTCATGAAAGAAATTGAGGAAGACACAAAGAAATGGAAAAATGTTCCATGATCCTGGACTGGAAGAACAAATATTGTGAAAATGTCTATGCTACCTAAAGCAATCTACACATTTAATGCAATTCCTATCAAAATACCATCCATTTTTATTCAAAGAAATGGAACAAATAACCCTAAAATTTATATGGAACCAGAAAAGACCTCAAATAGCCAAAGGAATATTGAGAAAGAAAGCCAAAGTTGGTGGCATCACAATTCCAGACTTCAAGCTCTATTACAAAGCTGTCATCCTCAAGACAGCATGGTACTGGCACAAAAACAGACACACATAGATCAATGGAACAGAATAGAGAGCCCAGAAATAGACCCTCAACTCTATGGTCAACTAATCTTCGACAAAGCAGGAAAGAATGTTCAATGGAAAAAAGACAGCCTCTTCAATAAATGGTGTTGGGAAAATTGGACAGCCACATGCAGAAAAGTGACATTGGACCATTTCCTTATACCACACACAAAAATAGTCTCAAAGTGGATAAAGGACCTCACTGTGAGAAAGGAATCCATCAAAATCCTTGAGGAGAACATAGGCAGCAACATCTTCAACCTCAACTGCAGCAATGTCTTCCCAGGTACATTGCCAAAGGCAAGGGAAGCAAGGACAAAAATAAGATCAAAAGCTTTTGCACAGCAAAGGAAACAGTTAACAAAACCAAAAGACAACTGGCAGAATGGGAGAAGGTATTTGCAAATGACATATCAGATAAAGGGCTAGTGTCCAAAATCTATAAAGAACTTAGCAAACTCAACACCAAAAAAAAAAAAAAATAATAATCCAATGAAGAAATGGGAAGAAGACATGAACAGACATTTCTTCCAAGAAGACATCCAGATGGCCAACAGACACATGGAAACGTGCCAGATCACTCGGCATCAGGGAAATATAAATCAAAACCACAATGAGATATCACCTCACACCAGTCAGAATGGCTAAAATTAACAAGTCAGGAAATGACAGATGCTGGCGAGGATGCGGAGAAAGGGGAACCCTCCTACACTGTTGGTGGGAATGCAAGCTGGTGCAACCACTCTGGAAAACAACATGGAGGTTCCTCAAAATGTTGAAAATAGAACTACCCTACGAGCCAGCAATTGCACTATTGGTTATTTACCCTAAAGATACAAACGTAGTGATCCGAAGGGGCACGTGCACCCAAATGTTTATAGCAGTAATGTCTACAATAGCCAAACTATGGAAAGAACCTAGATGTCCATCATAGATGAATGGATAAAGAAGAAGTGGTATATATACACAATGGAATACTATGCAGCCATAAAAGAAATGAAATCTTGCCATTTGCGACAACGTGGATGAAACTAGAGCGTATCATGCTTAGTCAAATAAGTCAGTTGGAGAAAGACAACTATCATATGATCTCCCTGATATGAGGAAGTGGAGATGCAATATGGGGGGTTAAGGGGGTAGGAGAAGAATGAATGAAACAAGATGGGATTGGGAGGGAGACAAACCATATGTGACTCTTAATCTCAAGAAACAAACTGAGGGTTGCTTGGGGGAGGGGATTGGAGACAGGGGGGTGGGGTTATGGACATTGGGGAGGGTATGTGCTATGGTGAATGCTGTGAAATGTGTAAACCTGGCGATTCACAGACCTGTACCCCTGGGGATAAAAATACATTGTATGTTTATAAAAAAATAATAATAATTAAAAAATTAAAAAAAAAGAAAGGATGTTGTACTTTGTTAAATGATTTTTCTGCATCTACTAAGAGGATCATATTGTTCTTCTCCTTATCAGAGTGGTGTGTCACATTGATTGCTTTGTCTATGTCAAACTACCCTGCCAGCCCAGGTCCCACTTGGAGGTGGTGAATAATTCTTTTAATGCACTGTTAAATCTGATTAGCTAGTATCCTGTTGAGAATTTTGGCATCCATGTTCATCGGGGATATTGGCCTATAGTTCTCTTTTTTAGTGTAATCTTTGTCTGGTTTTGGAATCAGGGTATGCTGGCCTCATATAATAAATGTGAATGGTTTTGTTTCATTTCTATTTTTTGGTATAGTCGAAAAGAATAGGTTTTAATTCTTCCTTAAATGTTTGGTAGAATTCACCTTTGAAGCCAACTGGCCCTAGACTTTTGTTTGTTGGGAGATTTTTGATTACTGGTTCAATTTCTTTGCTTGTTTTTAGTTGTTTTAGTTTTCTATTTCTTCATGTTTCAGTTTGGGTAGTTTGTATGTTTCTAGGAATTTATCCATTTTTTTCAGATTGTTCAATTCATTGGCATATACTTTTTCATAATATTCTCTTATAATAGTTTGGATAGTTGTGGTATTGGTTATTTCTTCTCTTTCATTTGTGATTTTTTAAAAAAAATGTGTGTCCTTTCTCTTTTTTTCTTGATCAGTCTTGCTAGGGGGTTATCAATTTCATTAATTTTTTCAAGGAACTATCTCTTAGTTCATTTATTTTTAAAATTTCTATATTATTTTTTCCTGCTCTGATTTTTAATATTCTCCCTTCTTCCATCAGCTTTAAGCTTCATCTGATGTTCTTTTTCCAGCTCCTGTATGTGTAAGATTAAGTTGCTTGCTTAAGATTTTTCTTGCTTCTTGAGGTAGGCCTATATTGCTATATATTTTCCTCTTATGACCACTTTGCTGCATCCCAAAGGTTCTGGACCACCGTGCTTTCATTTTCATGCGTTTTCTTATTTCTTCTTTAATATCCGGGTTAACTTATTCATTCTTTAGTAGCATGTTGTTTAACCTCCATGTATTTGTGGTCTTTTCCAATTTTTTCTTGTGGTAGACTTCAAATTTCATAGAGTTGTGGTCAGAACATATGCATGGTATGAGCTCAATCTTTTTGTGCTTGCTGAAGGCTGACCCAGTATGTGATCTATGCGCACTCAAAAAGAATGTATATTCTGCTGCTTTAGGATGAAGTGTTTTGCGGTCCATCTGATCCAGTGTGTCATTCAAAGCCATTGATTCCTTGATTTTCCGTTTAAATCTATTCATTGGTGTAAGTGGAGGTGTTGGAGTCCCCTATTATTATTGTATTATTATTAATGAGTTTCTTTCATGTTTGTTATTGTTTTACTTATTCATGCACCCCCATGTTGGAGAAATATAGATCTACCTTTGTTACATCTCCTTGTTGGATAGTCCCCTTTCTTAAGATACACTGCCCTTCTTCATCTCTTCTATAGATTCAGTTTAAAATCTATTTTTTCTGATAGAAGTCTTACTACTCTGGCTTTCTTTTAACATCTGTTGGCATGATAAATGGTTTGCCATCCCCTCACAATCTGCATATGTTTTTAGGTTAAAAATGAGTCTCTTGTAGGTAGCATATAGATGTGTCTTGTCATTCTAACGCCCTGCCTTGTGATTGCAGTGTTCAATCCATTTAGAAAGTATTGTTGATAGATATGTATTTAGTGCCATTTTATTATTTGTTTTTGCCATTGCTTTTGGAGATTTTCTCTGTTCCTTTATAGTCTTTGTCACCTTTGGTCTTTCCTTCCCACTCAAAAAGTCCCCTTTAATATTACTTGCAGGGCTAGTTAGTGGTCAAGAACTTCAGTTTTTGTTTCTCTGGAAAACTCTTCTTCTATTCTGAATTACAGCCTTGTTGAACAGAATATTTGTGGCTGCAAATTTTTTTCACTCAGTTTGTTGAATATATTGTGGCACTTCCTTCTAGCTTGCCACAGTCCTGTGGAGACATCTGCAGCTCACCCTATGGGTCTACCCTTGTAAGTTAGGGAGTTCTTTTATCTTGCTGCTTCAGGATTTTTTATCACCATATTTTGCAAATTTAACTACAGTATGTCTTAGTATTGCCTTGCTTTTGTTGATTTTAATAGGAGCTCTCTCTGCCTCCTGAATTTGGATTCCAGATTAGGGAAGTTTTCAGCTATTATTTCCTCAAATAAACTTTCTGGCCCCTTTTCTGTCTATTCTTTCTCTGGGACTCCTCTGATATGAATGTTACTACATTTGACAGAGTCATTGATTTCCCTAGGTCTATCTCATAACCCATAATTATTCTTTCTTTTGGTCAGCTTCATTTTTCCCCATTTTTCTCTCTTCCTTATCACTTATTCATTCCTATCCTTCTTCCATCATTCTGGTCATTATATCCAGTTTGTTCTGAGTCTTGGTTATGGCATTTTTCATTTCTGATTTTTTTTTAATGCTTTTATCTCTGTGGTGAGGACCACCCTGAAGTCTTCCATTCTTTTCTCAAGCCAGCAAGTATTCTTACATTTGTTCTTTAAATTCTCCATCAGGCATTTTACTTACATCTGTTTCACTTAGATATCTGGTTGTGACCTTTTCTTATTCTTTCTTTTGAGAAGAATTCCTCTGTCTTGGCATTTTGTCTAAGTCTCTTTTCTTCTTCTGTGCATTATGGAAGTCTGTCATGTTTCCTGCTCCTGAGAGTAATGGCCTTATGAAGAAGAGGTCATATAGTGTCCAGAACCTGGTACTTCAAAGAGTGTCTCTGGTGTGGGCTGTATGTACTCTGCTTCTGTGTTTTGGCTGCTCTATCCTCTAGGAATTCATTTGCAGAGGCTGTCCTTGGTGGGAGTGGGAAGTGTGTGGACCTTGTCCAGAGTGTGGTGGGTTTTAACAAGGTGTGCTTGGTCCGCTTGTTAAATAAGACCTGATGCTACTTCCAGGAGGACCAAACCCTGAAGAACTCTGTTCAGGGGACTTGGTGCGTGCAGGGGTTTCTGCTGGTTTTCTGGGGAAGGGCCCACTGGGCTGGGACAAAGGCACACTTGCCTGAGAAAAGCAGAGCACAGGTGGATGGGGCTTGGTGTAAGCAGCTTAGGCAGTCAATGTCAGTGCTGTGCTATTTACTGAAGCTGGTTTATGCTGTAGGGCAGGGAAGGGAAATGGCACCAGCCAGCTCCTTTGTCCCCAGAGAGGGGTCTCCATGCTTGTTCTCAGGCAAGCAGTCCTAGAAGAGCAAATAATCTCCCCTTTCAAATGCCAGGTGTTTTTCAGATATGCTATTTTCACACTGTCTCTGGGTTGTTTGCCTGCCTGGAGCACCACAGTGCCCTTTGGGTTCTGTCCCAGTAAAACCTACTGACTTTTAAAACTCCAAACTTTTGGAATATGCTATGGTGGGGGCTTGTGCTGATCTTTTTGGGGAGGGTCTGACCCTGCTGGGATGGATGCAGTTTTGACTGAGAAGGGCAGTCACACCAGAGTGCAGGGAAATGGGATTTGGAACAAGCAGGCTAAATAGTCAGAGTCCATCCGGGTTAGCCTCCCTCAGCAGGTGTCTCTGTGCCTATGCAGGGGTCGGGAGATGAAAGCATGGGGAGGTAGAGTTGGGGTTGGTGTAGGAAATGGTGCCTCCCAGCTCTTTTATCCCCAGAGGGTCATCTCTGTGACTACCACCTCTCACAGAAGAGCTCTGGGAAGAGTGAACAGTTTCCCATGTGCACCTTTAGATGATCCTCCTGATCATTTGCTATCTGCCGCCAGAGTGCTGGCTTGCCTTTTCCCCACAAGTAGGGTAGGCCCTCAGGGCTTTATCCCAGCTACACTGGCCATCCTTTTAAATTGCAGTCTTTGAGCCCCGCTGGTTGCAAAAGCTTACAAAAATCAGCCCCTCTGGTTTTTTCAGCCAGTGGATTTGGGGAAGTGTTCTTTCTGCTTGTTTCCCTGCACATTCCTCACCCCTATTTTATCTGCTACCATGACTCCCTCTCTGCAGCACCTGGAATCCATTTCTTCCCCAATCCATGTCTCTCCTACCATCTTCCATGTGGCCTCTTCTCTCCCTGTAGTTGTGCAGTTTGTTCTGTCAGTTGTCAGGTTGACTTCTTGGGTGTTGACAGTGGTTTGATAGTTGTGTTCAGCTACTTGACAAGCCTAGGGTCTTCCTGGTATGCTGCCATTTTAGCTCCTCCTCAAACATTGCATTTAATTTTCACGTCTCCTAAGTTTAGTTACCTACAATTTTGTTGTTGTTGTTGTTGTTGTTGTTGTTGGGTTACATAGTCATGGAAAGTTTTGTGATTATAGACTGATTATTTGGACAGTTTAGGATTATAAAATGTTTCCTCATAATTAAACTGAGGTTTGTATACTGGCAACATTATCACAGCAGTGTTGCTGAGTCTGTTTCATTGCATTCAAACAAATAGCACAGGATTTTAATTTGTTATATTACTGATGATAGCCATTTTGATTATTTGATTAAGGCGCTAGTCTTCACTGTAAAATTAATTTTCTCTTATTAGTTAATAATTATCTGGAGAGAAATACTTTGCTTTTATGTTAATATCCCATTCCTTTATTATTTTTCAACTAATTATTTATATGAATATGGAATCATGTTTTCCTATCATGCTAAATGGATTATAATCCATTACTATCACTATTATTTATAAGATTCAGATTCCCACATATTTGACTATTGGGACCTGGCTTTTGTGTCCCTTTGCTAAGTCTCCATAATTCTTTAAATACTTCCTAATTTTCTCATACAACATGTTCCAAGCTCATTTTTATTTTCTTCAGTTTAGAACTGGAATCAATCATTCCTCCAAAGTGCCCCAGGTCTTTTCGGTGAGTATTTTTAAAACATGATCTGGGTGATATATGTGCTATTGTTACTAGAGATTTTTTTAAGAGCTGAGATCAAGGCAATGCTAGCATCTTAATTAATGTTCACAGCTCCTTTGCTCTTATCTACAGTTTGCTATATCCTCCCCAGTTCTGGCTCCTGCAGCTTACTGATACTTCAGTCTCAGTAGGGACATCTTCTCAGGGTATGGCTTAGCCAATTATTTCTAAGGTCAGTAAGATTTTAAAGTTCTTAGTGTCCTCCTATTTTGGTTCCTGCTAAGGAGCTACTTACTTCATGCTACTTAGTTTTTTGTTAGTGAATTGGTCCCATCTACTGGTATTTTTGGTGCATTTCAGTTTGGGAAACTTGAGAATTATGTTTTTGCCTTTTTGTTTACTTTCCTAGTTTCATTCTGTATTTTGTGGGAGAATTAGGGGAAGCTAAAATACAATACTGATACTTTTACCATTTGATTTCCACCCTCTGTCTTATTCTCAAAACATATACCTCCCTAGGTAAGACTCCATCCTATCTCGGTCCATGTTTCCAATATTTTCTTCCTTCTGTTTCTTCTCACGGTATGTCACTGGTTTCTCCTCAATTATTCAGCCCATAAATATGAGAAGTACCCTTATCACTCTCAACTTCTTTTTAAATGACCTGTTCATGGTTTTAACTTCCACCAATAAAAACTCACACATTTTAAATTCCTTGTCCTCAGGTCAGGACCTATATAAATGTGCACTTAATTCCAATGCATGACTCAGAAACCCCAAATTAATATAAACTACCCCCAAGGCTTCTCCTCAATTTTCTGCTTTCCTAAAATATTTGCCTTTTTTAATAATTATGATATCAAAAAGTCTACAAATAATTCTTCACATCTTTTTCTCTCAATCTTAATAAACTGTTATAGATTATTATGAGAATCATCTCCAAAATATTAACTATCTTACTGTTCCCTCTGATATATTTTACATTCATTTTAAGATAATTTTTACTCTCCATACTTCATGAATCAACTTAAAATGTATTTGGTTAACATTTATCACAAAAGTCCAATTCTTGCCTCATGACTGGACAATTAGACTCTTTCATACACATTCCTGAATCACCTGACCTTCTTCCCCTGACTTATGCTTTAGCCTCACTGCATTTTACTTTCTTTACCTTATGTACAAAACATTCCTCCTTATAGTCCCAGATATTTTTTCTTTCTTTTTTTTTTTTCATTCTTATCCCTCTCTCGATATTCTTAGTCTAGTCTGTTGAGTTTTTCAAACTTCTTGTTATTTAAGCACCACTTTGTTTGCTGGCTTGACAAGTTTTCAACAAGCCCTTTACATGAGCAAATTCACATCTCTCATAACTATTTCCTCAGAAAACTTTCCTTTATCAGAAAGTTTCTTCTTGGGACACCTAGGTGGCTTTGTTGGTCAAGCAGCTGCCCTTAACTCAGGTCACGGTGCCAGAGTCCTGGGACTGACCCCTGCATCAGGCTCTCTGCTTAGCGGGAAGCCTGCTTCTCCCTCTCCTTTGCTTGCTGCTGTGCCTACCTGTGCTCTCTTTCTCTCTGTCAAATAAGTAAATAAAATCTTAAAAAAAAAAAAATTTCTTCTCCCCGTGTATTCCCTATTTATTTCCTTCTTGGCACCTATCATACGCTGTTTATACTTTGTTCTTAGGTCTACTTTTAAATTTTCAGACCCTGATAGGTTAAGATATTTATGACATATCTATCTTGCTAGCCATTTATAAGACTAACACAATCCTGCAAAGTAGATGCTTATTACGTATTTTTAGAATGAATTAAATTCACCTCAAGAATTTAGGTGAACCCCCAGAAAGTCATCATCAACACTCATTTTCTCTGTAACACTGAATGTAGAAATATTAAGCACATTTTCTGCAATATCAAATACTCCTCTTTATATAAGACAAAAACAGAGAGGGAAGCAAACCACAGACTCTTCAGTCTAGGAAACAAACTGAGGGTTGCTGGAGAGGAGCTGGGTTGGGGGATGAGGCACTAAGGGGGGGGCACCTGATGTAATGAGGATGGGTGTTATATGCAATTGATGAATCACTAAATTCTACCCTGAAACTAATAATACAGTATATGTTAGCTAAATTGAATTTAAATAAAAATTAAAATAAATAAATAAGTACATTATGTATTTAATAAAAATATTCCAACTCAAGTTGTATTGCAAGATATTATACAAGTGACTGCTACATACATTTCCCAGAAAAAGACACAGATTTGATAAAAATAAAATCTTACATTGCTTCAGAATTCATTATGCATGTAGTTCCTGGACAGTAACAATTGTAGATATCATCGTATGTTAATCCCAGATTAATTGCAAGCAACTGTACCATAACAACTGAAAATGCATCTAAAGTTATCATCTTTGGATACTAAATGCAAAAAAACAAAACAAAAAAAAACACAGAATTGTTGCCTAAATTATTTCATCTCTTTGATCTTTTCTTTTTGGCCATATTACCTAAGTGCAAACACAAATTTAAGAAACTACTATGCTCATTATTTTCTTAGGGATATGGAAAATAAGGGAAAAATAGGTAAATTTTGTTTTTATATTTGAGTTATTGCATTTTTAATCCAAATGGAACTGACATAAACCAAAATAAGATTGTTATCAAATGCTTTTATTACGTATTAAATTCCAATAAGCTTTAAAAGTTTTTTGAGAAGAATATGCACTGTTTCAGTAATTATATTATTTTTTAAGAAACATTTAGAAAAAAATATAAAGATTCTAAAGGGTTGAATTTGCAATCAGTTTTGACTTCAGAAATAGTTTAGGGAGAAAGACAAATTAATTTTTTTTTTTAAAAGCAGAATACTATAACACTTTGCAAGTAGAATTTTTGTATTAAAAAAAAATGGGAAGTAATAAGGGCAGCAAGACACAAATCCCTGGTGAAGTATAATCTTTTTACTATCCCCACAGTTTTCCTTTTTTCAGCTCATATAGTTGCACTCATACAGTATATAGCCTTTTCAGATTGGCTTTTCTCACTAATCACTATGTACGTAAGTTTCCTCCATGTGTTTTCACAGCTTGATGCCTCACTTTAAAAAAAAAAATCATTGGATAGTATTCCTTTATATCAATTTACTCCAGTTTGTTTATCCATTCATCTGCTAAAGAACATTTTGGTTGCTCCCAATCTTTGTAAATTATGAATAGCTCCTATACACATTCATGCAAGTTTTTGTGTGGATCTAAGTATTCAACTCATTTGGGAAATGCTGAAGAGGACAGCTATCTGATTATATACTTAAAGAAAAAAAAAAGACTAAGAACTTGAATGGATACTTTTTCCAGATATAATACACAAAAAGCAAAAAGTGTATGAAAAGATGTTCAGTAGCACTAGTAATTATAGAAGTGCACATTGAAACCATGATGAAATATCACCTCATACAACTTAGGATAGTTGGTATTAAAAAACAACAATAACAGAAAATAACATGTTAGGAAATATGATGAATATAAAATGTAAACTGCTAGTAGGATTATAAAATGGAGCAAACACCCTGAAAATAAGTATAATGGTTCCTCATGATATTAAAAATAGAACTGACAGATAAATGGATTTAAAAAGTTATATGTGTGTGTGTATACATATATACATATGAATATTCACATATATATTAAATTCACATATATTTGAACATTATTCAGCCATAAAAAGAATAAAACCCTGCCGTTTGCAACAACATGGATGAACGTGGATGAAATTATGTTAAGTGAAAGAAGCTGGACATAAAAAGATAAATGTTATATGATCTCTCTTATATGCAGAATTTTAAAATGTCATACTCACAGAAACAGAGTAAAATGGTGGATTCCAGAGGCTAGATTGTGTGGAAAATGGGGCAAATTGGTAAAAAAAAAAAAAAAATACATTCATTTATGTGAGATAAAATGTTCCGAAGATCTGTTTCACAACAATGTGAACATATTTGGCACTATTGAATTATACACTTAAAGCTAGTAAAAATGGTAAATTTTATGTTATTTGCATTTTACCACAATAGCAAAAAACTTTTAAAATTATAACATTTTAGTTTCAAAATCTAAAAAAAAGGATACTCAGAAAAGTTTGTCAAAACATCATGACAAATAAACTATACATATTTTGTTCCTTGAAGTGGATGTTTCAAAATATATAGAATTTACTGAATAGATGGAAATAAAATGCATACCAGAGCAATTCCTGCAGCAAAATTTGGATTGCATGCCATTCCATGATATGTTGCTCCCACATAATCAAGATGGTCCCTATAACTAAATAATAAAATTTTTATTCTTAATAAATTCATCTTAAATTATTACTAACTTAATGACATTTTACAAATTGAATTTCTCAGTTAAGCTATTTTTTTTTTTAAATACAAAATATTACATGTCACATCTCATGCTTTCAATCATTTTGTATTTGGGTAATCTACCAAGTTCTAAAGTCTACTTTAACATTTTATGATACACAGCCCAAAACCCAGTGGTTGCTAATCCTCCCAAAGTATTAACCACTACTGTTGCTGGCACTGGATAGATATAATTTGAAAATGTACAAGTCAGGATAGCTTACTGCCATGATTTTCACATAGTGAACCCCTAAAGCATGTAAAATATGTTGGAGTGGAGGAAAGGGAGATGAGGAGACAGAATACCAGTAGACTCATCAAGAAAAGAAGATCTACAGTATATCAAATGTCCTCATACATTTCAATCCTTCGTTATTGTAGCTCCTGAGCCTCCAAACCTGACCCTAAATTCCACAGGAAACACCAATAGATTTATAAATCTATTGAATATTATTCAGATCTTCAGAATTTTTATTATTTCCATCTCAACAATTAAAGTGTTAACAGAAACCTATATAAAAAAACTCTTGAAAAAAATAGTGCAAGTTAGTTAAATAGCGACACCTTGGGTCAGTATAGCTATATAAGATGGTAACCATATTATTAATCTGACATATTTTAACTAGCATTATATACAATTATTGCATTCTGTTAACTAATTTATATTATACTTAAAGTTCAAATGATAGTTTCAATTATTTATCTCTGAGAAAATCTTTAAATCATTGAGTCCCCCTGTTTATCTCGATGCGTTCCTCGAGATAATTTTCAAGTTTCTTACATTTCCATAGATAAAAAAGCCTAGTGGAGAATAATGACTTACTATGACTTAGTGTCTTACATTGTTTTCAGAATTTTGTATTTTGCATTTTGTCAACATAAAGTGCATATAATCCTTTTTTGAAGTGTCTTGTCATTACATATAACTCATATATATAATCTTGATAGCTAATAAAATAATTCGACAAACCTTATGTCAATACAAATAAGGCACTTACATTAATAAGTATGCCATATCATGGGATCTTTGAAATAAAAATTGTTCTTTCCATGACACAAATCTTTGTAGTACTTCATTAGCATCCCCACTAAGTGAAATCTTATTTTGATCTGACCAGAGTTCCAAAGAAGTTAGTATAATAGTTATGTTGAGCTGGGAAAACATCTGAAAACAGAAGTTACATAATATATAGTTTTTAGGTAATCATAAATATAACATTCTAAACATAATGCTAATATATTCAATTTACTCTTTTTTAGAGATGAAATCTATTCATTGATGTATGAAACCAGTTGGTAGGATTGCAGTTTTTACAAACTGGATATGCTATTAATACAAACAATATTACTGCATTAATAGGAATGTTTCTTACTTAAATAAAACATAAATACTTACAGTGTTGATTACACCAAAGATATGGACAACTTTCTCAGCTGCAACTGCCACTTCAGAACCCATATAATTGTACTGAAAGACAAATTTTGTTTCTTAATCACTGGTGAAAATTACTGAATTATCACATTTTAAATGGATATAAAATGTTAAAATAATGCAGTGCCCAAGTGAAAGAAAAATAAATTAAGATTTACCAAGTACTTAGTAAGTTTTAGGTATAAACCTAGAGACTCTATATATTAATCAATAATCTTAAAATAAGAAGGTTGTCATTAACTTCTTCTTCACACATACAGAAAGTAAGAGCCAAAATTTAAGTTTACAAGATCACAGAACTACTGAAAATTAGAACCTCAGTGGGGCGCCTGGGTGGCTCAGTGGGTTAAAGCCTCTGCCTTTGCCTCAGGTCATGATCCCAGGGTCCTGGGATGGAGCCCTGCATCAGGCTCTCTGCTCAACAGGGAGCCTGCTCCCTCTCTCTCTCTGCCTACTTGTGATTTCTGTCAAATAAATAAATAAAATCGTTAAAAAACAAAACAAAAACAGACCTCAAGTTCCCAACTAACTAAACTACTAAGTTGTGGGGTGCCTGGGTGGCTCAGTGGGTTAAGCCTCTGCCTTCAGCTCAGGTCACGATCTCAGAGTCCTGGGATCGAGCCCTGCAGCAGACTCTCTGCTCAGCAAGGAGTCTGCTTCCCCCTCTCTCTCTGCCTGCTTCTCTGCCTACTTGTGATCTCTCTCTCTCTATCAAATAAATAAACTCTTTTTTTAATAAAAAGTCTTTTTTTTTATTGCCATCATGTGTCTTCATCCCACTAAAAAATGACTATATATCCCAGATAAATAGTGCACTTTCTAAACAAAGAGCTCTGAGGACCATTATAGCCAGTAATGTCAAGAATATGTCTTAATTCAAAGGAATAGAAATCATAATATTTTCTCTAAATATTTCTAGTTATGTGTATGTACACATTTCTAAGTGTTAGCAGAAAACATAAAAAGCAGCAACTTTGTATCATCAGTAATCTTCAACAAGTCTGCTGAAAACTACTAACAGAAAATAAAATGTAATGGATACTATTCTCTGATTTGGACAAAAACAGATGTTATCCTCCTAGGTCCTTAGAGACTATTTATACTTTGCTATTTTTCTGTATGTAACCTTTCCCAGCACAATGCAGCATGTGTGAGATGAATGAAGGTGATCCTTTGCAAAACTGAACACATGAAAAGCAAGACAAAAGAATACAAAAACATGACCATGGAAATAAATCCTTGTATGTCAATAATCACAAATTATCAACAGAAAAAATATTAGTTAAATGACAGAAACTTTTTTAAAAATCCACTATATGCAATTAAAATAAAAACCTCTAAATTATGAGTACATAGAGTTATTGAGTCAAAACATTAAAATATATATCAGGAAAATAACAGACAATATATATACTACATTATAATTACATTAATGTGAAAAAAAGCTTAAAAGCAAAAATAATATCACAGTGCATTAAAAAAATATTCAATTATTAAGAAAGATGGAAGCATTCTAAACTTCACTATAACTAACAGCTTAGCAACAAAATGTCTTAAACAAAATTTAACAAAATTATAAGTAGAAATTAACTTTTATAGTGAGGGATTTTTACATAGTTCTCTCAATCATTAATCGATCAAGCAAATTAATAATAAATATAAGTGTTCAGGTTAAAACAAAATTTAGATATAATATGTATGTGTAAAGCGTACATAAAACAATGAGATTTTTTTTTCAAATATACACGGACGTTTTACATAAATTGACTTATATTAGGCCATAAAACAATTGACTATAAAACATATATAGATCACACTGTCCAACCACGATACAATTCAAGTACAGTAATACTTAGTGTTATTTGATAAAAAATACTTATAGTAATACTTGACAAAAAGTATTTTAATGATGTTATTTTTTCTTGCATGGGTAACTATAAAAGTTCCATGATGCAATTTACAACTTACTGTCAAATACAGAGAGCACAAGTAATACTGGGATATAATGTTAAACAATAAATGCAAGTAAAGAGAATATAGGTGTTCTTCCATTATTGTCATTCTTACAACTTTTATGAAAGCTTAAAATATTTCTAAGTAAGCTGTTGAAAAAAATGAAGATAAGGAACACGTGGGTTGCTCAGTCAGTTAAGCATCTACCTTTAGCTCAAGTCATGATCTCAGGGTCCTGGGATCAAGCATTGGGCTTCCCTGCTCAGCAGGGGAGTCGGTTTCTCCCTCTCCCTTTAAGCCTCCCCCTGCTTGTGCACTCTCTCTCTCAAATAAATATTTTTTTAAATGAATATAAAATAAAGATAATTTCATATAAACAAAAACTGAAGAGATTTCATCAACAGGCTAATAAAAATATCAGAAACAAAGACATACAAGATGGAATGAAAATTTTTATCTTGGAAATGTTAAAACATAGGGAAAAATGAAATGCTTTTTCCTTTCCTTAATTTCTTTAAACACTTGAATAATTTTAAAAAATTCATCGTATGGGGGTGACTGGGTGGCTCAGTGGGTTAAGCCTCTGCCTTCAGCTCAGGTCATGATCTCAGGGTCCTGGGATCAAGCCCCGCATTGGGCTCTCTGTGCAGCAGGGAGCCTGCTTCCCGCTCCCTCTCTCCCCGTTTTTGGAGTGTATCTGGGAGAGGTGGCTTTGCCTGTCAGAGACAAAAGAGCTGATTGGTGCCATTGTGTTCCCCTCTGCCCCTTAAGTATAGGAGCACAGACACCTGCCAAGGGTAGCTAACCTGGACTTGGGATTTTTGCTGTATGTTACTCTAAACTTCCAGCTCCTGTGCATTGGTGTGACTCCCCCTTTGGGACAAACCAACACAAGCCCCAGGCCAGCAAGACCCAATCCCACAGGACCAGCAGAGGTATACACCACAAAAGGTTCCTAAAGTTTGGAATTCTGAAATTCATCCAGTGTGTCTGAGATAAAACACAGATGCACTGCACTGCCTGGCAGGCAGACAACATAGACCAGACACAGACAGGGAGAAGGCAGGGATCTGAGGAATGCCTCTGACACATAGGAGGAGAGTTTGCTCTTATGTGTGGGCTTCCTAGACAGCAGTGGTGTGAACTCACATCTTAGAGACAAGGAACAAGGCCAGTGCTGCTTTTCTTCCATACCTATCAGCATCGACTGACTTCGGTGAGAAGCATAGCCCATCAACAACGGAGGCCTGAGCCAATTACAATAAGCCATGCCTGCTTATATTCTGTAGGTGCTTCTTAACTAAGGCAAGTGTGCCTGAGAGCAGTTGTCCCCTACCCCAGCAAAAACCTCCATATGCACCAAGTCTGCTGACCATAGCCATAGTGCTGTACAGATTCAGCTCTAATGGAAGTATCAGGTCTCTTTTAACAGAAAGACCAGAGTACACCTAGTTAAAACTGGCCACACTCTGGAGAAGGTCCAAACACTCCCCACTGTAGGCAAGAAGAAACTGCAGAGGACTAATCTGAGGGAAAGAGCAGTCAAAACAGAGAAGCAGAGTGCACATAGCATATACCAGAGACACTTCCTAAAGCACCAGGCCAGGAACAGTATATGACCTCTTCTTAATAAAGCCACCACTCCCAGGAGCAGGAAGCATAACAGGCTTTTCTAACACAGAGAAAATGACAGAAACCTAGATAAAATACCAAGATGAAGGATTTCATCTCAAAAGAAAAAAAAAAAAAAAAAGGAAAGTTCACGGGATCTAATCAAAACAGATATAAGAAATATGCTTGGCCCAGAATTTAAAGCAACAATCGTAAGGACACTAGCTGGGCTTGAGGAAAGCATAGAAGACATCAGGGAGTTCCTTTCCACAGAGAAAAAAGATCTTAAAACTAGTCAGGCCAAAATAAAAAATGCTATAACCTAAATGCAAACCCAACTGGACATAATGACCACAAGGATGGAAGAATCAGAAGAATGAATAAGTTATATAGAGGATAGAATAATGGAAAATTATGAAGTTGAAAAGAAGAGGGAAAGAAAAATATTGGATCATGAATGTAGATGTAGGGAACTCAGTGACTTCATAAAGTGTAATAACATTCACATCATATAAGTACCAGAAGAAGAGAGGGGAAAAGGCAGAAAGTTTATTTGAAGAAATAATAACTAAACATCCCTAATCTAGGGAAAGAAACAGATATCCAAATCCAAGAGGCACAAAGAACTCCTATCAAAATCAACAAAAGCAGGCCAACACCAAGAAATACTATAGTATGGAGATAGGAGAAAATATATACAGATAGGGGGAAAAATCCTAAAAACAGTAAGGAAAAATAAATTCCTAACTTGCAGGAGAAGACCAGTAAGGATAGATCTATCTATTACAGAAATGTGGCAAGCCAGAGGACAGTGGCAGGATATATTCAGTGTGATGAATGGGAAAAATATGCAAGGAAGAAAACTTTCATCCAAAGTAGAAGAAGAAATAGAGTTTCCCAGACAACCAAAAACTAAAAGACCATGAAGCCACCATACAAAAAACATTAAGGCTGGCTCTAAGAGTGGAAGGAAAAGACCAAAAGTGACAAAGACTAGAAAGGAACAGAGAAAAAACCTCCAAAACAATGACTTAACAGGTAATACAATGGCATTAAATTCATATCTATTAATAATCACTCTGAATGTAAATGGAATAAATGCTCCAATCAAAAGACACAGAGTAGCAGAATGGATAAAAAACAATACCCATTTCTAGGTTGCCTAGAGGAGACTTATTTTAAACCTAAAGAAACCTGAAGTTTGAAAGTGAAGGGATGGAGAAAGAATCCTGAAAGAAGCAAAGAGGAGGGGGAAAAAAGTCCTTTAATCTACAAGGGAAGACAGCTCAGGTTCACAGCAGATTTGTCCACAGAAATTTGGCAGGCCAGATATGAATGGAAGGATATATTCAATGTGCTGAATGGGAAGAATATGTAGTCAAGTATACTTTATCCAGCAAGACTATCATTCAGAAAAGGAAAGATAGTTTCCCAGGCACATAAAAACTAAAGGAGTTTGTGACCACTAAACTAGCCCTGCAAGAGATACTAAGGGGGACTCTTTCAGGGGGGAGAGGGAGACCAAGAGCAACAAAGACTAGAAAGGAACACAGATAGCTAGTAAATTAGTTAGTAAATTAAATTATATTAAATATATTAATTGGACACTATGTGAACTGCAAAATTAAATTGAAATAATGTATTCCATTAATATGTGGGAAAACATTATAAGATAGCTTACAAAATAGCATATATAAAACAAAGGTATATTAATATATACATGTATACGTTAAAAACAGGACATGTCTGCATAAAATCTATCCCCTGACTATAAAACTATGTGCGTTTTTTCTTTACTATTTTTGTCTGTATATTCTTTATTGTTACTGATTTTTTTTAGTTATTTAAAGATCTAAATATTTCCTTTTTTTAATATTTCCTTTTATGAACAAAATCATGACATTATGGCACTCTTTGAGATACTTTATATAAAAATATCAGTGATAATAGACAAATCTGATTTTTTAACTTGTTGCTCATGACTGCTCACTGACTATATAAACAAGAATTTCCATAACTAAATGGATATTCCCATGAATAAATCTCATTTTTGAAATATAGAACTTCCACTAGAGAACTCAAGCAATTATACAACATAAGATAATCTCATAAAAGATAATATTTAACAACAAGGATCTCAAATTGACTAGTAAACAAAATAGCTTGTTTTAAAGTTGAAATCAATTTAAGGAAAAGGGTTCACCATGATATGGAGTGAATCAGAAATACCTATAGCTAAATGTAATCCAATAGATTATAGTGTAGTAGATCCTTGCATACATACAGAGTTATATATTATAACACTCTATTCTATACTGATTTAGAAATCAATACCTTAAATATTGGCCCCTGCACATCAATGTAAAAGCAACCAACATTTTTCTTCTGTCTTGCTATCCTGAGATACATATTATGAACAGTGTGAAATATCTATATTGCAAGCAAGACAAGTTTCTTTTTCATATTCCCTTTGAACTTAAACACAAGAGAAATAAATTATGACATATATCAAAAATACATACCAAGGCTTTATCCATAACAATTTGTATTTTCAGAACTCTTTTCAATAGTGCAGCATCTGACTTTTTCTGTGAAAGAGAAAGCATGAGTTAAATAAAACATTTTTTAAATTCTTACATGTTTGTAATGATCAAGATTATATACATATACATGTATACATACATATATACATACATACCCAAAGAAAAGTATAGATACATAGAAAAACAGACACAAATTCATCAAGATATAGATAATAATAAGAGAATAAATGCACATTGAATAAATAAGCAGATTCCAAATGCAAGTTTTAGGAAAAATATCAGATTTTACTTATATTCCTGATAATTAGAATCCTCAAAAGTTACTAGAAGGAGAATCTATGTTTCTTTCCTCTCAAAATCTTCTTCCAAGACCCTTCCCCAACCTAAATTAACTCTCGTCAACTGTCCTCCAGATGTTGGCTCTTTTTTCTCATTATTTTAAGTCTGTATTAACTTGAGGCTTACACCAAATGGAATGCATCCATTTAAAAAATAAAGTTATATGTTACAAAGCTGTGATCAACAAGACAGCATGGTACTGGCACAAAAACAGATCCATAGACCAATGGATATGGAGAGTCCAGATATGGACTCTCAACTCTATGGTCAACTAATCTTCAACAAAGCAGGAAAAAAATATCTAATGGAAGAAAGATAGTCTTTTTATATTACATATATTCAATAACTGGTGCTGCGAAAGTTGGACAGCTATACACAGAAGAATGAAACCTAACAATTCTTTTACACCATACACAAGGATAAACTCTAAATGGATGAAAGACCTCAATGTGAGACCAGAGCCCATCAAAATCTTAGAGGAGAACATAGGCAGTAACCTCTTTGACATCAGCCACAGCAAATTCTTTCAAGACATGTGCCCAAAGGCAAGGGAAACAAAAGTGAAAATGAACTTTTGGGACTTGATCAAGATAAAAAAAACTTCTGCATAGCAAAGGAAACAGTCAACAAAACAAAAAGGCAACCCACAGAATGGGAGAAGATATTTACAAATGACACTACAAAGGGCTGATATCTAAGATCTATAAAGAACTTCTCAAACTCAACACCCAAAACACAGATAATTGAGTCAAAAAATGGGCAGAAGACATGAGCAGACACTTATCCAAAGAAGACATACAAATGACTAACAGACACATGAAAAAATGTTCATCATCATTAACGATCAGGGAAATTCAAATCAAAAACCACACTGAGATACAACCTTACACCAGTTTGAATGGCAAAAATTGACAAGGGAAGAAACAACAAATGTTTGAGAGGTTGGGGAGAAAGGGGAACCCTTTTACACTGTTGGTGGGAATGTAAGTTGGTATAGGCACTACGGAAAACAGTGTGAAGTTTCCTCAAAAAGTTAAAAATAGATCTAATCTATGACCTTGCAATTGGACTACTGGGTATTTACCCCAAAGATAAAGACGTAGTGAAAAGAAGGGCCATATGTACCCCAATGTTCATAGCAGCAATTTTCACAATAGCCAAACTGTGGAAAGAGCCAAGATGCCCTTCAACAGATGAGTGGATAAAAAAGATGTGTTCCGTATGCACAATAGAATATTACTCAGCCATCAGAAAGGATAAATACCCAACTTCTGCATCAACATGGATGGGATTGGAGGAGATTATGTTAAGTGAAATAAGTTAAATAGAGAAAGTCAATTATCATATGGTTTCACTTATTTGTGGAACATAAAGAATAGAATGGAGGACATTAGGAGAAGGTAAAAATGAAGGAAAGAAATCGGAGTGGGAAATGAACCATGAGAGACTATGGACTCTTGGAAACAAATGGGAGGGTTTTAGAAGAGAGGGTGGTGGGGGGATGGGTGAGCCTGTCATTTGCAAATGTCATAAGGAGGGCATGGATTGCATGGAGCACTTGGTGTTATATGCCAACAATGGATCATGGAACACTATATCAAAAACTAATGTAATGATGTACTGTATGGTGATAATATAACACAATTTAAAAATGCAGTTATATGAATTGGTACTAATATGAATACCCATGTGACAATTTCCTAAAGTAAGAGAGAGATAATTTCTATCCTGCTCTTCCAAGTCCATTGCCTACATGGCTGAAAGCAACCCAGGATCTGCTTTCTCTCACCATAGCTTAGAATAATCTATTCCAGAGTTTTATATAACTGGAATCATATAGGGTGTACTCTTTTATACCTGACATTTTGTACTTGGCATTCCCCCATGTTTATTTTATTATTATTTTATTTTATTATTAGTAATTTATTAGTTTTTACTGCTAAGTAGCATGCCATTTTAGAAATATACCAAATTGTGTTTATGCATTTAGCTGTCAATGATGTGAAAGGTGGAATAAAATGGGGTCACTTTTGTCAAAGGGTTTTAAAATGGATCTGGGAGGCCATTAAGGAGTTAGGCCATATGCACATCATCACTGGGTAGAATCATGAACTTGTGAATAGGTCCCAACTTTAATATTCCTAGGACTCTGCGCAAACTTATCTGTGACTTGCTATAGTAACAAATTTTTGTTTTAATGACAGCCTTACGGATCAATTATGTTTAGCCTAGTTTACTTTTCTGCCAACAACTATCAAAATCTTTGTAAAAAAAAAAAAAATGCAAGCATCCCCCTTTGTCTTTAAAAGAAAACCCTCACTTTTGTTCCCTAGTGGGATATAGTTGGGTTGCTACAGAAATCTGTGCTCACTGAATTATAATTCTGAGATCCCAATAAATGCTTTTGTTTTATTTCAGCCTTTTTTCTGTTGACAATGATATTTTGGATTATTTAGACATCTTAGCTATCATAAACAAAGTTGCTATGAGTATCCATGTACAGATCTTTGTGGAGTTAAGATTCATTGTTCTTGGGAAATATTTAGAATACCTGAATCATATAATTGTGGGTGTGTAAAGTAATACAAAAGTACCAGATTGCTTTCTAAAATAGTTTGATTGTTCTGCATTGTTGCCAAGAATTAATAAGAGTGCCAACTGCTCTGCATTTTTGCCTATATTTGGTATTGTCTTTTCCATTGTTTCCATTCTTGTTGATCTGTGCTGGTATCTTACTGAGGTTTTAATTTGCAATTCCCTGATGATTAATGTGGAACAGCTTTTACATGTTCATTATTTTGGTTTCTCCTCTCTTCCCTACCAGAAATTTTATGTTTAGCTTTGACATTTAAGTCTACACTCTAATATAGTTTTGTGAATCAGGGTCAAGATTCATTTTATTCCCTACAGATGTCCAGTTCTCCAGCAACATTTACTGAAGAGATCATCCTTTAACCTTTTAAAGTCCCTAGCACCTTTATGGAAAACCAATCAACTGATAGCATGTGGGTCTACTTCTGATCTATTCTGTTCCAATGATCTATATGTCTATACTTAGACCAATATATGATCTGTATGTCTATACTTAGACCAATAACACAGTATATATATCTAGAGCAGAGGTCAGCAAACAATGACCCATGATATGGCCACCTGTTTTGTAAATAATATCTTACTGGAATAAAACCACACCCATTTGTTTATATATTGTTGATGCTGCTTTCATGCTACAAAGCTAGAGTGAAGTAGCTGTAACAGATCATTTACCTCTCAAGCATGAAATACATATTATCTAACCTTTAAAAAAAAAAGTAATGTAAGTTCTCGATTTTCTTCTTTTTAAAACTGTTTGACTATTCTAAGATCTTTACATTTCCTTATGAATTTGAGAACCAGAATCTATGAACATGTTTCCTGGAATTATCAAAGTTGGGATTACACTGAATCTACAGATTAACTGGGAGAAATGAACATCTTAGCAATGTCAATATCTTTGTTTCCTGTGACTTTTCTAGACACTCTTAAAGCCCTGATAGCTTTGGAAGATCTTCCTTATGATCTACACACAGATTTGGGTTATTAAAAACATAAGGTTATATCTTTCCTTTAAAAAATGTATGCCAGGAGTGCCTGCGTGGCTTAGTGGTTTAAAGCCTCTGCCATCGGCTCAGGTCATGATCCCAGGGTCCTGAGATTGAGCCCCGCATCAGGCTCTCTGCTCAGCGGGGAGCCTGCTTCCTCCTCTCTCTTTGCCTGCCTCTCTGCCTACTTGTGATCTCTGTCTGTCAAATAAATATATAAAATATTTTTTTTAAAAAAAAGCAAAACTTTAAAAAAAAATGTATGCCATTTATTATTATTCTTTTTCCTATTCTATTATCCATAGACTCTAGTAAAACATTGACTGGAAATAGTGAGGGCAGAGAGCCTTGAATCATTCCTAATTTGGGGTCTGTTTTAGTCAGTTCAGGCTATAACAAATATACCAGAGACTAAGTGGTTTAAATAACAAACACTTATTTCTCATAGTTCTGGAGGCTGGGAAGTTCAAGATGAAGGCATCAGCAGATGTGGTGTCTGGTGAGAGCACTCTGCCTAGATTGCAAATGGCTATCTTCCTTTGGTATACTCACACAACAAAGCAGAGAGAGAGAGAGATCTGTGTCTTTTCCTTTTTTTAGTAAAAGCATTAATTCCATTATGAGGGCCCTATGTTCACAAATGACCTAATTTAACCCTAATTATTTTTTCAAAGACCTCCCTATGCTATTCTACTGGAGGTTAGAGTTTTAACATATGAATTAGGGGAACACAACATTCAGTCCATAACAAGGGCAAAACATTCAGTCATTTATATTCATTATGTTAGCTGCAAATATTCATAGATGTTCTTAATTAGATCAAAGAAGTTTCTTATTCCTAGTTTTTATCACAAATGGGTATTGAATTTTGTCAAATGAAATTTCTGGTACTACTGATTAGGTCTTATGGTTTTCTACATAAACATGTTGAGCTATTTTATTTAATTCCTCTTTTCTTGTACTGATTTAAGTAATAATGTCTCAAAATCTCATAGTCAGAATTCTTAAAAAGGAAAGAATGTTTTTATACCATAATGGCAACTGGACTAGGTTAAAAAAAAAAGAAAAAAAAAGGTAACAATATTATATATCCCCTAAAGAAGCAATTTTCTACATCTTCTAGACAGACATTCTTGACTATCTTATAAGCACTTCATTTTGGCAAAGACTAAAGCCAGTCTGAGTTTTTCCACTTTTGAGGCTGACTTTACTTGATGCCAAGATTCCTATAGAATTATTCATTAGTTATGAAATCCAGCATATTAACCACATTATATCTTGGTGTTGCCAGTTTTTACCAGGGTTTCTTGAGAACATTTTCAAATTCAGGACACTTTTCTTCAAAAGTTTTATTTTTTAATAATCTGGAATATTTTGGGTACTATTTTGTTCATGAATGGCAATTTTAATTATCTTAAATTTCTCTCAGCAATCTTTTCATACTCCATTAGTCAGAATTCCCCAGAAAAATAGAACATTTATTATAATTTGTTATAGATTTATTATAAGGAATTGGCTCACATAATTATAGAGGCTGGCAAGTCCAAAACCTGCAGAGTGGGCCAGTAGGCTGGAAACCCAGAGAGAGCTTATGCTGCACTTCCAGTCTAAAGGCTGTTGGCTGGACAACTCTGTGGGAAGGTCCATCCTTTCATCCTATTTAGGACATCAACTAATTGGATAACATTTCTGTTTTATTCAAAGTCCATTGATTTAGATGTTAATCTTGTTCAAAGACAGCCTCACAGAAACACCCACAAAATTTGATCATCTGAGCAATATGTCCCAGCCAAGCTGACACATAAAATTCACCATCACACATTCTTGGGTTTTTCTCTACCACTGTTTTCTTATATAATTGCTCTCTATTCTCAAATCTGACTATAGTATCACATATTGGGGTTTACCAAAGTGTCTATTCTATTATTCATTAGGCATCTTATCAATGGCTTTTATTTTTAAAATGATTTCATTTTTCCCCTACATTTATTTCCTGAGCTCTTCCAAGGATCTTTTATCAGACCACATAAAGGCAGACCATTGGACTGCTACAGAACATATCTCCTGGGATCATATTACCTGGGCTTGAGTTTGTTGTTGGTGTTGTTGTTTTTAAGATTTTATCTACTTATTTGACAGAGAGAAATCACAAGTACGAAGAGAGAGGGGACACAGTCTCTCTGCTGAGCTGAGAGCCCAACAGGGGGCTCTATCCCAAGACCCTGAGATAATGACTTGAGCTGAAGGCAGAGGCTTAACCCACTGAACCACCCAGGTGCCCCTTGGGCATGAGTTTTAATGTTATACCTTAACAGAGAATTTCCCAAGATATTTATTTCTTTGTTTTAAAGATTCTATCCATTCATTTAACACAGAGAGAGAGAGAGAGAAGAGAAGCAGCACAGCAGGAAGACCAGCAGGCAGAGGGAGAGGAAGAAGCAGACTCCCCAATGAGCAGGTAGTCCAATGTGGGGCTCAATCCCTGGACCTTGGGATCATGACCCAAGCTGAAGGCAGACACCTTATCAACTGAGCCACCCAGGCACCCCTGGATAATAATTTAAATTTCCTAAATCTGTTTCCTAATCTGAAAAGGAGGACAAACATACTTTTAGAATTATTTAAAAAAAAAAAAACTGGAAAGACAGGATATATGTAAAGCTCTATTTATAATATAAGGCAACTATGAGGTAGTATGTGAATATATACAAGTTTTTCATTCACTTTGGATTTTGTAATCTTCTTACATTTTACATTTGTATTTCATATACTCCATATTTATTCTTTCCTAATTACTATTATTTTAGAATATATATAGTTCAAGTCAAATCATTCTTGAACAATGAAGGGGGATTAGTGACTTTTATTACACTTCTGTTTTATTGTAAGAAATGGTCAATTATCTGAGAATGTTTTTTCCCTTCTCCAAGACAAGAGATGTCAGTGAGACACCTATCCAGGCTCAACTGTATCGAGAAGGGGATGCACACACTTTTTCCTCTTATTCTAACTAAATTCAAATAATCTAGTAGGGGACTCTTACAGTCCCCAAGTCAGATCCAGGAAGGGAATCAACCAGGAGAGTTTCATCCACTTTGGTATTTTCATGAGCAAGACATAAAGCTGTTAAGTCACAGACAGTTGAAATTGTTTGCTTCAACATCTGATGGGATTTGACCTAATAGAGATTCTCATAAAAAATACAGATTGAGGACAGCGGCTTATACAGTTCTTCCATCTTTTCATTTGGTTGAAAGTTCACCAGATTTTGTTGGTCAAGCAACTATTGTTTGGGAATCTGGTTGTGATTGCATCTGGATACTATCTTCAATCAGGATGAAAGTAAAGTCTCTTTTTTTCCTGTTCAATTATTTTTTTTTTATTTGGGGGCAAGAACATTTTACATTAGGAAGAAAAGAGATTATAAAAACTTAAAAATCTCAGTTATGTAGTTCTGGCTTTGTATAGAATTATAGACCGGAAATTACTTTGCCTTACTTTAAGTAATTGTGGTATTGCCTTTCAAATTCCAGTATTGCTGCTGGGAAATTCCGTGCTATTCTGCATCTTGACCATAAATAAGAAACCAGATTTTTAAAATATCCATTCAGAAACTCACCTTAAATAATCCTGGGAATTTTTCTTGTATGATTTTGTGATTTATTCAATTCAATTTCCTGTTTACTCATACTGAGAACCCCTATTGTATTACCTAACTCTTATTTAAATTCCTTATCTCTTAAACTTCCATCATTTTTCATTGTATTTTACTTTTTGTGTGATTTCTGGAATTTTACCTTCTGAACTTCCTTTTTTTTTCATTTTTATTATCATACTTTTAAATTTCTAGAACTATTACTTATCTGTTGAGTGTTATTTTTTAAATAGCACCTTATTGTTAAATTTGTGGATGAAATATTTTCTCTAACTCCTCAGAGGATATTGCCATTTTGTTTTCTTCACCCTCTGTATTCTTTGGCACCTCAAAGAATATGTCTCTATCTTCCATATTAAATTGTTTCATCATATGTCTAGTGCCCCTTCATATTAGCAACTGAATATTTAACAGCTTATTTCAACATCTCTATGACCACATATGGATTTACAGGCTATTATCTTCAGAGAAAACAATGTGTCTGGGTTGTTGATTGGGAAAAGGCTGTCAACATGAACAGTTTTTATTCTTTCAGCTGGTTTAATTCATTCCTGAAGAGGGGTCTTTCAATACACTTCTTAGAATGTGTAAGGCTGGTTCCCAGGATCCAACATGCCAAGTTTAAATTAAACACACTAGTTTCAATATGGTATTCCCCTTCTATTGTGAAATACAATAGCACATCTGTTACTGGTGGCCCCATTTCACAGACTCCCCAAAGAAAACAGCCTTCAATGACCCTCAGTCTACAACAGAAACAATTCATTAGCACAGGAAAAGAGGATTGCTAAATACACAACTTATTTCAACCAATTATCTTAAGTCCACCTTTAAAACCCCATCCTATTGCAATTTAGAAACACTTGAATAGTACTGCAGTACATGTCAAGTTTCCCATAGCCCATTCCAATTCCTATTTCAATATTTCTTTTCCTTTGGTGCCTGGGATTCTTGGTCACACCACTTCAAAGAATGAAGAGGTAGACCAAAGAGTGGTGGGGAGCAAAGCAAAGTTTACTGAGCGATAGTACAAAGCTTCCAAAGAGGGAGGGGACCCAAAAGGGTTGCCATTTTGGCATTCAAATCAAGGGATTCTTATAAGCTCTCTTGCAGAAAGAACTACTTTAAGTAAACAGAGTGTGCGCCCTTATGCAGCCAAAACTCCATAAATTTTGGCTGCTAAGTCATGCCAATCAGGGTTTCTATCATGCACCTCTCTACCTATCGGATTAATGTTTACATGCTGATGGTCTTTTTGGGCTGACATCTGGAGACTTATGTCTTCACTGCCTCAGCTTGTGATAGTGACAAATGTTTTATGGTCAATTTTTGCATCTCAGGATATCTTGCAAAAGTCACTTTTACAGAAGTGTAAAAAGGGATACTATTGCAGACTTGTCTAAACTATAAAACAGATTGGTAGTCCAGTTTTGCTTTAGCTGTCCTGGCTCCCTGTTTTCTTGTTGGGGACCCTGGCTCTGACTACCTAATTGTCCAACTAACTCCTAACATTACCAGTTTAGGATTCTGCTTTTGGGGGGGCTAAATCAACTATCTGATATTTAATGTCCACTGTTTTTCTCCTCTCTTGTTCTGTTTGTATGTTTATGTTATTTTAAAAATCCCCTTTCATTAAGGGGAACCCTCCTACACTGTTGGTGGGAATGCAAGCTGGTGCAGCCACTCTGGAAAACAGCATGGAGGTTCCTCAAAATGTTGAAAATAGAACTGCCCTATGACCCAGCAATTGCACTATTGGGTATTTACCCTAAAGATACAAATGTAGTGATCCAAAGGGGCACATGCACCCGAATGTTTATAGCAGCAATGTCCACAATAGCCAAACTATGGAAAGAACCTAGATGTCCATCAACAGATGAATGGATCAAGAAGATGTGGTATATATACACAATGGAATACTATGCAGCCATCAAAAGAAATGAAATCTTGCCATTTGCAACAACGTGGATGGAACTAGAGCGTATCATGCTTAGCGAAATAAGTCAAGCAGAGAAAGACAACTATCATATGATCTCCCTGATATGAGGAAGTGGTGATACAACATGGAGGCTTAAGTGGGTAGAAGAAGAATAAATGAAACAAGATGGGATTGGGAGGGAGACAAACCATAAGTGACTCTTAATCTCACAAAACAAACTGAGGGTTGCCGGGGGCAGGGGGTTTGGGAGAAGGGGGTGGGATTATGGACATTGGGGAGGGTATGTGATTTGGTGAGTGCTGTGAAGTGTGTAAACCTGTTGATTCACAGACCTGTACCCCTGGGGATAAAAATATATGTTTATCAAAAATAAAAAATTTAAAAAAAATTTAAAAAAATAATAAAATAAAAATCCCCTTTCATTTAGTGGGTTTTTAAAAGGACAAGAGGGATAAATGCATGTGTTTAATATGCTTTCAGTAGATAAGCCCTTTATTGTATTTTGTTTGGTTTCTGTTCTCCTTTTCAACTCTGAATATAATGTTCACTTTGTTTATAAGTTTCTTTGTGTTTAATTTCATGAATGTAAAAATATGCCTAAAATATAAGTCTTTGTTATTTTTTTCTGTTCTTTTTAAAAATCTGATATATTGAAGATAAGCATTCACTTTATTCATGTCCGTGAGAAGTATGTGTTTACATGCTTAACTAAACCTATAGATCTAAGCTTATCAAATTCAGGATGAAAAGCAATTTTCAAGTTACTTCATGAAAGATATAAAATTGACAAATACTGACTTATCTCCATTCCTGCAATGACATCCCTGTGTTCCTCTCCGGCTCTGAAGTTTTTGTCTCTATTTACTTCATTATTACATTTTGTTTTGTACCCAAACTTTCCATAATGACTTCCAATTACTTTGTTCCACTACATTAGAAGATATGGTAAGCAAATGATAACTGTTTTTTACTGATCACTTTTTTATTTGTCTACATACTATGCTAAGAAATTTCCATTTATAAATGTAGTTAATCTTTGAAATAACTGTATATTAGGTATTATTTTTTTTTAGAAATAAGAAAATCACATACAGAAAAGTTACATTACTAGCCCAAGTTTTAGCCACAAGAACTTGTGTAACGTTATAATAGTAGAATGTTAATTCAAAAACAGTGTAAATATGTCTATGAGCATCAACATACTTGCAATTAGGAAAATGTGAGAATTTTTATTTTTTAATTATGTGTTTATATCTATTATATTTTCTGTATACCATATTACTAAACATAAAAATATATTTAAAATAAATATATTGCAACAGAAGTTTTTAATATAATCAATATCATTTAAATTTGTTTTCCAAATGTAACAATTCCAATGTGAATATATTTATTGAAGATAATACAAGTGAAGATAACAAAGAAGTGGTTACTTACTTCCGATTTCACAAGAATCCTGTAGGACTGATCTACCTGTTCAGTCATAGGATAATTTTCTTGTACAGGGGAAAAATTAATTTCATCATTCTTTATTTGATAAAGCATATGCTCATATGCGGCGGCAGATTCCAATGGCTCAATGCCATAACTGACATTCTGCAACAGCAATAATCCCCTAGGTATATAAACATATAAAAAAGAAATTAAAAGGTAATTAATATAGACTACCTGCTGAGAAATGTAAATCAACATTAAATAAAAAACATTTTACAGGAATTTAACAGTGGTCTTTGTGGCCTAATATCTAAGAATCTTTTCTTCTTACTTGGGTAAACTTTGAAACATAATTTTATAGCTTCTTCTCTCTATTATGGGATTTAGAAGTCATTGTGGTGCTAGTGTGGCTAAGACATGTGAATATTCTTCATACTAGTGGAAGATTTTCCTGCATAAGTTTTATGACTGCCAGCCTAGGATGGAGACAAAGAGAATAAGAAAATGATAAAGTGAGGAGGAGAAAAGGAAAGTATATGAGAAGAAACACAAAGTCTCTATTTTCTTTGTCTTTGCTCTATCCTTCAAGATGTTTCTAAAAATTAAAGAGTCACACAAGATTTTCGATCATGTATATCTCTAGAACATACTATTACCTGAGTCCAGAACAGGTGCTAAGTGTCACAACTGATTTTGGAACCTCTGCAGCATATCCTTGATAAAGACAATGGCCCTAAACAGGAGTATACAAAGATACACTCATGAGTTATTTGGGTTTTTTTTTTTAAGTTTTTATTTAAATTCCTGTTAGTTAAGCACACAGTATAATATTAGCTTCAGGTGCACAACACAGTCATTCAACACTTCCATTCAACACCTGGTGCTCATCACAAAAAGTACATGAATGATTTGTAAATAAACTATTTGATTTATCCTTATTTCTTATATATCATCAAGCATTTAGATTTAACCATTACCATTACCATAATTATCTACCAGATATTCCATTACCTATAATCTCTTCCTCTTAAACATATTTGCCTAAGAATAGTCATAACTCCTATCCTTCCCCCTGCTTTAATTTTAAATATTTGACAAACAACTTCCTTATCTGTATCTTTTCTCTCTCAGCCACATTTCTTAAATGTGCAGTTTGTAACTACTAAATTGATTTAATTCACAGCATTAATTTGACTTCAAATGTTAACATTTCACTTGTTTTTTTTTTTTCAAGTTACCCAAAAGTATCTTAACTGAAATTTCTTCATTTTTTTTCTCTTTAGTATCTCACCAAGTTGATCAACCTTAGTTCAAGCTCTCTTCCCCATGGACTTTTTTTCACAGCATTAATATTCTCAGGTTCTCCCCTAATAATCTTTTTCAGTAAATATTCCTTTCTCTTAGAAGTCTAGTGATATTTACAGTCAGCCCTGTTCCTTTACTAATGCTGCCCTATGAAAACTTTAGCTTCATCACATTCTTTCCTATGAATTTGTTTCTATGTTAATATTATACAATACTAGCTGTGATACATATTATTTCCATCAGCTCCAGATAGTAAATTTCCTTACTGAAAGGAAACTAGCAAAAATAGAGTGAAAGGCACACTGACATCCAGTGGCTAGAGTACAGCCAGAAGAAATGTTGTCCATCTCACTGATCCTTCATCATCTGACTCCACCTAGCAGGACAAGGTGGCCCAAATATCTCTTACCACCACAGGCTGCAACAGCAGAAGTCCAGTAGAGCCAGAAGAACAAAGCTAAACAGAGTAACATTTAAAGTTATAAAGAGGGGTGAGCCTGGGTGGCTCAGTGGCTTAGGCCTCTGCCTTCGGTTCAGGTCATGATCTCAGGCTCATGGGATCAAGCCCTGCATCGGGCTCTCTGCTCAGCAGGGAGCCTGCTTCCCTTCCTCTCTCTCTTCCTGCCTCTCTGCCTACTTGTGACCTGTAAAATAAATAAATGAAATCTTAAAAAAAGAAAGTTATAAGAAAGCTACATTGTCATTGGAACAACACGCCACACTAAACTTAAACTGGGTGGCTGCTTCAAAAACAGAAGATTTAAACACCAAGGGTACAAGTAAATATCACCAACTATACCAAGAACAAAAAAAATCATAATAAAAATGAGAAAAGACAACCAACTGATGCCAATATTGAGATAAGCCACATGCTGGAACTATCAGAGAAAGATTTTAAAGCAGCCATGGAAAACTGCTTCAATGAACAATTATAATCTTGAAACAAATGACAGAATGGAAATAAAAGCCATGAAAAACAAAGTATTAGAACTAGAAAACATATATATACATAAAACAAACCTCTGGATGGGCTCAAAAGTAGACTGGAGATGACAAGTGATAGAATCAGTGAACTTGAGGTCAGATAAGTAGAATTTACTCAATATATAAAACAGAGAAAAATGAGCTAATAAAAGACATAGAACCTCAATAAACTATGGAACAATACCAGATATAAAATATGTATCAGAATCCAAGAAAGATAACAAAGAATGTGGATTTGAAAAGTACTTAAGGAAACAAAGGCTAAGGGTTGCCTGGGTGGCTCATTCAGCCAGTTCAGGTCATGATCTCAGGGTCCTGGGATCAGGCTAGCAGTACGGGAAGTCTGCTTCACCCTCTCCCACTGCCACTTCCCCACCCAGCTCATGTGCTCTCTCTCTCTCCCTTTCTCAAATAAATAAAAATCTTTTAAAAGAAAAAAAAAAAGGAGAAAGAAAGAAAGACTGAATTTCTGGTCAGGAAGAATGGAGTAAGAAGCCCTGGGCCCTCCATCATGGAACTAATTTACCAACTCAGCAATAATTCATGAACAAATTCCTTTCATGATTAATCATAAATTACTTGAAAAGCACACCCTAGGAGAATGCAAAATCAAGCTCACCAAAGCCAGTAAGAAGATTTGGTGTACTTTTCATCAGGGACACTGCCCAGAGAACTGCCATATAATCACAAATAGACTCCCAGACTCCCAGTTTGCCAGCTTGACCAGAGAATGAAAGGTGTTGGTT
This sequence comes from Mustela putorius furo, assembly GCF_011764305.1. NCBI lineage: Eukaryota > Metazoa > Chordata > Mammalia > Carnivora > Mustelidae > Mustela > Mustela putorius. The sequence continues at coordinate 3,817,234 of NW_025422118.1, forward strand.
GATATGTCAATTGCCCCAACTGTTCTGAGAGGGCTACCCGAAAACTAGTATCTGTATCACCAGTCTATCACCTGAGTCCTGATAAGTTCAGCACAGTCTTAGCCACCCAAGTAAAATAGAGGTATTGATTTGGTCTAGTACAAATCATTGATTTGCAACCCCCACAACTCGGCATGGAGTAAGTGAATGAAAAACCCTAACTTTCTGCTTGTCACTGGAAAAGGAAAAAGTTGATCCATGCATGTAGTGCCTCCAAAACTGCCCATAGAATTAGCATTTGTCTCGTGAACCCTGGAGCACTGATAGATCTGGCAGAATCTAAATGCCTGAAAGAGACCAGAGGCAGCAGCTTGGAATGGTAGATATTATTGATCCTCCCTCCTATCTACCACAGAGAAAGCAGGAAAAAGAACATAGGTATCTGCTTCTCCCTGAAAAGATAAAAAGTTAGTAGAAGCCCCCAAAATCAATGGCAAGGATGATCTGGGGAATCCATTTCTGCACAAGGCCAGTTGGTGAAGACTGGGAGAACTGACTGCTTTGACTATGAGCCAACAACAAAACAGTGAGTCAAGTAAAATGAAGAATCAAGAAAAGATGTTTTAAACAAAGAAACAAGATAAATCTCCAGAAAGTGAACTTATTGAAATAAACTTAAATGATTTACTGTCTGAAGAATTAAAAATAGCTCTCACAAACTTCTAACTATAAAATAATAATAAGTAATGGGATGTAATATACAACACAGCAACTACAGTTAATAATACTGCATTGCATATTTGAAAGTTGCTAAGAGAATATATCTTAAAATTCAGTAACTGTATGATGAGGGATGCTAACTAGACTGTGATCATTTCACAATATATACAAATATTGAATCATATTGAACATATGAAATGAATATAAAGTTAATGTCAATTATACCTCAATAAAAAAAGAACTTTCATAAAGATACTCACTGAGGTCAAGAAAACAATGCACAACTAAGTGAGAATTTCAAAAAGAGAAAAATAGTATAAATAGTATATTTATAGTACTTTTATAGTACTATATAATACTAAAAAGTTTCAACAGCAGACAAGATCAAGCATAAGAAAAAATAACTGAACTCGACAAGTCTGAGTAGCAAAAAGAGAAGAGACTGAAAAAGTGAAAAAAAGATTAAAAGACTTGGAACACTACCAGGAAAACTATCCACATTATGGAAGTCTCAGAAGGAAAGGAAGGAGAAAGAAAGGAATAAATAACTCTATGACATAATAGAGGTGTTAGCTAATACTAAAGTGGTAATCATATTGCAACATATGAATGCATCAAATCAACACACTGTACACCTTAAAGTTATACAATATTACATGTTAATATATCTCAATTTAAAAAGCAGCATGTTGAAATAAATAATGACTAAAGCTCCCCAAACCTATATGAGGAAATGGATATCCATTTCTTTCTTTCTTTTTTTATTTTATTTATTTATCAGAAAGAGAGAGGGGGAGAGAGCAAGCACAGGCAGACAGAATGGCAGGCAGAGGCAGAGGGAGAAGCAGGCTCCCTGCTGAGCAAGGAGCCCGATGTGGGACTCGATCCCAGGATACTGGGATCATGACCTGAGCCAAAGGCAGCTGCTTAACCAACTGAGCCATCCAGGCGTCCCTGGATATCCATTTCTAAGAGCTCAAAACACCAAATAAAATGGATCTAAAGAAATCCACATTCAGATATAACATAATCAAATTGTTAAGTCAAATGTAAATAGAGAATTTTGAGAGCATCAGGAGGAATTGATTTGTCACATATGATGGAACAGCCTTAAGAATTTCCATAGATTTTTCAGCAGAGAGCTGGAAAGCCTGAAGGAAGTGAGATAATATAGTCAAAGTGCTGACAGAGAGAAAAAAAAGTCAACAAAAAATATTATGTCCTACAAAACTAAGACATGAAGAGACTGGTTTATAGTTACATATACAAGGAACTTGGAAGCTACCACTCCATGCTACCTATAGGTAAAAAAATTAACAGACTGAAAAATCAACAACATTTCTTAGCTCTGGAATGGCATGAGGACACAGAGCAAACCACAAACCCCAAGACTGGGGAGGTGGGCAGGAGAACACAGGGAGTTACAGTTTACTGAAGCAGAAGTAGTAAGAAATGCTGCTGGAAATTGTGCTAGGGTATTTAATCCTCACAGTTATTGAAGAAATACTAGGCAATCAGTGTGGACAACCCTGAGAAATAAAAATTTCAGAGAACCCCTAACAAGGTCCCCAGAGTTTTGTAACATTTACATCCAGAAGTTTGACCAACATGCCCTAGTAAGTATCAGAGAAAAATCCCTCATGCTTTCAGTAAGGGGATGAAAAAAGGGACCATTTTGAAATACATCAAAGCATTCTGTCCTTAACAAGGACTGATTTCAGTGGTATCATTTAAATAAAGACTAACTTGCTGGAAAATTATCAAAGCATAACCGACATGGGGAAGGGAAATACCCAAATCCAGCCCACTCAGGCCATTCTGTCCCACCCAGAGAGGAAGGAAAAAAAAAAAAAAAACTTAGAAAGTCTTGTGTTGTGCGTAGTCCAGAGGCACTGGCCAAGTAAAAATTTGAGGCTTAATCATAGGATTGCAGAACATATCCTCTCTCACCATACCTCACCACTACATTATGGAAAGCATATTTATAGCAGTTCCTTTTGCCTGGTACATCATGTCCAGCTATCCAAAAAATCCCAAAGGAAAAAAGCACAATTTGGAAAGATAGAGCTAGCATCAAAATTAGACATGGCAAGAATGTTGGAATTATCAGATTGAGAACTTAAAACAACAATTACTGTTATGCTAAAGGCTCTAATGGATACATTAGACGCCATGCAAGAACAGATGCGTAATGTAATCATAGAGATAGAAATGCTGAGAAAGAACCCAAAACAAATGCTAGAGATTAAATTAAAAAAAAAAAAACTATAACAGAAATGAAGAGTGCCTTTGATGGTCTGGTAGATAGAAGTGGCTGGGGAAAAAATATCTGAACTTGAGGATATATCAACAGAAATTTAAGATCTAAAAAGCAAGAAAACATGGACAGAACAAAAAAGAAGAATATATATGGAACATTACAAAAGATGTAGCATACACATGACTGGAATATCAGAAAGAGGAGAAAAAGAGAAAGGAATGAAATATCTGTTACAGTAATCCTGACAATTTCCCCAAATTAATGTCAGACACCAAATCACACACAGAAAGCTCATAGAACACAAAACAGAATAAATGAAAAAAAAAAACTATATCTTGGCATATCATTTTCAAATTATAGAAAATCAAAGACAAAAAAAAAAAAATCCTAAAAGAAGCCAGAGGTGGGGAAACCTTGCCTAAAGAGGAACAATAGTTAAGAATCGTAAGATTTCTCTTCATAAATCATGTGTACAAGAAGGGACCAGACGGAAATATTTAAAGCACTGAGAGGGGAGGGAAAAAAAAATATCAACCTAGAATTCTATACCCTGCAAAATTATCCTTCAAAAGGGAAGTAAAGATTTTATGAGACAAAAATTGAGGGAATTTTTTGCTAATAGATTTGTTTGCAAGAAAAATTTTTTAAAAATTCTGTATAGAAAAGGAAAATGATATAGGTGAGAAACTTGAATCTCCATAAGGAATATGACAGAAACATAAAACTTTTATTTTTCTTATGTTTAGCTGATATAATATTGTTCAAATAATAGCAACAATGTATTTAACTACATATGCTTATGCAGATACCATATGTAAAAGATATACATTTTATATTACATATTTCACATAAATATGTGAAATTGTATTACATATTTATATGTATTTATATATTTATATATGCTTATATGTACTCATATATTTATATATATATGAAGTTATATATCATATTTCACATATATATATATTTGCTTATATATAAGCAGCAATGATAGAAGGGACATATATATTTGCTTATATATAAGCAGCAATGATAGAAGGGATGGAAGGGAAAAACTAGGATTACTTTTTATTGCAAAGGGCTCACACTACCTATGATATGCTGTAAAGTTACTTTAAAGTGGACACAGTTGAACTCAGCAATATCATCAATCAACTGGATATAACTGACAGCTACAGACTACCTCATCCACCAATAGCAGAATACACATTTTTCTCAAGTCCATATGGAACATTCGCCAAGACAGACATTCTGAGTCATAAAAAAACCCTTAACAAACTTCAAAGAATAGAAGTCATACAATGTATGCCCTCAGACCACTGTGGAATTAAACTATAAATCAATAACAAGAAGATAGCTGGAAAATCTCAAACACATGAGATAAAAGACATGCTTCTAAAGGAAATATAGATCAAAAAAGAAATCTCAAAAGAAATTTTAAAATATTTTTAACTAATGGAAATAAAATAAAGCTTTTCAAAATTTGAGAGATGCAGCAAAAATAGTGCTTAGGGGGAGGTTTATAGCATTTAATTAATATATTAAAAAAGAAGAAATACCTAAAATCAACAATCTAAGTCTCCACCTTACATAACTAAAAAAAGAAGAGTAAATTAAATACAAAGTAAACTGAAGAAAAAGAATTCTAAGAATTAAAGAAGAGTCAAGATGGCGGAGAAGTAGCAGGCTGAGACTACTTCAGCTAGCAGGAGATCAGCTAGATAGCTTATCTAAATATTGCAAACACCTGCAAATCCATCGGCAGATAGAAGAGAAGAACAGAAATTCTGGAAACAGAAAAACAACCACTTTCTGAAAGGTAGGACTGGCAGAGAAGTGAATCCAAAGCGACGGGAAGATAGACCCCAGGGAGAGGGGCCTGGCTCCCGGCAAGCGGCGGAGCAACGGAGCACAAAATCGGGACTTTTAAAAGTCTGCTCCGCTGAGGGACATCACTCCAGAGGCTAAACCGGGGCGAAGCCCATGCGGGGTCAGCGTGGCCTCAGGTCTTGCAGGGTCACAGAAGGATCAGGAGTGTCTGAGTGTCGCAGAGCTTGTGGGTATTGGAACGGGAAAGCCAGTTACAGAGAGAGAGCCGACAGTAAGCTAACAGCTCGGGCTTACCTTGAACCAGTCGCAGGCTCGGTGAGCTCGGAGCGCCCCCGGAGGTCAGGCAGACGGGAGATACTGGGCGCTGTTCTCTGAGGGCGCACTGAGGAGTGGGGCCCCGGGCTCTCGGCTCCTCAGGGCCGGAGATCAGGAGGCCGCCATTTGTATTCCCGTCTTCCGGAACTCTACGGAAAATGCTCAGGGAACAAAAGCTCCTGAAAGAAAATCCGAGCGGATTACTCAGCCCGGCCCCTGGTAAGGGCGGTGCAATTATGCCTGGGGCAAAGACACTTGAGAATCACAACACCAGGCCGCTCACCCAGAAGATCAACAAGAAATCCAGCCGAGACCAAGTTCACCTACCAAGGAGTGCGGTTTCAATACCAAGGAGAGCAGCAGAACTCCAGAGGAGGAGAAAGCAAAGCATGGAACTCACAGCTTTCTCCCTGAGATTTATTTAGTGTTGCAGTTAATTTAATTATTTTCTTTTTAATTTTTTTCTCTTCTTCCGCTAAAAATTTTTTAAACTTTTAACCATTTTTTATGTTTTTAAACTAGTTTATCTAATACATATATTTTTTCTTTTTTATATTTTTATCTTTATTTGTTTTCTTTTTTTAATTCTTTTCTTTCTTTTTTTTTTCTTTCTTTCTTTTTGAAAGTCTTTTTATCCCCTTGCCCCCCCCACGATTTGGGATCTCTTCTGATTTGGTTAAAGCATATTATCCTGGGGATGTTGCCACCCTTTTAGTATTTTACTTGCTCCTTCATATACTCTTATCTGGACAAATGACAAGGAGGAAAAATACACCACAAAAAAAAGAACAAGAGGCAGTATTGAAGGTTAGGGACCTAATCAATACAGACATTGGTAATATGTCAGATCTAGAGTTCAGAATGACAATTCTCAAGGCTCTAGCCGGGCTCGAAAAAGGCATGGAAGATATTAGAGAAACCCTCTCGGGAGATATAAAAGCCCTTTCTAGACAAATAAAAGAACTAAAATCTAACCAAGTTGAAATCAAAAAAGCTATTAATGAGGTGCAATAAAAAATGTAGGCTCTCAATGCTAGGATAAATGAGGCAGAAGAAAGAATTAGTGATATAGAAGACCAAATGACAGAGAATAAAGAAGCTGAGCAAAAGAGGGACAAACAGCTACTGGACCACGAGGGGAGAATTCGAGAGATAAGTGACACCATAAGATGAAACAACATTAGAATAATTGGGATTCCAGAAGAAGAAGAAAGAGAGAGGGGAGCAGAAGGTATACTGGAGAGAATTATTGGGGAGAATTTCCCTAATATGGCAAAGGGAACGAGCATCAAAATTCAGGAGGTTCAGAGAACGCCCCTCAAAATCAATAAGAATAGGCCCACAACCTGTCACCTAACAGTAAAATTTACAAGTCTCAGTGGCAAAGAGAAAATCCTGAAAGCAGCCCGGGAAAAGAAGTCTGTAACATACAATGGTAAAAATATTAGATTGGCAGCTGACTTATCCACAGAGACCTGGCAGGCCAGAAAGAGCTGGCATGATATTTTCAGAGCACTAAACGAGAAAAACGTGCAGCCAAGAATACTATATCCGCTAGGCTATCATTGAAAATAGAAGGAGAGATTAAAAGCTTCCAGGACAAACAAAAACTGAAAGAATTTGCAAACACCAAACCAGCTCTACAGGAAATATTTAAAGGGGTCCTCTAAGCAAAGAGAGAGCCTACAACTGGTACATCAGTAAGGAACAGAGACAATATACACTAACAGTCACCTTACAGGCAATACAATGGCACTAAATTCATATCTCTCAATAGTTACTCTGAATGGTAATGGGCTAAATGCCCCAATCAAAAGACACAGAGTATCAAATGGATAAAAAAAAACAAAACCCATCTATATGTTGCCTCCAAGAAACTCATTTTAAGCCCGAAGACAGCTCCAGATTTAAAGTGAGGGGGTGGAAAAGAATTTACCATGCTAATGGACATCAAAAGAAAGCAGGAGTGGCAATCCTTATATCAAATCAATTAGATTTTAAGCCAAAGACTATAATAAGAGATGAGGAAGGACACTATATCATACTCAAAGGGTCTGTCCAACATGAAGATCTAGCAATGTTAAATGTGTATGCCCCCAACGTCGGAGCAGCCAACTATATAAACCAATTAATAAAAAAATAAAGAAACACATCAACAATAATACAATAATAGTAGGGACTTTAACACTCCCCTCACTGAAATGGACAGATCATCCAAGCAAAGATCAGCAAGGAAATAAAGGCCTTAAACGACACACTGGATCAGATGGACATCACAAATATATTCAGAACATTTCATCCCAAAGCAACAGAATTCACATTCTTCTCTAGTGCACAGGGAACATTCTCCAGAATAGATCACATCCTTGGTCCTAAATCAGGACTCAACCGGTATCAAAAGATCGGGATCATTCCCTGCATATTTTCAGAACACAATGTGCGGAAGCTAGAACTCAACCACAAGAGGAAGTTTGGAAAGGACCCAAATATATGGAGACTAAACACCATCCTTCTAAAGAATGAATGGGTCAACTGGGAAATTAAAGAAGAATTGAAAAAAATCATGGAAGCAAATGATAATGAAAATACAATGGTTCAAAATCTGTGGGACACAACAAAGGCAGTCCTGACAGGAAAATATATAGCAGTACAAGCCTTTCTCAAGAAACAAGAGAGGTCTCAGCTACACAACCTAACCCTACAACTAAAGGAGCTGGAGAAATAACAAGAAAGAAACCCTAAGCTCAGCAGGAGAAGATAAATCATAAAGATCAGAGCAGAAATCAATGAAATAGAAACCAAAAGAACAATAGAACAAGTCATCAAAACTAGGAGCTGGTTCTTTGAAAGAATTAATAAAATTGATAAGCCCTGGCCAGACGTATCAAAAAGAAAAGAGAAAGGACCCAAATAAATAAAATCATGAATGAAAGAGGAGAGATCACATATAACACCAAAGAAATACAAACTATTATAAGAACATAGTATAAGCAACTCTACGCCAACAAATTTGACAATCTGGAAGAAATGGATGCATTCCTAGAAACATATAAACTACCACAACTGAACCAGGAAGAAATAGAAAGTCTGAACAGACCCATAACGAGTAAGGAGATTGATACAGTCATTAAAAATCTGCAAACAAACAAAAGCCCAGGGCCAGACGGCTTCCCGGGGGAATTCTACAAAACATTTAAAGAAGAACTAATTCCTATTCTCCTGAAACTGTTCCAAAAAATAGAAATGGAAGGAAAACTTCCAAACTCATTTTATGAGGCCAGCATCACCTTGATCCCAAAACTAGACAAGGATCCCATCAAAAAAGAGAGCTACAGACCAATATCCTTGATGAACACAGATGCGAAAATTATCACCAAAATACTAGCCAATAGGATTCAACAGTACATTAAAAGGATTATTCACCACGACCAAGTGGGATTTATTCCAGGGCTGCAAGGTTGGTTCAATATCTGCAAATCAATGTGATACAACACATCAATAAAAGAAAGAACAAGAACCATATGATACTCTCAATAGATGCTGAAAAAGCATTTGACAAAGTACAGCATCCCTTCCTGATCAAAACTCTTCAAAGTGTAGGGACAGAGGGCACATACCTCAATATCATCAAAGCCATATATGAAAAACCGACTGCAAATATCATTCTCAATGGAGAAAAACTGAAAGCTTTCCCGCTAAGGTCAGGAACACGGCAGGGATGTCCATTATCACCACTGCTATTCAACATAGTACTAGAAGTCCTAGCCTCAGCAATCAGACAACAAAAGGAAATTAAAGGCATCCAAATCGGCAAAGAAGAAGTCAAATTATCACTCTTCGCAGATGATATGATACTATATGTGGAAAACCCAAAAGACTCCACTCCAAAACTGCTAGAACTTATACAGGAATTCAGTCAAGTGTCAGGATATAAAATCAATGCACAGAAATCAGTTGCATTTCTCTACACCAACAACAAGACAGAAGAAAGAGAAATTAAGGAATCAATCCCATTTACAATTGCAACTCAAACCATAAGATACCTAGGAATAAACCTAACCAAAGAGGCACAGAATATATACTCAGAAAACTATAAAGTACTCATGAAAGAAATTGAGGAAGACACAAAGAAATGGAAAAATGTTCCATGCTCCTGGATTGGAAGAAAAAATAATGTGAAAATGTATATGCTACCTAAACAATCTACACATTTAATGCAATTCCTATCAAAGTACCATCCATCTTTTTCAAAGAAATGGAACAAATAATTCTAAAATTATATGGAACCAGAAAAGACCTCGAATAGCCAAAGGGATATTGAAAAAGAAAGCCAAAGTTGGTGGCATCACAATTCCGGACTTTAAGCTCTATTACAAAGCTGTCATCATCAAGACAGCATGGTACTGGCATAAAACCAGACACATAGATCAATGGAACAGAAAATAGAGCCCAGAAATAGACCCTCAACTCTATGGTCAACTAATTTTTGACAAAGCAGGAAAGAATGTCCAATGGAAAAAAGAAAGCCTCTTCAATAAATGGTGTTCCTTACACCACACATGAAAATAGACTCAAAATGGATGTAGGACCTCAATGTGAGAAAGGAATCCATCAAAATCCTTGAGGAGAACACAGGCAGCAACCTCTTTGACCTCAGCCGCAGCAACATCTTTCTAGGAACATCGCCAAAGGCAAGGGAAGCAAGGGCATAAATGAACTATTGGGATTTCATTAAGATCAAAAGCTTTGGTACAGCAAAGGAAACAGTTAACAAAATCAAAAGACAACTGACAGAATGGGAGAAGATATTTGCAAACGACATATCAGATAAAGGACTAGTGTCCAGAATCTATAAAGAACTTAGCAAACTCAACACCCAAAGAACAAATAATCCAATCAAGAAATGGGCAGAGGACATGAACAGACATTTCTGCAAAGAAGACATCCAGATGGCCAACAGACACATGAAAAAGTACTCCATATCACTTGGCATCAGGGAAATACAAATCAAAACCACAATGAGATATCACCTCACACCAGTCAGAATGGCTAAAATCAACAAGTCAGGAAATGACAGATGCTGGCGAGGATGCGGAGAAAGGGGAACCCTCCTACACTGTTGGTGGGAATGCAAGCTGGTGCAACCACTCTGGAAAACAGCATGGAGGTTCCTCAAAATGTTGAAAATAGAACTGTCCTATGACCCAGCAATTGCACTACTGGGTATTTACCCTAAAGATACAAACGTGGTGATCCAAAGAGGCAGATGCACCCGAATGTTTATAGCAGCAATGTCCACAAAAGCCAAACTATGGAAAGAACCTAGATGTTCATCAACAGATGAATGGATAAAGAAGAAGTGGTATATATACACAATGGAATACTATGCAGCCATCAAAAGAAATGAAATCTTGCCATTTGTGACCATGGATGGAACTAGAGCGTATCATGCTTAGCGAAATACGTCAAGCGGAGAAAGACAACTATCATATGATCTCCCTGATATGAGGAAGTAGTGATGCAACATGGGGGCTTAAGTGGGTAGGAGAAGAATCAATGAAACAAGATGGGATTGGGAGGGAGACAAGCCATAAGTGACTCTTAATCTCACAAAACAAACTGAGGTTTGCTGGGGGTAGGGGGGTTGGGAGAAGGGGGGTGGGGATATGGACATTGGGGAGGGTATGTGCTTTGGTGAGTGCTGTGAAGTGTGTAAACCTGTACCTGTACCTGTACCCTGGGGATGAAAATATATGTTTATAAAAAATTTAAAAAAAAAAGAATTCTAAGAATTAGTATAGAAACCAATGACACTGAAAATAGGAAAATGAATGAAACCAAAAGCTGGTTCTTTGAAAATATCAATAAAATCAACATGTCTTTAACCAGGAAACTAAGTAAAAATAAGAACACTAATTACTAATATCAGAATTAAAAAGTTGGCATAACTACAGTTCCCATAAATATTAAAAAGACAATAAAAGAATATGATGAACAACTCCACACCCACAGATTTGAAAATGTAGATGAAATGGACCAATTTGGGATGCCTGGGTGGCTCAATGGGTTAAAGCCTCTGCCTTCGGCTCAGGTCAGTATCCCAGGGTCTTGGGATCAAGCCCCACATCAGGGTCTCTGCTCCACAGGGAGCCTGCTTCCTCCTCTCTCTCTGCCTACTTGTGATCTCTGTCAGTCAAATAAATAGATAAAATCTTAAAAAAAAAAAAAAGAAATGGTCCAATTTGTCATCCTTCATACAAGATGAAATACACAATGTGGGGTGACTAGATGGGTCAGTCAGTTAAGCTTCCGCCTTTGGCTCAGGTCATGATTTCAGGGTCCTGGGATCAAGTCCTACATCAAGCTCTCTGCTCAGCAGGGAGTCTGCTTCTCCCTCTCACTTTCCCTATGTGTCCTCCTTCCCTCTCTTTCTCTCTGTCAAATAAATAAATAAAATCTTTTAAAAAAGAAATATACAATCTGAATGGGTCTATATTTATTAGAGAAATCAAAAAAAAATTAATAATCTTCCAAAATAGAAAGCACAATGATTAGATGGGTTCATTGTAGAATTCTTCCCAACATTTATTTTTTTTTTAAAGATTTTATTTATTTATTTGACTGAGAGAAATCACAAGTAGACGGAGAGGCAGGCAGAGAGAGAGAGAGGGAAGCAGGCTCCCTGCCGAGCAGAGAGCCCGATGCGGGACTCGATACCAGGACCCTGAGATCATGACCCGAGCCGAAGGCAGCGGCCCAACCCACTGAGCCACCCAGGCGCCCCTCTTCCCAACATTTAAGGGAGAAATTATACCAATTCTTTACACACTCCTTCAGAGTATAGACCCAGAGGAAATATGTCCTAACCTATTCTCTGGGGACAGAATTATCTGAATACCAAAATAAGACCAAAATATTAGAAGAAAAGTTCAGAGCAATATCTCTCATGAATATATATGCACAAATCTTTGACAAAATTAGCACATCAAATCCAACAATGAATAAAAAGAATTATAAATCACAACTAACTTGGATTTATCTCAAAGCTGGTCCAACATTCAAAAATGAAGTAATATAAGCAATCACAGCAACAGGTTAAAAAAGAAAAATCAGTAAAATCTGTAATGTTTTAGGAAACAAAATAAACATATAAAGATCAGTTGTGATTCTATACAGTAAGTATCTGAGAAATTAGAAAAGAAATCCCATTTAACAGCAGCCAAAAGAATAAAAGAATAAATTTAACAAGAGAGGTGAAAAGACATATAAACGTTATAATACAATGATGAAAGAAATTGATGAAGACACAATAGTAAGACATCCTGCATTCACAGACTGGAAAAATTAATATTATTAAGTGTCCATGTTATCTAAAACAATCTACAAATCCAGTGAAACCCCTAATTCACTGCCATTTTTCACAGAACGAGAAAAAAAATCTGATAATATACGGAGGAATCTTAAATGCAAACTATCATGTGAAAGAAGCCAATCTGAAAGGCTTTTTATGGTATGATTCTAACTACATGAGATTCTGGAAAAGGCAAAACTATGGAGACAGTAAAAAGATGAGTAGTTCTCAAGGTGAGGGGAGGACAGAAGGTTGAATAGGTGGAGCACAGAGGATGTTGATGGCAGTGAAATTACTCTGTATGATGTTACAATGGTGACACATGTCATATATTTGCACAAACCCATGAAATGTACAAAACAAAAGTTAAACCATAATTTAAACTGTGGACTCCTGGTAATTGTGACATGATTATTCAGCTAATTGTAATAAATATACCACTGTGGCTGGGGATGTCACTAACAGCAGAGGCTATGAACATGTGGGTTCAGGGGATATTTTAAAAATGTCTGTACCTTCCTCTTAATTTTGCTGTCAACCCAAAACTGTTCATAAAAAAGAAAAATTAGGCCTTTTATTTTTCTTAATTTTTATTTTTTTTTATTTCTTTTCAGTGTTCCAGAATTCATTGTTTACGTACTACACCCCTTGCTCCATGCAATATGTGCCCTCCTTAATACCCACTACCAGGCTCACCCAACCTCCCACACCTCCTCGTCTCTGAAACCCTCAATTTGTTTCTCAGAGTCCACAGTCTCTCATAGTTTGACTCCCCCTCCAACTTACTTCTTTCCATATCCCCATGTCCTCCATGTAATTCCTTGTGCTCCACAAATAAGTGAAATCATATGATAATTGACTCTCTCTGCTTGATTTATTTCACTCAGCATAATCTGTTCCAGTCCCATCCATGTTGATACAAAAGTTTCTGATGGAGGCATAATACTCCATAGTATATATGGACCATATCTTCTTTATCCATTCATCCATTGAAGGGAATCTTGTTTCTTGTCACAGTTTGTCAACTGTGGCCATTGCTGCTATGAACATTGGGGTACAGACAGACCTTCTTGTCACTCCATTTGTATCTTTGGGACAAATACCCACCAGTGCAATTGCAGGGCCATAGGGAAGCTCTATCTTTAATTTCTTTTTTTTTTTTTAGATTTTTATTTATTTATTTGATAGACAGAGAGAGATCACAAGTAGGCAGAGAGGCAGGCAGAGAGAGAGGGGGAAGCAGGCTCCCTGCCGAGCAGAGAGCCCGATGTGGGGCTCGATCCCAGGACCCTGAGATCATGACCTGAGCTGAAGGCAGAGGCTTAAACCACTGAGCCACCCAGGCGCCCCTATCTTTAATTTCTTAAGGAATCTCCAAACTGTTTCCCAAAGTTGCTGCACCAAGTTGCATTCGCACCAACAATGTAAGAGGGTTCCCCTTTCTCCACAACCTCTCCAATACTGTTGTTTACTGTCTTGGTGATTTTGGTCATTCTAACTGGTTTAAGGTGGTATCTCAATGTGGTTTTGATTTGAATCTCCCTGATGGCTGATGATGATGAACATTTTTTCATGTGTCTGTTAGCCATTTGTATATCTTCTTTGGAGAAGTGTCTGTTTATATCCTCTGCCCATTTTTTGACCTGTTTATCTGTTTTGTGTGTGTTGAGTTTGAGGAGTTTTTTATAGATCTTGGATATAAGCCCTTTGTCTGTAGTGTCATTTGGGAGTATCTTCTCCCATTCTGTGGGCTGCCTCTTTGTTTTGTTGACTGTTTCCTTTGCTGTGCAGAAGCTTTTGATCTTGATGAAGTCCCCAAAATTCATTTTATCTTTTGTTTCCTTTGCCTTTGGAGACATATCTTGAAAGAATTTGCTGTGGCTGATGTTGAAGAGGTTACTGCCTATGTTCTCCTCTACGATTCTGATGGATTCCTGCCTCACATTGAGGTCTTTTACCCATTTCGAGTTTATCTTTGTGTATAGTATAAGAGAATGGTCGAGTTTCATTCTTCTACACATAGCTGTCCAATTTTCCCTGCACCAATTACTGAAGAGACTGTCTTGTTTCCACTGGGTATTTTTTCCTGCTTTGTCGAAGATTATTTGACCATAGAGTTGAGGGTCCATATCTGGGCTCTCTACTCTGTTCCACTGGTCGATGTGTCTGTTTTGTGCCAGTACCATGCTGTCTTGGTGATCACAGCTTTGTAGTAAAGCTAGAAACCAGGCAACGTGATACCCTCAGATTTGTTTTTCTTTTTCAATATTTCCTTAGCAATTTGGAGTCTCTTCTGATTCCATACAAATTTTAAGATTGTTTGCTCCACCTCTTTGAAAAATGCCCATGGAATTTTGATTGGAATGGCATTGAAAGTATAGATTGCTCTAGGCAGTATAGACATTGTAACAATGTTTATTCTTCTGATCCAAGAGCATGGAATGGTCTTCCATCTTTTTGTGTCTTCTTCAATTTCTTTCATGGGGGTTCTATAGTTCCCTGAGTACAGATCCTTTACCTCTTTGGTTAGGTTTATTCCCAGATATCTTATGGTTCTTGGTGCTATAGTAAATGGAATCAATTCTCACATTACCCTCTCTATATTTTCATTGTTAGTGTATAAGAAAGCAACTGATATCTGTGCATTGATTTTGTATCCTACCACATTACTGAATTCCTGAATGAGTTTTAGTAGTTTGGGGGTGGAGTCTTTTTGGTTTTCCACATAAATTATCATGTCATCTGCAAAGAAAGAGAGTCTGACTTCTTCATTGTCAATCTGAATACATTTTATTTCTCTTTGTTGTCTGATTGCTGTTGCTAGGACTTCAAATACTATGTTGAACAAGGGTGGTGAGAGTGGGCATCCTTGTCGTGTTCCTGATCTCAGAGGGAAGGGTATGAGCTTTTCCCCACTGAGGATGATATTTGCTGTGGGTTTTTCATAGAGAGGTTTTATGAAGTTGAGGAATGTTCCCTCTATCCCTATACTTTGAAACATTTTAATCAAGAACAGATGCCATATCTTGTCAAATGCTTTTTCTGCATCAACTGCAAGGATCATGTGGTTCTTCTCTATTCTCTTCTTGATCTGTTCTATCACATTGATTTGCAAATGTTGAACCACCCTTGTATCCCATGGATAAATCCCACCTGGTCATGGTGGATAATCTTTTTAATGTACTGTTGGATCCTATTAGGAAGGATCTTGTTGAGCATCTTAGCATCCATATTCATCAGGGATATTAGCCTGAAATTCTCCTCTTTAGTGGGATTTTTGCCTGGTTTAGGGATCAGGGTAATGTTGGCTTCATAATAAGAGTCTGGAAATTTTCCTTCTCCTTCAATTTTCTGAAACAGCTTCAGGAGAATAGGTATTATTTCTCTTTGAAAGTTTGGTAGAATTCCCCAGGGAGTCCATCATGTCCTGGGCTCTTTGTTTTTTGGGAGGTAAAAATTAGGTCTTTTAAAAAATGGAGGGGTGAAGACTTTCCTAGCCAAAACTGAGGTAATCTCACTACTATATCTGCATTACAAGAAAATGAATAGGAGTTCTTCAAGTTGAAAGAAAAGGGTGCTGAGCAGCAACATAAGCATATAAGAATCAAAACCACTGGTAAAGGTAAATATATAGAAAATGCTGAATACTAAATTATTATGATGATAGTGTGTAAATCACTTTAATTCAGGTGTAAAAGTTAAGACAAAAATATTAAAAATAAGCATAACTAAAATGTTAGAAGATACACAATATGAAATGATATAAGTTGTGACATCAAAAACACAAAATGAATGTGAGGGAGAGTAATAAAATTGAAGATTTTTGTATGTGGTTGAAGTTTTTGTCAGCTTGTAATAAACTATTATAGCCATACGATATTTCACATAAGCACCATGGTAACCAAAATGAAAATACCAATATAATTTACACAAAAGAAAAAGGCCAAAATATCAAAACATACTTAAAAAAATTCAATGAAACACAATAGAAGAGAGCAAAGAAGAAAAGACAGACAAAACAACTACAAAACAAATACCAGACAATTAACAAGTGACAATAGTAAATAACTTCATTATCAAAAATAACTTTAAATGAAAATGGATTAAACAATATAATCAAAAGACATAGTAAGAGTGTTGAATGGGAAAAAAGGCAGTATCCAACTATAAGCCATCTGAAAGAAACTCACTTCAGATTTAAGGGCACATATAGGCTGAAAGGGAAGGCATTAAAAAAAGATATTCCAAGCAAATGACAACCAAGAGAGCAGAAGTGGTTATACTGGTATCAGATAAAACAGGCATTATGTCAAAACTGTCAAAAGAATCAAATAAGGACATTTTATAATGTTCAAAGTGTCAATTCACAGTAAAATCACCTCTCACCACTTAGGATGGCTATTATCATACAAATAAGTATAAGTGTTAGTGAGGATGCGGAGAAAGTGGAATTACTGCACACTGTTAGTGGAAATACAACATGGTGCAGTTGCTAATGAAAACAGTAGGGAGACTCCTCTAAAAACCAAAAATAAAACTACCTTATGATCTTGAGATGTCACTTCTGGGTAGTTATCAAAAGGATGGGAATGAGGACCTCAAGGAGATACTGGATCTCCTATGTTCACTGCCCCACTCACTAACCATAATACCCAAAATGTGGAAACAACTTAACCAGACATCAGCAGATGAGTGAATTAAAAAAAAAAATGCAGCACACATTCAATGGAATACTCTTCAGTCTTAAAAAGAAGCAAATTCTGTAACATGTGATAACGTGGATGAACCCTGAGGACGTCATGCTAAGAGATTTTAGTCACAGAAGTCAGTCACAGAAAGACAAATACTGTATGATTTCATTTATAAGAGACATCTAAAATAGATTCATACCATCAGAGAGTGGAATGGTAGTTGCCATCAGTTGGAGAGGGGGAGAAATGAGGAGTACTAACTAATGGATATAACATTTCAGTCAAGCAAGATGAGTAAGCTCTAGGATCTTCTGTAAAACACCATACTATAATTAACAAAAATATATACTTAAAATTTTTTGATGGTAGAGCTCACATTTAAGTATTTTTACCACAGAAAAATGAAATACAAATTAAAAATAAGAAAAAAGAAATAATGTTGAAAACTTCACAACGATGATGCTATATAAACATTTAGATTCCAGAAGATAAGCAAACTGCAACGAGAATGGGCCCAAAGTAACCCACAATAAATCAGTTATCATAACTAAAATAAAAGCAATAAAAATATCTGCTGAGTAACCAGAAAGCAATGTCACCTAACCTATAGGGGAACACCAACTTGAATGACAACGGATCTCACATCCGAAGGAATGAAGACTAAGAAGATACACCACAGCAATTTTCAACTTCTGAAAGTACAAACATGAACTCTATATCTGGCAAATTCACCTTTTAAGAATGGAGAAAGAGAAAAGAGACTTTCTCAAAAAAAAGGAAAACTAGATTTTATCACTAGCACACATACCACTAAAGAATGTCAAAAAGAAACTCCAAAAATCAAAGGTAGTAATATCACATGAAGGCCTGGAGCATCATAAGGAATTGGGAAAAACAGAATGGATTAAAGTAGTGGTAAATATAAAAGGCAATCTTTTATTTCATGAGTTCCCTAAATCACATTTGGTGGTTGACACAGAAATCATAAAATATCATATGATACTTAATATATGTAAAGGAATTTTTAATCAATTGTATTTTTTTTTAATTTTTTTTACTTATTTTTTTAAAGATTTATTTATTTATTTATTTGCCAGAGAGAGAGAGAGAGAGTGAGCACAGGCAGGCAGAGTGGCAGCAGAGGCAGAGGGAGAAGCAGGCTCTCCGCCGAGCAAGGAACCCGATGTGGGACTCGATCCCAGGACACTGGGATCATGACCTGAGCTGCAGACAGCCACTTAACCAACTGAGCCACCCAGGTGTCCCTAATCAATTGCATTTTAAAAGTGCAGAGGATAAAGGAACCCAAACAGAAGTTATGGTTTCAATATTTTACTAAGTAGTAAAAAGTACCACACAATAGTAAGTTTTATTATAAGTTTTATATGTATATTGTAACACCTACAGCAAACACTAAGGAAACTATCATAAGGAAAATACTTTAAAACACCATAAATAAATCATGATGCAATCCTAAAAAATGTCCAAATACCCAGAAGGCGGCAAGAAGAAAGGAACAAAGGAATGAGAAATATAGAAAAAAAGAAACAAGCCATTAGGATTATGGCAAACAAAAATCCTAATATATCAATAATTACTTTAAATACTGTGAGTCAGGGTAAATGGGAGAAAAAGAAACATACTATGGCTCAACTAAATACTCTTTTAAGAAACTCATCTCAAACATAACATACCATCAGACTGAAATTAAAAGATTGGACAAATATATATCATGTGAGCATTCATAAAAATAAAGCAAAGCAGCTTTATTAATTTCACACAAAGTGAACTTACTGGTAAAAAAAAAAAATCTACTTGGGACAAAGAGAATCATTACTTTATCATAAAAGCATCAATCTATCCAGAAGACACTGCAATCCTAAATGTATTAGGCATCAAAAAACAGAGCTTCAAAATACATGAAGCAAGCATTGATAAAACTGAAAGACAAAAAAAACCACTCCATAATAATAAATGATGAATTCAATATGTATCATACAGCTATCAATAATATTGGGCAGAAAATCAGTAAAAATACAGAATTGAACAATAACATCAATTAATATGATCTATATGACATTTATAGACGATTCCAAACCAAGAGCAGATCACACATATTTTTCAACTATACAAGAGCATTTATTGACACATATAATGTGCTGGATCATAAGGCAAACCTTCACAAATTTAAAAGAACTGAAATCATATAGGATATATTTTCTAACCATAAAGGAATCAAATAAGAAATCACCAGAGAAGGACAACAGGAAAAATCTCCAAACATCTGGAAACTGAACAACACACTTCTTAAAACTCCATGGGTCAAACAAGAAGTCTCAAAGGAAACTTTTAAAATCTATGCAACTGTATCAAAATGAAAATAAAACATACTGGGCGCCTGGGTGGCTCAGTGGGTTAAGCTGCTGCCTTCAGCTCGGGTCATGATCTCAGGGTCCTGGGATCAAGTTCCGCATCGGGCTCTCTGCTCAGCAGGGAGTCTGCTTCCTCCTCTCTCTCTCTCTGCCTGCCTCTCTGCCTACTTGTGATCTCTCTCTGTCAAATAAATAAATAAAATCTTTAAAAAATAAATAAATAAATAAATAAATAAAATTTTTAAAAAAACATACTGTTATAGACTGCAGTTGAGCGGTGCTGAACAGGAATTTTTTGTACTAAAATGCTTACAACAGAAAAGAAGAAAGGTCACAAAGTGATAATACATTTTTCTCTCAACAAACTAGAAAAAAGAAACTCAAAGAAAGGTATAAGGGACACAATAATAAATGTAAGAGCTAAATTTTATGACATTGAAAATAAGACAACAATATGGAAAAAGCAAGAAAAAGCTAGTTCTTCAATAAATTCAGTAAGCTGGAAAATCTCCAGCAGGACTGACAAAGAAGAGAGAAGACAGCCATCATTGATGTCAGAAATAAAACAGTCCTGTAATCATTAAAAGGATACTAAGGGCTTTGACACAATTACACCCCTAAATTCCACACCTGAGATAGAATCGACCAATTACTTAAAAAAATACAAACCACCAAAATAATACATGTGAAACAGATAAACAAGATATTCCTATAACAATTAAATAAACTGAGTCAGTAATTAAAAATCTCTCGCGACTGCGCGCGCGCACACACACACAACACACACACACACACACACACACACACACACACCCCAGGCCTAGTAAAGAATTTTACCAAACATTTTAAAAATTAGCATGTTCTTTATACAACATCTTCCAGAAAATAAACAGGAAATAACACCTACAGATTTATTTTATGAGGCCATTATTACTCTACTAGCAAAATTAGACAGTCAGTACAAAAAAACCAGACCAATATTTCTCATGAACTTTGACAAAAAAAATCCTCAAGAAATTTTTAGCAAATCAAACCCAGTCTGGATAAAAAGAATTATCCGCAGGACCAAGTTGTAGCTTTTCTAGATATGCAGCACTATTTTAATATCTGAAAATCAATCAATGTAATCTGTCCTATCAAGAAGCTAAAAAAGAAAAGTCATATGATCATATCAACTGATACAGAAAAGTTACATGATACAATTGAACACATACCCCTTGATGGGGAGTTTTCTATCTAGAAATAGAGAATTTCCTCCAATTTGTAAGTAATATATTTAGAAAAACCAAACCTACAAGCTAACATTATCCTCAATGAAGGAAGAATAAATATTTTATCTTTATGTTTGTATCTATGAAGTCATCTAGTCTGAAATTTATATGAACAAGCAAAATACCTATGATAGTCTAAAATCTTGAGAAAGTAGGAGGAATCGCTGCAGTCCATATAAATGCTTAATTTACAAGTAAAGTATGGAAGACAGCATGATAGTTGCAGAAGTACAGACACATAGAACTGAACAGAATATGAACCCAGAAATATATTCACAAAAATATGCCTCACTGACTTTTTGACAAAGATGCAAGAACAATTCAATGAAGAACAGCCTTTTCTATCAATAATGTTGAAACAAATAAATGCATATCCTCAGTCAAAAATATAAACCCTGATCCAAATCTTACACCTTACACAAAATTATCTCAAAGTGGACATAAAATTAAATGTAAATAAAACTGTAAAACTTTTAGGGAAAAATGTAGAATTTTCAGGAACTAGGGATAAATGGAGTTCTTAAGTTTGATACCAAACCTCCATTCATAAAAGAAAAAGTTGATAAATTAACTCTCATCAAAATTAAAAATTTATAATCAATGAGAGACCTTATGAACAAGATGAAAAGATAAGTTACAGACTAGGAATAAATATTGACAAAACACATATCTGGCAAAGGACCTGTATTTGGAATATATAAACTGCTTAAAAATCACAATAAAAAAACAACCAATCAGGGGCACCTGGTGGCTCAGTTGGTTAAGCATCTGCTTTGGCTCTGGTCATGATCACAGGGTCTTGGGTTCAAGTCCCACATCGGGCTCCCTGCTTAGCCGGAAGCCTGCATCTCCCTGTCTCACTCCCCCTGCTTGTGTTCCCTCTCTCACTGTGTCTCTCTCTAATAAATTAATAAAATCTTAAAGAAAAAAGCAATCAAATTAGAAAATAAGTAAAGGACATTAACAGATGTTTCATTTCATGAAAATATATTCAACATCACTGGGCACTATGGAAATGCAAATTAAAAATTACATAAGATATTACTACACATCTATCAAAATGCTAAAATTTTAAATGATTTTGAATACTGATCAAATAGTGGCAAACATTCAGACCCTCTATCTTTTCTACATTGCCAGTGGAAATGTAAAATGGTACAGACACACTGGAAAATAGTTGAAAATTTCTTTTAAAAAAATAAATATATACTTGCCATATGACCTAGCAATCATATTCCTGGGCATGTACCCCATAAAATTAAAAAATTATGTCCACAACACAAATTGCAAATGAATGTTCATAGAGGCATTACCTTAAATAGTTAAAGACTGGAAAAGGTAAAGTACGAGAACATGTAGACCTGATGTTTTTTTGTTGGGAATGTGACTGTTTAGAAATTTAATTTCTTTTATTTAAATGTATATTTTCTATTTAAATTTATTTAATTTTTTTCCCAGTTTTCTCTCCCTTCTTCTATTGTTCTCTGCACTATTTCTTATGCTCTACCTGTGAGTGAAACCATATGATAATTGTAATTTCCACCACTTCCTCCACTGCTGAAGTCTTATGACATCTCAATTAAAATGACTCTGTATTTAGGGTGTTATTCTTAGCTCCTTAACCCACTTTCTTTTCCTCTCAGACCCCTGCTAATATTTTAAACAACATTTTTGAATAAGAGATTCTGTAGTTCCAAATTTGAAAAGTAGTCGTTCTATTCAATCTGCCTTCATAGTAATTGCTGCATTACATTTGGGCTTCTGATCTGTTTGCCCAATAATTCCTTGGGGCGAAAGGCACTCTTTTTCCTCCTGCCAATTGCACCTTAATGATATAAAAAACATAAATCTACAGAGCATAAAAGAAAACTTACCTTTATAAATGAAGAATGTGGATACAATGTTCCTGATTTGTTGTATGCATACACCAGGAAATGAGGGTCTAAAAATGACCTAATTCAACCAAATTAATAACACTTCATTGTAATAGTAGCATGAAAAAAACAGATCATGAAATTAAAATTCACTTTCAATATTACACGTTCAAATATCCAAAAATTAAATGGACTCCTCTTTCCATTATTTCATTGCCTTCTGATAGCATATTTTATATAAGAAAAAATACTAAGCAATATAATCTATAGCAGTAGGGACACCAGAATAACTTGGATTTATTATACTAGAAACCAGGACTTCCAGATTCCCATGGCAAAGACTTTTTTTAGATTCAACAATCAATAAATCTCATAGCATAAATATTTGCTAATTTGTTAATATTTTCTAAGAAGTAGCCACAGACTGATAAGAAACAAAAAATATATACGCTTTTTCCATTAGTTTTCATGAAATTATACTGTGGTAAAAACAACCCCCCAAATTCTCAATGCCTCGAAACAACAAGATTGTTCTTCACAAGTTTATTGCAGGTTCAGCTCCACAAAAACTTCATTCTGGAACCTGGAAAAAGACATACCTCCTACCCCATGGAACCTATCTTTCTTGTAGCAAAAGGAGAAAAGAAATTGTAGAACCATACAGTAGTTCTTAAAGCCTTTGTTTAGAAGCAGAAGACTAGTGTTTTGCTCAGATTTCATAAGCTGCATGAATTCTACAGACAAGCCTCATCTAAGTGGTACCAAAGTGTAATCTTCCCACAGAGAAGATAGTGATTGTTATGGAACAATCTGACCACAGTTTTTACTGCTCGGAGACCACAGTAGTTATTGCCAGGAGACTATGGTTTCCCAAGGACTCCAACACCAAAGGGCAGTTCAAGACCAGAATAAAAGAGGGACCAGAGCATTCATGGAGTGTGTCCATTCACCTCTACTTCTCTTTTTCCAATCCTGCTTCATCTTCTCTCATTCCTGACAGCTCTTCCTTTCCTCAATTCAAATAAGGAAACTAGAGAGCTTCCCAGACAAAACAAAACATATTTATCAGCTCATATTCCACATGTATTCAAGGACAATGCCAAACAGCCTGTGTTGCTTTAGGTGCAAGTACCTGGAACACGGATTCTGGCCCAAGGGCAGAGCCAAATTTTAGTAACTAAGCAAGACAAAGAGGTGGTGGAAATGGGAATCCAGAAGCATCTGCCAGGAAAATTCAACAGGTTTTTGACGAGCATAATTTAAAGGATAAAACTTTACTTTGCAAGTTCATTCACCCTGGGTCCCTTTTTCTTTTACACAAAACAACAAAAAGTCTGCCTTAATCAGTGAATTAATAGAGATACACAGGTCCACTCAATGGAAAAAAAAAAAAAAAAACAACCAATGTAAGGAAAATGAACAAAAGCGTAGAAGGCAAAACTTAAAAGCAAGTTCCTAATGAAACTGAACCAAGAATTTGGTTAAAGAAAATAATTATTATTTCAAGGGAAGTTAGTAAGTTAAAAAGCTGATAAACTTTAAGAGAAGATTGTTTCAAGGAAAAAGATACCCTGAAACCAAATGATGAATCTGAAACTAAAATAAATAATTCAATAAATGTGTCAAAGAGAATTTGTTTGCAAAGAACAGAATTGGAGTCCTAACCAAAAAAAGAACACATTTTGCTAGTAAAAAACATGGTCAAAATAAAGATTTGAAAATAGTTGGAGGAAAATCTATACTATAGAGGGAAGATCCATAAGACTCAGGATGAAACCATAGATTTCTGTAAAACTTTTAAAAATGTGAGTGATTTAAAACCAAAATGAAAAATTAAGGGATTTATTCAATTGTGAGAAGAAAAGGGACGTTTTCAGATAGGCACAGATTCAGAAAACATGCCATCTGGAGAAAATGATCTGAAAATAATCTAAACAATACCTACGTCAGCATAAAATTGCAATAAAGGGAAAAAATACAAAGGAAGCAATAAAAAAACTTGGAAAATACAATACAGTTGTTAAATAAGTAAAGTGAAAGCATTGGATTTACATCTTAAATGTAAAAAGAATTTTAAAAATACTATAGGAATATTATAATACAAATTCGGAATGTGATAGACAGTGTGAGGAATCAAGTATTAGTATAATGATTATATGAATATTTCATTTTTATAGCAATAAATCCTATAAGCAAAGGAAGAAGACAATCAATAGGTTAGATAGCATGTTTGCAACATATAAAAGAGATAAAGAATTAATATCTACAAGGAACAAAAATTCCCACAAATTGGTCATGGGGAAAAAAAGAAAAGCAGAAAGGTAAGCCATAGATTGAAAATAAATGACCCAAAACAAATGAATAAAAAGGAAAACCAGAAGCTTCGGAGAAGCAATTCAATTAGAATAATCAGTAAACATTTGGAAAGATAATATATATTATTAATAATCAGGGAAGTACATATTAAAATAACAATAAAATAACATTTCTTATGCATTAATAAAAATAAGGGAGTACAGATACTCTTTTCATTGAGAATGTAGAGAACAGAAATGTTTTTGAATTATTGGTCTGAGTGAAAACTGGGATAAACCCTCTGAAGTAAAAATTAGTAGCATATAGCACTCTTGAGAATTCTATCATTGATAATCCATCAATTTCACTGGTGCCCAGAACATCATGCCCAAAGACATCTATAATATGGCTTTTCTTACTATAAATATATAGGAGGATAAATAATAAATGAGATACAAACTATAAGAGACTCTTAATCTCACAAAACAAAAGGAGGGTTACAGAGGGAGGTGGGTAGGGAGAGGGTCATTGTGTTAACGGACATTGGGTGAGTGCTGGGATGTGTGTAAGTCTGACGATTCACAGACCTGTGCCGCTGGGCCTAATAATACATTATATGTTAATTTAAATGAATAAATGAATAAATAAATAAAATCCTTTAAAAAATAATAAATGAGATATATATTGGATAGCTACATATGTATTTACAATCAATGAACTCATTCTGCACAAACTGGTATGAACGACTCCCAGATAAAAATGTTACATGGGGTGCTTGGGTGGCTCCATTGGTTAAGCATCCAACTCTTGGTTTTTGCTTCAGGTCATGATCTCAGGGTCCTGAGCTTGAGTCCCCCTAGGGCTCAGCATTGGGCATGGAGCCTACTTAAGATTCTTTCTCTCCCTTTCCCTCTGCTTCTCACCCCCACCAACTTCCCACAGTTTCCCTCTCTCTTGCTCTCTCTTTCTCTCTTGCTCTGGCTTGGAAAAAAAAAAAAAGTTATACAAACTGCAAACTGTTGCACAACAAGCACAACCATAAAACCAGAACCACATAATAAGTACTATCATGAGTAAGTAGCCATAGTAATTCTGCTAATGGTGGCCAGGATTGCCCAGGGGTTTGAGATTCAGCTGAATGTTGGCTGATCTATGGAATGATTAGGCCAATATAAAAAATATTAGACTAATACAAACTATGGCTTTTGTGTAATAATGATGTGTAGGATCATCAGTTATAACAAATATATCACTCTGGTGGGGTACATTGATAATGGGAGAGACTACACATGTGTGGAGGCAGGTGCCATACAGAAACTTCCTGTACCTTCCACTCAATTTTGCTGTGAACCTAAAACTGATCTAAAAAATAAATATTAATTTGGAAGCGGGAAACAGGAAAAGGTAAATAGCCAATAATTGTTTGGGGAAGTTTTTTAGGGAAATATAAATTGACACAAAGATGTGGTATAATATTTTAGCACATCTTGAATGCTTTTGAAAATCTAAACTGCTACTGTCTCTTCAGAAACTGGCAATATCTCTCAAAAATCCTAATACAAAATGTGACTAAAAAGGAAGGTTGTGAAAATTAAATCAGTTACTACATACAGATTGCTTGGAAATATGCCTGGCAATTGGTATGTGCTCTATGAATGTCTGTTACTTTTGTTGTTTGGGTTGTTATTATTATTATTATTATCTCTATTATTACTATTATTCATACTTTTTGATTCAGAAACTCATTGCTTGGTATTAAGCCTACAAAACAAAGTATCTATTGCATAAGAATATACATATAAGGATGTTTATTGCAGGACTCTATAGTGACAATCCTTGGAAATAACTTTATTACCTTATTATTACGTGTCATACTACAGACTGTTACCTGTTAAAGAATGAGTTAAGATATATACATAGAGGAAGAAAATGAATACCATTATTAAACAAGACCTCCCAACTGCAAAACAGTTTTTCCATTTCTCTAAAAACAAACCTTTTTGGTAGGTTTCTACAAATTTAAAGGAAAGGTGAAATTGGTAAAATGGTGGAAAGATAGATACAAAGCTATTAATAATAGTTTCCTCACAGAGTGAAAATTTAAGATATTAAAAAAAGTTATATAATAGCAAGTAAAATGTTTAAAATATAAATGTATAAAATGACATGAAGAACAAAATTAAACATGGACAAATAAAATTATTGTCTTTATCATTACAGTTGTGGCTATATTTTAAAGAGTTACAGAGACTAATTTTCACTTATCTGGCATACAGTAATTTTGCATCATGAAATTAAAATTTGGCTCGATATAAAAATCTCAAGATGAAGACTTAGAATTCTAGATTGACTTGAATCACAAAGATGTAACATATTAAATATAATAGTCATGCTCTTATTTAGGCTCAACTTAGGGTAGTAACTAAAAATTTCAGAAACTAAAAACAACGTATGAAAAGAAGAATGTCCACTCACTGTTTTTCAAGATGGAGAGTGTACATTTTCTGATCAATTTTGATGGCATAAGTGACCTACAGCAAATTATTCAAGAAGAATGTAATTATTAGAAATTCTGAATTCTTAAAAATCAAAATCCTTAACTTCTTAAAATGTATTTACTCATTCGCTGAGACACAGATCATATCACACATCTCAGAATTATATATATATATATATAATATTGACATAATTGTAATCTTCCTTCAATCTTGGAATGTATGACAGAATTGATCATAATTACATTTAAATAAAAATCAAAGTATCTCAATTTATTTCAAAACTAAGAACGTTAGTCATAAAATTTCAATCTAAAATGGTTACATTTAAAAATGTTGAGTAATCTTTGAAGGAACTTGAATTTTATTATCTTTTTTCTACTTTGAAATTTCTACCCCAAGTAAATTTAAAAATTAAAGATACAACACAGGTTCCCTTTTAAGATTAAAGAAAGTATCCCTAACTGTAAGAACACTCTTCATCTCACAGTCCTCTTTAGGAATCACCTCAGCTACAAAGGGTCACCTCACACCAAGTCACAACTTTCTGAGACGGCCCACATTTAACAAGAACCCCTTCATCCCAACTCCAGATATTGAAGGGCCATGCTAGCTTCACATTTTGTTCAGAGTCGGTTGAGTCTCCATCTCCCCCTTCCTCTTTCCTCCCCTCCCCTTCCACAGAGGTTCATCACAAGAGCATAACCTAATAAACAGTCTTCACAGGAATCTTCTCAAAGACTGCATCCTAAAGAACCCAATCTGTGACATCATCATAAAACATACACATTCTTCATGGCATAGCACATGGTCAATGTGGGTTAATTTTCCACATTTGCAAAGAATGTAGATTTTGTCATTGGGTACTGTTTTCTGCAGAAGCCATTTTAAATGTCTCATGTTCAGTCTTCTGTAAGCTTACAGCTATTGAAAAAAGTGTATTGGGCCATATGAGTGGCATAGTTAGTTAAGAGTCTGTGTCTTCATGTTGGCTCAGGTCATGATCTAAGGGTCATGATCTCAGAGTTGTGAAATGGAGCCTCACATCTGGCTCCCTGCTCAGTGCAGTCTGCTTAACTCTCTCTCCCTCTGTCCCTCCCCCTTCTATAAAATAAATAAATAAATCTTTTTAAAAAATATGTCAACTTCTTCCCAAATTATTGTGATATTATTTCTTTCTCCTCAATCTACAGTTTTCTCCATTACATATTTTGAATCTTGGTTGTTGGGTGCAAACAAGAGTAAAATTAGCAAAATTGCAAACAATTATAAAGAATGCCTCAATATCATCTTCAGAATATGACTCAACTTTGGGGTTGTAATTTCTTCAATTTCATCCATTATCACTTAATATACATTATGACAGGATTTCTTCTTCAACCTATGAATAATGTAGAAGTGTATTTTTATATTCCCATACACATTTTTAAAACTTGTTAAGATTTAAATTAATTGAGAGGTGCCTGGGTGGCTCAGTGGGTTAAGCCTCTGCCTTTGGCTCAGGTCATGATCCCAGGGTCCTGGGAAGGAGCCCCAGGGTCCTGGGAGGGAGCCTGCTTCCTCCTCTTTCTCTGCCTGCCGCTCTCTGCCTATTTGTGATCTATCAAATAAATAAATAAAATCTTTTTAAAAAGATTTAAATTAATTGAATTGTTATAGATACTGTATTGTCAATATTTGATTTTTAATGTTTTTCCTTTTGTCAGTTTTGTTGAATAATCTGCTTATTCCTGAGAAGAATGTGTATTATAACTATAGAAATAAAGGCAAATTATAGCTGGATTAGAAAAACACTATCTTTACTTCGGGGTTGTCTAGAAGTTTAGATGTTTCTGACTCCCAGCTAAGACAAAGGCAATGAGATTTGTAAGGTACTTTTTAGGGTTCAAAAACTCTCTTGGCCAACGATAGCTTCTTTAATGTTTCCCTACCCAGTTTGATGAGGCTGGCTTGGCTACTGAGAGAGTCACTGAAAGCTTTTTAAGGAGTTCTCCAAAAGCCAAAATCCACCCCTCCCCAACTAAGTCTTGTTATTTCAAGCAGAGACTTGGCTTGTTCCAGAAGCACAGAGTTTGGGTTCATACAGATGTTTCTTGAATTCCTGATATTTGCCTGAATTCTCTATCTCTGGCTGCATCATATGCTTTGTCATTACAAAAAAGCCTCACAGTTATACCCTGTAGAGCCTAATGAGTCCTAGTGAACAGCAGAGAGGATAAAACAATATATTCACTGTGATGGGTTCACTTCTGTATTAATCCATCAAATAAAATATCTTATTGCTCAAGTTGTCTTTATCTTTCTGAATCCTTTTATGATTTGTAAACCAACATTTGAGAAAGATATATGAAAGTGATTTGAAAATTTGTCCCTCTAGTGCAATCAATTCTTATATATGCTGAAAGCATTTCTTTATATTCACTGCTCATTTATACCAATCGATAAAACATATGAGAACCAGGAAATCCAAGGATATTGCTAGTCTGACTGGTGCAAAATATATTTTTATCCATTTCCTCAAGAACATTTTTAAATATATCCAAATTTAGAATTTTTATATGTTCTTAGTGAACTGAATATTTATTAAGTAATGATGTTTATCCCTCATAATGGTGTATGGATGTGTGTTCTAAATGTTGATTTTTTTCTACTTTTCTCATGGATACTTGTGTTTGCTTTTGGTTAGCATTTTCCCAGTATATGTCATACTCCTTTAAACAGTTTAAACTCTCTGGATATTTATTTTTGGTATAATGGCTTTTATGAATACATAATCGCTGGATTTTTTTGATGCCATAAAGGCAAACAGACCACCCACTCTATAAAACCTGCCCCCGTGTCTAACAACGCTCCTCTGAAATCCGGCCACTGAGGTTCCAATCCTTAAATTCCTATCAGATCCCTGAGTGTCTTTACATCAGCTCGCTCTTTCTATCTTTCTTTCTTTCTCTCTTTCTCTCTCTCTCTTTCTTTCTTTTTTTTTTTTTTCCTGATAGACAGAGGTCACAAGTGTGCAAAGAGGCAGACAGAGAGAGAGGAGGAAGCAGGGTCCCTGCTGAGCAGAGAGCCCAATGCAGGGCTCAATCCCAGGACCCTGGGATCATTACCCAAGCCGAAGGCAGAGGCTTTAACCCACTGAGCCACCCAAGCGCCCCCACACTTCTTTCTTGAAAACAAAGTGTCCTACCCAAAACTTCTAATTCCTATAAAAAGGGGAAAAATCAGTAGGAAATTAACAAGAAAGAAAAGATTCAAATAGGCAATATGTATAAAGGCATGTTATCTTAAGACTTAGTAAAAAAAAAAAAAAAAAAAAAAAAAAAAAACATGCCAGTTAAAAGTCAAATATTCATTTTCAGGCTAACATTAACAGAAATGAGAAGCCTGAATGAAGCTTGGCAAGCCCTCTAGAAAATAAGTGTCATAATTCTTTCCTTTGTTAGTGGGCGTCAACTTACACAACTTTCATGAAAGACATTTTGTGATATTTATCATTTTTCTTTAATGACCTGCCCATTGATCCTATGAAGATGACCATTCAAGAGGACTTATAAAACTACATGTTTGGGTGCCTGGGTGGCTCAGTGGATTAAGTGTCTGCCTTCTGCTCAGTTCAGGTCATCATTCCAAGGTCCTGGGATCCAGCCCTGGATCATCAATCTCTTTGCTCATCAGGGAGTCTGCTAATCCCCCTCCCTCTGCCCCTTCCTTTACCCCCTCCCTCTGCTGTTACTCTCTCTCTCTCTCTCTCTCAAATAAATACAATCTTTAAAAACTACATTTTTAAATTTCACAAAGAATGATGGTATAGCCATAAAATAATTGTGCACTTATAAAAAATATAAAAGTTGATAAAATATAAAATAACAAAGTTGTATTTATGATCATAAAAGTAAATTCTAACTTTATAAATAAATTAAAAGCCAATTAGAACATTCCTATGTTATTATTAAAAATATATGTGTAGGGGAGTGCATGTCTCTAAAATTTCATTCAGTCCAAATTCAGTTCAAATAGAAACTGAGGCAGACATTCACTTTCTTAACTCTTTGTGCTCTCTAGATTTAATTTTACAATGTAAAATTACTATACTTTTTAACCAGATTAAAAATACTACATTAACAGGGTTATATATGCCTATATATGCAAATATAGGCTTGAAGAAGTTATATACAGTCGTTTTAAAAATCCTGTTACAAGGTCAATATTAGTGTGACCTCATAAACACAGAATAAATATTTAAACGTACATACTTTCTAGGAAAAAAGTCCAGTAGATCTATATATTATTTTGTGTGATAGGAATTTGGGGTATTTTTTTCTCAGTCAGTTTTTTAAATGTTTCATAATATTCATTGGAAAATGAAAAGGAAAATCAAAACTCTTAGTTTCATTGAGACAAAATGACTCTTTAACACAGTAACTGGAACAAAAAATTTCAAAGGGATCTGCATGAATTGATGTGGGTCATGTAGTCCAATAAAAATAAAGCACTCATTTTATTTTTTTTAAAAGATTTTATTTATTTATTTGACAGAGAGAGATCACAAGGAGGCAGAGAGGCAGGCAGAGAGAGAGGAAGGGAAACAGGCTCCCTGCTGAGCAGAGAGCCCGATGCGGGACTCGATCCCAGGACCCTGAGATCATGACCTGAGCCGAAGGCAGCGGCCCAACCCACTGAGCCACCCAGGCGGCCGTAAAGCACTCATTTTTAAAAAGTGATTTCCACAGGATGTCTGGGTAGCTCAGTTGGTTAAGCCCCTGACTCGATTTCAGCTCATACTTTCCCTTCAAGAGTTGGCGCCCGCATCAACTTCTTCCCTCAGTGGGGAGCCTGCTTACCATCCTCTCTTTTCCTCTGCCTCTGCCTCTAACCCTACTCGTGCTCTCTCTCTCTCTCTCTCTCTGTCTGTCTCAAAAATAAATAAATAGAAATTTAAAAAGTCATTTCTTACCCGCGTTTCCGAAACTTCACCAGCACTGGTATTTGTCTCAATCTTCCGTGGCACTGTAATTTGCAGAAGCGATGGTTCAAGACCTACAGTAAGGAAAACACGTGTGAGCGTCGCCGAGAGCCTGGCAGCATCCTTCTTCCCGCGCCCCGTCACATCCCGTCACTCCTTGAACTTCCAAGCCCACCCCCGAACACGCACACAGCCACGCAAAACCAGACTTTGTACATCAACAGCAGGCCAGGAGGAGGCTGACTCTAAACGGGCTCTGACCAGACACCGGGCGCTCCCCAGCCTGACCCGGGGTTCTGGAGCAAGGTTCTGGGGCCAGCCAACGCCCAGAGGCTCTGCGACAGGTGGCCCTCGATGGGGCAGGGTCCTTCACTCACGATGGCCCTCGGAGGTCAGCCGGCCCAGGCCTGAGAGGATCAGCAGGAGAGACAGCATTGCGGGGCCTGCCGGCCTTGCCACGGTGATGGCTGTTGGCTGCGAAACGGCGGCGGCTCCTGCTGCCCCCCCCCCACCCCCCCGGCGTTCGCAGCGGGTGGGGCGAGGGCCCGCAAGGTCTGAGGCGAGGCGTGGGGGAGGGCAGGACGAGGCTGCTTCGCCCACCCCACCCTCTCGACGGACTAGCCCGCGCAGCCGCAGTCGCAGTCCTGGCCGCCCACCCACGGCACGCTGCGCGGAGAGACGGTCCAGGGGATGCACCAGTCAGAATTTCCTGCTTCCCTCGTGGGCTTGAGTTTTATTTTTCAAAACGCGGACTTTGGAAACGCATTCAGGGATGACGTGAGGGTCGTAAGTGCATCTTCTGCAGATGGGCTGTTTGCTGGTGAAGTCCTTGGCAATGTTAATAGTCCACGTCGTAGTTTTCTGGCACAATGACTGAATTACTGTGGGGAAGGAAAACAGAAAATGGTAATTCACCATATGTTTGGTAGCAGACAGTTGCCTGTTTTAACCGTATCTACCTTGGAATTTATAATTTGAGCCTCAGGTCAAAATAAACATACGTGCACGCACGAAGAGGAAAAAGAAAGGTATCTAAATTCTTCAATCATAGATAACTTTCTTTCTTAGAAAACTCTTTGGTTTAGGAAACTAAATGAAAAGGTAAATATGGAATGGGTGTGTCTGTGTGTTCTACTGCCTCAGTATGGTTTTGTAATTGAAGTGTTAGGCCAAAAAAAGAAAAAAGAAAAAAAAGAAAGAAAGAAATCACAGATATGAAATGATCCTGAAACAACAACTTTATTTTCCCATTATTTATTTATTCCACTGTGTATAACTTAGCTTAGGATGATCTGGCTAGTAAAAGATGAAATGTAAACCTTTTTTTCCCATCAGTATGGCTTTCACACATGGGAAGGGAATAACTTGGTAAGAGCATTAATTTTCTGGATAAATATGCATGTTGTGACTTGCATAATTTCAGTATGCAAGGACTTTTTTGCCAGACAATTCTTAAGTACCCCTTCTATAGAACACTTACGCTTACATTCCTTACATACATTCCTTACATATTTATGCACAAAATCAAATGATTGTTTTCTCAGTTTATAAACGGAAAAAATAAAAAGAAATGGAGAAGGCTAGCCATATATATATATATATATATATATGTGTGTGTGTGTGTGTGTATTCCTATGTAATGATTTTCCTGAATCTAATTTTAGTGTCTATTTATCAAGAAAATATTGGTATAGGTAACAAATAATAACAGAAGGAATTTAACTTAAAAATAGCCAATTCTTCTGGGTGCCTGAGTGGTTTAGTGGGTTAAAGCCTCTGCCCTCGGCTCACGTCATGATCCCAGGGTCCTGGGATGGAGCCCTGCATCGGGCTCTCTGCTCAGCAGGGAGCCTGCTTCCCTCTCTCTGCCTGCCTCTGCCTGCTTGTGATCTCTATCAGATAAATAAATAAAATATTTTTTTAAAAATAGCCAATTCTGCATATTTCACTGAAGTATTTATAGGCTAATCATTTAGTTTGGTTGCAATCTATGTTGTATAGTGTATTTATTTAATTTGTTTGAATATTTCTATGTATATTAAAGTTAGTATTTTTCTTTTTTGCCAAATTATATGGAAATTGATGGGATTCACATATGAAAATTATGTTGCTCTTAAACTTTCTTCGTGATTGTCTATAACCTGATCAAACTTTTGAAGTCTATTATATATGTTATTGAAGGGATGGTAAGTATTAGAAGATCGTTCATGGTTCAACTAAAAATCTCTGTCGTTCAGTCAGGTAACCAAAAGGAAAAATACATATTTATTATCTAAATTCATTATTGTGTTTGCACTGTTGTTATTGACTGCTCATTTTTTTGCTGGGCATAATTTACAGGCACTCACATCATCCAAATTTAATTCAGTAATTATTTTTTACATGCTTAGTATAAGGCTGAAACCAGACAGAGACCAAAATATGTGTGACAACCTCCCTGTCTCCCAGTACCTCAGAAAGTAACAGAAAACTGAACATGTACAAGAGATGCCACAGCTAGAATTTTAAAAATTTGTATTAGAGGGATATTCAAAATTCTCTGGGAATACAGCTAATATAATTTTGTTTTCTTTATAGATATCAAAGTGAACCTGTGAGCCATATGGATTTATATGGATGTTAGTGAATTTTAGGACTTTATTCTTAAATAACTTAAATTCGTCCAAGAGCTTTAGTGCAAATAAATGATGGATTTTTGTGTTAGAATGGTAACATAATAGTTTGGGGGTGGTGGGATTGAAATAATGAGGACTAGAAACACTAGGTTCGTTGAAGGGAATTTTACATAGGTTAGGCCAAAAATGTCTACAAACTCAGGATTAGAGTGGGAAGAGAAACGAAAGTAGTAAAAATACCTGAGAGATATTTAGGAGAAAAATCAGCTTGTTGAATACTTTAATGTGGAGGTTGATGAAATTTTTGAGAAGACTAAGCCACTGAACTTAGAGGGGCACCAATTTTATTTTTTTTTTATGGCCTTACCTATAATTTTCAGAAAATTATCTTCAGTTATCATTTTTTGTTTATATTTAAATTTAACTTTTATTTAAACTAAGTCCCAGTTAGTTAACATACACCGTAACATTAGTTTCAGATGTATAATATAGCAATTAAACACTTTCACACAATACGCAGTCCTTACCACAAGTGCTTTCCCTAATCTGCATCACCTATTTCACCTATCACCCCCATTCCCCACATTCTGGTAACCATCACCTATAGTTAAGAGTCTCTTTCTTGCTTTGCCTCTCTCTTTTCTCCCCTCTGCTCATTTGTTTTGTTTCTTAAATTCTACATACAAGTAAAAGCATATGGTATTTCTTGTCCACAGATTGACTTATTTCACTTTGCATTATGCTTTTTAGTACCATCCATGTCATTGCAAATGACAAGATTTCATTCCTTTTAATGGCTGAGTAATATTCCAAGACCACTCTCCTTTATCTATTCATCAGTCAATGGCAAGCTGTTTCCATAGCTTGGCTATTATAAATAATGCTGCTTTAACATTAGGGTACCATTAATTCCTTTGAATTCGTATTTTTGTATTCTGTGGGTAAATACTTAGTATGTAATTTCTAGATCATAAAGTACTTCTATGCTTACTTTTTTGAGGACCCTCCATAGTGTTTCCCAGAGTGGCTGCACCAGTTTGCATTCCCACCAGCACTGTAAGAGGGTTTGCTTTCTCCACATCCTTGCACAGGAAATACCTATTGTTTCTTGTGCTATTGATTTTTGCCATTCTAACTGGTGTGAGGGGATATCTAACTATAGTTTCGATTTGCATTTCCCTAATGATCTTTGGGGATACTGAGCATCTTTTCATGTATCTGTTGGCCATCTATCTGTATGTCTTCTTTGGAAAAATGTCTATTTATGTCTTCTGCCCATTTTTTAATTGGATTCTTCATTCTTAGGGTGTTGAGTTGTATAATTTATACATTTTAGATACTAATCCTTTATCAAATATGTAATTAGCAAATATCTTCTCCCATTCCATAGGTTGCCTTTTAGTTTTGTTGACAGTTTCTTTCACTGTGCAGAAGCTTTTTATATTGATGTAGTCCCTTTAGTTTCTATTGGCTTTTGTTTCCCTTGACTCAGGAAACATACCTAGAAAGATGTTATTAAGGCCAAAGTCAAAGAAGTCACTGCCTATGTTCTTCTCTAGGATTTTAATGGTTTCCTGTCTCAAATTCAGGTCCTTACTCCATTTTGAAATTATTTTTCTGTGTGGTATAAGAAAGTACTCCAGTTTCATTCTTTTGCATTTGCTGTCTTGTTTTCCCAACACTATTTGTTGAAGAGACTCTCTTTTCCCCATTGGATGTTTTTTCCTGCTTGGTTGAAGATTAATTGATTGTGATTTAATTTCTTGGTTTTCTGTTGTGTTCGTTGGTCTATGTGTTTATTTTTCTGCAAGTACCATACCCTCTTGATGACTACAGCTTTGTGATATAACTTGAAGTCCAGAATTGTGATACTTCAGTTTTGTTTTTCTTTTTCCAGATTGCTTTGGCTATTCAGGGTCTTTTGTAGTTCCATACAAATTTCAGGATAGTTTGTTCTAGCTCTGTGAAAAATGCTGTTGGTATTTTGATAGGGATTTCATTAAATGTGTACTTTGCTTTGGGTAATGTAGACATTTTAACAATATTTGTTATTTCAATCCATGAGCAAGGAATGTCTTTCCATTCCTTTGTGACATCTTCAATTACTTTAATCGGTTTTATAATTTTAAGAATACAGGTCTCTCACCTCTTTGATTAGGTTTATTCCTAGGTGTCTGATGGTTTTTTTGTTGTTGTTGGGTTTTTTGTTTTTAATTTTTTAATTTTTTATTTTTTATATTTTTATCCCCAGGGATACAGGTCGGTGAATCGCCCGGTTTACACACTTCACAGCACTCACCAAAGCACATAACCTCCCCAATGTCCATAACCCCACCCCCCTTTCCCAACCCCCCTCCCCCAGCAACCCTCAGTTTGTTTTGTGAGACTAAGAGTCACTTATGGTTTGTCTTCCTCCTAGTCCCATCTTGTTTCATTTATTCTTCTCCTACCCCCCTAAGCCCCCATGTTACATCGCCACTTCATCATATCAGGGAGATCATATGATAGTTGTCTTTCTCTGCTTGACTTATTTCACTAAGCATGATACGCTCTAGTTCCATCCACGTTGTCGCAAATGGCAAGATATCATTTCTTTTGATGGCTGCATAGTATTCCATTGTGTATATATACCACTTCGTCTTTATCCATTCATCTGTTGATAGACATCTAGGTTCTTACCATACTTTGGCTATTGTGGACATGGCTGCTATAAACATTTGGGTGCACGTGCCCCTTCATATCACTACGTTTGTATCTTTAGGGTAAATACCCAGTAGTGCTATTGCTGGGTCATAGGGTAGTTCTATTTTCAACATTTTGAGGAACCTCCATGTTGTTTTCCAGAGTGGTTGCACCAGCTCGCATTCCACCAACAGTGTAGGAGGGTTCCGCTTTCTCCGCATCATCACCAGCATCCGTCATTTCCTGACTTGTGAATTTTAGCCATTCTGACTGGTGTGAGGTGATATCTCATTGTGGTTTTGATTTGTATTTCCCTGATGCCGAGTGATATGGAGCACTTTTTCATGTGTCTGTTGGCCATCTGGATGTCTACATTGCAGAAATGTCTGTTCATGTCCTCTGCCCATTTCTTGATTCTCAACACCAACTCTTTGGTGTTGAGTTTGCTAAGTTCTTCATAGATTTTGGACACTAGCCCTTTATCTGATATGTTGTTTGAAGATATCTTCTCCCATTCTGTCAGTTGTCTTTTGGTTTTGTTGACTGTTTCCTTTGCTGTGCAAAAGATTTTGATCTTGATGAAATCCCAAAAGTTCATTTTTGCCCTTGCTTTCCTTGCCTTTGGCAATGTTCCTAGGAAGATGTTGGTGCAGTTGAGGTCGAAGAGATTGCTGCCTGTGTTCTCCTCAAGGATTTTGATGGATTCCTTTCTCACATTGAGGTCCTTCATCCATTTTGAGTCTATTTTTGTGTGTGGTGTAAGGAAATGGTCCAATTTCATTTTTCTGCATGTGGCTGTCCAATTTTCCCAGCACCATTTATTGAAGAGGCTGTCTTTTTTCCATTGGACATTCTTTCCTGCTTTGTCAAAGATTAGTTGACCATAGAGTTGAGGGTATATTTCTGGGCTTTCTACTCTGTTCCATTGATCTGTGTGTCTGTTTTTGTGCCAGTACCATGCTGTCTTGATGATGATAACTTTGTAATAGAGCTTGAAGTCCGTAATTGTGATGCCACCAACTTTGGCTTTCTTTCTCAGTATTCCTTTGGCTATTCGAGGTCTTTTCTGGTTCCATATAAATTTTAGGATTATTTGTTCCATTTCTTTGAAAAATATGGATGGTACTTTGATAGGAATTGCATTAAATGTGTAGATTGCTTAGGTAGCATAGACATTTTCACAATATTTATTCTTCCAATCCAGGAGCATGGAACATTTTTCCATTTCTTTGTGTCTTCCTCAATTTCTTTCATGAGTACTTTATAGTTTTCTGAGTATAGATTCTGTGCCTCTTTGGTTAGGTTTATTCCTAGGTATCTTATGGTTTTGGGTGCAATTGTAAATGGGATTGACTCCTTAATTCTCTTTCTTCTGTTTTGTTGTTGGTGTAGAGAAATGAAACTGATTTCTGTGCATTGATTTTATATCCTGACACTTTTACTGAATTCCTGTACAAGTTCTAGAAGTTTTGGAGTGGAGTCTTTTGGGTTTTCCACATATAGTATTATATCATCTGCGAAGAGTGATAGTTTGACTTCTTCTTTGGAGATTTGGATGCCTTTAATTTCCTTTTGTTGTCTGATTGCTGAGGCTAGGACTTCTATTACTATGTTGAATAGCAGTGGTGATAATGGACATCCCTGCCGTGTTCCTGTCCTTAGTGGAAAAACTTTCAGTTTTTCTCCATTGAGAATGAAATTTGTAGTGGGATTTTCATAAATGGCTTTGATAATATTGAGGTATGTGCCCTCTATCTGTACACTTCGAAGAGTTTTGATAAGGAAGGGATGCTGTACTTTGTCAAATGCTTTTTCAGCAACTATTGAGAGTATCATATGGTTCTCCTTTCTTTTATTGATGTGTTGTATCACATTGATTGATTTGCGGATATTGAACCAACCTGCAGCCCTGGAATAAATCCCACTTGGTCGTGGTGAATAATCCTTTTAATGTACTGTTGAATCCTATTGGCTAGTATTTTGGTGAGAATTTTTGCATCTGTGTTCATCAAGGATATTGGTCTATAGTTCTCTTTTTTGATGGGATCCTTGTCTGCTTTTGGGATCAAGGTGATGCTGGCCTCGTAAAATGAGTTTGGAAGTTTTCCTTCCATTTCTATTTTTTGGAACAGTTTCAGGAGAATAGGAATTAGTTCTTCTTTAAATGTTTGGTAGAATTCTCCTGGGAAGCCGTCTGGCCCTCGGCTTTTGTTTGTTTGGAGATTTTTAATGACTGTTTCAATCTCCTTACTGGTTATGGGTCTGTTCAGGCTTTCTACTTCTTCATGGTTCAGTTGTGGTAGTTTATATGTTTCTAGGAATGCATCCATTTCTTCCAGATTGTCAAATTTGTTGGCGTAGAGTTGCTCATAGTATGTTCTTATAATAGTTTGT
Organism: Mustela putorius furo; assembly: GCF_011764305.1. NCBI lineage: Eukaryota > Metazoa > Chordata > Mammalia > Carnivora > Mustelidae > Mustela > Mustela putorius. The sequence continues at coordinate 3,857,341 of NW_025422118.1, forward strand.
ATTTCTTTTGTGTTAGTTGTGATCTCTCCTCTTTCATTCATGATTTTATTTATTTGGGTCCTTCCTCTTTTCTTCTTGATAAGTCTGGCCAGGGGTTTATCAATTTTATTAATTCTTTCAAAGAACCAGCTCCTAGTTTCGTTGATTTGTTCTATTGGTTTTTTTTTGTTTGTTTGTTTCTATTTCATTGATTTCTGCTCTCATCTATATGATTTCTCTTCTCTTGCTGGGTTTAGGGTTTCTTTCTTGTTCTTTCTCCAGCTCCTTTAGGTGTAGGGTTAGGTTGTGTACCTGAGACCTTTCTTGTTTCTTGAGAAAGGCTTGTACTGCTATATATTTTCCTCTCAGGACTGCCTTTGTTGTGTCCCACAGATTTTGAACCGTTGTGTTTTCATTATCATTTGTTTCCACCACTTTTTTCAAGTCTTCTTTAATTTCCTTGTTGACCCATTCATTCTTTAGAAGAATGCTGTTTAGTCTCCATGTATTTGGGTTCTTTCCAAACTTCCTCTGTGGTTGAGTTCTAGCTTCAGAGCATTGTGGTCAGAAAATATGCAGGAAATGATCCCAATCTTTTGATACCTGTTGAGTCCTGATTTAGACCGAGGATGTGATCTATTCTGGAGAATGTTCCATGCGCACTAGAGAAGAATGTGTATTCTGTTGCTTTGGGATGAAATGTTCTGAATATATCCGTGATATCCATCTGGTCCAATGTGTCATTTAAGGCCTTTATTTCCTTGTTTATCTTTTGCTTGGATGATCTGTCCATTTCAGTGAGGGGAGTGTTAAAGTCCCCTACTATTATTGTTTTATTTTTGATGTGTTTCTTTGATTTTGTTATTAATTGGTTTATATAGTTGGTTGCCCCCGTGTTGGGGGCATAGACATTTAAAATTGTTAGATCTTCTTGTTGGACAGACTCTTTGAGTATGATATAGTGTCCTTCCTCATCTCTTATTATAGTCTTTGGCTTAAAATCTAATTGATCTGATATAAGGATTGCCAATCCTTTCTTCTGATGTCCATTAGCATGGTAAATTATTTTCCACCCCCTCACTTTAAATCTGGAGGTGTCTTCAGGCTTAAAATGTGTTTCTTGTAGGCAACATATAGATGGGTTTTGTTTTTTTATCCATTCTGATACCCTGTGTCTTTTGATTGGGGCATTTAGCCCATTAACATTCAGGGTAACTATTGAGAGATATGAATTTAGTGCCACTGTCTTGCCTGTAAGATGACTGTTACTGTATATTGTCTCTGTTCCTTTCTGATCTACCACTTGTAGGCTCTCTTTTTGCTTAGAGGACCTCTTTCAATGTTTCCTGTAGAACTGGTTTGGTGTTTGCAAATTCTTTCGGTTTTTGTTTGTCCTGGAAGCTTTTAATCTCTCCTTCTATTTTCAATGATAGCCTAGCTGGATATAGTATTCTTGGCTGCATGTTTTTCTCATTTAGTGCTCTGAATATGTCATGCCAGCTCTTTCTGGCCTACCAGGTCTCTGTGGATAAGTCTGCTGCCAATCTAATATTTTTACCATTGTATGTTACAGACTTCTTTTCCCGGGCTGCTTTCAGGATTTTCTCTTTGTCACTGAGACTTGTAAATTTTACTATTAGGTGACAGGGTGTGGGCCTATTCTTATTGATTTTGAGGGGCGTTCTCTGAACCTCCTGAATTTTGATGCTCGTTCCCTTTGCCATATTAGGGAAATTCTCCCCAATAATTCTCTCCAGTATACCTTCTGCTCCCCTCTCTCTTTCTTCTTCTTCTGGAATCCTAATTATTCTAATGTTGATTTGTCTTATGGTGTCACTTATCTCTCGAATTCTCCCATCGTGGTCCAGTAGCTGTTTGTCCCTTTTTTGCTCAGCTTCTTTATTCTCTGTCATTTGGTCTTCTATATGGCTAATTCTTTCTTCTGCCTCATTTATCCTAGCAGTGAGAGCCTTCATTTTTGATTGCACCTCATTAATAGCTTTTTTTATTTCAACTTGGTTAGATTTCAGTTCTTTTATTTCTCCAGAAAGGGCTCTTATATCTCTCGAGAGGGTTTCTCTAATATCTTCCATGCCTTTTTCGAGCCTGGCTAGAGCCTTGAGAATGGTCATTCTGAACTCTAGATCTGACATATTACCAATGTCTGCATTGACTAGGTCTTATCCTTCAGTACTGCCTCTTGTTCTTTTTTTTGTGGTGAATTTTACTGCCTTGTCATTTTGTCCAGATAAGAGTATATGAAGGAGCAAGTAAAATACTAAAAGGGTGGCAACATCCCCAGGGAAATATGCTTTAACCTAATCAGAAGAGATCCCAAATCGTGAGGGGGGAGAAAGGGGATAAAAAGAGGTTCAGAAAGAAAGAAAGAAAAAGAAAAAAAAAAAAAGGAAAGAAAGAAAAGAATTTAAAAAAGAAAACGAATAAAGAAATGTATAAAAAAGAAATTTATGTATTATATAAACTAGTTTAAAAACGTTAAAAAATAAAAGGGTCAAAGTTTAAAAAAATTTTTAGCAGAAGAAGAGAAAAAAATGAAAAAGAAAAAAAAATTAAATTAACTGCAAGACTAAAGAATCATAGGGAGAAAGCCATGAGTTCCGTGCTTTGCTTTCTCCTCCTCTGGAGTTCTGCTGCTCTCCTTGGTATTGAAACTGCACTCCTTGGTAGGTGAACTTGGTCTTGGATGGATTTCTTGTTGATCTTCTGGGGGAGGGGCCTGTTGTAGTGATTCTCAAGTGTCTTTGCCCCAGGCAGAATTGTACCACCCTTACCAGGGGCCAGGTTGATTAATCTGCTTGGGTTTGCTTTCATTAGCTTTTGTTCCCTAAGCACTTTCTGTAGAGTTCCAGAGGATGGGAATACAAATGGTGGCCTCCTGTCTCCGGCCCAGAGGAGCCGAGAGCCCAGAGCCCCACTCCTCAGTTCACCCTCAGAGAACAGCGCCCAGTTACTCCCTTCTGCCTGACCTCCGGCCATGCTCCGAGCTCACCAAGCCTGAGACCGGTTCAAGGTAACCCCGAGCTGTGAGCTCACTGTCGGCTCTGTCTCTGTAGCTGGCTTCCCTGTTCTAATACCTGTAAGCTCTGCGACACTCAGACACCTCCGATCCTCTGTGACCCTGCGGGACCTGAGGCCACACTGACCCCACGTGGGCTTCACCCCGGTTTAGCCTCTAAAGCAATGTCCTAAAGTGGAACAGACTTAAAAAAGTCCTGATTTTGTGCTCCGTTGCTCCGCCGCTTGCCCGGAGCCAGCCCCTCCCACCGGGGTCTATCTTCCCGTCGCTTTGGTTCACTTCTCTGCCAGTCCTACCTTTCAGAAAGTGGTTGTTTTTCTGTTTTTAGAATTGCTGTTCTTCTTCTCTTCAATTTGCCCATGGGTTTGTAGGTGTTTGCAATCTTTAGATAAGCTATGTAACTGATCTCCTGTTAGCTGAAGTAGTCTCAGCCTGCTACTTCTCCACCATCTTGACTCCCCTAGGTGTCTGATGGTTTTTGATGCAGTTGTAAATGGGACTAATTATATTCTTTTTCCGCTTCTTCATTATTGATATATAGAAATGCAACAGATTTCTGTATGTTGATTTTGTATTTTGAAATTTTACTGAATTTGTTTATCAGTTCTAACAATTTTTTGATGGACTCTTTAGGATTCTCTACATACAGTATCATGTCATCTGGAAATAGTGAAAGTTTTATTTCTTCCTTACTGACTTGGATGCCTTTTATTTCTTTTTGTTTTATGATTGCTGAGGCTAGGACTTGCAGTACTATGTTAAATAACAGTTGTGAGTGAGGAGATTCTTGTCTTACTCCTGACTATTGAGGAAAAGTTCTGTTTTTCCCCATTAAGAATGATTCCCCATCCTTTCAGGGATGGCCTTTATTATGTTGAGTATGTTCCATCTAAACCTCCTTTGTTCAGGGTTTTTATCATGAATGGATATAGTACTTTGTCAGATATTTTTTCTGTATCTATTAAGAGTATCATATGGTTCTTAGCCTTTTATTAATATGGTATTTCACATTAATTGATTTGTGAATATTAAACTACCCTTGCAGCCCAGGAATAAATCCAACTTGATCACAGTGAATGATTTTTTTTTAATGTATTGTTTTTGCATCCAATTTGTCAGGGGTATTGGCATGTAGTTCTCTTTTTTAGTGGAGTCTTTTTCTGGTTTAGGAATAAGGCATTTTGTTGGCCTCATAACATGAAGTGGGAATTTTCCTTCCTCTTCTATTTTTGGGAATTGTTTGAGAAGAACAGACATTAACACTTCTTTAAATGTTTGATAGAATTCCTCTGTGAAGCTCTCTGGCCTTGGACTTTTATTTATTGGGAGGTTTTTGATTACTTGATTTAATTTCTTTGCTGGTTATTGGTCTGTTCAAGTTTCCTATCTCTTCTTGTTTCTGTTTTGGTAGCTTATAGGTTTCTCGGAATTTATCCCTTTCCTACAGTTTGTCCAATTTGTTGGCATATAGTTTTTATAATATTTTCTTATAATTGGGAGCACCTGGGTGGCTTTTGTCTCCGGCCCAGAGGAGCCGAGAGCCTGACTGACTCTTGGTTTTAGCTCAGGTCATGATCTACAGGTAATGAAATTGAGCACCATGTCACATTCTGTGCTGAGGTTCGAGTATGCTTGAGATTCTCTCCCTCTCCCACAGCTCTACCCCTCCCCCAACTCATACACTGTCTTTCTCCAAAATAGATAATTAAATAATCTTTAAATCTTTAAAAAATAATCTTTTAAAAAAATTCTCTTGTAATTGTATTTCTGTGGTGTTGGTTGTTACTTCTCTTCTCTCATTTGTGATTTTATATATTTGGGGCCTTTCTCTTTTCTTTCTTTTTTTTAAGATTTTATTTATTTATTGGAAAGATAGAGAGAACACAGGGTGAGAAGGGGTAAAGGAGAGGGGAAAGGTCCCAAGCAGACTCCAGGCTGAGCATGGAGCCCAGTGCAGGGCTTGATCTCATGCTCCTGAGATCATGACCTGAGCTGAAACCAAGAGCCAGATGTTTAACCATCTGAGCTGCCCTGGCACCCCTCTTTTCTTTTTGATAAGCCTGGTAAGAGGTTTATAAATTTTATTAATTTTTTCCAAAGACCAGCTCCAGGTTTCATTGAACTGCTTTATTGTTTTCTTTAGTTTCTCTATCATTTATTCTGCTCTAATTATTATTTTTTTCCTTCTGCTGGACTTAGGCTATCTCCTTTAGATATAAGGCTAGGTTTTTGCTTGAGATTTTTCTTGCTTGTTGAGGTAGGCCTGTATCACTATCCCTTAAGACCATTTTGCTGTGTTTCAAAGGTTTTGGACTACAGTGTTTTCATTTTCATTTTTTCCATGTACTTTTTTAATTTCATTGTTTAGTAATATGTTGTTTAACCTCCATACATTTGTGGTCTTCCCAGATTTTTTATTATGGTTGACTTCTAGTTTCATAGCATTGTGTTCAGAAAAGATGCATGATATGACCCCAATCTTTTTGCACTTGTTGAGCCCTGTTTCATGACCTAATGTGTGCTGTATTGTGGAAAATGTTCCATGTGCACATGAAAAGAATGTATATTCTTCTGTTTTAGGATGGAATGTTCTGAATATATCTGTTAAGTCCATTTTTCCAGTGTGTCATTTAAAGCCATTGTTTCTTGGTTTATTTTCTACTTAGACAGATCTGTCCATTGATGTAAGCAGGGTATTAAATTCCCCTACTATTGTTGTATTATATTCAATGAGTTCCTTTATGTTTGTTCTTAGTTGTTGTATATATTTTGGTGTTCCCATGTTGGGGACATAAATATTTACAATTGTTATATCTTCATGTTGGATTGTCTCTTTTATGTTTATAAAGGGCCCTTCTTTATCTCTTGTTACAGTCTTTGTTTTAAAGTCTAGTTTTTATGAGATGAGTATTGTTACTCGAGCTTACTTTTGACATCAATTTGCATGATAAATGTTTCTCCATCCTCTCATTTTCAATCTTTAGGGGTCTTTAGGTCTAAAATGAATCTCTTATAGATAGCATATAGATGGGTCTTGTTTGTTTGTTTGTTTTAATCCGTTCTGACACCCTATATCTTCTAGAGAATTTAGTCTCTACATTCAAAGTAACTATTGATAGATGTGCATTTATTACCATTTCATTCTTGTTTTGTCATTATGTCTAGAGTTATCACATTGACCTCTCCTTTTCACTGAGTTACCTATAATATTTCTTCCTGGGTTGCTTTAGAGAAAGTAGTTGAAGCATACCAGTATAAGAAATCATCAAATTACCAGGGAAGAAAGCAAGAGAGTAAAAAAGAAACAAAGAATATTTCTTCTGTGTATTTCCATTTTTGTGTGTGTGTTCTCTTCAATTTCTTTCAACAATGTCATATAGTTGCATCTCTACTAACAACAAATGTGTGAAAAAAGATATTAAAATGCATTTTAGTTTATAATTTCTAGGAAAATTAATATGTTATTTGACATCTATATGCAGGAAATTTAAAAATGCTGATTAAAGAAATAAAATCTAAATAAATGGAAAGATGTGTTCTTGAGTTGGAACATTTAACATAGTAAAGAGGTAAATATCCATACTACCCAAAGTGAGCTACAGATGCAACACAATTCCTATCAAAATTCTAATGCTGTTTTTTGGGGGGTTTTTTGTTTGTTTGTTTGTTTGTTTTACAAAAATAGAAAAGACAATCCTAAAATTCATATAGAACCAAAAATGACTTTTAGGAGCCAAAGCAATCTTGAGAGATAGGAACAAAGCAGGAGGCCTCATGCTTCCTGATTTGAAATCATTAAAAAGCTACAATAATTGAACAATATGCTATTGGCATAAAGAGAGACACATAAACCAACAATACAGAAGAGAGAGTGCATAAGTCATCTCACACATATACAGTCAACTAATCTTTGGAAAAAGAACCAAGAATACCCATTGTTGTAAAGATAGTGTCATCAACAAATAGTGTTTGAAAAACTGGATATCTACAAATACTTAAATACTTAATTGCAAGAGCTGAAATTGTATGCTTCTAACTTCATAACAGCAGTCCTGGCTATGACACCAAAAGCACAGTCAACAAAAGCAAAAATAAACAAGTGAGTCTATATTAAACTAACAAGCTTTGGAAGAAAGGAATGAAGGAAGGAAGGAGAAAGGAGGTAAGGAGGGATGAAGGGGAAAGAAAGAAAAGGTGAAGTACAAAGTGAGAGAAAATATTTGTGAACTCTGTATCTGATAAAGGATTAATATCCAAAATTTTCAAGAATCTCCTATAACTCAGTAGCAAAATAGTGATGCTTAGCATCAGAAATCATCATCAGAGAAGGTAAATAAAAACCACAATGTTACTTCACATGCATTTGGTGGCCATTACAAAAAAAGGGGGAAAAAAAAAAGGACCTGGCAAATAATGAGTGGTGATGAGAATGTGGAGAAATTAGAACCCCATTACACAGTTTTGGTGGGAATGTAAAATAGTGCAGCTGCTATGGAAAACTGGGGAATTTCCTCAGATTAAAAATTGAACAACTATATGGCCCAGCCATCCCCTTTCCAGGTTATTTATTCAAAACAATTGAAATCAGGATCTCAAATAGATACTTGCATTCCATTTTCATTGCAGCAATATTCATAAGGGTAAAGTAATGGTACAATCTACATGTCTGTCAACAGATTAATGGATTAAGAAACTGTGATATATACATATAATGAAGTACTATTTAGCCATAAAATAGAAAGAAATTCTGTCACATGGTACAACATGGATCAACCTTGAGCACATTATGCTAACTGAAATTAGTAAATCACAGAAGGACATATACTGCATGGTTACAGTTATGTATCAGGTTTCTACAGTAGTCAAACTCAGAAGGACAAAGTAGAATGGTGGTGGTTGTTGCCAGGGGTGGTTGTTGCCAGGGCTCAATGAGTTGCTGCTTATTGGATTTATAATTTCAGTCATGCAAAATAATCTCTGGAGATCTGTATATAACATTGGATTCTGGTTAACAATACTGTCCACTAAGAATTTTGAGAGGCCAGATTTTAAGTTATGTGTTTTTTACCACAATAAAAAAAAATGTTGAAGTCCTAACCCTTGATACCTATTGTTCATTCTAAATCCCACTCCTATTCATCTATCTCCTGGAAAATCTCCATGGCTTCCTGATGATATAACCAAAACTTTATCTTGAAGTGCCATAACCCTTAATAATCAAATGTTTCTTATTCCAGCACTGTTGGACATGTCCAATCACAGTTACAATGGGACACACTCAGGTCTATATCAAATGGGCTCCACCCATATTCCCCCCTGCCTCCCCCTTGGGTAAAAACACTCCCAATTCTTACCACTAATCAGAATCTATTATCCCTGCCAGTATAATGACTCTTATTTTTTGGTTGTTTGTTTTTTTGTCACTGGCAACAAGTTAAAAGTGCCCTGTTAGCAGCTATCCTTGTATTTTAATTAGAAAGTTAGAACTTTGCTATTTCTTCTGGAAAGAGCATACCTCCTTTGGCCTCCTACCCCAAAATCCCAGAATGTGAGGCAGAAGCCAAAAAGTCCCCCATTTGGGCATTGGGAGAAAAGGTAGTCATATATTAACATTCTATAGTCTTTCCTATTAGTGACAAATTAGGAATTCTGGATTAATAAATATATTGCACCCAAATGATTTTGTATTAGTTATGGGTCTTTTCAGAAACCAAACTAATAAGATATCTATATACCTACATAAAGATACATGGATTTTTTTTAAAGATTTCATTTATTTACTTGACAGAAAAAGCACAAGCAGGGGAAGAAGCAGACAGAGAAGGAGAGGGAGAAGCAGACTTCCCACTGAGCAGGGAGCCCGGTGCAGGGCTCAATCCCTGGACCCTGGGATCATGACCTGAGCTGAGGGCACATGCTTAACTGACTGAGCCACCCAGGTGCCCTGAGATACATATGAGATTTATTTTAGAATTGTCTCATGTAATTATGGGGGCTGAAAAGTCCCATGATCAGCCATCTGCAAACTGGAGAACCAAGAAAGCTGGTGGTATTATCAATGTCTCGTGACTCTGAAGACCTGAGAATCAGGTGCTAATGATGTAAGCCCTTTATCTGAGTCCTTAAGAACAAGGATTACTGATGTCCAATGGCAGAAAAAGATGAGTGTGTTCAACTCAAGCACAAAGAAAATTCATCCTCTTCTAGCTTTTTGTTCTATTCAGATACCTAGGAATAATGTTTTACTACCTATGGGCATCTTACAGCCTCGTCAAGTTGACACATAAAATCAATCACCACAAAAATCAACGCATTATTTTAGAATGCTTCCTTCAATCTGGTGCTTCAACTTCACTTTTAGGAAGCCATTCAAGAGGTCTATGAGGCTAAGTTGTGCATTATGAGAAATAGTGGGTCTCATGGTCATGGGCTCCTTCCCCTACCTTCTTCACTGTGAAGTGGTTGCCTTGGTCAGATGCTAAGCAAAGTGGGAGTCTATGCCAATGGGTTCCATTATACTACTAGTTATATCATATACAGAAGCACCAACTAAGGCTCTACAGGTCAGAAAGGTGAACAAATAATTGAAAAAAATCAATAGAACAGACCTCTGGCTTTTCCAGTATAGAAGTTCTAACATAATCAACTTTCCACTAAGTTGCTCCCCTCCCCACACACACAAAAGTGCTAAATTGGAGGTTAATATTGGTCTCTGCCTCTGACAAGTATGACATTTGGAGGCAGCAGTAACTGTATTTGTTTTAGTAAGTGGAAATATAAGTATTAGGCCTATACATAGCTAACATGGCCATGTCATTTATATGCCCATCATGACATTCCTGGGAAACTAGGTTTATAGTGCCTTTCTTGTAATAAATGTTTTCTAGTAGGTATTAATATGTGATACAAAAATATTAACATATTGTACCTATTCCCATATGTGGGAGTACCTACATGCCTCTACACCAGACCTCCTTGTCTCCAATGTTCAGTAGTTTTCAGGCCCATAACCAGAAGTCCAGGTTATTTATTGCCTCTCAGATTTGAATTCACTAGTCAATATCTGTTCTGCAATAATGAATTGAATTCTAAATATTTTATCCATTACAAGTGAGGGTGATGCTAAATCTTGCCATTAGAGGACACCAAGAGGCACACTAAGGAAAGAAGTGATTCCTCAAGTGTATTGTGTTTTACTTTTGCTTAATCCTGCTTCATAGGAAATTAGTAGTATCAGGGAATGTGAACATGGATGTAAACTATTACCATTTTGAATGAAAAATAATATATTCCCCAAATCAGTGGGTACATACCATGTGCTTGAGATTTTATTAATCACTTCGAGAAATGACACTACATCTACAGTTGACCCTTGAGCAACACAAGTTTGAACTTCTCAGGTCCAGATTTTTTTCAATAAATATATGTATAGTAGTGTTAATGTATCTTCTCCTATGATTTACTTAAAATTTTTTCTCTAGCTTTATTGGAATAATACATATTAGTCAAGTGTTCATGTTATAAGTAAGGCTTCTGGTCAGCAGTAGGCTATGAGTAGTTAAGTTATGGGGGAGTCAAAAAAGTTCTACATTGATTTTTAACCATAAGGGAGGGAGGAGGTTTCAGCATCCCTAAACCCCGGGTTCTTCAAGGGTGAACTGTACTGTTAGGTATGGCAACAGTCTGATCATTTATCAGTTTCCATATGGTTTCTGCAGGGACCAGCCTGACAAATTAAACAAAAATATGATGGGTACTACCACCCCTGCATTTTAACACTGATACTGATTTCCACTACCTCCAGTCCTTAAGATATGTTTGGGTTTGGGTTGGGGTTTTTGAGTACAGTTGACACAGAATATTATATTAGTTTCAGGTGTACAACATGGTGATTCAGCAACTCTATGTATCATGCTATGCTCACAGGTGTAGCTACCATCTGTCACCATACAAGATATGTTATTTTTGATTTACTATCTTGGCCAGGGGGGATGGCATAGAAGGTTTACTTTTGGTTTTTCATACTAGAATAGCTGTTACTCCACAGGTCAGAGATTCAGTGTGGGATTACTCTAACTGTATATCAATTCCAGAATTGGGGAAGTGACCACTGGAGAGCTCTATAGACCCAGGAGGCAACTGTGAACCAAAGTTCAGCCAATAACCAATTTATTACCTGGCTCTCCTAGTTGTCACAGAGAACTAGGCTCAAATCCAACAGGGATGACAATGATACTTTGAGTATCAAAATCAACTCATAATTTCTGTCAATTGTCCTTAAAATACATTCCCAGACCCCTTCTGCTAGTGTACAAACACTTGAGTAATTGGTAGTAGGTTCCTTTAGGGAAAGACAGGAGGAACAATAACATTTATATTTCAATGGAGGTAAATTAATTTCAAGGAATCCAGCCATATTCTCAGTTGATGGGCTTCAGAACTAAAAACTGGTTCAGGTCTGGGAATTGAAACTCAGTGATTGTGACCTTTTTTTTTAATTGTGTTATGTTAGTCACCATACAACACATCATTACTTTTTGATGTAGTGTTCTAAGATTCATTGTTTATGTATAACACCCAGTGGTCCAGGCAATACATGCCCTCCTTAATACCCACTACCAAGATCACCCATCCTACCACCCCCTCCCCTCTAAAACCCTCAATTTGTTTCTCAGGGTCCACAGTCTCTCTTGATTTGTCTCCCCTTCTGATTTCCCCCAATTCACTTTTCCTTTCCTTTCCAAATAAGTGAAACCATAAGATTATTGACTGTCTCTGCTTGACTTATTTTATTCAGTATAATCTCCGGCAGTCCCATCCATGTTGATGCAAAAGTTGGATATTCACCCTTTCTCATGGCTGAGTAATATTCCATTGTGTATAGGGACCATATCTTCTTTATCTATTCATCTGTTGAAGGGCATCTTGGCTCTTTCCACAGTTTGGCGACTGTGGCCATTGCTGCTATAAACTTTGGGGTACAGATGGCTCTTCTTTTCACATCTGTATCTTCAGGGCAAATACCCAGGAGGGCAATTGCAGGGTCATAGGGAGCTCTATTTTTAATTTCTTAAGGAATCTTCAAACTATTTCCCAAAGTGGCTGCACCAACTTGTATTCCCACCAACAGTGTAAGAGGGTTCCCCTTTCTCCACATCCTCTCTAACATTAGTTTTTTCCTGCCATGTTAATTTTTGCCATTCTAACTGGTATAAGGAGGTATCTCAATGTGGTTTAGATTTGAATGTCCCTGGTGGTTAACAATGAACATGTTTCCATGTATCTGTGAGCCATTTGTATGTCTTCTTTGGAGAAGTGTCTGTTTGTGTCCTCTGCCCATTTTTTCACTTGATTATCTTTTTTTTGGGGGGGTGGTGTTGAGTTTGAGAAGTTCTTTATAGATCTTGGATATCAGCCCTCTGTCTGTAGTGTCATTTGTGAATATCTTCTTCCATTCCATGGGTTGCCTATTTGTTTTATTGACTGTTTCCTTTGCTGTGCAGAAGGTTTTTATCTTGATGAAGTCCCAAAAGTTCATTTTTACTTTTGTTTCCCTTACTTTTGGAGACCTCTTGAAAGAAGTTTCTGTGGCTGATGTTCTCCTCTAGGATTTTGATGGATTCCTGTCTCACATTGAGGTCTTTCATCCATTTAGAGTTTATCTTTGTGTATGGTGTAAGGTAATGGTTGAGTTTCATTCTTCTGCATGTGGCTGTCTAATTTTCCCAGCAACAATTACTGAAGAGACTGTCTTTTTTCCACTGTATGTTTTATCCTGTTTTGTCGAAGATTATTTGACCATAGAGTTGAGGGTCCATATCTGGGCTCTCTACTGTGTTCTTTTGGTCTGTGTGTCTGCTTTTGTGCCAGTACCATGCTGTCTTGGTGATCACAGCTTTGTAGAAAAGCTTGAAATCAGGCAATATGATGCTCCCAGCTTTATTTTTCTTTTTCAACATTTCTTTGGCGATTCAGGGTCTCTTCTGGTTCCATACCAATTTTAGGATTGTTTGTGTACTTTGAAAAATGTCAGTGGTGTTTTGATCAGGATGGTGTTGAAAGTATAGACTGCTCTGGGCAGCATAACATTTTAACAATGTTTATTCTTTCAATCCATGAACATGGAATGCTTTTCCATTTTTTTGTGTCTTCTTCAACTTCTTTGATGAGTGTTTTGATGAGTATTCTGTAGTTCCTTGAATATAGATCCTTTACCTCTTTGGTTAGGTTTATTCCAAGGTACCTTATAGTTTTTGGTGCTATTGAAAATGAAATCAATTCTCTTTCTATAGTTTCATTGTTAGTGTATAAGAAAGTGATTGATTTCTGTGCATTGATTTTGTATCCTGCCACATTACTGAGTATGAGTTCCAGGAATTTGGGGGTAGATGCTTTTGGGTTTTCCACATAAGGTATCATGTCTTCTGTGAAGAGAGAGAGTTTGACTTCTTTGCAAATTTGAATACCTTTTATTTGTTTTGCTGTCTGATTGCTGAGGCTAAGCCTTCTATTACTATGTTGAACAATAGTAGCAAGAATGGACATCCTTGTCATGTCTCTGATATCAAAGGGAAAGGCTCTCAGTTTTTCCCCATTGAGAATGATTTTCATTGTGGGTTTTTCATAGATGGATTCTATGAAGTTGAGGAATGTTCCTTCTATCTCTATACTCTGACGAGTTTTAATCAGAAAAGGATGCTGTATTTTTTCAAATGCTTTTTCTGCATCAATTGAGAGGACCATATGATTCTTCTCTCTTATTAATGTGTTCTGTCACACTGATTCATTTGTGAATGTTGAACCACCCTTGCATCCTGGAGATAAATCCCACCTGGTCATGGTAGATAATCTTTTTAATGTATTGTTGGATCCTATTAGCCAGGATCTTGTGGAAAGTCGTGGCATCAATATTCATCAGGGATATTGGTTTGAAATTCTCCTTTTTGGTGGGGTCTTTATGCAGGTGATGCTAGCCTCATAGAATGAGTCTGGAAGTTTTCCTTCTGGTTCTGTTTTTTTAAACAGCTTCAGGAGAATAGATATTATTTCTTCTTTGAATGTTTGGTAGAATTCCCCAAAGAATCCACAGGTCCTGGGGCTCTTGTTTTTTGGGAGGTTTTTGATCACTGTTTCAATCATGTTACTAGGTATTGGTCTATTCAGGTTGTTAATTTCTTCCTGTTTCAGTCATGGAAGTTTATAGGTTTCCAGAGATGCATTCATTTCTTCTTAAGTTGCTTAACTTATTGGCATAAAGCTGTTGATAATTTCTGGTGACTGTTTCTATTTCCTTGGTGTTGGTCGTGATCTCTCCCCTTTAATTCATAATTTATTAATTTGGGTCTTTTGGACTATCCTGGCCAGTGGTTTCTCAATCATATTAATTATTTCAAAGAACTAGCTTCTAATTGTGTTGATATGCTCTGCTGTATCTCTGGTTTCTGATTCATTGATCTCCATTCAAATCTTAATTATTTCCCTTCTTGTGTGTGGGGTTGGCTTAATTTGTTATTGATCATTGAGTTCTTTAAAGTGTAAAGAAAGTTTGTGTATTCAAGATTTTCCTATTTTTTTGATTGAGGCTTAGATGGCTATGTTTTCCCCCTTAGAATCACCTTTGCCATATCCCATAGGTTTTGGACCAAAGTGTTTTCATTCTCACTGGTTTCCATGATTTGTTTAAGTTCTTTGATTTCCTGGTTGATCCAAACATTTTTGAACAGGATGAACTTTAGCTTCCAAGTGTTTGAATTTCTTCCATACTTTTTCTTGTGATTGAGTTCCTGTTTCAAAATTTTGTGGTCTGAGACCATGCAGGGAATTATCTCAATCTTTTGATATCTGCTGAGACCTAATTTCTGACCCAGGATGTGGTCTATTCTGGAGAAGGTTCCATGTGCTTTCAAGAAGAATGAGTATTCTGTTGTTTTAGGGTAGAATGTTCTGTGTATATCTATGAGATCCATCTGGTCTAGTGTGTCATTCAAAGCTCTTGTTTCTTTGTTGATTTTCTGCTTAGATGATCTGTCTTTTGCTGAGAGTGGCATATTACGATCCCCTACAATGAACGTATTCTTACCACTATGTCTTTTTACTTTGATTAACAGTTGGCTTATGTAGTTGGCAGCTCTCATTTTGGGGGCATAAATATTTACAATTGTTAGGTCCTTTGGTTGGATAGACCCTTTAAGAATGATATAGTGTCCTTCTGTATCTCTGACTACAATCTTTAGCTTAAAATCTAATTTGTCTGATATGAGAATCTCTACCTCAGCTTTCTTTTGAGTCCCATTGCCATGAAACAGGGTTCTCTATTCCTTCACTTTCAGTCTGAATGTATCTTTAGGTTCAATATGTGTCTCTTGTAGACCACATATGGTTGGATCCTTTCTTTTTATCCAAACTGCAACCCTTTGACATTTTATGGGAGCATTTAGGCCATTCATGTTGGAAGTAATTATTGAAAGATATGATTTTATTGTAATCATGTTGACTGTGAAGTCCTTCTTTCTATAGAATGTCTCTGTAAATTTCTGTTCTATATCACTCTTGGGATCTTTCTTCTTTTATAAGACCCCCCTTAATATTTTCTGTAGTGCTGGCTTGGTAGTTACATAATCTTTTAGTCTTTGCTGCTTTTGGAAGCTCTTTATCCTTCCATCCGTTCTGAATGTCAGCCTTGCTAGATAAAGTATTCTTGGCTGCATGTTCTTCTCATTTAGTGCCTTGAATATGTCTTGCCAGCCCTTTCTGGCTTGCCAGGTTTCTGTGGACAGATATGACATTATGCTGATGTTCTTCCCTCTGTATGTAAGGCAGCTCTTTCCCCTAGCTGCCTTTAAGACATTTTCTCTGAATTTACGGATTCACAAATTTCACAATCACATGTCCGATGGTCTTTGTACTCTCATTGATCTTGAGGGGTGTCCTCTCTGCCTCTAGGACATGAACACTTGTTGCATTCCCCAGATTAGGGAAATTCTCATCTAGGATTTGTCCAACTGTATCTTCTAGTCCTCTCTCTCTCTCTCTCTCTCTCTCTCTCTCTCTCCACCCCCTCAGGGATCATTGGAATGTTTCATGGCATCATTTATTTCCCTAATTCTGTTTTCATGCATTCTAAGCATGTTTGCTGTTTGTTCAAGGCCTCCTCCTGATCCTTCTTTTCTATCAGTTTATCTTCTAGATCACTTATTCTATCTTCTGTCTCATTTACCCTACTATATTTAGATTAGATTGGATCTCATTGATAGCATTTTTAAGATCTGCCAGATCTGCTCTCACTTCTGCCCTTAGAGATCCTATGTTGCCACTAATGGTTTTCTCCAACCTAGCCATTGTCTGGATAACTGTTATCCTAAATTCTATTTCTGACATCTTGCTTATGTCCATATCCAATAGTTTTGTCACAGTCTCTGAATTTTCTTCTGTTGGGGGTTCCTCCTCCTAGTCATTCTGGTGAGAGGTGGTTGAGGGAATGTACAGAGTCCAAACTACAGAACACCATCCAAGCAAGATGCACCTGTTTTATAGGGACTTTATAGTACTTGGCCTCTTGTTCTTTCAGCCTATCTTCTGGTGGGGGGGGTGGCTGTCACGCTGTTACTCAGGCAACCCTGTTTGGGCAGAATTGCCTTGCCCCTGTGATGAGGGATACGCTCAGTATAAACCGGTTTTGGGAGGCTTTTGTTCTCTGACAGCTTTCCCTGGTGGGTTTCTGTGTCCCTTCCAAGAGTCAGAGCAGAAGTAACTGCTTCTGTTCTGTTCTGTCTCAGAACAGAAAGCTCACAGATTATTCTCCAGAAGCCCCTCCAGGTGAAATTGACTTCATTTTTGTCTGTGCTGCTAAAAACTGCAGTGGCCTGGGTTGTGCACCCCACAGCAGCACTCCAGCCCTTGCTTTCAGATCCAGGCATGTCTCTGCCCTTTGTGCTTCTAAAACTGCTAGCCACTCGCAGTTCACATATGTGCCCCTGCAGCTCCAGGTTTCAGCCTGGGAGGCTGCCCTAAAGTCCCTTCCCCGTGGCTACCAGTCTATGCCCGTGGCTACCAGTCTATGCCTGGGGCCCCAGCATGGGACACATTTGTGCTCCTCTGTTATTTCACCTTCCCAGTGACAGCACTTATGGTGTCTCCCTTCCCCTTCCATTTATTTTTTATATCTTCCAGCAGAATCGCAGCACCCCACTTTATACCTTGAAACTGGCTGTTGGGGATATTCCATTGGTATAGATCTTGATATATCTTCTTACATCTCGGGCTGATTTCATGGGTGTTCAGAGTAGTCTGGCAGATATATAGCTCAATTCAGTGGATCCGTTGAAATAGGGTCCCCTACTCCTCTGCCATCTTCAGGGATTGTGATTTTTTACTGCGGAGACAATCCTTGGTCTCCTGCTATTCTTTCTTTCTCTTCATTATTGATGTAAGCAACTCCCTAGTTGGCTGGCAATCTATTTTGCATCTAAAAAGCCCCAGTTCTCTATTTACTGTCTGCAAAACTACCTGTAGGTCAAGTCCCCTTGGCTGCTCCTCTACCCATACTGATCACAATGGTAATTATGGCCTCTTGGATTCTGGCAGTTAAGCACTACCCCCTGGCCAGCACATCACCATCTGTGTTAAGATAGGCTTTCATCCTAATTATTGGCCTGGGAGTCAGAAGAAGAGATGGGAAATGCCTACAGATAGGGGTAGAGGTAGGTATTGCCTTGTGGGGAGGAAATTGTAGCATCTTCAAGCACAGTGGCTTCCAATCACTGAGCGGAGGAGGTGGGTGTAAGAGAATTAGCATCTTCAGTGTCATACATCAAGAACTCCTCCTTCCTGTTTTCCTCCTTCCTTTTCCCAAAACCCAAGTGTTGGGTTTTTCCCACAGTGCCCTGACCTTAGCCTAACAGAGCTCCTTTTGCTAAATATTTAGTCGCTGGAACTTGCAAGTGTAACCAATAGATTCTCTATCTGCCATTCACCTTTGTCTGACATGCAACAGTGGCTGATAAAGGCCTCTTTATAAGTACTGAAAGACCCCCCCCCCCCCGTCGTTAACTAATTAACTGCTCTTTTGTTGTGTAAAGGTACCCCTCCTCCCCTTGCAATGAAAAGACCCTTCCCCCAGGGTTGAATTCAATGTAACTGCTCTTTTGCCTTTCTGTAACCGCTTGGCTTTTAGGGCATGACACTTGACTCCTGTTTGAACAAGATACCCTCTCCTAATAGCCGGGGCATGGTCACGTAGGCAAGGGGGCTGCATGGTCATGTAGGTCATGTAGACAGGGGGCTGCATAGTCACGTAGGCAGGATGTCTTTCTGTTGAGTAATAAGGTCAAACTTCCCCTCTTTGTTTCCCCTTCCCGCCCTTTTTCTTCGCGCGTGGGGGTCTTCCAGGGCCAATCCACTAACACCAAGTATGCCTTTTTTCAAATGTTCAAATTGTCAGCCAATCGGCCCCGTCCCATCCGGGACTTGTTTGTACCTGTCTATAAAAATCCTGCACCACCCCAGCCAGGTGTGCTCAGCTAGCAGGAGCTGCTGACCACCCGCAGGCGCCTGCGTAACAATAAAGAACCTCTTGCTGTTTGTATCCTGTGGCAGTGTTGAATTCTTGGGTAAGGGGATCCGCGGGTCTTTCAGTACCACTGAGACTCTGTGGCTCGCAGGCATAGGCAGTAACTGCTTGGCAACAGCCCTTGATCTCTTATCATCTTTCTACAGGGCCTCAACAAAACTCAGCAGTAATCAGCTAACTCCACTGATTTTAATTCCTGCTTGATTGCATCTCTACCACCACATTCTCCTCTAGTGGGCAGGTTTTCTTTTTCCTACAAAATGTTTAGAATTGTACTGCTACCTTGTGGTAGGGATTGTCTGCACCCCTTTTCCTGACAAGGATCCTGTTCTCCTTGCTTCCAAACCAAATCCACATCTTACAACCCATTTACTTATAACACTTTCAGTATTACTTGTTTTAATCTGGATCTTCTGAGAAGCAGATGCCAGGAGAGGACTAATGTGCATTAATTTTATTAGGAGGAAAGCCACTGTGAAAAATGGGGAGAAAGATGAAAAGGCTGAGAAAGCTGGCCGAGAGTGCAGTCAGTCTAACCCCAAGGGAAGGGGAGAGGGAGAGAAAATTGAATAGCAGCAGCCTAGGACTCACAGTTTAAGGAGGGTCTATTCAATGTAGAAAGTTTCAGCAGGACTGTTGGGGAGGTGTCAAGGTAGAGGCAACTGTCAGAGGGGTCCTGAGTCATACAGGATTGCCTTTCTTTGTATCTCTATCAAGATTGCACCATTGGTTACAATCATGGGCAGGGTGGCCTCAATAAAAATGTGCAACAGCTCAGGACTTTTATCACTCATGATGCTTGTTATAGGAAGATTTCAAGGAATATTCTTGTGGCTATCACTCATGACACTCAAATTATGCATGTATTTATGTGCGCCCAGGGGGTCCAACTTTTAGAAATGGCTATAGGCCATGTCAGTGCAGCAATGGCACTTTTCAAATGTCAGTGTACCTCAGAAATTTGTTTAGCATCCAACTCAGAAACTAGCAAACTGATTCTTTAAGGACCTGTAAGTGAGGGGAGCAGAGGTAAGGCTTAACCAAATCAATGACCACAGCCTTGTCACAGAGTGCTTTAGAAGGTCTTCCATTATGGGAACTATGGCAGGCTTATGTTGAGTCACAGATGTGACAACCTTAGTTTTTGTTTTGTTTTGTTTTTTCCATTTTATATGTGGTAGGGACAGTATCTCACCAAATATTACACAAGTTCTCCTGATGTTTCCCAGCCTCCTTTGAAGTTAGGATTGTATGACTCAATTGAGCCAATGTGCCATGAGGGTGAATTATTTGTTATTACTGCCAGTTAGTGGACAGGTATGTGTTTTCCACCTTTCCTTCAGTTTTGTTGGCAACTATGGAATCATGTGTTGGGAATGCAGAGCTGCAAGACTGAAGAAGCCTGGAGGGCTAGTCATCAAATAGAAGACAGACTCTGCCGCCCAGAAAAAGTACTGTACCTGCACATGATGACATAAATTATCATAGAATTTAACACTGTAGAGGTAAGTGATTATTTTTCCAGAGTAATTACGGGAAAAAGTCAGATATTGAAACCTGCCTGCAGTTGACTCTAAGACATGAGGAAATAGTGTTACATTTTGATTTCTGAGAATTTACACTATTACTAAATGAAGAGTTTATATGTCAGTGTATCAGCATAACAGCACATATTTTGATTGGTACAGAATTACTAAGGCTTGCATTTCCTAAATAGGAATAGATAGCCTCAAAGTATTACACAATTGCATGACTTCCAAATTTTCACTGGCCCTTCACAAAGTTTGTATGGAATTATGAGTAACAGAGAAGTTTTCTCCAGGAGACAAAACATTTTATTTCAGCAGCACCCTCCTAGCTGCACATCCATCTCCTTTTCAAATCCAAAAGAAAAATAATTTTCCTGCAAGACATTTCTACTCTATCTTTGCTGGAACATATGGTAGTTTTATGAGTTCTGATTTTTTGAGGAACTATCATAATTTTTCTATAACAGCTTCACCTTTTTACATTCCCAACAACAGTGTGCAACAGTTCCAATTTCTCCACACCTTCACCAAAACTTGTCTATTTTTTTAATGAGAGCAAAATTTCTTGCCAGCTCGTATGAACTGGCTCCAGCATACCACTGCCAAGGTGGCTGGTCAAGAAGAAGATCCAGGTTCTGTAGGTACCAAACTATATAAAACTTGATGAATGCTCTCTAAAAAAAAGAATATAAAATTTAAGGTCCTGACTCTGAAAAGAACCCTCAAGTAAGTGGCCCTGATGCTTTTGCTTCCTTAACTCCATGATAAATATACTCTTGGTAAACAGGTGTCTCAAGAGGCTAAAGTGGATATACGGTTTTTGAAGAAGAGAAGCAGTAACAAGAGGAGATTGAGTAAATACCACTGTGGCAAGTCACAGGCTAGCCAAAAGCTAGGAGCTCTGAAGAGAAGGAGGGAGGTTGGACCAAGGGAAGAAGATTCAGGTCAACCTAAGCAGCATAGGAAAAATGGGACAATCTATCTTTGGGTCATGAGACTGAACTAGCAGCCCCTCTTGGCATCACGAGATGAGGTCTTAAGCTGCTTTCACCTGATTCAGAGCCTCTTCTGAATTCAAATTGCAGTAGATAGGGTGGAAGATGAGACTGAAAATACAGAGAAAACATCAGACATAATTTAGGTGATTCAAGTGCAGATGATTTATTATTTCATATTTTGAACCCTCAGCAGTAACAACAGAGATGAGGGTGAAATTATCTTTCCCTTCATGGTTTAGGTCAGTTTCTGATGATTTATTTGGCAATGTCCTTCTTCCAGGCCAAAGTTGTTAGAGACTGTTGCTGTAAGAGAAAACAAAATAAAACACAATACAAAGTGCCAGTATTGGGTTTTTTTGTTGTTTGTTTTGTTTTTAGCACTAATATAGGTGATTTAAAGGGCATGGTTAACTGAAGAGAAAGGATCAGGAAAATAAAAAATCAATTCCAGAATAAACAATTATCTGTTACCTCAACAGCAAATATTCTTAGTTTTGTAATAGGAGTGGCTTCCTAAAATTCCTGTAATGGAGCCACACATCAGGCTCCCTGCTCAGTGGAGTCTGTTTCTGCGTCTTCCCCTGCCCCTCCCCTGGCTCATTCTTTCTCTCTCTCTCAAATAAATAAATTAAAACTTTAAAAAAATAAAGATAAAAGTATCCCATTTAAAGAACTGTCCTGGGGCGCCTGGGTAGCTCAGTTGTTAAGCATCTACCTTCAGCTCAGGTCATGATCCCAGGATCCTAGGATCAAGCCCCACATCGGGCTCCCTGCTCAGCGGGAAGCCTGCTTCTCCCTCTCCCATTCCCCCTGATTGTGTTCCCTCTCTCTGTCAGATAAAGAAAATCTTTAAAAAAAAAAAAAAGAACTGCCCTTTACTTGAAATGAAGACATGGGTTAAAAGTAATGTACTGGTGCCACTCTGGATAACAGTATGGAGGTTCCTCAAAAAGTAAAAATAAAAATAGAACTACCCTATGACCCAGATTTTGCACTACTTTTGTATCCCAAAGGATACAAAAATACAGATTTGAAGGGGTACATGCACCTTGATGTTCATAGCAGCATTAATCAAAAATAGCCAAAATATGGAAAGATCCTGTGTCTATCAACTGATGAAGGGATAAAGATGTAGTATGTGTGTGTGTATACATATATATATGTATATATGTGTGCAATATTCCATATTGTGTGTGTGTATATATATGGAATATATGTACATGGAATATGGAATATTGTGTATACACACACACACACACACACACACACACACGCACAATATGGAATATTACTCAACCACAAAAAAGAATGAAATATTGCCATTTGCAATGATGTGGATGGAGCTAGTGTATTATACTACACAAAATAAGTCAGTCAGAAAAAGACAAATGCCATATAATTTCACTTACATGTGGAATTTAAGAAGCAAAACAGATGAATATTTGGGAAGGAGGGAAAAAGGAGAGAGGGAAACAAACTGTAAGAGCCTCGCTTTTGTTGTTTTAAATATTTTATTTATTTGAGAGAAAGAGCACAAGCAGGGGGTGGAGAGTGGCAGAGAGAGAGAGAGAAGCAGACTCCCCACTGAGCAGGGAGCCTGACGTGGAGCTTGATCCAGGAACCTGAGATCATGATCCTCGAGGAAGGCATACACTTAACCAACTGAGACAGAAAGTCACCCCCATAAGAGACTCTTAAAGATAGAGAAAAAAACTGAGCGTTGATGGAGGCAGGTGTACGGGGATGGGCTAAATGGGCAACGGGTATTAAGGAGAGCATTTGTTATAATACACAATGAGTGTTATATGTAAGGGATGAATCGTTAAATTATCTTCCTAAAACCAATGTGTCTGCCTGCCTGTCACTCTCTCTCACACACACACAACACACACACACATACAAGTGTATATAGTGATATTTTTCAATTATCATTTTCTAATTGTTTGTTGTATGTGTATGTATGAAGTTAAAACTGATTATATATTGGCCTTGTATCCAGGCACCTTACATTCATTTATTAATTCTAATTGGTTTGTAATTTCTTAGAATTTTCTATGTGCACAGCCATATCATCTACAAACAATGACATCATTCATTCTTCATTTCCAATCTTTCTACTTTTTTTTTTTTTTTACCTTATTCTCCTGGCTAGGATCATCCATACAATGCTGAAAAGGACTACAGTTATGAAATGAGTATGTTCCTGATCTCAGGAAGAAACATTCACAATTTCATCATTAACTGGAATGTTTACTATATTTTCTTGCTTCAAATTTCCTTCATCACATTATAGTAACTTGTCACTAGCTAAGTGGGAACTTTTATAGTGAAAGGATGTTTTTTCTTCATATATAGACATGATTGTATACTTTTTCTCATTTTCTCTTAATATGGTGAATTATGTTATATCAACTTTCTAATTTTAAAGCAACATTTCATTCCTAGATCACCCTTCCCTTCCATGGCTATTTATTTATCTTTTACAATGCTAACAAGATTCAGATGGAAATGTTTTGTTTAAAATTACTGCATTTTTAATCAAAAGTTGGTCTATAATTTTTTTCTTTCTACTATTGCCTTTGTCAAGTTTTGGTATTAAAGTTAGATTCGATATACTCAACTAATGAGTCATTAAACATTGTATCAAAAACTAATAATATGTTGGCCAATTAAATTTAATTAAAAAAATAAAATTTAATTTAAAAATTTTAATTAAAAATTAAATTAAAATTTAATTTAAAAAGATAAAGGTAGACTAGCCACACAGAAAAACAGGAAATGCTTCTTCTTTTTATATTTTCCAGATGAGTATGTGTAAGATAGGTATTACATCCTTTTTTAAATGTTTGGAAGATGTAATGGTTTGAATTACTTTCCCAATTCTTCACTCTTTTCCTAGTATATGATTATTCATCCATATTTTTTGCCATGTGACTTTTTAGTATCTCCTAATTAGAGTGGGTAGAATACATCATACACATCTACTCACTGATGTTGAATTTAATACTGTGACTTGTTTGTTCAATGCAATACAAGATGATGTGATTAAGCAAGTGTTGACTCAATTTGTTTGGGCTCTTTTGCTCCTGAAGCATGCCACAAAAACAATATGCCCTAGTATTAAGTTTATGAGAAAGTTTGAAATGACAGTTTCCAGATCTTTAATGGAAGACTTATTCAGTATTTTCAATTTTTTTCTATTCTATTCTGGGAAAGGTGGAAAGATATGGTTTTGGAGGAATCCATACATTTCATCTAAAAATTTAAATTTATTTTAAGTTATCAACAGTGTTCTCTTTTCTTCTAATGTCCAAAAGATTAAAAATATGTAATTTTCTTATCTGACATTGGTATTTTATAACCTTACTTTTTATTTTGAACTACTGGATAAATTTTTTTTCTGTTCCCATATGCTTCAACAGATAATGTTTCTAAACACTTGTCTTAATGAAAGAAGATGTTAGGTTAAGGACACATTATACACATTCCAATGAATTAAGCATAAAGCTATTCTAATATCTTTCTAGACCTAAGTTTATATACATTTATAGCTTAATGAAAAAAGATGTTACTTGACAGGTTTATACACAGTACAGTTTTAATTACATACATTAATCTTTTCAAGAAT
Source organism: Mustela putorius furo (assembly GCF_011764305.1). Lineage (NCBI taxonomy): Eukaryota > Metazoa > Chordata > Mammalia > Carnivora > Mustelidae > Mustela > Mustela putorius. The sequence continues at coordinate 3,882,080 of NW_025422118.1, forward strand.
CAGTCTCTCTTTGCTCACTTTTTCTGTTATTTTTCTGTTCATTTTCCTTTCCATTCATTTCTGCTCTTTCCTTAATTATTTCTTCCCATCCACTGTCTTCAAGTGCAATTATTTCTTCTTTTTGTGTCTTTTTGATAGAGATTATAATAAAAAACATGATTGTTCTCTGTCCTGTAATATGCACTTCATTGTGATTAGAGGGTTGAAATATCATCTTGCCTTGAGAGTAGCAATATGACTAATTTTTGTAGAACCTAAAATAGTCTGCCTTGACAATAAGATTAGGAAGGTGTGCTTTTATTTTTTTTAATTTTTTATTTAAATTCAGTTGTTAGTATATAGTATATTCTTAGTTTCAGGGGTCGAATTTAGTGATTCATTGGTTGCCTATAACACCCAGTGCTCATTATATCAAGTTCCCTCCTTAATGCCCATAACCCAATTACTTTATCCCATACCCACCTCCCTTCCATTAACCCTCACTTTGTTTCCTACAGTTAAGAGTCTCTTATTGCCTCCCTCTCTGTTTTTAATCACATTTTATTTATATTGCTTCTCTTAGTATTATACATGTCCTCAGTTTAGACATTTATTTCAACATATTTCACATGAATATCATTGCATGCAGCTTTGTACCGCAAGGAAGAAGACATAACTTGAAAAACAACCTGAGATGCTCTATATTACCTCTTCTTATATTCTATCCATCCTGTGGTAAGGGAAATTTTTATGTACTGAAAATAAAGGGGAATTTATAATTTAATAAAATGTTCTGTTTGATGACTCCATAGTTTGATCTCTAAATTTAATTTTCCAGATAAGACATAAAATGAGTGAATATTCCAAGCCTTTAACCTTACTAGCAGTAATTTTTTCCTGAGGTAATAGTGTAACTATAAGCATAAAAGATATCCCTTATCAGTCCTCTTTGTATTTGTCATTAAGATGTCACTATGATATAATTGTTCCTTACCAATGCTCAAAACAAAAATCCCACAAAGTATTTGCTTATTGATGCTTGTGTGTATACACAAAATCATTTCTTTAGTGTAGGTTGGGGAGGAGAGGTTGAGATATCATGAGAGCAAGTTTTATTTTTTATTATTATAACACTAAATAACAGTGAAAACCATAAGGAATATCATGAACAAATGTTTTGGTTTCAAATTAACAATTTTACAGTGCTCCTAAACAATTACCAAAACACACAATGCACCAAAGGAAAAAAAATTACAATGCACAATAACTTATCACATAGTTCTACACTCACCTTACACTGGGGGATAACGTGCTGTTACTGCTGCTTTCTTCTGACACAGATCTGTGAAGTTGACAAAATTTATTTTAAGTGGAGAAATTTAAAAATCTTGAACTAAGTGACTATTTGAATAAAGATTTTTCAAAGAAAAATAATGATTCATTAAATATTGTGATTCATTAAATAAAATGTCTCCTTCCAACAAAATAAAACAGATACTGATCTTTTTTTCTTTTTCTTTCTTGAATCGATTAATATGCAGTGAGTGTTCTATTAGTTTCAGGTGTACAATATAATGGTTCAACAATTTTATACATTACTCAGTGCTCATCAAGGTAAGTGTACTCTTAATCCCCTTCATCTCTTTCACCTATCCCCCTCCCACTGACCTCTCTTCTGGGAACCAGTTTGTTTTCTGTATTTAAGAGTCTGGTTTTTTGTCTTTTTTAAATTCTGTTTCTTAAATTCCACATATGAATGAAATCATATGGTATTTGTCTTTCTCTGATTGGTTTATTTAACTTAGTATTATACCCTCTAGCTTCATTCATGTTGTTGCAAATGGTAAGATGTCATTCTTTTATGGATGAGTAATATTCCATTGTGTATATATACCACATCTTTATACATTCATCTAAAGATGAATCTTAATATTAGGAGAAATGCCATCTACCTTGCTTTTTTGATGAACTCGTCTTCATTTTACATTTATTCAATTATTTATGGGCCCACATTTGTATAGACATGCCCTCTGATTCTATGATAGCCCTAACTCTTCAGGTCAAATTAAGCCAAAACCTTAAAGTTGCAGTCAAAAATTTAAGCTAATTTTTCTATAGATTTTTATTTTTTTCCTTTCTCTTATATATCTGCTTCTTCTCTTCCTGTCATTTACTGGAGGTTAAAACTAGAGATAAATACTTCTGTGGGAAAATACAGTAAATTGTGAATAAGGGGCCTAATAACTATATATAAATATTTATGTAACTGATTATAGACAATGTGATTTCACTTACTGATTTGGTATACCCAAAAATTTATGATACATTGGAAAGCTATAATTATCTCTCATTTTATAGAGTTATAGAGAATAATTTTAAGAACACAAAGATTAAGTCACTTGCTCAAGGTATCATAGTTTCTGCATACAAGATTTAGGAGTTAAAACCAGGTTTTCTGAGGCTAAAAGTAATTTCTTCCCCATTTCATGTTGCTGCCTCCCATCTCCTAGCCCGTGTTTTGAACTGCACATGTAATTTCTGGTTAAGAAATGGCTTTACAAACTAGCAATGTCAATACTTAGGAAAATAATATTCTGGAATAATATATGGGAAGCAGGTTCATAAATACCATTTTAGTTGAGCTGTTCTAATAGAGTTGTCTGAAAATATCTAAAAAATTTATCTTTTGAAAGTTCCTTTGAAATGCAGTGTTATATATTCTCAGAAGCCTTTGGACAATAGAATCTTAATAAGACTATTTCTACAGCTTTGGCTGACTAACAGGCTGAATAAACCTCGACTATCCTCAGCAATCATATCTCCTCTTAAAGAAATACTCATGAGTAAAATGAGGAAAAAAAATGGAGAACATCAAACTGGTTTGAAATGTATCCCTGGACCTCTCCTCATATTGTTCAACTTACAATCTTAGATTTTCCTGATGAAACAGGAGTACTTTTTTCTTGACTCATTGAATTTAATAAGAGTAAACATATATATACCTCTCACTTTCAGTTTCCTCTCTGTAGCAGAGCTCCTTTATATTATTTTGTTTTATTAAAACAGTGGCAGTGATGATGAGCACAGGTAGAGAAATGTAGAAAATGAGTAGTAATCGGTGTTTTGAAGGAGTGGTATTTTGTTCCCTCAAGTAGCTTTTTCCTATAATAGAAAATAACCATTTTGAATTATGTTAGAGATTGTATTAACCAGGCAAAAATGTGGAGAGGATATCATTACCAACATTAGTCCCACAGAGAATGTTGGGACTGTGCCTATATATAAGAATTAAATTTGGGAAGTATGATATTTAATCTCTCTCACATTATTAAATATTTTTCTAAAAATTAAAGATTAGTAGTCACTAAATAACAAATATTTAACTAAGTTCTTCAGTCAAATAACAGCAACAGGAAATTGTTAAAATGGCTCTAGAATTATTTTATAGAATGCATGGCTAAGTCTGGCTTTGACCCATTTCTATCCAACTAATGTTAATGTCACATTTTTCTCATCAGTTCTTTTTATTTTTTAAGATTTATTTATTTATTTAAGACAGAGAGAGAGAGAGAGAGAGAGAGCGCGAGCGTGCATGCACACACATGGGGAGGGGCAGGCAGAGAAAGAGAGAGAATCTCCAGCACTCTCCGCACTGAATGCAGAGCTGACACAGGACATGATCTCAAGACCCTGAGATCACAACCTGAGTTGAAATCAAGAGTCTGATGCTTAACCGACAGAGCCATCCAGATGCCCCCATCATCAGTTCTTATTCATTCTCAGCTGACAGATGCCCCCATCATCTGTTCTTATTCATTCTCAGCTGACATCTGTATTTATTCCTGATTATCTGATCTATGTGGCTCCATAACTTTCACCTCTTTGTACATACTAGCCACCTATCTGGGTTGGTAATGTGCCAAACTCTGTTTGAGCAACAATTTATTGGCACGTTTTTGTTTTTGTTGTTTTCCAATTGAAGCAATGGGGAAGTTGACAGGTAGAGGAGCTACCCCCCAGCTATAGTCATGCATGATCATGGCTCAATATGTTCCTCTTAGAACTGCCCCTGTGCTTCACAAGATAAAACTTGTGAACCATGAAACTGGATCATTAGCTGAGATTTCTAAGCAAAATGTTTAAGGTATGGCCCAGGCTCTCCCAACTGCTCAGAGCAAATGTGAGAGCAGATCGATGAGTTGAAGAAGTGTTAATCAAAGAGATACCAGAACTTAGAGACTTGGAGAATTCTCAGCCTAATCAAATGCTCAATGTGTGGCTGGAAAGTCATTTGATATTGAGATTATTGCATGGGAACTATTTTAGCAGCCATCTCAGCAGAAGATAGAGATAGGATTATGAAGGCAGAAACCCTGCCAGGTGGAACCGAAGGGAACAGGATGGGACAATATAGTCATTTCACTGCTGTTATACTTCATTTGTCAAGAAGAGAGAAGAATGCCCCAAAGATAATTCAGAGATCAGGGTTTTCTTTCCCATCACAGCCCCAGGAACTTCCCTCCTTGGCTTCAGCTAGCCTGCCCCAGCCTAGTGCCTGAAAGGCTGCAAACTGTTGTGTGGACAGGGCCAGAAGGGTAGGGGTGGATGTCACTGAGGGCTATGGGGTGATGCTGTCACTACAGGGGGCCTGGAGGACAGAATATCGAGCCAAAGAGAATATTCTTGAAACTTAAAACTCTAATGCAAGTTAGCTTGCTAGGTTTTGTATTTACTGGGATCTGTCATCCCTTCCTTCCAACTTCTTTCTTCAGAATGAGAATGTCTATTCTATGCTTGTCTCACTGCTGTTTTTCATGATAAAATATTGGAAGTTTCCCTAGGAGCAAAATAATGATCACCTCTTTTGTGATTATATCTTTTTATTCTAAACAGATTACCCAGGGCAATTATGAGATGGGGGTAGAGATTAACTAAAAAAGAGGAAAGAAAAATTATTATTAAAAAGATGTGGCAAAATTATTAATTGCAGTTACATCAATTAACTGCCCTAAAAACTAAAAGACTTGAAAATAGTCATAGTCCATTGATAAAATGTATACACAAAAATCTGTAAGCTTCCTACATGTAAAAAGTAACAAGTTAAAAATACAATGACAGGAAGACTTTCTGATAACAATTTTCAATAAAATGATATTTTTTAAAATTCAAAAGGTAATTTCTGATCCATATTTCATTCTATACCTATAAAGATATCTAAACCACAATGAATTATCAGCTTACACCTGTCAGGATGGCTACAATTTAGCAAACAGAAAATAATAAGTTTTGGGAAGGATGTAGAGAAACTGGAATCCTTGTGCCCTGTTGGTGGGAATGCAAAATAATGCATTCTCTGTGGAAAACAGTATGGAGATTCTTCAAAAAAGTTAAGCATAGAATTATCATATAACCTAGCAATTCCACATCTAGGTATATACCTCAAATTATTGAAAGCATGGACTCAGATACTAATATACCCAAGTTCACAGCAACATTAGTCACAATCACTAAACCTTGGAAGTAACCCAATTATCCATTGACAAATGAATGGATAGGCAAAATGTAGTACATACCTATAATGGAATATTAACAGCCTTAAATAGAAAGGGAATTATGGCACCTGGGTGGCTCAGTCGGTTAAGTGTCTGCTTTCAGCTAGGGTCATGATCTCAGGGTCCTGGAATCAAGACCCTCAACAGGGAGTCTGCTTCTTCCTCTACTCCTCCCCACTGCTTGTGCTCTCTCTCTCTCAAATAAATTTTAAAAACATTATTTTAGAGATTATTTATGTATTTATTTGTCAGAGAGAGAGAGAGAAAGAGCACACAGGCAGGCAGAGTGGCAAGCAGAGGCAGAGGGTGAAGCAGGCTCCCCGTGGAGCAAGGAGCCCAATGAAGGACTCGATCCCAGGATGTTGGAACCATGACCCAAGCCAAAGGCAGCTGCTTAACCAACTGAGCCACTCAGGGGCACCCCCAAAAAAATTTTTTTAAGAAATACATGTTCCAACATGAACTCTGAGGACACTGTACTAAGTAAAATAAGCCAGCTACAACATGACAAATATTGTATGATTCCATTTATACAGAGTCTCAGAAGTAGTGAAATTCATAGACAAAAAAAGTAGAATGGTGGTTTCCTGGACCTGGGAGAAGGGAATGGGGAGTTATCATTTAATGAATATATACTTTCAGTTCTGCAAGATTAAGAATCCTGGAGGTGGATGGTGGTTGCACAACAATGGACTTAATGCCACTGCACTGTAGTCTTAAAAATGGTTAAAAAGGTAAATTTTAAGTTATGTGTATTTTACAAGTAAACATACATATATAAATGTGTGTATGTTAGAAAGGGTCAAAAATATTAGTAAAATAGATTGCCAAGTGTGATGAAAGAGCAATACACAGCAGAATTATAAATTTCCTATAATCATAGGTAAATGGGAAGCTTCATGAAAATTAAAGAGATGTAAATGAATTTCTTTTTACTACAAGCTTGTCATGGATTAAAAAGATTGATAATAACCCCTGAAAATCAAGAATAATGTATATTATTATTGGTGGTAATTTCTGGAGTTAGGATTACATAAAAAATTTTTGAAAGAACAATTATAATGTGAAATTAAAATACACTCTATGATTTTATATATTAAGTAGACAAGTAGATAAAAATATAGGAGAATTTAGATTCTAGAATGTGCAAACAGGAAACACACACATAAACACATATATATTCCATTATGTACATATGTATATCTTTGTTCTTATATCTATATATGTCATGCTGTAAAATGGTTATATATTCTTTGATAAGACCCATGAAATATTAACAAAAGTTGATAATGTACTGATTACAAATAAAGCCATCATGAATTCCATAATTTTAGTTTTTTGCAAGTCATATTTTGTTAAGTCAGTGATATACAAAATAAATAGAATAAAGGTGTTAAAGAAACTGGGCTTCTTAAGATCACCTTGCCTCTCATCTGTATGCTCCAAAACGCATTTGACATCACAAGAGCTTCTCCCTTGTTGAGTCGAGGCCTCATCTTTGTCTGGGTACAGGGCCCGAGGAAGAACCACTGGGGACAGAAAATGCATGCAGCCAGATGGCATACCAGCCCGGGGCTTTCAGAGTACATCTACAAGCCCCAGAATACATGGATGAAGACAGACTCTATGGCAGCTGATTAAAATGAAATTAGCTGGATTGAAAGTTTTCCTCTGATCCCAGGCTCAAGAACCACTATTCTACTGACATCAGGACCCAGAGTGACCTTGGGAAACGAAGCATGAATATTTGCCTGGGACGATCCAAGTTGTCATATGCAAAGTCTCAAATATTGAATAATCCATACCTGAGATGGGAAATTTTCTGAGTTATGGCAACTGGTTTGGAGGGTTGAAGCAAAAGAAGAAAATCCATATGGAAGCTTAAAAAAATAAGGAGTGAAAGCAACACTGTTTTGGTGTTAAATGAATAAAGCACAAATTACCTGTCTTCTGTACTTTCTGTTTTTAACTCTGACAGCTGATCTCGACAGTTTTAATTTGTGATTCATTCTGAGTGATGTGACTTAAGTGTGCAACCCAAGGGTATTGAAATAGTAGTCCATCTTTGACTTAGTCTTTGTATTGGCTGTTGTGCTTTGTGTCAAGAGTACTAATTTAGTTTTTCATTTTGTAAATATTGTAATCATGTTTCCTAGGATAATGATAATCAGAATGATTACAGTACTAACCATTACGACCCAGACATCACTGATCATGAAGACTAAATGACTATCTTTAATGACAGATGGAAGACACATTGGATTTAAGAAATAAGTAACTAGGGGCACCTGGGTGGCTCAGTGGGTTAAAGCCTCTGCCTTTGGCTCAGGTCATGATCCCTGGCTCCTGGAATTGAGCCTCACATCGGGCTCTCTGCTCAGCAGGGAGCCTGCTTCCCTTCCCCTCTCTCTGCCTGCCTTGCTGCCTACCTGTGATCTCTGTCTGTCAAATAAATAAATAAAATCATCAAAAAAAGAAATAAGTAAAGAGAGCATATTATACATTATGATGAAAATACTTTGGATGCAGAAATAAACCCACACATATGTGGTCAATTACAACAAAGGAGCCAAGAATATAAAATGGCAGAAAGGACAGTCCCTTATAAGTGGTATTGAAAAAACTGGATAGTCACATGCTAAAGAATGAAACTGGACTTTTTAATATGATAAACAAATATTAGCTTAAAATGTTTTAAAGACCTGAATGTACATGAAACCATAAAACTCCTAGAAGAAAACATAGGTAGCAAGCTCCTTGATATTGATTTTGGTGATGATTTTTTGAATCTGACACTTAATGTAAAGGCAACAAAGGCAAAAACAAACAAGTAGGACTACACCAAACTACAAACCTGCACAACAATGGAATCATCAACAAAATTAAAAAGTAACCCCATGAATGAGAGGAAATATTTGTCAACAATATATCTGATGAGGGGTTAATATCCAAAATATATTAAGAATTCATTTAACTCACTAGCAAAAAAAAAAAAAAAGAATAAATGAAAATAATCCTGGGCACAAGAAATGAATAGAAATTTTCCCAAAGACATTCAAATGGCCAATGTGTACATGAAAAGGTACTCAATATCACTAATCATCCGGGAAATACAAATAAAAACCATAAAGAGATATCACTTCACACATGTTAAAATGATTATTATCATGGGGTGCCTGGGTGGCTCAGATGGTTGGGCATCTGCCTTTGGCTCAGGTCATGATCTCCAGGTCCTGGGATCAAGCCCTGCACCGGGATCCCAGCTCAGCAGAGAGTCTACTTCTCCCTCTCTCTGCCTCTTGCCCTGCTTATGCTTTCTCTCTTTCTCGAATGAATAAATATTTTTAAAAAATAAAAAATAAAATGGCTATTCTCAAAAAGACAAGAAATAACAAGTGTTGGCAAGAATATGGAGAAAAAATAACCCTTGAACACCATTGGTAAAAATATAAAGTTGTACAGCTCCTATGGAAAACAGTATGGAGGGCAAGGTTAAAAAATTAAAAATAGGGGCGCCTGGGTGGCTCAGTGGGTTAAGCCACTGCCTTCGGCTCAGGTCATGATCTCAGGGTCCTGGGGTCGAGTCCCGCGTCGGGCTCTCTGCTCAGCAGGGAGCCTGCTTCCCTCTCTCTCTCTCTGCCTGCCTCTCCGACTACTTGTGATTTCTGTCAAATAAATAAATAAAATCTTTAAAAAAAAATTAAAAATAGAACTACCATATGAACCAGCAATTGGCAAAGAAAATGAACACACTACCTCAAAACTATATATGATCCTGGATATCAAACTTTTGTCTGTACTGTCATTTGCAAATATCTTCTCCCATTCACTTATTTGTGGAGCATAACAAATAGCATGGAGGACATGGGGAGATGGAGAGGAGAAGGGAGTTGGGGGAAATTGGAAGGGGAGGTGAACCCTGAGAGACTATGGACTCTGAAAAACAATCTGAGGGTTTTGAAGGGGCAGGGGATGGGAGGTCAGGGTACCAGGTGGTGGGTATTATGGAGGGCACGGATTGTGTGGAGCACTGGGTGTGGTGTGGTGAATGCTGTATATAGGATCCACCCATGTTCACTGCAGCATCATTTACAATAGCCAAGATATGGATACAACCTAAATGTCCACCAGTAAATGAATAGATAAAGAAAATGTGGTCATATGTAGATAATGGAATAGTGTTATGCCATAATAATGGAATATTATTCAGCCATGAAAAGGAATGAGATCTTGCCATTCATAATGACATGATGGGCCTTGAGAGCCTTCTGTTAAGTGAAATAAGTCAGACACTAAGACAATATATTTATATGATCTCATTTATATGTGGAATCAAGCTTACAGATGTGGAGAACATACTAATGGTTGTCAGTGGTGTGGAGGATTGAGTGAAATGGATGAAAGGAGTCAAAGGATACAAACTTTCAGTTTTAAAATCAGTAATTCCTAGGAAGGCAATGTACAGCATGGTAACTATAGTAAATAATACTGTATTACATATTTGAAAGTTGCTAAGAGAATAAACCTTGAAAGTTCTCATCATAAGAAAAAATAAAGGTAACTATGTATGGTGATGGATGCTAACTAGACTTACAGCAGCCATTTCACAATGTATACAAATATTGAATCATTATATGGTACACCTGAAACTAACATAATATGTCAATTATATCTCAATTTAAAAAAGAATTTGGAATAGGTATGGTGGAAAAGGTATTGTGAAAGCATATTTGGAGGTTGAATCACAAATTTTTTGGATGAAAAAAGCATGTAATTTTAAATCAACCGCATCTTTTTGTTTCCCAATTAAAAAAAATTCTTTTCTCTCCCTGAAGACACCAATGTCCTGACAAAAATACCTAGCAAATTAGCATTAGTTTTGGCATACCATAGAAACAAACATGCACTGCCCTATCACTCATTCCCTTCATTGTTTTACAAAACCAAGTGAAGTTACATTTCCGATTCACAGATTGCATTACAAATGTCCTGTGGGAGAAAAATGTGAGAATTGTTATAATATCTGCTGACTCCTTAAGTGTAGCAATAACTGTTATATCTTAACAAATGAATAAATCAGCAAAATATTCCCCCAGTTCTTAATTTGATTTTAAAAATGAAGTTTAAAATAAGTTTAATTTCTATACAGATTTTAATTACATAAAAAAATTTTTTTATCTTGCTCAAATCCAAACTAGACTTTGTTGATCTTCATGCATATTTAGCAGGCAGTCCAAATGTAAACTTCTGCAAATCCCTTTCAGTCGATAAGCTTCTTCTCAAAGAAAAGGAAAAGATCTTACCCACTATACATACTACACACCATGGACACAACACTGAATGGAGTGTGAGATGCTTACCTGTGATATATAGGCTTTCCTGAATAAAGCTTTTGGTCACTTTTAGTTTCCTCAAAAGGTATGGAAGCTGGTAATGGGATTTTTTTTAATTAATTTATTTCACAGAGAGAGAGTGTGTTTATAATAAAGCACAAGCAGGGTGAGGGGCAGAGAGAAAGGGAGAAGCAGACTCCACACTGAGAAGGAAGCTCCATCTGGGGCTCAGTCCCAGGATTCCAGGATTATGACCCCAGCTCAAAGCAGATGCCTAACCAACTGAGCTACCCAGGCACCCTGAGATTTTTCAAAACTTTATGAAGTGGGAAGGTGATGGCTTCCTCAGACATGGATGCATATAAGATGGTTCTTAGTGTTACAAGCTATATGAGATGTGTTAGAATACCGGCCGGGCATAAAATCTTATTCTTGAAAGGCTGGACAATAGGAATGTACTTCTTTAATTTTTAAGTACATTGAAGAGGAAAATAGAAAGGTTACAGTAAAAACAGAATTTACGTGCTGTTTCTCTGAAACAATTTGCTAATCTGTGAATCTTAGAGGGTAGAAAATGAACTGACTATACCTATAACTCATATTTTTGGAAACAGACTGCTTCAGAACTCAAAAAATGTATTTAGAAAAAGGCAAGCAGTGAAACAGGAGCTTCTCAGACTTTTATTAAAATTGAAATTTGTTTGTAATTCAACTTAGATTTCACAAATGCAAATTACCTCTATGCTTTCAACCATGTTCCCTAAAGAAAAAAATATACAACTTCTGACATTCAATGTGATTCAGAGTGCTTAAAAATGATGAGCATTTTTGAAATGGGTAGCCTATATGGTGAATTAAACATGAAAAGAAACTGACTGCTAGGTACCTGATCTACTAGAAGACACCTACAGAAAAAAAGCTAATGAATGTTTTTGGAGATCTGAAAAATAATTTCTACAAGCCTAAAACCCTGCTGTATCTAGTTAAAAAAAAACAACAACAACAACAGGTATGTCATGTTCAAATGCTTTGTAGGAGATCTTCATGGATGCCATCAATAGACTGACACCTGAATTCAGGAATGTGGCTTGATAAAGCAGAGCTTCAAGTCAAAAGGAATTGTACATTTGGCTCTATTCCACTTTGCTGCTACTTAAAGGAAGGATATCTGAAAGGCTGCAAGCAATACAGAGAAGTATAATTGGAAAAGGAAACAGAAAGAGCCAAAAAGATATCTGACCATATCATAAAACAGAGAATCATGTTTTATTAAAAAAAGATTTTTTAAATTAAGTTGTTAGCCAACATATAGTACATCATTAGTTTTTGATGTAGTATTCAATGATTCATTAGTAAAAAGAAAGAAAAAGAAGGAAGGAAGAGAATACTGTCATTGTTATTTTTTATTAAATATAGGGCAAGCTTGGGGCGCCTGGGTGGCTCAGTGGGTTAAGCCACTGCCTTTGGCTCAGGTCATGATCTCAGGGTCCTGGGATCGAGTCCCACATTGGGCTCTCTGCTCAGCAGGGAGCCTGCTTCCTCCTCTCTCTCTGCCTGCCTCTCCGCCCACTTGTGATCTCTGTCTGTCAAATAAATAAATAAAATCTTTAAAAAAAAAGAGTAAATATAGGGCAAGCTTAATTTTTCTTATATTTATATTCCCCTTTTGAAAATTCTTATGTTTATGAATCTTAATAATATACAATAAGATAGCCTGCAAAATTTAAATATCTAGTAAAGACTTTTTAAAAAGAGGTAAATAAAAATTGCTATTTCAAGGGAAATATTATAAAATACTGTCATTATAAAATATTGTTACATTTTTGCTCATATATATTATTTTCTTAAGTGGTTGTACACACTGGTAACTAGTATTGTTGTTTCACTTAAATAATAGTATTTATGTAATAAAAATCACTAATACACAATATGTAATTTTAAATAAATATCTATTTTACACATTTATGTGAAAATAATATATGTTTAAAATTATGTTATGTGTCAAACTATCATTCCTTTTATTTATTTATTTATTTATTTATTTATTTTTGGTCTGATACACAGTCTAATGTGGCTGTGTGTTAACTCTGTAAAAAGTTGGGTCACCCTAGCTACACCTTCCCCCTAGTATCCAAGCTTCAAGTAGATCTGCCAAGGAGTTTCAGTATTTATATGCCCCAAGAGGAAAGGGGGTGAGGGTAGAGAGCCTCTGCTCCCAGGTTATCCTAGGTGGGCTCCAATATCTTCTAAAACCAGGAAATATCCCCCAGGTATCCTCAGTCCTAGCCAGGACTTCTTAATCTCAAAATAGTACTCATGAACCCCACAGGAGATATTCTAGAGAAGATAGTTCAAAAGTCTGCACTGGAATCCTTACAGTGCAGCAAAAAGGAATAAAAGATAGCCTGAAGGAATCTAGTGGCATTAATATAACAATGACTACTAACAAACATTATTTTAAACCAGAAATGTATGAGACAATCCAAAGTGAACAATCCAAATTAACTAGTCAAATTTTATGCACTGGAATTTCTACTTTTATATTGCCTAATCTGGGTACACTTTTTGTGTCAATGTTGATATAAATGTCAATGTTGATATATAAAAAGTACAGAAAAAACTTCTACTGTCTTGGATTTTTAAAAATTTTACAAATAAAACAAAAACATGTTTTTGGTATCAGTTGCTTTGTAACCTAGCTTGGAACCTATACTTTAATTTTTTTCTCTTACATAATTGTCTTTGATTAATAAAATTTGAAAGACACAAACCAGATGGAGCCTTGTGCCCATCATCAATACTTCCAAATTCTCCCTTCTTCTGCAGGCATGTAGGAGGATCAAACCCCTTTTCACACTGGCAATGATTTAAATTGTTGCAAACCTGGAGTAATCAGAAAATAGAACAATTATTTTTTAGAGACATTGGTTTTCATTAGAGACCAATAAATATTCTATACTTACTCAACAGAGAATTTATTTCAGAGAATGTATTCATTTAATTTAAATAGACAAATTAAATAAATTTTCACAAATTTTCTCTCAATATTGTCCATACTTTAGAAAGTATATTTAGCTTCTGCTGACAAAGTAATTTAAAAAAAAAATTCTTCAACTCTTTCCATAGCCAGACCCAAATTCTATCAATTACCAGTAACATGCCACTAATTATCATTTAGTTGCCAGTTTCACAGAACAGCCCAGACTCTGAATTAACAAGCAAGACTAGAAAAAATTTCTAATGACCTTTGTTTATCAGTTTCTACCTTCTTTCTATGAAAATAAGATCATTTTTGTTATATAACAATACATGGTGCATATAGCAAATCTACCCCTTATATTTACCTAACACTTCATACACCCAGAATCATCTTAAATGTTTCTACTTTATATTCTCTAATAGTTTAGCAACATTTCTTAAGAAAATAAGATTGAGGTTATAAATTATAGACTCTTAGATGACACCAAGCAGCATGAAAATCATCTTGGATTTTTAAAAATTTTACAAATAAAACAAAAACATGTTTTTGGTATCAGTTGCTTTGTAACCTAGCTTGGAACCTATACTTTAATTTTTTTCTCTTACATAATTGTCTTTGATTAATAAAATTTTTTTTAAATCTCAAAACTGTTTTATAGCATTGTTCAAAGTATCTTGCTAAAATGAAAATTGAAATTACTTACTCCGTGGCTATTGCAATAAGTAGAGTTGCACTCCTCATCTGTTATCTGGTATTGAACTTTTACACACACAAATTTGACACAATACTAAAAGCAAAAGGAAGGGAAGAATAGTCACACAATCAGATTGTGTGTACAGATAATACATAAGAAAAATTCAAGAGAGTTTCAGAATTCATATTATCAAGAACTGGCATAAAAATACAAAAAGTAAAATAAAGTAATAATTTGAAACATTGAAATAAATGTGAAATAAGCTATAAGCCTTCAGATTTTAAAGATGTAACCATATGTGAGAAGTTAGTTTTATTTTCTTACCACCTAGCACTAGAAGTCCACTTAAAAAGGGAAACATCTGGAAAAATAATTTGACTAATTCCTGAGCTCCAGAACTATCCAAGCATTTAAAGATTTTATTTACTTGCTAGAGAGAGAGAGAGCGCGCTAGCACACAAGCAGGGGGAGCGTCAAGCAGAGGGAGAAGCAGGCTCTCTGCTGAGCAGGGAGCCTGATGGGAAACTCTATCCCAGAACCATGGGATCATGGGATCATGACCTAAGCTGATGGCAGATGCTTAACCAACTAAGCCTCCCAGGCATTCCCCCAAGAAGCATTTTAAAAATACCTATGACCAGGCTCCACCTGAGACATTTATATCAAAATCTCTGGGTGCAGGGTCCACATGATCATCAGAGCAACTAAGGTTGAGAACTATGAGGTGGGAGATTGGGGTCTTAAAATCATGGGTGTGAGTAGCACAGGAAGACAGTTCACTATTCCATGAGGAAAAAATGATGAGAAGGAGAACAGCAAGAATAACAGATAATTATGTGCAGTAATAAGACAATGAGAGACTCCCAACTATGATGGTTAAAAGGCCTCCAAAGAAAAAGAGTGTTTTATGTGTGAATTTACACTGTTCTAATTTATGGAATTAATTTTTGTGCCTTTTTCCTAATTATTGAAAAAATTCAGTAAATTCAGTACTTTGTCAAAGAGTTATTTTTTAAGTGAATTTTGTCTTTGGATCATAATAACAACCATGTATGCAAAAAGAGGAGGACCAGGACCCTGGAAAAAATGATTTGAGCCAATATCCTTCAGAATTCAAGGGGAGAGAGACCTCAGATCGTAATTGTATTCCATGTGCTTCCAGATGAGCAAGATGTGATAGAAACTTTGGGTTTTTTCCATGGACTATTTTAAAAATGTATTATATAGAAATAAATTTGAATTTAGCAAGCACAGCTTGTGACTTTCCCTCAAAAAGATATGTCAGAAAAAGGCAAATATCATATGCTTTCAGTCATTGAATTTAAGAAACAAAACAAAGGGGAAAAAAGACAACCAAAAACAGGCTCTTACAGAGAACAAACTCTTGATGCCAAAAGTGTAGAAGGGAAACGGGGGGGAATGTACACCTGAAACTAATGTAACTCTATGTTAATTATACTTGAATTTAAAAATACAATACAATAAAATGAAAAGTTTAAAAATATTTTAATTAACTTTCATATTGTAGCTCTTGGAGTTAATAGTTCATAGAATTAATTAGAATATTAAGCTGTTATCAGATATATTATTTTAATAAATGTCAGAACTTTCTAATAATCTAAAATTTATTTTATGCTATATTATGTATTAATTCTGTTTTCCTGTTTCTTTCTTTTGAAATTTTTATTTAAATTCTAGTTACTTAACATATAGTGCAATATTGGTTTCAGGGGTAGAATTAGCGATTCATCACCTACATACAACACCTAGTGCTCATCATAATAAATGCCCTCTTATGAGGCTGCATGAGCAGCTCAGTCAGTTAAGTGTCCCACTCTTTATTTCAGCTCAGGCCATGATCACAGGGTTCTGGGATCAAGTCCTGCCTCAGGCTTTCTTTCCTCCCTCTGCTTTGCTCCCCCCACACTACCCCTACTCACATGCACAGTCTCTGTCTCTCTCTCTCTCTCTCTCTGAAATAAATAACTCTTAAAAAGAAAAATAAAAAACCAGTGCCCTCCTACTACCCATCACCCATCTAGCCAATCTCCACCCACTTCCATTCATCAATCCCAATTGTTCTCTATCTTTAAGAGTCTCTTATGGTTTGTTTCCTCTTTTATCCCCCCCCTTTTGTTCATCTGTTTTGCTTCTTTAAATTCCACATATGAGTGAAATCATATAAAATTGTCTTGTACTTTTCTTATTTCACTTAGCATAATACACTATACCTCCACTCATGTCATTGCAAATGGCAAGATTTCATTCTTTTTGATGGATGAATAATATTCCACATTATATATCTACCACATCTTTTTTATCCATTCATCATTCGATGGACATTTGGGCTCCTTCCATAGTTTGGCTATTGTTGATAATGCTATGTTAGGGAGCATGTATCCCTTTGAATTCACATTTTTATGTTCTGGGGGTAAATACACAGTACTGTGATTATGAGATCATAAGTTAGGTCTGTTTTTAACTTCTTGAGAAAACTCTATATTGTTCTCCAGAATGGCTGCATCAGTTTGCATTTCCACCAAAAGTACATGAGTGTTCATTTTCCTCCACATCCTCCCCAACACTTGTTTCTTGAATTTTTTTATTTTAGCCATTCTGACAGGTGTGAGGTTGTATCCCACTGTAGTTTTGATTTGCATTTCCCTGATGATCTCTGGTGTTAAGCATCTTCTTGTGTGTCTGTTGGCCATCTGGATGTCTTCTTTGGAGAAATTTCTATTTATGCTTTCTGCCCATTTTTAACTGGATTATTGGTTTTTAGGTGTTGAGTTGCATAAATACTTTATATATTTTGGATACTAATCTTTTAACAAATATGTCATTTGCAAATACCTTCTCCCATTCTGTAGGTTGACTTTTAGTTTAGTTGGTTTCCTTCACTGTGCAGAAGCTTTTAATTTTGATTTAGTCCCAACAGTTTACTTTTGCTTTTGTTTCTTGTGTCTCAGGAGACATATCTAGAAAGAAGTTGCTATGGCCAATGTCAGAGAAATTATTGCCTGTACTCCCCTCTAGGATTTTTATGGTTTCCTGTCTCACATTTAGGCCATTAATCCATTTTGAGTTTATTCTGTGCATGGTGTAAGAAAGTGGCCTAGTTTAATTCTTTTGCATATAGCTGTACAATTTTCCCAAGACTGTTGAAGAGACTTTTTCCCATTGGGTATTCTTTCTTCCTTTGTTGGAAGATCGCCATATAATTATGGGTTTATTTCTGGGCTTCTATACTATTCCATTGATCTAGGTGTCTATTTTTGTGCCAGTACCATGTTGTCTTGATCACTACAGCTTTGTAATAAAACTTGCAGTCTCGAATTATACCTCCAGCTTTATTTTTCCTTTTCAAGATTGTTTTGGCTATTCAGGGTCTTTTGTGGTTCCATATAAATTTTAGGACTGTTCTTTTCTAGTTCTGTTTTTTAAAAAAGTGTTGTTTTGATAGGGATTGCATTAAATCTGTATATTGCTTAGGATAGTATAGACATTTGAACAGTAATTTGTTCTTCCAAACAAGAACATGGAATGTCTTTCCATTTCATTGTGTCATCTTCAGTTTCTTTCATCAGCATTTTATAGTTTTCAGAGTACAAATTTTCACCTCTTTGGTTAAGTTTATTCCTAGCTACTTTATTATTTTTGGTGCAACTGTAAATAGGATTGTTTTAATTTATTTTCTACTGTTTGATTATTAGTGTTTAGAAATGCAACAGGCTTCTATACATTGATTTTGTATACTGTGACCACACTGAATTCATTTATCAGTCCTGATAATTTTTTGGTGGAGTCTTCAGGGCTTTCTTTTTTTCTTTTTTTTCTTTAATTTCTTTTCAGCATAACAGTATTCATTGTTTTTGCACCACACCCTGTGCTCCATGCAATACGTGCCCTCCTTAATACCCACCACCTGGCTCCATCAACCTCCCACCCCCGACCCCTTCAAAACCCTCAGGTTGTTTTTCAGAGTCCATAGTCTCTCATGGTTCACCTCCCCTTCCAATTTCCCTCAACTCCCTTCTCCTCTCCATCCCCCCATGTCCTCCTTGTTATTTGTTATGCTCCACAAATAAGTGAAACCATATGATAATTGATGCTCTCTGCTTGACTTATTTCATTCATCATAATCTCTTCCAGTATATAGAACATGTCATCTGCAAACAGTGAAAGTTTTACTTCTTCCCTATCAATTTGGATGCCTTTTTTCCTTTCTCTTGCCTGATTGCTATGGCTAGGACTTCCAGTACTATGTCGAATAAAAGGGAGAAAGGACATTCTTGTCTTTTTCCTAACCATATAGGAAAAGTTCTATTTTTCCCTGTTGAGGATTATATTACATTAGCTGCGTGTTTTTCAGATGTGGCCATTATTATGTTGAGTCATGTTCCCTCTAAACCCACTTTGTGAAGGGTTTTTATCATGAATGGATGTTGTACTTCATCAAATCCTTTTTCTGCATCTATTGAAATGACCATATGGGTTTTATCTTTTATTTTATTAATGTTATATAGCATGTTGATTGATTTGCCAATGTTGAACAACCCTTGCAACCCAGGAATAAATCCCACGTGATCATGGTGAATACGTTGTTTGATTTGGTTTGCTAACATTTTGTTGAGAATGTTTGGTGAGTTGTTCATCAGGAATATTGGCCATAGTTCTTTTGTAGTGTCTTTATCTGGTTTTGGAATCAGGGTAATGCCAGCCTCATAGTATAAATTTGGAAACTTTCCTTCCATTTCTATTTTTTATAAAATTTTGAGAAGTATAGGTATTATACTTTCTTTTTTTTAAAGATTTTTATTTATTTATTTGACAGACAAGTAGGCAGAGAGGCAGACAGAGACAGAGAGAAGAGGAAGCAGGCTCCCCGGCGAGCAGAGAGCCCGATGCAGGGCTCAATCCCAGGACCCGGGGATCATGACCAGAGCCGAAGGCAGAGGCTTTAACCCACTGAGCCACCCAGGTGCCCCTAGTTATTAAACTTTCTTTAAATGTTTGGTAGAATTCACCAGCAAAGCCATCTGGTCTTGGGCTCTGGTTTTTTGGGATTTTTTTTTTTTTTTTTTTTTTTTTGACTACGGATTCAGTTTCATTGCTGGCAATCAGGTTGTTCAAATTTGCTATTTCTGGTGTCTATTTTTGTGCCAGTACCATGGCAGTGGGCTTTCTGGTTCAACTTTGGTAGTTTATGTTTCTAGGAATTCATCTTTTTCTTCTAGGTTGTCCAGTTTGTTGACATGTAATTTTTCATAATATTCTTTTATAGTTCCTTGTATTTCTATGGTGTTAGGAAGTCATGCACACACACACACACAAAAAAAAATTAGGACCAAAAAATTATAAAGTAGAATTTATAGGAAATATTTTTAAATGGCACAATAATCAAATAACAATTCATTATGATTTTGAGTTGAGCCAAGATAACATAGACCTATTTCTTTAAGTGAAATAAGTCAAGCAGAGAAAGACAATTATCATATGGTTTCACTCATATGTAGATAGCACATAGGACCATAGAGAAAGGGAGGAAAAACTGAGGGGGAAGAAATCAGTCAGGGAGACAAACCTTGAGAGACTCTGGACCCTGAGAAATAAACTGAGGGTTCCAGTTAGGTGGAGGTGGGAAGATGGGATCGTGAGGTGATGGGTATTAAGGAGGGCACATGTTGTGATAAGCACTGGGCATTATATGCAACTAATAAATCGAATACTACATCAAAAAGTAATGATATACTACTATATGCTGGCTAACTGAACATAATAATAAAATAAAAATATAAAAACTCACACTAAAAAAAGAATGAATGTTAGGCAAACTACGGTGTATTCATGTAATGGAATATTTCAACACTAAATATGAACCATTGATACATGTGGCTTTCTAGATAGATCCCAAGGATATTATTCTGGCTGAAAAAAACTAATCTCTAGAGATTTTTAGATAACTCTACTAATATAACATTCTCCAAGTGACAGAATTATAGAGATAGAGAACTGATTAGAACAGAGCATTAGGTATACAAGGGAAAGGTATGACTACAAAATGAAACCATGACAGAGCTCCATTTTGGTGGATGGAACAGTTTTGTATTTTGACTGTGATAGTGGTTTCATGGTTATACATGTTATATAATTGCACAGAACTACACACAGACCACACACACACACACACACATTCTTGTAAAATGACGAAATCTAAATGAGGTTTCTATCAAAGTCAATTTCCTGTTTTTTATATTTTACAGGTTAAAGATATTAAGAAAATCTGGATGTAGGATAGAGAGGACCTCTCTAACGTATTTTACTTTCCATTAAAGTATAGTTACTTCAAAATTAAAAAGTTTAATTAAAAAAAGACCACCAATAACTGTGACTAATTCTGTGTAAACAAATTTTGTGTAATGGTTTTCCTTCTTTATATTTTTCTCCATTTCAAAAATTATTCAAAGATATAGTATCTTTATAATTTATATTTCTATTAATTTCATAATATTAAGACAGTGAAAAAATGCTATAAGCACAAAAAATACTGGAAATACATGTTCTGAACAATAAAGAGAATTTATCTCTAGGTGATAATACTATGAATGATTTTTTCCTTTTCTGTATTTTCCAGTCATTTTTGATGTATGTGTATTATTTCAAAATGAAAAATTGTATTAATTTTAATAAATCAAATAAAATTCAGCCAGAAAATATAAAATAAGCACTTTAGAACTGATTAAATTAATCACCACAAAATGTGTTAAGCAAAAAAAAAAGTTCAAAAGCATTTATAGTATGTAATATTATTTTTTGTTTAACAAAGGAGGTATAAGAAATGTACATATCTGCTCCATTGTGCAACATTGTGCAACAAATAAAAGGTAAGATAGCTAAAACTAAAAAACTACAATAATAGAAACTAATAATGAAAACTAATTGTTTCTCTACTGGGAGTGGGGAGAAATGAGAATGGATAGAAGGTTTACAGGGTTTACAGGGATGGGAATGGATAATTCTCTGAGTATAACCATATATAGTTTTGAATCTTTTAAAAAAAAATTTTAAAGATTTTATTTATTTGGTAGAAAGAGGGCACATGTGAATAGTAGTGTGTGTGTGGGGGGGTAGGAACAGAGGGAAACACACAAGCAGACTCATACTGAGCACAGATCGAGTCTCTAGGCTCAATCTCACAACCCTGAGATTACAACCTCAGCTAAAATCAAGGGTTGGGCACTTAACTGACAGAGTCACCCAGTTGCCCTTATAGTTTTAAATCTTAAAAATCATTTTATATTTCACATATCAGAAACTAAGCTAAAATAAAATGAACAGGACAGGGAGAAATCAAAAAAACTTACTGTTTTTCAAATGAACAATCTAACCACATTAAGAAGAAAAATGAATAAAACCCCCCAAAAATATTAAATAAAATATTTTTACATACACTTCAGGCTAAGGGCAAGAAAAATTTCACAGTGGAATGAACTAGCAATTCTGAGATAGTTTAATGTGGACATCCAAGGATGGAATTTATATAAATAACTGTCAAAGAAAGTGTCAAAGTATATCACTATCATAGAAAACAGTCAAAAATATGAAAAGATATGAGGCTAGAATGAAACCTATATTGTGGATTCAATTTGAAAGTATAATTTTGACCTCATGCTTTGTAATGTAGATATGCATATATAGAAATATTATATACAGCATACGAGTGTGAGTATATATACATGTATACATATATACATATATTCATGTATATGTATCATGTTTTCATATGCTTGAATCCTATGTAGATATAGATATACATTTCCTAGCTCTGTCTATTGATGGGGCCAAAAGTGACACTCCCAACAGCAGAAAGGAAAATTAATACCTAGATCTTGGTTTCTAAATACTATTTCCCATTTCAATGAACCAGGGTTCCTTGGAGAACGGCTGATTTTAGGAACTGGGGCAGGAAACATTCAGTATTAATGAAGAACATCTTGTGATTCTATAAAGTAAGGAAGCACTCAAAAAGAAAAAAGAAAAAAAAAAAAAAACTCTCACAGTGTTAAGAGTTTGCCAAAGAGACACCAGTTGACTGAAAGAACTCACAATGGCCAAAGATAGAAAAACTTGAACAATGAAATCAATAAAGTAGTACTGGATTATAACCCAGGCCATAATAACATAAATATCCAAGAGTCTACAATGTTACAAATAAATGACTGAATAAATAAATGGAGAACAGAGAAACCTTTGGTGCAGAGGAATTAAAAACAATTTATGTAACTACTGAGCCCCCAAGAAAGTGAAATAATACTTCCTACTCCCTAAGTATGGGCTATGCAAAGTAACTTCAGGGAAAGGGAAGTAAAGAGTAACTTAACAGTGAGAAATTTGATAAATATTACCTCAGCCAGGTGATCAAGGTTAACATCAATACTTGATAATGATATGATGAAAGATACTTTACCTCTGAGGTCTTCCTCCCAAAAATATATAAACCCAGTCTAATCATAAGAGAAATGGCAGACAATCTTAATATGAGGGACATACTACAGAATACCTGACCAGTTCTCGAAACCGTCAAGGCTATCAAAAACAAAGAAATTAAGAGAAACCGTTACTGTCAAGAGAAGTCTATGAATACAAAATTGATAAATGTAATATAGTATTTTGGGTGGAATCCTGGAAAAGACATTACGTAAAAGAATTCTGAATGAAGTGTGGAATTTATTTAATATAATATATAAACATTGCTAGTTCATTAACTATAACAAATGTACCATATTACTATTAGATGTTAATAACTGGGAAAATTGGATATGTTGTTTATGGGCAAGAGTTATAGTATGTTCTAAAACTGGATGTGGTGATACATTAATCAAAAGCAATGAATTGTATATATCATGAATGACTATTACAGTAAACAATATTTCAACAAAGCTGTTTAACAATGAATTGTTTGGTGTATTGTAAAAAATAATTGTTAAAACACTTGAAATTTTGTAGTTCTAATTACCATCTCAGGACCACACACAGTGCCATCTTGTACAAATGTATCATCTCTATCTTCAGGATTTTCATAAGTTGTCCATGAATTTTTAGGTAAGTTTTCATTGAGTCGAAATGTAGATACACATATTTCATCTTGGACATGTGTATAAATCACTGACAAATTTGCACGTGATATTAATGTTTTATGTGGCCAGGCACAAACTAATTTTCCACATAGAAGATTACTAGAATCATAGGGCAGAGAAAAAATTCTCTTATTATTTACTGAAATAACATAGATTCCTGATATACCTATGTTTAAAAAAAAAAAGTCTTACAAATTTAACTCCAGGTGTCAACAGTATTCTCTCAGAAAACTTTCTGAGAACACTGATTTATGTATGATGTGGCCATTTTTGTTCTGTGAGTCTATGTGCTAAGGGAAAAATTAATGATACCTGCAACCTGACAGCCCTGGTCTGTCTTATATTAGCTTCTTAAATTTGAGCAAATCACCAGTCTTCAATTCTTTCATTAGTAAAATAAAATAAATAATTCTCACTACAAATATCATTGTCGTAACATTATAGGCACTGAATACATATCATTTGTAGGCAATGGATAATACTGTTCAGTTCAGATCATAAAACAAAGAAACCTGTGATAAACTGTCATATATTCTAGGATCTTAGCAATATATAACCTATATCCCAAACAAAATTATAAATTTCTAAATACGTACGGATTACTGCAAAAATCTCGACCACAGTTTCCATATCTATCTCCTCTTGTATTTACTTCATCATAACAAGCAAATGGACCACCTCTAGAAGCTAAAAGAAAAAAAAACATATAAATTACAGTACATAATTCCAATAATCATTGTAGAAATAAACTCACTTTGGAAATTAATAATGTGACAGCTAAGGAGGTTTATAATTATCTAGCATTAAAAGGTTGCTCAGGCAGCTTTGGGGGAGGCAAGATAACAGAAGAGTAGGGACCCCATTTCAATCAGTCCCCTGAATTTAGCTGGATATCTACCAAACCATTCTAAATATCCACAAAATCAGCCTGAGATGTAAGAATATATATCTAGACCTCTACAAGCAGAAAAGTGCTGCCTGTTGCAAGGTAGGAAGAGCAGAGTTATGAAGCTTCAGGGAGATATTGGAAGATAAACAGAAGGGTGAGGGAGCCTCCATAAACTGGCTCCTAGAGAGTGATATAACACCAGAGCACAAAAGAGTCCTGTGCCAGGGTCTGGACAGCAGTAATGGCTGGGAAAGGGCTTTAGTGCAGTGCCCAGGCAGGATCCAGGAGCTGCAGGTGCATGCATAAGCCTGGGGCCCTGGGCAGTTTTAGAAACACAAAGGGCATGGACACTCCCAGGCCCCTGGGATGACCTCAGAGAATCACTGTGGGCGTGAATTGTGAGAGGCTGCGGCTTTCTGCAGTACACAGAGAAACAGAGAAGGTTTGCCCTGGAGGATACAGTGAAGACAACCAACTTTAATTTCTCTGCTCTGGGCCAGAGGTTTGGGTGTGACCATTTTTGCTCTGACCCTCAAGGAGGCACGGCAAGCAGAGAGAACAAAATCTCAAAAAACCAGTCTCCACTGATCTCATCCTCCCAAAAGGAGGCAGGACAACTCTGCCCAAGCAGGTTGCCTTAGAAACAACAGCAGCCCAAGCCCCCAGAAGATCTACTGGAAGAACAAGAGGACGACAATTGTAGTGTCCCTATAAAACTGTAAAATCCCAACACTGGCAAAAATAGCATATTGAGCTCCAGTCGTTGCCTCATGGCTTGTTTATTTTTCAGATACAAGTTTCTTTTTCTTTTTATTCTTAGCAATATATAACCTACATCCCACCTTTTTCTTGTTTTTTTTTTACCCTTTTCTCATTTCAACTGCATGTTCAATATATCAACTTATATTTCATAGTAGCTTTTTTTAACTTGTATTCCACATCTGTATTTTTTTTTTTTAAGATATATGCTTCAGGGTAGTCCTTTTCTCCCTACTCAATATTACCTTTGTATATATACAAGTTTTACTTTCCCTGTAATTTTAGGAAGTAGTATACTCTAACAAACAGAACAAAATACTCCCAGGAACAACTTAAACCCTACTTTGTCCACACTGAGAGATTGCCCCCTTTATTCTTTTTTTTTTTTTTAATTTTAAAACTTTACAAATTTTATTCTTGTGTTTTATTTTGGCTTTGCTTTTTCAGTGGTGACTTCTGACCACTCCAGATTTTCTTAAGATGCATCTTGCTTGAGTTGTGGTTGATATTTTGAACTCTGCACATTCTCTTAACCATCCCTCAACAAAATGACTAGGAGGAGGATCTCCCAACAAAGAAAAAAAACAGAAACAATGGCCTCTGCCACAGATCTAATGGATGTGGATATAACCAAAATGTCAGAGATAGATTTCAGGGTAGCAATTGTGAGGTCAATAGTTAGGCTTGAGAAAAGCATTAGTAACAATATAGAATCTCTAAGGGCAGAAATGAAATCTAATCAGGCCAAACTAGAAAATGCTATGAATTAGATGCAGTCTAAACATGATACTCTAACATCCAAGGTAAATGAGGCATAAGAACAAATTAGTGATCTAACAGATAAGCTGGTAGAAAAGAAGGAAGCTGAGGAAGAGAGGGATAGGTGGCTAGAAGCCTGTGAGAACAGACTTAGAAAGATCAATGATACCATGAAATGATCCAATGTCAGAGTTATTGGGATCCCTGAGGGGGGAGAGAAAGAGAGATGATTAGAAGGTATGATTGAGGAACCAGAAAACACCTCAAATAGCCAAAGGACTATTGAAAAAGAAAGCCAAAGTTGGTGGCATCACAATTCCGGACTTCAAGCTCTATTACAAAGCTGTCATCAAGACAGTATGGTACTGGCACAAAAACAGACACATAGATCAATGGAACAGAATAGAGAGCCCAGAAATAGACCCTCAACTCTATGGTCAACTAATCTTTGACAAAGCAGGAAGGAATGTCCAATGGAAAAAAGACAGCCTCTTCAACAAATGGTGCTGGGAAAATTGGACAGCCACATGCAGAAAAATGAAATTGGACTATTTCCTTACACCACACATGAAAATAGATTAAAAATGGATGAAGGACCTCAATGAGGGAAAGGAATCCATCAAAATCCTTGAGGAGAACATAGGCAGCAACCTCTTTGACCTCAACCTCAGCAACTTCTTCCTAGGAACATCGCCAAAGGCAACAGAAGCAAGGGCAAAATGAACTGTTGGGATTTCATCAAGATCAAAAGCTTTTGCACAGCAAAGGAAACAATTAACAAAACCAAAAGACAACTGGCAGAATGGGAGAAGATATTTGCAAATGACATATCAGATAAAGGGCTAGTATCCAAAACCTATAAAGAGCTTAGCAAACTCAACACCCAAAGAACAAATAATCTAATCAAGAAGTAGGCAGAGGACATGAACAGACATTTCTTCAAAGAAGACATCCAGATGGCCAACAGACACATGAAAAAGTCTTCCATATCACTCGGCATCAGGGAAATACAAATCAAAACCACAATGAGATATCACCTCACACCAGTCAGAATGGCTAAAATTAACAAGTCAGGAAATGGCAGATGCTGGCAATGATGCGGAGAAAGGGGAACCCTCCTACACTGTTGGTGGGAACGCAAGCTGGTGCAACCTCTCTGGAAAACAGCATGGAGGTTCCTCAAAATGTTGAAAATAGATCTACCCTATGACCCAGCAATAGCACTACTGGGTATTTACCCTAAAGATACAAACATAGTGATCCAAAGGTAAATTTTTTTAATTTTATTTTTTTCTTATTCTATTTTCTTTAGCTGTTCCTTTTTCCTATTTTAATGTTTTTAAACTATTTTATCTTAAAGATCTTTTTTATTGTTATAGTCATATTCTATTCCTTCATTGTGTTTAGCCTTATTTTTTGTATACATATAAGTTTCTTTTCTTTAAAATTTTAGGATACAATTTTTTTCTAATATATCAAAATATACCCCAAATCTAGTGCATGCCTCTATTCTAGTCTCTAGTCTGATGACATTCTCTTCTCTTTCTTTTTTCTTTTTCCAACCAACTTATCAATTCCTTTTTTTAGAATCCTTTTTAACTTTCATCTTTACAGTCATATTCCATCCCTTCATAGTGTTTACCCTTATATTCCTATATATGTATATATAAGCTTTTATATAGAGATATATTTTATATATATTAATATATATTTTATATATATATATATATATATATATATATATATATATGCTTTTCTTTCCTTAAAATGTTGGGAGGTAGTTTCTTCTAAGAGACCAGAATACACCCAAAATCATGTGGGTGGCTCTGTTCTATTCACCAGTCTAATATATATGGTTTTTTATTTTTAATTTTTTATTTTTCCCCCATTCTTCTCCCCCCATTTAAGATCTCTTCTGATTTGGTTGGCAGATATTTTTCTGGGGTTTTGCCACCCTTTTAGTATTTTATTCTCTCATTCATCTATTCTTATCTGGATAAAATGACAAGGTGGAAAAACTCACCTCAAAAGAAGTGCCACCCTTTTAGTATTTTATTTATTCATTCATCTATTCTTATCTAGATAAAATGACAAGGTGGAAAAACTCACCTCAAAAGAAGAACAAGAGGTAGTACTGACAGCTAGGGACCTAATCAATACTGACATTAGTAAGATGTCAGAACTAGAGTTTAGAATGACTACTATCAAGGAACTAGCTGGACTTGAGAAAAAGCATGGAAGATATTAGAGAATCCCTTCTGAAGAAATAAAATCCCTTTCTGGAGTAATAAAAGAACTAAAATCTAACCAAGTTGAAATCAAAAGAGCTATTAATGAGGTGCAATAAAAAATGGAGATTCTTACTGGTAGGATAAATGAGACAGAAGAGAGAATTAGTGAAATAGAAGAACAAATGACAGAGAATAAAGAACCTGTGCAAATGAGAGACAAACAACCTCTGGACAACAAGGGAAGAATTTGAGAGATAAGTGTTACCATAAGAAGAAATAATATTAGAGTAACTGGGATCCCAAAAGAAGAAGGAAGAGAGGGGCAGAAGGTATAATGGAGCAGATTATAGCAGAGAACTTCCCTAATTTAAGGAAGGAAACAAGCATCAAAATCCAGGAGGCACAGAGAATCCCCCTCAAAATCAATAAAAATCAGTCAACACCCCATCATCTAATTGTAAAACTTAAAAGTCTCAGAGACAAAGAGAAAATCCTGAAAGCATCTTGGGACAAAAGGTCTGTAACCTACAATGGCAGAAATATTAGATTGGCAGTAGACCTTTCCACAGAGACTGGCAGGCCAGAAAGGACTGACGTGATATATTCAGAGCACTAAAAGACGAAAACATGCAGCCAAGAATACTATATCCAGCTAGGCTATCATTGAAAACACAAGGAGAGATAAAAAAAAAAAAGCTTCCAGGATAAAAACTGAAAGAATTTGCAAACACCAAACAAGCTCTACAGGAAACATTGCAAGGGATCCTCTAAGCAAAGAGAGAACCTAAAAGTAACATATACCAGAAAGGAACAGAGACAATATACAATATCAGTTACCTTACAGACAATACAATAGCACTAAATTCTGATCTTTCAATAGTTACCCTGAATGCAAATGGGCTAAATGCCCCAATACAAAGACACAAGGTATCAGAATGCATTTAAAAAAAAAAAGACCCATTGATATGCTGTCTACAAGAAACTCATTTTAGACCCAAAGACACCTCCAGATTTAAACGGAGGGGGTGGAAAACCATTTACTATGCTAATGGACATCAAGAGAAAACTGGGGTAGCAATCCTTATATTGGATAAATTAGATTTTAAGACAAAGACTATACTAAAAGATGAAGAAGGACAATATATCACACTTAAAGGATCTGCCAACAAGAAGATCTAACAATTTTAAATATCTATGTCCCTAACATGAGAGAAGCCAATTAGATAAATCAGTTAATAACAAAATCAAAGAAACACATCAACAATAATACAATAATAGTAGGGGACTTTAACACTCCCCTGACTGAAATGGATAGATCATCTAAGCAAAAGATTACAAAGGAAATAAAGGCTTTAAATTATACACTGGACCAATGGACATCACAGATATATTCAGAACATTCCATTCCAAAGAAAGAGAATACACATTCTTCTCTAGTGCACATGGAACATTCTCCAGAACAGATCACATCCTGGCTCACAAATCAGGACTCAACCGGTACCAAAAGAATGGGAGTATTCCCTGCATATTTTCAGACCACAATGCTTTGAAACTAGAAATCAGCCACAAGAGGAAAGTTGGAAAGAACTCAAATATATGAAAGCTAAAGAGCAACCTACTAAAAAATGAATGGGTCAACCAGGAAATCAAAGAAGAATTGAAAAAATTCATGGAAACAAATGGAAATGAAAACACAAGTAAACAAAATCTTTGGGACACGGCAAAGGCAGTCCTGAGAGGAAAGTATATAGCAATACAAGGCTTTCTCAAGAAACAAGAAAGGTCTCAAGTACACAACCTAACCTTACACCTGTAGGAGCTGGGAAGGAATAGCAAATAAAGCCTAAACCCAGCCTGAGAAGAAAAATAGTAAAAGATCAGAGCAGAAATCAATGAAATAGAAACCAGAAAAATAGTAGAACAGATCAACAAAACTGTAAGCTGCTTCTTTGAAAGAATAAATCAACAAAGTTCTGGCCAGACTTATCCAAAAGCAAAGGAAAGGACCCAAATCAATAAAATCATGAATGAAAGAGGAGAGATCACAACGAGCACCAGAAACATACAAACAATTATAAGAACATATTATGTGAAAGATATGGCAGCAAATATGACAATCTGAAAGAAATGGATGCAATCCTAGAGACATATAAACTACCAAAACTTGGAACCAGGAAGAAAAAACTTGAACAGACCCATAACCAGTAAGGAGATTGAAGCAGTCAACAAAAATCTTCCAAAAAAACAACACCCCAGGGCCAGACAACTTCCCAGGGGAATTCAACAAATATTTAAAGAAGAATTAATGCCTATTCTCCTGAAAGTGCTCCAAAAAATAGGAATGAAAGGAAAACTTCCAAACTCATTTTATGAGGCCAGGGTTACCTTGATCCCAAAACCAGACAAAGACCCCTTCAAAGAGGAGAATTATAGGCCAATATCCTTGATGAACACAAATGCAAAAATTCTCACTAAAATACTAACCAATAGGATCCAACAATATGTGAAAGGAGTATTCACCATGGCCAAGTGGGATTTATTCCTGGGCTGCAAGGTTGGTTCAACATCCACAAATCAATCAATGTCATACGATGCAATAATAAAAGAAAGAACAAGAACCCTATGATATTCTCAATAGACACTGAAATGGCATTTGACAAATTACAGCATCCTTTCTTGCTCAAAAGTCTTCAAAGTATAGGGATATCACCATCATCATCAAAGCCATCTATGAAAAACTCACAACGAATATCATTCTCAATGGGGAAAAACTGAGACCTTTTCTCCTAAGGTTAAGAACACAACAGAGATGGCCACTATCACCACTGCTATTCAACACAGTACTAGAAATCTTAGCCTCAGCAACTGAAAAAAAAAAGGCAACATCGAAATCGGCACTCTTCGCAGATGCTGAGATGCTTTATATGGAAAGCCCAAAAGACACGACTCCAAAACTGCTAAAACTTAAGCAGGAATTCAATAAAGTGCCAGGATATAAAATCAGTGTACAGAAATCAGTTCCATCTCTATACACCAACAACAAGACAGAAGACAAAGAAATTAGGGAGTCCATCCCATTTACAATTGCACCCAAAACCATAAGATACTGAAGAATAAACCTAACCAAAGAGGCAAAGAATCTGTAATCAGGGAAATATAAAGTACTTGTGAAGGAAATTGAGGAAGACACAAAGAAATGGAAAAATGTTCCATGCTCCTGGACTGGAAGAACAAGTATTGTGAAAATGTCTATGCTATCTAAAGCAATCTACACATTTAATGCAATCCCTATCAAAATACCATCAATTTTTTCAAAGAAATGGAACCAGAAAATACCATCAATTTTTTCAAAGAAATGGAACCAGAAAAGACCCTGAATAGCCAGAGGAATGTTGAAAAAGAATGGCCAAGCTGGTGACATCACAATTCCAGACTTCAAGCTCTATTACAAAGCTGTAATCATCAAGACAGTATAGTACTGGCACAAAAACAGACACATAGATCAATGGAAGAGAATAAAGAGTCCAGAAATGGGCCCTCAACTCTATCGTCAACCAATCTTCGACAAAGCAGGAGAGAATGTCCAATGGAAAAAAGACATTCTCTTCAACAAATGGTGTTGGCACATGCAGAAGAATGAAATTGGACCATTTCCTTATACTACACACAAAAATAGACTAAATGGATGAAAGACTTTTTGAATCTATCAAAAACCTTGAGGAGAACATAGGCAGCAACTTCTTCAACTCTAGCAGCAGCTACTTCTTCCTTGACAGATTGCCAAAGGCAAGGGAAGCAGGCACAAAAATGAACTATTGGGACTTCATCAAGATCAAAAGCTTTTGTACAGCCAAGGAAACTGTCCACAAAACCAAAAGACAACTGACAGAATGGGAGAAGATATTTGCAAATGACATATCAAATAAAGGGCTATATCTAAAATCTATAAAGAACTTATCAAACTCAACACCCAAAGAACAAATAATCCAATCAAAAATTGGGCAGAAGACATGAACAGACATTTCTGCCAACAGACACATAAAAAGGTGCTCCACATCACTCGACATCAGGAAAATACAAATCAAAACCACAATGAGATACCACCTCACACCAGTCAGAATGGCTATAATTAACAAATAAAGAAATGACAGATGTTGACAAGGATGTGGAGAAAGAGGAACCCTCCTATACTATTGTGGGAATGAACGGTGGTGTAGCCACTCTGGAAAACAGTATGGAGGTTCCTCAAAAAGTTGAAAATAGACCTGCCCTATGACCCAGCAATTGCACTACTGGGTATTTACCCAAAGATACAAATGTAGTGATCTGAAGGGACACGTGCACATGAATGTTTATAGCAGCAATGTCCACAATAGCCAAACTATGGAAAGAATCTAGATGTCCATCAACAGATAAAATGGATAAAGAAGATGTGATACACACACACACACACACACACACACACAATTGAATATTATGCAGCCATCAAAAGAAATGAAATCTTGCCATTTGCAACAACATAGATGGAACTAGAGGGTATTATGCTGAGCAAAATAAGTCAGTCAGAGAAAGACAATTATCATATGAGCTCTCTGATATGAGGAATTTGAGAGGCAGGGTGGGGGGCTATGTTGGGTAGGAAAGGAAAAAATAAACAAGATAGGATCAGGTGGAAGACCGACCATAAGAGATTCCTAATCACAAAACAAAAGGGTTGCTGTTGGGTTGTGGGGTTGGGATGGTGGGTTATGGACATTGGGAGGGTATATGCTATGGTAAGGGCTGTGAAATGTGTAAGCCTGATGATTCACAGACCAGTACCCCTGGGACAAATAATAACATTTTATGTTAAAAATAAATACTGAAGCAAGAAGAAACAGAAAATCTGAACACACTTAAAATTGAATCAGTAATCAAAAAACCTCAAAAACATAAAAATCCAGGATCTATAAGGATTCATAGCTGAATTTCACCAAACATTTAAAGAAGAGTTAATACCTATTTTCCTCAAACTTCCAAAAAATAGAAGGAAGCTTAAAATACACTCTATTGCAACCATTACCAGCTTGATACCAAAACGACATAAACACACCACAAAAAGGAAAACTATAGGTCAATATCTCTGGGGGACATACATGCAAAATCCTCAACAAAATATCAGCAAATCACATTCAACAATATATGAAAAGGATCATTCATCATGATCAAGTGCATCTAGGGTTGGAGCGATGGTTCGCTATTTACAAATCAATCAATATGATACACCACATTAACAAAATGAGGAATAAAAATCATATGGTCATCTCATTAGATAAAGAAGAAACATTTGACAAAGTACATTAATGCATGATACAAACCTTCCATAAAGTGGGTTTAGAGGGGCTCTGTCCCAATACAATAAAAATCATATATGAAAAACCCACAGCTAACCTCATATTCAGTGAATTCAGTGTCATTACTATTAACTGACAAAGGTGCGCCTGTCAGCAATTTCACAGATTTTCATAGTTGAAGACAAGATCAATAAACTTCATTCTCTCTCAACACAATCCATACATACATATAAGAGATACTACAAAACAAGTCAAAATAGATTTGTGAAAATACACCACAATCAACAACTATCTATTGAAAACTGTCTACTCTTGAACTCACTAAGTAATTAGTTTCCTTTTGCTTTGTCGCAATTTACTAATTTGAATTGATTTGATTAAATCTAATTTAAACTTCTTGATTCCCCCAAATTCTGTCCAAGGGCCAAGATTAGGATGGTGCAAAAACTGAAGGTGGTAGAGGGGCAAAAATTCAATAATCAAGTAATACCTTAACTCAATATTTTTAAAAATCAAAATTAATGGCCAGATAAATTCAATAAACAAAATACCACATTTTAGGAAGGTGGGGCAAAATGGCAGAGAAGTAGGAGACCCTGTTCCAACCAGCCCCCTAAAGTGAGCTAATTATCTACCATAACACTCTGAACACCCATGAAACCACCCTTAGATGTAGAATTATACACTTCTGGATATCTACTGGATTAGGAGACTCCAGTGAAGAGGTAAAGCATACTGAGAATGATCAAACTGATATTGGAACATAAATATCTTTTTTATATTTAAGAATATAGAAGGGGGGCACCTGGGTGGCTCAGTGAGTTAAAGCCTCTGCCTTCGGCTCAGGTCATGATCCCAGGATCCTGGGATCAAGCCCCACATTGGGCTCTCCGCACAGCAGGGAGCCTGCTTCCCTCTCTCCCTCTGCCTGCCTCTCTGCCTACTTGTGATCTCTGTCAAATAAATAAATAAAACCTTTAAATATATATATATATATATATATATATATATTACCCTTCAGTCCTTTGACCACCCCCCGCAGCAGCCATCAGTTTGTTCTCTGTATTTGTGTGTCTGTTTCTGCTTTTGTTTGTTAAAATGTTTTGTTTCTTAGATTCCCCATATAAGTGGGGAATATATATATAAATAAAATATAAATATATATATATATATATATGGGGTGGAGCCACCAGAAGTGACCTATTGGAAAGTAATACCGCAATATGAGAGTGCCCTGTGATTGGGGACCAGCATTAATGTGGAGTCTGGTTAAAAGCACTCAAAAAGAGCAAAAGACCTTAAGGGGCAGTTGGTGGAATTGGGCGGGCACGGGCATGGGCCTAAGCCCACAGACCCAGGATGGCCACTGCCAGTGACCACCTGTGCCAGAGAGAGTACGACGAGGCCTCCAGACCATGGTCCCTGAGCCCCTGGCTTTCCACTACTAGCACCAGCGCTGGGATAGGTGCACTCCCACCGGCATGTGTAAGGGAGTCTGGTGTGGATACCTGCTGGTGCTCTCTAGAACCACAGCCTTTTGCACTCTGCACGTGCACTGTGTAACCAGGGTCTGAACCATGCTCTCCAACGTGCCTGAGAGAGTTCTGTGCGGGCGCTAGCTGCTGGTCTCTAGGATCGGCCAAGAGTCTGAACACTCCCAGCCCAGGCTTGAAAATCTCAGCTCTCTATCTCTGGTTGGTATCTCTTGGGGCAGTCTGGACCCCAGACAGCAGTCCCAGCAAAGGCAGCCACTGGAAGCGGGCTCCCTTGTCTAATATCGCTTGTGGTTTTAGTGGCATGGAGATGCAGGGACAAGCAGGTGCTTTGGGCAACCTCTAAGACGGTGGCCGGGGACATGCATTGCCCATGGGAGGTTGCACAGATCAGTAGAGTTTGCAGAGGGGGAATCTGTGTGTTCTGGACCACCCAGAGGGGAGCAGACTCAGGCTTCTCTCTGAGATACAGTTTGGGTAGTTTTATTTCCACTAAACCTCTGAAAGGCCACAAAGAGCCACCAAAGAACAAAAACCTGCAAAGAACAAAAGCCTAAAAACTGGTTTCCACAGAGCCCAGCCCCTTGATAGGGAGCAGGACTCAACCCAAGGAAGACTGACTGAAAAACAATGTGGCAGCCCCCTCCCCCAGATAGCCAGCCAAAAGAATAAGAGGACAACCACCACAGGGTCTCCATAACATTTTAAAACCCCAATATCAGAGGAACACAAGATATTAAACTCCCAGTATCACCCTAAAACCTGCATATTTCATAGATACAACTCTTATTTTTAACTTGTTCTCATGATTCTTGTTCTTTTTAATTTTCTTAACCCATTTACCACTACAATGGGAGGTTCAATACAACATATTCCATAATAACCTCTTACCTTGAACTTTTTCATACACATACATGTATTTTTCTTTTGTTTTTCTATTTTTCTTAATATACATACAGATATAAGCTTCAAGGTAATCCTCTTTCCCTAATAAATACTACCCTTATATATATATACCAGTTTTAATCTCCCTTTATCTCTGGAAAGTTGGGTCCTTTAACAAAGATACCAAGATACACCCAGGAAGAATCAAAATAACCTTCTTCACCCACATTGAGGATGTATAACCAACCTCCCATCTTTTTCTTCTGTCAGTGTTTCTGTGCATTTGTTTTTGCTCTGATATTTTATACATTTAATACTTGGGGTTCATTTTGGCTGGGTTCTTTTTTTCTTCTTCTTGTCTTTTACTTTCATCAGTATTTTTGTTTGTATACGTTATAAATCTTACCTTTGGGGCCAATTCTGACTGGGTCTTCTCTCTCTTTCTCTCTCTCTCTCTCTCTCTCTTTTTTTTTTTTTTTTTTTTTTTTTTTTTGCTTTTTGTCCTTTCTTTTGGATGGTGACTTCTAATTGCTCAGAAGCATTCCAAGGTACACCTTACCTGGATCATGGATGATATATTCAGCTACACATCCCCTCGACCACCACTCACCAAAATGACTAGGAGCAGGAATGCCCAATAGAGAAAAAATTCAGATACTGTGCCCTCTCCATCAGAGCTATTGGATATGAACATGAACAGTATGTCAGAAAGGGAATTCAGGGTAACAATTATCCAGGCAATGGCTAGGTTGGAGAAAACCATTAATGACAACATGGAATTGATTAGGGCAGAAGTGACAGCTTCCTGGGAAAAGGTTAAAAATGCTATCAATGAGATCCCATCTAATCTAAAGTCTCTAACAGCTAGGGTAACCAGGGCAGAAGATAGAATTAGTGATCTGAAGGACAAACTGATAGAGAAAAAGAATCAGGAGGAAGTCTGGAACAAACTTTAAGCCATGAAAACAGAATTAGGGAAATAAGTGATGCCATGAAAAGTTTCAATGTCAGAATTATTGGGATCCCTGAGGGGGGGGGAGAAAAAAAGAAGACTAGAAGATATAGTTGAACAAATCCTCTATGAAATTTTTCCCAATCTGGGGAATGGAACCAGTGTTCCTATCATAGAGGCAGAAAAGACACCCCTCAAGATCATAGAATCTAAAAAGACCTCAAGACACTTGATTCTGAAACTGATGAATCATAATTTTAGACAAGAGCTCTTGAAAGCAGCTAGCGGAAAGAGATTCCTTACATAAAGAGGAAGGTCTATCAGAATAATGTCAGATCTGTTCGCAGAAACCTGGCAAGCCAGAAAGGGCTGGAGAGACATGTTCAGGGCACTAAATGAGAAGAACATGCAGCCAAGAATACTTTTTCAAGCAAGACTGACATTCAGAATGGATGGAGACATAAAGAGCTTCCAAGACCGGCAAGGTTTAAAAGAGTATGTGACCACCAACCCAGCACTACAAGAAATATTAAGGGTTTTTTTTTTTTAATAAAAGAAGAAAGAAGGGGGTGGGATTATGGACATTGGGGAGGGTATGTGCTTTGGTGAGTGCTGTGAAGTGTGTAAACCTGGTGATTCACAGACCTGTACCCCTGGGGATAAAAATATATGTTTATAAAAAATAAAAAACTAAAAAAAAAAAAAAACCACACACACACAAAAAAGAAGAAGACTGGGGCGCCTGGGTGGCTCAGTGGGTTAAACCACTGCCTTCGGTTCAGGTCATGATCCCGGGGTCCTGGGATCGAGCCCCACATCGGACTCTCTGCTCAGCAGGGAACCTGCTTCCTCATCTCTCTCTTCCGGCCTGTCTCTCTCTCTGCCTGCCTCTCTGCCTTCTTGTGATCTCTGTCAAGTAAATAAATAAAATATTAAAAAAAAAAAAAAAAAGAAGAAGAAGAAGAAAGAAACCATGAGTGCCACGGAACAGAAATTTACAGAGAAAATCTAGAGAAACAAGGACTTCTTAGGCAACATGATGTCAATAAAATTGTATATTTCAATAATCACTCAACATGAATGGCCTAAACACTCCCATAAAAAGGCACAGGTTGCAGATTGGATAAAATGACAGGACCCATCCATATGTTGTCTACAAGAGACCCATTTTGAACCTAAGGTTACATCTAGACTGAAAGTGAAGGTATGGGGAAGCATCTTTTATGCCAATGGGCCTCAAAAGAAAGCTGGGCTAGTGATTCTCGTATCAAATAAATTAGATTTTAAACTAAAGACTGTAGTCAGAGATAAAGAAGGACACAAATCATTCTTAAAGAGTCTATCCACCAAGAAGATCTAACAATTGTAAATATTTATGCCCCCAATATGGGATCAGCCAACTACATAAGACAACTGTTAATCAAGATAAAGAGTCATATTGACATGAATACATTAATAGTAGAGGATCTTAATACAACACTTTCAGTAAAGGCAGATCATCCAAGCAGAAAATCAATAAAGAAACAGGAGCATGGAAAGATACATTGGACCAAATGGACCTCATAGACATATAAAGAACATTTCACCCTAAAACAACAGACTACTCATTCTTCTCAAGTGCACATGGAACTTTCTCCAGAACAGACCACATACTGGGTCACAAATCAGGGCTCAACCAATACCAAGTGACTGAGATTATTTCCTGCATATTCTCAGACCACAATGCTTTGAAACAGGAACTCAACCACAAGAAAAATCTTGGAAGGGATTCAAACACTTGGAAGCCAAGACCACCCTGCTTGAGAATGTTTGGATCAACCAGGAAATCAATGAAGAACTTAAACAATTCATGGAAACCAATGAGAATGAAGATACTTTAGTCCAAAACCTATGGGATACAGCAAAGGCAGTCCTAAAGGGGAAATACATACCCATCCAAGCCTCCCTCAAAAAAAAAAAAAAAAAAAAAAAAAAAAAACTGAAGAATCAAGAATGCACCAGCTCTCTATACACCTTAAAGAACTATAGAATCAACAACAAATTAAGCCAACCCCAGGCACAAGAAGGGAAATAATGAAGTTTAGAGCAGAGATCAATGAGAAAGAAACTAGAAATACAGTATAACACATAAATGAAACTAGAAGCTGTTTTTTTGACAGAAACAATAAGATTGATAAACCATTGGCCAAACTAATGCAAAAGAAAAGACAGAGGACCCAAATCAATAAAATTATGAATGAAAAGGGAGAGATCATGATTAACACCAAGGAAATAGAAACAATCATCAGAAATTATTATCAACAGCTATATGCCAATAAGTTAAGCAACGTAGATGAAATTGATGCATTCCTGGAAACCTAACTTCCAAAACTGAATGAGGAAGAAACTGACAACATGAATAGACCAATATCTAGTAAAGAGGTTGAAGCAGTGATCAAAAACCTCCCAAAAAACAAGAGCCCAGGCAGAAGACATGAAAAGGCACCTCCCCAAAGATGACATACAAATGGCTAACAGACACATGAAAAAATGTTCATCATCATTAGCCATCAGGGAGACTCAAATCAAAACCACATTGAGATACCACCTTACACCAGTTCGAATGGCCAAAATTAACAATACAGTAAACAACAAGTGTTCGGAATGTGGAGAAAGGGGAACCCTCTTACACTGTTGGGAGGAATGCAACTTGGTGCAGCCACTTTGGAGAACAGTGTGGAGATTCCTTAAGAAATTAAAAATAGAACTTCCCTATGACCCTGAAATTAGACTATTGGGTATTTACCCCAAAGATACAGATGTAGTGAAGAGAAGGGCCATCTGTACCCCAACGTTCATAGCAGCAATGGCCACAGTTGCCAAAGTGTGGAAAGAACCAAGATGCCCTTCGACAGACAAATGAATAAAGAAGATATGGTCCATATATTATGCCTCCATCAGAAAGGATGAATACCCAACTTGTGTATCAACATGGACGGGACTGGAAGAGATTATGCTGAGTGAAATAAGTCAAGCAGAGAGAGTCAATTATCATATGGTTTCGCTTATTTGTGGACCATAAGGATTAACATGGAGACATGGGGAGATGGAAAGGAGAAGTAAGTTGGGTGGAATTGGAAGAGGGAGACAAACCATGAGACTGTGGACTCTGAAAAACAAACTGAGGGTTTTGGAGGGGAGAAGGGTAGGAGGTTGGGTAACCTGGTATTATGGAGGGCATGTATTGCATGGAGCACTGGGTGTGACACATAAACAATGAATTCTGGAACACTGAAAAGAAACAAAAGCCCAGGACCTGACAAATTCCCTGGGGAATTCTACCAAACATTCAAAGAAGAAATAATACCTACTCTCCTGAAGCTGATTCAAAAAATAGAAATAGAAGGAAAACTCCCAGACTCTTTCTATGAACCCAGCATTACCCTGATCTCCAAACCAGGAGAAGTCCCCATCAAAAAGGAAAATTTCGACCAATATCCCTGATGAATATGGATGCTAAGATTCTCAACAAGATCCTAACTAATAAGATCCAACTGTGCATTAAAGAGATTATCTATCGGGGTGCCTGGGTGGCTCAGGTCATGATCTTGGCGTCCTGGGATCAAGCCCTGCATTGGGCTCTCTGCTCAGTGGGAAGCCTGCTTCTTCCTCTCTCTCTGCCTGCCTCTCTGCCTACTTGTGATCTCTCTGTCAAATAAATAAATAAAATCTTAAAAAAAAAAAAAAAGATTATCCATCATAACCAGATGGGATTTATCCATGGGATGCAAGTGTGGTTCATTTTGAAGAATATCGGTGGAATTTTGATCAGAATGGCATTAAAAGTATAGATTGCTCTAGGCAGTATAGACATTTTAACAATGTTTATTCTTCCAATCCAAGAGCATGGAATGGTCTTCCATTTTTTTGTGTCTTCTTCAATTCCTTTTGTGAGTGTTCTGTAGTCCCTCGAATACAGATCCTTTACCTCTTTGGTTAGGTTTATTCCCAAGTATCTTATGGTTCTTGGTGCTATAGTAAGTGGAATCGATTCTCTAATTTCCCTTTCTGTATTTTCATTATTAGTGTATAAGAAAGCAACTGATTTCTGTACATTGACTTTGTATCCTGCCACGTTGCTGAATTGCTGTAGGAGTTCTAGTAGTTTGGGGATGGAGTCTTTTGGGTTTTCCATATAAAGAATCATGTCATCTGCAAAAAGAGAGTTTGACTTCTTCATTGCCAATTTGGATACATTTTATTTCTCTTTGTTGTCTGATTGCTGTTGCTAGGACTTCTAATACTATGTTGAACAAGAGTGGTGAGAGTGGGCATCCTTGTCTTGTTCCTGATCTCAACGGGAAGGCTGCAAGCTTTTTCCCATTGAGGATGATATTTGCTGTGGGTCTTTCATAGACAGATTTTATGAAGTTCAGGAATGTTCCCTCTATCCCTATACTTTGAAGCATTTTAATCAGGAATGGATGCTGGATTTTGTCAAATGCTTTTTCTGCATCGATTGAGAGGACCATGTGGTTCTTCTCTCTTCTCATTTTAATTTGTCACAAATCAATCAATGTGATAGAACAAATCAATAAAAGAAGAGAGAAGAATCACATGGTCCTCAAAATTGATGCAGAAAAAGCATTTGACAAGATATAGCATCCATTCCTGATTAAAACACTTCAAAGTATAGGGATAGAGGGACATTCCTCAACTTCATAAAATCTCTCTATGAGAAACCCACAGTGAATATCATCCTCAATGGGGAAAAGCTGACAACCTTCCCTTTGAGATCAGGAGCACGACAAGGATGCCCACTCTCTCCACTATTGTTCCACATAGTACTAGAAGTCCTAGCCTCAGTGAACAGACAACAACAAGAAATAAAATGTATTCAAATTGGCAAAGAAGAAGTCAAACTCTCTCTCTTCATGGATGACATGATACTTTATATGGAAAACCCAAAAGGCTCTAC
This sequence comes from Mustela putorius furo, assembly GCF_011764305.1. NCBI lineage: Eukaryota > Metazoa > Chordata > Mammalia > Carnivora > Mustelidae > Mustela > Mustela putorius. The sequence continues at coordinate 3,924,013 of NW_025422118.1, forward strand.
CCCTAAACCACTAGAACTCACACAGCAATTCAGTAATGTGGCAGGATACAAAATCAATGCACAGAAATCAGTTGCTTTCTTATACACTAATAATGAAAATATAGAAAGGAAGTGAGAGAATTGATTCCATTTACTATAGCACCAAGAGCTATAAGATACCTAGGAATAAACCTAACCAAAAAGGTAAAGGATCTGTACTCAAGGAACTACAGAACACCCATGAAAGGAATTGAAGAAGACACAAAAAGATGGAAAACCATTTCATGCTCATGGATCAGAAGAATAAACATTGTTAAAATGTCTATAGTGCCCAGAGAAATCTATACTTTCAATGCCATTCTGATCAAAATTCCACCAGCAATTTTCAAATAGGTGGAACAAACAATCCTAAAATTTGTATGGAACCAGAAAATACCCTGAAATACTAAGGAAATGTTGAAAAAGAAAAACAAACCTGGGGGCATCATGTTGCCTGATTTCAAGCTGTACTACAAAGCTGTGATCACCAAGATAGCATGGTACTGGCAAAGGCTCAATCCCAGAATCCTGAGATCATGACCTGAGTCAAAATCAAGAGAAAGGAACCCTTGTATACAGTTGGGAATGTAAATTGGTTCAGCCACTATTGAAAACAGTATGGAAGTTCCTCAAAATCTTAAAAATAGAACTATCATATGATCCAGCAATCCCACTTCTGGGTATTTACCCAAAGGATAGGAATCATGATCTCAAAAAGGTATGTCCATTCCTACATGCATTGCAGCCTTATTCACAATTGCCAAAATATGTAAATAATCTAAGTGTCCATTAAGGACTAAATGTAAAAGAAAATGTGATATATCTTATTCAATGTTATAAAATGTGATAAAACATGATATTTATTATTCAACCATGAAAACCAGAAATTCCTGCCATCTGAGACAATCTGGATAAAACGTTAAGGTATTGCGCTAAATGAAATATATAAGATGGAGAAAAATAAATATTATATGATATGAATATATGTGGAATCTAAAAAGCCAAACAGAGAAACAGGGAGAAGTTTGGGGCTTTGTGTAGTAAAAATAGTGAAATGTTAGTCAAAGGTACAAACTTCCAGTTACAATAGTAATACATTCTGGAGATCTAATGTACAATATGTTGGTTATAGCTAATAAATACCATATTATATATTTGAGAGTTGCTGAGAAAATAAATCTTCATAATTCTCACCACAAAAAAGAAAGGGCAATTATATAGCGGGTGGAGGTTTAACCAATGCCATGTGATAATCATTTTGCAATATATGAATGTATCAAATCAACATGTTGCATGCCTTAAACTTACACAGGATATTATGTCAATTATATCCTAATAATGTTGGAGGGAAAAGATGTATCAGAGAGGAAAACACACAAGCAACATGGCAGTGTAGGAAGCCCTGGACTCCCCTTCACACTCATAAATTCACTGATTCAGCTTCAATTCATGGATTAGTTTTGTGATGAACTCTAAATTAAATGAAAGAATTCCTTACTCTGGGAGAATGCAAAACCAGACTCACCAAAGCCAGTAGGCAGATTCAAGACAGTCTTTCATCAGGAAACTTACCACAGTGCAGTCTTACAAGCAGGAAGAGACTGTCTAGCTTTCTGCTTCACCCAGGAAAGGATATGCTTGGAGGTCCAATATGGGTACATTTTCAAGGGGGCCACCCAAAGACCTGGAATCTATATTGCCAGTTCTGGTAGCTCTGATGATGTCTGGATGTCCAGGCACTATAGGGATGGCAGCTTGAGCTAGTACTCATCAGTGGTACTCCTTCTGCTCACCACCAAGTGAGTGGATAAATAATCCGAGCTCTCAGCTTCCCCCTTGGGATGCAATGACTTGATCCATTCATTCAGAGCCCCAAGTACCAAACAGAAATCATGAAACTGACAACACACCAACAAATGAAATAGAGAGGTTCAATAACTGACTGGACAAAGCAAAGAAATGATCAGTGAACTAAAAAAGAGGTTATTGGAAAATATTAGCAGCAAACAAAATAAGAGAATGAGAGTGACTTAAGGGACTTATGGGGCACCATCAATGGCACTAATATATGCATTATGAGAGTTCCAGGAGAGGAGTAGAGAAGGAAAGGATCAGGAAGCACTTTCAAAGAAATAATGGTTAAAGAACTTCCCAGTTGGAAGAAGGAAATGGATATCCAGATGGAGAAAGACCAAAGAACCTCATGGGCCCAAAGAAATCCATAACAAGACACATTATAATAAAATTGTAGAAATTCAAAGACAAGGAGAGAATTTGACAGTAGGAAAAAGAGTGAGTTCTTACATACAATGGAACCCCCATAAGGCTGTGAGGGAATTTTCAGCAGAAATCTTATAGTCCAGAAAGCAGCAGGATGATATTCAAAGCACTGAAAGAAAAAGCTGCCAACAAAGAATACTCTATCAGGCAAAACTGCCCTTCAGAAATTAAAGGGTTCCAGACTAAAGTTAAACGAGTTCATGACCACTAGACCTCCCTTCCACAAAATGCTAAAGACAGTATTTCCAACACTATGGTGGCATAAGGAATCCCTCCTTTTTGTGCCTCCCTTCTAATAAAAAATCCACATATATATATATATATTATTTACTAGGTCAATTTTAGACACTCAAGGAAGAACAGAAGATGGAAAAAAAAAATGGTTCCCAATCTTTAAGATATTAAAGATTTAGATGTAAATACATAAAACATGATGTTAAAAGAGCTAATGGGCTTCAGAGTAAGGAAATACTGCAATGAAGCTTTAAAAAACTTTTAGCTGTGTTGCCTAGATGGCTCAGTAGGCTGTGTCTGACTTCGGCTCAAGTCATGATCTCAGGGTTCTGGGATCGAGCTCCATGTAGGGTTCCCTGCTCAGCAGCGAGTCTACTTGTCCCTCTCGTCTGCCCTTCCCCTGGCACATGCTTTCTCTCACTCTCTCCCTCAAATAAAAATAAAATCTTTTTTAAAAAAGGCTTTTTAGCTGAGTTGTTTTAAATAATATTAAAAATAGATAAGATAATGTCTGCATATAAAATGAATTTTTCTTTCTTTCCACAAATTTTATTGTGTTAAAATACACACAAAATAAAGTTTACCATATTAACCATTTTTAAGTGTACAGTTTAATGGTATTAAATACATTCATGTTGTGTAGTCATCACTACCATCCATTCATAACTTTTCATCTCGTAAAACTGAAATGCTATACTTATTAAACAATAACTCTCCATTCCTTCTCCTCCCAAATACCATTATATTTTTTATATCTATGATTTTGACTATCGGATAGATCAATAGACTCATAGAGTATTTGTGTTTTTGTGACTGGCTATTTCACTTAGCAAAATTGTCCTCGAAATTCATCCATGTTGTAAAATATTGCAAAATTTCTATCCTTTTTAATGCAGAATAAAATTCCATTGTTTGTATATACCACATTTTTCTTTTTCCATACATCTATTGGTGGACACTTGGGTTACTTCCAAATTTTAGTTATTCTCAATAATGCTGCTATGAACATGGGTATACAAATATCTCTTCCAGACAGTGCTTTCAAATCTTTTGGTTATAGTCTCATAAATATGAATGCTGGGTCATATAGTAATTCTATTTCTAATTTTAGAGGAACAACCATCTATTTTTCACAGCAGCTTATATCATTTTCCACCCCCACCAACAGTGCACAAGGGTTCCAATTCCTCTACATACTCACCCATCTTTTGGGTGGAGTTTTGTGTGGGTTTTTTTGGTAGCCATCCTAATGAGTGTGAAACTGTGATTTTGATTTACACTTCCCTACTGATTAGTAATGTTGAGAGATAGGTATAGAGAGACACCTATTCAAATTCTTTGCCCATTTTTGAATTGAACTATTTGTTTTTTGTTGTTGAGTTTTAGGAGTTTCTATATATCCTGGATATTAATTTCTTATCAGATACATGGTTCATAAATATTTTCTTCCCATGAAACTACAAAACATCCAGAAAGCAATTAAAAAGATGGCCCCTTGTGGGGAGCCAGATAACTCTGTTTCAGGAACTGTTCTGTGTATTGTAGAATTGACTTTTGACTTTTACTTTCTAGTATTTCTAGTATTGACTTTTACTTTCTAGAAGCCAGTAACAATTCTGCCCCAGCTGTAAAAACCAAAAACGCCTGTAGGCATTGTGTCTAGTAAGCAATGGTCATGAATTCTGCTAAATGTACTACCAGGGACAGAACGATTTTCCTTATTCCCCCCTCTCACAACAAAGAATTATCTGGCCTAAAATATCAATACTGTTGCCATTGAGAAACTCTGATGTGACTGTTGGGTTTGGACCCACATTCCTCTAGGTGTACCCAACTTAATTTGGTGACAAATACCCCTAATAATGTATGTGACTTTACAACTAATGAGACCTCCTACCTTTTAAAGGATAAACATCACCACAAATTAACGATGCTAAAACTTAAATATCTTTTTATATTATACCTAAATGCTAAGTTTCTGCATGTGTAGAAATAACACTGAAGAGACTACCACAGGAGCTACATTCCTACAAAAACAAAATTTGCTAAGGAACTTAAAAAGGGACACATTTTACCCTATAAGCATATTTTGGCCAGAAACTAATAATTTAGTGGCACATAATGATATTTGTTAGGTCTGTGAATAAGATTTTATTGGCTGTTACCTATAAATCATGTATCATTCTTATCTTGGAAAGCTAATGACTTCTTCAGAATTCTATTAAGCCCTACTCAAGAACATTCTGGTTAACCAGTGTCCATGGCAGATCACAGATGACCTAGTCAAAGAATTTTAGTTCATTTGGATTGAAATACAGTTATGGTTGAGGAAAACTTCAACTCCAAAACTTTCAATTTCCTTTTGCCCCCAAGCTCTGTAGGAGGCTCACAAAATCTAACTGTTTTTCCAAAATAAATACAAAACTAACTGATAGTCGGGCCCAGACTTACCATTTCCTAAATGCATTAACACAAGTAGTCACTAGGACAGGAGAGACATTTCTTCAAAATCAAGATGCTTTAGATGTTATACTTATCTCCAACAAATTTTTAATACTTTGGGAGAAGACGATTGTACTTAAACACCTGTAGTTCTCAGAGAGCTTTAAATCACTCAAAATCACTGCTCATACTAAGGAAACAGTAAACAAGATAAATAACTTAGGGTATACCTAGTTCGCATCCCACTATATGGATCTACATTTATCTGACTAGCACTGCAATTTAGTTTCCCTCTTTTACTTAGGGAAAACACTAAATCATGGATCTGAAGTAATATTCTGTTTCTCCTAATTTTACTGGCCATTTGCTTGTATCTCAATTATGTTTTAAATATTAATGTCACCATTGTCTTGCTAAACAACATAACTATGATTCTGATAGAAAAGCAGAACAAAATTAGAATATCACCAAAACCTCTACCTCATCTCCTCCTTAAATTCCTGTCATTCATATAGATTTCATAATACTTAGGAAGGCACACAATATCTATGACCTGGCAAAGGAAGGCCTTAAGGGAGGACTGAGAATAAAACATTTTGCTCTCTCAAAGAACATGAACTGTATGTTCAGAAAATTGTATATTTCAGTGAAGCTAATGATCTTCACATTTATAGGAAGGTATCAAACTGAACAAGACCGGTGTTAAGCTGAAATACACTTTCACGAGCAAGCCCCTTGGAACAGACCCACACTTGATATCCACACAATCAGTTATTAGTCCTGCTTTGTTCTAGTAAAAACTTTGTTTCATCTAAGCCTAAACTAAACACCATCACCACCAATTCTATATAATCTGGGAAGTTGCATTTCCACTTGAGGTTTCTTCCTTTACAAACAAGAACTCCATATAAACTACGGTTTTTTTCAGAATTAAGAAAATTTTATTTCCTTTAACACTAAGGGACAAGACTTTACTCATTAACAAATTATATTTACATTTTATCCTATAGAATTGAATAAGGAAGCATAGTATAATCGGAATTTAGGAACTAAGAAGAAAGTTTTGGTCCTTACCTCCTCCAATCAAATCTTTACACTGTTTGTTATGTATCCGACATTGTCCTCCAAAACAGTAGGCATCACCTGAATCACAACTTTGTCCATCACGTGCGTAAGTGTCAGGCACACAGTGTGAGGAAACCCCATTGCAATACTCAGGGAAATCGCATTCGTCCAAAGATTTCCTACACTGTATACCAATTGGTTTCAGCTAGAAGGGAAAAAGGAACATAAGAAAAGATTATTCACCAATGATACTCAAATTATCTTTCCCTTCAGGCTTTAATTTTTCATTTTTTTTAAGTTGCTAAAGGCAAGGAGAAAATTAAGTCTTAATAACTACTTAACCATTGCATAGAAATTTAAATAATTAAATTTAATTTAAATAATTAAATTTACTGTGGATAAAAGAATGGGTAGTGCTTGTAAGAGAATTGAGAAATTCAAAGTAGACTACCATAATCACTGAGAAAAAAAAGAAAGATGAAAACTAAACCTAAGCAATTAATATAGAAATTACTTTAAAAAATTACTTGCAACCCATCATGACCATGCTCATGTGGATAGCCCCTGGTTTCTCCTATGCTGTCCCTTCAAGCATAAACCAGCAACCATTACAAAATAATAAGTATACATCATAAACATTCAGAAAAAATTTTGTAAGGTAATTTAAGGACACACAGGAAAAGGTTTATTTCACATATCATGTTGCAAACAACTATTAAAAAAATAGCTTTCCCCAAATACATCTCTGATCTCTTCAGCACTTAGTCTAGCCAAGTCCTTCCAGGATTTGCTTTCTGTATACCTGTCTTTGCCAATAAACTTCCAAATAGCATTACTGCAGGCCCTTTTCCTCAACCTAAGCCCCAATTCCTCCTGGCTATCAACACTATCCTACGCAAACTAAGTTAAATTTGTTCTAGCTTTCAAAGGTCCTAGAAGCCCAGCTTCTGTGACATTCACCACCCTCTGAAAATGGGTTTTCTCTTCACACTTTTCCATGTTGTCAACAAGTATTTTCTATATATAGCAATTCTAACACAAATTCTTCAAGTGATGGGTGGGAAGACAAAATACAATACTTGAGTCACCCAAGTTTATGTAGTTAACATTCAAATCAAAACCAATGATCAAAATTATTTCTAAAGGAAAATACATATAAGTATAATGAAAAGGTATTGATATCAGTTTCTTGAAAATATGCTTCCTTTTATAAATATGTATAAATGGCGATATTACATTCATTCTAATTTCTTCTATTGTTTTGTCTATTTTTTATAGCAGTTTAATGGTCACAGAAAATATGAAAGGTAAGTACAGAGATTTCCCATAAAATCCTTGCACCGCACATACTAAACCTCCTGTTATCAATATCCCCACCTGGAGTGGTACATTTGTTACAACTGATTAACTTACATGACACATCATAAACAGTCAAAGTCCATCATTTACAAGAAAGTTTTTTCTCATTGTTATGCGTTTTATGGGCTTAAACACATGTTTAATGACATCTATCTATTGTAATGGTATCATGCTGAGTATTTTCACTGCCCTAAAAATCCTCATGCTCTGCTTATTCATCTCCCCTTTCGCTCCTGGCAACCACTGACCTTTTTACAGTCCTTTTCCAGAATGTCGTATATTTGGAATCATAGAGTATGTAATCTTTTCAGATTGGATTCTTTCACCCAACTTCTTTTTCAATATTTATAAATACCTTGTTCCTCAAATGTTCTTTGAACCAAGTTATATCATCCTACTTGCTCCTTTATTAAGAGGTGTTCATGTTTCTCTACTTGGTTCTCTAATTCCAAAATGGCCCTAAAACTGATTGCTTTCTCCTAAAATCTTTTTGGGTGTTTTTTATTTTATTTGTGATTCATTTTTATTCTTCCCAAGACTGTCAGTGTCTACATTTAAGGTGCAATTCATTGTCAGGACCATGTCCCTTTACACAACTAAATGAGGAATGGGTAGGTTAAGTTAATGCCTCTGACCACCACACCAGCCTTGACTGCATAGTAAAGAGAGTACTATGTATATCAGACAGCTCACAGTTTGGGCCAATTCCATTTTGATAACCAGGGCCAAGGACTAGTGAGAATCATTACTACTACTCCATTTGCAATAGCAGTTGTTCACATATCTCTGTTGATACATGAATCTTGTTTAAATTATTCCTTTTTGGTGCAGCAATGATGGGCAATTCGGTAGTCTGTTATACTGCTTGTGTTTGATACATTGTTTAATTTTTTTTAAGTTACACTTCATACAAATAACTATGACTAAATTGTGCCTAGTAATGGAAAAGGAGAGTGACACCAGCAAATGTCAGAATCAGAGATTCCTAGGTGCATAACCACATAAAAATGCCTATTTTAACAACTAGATGAATGAGATAATCTGGCTGAAAGGTTCTAGTCCCCAGGTGAAGTAAAAAATATGAGAATAGATGCATTGGAAGATGGTAAGAACAACAGTTTCACTTTACCCACATTATTCCCTCCCCCAGCTCAACGCCAAGAGAGACTGTCTTGGCTAGTGATTTCTCTGACAGAGAAAATAAAAGGGATGAGAACACAGTTTCCCCAGCCTTGCAAAACACTGTGCAAGAGACTACTTTTATCTCACTCCATTCAGAACACTGAGAGACTTGGCATACTTAAATAGTCTGGGGACACCTAGGAATAGGGAAAAGAGATGGGGGTTGACAGAAGCCAGTGTGTGGATCACAATAATGAGCCACGTGTCCAATTAAGTGCCTTACAGACTTCAGCAAGAGCCTCACCCATAAAACAATAGTATTTCTCACCTGAGAATACCCCATTCCCCATACTCACACCCTGTAGCCAAAACCCCAAATTCCCCAGCAGATGGCACACATGAGCCTCCCACAAATGGGCACAATCCTGTAGACAACACGGATACCAACGCCTGGCTTGATTCTGCTGAATTGCACAACTTTGAACATTTTAGGGCATTGCATCAGGGAAAATTTATGAGAGGCTTTCCATAGCCAGACTGGCTTTCTGGGATGAAGAGTAGGTGTTCAATCCTAATCTCTGCCACACACTGCCCCTCAGTGTGGAACAACCCCAGGAGAGGGGTGGAACAACCACACCCATTAAAAAAAGTCTGAGAGACCCCTCAAACTCCAGCTAGGCTGACCGGTCTCTGGCGTCTTTCTCTCCCAAGGCCAGTTAGTAAACATTGGAAGAGATGGCTGCTTCTTCAAATGTGAGGGCAGCAATGCAAGTCTTCAAGAAACATAAAGAATCAAGGAAACGTGATGCCAACAAAGGAGTAAAACAGAGCTCTTGTGGAAGACAGATGAAAGAAATGGAAATGTACAAAATGCCTGATAAATAAATTTAAAATAATCACCTTAAGCTCAGATAAGAGAGCATAAATAGACAAATAAACAAAATCAGGAAAACAATACATAAACAAAATGAGTTTCACAAAGAAATTTTTTTTTTAATTTTTTATTTTTTATAAACATATATTTTTATCCCCAGGGGTACAGGTCTATGAATCACCAGGTTTACACACTTCACAGCACTCACCAAAGCACATACCCTCCCCAATGTTTTTAAAGTAAGAGAGAACCAAACAGAAATTCTAGATCTGAAGAAAACAATAACTGAACTGAAAAATTCCACTATAAAACTTCAAGGGCACAGTTGATCAAGCAGAAGAAATACTGAACTCAAGGGCAATCATTTAAAATAATCCAGTTAAGAGGAAAAAAAAAAGATTAAAGAAAGCTGGTGGTACTTAGAGGACACATCAAAAGAAATACCATATGTGCGGTGGGAGTCCCAGAAAAAGTGAAAGAGAAATGGGCAGAAAGTTTATTTATTTTTTATTTTATTTATTTATTTATTTATTATTTATTATTTATTATTTATTTATTATTTATTTGCCAAATCTAGAGAGGAAAATGTACATAAGGCCAAAAGAACTCTTCAATAGAAGAATCATATTATTTTTAAGCGCCCAACTCTTGATTTCAGTTCAGGTCATGATCTCAAGGGTCATGAGATGGAGCCCTGTTTCAGGCTCTGAGCTCAGCAGGGAATCTGCTTGAGATTCTCTCTCTCCCCCTTTCCTTTTGCCCCTTCCCCATCAAATAGGCACACACATGGGCACACTCTCTCTCTAAAATAATGAAATAAATCTTTAAAAGAATACTATAACCAATAGGGGCACCTGGGTGGCTCAGTGGGTTAAAGCCTCTGCCTTCAGCTCAGGTCATGGTCTCAGAATCCTGGGATCGGACCCCATGTTGGGCTTTCTGCTCAGCAGGGAGCCTGCTTCCCCTTCTCTCTCTGCCTGCCTCTCTGCCTACTTGTGATCTCTCTCTCTGTCAAAATAAATAAATAAAATTCCTAGAAATGACCTATCAAGATTGAATCATGAAAAAAAAAATAGAATAACCTGAACAAACCAATAATGAGTAAAGAGTTCAAATCAGTTATCAGTTAAAAACCTCCCAACATAGAAAATCCAGGATCAGATGGCTTCATAGATGAATTCTACCAAACACTTAAGGATTACTTAATGTTAATTCTTTTCAATCTCTTCCAAAAAACTGAATAGGAAGAAAAACTTCCAAACTCATTTTATGAGGCCAGAATTATCCTAATACCAAAATCAGACCAAGATACCAAAAGAAAAGAAAACTATATGCTAATGTAATTTTGACCTGAAGAACAGGCCTGATGAACATAAATATAGTAATTCTCAATAAAATACTAGCAAACCAATTTTAATGGCACATTAAAAGGATCATACATCATGATCAATTAAGATTTATCACTAAGAATCAAGGATGTTTGAACATATGTAATTTAATAAATGTGATGCATCACATTAACAAAGTGAAGGATTAAAAATAATATGACATCCCTGAACTTCAAAAACAATTCAATAATACTAGAGGACTTCAATGCCCTACTAATACTAATAACATTGGACAGATCAATCAGAAAGAAAATTAGGGAGAAAATAGCAGGCCTATAAAACAACAGACCAAATGGACCTTAAAGACATATATGGAATTTTATGTCCAACAGGAACAAAATACACACTATTCTCAAGCACACATGGAACATTCTCCAGAATAAAACATATCTTGGCTCACAAAGCAAGTCTTATGAAATTTAAGGGAATTGAAATAATATCTAATACCTTTTCCATACACAATGGTATAAAACCTAAGGGATAAAAATGAAAAATTCACAAAATATGCAACTTAACACCATACTCCTTAAAAAACCAATGGACCAATGAAGAAAAAAATAAAAAGGAAATCAGAGATGTATCTTAAAATAAACAATAATAAAAACAAAAATATATATATACCAAAACATAGGGACACATGAAAAGCAGTTCTAAGAGGTAAGTTTACAGCAATAAATGTCTATATTTAAAAAATCTCAAATAACCTAACTTTATCCCTAAAGGAATTAAAAAAGGAAAACAAACAAAGCCCCGAGTTAGTAGAAAGAAAGAAATAACAAAAGTCAGAACAGAAATAAACAAAACAGAGACCAAAGAGACAAAAGGGGAAAAAATCAATTAAACCAAGAGTTGGGTTTGAAAAAATAAATAAAATGGCAAATCATTAGCTAGACTAACCAAGAAAGAGAGAGCGGATGCAATAAAATAAAATTATGGAAAAAAGAGGAGACACCAAAATTGGCACCATAGAAATACAAAGTATCATAAGAGGCTACTATAACAATTATCTACCTGCAAACTGCATAATACTTTAGAAGAAATGGATAAATTATTAGAAAAAGACAACCTATCAAGACTGAATCACAAAGAAAGAGAAAACTTGAACAAATCAAACACAAGAGACTGAATTTGTTATCAAGCCTCCTAACAAAGAAAAGGACCTGAAATAGATGGTTCACAGGTGAATTCTATGAAATTTTTTAAGGATTAATGTTAATCTTTCTCAATTCTTCCAAAAATTAAAAAGGAGGGAGCACTCCTAAACTCATTTTATAATGCCAGTTTTACCCTGATACCAAAGACAAATAAGGAAAGAAACAAGAAAAGAAAAGTACAGGCCAATATCTCTGATGAATATAGATGCAAACATTCTCAACAAAATACACAACAAAGGGGCACCTGGGTGGGTCAGTGCGTTAAAGCCTCTGCCTTTGGCTCAGGTCATGATCTCAGGGACCTGGGTTCAAGCATCAGGCTCTCTGCTCAGCAGGGAGACTGTTTCTCCCCTCTCTCTCTGCCTGCCTTTCTGTCTACTTGTGATCTCTGTCAAATAAATAAATACAATCTTAAAAAAAAAAAAAAAACCACACACAACAAATTCAACAGCACATTAAAAGTATCATGTACCATAATCAAGTGAGAGTTATTCCTGGGATGCAAGGATGATTCGACACACGGGAATCAATAAAATTAATATACCCCATTAATATAAATAGGGGTAAAATTCATATAATCCTCTAAAGTGACAAAATCCAACACACTTTCATAACAAAATCTCTCAACAGTTTGGGCATAGACCAAACATATATCAATATAATAAAAGCTACATATGACAAGCCTACACTAACAATTTTCAATAGGGAAAAGCTGAAATCTTTACCTATCAGATCAAAAACAAGACAAAATTGTCCATTCTTACCACTCCTATTTAACATTAGAAGTCCTAGCCAGAGCAATTAGGCAAGAAAAAAGAATTAAAAGGCATCCAAACCAGAAAGAAAGAAAGAAAACTGTGAGAGAAATGAAAAAATGTTGGTCGAGGGTATGAATTTTCAGCTATAAAATATATCAGTCTGGGGATCTAATGTATAATATGATGACTGAAGTTAATAATGTATTGGTTTCTTGAAACTTTCTTATTAAATGTTGCTATGTAAAGTGTGCTAACCTTATTGTAATCATTTCACAATTATATGAAATCATTACATTGTACACCTTAAACTTATACAATGTTATATGTCAATTATATCTCAATAAAGTTTGGGGAAAATTTTGAAAGATAAAAACATATTCTTACTCCAGTCTTGTGAATATCTGCCATTTACTTTGTTCAGGAGTTTCTTTTTTCATTAAGATTCCAGTTAATTGTCTGGGTACAGGGCAATTACTCAGGAATTCTTTAAATACTTTCAATAAAGAGAGATTGGTTGATTGTAACAATAACTGAATTGCAAAGGAACAGCAGACTTTACCAGAAGATAGTGAAGAGAATTTAGCTAACAACAACAACAGAAACTAATCTAATTTCTTGACCTCATGTGAGGTATAGTATCAGAAAACAAGACCTGGGTGTTATATATGCAATTGATGAATGACTGGACTCTACATCTGAAACTAATAATGTACTATATGTTGGCTAATTAAATTTAAATTAAAAAAAAGAAAAGAAAAGAAGACCTTAAGAGGGTTGCTTCAAATGTATGTTGATTGCAGAAATATCTCAGTGAGTACAAGTCAGGAGAGAAGAATCATCAGGCATTAAATACATGAGAGTCCTGGAAATGACAGATTGCTGAATGCACTGCAGTGCTTGGATATAATATAATATACTGATAAGATATAATGTGCTTGGATATAATATAATATACTGATAAGATATTGACATATTTTGCATCTCTTTGAAACAAGTATTTCAAGAAATTTAATGCTGAGCTACTATAAAATAGATTGCCTCTTACCTTGCAATCTAGTGTACAGCATTCCCCAGAACCACATTGTTTACCCTTTTTCATTAGACATATTCTAGCATCACAGCAGTCTTTATGTGTACAATTCTGTAAACAAAGAGACAAATTCAAATGATATCTTCTCTCACATACGTAATGATAATTTGTCTTTTAAGAAACTTACCAATTTCATCTAAATTGCCAAATTCATTTACATAAAGTTGTTTTTAATATTCTTTAAACATACATAGGATGTATAGTAAATAATGTATCCTCTTTCATTCCCAATACTGGGAATTTCTTTTTTCTTTCATTTCTCCATCAGTCCAGCAAGAAGTTTATCAAGTATATGATTCTTTCCAAAGCCCTGGCTTTCATTTTCATTGATTTTCATTCTCTGATCTCTATCTCATTGATTTCTACCTATATCTTTATCATTATTTCCTTATATTTACTTTAGATTTAACTTAGACTAATATTTTAGTTACCTTAAGTAGCATCCTAAATAATTGATTAGACCTATCTTCTTCTCTAATATAAGCATTTATAGATTTAAATTTTCCTTATAACACTGTTTTAACTGAATCTCATAGATTTTGATGTTATGTTTAAATTTGCATACTGTGAAAAATATATCCTAAAATTGTTTTTGTAATTTTTCTTTGAGCTAAGGGCCATTTAGAAGTAGTAGTTTAATTTCCAAATATTTGGGGGCTTTTCAAGTTATTTTATTATTCTTGGTTTCTGATTGAATTTTCAACACAAAATAAATGCATTGAGATTTATTTCATGCCTCAAATATTCTATTCTGATTAATATTCCAAGTTCTCTTGAAAGAATTTTTATATTTAGGCTGTTAAACATGGCAGCATATAAATATCATTATATTAAGGTGATTGGTGGTATTGTTCAGGTCTCCCATATCCTTAATGATTTATGGTCTAGTTGTTCTATCAGTTACTAAGAGATGTGAAATAAATCTCAAATATGATAGATTTGCCAGTTACTCCCTTTAGTTCTGCCAGTGATTGCCTAATAAATTTTAAAGACTTAATATGTGTGTATATATGTAAATATATTTGTATAAATGTTCATATATTTATTATTGTTATATCCTCCTATGTATTTATCCTTTTTTATTTTGAAGTATTATATCTTTATTTTATATATTAGTATAGTCACTATAGTTCCCTTGTATTTACTATTTGCCTGTTATATCCTTTTCCATTTCATTATTTTTGTATGATACAAATTAAAATGTGTTAAAATGTTAAAATGTGATTTTAGAATGTGATTTAGCATGTGATTATTTCTCAGTTTTTATTTAGTCTGACAACCTTGGCCTTTTGATTAGAGTGTCTGGCCTCGTTATATTTAATGTAATTAACATGTATTTCAATTTGTTATTTTGCTGTTTGTTTCTATTTATCTCATCTTGTTTTTGCTCCTCAATTCTTCCCTTCTTGTCTTATTTTTTGTTGATGAAATACATTTAGTATTTAGCAAATAAATCCTCTATTGCCTTTTGTAGTTATATCTCTGCATACTTTTTCAATATTTGCTCTAGGATTTATAATAAGTATTTTTAAGACTATAATCTACTAAAAAAAAAGACTATAATCTACTTAAAGTTAATACTGATTTTCTTCAGGTAAATTATAGAAATGTTGCAACAACTTATTTTAATGTACCCTTCCATATTTCATGCTGTTGTTGTTATAGTATAGATGTAGATATACACATTTATATACACACAGAAGTGTGTATATGTGCATATGTATGTATATTTGTATTTATATGCATATGTATATGCACCAATAAACACATACATACCCATACATATATGTGTGTACATAATATACACACATGTAAATATACATGTATATGTTCATATATGTATTATGTATATATGAATGCATAGTGGATAAGTATATGTATTTACATATCTGTGCATGTATACAAAGTTGTTTGTAAAATTAAGAGCAGAAAAGAAAAAGCATAATTATTTATATCCCTTCACATATTTACCAATTCCTGTGTTCATCCTCTTATAGATCAGACTGATCACCTACTGCACTGGTCCTTCAGTGTAAAACATTTTAAGTTCTCAAGATTTTCTGTAGTGCAAGCTTACTATGACATATTTTCTCTGCTTTTGCTTAACTGAGAATAACTTTATGTATTTCCATTTTAAAGAAGAATATCTTTGAATATAGATAGCTTGGTTCTTGACTTTTTTTTTTTTTTTTTGAAAGAGAGAGGGGTGTTTTTGTTTTTGTTTTTTAGGATTTTATTTATTTGACAGAGAGAGAGACAGCCAGAGAGGGAACACAAGCAAGGGGAATGGGGGATGGCGAAGCAGGCCCCCCGCTGAGCATGGAGCCCGGTATGGGGCTCAATCCCAGGACTGCTGGACCACGCATGACCTGAGCCCCAGCCCAAGGCAGGTGCTCAATGACCCAGCCACCCAGGAGTCCTGGTTCTTGACTTTCTTTCCTTCAGCACTTTTAGTTTGTCATTTCAAAGTCTACTGACCTCCATTATTGGTTATAAGAAATCAGCTATATTTTGTATCATTGTATCATGTACCTAATGTGTCTTTCTTTAGGCTGAAATTAAGTTTTCTTTTTATCTTGGGACTTTTAGAGGTTTTATTGATCTGTGTATAGAAGTGCGGTTTTTTTTGTGTCTATCTGCTTATGATTATAATGCTGAGCATCTTGGGTCTGTAAGTAAATGTTTTCCTTCAAATCTGGAAAATAATCAGCATTATTTTTGCAGATTTTTTTTCTTCCACCTACTCTCTCTTTTCTTTATGTTTAAATCCAATTACACCTACATTTGGTACTTAATATTTCTTCTCAGGTATCTAAGGTTTTGTTATTTTTTTCAACTCTTTTTCTCTCTGTTCCATAGAGTGTATGTTCTTATTGTTTCACTGATCAAGTTCATTGATTCTTCTGCTTCTGTTTTGTTTCATTTATTACTTTTCACTTGTAGACTTTAAATTTATATTTTTATGCTTAACATATATCTGTTGATATTCTCTAGCTGCTCACTCAATAGGATAATTTTTCCTTAAATTATTTGAGCATAATTTCCTTTAATGCTCCTAATATATTAAAAATAACTACTGTGAAGTCTTTGTCTGCTAAATACAATATCTTGGATTTTTCAGAATCAGTCCCTTAACTGCTTATTTTCCTAAATATGGTTCACATTTTCTGTAATAATTCTCTGTCTAGTAAATTTTTGTTTAGTAAGTTAAACATTATAGATACAATGATATAATGCCTGTATTCAGCTATCTTTCTGGATGCTTTTTTTTTCCCCCTATAGGGAATTAAGTAACCTGGATATAAACTGTAAGCTTTATCTCCCCTATAGTGTGCCATAGTTATTTCTACTCAACTTATATGTCTTCAAACCTCTGAGTTTTTAGCCTGATTCCCTGGTGTAATCTGACATTCAGCCAAGGATTTAGGTAGAGATAGCACTTAGATTTCAGAGTACAAACTATGTGTAATTTCTTTGTTTCTTAAGATTCCTCTTTAATTTCCAGTTGCAGTCCCAGTCTCAAACTCACAGGGCTCACCTGGTACACATGTGTCTTTCAAGTGTCTCACCCTACATTTTTTGCCCTATAGGGTATGTCTAGGCCGTGCATATTTTAGCAGTCAGCCAAATGTATTTAAAATTTATCATCAGATTTTAGGTTTTACCACTTTCACAATTCTCTCTTTCAGGGTTTTCCCCTTAAATTTCCAGTGGTTCTCATCTCTGAAATCTGTTCTCTTTCACATTGAATCAGTAGAGCTGCAGTTTTCCACAGCTATTTAATTCTGCCACAGCTGTGGAGTTAGAAGGGCACTCTTATGCTAGAAAGATATAAACTCACAATCCTGATTAATTGCAGCTGCAATTTTTCAAGAGTAAACTCTCCTCTGGCTTCTTCTTTTAAATATTCTCCATTATATATAGATATAACATATATTTTTATGTTATAAAATATATTTATAACATATAAATTATATTATATATATTATATATAATATATAAATTTTTATATATTATTTATGAATAATATATATTGTATGTAATATATTGTATATAACATAAATTATTATATGCATAATATATCTATATATAAATATGTTTATATGTATAACATTTATAATATAATAATATATAGTTGGTTACATATCTTTGTATAGTATTTATTTTAATAATATATATTAATTTTTAATAATGTTTCATATTTTACAATTGCTATCTCTTGAGAGTTTCCATGTGACTACTTTACTTTATTGTCAATAGCTCCTCTATCATCTTTCATCTTTCTTTTGGTTTGATCTTAGTTCTACATTTTTGTATTTTCTACAGGTGATAGATTTTTTAAAAAACACTTTTAATTGGCATCACCTGTCAACAGAAAACATTTCACTTTATATAGCAAGCAATGCATTTTGCTGTTTCACTGTTAATAGTCTGTTGCCTTTAGATTTTCCTGTTTTTGTTACTGCTTGTTGTTAAAGGTGTATTTCTTTAGCTCCTTAGAACACCTTTGTGGTAAATAATTATGAGTTTGGAGTTGACACTCCAAATAGATACACTAAAGAATGTCAGAAGGCAATCTCTGAAGTTAAACGTTATCTAAAAGGCTTTTGCTGTCCACTTCAAAAAATAGCAAAATTAGGAAACTTAAAGGCTTCCATCTTCCCCAAAGGTCTTTTTCAAATTTATTGTTCTGAAAGACAAAGTCTCACCTTTTTTAGCTCTTATACAGATATATACACATACTTTTTATCTATAAACATACATAAAAGCTGAAAAAATTTCTACTAACCTCTATAATGCCACAATCACACTCTTCACCATGTTCCAATTTTCCATTGCCACATACTTTCCTTTGTGCTTCTTTATAAACTGGCATTTCAGGAAGGATTTTCTGAAGACATTCAAAGCCAGCTTGTGAAGCTAAGTATTTAAAGTCATCCAAACTACAGGTGCTAAACTCCTTTACACCCCCAGACTGCCTAAAATATTTTAAAAATGGATACGACAAAAATTATTGCTGTATATCTCTGCATTTCTGCTAATGTATGGGTTTTGAAAAGAGATTTAAAAAGAATTATGGAAAAAATAAGCACATTTAAAAAAATATTCATTGCATTGCAAAACATACTAATGATTTACCATACTTTTTAACAATTTAAAAATTCTTGTTATAAAAATATCTAAAATCTTTTTAGAGCATTCTATCCTGTTTTAAACAAGACCTATTATTTATCTATCTTATGAACTTCATTAAATCTTTAGACATAAGAACTGTGTTTATTTTATTTACTTTCCCAATGCCATACCATTGAATATTAAGTTTTTTAAGCCTCAATATTTAACATATTTTGTATTTTTATATAATAAAATTCTTTTAATGACAATATAAACATGTTTATATTAATTTTAATAATACATTTTAGGGCTTTTGTTCATAATTATGTTCATAATTGAACATTTGAAATAAAAACCTAATAAATAAAAACGCTAAAATAAATAAATAAATATTATAATGTATTATATATTTATATATTATTAATATATATTTATATATATTAATATATTATATATATTTATATAAATAAATAAAAACACTAAAGAAATACAAAGAATTATAAGAGAATATTATGAGCAATTATATGCCAAGAAATTAGGCAGTATGGAAGAAATGGATTCATTCTTAGAAATATATAAACTACCAAAACTAAAACAGAAAGAAATAGACAATCTAAACAGATCCACAACCAGCAAAGAAATAGAATCAGTAATCAAAGGCTAAAATGAAATAATGAGAAAATATACTAGCTGATCTGGTCACTGTTTACAACATAATTACTGAGCATTCTCCTAGGCAAAATATATGTAGTAAAAAGTAGACCAAGTGCCTGGTAGGGACAAAAAGCACAAACATCAGGCAAAAAAATATATGGAACACTGGAATGGTGAAATGATGGGGAAAAACCAACATAATATACAAGGGAATAAAAGATACTACTTTGGAAGAAAAGACACTTATTAAAGAAAGAAATTATAGTTCACATCATACTTTTCATGAAAAACTGAACGTTTTCCCCTTAAGACTGGGAACAAGACAAAGATATCCACTCTCACATCAATAAAGTTATTGAAATTATTCCAAATTCAATTACATACAAATAGATGAAATGGAAAAATAAAAGTGTTCTTCATAACACTTTTTTTGTTTAGAGAAATTCTTAAGGAATCAACAAATAGAATTGGAAAATTCTAATGAGTTTAGCAAGTTTTTACCACACAAAATCAATATACAAAAATGAATTATACTTTCATGAACTATGAATTATGCTTTCATGTATTTTTTAACCAATCCATTTTTTAATTTTTAAATTCTTTTCTTTTCTAAGAGAGAGAAAGCAGGGGAGGGGCAGAGGGAGAAGGAGAGAGAGAATTGTGTTTTTAATATAATTTTTAAAATTTAAATTCAAGTAATTTACCATGTAGTGTGTTGTTTCAGGGATAGAATTTAGTAATTCATCAATTGCATATAACACCCAGTCCTCATTCCATCAAGTTCCCTCCTTAATGCCCATCACCAGTTGCCCCATCCTTCTACTCACTGCCCCTCAAGCAATCCTCAGTTTTTTCTCTATAGATAAGAGTCTCTTATGGTTTGCCTCTTTTTTATCTTATTTTAATTTTTTTTCTTTCCTTCCCCTATGTTTATCTGTTTTGCTTCTTAAATTCCATATATGAGTGAAATCATATATTTGTCTTTCTTTGACTGATGTATTTCACTTAGCCTAATACCCTCTAGTTCCATTCATGTACTTGAAAATGGCAAGATTTCATTCTTTTGATGACTAATATTCCACTATATATATATACCATATCCTCTTTATCCATTCATCTATTGATGGACATCTGGGCTCTTTCCATATTCTGGCTATTTGGACATTGCTGCTATAAACATGGGGGTGCATGCCTCCCTTCAAATCACTTGACTGGATACTTTGTTTTTGGGGTGTTGTTTGATAAATTCCTTATGGATTTTGGATACTAGCCCTTTATCTTATAAGACATTTGCAAATATCTTCTTCCATTTGGTAGTTTGTCTTAGTTTTGTCAACAGTTTCCTTTGATGTGCAAGCATTTTATCTCAATGAAGTCCCCATTCTTCAATTTTGCTTTTGCTTCCCTTGCCTTTGAAGACATGTCTGTTAAGAAGTTGCTGCAGCCAAGGTCAAAGAAATTGCTGCATGTGTTCTCCTCTAGGATCTTAATGGATTCCTGTGTCACATTTAGGTCTTTCATCCATTTTGAGTCAATTTTTGTGTATAGTGTAAGAAAATGGTCCAGTTTCACTCTTCTGCATGTGGCTGTCCAATTTTGCCAACACAATTTTTTGAAGAGACTGTCTTCTTTCCATTGGATCTTTTTCCTGCTTTGTTTTTCCTGCTTTTTTGTTTCCTGTTGAAGAGTAGTTGACCATAGAGTTGAGGGTCTATACTGGGTTCTCTCTTCTCTTCCATTGATCTATGTCTGTCTTGTGCCAGGGTCATACTGTCTTGATGATTACAGCTTTGTAATACAGCTTGAAGTCTGGAATTGTGATGCCTCCAGCTGTGTTTTTCTTTTTCAACATAACTGCGGCTATTCAGGGTCTTTTCTGGTTGTACACAAATTTTAGGATTGTTTGTTCTAGCTCTGTGAAAATGCTGGTTTTGTTTTGATAGAGGCTGCATTGAGCATGTAGATTGCTTTAGGTAGTATAGAATTTTAACAGTATTTGTTTTTACAATCCATGAGCATGGGATGTTTTTCCATTTTTTTGTGTCTTCCTCAATTTCTTTCATAAGTGTTTTACAGTTTTCAGAATACAGATCCTTTATCTCTTTGGTTAGGTCCATTCCTAGGTATCTTATGGTTTTTTATATAATTATAAATGAGATCAATTCTTTGATTTCTTATTCTTCTTCCTCATTCTTAGTATATTGAAATTCAAGTAATTTCTGTGAATTGATTTTATATCTTGCCACTTTGTTGAATTCCTGCATGAGTTATAGTAATTTTTGATGGAGTCTTTCAGGTTTTATAAGCTTAACTATGGTAAGTCATGGTATTGACCTGGTTTTGCTAACTTTGAGAGGAGTTCTCTGTGCCTTCTAGATTTGAATGCCTGTTTCCCTCAAAAGATTAGGGATTTGTTCAAATAAACCTTCTGTCCTTTGTTGCCCCCCCCCCCGCTCTTTTGGTACTCCTATGATATGATATCATCATTTATGGAATTTTGAGTTTCCTAAGTCTAACTCCATGATCTAATGGTTTTCTCTACGCCCTCTTTTCAGCCTCATTATTTTCTATAATTTTACCTGCTATGTCACTGACTCACTCTTCTGCTTCATCCATCCTTGTGTTTAGGGCCCCACTTGGGACTACATCTTGGTTAGCATTTTTAATTTTGGTCTGTCTAGATTTTACCTCTATAGTAAGGAATTCTTTAGTGTCTTCTATGTTGTTTACAACAGCTAGTATCCATATAAATGTTGTTTTAAATTATAGTTCAGATATCTTATATCTGTATTGATTAAATCTCTGACGAGTTCTACCTCATGCTCTTTCTTTTGGGTGAATTCCACCATCTCATCATTTTGTCCAGAAAAGAAAAAAAAGAGGAAAAAGAACAAAAAATAATAACAGCGAAATAAAACAAAAAAGGGGGGGAAGAAAAACAAAAACAAAAAAAGAAAAAATACTGAGTGTGTCTTTTGGTCTGCTTGTTAAACTATGTCCCAAAATAAAAAAATAAATTAAATTAAATTAAACAAAAAAGTATGCACATGTAAATATAAATATTAATAAATAATAAAAGATTTTAAAATGAGTTGGAAAATATAATAAATGAAAATAACAATAAAGGAATAAAAGGAAAAAGAAAGCTACATCCTATTTTCCATAGAGCTAAAGCTTGCAGCACTCTGTGTTTAATAACTTTGGGGCATGCTAATTGGTGGTGCTGATCTTCTGGAGAAGAGGCCTGCTATGCTGATTCTCAAGGTGACTTGTTTCTGTGGGAATGTGTCCCCAGGGCACAAGGGGGCTGCAGGACTATGTGTATGTGGTCATAGCCTTCATTAGATGGTGCTGTGTAGTTGTTTTTTTCCCTGAAGGCTTTCAGCACTGATGGCCAGGATAAAAATTGCTGTGCCCTGCTCTCTAACCTCTGAGCTGAAAGTTTGCACCCCTACTCTTCAGTGAACCCCCATAGAAGAGCAATAGGTCATCCTACTTGTGTCCTCTGTTTCCATCTGAACCTTATGCTCATGTTTCCCATGTCCAAGCCATTTTATCTCAGGCCTGTGACTAAGTTTCAAAACTCCAAATTTCAGGATGTTGCAAAGATGGCAGAGGAGTAGGGAACTCTACTTCAATCAGTCTCCCGAACTGAGCTGGATATCTACCAGACTACTCTGAACACCCACATCACCCAAATCAAACTGAGATGCAAGAAGATATATCTGGATCTCTACAAACAGAGTATCTCCAGCAGTTGATTCGTGGTATGAAGCAGGGAGCCATGATTCTGCAGGCAGATATCAAAAGATAAATGGTAGGGGGAGGGAGCCTCCAGGTTCCTGTGCTGCAGGAGCACAATCCCTCCCATGCTGGGGACCAGGTACAGACTCCTGAACCAGTAGTGACAGGGCCCCTCAGATTGAAGCCTGGAGCTGCAGGGGCATGCGTGTAAACTGGCGGTGGCTGGCAGTTTTAAAAGCACAAAGTACAGAGATGTGCCTTGACCTGGGAGCAACAGCTGGGAGTGCTGCTATGGGGCATACAACCCAGGATGCTGCAGTTTTTAGCAGCACAGACAGTAACAGAGACAGTGTAGCCAGGAAAGTTTACTGAAGAACAGACTGTGATCTCTCTGTTCTGAGGCAAAAGTCTGGATATGGTCACTTCTGCTTTGACTCTTGGAAGAGACAGGGAAATCTGCCAGAGAACAAAAGCCTCCAAAACTGCTTTTCACTGAGCCCATCCCTCACCACAGGGACAGGGCAATTCTGCCCAAACAGGGTTGCCTGAGTAATAATGTGGCAGGCCCTTCCCCTAAAAGACAGGCTGGAAGAACAAGAGGCCAACAACCTTAAGGTCCCTACAAAACTCATCTTGCATTTTGCTTGGGGTATGGTCAACAATTTGGATTCTGTGCATTCCCTCAACCACCCCTCAACAGAACAACTAAGAGGAGGAACCCCCAAAATAGGAAAGACTCAGAGACTGTGACCTCTGACACAGAACTAATGGATATGGACATAACCAAGATGTTGGAAATAGAATTCAGGGTAACAGTTATGCAGACAATTGCTAGGATGGAGAAAACTATTAGTGGCAACTTATATTCTCTAAGGGGCAGAACTTGAAAATGCTATCAGTGAGATCCAATCTAATCTAGATACTCTGACTGCTAGGGTAAATGAGACAGTAGAACGAATAGGTGATCTAGAAGAAAAACTGATTGAAAAGAAGGAGGCCTGGAACAAACAGCTTAGAACCCATGAAAACAGAATTAGAGAAATAAATGACACCATGAAACATTCCAATGTCAGAATTATTGGGATCCCTGAGGGGATGGAGAGAGAGATGACTAGAAGATATTTTTTACCAAATTGTAGCTGAGAATCTCTCTAATCAGGGGAATGAAACAAACATTTGTGTCCTAGAGGCAGAGAGGACCCCTGCCCAAGAGCAAAGGGAACAGACCAATGCCCTGGCACGTAATAGTAAAACTTGTAAATCTTAGAACCAAGGAAACCATCTTAATGGCATTTAGGGAGAGGAGACTCCTTACGTACAGAGGGAGGAATACCAGAATAATGTCAGACCTATCCACAGAGACCGAGGCAAGCCAAAAAAGGGCTAGAAAAACATACTCAGTGTACTAAAGCAAAGAATACTTTATCTAGCAAGGCTGTCATTCAGAATGGATGGAGAGATACAGAACTTCCAGGACGGGCAAAAACTGAAATATGTGACCACTAAGCTGGCCCTGCAAGAAATATTAAGGGGGGGTTCTATAAAAGGAGAAAGACCCCAAGAGTGATATAGAACTGAAATTTACAGATGCAATCTATAGAAACAAGGACTTCCCAGGCAACATGATGACAATAAATCATATCTTTCAATAATCACTCTCAACGTGAATGGTCTAAATGCTCCCATAAAGTGGCACGGGGTTGCAGATTAGATAAAAAGACAGGACCCATCCATATGCTGAATCCAAGAGACTCATTCTGAACCTAAATATACATCCAGACTGAAAATGAAGGAATGGAGAACCATCCTTCATGGAAACGGACCTCAAAAGAAAGGTGGGTAGCAATCCTCATATCAGACAAATTAGATTTTAAGCTAAGACTGAAGTGAGACATACAGAAAGACAATATATCATTCTTTTTTTATTTTTTATTTTTTTTATCAACATATAATGTATTATTTGCCCCAGGAGTACAGGTCTGAATCACCAGGTTTACACACTTCATAGTACTCACCATAGCACATGCCTTCCCCAATATCCATAACCCAATGACCCTCTCCCTAGTCCCGCCCCCTGCAACCCTCAGTTTGTTTTGTGAGATTAAGAGTCTCTTATGGTTTGTCTCCCTCCCGATCCTATCTTGTTGCATTTATTCTTTTCCTATTCCTCAAACCCCCAGATTGCCTCTCAACTTCCTCATATCAGGGAGATCATATGATAATTGTCTGTCTCTGACTTATTTCACTAAGCATAATACCCTCTAGTTCCATCCACGTCATCGCAAATGGCAAGATTTCATTTCTTTTGATGGCTGCATAGTATTCTAGTATGTGTGTGTGGGTGTGTGTGTCTGTGTGTGTACAGCACATCTTCTTTATCCATTCACCTGTTGATGGACATCTAGGTTCTTTCCATAGTTTGGCTATTGTGGACATTGCTGCCAAAAACATTCAGGCGCACGTGCCCCTTCAGATCACTACGTTTGTATCTTTATGGTAAATACCCAGTGGTGCAATTGCTGGGTCATACGGTAGCTCTATTTTCAACTTTTTGAGGAACCTCCATGCTCTTTTCCAGAGTGGTTGCACCAGTTTGCATTCCCACCAATGGTGTAGGAGGGTTTCCCTTTCTCCACATCCTCACCAGCATCTGTCATTTCCTGATTTGTTAATTTTAGCCATTCTGACTGGTGTGAGGTGGTATCTCATTGTGGTTTTGATCTGTAGTTCCCTGATGCCGAGTGATGTGGAGCACTTTTTCATGTGTCTGTTGGCCATCTGGATGTCTTCTTTGCAGAAATGTCTGTTCATGTCTTCTGCCCATTTCTTGATTGGATTATTTGTTCTTTGGGTATTGAGTTTGATAAGTTCTTTATAGATTTTGGATACTAGCCCTTTATCTGATATGTCGTTTGCAAATATCTTCTCCCATTCTGTCAGTTGTCTTAAAGGGTCTATCCAACAAGATCTAACAACTGTAAATATCTATGCCCACAACATGAGAGCAGCCAACTACATAAGGCAACTGTTAAACAGAATAATAAAAATGTTGACAAGAATATATTAATTGTAAGGGATCTTAACACACCATTCTCAGCAATAGACAGATCATCCAAGCAGAAAATCAACAAAGAAACAAGAGTTCTGAATGACACACTAGACCAGATGGACTTCATAGATATATCCAGAACATTTGACCCTAAAACAACAGAATACTCATTCTTCTCCAGTGCACATGGAACATTCTCAAGAATAGTGGGTCTCACATACTGGGTCACAAATAAGGTCAGAACTGATACAAAAAGATAGAGATTATTCCCTGCATATTCTCGGACCACAATTCTCTGAAACTGGAACTCAATCACAAGAAAAAGTTTGGAAGAAATTCAAACACTTGGAAGCTCAAGGCCATTCTGCTCAACAATGTTTGAGTCAACCAGGAAATTAAAGAATTAAAGAAATTAAACAATTCATGGAAACCAATGAGAATGAAAACACTTTCCAAAACCTATGCGATACAGTAAAGGCAGCCCTAAGCGGGAAATACATAGCCATCCTAGCCTCACTCAAAAAAATACAAAAATCCTGAGTACACAAACTATCTTTACACCTGAAAGAACTGGAAAATCAACAACAAATTAAGCTTAGCCCATGTACGAGAAGGAAAATAATTAAAATTAGAGCAGAGATCAGTGAACTAGAAACCAGAAATACAGTAGTACACATCAACAAAACTAGAAGCTCGTTCTTTGAAAGAATTAATGAGATTGATAAACCACTGGCTGAACCTATCCAAAAGAAGAGAAAGAATCCAAATTAACAAAATTATGAATGAAAGGGGAGATATCATGATGAACACCAAGGAAATAGAAACAATCGTTAGAAATTTTTAATAACTATATGCTAATAAATTAAGCAACCTGGAAGAAATGGGTGCATTCCTGGAAACCTATAAACTGCCAAGACTGAAACAGGAAGAAATTGATAACCTGAATAGACCAATAGCCAGTAACGAGATTGAGGCAGTGATCAAAAACATCCCAAAAAACAAGAATCCCGGAACTGAAGGATTCTACGGAAGTATTCTACCAAACATTCAAAGAAGAAATAATACCTATTCTCCTCCTGAAGCTGTCTCAAGAAAGAGAAACAGAAGGAAAACTTCCAGACTCATCCTATGAGGCAAACATTACCTTGATCCCAAAATCAAGGCAAAGAACCCATTAAAAAGGAAAAATTCAGACCAATATACCTAAGGAATATGGATGCCAAAACTCTCAACAAGATCCTAGCTAATAGGATCCAGCAGTACATTACAAGGATTATCTACCATGACCAAGAGCGATTTATCCCTGGGATGAAGAGCTGTTCAACACTCGCAAATCAATCAGTTTGATAGAACACATTAATAAGAGAAGAGAGAGAAATAATATGGTCCTCTCAATTGATGCAGAAAAAGCATTTGATAAAATACAGCATCCTTTCCTGATTAAAACTCTTCAGAGAATAGGGATACATTCCTCAATTTCATAAAACCCATCTATGAAAAACCCACAGCAAATATCATTTTCAGTGGGGAAAAGCTGAGAGCCTTTCTCTCAAGATCAGAAACATGAGAAGGACACCCACTCTCACCACTATTGTTCAACATAGTACTAGAAGTCGTAGCCTCAGCGACCAGACAACAAAAAGAAATAAAAGGTATTCAAACTGGCAAAGAAGAAGTCAAACTCTCTCTCTTCACAAATGACATGATACTTTATGTGTAAAAATTCAATTCATACAATTCATACGGCAATTCAGTAATGTGACAGGATAAAAATCAATGCACAGAAATGAGTTGCTTTCCCATACGCCAACTGTAGAAAGAGAAATTAAGTAATTAATTCCATTTACAATAGCACCAAAAACCATAAGATACCTTGGAATAAACCTAGCCAAAGAGGTAAAAATCTATACTTGAGGAACTAAACACTCATGAAAGAAATTGAAGAAGACACAAAAAGATGGAAAGACATTCCATGCTCATGGATCAGAAGAATAAACACTGTTAAAATGTCTATGCTGCTCAGAGAAATCTGTTCTTTCAATACTATTCCAATCAATATACTATAGGCATTTTTCAAAGTGCTGGAACAAACAATCCTAAAATTTGTATGGAACCAGAAAAGACCCTGAATCACCAAGGAAATGTTGAAAAAAGAAAAACAAACCTAGGGGCATCACATTACCTGATTTCAAGATATATTATAAATCTGTGATCACCAAGACAGCATGGTACTGGCACAAAAATAGATACACAGACCAAAAGAACACAGTAGAGAGCCCAGATATGGACCCTCAACTCTATGGTCAAATAATCTTTGACAAAGCAGGAAAAAAATATCCAGTGAAAAAAAGACAGTCTCTTCAATAAATGTTGCTGGGAAAATTGGACAGCCACGTGCAGAAGAATGAAACCCAACCATTCCCTTACACCATACACAAAGATAAACTCTAAATGGATGAAAGACCTCAATGTGAGGCAGGAATCCATCAAAATCCTAGAGGAGAACATAGGCAGTAACCTCTTCGATATTGGCCACAGCAGCTTCTTTCAAGACACGTCTCCAAAGGGAAAGGAAACAAAAGTAAAAATGAACTTTTGGGACTTCACCAAGATAAAAAGCTTCTGCACAGCAAAGGAAACAGTCAATAAAACAAATGGGCAACCCACAGAATGGGAGAAGATGTTTGCAAATGACACTACAGACAGATGGCTGATAATCAAGAACTTCTCAAACTTAACACCCCCAAAACAAATAATCAAGTCAAAAATTGGGCAGAGGACGTGAACGAACATTTTTCCAAACACGACATACAAATGGCTAACAGATACATGAAAAAAATGATCATCATCATTAGCCATCACAGAAATTCAAATCAAAACCACACTGAGACACCATTTTACACCAGTTAGAATGGAAAAAATTGACAAGGCAAGAGATAACAAAGGTTGCAGAGGTTGTGGAGAAAGGGGAATCCTCTTACACTGTTGGTGGGAATGTAATTTGGTACAGCTACTTTGGAAAACAGCGTGGAGGTTCCTCAAAAAATTAAAAAATAGAGCTACCCTATGACCTAGCAACTGCACCATTTACCCCAAAGTTACAGATGTAGCGAAAAGAAGGGCCACATGCTCCCCAATGTTCATAGTAACAATGTCCACAATGGGCAAACTGGAAAGAGCTGAGATGCCCTTCAATAGATGGAAGGATAAAGAAGATGTGCTCCATATATACAATGGGATATTACTCAGCCATCAGAAAGGATGAACATTCAACTTTTGAATCAGCATGAATGGGGCTGGAGGAGACTATGCTAAGTGAAATAAGTCAATTATCATATGGTTTCACTTATTTGTGGGGTATAAGAAATAGCATGGAGGACATTAGGAGAAGGAAGGGAAAAATGAAGGCGGGGGAGGGGAATGGGAGGGGGAGAAGAACCATGAGAGACTATGCACTCTGAGAAACAAACCGAGGGTTTTAGAGAGGATGGGGGTGAAGTGATGGGTTAGCCAGGTGATGGGTATTAAAGAGGGCACATATTGCATGGAGCCCTGGGTTTTATATGAAAACAATGAATCATGGAAAACTACATCAAAAACTACTGATGTACTGTATGATGACTAACATAATATAAAAAAAGGAAAAAAAAAAAAAAACCTCCAAATTTCAGGGACTCCTGTGGTGTGGACCTGCACTGTTCTGCTTGTGGAGGGTCTCACCATGCTTGCTGGCCAATCCCAGGAAAGTGGTCATGTGACCATAAGGCAGTTCAGATTATAGCAGAAAGCCAACACGAAGACCAGCTGCTCTCCTCTGGCTTCCTGGCTCCCATGTCTGGAAATAGCACATCATCTTGGCACCACCCACTCTTCCTGTCACCCAGAGGATCCTCAGACCACGCTGTCACTCCTGGGATTCCACCCATCTTCACAACCTGAGCACACTTAAGCCAGGTACATTCTAGTTAGTAATAAACTTCCAAAGGTTCAGATTTTATGCTCTGCAGTTTCCAATACTTTGCAAAAGCACCCATAAGCAGGATACTTCCCCCTGGTGAATCCACAGCTATATCTACCCCAAGAACTTATATACCTCCTATCTTCCAAAAAGTGGTCACTTTTCTACTTACAGGCTTGCAGATTTTTTTTCTCTCAGAACTCCAATTAATTTCTTGGGTATTCAGAATGATTTGGTAATTATCTAGCTATGTTTGAGGGATTAGACTATCTGAGGTCCCCCTACTTCTCTGCCATCTTAACTCCTCCCCACAAACACACAATGACCCCTCCCCCAGAGAAAGAGAATCTTATGAGGCTCCACACCCAATGTGTAATAGAACCAGAGTCAATCTCACAATCCTGAGATCATGACGCAAGCCAAAATCCAGAGTCAGATGCTTAACTAACTGAGCCACACAAGTCCCTTAATTTTTAAGTTCTTGACATTACAGAACTAAACTGAAATTTATTAAAAATCCACTTTTACATTTCTTATCAACAAACAAATAAAATTTATGAGCCAAAAACTCAAAACAAAACTAAAACAAGGAAAAGCTTATAAAACTAAATATGGATCCCAGCATCAACTGCTGAACAGAGAATGTGACTTTTTTTTAAATTCTTGGCATATGGTAAAGTTGTGTAGAAACTAAACACAAATTCTTTAAAGCCTGGAACCCCTGGCCAGAAATTACACAGTTGGATGATGGGAAAACTGCAGAAAGGGATTGTAAATTAACTTACACTGTTCTGGCTTCACCTCACGTCCTTCTCAGGGTTAACCCCAGAATTGATTAGGTATTGGGGCAGACTAATACTGACAGAGGAACACAGTAATGTAAATTGCCTACCAGAAAAGACTTCCACTGAATTGGCAATACAGAAAATGAGCTAGCAATGAAAAATGCTATTCATAATAGTAAAAAAAAAAAAAAAAAAAAAAAAAAAAAAAAAAAAACTAAAAAAAATATCTAAGGATATATTTAACATAACAAGAAATGTAAACTGTAAAAAAAAAAATACATTGTTGAGAAAAATTAAAGAAGACCCAAATCAATAAAGCAATATATCATATTCAAGTATCAAAATACTTGACATTGTTTAGATGGCTATTCTCCCATTATTGACCTATGCAATTAAACAATGGAATACTTAGAAAAATCTTAGCAGAAATTTTCATAAAAATTAGAAAGTCAATAATAAAATGCATATGAAAATTCAAAAGACCTAGAATAACCAAAACAATTATTGGAAAAATGAAAAATGTGAGGACTTAACAGCACTTCATTTCAAAACGCAGTATGAAGATACTGTACCCCTGGGGATAAAAATATATGTTTATAAAAAATAAAAAATTGATAAAAAAAACCTGTACGCTTTCCCATAAGGGTATACATACAGATTAATGACATAAAATAGCAATTACAATAAAAAATCCATACATTTCTGGTCAATTGATTTTTACAAAGTTGCTAAGACAATTAAGTGGGGGAAAGAATGCTCTTTTCAAAAACTTGCAAGGAATAACTGGAAATCCACATAGCAAAAATAAAAATGAACTTAAACATATATACAAAAATTAACCCACAGTGTATCATAAAGCTGAATATAAGAGCTATTAAGCCATGATGCATAAAAAATTGATAAAATATACTTCATCAAAATTAAAATTTTTTCTCAATGAAGGCACTATAAGGAAGAAATATTTGAAAATCATGTATCTGATAAAGAACTCATAGCCAGAAAATATAAACAATTCTTACAACACAGTGAAAGTGTGAAAATCTCTACTTTCATTTTTTTTTTAAACACAAACCTGATAATTTTTTTTTAATTTATTTATTTGACAGAGAGAAATCACAAGTAGACAGAGAGGCAGCCAGAGAGAGAGAGAGAGGGAAGCAGGCTCCCTGCTGAGCAGAGAGCCCGATGTGGGACTCGATCCCAGGACCCTGAGATCATGACCTGAGCCGAAGGCAGCGGCTTAATCCACTGAGCCACCCAGGCGCCCCTACTTTCATTTTTTTAAATGGACAAAATTTTTGAATAGGATGTTCTTCAAAGAAGATATACAAAGCCATTAAGCATGAAAATATGTTCAACACCATTCAATATCATTAGTTTAGAGGGAAGTGCAGATTAAAACCAATATAAGGCTACACCACATAGCAATTAAAATTATTCAAATTGAACATACTGAGCACACCAAATCTTGGTGTGGATAACCAGGACTGGCCACATAATTTGTGGGAACCCAAGCAAAGTGGAAACATAGGGCCCCCTATTTATAAAGTAGGTAAAATATATTACCATGGCACTAAAATAAAAAGTTTTTGCCTTTCTTTAGCAGCCTCTCTCTCAATGGGTCATGGTATTATTTACAATTTAATGTCTTTCTGAATAAAAATTTTATTATTAATATGAATTATACTGTCCATCCTTATATTGTACAAGGCCAGTTTTTTTTTAAGTTTTTAAATTTACATTACTTTTTTAAAACTTTTTTCAATTTATTTATTTTCAGAAAAACAGTATTCATTATTTTTTCGCCACACCCAGTGCTCTATGCAATCCGTGCCCTCTATAATACCCACCACCTGGTACCCCAACCTCCCACCCCCCACCACTTCAAACCCCTCAGATTGTTTTTCAGAGTCCATAGTCTCTCATGATTCACCTCCCCTTCCAATTTCCCCCAACTCCCTTCTCCTCTCTAACACCCCTTGTCCTCCATGATATTTGTTATGCTCCACAAATAAGTGAAGCCATATGATAATTGACTCTCTCTGCTTGACTTATTTCACAAGGCCAGTTTTAAATGCAAATATCAAAACATTTAGCTTTATGCAAAGTCACTAAAATTACACAATTCATATGGCTTTTCCCCTTCAGGTTGCTTTCAATCTGGCCAGGGAAGACAGATAGAAGCCAGACTACAGAATGTAGGAAGAGGGAAGAGAATTTCACCAGCAATGGAGGGGACTGGGAGAGTGTTGGACCTATTTTGGCACATATTCCATTTTACTTGAAAAGAATGTCTTCTGTAGTTGTTGGGTACAGAGCTCGGTAACTGCTTAATTACTTCAGTTCATTTAATAGAAGTATAAAAGCTCCTAACCCAAAAACAAAACAAAAACCTTTTTAAAGGAATAGGTACAATAAAGAATAAAGGAATAGGTACAATAAAGAAAATTATCTTACACTGCTTTAGGTGACATTGTGCAAACATCTCCTGAACAATAGCAAGTGTCAGGATCATCATAACTCAATCCCAGATTAAAGCCAAGCAACTGCACGATGCTGGTAGTGTATGACTCCAAGGATAAACCCTCTGGATACTAAATATAAGGAAGAAGAAAAGAGTTAGCTATGAAGCCCAAACTACACTATAATAAATTTACTATAATAAAGAATTAGTACATAAAACTCGTTTTTTAAAATCAATGCATCCAAGAAGCTTATGTAGATGCATGTGGATCATAGACTTATTAAACATGGATGAGTGAACACAATAATTTAATTTCAAAATACTAATTCTTAATGACAATACCAGCTACTTTAACTAATCTAATAGTCTCAAACACCATACTATATTGCTTCTTTGAGTTATTTTAAACAAAATGACATAAATCTTTTGTTTTAATAGTCAATTTTATATTCTCTTTGGAGTAGGCAGCTTCTAGCATGGGTCATAAGGAATCTGCCTCCTGGCATTCATGTTCTTGGTATTCCTATTCTGTTCTGTACAGGATGAACTTATTGACTTGCTTCTAATTAACTAAATGTATCAAAACAGATGGCCATCATTTCTAAGATGGATTATAAAAAGACTGGCTTCTCAATTTCCTGTGGGATGTAGTAGAAGAAAAAAACTAAAAGAAAAAATAAAAGACTGACTTCTTGGACTCTATGTCTCACTCAAGCTCTCTAGGTGAAACCAGTTATGACAGCATGAAGTAGGCCTGTAAAGAGACACGTAGGCACAAGTTTGGAAACAGATTTTAGGAGGTTTGCCACAGCCAAATGACGAAGTCTAAAAGCAAATTCTCTCCATATTGAACCCTGAGATAACTACAGCCTTACTTGACACTTTAACTTCACCCACTTAGATTCACTATCCACAGAACTGAATTGTTTTCATATGCTAAGTTTTGGTATAATTGGTTACATAGCAATAGAAAACTAATAACCCTCAGTAGGTATTACTGTTCTCCTTTGGATCATTTCCAATTTCTACACAAACATGTTTATAAAAGCTTCATTCATAATTTCCAAAACTTGCAAGAAACCAGGATATCCTTCAGTAGGTAAACAGATAAACTGTGGCACATTTCAGACAATGGAATATTATTCAGCACTTAAAAAAAAAAGAGCTATCAAAAGAAATGGAGAAAGTTTGAGTGCATATTACTAAGTGAAAAGGGCGAGGTTACATACTGTATGATTCTAAATACAAGAGATTCTAGAAAAAAACAAAATTGTGAAGACAATAAAAATATCCATGGTTGCAGGCAGGGAGGGGAGAAATTAATAGGCAGAACACAGAGGATTTTTAGGGCAGTAAAAATACTTCATAAAATAATACCATGATGATTGATACCTATCATCTTTTGCCTAAACTCATGTATAACACCAAGACTGAACCCTAAGGTAAACTATGGATTTTGAGTGATCTTGATGGGTCAATGTAGGTTCATCCTTGTAAAACATATATCCTTCTGGTGAAGGATGTGGATAATGGGGGAGGCTGTTCATGTGTGGGGGCAGGTAGTATATGGGTAATCTGTGTACCTTCCCTTCAGTTTTGTGGTGAACCTAAAAGTGTTCTTAAAAAATAAGTCTTTAAAAAAGTGATAGAGTCCTGATGACCCAGGCTCAGCACTGGAAGCAGGTGGAAAGTAAAGAACAGTTCGGAGAAGGCATCCATGATCCATGATATGTCCTGCCTTCATGTCTATAGTCACTATATATGAGGTACTTTAATTTAGTTATGTACTCTCCTATAAGGATACCTTATACTTCTAATTTCTTTCTTTTACTCTCATAATAAAATGTTTTCTATGCTGTTTGGCACAACTTATGCCCCACTCTGTAAAAGTCTCCTCTTTTATCACTGCTAAAATTTGGTAATATGAATCAAATTGTATTAATTATGCCTTTGATCTTCTATATTGTGATGCTTTGATATCTAGGGTCTTTCCAACGCTAGTCTGTCCCTCCCAGAGTTACCCAATTAAGATCATAAAAAATTCACCACCAAGTGTGCCTTTTATATGCAAACTAATCAACCTAGAGCCCATATGCCATACCATCCCTTTATCAGGCTCACATACTCTAGGCCACTCTCCACTTGCCAAAAATCACATCAGAGACAGGTACCAGAAAACTAGGTGCAGCCTCTGTGCAAGAAAGCTTGCTGAAATTATTAAAACTAGCCAATCTTAAGACAGCTTACTTTGCCTTACCAATCCCTCCCTAAAGAAATAACAGAGGCTCTTGTCCATGTTTCCACCATGTTCCCTATGCTGCCTAAATAACCCTCATATGGCCCCTCATATGGCCCCTGCAGATATGCCTTCTGTTTCTAGGGAAAGGTATGTTAAACTTCTTCCTGCATGACAATCAATACCATGTCTGTATGTCTTCCGATACCTGATGAAAATAAACTAGGTTAGTTCTACTTTAATTCAGTTAGATTAGTCTAGTTAATTCAAACTAGACTACAACTAAATTAGTTGTAAATGTATACTATAAACTCTAGGACAACTGATTAAGGAGTTTTTTAAAAAATATAATTGATATGCTAAGAAAGGAAAGAAAATGGAATACTATGAGATAATACAATTAAAATCACAGAAGGCAAAAAAAAAAAGAGAGAAGATTTTAAAAAGAACTAAGAAACTATGGACAACGAATAGAAAATAGACAAAATTCAACATCCATTTATGATTAAAATCTCTCAACAAAGTGGGTATAGAGGGAACATACCTTAACATTATAAAGGCCATATTTGACAAACACACAGTTTACATACTCAAAGGTGAAAAACTGAGAGCTTTTCTTCTAAGATCAAAAACAACACATGGGTCCCATTCCTACTACTTTCATTTAACACGGTATTGAAAATAAGCAAATAATGAAAGTAGAGTCCTATTCTCATACCACTTAACAAAAATGAACTCAAAATGAACTAAATACTTAAATGTAAGAAGTAAAATCATAAATCTTAGAAAACATAATGAAAAAAATCTCTTTTGACACTAGTATTGGTAATGATTTTATGGATATGACACCAAAACAAAAAACAACCAAAGCTTCATTGATATAAAAGGTTTTGTACA
Organism: Mustela putorius furo; assembly: GCF_011764305.1. Taxonomy (NCBI): domain Eukaryota; kingdom Metazoa; phylum Chordata; class Mammalia; order Carnivora; family Mustelidae; genus Mustela; species Mustela putorius. The sequence continues at coordinate 3,960,699 of NW_025422118.1, forward strand.
GGGGCCCTGGGTGGCTTAGCTGGTTGGGCAACTGCCTTCAGCTCAGGTCATGATTCTGGATCATGATGCAGATAAAGTCCTGCATCGGGCTCCCTGCTCAGCAGAAAATCTGCTTCTCCCTCTGGCCCTCCCCTTCTCATGCTCACTTGCTCTCTCTTATTCTCTCTCTCTCTAAATAAATAAAATATTTAAAAAAAAAGTTTTGTACAGCAAAAGAACCAATCAACAAAATGAAAAGGCAAGCTAGAGATTAGGAAAAAAATATTTTAAACTATAGTTCTGATAAGAGGTTAATATACCAAATATATTAGAAACTCATATAATTCACTACCAAACACCAACTAATAATTCTTAATATATTAGGAATTCACAACTGATTAAGAAATGGTCAAAGGGGAGGGCCTGGGTAGCTCAGTTGGTTGGGCATCCAACTCTTGATTTCAGCTCAGGTTATGATCTCAGGGTTGTGAGATCAATCCCCATGTTGGCTCTGTGCTCATCATGGAGTCTGCTTGGCCCTCTCCCTCTGCTTCTCCCCAGCCCTCTCTCTCTCAAATAAATGAAACCTTTAAAAAAAGAGAAAGAGAAATGTTCAAAGGACCTGAATAGAGATGCCTCCAAAGAGGATATCCAAATGGACAACAGATATATGGGAGATACATGCTCAACCTCACTAATCATTGCACAAGAGATATCACCTCACACCTATTAGAATGACTATTATCAAAGAGACAAGTGATAATACATGCTGGTGGACAAAATGGAACCCTTGTACACTGCTGATAAGAATGTAAATTGGTACCACCACTATGGAAAACATTATGGAGATTCCTGAAAAAATAAAAAATAGAGCTATCATATGAATCATCAATTCCACTTCTGGGTATATATATCTGGAAAAAAATAAAGCCTCTCTCAAGGCTGTATTTGTACCCCATGTTCATTGCAGCCCTATTCACAATTGCCAAGATATATGATACAGTAAAAACCTAAGTGTCCACTGACAAATGAATGGATAAAGAATTGTGATATTCAGTCACAAAAAAGAAGGAAATCCTGCCATTTATGACAACATGGGTGATTCTTGAGGGCATTACACTAAGTCAAATTAGTCTGGCAGAGAAGGACAAGTACTATATGATCTCACTTATATGTGGAGTCTAGCACAACCAAACTCCAAGAAACAGAGAACAGATTGTTGGTTGCTAGGGGTGGGAATGAGTGAAAATGGTTACAGAGTACAATCTGTTAGTTTCTGAGGATACAATGCACAGCATAATGACTGTAGTTAACAATATTGTATTGTCTATTTGAAAGTTGCTGAGAGAGTAGAACTTAAAGGTTCTTATCACACACACACACACACACACACACAAATGGCACCTGTGTGAGATGATGGACGTGTTCACTAACTTAACTGTGAAAATATTTCACAACATACAAATATATCTATCATTATGCCATACTTTTAAAAATGTTATATGTCGATTATATCTCATTAAATCTGGAAAAAATAATAGATCTCATATATAAACTCATCAAGGTTATATATACAAAAATATACAAAAATAGACCACATATGTATACATTAGCAGTGAAAAACTGGAGGATGAATTTTAACAATCAATACCAGTCACAACAACATCAAGATATGTAAAATAGCTATGAATAAATTTAACAGGAGATGTGAAAGCTCTACAAAGAACTTTTTAAAGACATCAGTAAATGGAGAAATAAACCATGTTAGTAGACACTGGAAGATCCAATGTTGTTATAACAATTTTCCCCTAATTCATTCATAAATTAAAATTAAAAATCAAAATTTAAGTAGACCTCTGTGTCTGTATGCTTATATGTCTGTGTATAAACAGAAAAGCTGATTTTAAAATCTATATGAGAATGCAAAGTTATATACAGACAATATAGTATTCACAAAGAACAAAGCTGGAGGACTTCATCTATCTTGACTTCAAGATATTTAATATTACTAAAGCCACCATATTCAAGGAAGAAATTCTTTTTTTTTTCAATTCTTCACTTAAAAAAAGCACTTAGAATATTATTTTTTACTTTTTTAAATTTATTTTCAACATAACAGTATTCATTGTTTTTGTACCACACCCAGTGCTCCATGCAATCCATGCCCTCTATAATACCCACCTGGTACCCCGACCTTCCACCCCCCACGCCTTCAAAACCCTCAGATTGTTTTTCAGAGTCCATAGTCTCTCATGGTTATGATTGGTAGCTATCTTTCTGAAATCTAATCTTCAAACTGTTGCTGGTATAAACAAAAATAATTTATTTTTACATTTGTATTTTAATTTTATACTGATATTTTACAGTATTCTTGCTTAGCTCATATATTTATCTTTTATAATTATATATTTCTATTATAAAAATTCAGGCTTAAGGATGTCACCAGGAAAACACACATACTAACCACTTATATTCAATAATTCTTACAATCTGCTTTATATTTTTATACACAAACACATACACACACATGGCATGATCGAAAACTTAGTCCTCAACAATGAAACATTATTTTCAAGAATTAACAGTGATGAAGACCTGGACAATTTCTGATGGCCTTTCCTCAAACTTTGGCTGAGGGAAAACCAAAAGCAGGGACTGATAATAAAAACAAATCCCTATGAAATGTCTGATGTTCTCTAGCCATGGTAACAATCCCCAGAACTGGTTTTGGATTTATCTAATCAATCAATTTATAGTTTATAGGAATAATAATAAGCACATACTAGAACTGATTTTAAATATTGAATCTGTCAATAACAATTTGCTTCATTGTACATGCTACTAAAACACAACCAATTATATTCCTGGCTCAGAATAAAAGTGCAGACATTTTTTTCTGCGAGTACCCTCAATTAGTTCCTTTCCCTACTATTTATACAAATTGCTGCAAAAGGAATATAACTCTGTAGTAGACACTCATTCTCAGTTTTTCTGGCAAAACTGAGAATTATGAATATTTGGCAAATCTGGCAAACAGTATCTGGCATATCTGGCAAAACATATCTGGCAAAACAGTAATTATGAATATTTAATGGCTGTTTCTTCCTCCAATGGTCTGCTCATACCAAACATATAATACAGTATTGAATGCAATAATAAAATAATTATCTTAAAATAGAAAAAAATAATAGTCACATAATTAAAAAGCACATGAATTTATACAAATTATTAATGTTGGGAGAAAAGCTGATATGTCTAATAATTAACATTAAAATTACACTGGTTATGTAATATACATGGATGCAAGCATGTCACTGTTTAAAACACTTAATTTTTACTTGGGTCAAATAAGTTTTTTTAAAGCAATATGGCATTATAATCAATTCAATTTATAATTTTTTTTTCTTTTTTAAGATTTATTTATTTATTTTAGAGAGAGAGAGAGAGGAAGAGAGGGGCAGAGGGAAATGGAGAGAGAATCCCAAGGAGACCCCCCTCAGAGCCTGGAGCCCAACATGGGGCTTCATTTCACAACTCTGAGATCATGACCTGTGCCAAAATCAAGAGTTAGACCTTAATGGACTGAGTCATCCAGGAGCCCCTAAATGTTCTATTTTTAAAAGCAATTGCATACAGTTTAGTATTTATGCTCCAAATTAGTAATATAAAAAACTATTAAAGGGTAAGTAGAATAAGTAATATATTTACTCATGCTCTACAATATTTAGGAAATTTTGAAACATTAAAATAATGAGAAACTAGAAAATAATTACATACCAGAGCAACTCCTACTGCAAAATTTTTATTACATATTTTTCCAGGAAATGTGGCTCCTAAAAAACTAGGATGTTTCTTGAAGCTAAAAAATAATAATTTTCCTCAGAACTGCATATGAGTGATATAATTAATAACAATCATTTTCATAGCAACAAACATTATTAAACAATTAATGTGTCCTAAGCCTTATGCTACTCTGAATTAAACTAAATACATTTTTCTCAAACTATCAATGTTAAAAGTATTTCAATATTTTGTAAATTTTAAATTTAATAAACATTTGGAAGTATAGTAAGAATAAAGTCTAATAATTTATGCAAAAGTCTATTGGACTAATGCTTATCATTTTTATTCTGGTTCTCTATCCATTTACAGCCCTAAAAATTAAATTTTCTGTGATTTCCTTATTCATTTATTCATTAAAGATGAATAGATTTTTCTGTGCATTAGATTCTACAGCATGAAACAATTCCATATATTCATATTATTAAAAAATCAGATGAGAGACAAGAATGTAGAGATAGCAAGTAGTATAACTTTATAAGCAAAGGAAATCAAAGAAATTATATCGCTCAAAATTAATCTCCCTTAGTTTCTTCAGTACTTTTATGCAGTTTTACTGATATCAGGTAATTTTATGTCAGTTGACAAAAGTTTTTAACTATCGACCAACATTAGCTCTTTGAAGACAAGGACTTTTGACTTATGTGTTTTTCCCATCCTGTGGTGTCTATCAAATTTATAGAACATTAGTATTTATTCATTAAATGTTTATTTTTCATAACTAACATATGAAATCATTCTGTGTTATTCCTTTAATGCTACACAAATATGGAATACTGTACTCACGCAAATAAGTATGCAACCTGATGAGGTCGGAAGATATGTTTGTATTTCCATTCTAAAAATCTAGATAATATATTGTTAGGATTCCCTGTAGTAGAAATTTTGTTTTTATTTGACCATATTTCTATGGAAGATATTACAACAGTCAGTTTTAACTGGGAAAACATCTAAAAAAAATAATAAATTTTAAGTAAATTTGAACACTCTATTAAATGTCCATAAAAATGCATATATTTAATTCAGTATTTGATTATGAGAATTTAACAGCACAGCAAAATGCTATACACATCAATTCATATTACCTATACTTTTACAAAATATATAAACAAAATTGCTTTTAAAAACTTACGGTGTTAACAAAACCAATTATCTGGATAACCTTCCGTGTTACAGCCTTTACATCAGAGCCCATGTAATCAAACTGAAAAAGAATAATTATTTTTAGAAACTAGTGGTTGCCATCAAGAATATACTACATACCCTTACATGTACAATGTGGTATATTCTAAAATAGCCATAGGGCTACATTCCAGTTGAAAGTTAGGAAATCAATAATGATGTATAAATAATGACATAAAAATTAATAAACTCAATTTGTAACTTAATGTATATAAGAAGTAAATAAAAATATTTAATAACATGATTTTAATGTTTAATGCACTCAATTTGTGGCATTACTTATTGTTTATGAAAACTTAGTTTTGGTACTATCCTCTGTGGTAGGCATTCTCCCTACTTAGCAATATCTAGGTCTATTCTAGTTCAGGAGCCCTTCCTTTCTAAATATAGGCATGGCCAGTTTATTCACTTTGGACAATGAAATAAGACAGAGATAAATGTCACTTCTGAGAAGAAGTGTTTCTCTGCTGTCGCTCATGCCTGTCTGGTCTGCTTTTCTCTAGGCTTAGAATTTGGGGGAGAAAACCTATCGATATAGAAATACCAAAAATCCTAAGCATTTGGAAGGCTGAGCCAACACATGGAAGACAGCTGCCTAGAGAGTCACCCAGATCCATGGCCAACATCACATGAATAAAAAATAAACAGTATTTAGGCATTAAGATTTTGGTTTTTTTTTTCTTTTGGATGTCTGAATATTATGCCATGGTATTCATATACCACATCTTCTTTCAGATGTCCATTTATCAGTTGATAGACATTTGGGCTTGTTCCACAGTTTGGCTATTGTTGATAATGCTGCTGTAAATATTGGGGTGCAGGTTCCCCTTCAAATCTGTATTTTAAAGCTAGAGTGTATATATGATAAATCAGTCAGAGAAGGATGTTATCTTACTCATAGGTGGAATTTAAGAAAGAAAACAGATGAACATATGGGAAGGGGAAAAGAAAAAAATTAAAGAGGGAAACAATTGATAACTGACTCTTAATGATAGAGAACAAGGGGTGCCTTGGTGGTTCAGTTGGTTAAATGTCTGCCTTTAGCTCAGGTTATGATCCCAGGGTTCTGGGATTGATCCCGCAGCAGGCTCCCTGCTCAGCCTACTTCTCCTTCTCCCTTTGCCCAGCCCCTCCGCCCCCTGCTAGTGTTGGCTCTCATGTTCTCTCTTTTTAGGAAAAAAAAAAAAAAAGAAGAAGAAACAAATGACAAAGAACAAACTGAGGATTGATGGAGGGAGGTGGTGGAGGATGTGCTAGATGGATGATGGGTATTAAAGAAGGCACGTGTGATGAGCACCGGGTGTTACATGCAAATGATGAATTATTGAATTCTGCTCTAGAAACCAATATTGCACTGTGTGATAACTAACAAAATTTAAATAATTTTTAAAAATGCAGAGAAAAATAAAAGGACCACATTAATTACCAAAATCAGGAATGAAAAAGGAGACATTATAGTGATCCAGTAGTATGCTATAGCAGGCTTGTACTCATTCACTACAGCTGATTTTTAAATTTTCAATCCAATTTTTAAACAACTATTATTAAATTAAGTTATATATGCTTTTAACTAATTAAGTTAAATTAAAAAGGTAATAAATACTTTTTTAAAAAGATCGTTTTTTATCATAGTGCAACCTAGCCTGCTGTGATTAATATTTATGCTTCAAGTTTTTAAATTATTGTATAGAATTCATTAATATTTAAATAGCTTATAATTATAGGATTGTGTTTCTACTTTGTAAAATTTACTCATGGTAGTATTTAAAACTTTTTATTCTATTTTTCCTTATCTCTTTCTATTCCTTATTGTATTAGTATATTATGGTAGAGTTTTGGCATATTGGTTTTTACTTTTACAAAATTACTGCTGTCTTCTTTGTGACCTGGAAACCACTCCCCATGTATGTTTTCCTATAGACATCCTCAGATACTTGAATATATGTGGCGCCCTTTCAGAAGATACAAAGGTAAATAAGGGTTAGTAAAGTGGGTAATAAATAATTTGATCTTTATATGTTAACATTTTCTGCCGTATGTTAAAGGCTAAGAAAAATGCCTTAATGTGCTCCACTATAATTCTGAGTTTTGTTACTTTATTCTGAACATATCCAGAGGTTTTGTTTTTATAGTTTCTTCATAACTCACTTGTTAACTAAGTGTTCATTATTAGAAATGCAACTTCAACATGAATTGTGTCTCTCTACATAAATAAGCCCATTCTTCTACTTTAGGCTTTGTATCCTGAATTTTACTTTATCTGTTAGTAATACCATCTTCGTCATCTTTTTGATTAACAATCCTGGCATATTTTTAATGGTTTTATTTTAATGTTTTATACTGAAAACTGCCATTTTGTTTAAGCTCTCTCACAAATATCACAGAATCTGAGAATCTTTGCACTTTAGGAGAGATATATAACCTAATCATATTACTGTAATCAATGAAGCTGATCTATAGTTTTTTTTTTATTTTCTTATTCATGTCCTCATGGTATTTCCTTTTGACTTTTTTGTTGTTATTATGAGAATACTCGGGGACTGACTTCAAAGTGACATATTTGAGACTGTATATTCAGATATTTTTAAATATTGTAAAACAAGTTTCTCCATTTTTATCCAAAAGACCCACCTCCACAAGACCTGTTGTGAGGTAAAAATAAAAGATTTCCAGACTAGGACTTATCAGGATTCAACTGTTTTTGTTTTGTTTTGTTTTTTTCCAAAGTGCTTAATTACTCTTACTAAGAATTTGATGATTATGACTATGAAAATGAGGCAATACCACACTCTGCCAAGATTCAGCAGTGTCTTTCTCTTTCTTTTTCACTTAGTGATAAAGTCTGTGTAAATGATTTTTTGAAATAACTATTTGTTGTAACTATACTCCAAAAATTTCAGATGAATTTTATTGAGGTATAACTTACATATGATTACATTAAGAAGTCACTAATTTTAGTAAATACCACTTACTTTTTATGATGAAAAAACCCAACCTACAGAAAAATTAAAATTCAAAGGCTACCTCTAAATCATTCAGTTAGATTAATCTACTATTAATGTTAGACACATTTCTTTATATATAACTTTATCTGTCTATGGAGGTAGATCTGGGCATACAATGTTCATTTTTCTGGACTTTTTGAGACTAAGTTGCAAACACTTTAGCATGTCATTCCTAAGAATAAGGATTTTCACCTGTTTGCCCACTACACCATTATCGTGTGCAAGAAACAACATTAGTTCAATAATACCAAATACATGATTTATATATTAAAATCTAATGTTGAATACATAATATTCCCAGAGAGTGAAGCTAATCTGTAGTCCCACCCATCACTGAATACAGCTTCCATCCAACCCTGCTAACAAAGAAATCTTAACTGGAGTTCCCAGAAATCTTGGTAGCCCACCCTGCAGGCCCAATTAACGACACTTGAACAGAGACCTCAGCAAGTGCCTCTGCATCTAAAGAGCCTGCAGAGTGTGCAGCCAAAACTGGGCATGAAACTAATTTACCACCCTCCCCAAATTTGAATATAGTCTCCATCCTATCTGAGAATAAAACATAATTGGAGCTCCAGGAATCCATGTATCCCATCTTGCCATTCCAATTAGAACAACTCTTGAGCAAAAGCCCACCTTGTGATCCTACCCATCTGCATAGCTAGGATGGTGGCCCATCAAGACAGGGAATTTAGTGCATAATTCTGTCTGATTTGATTCTCAAACAAGAGGCAGAACACAATTGTGTTCTGTATTAGGACACTACCACACCTGGAAACTAATTCATATCCCAGCTCACTGCTGAATACAGCCTTCATCCCACCCAACCAGGAATCTACCAGAGCAAACAAGATGCTACATAACCCATCCTACATACCTGCTTACAACAGCACTTAAATAGAGAACATAACATGGCTTTTGGCCTTCCATATCTGTAGAGCAAAACAAGTAGCCCAATCTGCCCAGGACACAGTGCTGCCTGACTTGGGTCCACAAACATGAGCTGTAAAAGCCATGAGACTCATTCTGCTGCCACACCAGGACAAGAACCTAATTCATAACCTTGCCTAATACTGAGAATATATCTGTCCTGAAATCTAGGAAGTCTGATTAGAGAATCCAGGAAACTGCAGAGCCTATCCTACAGCTTTACCTGGGCAAGTAACTAAGCCAGTGTTCCTACACAACTGTTCTCAGCCAGCAGCACCTACCCTCAAAGCTCAGTTAGTAGCCTCACCCAAAACTAGACACTGATAGTGAACACCAGCTGCCCAGGGATGCTACCAGCTGATACATCCAGAGCTCAATTTAAGCCAAGTGGTGAGTGAATATCTATGCCAAAGCAAACCTGTAATGCCTGAAAAAAAAAGACTGTTTACTCAAATGGGCAGATGTTGACATAAAGAACTGAGGATCATAAGAATTTGGGAAAACATGATAGCACCAAAAGAAACTTATAGAGCTCCAATAACTAACCACAATGATATGGAGTTCTATAAATTGTAAGAGAATCTAGAATAGTCACCTTAAAGAAGCTTTAGTGAACCACAAGAACATACAATTAAATAAAATTAGGAAAACAAAGCATTAACAAAATGAGGAGTTCTACAAAAAGAAACCATGAAAAAAAAAAAAAATAGACATCTTCGACCTGAAAAATACAACTGAAGAATTCAATAGAGAATGCCAAGAGCACACTTGACCGTGAAGGAGAAAAAAAAAACAATGATCTATAATATAGGGCATATTAAATTATCCAGAGGAGCAAAAAAACAAAGAATGAAAAAAATGAAGAGAGTCTTATAGGAAACCAGAAGAAGATTAAAGAAAATGGGACAGAAAATATATTTAAATTAATAATGGCTGAGACATCTCAAATCTGGGAAAATTGATATCCAGATCTATGAGGCCCAAAAGATGCAAAAATGGTTGAATCCAGATAGAGTTACCTCCAGAAACATTATAATTAAATTGTCTAAAGTCATATCCACAATAGCCAAACTATGGAAGGAGCCGAGATGCCCTTCAACAGATTAATGGATAAAGATGTGGTTCATATATATGATGGAATATTACTCAACCATCAGAAAAGATGAATACCCAGCATTGGCACTGACATGGATGGAACTGGAGGGGATTATGCTAAGTAAAATAACTCGTGCAGAAAAAGACAGTTATCATAAAGTTTCACTCATATATGAAACATAAGGAATAGCACAGAGGACATTAGGGGAAGGAAGGGAAAACTGAAGGGGGGGGGAATTCAGAGGGGGACACAAACCATGAGAGACTATGGACTCTGGGAAACAATCTGAGGGTTTCAGAGGGGAGGAGGGAAAGGGGATGTAATAACCTGGTGATGGGTATTAAGGAGGGCATATGCTGTAATGAGCAATGGGTGTTATATTGAAATAATGAATCACTGAATACTAAAAAAATAAAATAAAAAAGTCCCAAAGAAATAATTTTGAAAGCAGCAGTATAAAAGCAACAAATCACCTACAAAAGAAGCTCTGTAAGACTATAGCAGATAATTCAATAGAAACTTTGCAGGCCAGCAGAGAATGAAATAATACAATCAAACTATTGAAAGAAAAACACTATCCACCAATAATATGACTGGACAAGCTGTCCTTCAGAAATGAAGGAGCAATAAAGACTTTCCTAAACAAACAAAAACCGAGGGACTTCTTCACAACTAAACCTGACATACAAGAAATGGTTAGAGTTCTTTGAGTGCAATTGAAAGAACACTAATTAGCATCATTAAAACATATAAAGGCAATATAAAACTATCTGATAATGATAAACATATCCTTAAAGTCAGATTCCATAACATGTTAATGGTGGAGTGTAATCACTAACAACTTTAGTTTAAAAATTAAAAACAAAATATATGAAATATGAAATATACCCATAACTAAAATACTCTATTACAGGATATACTTCATTTAAAATGTGTGAAGTGTGGAGGGCCTGGAGGGCTCTGACACTTGGTTTTGGCTCAGATCATGATCTCATGGGTTGTGGGATTGACCCCGATGTCAGTCTCCACTCAGCCAGAGTCTGCTTGAGATTCTCTCTCCTCTCCCTCTGCCCCTCCCTAGCTCAGGCTTACTCACTATCAAGTAAATAAATAAATCTTTTTTAAAAATGTGTAAAGTGTAACATCAACAACCTAAACTTTGAAGGGGAAAATCCACAAAGAAACAAAGGTTTTGAATGACACAAGGGACCAAGTGGACTTAACACATACATTCAGAACATTTTATCCTAAAGCAAGAGAATATACATTCTTTTCCAGTGCACTTGGAACAGTCTCCAGAATAGATCACGTGCTAGGACATAAACTCAGCCCTCAGCAAGTCCAAGAAAAAGATGGAGATCATCCCATGCATAAAATCAGACTACAGTGCTATGAAACTTAAAGTCAACCATAAGAAAATTTTTGGAAAGACAATAAATACATGAAGGTTAAAGAACATCCTACTAAACAATGAATGGATTAACCAGGAAATTAAAGAAGAAATTTTTTTTAAAAAACACACACATGGAAACAAATGAAAATGGAAACACAATAGTCCAAAACCCTTGGGATGCAGAAAACATGGTCCAAGCCTACCACAAAAATTGAGAAAAATCTCAAATACACCATCTAATCTTACACTTAAAGGAGCTAGAAAAAGAACAAAAATTAAAGGCTAAAGCCAGCAGAAGAAGGGAACTATTAAAGATTAAAGCAAAAATAAGTGATATAAAAAACAACAACAAAAAAGTAGAACAGATCACTGAAACCAGAAGCTAGTTCTGTGAAAAAATTAATGAAATTGATAAACTCCTAGCCATCCTTATCAAAAAGAATAAAAAATGTAAATAAATAAAATCATGAATGAAAGAGGAGAAATCACAACCAATACCACAGAAATACAATTATAAGAGAATATTGTGAAAAATTATATGACAAAAAATTAAGCAATTAGGAAGAAATAGATCAATTCCTAAAAAACATATAAGCTACCAAACCTGAAACAAGAATTAGAAAATTTGAACAGACTGATAACCAGCAAAGAAATCAAATCAGTAACCAAAAATCTCCTAATAAACAAAAATTACAGAGGCAGATGGCTTCACAGGGGAATTCTCCCAATCTTATAAACAAGGGTTAATACCTATTTTCCCCAAACTATTCCAAATAATAAATACAGAAGGAAAACTTCCAACTTCAATCCCTGACAAAGATTACATAGTCAGGGCAAACCAGACAAAGATTACATTGAAAAAGAGAACTGCAGAACAATATCCCTGAACAATACAGATGCAAAAATTCTCAGCAAAATACTAGCAAATTGAATCCAACAGTACATTAAAAAAAAAAAATCATTCACCACAGTCAATTGGGATTTATTCTTGGGTTTCAGGGGTGGTTCAATATTCACAAATCAATGTGACACTCCACATCAGTAACAGAAAGGATAAGAACCATATGATCCTCTAAATAGATGCAGAAAAAACATTTGACGAGTACAACATCCGTTCTTGATGGAACCACTAACAACATAGGGATATAAAGAACATACTTCAAGATCATAGAGGCCATACGCAAAAAACCACAGCTAATATCATCTTCAATGGTGAAACACTGAGAGCTCTTCCTCTGCAGTCAGGAATAAGATAGGGATGTCCACTTTCACCGCTGTTATTTATTTATCTATCTATCTATCTATCTATCTATTTATTTATTTATTTTAAAGATTTTATTTATTTATTTGACAGAGATTACAAGTAGGCAGAGAGGCAGGCAGAGAGAGAGGAGTAAGCAGGCTCCCCGCTAAGCACAGAGTCCGATGTGGGGCTCGATCCCAGGACACTGGGATCATGACCCAAGCCAAAGGCAGAGGCTTTAACCGACCGAGCCAGCCAGGCACCCCACACCGCTGTTATTTAAATAATACTGGAAGTCCTAGCCTCTGCAACCAGACAACAAAAGAAATAAAAGGCATCCAAATCAGCAAGGAAGAAGTAAAACTTTCACTGTTTGCAGGTAACAAGATACTCTATGTAGAAAACCCAATAGACTCCACCAAGAAATTACTAGAACTGATATGCAAATTCAGTTTAAGTCCTAGGATACAAAATCAATGTACAGAAATCTGTTGCATCTCTATAAATCAATAATGAAGTGGCAGAAAGAGAAATCAAGGAATCAATCCCATTTACAATTGCAACAAAAACTGTAAGATACTTAGGAATAAACCTAACCAAAGAAGGAAAATATCTATATTCTGAAAATGATTAAAAACTTATGAAAGAAATTGAAGATGTCATAAAGAAGTGGAAAAACATTCCATGCTCATAGGCTAGAAGAATAAATATTGTTAAAATGTCTATAGTACCCAAAGCAATCTATATATTTAATGCTATCCCTATCAAAATACCACCAGCATTTTTCACAGTGCTGGAACAAATAATCCCAAAATTTGTATGGAACCACAGAAGACTCTAAATACCCAAAGAAATCTTGAAAAATAAAATCAAAGCTGGAAGCACCATAATTCCAGACTTTAAGTTATATTACAAAGCTGTAATCATCAAGACAACATGATACTGGCACAAAAATAGACACAGAGATCAATAGAACAAAATACAAAACCCAGAAATGGACCTACAACTATATGACCAACTAATCTTCAACAAAGAAGGAAAGATTATCTAATGGGAAAAAGACAACTTCAACAGTGGTGCTGGGAAGAGGACAGCAACACTCAAAAGAATGAAACTGTACCACTTCCTTACACCATACCAAAAAAAAAAAAAAATTCAAAATGAAAATCTAAATGTGAGACAGAAAACCATCAAAATCCTAGAAGAAAACACAGGCAGCAACCTCTCTGACATCAGCTGCAGCAACTTCTTACTAGATACGTCTCCAGAAGTGAGGAAAATAAAATAAAAAATGGACTATTCATACTTTATCAAAATAAAAAGCTTCTGCACAATGAATGAAATAATCAAAAAACTAAAAGGCAACTTCCAGAATAGAAGATATTTGCAAATGACATATCTGATAAAGCATAAGTATCCAAAATCTATAAAGAACTTACCAAATTCAACACCCCAAAAATGAATAACCCAGTTTAAAAAAAGGGAAGACATTAATAGACATTGTTCCAAAGAGGATATTCAGATGGCTAGCAGTCTCATGAAAAGATGTTCAACATCTCTTATCAACAGGGAAATGCAAATCAAAACCACAATGAGATGCCACCTCACACCAATCAGAATAGCTAAAATAAACAACTCAGGAAACAACAGATGTCAAGATGGAGAGAAAGATGCCCTCTCACACTGTTGGTGGGAATGCAAACTGGTGCAGCTACTCTGGAAAACAATATGGAGGTTCCTTAAAAAGTTAAAATAGAAATACCCTACACTCCAGCTATTGCACTACTAGGTATTTATACAATTATATACAAAAATACTGATTTGAAGGGATACTGCATCCTGATGTTTATAGCAGCTTTATTGACAATAGCCAAATTACAGAAAAAGCCCCAATGTCCATCAACTAATACGTGGATAAAGAAGACTATTGAACTATTACTCAGCCATCAAAAAGAATGAAATCTTGCCATTTGCAATGATGTGGATGGAGCTAGAGAGTACTTTGGTAAATGAAATAGAGTAAGACAAATACCGTATGGTTTCACTCATATGTGCAATTTAACAAGAAAAACAAATGAACATGGTGGGGGAAATAGAGGCAAACGATAAAACAAACTCTTAAATATAGACAACAAACTGAGGGATGCTGGAGGGGAGGTGGGAGATATGGGTTAAACTGGTAATGGGTATTAAGGAGGGCACCGGTTGTGATGAGCATTGAGTGTTGTATGTAAGTGATGAGTCACTAAATTCTCTACCTGAAACTATCATTACACTATATGTTAACTAATTGGAATTTAAATTAAAACCTGAAAAAAGAAACTACCTAAGAATAAATTTAATGAAGGAAAAGAAAAACATGCATACTCTGAAAACTATAATAGACTGATGAAAAAAATTGAAGACAAAGGAAATAAATGGAAACTTAACCATGCTCTTGGGTTGGAAGAATTAATATTGTTAAAATGTCCATACTACCTAAAGCAATCTACAAATTCAATGCAATCCCTATCAAAATACCAATAGTATCTTTTACAAAAAATAGAACAAATTATCTTAATATTTGTACAGAGCCATGAAAGACTCCAAATAGGCAAAGCCATCTTGAGAAAAAAGGACAAAGCTGGAAGTATCACAATCCCAGATTTCAAGCTGTGCCACAAAGCTACAGTAATCAAAACACTGTGGTTGTGGTAAACACACACACACCACACACACACACACACACACACACACAAGACACATAAGGCAAGAAAAAAAAAAAAAAGAACAAAAAACCCAAAACCTACAATTATATGGTCAATTAATCTGGAACAAAAAATATGCAATGAAGGAAAAAAGTCTCTCCAATCAATAATGTTGGGAAAACTGGACAGCTATGTGCAAAAAAATTAAACTAGACCACCTTCTTATACCACACACATAAATGAAAATAAATGGAAATAAACTCAAAAATATTAAAAACTTAAATGTAAGGTGTACAATTACGATACTCCTAGAAAAAGAAACATAGGGAACATAGGGGGCACCTGGGTGGCTCAGTGGGTTAAAGCCTCTGCCTTTGGCTCAGGTCATGATCCCAGGGCCCTGGGATCGAGCCCCATATTGGGCTCTCTGCTCAGCAGGGACTCTGCTTCCCCCTCTTTCTCTCTCTGCCTGCCTCTCTGCCCACTTGTGATCTCTGTCTGTCAAATAAATAAATAAAATCTTAAAAAAAAAAAAACAAAAAAGAAAGCAACATAGGGAGTAATCTCCAGGATATCAACCTTAGCAATATTTTTCTCAATCTGTCTCCCCAGGCAAGTGAAACAAAAGCAAAAATAAATTTCTGGACCACATCAAAATAAGGTTTTGCATAACAAAGGAAACAACCTAAAAGGCAACCTATCAAATGGAAAAGATATTTCCAATGATGTATCCAATGTCGTGGCCAGTGCGATAAACTGACCAGGAATGTGAGGGTAAGAGGATGGTGAAAAGAAATTAAGAGACAAAGAGATGGGGGAAGGAGGAGCACCAAGGAGAATGTCCCATAGTGCCAAAGTTTATTTTGCAGAGTTCTGATTTATACCATACAGTAAGGGAATCACCTCCTGTATATCTGGTGCTAGTTTCTATTTTGGCCTGAGAGTAGCTGGCCATGCAGAGATATCAGACAGCCTTGACCTTCGTGGTTTGGACACTTAGGCCATAACTCAATATTCACAAAACATAGGAGCCTTATTAACTTAGTCTTGAGACCGCAGCTGCAATGGCAACAAGCCAAACCTTACAATGTTCTCATAACAATCACCAGGGAAAAACGGTGGCACTCTAGCTTGCCACCGATGGAAGTCCTCGGTTGTAGAGGTTCCCAAGAACTGTTGCTTTATTGGGTTAACCCCTTCTAGGCATGAGGCTCCCAACAATCCAATAAGGGGTAAATATGCAAAATATATAAAATATATAAAAATATCATGTTCCTCAACACCAAAAAAACAGATAATCTGATTTAAAAATGGATAGAGGACCTGAATAGACTTTTCTCCACAGAAGACATACTGATGGCCAAGAAATAAATGAGCAGATTCTCAACATCAGTAATCATCAGGGAAATGCAAATCAAAACCACCATGACACATCACCTCACACCTGTCAGAATGGCTAATATCAAAAAGATAAGAAATAGCAAGTGTTAGCTTGCTATGGGATGTGGAGGGAGCCCTCATGCTCTGTTGGTAGGAATGTAAGCAACAGCTTACATTGAGGTTGTATCCTTAAAAACTTATCAACAGCAATACCATATAATAGTTCCACTGCTGGATATTTACCCAGAGGAAATGAAAACACTAATTTGAAAACATAAATCCACTCATGTTCACTGAAGCATTATTTAAAATAGATAAGCTGTGAAAGTAACCCAAGTGTCCACTGAAGGATAAATGGATAAGAAGATGTGATATATAAACAATGGAATATTAGTCATAAAAATCAATGAAATCTTGCCATTCATGACAACATGGGCAGATCTACAGGGTATTATTCCAAGTGAAATAAGTCAGACATAAAAAGACAAATCTACAAGATTTCATTCATATGAGGAATCAAAAAAAAAAAAAAATAGAAATAGACTCATAAATACAGAGAACAAAACTGGTAGTTGCCAAAAAGGAGGAGGGTCAAGTACATGGGAAAAATATGTGAAGGGCATTAAGAGGTATAAAATTCATTATAAAATAAATAATCCATGGGGATGAAAAGCACAGCCTAGAGAATTTAGCCAATAATACCGTAGTAGCTTTGTATGGTGACAGATGGTCACTATACTTGCCATGGTGAGCACTGTATAACATACAGAATTGTCCAATCTCTCTGTTGTACACCTGAAATTAATATAGCATTGTATGTCAACTACACTTCAATTAAAAAAATACAACCCAGGGGGCAGAGTCAAGATGGCGGAGAAGTAGCAGGCTGAGACTACTTCAGCTGGCCGGAGATCAGCTAGATAGCTTATCTAAAGATTGCAAACACCTGAAAATCCATCGGCAGATCGAAGAGAAGAACAGCAATTCTGGAAACAGAAAAACAACCACTTTCTGAAAGGTAGGACCGGTGGAGAAGTGAATCCAAAGCGACGGGAAGATAGACCCCGGGGGGAGGGGCCGGCTCCCAGCAAGCAGCGGAGCAACGGCACACAAAATCAGGACTTTTAAAAGTCTGTTCCGCTGAGGGACATCGCTCCAGAGGCTAAACCTGGGTGAAGCCCACGTGGGGTCAGCATGGCCTCAGGTCCCGCAGGGTCACAGAGGGTCAGAGGTGTCTGAGTGTCGCAGAGCTTGTGGGTATTGGAACGGGAAAGCCGGCTACAGAGACAGAGCCGACAGTAAGCTCACAGCTCGGTGTTACCTTGAACCGGTCGCAGGCTCGGTGAGCTCGGAGCGCGGCCGGAGGTCAGGCAGACGGGAGTAACTGGGCGCTGTTCTCTGAGGGCGCACTGAGGAGTGGGGCCCTGGGCTCTCAGCTCCTCCGGGCTGGAGACCAGGAGGCCGTCATTTGTATTCCCGTCCTCCGGAACTCTACGGAAAGCGCTCAGGGAACAAAAGCTCCTGAAAGCAAACCCGAGCGGATTACTCACCCTGGCCCCTGTTAAGAGCGGTGCAATTCCAGCTGGGGCAAAGACACTTGAGAATCACTACAAAAGGCCCCTCCCCCAGAAGATCAACAAGAAATCCAGCCGAGACCAAGTTCACCTACCAAGGAGTGTGGTTTTAATACCAAGGAGAGCAGCAGAATTCCAGAGAAGGAGAAAGCAAAGCACGGAACTCATGGCTTTTTCCCTGTGATTTTTTTAAGTCTTGCAGTTAATTTGATTTTTTTCTTTTTCATTTTTTGTTTTTTGTTTTTCTCGCCTTCTGGTAATTATTTTTTAACTTTTACCTTTTTCTTTTTTAACGTTTTTTAACTAGTTTATCCAATATATATATTTTTTCATTTTTATATTTTTCTTATTTGTTTTCTTTTTTTTAATTCTTTTCTTTTCTTTTTTTTTTCTTTTTTCTTTCTTCGTTTTTGAACCTCTTTTTATCCCCTTTCTACCCCATCACGATTTGGGATCTCTTCTAATTTGGTTAAAGCATATTTTCCTAGGGTTGTTGCCACCCTTTTAGTATTTTACTTGCTCCTTCATATACTCTTATCTGGACAAAATGACAAGACGGAAAAATTCAACACAAAAAAAAGAACAAGAGGCAGTACTGAAGGCTAGGGACCTAATCAATACAGACCTAATCAATACAGACATTCTAGAGTTCAGAATGACAATTCTCAAGGCTCTAGCCAGGCTCGAAAAATACATGGAAGATATTAGAGAAAACCTCTCAAGAGATATAAAAGCCCTTTCTGGAGAAATAAAAGAACTAAAATCTAGCCAAGTTGAACTCAAAAAAGCTATTAATGAGGTGCAATCAAAAATGGAGGCTCTGACTGCTAGGATAAATGAGGCAGAAGAAAGAATTAGTGATATAGAAGACCAAATGACAGAGAATAAAGAAGCTGAGCAAAAGAGGGACAAACAGCTACTGGACCACGAGGGGAGAATTCGAGAGATAAGTAACACCATAAGAAGAAACAACATTAGAATAATTGGGATTCCAGAAGAAGAAGAAAGAGAGAGGGGAGCAGAAGGTATACTGGAGAGAATTATTGGGGAGAATTTCCCCAATATGGCAAAGGGAACGAGCATCAAAATTCAGGAGGTTCAGAGAACGCCCCTCAAAATCAATAAGAATAGGCCCACACCCCGTCACCTAATAGTAAAATTTACAAGTCTCAGTGACAAAGAGAAAATCTGAAAGCAGCCCGGGAAAAGAAGTCTGTAACATACAATGGTAAAAATATTAGATTGGCAGCTGACTTATCCACAGAGACCTGGCAGGCCAGAAAGAGCTGGCATGATATTTTCAGAGCACTAAACGAGAAAAACATGCAGCCAAGAATACTATATCCAGCTAGGCTATCATTGAAAATAGAAGGAGAGATTAAAAGCTTCCAGGACAAAAAAGAACTGAAAGAATTTGCAAACACCAAACCAGCTCTACAGGAAATATTGAAAGGGGTCCTCTAAGCAAAGAGAGAGCCTACAAGGGGTAGATCAGAAAGGAACAGAGACCATACACATTAACAGTCACCTTACAGGCAATACAATGGCACTAAATTCATATCTCTCAATAGTTACCCTGAATGTTAATGGGCTAAATGCCCCTGTCAAAAGACACAGGGTATCAGAATGGATAAAAAGACAAAACCCATCTATATGTTGCCTCCAAGAAACTCATTTTAAGCCCGAAGACACCTCCAGATTTAAAGTGAGGGGGTGGAAAAGAATTTACCATGCTAATGGACATCAGAAGAAAGCAGGAGTGGCAATCCTTATATCAGATCAATTAGATTTCAAGCCAAAGACTATAAGAGATGAGGAAGGACACTATATCATACTCCAAGGGTCTGTCCAACAAGAAGATTTAACAATTTTAAATATCTATGCCCCCAACGTGGGAGCAGCCAACTATATAAACCAATTAATAACAAAATCAAAGAAACACATCAACAATAATACAATAATACTAGGAGACTTTAACACTCCCCTCACTGAAATGGACAGATCATCCAAGCAAAAGATCAGCAAGGAAATAAAGGCCTTAAACAACACACTGGACCAGATGGACATCACAGATATATTCAGAACATATCATCCCAAAGCAACAGAATACACATTCTTCTCTAGTGCACATGGAACATTCTCCAGAATAGATCACATCCTCGGTCCTAAATCAGGACTCAATTGGTATCAAAAGATTGGGATCATTCCCTGCATATTTTTAGACCACAATGCTCTAAAGCTAGAACTCAACCACAAAGGGAAGTTTGAAAAGAACCCAAATACATGGAGACTAAACAGCATCCTTCTAAAGAATGAATGGGTCAACCGGGAAATTAAAGAAGAATTGAAAAAAATCATGGAAACAAATGATAATGAAAATACAACAGTTCAAAATCTGTGGGACACAACAAAGGCAGTCCCGAGAGGAAAGTATATAGCGGTACAAGCCTTTCTAAAGAAACAAGAAAGGTCTCAGGTATACAACCTAACCCTACACCTAAAGGAGCTAGAGAAAGAACAAGAAAGAAACCCTAAGCCAAGCAGAAGAGAAATCATAAAGATCAGAGCAGAAATCAATGAAATAGAAACCAAAAAGACAACAGAGCAAATCAACGAAACTAGGAGCTGGTTCTTTGAAAGAATTAATAAAATTGATAACCCCTGGCCAGACTTATCAAAAAGAAAAGAGAAAGGACCCAAATAAATAAAATCATGAATGAAAGAGAAGAGATCACAACTAACACCAAAGAAATACAAACTATTATAAGACCATACTATGAGCAACTCTACGCCAACAAATTTGACAATCTTGAAGAAATGGATGCATTCCTAGAAACATATAAACTACCACAACTGAACCAGGAAGAAATAGAAAGCCTGAACAGACCAATAACCAGTAAGGAGATTGAAACAGTCATTAAAAATCTCCAAACAAACAAAAGCTCAGGGCCAGACGGCTTCCCGGGGGAATTCTACCAAACATTTAAAGAAGAACTAATTCCTATTCTCCTGAAACTGTTCCAAAAAATAGAAATGGAAGGAAAACTTCCAAACTCATTTTATGAGGCCAGCATCACCTTGATCCCAAAACCAGACAAGGATCCCATCAAAAAAGAGAGCTATAGACCAATATCCTTGATGAACACAGATGCGAAAATACTCAACAAAATACTAGCCAATAGGATTCAACAGTACATTAAAAGGATTATTCACCACGACCAAGTGGGATTTATTCCAGGGCTGCAAGGTTGGTTCAACATCCGCAAATCAGTCAATGTGATACAACACATCAATAAAAGAAAGAACAAGAACCATATGATACTCTCAATAGATGCTGAAAAAGCATTTGACAAAGTACAGCATCCCTTCCTGATCAAAACTCTTCAAAGTGTAGGGATAGAGGGCACATACCTCAGTATCATCAAAGCCATCTATGAAAAACCCACCGCAAATATCATTCTCAATGGAGAAAAACTGAAAGCTTTTCCGCTAAGGTCAGGAACACGGCAGGGATGTCCATTATCACCACTGCTATTCAACATAGTACTAGAGGTCCTAGCCTCAGAATCAGACAACAAAAGGAAATTAAAGGCATGCAAATAGGCAAAGAAGAAGTCAAATTATCACTCTTCGTGGATGATATGATACTAAATGTGGAAAACCCAAAAGACTCCACTCCAGAACTGCTAGAACTTATACAGGAATTCAGTAAAGTGTCAGGATATAAAATCAATGCACAGAAATCAGTTGCATTTCTCTACACCAACAGCAAGACAGAAGAAAGAGAAATTAAGGAGTCAATCCCATTTACAACTGCACCCAAAACCATAAGATACCTAGGAATAAACCTAACCAAAGAGGCACAGAATCTATACTCAGCAAACTATAAAGTACTCATGAAAGAAATTGAGGAAGACACAAAGAAATGGAAAAATGTTCCATGCTCCTGGATTGGAAGAATAAATATTGTGAAAATGTCTTTGCTACCTAAAGCAATCTACACATTTAATGCAATTCCTATCAAAGTACCATCCATCTTTTTCAAAGAAATGGAACAAATAATTCTAAAATTTATATGGAACCAGAAAAGACCTCGAATAGCCAAAGGGATATTGAAAAAGAAAGCCAACGTTGGTGGCATCACAATTCCGGACTTCAAGCTCTATTACAAAGCTGTCATCATCAAGACAGCATGGTACTGGCCCCAAAACAGACACATAGATCAATGGAACAGAATAGAGAGCCCAGAAATAGACCCTCAACTCTACAGTCAACTATTCTTTGACAAAGCAGGAAAGACTGTCCAATGGAAAAAAGACAGCCTCTTCAATAAATGGTGCTGGGAAAATTGGACAGCCACATGCAGAAAAATGAAATTGGACTATTTCCTTACACCACTCATGAAAATAGACTCAAAATGGATGAAGGACCACAATGTGCGAAAGGAATCCATCAAAATCCTTGAGGAGAACACAGGCAGCAACCTCTTCGACCTCAGCCGCAGCAACATCTTCCTAGGAACAACGCCAAAGGCAAGGGAAGCAAGGGCAAAAATGAACTATTGGGATTTCATCAAGATCAAAAGCTTTTGCACAGCAAAGGAACAGTTAACAAAATCAAAAGACAACTGACAGAATGGGAGAAGATATTGCAAACGACATATCAGATAAAGGACTAGTGTCCAGAATCTATAAAGAACTTAGCAAGCTCAACACCCAAAGAACAAATAATCCAATCAAGAAATGGGCAGAGGACATGAACAGACATTTCTGCAAAGAAGACATCCAGATGGCCAACAGACACATGAAAAAGTGCTCCATATCACTCGGCATCAGGGAAATACAAATCAAAACCACAATGAGATATAACCTCACACCAGTCAGAATGGCTAAAATCAACAAGTCAGGAAATGACAGATGCTGGCGAGGATGCGGAGAAAGAGGAACCCTCCTACACTGTTGGTGGGAATGCAAGCTGGTGCAGCCACTTTGGAAAACAGCATGGAGGTTCCTCAAAATGTTGAAAATAGAACTGCCCTATGACCCAGCAATTGCACTACTGGGTATTTACCCTAAAGATACAAACGTAGTGATCCAAAGGGGCACGTGCACCCCAATTGTTATAGCAGCAATGTTCACAATAGCCAAACTATGGAAAGAACCTAGATGTCCATCAACAGATGAATGGATCAAGAAGAAGTGGTATATATACACAATGGAATACTATGCATCCATCAAAAGAAATGAAATCTTGCCATTTGCGACAACATGGATGGAACTAGAGCATATCATGCTTAGCGAAATAAGTCAAGCAGAGAAAGACAACTATCATATGATCTCCCTGATATGCAACATCGGGGCTTAAGTGGGTAGGAGAAGAATCAATGAAACAAGATGGGATTGGGAGGGAGACAAACCATAAGTGACTCTTAATCTCACAAAACAAACAGGGTTCCTGGGGGGAGGGGGTTTGGGAGAAGGGGGTGGGATTATGGACATTGGGGAGGGTATGTGCTTTGGTGAGTGCTGTGAAGTGTGTAAACCTGGTGATTCACAGACCTGTACCCCTGGGGATGAAAATATATGTTTATAAAAAATAAATAAATAAATAAAAATTAAAATTAAAAAAAAAAAAAACTAAATCACAAAGAAATTTTTTAAATGTGACCAGACAAATAAAGGGGAAGGATATCGGATCAGTAATCAAAAACATCTCAATACAGAAAAGCTCAGGACCAGATGAATTCACTAGAGAATTCAACCAAACATTTAAAGAAAAATTAACACTAATCTCCCTCAAGCTCTTACTAAGAATTGTATAGGAGAAACACTTCCAAACTCATTCTATGATGTCAGCATTATCCTGATACCAAAACCAGATAAAGAAACTACAAGAAAAATAGAAGTCAAATATCATTGGTGATGACTAATGCAAAAATCATTTATAAAATAATAGCAAAATGAATTCAAAAATTCATTAAGGGAATCATACATTATGACCAAGTGGGATTTATACATGGAACATAAGAATGGTTTAACATATTAAAAAATCAATCAATGTAGTTCCATTCATTAATAAATGAATGACAACAAAACCCCACATGATCATTTCAATTGATGCCAAAAAAAGTGAAAAAATTCAGCACTATTATATCATAAAAACACCCAACAAACTAATAGATGTACCTCAACATAATAAAAGCCATATATGATCACATACAATATCACACTCAACAATGAAAGACTGTATTCTTTTTTACTAAGCACAAGAAAAAAGATAACCATGTCCACCTTCACCACACAATTCAGCATTGTATTATAGGTCCTAACTACAGGATTTAGAGAACAAAAAGAAAAAAGGTATTGAAATGAGAAATAAGTAAAATTATGTCTAACCAATGATTTCATAAGCAGAAAACCCTACAGATTCCACAAAAAAAAAAAAACTGAGCTAGGAAACAATTTCAGTAGTTATAATATAAAATCAACACACAAAAATCAGTTGTTTCTGGACACGAACATTTCTGTACACAAACATGATCAATCACAAAAGGGAATTAAGAAAATGCTCCGTTTTACTATAGTATCAAAAAGGATAAAATACTTAAGAATGGACTTAACCAATGAGGTAAAAGTCTTGCACACTGAAAGCTGAAGGCATTGGTAAAAGAAATCAAAGAATACACAGACAAATGGAAAGATATCTCATGCTCATTAACTGGAAGACTTTGTAGTGTTAAAATAATGTTAAAATGCCCAAACTACCAGATGAAGCTATCTAAAGATTCACTGCAATCTTTATTAGAATTCCAATGGCATATTTTTCAGAAATAGAAAAAAATAGCCTAAAAGAAAAATGTTACAGTGTCTCATTTCCCAATTTTGAAACATACTACAAAGCAACAGTAATTAAAACTATATGGTATTAGCATAAAGACAGATATATGGAACAATGGAATAGAATAGAGCATTCAGAAATAAAGCCCTGAGTATATATGGCCAAATGTTTTTCAACACTGGTGCCAGCATACACAGTGGAAAATAATCAGTGTCTTCAACAAATGGCGCTGGAAAATCTATATCTACCTACATGTCAAAGAATGAAGTTGGACTCTTACTTTAAATCATATACAAAAGTTAACTCAAAATTGGCATAAATGTAAGACCTAAAATTATGAAACTCCTGGGAAAAAGCATAGGAAGAAACCTTCAGTACATTGGATTCGGCAATCACTTGTTGGATATGATACCAAAAACACAGGGAACAAAAGTACAAATAAACAAATGGGATTACATTAAACTTAACTTTTGTGCATCAAAGAAAGCAATCAACAGAGTGAAAAGGCAGCTTACAGAATGGGAGAAAGCATTTACAAACCACATATCTGATAAGAAGTCAATATGTAGAATATACAAAAGAAATCCTATATCTTAACAACAACAAAAAACTTTAAAATTCTTTATTAATGGAAATATTAATATTAATAATGGAAAACAGTACAACAGCTCCTCAAAAAATTAAGCATAGAATTAACATATGTTCTAACAATCCAGCTTCTGGGTATACATTCAAAAAAATCAAAGCAAGATCGCAAAGAGATATTTACACATTCATGTTCCTTGGAGCATTATTCGCAATAGCCTGAAGGTAGAAGAAACCCAAAGGCCCATTAATAGAAGACTGGGTAAAGAAAATGCAATGGCTATATGCACATGCAGTGGGATAGTCACAGCCTTAAGAAGGAAGATAATCCAGTCGTGTGCTACAATATGGATGAAACCTGAGGACATTATGCGAAGCAAAATAAGCCCGTCACAAAAGTTCAAATTCTGTATAATTCCACTCATATGTATTATCTAAAGTAGTCAATCATAGAAACAGAAAGTCGAAAGGTATTTGCCAGGGGTGGGGCAGGGGTTGCAGGGGGGAGGGGAAATTAGTGTTCAATGGGCATAGAATGTTGGTTTTCAGGATGAAAAGATTCTAGAGATCTGTTGAACAAAAATGTGAATATACTTAACACTACTGAACTATACATTTAAAAATGGTTAGTATGGAAAATTTAATACTAAATGCTTTTAACTACAATAAAAAAAAGAATGAGGGGAAATTGGGATTCAATGCTAGATCCCTCTGACTTCAAATTATGTACAAATAAATATTTATTAAATATTTAGCAGTTATTAACTGCTAAGTTTAGGTTACTATGAAACAAAAATTTAATGTATAATGTTTTCCTTTCCCTTCATTGACTTATTTTTGTTGATTATGCTTAAAATTCTGTTTTCCTATTTCTAATTGCTTTGTAAATTTACAGGAATATGATTTTAGAATATGTATTGGCATTGTACTAAGTCAGTGTAACCAGGTGTAAAAAAAAAAAAAACCTTTCCACTCTTTAATGAGTCAATGGACTTCAATTTTTGTAACCTCTGATAATATTTAGCTCAGCTTCCCTGCCTCATACCCACCTCTTCTGGAGTCAACAGACACCCTATGGAATGAAATATTTTTATAACATATCTTAAAATTTTAATATCTGAAAGTTTCCTATATCTAAATATTTATTTATTTATTTATTTATTTATCCGTTCATTCATTTATTTATTTATTTATTTTGCTAGCCCTTGTTTATGGTAGCTAATTTTCTTTTGAATTTGAGCTCATATATGGCTGGAAATAATCTGTGGGAATACCTGTGGGAATACCTGCTTGAAGTGCATTCCTATAGAGAGAAACATTCTTTGCCTCCCACAGGTGCCCCTGGCTCCTACCAAGCAGGAATAAATGTAGCCTCATAGTTCAGAATCTCCTAACTACCCATGTTGTACAAATTAAAAACCTAAACCCATACAAGATCATAAATATATTCATGAATCCTCAATATGAAAATTTTATTCGTTTTTCTGTTATTTCATTTATCTAGAACCGAGAACAAAACAGATGACTTGTTTTATCCCTTCACTAAAAAGTAGCATATTTGTTTTGTAGATTATTCTTTCAATGAGGCTGAAGCAGTTAAACATTATTATATGTGGGGCCTGAGGGTTTCACTGAGGATGTAGTTCTTTTGAAAAAAAGAAAAATAGACTGACAAGCTTTAAAAATATAAAAAATGTTTTACTTTACAAAAACATGTAGAAACTCATATTTAAAATAAATGAATTCAACACTTGGCTTATGAACAATTTTTAAGAAGTTATTAACTGCAAAACAAAATAAATATTTATCAAAAACGTTTTTACATCATTGAAATCAAGTTAAATACAAAGGTTAAATCACTTTAAAATAGCAATACATAAAAAAGGACCTACCAGAATTTTATCCACAACAATATATATTTCAAGATATTGAGGATATAACTTGAGAAATTCAGTTCTCTGGAAAACACACAACATGAGTCCTGAGGAATTTCCAAAAATTTACCTTCTGTTGAAATTATATTCAGAAACTGAGAGACGTGATGCTACTGACTACATAATAAAGCGGCATCCAAATACAAAATTTAGGTACTATTCAGAAAATTCCAGTCCAAAAAGTTCCTGTGGTTAATAAGGTGTTCAATGAGATCCCAAGCTATACAAGAATCCAGGTATCTGTTGATTTTAGCAATAGTTGCAATTAGAAATTTTAAGATTACAACATAAATCTTTTCCTTCTTCCCTTGTGATAGTTTTCATAGTAGTCTTCCATGTGGACAGATTTTCTGCTACCAATGATTAGGAAACTACTTCCGGCAAACAATAAAGTTAAGAAAAATATTACTGAAGTTTACAACCAATGGCAGTTCACTGGAGCCAGGAATGCTATTTATGACATTAAAGCAGTTTACTAGCCTTTGTGGAAGAAGAATTCATCACATTGCCTTACCTGTACCTTATATAGGCCACTAATAGTATTTCTGAACTCTCTTAAAACAAAGATTTAATTTAGAAATGCAGATTATGTGATATTTTCACCTAATTTATCAGCCTAATTGAGGAAAAGGAGTAATTTACATTAGCTATTCAAATGTCCACATGCGAAAATTAATTTTTTGGTTTCTTGAATCCTATATTCACATGTGTCCAAGATTGATTACCTAAGTCTTTACTAAACTTTAATCTAATGACTAGCTTAATGGGGAACTTAATTTTATTCTTTACCCATTTTAAAAGTCAAGCAAGGTCCTCATGAAAAAGTAAAACAATCTTAAATCTGCAGACCATCAAATTTTGCTCTGAAAGTAGTTTTCATTTTATGAAATTATAAGGAATAAGTTAAATTTAAAAAGTCAACACTTACTTCTGAACTTTTCCTGATATGATAATACATGTTATTATAGCTGTAAGTCTTAGTTTCTCCTAAAAGAGGTACAACAATGTCATATTTTTCTTCATAAATCATGTGCACAAATCCTGATACAGCCTCCATTGGTTCAATTCCGTATGAGATGTTTTTAAGCTGTAATGTTCCCCTGAGTATTAAAAAAATCAAAACAAGTCTGAAATTATTCTACCAAAACTATAATATTCTAAGGAGTAATTTTGGCAAAAAAAAAAAAAAAAATTTTTTTTCTTACATTTAAAGTCACCTTGGTTTCTCTAGTTTATTCATTGAGGTATTAAACTCAAGACTGGACCAGTTAATACCACAGGATGCATACTGCCTTATATTACAATATTCTAAAAGAAATATTTTTATTATCTTAAAGAAAGCATGTAAGTGTCATGGATCCATGTGATTAAACAGGTTAGGAACCCTTCCTAGAGTACGGATTTTCTAAGCCAGCTTGTCAGATCTTTAGGCACTCTCTTCCTTAGTGTTAGGTCCTTTCTTCTTTTTGAGATACCTACTCTTCCCTGAGACTTAATGTCACACATCATTTTTTGTGTGGACTTAAATGAAGGTATTACCTGCCTAAAAATGACTGGAAGCAGAGCTAAAATACCTATCAGATCTAGGCATTCTACAATTTTCAACCATGCTAGGAAATTAAGAAATCAATAAAAATATTAAAAATCTAGAAAAAGTAAAGTATGAAGAAACCAACAAACACCCCCTACACTCAAGGCCACTCAAAGCCTCAAGCAACAGATCCTGTTAGCATCAACAAGTACATAAACAATGAATCGTGAAACACTGCATCAAAAACTCATGATGTGGGACACCTGAGTGGCTTCAGCTCAGGTCATGAACTCAGAGTCCTAGGATCGAGCCCCACATTGGGCTCTCTGTTTGGCAAGGCGCCTACTTCCCACTCTCTTTTTGCCTGCCTCTCTGCCTACTTGTGATCTCTCTCTCTTTCTGTCAAATAAATAAAATCTAAAAAAAAAAAACAAAACAAAAAAAAAAAAAAAAAAAACCTCATCATGTATATATTATAGTGACTAACATAACACAATAAAAATTAAAAAAAAAAAAGAATCAACAAGTAGTCTTCCAACAGGGACAAATGCTGCCAAGGTGACCAATATTTTATTTTATCAGTAATTCTGAGTCACTCCTTAGGGAACTGAGATAACAAAGTTGAATATAGAACTAGAAAAGATAAACAGAGGACCAACTCAGGTTAACAGGATCAATACTGGCAAATGGAATATCTTTAAATAGGTTACAACCTGAGTCCTGAACAAGTATGGAGTGACACAAGAGAATGTGGAAAACCTGCAACATATCCATGATAACTGCAATCCACCTGAAAAAAAAAATACACAAGAATAAATGGATAATTTATTTTTAAAATGGACATCCCACCTGTGTCACTTGTATTTATTACTTTATCTACCCTAGTGCTTTAACATGCATAGGCAATTAGCCAACAAACTTTTGCCAGGTAGGAATAAGAATTAGTCCAAGTTATTCAATTTCAGTGAATGTGTAAAATAATATTCTAGAAATTTCAGAATATTTACATTTTTAAAGATAATCCAGAGTAAGAAGTTTATAAGAAAAAGCTCAGTCTTACCTGTGCTAACAAAGGCTGAGAATGTTGGATGTCATCATTGTCATAAAAGTAAACAACAGAAACTGAATATAAAAATAATCTAGACAAAAAAAATCACAAAACATGCTCAAGTTGTGAAACAAAACATAGAAAAAATTATTCTTCATAATACAAATTGTTCTTTCACTGAGGAATTGTAGTGTCAATTACCTTTACATAGTCAATCGTCCAAATACTTTTATCATTTACAATAAACCAGGTGCTGAAGAAAGTATTGTAACATACAATGCTAAAATACATGTCAATGAACAACCGAAACAGCTAGAAATAGTAAATAGTAAAATAACATAGGTCCCAAGTTCCAGCATAGAATTTAAAAATTTTTGTGTTTATTTATTTTGTGTTTAAAAACATTGTGTTAAAACTGATTCCAGATTTTAAACCTAAATCTTAAAGGGTTAGAACAAAATTTTAAAATATTTTCTTGAGGAGTAGGGGCAAGATGGCAGAGAAGTAAGAGACCCTGTTTCAACCGGTCCCCTAAAGTGAGCTAAATATCTACCAGAATACTCTGAACACCCATGAAATTGGCCTGAGATGTAAGATTACACACTTCTGGATCTCTACAGAGGCAGATGACAGCAGTGAAGAGGTAAAGCAGAGTGGGAATGCTTGGACTGATACTGGAAGATAAACAGAAGAGGAGGGAGCTACCAGAAGGGACACATTAGAAAGTAATACCCCAATATGAAAGTGTCCTGTGGTTGGGGACAAACATTAACTTGGAGTCTGGTTAAAAGCACTCAAAAAGAGCAAAAGATCTTAAGAGGCAACTGGTGGAATCTGGTGGTCAAGGGCATGGGCCCAGGATGGTCACCTCTGGTGACCACCCATGTCAGAGAGAGTCTGGTGGGGCCACCAATCTGTGGTCCTTGAGCCCATGGCTTTCTGCTGCTTGCACTACTACTCGGGTTGGGCACACTCCCACCTGAGACAGCCTGGTGTGGGCACCAGTGGGTGGTCTCTGGGCCTACAGCCTTCCTCGACCTGCGTGACTGCGGGGTCTGAGCACACCCAGCCGGCACCTAAGAGAACTCAGCACCAACTCCGGTTGGGGTCTCTCAGCCTGCAGCCTTTGGCAACCTGCACCTTCCCTGGCATGGACCGTAGATAGCATTCCCAGCAACAGCAGTAACTGGAATCGGGCTCATCCAGACCTATATTGCTCACAGTTTTAGTGGCACCAGCATGCAGAGACAAGCAGGGGCCTCGGGCAACCACTGGGAGAGTGGCTAGGGGTGCGCACCACCAGCGGGAGGTTGTGGTGTCTGGCAGAGTTTGCAGAGGGGGAGTCTATGTTTTCTGGACCATCCAGCGGGGAGCAAACTGAGGCCTCTCTCTGAGGCAGAGGTCTGGGGGTGGACAGTTTGCTTTCCACTAAACCTCTGAAAAGCCAAAAAGCCACAAAAAGCCACCAAAGAACAAAACCCTCCAGAGAACATAAGCCTGAAAAGCAGTTTCCACAGAGTCCAGTCCCTTGATAGCAGGCAGGGTAACTCAACCCAAGCAGTACTGACTGGAAAACAATGTGGCAGGCCCCTCCCCAAGAAAACTAGCCAAAGGAACAAGAAGACAATAACCACAGGGTCCCCATTAAACTGTTAACACCCAAACATCAGGGGAAAACAATAAATTAAGCTCCCGGTATTGTCCCAATGCCTGTATAATTCATAGATACAACTTTTCTTCTTTTTTTTTTTTATTAGTTCTCACACTTCTTCTTTTAATTTTTTTTAACCTACTTACCATTACAACCAGAGTTTTAACACATTGCATAATAACTTTTTAACTTGAACTTTTTTCATGCATATATTGTGTTTTTCTTCCTTTTTTTAAATACATATAGGCATAAGCTTCAAGGTAATCATTTTTCCCTATTCAATACTACCTCTATATATAAACCAGTTTTAATTTCCCTGTATCTATGGAAAGTTGAGTCCTTTAACAAAGATAACAATATTCATTCAAGAAGATCTGAAATAACCTTCCTCGCTCACATCAAGGGTTTATAACCATCTTCCCATCTTATTCTTCTGTGGGTGTTTCTGTGTATTTGTATCTGTTTTTGTACTATATAAATATTATCCTTGGGGTTCCTTTTGGCTGGGTTTTTCTTCTTTTTTTCTTGTCTTTTACTTTTGTCAGTCTTTTTAATTGTTCAGTTTTGTTTATGGACCTTATAAATCTTACTTTTGGGGCTCATTTTGGCTGGGTTTCTTTTTTTTTTTTTTCTATTTTTCTCTCTCTTTTTTCTTTCTTTTTGGTGATGACTTCTGGTTACTCTGAAACTTTTCAGGGTGCACCTTGCCTAGATTGTGGTTGATAAATTCAGCTAAACAACCCCTCAAACACCTCTCACCAAAATGACTAGAAGTAAGAACACCCAACATAGTAAATATTCAGAGACTGTGCCCTCTGCCACAAAACCACTGAATATGAACATAAACATATGTCACAAAGTGAATTCAGGGTAACAATTATCCAAGCAATGGCTAGGATGGAGAAGACCATTAGTGGCAACATAGAAACTCTAAGGGCAGAAATGAGATCCAATCGAATCTAAATACTCTAACAGTCAGCATAACTGAAGCAGAAGATCGACTTAGTGATCTAGAAGACAAACTGAGAGAAGATGGATCAGGAGGACACCTGGAATAAACAGCTTAGAAGCCATGAAAATAGAATTAAGGAAATAAATGACAGCATGAAACATTCCAACATCAGAATTATTGGCATACCTGAGCAGGTGGAGAAAGAGGGAAGATTAGAAGATATAGGTGAACAAATTCTGGATGAAAATTTCCCCAATTGGGGGAACAGAACAAGTGTTCATGTCCTAGAGGCAGATAGGACACCCCCCAAGACCAATGAGTCTAGAAAGACATCCAGATACTTAACTGTTAAATTCATGAATCATAATTTTAGGCAAGAGGTCTTAAGGGCAGCTAGGGGGAAGAGATTCCTTACATGCAGAGAAAGTCCCATTAGAATAACATCAGACCTGCCCACAGAAACCTGGCAAGCCAGAACGGGCTGGCAAGACATATTCAAGGCACTAAATGAGAAGAACATGCAGCAAAGAATACTTTATCCAGCAAGGCTGACATTCAGAATAGGTGGAGACAGAGAGAACTTCCAAAACAGGCAAGGTTTAAAAAAGTCTGTGACCACCAAGTTGGCACTACAGAAATATTAAAGGGGTTTTTTATAAAAAAAGAAAGAACCCAACAATGACATAGAACAGAAGTTTACAGAGACAATCTATAGAAACAAGGACTTCTCAGGCAACGTGATCTCACTAAAAACTTATGTTTCAATAATCACTCTCAACGTGAACAGCCTAAATGCTCCCATAAAATGGCACAGGGTTAAAGACTGGATAAAATGATAGGACCTGTCCATATGCTTTCCACAAGAGACACATTTGGAACCTAAAGATACATGCAGACTGAAAGTGAAGGGATGGAGAAGCATCTTTCATGCAAATGTGCCTCAAAAGAAAGCTGGAGTAGTTATTCTCATATCAGATAAATTAGATTTTAAGCTAAAGACTGTAGTAAGAGATACCGAAGGACACTACCTTATTGTTAAAGGGTCTATCCACCAAGAAGATTTAACAATTGTAAATATTTATGCCCCCAACATGAGAGCAGCCAACTACTAAGCCAACTGTTAATTAGTCATATTGATAGGAATACATTAATTGTAGGAGATCTTAATACACCACTCTCAGTAATAGATCATCTAAGCAGAAAATCAATAAATAAACAAAAGCTTTGAATGACACATTGGATCAGAAGGAACTCATAGATATATACAGAACATTCCACCCTAAAGCAACAGAATATTCATTCTTCTCAAGTGCTCATGGAGCTTTCTCCAGAATAGACCACATACATTGTAACAAATCAGGGCTCAGTTGATACCAAAAGACTGAGATTATTTCCTGCATATTCTCAGACCATGATGCTTTGAAACTGGAACTCAATCACAAGAAAAAAGTTTGGAAGGAATACAAACACTTGGAAACTAAAGACCGTCCTGCTCAAGAATGCTTGGTTCAACCAGGAAATCAAAGAAGAACTTAAACAATTCATGGAAACCAATGAGAATGAAGACACATCAGTCCAAAACCTATGTGATATAGCAAAAGCAGTCTTAAGGGGGAAATACATAGCCATCTAAGCCTCATTCAAAAAAACTGAAAAATCCAGAATACACCAGCTCTCTTTACACCTGAAAGAACTGGAAAATCAACAACAAATTAAGCCAACCCCACACATAAGAAGAGAAATAATTAAGATTAGAGCAGAGATCAATGAGTTAGAAACTAGAGATATAGTACAACACATCAACAAAACTAGAAGCTGGTTCTTTGAAAGAATCAATAAGATAGATAAACCACTGACCATACTAATTCAAAAGAAAAGAGAGAGGACCCAAATTAATAAAATTATGAATGAAAGGGGAGAGATCATGACCAACACCAAGAAAATAGAAAGAATGATCAGAGATTATTATCAACAGTTATATGCCAATAAGTTAAACAACCTAAAAGAAATGAATGCATTCCTGGAAAACTTTAAATTTCCAAGACTGAAACAGGAAGAAGCTGGCAGCCTGAATAGACCAATATCTAGTAACAAGATTGAAGCAGCAATCAAAAACCTCCCAAAAAACAAGAGCCCAGGACCTGACGGATTCCCTGGGGAATTCAATCAAACACTCAAAGAAGAAATAATACCTATTCTCCTAAAGCTCTTTCAAAAAAAGAAACAAAAGGAAAACTTCCAGACTCTTTCTATGATGTTAGCATTACCTGATCACCAAACCAGGCAAAGATCCCATCAAAAAGGAGAATTTCTGACCAATATCCCTGACAAATATGGATACCGAGATTCTCAAGAAGATCCTAGCTAATAGGATCTAACAGTACATTAAAAAGATTATCCACCATGCACCCTGGGATGCAAGGGTGGTTCAACATTTGCAAATCAATCAATGTGAATCAATAAGAGAAGAGAGAATAACCACATGGTCCTCTCAACCGATGCAGAAAAAGCATTTGACAAAATGCAGCACCTGTTCCTGGTTAAAACCCTTTGAAGTATAGGGATCGAGGGAACATTCCTCAACTTTGTAAAATCTATCTATGGAAAAACCCATAGTGAATATCATTTTCAGTGAGGAAAAGCTAACAGCCTTTCCCTTTTGAGATTAGGAACACGACAAGGATGACTATTGTTGCCACTGTTGCTTAACAAAGAATTATAAGTCCTAGGAACAGCAATCAGACAACAAAAAGAAATAAAACGTATGAAAATTGGCAAAGAAGTCAAACTCTCTCTCTTCACAGATGACATGATACTTTATATGGAAAACCCAAAGACTCCACCCCCAAACTACTAGAATTCATACAGCAATTCAGTAATGTAGCAGGATACAAAATCAAGGCACAGAAACCAGTTTCTTTCTTATACACTAACAAAGAAAATGTAGAAATGGAAATGAGAGAATTTATTCTATTTATGATAGCACCAAGAACCATAAGACCTGAGAATAAACCTAACCAAAGAGGTAAAGGATCTGAACTCAAGGAACTACAAAACACCCATGAAAGAAATTGAAGAAGACACAAAAAGATAGAAAAGTGGAGGAGTCAAGATGGCACTGAAGTAGGCTGAGATGACATCAGGTAGCAGGAGATCAGCTAGATAGCTTATCAAACCATTGCGAACACCTACAAATCCAACAGGAGATTGCAGAGAAGAAGAGCAACAATTCTAGAAACAGAAAATTGACCACTTTCTGAAAGGACCAGCAGAGAAGTGAATCCAAAGCAACTGGAAGATAGACCACAAGGGGAGGGGCCAGCTCCCAGCAAGTGACTGAACAATGGAGCACAAAATCAGGACTTTTAAAAGTCTGCTCCACTGAGGGACATCGCTCCAGAGGCTAAACTGGGGTGAAGTCCACGCGGGGTCAGCATGGCTCCAGGTCTCATGGGGTCATAGAAGGATCAGGGGTATCTGAGTGCCACAGAGCTTGCAGGTATTAGAGCATGGAAGCCAGCTACAGAGACAGAGCTGAGGAGTGAGCTCTCACCTCGGGTTACCTTGAGCTTTAATCTGGACCCCACTCACTACTCTGTGAGTGGGGTCCCAACAAGACCCGGGGAGACACCCCCTAGAAGAGCTCAGGGGTTTGCGGAGCTCAGAGACTCCAGGTGGAGCTGTGTGCCAGAGACAGAGACACTTGGTCACAGGCTGGGTGAGCTCAGAGTGCAGCTGGAGGCTAAGGAGACGGGAGTGATTGAGCACTTTTTTCTGAGGGTGCACAGAGGAATGGGGCCCGAGGTCTTGGCTCCTCTGGACCAGAGATTGGGAGGCTGCCATTTTCATTCCTGTCCTATGGAACTCTACAGAAAGCGTTCAGGGAACAAAAGCTCCCAAAAGCAAACCCAAGCGGATTACTTAGCCTGACCCCTGGTAAGGGTGGTCCAATTCTGCCTCCAGCAAAGACGCTTGAGAATCACTAGAACAGGCCCCTCCCGCAGAAGATCAACAAGAAATCCAGCTAAGATCAAGGTCACTTACTAAGGAGAACAGCTAAATTCCAGAGGAGGAGAAAGCAAAGCATGGAATTCATGTCATGGAAATTCAAAGCATGGAATTCCCAATGATTCTTCAGTCTTGCAGTTAATTTTTTTTTATTTTCTTTTTTTTCTGCTTAATTTTTTTTTAACTTTTACTCTTTCCTCTTTTAATGCTTTTTAACTAGTTTATCTTTACAATACCTTTCATAAAAAAATAATAATCTTTTTTGAACCTTCATTCTTATAGTCATATTTTATCTTTCATTGTATCTAACTTTGTATTTTGTATACAAATAGGGTTTTTTCTTCTAAAAAATTTGGGGTACAACTTCTTCTAATAGATCAAAATATACCCTAAATCTTGCTCCAGGCTTGTTCTAGTCTCCAGCCCAAGAAAATTCTCTCCACTTTCTTTTTCTTTATTCTCCCAAGCAACTTAATCAACTCCTTTTTTAAAAATTAAAAAAATTTTTTTTCATCTTTATAGGAATATTCTATCCCTTCATTGTATTTATCCTTATATACATTTTTCATTCTTTAAAATTTTGGGAAGTAGTTTCTTCTAAGAGACCAAAATTCTCCCAAAATTAAGTGGGTGACCTTGTTCTAGTAACCAGGATAATATATATATATTTTTTTTCTATTTTGTATTTTCCCTTTATTTGTTTCCTTTTTTTTTTAATTCTTTATTTTTTATAAACATGTGTTTTTATCCCCGGGGTACAGGTCTGTGAATCACCAGGTTTACACACTTCACAGCACTCACCAAAGCACATACCCTCCCCAATGTCCATAATCCCACCCCCTTCTCCCAAACCCCCTCCCCCCAGGAACCCTGTTTGTTTTGTGAGATTAAGAGTCACTTATGGTTTGTCTCCCTCCCAATCCCATCTTGTTTCATTGATTCTTCTCCTACCCACTTAAGCCCCCATGTTGCATCACCACTTCCTCATATCAGGGAGATCATATGATAGTTGTCTTTCTCTGCTTGACTTATTTCGCTAAGCATGATACGCTCTAGTTCCATCCATGTTGTTGCAAATGGCAAGATTTCATTTCTTTTGATGGCTGCATAGTATTCCATTGTGTATATATACCACTTCTTCTTGATCCATTCATCTGTTGATGGACATCTAGGTTCTTTCCATAGTTTGGCTATTGTGAACATTGCTGCTATAAACATTCGGGGGAACGTGCCCCTTTGGATCACTACATTTGTATCTTTAGGGTAAATACCCAGTAGTGCAATTGCTGGGTCATAGGGCAGTTCTATTTTCAACATTTTGAGGAACCTCCATGCTGTTTTCCAAAGTGGCTGCACCAGCTTGCATTCCCACCAACAGTGTAGGAGGGTTCCCCTTTCTCCGCATCCTCGCCAGCATCTGTCATTTCCTGACTTGTTGATTTTAGCCATTCTGACTGGTGTGAGGTTATATCTCATTGTGGTTTTGATTTGTATTTCCCTGATGCCGAGTGATATGGAGCACTTTTTCATGTGTCTGTTGGCCATCTGGATGTCTTCTTTGCAGAAATGTCTGTTCATGTCCTCTGCCCATTTCTTGATTGGATTATTTGTTCTTTGGGTGTTGAGCTTGCTAAGTTCTTTATAGATTCTGGACACTAGTCCTTTATCTGATATGTCATTTGCAAATATCTTCTCCCATTCTGTCAGTTGTCTTTTGATTTTGTTAACTGTTTCCTTTTCTGTGCAAAAGCTTTTGATCTTGATGAAATCCCAATAGTTCATTTTTGCCCTTGCTTCCCTTGCCTTTGGCGTTGTTCCTAGGAAGATGTTGCTGCGGCTGAGGTCGAAGAGGTTGCTGCCTGTGTTCTCCTCAAGGACTTTGATGGATTCCTTTCGCACATTGAGGTCCTTCATCCATTTTGAGTCTATTTTTGTGTGTGGTGTAAGGAAGTGGTCCAATTTCATTTTTCTGCATGTGGCTGTCCAATTTGTTTTCTTTTTTTAATTGTTTTTTTTTCCTCTGAACTTTTTATCCCCTTTCTCCCCCCATGATTTTCAGTCTCTTCTAATTTGGTTAAAGCACATTTTCCTGGGGTCTTTGCCACCCTTTTAGTACTTTATTTGTTCCTTCATATATTCTTATCTGGATAAAATGACAAGGCAGAAAAACTCACCACACAAAAAAAGAACAAGAGGCAGTACCAAAGGCTAGGGACCTAATCAATGCAGACATTGGTAATATATCAGATCTAGAGTTCAGAATGATGATTCTCAAGGTGCTAGCCAGGCTCGAAAAAGGCATGGAAGATATAAGAGAAACCCTTTTCAGAGAGATAAAAGCCCTTTCTGGAGAAATAAAAGAAATAAAATCTAACCAAGTTGAAATAAAAAAGCTAGCAGTAAAAAAAATGGAGGCTCCTACTGCTCAGGATAAATGAGGCAGAAGAAAGTAATAAGTGATACAGAAGACCAAATGACAGAGAATAAAGAAGCTGAGCAAAAGAGAGACAAACAAATACTAGACCACGAGGGGAGAATTCAAGAAATAAGTGACACCTTAAGATGAAACATTAGAATCATTGGGATTCCAAGAGAAGAAAGAGAGAGGGGAGTAGAAGGTATATTGGAGAGAGTCGTTGTAGAGAATTTCCCTAATATGGCAAAAGGAACAGGCATCAAAATCCAGGAGCTGCAGAGAACCCCCCTCAAAATCCATAAGAAAAGGTCCACACCCCATCACCTAATAGTAAAATTTACAAGTCTTGGCGACAAAGAGAAAATCCTGAAAACAGTCTGGGAAAAGAAGTCTGTAACATACAATGGTAAAAAGATTAGATTGGCAGAGGACTTATCCACAGAGACCTGGCAGGCCAGAAAGAACTGGCATGATATGTTAAGAGCTCTAAACAAGAAAACATGCAGCCAAGAATACAATATCCAGCTAGGCTATCTTTGAAAACACAAGGAGAGATAAAAAGCTTCCAGGACAAACAAATGGAATTGAAAGAATTTGCAAACACCAAACCAGCTCTATAGGAAACATTGCAAGGGATCCTCTAAGCAAAGAGAGACCCTAAAAGTAGCAAATCAGAAAGGAACAGAGACAATATACAGTAACAGTCACCTTACAGGCAATACAATGGCACTAAATTCATATCTCTTAATAGCTACCCTGAATGTAAATGGGCTAAATGCCCCAATCAGAAGACACAGGGTATCAGAATGGAGAAAAAAAACAAAACCCACCAATATGCTGCCTACAAGAAATTCATTTTAGATACAAAGACACCTCCAGATTTAAAGTGAGGGGTGGAAAACAATTTACCATGCTAATGGACATCAGAAGAAAGCTGGGGTGGCAATCCTTATATCAGATCAATTAAATTTTAAGCCAAAGACTATAATAAGAAATGAGGAAGGACACCATATCATACTCAAAGGGTCTGTCCAACAAGAATATCTAACAATTTTAAATATCTATGCCCCTAAAATGGGAGCAGCCAAATATATAAATCTATTAATAACAAAATCAAAGAAACACATCGACAATAATAGTAGGGAACGTTAACACTCCCCTCACTGAAATGGACAGATCATACAAGCAAAAGATCAACATGGGAATAAAGGCCTTAAATGACACACTGGAAAAGATGGACATCACAGATATATTCAGAACATTCCATCCCAAAGCAACAGAATACACATTCTTCTCTAGTGCGCATGGAACATTCTCCAGAATAGATCACATCCTGAGTCATAAATCAGGTCTCAACCAGTATCAAAAGACTGGGATCACTCCCTACATATTTTCAGACCACAATTCTCTGAAGCTAGAACTCAATCACAAGAGGAAATTTGGAAAGAACCCAAATACATGGAGACTAAACAGCATCCTTCTAAAGAATGAATGGGTCAACCAGGAAATTGAAAAAAATTATGGAAACAAATGATAATGAAAACAATGGTTCAAAATCTGTGGGACCAAGCAAAGGCAGTCCTGAGAGGAAAATATATAGCAATACAAGAGTTTCTCAAGAAACAAGAAAGGTCTCAAATACACAACCTAACTCTACACCGAAAGGAGCTGAAGAAAGAACAAAGAAAGCCTAAACCCAGTAGTAGAAGAGAAATAATAAAGATCAGAGAAGAAATCGATAAAATAGGAACCAAAAAAACCAATAGAACAAATCAATGAAACTAGGAGCTGGTTCTTTGAAAGAATTAATAAAATTGATAAACCCCTGGCCAGACTTATCAAAAAGAAAAGAGAAAGGACACAAATAAATAAAATCATGAATGAAAGAGGAGAAATCACAACCAACACCAAATAAGTACAAACAATTATAAAAACATACTATGAGCAACTCTACACCAACAAATTTGACAATCTGGAAGAAATGGATGCATTCCTAGAGACATATAAACTACCACAACGGAACCAGGAAGAAATAGAAAACCTGAACCAGTAAAGAGACTGAAACAGTCATCAAAAATCTCCAAACAAACAAAAGCCCAGGGCCTGATGGCCTCCCGGGGGAATTCTACCAAACATTTAAAGAAGAACTAATTCCTATTCTCCTGAAACTGTTCAAAAAAATAGAAATGGAAGGAAAACTTCCAAACTCATTATATGAGGCCAGGATCACCTTGATCCCAAAACCAGACAAGGATCCCATCAAAAAAGAGAATTACAGACCAATATCCTTGATGAACACAGATGCGAAAATTCTCACCAAAATACTAACCAATAGGATCCAACAGTACATTAAAAGGATTATTCATCACGGCCAAGTGGGATTTATTTCAAGGCTGCAAGTTTTGTTCAACATCTGCAAATCATTAATGTGATACAATACATTAATAAAAGAAAGAACAAGAACCATATGATACTCTCAATAGATGCTGAAAAGCATTTGAAAAAGTACAGCATCCCTTCCTGATCAAAACTCTTCAAAGTTTATGATAGAGGGCACATACCTCAATATTATCAAAGCCATCTATGAAAAACCCACCACAAATATCATTCTCAATGGAGAAAAACTGAAAGCTTTTCTGCTAAGATCAGGAACACGGCAGGGATGTTCATTATCACCAGTACTATTTAACATAGTACTAGAAGTCCTAGCCTCGGCAATCAGACAACAAAAAGAAATTAAAAGGCATCCAAATCGGCAAACAAGAAGTCAAACTATCACTCTTTGCAGATGATATGATACTATATGTGGAAAACCCAAAGACTCCACTCCAGAACTGCTAGAACTTGTACAGGAATTCAGTAAAGTGTCAGGATATAAAATCAATGCACAGAAATCAGTTGCATTTCTTTACACCAACAACAAGACAGAAGAAAGAGAAATTAGGAAGTCCATCCCATTTACAAATGCACCCAAAACCATAAGACACCTAGGAATAAACCTAACCAAAGAGGCAAAGAATCTATACTCAAAACACTATAAAGTACTCACGAAAAAAATTGAGGAAGACACAAAGAAATGGAAAAATGGTCCATGTTCCTGGACTGGAAGAATAAATATTGTGAAAATGTCTTTGCTACCTAAAGCAATCTACACATTTAATGCAATTCCTATCAAAATACCACCCATTTTTTTCAAAGAAATGGAACAAATAATCCTAAAATTTATATGGAACCAGAAAAGACCTCGAATAGCCAAAGGAATATTGAAAAAGAAAGCCAAAGTTGGTGGCATCACAATTCCAGACTTCAAGCTCTATTACAAAGCTATCATCATCAATACAGTATAGTACTGGCACAAAAACAGACACATAGATCAATGGAACAGAATAGAGAGCAAGCCCAGAAATAGACCCTCAGCTCTATGGTCAACTAATCTTCAATAAAGCAGGAAGGAATGTCCAATGGAAAAAAGACAGCCTCTTCAACAAATGGTGCTGGGAAAATTGGACAGCCACATGTAGAAAAGTGAAATTGGACTATTTCTTTACACCACACATGAAAATAGACTCAAAATGGATGAAGGACCTCAATGTGAGAAAAGAATCCATCAAAATCCTTGAGGAGAACATAGGCAGCAACCTCTTCGACCTCAGCCACAGCAACTTCTTCCTAGGAACAGTGCCACAGGCAAGGGAAGCAAGGGCAAAAATAAACTATTGGGATTTCTTCAAGATCAAAAGCTTTTGCACAGCCAAGGAAACAGTTAACAAAACCAAAAGACACAGAATGGGAGAAGATATTTGCAAATGACATATCAGATAAAGGGCTAGTATTCAAAATCTATAAAGAGCTTAGCAATCTCAACACCCAAAGAACAAATAATCCAATCAAGAAATGGGCAGAGGACATGAACAGACATTTCTGCAAAGAAGACATCCAGATGGCCAACAGACACATGAAAAAATGCTCCACATCACTCGGCATCAGGGAACTACAGATCAAAATCACAATGAGATACCACCTCATACCAGTCAGAACGGCTAAAATAAACAAGTCAGGA
Organism: Mustela putorius furo; assembly: GCF_011764305.1. Lineage (NCBI taxonomy): Eukaryota > Metazoa > Chordata > Mammalia > Carnivora > Mustelidae > Mustela > Mustela putorius. The sequence goes on from NW_025422118.1 coordinate 4,004,030, forward strand.
AATGACAGATGCTGGCAAGGATGTGGAGAAAGGGGAACCCTCCTACACAGGAATGCAAGCTTATGCAACCACTCTGTAATACAGCATGAAGGTTCCTCAAAAAGTTGAAAATAGACTTACTCTATGACCCAGCAATTGCACTACTGGGTATTCACCCTAAAGATACAAACGTAGTGATCCGAAGGGGCAGGGGCACATGCATCCGAATGTTTATAGCAGCAATGTCCACAATAGCCAAACTATGGAAAGAACCTAGATGTCCATCAACAGATGAATGAAGAAAGAAGATGTGATATATATACACAATCAATACTATGCAGCCATCAAAAGAAATGAAATCTTGCCATTTGTGACGACATTGTTGGAACTAGAGGGTATTATGCTTAGCAAAAGTCAATCAGAGAAAGACAATTATCATGATCTCCCTGATATGAGGAAGTTGAGAGTCAACATGGGAGGTTTGGGAGGTAGGAAAAGAATAAATGAAACAAGATGGGATAGGGAGGGAGACAAACCATAAGAGAATCTTAATCTCACAAAACAAACTGTGGGTTGCTGGGGGGAGGGGGGTCGAGAGAGGGTGGTGGGGTTATGTACACTGGGGAGGGTATATGCTATGTTGAGTGCTGTGAAGTGTGTAAACCTGGCGATTCACAGACCTGTACCCCTGGGGCTAATAATACATTATATGTTTATAAAAAATAGAAAAAAATTTTTAAAAGGAAAAAAAAAAGATGGAAAAGTATTCCATGTTCATGGATTGGAAGAATAAATATTGTTAAAATGTCTATACTGCCCAGAGCAATCTATACTTTCAATGCCATCCTGATCAAAATTCCACTGACATTTTTCAAAGTGCTGGAACAAACAACCCTAAAATTTGTATGGAACCATAAAAGACCCTGAATTGATAAGGAAATGTGAAAAAGAAAAACAAAGCTGAGCCATCACATTTCAAGATTTACAAAAAGCTGTGATCACCAAGACAGCATTGTACTGGCACAGAAACAGACACATAGACCAAAAATACAGAGTAGAGCCCAGATATGTACCCTCAGTGCTAAGGTCAAATAATCAACAAAGCAGGAAAAAATATCCAGTGGAAAAATGACAGTCTCTTCAATAAATGGTGCTGGGAAAATTGGACAGCTATGCATAGAAGAAAGAAACTCAACCACTCTCTTACACCATATACAAAGACAAACTTGAAATGGATAAAATACCTCAATATGAGGCAGGAATCTATCAAAATCCTAGAGAGAACATAGACAATAACCTCTTCAACATCGGCCACAGCAACTTTTTCAAGACATGTCTCCAAAGGCAAAGGAAACAAAAGCAAATATGAAACTTTTGGACTTCAATGAAGATAAAAGCTCCTGCATAGCAAAGGAAACAGCCAACAAAACAAAGAGGCCACCCTCAGAATGGGAGAAGAGATTAGCAAATGACACTACAGACAAAGGGCTGATATCCAAAATCTATAAAGAACTCCTAAAACACAACACAAACAAAACAGATGATCACATTTAAAAATGGCAGAAGACATGAACAGGAACTTCTCCAAAAAGGACATACAAATGGCTAAAAAGCACATGAAAAAATGTTCATCATCTTTAGCCATCAGGGAGATTCAAATCAAAACCACACTGAGATACCACCTTATACCAGTCAGAATGGCCAAAATTAACAAGACAAGAGACAACAAGTGTTGAAGAGAATGTGGAGAAAGGGGAACCCTCTTACTGTTGGGGGTAATGAAACTTGGCACAGCCACTTTGGAAAACAATCTGGAGATTCCTTAAGAAATGAAAAATAGAGCTACCCAAGGCCCTGCAACCGCACTACTGGGAATTTACCCCAAAGATATAGATTTGGTGAAAAGAAGGGCCATAATGTACCTCAATGTTCATAGCAGCAATGGCCACAATCGCCAAACTGTGGGAAGAGCCAAGATGCCCTTCAAATGTTGAATGGGTAAAGAGGATATGGTTCATATATACAATGGAGTATTGTGCCTCCATCAGAAAGGATGAATACCCAACTTTTGTATCAACATGGATGGGACAGGAAGAGATTATGCTGAGTAAAATTAAGCTGAAAGAGTCAATTACCATATAGTTTCACTTACTTGTGGAGCATAAGGAATAACATGGAGGACATTAGGAAAAGGAAAGGAAAAGTGAATTTGAGAAATCAGGAGGGGAAGAGGAACCATGAGAGACTGGACTCTGAAACAAACTGAGGGCTTTGGAGGGGAGGAAGGTGAGGGTTATGGGTGAGCCCGTATTAAGGAGAGCAGGTACTGCTTGCAGCACTGGGTGTGGTGCATAATCACTGAATCTTGGAACACTGAAAAAATAAAATTAAATTTAAAAAAAAGAAAAAAAAATGCTCCAACATAAATAAATAAAATAAAATAAAAAAATAAAAAGGTTTTCTTGGCATTACTACATACTCATATTCGCTAAGCTTAACTAAGTACCAAGGTCCCAATAACCATTGTCAGATTTTCCTTCATTCTCCTCAGTAACAATTCAGAATCTTGACACTTCTGCCAATCATCCCATGTAACCTACAAGTCACTTTGGTTTCAGATCACCTGTACCCATCCTCATTCCTTCTCTTTATTTCCAGAAGATAACTACTTCTGTTGTTGAAAGCACACCCTTACACTTGTGCTACCAATCCCATCTGTGCCATATATTGAAAATATATACTTTTTCAATCCTGTTATTTCAAACTATTCCTCTATATTTTTTTTACTTTAATCCTATTAAAAAGTTTATTATGAAATCATTACCTTCATAAATAATTCTCCCTTGACCTTGTTTCCTACTCTCGCTATTCTTTATATTTTTTCAATTCTCAATGGATTCCACCAAAAGAGTAGTCTACACATAGTTTCTCCACTTTATCAATTCTTATTCACCCGGAAACTACTCTGGAAAAGATTGAAAGCCACCACAATGTCAGATCCAAAAGGCAATTTTAAAATCATTGCCTTGGACTTCAGCCATTATTTTGAAAGCTCTGACAAGTTAGTCTAATCACTTAATTTAGATCACACATAACTCTTCTGCTTCTCTTCTAACCTCCCTAACCCTTCCAGCTTGATCTTCCATGTTGGCCACTCTCTTTTATTATCCTTATCTCAGAAACATTGATGTTTTCTAGGGCTACCTCATTTCTAGGATTCAGTCTTCAGTCACCGGTCTATTTATAAGCACTCTATAAACTCTTTTCCTATATTACAACCAAACTATTGATTACTGCTAAATCTATATACTTTTGTCATTCTCTCCTTAGAGATTCAAATTCCTGTATTCATATAGTTAATGGAGAAAATCCACTTGGATATCTTATAAGGTACTGCAAACCAAACTCTCCCCTCCCTCATACATATATTTCACTTGTTTCTCATTTAATTAATTATAAACTACCCACTTTCTTAAGCAACAACTAAATTATCCACACTTTTTATCAATCACTCTAACAAATCCACCTTTGAAGTCTACTGAATTTTTCTTTCTATGACCAATGCCATTGTTCAAGCCACCATCATCACTCATGTTTATAATCAGATACCTTACCTCAACTTCTTCTTCCTTAAAAACCACCTAAACTCTCAATGAGACTGTAAAGTACATGCTTCAAAACATTTTTGGCTTCCAATATCCTTATCATGGCATTACAGATCTTCTACAACCTGGCTCCTGCCTATTTTCCAAAATCTCTTACTTCTATCCTCCACAGAAATATACTCTTTAGTAATTCATGTGGACTTCTTGCACACCACAGAATTCACTCTCATACTCCCATGTTTTGCAGATGATTTCCTCTAAACAGAAGAAATCTCTAAACTACCTCATTTCTTTACAGAGCTCACAAGTTATCTTCTGTCAAGCTACAAATTATCTTTTACCTCTTTCCAAAAAATCTTTCTTGATTTCCAAAGAATATTACTTACACATTTTTTACAATACTATATTACAATAAAATTCCCCCTTTCTCCATTAGTTTGTCTGAATATGCAAATTCACTGTGGACCATGGTTTACCTTTGTATACCTATGCTTTTACCCAAAAATCAGTATACAATTAGTAACACATATATACAGATATCAGTACACATTTGAATTGAAATGATTCTATTCATACCTATTTTCAAAAATCAAGAAACCAAACAATTAAAATTTGAAAGGATAAAATAGTTACTTACTGTTTTGTGAGATGGACAAAATATGGCTTTCCTTTTATTGTAATGATATAAGCAATCTGTAACATGAGTATCCAAAAAATCAGAATAATACTTGCAAATAATTTATCCTAAATAATGTATTTTCTGAGTTATGCCTTAAAAAATACTGATAAAATTAATAATTATTGTATAACTATTATATATGCTTCCCTTCCTGTGTGATAGCAAAGCTTCAGAATTCTAAATTGAGAACTACATACTAGTCCCCACAGGCCTATTATTCACCCTAATATTTCTGAGGGAAAAGTTTGCCTGATGATTGTTATCCTTTGGCTTAGACATATATCACCCTTCACTATGCCCAAAGCAAATACCAAAGCTACTACCTCACTTGAAAGAACATATTACTTGTTTACTCCCAGACCTACCAAAAAGTAAATTGGAAGAAATACTGCTCCATGGAAGAAATACTCCTAAAAGATAGCACTATAAGAAATGCACTATACCTCTAGCAATATAGCATAGTAAGTACCATAGCACTTTGCTTATCCACATAAGCAATGGCATGCCTCTGGAATAGAATGTTGGAGACAAGAGAGGAGGAGCAGACACACATCTAGAGAACCCACCAGAATACAACAGAAAATAAAACATTCACAAAATTATTTATTTTGCTAATTTTAAAAAATTATTTTAACAAAAGAAATAGCCATTGAAAAGTTTTCAGGTCCTCAACTTTGTATTACAATACCACGAGATTCTTTGCAACAGATAAATGTTCTGAAGAGTCATTTGAATGACACTGTAGATATCTGGTGAGGATCCTGAGAATTGTCCCCTCTAAAAATACCATTATTCAACAAATATGATGAAAAATAAAAGGGAAAATGATAGCATCAATAAAATTTTAAATCCACATAGCTTACAAAACAACCCAGAATGTAAATAAGAAATGTATGAAATTGTCAGGAAGAGAAAAGAAACTTCAAAGACATCATCTAGAGCTTCTATAATGTTTCAAACACAGCATCCAAATGGGTTGCATTGAATGCTGCATTGAATGCAAATGTTGCATTGAATGGGTTGGGTTGAATTGTCTCCCTCCTTCCAAATTTATTTGTGAATTTCTAACCAAGGACCTTGGAATATGATTTTATTCAAAGATAGCATCCTTATAGAAGTAGTTAAGTTAGGTTACTAGGTTGGGTCTTAATCCAATATAACCGGTGTCCTTATAAAGAGGGGAAATTTAAACACAGAGATACACAAAGGGGAATGCCATGTCAAGATTTGCAAGGAGAAGACTCTATCTATAAGCCAACAAGAGATGCCTGAGGCAAATTCCTCCTCCCAGTCTTCAGAAAGAACCAACCCTGCCAACATTCTGATCTTGGACTTCTAGCCTCTTTTGTTGAACTGTGAGACAATAACATTTCTGTTGATTAAGCCAAGTGTTACTTTTTAAGCATTTCTTTGAAAGCAATACACCTATTTTCAATAAAAAAAATTTAAGAAATACGCAATAACAGGATCAAATTACCAAAAACCAAATAAAAAATAGGGAGTAATAACAAAGCTACAGGTAATATATATATATATTAACCATGACTTGCGAGAAAAATATGGAGAATTTCAGAAAGGTAGAATATCTAATAAACAAACTGAAATTCTAGAGCAGAAAAATTGTAATACCTGCTACTAAAAATTCAACAGAAAGGGTTTTACAGAAGATCAGAAGGAGTAGAAGACAGAATTAGTAAACACGAATACCAATAAGTAGAAAATATTTAGATTGAAGTACAAAGAAAAAAATACCGAGAAGAAAATAAGAGAAGTGTAACCCATTAAAAAAATCTAACATTCATGTAATTATAGTCCAAGAAAAACAAGAGAAGATAGAGACCAGGAAAGAAAGAAATTTGAGGAATTAATCCTGAGATTTTCCAAAGCTTATTATGAAAGGTATCAACCCACACTCTCCTACTCTTATTAATCCCAAACAGAATGAATACAAAGAAAACAAACCTAGGTATATCATACTCAAACAACTAAAACAAAAAGACAGAAGCACATATTTAAACAGCAACAAGAGAGAAAGGGAACGTTATTTCTAAAAGACTTTTAAATAAGTATGCCTAAGTCTCCCACAGAAATGATGAACACTATCAGGCAAAGGAATGACATCTTTAAAGTCCTTAAAGAAAAGGATAGTCAACCAAGAGCGTATATCCAGCAAAGATACCCAGCAGATATGCAAGCAAAATAAACATATTTCTTCAAAAAGAAAATGAGAGAATTCATTGCCAGCACACCTGCACTGAAAGAAATACTAAAAATACTGTGTTCTTTTTATAAATAGGAAATTGCTTCAAGATAGAATCGTGAAAAATGTAAGAGAATGAAAACCATAGGAGAAAATAAGTTGTTGGTAAATTTAAGTGAATATCCTTTGTTTTAAATAGTGATAATAAGTGCTTTTGGCATTAAAAAAAAATACATAGTTGTAAAGTAGATAATAATGGCACAAATAACAAAAAGAACATAAATAAGGAGTAAAGTTTTAAGGTCCATGAGTTATTCAGGGAATGGTAAAAATATAAATTTAGTAATCACAAGGGTAGTCATTAAAAGAATAATAAAAGAATGCATCAGTAATAGCCTAAAGAGATAAATTAGAATAATAATTACATCATGGATTACAAACAACAGAAGAAAGGAAAAATTAAGAAAAACAAAGTGGGTTTAAAAATAATAATTATATGGGGCACTCCTGTGTTTTAGTCAGTTAAGCAGGTGACTCAATTTCAGCTGGGGTCATGATATCAGGCTCATGGAATCCAGTCCTGTACTGGGCTCCACACTCAGCACAGAATTTGCTTGAGATCTTTCTATTCCAATTTGCTCTTTCTCTCTCCAATAATAAATAAAACAAACCTTTTAAAAATTGTTATTATTATACACTTCATAAATAGAAGCATTTTAAACATAAAAGACTAAAAATAAAAGGATTAAAAATTCTACTATGCAAACAATACCCAAAAGAAAGATAGTGTGGCTATATTAATAGCAAGCAATATAATAATAAAATTGAAAATGAATTATAAGAAACAAAGGTGGACATTTTATAATGACAAAATCATTAATTAAAAGTTAAAATTCTATAATCTTAAACATTTCACAAAATTAATATTATATCCCCAAAATTATATATAAAACAAAAATTGATGAAACTAAGAAAAACTATATTCAATTCAAAAGTATATGTGATTTTATAATTACATCAGTTACGTTAAGGACCAAGAGAAATATCAGTAGAGCTACAAAGATTCGGACAGCACTATCAATTAAACTTCTCTGACATATATGCAACACTACACATAATCACTGAAAAAGAAATACTCAAATGCACATATAACATTTATCAAAATATCTCACATGAAGGATAATAAAACAATTCTCATCAACTTTTGATAATCCAGCTTGTATTCATAGGTAAGTAGCAATGAGAAAATTAATGAAACACCACCATTTGTCACAGCATTAAAATATGTCCCCAAAAAATGAGAATAAATATAACAAAAGGTTTTCAAGACATCTACACCAAAAACTACTAAGACTTATTGAAAGAAAAGCTAAAATATATGGAAAGATATACAGGTACATGAATTAGAAGACTCAAAATTGTTCCATTTCCTCTAAGTTGATCCATAGATTCAATGAAAACTCAGTAAAATCATAGTAGGTCACTTGTGGATATGAACAAGTTAACTGAGCTTAGAATAGTCAAGACAAGAATGTATTAAAAAAGAGGTGTCTATACCAACCTATATGGACTTACAAAGCTACAGTAATTAGGGCAGTGGAATCTGGGCCAAAGTTTTAAACAACAATCCAATGGCACAGAATAAAAAATTCTGAAAGTGCCACAAATATGTATTTATGTGATCTTCAGTAAAGTCATCACTGTAATCTGAGGAGGATAACACTCTTCCATACATGCTGCTCAGTATGGAAAAAACAGTGAACAGAAAAAACAATGAACTTTGATTTCTCTATCTCACGACAGGAAAAAAAAAAAAAAATCCAGATAGATCACAGTCTAAATGTTACAAGGAATATAAAGCTTCCACAAGGGGCGCCTGGGTGGCTCAGTGGGTTGAAGCCTCTACCTTCAGCCCTGGTCATGATCCCAGGGTCCTGGGATGGAGCCCCGCATCATCAGGCTCTATGCTCAGCGGGGAGCCTGCTTCCCCCTCTCTCTGGCTGCCTCTCTGCCTACTTGTGATCTCTGTCTGTCAAATAAAAATAAATAAATAAAGCTCCACCAAAAAAAAAAACATAAAAAAAGTAACAAATGCAATGACCACCCTATCATATCTACAGGACTCTTGAAGGACATCTCAGAATTCTGTCTACTGCAATATAATACAAATTTATATACAAGTATAAAGTATAAAGAAATATATCAAATACATGGGTATGGTTATCATCAGATGGAAAAAGGAAATGGGAAGGGGGACCAGGAATAAGGGAAATATTACAATAATAAGGGGCTTGATGGGACCATTAATCATAGTGTGCTATGAAATTGAAGGAGTGTAGTATACATCTATGCTTGAGGTCTAAAACATTCTCTCTGCAGTATTTCAAAAACACTAAATTTCAATCAAATTAATCACAGAAACTGAAATATAAATCCCTCTTATGAACATATTACATCATTGCCAGAAAGAATTGGCAGACATTCTGCAGCACACTGATAACTGTTCCTAACTAAGCAGAAATTAATGAATTTCCCATCTTCACTCTTCTATATGGGGGCAGGGTCGTTGGGTGGATGCAAGGATCTCAAAAACATTGTAGGTCATATTTTGTACATGGATATGTTTTCTTTAGTTTGCTCTATTATCAAAACTTATAGTTGCAGGAATGATGAAAAAGATTTTTCATATTATTCATTTTGGTTGTTCTTGTGGAAGGAATTATGTGTATCACCATCATTCACAAAATTCATCTAAAAGAGAACAAGGAGTCTGGTGGTTATGGTGGAAAAAAGTATCCAAACATTATTATTTAAATAAAACTCAGCAACATGTAAACACTACACCACCCCTATAAGATACCAGGACATGAACACCAAAGAATATTAATAGAAATCAAGTTCCAAGGGGTTGTAAAGAGCAGCTTCAGTTGGTGTACATTTGATATGTTGGAGAATACCCTGCGACTCTACCTTACTATTCCAATGTTCTCTTAAATAGCCTTGGCTCAGTCAATTTGGGCTTTAAAAGGAATCATCATTTTACCAACATTTGTTATTAATATAAGTTTCTAGGGCAAAATGTTTTACCCTCGTACTTTTCAGCCCAGAAACCAAGGAAGAAAAAACAAAAGGAAAAGCACTTAGTATTACTTCTTTCTTTGCCCACTAAACTAAGTGGGCCCCCTTTTTGTGTGTGTAACAGATGGTGATGAGTGTTCTATTTGATCAAATCATGTGAGGATTTGGAACAACAAGCCTTGGCTGCCATTAATTCCTTTACCTAACTCAAAGAAATCATTTAGGAAACTCAGAAGTGTGCAAGTAAATTATTTCTTTTTCATTCTTAAATAGAACTTGGTGTGCGTTTAGAGTTGCAAGGCATCCTGTCATATGGATATGTCCTTAATTTAACCATTTTTATCCTATGCTCTGTACTGACCTTGTCAGAGCATCTGAAATATTCTATATTCTTTTTTTTTCAATAAATTATACAACTTTCATAATCTGAGATCTTTTCCACTACAATATCTGGTGTTTGAATTATTTAAATGGCAATACAAGGCAAAAATCATCCCTTCAGAAATAAAGACCTGTGTGATCTCTCAACTCTCCATGTAGACTTGTCTGAGGGAAATCTAAAAGGAGAGACTCAGAATTAAAAATATTTGTTTTTCATATTCAAGAAAGAGAAAGGCTTTCTTTGGCCAAAGTCCCAAGTCGTGAACAAGTAAACACTGTTAGAACTGGGCAGAGCACACAATCAGAAAACCAGCCAGTCACCAACAGCCACACACAAATAACTAGCTTCTGGAAGTCAGCAAATCAGTAAGAGCCCTAGACCCTAGGGAAGCATCCAGTAAATGCCTCACTCCCCTGGAGATGTGATCAACAAGAGCCTTACTCCACCAAGTACATTAACACAGTTGAGAGCATGTCCATACCTAAAAATTCTCCCTTCTGAAAGCCCACTAATCCCAGAAAATGAGCCTTTCCAAATCTTCTGTGAGATTAGCCCTGGGTTTGCTCAGGAAGGCTATGTTTACAACTGGCCCTTACAGGTAAACTGGAAGCTCATTATTTTTTTGAATCATATCAAGTTCAGTGTATTGTCTGTTTTACAAGTTTGCAACCCTTTCAATGGTTCAACTTGTTTATGATTAGCTATGAATTTGGACTTGTGACAGATTCACTGGCACAGCTGTGAGATCATCAAATTCAATATTTTCATTTCTTTTTTAAATATCTTAGACTATTATCTATTTTTCATGTATATTTTAAATCCCAAATGCCAAAATTCTATACAACTTTATCAACTGGGGAAAGAGTCCTTTTGAAGTTCTTCGTATGTGTGTTTAACATCAAAAATGGTGGAAAGTCAAATATAAACCCACACATACCAATGGCTAAGCAAAAGAGATGAGTGATTTCATCATGTAGTATGAAAGAAGGTGATACAACACCTTCTCTGAGGGTTAAGAATTGGAAAGATACAAGAATTGCAACATACACTATAATGGTTTTGCACACAGTGTATGATTGGTCTTTCTACTTAGATGACTATTTGAATGTATAATTACCAGAAGTATTTTCTGACTCCAAAATTGCAAGCAAAATTTCAGGTGCCCAGTTGAAATCCACGTGATAATTAAAGAATTATAATGGCTTCCCACGCAATTATGTAAGTCATTAGAGATCTACACACGTTAATTGTTAGGGCACAGCGTCAGGTGCAAGTAACTACAATGCAGAAAAAATGTTTCCTTTGCTTGTGCAGCCTTTTTCAAAGGATAACAGGGCCTGTTTATAAGGCTATTTGAAAGTAAAATCCCTTCCAAAGAAGACCTCAAAGACAATAGCAAACTTGTTGCTGAGACTCCCTTACTGAGTTAATGAGAAAAACTATACTGCTTTTGTGGAGGTAATAAAAGTAAAAAAACAAAAACAAACAAACAAACAAACAAAAAAAAACCCTTTGTGGGTGTTTGTATAAATATGCAGAAAATGTTTAATTGAAACTGAAGCTGGGCACCTAGGTGGCTCAGTTGGTTAAGCATCTACCTTCAGTTCAGGTCATGACGCAGGGCCATGACGCAGGGTCCTGGGATTAAGTCCTTCATCAGGCTCCCTGCTTAATGGGGAGTCTTCTTCTCCCTCTGCTCCTCCCCTTCACTCATGCTCTCTCTCATTCTCTCTCTCTCTTGCAAAAATAAATTTAAAAAAAGAGAGAGAGAGAGAGAGAGAGAAACTGAAGGAAAACATGAATGATTCTAAGTGTCATCTGTCCTTGCCATATCAAAGAGCACCTGATGTCCTTTCCCTTGACAGTGAGGTTATTGTCAAGATATTGCTCTCTTGCTTCATCATCTATGCTGTCTGAAATGAGTGAAAGGTTTTTATGATATGATTTTGCTGATGTTCAATATTCTTCAATTCTCTTGCATTAACCAAATCTGTTGGCTCTCTTGAACAAGTGCAGTTGGAAGAATCCTCGATTTATTTGAAGCACTGAAATCATGCTTTAATTCTAAAACAAGGCCCAAAATATTCTTGTTGACTTTTAAAATAATCTCTCATTGAGTGAGGCCTACTCCCTTCTTGTTCAGAGTTCTCTCTTTAGCAATAGGATTTCGCAAACTGAAAGAAGAGCAAATAGTGATACTGGAGTGTTCCCCTGTATAAAATTGTGCTGAAGAAAGAATTGAGCCCTGTCATCAAAATGCATCCCTCTGGTGTCAAGTCTGTTCTCAAAAGGGAAAATATTCTTTATGAATAGGAAGAGAAACTCCAACTTGAAGTAGATAATTAGTATGGCACTTGCTCTATCTTTGGAAATGTTCTGATCCCTTGAAGGACTCAATTTTTTATCTGGATATTATTAAATAGCTTTCCAGCATGGGAAGAAGTAGAATCATCCTGTGTAATGTTGAAGAAGAAGGCAATAAAATTGGATGACAATATTCTGGTTTTGTCAATAGGCAACATTTTAAAAGCTTGTCTTAAAATTAAAAGATACAACATAATGGTGAAGAATGCGAAAGCAAGCTAAGAAGAAGAATGATGAGAGTTGTTACCTTCACAGTGCTAATGCCCAGTGGGTTTTGTTGTTGTTGTTTTTTTTAACCACTAAATGTTCATTGAGAAAAAGAATGAAATAAATTGTATGTGACCACTGTAGAAACTGTGTTACAATTTAAATGGAATAATTCCTAGGAGTTTTATAAGCAAATTCTGTAAAACAAGGAACTGATAAGGCAAGTCAAATCATCAGGGAAATACAGTTCAAAAAAGAAGTATATATTTAGATACTCTGAAAGGTGAAACCAAATGGAGTCACTTATGTCAAGGGGTTTTAAAATGGATCCAGGAAGACATTAAGGAAATGGAATTTATGCATATCTTCACAGGGTGGAACCAGGAATGGTTCAACTAGGCCACAGCTGTGAACAGGGCCAAACTGCTGATATTCCAGTAACTCAGATCAAACACTTGCTGTAGGAAGAGGCTTTGCTTAGTGATGGTCTTAGCAACCAATTATATTCAGCCAACATTAGTTTTCTGTCATTAACACTAATGAAAATTCTTTGTCAACAACATACAGGATCATCCCTTTTTGTCTTAAAACCCCTTTTTTTTGTTCCCTGGGGGGACACAATTTGGGTTGCTACTGAATCTGTGCTTCTTGAAATGCAATTCTGAGACCCCAAATAAATGCTTTTCTTATGTTTCAATTCCACCTCTTTTCTTAATCAACAATACTTATAATTTGTTTCAGATCAACAACAAATAACTTTTAGTATTTAAAATTATTTTGTATGCCCCATGCAATGCTTCTTTTTTTATCTTTTTGCACATATGCACAGGTAATTAGAAATAATTCAGAATTAATTGGGTACCCATGTTCTTATTTCTTAAATCTGGGAGGTCTCTATGTGCCTTCCACAAGCTTTTAAAATTGTTAAAGTTAAAAGAAACACATTGAACTTGCATATTATTAAATGACTTTTTAAAAATGCTAGAGATTGGACAAGTGGTGAACTCAAAGATCATCTGTGCTCAGTGATAAATAAAAGAGAGAGAAGGTTAGGATTATTAATATCAGGAAGAAGGAAACTAAACAAGGAGTCCAACGGAGGTCCTTCTTTCCAATCAGAAAAAAAAAAAACAAACCCTGGAGTGGCACTCATATACTTTGCATGACTTGGTAGATAGTAGGTGGGGCAGGGAAGGGTGGGTTGTAATTAAAACCCCCAATACAGAAAGAAAATGTAGAGAAATAAAATATGGGGAGGAGAGTTTTACCTTCAGAGAACTAGAGATACTAGGGGAGGGAGAACCCTGATACAGTGTATCCTTATGTAAAACACAGAAGGAAGGTTTTAAAAACCACAAAAAAGAAAAAAATTAATTTGGAGACCCGCAATTATGACTAGCATTAGATTATCCTACGGTAGAAGAAACCATGTGAGAAGCAGATTTTCCTGGGGAAATAGAGAAGAATAATATCCAGGTTCCTCTATGAGCTAATTAACAGATCATCTTTCAGGCTCCTCACAGACTCTGAAAGCTGAGGTAAGTTGTTGAAGGAAATCATGAGGGCTAGGAGTAGAGGACTGCAAAACTCAATTTAAAAAAAAGAATACTATTTCAATACAATATTTTAGACAATCAAAATTAGAGGAAAAAAATCCATGATGAACTAGTTATCAAGTTTTAAAGAAAGACAGACAGTATCTGACCCTGACTTACCCCACTGGCTATACCTTAATCCTGGTCCTGGGGAAATTCATTTTTTACCATTCCCTTAAATTTTCTGAGTCAAGTGCTTTGTCTGCTTCTCCCTCATTCTGGCGCTGATGGATCCTATCCTTAAAATCCTTCACATCTGCAGAAACACACACATACAAAGTCACACATATTCATACACTTCAAATTGCTCCTTGTTGTAAACCAAGTTCCAGCTGCCAGCTCTACCTCCAAGAATTCTGTTCCTGCCTCCATTCAGCAACTTTGGTCTCGATAGTAAAGGCAACTTAACACAATTTAAGATATAAAACCATTTCCCAATTACATTATTTTCTGGATTTCCTTTTGTATCAAATGATGAGAACTTCTCTGGAACTGTGGTCTGCAGAAATGTATTAGGAGGACCTAAAATAAAAATAGGCAGTTATTTTCAACCTACTCCTACATTATCAATTTCTAAATCCAATCTCACATTTCTTTTTCTACATTACCAAAATTTTTTGGTATAGTCTATGTATCTACCCTTCCTTTCCACTGTGTTTCTGATCTGGTTGTTCTTACCCACAAATTTCTTGGCCCTTGTCAAGATGTCAAGTTTTTATTTTCTCTCTCTCTCAATCTCTACACACAGATAGGTTCACACACATAGAGAGAGAAAGAGAGAGAGAGGGAGAGACCCTCAGTTAGGCAGTTTGACAGTTTGACTAGGTAACACCGAATAACAAATTATGATATTGTAAAAGAGGTGTGGAAAAGAGAAACACCGGTTCATCAAGAAAATGGGATGGTTTGCAGGGTAAAGATACAGGACACCAAATGGAATAGTCATCTGTTCAGTGGAGCGGGTGGAGGACAGCAGTCACCAAATCAGGGAATCACTGACAAACACTGACCACTGTTTTTTATGGCGATTCAATTATTTCCAGAATAGCAAAGTTCTGTCTGTGTTAATGACCCCATTATTTCATTTTTGTCCATTTTACAGACAAGAATACCATCCCAGAGACATGAAAATATTTTCTGCCTGGAGGCTACCTCTGCTTTTTTGGCCATAGATGCCGAAGAGGGCATAGAAGAAAGTGGGTAGGGATAGCGGGGCCGGGGCAAGGTCTGGGCCTGTGGCCTGGACTAAAGCATAGTCTCTAAGAGAACGCAGTCCGCCCCGCCCCCGCCCCCGCCCCCAGCCTCCGCAAGCCTGGCTAGCGAGAGGTAACAAGCATCTGGATTTACCGAGATCTGCGTGCAGCTCTCCAAGTCGGGTGAGAAGGACCAGAAGAAGGAACATGGCTTCGCTGTCTTGGAGTTGGGCTGGCGTTGTAACAACAGTTGAAGCGTTGCGGAGCTGGAGGCGCAGCTCGCGCAGGACGGCGGAGCGCGGCTGACAGTGCGCTCCTGGAGAGGGAAGCGCCTGGGGCGCCTCTGGAAAGCCCAGGGCTCGCTCTGCTGCCCCTGGAGGTGGTTTAGCTCAGTCACCTGCGCAGGCTGGCCCACCAGGGAGAGCTCAAGGACCGACTGTCAACGCCCACACTCACTCGGCTTACTGTTAAGGAAGAAAAGACTGGAAATTTCGATTCTCAGATTGGAGTCTGCCTGGTTGAGGCTTTCGTTTATATGTTATAGTTAGACCAAGGATTTCTGAAGTAATTTCTAGCTTCAGCTAAGAGAAAGAACAAAGATAAAAATGCTCAAGATTTTGATAGCAAGTTAGTCTCTTCCTATTACATATACATATCATCCAAACAAGTGAAATGTTTATATTTGGAGAGGAAAAAAAAAAAAAAACAACACTGTTGCCTTTTAATAAACTCAGGTTGGTTCGATAAGCCATTATGGGACAGCTGTTGAATACAGAAGACCCCAGTAGAATCTCTTGTCAAATACAGACTCTTCCAAACAATCACCTTTATCTCAAATTATTATTAACACACTAGTTTTCCTGAAGCCCCTAGTTTTTACCACTTCGATTAGACCTTACTGCATCCTGCCTTTATGAACAGTTTGATTTTTGGAGTCTATAGGCATTCTTTCCTTCATAGATTGTAACCCACATGATAGTAAAAACATTACAGCCACACCCCACACGAAGTACAATTTTGCTCTAATAGATGTCAAAAACATGTCTGTAAATTCACTTTAAAATTGTTTCCCTATCCCCAAAACTAAGGGAAGCTATTTGCAGAATACAACAGTAACAAATGATCTTTAAAAAGAACCATGTGAACAAGAAATGTCACAATAAATAGGAAAATAGCAGAATCGATATATACTACTTAATGAATAAGCAACTTGTAATAGCAGATTGACAAACTCTCCGCGGAAAGAATAAAAAAATAGAAAGTGAAATAATAAAATTGAGGTTGAAGAGTAGAACTGTCATTATCTAGATATTAGCATTTCCAGAAGGAGAGAAAAATTAAAATAGAAGAAAATACTTAAAAGCATAATAGGAAAGTTTCTCTTTTTAAAAAATAAGAAACTGACCTTAGAAAGGACCCATATGTTAAAAGGGGGCATTAAAGGAAAAGCAAATCTGAAATTGAAAATGACAGTGAGCAGAAAATTCTGAAATCTGCAAGAGATCACCTATCAAGGAAAAAGCGCCCAACTCACAGCAAGAGCCATACTGGATGTGTGAAATCAGTGGGTTATTCAAAGTGTTGACTGAAAAGAACTTTGAAATATTATTCAAATGCCAGGACATGATTAAACTTTTTTCTTTTCTAAATTTTTTATTTAAATTCAATTTAATTAACATGTATTAGTTTCAGGGGTAGAATTTAGCAATTCATCAATTGTATGTAATACACAATGCTCATTCCATCAAGTGTCCCCCTAAATGTCCATCACCCAGCTACCCCATCCCCTCACCCACCTCCTCTCCAGCAACCATTTATTTCCTATACTTAAGAGACTCTCATGGTTTGTCTCCCTCTCTGTTTTTGTCTTTTATTTTCTCTTCTTTTCCCCTATATTCATCTGTTTTATTTCTTAAAGTCCATATCTGAATGAAATCGTATGGTATTTGCCTTTCTCATACTGACTTATTTTGCTTTGCCTAAGACCCTCTAGTTCCACCCACATTGTTGCAAATGGCAAGATTTCATTCTTTTTTATGGCTGAGTAATATTCCACTATGTATCTATTTTTCACATTTTCTTTATCCATTCATCTGTTGATGGACATCTGGACTCTTTCCATATTTTTGCTGTTTTAGACATTGCTGCTAGAAACATTGGGGTGCCCCTTCAAATCACAGTGTTTGTATCCTTTGGATAAATACCTATTAGTACAATTTCTGGGTTATAGGGTAGTTCTATTTTTCACTTTTTGAGGAAACTCCATACTGTCTTCCAGAGTGGCTGTACCAGTTTGCATTCCCACCAACAGTGTAGGAGGGTTCCCCTGTCTCCACATCCTTGCAAACATCTGTTGCTTCCTGAGATGTTAATTTTAGCCATTCTGACAGGTGTGAGGTGGTATTTTATTGTGGTTTTGATTTGTATTTACCTAATGCCAAGTGATGTTGAGCATTGTTTCATGTGTCTGTTAGCCATTTGTATGTGTTCTATGGAGAATGTTCATGTCTTCTGCCCATTTCTTAGTTGGATTTTTTTGCTTTTTGGGTGTTGAGTTTAATGAATTCTTTATAGATTTTGAATACTAGCCCTTTATCTAATAAGACATTTGCAAATATCTTCTCCCATTCTGTAGGTTGCCTTTTAGTTTTGTCAACTGTTTCCTTGGCTGTGCAGAAGCTTTTCTTCTTGATGAAGTCCCAGTAGTTCATTTTTGCTTTTGTTTCCCATGCCTTTGAAGATGTGTCTAGCAAGAAGTTGCCATGGCTGAGGTCAAAGAGGTTGCTGCCTGCACTCTCCTCTAGGATTTTGATGGATTTCTGTCTCCATTTAGGTCTTTCATCCATTTGAGTTTATTTTTTTATATGGTGTAAGAAAGAGGTCTTGTTTCAATCTTCTGCATGTGGCTGTCCATTAAATTTTTTATTAAGTATATAAGTTCAAAGAAGGTTTGACATAAAATATCCATATTAGAAAGGTATTTCACAGAAGCAACCAAAGGATAAGGGAAATAGGAGATACTGGTAAATGACATTGGAAGTAATCATAATCAAGTATCTTGGGAAAGATTTTTTAAATGTAAGAAAAATTGACTAAATGAAACAATGATAGTGTGTATTTATAATAAACCAGAATTAAATTTTAACTTAACAGTATTTGGCAATATTAATATTATGGAAGTCCTGAAGAGGGAAGATGTCGAAATAACAATTTCCTCAGTTTCATTCTAAATACATACTTATATAACCAAGTATAATAAAAATATATCAACAAAAATTGTAGGAATATAGGGGAAAATTGACATAAGCACCACCACATAAGTTGGAAATTTGAACACACTTTTTATAATTATTGATGGGTCAAAATTCAGACAAAATATAATAAAAATATAAGATAACTGAATGACTCCAATAAGTTTGACCCATAAAACATCCATACAATTCTAAATTGACCATAGAGAACTTAACATTCTTCCCAACCATTCATGAAACATTAACAAAATTATCATGCCCTAGGCCTTAAAATACTCCAACTAATTCCAAAGAATAAGTATATAGTTTGGTCTATATTTATTTGCAATTATATTAATAATATCTGTATTTTAAGGGGGCCATTTAGTCAACTTTAAATTACTATTATAGCTGGGTTGTCACATATCATCTTCCTATTGACTTTCTGCTTGCCTAGTCCCTTTTATGCCAGTTTTTCTCCTTTCTTGCCATCCTTTGGATTGATCATTCTTTCTTATTCAATTTTCTTTTATTGTCATGACAACTATGTACTTTTTACATTTTTCTTTTACTGGTTATTTTAGAATTAAAAAATGTGCCCAGGATAATTTCTCAATCTTAATATACCCTGATTAGCAACCTCAGTTTCATCTGCAAAGTCGCTTTGCAGGAATACCTAGATTAATGTTTAATTGAATAATTAGGGGACAGGAATTTTGGAGGAACATCTTTAGAATTCTTCCTACAGAGGGAGGAGCAACATGGCAAAGGACCCTGAATATCATCATGTCCCAGGAGTTCAGCTAGATAGTTATTAAACCATTCTGAAGACCTGCAAACTCAATAGGAGATAGATGAGAAGAGCAGCAATTCTAGGAAAAGAAAATCAATGACTTTCTGGAAGGTACGACGTGCAGAGAAGTGAATCTGAGGTGATGTATGGGAATAGAGACCGCAGTGGGAGAGGCCAGCTCCCGGCAAGTGAGAGAGCAGAGGAGCACAAAATCAGAACTTTTAGAAGTCTGCTCCACTGAGGGACATCGCTCCAGAGGCTAAGTGGGGGGTGAAGCCCTCATAGATAGACAGAGCTATCTTAGTGTGGCAGAGCTCCCAGTTATTGGAGCAGGGAAGTCAGCTGCAAAGATGGAGACAAGGAGTGGACTCTCATCTCAAGGTTACCTTAAACCATGATCCAAGGCACTGCTCTCCAAGCAGGGACCCCAAATGTGGCAGATCTGGGGAGATCCCGACCTGCCTCCCCCATGGGGAGTGGTATGGGAGCACATTGCAGGAATCTGCTGGATTTGGAGACTCCAAACAGGGCCATGCACCAGAGAGAGAAATGTTCTGTCACAGGCTGGGTGACCATGGAGCACAGCCAGAGATGAAGGAAATGGGAGGATTGACTGCTTTTATCTGAGGGCGCACTGAGGAGTGGAGGTTTGAGCTCTCAGCTCCTATAGGGCTAGAATTGGGCCACACCATTTTCATTCCCATCCTCCAAAGTGCTATGGTAAGCATTGAGGAAACAAAAACTCCAAGAGTGAACCTGAGTAGATTACTTAGCCTCGTCCCTGGCAAGGGAGGTGCAATTTGCCTCGGGCAAAGACATTTGAGAATCACTGCTATGGACCCCTCCCCCCAGAAGATCAGCAAGAACATCCAGCCAAGACCAAATTCACTAATCAATGAGAACCATAAGAACTCCAGAGCTAGGGCAATGCAACACATAGAATTTATGGCTTCTTTCACATGATTCTTGAATACTAGCCCTTTATCTAATAAGACATTTGCAAATATCTTCTCCCATTCTGTAGGTTGCCTTTTAGTTTTGTCAATTGTTTCCTTGGCTGTGCAGAAGCTTTTCTTCTTGATGAAGTCCCAGTAGTTCATTTTTGCTTTTGTTTTTTTTTTATTTTCTTTCAAAGTTAAATTCTTTTTCATTATATTTTTTCTTGTGCTATTTTTTTAAATTTTTCCTTTCTGATTTTAACATTTTTAAGTATTTTATCTTATCAATGTCTTTTTAAAATATCTTTTCAAATTTTCATTGTTATACTCACATTCTATCCCTTCATTATATTTAACCTTTTGTTTTTTTGCATTTTTTTTTCTTTAAAATTTTGGGATTTAGTTTCTTCTAACAGATCAAAATATACCCTAAATCTAGTGTATGGCTTTGTTCTGCTCTCCAGACTAATCACATTCTTTCTTCCTTTTTTTGTTTTTGTTTTTGTTTTCCAACTAACTTATCTTATCAACTCCTTTCTTAGAATCTTTTTTAATTTTCATTTTTACAACTATATTCCATCCTTCATAGTGTTTACCCTTATTTTTGTATGTATATATAAGTTTTTCTTAAAATTTTGGGAAGCAGTTTCTTCTAACACACAAAAGTACACCCAAACTCAAGTGATCAAGTGAATGGTTCTGTTCTCTTCACCAATCTAAAATATATTTTTTCTTTTTTTTTTTCTCCTTTCTTCTCTCCCTAATTTCAAGTCTCTTCTAATTTGGTTCGTGTATATTTTTCAGGGATTGTTGCTACCCTTTTAGTATTTTGTTCTCTCATTCATCTACTTTTATCTGGATAAAATGACAAGGTGGAAAATCTTACCTCAAAAAAAAAAAAAAAAAAAAGAACAAAGAGGCAGTACTGATGGCTAGGGACCTAATCAATACTGACATTAGTAAGATGTCAGAACTAGAGGTCAGAATAATGATTATCAAAGTGCTAGCTGGGCTCAAAAAAGGCTTGGAAGATATTAGAGAAACCTTGTCTGGATAAATAAAAGTCCTTTCTGGAGAAATAAAAGAACTAAAACCTAACCAAGTTGAAATAAAAAAACCTATTAATGAGGTACAATCAAAAATGGAGACTCTTACTGCTAGGATAAATGAGACAGAAGAAAGAATGAGTAGTATAGAAGACCAAATGATGGAGAATAAAGAAGCTGAGAAAAAGACAGAGAAACAACTACTGGATCATGAGGGGAGAATTCGAGAGATAAGTGATACCATAAGATGAAACAATGTTAGAATGATTTGGATTCCAGAAGAAGAAGAAAGAGAAAAGGGGACAAAAGGTATACTAGAGAAAATTATAGTAGAAAATTTCCCTAATTTGGTGAAGGGAACAAGCATCAAAATCCAGGAGGTGCAGAGAACCCCCTTCAAAATCAATAAGAATAGGTCCACCTGCCATCATGTACTAATAAAACTTACAAGTCTCAGTAACAAAGCAAAAATCCTGAAAGCAGCTTGGGACAAGATGTCTATAACATGCAATGGTAGAAATATTAGATTGGCAGCAGACCTATCCACAGGGACCTGGCAGGCCGGAAAGGACTAGGATGATATAGTCAGAGCAATAAAAGAGAAAAATATGCAGCCAAGAATATTATATCCAGCTAGGCTGTCACTGAAAATAGAAGGAGAGATAAAAAGTTTCCAGGACAAATAAAAATTAAAAGAATTTGCAAACACCAAACCAGCCCAACAGGAAATATTGAAAGGGGTCCTCCAAGCAAAGAGAAAGCCTAAAAGTAACACACTGGAAAGGAACAGAAACAATATAGAGCAACATTCACCTTACAAACAATACAATGGCACTAAATTCATATCTTTCAATAATTACCCTGAATGCAGAAGGGCCAAATGCCCCAATACAGAGACACAGTGTATCAGAATTGATTAAAAAAAAAAAAAAAAAGACCCATCAATATTCCGTCTGCAAGACACTCATTTTAGACCCAAAGACACCTCCAGATTTAAAGTGTAGGGCATGTAAAACCATTTACCATGCTAATGGACATCAAAAGAAAGCTGGGGTGGCAATCCCTAAATCAGATCAATTAGATTTTAAGCCAAAGACTATACTAAGAGATGTGGAAGGACACTGTATCATACTTAAAGAGTCTGTCCAACAAGTAGATCTAACAATTTTAAATATCTATGCCCCTAACGTGGGAGCAGCCAAATATATAAACCTATTAATAACGAAATCAAAGAAACACATCAACAATAATACAGTAATAGTAGGGGACTTTAACACTCCCCTCACTGAAATGGAAAGATCATCCAAGCAAAAGATCAACAAGGAAATAAAGGCCTTAAATGACATACTGGACCAGATGGACATCACAGATATATTCAGAACATTCCATCCCAAAGCAACAGAATACATACTTTTCTCTACTGCACATGGAACATTCTCCAGAATAGATCACATCCTCAGTCCTAAATCAGGTCTCAACAGGTACCAAAAGACTGGGATCATTCCCTGCATATTTTCAGACCACAATATTTTGAACCTAGAATTCAACCACTAGAGGAAGGTTGGAAAGAACTCAAATACATGGACGCTAAAGAGCATCCTACAAAAGAATGAATGCATCAACCAGGAAATTAAAGAATTAAAAATATTCATGGAAACACATGAAATGAAAACACAGCTGTTCAAAATTTTGGGACATGACAAAGGCGGTCCTGAGAGGAAAGTATATAGTAATACAAGCCTTTCTCAAGAAGCAAGAACGATCTCAAGTATACAACTTAACCATACACCTATAGGAGCTGGAGAAAGAACAACAAAGAAAACCTATACCCAGCAAAAGAGAGAAATAATAAAGATCAGAGCAGAAACCAATTAAATAGAAACCAAAAGAACAGCAGAACAAATCAATGAAAGTAGGAGCTGGTTCTTTGAAAGAATTAGTAAGATTGATAAATCCCTGAGCAGACTTATCAAAAAGAAAAGAGAAAGGACCCAAATTAATAAAATCATGATCGAAAGAGGAGAGATCACAACCAATACCAAAGAAATACAAACAATTATAAGAACATATTATGAGCAGCTCTACGCCAGCAAATTTGACAATCTGGAAGAAATGGATGCATTCCTAGACACATATAAACTACCACAACTGAACCAGGAAGAAATAGAAAACCTGAGCAAAATATTTTTATCTTGATGAAGGTGCCTGTTTCCCTTGCCTTTGGAGATGTATCTAAGAACGTGTTGCTGCGGCCAAGGCCAAGAAGGTTGCTGCCTGTGCTCTCTAGGATTCTGGGGGATGCCTTTCTCACACTGAAGACCCATAACCAGTAAGGAGATTGAAGAAGAAGGAGATTGAAGAAGTCATCAAAAATCTCCAAAAAACAAGAGCCCAGGGCCAGACAGATTCCAAGGGGAATTCTACCAGACATTTAAAGAAGAATTAACTCCTACTCTCCTGAAACTGTTTCAAAAAATAGAAATGGAAGGAAAACTTCCAAACTCATTTTATAAGGCCAGCATTACCTTGATCCCAAAACCAGAAAAAGACTTCTTCAAAAAGGAGAATTTCAGGCCAATACCTTTGATGAACACAGATGCAAAAATTCTCCGCAAAATACTAGCCAATAAGATCTAACAGTACATTAAAAGGATTATTCACCACAACCAAGTGGAATTTACTCCTGGGCTGCAAGGTTGGTTCAACAACTACAAATCAATCAATGTGATACATTAATAAAAGAAAGAACAAGAACAGTATGATATTCTCAGTAATAAAAAAAAGCATTTGACAAATACAGCATTCTTTCTTGATCAAAACTCTCCACAGTGTAGGGTTAGAGGGTACATAGCTCAATGTCATCAAAGCCATCTATGAAAAACCCACAGCAAATATCATTCTGAATGGGGAAAAACTGAGAGTTTTCCCCCAAAGGTCAGGAACACAGCAGGGCTGTCCACTATCACCACTGCTATTCAACATAGTACCAGGAATCCTAGCCTTAGCAATCATACAACAAGAGGAAATAAAAGCATCCAAACTGCAAAGAGGTCAAACTCTCACTCTTTGCAGATGATATGATACTTTATGTGGAAAACCCAAAAGACTCCATTCTGAAACTGCTAGAACTCCTACAGGAATTCAGTAAAGTGTCAGGATATAAAATCAATGTACAGAAATCAGCTGCATTTCTATATACCAACAGCAAGACAGAAGAAAGAGAAATGAAAGAGCCAATCCCATTTACAATTGTACCCAAAACCATAAGATACGAAGGAATAAACCTAACCATAGAGCAAATAATCTGTTTTCAGAAAATTATAAAGTACTCATGAAAGAAATTGAGGAAGACACAAAGAAATGGAAAAACGTTCCATGCTCATGGAATGGAAGAACAAATATTATGAAAATGTCTATGCTACCTAAAGCAATCTATACACTTAACACAATCCCTATCAAAATACCATCAATTTTTTCCAAAGAAATGGAACAAATAATATTAAAATTTATATGGAACCAGAAAAGACCCAGAAAGCCAGAGGAATTTTGAAAAAAAAAAAAATTCCAGACTTCAAACTCTATTACAAAGCTGTAATCATCAAGACAGTAGGGCACTGGCACAAAAATAGACACAGAGATGAATGGAACAGAAGAGAGAGCCCAGAAATGGACCCTCAACTCTATGGTCAACTAATCTTCAACAAAGCAGGAAAGCATACACAATGGAAAAAAGACAGTCTCTTCAACAAATGGTGTTGGGAAAATTGGAAGAAGAAAGAAAATGAAAATTGGCAGAAGAATGGAACTGGACCATTTCCTTCTACCATCCACAAAATCAAACTCAAATTGGATAAAAGACTTCAGTGTGAGACAGGCATCCCCCAGAATCCTAGAAAGCACAGGCAGCAACCTCCTTGGCCTTGGCCGCAGCAATATGTTGTTAGATACATCTCCAAAGGCAAGGGAAACAGGCACCTTCATCAAGATAAAAATATTTTGCTCAGCAAAGGAAACAGTCAACAAAACCAAAAACAACCTATAGAATGAGATGATAAGATATTTACAAATGTCTTATCAGATAAAGAACTAGTATCCAAAATCTATATAGAATTTATCAAATCCAACACTCAAAGAGCAAATAATCCAACTGAGGAATGGGCAAAATACATGGACAGACACTTCTCCAGTGAAGACATACAAATGGCTAACAGACACACAAAATAATGTTCAACATCACTCGGCATCAGAGAAGTGTAAATCAAAGCCACAATGAGATACCACCTCACATCTGTCAGAATGGCTAAATTTAACAAGTCATAAAATGACAGATGTTGTCGAAGATGCAGAGAAAGGGGAACCCTCTTTGTTGGTAGGAATGCAACACTGGGTCCAGCCACTCTGGAAGACAGTTGGGGGTTCCTCAAAAAGTTGACACAGCAATTGCACTACTATTAGGTATTTACCCCAAATATAAAAATGTGGTGATCTGAAGGGGCACCTGCACTCCAATGTTTATAGCAGCAATGTACACGATAGCCAAACTATGCAAAGAGCCCAGATGACCACCAATGGATGAATGGATAAAGAAAATGTGGTATACACGTACAATGGAATATTAGTCATCATAAAGATGAAATCTTGCCATTATAATGATGGGGATGGAACTAGAGGGTATTATGCTAAGTGAAATAAGTCAATCAGAGAAAGATAATCACATTCACTTATATGTGGAATTTAAGAAATAAAACAGAGGAGCATAGGGGAAGGGAGGGAAAAATAAAGCAAGATGAAATCAAAGACAGAGACAACCATAAGAGACTCTTAACCATAGAAAAAAACTGAGGATTGCTGGAGGGGAGAGGAATGGTGGAATGAGGTAACTGAGTGATAGACATTAAGGAGGGCATAGGATGTAATGAACACTGGGTATTATACACAACTAATGAAATACTAAAAGCTAGGTCTGAAACTAATAATATACTACATGTTAATTGAATTTAAATAAAAAATAAAAATTAAATAAAATAAAAAATGAATTCCAAGGGGCACCTAGATGGCTCAGTAGGTTAAAGCCTCTGCCCTTGGCTCAGGTTGTGATCCCAGGGTCCTGGAATCAAGCCCCACATCAGGCTCTCTAGTCAGCAGGGAGCCTGCTTCTTCCTCTCTCTGCCTGCCTACCTACTTGTGATCTCTGTCTGTCAAATAAATAAAATCTTTGAAAAAAAAGTGAATTCCATAAGAAAATATACAAAAAGTGCTAAAAGAAAAAAAATGACAGTTTAAAAATTCTATGTGCAATTAGACATATCTTAAGAAAATGAAGATTAAAACAACTTTTCAAACAGAAAAAAAAAGTGAACAAATTTTTCACCATCAGTAGCACACTGTAAGGAATACTGAAGTAAGTTATTCAAGCATGAGAAGTGTTCTCATACGAAAGCACAACTCTTATACCTAGTACCTAAAAGGTTAAACATGTGCATAAATATAAAAGCCTAAATATTTTGAAAATATTATTGATTTCATGCCACCCTTTCATGTGAAAAGAACAGTGACAAATAGGTCAAATATGTATAATTAAATATAGTAACACGAAGGGCAGGAGGAGGTAACAAAAATTATACTGTTGTAAAGTATTTTGTTGTTTATTAAATAGCATAATACTAATTCAAGGTAGACTGTGATAAATGAAGGATGCATAATATAATCTCTAGTGTAGCCACTAAAAATATTAATAATGTAAAAAGGAAAGCCAGAAGAGCTACTATGGAAGAAGAACAGAGTAAGTATCCATTAACCTAAAAGAAAGAGGTGGAGGGAAAGAATGAAGAAATATGGAAAAAATAGAAAACACATAACAAAATGTCAGACTTAAAATCAACAGTATCAGAAATTATATTAAATGTAAGTGCTTTTAACACTTCAATTTAAAAACATTCACCTGGATTAAAAAAAATGCAAGACTCAAATGTTATGTTGTTTATATCAGATACATCTTAAATTTAAAAAAAGATACACTGAAAGTTAAAGGATGAAAAAAGATATCCCTTGCAAAGAATAACTGTAAAAATGCTGGCATGGCTATATTAATACCAGAAAAAGTAAAATTCAAAACTAAGAATATAATAGAGATAATAAGAATTATATCATGATAAAGGATCAGTTCATCAGGGAAACATACCAGTACTAAAGGTACATGCACTAAATATAACTTGAAAATACATGAAACACTAATACACATCAACAATAATAATAGGCAATTTTAACAGATCTCTTTAAGGGAATAACATAAAAAGGGCAAAAAATTTTTAAGATTTCAAAAACCCTAGTAATAAACTTGACTTGACATTTATATATTAAACAACTGCAAAATCTGCATTTTTTTTAGTGCACCTGGAGCATTCACCAAAATAGGCCATAGGCTGGACCATAAGCAAAACAGTAATTTCAAAAGATTGAAATTGTGTATGTACATTCTCTGACCATGACTGAATTAACTATAAATCAATAAGAAAAGACTAAACAGAAAATATCCAAATATTTGGAAGTTAACACACTCCTAAGTAATCCATAATTCAGAGATCAAAGTGAAAATTGGAAAAAATTTGACCTGAAGAATAATAAAAATAGAACATATAAAAATTCACAAAATGAAGCCAAAGAAGTATATAGAACAAATATATACTTTTAAAGAAATTAGAAAATGTTTAAAATAAATTATCTAAACTTCTAATTCCAAAAGCCAGGAATAGAGCAAATTTTTAAAAAGGTAGAAATCAATGAAGCAGAAAACAGAGGCAATTAAAAAAAAAAAAAAAGACAAGAGGTGGTCTGAGGGATTAAGGGATTCATTATTGTGAAAACTCTGCTATCAAGATTGATCAGGAGAGAACTACAATTACTATGATTAGGAATGAAAGAAGTGACATAGGGGCTCTTGGGTAGCTCAGGAAGTTAAGCCTCTGCCTTCGGCTCAGGTCATGATCTCAGGATCCTGGGATCAAGCCCTGCCTTGGGTTCTCTGCTCAGCAGGGGTTATGCTCCCTCTGCCCCGCCGGCTCTCTGCCTACTTGTGATATCTCTTTCTTTCTCTCTCTCTGTCAAATAAATAAATAAAATCTTTTAAAAGAAAGAAAGAAAGAGGGGACATAACTACGGACACTAAAAAATGTTTTTAAGAACAACTTTATGCCAAAAGATCAGCCACTAAATGAAATGGGTGAACTCCTTTAAGATTACAATATTTGAAAAAACTACTGCAGAAAAAAATCTGTATAGTCCTCTATTAAAGACACTGAATCCATAATTAAGATCTACTCATAAAGAAAACTCCAGCTACCCCAGTGAATTTTATCAAATATTTAATTGGAAAATGAACCCTCATACAACCTTTCAGAAAATGGAAAATGACAGAAACTTTTCCCAACTCAGTTCATCAACTTTGTCACTAAACTCTGATAGAGGTTAACCTTTACCCCTGAGATCCAGTCCAAGCTCTCTGGGTCCTTCTGTTTTCTGGGATTCATCCTGTGGATCACCTAGTCAAGGAACAAGGGAAGGGTGGTGGGTAGAGCAAGAATCCTGGACGGTAAAGTACAGTCCTCAAAGTGAACACAGCTTCCTTCAGAAGCCTAGACTGGGGTTGTTGGGTGAGTAAGGTGGGAATATATCGGATTAACTGAGATCTGTACGCCCCAGTCAAGTCTGGTAAGAAATACCAGGAGGAAGACCATGGACTACCTACCACGCATGAGCTCTTCCTGAGTAAAAGTTGATGCAGATTTCCAGCACCTGGGGCCCCAGGCAGGAAAGCAGCAGTGGGTGATAGGAGAGCTGGGAAAAAAAGCTCAGTGAATCTGGTTGGGATGGGGATGCTTGAGTTGATGTATCTTCAGTTAAGTAACCTGTTATGACAGAACTGAAGCCTCAGGGGTAGAGGAAGAAAGAAATACAGATGCACATGCAAATAGTTCCACATGCAGTTTATTGTTTCCTTTGACTGTGACCAAGGGAGGAAAGGTGGAATTTTCATTTCAGTGAGACACTCTGTAATATCCATTGTCCTCTGAAGGAATTATTAGTTACTATGGAAAAGAAAAGAGACACATTTTTAAGGTACTGACAGCAAATAAACTCCCCTCCACTGTAAAATATACAAACAACTGGGGGTACTGCCAAGCAAAAAAATTCAAATGTCAGAAAAAAGCATTCTAGAAAAACTTTATGCAATTTACTTGTGAAATTATTTGCCTGAGATTAATGTTTATACTACAATTTCCTGATTTCTGGAGAAGCATCATATTTAATCAGAAGTATTGCAAATGAAAAACTTACATTTTTCCACATACAGTGTTTATGAATGTAACAGTTAAGAGTTGGCATTTGTTTAGAAATTGAAATATATTATTAATTTTACTTTTTCATATATTGGAGCTAATCTATTTAGTTTTTCATGTGGTAAACAGTGTTTTGTTTTTGGCAGTTAGAAACTCATAGGCCTTAAATATTATGCCTATAATACCTAATGGATAAAGTGGCCTTAATTATGAATTTATTTTATAGACTAATTTACATATCTTATATATTATATCTTATTAGATATCTTATTGAATTCAAACTCGTTAATTCCATTCTGTCCACAAGAGCAAGTTCCCAACAGAACTTTACTAAACTGAAGAAAAAAGACTAAATGAATAAATACTCATTAATAGCAAGATTAGTAAAGATTAGTATGTTGTTTCTGATATAGTACTTAACTAATTCATCTACCTAATAAATACCTAGGATTTAATTATAGGTTATAAATTTTGTTTCAATTTTAGAGACAGCTCCTAATGTACTTACCTGCTGTTAGGTGTTTGGGGTGCTTTCCTGTGATTTGGATGTAAGTAAATAAGGAAATAATACTTTCATTTTGATAAAATGCAATCTGATAAAGTTATTTTTTTAATTTTTAATGGAAGTTTCTTCCTCTTTCCTTCAAAATAATAGTAAGAAAGAAATATCTACCAAACGTCTATGTTTATACTCTTTATTACCAAAGTCAAAATAAAATTATTGGGACCCTTTTCTAATTTTTATATCTATAGATTAACCTCTAATCCTCTAACCAAAAGAACTAGAGAAAAAAGAATAAATTAAAGAGAAATTTAGTGAGGTTTATTGACAGAGAAAATAATATAGATAGTAAGATTAGTGAGATAATTCTGTGATAAGGGATATAATTCTACTCTTCCCATCCTTTCCTTACCTCTGCTATCTTCAGAATGTAAAGTAGGTTCTTCCTACTACTCTGTGAAACACACTCCTTAAATATATGGTTGACCCCTGAACAACACAGAAGTTAAGGTTGCCAACCCCTACACAGTCAGAATCCACGTATAACACTTTGACTCTCACAAAATTTAATTACTTAATAGTATACTGTTAACTGGAAACCTTACTGATAATATAAACAGTCAATTAACACATACCTTATATTTTATATGTATTATATACTGTATTCTTATAATTAAGTAAGCTGGAGAAAAGAAAAATTATTAAGAAAGTAATAAGGAAAAGACATTTGTAGTATTGTACTATATTTATTTTAAAAATCC
The DNA here is from genome assembly GCF_011764305.1 of Mustela putorius furo. NCBI lineage: Eukaryota > Metazoa > Chordata > Mammalia > Carnivora > Mustelidae > Mustela > Mustela putorius. The sequence goes on from NW_025422118.1 coordinate 4,034,918, forward strand.
ATTTTAAGTGGATCTGCTTAGTTCAAATCCATGTTGTTCAAAGGTTAACTATAGTTAGTTTTCCCCCAGCCAATTTAAGAATCTAGACTTATGAGTCTACTGATATGCATGCACAACCCATTAGATATCCATCACTTAAAAAAATTCTTATTTTAGTAATGTTATAACACAAAGAGCTTGTTCTACCAATATCTCCCACCAGCTTTTCAACTGAAAAAAATATATATTTGAAATAGAAGTTTAAAAAGAAGAGAAGAAAAAATCTAATAGGCACTATAATAATAAAAGCAGAGCAACTATACCTAGCTTATTAAATTTAAATGAAAGAATAATTCAGGGATGTTTTTCTGGTATATGCTAAACACAAACTGGATGAATGGATTAATGTTCCAAATTATATTCTTCAAGTGCAATATATAATGTCTTATGAATGATGTCCTTGACTATCCCTCAATCCCGTTGAACACCATTTCTAGAAGAGCATGATTACGTGAACCTCATATTCTATGAGAGAAGGGACTCCAATTAGAGTAGTTATAATATTAATTATGTATGTGAAGTTCAAGAGAATCACTTATTCAATAAGTTAGTACTTTTACACATGTACTCTGCTAGGTGCTAACTCTAAATTGGTTAGCAAAAAGACACATGGCCATTACCTTCAAGTGGTATCAGAGTATAGAGGGAAAGTAATGCAAAGGGCTGGAAGAATTACAGTGTTTGAGCATTATATCACAAATCCCATGAAAGGGAATGAAGATAATAAAATCAGCTCTTTTTTCATAATTAGTTGAGAAAATGTAACTAACATCTCTAAGAGGTTATGATGTTAGAAGACATCTAAAAATAACAGAGAGAATCAAGGATGTAGAAATTCCATAGTTTCTCTAATGGAGGAAAGGACTTCATCAGAAAGGATAGAAACTATCAATGTTATGGTATAGCCTGAAAATTTAACCCATGGCTATAAAGGATATTCTGGAAAACTAGTGGACTGAAAGTAACTAAAAGAAGACACTTGGAAAAACATCAGACCTTAGGAGAAAACTAAACTCTCTAAGGAAGAAGGAAAGGTGAACAGACCAGTATTTGATACTTCAGAGGGATCACAAGGCCACAACTGTGGAGCATGGGAAACTGAAAACTTAAGAAAAATTCAGAGAACCTTTGTTAACACAACTTTGGGCTCTTGAGGGGCTATGAGAAGCAAAGAATTTTAGTGTGCTTATGGCACCATCTCTTTGATAAACTCCTCCTAAATGGAGTTCACTCAGTTGTTTATATTGAGGTTAGAGAGGCAAATGTAATCTGAACCAAAAAAAATTTCCCTTTATGCATCTCAACATAAAGGATGTAAAAATCCTCTGCTTATGAGTTAGTTCTGCAAAATAGTTATAGATACCTTGTCTCATTAGATTTAACTAGTTTTTCCTATGTACCAATAAAGTAAGAAATCAATAAAAATTCAGTCAGCTGAAGAAAAAAGACTCATTCCTAGAATGGAATATATTAAAAAATTATTTTTAGGGCTTTATCAATTGTGGGGGCCCAAAAAATATTAAGCAATTATTTATTTGTTCATTCTTATTTTCAAGGTACACTTATTTACGAGAAACACTTCCTAAATTTCTTACCTGCTGGTATATGTTTGAGCACTACTTTCTGACCTGGATGTAAATAAAAACATAAGATAAAAATAATGTCTAACAGTTATATTAAGAAACTTGACTATAGTAAGAATGAAGATCAGGATGTTTTACATCAAAACTAACTTAACACCTGGGACATGCAAAAAAATATTCACCCAACATCAAGTGCAACATATAATATAAAACTTAAGTTCTCCAGTGGGGAAAAGTATCTACATAGCAGAGATGCATTTTTTTCTTAATCACCTCTAAGCACAATATGGAAGTTTGATGATGAATGCCTAAGTTTGGCTGTCAGGCTTCAAGTTAGCTTTTTAAATTCACTGATAATGTAAATTGCCACATTTATGCAAATTAAAACACAATTATTTACTTCTGGGCAATTTATCAGCAAGAAATGACAGGGAAAACTTCCACTTTCTATTCCGTAAATAAAGCTTTCCTTTTCCATTCCACAGAAAAGCTGAAGAAAATAGTATAAAAATCTAACACCCAATGGAGGTCGACAGCTAGAAAGGCTTTTCCTTCTGTTAGTAAAAAATGAAGAAACTAGAAGTTCAGAGGGAAAACAGGAGCAAAAGCTGAATGATTACAAGGGAATATGAATTACTCACACCCTAATAAACATGGTTTTACTAACCTTAGCTTGGAAGGAGTTGATGCAAGTATTTAGACATTAGAAAGCTAAAACAAACCCCAGGACCAGTAGTCCTAAGTGGGGATAAGAAAAGTTATGGCTACTTGGAATACAACAGGTAAGTTGTCTTGGCCACATGGATGGATAAAGATTACCTAGAGATGTAAAACCTCAGGTCTGCAATATGTAAAAAGCACAGGACCTCAATTCCTTAATTCTACTACCCACAAATTTGAACCAGTTAAGTATAGAAAATTCTGAAACATTCATGCTTCAAGACAGGCAAACCTAAAACATTCCCCTCTTCCTAATGTATGCCCACAACTCAGAGCATGCAGAATTCCCATGAGACCATCGTTCCTGAGGATGACACTGCTTACAAGTGTAAATTACAAACTACTGGGTAAAAAAGGAAATTGAAATCAAAACGAGAAAACAGGTTCAAGAATGAATAGTGAACAAACTAATGGATAAATATGTTGTTAAATCTTAGTAAGTATTCATTTAGTGCAATAACAATAACAATGACTAATGAAAAGGAAATCATGTAGGTAAAGAATCTAGAAGTTAAAAGCCAAATGACAATATGTGACAGATTAATAATTGAATTTCTCTGTTAGATGACCTAAAATCCTTCTGTTTTTTAGGAAAAGACTGGAAATATTAATTGAATTGAAGTATTTAAAAATTAATTATGGGGCACCTGGGTGGCTCAGTGGGTTAAGCCTTTGCCTTTGGCCCAGGTCATGATCTCAGGGTCCTGGGATTGAGTCCCACATCTGGCTCTCTGCTCAGCGGGGAGTCTACCTCTCCCTCTCTCACTCCTGCCTCTCTGCCTACTTGTGATCTCTCTCTCTGTCAAATTAAAAAAATAATAATAAATTAATTTTAAAAATAAAAAAATAAAAATTATGTTTAAGTGACATTAATATAACCATTCTGGGATTCACCCCTTTCTGTATTCCTTGACTTCAACAGCCTTTCCCACTAAATTTCTACCAGATAAAGATCATTCCAAAAAAAAAGAATTGACCTGAAAACTATAGTGTAGATGTTATATTAGTAAAGTGCAGCAACAGTATCAAGTGACATTATTAAAACTGAAGTGAAAACTTATCCAGAAATATTTCCCTAGTACACATCAAGCCAAAAGGCTAGACCAGTAGATTAACATCCCAAATTATACTACACCAAATGAAATGTACATTTTCCTGTAATTAATGGTATCATTCCTCACTCAGTGTAGGCAAATAATGATCCTAGAAGAGATGAATTATGTCAACAGGTTTTTAGGATAAGACATATGAAAGAAGAAATGAGAGCATTTTTTTAACTTATTTATTTATTTGACAGAGAGAGAGAGAGCAAGTAGTCAGCACAGGAGGTAGAGGGAGGGGGAGAAGCAGGCTCTCCACTAAGCAGCAAGCCTGAGATGGGGCTAGATCTAGAGCTAGATCTGGGGCTCAATCGCAAGACCTTGGCCTCATGACCTGAGCCCAGTGCAGCTGCTTAACTGACTGAGCCATCCAGGTGCCTCGAAATGGTTATAAAATTAGTTATATGGATGTGTATGTGTGTGTATAGGTCAATATATTTTATGTTTTTAAGTTTTTCTATTTGTCAGTGTGAGTGTGTGTGTGCACACAGCACGTGCACACACCCCTGGGCAAGGGAGAGGAGTGGCAATTAAAAATAATCATTCATTCATTCATTCAGCAAATATTTATTGAGCACTTACCATAAGCCAAGAACTCTACTACATTCCGGCTATACAGTGCTGAGCAAGATAATCATAGTTTTTATTTTCTAAGATAACACTATAAGACTTGTGTCCAAGATGAGGAAAAAGTAACTGAGACTTGCTGTATTTGAGTACCATATGATAACTCCCTGACATATAAAAGAGATGCTGTTGCTGTTGTTGTTGTTATTATTATTATTATTAAATGAAAAATCAATTTTTTAGTTTGGTGATAGTAACTCATGACTTCAAAGTGTCATGATAAAGAGAAGACCATAATAGTAAAAGAGAGATAAAGGATAAGAAAGAGAGGCATTCTCAATGAAGAAGAAGCCTTCTTCTAGAATAAGACAAATTATATCACCATCTTGTACAGCCTAGAAAATTTACTCTGTAGATTTGGAAGTGTTTTAGACTAGCAATGGACTTAGAAGAACATACAAGGAATAACACCAGCTCCCCATACGAATAAATAAAGCCTTAAGTCAGAGAGAGAGGAGTAAAAACTCCTAAACACTTCATATCTGCAGAAAGACCCCAAACCCAAAAATTTTAAGTGTGGGAAACTAAAGACTCACTGTTTTATTATATGGAAACATCCACCTTTCAGGACATGGACAGAAATCTAATTAAAACTACTTTGTGATCCTAAGAGGCTATGGAAGATGTAGAATTATTGTTTCTTTATGATGTTTCTCTTCAGCAAAATTTTCTTAAGTGACCAGGATAAGCATTCACTCAGTTGTTCATGAATTTTGTACAGAATTTCTAGTTGCAAAGTCTCCAAATACAGAAGTAAACTTCCCCAATTATGAGTTAGCTCTGTAACCATTTCACCAATCATTTATTCCTTTGTTTCCAAAAAATAAACTCCCAACATACATTAACAAACTGAAAGAAAGAAGACATTGATTTTTCTACACAAATAGTCATTAGTTACTAGATTGGCAAATACTAATGGGTTATTTTTGGTGTAGTACCTTACCAATTGTTACTGTTCAATTAATATCTAGCAATTTATTATTGATAGTTTGTTCATCTTATCTTACCATATTTTAAGAAACGCATCCTCATTTACTTACCTGACTGTGTCTGTTTGGCTGCTTTCTGATCCAGATCTAAATGAGAATGAAAGTAATGCTTCCAGGTTAATACTAAAAAAAATTTGCCTCCATAGATAATAAATGAATGTTAGACTATTTTGTGACCTATGTTAACTCTTTTATACCTCTAATTACCTCTAATGAGTAATTTTAAAAGACTACTAAGTTAGGCTATGCAAAGAAATAATATCCTAATTTACCCATGTACCAATCCATAAAGAATATAAATTTCAAACCTCCAATAGGGAAAAAAGCAAGAAAACAGCTTAGTTTTTCTCCTTACTTCTTCTCAGAATAAAATATATGCTTGACTTTGAATGCCTGATTCTGGCCTGCAGGTTCCAGCCAAATGCTTTAACAACAGATAAATTACATGTTATGATTTAAAACACTCACTGAGGGGCACCTGGGTGGCTCAATGGGTTAAGCCTCTGCCTTCGGCTCAGGTAATGATCCCGGGGTCCTGGGATCGAGTCCTGCATCGGGCTCTCTGCTCAGTGGGAAGCCCGCTTCCCCCTCTCTCTCGCTGCCTGCCTCTCTGCCTACTTGTGGTCTCTGTCAAATAAATAATTTTTTAAAAAGTCTTTAAAAAATAGATAAGTAAATAAAACGCTCACTGACTCCTGGACAATTAGGCAGACTGGGCTGACAGGGCAGTTTCCTCCTTCTATTCCACACAGAGAAATAGTGAAAAAAAAAATAATAAAACCCACAAAATTACTAATCAAAATTTAAGAGAAGAAAATGAAATTTCTGATGATAGTTTTAAAAAGAGAGAAATTAGAAACATGAAATATAAATAGGACCTAAAGCTGAGTGACTCTGGAGAGTTATGTGAATTAGTCATCCACATTAGCCTATAAGGAGTTGAGATCTCCTGGAAAGCTGGAGTTGACTTCTTTCCCTAAAATTAGAAGCCATGAAAGGATAGTAAAAGCTATTACCATTAATCTTTGAGATGCAGCAGGGAAATTGCATCAGAAGAAGACATACAAATGGCTAACAAACACATGAAAAACTGTTCATCATCATTAGCCATCAGGGAGATTCAAATCAAAACCACACTGAGATACCACCTTACACCAGTGCGAATGGCCAAAGTTAACAAGACAAGAAACAATAAGTGTTGGAGAGGATGTGGAGAAAGGGGAACCCTTTTACACTGTTGGTGGGAATGTAAGTTGGTATAGCCACTTTAGAAAACAGTGTAGAGATTCCTTAAGAAATTAAATATAGAGCTACCCTATGACCCTGCAATTGCCCTACTGGATATTTACCCCAAAGATACAGATGCAGTGAAAAGAAGGGCCACCTGTACCCCAAAGTTCATAGCAGCAATGGCCACAATTGCCAAACTGTGGAAAAAGCTGAGATGTCCTTCAACAGACAAATGGTTAAAGAAAAATAGAGTCCATATATACGATGGAATATTATACCTCCATCAGAAAGGATGAATACCCAACTTTTGTATCAGCATGGATGGGACTGGAGGAGATTATGCTGAGTGAAATAAGCCAAGCAGAGAGAGTCAACTATCACATAGTTTCACTTACTTGTGGAGCATAAGGAATAATGGAGGACATTAGGAGAAGGAAAGGAGAAGTGAGTTGGGGGAAATCAGAGGAGGAGACAAACCATGAGAGACTATGGACTCTGAGAAACAAACTGAAAGTTTTGGAGGGGAGGGTGGTGGGGGGATGGGTGAGCCTGGTGGTGGGTATTAAGGAAGGCAGGTATTGCATGGAGCACTGGGTGTGGTGCATAAACAATGAATCTTAGAACACTGAAAAATTAAAATAAAATTAACTTTTAAAAAAAGAAGTGTAGATAGAAAAGGATCATCTAGAGACATAGAAACTCTAAGTGCTTAAAATGGTTTAGGGATGTGGATATAAAAAATATCACATAGAAAAACAGGAACCTCAAGCCTTCCCAACTTTAGGTTAGGATACCAGTCCATGCTTCCTATGAATTGTAGACCTCCAGGTATAACAAGTGTAAAAATGTATGACTTAGGAGGGTAACATATGAAATAATCTCCACAAGGAATATTTTATAAAGCAGGACACACAGAAATCTCATGAGATAATCATTGTTGCTTAGGCAACCTTAAAATCAAAGAAGAAAGCCACTAAGAGTTAATGTCCACAGCTAGAGAAAAGTAAAGAATTCATATATGAAAAATTATAGGTAACAAACTTTAAAAAAAGAATGTTTAGGATTTCCATAGAGATCAATAAAGGAGCAGAATTCATTAAATAAGAAATTAAAGAACTGGAAAAAAAATTGCTGATTTTTAAACTGTTTAGGGAAATCACCCAGAACACTTGATAAACAGAAATGTAATAGAATATAAAAAGACAAGTTAAGAAACATGAAGCAATTCAGACACAGAGGATTTACTATGAAGGAGGTTCAATATTTGAAAAGAAAACATCTAGGACTTTTCTAAAATGAAGAAAGTTGTGAGTCTTCTCACTGAAAGAAAATACGGAGTCCAGTTTATAAGTTAAAAAGAAAAATCTCTACCAGAATATATTATAATGAAATAATAACTCTAGGGACAAGAAAAAAACATAGAAGCTTTGTTAGGCAGAATTCTAGAGATTGCTTCCTAAGATCTCCATTCTTTGGTTATCCAAACATTCTTCTGAGTACTTAAAAGATTTTGCAAGTGTAAGTATAGCTCCCAATCAATTGACTTTAAAATACAAAGATTATTTTTGTGGGTCTGACACAATCAGGTGAGCCTTCAAAAGTAGATTTAGTCTCCTGCTGGCAGAGAAGGAAAGAAGAGGAAGTCAAAGCCCAAGGAAGACCTGAATGCCCTATTTTCTTTGAAAATGAAGGGATAAACAATGCAGGCAGCCTCTGAGAGTAGAAAGGGGCCCCCAACAGACAACCAGTAAGGAAACAGATAGTTCAGACCCATAGTCTTAAGAAATTTGATTCTGTTTACAGAGCTAGGAACACAGCCTGGCCTTTAGGCCTTCTGGTCAGGCTTGTGACAACCCAGCCAAATCTGCCTGATTCCTTTTTTTTTTTTTTCTTTTTTAAGATTTTATCTTTTTACTGAGAGAGAAAGGGAGAGCACCTGCATGCATGTACAAGTAGGGGGAAGACTAGAGGGAGAGAAAGAGACTCTCATGTAGACTCCCTGCTGAGTGCAAAGCCCAACCCAGGACTTGATCTCACAACCTTGAGATCATGACCTGAGCTGAAATCAAGAGTCCCATGCTTTATTGACTGAGTCACCCATGTACCCCATCCACCTGGATTTCTAACTTACACATCTTTGACAGAATAAGTGAATATTGTTTTATGTCACTAAGTGTGTGGTAATATTAACATATTACAGAGATAGAAATACAAAGCCTACTACAGATAAAACTCCTATTAACCACTAAGGAATAAATGAATAAACACATTGACAGATGTTTATCATCATCATCATTATCATCAGTAAGGCCAGACTACACTGACATACCTTCAAATTGCTGAGGCAAACTGATCTCAATTAGAAGTCCACACTACATAGACTCACATTCAAGAGTGAAAATAAAGACAATTTCAGGTGGATAAGAAAAACAGCTTAATACACAGAGACTCACTGATGGAAATTCTAAGAGTTGTACTTCCCCAAACAGGAGAGTGAACATAAAAAGATGGAGCAAAATTCAAAAGGGAATAGTGAACAAATAAAGTGGTAAATATGTAGTGAAATCCTGGTATGTTTTGACTAAATACAACAATGACAATGACAATGATAATGATGACTTGTTTGCAGCGGGTTAAAATTCAGGAGTAATTAAATACCAAATAATAATAATATGGACCAGTGGAGAAAAATGTATAGGGATAAATGGGCTAACATCAATATGTGGTTAGAAATTTTAATGGGGCGCCTGGGTGGCTCAGTGGGTTGGGCCACTGTCTTTGGCTCGGGTCATGATCTCGGGGTCCTGGGATCGGGTCCCATGTCGGGCTCTCTCCTCGGTGGGGAGCCTGCTTCCCTCTCTCTCTCTCTGCCTGCCTCTCTGCCTGCTTGTGATCTCTGTTAAATAAATAAATAAAATCTTAAAAAAAAAAAAAAAAGAAATTTTAAGTGTTCATTATATCTGAAATTGTAAAATTAACATTGAATTTTAATTTAAATAACAATAAAATAATTCAATCATTAAAGAATATCACTTAAAGACTATAACTAGAACACATAATGACCAAAATAATAGAAACAAAGAAAAAGAACAATGAAAGTACAATTGATGTAAAAGACTACAAGATAGTGGAAAAATAAAACATTGACCAAGTATGATAAATAGAACAAAAAATAAAGTGGTACAATTTAGTCTAAATATATCAGCAAACATATAAGTATATAACCATATTAAATTCAACTTTTGAGAAACTCTGGAGATTATACATTTTTAAATCCCATTGGCAGGTTGTTTTTAAGAAACTAATTTAAATAAAAGATTGAAAGTAAAAGAACTGAAAAGTTGCATTATGTCAATCTAACAAATAGAATGTTCATATAGTAATTATAAAACAGTAAGGACTGAATTCATGGCTAAGAAACAATAACAGGGACAAAATACTAACAGCACAGTTAGGTCAATATAATTAGTTCTTCCCAATCCGTAATTACTATAGATTTTACCTGAGCTTTGTCACATACAATCTGTGAAATGCCAGGTATTTGCGTATTTATTTACCCAAGCAATAAAGAATATAACCCAAGTTGGGCCATTTCTAGGCACTATATAGCCTTTTTCTTTACTAATTATATACATCCTATTTCTTAGTAGAGTTGGCTATTTTCACCCTTGTTTCCTGAGTAAACTTCGAATAAACATTAGGTGAATAAAAGACTACTAAAAATTAATTGCTATAAATTAGTAGTCTGCTTTTCAGTGCATTACTTTACCATTTGTATCTGTTCAATTGATACCTAAATTATGAATTATTAATTCACTCTTAATTTATAACATGTGTTTTAAGATACTTTCTAATTTACTTACCTGCTAGCAAATGTGTGAGAGCTGCCTTCTGAGCTGGATATTAAAAAAATGAAAAATAGTACCTTATGTTAGTCCTAAAAAACTCTTGTCAACTACATGAATAAAAAGGTCATTTTATAAGCAGTGTTACTACCTCTTTTACAAGACTAGTTACCAATAAAGAAAATAATGTTCAAGATCACTGAACAAAGGTAGAAATAATGTTCTTATTTCCCCATATACCTCATCCACAAAGAGTGTAAATTTCAAATCCCACAGCAAGGAGACTATCAAAAAGGCACATATTTGCTTTTTCCTTATCTCTTCTGAACACAGAATACAGATTTGACTCGGAGTCCCTGATTCTGAACCACATGGCCCAACTTTTAACCTTTTTTTCATTGATCTTGGAAAAAAAACGTTACATTTTATGAATTTAAAAAACCCATACTGGCTTCTAGACAATTGGTAGAGTGAGCGGACAGTGCAGTTTCCCCTCTTTATGTTCCTCATAACATAGAGAAATGCTGAAACCCAGTAACACAGACACTGAATACAAAACTGGGGTTAACAATAGGACTTCTCCTGGTGCTAGTAAAAATGAAGAAACTGAGAGCTGAAATGGTAAACAGGAGCTAAAATTGAATAACTGACAGGGCACCTAAATCAGTAATAACACCTTTCAAGCTAGAGATTTAATAGCTCTTCCTCAGGAGTTGAGGTTCCAGGCCTTCGCATGTGGGGAAACTGAGTTCCTTAATTAAACCTCGGAGCCATGACGAGCCATATCACCCTTGAAACATGGATAATAAAAATTCTGACTTGTGGCCTTTGAAATGCAACAGGATAATGAGAATATGTAGATAGGGGAAAATGCACCACTGAGAGAAGTAGGAATCCCAAGCCTCCAAAAAGTGTAATTTTAGGATTCCAGTTCACACTCCTACAAATTCTTGAATTCCATGCATAGCAATTGTTTTTAATTATTTTTGATTGATGAAGGAAGCAAAAATGAACAATCTGTATGTATTTATATTCAACACAGAACATGCAGAATTCTCAAAGGAAAATCATACACACTGAAGATAAAAGGATCTATGATTACAAACCACTAGGAGTTAATGTCAACACCCACAGCAAAATAATGAATTCACACACCAAAAAAACAAAAATGATTAATAAAAATTTATATAAGAATATTTTAAATCTCCATTGAGTTCTTTGCAAGAACAGAATTCACAAATCTTAACAGAATAGTGATGGCAGAACTAGTGTAATGAAAGAAAAATCTAACACAATACAAGATTTAGGTAAACATGAATGTGGTTACAAACCATAAAAGCATACTTCCAATTCTGACCAAAATGGAGTAACAGACACAATTTACCCTCCTGCCTAACACAACTGAAAATGCAGACAAAATTGATGAAACATTGATTTTCAGACATTGAATAGCAGACAACATAGGATAGCGATTTCTATAAGAGGGGAATAAAAGAGCTGAGACACTTATGATTGACCCTTCTTATTGCCTGGTGAGAGCTTCCAGGCTATCACACAGCCAGGAGGACCCAGGAAAAACCCAGAAATCTCCCTAAGTTGAGCTAATAGAACTGGGGTTCTAGGAAGGACAAGGCATTAGAATTCACAGAGAAAATACCAGGGAGGGAAAGAACTGCCTAGAGAGAGCTCCTGTGATACGTAGAGAGTCCTTCTTGAGTCTTCTGCAAAGTACTGATCACTGAATGCAAGTGAGGAAACTACTTAAGCCAGAGAAAAATTATTTGAAATTGAGCAATCTTTTGTGCTTACATGGGGACAAGAATAGCTTGTGTTCCCACCACCTGACTTTTAAAATACCATGTTTTGAAGAATTGGGTGGAGTTACTCAAAAGGGTATCATCTCAACAGTGGTGACTATTGTGATCCCACTTAGCAAGGCATTAAAAACAATAGTGTTAGAACAATTGGATATTCTTATGCAGAAAACAACAACTCTATCCATACATTTTAACCTATACCAAACAATTCAAATTGGATATAGGTCTAAATGCAAAACCTAAAACTGTAAAAACATTGAGAAGAAAGCATAGGAGAAAATTTGTATGAATTTTGGTTAGGCAAATATTTCCTAGATAAAAAACTAAAACCATGATCAATAAAAGAAGAAATTCGCACAATGGATTCCATAAAAATTTAAAATTTTTGCTCTTTTGAAAGAATAAAAAGAGAAGTCTATTCCTAGTGTAACTATTTGCAAATCATACGTAAGACTTATATCCAGAGTATGTAAAGAACACTCAGAATTCAATAATAACAACCCATTTTTAAAATAACCACAAGATCTGAACAACTCAGTAATAAAAAGACAAGTCAGTTAAAAAAATGAGACCTTTCAGCTGGAACTATCATCTTCCAGCAATTTGTCAAAAAGACCAATACAAAGGGAAAGAGATATGGCACTAGCTATACATTCTTTAGGCCTTTTAGAAAACATGAAGTTGTTCCGTTAGCCACATAGATGTGAATCTACAATTAAGATATTATTAACATCAAGGAAATGGCCACTGTTCAAAAAGGAACGTCCCACAAATGTTACCATGGCAAAACTGAAAGTCTATGATGTTATGAATCCCACTCAAATTAAGGGCAAGATTCATGCCAAGAGAATTAATGTCCATAATGAGTGTATCAGGCACTCTAAAAACTGAGATCGTTTCCTAAAATGTGTGAAGGAAAATGATCAGGAAAAGAAGGAAACCAAAAAGAATGGTACTTGGGTTCAGCTAGAGCACCAGTCTGTTCCACCTAGAGAATCACTTCGTGAGTTTCAAATTAAAACTGCTGGAACCCATTTCCTATGAAATCATGGCATAACAGGTACAAAAATAAATGAGTAAAAGACCTCTGAACTCTAAGTTAATTAATTACTTAATTTTAAAATGGGCAAAAAATGTGAACACATTTCTCCAAAGAAGAGGTACAGACGACAACCACATGAAACAAAGAAGTATCATCAGTCATTAGAGAAACGCAAATTAAAAACAATGAGATGCTACTGCACACTATCGGAATTGCTAAAATTTTTAGAATAAACATATTACCATACCAAACATTGGTGAGAATGTGGACAAACTAGAATTCTCATGTATTAGTGGCTGGGATATAAGATGGTACAACTGTTTTGAGAAACAGTTCAGCTTTTTCTTTAGAAGTCAAATATACCTACCATATTATCTTACCATTCATTCTTAGGTATCACCCTAGGAAAAAGAAAGCACATATTCACAGAGACTTGCATATAAATGTTCATAGTGGCTTTATTTATAACAGCTAAAATATGGACACAACCAACACATCCATCAACAGATGAATAAATGAACAAATTATGCTGTATTTGTACAACTGAATACCTATCAGCAATAAAAAAGTAACTGATATACATAAGAGCATGGATGAATTGCAAAATAATTATGATGAGTGAAATAAACCAGACAAAAATAAAGAGCGCATATTGTATAACTCTATTTATATAGAATTCTAGAAAATGCAAAATGAGCTGTAGTGACAATGCAGATCAGCAGTACTGTGGGGATAAAGGAGATGCCAGAGAAAGGAGGGATTACCAAGGAACACAAGGAAGCTCTTGGGCATGATAGGTATCTTCATAATCTTGACTATTATGATGGTTTCATGAGTTTCATGAGACTACTTTTCTAATTATCAAAACATACCAGATCATGTACTTAAAGAATATGCAATTTCCAGTATGTCAATTATACCTCAATAAAACTGTATGTTATTTTTTAAACAAGAACAAACTAACACATAACAACATGGATCAATCTCAAATGTGGGAAAGAAGGCAGACTCAAAAGAATACCCAACTTTTGTAGCAAAATGGACGAGACTGGAAGAGATTATCCTGAATAAAATAAGTCAAGCAGAGAGATTCAATTATCATATGGTTTCACTTATTTGTGGAGCATAACAAATAGCATGGAGGATATGGGGAGATAGAGAGGAAAAGGGAGTTGGGGGAAATTAGAAGGGGAGATGAACCAAGAGAGACTATGGACTCTGAAAAACAATCTGAGGGCTTTGAAGGGGCAGGGCGTTGGGAGGTCGGGGTACCAGGTGGTGGGTATTAGAGAGGGCACAGATTGCATGGAGCACTGGGTGTGGTGCAAAAATAATGAATACTGTTATGCTGAAAATTAATTAATTTTTAATGAATGAATTAATTTTTAATAAAGACTACACATTCCATTATACAAAATTCTGCAATAGACAGAACTACAGCAAAGAAGACAGATCTGTCAGCACCAGGAGCTGGAGGTGGGGTTAGAGGGAATCTGGGGAGCAATGGGATTGTTCTTTATTTTATGATAGTCATGGTATATGTATATATTTGTTAAACTCATAGAATTACACACACTAAAAATATTTTACTGTATGTAAATTATAGCTCAGTTTTTAAAAGCCTAATTTGATGAGCACTATTTTATGCAACTAATGAATCATTGAAAACTGTATCAAAAACTAATGATGTACTATATGTTGGCTAATTGAATTTAAATTTAAGAAAAAATTCTCACTGTAGTGTCAAAAGAAAGAAGAAAAAGAAGTAGCAAGAGGAAAAGGTCACTACCAACATGGAGACCAGAATTGAAAACCCTAAAATAAAGGAACTGCAGAAAGATAAAAGAGGTAGAATGGCAAGTGTAAATCATTGAATAGATAGACTTTTCTAGAACTAAAGAAAAACTTTATTAAAGATTATGCTGAGTTCAGAGCCAGATAAATAAAAATGAACTCATCAGAACAGGTAATAATTTAGTAACAAGACTTTGGATAAAAGAATACTTGGAAAGCTAACTTAAAGAAGAAACATAGTTTAGCATAATTCATAAAAATGAATTAATTAAACTGGCAGCAGTCATCTCATCACCAGCAGTAAATGACAGAATTCAATGGCATATCACAAAAAGACTTAGAGACATAATTGTTCACATAAAATGCTATGCCCATATAGTGAGAATGAAATAAAGCCCTCCCCAGGCATATTAAGTCAAGCAGATTATTACACAGGGACTGTCACCGTAGTAACTACTAAGACAATGCTTCCTAAGAATAAAGTTGAATCCAGAATGAAAAAAGCAGGATTCTAAAAGAGTGGTGATAATCATGGTACCAAAAATCATGTTATTAAATTTCTTAATATTATATACACACATATACTCAAAATTGAGCACAAAAAAAGACTGCATGTAAATGATGGTGAATATGTATAAGGTCTGTAGTTTAATTATTAATATTGTACCAATACCAATTTCCTACCTGTGAAAATGTACTATTTTTTTTAAAGGATTTTCTCTTTTTTTTTTTTTTTAAGATTTTTATTTATTTATTTGACAGAGAGAGATCACAAGTAGGCAGAGAGGCAGGCTGAGAGGTGGGTGGGGAAGCAGGCTCTCTGCTGAGCAGAAAGCCTGCGGTGGGGCCTGATCCCAGGACCCTGGGATCATGACCTGGGCCGAAGGCAAAGGCTTAACCCACTGAGCCACCCAGGCACCCCAATGCACTTATGTTAATGTGAAATGTTATCATTGGCAAAACCCAAATGAAAGGGATAAGGAAAATCTGTGTTATTTTTGCAATTTTTTATATTTCTTAAACTATTTCAAAACAAAAGTTTAAAACAAAGGAATAGTAAGCAAAGACCTAGGAAATATAATAAGTAATCCTAGAAAGTACTGACTAAATATAACAATAGCAAAAGAACACTAACTTATTTGGGGCCAAGTGAAAAGCCAAATTACAAACAAATACCTGAAGAGAGGCTAGTATTGTAAGATCCCTGGTATAATTCAGATGACCATATAAAATGATTAAATTTAGACACTGTATAACATTAACTATAAACACTAAAATTTAAAGAAAATCATTTGAAAATAAAAACAACATAAAAATGTGCAAAGTAACAGAAGAAAAAGAAAAGAAAAAAACACAATTAAAAAATGGATTTAGGGTTCCTGGGTGGCTTAGTCGTCAGCTCAGGTCATGATCCCAGGAACCTGGGATCAAGCCCCACATCAGGCTCCCTGCTCTGTGGGAGGCCTGCTTCTCCCTCTCCCACTCCCACTCCCTCTCCTACTTCCTCTGCTTGTATTCCTTCTCTCACTGTCTGTCAAATAAATAATCTTTAAAAAAAGAAAGAAAGAAAATGGATTTGAGGAAAAGGGGAAAAAAACATGTTAAAAAAAAAAAGATGGCAAATAAGAAAAAATAAAATGACAATTTTCAGTCTAAATATATGCCATTATATACTAAGCATATATGCATAACAAACTCCACTATTGTATTCCATATAAGGCTATTTATATGAAAATAACTAAAAACAAAGAAAGATTGAGAATAAAGGATGAAAAAAGATATACTAGGTAAGTCTAAATTTCAAAGAGCAAGTTGATATAGGAATTTAAAACAGTGTGAATAGAATTTAAGATAAAATTAATGACAAAAAGATAACATGTCAAGAAAGCGTAACTAAATTGAGCATTAATGAATTGTCATTGCCTCAGAATAATAAAGCTAAAGTTTCAAAAATCAAAGGGGAAAGCCATGAAATTGAAATACTGAAAAACTTTAGTTTGCTTCTCACAGAAAATAAATTAATGAGCAGATGGGGATGAAATCCCAATACATATAAAATTATTTGAAACAATGTAATTAAAAAGTTTGTTTTGAAACATCTTAGAAAACTTAAACAAAAAAATAAACATGATGCAATAATTAAAGTATACCCACAAGAATACATTTTTACAAAAACTGACTTCCCTTCTGGTTCCAACATTTAAGAATAATTCATAGAAACAGGTCTCTCTCAATAAGGTGATAAAATTAGAAAATAATTTTTTCAGCAACAAAAATTGTTGGAAACTAAATTGGAAACTAAAGACTATAATTTACTCATAATTCAAATAAGAAATCATACTACAAGTTTCTAATTTTTTTAACTGTCAACTATATATTAAAAACTGAAGAGTATACATGAAATGATATATATATTTATATATATGATATATAAAAGGGAAAGTTTTAGCTTTAGTTTTTAGAAAGACTGAAAATTAATTTTAGAAAGAGCTTTAGACTCAAGAAAGCTAGAATTAAAACAGAGCAAAAGTAAAGAGCAGAAAGGAGGAAAAGAGCAAAATTTAACATTCTTAAATAAATAAACACTAAGGAAATATAAAGATATCAACAAACCCCAAAGTTATATTTTTCAGATTACCAATAAAACCTCTGAGAAGACTGCTTATGAAAAAGGGAAAAAAGAAAACACACAGGGGCGCCTGGGTGGCTCAGTGGGTTAAGCCGCTGCCTTCGGCTCAGGTCATGATCTCAGAGTCCTGGGATCGAGTCCCGCATCGGGCTCTCTGCTCGGCAGAGAGCCTGCTTCCCTCTCTCTCTCTGGCTGCCTCTCTGTCTACTTGTGATTTCTCTCTGTCAAATTAATAAATAAAATCTTTGAAAAAAAAAACACACAAACAAAATTAGAAAGAGGAAATGTATCTATAAAGAATGTGTAAATATTTAAAATTATATACAATTCCAAAATAAAATAAATAAATAAACTTTAATTCCAAGATATGGCACTCTGATACAGCCATATGTGGCAAAAATATGTAATACATACTAACTTTCAGTGTAGAAGTTGTTCTCTGCAGAGAGGGAGATAATAACAGAAAGATACTACACCTGTAAATGCAATGGTTTATTTCATAAAAGAAACAAGAAAAACATTAACATTTGTTTATTTCTACTGGTGGGCAAATGAATATTCATCACTTTGTCCTCTTTGTGTTTAAACTATTTTTTTTAAAAATTAAAATATGCTCAGGGTGCTTGGGCATCTCAGTCAATTAAGCATCTGACTCTCAATTTTGCTCAGGTTGTGACCTCAGGGTCATAACCTCAAGCCTCCATCAGGCTCCATGCTCAGTATAGAACCCACTTCACATTCTCTCCTGCTGCCCCTCACCACTGCACACTCCTCTTTCTCAAAACAAATAAAACTTAAAAAAAAAAAATTCTCTCTCTCCCTCTCCCTCTGCCCCTTTCCCCTACTTGTGCACACTCTCTGAAAAAAACAAAAACATGTTAAATTCTACAGTATAAGTTTGCCTTCTGAACACTTTACCCAGAGAATACTCTTACAGTCATTTCTTACATAAGGCCACAAAGAAAACTGAAATATTTTCATCTGTGATAAGGTATAGAAATCTAGATTTTTTAAAGATTTTATTCATTTATTTGACACAGGGGAAGAGAGATCACAAGCAGGCAGAGAGGCAGGCAGAGAGAGAGGGGGAAGAAGGCTCTCTGCTGAGCAGAGATGTGAGGCTTAATACCAGGGCCCTGAGATCATGACCTGAGCTGAAGGCAGAGGCTTAACCCACTAAGAAGCCCAGGCACCCCAAAATCTGCATTTCTAATAAATATTTCTAGTGGTTCTCCTGCAAGTAACACATATCACAATTTGAGAACCACTAATGTATTAGAAAGCAATAGATAGGACACATTTAAATTCTTTTTCTCTCAATTTCTAAGTAACTTTAGCAAATTATTTAAATTATACTCCCAAATTTTGCATCTTTAAAATGGGGATATTCAAAACTACCTCACAAAATTAAATGAGATATTTATATAGTACTCAAAATCACTGTAAAATGTATGGTTGCTGTTCATGATACTGCCCTATGTATGACTAGAGTCAAACAGTACTAAAGTTTTGGAACACAAATTCAATTTACTCGCTACTTAGGGACTCCTCTTCTTTGGCAAACCATTTTTTTGAACTATTCCATGAAACAGCTATTATGGTTGCTATGATGATAACAGGTAAAGCAATGCAGAAACCTAGAAGCCACCGGTTCTTTTCAGCCTTTCTAAGAGCTCTTCCCATGGTTAAACCTAAAAATAGAAATATATTAAAAAATCAGAATAAAAAACTGAAGCCATAAAAAATAAAAAATTATATAAAGCAAAAAAAAAAAAAAAAACAAACTGAAGCCATCTACTTTACTTTCAAGTTGCAGCAAACCAATTACAATGTTCTTAATTTTTGTTGTTATTCAAAGAACATAGAAAAATAATAATAGAATCATAATACTTAAAACCATCTCTACAACCTCTCTCTCTAAAAGATTAGAAAAAAGTTCCAGAAAGTTCCAACATACTCTACATTATACTATAGCTATAGCAAAATCTCACTATAGCACCATTAAATTGGACCCTAAAACGTCAATAATATATAATGTGGAATCATGTAAACCAACAAATTTACAGGACAACCTAATGGAGAAAGTCAATGATATCAGTAAATAAAAATTTAAAAGATACTCTCAGTTTCAATAATGATATTGAGAGTTAATATTAGAAGAGTAAGATTAAGAAGACATACTTGGTTTTCATTTCTTGAAAAGAAGATGGTTTACCTTTTAATTGTAAATATTGCCTTCTAGGCACCAAAAATCTACCTTTGTTTTTATGAAAATAAACAATTTGAGAATTTATTAACTGAATATGTAAAGATATTAGATACTTGCCCTCCTGCTTCCCAGACAAACTAGAAACTTCTCTTCCACTCCTTTCACAAAATGGAGGCTGGTAGCCCTCAAAGCAATAGCACGTTTCATTGGAATTGCATACCTAGGATCATTTTTAAAAACTTAAATGATCATTTAAAACTATTTTCTCATAAAAAGTAAAATTACCAGATGGATCATAAAGCTTACTTTTGTATTTTCATTTAGTGTAATTTTATTTATTTATAGAGATAATCCTACAAATCAGATGTTTGGTTTCTAATGCACACACCAAAAACATACACACAGTTTTTTAAAAAGCTATAGAGGCTCATAGAATTTACATCAAGAAAATTTAACTTTCAAATATTCACCTGAAAACTTAGTTTGCAATTTCAGAAACATATCCTTAAATTCTAATGAGAATGAGACCCATCCAGTGGTACCCTGGAGCCAGCTAGGACCACCACCTCCAGAACTGGTTGTGCACATCTCTTCCTATCTCCAAGTTCAGTGACATTATGTGCTAGCTTGAAGTATTTGTACCTACAATTCCACTGTCCTTCACCAGGATTGGGTTGTGGGTTTTTTATTTTGTTTTATTTTTTTAAAGATTTTATTTATTTGAGAGAGAGAAAAAGAGAGAAAGAGCAGGGGGAGGGGAATGGGGAGAAGGAAAAGCAGACTCCCTGCTGAGACCTGGGATCATGACCTGAGCTGAAGTCAGATGCTTAAAAAACTGAGCCATCCAGGTGATCCTGTTTGCTCGTTTCTTAATCCAAGGGTTTTTGCATTCCAAGAGGCCATCAGATACTTAGATTAGGAACTGACGGTTTCTGTAATTAATATATAAATAAATGAAATAGTAATAGCAAACACCTTTATGGTACTTACTATGTGTTAGTCTCTATTCTGAATACTACTTAGATTTACTCGTTAAGTCCTCACAACAGCCCTGTGAGGTTTGAGACTAATACTATTCCCACTGTATAGAAGAAGAAACTGAGGCACAGATATTTAACTTGCCTGCCCTTGACCTCTTGCTATTCTTCCTCTCAAAATAATATAAAACATCTCTCAGTTTCTAAGATCTCTATTCAACAACTTGGATCTAATTCCAAGCCTTAAATGTACAGAGGGTAAAAAAATGTTCTATTCAGGGTATCCATTGTCCCAGCTTTTGTCACACCACCTTTATGATGTGCTGTGTGTGTGTGTGTGCGCACACGCACGAAGTATTTTACTCTGAAATACTTCACAGAGGTGATGCTGTCCTTCTCAGGAGATACATGTTGTCAGTTTGTCCTAATATTCTATTGTTACTTTTGGATCACTTGATTAATTGCTGTCTTCCAGGTTTTTCCACTGTAAGTTTCTATGCTTCCATTTGCAATTAATAAGTCATCTATGAGGAAACAGTTGTGAGATTCTGTAAGCATCTGGATCCTCATAATAATTTCACTGATTAGTCTGAATATCCATTATAATTATTTAACTTCATTATTCCTTCTATATTGATAACACTATAAGGAAGAATTTTCCCTTCTATCCACTTATTTCATTTATTTATTGTTATTCAATTATTGTGATCAGTAATATATTAATTATATGGTCAGATGATCTATGACAAGGATGCCAAGCCCACTCAATGGGAAGTCTTACCTACGAATGAAAACTGGATATCCAATGCAAAAGAATGAAATTAGACCTTTATCTCACATCATGTACAAAAATAAACTCAAAATGGATTAAAGACCTAATGTAAGACCTCTAAGATTATAAACTCCTAGAAGAAAACATAGGGAAAAAGCTTTATGATATTGGACTTCACAATCATTTCTTGAACTAAAAGCACAAGCAACAATAGTAAGAATGGACAAATGGATCTACAACAAACTTAAAAACTTTTGTAAATCAAAGAATACAATCAAAAGAGTGACAATGTAATCTACAGAACAGGAGAAAAGACTTGCAAATCATATATATGACAAGAGAGTAATATCAAGAATATGCATAGAGTTCATACAATTCAACAATAATTTTTTTAAAAAATCAGATAACCTACTTAAATGGGCAAAGTACTTGAATAGAAATTTCTCCAAAGATGATATACAAATGGCCAGTAAGAACGAACAGATGTCCAACATCAATAGTCATAAGAGAAATACAAATGAAAATTACAATATCATCTTATACCCATTAGGATGACTATTATAATAAAGAACTGAAAGCAGAGTCCCAAAGTATAAATTTGCACACCTATGACCCCAGAAGTATTATTCACAAGAGCTAAGACGTGTTAACGACCCAAATGTCCACTAACAAATGACTGTATTAACCAAATATGGTACATACATACAAAGGAATATTATTCAACCTTAAAAAGGAAGGCAGTCCTGTCACATGCTAAAACATAGATGACTGAAATGAGTCATCAATAAAAGACAAATATAGTATTACTCCACTTATATGAGGTATCTAAACTAGTCAAAATCATCAGAACAAGTAGAATGGAGGTTTTCAGAGACTGTTGGAATAGAGGAAAGAAAAGTTACCATCTAATATTGCAATATTGTGATAAGAAATAAATATTTCATCACTCAGATGATTGATGTATTTTTCATATGTATTTGGTCTTTGTCCACAGTTTCTGGTTTACAGCTCCCAAAACCCTTATAATTTCCTGTGTTGAGAAAGATTAAAGTGTCTTTTGTTATGTAAATGAAGTTAAGTTTTGAAGGCATCTAAGGATGGGAGCTGGTTGCCAGTGGAATCCATGTGATTCCATGTGGCTCTATGATTAGATGGGTGGAAATTTCAGTCCTGCTCTACCCTTCCCCCAACCTTCAGGGAGGTTGAATCAATTGTCAATGGCCAATGACTCAATCAGTTGTACCTATGCAATGAGGCTTCCATAAAACACAAAAGGACAGGATTAGAGAGCTTCTGGGTTGGCGAACATGTAAAGATTTGAGGACAGTGTGCATATAGAGAGGGCATGAAAGTTTGGCACCCTTTCCCCATACATCTCTCTTCTACTTGGTGTACCTGAATTTTATCTTTTTATAATAAAAGAGCAATCTAGTAAGCAAAATGCTTCTCTAAGTACTGTGGGCCACTCTAGCAAATTAATTGAATCCAAGGAGGGAATCTTGGGAACCTCTGATTTATAGCCAGTTAGAAGTACAGGTAACAACCTGGGCTTGCAATTGATATTTGAACTGAGTTGCCAAGGAAGAAGTCATTGGAACTTCCAATCTATAGCCAATTGGTCTGAAGCACAGGTGATAGCCTAAGATATCACCGAGGATAGAAACTGGCATATATATGGGGAGGGGATTGTGCATGCAGTCTTGTAGGACAGGACCCTTAACCTATGGAACATGATGTCATCTTTGAGTAGATAGAATTGAATTGAATTCTGCTGGTGTCCAAGAACTGCTTTTTGGTATAGGAGGAATCCGATCACCCACACTGGAAGCTAGGTGCTCAGAATACCAAAAAGAATATTAGCATTTCATATTTCCAAGATAAAAAAGTTCTGGAGATCTGTTTCACAACAATGTAAATATATGTTAATACTACTGAACTGCACATTTAAAAATGTTAAGATGGCAAATTTTGTTTTTTACCACAGTAAAAATCATTCAAAACAGCTTTATTCAAAACAGCCAAAACTTGAAACTATCAAATTATCACCAACAGATAAATGAATAGTTTAATATCCATAAAATGAGATATTAAAAACAACAGAAACTATTTTGTCTAAGTATGTTACAAATGCCATGATACTTTATTATTGTGAACTTGAGATAGTCAATTATCTTTTAAAAAACATTTAAAAGGGGGCACCTGGGTGGCTCAGTGGGTGAGAGCTTTGCCTTCGGCTCAGGTCGTGATCCCGGGGTCCTGGGATCGAGCCCCACATGAGGCTCTCTGCTCGGCGGGGAGCCTGCTTCCCCCCCCCCTCTATCTGTTGCTCTGCCTACTTGTTCTCTCTCTCTCTCTGCCAAATAAATAAATTAAATATTTTTTTAAAAACATTTAAATGAAATACAGTATTTTATCCACATATTTTTCATTCCATCACTCTTCAATGCTTTGTTTAGATCCACATTTCCATCTGACATTATTTTCCTTCTACCTATAGTTTAGTATTTCCTTCAGTGCATATTTTCTACTGGCAAATTCTCTCAGATGTTCATATCAAAAAGAGTCTTTTCTACCCTTAATTTTCAAAATATTTTCATTGGTTAATAGAATGCTTACTTTACAGCTTTTCCCTCACATTTAAATAATGTAATTTAATTGTCAGACTTACATATTTTCTGATAAAAAGTCTGAAGTTATTCTTGCCATTGCTCCTCTGGACCCAATGTGTCTTTCTTCTCTGGCCACATTTAAAATATTATCATTAATGCTGGTTTTCAGTAATTTGATTATAATGTGCCTTCCCAGGTGTATTTCTTTGAGTTTTTCTGTCTTAAGATTTATTGAATTTCTCTGAACTTTGAGTTTATGGCTTTCACCAAATTTTGAAAATTATAAAAAATTTTTCTAGCATCCTCTCCTCTTTTTCTATAACTCCAATTACAGATATACCAAACCATTTGATATCATCCCAGGAATTACTGGTTCATGTTTTTTTTTTTTTTTCAATCCTTTTAAATCCTTTTCCTTCAGTTTGAATAGTTTCTATTGGCTTATTTTTAAATTCACTGAAAAGATCTTTCATGTCTATTGAGTTGTTAATCCCATCCATGGAATTTTTCATTTTAATTATATTATTTTCCCATTTCTAGAAATCCCATTTGTGTTTTATATTTCTACTTTCTCTTATTATTATGTTAATATTTCTTAAGTCCCTGAGAATAATAATCACTTTAAAAAGTCCCTATCAGTAAATTATATCATTTTAAACATTCTAGGGTCTATCTTTATTGGCTAATTTTTTTTCTGGTATGGGTCACATAATTCTCCCTCTTTGCAGATTTCCTTACTTAAAAAGTTTTACATTAGATATTGTGGATATTATACTGTAGAATGTATAGATTTTGTTGCTTTCCTTTAAAGATTGCTATACTTTGTGCTGGCAGGCAGCTAAGTTACTTGCAAAACAGATTGATCAAGCCTTTTAAACTTTGAAAGGGAAGATTTAGAATATCCTTTTCTCTAGGATGAATTTACTGTTCCTAGTCAAGTAATGACTTTTCTGGGGTTTCTAGTGATAAGTTTAGTAAGTTACATGAATAGAAATGAATATGCAAACATTATTAACTTTCCTACACTCTAAACGTAATGGGAAAAGATCCCTAAACACACTAAAAAGAAACTATGGAATATAGAGAAATAATTTTAAAAATAAATATTCAACATCAAATGAAAAAGACCACCAAACTTTCCTGAAAACTATATCAAAGATTTGAATAAATAATCCAAGAAAGAATAATTATAAAACTTGACATATATAATATTAATATTTAATGGATTTTTACCAACTCCTAATAAAACAGTATTATAGTTAGTGAGAATAGTCAGGTCAATAAATAAAACAGCCATTATACATATCTGACAAATGATAATATACATAGCACCACATCTTAGACACCACATGGAAATTAGAAGCCCAGTGGCCAAAAGGCAGAAACAACTTTTCCATTAAAATATATCTATCAAGAAGAGGTTTTAGGGCACCTGAGTGGCTGTTGGTTAAGCGTCTGCCTTTGGTGCAAGGTCCTGGGATGGAGCACTGCATTGAACTCCCTGCTCAGCAAATAGTCTGCTTCTCCCTCTCCCAATGCCACTCCCCCTGTTTATTCCTTCTCTCTCTCTCCCTCTCTTCCTCTCTCAAAATGAATAAATAAAATATTTTTTAAAAATGAGGCTGTGAAGTGTGTAAACCTGGTGATTCACAGACCTGTACCCCTGGGGATAAAAATATATGTTTATAAAAAATAAAAAAAATAAAATAAAAAGTTATAGATGAAAAAAAAATGAATAGAAAAAAATGAGGCTTTAACTCTTTTAAATGATTATCATAACATCAAAACAAAATATTTCAACTATAAGAACACAATACACATACAACATATTTTAGGTTTACGCTCTTAAAGTATGATTTAAACTTTTTTAACATAAACTGAACTTAGCACTGGATGTATATATTAGATTTGTTAAGATTCATCAGTATGACACATAATGATTTGCTTTTAAGTTTTTATTTAAATTTCAGCTGATTAACATACAGGGTAATAATAATTTCAGATTAAAATATAGTGATTCAACATACAACACCTGCTGCTCATCACAATCAAAATGCACTCCTTAATTCTCAACACCAATTTAACCCAGCCTCCTGCCCACCTCCCCTCTAGTAACCATCAGTTTGTTCTCTAGAGTTGAGAGTCTGTTTTATGGTCTGCCTCTCCCTTTTTTCCACTTTGCTCATTTGTTACAATTCTTAAATTCCACATATTAGTGAAATGATAAGGTATTTGTCTTTCTCTGTCTTTCTTCACTTAGCATTAATACTCTCTAGCTCCATCCACATCATTGCAAATAGCAAGATTTAATTCTTTTTATGGCTGAATAATATTCCAGTGTGTGTGTGAGAGAGAGAGAGAGAGAGAGAGATCTTCTTTATCCATTCAGCAGTCAGTGGATACTTTGGCAGTTTCCATAATTTGGTTATTATACATAATGCTGCTATAAACATTGGGATGCATGTATATTTTGAATTAATGTTCTTGTATTCGTTGGGTAAATACTTAGCATTCTAATTGCTGAATTCAGTAAAGTCACAGGGTACAAAATCAAAATAAAGAAATCTGTTACCTTTCTATATACTAATAATGTAGCAGCAGAAAGAGAAACCAAGGAACCATTTATAATTGCATCAAAACCAATAAAACACATAGGAATAAACCTAAACAAAGAGGTCTTTCAAGACCTGTACTCTGGAAACTATAAAACACTAATGAAAGAAATTGAAGAAGACACAAAGAAATGAAAAAAACAACACTCCATTTGGATCAGAAGAAAAAATATTGCTAAAATGTCTGTACTACCCAAAGCAATCTACACATTTAATGCATTCCCTATCAAAATGCCAACAGCATTCTGGGGTGCCTGGTTGTCAGTTAAATAGCCAACCCTTGATTTTGGCTCAGGTCATGATCTCAGGGTCGTGGGACTGAGCCCCACTTCCGCCTCCATGCTTAGCACAAAATCTTCTTGAGATTCTCTCTCCTCCTATTCTTCTGTCCCTCCCACATTCACATTCTCTTTCTCTCTCTCAAATAAATTAATAAATTAATTAAAAAAAAACAACAACAGCATTTTTCACAGAACTAGAACAAATAATCCTAAACTTTGTATGGAAACACAGAAAACCTCAAATAGCCAAAGCAACCTTGAAAAAGAAAGGCAAAGCTGGTCGCATCACAATTCTGGACTTCAAGTTATATTAAAAAGCTGTAGTGATCAACACAGTATGGTTCTGGAAGGAAAACAGATGGTCTTAGTGAGAAAGAGAAAATCCTCAAAGCAGCCCGGGACAAGAAGTCTATAAGATACAATGGTTAAAAATACTAGATTGGCAGCAGACTTATCCACAGAGACCTTGCAGGCCAGAAAGAACTAGCATGATATTTTCAGAGCACTAAACAAGAAAAACATACAGCCAAAAATACTCTATCCAGCTAGAGTATCATTGAAAACACAAGGAGAGATATAAAGCTTCCAGGACAAACAAACTCTAAAAGAATTTGTAAACTCCAAAGCAGCTCTACAGGAAATATTGAAAGGGGTCCTATAAGCAAAGAGAGAGCCTAAAAGTAGTAGACTAGAAAGGAACACAGAAAATATATAGTAACAGTCGCCTTACAGGCAATACAATGGCACTAAATTCAATTCTCTCAATAGTTACCCTGAATGTTAACGGGTTATATGCCCCAATCAAAAGACACAGGGAATCAGAATGAAGAAAAAAAAATCAATATGATGTCTACAAGAAACTCATTTTAGACCCAAAGACACCTCCAGATTTAAAGTGAGGAGGTGGAAAACCATTTACCATGTTAATGGACATCAAAAGAAAGCTGGGGTGGCAATCCTTATATCAGATCAATTAAATTTTAAGCCAAAGACTATAATAAGAGATGAGAAAGGACACTATATCATACTCAAAGGGTCTGTCCATCAAGAAGAGCTAACAATTTTAAATATCTATGCCCCCATCATGGGAGAAGCCAATTATATAAACCTATTAATAACAAAATCAAAGAAACACATCGACAATAATACAATAATAGTAGGGGACTTCAACACTCCCCCTCACTGAAATGGACAGATCATCCAAGCAAAAGATCAACAAGGAAATAAAGGCCTTAAATGAAACACTGGACCAGATGGACATCACAGATATATTCAGAACATTCCATCCCAAAGCAACAGAATACACATTCTTTTCTAGTGCACATGGAACATTCTACAGAATAGATCACATCCTGGGTCCTAAATCAGGTCTCAACCAGTATCAAAAGATTGGGATCATTCCCTGCATATTTTCAGACCACAATGCTCTGAAGCTAGAACTCAATCACAAGAGGAAATTTGGAAAGAACCCAAATACATGGAGACTAAACAGCATCCTTCTAAATAATGAATGGGTCAATCAAGAAATTAAAGAGAATTTAAAAAATTCATGGAAACAAATGATAATGAAAACAAAACAGTTCAAAATCTGTGGACATAACAAAGGCAGTTCTGAGAGGAAAATATATAGTGATAACCAGCCTTTCTCAAGAAACAAGAAAGGTCTCAAATACACAACCTAACTCTACACTTAAAGGAGCTGGACAAAGAACAACAAAGAAAGCTTAAACCCAGAAGAAGAAGAGAAATAATAAAATCAGAGAAGAAATCAAAGAAATAGAAAACAAAAAAACAACAGAAAAAAATCAATGAAACTAGGAGCTGGTTCTTTGAAAGAATTAATAAGATTGATAAACCCCTGGCCAGACTTATCAAAAAGAAAAGAGAAACAACCCAAATAAATAAAATTCATGAATGAAAAAGGAGAGATCACAGCCAACACCAAAGAAACACAAACAATTATAAGAACATATTATAAGCAACAATATGCCAGCAAATTTGACAATCTGGAAGAAATGGATGCATACCCAAAGACATATAAACTACCAAAATTGAACCAGGAAGAAATAGAAAACATGAATAGACCCACAACCAGTAAGAAGATTGAAGCACTCATCAAAAATCTCCAAACAAAAAAGAGCCCAGGAACAGACAGCTTCCTAGGAGAATTCTACCAAACATTTAATGAAGAGTTAATTCCTATTCTCCTGAAACTGTTTCAAAAAATAGAAATGGAAGGAAAACTTGCAAACTCATTTTATGAGGCCAGCATTACCTAGATCCCAAAACCAGACAAAGGCCTCTTCAAAATGGAGAGAATTTCTGGCCAATATCCTTGATGAACACAGATGCAAAAATTATCAGCAAAATACTAGCCAACAAAATCTAGCAGTACATTAAAAGGATTATTCACCACAACCAAGTGGAAATTATTCCTGGGCTGCAAGGTTGGTTCAACAACTACAAATCAATCAATGTGATACAATACATTAATAAAAGAAAGAACAAGAACCATATGATACTCTCAATAGATGCTGAAAAAGCATTTGACAAAGTATAGCAACCTTTCCTGATCAAACTCTTCAAAGTGTAGGGGGATAGAGGGTACATACGTCAATATCATCAAAGCCATCTATGAAGAACCCACCACAAATATCATTCTCAATGGAGAAAAACTGAGAGCTTTTCCACTCAGGTCAGGAACACGGCAGGGATGACCATTATCAACACTGCTATTCAACACAGTACCAGAAGTCCTAGCCTCAGCAATCCGACAACAAAAAGAAATTAAAGGCATCCAAATCGGCAAACAAGAAGTCAAACTATCACTCTCTGAGATGATATGATACTTTATGTGGAAAACCCAAAAGACTCCACTCCAAATCTGCTAGAACTTGTATAGGAATTCATTATAGTGTCAGGATATAAAATCAATGCACAGAAACCAGTTGCATTTCTTTACACTAACAAGACAGAAGAAATAGAAATTAAGGAGTCAATCCCATTTGCAATTGCACCCAAAAACATAAGATACCAGGAATAAACCTAACCAAAGAGGCAAAGAATCTACACTCAGAAAACTATAAAGTACTCACGAAAGAAACTGAGGAAGACACAAAGAAATGGAAAAATGTTCCATGTTCCTGGATTGGAAGAATAAATACCTAAAGCAATCTGCACATTTAATGCAATCCCTATCAAAATCCCCTCCATCTTTTTCAAAGAAATGGAACAAATAATCCTAAGATTTATATGCAACCAGAAAAGACCTCGAATAGCCAGAGAAATATTGAAAAAGAAAGCCAAAGTTGGTGGCATCACAATTCCAGACTTCAAGCTCTATTACAAAGCTGTCATCATCAAGACAGTATGGTACTGGCACAAAAACAGACACATAGACCAATGGAACAGAATAGAGAGCAAGCCCAGAAACAGACCCTCAACTCTATGGTCAACCAATCTTCAACAAAGCAGGAAAGAATGTCCAATGGAAAAAAGACAGTCTCTTCAACAAATGGTGTTGGTAAAATTGTACAGCCACATGCAGAAAAATGAAACTGGACCATTTCCTTACATCACACACGAAAATAGACTCAAAATGGATGAAGGACCTCAATGTGAGAAAGGAATCCATCAAAATCCTTGAGGAAAACATAGACAGCAACCTCTTCAACCTCAGCCGCAGCAACATCTTCCTAGGAACAATGCCAAAGGCAAGGGAAGCAAGGGCAAAAATGAACTCTTGGGATTTCATCAAGATCAAAAGCTTTTGCACAGAAAAGGAAACAGTTAACAAAATCAAAAGACAACTGACAGAATGGGAGAAGATATTTGCAAACAACATTTCAGATAAAGGGCTAGTGTCCAGAATCTATAAAGATCTTATCAATCCCAACACCCAAAGAACAAATAATCCAATCAAGAAATGGGCAGAAGGCATGAACAAACATTTCTGCAAAGAAGACATCCAGATGGCCAACAGACACATGAAAAAGTGCTCCACATCACTTGGCATCAGGAAATCACAAATCAAAACCACAATGAAATACCACCTCACACCAGTCAGAATGGCTAAAATTAACAAGTCAAGAAATGACAGATGCTGGTGAGGATGCAGAGAAAGGGGAACCCTCCTACACTGTTGGTAGAAATGCAAGCTGGTACCACCACTCTGGAAAACAGCATGGAGGTTCTTCAAAATGTTGAAAATAGAGCTACCCCACAACCCAGCAATTGCACTACTGGGTATTTACCCTAAAGATACAAATGTGATCTGAAAGGGCACGTGCACCCAAATGTTTATGGCAGCAATGTCCACAATAGCCAAACTATGGAAAGAACCTAGATGTCCATCAACAGATGAATGGATAAAGAATATGTGGTGTACATATATATACAATGGAATACTATGCAGCCATCAAATGAAATGAAATCTTGTCATTTGTGACAACGTGGATGGAACTAGAGGGTATTATGCTTTGTGAAATAAGTCAATCAGAGAAAGACAATTATCCTAAGATCTCCCTGATATGAGGAAGTTGAGAGGCAATGTGGAGGTTTGGGGGGTAGGAAAAGAATAAATGAAACAAGATGGGATCGGGAGGGAGACAAACCATAAGAGACTCTTAATCTCACAAAACAAACTGAGGGTTGCCAGGGGCAAGGAGGTAGGCAGAGGGTGGTGGGGTTATGGACATTGGGAAGGCGTGTGCTATGAAGTTTATAAACCTGGTGATTCATAGACCTGTACCCCTGGGACTAATAATACAATATATGTTAATTTAAAAATTAAAAATGTAATAAATAATTAAATAAATAAATAAAATAGTACTTAGGCTTGAAAGGAAGAATTGGGAGAGACATGCTCATACACTTATTACCACAGGATAAATTTATAAAACTTTCTGGAAATCACTTAAAAATTTTAGGTGATCTTAAAGGGGATTAGTATCTTATACTCTATAATCCACTTCTGGAAACTTCTCCCACAGAAATAATATACAAGTTTCTGTTAAAAGCAAATTTCAGTAAAAAAGAAGAATCAAATATCATATGATATTGAACATATGGGACTGGTGAAAAGAAATAAAGTTATATAATATTATTTTCTATAACAATTTTTAGGCAATGTTTAAAAGATGGAAAAATTCTTAGAAGTGAAATGCTTTGGATAGAGAAATCATCTGCTACCCCCTGTACATAGTACCATGTCTTCTTGGTTGAGTCAATGACTAAATGAATGAGGCTACACATGTATACATAAACATATTTAGTGAATGAATGAATAGATTTATACATACTTATACATATACATATATACACTTGTAGATGCATGGAACAAAGAAAGCTTTCGGGAGAACAGTTAAGTCTGCATTATAAAAAATATAGTTAATTTTTTACTTTCTACTTTAGATTTCTAAATCTCCAAAGTCTTTCATGATAAATAAGTAGTACTTTTATTATGAAGAAAGAAAATAAGTAGTATCTAGGAATTTGAAGGAATGAAAATTTGCATCGTTAACAAGTCAACAATTGACCTATCAGACAAATATAGCCTCCAAATAAATTTTCTTTGACATGCCCAGAGTGTCCAGAGGAATATTTATAACACTCATTGCTCAAGAGGATTGGGGATAAAGGAGGGAGATGGGGGGGGGGAAGAGGTAGTTTTTTTACATTGTAAGTAAAATTAAAAGTGTTTTGGCATTTATGAAAAATAATTTGGCTTTAAGAAATCATTAAAATTTTGAATATATAGATATAGATAGAGATAGAGATATACACACACACTTTAACCAAGTAGTCATACTACTTGGTTGATCCTGGTTATCTTCCCACAGCAACATAGGTTCTAGCATTCAAGGACATACATATACAAGGATACTTATTAAATCTATATCTCCTCATTTGGAAGCATCTGAGTGAAGCATTGTTGAATGAAAAAGTAAGATATGGAAAAGTGTGGTATGCCTATATGTATCTATATTATCAATCGATAGATGATAAATAGATGATAGACAGATACATGATAGATATACATTCAGCAAATATTTGCATTCCTACATTGTGCCCAGCAGTTCTGGGCTCTTGGTAACTAACAACAAAGAATACATGTCTATATGAATATAGCTCTGTACCTGAATAAATGAGTCTAGAATAAACAAAAAAGTAATGATACATGGTAGACTGATAACAAGAGAACACCACAAAAATTAATGTCATAACACTGGTATAATTATGTAATCCTATCACCAAAAATACATGTATACGAACACACATGTGCATGCACAGAGATATTCAAAAGAATAATCTACAATAAAAAAACATAACTTAGTAAGTATGACAATGGCAATATAACTATTTAATGTCCATGGTTGTATACCAAATTTGCCTTACCTGTTTATTTACTCTTTTGGCATATTTAAATTTGTGAACCCTGAAACAAAATTTTCAACAGACAGTATTTTTTAATTTGGATAATGATTTACACTTGTATTAGAATGTGAGGGGTTTTTTAACTTCCTATACACTACAATCTTTTTTTTCCTTATTATTCTAATATTTGTTATTGTACCATTGCGTGATTTTGACTTTATGCTAATTTTCTAAACGGCAACCTACATAAAGGCAATTTGCCTAGGCAAATTCACTCAATGTCAGTTGCCTTAACAGTCAATTCATCAAATAGTTACTTAGTACTTGTAATGCCAAAAATTTAATCTCAGTATTTATATAGAAATATGATTGGCTGAGGGCACCTGGGTGGCTCAGTGGGTTAAAACCTCTGCCTTCAGCTCAGATCGTGATCCCAGCGTCCTGGGATGGAGCCCCACATCAGGCTCTCTGCTCAGCAGCGAGCCTGCTTCCTCCTCTCTCTCTCTGTCTGCCTCCCTGCCTACTTGTGATCTCTGTATGTCAAATAAATAAATAAATAAATAAATCTTTAAAAAAAAAGAATTATGATTGGTTGGATTGGTTGTCACTGCACTGGAAGACTTCTGCGAAGTTTTAGTAGAGCGGTTTTCATTTTGTTTTCAGAAAAGCATTTTAATAAATTTTCCATTTATATATGCCCAATTATATCTCTCTAGCTATAGCAGCAGAGACCTACTATTCAAATTTTTGTGAGAACAAGCACAGAACACCTGTCCTTGTCTGGCATGTGAGGAGCTTGGGGGTCACCACTCTATCCTAATAAGTAAAAAGCTGAATAAGCTGAAAATTAACAATTCTTCTATATCCATCAGAAAGGTGAAATCACAAACAAACTCTCACCTCCAAAACTGGAGACACAGGCAAATACACAAAGTCAGAACTTAACAAAACAGAAGCCCACATGGGAATCAGTACCAGAGTAGAAAAAATGAAACTGTCATTGATGTACTACTTGGAGGCTCCATTAGAGTTAGAAACTTCAGTGTGCTGTGGGGGTGGGGGGTCTAGTTATTAGAGTGTCCCCATACTTTTCTGAGTTTTACATCCAGAAGCTCAACCAGATTCTCACAGAAAATATAAGAGAAAAACTCCCTGTACCCACAGCAGGGGGAAGAGAAAAGGACCAGTTTTGAAATATGCAGGAGTACTCTGTTCTTCTTAACAAGACCAAACTTAAAGAGAAACTATTTTACCAGAGCCTAAAATTATTGAGCTTTTTCAGAGCCTAACTGACATAATGGAAGGGAAATGCCCAATTCCAGTCTATTCTAGCCATACTGTCCCACGTAAAAGAAGAAAAAAACTTACAAGCACTTGTAAAATTCCCAGACCAGAGGCATAAGCTCATTAAAAGAATGAGACTTAATTATGATTACAGAATTCTACCACCCCCCACCTTTCCAACACAATTTACCAATACATTATTATTAGTTCCTTTTACTCAGTACATCATGTACAGCTACCAAGAAAAAAATCACGAGGCATACAAAAAAGCAAAAACAAAACAAAACAAAAACCACAATGTGAACAGAGCAAACACCAGAACCAGACTCAGCTAAAGCAAGGATGTCAGAATTATCAGACCAGGAACGCTAAGGGCTCTCTAATGGATAAAACAGACAGCATGCAAGTATAGATTGGTAATAAAAGGTGGAAAACGAAACTATTAAGAAAGAATCTAAAGGGGCACCTAGGTAGCTCAGTTGATTAAGTGTCTGCCTTCAGCTCAGGTCATGATCCCAGGGTCTTGGGATGGAGTCCCACATTGAGCTCCCTGCTCAGCAGGGAGTCTGCTTCTCCCTCTCCTTTGTGTGCACGCTCCCTCTCCCTCTCTCTGGAGGAATCTAAAAAGAAATGCTGGAGATAAAATTGTGAAAGAAATAAACAATGACTTTGATGGAATCAGGAGTAGACCTATAAAGCTTGAGGAAAGAATCTCTGATTTTGAGGGTATCTCAACAGTAACTTCCAAAACTGAAAACTAATGAGAAATAAAGACTGAAAAAGAACCCCAGGAATCCCAAGGACTGTGGCACAACTATAAAAGGCACACCATACGTGTATTTGGAATACATTATGAAAATAAAGAAATAAGAGATATTTAAATGAATAATAACTGAACATTTTTAAGGTCAGACACCAAACCATAGATCCAAGAAGCTCAGAAAACAACAAGCAAAAATTTCCACCTAGCTATATCATCTTCAAACTTTAGAAAATCAAAGATGAAGAAAAATCTTGAAAACAGCCAGAAACGGGGGGAAATCTAGAGAGGTGCAAGGATAAAAATTACATTAGACCATTATTCTGAATTGACGTAAGCAAGAAGAGCATGGAGTGAAATATTTAGTGTCTTAAGAAAATAATCACCAAGTTAGAATTTGGAATCCTGCAAAATACTCTTTAAAAGGAAAAAAGAGACTCTCTCAGACAAACAAAAATTGAGATATTTGTCAAGAGCAGGCCTACCTTGGAAGAAATGACAAAAGAAGTTCATCAGAGAAAAGGAAAACTATATAAGGCAGAAAAATTGTATTTTACATATAGAGAAAAGGAGCATTAAGGATGGAGTAAATGAACATAAAATAAAAACTTTTATTGTTCTTAATTGATCAAATGGATACCAGATTATTCAAAGTAATGATAACAACAAGTATATATGCTTTTGTGTAAGTAAAATGAATCACAACATGATATGAAGATTGGGAAATAAGATATTGATAATTTACTTATTATAAGATTACTTACACTACTCGTAGGACAGTGTTATTTGAAACTGGACTTAGATTAGTTGTAAATGTATATTGCAAACAGTAGGGCAACTACTAAAAAAGTAAACATAGTATATAGTATATACTACATAGTAGATAGTATATACTACTAGTATATAGTAGAAGTATAACTGATATGTTAAGAAAGGAGAGAAAACAGCATCATATAAAAGGCTCAACTAGAACCACAAAGATAAGAAAACAGTGGAAGACATAAATAGGAATAAAGAACAATAACAATAAATGGAAAATACTAATAAACATAGTAGACATAGATTAATATCTATTCTCTTCAAATTATTCTAAAACTACAAGAAGAAAGCCAGCTCCTAAATACATTCAATGAGGCCAGAATTGCTTTAATAGAGAGCAAAACCAGATGTAGACAACACAAGAAAAACAAACAAACAAAAGAACTATAGGCCAGTATCGCTCATGGACACAGATGTAAAAATTCTCAACAAAATATTAGCAAACAGCATTCAACAACACATTTAAAAATTTATTCAGGTTGGCCAAGTGGGATTTTATTCTGGTGATTCAAGGATGGTTCAATATTCCCAAATTAACCAATGTGATACTATACTAGCAAAATGAAGACAAAAATAACATGATCATCTCAATAAATGAAGAAAAAGCATTTAATATTC
The DNA here is from genome assembly GCF_011764305.1 of Mustela putorius furo. NCBI lineage: Eukaryota > Metazoa > Chordata > Mammalia > Carnivora > Mustelidae > Mustela > Mustela putorius. Next base: position 4,071,649 of record NW_025422118.1, read on the forward strand.
AATATCAGTTTATCATAAAAAATCTCACCCTATACTTAACATCATGCTCTATGTTGAAAAACCAAGAGCTTTTCCTCTAAGACTAAGAACAAGACAACGAGGTCTACTCTCACTACTTTTATTCAACATAGTACTGGCAATTTCAGTCACCTCAATCAGACAAGAAAAAATTAAAATAATGCATCCATATTGGTCACTATTTGCAGATAGTAAAATACGATACATACAAAACCCTGAAGACTCCATCAAAAAACTATTTGAAGGCATAAATGAATTCAGTAAACTTTTAAGATACAAAATTAATACACATAAATCAGTTGTATTTCTATATAATAACAAGGAGCAGAAAGAGCAATTTAAAAAAACAGTCCCATAAGAATTACACCCCTCCCCCCCAAAAATATAGGAATAACCTTAACCTAGTTGATGAGAAACCTATATTCTGTAAACTATAAATCTCACAAAACAAACTGAGGGTCGCTGGGGGGAGGGGGGTTGGGAGAAGGGGGGTGGGGTTATGGACATTGGGGAGGATATATGCTATGGTGAGTGCTGTGAAGTGTGTAAACCTGGTGATTCATAGACCTGTACCCCTGGGGATAAAAATATATGTTTATAAAAAATAAAAAATTAAAATGGGAAAAAAAAAAGAAATAACATCTGCAATTTAAAAAAAAAAAAGAAAACACTGCTGAAAGAAATTGAAGACAACACAAGTAAATGAAAAGATATTCCATGGTTATGAATTAGAAGATTGAATATTGTTAAAGTGTCCATACTATCCAAAGCAATCTACAGAGTCAATGCAATTCTCAACACAATACAGATGGCATTTTTTACAGAACTAGAACAAATAATACTGAAATCATTAGTATGGAACACAAGAAACCCTAAACAGCCAATGAGAGGTTGAGAAAGAAGAACAAAGCTGGAGGTATTAGAACCCCAGACTTTAAGACATGTACTACAATTTGTAGTAATCAAAACAGTACAGTACTGGCACAGAAACAGACATGTACATAAATAGAACAGCATAGAGGGACCAAAATAAACCCATCCTTAAATGGTCAATTAATCTATAATAGAAGAGGCAAGAATATACAGTGGGGGAAAGAGTTTCTTCAATAATTTGTGCTGGGAAAATCCATGTTGTATATAAATATATATTTTTATATATATTAAATATATATATTATTAAATATAAATATATATATTATTTATATATAAATATATTGTTTATATTAGTGTATATATAGTATATATAGTATATATACTTTATGTATAATAATATATACTTTATGTATATATACTATATATTATATATTATATTATATATATATAATATATATTATATTATATATAATATAAATATAAATGTATATATATTTATATATAAATGTATTATATATAAATATATTATAATGTAATATAAATATATTATATATATACTTTATAGATAGTTTATATATAATATATATAATTTATATATATACTATATATACTACATAAATAAACTATATACATAAAGGAATCTTATATTATATACAATATATATTTATAATTTATATATACAAATTAATTATATATGAATATATTAATATTTATAATTAACCAATATTAATATATATAAATATATTTATATATAAAGTGTATATAATATAAACTTAATAGTATAATATATAATTATATCAATATAGATTGATATAATTATATATAAATAGTAATTAAATTAAATAATATATTAATTAATTATATAAGTTAATAATTAATATGAATTAAGTTGATATGAATATTAGTATATTTATATATTATATAATATATAAATATATTATATATTTATATACTTTATATATAAATATAATATAAATATATACAATATTATGTATTATATCTTATAATATATAATATTTTATATATATATATATATGAGGGTGCAAGAAATGTGGAGCAAATATATCCATACAAGGTTGTAAAAAGACCCAGATATAAGATATAAGATAATATTTGCTAGCAGCAAACTGCTGACGACAACTAGTAAAGATTTAAGAAGCTAACTACTTCAAATGTGAAAAGAGCAACACAAAACTTGAGGAACATGAAGAATCCTGGAAACATGTTATTACCAAAAGATAACCATAATACTCTAGTAACTGAACTCAAAGCACAGAATTTGGTAATTTAGCTGAAAAAGAATTCAACAAAGCTATTTTGAGGAATTTAGCGAAGAGAAATCATAAAAAATTCCAGAGATACAGAATGTAATAAATGACAAGAAAAATGCAATAGAGAGCACCTATAGCAGTATAAAACAGAAGATAGAAATGTTGATCCAGATTATAGAAACTTTTAAATAATCCCATTATAGTAGAACAAAGAAAACAGAATGAAAAACAATGAAGAAAATAACACGTGATCTAATGGGAAACCATCAAACATATATATTAGAATAATTGGCGTTCCAGAAGAAAGTGAGGAAAACAGAACAGAAAGTCAATTTAAAGAAAAAATAGGAGAGTTTCAGGGAAGATGGTTGAGTAGGAGGAACCTGAGCTCACTTCATCCCACAGACACACTGAGATAATAGCTACATATATGCAACTAACTCTGAAAATGACCTGAAAACTGGTAGAACAGATGATCCACCATAGAGAGAAGACTACATTTAAAAAGGTAGGAGGAACTTTCTAAATCATCAGGGTTTAACTTGGGAGAGCTTGAGCATGATAGCAAACTGAGTTCTCACCCTTAAAGAGTCAGCATAATAAATAACTTGACCTAAAACGCAGCACAGAAGCAATAGTTTGAAAAGTGCCTAGGATATACATTTACTTTTCTCAAAATACATACAGTATCTTCAGTAGATACCTCCAGGAATAAAATTGCTGGTGGGCACAATTTCTCTCCCCCAGCTTAGACAGCTGACACTTGTGGGAGTGCTTTTTCCTTCTATCTAGCTAGCACTGCATGCCCTGTCTCCACATTCCCCATCAGACTTGCCCTATCCGACCTGCATGCTGTAGCAAGCATCTCTCCAAGGAAGCTTCTGCCCTGCCTCACATTGCAAGCAACCCCAGCAGGGAAGAGTGTCTCTCCAGAGTGACTTCTGCCCTGGGGAAAAGGGAGATAACCACACACACCAGTATATAGCTCCAGCCAGGACTCTTAGCTGGCTGCACACAGAGGAAGCTCTGCCATTTGGCATGCTTGCAACCGTGGCAAAGAAGCTAATTGAGGATGTCTAGGTGGCCTACCAGCCCCACCAACAAAAACGTCTCAGTTGGCCACATAAAGAGCAAGCCCCACCATTTGGTGCACCCATAGTTGTAGCACGGAGGCTGACTGCAGGCACCTAGTCTGATTGCCAATCCTTTCTACCAGAGAACCTGTGGTGACCTCAGACAGGTCTCTTAACAGCACAGGAACCAAACCCTGTTCAGTGAGCCGACAATAGGCAGAGGAGGTTATTGCAGTTTGCTGGGCTGAGGCAAATATGGCCCAGGCACCATAGCAGGGTACATGCAGTCCACACAGAAGACACACAGAGTGCTGCTTCTGGTGACCAGGGGGCATTGCACTGCAGCGCACCACAAAACCTCTTCTACACAAAGCTACTACTTTCAAGACCAGGAGATGTAGCTGACCACCCTACTACATAAAAACATAAAAACAAACACAGAGTGTTAGACAAAATGAATAGAAGAGGAATATATCCCAAATGAAAGGGTAAGAAAAAATCATACCAAAAGACCTAAATGAAGGTTTTTTGACCTTTGTTTTTTTTTTTTTTAAGATTTTATTTATTTATTTGAGAGAGAGAGAGAGAGAAAGAGCATGAGCATGGGTGGCAAAGGGAGAGGGAGAAAGAGACTCCCCTCTGAGCAGGGAGCCTGACGCAGGCCTCAATCAGGACCCTGAGATCATGACCTGAGCTGAAGGCAGATGCTTAAATGACTGAGCCACCCAGGCATCCCCAGTTAATTAGTCTTTAGAATTTACCCAAATGAACTGAAAATGTATTCCCATATTAAAAACTGCACATGAATGTTTATAGCTGCTTTATTTATAACCAAAAATGTGAAACAACCAAGATACCTATCTTCAGTAGGTGAATGAATAAGTTATGCTAACATCCAAATAAGGGAATATTAACACTAAAAAGAAATGAGCTATCAAGCCAGGGAAGAACATGAAGGAATTTTAAATGCATATTATTAAGCTAAGGAATCAGTCTGAAGAGACTACACACTATAAGATTCCAACTGTATGGCATTCTGGAAAAAGCAAAACTATGGGGACACTTAAATGATTGATAGTTCTCAGGAATAGGAGGACTGGAGGGTTGAGTAGGCAGAGCATAGAAGATTTTTAGGGCTATGGAACCACTCTATATGATACCATTAATGATGGATACCAGCCATTATACATTTGTCTAAACACGTAGAACAAACAACACCAAGAGCAAACCCTACGTAAACTAAGGACTTTGACTGATAATGGTGTTTTTGTAGGTTTATGATGATAACAAATGTACTCCACTCTGGTGGAGAACATTGATGGTGAGAGAAGCTGTGTATTGGGGTTAGGAGGTAAATAGGAAATCTGTGTACTTCTCAATTTTGCTATGAACTTAAAACTGCTAAAGAAACAGTGTATTTAAAAAGGAAGATAAAACCAATAGTTTTTCCTCACTGCACATATTCAGAGACACACAAATTATGGCATAATTATTTTCCCTTAATGAACAGGTGAATGTATTCATTGAACACCTCTGAAGAGTAGCCATCTATAAGAATATATCTGTTAAGGTCATTAACAATTTAATTCTATACAGTGTTCTCTAAAAGTACCTTTGGTTATAAATTTAGTGAGCCAATTTAACTCCACATAAGCAAGACACAACACAGACTCTCAAATAAAAGAAACACGATAAATGTTGAATAACTTAGTTAAATGATGCTATAAAGTGTCCAAGACAGATGTGATTTGGGGAAACAAAAATTTTGTGCTTACTTACTCCATGTCCTCCGCACTTCTTTGAACAAAAGACTGCTGCATTTGCAACGTCAGTTGCATCTACACATTCATGATTTATACATATCTAAAAAAAGAAAAAATGCAAAAAACCTTTTTCCATGTTACAGGAATCCAACTGTCTTAACATTACAATCAGTAATTTTATACAGTAAGACCTACCATTCAATGTAATACATTTCAATCTAAGTACTACTTTTACTGTAACCTGTAAATTTTTATATGTTGTTTTCATTTTCATTTAGTTCAAAATATTTTTCAATTTCTCTTAAAATGTCTCCTTTGGCACATGTGCTATTTAAAAATGTCTGTTTAATCTCCAAGTATTGAGGGGTTTTTCAGATAAGCCTAAGATAAAGTATGGACTGGGTGATAATAGTGTGTCAATGTAGGTTCATCAGTTGTAAAAACTACCCCACTCTGGTAGGGGATTGTTGATAATAAGGGAGACTATGCTTGTGTGGGAGCAAGGGAGTATATGGGAATTCTATACCTTCCTCTCTGTTTTGCTGTGAGTCTAAATCTTCTCTAAAAATTAGTCTTAAAAAAATAACTCAGTGTAGGGAAATAGAAGGTATAAATACAACAAGACCAACAAAAATTATAACCATATAACCACTTTTTATTATACTACCCTAAAATCTAACAAAACTATCCCTAAGAGCACAGTTTATATCTCTCAATTTTATTTTTTGTTCCATATATCAAAAGTTTATATTGAAAGAAAACCAATTCAACATAATCAAGACATTTATTAAGTTTTAATCAAATTTGAGCTATTATTAGAGTCCACTAATAAAAATAATAGAAATCTTTTTTTTAAGATTTTATTTATTTATTTGACAGACAGAGATCACAAGTAGGCAGAGAGGCAGGCAGAGAGAGAGAGGGGGAAGCAGGCTACCCGCTGAGCAGAGAGCCTGATGCGGATGTGGGGCTTGATCCCAGGACCCTGAGATCATGACCTGAGCCAAGGCAGAGGCTTAACCCACTGAGCCACCTAGGTGCCACAAAAGGAATCTTTTTAAAAATATGCTATACATATCTAATATTCTATTATGTAATGTATGAAACATCCAGATATAACCCCTTTGTGTTTAAAATGTAATAACCAGAGGATTAAACATATTCCCAACTCCAATATTTATAAGCAATATCAACTTCTATAGTTGCAGTTCTCTTATATGAGTACAATCATACTTTTTCTATGGAATTTGAGATTTGTTTTGAGATTAAAATGAAATATTTTATGTGAAAATGATTTCCTTTTAAACATTATAACACAGCACAACTCTCTTCAAAGAAATGGCCTCACAAAACCCTTTCTAAATCCAAACTACACCTTTTAATCCTTTACTGTGTGTGTAGTAGTTCTTGGCCATGGTGGTGTGTCTAACAACTCTCTTCCTAATGTGGTCTTTATTGTCTGCTTGCCTCACTGGAAACTGAGATGAAGAGTCCTGTTATATAAGGATGCTACTGACTAAAAGAAATTGCCAAGAATGTTTCATCACATGTGATTAAAAACTACTTCATATAATGTGTTCTCATGCATTATTACTGAGGATCGTCCATGTTATAAAAAGGATTCTATTCTTACTAAATTATCAACTGAATTGTATCAAATCATCTGATGACCAGGCTTCATTTTTTAGTTGTTTTGGCTCCATGGCCAAAATATATCTACTGAACTCCTTGGTATATACCTCCATTGAGGAGGCATTTATGACTCTGAGGCACGAAGAAGTCAATATTAAGAAGACTACATACTGTATTCACTTCGGCAGCACATATACTAAGAAGACGCTACCTACAGGAAACTTAATTTAAACTATAAAACCACCAGAAGAGGCTATTACCATTTACAATTTCACATATTAAATAATTTGTTCAAAATCATCTATTAAGTGGAAACATCAGAATATAGATGCACACCCATCTTAGTCTTTAATGCCTAGAGCATATACTATACTACGTTCCTCATAAGCAAAGATTTGGTCAGGAATTAAATGATATTTTGAAGTGAATTTATGTTATGTCTATGTTTTCTCCAGATTTGGGTTAGCCTCAAAGATAATTAATTATAATAATCAATAATAATAGCCAGTCTATATTTAGCTCTCACCATCTCACCATGGTGCCAGGCATCACACTAAACACTTTATAGTTATTCCATTTTATCTTTGGGATAACCCCATTGAGTAAATGCTATTATTACCCTCACTTTACATACAGTTGTAGTACCTCAGACTTGTTATATAACTTGCAAAATGTCAAAAAAAAAATAGTTTTGAAGATTTGATTCTAAGAAGCCTGACCTAATTATCTACTGGGCTACAAAGGGACATATATTACAAAGTGGGATTTCTTTTTTCTTCTCTAAGAAGAAAAATGAATTTCCATGCTATGGAATACTTAATATATTCCCAAGACCTCTCCCCTCCACACTCCATCCCAAAATACTTGGAGTATCATCCTTGGTCATAATACTGAAGTTCTGAAAAAAGATCAAACATTCCCATTACCCTCTTAATATCTGGAGACAAAATGAAACAAAACTTCTTCTTATCTAAATACTTTAAGTTACATAGTACTAGAAATGAAGTTTGATACTTAAATGACAATATTTATTGAAGAAATGAACAAAACTAGAGTTTAAAAAAACAGTTTTAAATAATTTACCCTTCCTATATCACAAAAAGAGCCGCTGAAGATTCTCATTGAATCTTGTTTTGATTGAGCTGACAGGTAGTCTAGGGTTACACATAACTTATTTTCAACAAAAGCATAAATCACAGCACCACTTTCTTTGAAAAAAGGAATTCGAGTAGGGTAAGTACAAACCAATCTTCCACATTGAAGATTCCTGTAAACATAATAAAATTATATGATTATTACACATTAGACATTTATTAAGAATGCTTCAGATTTGCTTCCTTTGACCAAAAAAAAGGACGATTCTCTATTTATATCAAATGTTTCTAGAGAAAATGTAATATTTTAACACTGACATTTAAAGTAAATATTTTTATAAGTTTGTAAGCATATCTTTCAATGGCATTAGTGGTCTTTTATTCCCTGTGCAGATGTATATACTTATTTTCAAATAATCAATTCACTCATACATCATATCCCTCTTTAGAGGGATTGAGAGATAAATAAGTTGTGACCCCTACCCTCAAGGACCTTAGAGTTTTGATACTAAATGTATTATAAATCCCATTAAAGGTGCTATGAATAAAATAAAATGAAATAATTCTTACCGAGATTTAAGATGAGGACATATTCTAACTTAGGAATTAGGGAAAACTTCATGGAAAAGATACCATCTGAGTCAAAGCTTAATAATTAGTAGAATTTCAATAGGCAGAGAATAAGGTATTACTAGACAAAGTAACAGCATAACAAACCAAGGAAACAACTACATGGCATGTCTACCAGTGTACAAATGCTGTAAGTACAAAGGCCATGTATGCTTTGCTAACAAATATCTAGTCCAGCGACTAGCATATAGATTTTTAATAAATGTTTGTTAAAATAAATTCATAACCAAAATATCAAAGAGCTTGGTCTTCAGATGTAGAAGAAATTTAATTTCATTTTATAGACACCAAGCAGTCTTCAGCTTGAGCATGCAATGAAGTGAACAGAGATAATATTTTTATTGGGAAAAATTAGAAGATTCAAATAGGAAGGTCATAATGGATATTATTATGTTCAATCTTGGATTGAATTTAGAAGCCTAATGATCACCCACATACAAATGTATAAAAATTAGACATAAATTTAAGCCTGTAGCATAAGAAAGATGTCAGGGCTACAGAATCTGATTTAAGACTCACTCCCATACTTATGTGTGATAATTGAAACCACTGGAATGAATGACATATATAGAAAAAACTGAAAATAGAATCTTATAGGAACATAAGAAAAGTATCTTTAGTATTTGCATTGCATACCTCAATTCACAGAATTTATATTCACCTCTTTTTCTACCACAGTTCCCAAACCTATCAGCTTGAGAGTGTATTTCTTCATAGCAGGCAAATGGTGCATTTTCTGAACCTGCCAACATTAGAAATATATTTGGGTTAAAACTCCTTTTTTTTTTTTAATCTTAGTCCATTCCCTCATATATTATATGTTTGCTTTGCCTTCTGTACCCAGAAACTTCTCAGAAGTTTTCCTAGTGAGATTATAAGGAAAGAGAATTAAAGTGATAAGGTTATAACTCCTTTTGTTTCATTTTCATTCATTTCCATCACAAAAGATATCATGAAGTGTAAGGACAATTATAGAAGCATAAGCCATGAGAGTGGTCTCTGAAGCAAGGCTATAGAGAGTTAATACAAGAAAACTATACTTGCTTTCCTATGCTATGAATAGGAGTTCATAAAAAGCCAGGTCTATAATAAATTCTCACTAAATAAACCTAACTGTATCTTCAGGAAGTCTAAAAGGAAGGGAACAAAACTGCCAAACTATTAACAATTTTTTACTTCATTACTATATTTAGTTTTCATCACTGTGTAAAAACTTATCAAAATCTTGGGAACTTAAAACAACATCTATTTATAATATCACACAAGTGGGTTCTCTTTTTGCTCAAGAGCATCGTAAGGCTAAATAAAATTATTGACTGAGGCTGCAGTCTCATCAGAGGCTGAAGTCCTCTTCTGAGTTCATTGGTTGTTAGTATAATTCAAGTTTTTTAAATAACCTTACCTTCCTTTTCTTACTATCTGCCAGAGATTGCTCTTGGCTTCTAGGAACTCCCCTCACATCCTAATCACATTGCTCTCTCACACATGGCAGTTTATTTCTTCCAAGCCAGCAAAAGAATCTCTTTGACATCTCCCATCCTTTAAAGGGCTCACATGATTAGGTCATGCACACTCAGAATGATCTCCCTTTTGATTAACTCAAAGCTAGTTATGGGCCTTAATTTCATCTTGAAAATTCCTTTATCTTTACTATATACTATAATCACAGGAATGATATTCCATCACATATTCACTGGTTCTGCCCCAACTCAAAGGGAGGGGATTATCCAAGGCCTATACACTAGGAGAATCCCGAATTTGCATGGGACTACAAAAGACCTCAAATAGCCAAATCAGCCTTGAAAAAGAAAAGCAAAGCAGGAGACATCACAATTCTGGACTTCCAGTCATATTACAAAGTTGTAGTGATCAAAATAGTATGGTACTGGCAAAAAAGCAGATACATAGATCAATGGAACAGAATAGAACACCCAGAAATGAACCCCCATCTATATGGTCAATTAATTTTTGACAAACCAAGAAAGAATATCCATAGGAAAAAGACAGTCTCTTTAATAAATGATGCTAGAAAAACTGGATAGTAACATGGAAAGAATTAAACTAGACCACTTTCTTACACCCTACACAAAAATAAATTCGAAACAGATGAAAGATCTAAAGGTGAGACATGAACCATGAAAATTCTAGGGGGGATAATACAGTCAGTAACCTCTTTGACATCAACTGTAGCAATTTCATTCTAGATATAGCCCCTCAAGGAAGGAAACAAAGGCAAAAATAAACTATTGTGGCTGTATCAAAATAAAAAGCTTCTGTACAGTGAAGGAAATAATCAATAAAACTAAAAGGCAATCTATGGAATGGGAGAAGATATTTGCAAATGGCATATGTGATAAAAGGGTAGTATCCAAAACAGATAAAGAACTTAACACACTCAACACCCAAAATAATCCAATTAAAATGGGCAGAAGACACGAAGAGCCATTTTTCCAAAGACATACAGACGGTCAATGGACAAATGAAAAGATGCCCAATATCACTCATCATCAGCAAAATACAAATCAAAACTAAAATAGAGTATCACCTCTCACCTGTAAGAATAGCTACAATTAATAACACAGAAAATAACAAATGTTGACAAGAATGCAGAGAAAGGGGAACCCTCTTGCTCTTTTGGTGGTAATGTAAATTGGTACAGCCATTCTGGAAAACAGCATGGCGGTTCCTTAAAAGGTTAAAATAGAACAATTCTAAGATCCAGCAATTACACTACTAGGTATCTACCCAAAAGCTACAAAAATACTGATTCAAAGGGACACATGCACCCTGATGTTTATAATAGCTAAATTATGGAAAGAGCTCAAATGTCCACTGACTGATGAATGGATAAGGAAAATTAGGTATACATAAACAATGGAATATTTCTCAGCCACAAAAAAAGAATGAGATCTTGGGACACCTCTGTGGCTCAATAGTTCAGTATCTATCTTCAGCTCAAGTTCTGGGATTAAGCTCCATAACAGGCTCCCTACTCTGCGGGGAGCCTGCTTCTCCCTCCCCAACTCCCCCTGCTTGTGTTTCCTCTGTCTCTCTGTCAAATAAAATCTTAAAAAAAAAAAAAGGATTTGAGTTCTGAAGTACAGTTTCTACTAAATGAATAAATTGCTTTTGCACCATCATAAATCTGAAAAATTGTTAAGTTAAACCATTTTAAGTTGGGGACTGTCTGTAGTCTGTGATTAAATACAATTCTTATATCGTCTCTCCAAATGGTACTGAATTATCCAATTTCTGATTTTTCTTGAACAATATCTTGGTGTTTAACAAGTCCTGAATTGGCATTCCTAACCTGATATCTCTATTTACAAGTGAACTGATTAAACATTGTGAATACTTAGAAATAACATCACTTTTCCTAATGGTATCTACATAGTCAACTTTGAAGGACCAATGTTTTAAAATGGTGAAACGAGAATTAGGAAATGATAAAGAAAGAAAAAGAATGTGTGGGGGGGTGTAATTAATGAAAGCAGAAACAAGAGAAACCCAAACCCCTTGATCATAAAAGAAAACAGAGAAGGATTAGATGGGAATTCAGAGTGGCTAAATAAACATCATCTTAATTCTCCTAACAATCCATTGAAGTAGATATTGTTTATTTTTATAAATGAGGTAGCTGCGATTATTAGCAAGTTTAATTTTAGAGAAGGTAACTGTGCTAGGCAAAATTCTTTTTTAAAGTTTTTATTTAAATTTCATTTAGTTAACATAGAGTGTAATATTAGCTTCAGGTGTACAATATAGGGATTTAAAACTTCCTTACAACACCTAGTGCTCATCACAAGTGGACTCCTTAATTCCCAACACCTATTCAACTCATATTTCCACCCACCTCCCTTCTGGTAACCATCAGTTGGTCCTCTATAGGTAAGGATCCATTTTTTGGTTTGCTTCTTTCTCCTTTTCCCCCTTTGCTCATTAATCTTTTCCTGGGCTAAGTGGTAGGATACTCACTTGTGATGCTGGGCAGCAGCAGCAAGTCACAACTCCCAGTCCCCACACAACAGTAAGTGTAAACAACCAATACAATTATAACCTTTCTGTACACATATAAGAATTCTATTTTTATAGTATTCAAAAATTATATGAGATATTCAACACTTTATTACAAAATGGGCTTTGTGTTAGGTGACTTTTCCCTATTATAGGCGAATGAAATGTTCTTTCTGAGGACCTCCAAGAGAAGGCAGGCTAAACTATGATGTTGAGTAGGTTAAGTGTATTAAATCCTTGATTTATCAAGATATAACCCCATCATAATTTGAGAAAGATCTGTAGTCAGATGAATTCTGTTGAAAGTGGGTGTTCTTTGTCGAGCCTATTTTTTTATTAGTCCATCTATTGCATCTAAAGTTATCAATGAACTTTATTATTAATTTCTCTCTTAAATACCCTCTTTCATTAGTGTTAGGAATTTTCTCTAAGATCAGTGTGGTTTTCTAGGGTGAGATGGAAACACCAACAGAGCAACACTTTGCAAATGTGAAGTCGTATGTCAAAATGTTCCCTTGTATTCAGTATACTGACCAAATCTACTAAGAGAATCTGTCCTTCCATAGTCCAAATAGTGTATTTAGGTTCCCTGTATTCTAGTACCAAACGCCATGAAGTACAATTAAATAGTGAATTCACTGGCATAGATACTTGTGCATGGCTGGTACTAGGGCAGTAAATGTGAATTTGGGATAATTATTGCAAATAATTTAGGCAATCCTCATAAATACCATTGGGCATTAGGAAGTTTGAGGTCATACTACTTGACAACTGTTAGAGACTACTAGCTTATGTTTCCAGTTGGATGGCTACCCATCTCAACTAGAATAAACAGAGCCACTGAAATGTTAGCTAAAATTTTAGCTTTCATAATCTGATATCTGACTCAACTTCATCTTGTGACTAACAGGCATCCACAGTTTAAATATCCTAAAACCAAACTCTGATTTACTCCTAGATTTCCTCACTTCAGTTTTTAGGACCATTAGTCAACCAGATGTTCAGGGCAAAGCAGAAATCATCCTTGATTTTCTTTCTTCTCCTCACTACCTGCTTCTACCACCAAATCTTAGTTGACACTATTTCCTAAATACACCAGAGTATGATCACGTCTCACCTACTCAATGGCCCCAAGTCTAGCCTGAGTGATCATGATTTTCTCTTCTAATATTCTATAAAAGCCTCCTAACTGACTCACTACCTCCCTTCTCCACTGTAGTACATTCTGCATACCACAAATCAGAGTCATATTTTTAACAAATAAAAAATAAAAATCATGTATCGGTCTCTGATTTAAGTATCTCAAATGGCTTCCTATTCAAACCAAGGATAAAATCCAGTTTTCTTACATAATCTTTACTGAGCTTGGTTCATCACAGTTCAGCAACACTGTCCTCCTTTTTGTGTTTACTGCCTGAACCCTTCACTGGACTATAACTTCCATAACAATAGAAATCTTTTTTTTTTTTTTGTCTTGTCCATCATTGGGTTTCTAATGCTAGAAGAGTAGTGCCATGCCCAATTAAGGTGTTAGATAAATATTTATTGAGTGAATGAAAAAATCAACACCTTGGGTAACTATACCCCATAATCTTTCTTCCTTATGAGTTTGACATCCAAAACCAAGACCTCCAACATGAATTATACCTATCCTATTTGAGGCAAAAGAGATTTTTAGAGATTGGTGTTTGAAACAAACTTCTTAGTGATATCTTCTAAATTATGTTTCCAATGTCAAACACACTAATTTCATTATATTTTGTTTTGTAGTCCCAAAAATATTTTTATTGAAAGAAGCAATATAAATCCTACATTTTTCAAAGAATTTGCAGATAGAACTAATTAAATTTTCCACAAATGGATGAGAGGGGAGAGTAGAAATCTTTTCCTCATGGCTTCCAAAACAGTCTTAAAAGGCATGTAAGATAAGTAAGCATAAACTTACTGAATCTGAAGCCCCTTGACCTATAATGTTTTTCTATCTCCAATAAACTATAGATCACTACTGTACACCAGCTGAAATGATGGAGAAATATCATTTCTAGTAAATACAAAAAATTCACTTAAAAAAATGAGACCAAGAACAGAAGAGTAATGAACATAACTTACTACACTATCACTGGAAGAAGAAATATAGGTAATTTATCTTTCTCCTGTTTTCATTTACATTTACCCTCCAAGCTTCCTGCTATTCCATTAGGCCCATCTTTCTCCATATGCTCAGAAGCATAGCTCCCCAAAACTCTAGAGCTTTATATTTGATAGTCTGGTGTCCTTAGAGTGAACTTTCTCTTGGCTCAACTGTCTAGAAGTTCCAGAAAAGAGATTTAGAACTTCCTCAACTCCCTTAACATGAGTCAGATGCTCACCTTAACACGGACTGACTGTATCAAGATTGGAAAGTATTGCAATTGGGCCAGGCCTGATTAGGTACCCACTGTAGTATAATCAAATATGAATAAAGGTATTAATAAGACCATATTGTACTAATAGGATATTTCCCACACTAACCATGTGGATATTGGATGGTTCCTGGAAAGTGGTACTAAGAAAATCCTAATGGAGATCTCTACAGAAAAAGATGATTCTAGAAGTTTACTGTGGAATCTTGCTTCTTATCATCAATAGAACAGTTCATGACATTTTGATCCATACTGATCTCTGTCTTCTCTATATAAACTTTGGCACTCCAGACAAACATCACTAATAGGAAGAGTATCCTGCTACCATAACTTCTAATGACTAATGCTGAGCTAAAGAGAAAGGAAACATAACACAGAAACTGGCAATTGCCCCCAATATCCACTCCTTTTTTTTTGTTTGTTTGTTTAGTAATAGAAGTTTTTTATTATTAGCAAGGCAACAAACACCAAGCTAAAAAAAGGATTTCTCAGACTCTCTTGCAACCAGATGTGGTTATGTGATGAGGTTCTAGCCCTTGGAAAATCAGCAGACATTATATACCCAAAACATCAAGTTAATGGCAGTAAATAAAAGGTAGTTACAGTTTCATTTCCTCTTTTCTTGATTCCATAGGCTGGTATAAAGATTTTGTACAGGAAACTACTTTCTACCAGAGACACAAGGTATGGCTGAGCAAGAAGAAAGACGACAGATTCTTGGAAAATGCCATAGAGCCACGTTGTTGAGATGCCTTTAACAACATACCTACCTCTGGAATATTATATGAGAAAGAAAAAAAAAACTTTTGAACCACTGTACTTGTGTAATAACAAGTTATTCTTTAACCAATAAAGGGAATTGCCACTGTGGTAAACCAAAACACTTTAGGAATGAGCGTCCCATACAAAATACACTATACCAGACGCCACAGTTTTGTTTTGTTTAGGTTTTTATTTTTTCATTTATTTATTTTCAGCATAACAGTATCATTATTTTTTCACCACACCCAGTGCTCCATGAAATCCATGCCCTCTATAATACCCACCACCTGATACCCCAACCTCCCACGCCCCCGCCACTTCAAACCCCTCAGATTGTTTTTCAGAGTCCATAGTCTCTCATGATTCACCTCCCCTTCCAATTTACCCCAACTCCCTTCTAACTCCCCATGTCCTCCATGATATTTGTTATGCTCCACAAATAAGTGAAACCATATGATAATTGACTCTCTCTGCTTGACTTATTTCACTCAGCATAATCCCTTCCAGTCCTGTTTATTAGTAACAGGAAGATCAGATTGATCCATAGACGGTTCCAAACTGAGCCAGTATTTGAGGACCAGTGGGAGCTCAGGTAGCCAGCTAAACCTATGTAAATATATTTCAGAAATTGGGGAGTTTGCAATACTGGAGTTAAGTGAGCTCAGCTATTAACATGAGCAATCTTACAGATACTTTATAAGCTAATCTATTACATTCATGAGATCACACATACTCAGTTGAATGACCACTTTGAATACTTGTTTTCCATCATATAAGTCCTGACACTTCTTATTGATCTTATTCTCACCTTTATAAATTCTACCATAGCACCATTTCTGTTTCTAAGACAACTTCATTTTATCTAAGACAAATGCACAAGTACTATCACAAGTACTATCAATAGCAGTCAATAGCACAAGTACTATCAAAACAGTCCCTGTCTTCCTTCTGTGAGTCATACCAACCAGTGTACCACTTACAAAGTTTTCCTGGGGCATCATCTGAACTCAAAATGTTTGACAGGTTTTGAGTCTAGGAGTTTGGGGTCAAACATTAGTTAAATGAATTAACTCCCTCTTAATACTAACATTTAGAAAGTAATTTATGATAAAGTATTTCTGAGGCCTTGATTTCTCTTATTAAGATTATCTTACACATTTTATCAAGAAATGAACTAAGGGGGCACTTGGTGGCTCAGTGTGTTAAAGCCTCTGCCTTCAGCTCAGGTCATGATCCCAAAGTCCTGAGATCGGGCCCCCGCATCGGGCTCTCTGCTCAGCAGGGGAGCCGGCTTCCTCCTCTCTCTCTGCCTGCTTCTCTGCCTACTTGTGATCTCTGTCTGTCAAATAAATAAATAAAAACTTAAAAAAAAAAGAAAGAAAGAAAGAAATGAACTAAGAAGATCTAGTAAGCTAAGGACATATATTTACCTCTCTTCCATTTAAAAAAAATCCTACTGAGGAAGAATGAGGTCGGCCAGATGGCTGGCAAAGTAAGAATGCCAGCCTTCATCCCTTCACAAAAAAAAAAAAAAAAAAAAAAAGAATGGCTATCTACAAATGAAAATAGCCCTGGAAGAGCTCAAGAGTACCATTTAAGAACTTACAGCAATATGGGGAACAAAAAAATAAAAGGAGAATAACTGAACAGAAAGAATTATTGGGGAGATCAAATTAATGGAGACACCTGGAAACAACTAGAACAAAGATGCATGGGAGCTATCAGTAACATGCAACAGATGCCACTATAGTACCCAGTGGCCTGTGCTTCAGAAGACACTGGCAGATTTTACCACTGGGGACCTCAACAATCCCCATGACATCCCACACCTTTCACAGTAGAGAAGTCCAGTGTTTACCTGGAGCTCCAGAAAGACACTGGTAGTTTTTACCACTGAGGTAATCAACAGTCATCACCACTGCTGACCCTCCAGATAAGGAGACCTTGCTATGCCTCACTCAGAAAAAGCTAATATTCTGCTGTCCCAGAATCAGGGCTGCCACACATCTTTCCAAACATTTGGAAATGTGTTTCCAGACCCCAGAACTATAGCTACTCCACATGCACCCACATTTTAGACACAAGAGCGACTGTCCCTGTGTGCTACTCAAATAGACCCTGGGTCCACTGTTGCTCAGTGAGCACATGCTTTCCAGTCCCTGCTACCATGAATCCTCCAAGAACACCTGTACCTGAAGCAGCAGAGCCACTGATAGTCTGGCTAGCCAGGGGCCCAGACCTTGACATGCTTTCACTCTGTAAGGTGCTCAGCCCTATCACTATTACAGAGGCACTGTGCATCAGACACCATTGCCACTGCCACCATCACCACCACCATCACCTCACTGAAGAACCCAACAACCTTGCCACGGCTCTGGCCATCTAAGGACTCCTGCAATTTTTGCTGACACTGACCTCAGCTGAAGAAGTTGCATAGAGACTGTGCCACAGGGCCTGCCCTGGAGCTGTAATCTCTACCTTCCACTGAAGAATGCCCCGCAACACACTCACCCACAAGTAAAGGTATTTCCCTATCAAAACTAGTCCATAAAGTCTGGAAGACAATACTACTCTATCAAATATGCAGAAAATGCAAAGACACAAGAAACCCAAAATATCCAGGAATTTGTTGACATTTGCACCATTAAAATATCCTATAGTTTTTCAACTGCTTTTTCTGCATCTAATGAGTCATATGATTTCTACCCATTGTTTCTTTAAATAACCTTTCTGTCTCCTCTTTTCCTTATGGCCCTTGTTGCTTTTGGTGGTATGCCATGGATCACACAGATTTTCTTTATTCTTTTTTACTTTTTTCTTTGTTTTTCTTTCATTGGATAATTTCAGATTATCCAATTATTCTACTCACATATTTTTTTTCTTCTGTTTGATCAGCTCTGCTGTTGATGCTATCCATTGTATTTCCCATTTCACTCACTGTATTCTCCAGCTCTGGAATTTCATTTGATTCCCTTCAATGATTTCTGTTAAACTTCTCATTTTGAGGGTGCCTGGGTGGCTCAGTTGGTTGAGCATCTGACTCTCAATTTCAGCTTGGGTCATAATCTCAGAGTCATAGGGTTGAGCCCTACATCAGGCTCTGTGCTCAGCAGGCACTCTGCATGAGACTCCCTCTCTATTCCCCTTGCCCCTCCCTCTGCTCGCACTCTCTCTCTCTCTCAAATAAATAAAATCTTCAAAATACTTCTCATTTTCTTCAGTGTTATTTCATTTGTCTTTCTGTGTTTTCTTGTAGCTCACTGAACTTCCTTAAAACAATTACTCTGAATTAAGTTCAATGAGCAAGATAAACTGTTTTTATGAAATACCTTCCATCAGCTCTCCTAGGGA
Source organism: Mustela putorius furo (assembly GCF_011764305.1). Classification (NCBI taxonomy): domain Eukaryota; kingdom Metazoa; phylum Chordata; class Mammalia; order Carnivora; family Mustelidae; genus Mustela; species Mustela putorius. The sequence goes on from NW_025422118.1 coordinate 4,090,532, forward strand.
TTCTGAGGCTTTTTCAGACATGCTCCATCTTCTTGCTCCCTTTTGTAGCAGAATTATTAAGCACATAGGACTTCTCTCAATCCTGTAACACACCAGGCTGAGTGCTGACAGACTGCTTTTGCTTTTACATGTCTGGCACTAAAGCTCTCCAAATGCATCCAGTTTTTGTTGTTGTTGTTGTTGTTGCTTTCCAGAGATGGGTTAGAACTTCTCTTCTGGAAAACTGGACTTCCACAAAGTCTCTCTCATCAGGGTGATTTTCTAAGATAGTATTTTCCAAACACTGCTAGACTGTGGCCCTGAGGCATCAAACAAGTTCACAAGCCACTGCAGGGTCCACAGCCACGTCCATAGCTGGTTCCTATATGCTTATTATCCAATGCACAGGTGGGGGAGGCTCCTTCCAAGTCTCTTAGCATATGGTGGTAGGTCCCATAGCTTCCACAAACACTCTCCAACAAAGGTTCACAGATGAATGCCAATTGTTGTTAAGCGGGGAAACAGTGAAGGACATTTTATCAAATACTTAGTGAAAAAATAATGTTCTCAGAAAATAGAATGGAACGGGCCACCTTGGTGGCTCAATTGATTAAGTGTCAAACTGCTGATTTCAGCTCAGGTTGTGATCTCAGGGTCCTGCAGCGGAGCCCTGCATGGGCTCCATGCTCAGCGGAGAATCTACTTGTCCCTCTCCCTCCCACTTTGCAACTCCCCACTGCTTGTGCACTCTCTCCTTCTCTCAAATAAATAAGTAAATAAAATCTTTAAAAACAAAAAGCAAAAAAAGAAAATAGAAGGGAATTTTGTTACTCATTTTATGAGTCTAATAACATAATTCTCATACTGAAATCTGACAAAAACATCTACAAAAAAGATTATAATATACCTCATCAACACAGACAAAAATCCTCAGAAAAATATTAATAAATCAAATCCAAGAATATAAAAAACAATAATACCTAATAAATAATGGGTTTTATTCTAGAAATGCAGGGGTTTTCTTTATCCCCTGTAAAATCAATGAATATAATCTGCCATATTAACAGACTATTAGAAAAATATACTCATCTCAATAATTATGGGGGAAATGTTTGAAAATACTGAACACCCATTTATGGAAAATCTGAAAGAGAAGGGAATTACCTCAACCTTATCAAGCACATTCAGGAAAAACCTATGGCTAACATCATACAAAGTAACATTATACTTATTAACTAAGTATAATACTTAATGCTTTCCACCCAAAATCACTAAAACACATGGATGTTTTACTATTCTTTACCACTTTATTCAACATTAACCCTGTACAGTAGAATGAGGAAAGAAAAAGAAGTATATGGCATACAGGTTGAAAAATTAAAAATAAGACATTCTTTATTCTAAAGATATAAGTGTGTGTGTGTGTGTGTGTGTATGTGTGTGGTAAAATGCAAGGTCAACAAAAACCACTAGAAGAACTAGTAATCTAAGTACTGCAGACCGTTAACAAATTCCAATGATCTCTGTGAAAGGCAAATTTTTAGTTTAAAAAAAAGTAACAACCACTTTGCTTCTAGCAGTAAATTTCATATCACCATTGTTCATCTTTATCAGCATTTGTATAGGACAGAATAACTCTGAAATCCCTGAATACTTGCTTGTTTCAGGCACATATACACAATGTGTTGCAAAATTTGTTTTTACAATGATTCATTCTGAGCAAGTGCTCTGAATTCTTATTATATAATATTTTTGTCATTTAACAGTTCTGTACCTACAATTCTGTACAGTTCCATGTTCTCTGGTGACTAGTTGGAATAAGACTTCTCAATAACTATTCAGAGTCATTTTGTTTATTTCACTACATCAGATCACAGATAAAAGATTAAGATACAAAAATCAATTGTATTTCTACTTAGTAGCAACAAACAACTGGAAAACCAAGTTTCATGAAAGCAAAACTATTTTACAACAGCACCAAAACCCAAAACATAGTTAGGAATAATATAAAGATTTTTTTAAAAAGTTCACTATAAACTAAAAAACGTTTTTTAAGAACATATTCATGGTCTGCAAGACACTATATTGTTGTCAATAATCTAGAATTCATCTATAAATTCAATACAACCTTAATTAAAATCCTAAATGGCATTTCTTTTTTAGAAATTGGCAAGCCAATATTAAAGTTTAAATGAAGATGAAAAGGATTCAGAAAATCCAAAGCAATATTGAAAATAATAAACAAAGTTGAATTTACATTACCTGATTTTAAATCTTACCATAAGTTATGGTAATCAATAACATAAGGATAGATAGACCAATGAAGCAGAAGAAAATCCAGAAATGGAACTCTCCTACATTCTCAATTGATTTTTTTTTAACAAAGATTTCAAATCAAATGAATGAAAAAGTCTTTATTTAAAATGATGATAGAACAATTGCACATATTTTTTTAAATAACTATAAAAGAAAAATATTTCTTTTTTTAGGAAAGATGGTGGACGAGTAGGGGACCCCATTTCAACCAATTCCCTGAATTTAGTTGGATATCTACCAAACCATTCTGAACCACGAAATCAGTCTGGATCTAAGAATATATATCTGGATCTCTACAAGCAGATAAGCACTGCTTTTTGCAAGGATTGGAAGTGCACAGTCATGAATCTGCCAGGAGTTATCAGAAGATAAACACTGTGTGAGGATCCCAGGGTCCTGAGGTCAAGACCTGAGCTGAAATTAGATGCTTAACAGACTGAGTCATCCAGGTGCTTTATGTTGTTCTTTTTCTAGTTCTGATAAGTGTAAGATTAAATTGCTTGAGATTTTTCTTGCTTCTTCTCTTAGACCTGCTTTTGCTGGATCCCAAAGGTTTTGGACTGTTGTGTTTCATTTTCTTTTTTTTCCATGTATTTTTTTATTTTATTTTTTATTAAGTTTTTTTTTTAATTTTCATTGCAGCATAGTAAACTTAGTGTTATATTAGTTTCAGATGTACAATTTACTGATTCAACAATTCTACACATAATTACTCAGTGTTCATCATGATAAGTGTATTCTTAATCCCCTTCACCTATTTCACCCATCCGCCACCTATCTCCCCTCTGATATGCTTTATTTTAAATAAGAGCCCCAGGGAGGGAGACAAATCATAAGGGACTCTTAATCTCAGGAAACAAACTGAGGGTGGCTAGAGGGGGGTGGGAGGGATGGGGTGGCTGGGTAATGGGACTCTAAGGAGGGTATGTGCAATGGTGAGTGCTGTGAATGGTATAAGATTGATGAATCTCAGACCTGTACCCCTGAAAAAATAATATATTATATGTTAATTTTTAAAAAACCTTCAGTTATTTTTTTTCTACAAGAACATTTTTTGCTTGAAGCATACTTCAGAATACGTGAAGTATATATATATAAAGCATTCATCCAAAAAAAGAAAAAAACAGAATACAGATTTTCTTCAAGTACGTACAGAAGAATCCCCTGGTCATGTCATCATGTAAAAAGAGACATAACAATGGGCACCCAGATGGCTCAGTCAGTTAAGCCTCTGCCTTCGGCTCAGGTCATGATCCCAGAGTTCTGAGATCAAGTCCCACACCTGGCTCCCTGCTTTGCAGGAAGTTTGCTTCTCCCTCTCCCCTCACCCTGTTTGTGCTCTCTCTCATTTGTTCTCTCTCTCTCAAATGAATAAATTTTTTTTAAAAAAGAAACGATAAGTATTCTAAAATTAAGATGACTGAAATCATATTAAGTATATTTCCCAACCACAATAGTACAAAACTAAAAAAGCAAAACTAAAACACAGCCAAAAAATCTACAAAAAAAGCAAAACTAAAACACAGTCGAAAAATCTACAATGTAAATACTAAATATTGAATATATAAATATTAAACAACACACCGCTGCACAAGCAATAGGCCAAATAAGAAAACGGCAAATCAAAATAGTCTCAATACAAAAGAAAAAGAAAACACAATATTTTAAAACATATAGGATGGAGCAAAAGCAGATGTTAGAGCGAAATTTATGCTATAAAAATGCTTTTATTAAGAAAAAAATTTTAGAGGTGCCTTTTTTCTAGTTATGTCACCTAAGGTAAGAGAAATAAAAGGAAAAAAACTATTGGGACTACATCAGAATAAAAATCTGTATAATGAAGTAAATAACCAACAAAACTAAAAAGCAACTGAATGAATGGGAGAAGATATTTGCAAATGACTTGTCTGATAAAGGTTTAGTACCCAAAAAACCAAATAATCCAATTTTTAAAATGGGCAGAAGACATAAACAGACATTTCTCCAAAAAAGACATGCAGATGGCAAACAAACACATGAAAAGATGCTCAACATCACTCATCACCAGGGAAATGCAAATCAAAACTACAATGAGATATCACCCTACACCTGCCAGAAAGACTAAAATCAACAACACAAGAATCAATGGGTATTGGTGAGGAGATAAAGGAACTCTCATGAATGGCTGGTGAGAGTGTAAGCTGGAGCAACCACTCTGGAAAACAGTATAGAGATTCCTGAATCTCTTAGATCCTTAGAATCCTACTGGGTATTTACCAAAGGATACAAAAACATTAATTCAAAAGGATACATGCACCCTTATGTTTATAGCAGCATTATTTACAATAGCCAAGATATGGAAGCAGCCTAAGGGTCCATAAATTAATGAATAGATAAAGAAGTAGTGGGGTGTGTGTGTGTGTGTGTGTGTGTGTGTAATGGAATATTATTCATCCTTAAAAAAAAAGAATGAATCTTGCCATTTGCCTATTATAATGCTATATGTCAGTCAGGGGCGACTGGACAACCAGAAATCTGGTTAAAAATTGGATAGAGCAAGTTATTATAATGCTATATGTCAGTCAGAAAAAGACATATAATTTCACTCATATGTAGAATTTAAGAAACAAAACAATTGAGCAAAGGGAAACAGAGTACAGAGAGGCAAATCAAGAAACAGAGGACAAACTAGATGTTTACTAGAGGGGTGGTGAGTGGGGGAGTGAATGAAATAGGTGATAGGGATTAACTAGTGCATTTCTCATGGTAAACATTGGGTGATATATGGAATTGCTGAATCACTACATTGTACACCTGAAACTAACATAACACTGTATGTTAACTATAATGGAATTAAAATAAAAAATAAAAGACAAAAATGCAATAGAGAACTTCAACAGCAGAATCAAGCAAAGAAAAGAAACAATATGCAAATTGGAAGACATGTTCAGGCAAGGGGAAAAAAAAAAGAATGAAGTCCTACAGGATTATGAGACACCAACATATGAATCAATAGGCATTACTGCAGTCACATTAAAAGAAAGAGAATGAGGCAAAAAGCTTATTTAAGAAAAAGGAGCTGAAAAATTCCCAAATCTTAGAAGACAAATGGATATCTAGGTTCACAAAAGTCAAAGGATCCAAAATAGGATCACCCAAGACAACACTAAACAGATTTACATTATAAACAAATTATCAAGGAAAAAGAATTTGAAAGAAGGCAGGGAAAAGTGGCTACTCATATACAATGGAAACCCCACAAAACCAGGAGTGGATTTTTTTTAGTGGAAACCTTGTAGGCTAGGATGGAGTGGATGATATAATTGAAGTTCAAAAAAATCTGCCAACCAAAAAGTACTGTGTTCAGAAAAACTGCTTTTTAAAAATAAAGAAGGATAGTCTTTCTCAGACAAACACAAAGTTAAGTTTATCACAACTAGATCTGCCTTCAAGAAATCCTAAAGGGAGTTCCTCAAATTAAAATGAAAACATACTACGCAGCAATGAAAAAGCATAAGAAAACGTAAAGCTCAATGGTCAAGGATATAAAGCTGTGATGATGATATATAAATCACTTTTAATCTAATATAACTGTTAAAATATAAAAATTTGTTTATATTTTGAATATACAATATAAACAGAAGCAATTCTGACTAAAATAGCACAAAGTACGTGAAGGGGAAGTAAAAGTATAGATTTTTAGGGAGCTTGGGTGGCTCAGTGGGTTAAGCCTCTGCTTTTGGCTCAGGTCATGATCTCAGGGTCCTGGGATCAAGTTCCGCATCGGGCTCTCTGCTCAGCGGGGGGCCTGCACCTCCCTCTCTCTCTGCCTGCCTTTCGGCCTACTTGTGATCTCTCTCTCTCTGTCAAATAAATAAATAAAATCTTTTTTAAAAAAGTATAAATTTTTATGTATACAATTGAAGTTAAGCTTATCAACTTAGAAGGCTACAACTACAAGTTACTTTATACAAGCCTCAAGCTGTATAAAGAAAAAAATCTATAATAGATTCACAAAAGGTAGAAAAGAATCAAAGTTACTACCAAAAAAATCATCAAATTGGAATCGACAACAATGACAGACAATAAAACTACAAAAGAGACAGAAAACATAAACAAATGACAATAGTTAATCTTCACCTACTAAAAATAAATTTTAAATTAAATGGATTAGGGGCACCTGGGTGGCTCAGTGGGTTAAAGCTTCTGCCTTCAGCTCAGGTCATGATCTTGGGATGCTGGGATCAAGCTCCGCATCAGGCTCCCTGCAGGGAGCCTGCTTCCTCCTCTCTCTCTCTCTCTGACTGCCTCTCTGTCTACTTGTGATCTCTATCAAGTAAATTTTTTAAATTTTTTTAAAAAACTAAATAGATTAAATTCTCCAATCAAAGGGCATAGACTAGCTAAATGGATTAGCCTCAGGGCACACCTGGAGCTAGCCCCTCCACTCTGTATCCACAGACAAGTGGCCCAAATGCTATCATTAACACCTAATGCAGTGTGTATGCCTGGGCATGAAGGTGAAGCTATGGTAGTGTATGCCAATAACCAGTGACATGACAACTGCTAGTAAGCCCATAATTGGACTTGGCCTTTGCTGCTTGCTCTGGCCTCTATCACTGTAAGTGTGTATCCAACCAGCCCTTACCCCTACACAGGCACCTGGAATAGGCCTCTATAGCCAATTGTGTGCACTCAGTCACCTCCAGCCACTAACACTGTTTATCCCTAGTCTCTAGGCACTGAACCTGGAGATTTTTCTGAGGACTCTAATAGCCCCTGAAGCCACTGAGGACTGTCTGACCACACAACGTCCATGCCATGAACCCTAGTGGCCTAAGCCAAGGAGACATTACACCCCATGGACCAAGTGCCATCAACACATGCCCAAACAGGGTACACTGCACCACTAGACCCCAGATCACCACTTACTCCAGAATGCCCCCTCCCATAGATGAAAGTCTTCCCTTACCAAAGTCAATCCATAAAGTCTGGAAGAGGTGACTGCTTCTTCAAATAAGTAGATAACTACGCACAGCTACAGGGATCATGAAGAAGCATTAAAACATGATGCCACCAAAAGGATATAGTAAACCTCCAACAAATAGCTTCACACAAATGGAGATCCAGGAATTGACTGATAAATATTTCAAATTAATTGTTCTAAAAATGCTGAGAGAGCTACAAGATAGTGCAATACACATAAACAATGTAATAAAATAAAAAAACAATACAAGAACAAAATCAGAGGTTCGACAAATAGAAAATATAAAAAGAATCAAACAGAAATTGTGGAACTAAATAATCCAACAACTAAACTGAAGAATTCAGTAGAATAGTTCAACAGTATAACTGACCAAGCAAGCAGAATCAGTAAGCTAGAAGACAGATCAATTGAAATTATCCAATTAGATAAACTAATGGAAAAAGAATGCAAGGTTATAAAGAAAGCCTATGTGATGTATAGGACACTCTTGAGAGAAATAATGTATGCATCACTGGAGTCGCAGAAAGAAAAGAGAGGGAGAAAGGAGTAGAAGTCTTACTTATATAATGACTGAGAACATCTCAAACCTGGGGAGAGATTTGGACATATAAGTTTATGAAGTTAATAGATCACCTCAAAAATTCAATCCAAAATGGTCTTCTCCAAGACACATAATAATAATAAAGAGACACTGTAATAAAACTATCTAAAATCAACAATAAGGGAAAGTGGTAAAAAAAATATATTGTCTCTCATAAAAGAGAATCCCTCCCACCCCAGAAAGCTGTCAGTAGATTTCTTAGCAGAGATCTTGCAAATCAGGAGATATAGGATGATATAATCAAAGTTCTGAAAGAAAGAAACTGGTAACCAAAAATACCTTACCCAGCAAAGTTGTCCTTCAGAAATTAAGGTGAGATAAAGACTTTTGCTAGTAAACAAAAGCTAAGGGAATGGATCAACACTAAATCTGCCTTAGAAAAAATGCCAAAAGGAGTTCATCACGCTGAAATGAGAAAAGCTAATCAGTAACATGAACACAAATTAAAGTATACAATACATCTGCAAAGACGAGGACATAGTAAAATTCATAATATTCAAACTGTAACATGGTTATGCGTTAACTCTAGTATAAAAGTTAAAGGAGAAAAGTATTAAAATAGCAATAGCTACAGTAATTTCTTAGTGGATACACACTACAAAAAGATGTTATTTTGACATCAAAAACATAACAGGAGGGGAGACTTGGGAAGGGTTTTGAAATTGATCAAACATTATTCTTTTGGCATAAAATAAGCTGTTATACATATATTTTATGTAAGTTTCACAGTAACCATAAACAAAAACCTGCAGTAGATTCACAAATAATAAAGAGAAGGGAATCAAAGCATACTACTATGAAAAATCACAAATTCACAAAGGGAAGCAGAAAGAGAAAAATGGGAAAATAACAATTAACAAGTTGGAATTAGCAGGTCCTTGCCTATCCATAATCACTCTAAATGCAAAGGAACCGAATTTCCTAATCAAAGGACAGAGTTGCTTCATGAATAGGTAGAAAAATAAGACCCAAGTATATGCTGCCCACAAGAGATTCACTTCAGCTCTAAGGACACACATAAGCAAATGTAAAGGAATGGAAAAAGATTTTCCATGCAAGTGGAAAACTAGCAAGCAGGGATAGCTATATATCAGACAAAATAGACTATAAGTCAAAATGCTAACAAGAGGAGTAAAAAAGATCATTATATAATAAGGCAGTCAATTCATCAAGAGGATATGACAATTATAAATATATATCCACTCTACATTGATGTACTTAAATATCGTAAGTGCTAATAAAACTGAAGGGAGAAATAGACAACAATACAATAATTCTAGGGGGCTTAAATATTCCACTTCCTACAAAGGATAGATATTCAGACAGAAAATCAACAAGGAAAAGCTGGACTAGGGCCAGACTTTGGACCAAATAGATATAACAGACACATACAGAATATTCCATTTAGCAGCAGCAGAACACACATTCTTCTCAAGTGTGCATGGAACACTTTCCAGGACAGATCATATGATAAGCCATAAAACAAGTCTTAGTAAACTTAAGACGGAAATCATACAAAGTAACGTTTACAACAACAACAAAATGGAACTGAAAATTAGTAATTGAAGGAAATCTGGAAAACTCACCAATATGTGGAAATTAGAGAACATGCTCTGAAACAACCAGTGAGTCAAAGAAGAAATCAAACATAAATCAAAAATTATACTGAAATAAATGAAAATGGAAGGACAATATATCAAAATCTATGGGATTCTGCAAAGCAGTTCTAAGAGGGAAGTTTATAGCAATAAACACCTCCATATAAGAAAAAAGGTGTAAAATAAACAACCCAACTCTATACCTCAAGGAAAAAGAAAAAAAGCCACCATATTAGCAGATGGAAAAAAATAACAAAGAGCAGACCAGAAATGAATTAAATAGGGATGAGAAAAACAATAAAAAGATTAACAAAATAAGAGCTGGTTTCTCGAAAAGACATACAAATTTGACAAACATCCAACTAGACTAAAAACGAAGATTCAAAAAAAAAAAAGAAGAAAAGAAGATTCAAATAGGTAACCATAAATTAAGGAAGAGACATTATAACTGATAACATAAACATGCAAAGGGTCATAAGCAACTATTATGAACAATTATATGTTGACAAATTGGGAGAACCTAGAAAAAGTAGATAAATTCCTAGAAACATAACCAACTAATATTAAATCATGAAAAACTAGAAAATCAGAACAGACCAATTTTGAGTATGAGATAAAATCAGTAATCATAAATTTTCCAACACAGAAGAGGCCAAACCAGATAGTCTCCCTGGTGAATTATACCAAACACTTGTTAATGTTAATCATTCTCAAACTCCTCCAAAAAACTGAAGAGATCATTTCCAAATTCATCCTATAAGGCCAGCTTTATCTTGATACCAAAGTCAAATGAAAACACTATAAGAAGAGAAGACTATAGACCAACATCTCTAACGAATACAGATGTAAAAATTCTCAACAAAATATTGCTAAACTAAATTCAACCAAGCATTAAAAGAATAAAACGCCATTATCAAATGGTATTTATCTCTGGAATGCAAGGATAGTTCAATACATGCAAATCACTAACTGTGATATACCACATAAATAGAATGAAAGATAAAAGATCATAAGATTCTCTCAATAAAAACAGAAAAAGCATTTGACAAAATACAATATGCTTTCATGATAAAAATAATCAGCAAATTGAGTATAGAAGGAACACATCTTAACACAATAAAGTCCACATATAATAAACCCACAGCCAATATCAAACTTAGAAAGCTTTTCCTCTAAGATGACGAATAAGACTTTTGCTCATTCACACCACTCCTACTCAACATAGTACCAGAAATTGTAATGAGAGCTGTCAGGGTAAAAAATAATAAAAGGCATCCCAACTGGAAAGGAAGAAGTGAAATGGTCTTGTAGAAAATATAATCTCATATAGAGAGAGACCTAAAGACCCAACCAAAAAGGTGTGTTATAACTATTAAATTCAGTAACTCTGTAGGGTACAAAATCAACATACAGAAATCATTTGAATTTCTATACACTAACAACAAAGCAGCTGAAAAATAACAGTATCATTCTCACTAGCATCAGAATCAATAAAAATACTTCAGAATAAATTTAAATAAAGTGAGAAATCTGTACCCTAAAAATGACAAAACTTTCATGAAAAAAATTTAAGACACAAAAGAAAAGATATCTTGTGTTCTTGGATCAGAAGAATTAATAGGTTAAAATGTCAATACTACCAATACCATTTGTAGTTTCAAAGCAATCTATACCAAAATTCCAATGGCATTTTTCAGAAATAGAAAAAACTACTAAAATTTATATGGAACCACTGAAACTTTTAAAATCTAAAGCAATCCTGAGGAAAAAACAAAACTAGAGGTACACAATTCCTGATTTCAATTATACTCCAAAACTGTAATAATTATAACAGTATGGTACTGTTTTAGAAGAGCAGACCAATGGAACAGAATGGAGAACCTAGACCAAATCCCAGGTATAAGCTCAAAAAATAGTTGATGAGGGAGCCAAAAATACTCAATGGGGAAAAAAGAACCTATTCTATAAATGACATTGGGAAAACAGGATATTCTCATGTAAAAGAATTAAAGTAAACCTCTAGTTTATACAATTCACAAAAATTAACTTGAAATAGATTAACAACTTAAATGTAAGAATGAACACCATAAAAATCCTAGAAGATGACATAGGGAAAAAGCATTGACACTGACACTGTTGTTGGCACTGACTTTTTAGATATGACACCAAAGCACATGCAGCAAAAGCAAGAAGTAATAATGGGACTTCATCAAACTCAAAGGCTCGTGCATAGCAAAAGAAATAAAACAATGAAAACAATCTATGGAATGGAAGTGAATATCTGCAAATCACGAATCTGGTAAATGTCCAAAATATACAAAGAACTCATAAAACTCAGCAACAAGGGCGCCTGAGTGGCTCAGTGGGTTAAAGCCTCTGCCTTCAGTTCAGGTCATGATCCCAGGATCCTGGGATCGAGTCCCACATCGGGCTCTCTTCTCAGCAGGGAGCCTGCTTCTCCGTCTCTCTCTGCCTGCCTCTCTGCCTACTTGTGATCTCCAGCTGTCAAACAAATAAATAAAATCCTAAAAACAAAACAAAACAAAAAAAACCCAGTAACAAAAATCCAAACAATCTGATTTAAGAATGAGCAAAGGAAGAATTCTTAATAGACTATTTTCAAAGACATAAATATAGACAAAGGTACATGAAAATATGTTTAATATATCATTAATACCAAAGAAATGCAAACCAAAACCACAATAATTCCTTACATCTATTAGAATGGCTTTCATCAAAAACTGAAAAAATAACAAATATTGGTGAAAATATGGGGAAAATGAAACACTTATGCACTGTTTGTGGAAATGTAAATTGGCACAGCCAATACCCATATGAAGAGCAGTATGAAGGTCCCTTTAAAAGTTAAAAGTAGAACTACTATATGATCCAGCAACCCCATTTCTAATCCACTTTGTATCTACAGGAAATGAATACAAGATCTTGAATAAAAATCTGCATCCTCATGTTTGTATCATTTTTCACAACAGGGAAGATACAGAAACAGTGTCTGTCAATGAAAGGATTGGTAAAGAAAATATAGTATTTATATAAAGTAACATTTTATTCATTCATGAGGAAGAAGGAAATCATTTATTCCAACATGGATAAACTTGTGGGCATTGTGTTAAGTGAAATAAGTTAGACAAGGAAAGACAAACGTTCTATAGCATTGCTTATGTGTGAAATCACCAAAAACAGAACAAAACAAAACAAAAACTGAACTCAAGTAAACAAAGCATACATAGCCTGTGATTACCAAGGCTGGTAGGTGGGGGAAAGGGAGAGATGTTTGTCAAAGGGTACCAATTTCTAGTTACAAGATGATTTAAGTTCTGGGATTCTGAGGTACAACATGATGATTATACTTAATAATACTGTATTACATACTTGAAAATTACTAGGAGAAAAGATTTTAAATACTCTCACCACGAAAAGAAATGTTAATTATAGCACATGATGGAGGTGTTAGCTAACAATATGGTGGTAATCATTGTGCATTGTGCAATAAATAACCATACCAAATCATGTTATATACCTTAAAATGACACAATGTTATAGGTCAATTACATCTCAATAACGCTGCAGAAGGTGGTAAGGGTCAAGATAAACATAAACGTAAGACCCAAAACTGTTAAATTACAAGAAAATAGGGGGAAAGCTCTTGAATATTTGTCTGGGAAATAATATTTTAGATATGGCATGAGAGAACAGACAACAAAAACAAAAATAGACAAGTGGGACACATCAAACTTAAAGACTTCCTTTTAAAATATATATATACTTATTTATTTTTAGAGAGAAAGAGGGAGAGCAAGGGAAGAGGAGGGGCAGAAGGAGAGAATCTTTCAAGCCTACTCCCCACTGAGCAGGGAGTTGGACCAGAGACTCATGAGACCCTGACCTAAGCTAAACCAAGAGTCAGACACTCAGCCATCTGAGCCACCCAGGGGCCCCCAAACTAAAAAAAAACTTAATAAAGGAAACAATCAACAGAGTGAAAATGAGACCTATCTGCTAACCACACATCTGATAAAGGGTTAATCTACAAAATATGTAATAACTCATACAACTCAAGAGCAAAAACAAATAATGAGATTTTAAAAAGCAAAAGACCTGAATAGACATTTCTCAAAAGAAGATATATAAATTACCATCAGATTAATGAAAAGGTGTTCAGCATCACTAATCATAAGAAAAATGTAAATCAAAACCACAACTTATACCTTTTAGGATAGCTATTATCAAATAGATAAAAAATAACAAGTGTTAGCAAGGATGTAGAGAAAGGGAAACTTTGTACACTGCTGTGGGGAATGAGGTTAGCACACTCATTATGGAAAACTGTATATAGACTCCTCAAAAATTAAAAATGAACGACATTATGATTAAGAAATTTCATTTCTTGGTATATATATGTAACTAATATGTTAACTACCATGATTGTGACAATTTTTTCACAAAATATCAAAACAATTCATTTATCTTAAATATATATTTTCTTTGTTAGTTATACCTTAATAAAGTTTGAAAAATAAAAACATAGATGTTAAATAGAATAAAGAATTTAAATATAAACATTGGGGTGCATATGGCCCTTCTTTTCATAACATCTGTATCTTTGGGGTAAATACCCAGTAGTGCTAGGTCATAGGGTAGCTCACATGAATCATGGAACACTATATCGAAACTAATGATTTACTGTATGGTGACTAACAGAACACAATAAAAAAATTTAAATATATATTTAAATACACAGATAGAATTTAACTTGCACATACATACATATGTATTAATTATATTTCATATATTATAATTATATATGTGTACATATGCATTGTTATATTTTTAATGTAATATGCACATTATATACAATTATATATTATATACATATATATACACAATTATATAATTATATATATAATAAACTGCCATTTGTCTTGGTAATGTTAATAAAAATACAAAGTACCAACTATGTAGATTTTACAGAACAATATTACCTTTTCCAAATGTGATCTCACAACGTGCATTTGTATCCTGGCAGCCTCCATCATAACACAGATATTTGTTTCTACATAGACGTCCATTCTTTATAGTTACATCATATGGACATTCTGGTGACCCTCCATCACAAAATTCAGCAATATCACATTCACGATGTCTTGCTTCCCTACATTGAACACCTCGTTTTTCAATCTAATAGGAATTAAAATATAAAAAATAAAGCATTACACTTAAGATTGTTGAATTTCTCAGTATTTATTTCAAAACTGTTCTATTTCAAAATTCATTCTATTTATAGTTTAATGACCTATTTATTCATTAATGTCTATTAGTACCTTCTTTGTATAAAGCATTATGCTTATCATATTTAAAAAACTGTATGTTATCAGCTATAACAGGAAATAAGCATATGCACATGCAAAAGTATAACATAAATATGATGCGATGATTGCCAAAGCTCTGTTTGCATTTCAGTGCAAGGGAGGAAAAATCACTTTTAGCTTGAGATAATTATTTCTTGGGTGAAAACAATGTAATTCAGATAATTTCTAAATAAAATATACTTATTCAAAGCATAGTTTGTAAGTATGGAACATTAGTAATTCTATGACAAATGTAACACATAAATAACAGAATAAACAGAGGAAAACCAAAGGGTAAAGAGGCAGTTCTTAGAGAAGAAACTTAATTATAACTGTTCTCTTGAATTATCCTGTAGTTAATTAACACTTTCATATACAGAATCTGAAAATGTACATAAACCATCTTAAAGGGACATCTATCTCATACATCTTAATTGATGATTTCCAGGTGACAATAAAAAGATTACAGATGTAAGAATGTAACCACATGATAAGATTCTAGAAAAAAATAACAAAATTGCATTAGTCAAGGATAGTCAAGAACACAGAACCCATGGTAGGTAGTTCAATAGAGGGATCGTCATATGACAAATCTGTTACAAATATATTGCAGGAGCTGAAAAGGAAAACAGGAAAAGAGTCAACATCTTCAACATATAAACTGGTATGTGATCTTTCAATTAAATGATCTTTGAATAAATAAGAAGTTTGTAGTTTGAACTTTGTGCTAACATAGCATTTAGGAAGTGCTATTCTAGTAAGTTTCATTATTTATACATTAATGGGAGATTGTTGTGTCTTTCAATTACATATCTACAGGTAATTACCACAACCAGTAACAATATTTTTATTTCTAAAAATATAAATAATGGATAGGGTAAATAAAAAGCCCCTTTTAAGGGAGATCTTCTGTATTAAAAATAGTACAATAGCTCTCAACCAAGTCTTAAGAACAACAGCATAAAGTTAGGCAGAATAATTGCATAAGAAGAAAACCTGAACATCCAAGTAATCTTCACAAAATCAGAAATCTGATTGTGAATTTAGTATATTTTTCTTTATCTGAAAATTCACTTATTTTTTTGTTTTAACTTAAATTCCATCTTCTTAACATACAGTATAATATTAGTTTCAGAAAGTTCATTTATTTCTATTTCAGCTATAGGTCTAAGTGATTTAAAGTATTAAGACATGATTCATTACATACTTGGAAGATACTTAAATCTTACTTTACAGTTCCTGCAGCACAATCCTGCAGCACACTGTGATCCTGGTTTCAGCATACAAGTGTGAGGATTACAACAGCTAGCAGGTCCACATTGCTATGAATTAATGGAATGCACAAGTAAAAGTACATCATGATAATAATATAAACTTTGGCAAGAACTATATTTACTGGGCTTACTTTTTGAGTTTTAGGGAAATATATTAATGC
Organism: Mustela putorius furo; assembly: GCF_011764305.1. Classification (NCBI taxonomy): domain Eukaryota; kingdom Metazoa; phylum Chordata; class Mammalia; order Carnivora; family Mustelidae; genus Mustela; species Mustela putorius. The sequence continues at coordinate 4,106,793 of NW_025422118.1, forward strand.
TGTCAATATTTATGGTTCTGTATCTCTAAACAATTAGAATACTAAAGTAAGACTTTCACTTCAAATCAAAACAGAGTAACCAGTACCAAGAAACTCTTACCCAACTAGAAAACTAGGAAAAATATATGAAACAACCTTTTTTTTTTTCCCCACAAATTAGAGAATAGTGAGAGAGAACAGAATGGTGGTTAATAGCATCTGGAGGGTGGGGAAAAAGGGGAGATACTGTTCAAAAGGTACAAATTTTCAGGGTGCCTGGGTGGCTCAGTGGGTTAAGGCCTTTGCCTTCGGCTCAGGTTGTGATCCCCAGGTCCTGGGATCAAGCCCTGCTTTGGGCTCTCTGCTCAGTGGGAAGCCTGCTTCCCCTTCTCTCTCTGTCTGCTTCTCTGCCTACTTGTGATTTCTGTCAAGTGAATAAATAAAATATTTTTTTTAAAAGGTACAAATTTTCATTTAAGAATGAATTAGTTTTCAGGATCCACTGTAAAACATGATGACTATAGTTAACAGTACTGTATCATGCACTTGAAATTTGCTAAGAGGATAGATAAAAGTGTCCTCACCACATACAAAAAAAAAAAAAAGGGAACTTGTGAAGGATAGGTTAATTAGTTTGATTGTAGTAATCATTTCAAAGGTTATACATATATCAAAATATTATGTTGAACACCTTAAAAATAAAATTTGTATTTGTCAGTCATACTTCAGTAATGCTGGAGGTGGGGAAAGGTATATAGAGCTTATGCCTACTGCAAAGTCAGAATGTCCCCAAAACTTCCCTCTCTACTTACACCAAACACAAGTTCAATGGATTTCCAAAACAACTCTAAGGTTTGGTAATCTACTAGAAGAACTCACAGAACTCACTGAAAGCTGTTATATTCACAGTTATGGTTTATTATATGGAAATGATGCAAATTAAAATTAGCCAAGAGAAAAAGCAACCCAGGAACAGCTCATACTGCCTTCACCCCAGGAATTACATACATAATACTCTCCCAAAACTGATGTATGAAATTCCTGACTTATGCTATGTGGCCAGTATTACTCTAATACCAAACCCAGAGACATTACAAAAAAAGAAAATTACAGACCAATATCTCTCATAATCATTCAAATACCAATTTATTCATTATATTGACAGGCTGAAGAAGAAAAACCAATGTAGAAAAAGAACTTGACAAAATCCAATATTCACTTAATGAATCATACAAAATATTAGCAAACTAGAAAAAACTTCCTAAATTTAATAGTGAACATACAGAAAAACCTACAGCTAATATCATATATATGATATATATGCTATATCTCTTTCACAAAAAATAACTCAAAATGGATCATAAATTAAATGTAAAATGTAAGGCTATAAAACCTCTAGGAGGGTAGATTTAAGAATAGACCTTATGTGAAGTGCTCTTCCACAATAAATAAATAAATAGGAATAATAATAATCTTAAATAAATTCTTTCAGAAAGTACTGAGCTCAGAATTGCCTTGATGCTTAAACCAGAAAATATTCCAAGACAAGAAAAAAATGCAGACCACAATTCCCTTGTGAAGATAAGTGCCATCAACCCAAACAAAATATAAGCAAATTAAATCTACCACTACATATATGTATATAGAACAATGTAAGTGAAGCTAATGTTAGAATGCACGGTTGGGTTAGCATTCAAAAACCAATCAATGAAATGCACTATATTAATTAATTAATTAATTTTTAAAAGGAGAAAACTCATTTGAATCAGCTCAATAGACACAAAAATAAGACATTGGACAAAATTCAACAATAATTCCTGATTTGAGACTCTCAGCTAATCAGAAATAGAAAGGAACTTCCTCAACATGCTAATGGTATCTGTTTATCAAAAAAGTTTTATCTAACATCATATCTAATGGTGAAAGTCAGAAAGCTGCCTCCACCAATAAAAACAAAGCAAAGACCATTCTCAACATTTCTAATTGACACTAGATCCAAGGTGAATTCACAAAAGTCAACTGTATTTTCTATACTAGCAATGAATAATTCTTAAATAAAATTTTAAAACAATGCTATAGAAACAAACTATAGAAAAACTAAATGAATTAAAGAAGAGCTAAATAACTGGAGATACACACCATGTACATTGATTGGCAGACTCAATTTTAATTTAAAAAAAAAAGTAATTCTCCCAAAATTGATGAATGAATACCACACAATTCCAATAAAGTCTCTATATTCACATGCTGATTCTCCAATTTATATGGAAATACAAAGGGCTCACAATAATAAAACTAACCTAGAAAAAAGGAACAAAGTTGGGTGATTTACATTACCTGTTTTCAAGATTTACTGTGAAAATACATGAATTAAAATAGCGTAGAACTGGCATAAAGTTTTGTTACATAAATAAACAGAAAAGAATCCAGGGACAGACACACATGTATAGTAATTTACTTTCATAAGAATGCTAAAGTAATACAATGGTTAAATATAGTCATCTTAACAAATAAGAAATATTTGATACTCAAATGGAGCCTAACGAACCTCAAAAACACTACCCAAACACAAAAATGCACCCAAAATGAATCAAAGACCACTGTGAGTGATAATTGTAAAACTTCTCAAAGAAAACATAGGAGAAAATATTCATGACCTTGAGTAGGCAAAGATTTCTTAGGACATAAAACATTATGACCATAGAAAAAAAAAATGATAAATTGGTCTTCATAAAAAATAAAAAATGCCTGTTGTTCAAAGATGTTGTTAAACAACCAATAAGGTAATACATAGATTGGAAATAAATATTTGTAATATACATGTCTGACAAAGAACTAGTATCCAGCCTATAGGAAAAAAACTCTTACAAATCAATAACAAAAAAACCCAAACTATTTAATGGTTATTTAAGGACATGAGAACATGTTCAACACCATTATACTCTAAGAAAACACAAACCAAAACCATTGTAATGGTTAAAATTTAAAGGGCTACAACATCACATTTTGGTGATGGTGTGGAGGAAATTAAGTTTCATATGTTGCTGATAAGATTGTGAAATAATATAACAATTTGGAAAATAGTTTGCCAGTTTCTCATGAACATATACTTATATGATCCAGCAATTCTACTTCTAAGAATTTGGAATAATGGCCCACTACTGTTAACAACTCAAATATCCATTAGCAGGTAAGTGAAAAAACAGATTGTGTTCATATTTAAACAACAAAGTATTACACAAAATAAAAAGGAAGAAACTATTGTGACATAAAGTGACGTTGAATGAATCTCAAAACACAGTACTGAAAGGAAGAAGCCAGGGCCATCTGGCTGGTTCAGTCAGAAGAGTATGGGACTCTTCATCTCAGGGTCATAAATTTGAGCCCCCCACTGGGTATAGAGATGACTAAAATAAACAAATAAATAAACTGAAAGAAGAAAGGATATGTGAGGCATCATTCTATTCACATGACTTTCTAGATCAGGCATACTGACAATCAGATGTTTCCTGAACAGGTATCACAATCTCAGATTTCAAGATATAGTACAAAGCTACAGTAATCTAGGCAGTAAGGTACTGACACAAAACCAGACACTCAAATCAATGAAACAGAATACAGAGTTCAGAACTAAAGTCACACTTATATGGGCCATTGATCTACAACAAAAGGGACAAGAATATGCAATATGGAAAAGACTGTCTTTTCAACATATGATGTTAGGAAAATTGGAGAGCTACATGCAGAAGAATAAAATGAGAACTTTCTTACACCATACACAAAAATACACCATACACAAAAATAATCTTGAAGTAGACTAAGAAACATGTGAGACCAACCTGAAACTGTAAAACTACTAGAAGAAGATACGAAGATACGGCTGGTAATTTCTTTGACATAAGCATATAAACATTTTTCCAGATATGTCTCCTCTGACAAGGGAAACAAAAGCAAAATTAAACTACTGGGACTGCACAGAAATAAAAGGCTTCTGCTTAGCTAAGGAAACCATCAGTGAAACAACAGGGCAACCTGAATGGGATAAGATATTTGCAAAATTATATATCCAATAAGCAGTTAATATCCAAAATATATAAAGAACTGTTATAGCTCAACACCAAAAAAAAAAAGAATTCAATTAAAAAATGGACAGAGGACCTAAATAGACACTTCTCCAAAAAAAACATACAGATGGCCAACAGACACATGAAAAAATACTGAACATCACTAATGATCAGGGAAATGCAAATCAAAACCATAATGAGATATCATGTTACACCTGTCAGATGGTTAAAATTAAAAACACAAGATAATGAGTTGGTGAAAATGTAGGGAAAAATAACAAGCATTGTTTGACAATGCAAATTGTTGAAGCCATTATAGAAAACAGTACAGAGATTCCTCAAAAAATTAAAAATAGAAACATCAAACAAACCCTTAATTCTACTTCAGGTACTTACTAATTCAAAAAGATATGTACACCACTATGTTTATACTTGAATTGTTTATAATAGCCAAGATATGGAAGCAACTCAAGTGTCCTATGATTGAAGATGTGGGAGATCTGTAAATATAATGGAAGATAGACAGATAGATACAATGACATATTACTCATCCATAAAGAAAAAAATAAAATACTGTCATTTGTGACAACATAGATGGATCTAGAGGATACAATGCTAAATGAAATAAGTCAGTCACAGAAAGATCAATACCATGATTTCACTCAAATGTGGAATTTAAGAAATCAACAACAATAAAAAGACCAAAAAATAGAGAAAAACGGTAGTTGCTAGAGGGGAATGGGCAGGGGAATAGTGAAAACAGATAAAGAGGATTAAGAGTACACTTATTATGAAGAGCACCAAGAAAAGCACAGAATTGTTGAATCATTATACTGTGCACCAGTTTCAGGTATACCGTAACACTGTCTGTTAATTATATTTTAAAAGAAATTAAGAGAAAAAGAAATTAAGAAAGAGAGAGAGAGAAAGAAAGAGGAAGGGAGGAAGGGAAACAGAATTAAGAGGGAGGACTTGATCTACCAAATGGCAAAACCTGGGTGGCTCAGGGGGTTAAAGCGTCTGCCTTCGGCTCAGGTCATGATCCCAGGGTCCTGGGATCAAGCACCGTATCAGGCTCTCTGGTCAGCAGGGAGCCTGCTTCCTCCTCTCTCTCTGCCTGCCTTTCTGCCTATTTATGATCTCTGTCAAATAAATAAATAAAATCTTTAAAAAAAAATAAAATAAAATAGAGTGGTATGGATACAAGCATATTCAGACTCACATATGTATCACACCCTAATATCACTTCCATCTGTCTTGTAATCATGGAAATGTATAATAGCTGCAGTATGGCTGCAAATACTGAATTATCTTAAAGTACTACAACCTGGACCTTTTGCATCCACTATATTTTCATAGCTTCCTTACCAAGTGTATAATTAAAATCACCCTATGTTCAGACTGTAATATTAATAGCCTTACCTTACCATATTACTGATCCCATTGTGGAATAATACCTTAAAGGATACTTGGTAGATGGCTGACATGTTAATCTTCAATAAAACATTTATAACATATCCAGAGGTTAAGCACAGGTTTGGAAAGATCTTAGATATTTAGTTTAAAACACAAAAGTTCATTCTAGCTGCCTATTTTTCCCATCAGCAATAATTTTTAGGAGTACATTTTCTACTTGTTCAAAATCCTTCAACCTACGTTTATATAGTATATTCTGGATGTATTTCAAACTTAATTTCACTTACTGTCAATATTCTGCATAGTACTCAGTCATATTTGAGACACGTAACATTTATGACAAAGATATGAGCTTAAACAATTAATTTATTAATTAACTTTCCTATTTATCAGACTTACTTCCTCAGTACCACAGTCACACGCTTCACCTATCTCCACTCTGCCGTTGCCGCAGAGTGCTGCCACATTTTTTCGCATTCGTGGCTTGTTCTGAAGACATCTGGCACCCATATTTGAAATGAAATTTTCAAAGGCACTCAAACTGCAACTGCTAAACGTCTTCACACCACTTGATCTCCTAGAGGTGAATCCATATAAATGTCATTGGCAGTACATTTCCAAAAACACAACTCTATATAATATAAATTACTTTCAAAATGTTAAATTGAATAGGTAATGATAAATGTTTATAACAAGTGCTTAGAGGTGAAAATTATTCCTGGGTAGATCATGTGATTTTATTCATTGGGATACATATCCTTATTCAAATAAAATTAAGTACAATAGTAAAAAATAAACAAGCCAATTAGAAAATGGGCACAGACTTGAATAGATCATTATTCAAAAAATACATATAAATGTCCAAGAGGAAAATGAAAAGGTGCTCAATATCACTAGTCATCAGGGAATTTCAAATGAAAACCACAATAAGATATCACCACATACCTGTTAAGATGGCTATTATCATTTAAAAAGATCAGATTTGAAAAAAATAAAATTAAAAGATCAGATTTGGCAAGGATATGGAGAAATTGGAATCCTTGGTACACTGTTGGTGGGAATGTAAATTGGGGCAGTCATTGTGGAAAACAGTAGAGAAGTTCTTCACAACATTAAAATATGATCCCACAATCCCACTTCTGGGTATACATATAAACTAACTGAAACCAGGATCTCAGTGAGATATCTGCACTCCGATGTTCACTGCAGCATTATTCACAATAGCAAAGATAAGGAAGCAATCTAAATTTCCACTGACAAATCAATGGATTAAAAAAAATGTATATACATGCATATATACATATATAAACCCATATGCAAAAACATGGATGAACCATGAGGATATTATGCTAAGTGAAGTAAGCCAGTAACAGAAGAAAAACACTGTATGATATCACATATATATATTTCAAGTAGTTAAACTCATGGATGCAGAGTTTGTCCCATGTATAATGGTGGTTGTCAGGGGTTAAGAGGAGGTGGAAATGCGGAGTTATTCAATGGGTATAAAGTTTCAGTTATTTGATATGAGTACATTTTAGAAACCTGCTGTACAACAAGTACCTATAATTAACAATACTGTATTGCACATTTAAAATTTTAAGAGAATTCCTGTTAAGCATTCCTACCGCAATAAAAAAATAAAAATAGATTATTTTATATACATTAGTATATTAATTTTGAGATTCTGGGCATGACTGTATATAAATTCTTGCATATAAAGAAAAATACTTATACATGAATATGATATCTCTTGCCTAGGAATGAAGAAAATCCTGTATCCATTTACGGCAATTCCTGGATATATATCAACAATTCTTGAAACTTCTCTTCTACTCCCTCAGTCCTTCCCCTGACTATTATAAAATTAAGAATCAAACTCTTTTAAAGTTTGAATCTTTTCTGTTTTAATGGGTTTTTTTTTCATTTTATTCACAGGTTTGTAGCACATATATGATAGATGATTCATTAAGTAGTAAGTTGTTTGAGGCAGGGAACTTTATCATCCTTATTATTGGTATTACTTATCACAAGTACAGTACTTAGCAAACACAGAATCAATTGTCTACTGATTTTTTTATAATAACAAAAATCTTCTATTAAATAGATTATACTGTGCTTGGTTCTAAGCTTTCTCACCGATCTTAGAGAAATTTTATATTAATCAAAATTTTATGTCATTATGTCCACATACCACTAATAAAGATAGCTTCAGAGAGCATTTCCATGAATCACTTTCAATATGTAGTAAAATTCTATCAGATAAGGAGAAAACTGAAATTTATTGAGCACCTATTATTAGCTAGATATTTTAAATACTTGAATATTTAATACACACTACATGTCAGGGAGACTGGTTTACATATCAGGGAGACTGGTTTTGTGACCAACATTCTATAGAAATTGAACTAAAGTTAGAAAAGCTAAAAATCTCACAAAACTCAGTTTGTAAATTAGCAAGATCAGCATTCACACACAGCTGTTTAAGATTTCAAATTCAGGGGGAGAGGAGTCAAGATGGCGGAGAAGTAGCAGGCTGAGACAACTTCACCTAGCAGGAGATCAGCTACATAGCTTATCTAAAGATTGCAAACACCTGCAAGTCCATCGGCAGATCGAAGAGAAGAAGAACAGCAATTCTGGAAACAGAAAAACAACCACTTTCTGAAAAGTAGGACTGGCAGAGACGTGAATCCAAAGGGACGGGAAGATAGACCCCGGGGGGAGGGGCTGGCTCCCAGGAAGTGGCGGAGCAACGGAGCACAAAATCAGGACTTTTAAAAGTCTATTCCACTGAGGGACATCGCTCCAGAGGCTAAACCGGGGCGAAGCCCACTCGAGGTCAGCGTGGCCTCAGGTCCCACAGGGTCACAGAAGGATCGGGGGTGTCTGAGTGTCGCAGAGCTTGCAGGTATTGGAACGGGAAAACCGGCTACAGAGGAAGAGCCAAAAATAAGATCACAGCTCGGGCTTAACTTGAACCCGTCGCAGGCTCGGTGAGCTCAGAGCACCGCCGAAGGTCAGGCAGATGGGAGTTACGGGGCGCTGTTCTCTGAGGGCGCACTGAGGAGTGGGGCACCAGGCTCTCGGCTCCTCCGGGCCGGAGACCAGGAGGCTGCCATTTGTATTCCTGTCCTCCAGAACTCTACGGAAAGCACTCAGGGAACAAAAGCTCCTGAAAGCAAACCTGAGCGGATTACTCAGCCCGGCTCCTGGTAAGGGCGATGCAATTCCGCCTGGGGCAAAGACACTTGAGAATCACTACACCAGGCCCCTCCCCCAGAAGATCAACAAGAAATCCAGCCAAGACCAAGTTCACCTACCAAGGAGTGCCGTTTCAATACCAAGGAGAGCAGCAGAATTCCAGAGGAGGAGAAAGCAAAGCACGGAACTCATGGCTTTCTCCCTGTGATTTTTTTTAGTCTTGCAGTTAATTTAATTTGTTTCTTTTTCATTTTCTTCTCTTCTTCTGCTAAAATTTTTTTTAACTATTACCCTTTTTTACCTTTATTAACTAGTTTATCTAATATATATTTTTTCTTTCTTATATTTTTCTTTATTCATTTTCTTTTTTTTAATTCTTTTCTTTTCTCTTTTTTTCTTTTTTTTTTTCCTATCTTTCTTTTTGAACCTCTTTTTATCCCCTTTCTCCCCACTCACGATTTGGGATCTCTTCTGATTTGGTTAAAGCATATTTTCCTGGGGTTGTTACCAACCTTTTAGTATTTTACTTGCTCCTTCATATACTCTTATCTGGACAAAATGACAAGGCGGAAAAATTCACCAAAAAAAAAAGAACAAGAGCAGTACTGAAGGCTAGGGACCTAATCAATACAGACATTGGTAATATGTCAGATCTAGAATTCAGAATGACAATTCTCAAGGTTCTAGCCGGGCTCGAAAAAGGCATGGAAGATATTAGAGAAACCCTCTCGGGAGATATAAAAGCCTTTTCTGGAGAAATAAAAACTAAAATCTAACCAAGTTGAAATCAAAAAAGCTATTAATGAGGTGCAATCAAAAATAGAGGCTCTCTCTGCTAGGATAAATGAGGCAGAAGAAAGAATTAGTGATATAGAAACCAAATGACAGAGAATAAAGAAGCTGAGCAAAAGAGGGACAAACAGCTCCTGGACCACGAGGGGAGAATTCGAGAGATAAGTGACACCATAAGACAAAACAACATTAGAATAATTGGGATTCCAGAAGAAGAAGAGAGAGGGGAGCAGAAGGTATACTGGAGAGAATTATTGGGGAGAATTTCCCCAATATGGCAAAGGGAAGCCATCAAAATTCAGGAGGTTCAGAGAACGCCCCTCAAAATCAATAAGAATAGGCCCACACCCCGTCACCAAATAATAAAATTTACAAGCCTCAGTGACAAAGAGAAAATCCTGAAAGCAGCCCGGGAAAAGAACTCTGTAACGTACAATGGTAAAAATATTAGATTGGCAGCTGACTTATCCACAGGGACCTGGCAGGCCAGAAAGAGCTGGCATGATATTTTCAGAGCACTAAATGAGAAAAACATGCAGCCAAAAATACTATATCCAGCTAGGCTATCATTGAAAATAGAAGGAGAGATTAAAAGCTTCCAGGACAAACAAAAACTGAAAGAATTTGCAAACACCAAACCAGCTCTACAGGAAATATTGAAAGGGGTCCTCTAAGCAAAGAGAGAGCCTACAAGTGGTAGATCAGAAAGGAACAGAGATAATATACAGTAACAGTCACCTTACAGGCAATACAATGGCACTAAATTCATATCTCTCAATAGTTACCCTGAATGATAATGGGCTAAATGCCCCTGTCAAAAGACACAGGGTATCAGAATGGATAAAAAAACAAAACCCATCTATATGTTGCCTCCAAGAAACTCATTTTAAGCCCGAAGACACCTCGAGATTTAAAGTGAGGGGGTGGAAAACCATTTACCATGCTAATGGACAACAGAAAAAAGTAGGAGTGGCAATCCTTATATCAGATCAATTAGATTTTAAGCCAAAGACTATAATAAGAGATGAGGAAGGACACTATATCATACTCAAAGGGTCTGTCCAACAAGAAGATCTAACAATTTTAAATATCTATGCCCGCAACGTGGGAGCAGCCAACTATATAAACCAATTAATAACAAAATCAAAGAAACACATCAACAATAATACAATAATAGTAGGGGACTTTAACACTCCCCTCACTGAAATGGACAGATCCATCCAAGCAAAAGATCAGCAAGGATATAAAGGCCTTAAACGACACACTGGACCAGATGGACATCACAGATATATTCAGAATATTTCATCCCAAAGCAACAGAATACACATTCTTCTCTAGTGCACATGGAACATTCTCCAGAATAGATCACATCCTAAATCAGGACTCAACTGGTATCAAAAGATTGGGATCATTCCCTGCATATTTTCAGACCACAGTGTTCTGAAGCTAGAACTCAACCACAAGAGGAAGTTTGCAAAGAACCCAAATACACGGAGACTAAACAGCATCCTTCTAAAGAATGAATGGGTCAACCGGGAAATTAAAGAAGAATTGAAAAAAATCATGGAAACAAATGGTAATGAAAATACAACGGTTCAAAATCTGTGGGACAAAACAAAGGCAGTCCTGAGAGGAAAATAAATAGCAGTACAATCCTTTCTCAAGAAACAAGAAAGGTCTCAGGTACACAACCTAACCCTACACCTAAAAGAGCTGGAGAAAGAACAAGAAAGAAACCCTAAGCCATGCAGGAGTAGAGAAATCATAAATCAGAGCAGAAATCAATGAAATAGAAACCAAAAAGACAATAGAGCAAATCAACGAAACTAGGAGCTCATTCTTTGAAAGAATTAATAAAATTGATAAACCCCTGGCCGGACATATCAAAAAGAAAAGAGAAAGGACCGAAATAAATAAAATCATGAATGAAAGAGGAGAGATCACAACTAACACCAAAGAAATACAAACTATTATAAGAACATACTATGAGCAACTCTACGCCAACAAATTTGACAATCTGGAAGATATGGATGCATTCCTACAGACATATAAACTACCACAACTGAACCAGGAAGAAATAGAAAGCCTGAACAGACCCATAACCAGTAAGGAGATTGAAGCAGTCATTAAAAATCTCCAAACAAACAAAAGTCCAGGGCCAGACGGCTTCCCGGGGGAATTCTACCAAACATTTAAAGAAGAACTAATTCCTATTCTCCTGAAACTGTTCCAAAAAGTAGAAATGGAAGGAAAACTTCCAAACTCATTTTATGAGGCCAGCATCACCTTGATCCCCAAACCAGACAAGGATCCCATCAAAAAAGAGAGCTATAGACCAATATCCTCGATGAACACAGATGCGAAAATTCTCACCAAAATTCTAGCCAATAGGATTCAACAGTATATTAAAAGGATTATTCACCACGACCAAGTGGGATTTATTCCAGGGCTGCAAGGTTGGTTCAACATCCGCAAATCAATCAATGTGATACAACACATCAATAAAAGAAAGAACAAGAACCATATAATACTCTCAGTAGATGCTGAAAAAGCATTTGACAAAGTACAGCATCCCTTCCTGATCAAAACTCTTCAAAAGTAGGGATGGACGGCACATACCTCAATATCATCAAAGCCATCTATGAAAAACCCACCGCAAATATCATTCTCAATGGAGAAAAACTGAAAGCTTTTCCGCTAAGGTCAGGAACACGGCAGGGATGTCCATTACCACCACTGCTATTCAACATAGTACTAGAGGTCCTACCCTCAGCAATCTTATATAATATATAATATATAATCTTATGACAACAAAAGGAAATTAAAGGCATCCAAATCGGCAAAGAGGAAGTCAAATTATCACTCTTCGCAGATGATATGATACTATATGTGGAAAACCCAAAAGACTCCACTCCAGAACTGCTAGAACTTGTACAGGAATTCAGTAAAGTGTCAGGATATAAAATCAATGCACAGAAATCAGTTGCATTTCTCTACACCAACAGCAAGACAGAAGAAAGAGAAATTAAGGAGTCAATCCCATTTACAATTGCACCCAAAACCATAAGATACCTAGAAATAAACCTAACCAAAGAGGCACAGAATCTATACTCAGAAAACTATAAAGTACTCATGAAAGAAATTGAGGAAGACACAAAGAAATGGAAAAATGTTCCATGCTCCTGGATTGGAAGAATAAATATTGTGAAAATGTCTATGCTACCTAAAGCAATCTACACATTTAATGCAATTCCTATCAAAGTACCATCCATCTTTTTCAAAGAAATGGAACAAATAATCCTAAAATTTATATGGAACCAGAAAAGACCTCGAATAGCCAAAGGGATATTGAAAAAGAAAGCCAAAGTTGGTGGCATCACAATTCCGGACTTCAAGCTCTATTACAAAGCTGTCATCATCAAGACAGCATGGTACTGGCACAAAAACAGACACATAGATCAATGGAACAGAATAGAGAGGCCAGAAATAGACCCCCAACTCTATGGTCAACTAATCTTTGACAAAGCAGGAAAGAATGTCCAATGGAAAAAAGACAGCCTCTTCAATAAATGGTATTGGGAAAATTGGACTGCCACATGCAGAAAAATGAAATTGGACCATTTCCTTACACCACACACGAAAATAGACTCAAAATGGATGAAGGACCTCAATGTGCGAAAGGAATCCATCAAAATCCTTGAGGAGAACACAGGCAGCAACCTCTTCAACCTCAGCTGCAGCAACATCTTCCTAGGAACATCGCCAAAGCAAGGGAAGCAAGGGAAAAAATGAACTATTGGGATTTCATCAAGATCAAAAGCTTTTGCACAGCAAAGGAAACAGTTAACAAAACCAAAAGACAACTGACAGAATGGGAGAAGATATTTGCAAACGACATACCAGATAAAGGACTAGTGTCCAAAATCTATAAAGAACTTAGCAAACTCAACACCCAAAGAACAAAAAATCCAATCAAGAAATGGGCAGAGGACATGAACAGACATTTCTGCAAAGAAGACATCCAGATGGCCAACAGACACATGAAAAAGTGCTCCATATCACTCGGCATCAGGGAAATACAAATCAAAACCACAATGAGATATCACCTCACACCAGTCAGAATGGCTAAAATCAACAAGTCAGGAAATGACAGATGCTGGCGAGGATGCGGAGAAAGGGGACCCCTCCTACACTGTCGGTGGGAATGCAAGCTGGTGCAACCACTCTGGAAAACAGCATGAAGGTTCCTCAAAATGTTGAAAATAGAACTGCCCTATGACCCAGCAATTGCACTACTGGGTATTTACCCTAAAGATACTAACGTAGTGATCCAATGGGCTATGTTCATCCGAATGTTTATACCAGCAATGTCCACAAAAGCCAAACTATGGAAAGAACCTAGATGTCCATCAACAGATGAATGGACCAAGAAGATGTGGTATATATACACAATGGAATACTATGCAGCCATCAAAATAAATGAAATCTTGCCATTTGCGACAACATGGATGGAACTAGAGTGTATCATGCTTAGCGAAGTAAGTCAAGCAGAGAAAGACAACTATCATATGATCTCCCTGATATGAGGAAGTAGTGATGCAACATGGGGGCTTAAGTGGGTAGGAGAAGAATCAATGAAACAAGATGGGATTGGGAGGGAGACAAACCATAAGTGACTCTTAATCTCACAAAACAAACTGAGGGTTGCTGGGGGGCGGGGTGGGAGAAGGGGGGTGGTTATGGACATTGGGGAGGGTATGTGCTTTGGTGAGTGCTGTGAAGTGTGTAAACCTGGCGATTCACAGACCTGTACCCCTGGGGATAAAAATATATGTTTATAAAAAATAAAAAATTTTTTAAAAAAAGATTTCAAATTCAGGTACTTTTTTACCCTCAAATTCATCTTTGAACATTACATAATAAAATATTTACTATTAAATATGAATGTTTTTACTATAAATCATAAATTTTGATAATAGTATCACTAAAATTGAAAAGTGAGGAAATTTTTAATTGAAAATTATATAAAATTTTGGCCCTGGAAACTACTTTAGGTCTACTATATATAATCTCTAGTTATTCACCTTTTTGCTCCCCAAAACAGCAGTTCTTAAGAATATGTGTTCCCAAAGATTACTTGTAATCAACTATGCAGGATTTTTTCTATTAGTTTTTTTGAGATTTTACATTTTGAATTCTAATACTATGTTAGTTTTGTTTCCAAATTATTTATAAAAGCTTATTGAAACTATGTATAACTAGCCTAAGTTCTACGTTCAGAGACAAAGAAATTGAGTGATAGAAAAAAGTAATGGTACTTTCCCTTTGGAAATGGAAAATGCTCTCTACCATTTTTTTGAGGTAAAGGCTAGCACTTGACAGCATTTTGAAAAAAGAAAAATTTATCTTCCCCACTACCCCATTTTCCTTTCAAGGCCTTTCTCTCTTCTACATTTTTTCCTCTAAATTCCTTTCTCATTGCTCATGTTTTCCCTACTCCTCAAATAAGAGGTAACAGGACAGCGATAAATAACTTAGATGTAACTTTATTACTTACATCCTCACAAGTAATGGATAAAATACAATGTAGCTATTATGATCTCATTTTTCAGATGAGGAAACTAAGAGAAAATATAACAAACAAGTGAAAAATTCTAAAGCCCATGTTCCCCTCAATGTATTCCATTCTGAAAAATGGTATCTCCTCTTCTTCAATCAACTTCCATATTTTAATGAAACTGATCTTAGCAAGGAATGAAAAGAAAGCAATATTCATAAAATAATTCAATCTCATTGAATAACTGATAACTCCTTGTTCCTTCTAAATATTTTTGCCTTGTAAAATGATGGAACCAGACAGGAGAGCAAACCTTGCCAGGAGTTTTCTCTAGGTTTCTAGATTCATAGCTCTTGCCATTTTCCATGCTCCTTTCTTCTTTTCAACTTTGAATTCATTTGCGTGTGCAGACTATCCTAAATGTGAGAGTTTAAGATACAAGCAACCCACATTTAAAAAGCAGATGTAAATTAAAGCATCTAAATAATATGCCAGTAGGATCACTGAATTATAAGAATTAAGTCTGTTCAAATGCATGCTAATGTTCTCTTGCTTTGTGATTCAACTTAATTCTAACATATTTACTGTCTTATACATGAAGTCATTGTGGAGTACAGAAAATAACAAAGCTTTGGGTTAGATAAACTTGTTAACTAGTATCAACACTGTGACTTAAGAGGTTTTAAGCAAAGTAATTTAACTAAGTCTCAGTTTTCTCTTCTACAAAACAGGGATAATAATACCCATCCACCTCCTAGGGTTGTTGTGAAGATTAAATACTATTAAACAAGTAAAGTGCCTAACTGAACTTTCTGACTTTTATTAAGTGCCCAATGAATCATTGGTGATATTATTGACATCAACTGAAGTCTGGCCGTTAATTAACTGTATATCCAATGTAAAGTCATTTAGGCTTACTACTAATACTAAGCAGGGGCTTTAAAAGACACATTAAATGGAAATAATACTTTCTTACTTGAAAATTACTTAAAATAATGTATGAGATGTATTGTGGAAATACAAAATTTTGTAAAAGTAAGGTAATACATATACACAAGAGTTTTTTAAGAAATTGAAGAACAGGCTGCTCCTGGGTGGCTCAGTAGGTTAAAGCCTCTGCCTTCAGCTCAGGTCATGATCCCAGGGTCCTGGGATCAAGCCCCACATCAGGATCTTTGCTCAGCAAGGAGCCTACTTCCCCTGCCCCTCTCTCTCTGCCTGCCTCTCTGCCTACTTGTGATCTCTGTCTGTCAAATAAATAAATAAAGTCTTTAAAAAATATATGTGTATACACATATATTATTTTTATATAAAGCTAATTTATATCTAATTTGTAGTATAATACATATGTGTATGTAAACATGTATGTTAAAGTTGGAGCAGTTATGAAAGAGCATGTTTTCAAAAATTAATGCCTCACTTTCACTCTGACTTCTCATTGTTCTTCAGCTATGAATCGGTCATACTTAGCACAGTCCCTTTGATGTGGGAAACAAAGGCAAAGAACTGTAACTTAAAACTTCCTTACAGCTTGCAGCCCACTGATGAATACCTGAAATATGCAGAGCATGACCTTCCTCAAGGAGCTCATGGCAGCCTTAGTACCTTAATGTTTAAAAGTAACCTTATAGGGGCACCTGGGTGGCTCAGTGGGTTAAGCCGCTGCCTTCGGCTCAGGTCATGATCTCAGAGTCCTGGGATAGAGCCCCACATTGAGCCCCACATCAGGCTCTCTGCTCAGCAGGGAGCCAGCTTCCTGCTCTCTGTCTGCCTGTCTCTCTGCCTGCTTGTGATCTCTGTCTGTCAAATAAATAAATAAAATATTTTAAAAAATAATAATAAATAAAAGTAACCATAAAGAGATACCTGGGCGGCTCAGTATGTTAAGCCACTGTCTTTGGCTCAGGTCACGATCCCAGGGTCCTGGGATCGAGTCCTGCATCAAGCTTGCTGCTCGGCAGGGAGCCTGCTTCTCTCTCCTACTCTGCCTGCTTGTGCCCTTGTTCTCCCTGTCTCACTAACAAATATCTTTAAAAAAAATAAAATTTTGGGGCGCCTGGGTGGCTCAGTTGGTTGAGCCGCTGCCTTCGGCTCAGGTCATGATCTCAGGGTCCTCAGATCGAGTCCCGCATCGGGCTCTCTGCTCGGCAGGGAGCCTGCTTCTTCCTCTCTCTCTGCCTGCCTCTCTGCCTACTTGTGATCTCTGTCAAATAAATAAATGAAATCTTTAAAAAAAAATAAAATAAAATAATAAAATAAAATAAAATAAAATTTTTTTAAAAAAATTAACTTTATGTTCACATCAGCTGGCCCCTCAATGTCCTGAAAGCCTTGTTTCCAGATTCCTTGGAGATTTGTGCCATCGCTAGCCCCCACTATTTAAAAAGTACACAGTCAATCCTTACAATCCCAGTATAGCCCTTTCTGCCCACCAGTCCTGCTCCAGGAGTAAGGAAGGGGTGAAAGTCTAGGCAGGAGAGAGAGGAGGCCCCTGATTTCCCTGACTGGGCGCTGGAACTATTCCTGGCAGGTGCAGACAGACAGCTGAGAGAGCTGAGCAAAAGATAAGGGAACAAACCAAGAATCTCATGACCACAAGCTTCCCAGTCAGTTCTCAATAAAAGATTGTCCCTAAAAGCCCTCAGCAGCAACCCATTCGGGACTCTTCTCACCCTAGAGAGATTTTTCTTTCCTTTCTGCTCTCGCCTTCACTCAATAAACTTTCACTTCACTTCACCCTTTTGTGTCTGCAAGATTCATTCTTTGACTCTGTGAGACAAGAACTCTGCAATCCTGCAACACTTTCTCACAAATAAAAAATGTAGAACACTATATAAACCTGTGGCAGGAGTTAAGATGGCAGAAGAGTAGGGAGACCCTAAGCTTGCCTCATTCCTCAAACACAGCTGGATAATTATCAAATTCTGAACACCCAGAAATCAATCTGAAGTCTGAGAGAACAAAACTACAAGTCTACATATAGAAAAGCAAGCACCTTTGGAAGACAGGAGGTGCAGAGAGTTGATACGGGAGAGACATAACTTGGGTACTTCACAAGGGAGGTAGTCCTGCTTAGGGACACTACTGCAAAGCATTACAAGAAGCAGAGCACAAAATCTGAAATATTAGACATCCACCACTGCCAAGATTGTCCCCGGCTTAAAGGTGCTCAGGTGGCAAAGAGGGGCAGAAGCCCAGGAGTAGCCAAGGTGGTCTGAGGATTCCCTGGGTCGCAAGGAGAACAGGTGACACGTATGTGCGGCACTGTTTTCAGGCATGGGAATGGGGACTCCGGCTGAGGGCAGCTAGCCTAGGTGCTGGCTCTCTGCTCTGCGTTGCCATGAACTCTGAATTGCTGCACAGTTATGGGGCTGCTTTCTTGGCAGAGGCTGAAAAACAGAAAACATGAAATGAGACCTTCCCCCACAGAATCAGTGCAGGTCCACACCAGGGGAGTCCCTATAATTTGGAGTTTTGAAACCCAGTCACGCTCCAGAAATAAAACAGTTCAGACACAGGTAAGGTGAAGGCAGGGATCTGAAGGCAGCTGGGAACACGAATGATTATTCTTCTGGAGGGCTTCCTGGGGAGTTGGAGGCATAAACCCTCAGCACTAGTTCTAGAAGACGGGGTTTGAGGGGGTGAGGCTCTGCCATTTTCATCCTGCCCATCAACACTGAAAGACTTCTGGGAGCAAAACAGAGCCACCTAGTGGAGGCCAGAGCCCTGCACCACCACCCCCACCCCTAGCCCCCTAGAGACACATCTCCACTAGGGCAAGTCCACCTGAGAAACAGGGCAACAGGGTCCCTCCCCAGAAGAC
The DNA here is from genome assembly GCF_011764305.1 of Mustela putorius furo. Taxonomy (NCBI): domain Eukaryota; kingdom Metazoa; phylum Chordata; class Mammalia; order Carnivora; family Mustelidae; genus Mustela; species Mustela putorius. Next base: position 4,125,628 of record NW_025422118.1, read on the forward strand.
CAGCACAAACAAACATCTTGCACACACCAAGTTTACTGATCTTAGAGTGTTACAAAGCTTCAGCTCTAAGGGAAACAGGATCTAGCTTCCTTTTTACTTTTATTTTGTATTATTAGTTTTTCATTTTTCCTTTTTAATTGCTTTTTAATTTTTATTTATATTTTATATTTTTTGTTTGTTTGCTTGTTTGTTTATTTATTTACTTTTAGATGGGACTTCTTTTAACAAGCAGACCAAGACACACCCAGGATCTACTTTTGTTGTCATTGTTGTTTTTCTACTTTTCTTTTCTGGACAAAATGAAAAGATGGAGAAATTCATCTCAAAAGAAACAACAGAAAGAAGCACGCATGGTCAGATATATGAATCCAGATATAATTAAGATGTTTGAACTAGAAACTGGCAAGATATACTCTGTGCTGAATGGGAAAAATATGCAACCAAGAATACTTTATCCAGCTAGGCTGTCATTCAAAATAGAAGGAGAGATAAAGAGTTTCTCAGAAAAACAAAAACTAAAGGAGTTCATGACCACTAAACCAGCCCTGCAAGCAATATTAAGGGGGACCTTGGAGTAGGGAAAAAAAGACCAAAGCAACAAAGACAAAAAAGGACCAGAGAACATCACCAGAAACATCAACTCTATAGGTAACACAATGGCACAAAATTCAAATCTTTCAGTAATCACTCTGAATGCAAATGGAATAAATGTTCCAGTCAAAAAACATAGGGTATCAGAATGTATTTAAAAAAAAAAAAAAAAAAAGCAAGATCCATCTATATGCTTGCTACCTGTAAGAGACACATTTTAGACACCAGCAGATTAAAAATGGGAGCTGGAAAATCATACATCATGCTAATGGACATCAAAAGAAAGCCAGGAAGAGGTTAATATTTAAGATGGTGGAGAAATAGGGGGACCCTGACTTTCCTTGTCCCTTGAATAGAGCTGTATTGATGTCAGATCACTTGGAACACCCAGGAAATCCATCGGAGGATTCGAAGAAGGATCTCAACAGCTGGAGGGAGATAGCATGGCAGCTGCAAGGTGTGTGGAAGTGAACTGTGGGAGAGAAAAAGTGCTCTGCTGAGGAGGGGAGGGAATTCTTTCCACAGGGAGAGAAAGGGAGAGAGTGCGGCCTTGGGTTCACACAAGAAGACTTCTAGGGACCAGAGGCCAAGGAGCCAGGGAACTAGTGTGGCAGGTTTTTCTGCAAACAGTGTGGAGCGCAATCTCTCAGGTTTTGGAAATGCAACACTTTTGCCAGATTGAAACTGTGGCGTGTGCTTCTGGGGAGGAAGAGGACGGTGGCCAGAGAGCACACAAAGTGGTGTAGGAATCTCCAAGATGCACTGAGAGAAATTGTTTTCCTTCCTGGAATACACTTGGTAAAGGGTATACTGCCACACTAGTGGCAATCCTTATATCAGACAAACTAGATTTTAAGCCAAATATTGTACTATGAAGAAGGACACTATATCATAATAAAAGGGTATATCCAACAAGAAAATCTAACAACTGTAAATATATATGCCCCCGGCACGGGAGCAGCCAGCTATATAAATCAATTAATAACAAATTTAAAGTCATTGATAATAATATGATATGACTGGGGGAATTTAACACCTCACTCACAGCAATGGACAGATCAGTAATTGGAAATAAGAGCTTTAAATGACTCACTGAACCAGATGGACTTAACATATATTCAGAGCATTTCATCCTAAAGCAGTAGAATACACATTCTTTTTGAGTGTACATGGAACATTCTCCAGAACAGATCACATACTGGGTCACAATTCAGCCCTCAACAAGTACAAAAAGACTGAGATCATACTATGCATATTTTCAGACCACAGTGCTATGAAACTCGAAGTCAACCACAAGAAAAAATGTAGAAGGACCACAAATACATGGAAGTTAAAGAACATCCAATCAAAGAATGAATGGGTCAACCAGAAAATTAAAGAAGTACTTAACAAATACATGGAAGCAAATGAAAATTAAAACATGACAGTCTAAAACCTTTGGGATGCACCAAAGCTGGTCCAGAGGGAAGTATAGTAATACAGGCCTTTTTCAAGAAGCAAGAGAAGTCAAATACACAACGTAAATTTACACCTACAAGAGCCAAAAAAGAAACGGAAAATAAAGCCTAAATCCAGGAGGAGAGGGAAAATAAAGATTAGAGCAGAAATCAATGATATAGAAAGCAGAAAAACAGTAGAATAGTAGATCAATGAAACCAAGAGCTGGTTCTTTGAAAGATTAGCAAGACTGCTAAACCCCTAGCCAGAATTATGAAGCAGAAAAGAGAAAGGACCCAAATTTTAAAAATCATGAATGGAAGAGTAAATATCCCAGCCAACACTGCAGAAATAAAAATAATTATAAGAGAATACTTTAAAAAAAATTACATACCAACAAACTGGGCAACCTGAGAGCAATGGACAAATTAATAGAAACTTACAAACTACCAAAACTGAACCAGGAAGAAATAAAAAATTTGAACAGATCCAAAACCAGCCAAGAAATTGAATCAGTAATCAAAAATCTACCAACAAACAAAGTCCTACCCAGATGGTTTCCCAGGAGAATTCTACTAGACATGTAAAGAGCTAATACCTACTCTTCTGAAACTGTTCCAAAAAACTGAAATGGAAGGAAATCTTCCAAACTCATTCTACAAAGCCTGCATTACCTTGATTCCAAAACTAGACAGAGGCCCACTAAAAATGAGAATTAATAATGTCCAATAACCCTGATGAATACAGAAGCATAGGTTCTCAATAAAATACTAACAAAGCAAATTCAACATTACATTAAAGGATTTTTCACCATAACCAAATGAGATTTTTTTTTCCCTTGGCTGCAGGGGTGGTTTAACACCCACAAATCAATCAGTGTGATACACTACATTAATAAGAGAAAGGTTAAGAACCATATGATGCTCTCAATAGATGCAAAAAGGGCATTTGAAAAAAATACAAAATCCTTTCATGATAAAAACCCTCAACAAAGCAGGGATAGATGGAACATATCTCAACATCATAAACACAATATAAGAAAAACCAACAGTTAATTTTTTCCTCAATGGAGAAAAACTGAGAGGCCAGGAACAAGACAAAGATGTTTACTCTCACCATTATTATTTAACATATACTGAAATTCTTAGCCTCAGCAATCATACAACAAAAAGAAAAAAAAGCCATCCAAATTGGCAAGGAAGAAGTCAAACTTTCACTCCTCACAGATGACATGGTGCTCTATGTAGAAAACACAAAGGATGCCATGAAAATATTACCAGAACCTATCCATGAATTCAGCAAAGTTGCAGGACATAAAATCAATGTGCAGAAATCTGTTGCATTTCTATACATCAATAATGAAGGAGCAGAAAGAGAAATCAAAGGATCAATCCTATTTGCTGTTACACTGAAAACAGTAAGACAACTAGGAATAAATCTAACTAAAGAAGGAAAAGATCTAGGGGTACCTGTGTGGCTCAGTTGGTTAAGCATCCACTTAGGGGTACCTAAGTGGCTCAGTTGGTTAAGTTAGTCAACTCTTGACTATAGATCAAGTCATGATCCTATAGGCTGTTAGACCCAGCCCTGTGTCGGGCTCTGTGCTTATGGGGTGGTGGTGGGGGGGAGGTGTGTGCTTGAAGATTCTCTCCCTCTACATCTCCCGCCACATGTGTGTTCTCTCCCTCTCTCTCTCTCTCAAATAAATAAATAAATAAATAAATAACTCTTTTTTAAAAAAGAAGAAGCAAAAGATCCCTACTCTCAAAACTATAGAAACACTTCGAAAGAAATTGAGGAGGACACAAAGAAATGGAAAAACATTCAATGCTCTTGGATTAGAAGAATAAACACTGTTAAAATGTCTATACCAACCAAAGCAATATACACATTTAATGCAATCGCTATCAAAATACCACCAGCATTTTTCACAGAAATAGAACAAACAATCTTGAAATTTGTATGGAACTACAAAAGACCCCAAATAGCCAAAGCAGTTCTGAAAAAGAAAACAAAACTGGAGGCATCACGATTCCAGATTTCAAGCTATATTACAAAGCTGTAGTCATCAGCACAGTATGGTACTGGCATAAAAATAGACATACAGATGAATGGAACACCATAGAGAACCCAGAAGTGGACCCAAAACTATATGGTCAACTAATCCTCAACAAAGCAAGAAAGAACATCCAATAGAAAAAAGACAGTCTCTTCAACAAATGACGTTGGGAAAACTGAACAACAACACGCAAAAGAATGAAACTGTACTACTTTCTTACACCATACCCAAAAATAAATTCAAAATGGGTTAAAGACCTTAATGTGAGAATGGAAACCATGAAAATCCTAGAGGAAGGCAGAAATGTCTTTGACTTGGGCCATAGCAACTTCTTAATAGACATTCACTACAGGCAAGGGAAACAAAACAAAAAATGAACTATCAGGACTTCAAGTAAAAAGCCTCTGCACAGCAAAGCAAGCAATCAACAAAACTAAAAGATAACATATGGAATGAGAGAAGATATTTGCAAATGACATATCTGATAAAGGGTTAGTATTCAAAATGTATAAAGACTTTACTTATCAAAGTCAATACCTAAAAAATAAATAACCCAGCTAAGAAATGGGCAGAAGACATGAACTGACACTGTTCCAAAAAAGACATCCATATGGCTAACAGACAGATGAAAAAATGCTCAACACCACTCATCATTATCAAAATAAAAATTAAAACCATTATGAGAGGGATGCCTGGGTGGCTCAGTTGGTTGGACGACTGCCTTCGGCTCAGGTCATGATCCTGGAGTCCCAGGATAGAGTCCTGCATCGGACTCCCAGCTCCATGGGGAGTCTGCTTCTCTCTCTGATCTTCTCCTCATTCATGCTCTCTCTCACTGTCTCTCTCAAGTAAATAAATAAAATCTTTAAAAAAAAAAAAAACATTATGAGATACCATCTCAAACCTGTCAGAATGGCTAAAACCACAGGTGTTGGCCAGGATGCAGAGAAAGGGGAACCCTCTTACCCTTCTGGTGGGAATGCAAACTGGTACAGCCACTCTGGAGAACAGTATGGACCTTTGTCCAAATGTTAAAAATAGAGCTACTCTATGTCCCAGCAATTCCATTTCTAGGTATTTATCAAAAGGATACAAAAATAGTGATTCAAAAAGATACATGTACCTCGAAATTTATAGCAGCATTATCAACAATAGCCAAACTATGGAGAAAGCCCAAATGTCCATAAACTGTTGAATGGATAAAGGAAATGAATGTGTATATATACAATGAAATATTACTCATCCAACAAAAAGAATGTAATCTTGCCATTTGCAATCACTTGGATGTAGCTGGAGTGTATTATGCTAAGTAAAATAAGACAGTCAGAGAAAAGCAAATACCCTCTGACCTCACATATATGTTGAATTTAACAAAGAAAACAGATGAACATATGGGAATAGGGAAAAGAAAAAAGAGAGAGAGGGAAACAAGCTGTAAGAGACTCTTAACAATAGAGAACAAACTGAGGGTTGATGGAGTGAGATGAGTGGAGGATGGGTTAAATGGGTGATTGGTATTAAGGAGAACAATTGTGAATGATGAGCACTGAGTGCTGCACCTAAGTGATGAATCACTCCAAAAACCAGTATGCAGTGTATGTTAACCACCTAAAAAAAAATTTTTAATGCAACAAAAACAAATCAAAATAAAAATAAAACTTAAAAAAATTATTTGTAATGAAGTTCAACAAAGTTCTGACATTTCCTGCAATAAATACTTTTGTTGTCTTAAAAAAAAGTCTATTTTGTCTGATAGAGCTGTTGCTACTCCAGACTATTTTAGCTTCCATTTGCATATAATCTCTCTCTCCAAACCTTCACTTTCAGATTGTGTGTGTGTTTTTTCTGTTGTAGGCGGCATACGGATGGGTCATGTTTTTTTATCCATCCTGCCACTCTATTCTGATATGTTTTTAACAATCCTCACTATGAGATTTCACAAAATACAGTCTCATTCCCTTGCTAATGTATTTTTGCAATTAAGTTTGTTATCTTTGTTCTTAATGGTATATCTCTTTCCAACTCTCTTACACTTAAAATTTCAGGTTTATATTTTGTAGTACTTGGTCCATTTACAGCTAATTGGTGCTATAATTAAACACTAAATTTTTCGCTTCAAATATTTAAAACAAGATAAACATAACCAATAAATCTTACTTTTAAATAAACTTACATAGCTTCTGGATTCATTATGCAAATTGCTCCTGAACAGTGACATTTCTTTGTGTCATCATATGACATTCCCAGACTTAGTCCGAGCATCTGCGCAACAATAATGGAAAATGCCTCCAAAGTTATCTCCTTGGGGTACTACATTAACAAAAACAAAATTTCAAATGAAAGACAAATCATTCAAAGGTGATAAAAAGTGATAATTTTCTAATTTTGAACTTATTTATTATTTTATCAAATACTTAAGGATAGAAAATACAGCTCTTTAAACAGGTGAAAAGCTAAGTTCTTCTTATGAAATTTTATTGAGAAATAAGCAAATTGAGTCTATGCCAAGATTGATCATGATTTAACAACAAAATACCTAATATAATTCCTAAGTACCTATCACAACAATATAAAAGAGCTGTTTTTCATTATATCTTTTGGCTACATGGACCATGATCTTCAATTTATCTAGTTTCTTAAAATAGCTCTTATATACATTTAGAATAGTCCACATGATATTCTGCTTCCCAGCACATGAAATGGCCACAAAACCAGATTACTCAGTTCAAGTGTGCTATCAGTTTCCTAATGGGATTCTCCATGACTCCATAACTCACATCAGGAGAAACAACAGAAAGACTCTCAAGGTAGCTTTCTTGTATAATAGCACTCACATATTTAACAAGTGCAGAGATAACTTCCATGCCAAGGAGAAATGTGATACTGGTAATTCATGATGAGCAATAACATCATGATTTCTCCAGTTATGACCAAATCTGGCATCGAATAAAGAACAGGTAAGGACAGGTTGTGAGGAAAATCAGGGCACTTCACTGCTCCGGTGATAAGCTCTAGTAAAAATTTACGGTTCAACTGGATTGTTAATAGTACTAGAGGTTACATATTATGAGAAATATAAAGGGAAAGCTGTGAACGAGCAACTGAACAGTAGATCTTCCTGATTCAGGTTATCAAAGAGCCTTGCCGTTGAAGCTGGGTCTGTCCCCCAACCCCACCCAGGTAGGGAGTTCAATCATAACCCTCCCAATGTTGAGTTCACCTTCTGGTGCCACCTGACCAGAAATCAGGTCATAATACCTAGAAGCTGCATAGCTCAGCAATATTCAAGTGGAGTGTACAGTAGGAATAGCTATTGTCCACAGAGCAAAACCAGTGGTAACTTTCAGCCAGGAACTTAGGGTACATGTCAGCCTAAGACCACAGATAGCCTTCCTGGGCTTAAAGTCAGTTCTTCCCAGACAGAGAAGATGATTCATACCCCTTCCATGGCTGCATGTAGCTCCTGGCCCTGCCCAACCATAAGCTTAACTGCAAATACCTAAGAGGCTGCTTAGAAAAGACTCTCCTGCTCTGTCCAAGAATGGGATTTAATTTTCAGTCTTATTGACTGCTGAATGTAGCTCTTGGCCCTAACTGAACAGAAAACCTAGCTGGTACCTCGGATAGCTGTGTAGCTCAGCATCTCTTGAACAGAGAGAATGACAGGCAGCAGTGAATAGCGACAAGGCAAAGCCAATGGCGCCATTTGACTGTGGAACTTAGGGTACAGGTCAGTTTGAGTCAAGACCAACAAGCCATCTAATTCTCATTCTCTACTTTTGCAGAGAAACTAATCTGCAGTCCTGCCTGTTGCTAAATACTGACTTCAGCCAGCCTAGACCAGAGAACCTAACCAGTGTACATGGGAAACTGCATAGCCCCATAGTGATACATGAATGAAGAGCACAGCCCATGGCTTTCCCCATCTTCAGAACAAAACCACTGTCCTATCTAGCCAAGAATTCAGTGTACGATATTGCCTATTTTGTGTCCCCAAACAATGGGCCATACAGGATTTGGGGTACATTCTGCTATCCTGCCATGTCAGGGAAGCTAAATCATAGTCCATCTCCTGCTGAGTAAGTACCTGTCCTACCCATCTAGGAAGCCTGATGAATGAACCCAGGCAAGTGCTGAGCATCTCCCACACCCTTACTTGGGAAGGGAATGAAGCCAGCCATCCTATCCAACAGTTACCAGCTAGCAGCAATTCCATCCCCAACCCCAGAACTCAGGCAGTAAACTCACCCAAAAATAGACCCTGAGAGCATGCTTCACCTTCCCCAGGGCATTACCAGTGGTCATGTCTTGAAACCCAAACTGCGCTGACTGATAATGAACTATCTCTGCAAAAGCAAATCAGTAAAGTCTGGAAGAGGAGACCACTTACTCAAATGCAGATATACCAACGGAGGCTCCTAGATGGCAACCTAGGAAGACCCTGAACTCATCTTTTCCAAAACATACGCAATATATTCCTACCTATAGAGCAATTCCTCCTGAAAAAGAACTAAGGCATATTAAACAACTTCTGGACAACACAGGATAGAGGAAACACATAGAGAAATGAAGGAGATAAGGAGACACAAAAATGACGGGAACACCACCCCTGATTCTATAAGCTAGAGGCTATAGCACTGAGGGACTGTGAGCAGATCCGATTTTGAAAGCCAGAATTTAAGAGGAAAACAAGAATACAAAGGAACTGACCCTCCACCAAGTGATGAGGAATCAGAGAGGCTGACACAACTATTTACATTATCCTGTTGACTTGATAGCACAGATGGGAGCAAAATTCAGGCACTTTAGCCAGCCTACCCCCTTACCCAACTCAGGGCCCTTAGCCAACACCAGTCCTGGACACTCTGGGATACAGAGAGGACAAAAGTGCCACAGAGCCATTATAAAAACTAGAATATAGAGGAGGAGTCAAGATGGCGGAGAAGTAGCAGGCTGAGACTACTTCAGCTAGCCAGAGATCAGCTAGATAGCTTATCTAAAGATTGCAAACACCTGAAAATCAATCGGCAGATCGAAGGGAAGAAGACCAGCAATTCTGGAAACAGAAAAACAACCACTTTCTGAAAGGTAGGACCGACGGAGAAGTGAATCCAAAGCGACGGGAAGATAGACCCCGGGGGGGGAGGGGCCGGCTCCCGGCAAGCGACGGAGCAACGGCGCACAAAATCAGGACTTTTAAAAGTCTGTTCCGCTGAGGGACATTGCTCCAGAGGCTAAACCGGGGCGAAGCCCACGCAGGGTCAGCGTGACCTCAGGTCCCGCAGGGTCACAGAAGGATCGGGGGTGTCTGAGTGTCGCAAGCTTGCGGGAATTGGAACGGGAAAGCCGGCTACAGAGACGGAGCCGACAAAAGATCACAGCTCGGTGTTACCTTGAACCGGTTGCAGGCTCAGTGAGCTTGGAGCGCGGCCGGAGGTCAGGCAGAAGGGAGTAACTGGGCGCTGTTCTCTGAGGGCGCACTGAGGAGTGGGGTCCTGGGCTCTTGGCTCCTCCGGGCCAGAGACCAGGAGGCCGCCATTTGTATTACCGTCCTCCGGAACTCTACGGAAAGCGCTCAGGGAACAAAAGCTCCTGAAAGCAAACCCGAGCGGATTACTCACCCCGGCCCCTGTTAAGGGCGGCGCAATTCCAGCTGGGGCAAAGACACTTGAAAATCACTACAACAGGCCCCTCCCCCAGAAGATCAACAAGAAATCCAGCCGAGACCAAGTTCACCTACCAAGGAGTGCAGTTTCAATACCAAGGAGAGCAGCAGATTTCCAGAGGAGGAGAAAGCAAAGCACGGAACTCATGGCTTTTTCCCTGTGATTTTTTTTAGTCTTGCAGTTAATTTAATTTTTTTCTTTTTCATTTTTTGATTTTTTTCTCGCCTTCTGGTAAAAATTTTTTTTAACTTCTACCTTTTTCTTTTTTAATGTTTTTTAACTAGTTTATCTAATATATATTTTTTTCTTTTTTATATTTTTCTTTATTTGTTTTCTTTTTTTTTTAATTCTTTTCTTTTCTTTTTTCTTTTTTTTTCTATCTTCCTTTTTGAACCTCTTTTTATCCCCTTTCTCCCCTTTCTCCACCTCACGATTTGGGATCTCTTCTAATTTGGTTAAAGCATATTTTCCTGGGGTTGTTGCCACCCTTTTAGTATTTTACTTGCTCCTTCATATACTCTTATCTGGACAAAATGACAAGGCGGAAAAATTCAAGACAAAAAAAAGAACAAGAGGCAGAACCGAAGGCTAGGGACCTAATCAATACAGACATTAGTAATATGTCAGATCTAGAGTTCAGAATGACAATTCTCAAGGTTCTAGCTGGGCTCGAAAAAGACATGGAAGATATTAGAGAAACCCTCTCGGGAGATATAAAAGCCCTTTCTGGAGAAATAAAAGAACTAAAATCTAACCAAGTTGAAATAAAAAAACTATTAATGAGGTGCAATAAAAAATGGAGGCTCTCTCGGCTAGGATAAATGAGGCAGAAGAAAGAATTAGTGATATAGAAGACCAAATGACAGAGAATAAAGAGGCTGAGCAAGAGAGGGACAAACAGCTCCTGGACCACGAGGGGAGAATTCGAGAGATAAGTGACACCATAAGACAAAACAACATTAGAATAATTGGGATTCCAGAAGAAGAAGAGAGAGGGGAGCAGAAGGTATACTGGAGAGAATTATTGGGGAGAATTTCCCCAATATGGCAAAGGGAACGAGCATCAAAATTCAGGAGGTTCAGAGAACGCCCCTCAAAATCAATAAGAATAGGCCCACACCCCGTCACCTAATAGTAACATTTACAAGTCTCAGTGACAAAGAGAAAATCCTGAAAGCAGCCCGGGAAAAGAACTCTGTAACGTACAATGGTAAAAATATTAGATTGGCAGCAGACTTATCCACAGAGACCTGGCAGGCCAGAAAGAGCTGGCATGATATTTTCAGAGCACTAAATGAGAAAAACATGCAGCCAAAAATACTATATCCAGCTAGGCTATCATTGAAAATAGAAGGAGAGATTAAAAGCTTCCAGGACAAACAAAAACTGAAAGAATTTGCAAACACCAAACCAGCTCTACAGGAAATATTGAAAGGGGTCCTCTAAGCAAAGAGAGAGCCTACAAGTGGTAGATCAGAAAGGAACAGAGACCATATACATTAAGTCACCTTACAGGCAATACAATGGCACTAAATTCATATCTCTCAATAGTTACCCTGAATGATAATGGGCTAAATGCCCCTGTCAAAAGACACAGGGTATCAGAATGGATAAAAAAACAAAACCCATCTATATGTTGCCTCCAAGAAACTCATTTTAAGCCCGAAGACACCTCCAGATTTAAAGTGAGGGGGTGGAAAACCATTTACCATGCTAATGGACATCAGAAGAAAGTAGGAGTGGCAACCTTATATCAGATCAATTAGATTTTAAGCCAAAGACTATAATAAGAGATGAGGAAGGACACTATATCATACTCAAGGGTCTGTCCAACAAGAAGATCTAACAATTTTAAATATCTATGCCCGCAACGTGGGAGCAGCCAACTATATAAACCAATTAATAACAAAATCAAAGAAACACATCAACAATAATACAATAATAGTAGGGGACTTTAACACTCCCCTCACTGAAATGGACAGATCCATCCAAGCAAAAGATCAGCAAGGATATAAAGGCCTTAAACGACACACTGGACAAGATGGACATCACAGATATATTCAGAACATATCATCCCAAAGCAACAGAATACACATTCTTCTCTAGTGCACATGGAACATTCTCCAGAATAGATCACATCCTCGGTCCTAAATCAGGACTCAATCAGTATCAAAAGATTGGGATCATTCCCTGCATATTTTCACACCACAATGCTCTGAAGCTAGAACTCAACCCTAAGAGGAAGTTTGCAAAGAACCCAAATACATGGAGACTAAACAGCATCCTTCTAAAGAATGAATGGGTCAACCGGGAAATTAAAGAATTGAAAAAAATCATGGAAACAAATGGTAATGAAAATACAATGGTTCAAAATCTGTGGGACACAACAAACGCAGTCCTGAGGGGAAAATATATAGCGGTACAATCCTTTCTCAAGAAACAAGAAAGGTCTCAGGTACACAACCTAACCCTACACCTAAAAGAGCTGGAGAAAGAACAAGAAAGAAACCCTAAGCCATGCAGGAGTAGAGAAATCATAAATCAGAGCAGAAATCAATGAAATAGAAACCAAAAAGACAATAGAGCAAATCAACGAAACTAGGAGCTCATTCTTTGAAAGAATTAATAAAATTGATAAACCCCTGGCCGGACATATCAAAAAGAAAAGAGAAAGGACCGAAATAAATAAAATCATGAATGAAAGAGGAGAGATCACAACTAACACCAAAGAAATACAAACTATTATAAGAACATACTATGAGCAACTCTACGCCAACAAATTTGACAATCTGGAAGATATGGATGCATTCCTACAGACATATAAACTACCACAACTGAACCAGGAAGAAATAGAAAGCCTGAACAGACCCATAACCAGTAAGGAGATTGAAACAGTCATTAAAAATCTCCAAACAAACAAAAGCCCAGGGCCAGACGGCTTCCCGGGGGAATTCTACCAAACATTTAAAGAAGAACTAATTCCTATTCTCCTGAAACTGTTGCAAAAAATAGAAATGGAAGGAAAACTTCCAAACTCATTTTATGAGGCCAGCATCACGTTGATCCCAAAACCAGACAAGGATCCCATCAAAAAAGAGAGCTATAGACCAATATCCTTGATGAACACAGATGCGAAAATACTCACCAAAATTCTAGCCAATAGGATTCAACAGTACATTAAAAGGATTATTCACCGCGACCAAGTGGGATTTATTCCAGGGCTGCAAGGTTGGTTCAACATCCGCAAATCAATCAATGTGATACAACACATCAATAAAAGAAAGAACAAGAACCATATGATACTCTCAGTAGATGCTGAAAAAGCATTTGACAAAGTACAGCATCCCTTCCTGATCAAAACTCTTCAAAGTGTAGGGATAGAGGGCACATACCTCAATATCATCAAAGCCATCTATGAAAAACCCACCGCAAATATCATTCTCAATGGAGAAAAACTGAAAGCTTTTCCACTAAGGTCAGGAACACGGCAGGGATGTCCATTATCACCACTGCTATTCAACATAGTACTAGAAGTCCTACCCTCAGCAATCAGACACAAAAGGAAATTAAAGGCATCCAAATCGGCAAAGAAGAAGTCAAATTATCACTCTTCGCAGATGATATGATACTATATGTGGAAAACCCAAAAGACTCCACTCCAGAACTGCTAGAACTTGTACAGGAATTCAGTAAAGTGTCAGGATATAAAATCAATGCACAGAAATCAGTTGCATTTCTCTACACCAACAGCAAGACAGAAGAAAGAGAAATTAAGGAGTCAATCCCATTTACAATTGCACCCAAAACCATAAGATACCTAGGAATAAACCTAACCAAAGAGGCACAGAATCTATACTCAGAAAACTATAAAGTACTCATGAAAGAAATTGAGGAAGACACAAAGAAATGGAAAAATGTTCCATGCTCCTGGATTGGAAGAATAAATATTGTGAAAATGTCTTTGCTACCTAAAGCAATCTACACATTTAATGCAATTCCTATCAAAGTACCATCCATCTTTTTCAAAGAAATGGAACAAATAATCCTAAAATTTATATGCAACCAGAAAAGACCTCGAATAGCCAAAGGGATATTGAAAAAGAAAGCCAAAGTTGGTGGCATCACAATTCCGGACTTCAAGCTCTATTACAAAGCTGTCATCATCAAGACATTATGGTACTGGCACAAAAACAGACACATAGATCAATGGAACAGAATAGAGAGCCCAGAAATAGACCCTCAACTCTACAGTCAATTAATCTTCGACAAAGCAGGAAAGAATGTCCAATGGAAAAAAGACAGCCTCTTCAATAAATGGTATTGGGAAAATTGGACTGCCACATGCAGAAAAATGAAATTGGACCATTTCCTTACACCACACACGAAAATAGACTCAAAATGGATGAAGGACCTCAATGTGCAAAAGGAATCCATCAAAATCCTTGAGGAGAACACAGGCAGCAACCTCTTCAACCTCAGCCGCAGCAACATCTTCCTAGGAACAACACCAAAGGCAAGGGAAGCAAGGGCAAAAATGAACTATTGGGATTTCATCAAGATCAAAAGCTTTTGCACAGCAAAGGAACAGTTAACAAAATCAAAAGACAACTGACAGAATGGGAGAAGATATTTGCAAACAACATATCAGATAAAGGACTAGTGTCCAGAATCTATAAAGAACTTAGCAAACTCAACACCCAAAGAACAAAAAATCCAATCAAGAAATGGGCAGAGGACATGAACAGACATTTCTGCAAAGAAGACATCCAGATGGCCAACAGACACGTGAAAAAGTGCTCCATATCACTCGGCATCAGGGAAATACAAATCAAAACCACAATGAGATATCACCTCACACCAGTCAGAATGGCTAAAATCAACAAGTCAGGAAATGACAGATGCTGGCGAGGATGCGGAGAAAGAGGAACCCTCCTACACTGTTGGTGGGAATGCAAGCTGGTGCAGCCACTCTGGAAAACAGAATGGAGGTTCCTCAAAATGTTGAAAATAGAACTGCCCTATGACCCAGCAATTGCACTACTGGGTATTTACCCTAAAGATACTAACGTAGTGATCCAAAGGGGCACGTGCACCCGAATGTTTATAGCAGCAATGTCCACAATAGCCAAACTATGGAAAGAACCTAGATGTCCATCAACAGATGAATGGATCAAGAAGATGTGGTATATATACACAATGGAATACTATGCAGCCATCAAAAGAAATGAAATCTTGCCATTTGCGACAACATGGATGGAACTAGAGCGTATCATGCTTAGTGAAATAAGTCAAGCAGAGAAAGACAACTATCATATGATCTCCCTGATATGAGGACGTGGTGATGCAACATGGGGTTTTAAGTGGGTAGGAGAAGAATCAATGAAACAAGATTGGAATGGGAGGGAGACAAACCATAAGTGACTCTTAATCTCACAAAACAAACTGAGCGTTGCTGGGGGGAGGGGGTTTGGGAGAAGGGGGTGGGATTATGGACATTGGGGAGGGTATGTGCTTTGGTGAGTGCTGTGAAGTGTGTAAACCTGGTGATTCACAGACCTGTACCCCTGGGGATAAAAATATATGTTTATAAAAAATAAAAAATTTAAAAAAAAACTAGAATATAAAGAAACCAGTCCTAGAACTCTATCAAATGTCCAGGGAGCCATGGAACACTCTCAAGGGCCAGAGGGCAGGTGAGTACCATTGCTTACATTCCCTCTCCACCTTGATAGCACAGACAAAAGCAGAGTCAGGGCACCCTAGCAAGCCCAATGCCTGGAATTCTGGCCCACACAAGACCCAGTGCTGCCCCCAGAAAAGCCTCACAGTGGGGCCCCAGTGTGGCATACATAGGGAAATCCTTGGACTGTGCTGGCAATAGTGCCAACCATCTCACCAAGATGACTTATGTACAAAGTATTCTGAGTTATTCCAGCCAACATCCACTCTACAGAGAGCCCCAGAACCCACCAGCAAGTGCCTACTTCAGTTTCAGCCATCACACCAGTGCAGTCCCAGTATGAAGTGCCCCAGGACTTCCAGTCCACACCCATTACAGATACAGCAAGGCAACCAAAGCTATCAGGCACACACAGACCACATAAGGGGTGCTCCTATAAATTATCATTTCTTCAAGTCTAAGAGAAGCAGCTGTTCTACTTAATTCATAGAAACAAACACAAAAAGACAAACAAAATGAGGCAGCAGAGGAATCTTTTCGAAACTAAAGAAGACAAAAGTCTGAGAAAAAGAGCTAAACAAAACAGAAATAAGCAACCTACCTGATAAAGAGATAAAAGTAATGGTGAAAAACATCCTCACTGGAGGGATGCCTGGGTGGTTCAGTCAGTTAAGCATCTGTCTTCAGCTCACATCACCAACCCAGGGTCCTGGGATTGAGCCCCATTTTGGGCTCCCTGTTCATTGGGGAGCCTGCTTCTCCCTTTCCCTTTCCCCCCAGTTCCTACTCTCTCTCTCTCTCTCTCTATCTTAAATAAGTAAATAAATAAATAAATAAAAACATGCTCACTGGACTGGAAAGAAGAATGGATGAACTCATTGGAACTTCAACAAAGAGACAGAAAATAGTTTTTAAAAAATCACACTTGAAGAATAGAATAACTAAAATGAAAAATACACTAGAGAGGATAAAAAAAAAAGATTAGAGAAAGCAGAAGATGAATTAATGCTTGGGAAGACAGGGTAATAGAAAGTGCCCAAGTTGAACAGCAACAAAGTAAAAACAAATTTTTTAAATGAGGATATCTGTTCTTATCAGTTTAAATGAGGATATGCTAAGGGACCTCTGGTATAACATCAAGCATACTAATACTCTCATAATAGAGATCCCCAAAATAAAAGAGAGAGAAGAGAGCAGAAAACTTATTTGGAAAAATACTGGCTGCAAACTTCACTAACCTGGGGAAAGAAACAGACACCCAGGTCCAGGAAGCACAGACAGCCACAAAGAAAATAAACCACAGGAAGCACACACTACAATACATAATAATTAAAATGGCAAAGATTAAGATAAAGAGAGAATCTTAAAAGTACCAAGAGCAAAACAAATATTATGTACAAGGAAACCCCTTAATAATGCTATCAGCTGGTTTTTCAGCAGGAACCTTGCAGGCCAAAATGTAGTAGTGTAACATATTTAAAATGCTGAAAGAAGAAAACTACAAACAATAATACTCTCCCTGACAAGGCTATCATTCAGAATTCAAGGACACAAAGAGTTTCTCAGACAAACAAAAGTTAAAAGAATTTATCACCACTAAACTGACCTTTAAAAATATGTCAAAGGGACTTCAATGAAAAAGAAAAGACGGGACACCTAGGTAACTCAGTGGGTCGTGATCCTAGGGCTCTCTGCTCAGCGGGGAGCCTGCTTCCCTTCCTCTCTCTCTGCCTGCCTCTCTGCCTACTTGTGATCTCTGTCTGTCAAATAAATAAATAAAATCTTTAAAAAAAAAAAAGAAAGAAAGAAAAAGACAAGACAATAATTAGAAGAAAATTATAAAAGAACAAAATTTCATGAGCAGAAGAAACAAAACAAATGAGCCTAGCAGTAAAAAAAGAGAGGGGGCAAACCAAGAAATAGTCCCTCAAATGCAGAGAACAAGCTGATGCTTACCAGAGGGGAGGTGGGTTTTGGGATGGATGAAATAGGTAATGGGATTAGGAAGTGTACTTGTGATAAGCACCAGGTTTTGTATGGAAGTATAAAATCACTAATTGTACACTGAAACTAATATTATACTGTATGTTAACTGGAATTTAAATAACAACTTAAAAAAAAGAATGAAGTCATGCCATTTGCAACAACAGGATGGATGGATCTAGAAGATATAATGCTGAGTGAAATAAGTCAGAGAGAAATACCATCTGATTTCACTCATACATGGAATTTAAGAAACAAAACAAATGAAAGGGAAGGAAAGACGCAAAACAAAAACTAGACTTCTAACTATGAAGAACTGATGGTTACCATAAGGAGGGGGGAGGGTACAGGTGAAACAGATGAAGGGGATTAAGAGTACACTTATTTGCTGAAAACTGAGTAATATACAGAATTATCCAATCATTATATTGTACCCCTGAAGTGAATACAACACTGTTAACTATACTGGAAATAAAATTTTTAAAAAGACCTATATCAAAAAATTAAAATATTTTAGATTCCTATATTCCTTCCTCAATCCTTTTGTTGAATGGTAAAGTAGTTCTAAAATATTCTTCCTAGGGTGCCTGGGTGGCTCAGTGGGTTAAAGCCTCTGCCTTCAGCTCAGTTCATAATCCCAGGGTCCTGGGATCAAGTCCCACAACGGGCTCTCTGCTCAGCGGGGAGCCTGCTTCCTCCTTTCTCTGCCTACTTGTGATCTCTGTCAAGTAAATAGATAAAATCTTTTAAAAAAATTTAAAAATGAAAATAAGTAAAATATTCTTCCTAGCTTTCCAGAAAAATAAAGGTAAATCTAGACCTGTGGCACTGGTAGACCTAGCCCATTTTGAATTGTACTCAAGTGTAATAAATGTTCCTCAGTCATATCTGGCCCACATCTATCTCATGTCTCCAATACCCCAAAAGCAAACCGAAAGGCTACAGGTGAGAGATGGGCAGTCATAGCTGGAAGTTCCCTCTTGTCTTCCTGCTAGGGTAGGAGCAGGCAATGAGTTTCCTGGAGGAAAGACCTCCTGCCTAAAAAGTCCTACACCCAGAACACTGGGCAAAGAATTGGGTCAAAAACAAAAGAAAATTATTTCTTGTAATTAAAGGAATGTAAAGAATAATTTTGAAAATAATTTAACACCTAGTACATTTAGGATATAACCCACAGGATGCCAGAAAAAATAGTTAACATTGAAAGAAAAGTCTGGTCTAGAAACTAATCCTGAACTGGCCCACATTCAGACCTATGAAGACATAAATTTTTCTTTATTTTGAATTCAATATACAATACCCAATTCAAATAGAAAAATAACAATATTTTAAACAATAAACTGGAAACCAAACAAACAAAAAACTCAAGAATTACTCCAAAAAATCAGGAAAGGATTCTAAGAAAAGGAAGATAATATTTAATTTTCTATGGCTGTTGGTTTCACTCATAGAAGATAAAGAAGTAAGGAGCTAATTAAGCATTTCCATTAGACCCTGATGCCTAAGAGGTCCTCCTCTGACCATCACAGCTTTACTAGCATAACAATATATTTCTTTACCCAAGAGTTAATATTACTTACATATCACAATATTATAAAATACTATTCATTAATTTAAAGTATAAAAGTTTTTATAGTATTTTTTACTAATCTTGACAATGGATATAAGAAGTGTTCAACTATTCTAATTTATTTTTCATACTAAGTAATTAATGGGCATTGCCTAAGGTAAGTCAATATAATACAAAAATATATGAATAAAATATAATTATTAAAATAAGATCATGTAATATTATATATTATGTATATATTATACATGTATAACTATAAATTACTTATGCAAATAATGTATAATGATATATAATTATCATATATTTCAATAGTATATATAGTATATTATTTGGTAACATATTTTAATAATATATAATATTATATACCATATATATGTATGCTATATATTACATACTAAATATAAATATATACTATATGTATTTTAAAAGTAGTATGTAATAATATATTTTAATAATAATGTGAATGTTGTTAAAATAATAAAAATATAAGAATATATACATGACAGAGTGTGGGCTAAATATGTTATAGATAATATGACCAACATTGCCTAAAGTTTATAAATCAAAATAGGGGGAAGAGAACATTTACTTTAAATAATAAATTTAGCTACAAGAAGAGTTTAAACAGGGACGCCTGGGTGGCTCAGTTGGTTAAGCAGCTGCCTTCGGCTCAGGTCATGATCCCAGCGTCCTGGGATCGAGTCCCACATCGGGCTCCTTGCTTGGCAGGGAGCCTGCCTCTCCCTCTGCCTCTACCTGCCATTCTGTCTGCCTGTGCTCGCTCTCTTTCCCTCTCTCTGACAAATAAATAAAATCTTAAAAAAAAAAAAAAAAAAAAGAAGAGTTTAAACAGAAATTATAAAGTCTTCAGTAGGACTTCCTGAAGAAGATAAGGAAGAATTACTATCGAATTTTGCTTTTTATACTTATAATTAAAATAACTTTGCCAGGTACATGCACAAATTTTGTAATAAAAATTATGAGTATCAGAAACAAAAATATGAGGGTGCCTGGGTGGCTCAGTGGGTTAAGCCTCTGCCTTCAGCTCAGGTCATGATCCCAGGGTCCTGGGATCAAGCCCCACATCGGGCTCTCTGCTCAGCGGCAAGTCGGCTTCCCTTCCTCTCTCTCTGCCTGCCTCTCTGCCTACTTGTGATCACTGTCTGTCAAATAAATAAATAAAAATCTTTAAAAATATATATATATGGACTGCAAAATCCCACTTTTGCAAAAACATATAGAGAGGGAGCCACAGTAACAGATAAAGACACAATGTAGAAGATACATATTAATCAAAATATTAATAGTGGTCATCACTTCCTGAGTAGAGAGATGCCATAAATTTACATAAATTTCCTTATATGTTTCTATTTAACTTTTAAATGGGGCAGAACATAAATTATTTTGTAATCAAAAAATTTTTTAGTACTTAAATTTGTTTTTTTAAAAAAAATGAACAGGATGGGAAAGTTCCTCAACCAATTACTTTACCTTTCAATGATGCATCTAATTATATCAATAATTTATTTACAAATATTTTATTATATATATTATATATATAAATATATAAATATATAAAATATTATATATTTTATTATATCAATAATTTATTTACAAATATTTACAAATATTATAAATTTTTTAAACAGACATAAAAAGTTTCTTTTAAATACTCATTAAATTTCTTTTAAATTCTCCAACTTTATGTTTACAAGCAAAAATCTGTTTGGATTATAAAAATTTTTTACAGATAATTTTTCATGATGTACTATTGTCTATATTAAGGAATGCACATGTATTTGTGATATTTTTATTCTACTTCCTACTTCCAAAAGAATTGCAACAGATTTATTCTACAAAATATTCTTCCTTCTACACATTTCAAATTTTTAACAAGTAGAAAGTGTAATCTCTAAATGCAAGTATAAATGTAAACTGTATAAAATTTTGTTATAATGTTGAATGATTTTTAAATGTATAAATTTTTTTAAATAGTAAGATTAAATAATTACATACCAAAGCAATTCCAGCCGAATAATGAGTAACACACATCTTTCCAGGAATTGTTGCTCCTACATAATCTGGATGATCTCTATAGCTAAATAAATAAGTATATATTTATAATTAATTTTGAAAAATATTTCAAAGATGAGAATTTCTGCTAATAATTTGTCTGGGGCCCATAAAGTCCTAGACTGAAGCAAACTGAGGAACAATCTTTCCATACTTACTATTTCAAATTAAGAAGACATTTTTAATTAAATGATATTAAGCATATTATATATACTTTTTAAGATTTTATTTATTTATTTTTCAGAGAGAGAAAGAGACAGAGCACCAGCAAGTGGAGCAGCAGGCAGAGAGAGAAGCAGACTCCTTGCTGAACAAGGGACTCAATCCCAGGACCCTGGAATCATTTTCTACTTCTGTATAAAACTATTATTATTATTATTACCAGTTTCTCATAAGAATGACTTCATTGCTCTATAACTTAACATTATTAATTCTTCTTTGAGTAAGGGCCCATATAAATTGTCATATAATAATGCACTATTCTCAGAGATTTTTCATAAAAATTATCCCATTTAATTCTCAATTTAAGCCAGTGAAATAGATATTATTATCTCCATTGAACAAATCATACATCAGATGAGAACTTAAAAGTAACTATTTCAAGGTAACACAATTAATAAGTGCTAGTGAAGGATATGAATTTAGGCAATCTGAACCCAGAGCCATACTTTCAACCACTAAGATACAGACACTCTAAACGTGTTCTGCCATCTTTAGAACCCCCATCAAAACAAACATCCCAAACTATATAAAGGAACTTGTTTCAGTTATCAATTGGAACATCCCCCAGTTTCAACTGTACTTCGCATCACATTGCACTGTCTTCCTAGTGCTCTCTTTATTCTGTCTCTCTGATATTTTTTATGCCTAACCCTTCCAGCACTTGTTTACAAGTATTCACTCTTACATGCAACTTTGGCTCCCCGTTCCCCCATGTTTTGAGTACTATTTACACTCATTCTTAATCCAAGAGAGTGCTACCAATAGATATGAAAATGTAAGGACTGGTATTCAGCATCATACTAGAGGTTCTAGCCTGTTAAATAAGGCCAAAAATGTAAAATAAAAGGTATATGGATTGGAAAAGAAGGAATACAGTTTTCTCTGTTTATGGATGACGTGGTTGTCTATCTAGGAAATCCCACAGTATATAAAAAAGCTACTAGCACTGAGTGTGTTCAGCAGGTTTTCATGTCTCAAAGTCAATGTACAAAAGTCAATCTGATTTTCACATACTAGCAATAAAATATTTGAAACTGAAGTAAAATGAAACATTTACAATAGTGCTGATGTTATTTAAGGGTATGAACATGCAATGAGTAGTCAGTAAGACCTACAGATCCAATACAATAGAGGAGATAACAATGTTGTTTTATAATCTTGAAATCTGCTAAGAGCTTAGAAATTTATTATTTCAATCACACAAAAATGATAATTATATAACATGATAGATGTGCTTATGACCACTGCAACAGCAATCATATAATATATAAATGTATTTATTAACATGTTGCATACCTTAAATTTACAATGTTATGCAGAATTCAAATACATTTGAATAAAAAATTTAAAGATAAGTAAATTAATTTTTTCCATTCTGTGTTCAAAAAAGAAGAAAAAATAGCACTAAAAACATGATATACTAGGATATAAAGCTAACATAATGTGAGAAAAATATGTATCCTGATAGACACTGGTATATCTGTATACTGACAGAACTGTATACTACAGAACATTGATGAAAGAAATGTAAAAAGATCTAAGTAAATAGAAGAAAATACCAAGTGCATTGACTGGAAGAGTTAGTATTATTAAGCTGCCAGTTCTCTCCACACTACTGTATAGATTCTATGCAGTTCCAATCAACATTCTAGCAAGATATTTTAAAGCACTTATGTAGAAAGACAAAAACTTAGAATAACCGAAACAATTTTCAAAAAGAATACATTTGGAGAATTTATACTACTTGATTTAAATGATTTTTATAAAGCTATAGTGATCAAGGCAGTGAGTTATTCACAAAAGAGGCCAAAAATAAACTCTTACATATAAAGTCAAATCACTGTTGCTACTGAGGAGGGAGCCCAAGTGCAAAAAGAGCCCAAAAATGCAAAAGCAATTAAATGGAGAAACTATAATTTTTTCAAGAATTAATGTTGAATAATTATTCATATGCAAAAATGTCCTCCTTCATATTTTTTGGTACTACATCAAAACATGATTTATCATCCAAAACATGATTCATAAAATAAAAAATTGATAGGATAATAATGAATTCATCAAAATCTGCTTTTTAAAATATACTATTAAGAAAATGAAAAGACTATCCACAGCCAGAAAATATTCTGAAATCATATATATTATATAGGACATGTACCTAAATGCTTAAAGAACACTTAATAGGAAGAGCTGGTCCAGGATGGCAACATAGGAAGATCCTGATCTTACCTCCTCCATAGACATACCAAATCTATACCTATTTGTAGAGACACTCCTCCTGAAAAAGGACTTACGGCTAACTGAACAGCTTCTATACAATGAAAGATAGAAAGACAAGAGGGACTGGCAAGACAGGAGACACAGTAATGAAGAGAAATCCCAAATCTAAAACTGCGAATGGCAGTGAGGAGTGATAGCACTGAAAGACCAGGAGCAGATTCATCTGCCCTGGGGCACAGAAAGAAAAGAAAAACAAAACAAAACAAAAAACAAACAATCAAAAAAACCCATGGTTAAAAGAGCAACTAGTACATAAAAGAACAAGCTCTAGAAATCCACTAAATGTCAGGGGAGGACATTGCTGGACTCTGTGGGTCAGAGACGCTAGCGAGTGCAATGGTTTACACTCAGCCTACAACTTGATCTTGTAGATGAGAGCAGGGTCTGGGAGCCATAACCAACCTGCAAGCACCTGGCCCCTAGCTCACACCACCCCTAGATGCCCTGAGACACAGAAAAAAAAGCCATGGTTTAAAAGACCAACTAGTGTATAAGAGATACAGCCCCAGAACTCAGCCAAACTATGGGGGTATGGGAGTAGTAGGGAGCTGCTAGATGCTAGAACTCTCTCCAGGTCAAGGGAGCTAGCAAGTACAACAGTTTCTTTTCCTCTTTCACCTTGATAATGTGAATGGGAGCAAGGTACAGATGCCCTGGCTCGTTTACCACCTCAGTGAGCCCTGTGCCCCTGATCCTATCAATCCCAGCTGTTCCACTGGAATGCCCCTGGTCACTGCTCACTGCAGCCCTAGCCATTATGCCAAGGTGACACATGTACAAAGCCACCTCAGAACACTCCAAGCCCACACCACTGCAGCTTCCACCAGCTTGATAAGGCACCCCCAGTGCAGAACACTCAGGACCTCCAACTAACACCTGCTACCATTCCAGTCACCCCCAACAGGGTGTGCCATGCCTATAGTGCCTCAGAAACCTGCAGCCAATGCTCACCTTGGTTCCAGCAGCACCACCCCACCCGAAGGGCACTTGCTCTGAGCACCTCAGGATACTTAACTTCAGCTATCCTGCCAGGGCACGGTTTGCACGGAGAGCCCAAGAACCACACCAACACTTTCTCACTTCAGCTTTACCTGTCCTGCAGGGTGCCTGCTGCCTCAAGAGCCCCAGGAAGACCAGCCTATGCCATTTCAGCTATAGCTCACCCACCAGGGTGCCCTTCGCACAGAATAGGACTCTCTGGTCTATACCCCATCTTGGTTCCAGCAGTCCAGCCTAGGCATCCTCTAAGCAGAAAGCTCCAGAATACCATGGCTTACATCCACTTCAGCTTCAAGTATCCTGTCAGGACACCCTTTGTGTAGAAAGCCCAGGGACCACCCTAGACTGTGCTCATATCAATTGTAGCTGTCCTGCTAGGAGGCCCTCAGAATGTAGAGGCCCAGAATACCCTGGTCCGCACCTACTTCAACCTCAGCTGTCCTGCCAAAGTGCCCACGGCGCAAAGAGCCATAGAACCCATCAGACTGCAATCACTTCAGATTCACAATCATATCAGGATAGCCCCTGTGCATAGAGCCTCAGACCCGGCCCACACTCACTTCAGCCCTGGGCCATCCCACCAAGCAGCCCTAGTACAGACTGCACCATGGCCCTCAGCCCACTTCATCTACAGCTCCAGTTAGCAAAAGTCAACAAGGGAAGTTGACACAAGGAATGAATATAAACAAGACCATTCCTTTAAGTTTAGGAAAGGTAGTTTTATATAAACAAACAGAAATTCAAGAAAAATGGGGATACAGGAAAATCACTCCAAGAGAAAGAAAAAGACATCAGAAAAATAACTAATGAAAAAGAGATATGCAATATGCCTCAGAAAGAATTTATAGTGATAATCATAAAAGACGTTCACTGGGGTGGTCAGAAAAAGTGGAAAAACTCAGTGAGGCCTTCAGTAAAAAGAAAGTATTTTTTAAAAACCAATCTGACTTGAAGGAAGCAGTAACTAAAAGAAAAATAATCTAGATAGAATCAATAGTAGATTAGTAGCTGCAGAAGAATGGATCAGCAATCTGGAAGACAAGGTCATGGCAAGCATCCAAGCTAAACAGTAAAAAGAAAAAGGCATTTTTAGAAAGTGAAAATAGGTTAAGTAACTCATTGAACAACATCAAACGAACAAATATTCCCTTCATCATTAGGGCCCAAGAAGAAAAGGAGAAAGGAGCAGAAAATGTATTTGAAATAATAAGTAGGGGCAGCTTGGTGGCTCAATTAAGGGTCTGCCTTTGGCTTAGGTCATGACCCCAAGGCTCTGGGATCAAGCCCTACATTGAGCTCTCCACTCAATGCGGCATCTGCTTCTCCCTCCTAGGTCTCCCTTTCACTCTCTCTCTCAATAAAATAAATAAAATCTTTAAAAAAAATAATGGGTAAAAACTTCCCTAACTCCGAGAAGGCAATACACAGCCAGGTTCAGGAAGTGCAGAGAGTTGCAAACGAGATGAACCCAAGAAGGTCCACACCACAACACATTACAGTTAAAATGTCAGAAGTTAAAGACTGGGAATGTTAAAAGCAGTAAGAAAGAAACAACTACTTACATTCAAAGAAAACCCTACAAGACCATCAGTTGACTTTTCAGCAGAAACTGCAGATCAGAAGAGAGTGGCATGATATATTCAAAGTGCTGAAAAGAAAAAAAACCTGCAACCAAGAATACTCTACCTGGCAAGGTTATCATTTGGAATTGAAAGAGAGAGAAGGAGTTTATCATCAGAACAAAAGTAAAAGGATTTTACCACCACTAAGCCTCCTTATAATAAAAATGTTAAAGGGACTTTTTAAGTGGAAAAAAATCCATAATCAGAAGCAAATTATGAGTTAAAGGATATAAAGTATGACAACATATACATAAAATGTGAAGAAGGGAGTAAAAAAGACAAAAAGATCATAAACTTTAAATATAGACTGTTACACACATAGGATGCTATATGTGAACATCATAGTAACCACAGACCCAAAACCTATAATAAACATAAAATAAAGAAAGCCAAACATAACACTATATAAATTCATCAATCACAAGGAAAGAGATCAAGAGAAGAAGAAAACAACAGAGAACAAAAACAACCAGAAAACAATTAAAATTGCGAAGGACTATACCTATCAATAATTTCTTTAAATTTAAATGGTCCAAATGTTCCAGTCGAGACACAGGGTAGCAAAATAGGTAAAAAGAACCATCTTTTGCTGCCTATTAGACTCTTACTTTAGGCCTAATGATACATCCAGATTCAAAGTGAAGGGATGAAGAAAGATAAACCATGCAAATGAAAGTGGAGGAGAAAAAAGCCAGGGTAGCAATTCTTATGTTGAACAAAACAGACTTTAAAACAAAGACTGCAGGGGTGAATGGGTGGCTCAGTCATTAAGTGTCTGCCTTCAGATCAGGTCCTGATCCCAGGGTCCTGGGACCAAGGCCTGCACCTGTTCCCTGCTCGGTGGGAAGCCTCCTTCTCCCTCTCCCACTCCCGCAGTTTTTGTTCTCTCTCTCTCTCTCTCTCTGTCAAATAAATAAATAAATCTTTAAAAAAAAAAAACTGTAAAGAGACAAAGAATAACAATAGCAATAACAATACTGTTAAAAGGAATCAGTCCAACAAGAGAATATTACAAATATCTATGCACCCAACATTAGAATATCTAAGTATATAAAGAAAAGATTAACCAATATAAAGGGAGAAATTGACAATAATGTAAAAACAGTAGTGGACTTTAAACTTCATTAACATCTATTAATAGGCCATCCACATATAAAACCAATAAGGAAACAGTATCTTTGAACAATACTTTAAACCTGATGGATTTAACAGGTAAATACACAGTACATTTCATACAAAAACAGCAGAATATACATTCTTTCAAGTGCACATGGAACATGCTCCAGGAAAGGTCAAGGTAGGTCATAAAATAAAGTCTCAACAAATTTAAAAAGACTGAAATTGTATCTGTCATCTTTTCTGACCACAACAATATGAAACTAGAAATCAATTACAAGGAAGAAAAAAACTATAAAAACCAAACATGTGGAGATTAAATAACGTGCTACTAAACAACCAATAGGTCAACTAAGAAATCAAAGAGGAAATTTTAAAAAATGCATAGAGACAGATGAAAACGAAAACACAATGGCACTCAGAGAAAACAATTCTAAAAGGAAAATTGATGGCAATACAGTCCCACCTCAAAAAAAACAAGAAAAATCTCAGTCTAACCTTATAACTAAAGGAACCAGAAAAAGAACAAGCCCAAAGTTAGTAGAATGAAGGAAATAATAAAGATCAGAGCAGAAGTAAATGAAATGAAGGCCAAAAAAAAAAAAAAATCAGTGGAAAAGATCAAAGAAATGAAGAGCTAGTTCTTTGTAAAGATACACAAGATTAATAAACTTTTCACCTATCTCAAGGTGCTTTTTGTTTCCTCTTTTGATTTTTTTGACCCATAATTCTTTCAGTAGCATGATATTTAAACTCTATATATTTGTGAATTTTCCAGTTTTCTTCTTGTATTGATTTCTAGTTTCCTAAAATTATCAGAAAAGATGTCAGATACGCTTTAGATCTTCTTGAATACATTAAGACTTATTTTGTAGGAGGTGTCCAAGATGGCAGAGGAAGAGGAGACCTTGGTTTTGTCTGGACCCAGGAATTCAGCTAGATAGCTATCAAACCATTCTGAACACCTGCAAACACAACCAGAGATCTAAGAAAAGAATAGCTGGGACTCTACAGATAAAAACGCGACCACTTTCTTCAATGGAGGAGGTGCAGAGAACTGAATAGGAGGTAGTATATGGGAAGATAAAACCACAGTGGGAGGGAGCCTCCATAAGCTGGCACCAGAAAGTGATATATCAGCAGAGCACAAAATCGTAACTTTTAGAAGTCTGCTCCAGTGAGGAATGCCCCCACAAAAGGCACTCGGGTGGCTAAGTAGGGGCAGAACCCTAGGCAGACCTGTGTGGCCTGAGGATCCGCAGGGTCACAAGACGACTGAGGGTGCCTGAGTGTGGCAGAGTTGGTTTTTTTTTTTCTTTTCCAAAAGAAAAGAGAAAGGACCCAAATAAATAAAATCATGAATGAAAGTGAAGAGATCACAACCAACACCGAAGAAATACAATTATAAGAACACATTATAGCATTATATATATAATATATGTTATATTGTATTATATTAAATTATATTAGAACATATTATAAGCAATTATATGCAAAAAAAATTAGCCAATTTGGAAGAAATGGATGCATTCCTAGAGATGTATAAACTACCAAAACTGAAACAGGAAGAAATAGGAAACATAAGCAGACCCATAACCAGCAAGGAAATTGAAGCAGTAATCAAAAATCTCCCAACAAACAAGAGCCCAGAGCCAGATGACTTCTGGGGGAATTCTACCAATCATTTAAAAAAAAGAATTAATGCCTACTCTTTTGAAGCTGTTTCAAAAAATAGAAATGAAAGAAAAACTTCCAAACTTTATGAGGCTAGCGTTACCTTAATCCCCAAATCAGACGAAGACCACAAACTTTATGAGGCTAGCGTTACCTTAATCCCCAAATCAGACGAAGACCACAAATATTATATGATTTCACTCATACGTAGATTTTAGAAACAAAACAAACAAGCAAAGAGAGGAGAGAAACTTAAACCAAGAAACAGACTCTTAACTATAAAGAACAAACTGATGGTTACAAGAGGGGAGGTGAGTGAGGGGATGGGTGAAAACAGGTGATGGGGTTTAAGGAGAGCACTTGTGATGATGTATGAAGTGTTGAATCACGGTACACCTGAAACTAATATTACACTGCATGTTAACTAACCAGTTTAAATGAAAACTTAAAAAAATAAAAACAAAAAGGGCCTGTCTGAGCCAATATGAGCTTATAGTTGGATGGTGTCAGCAATCAGACCACATACTTGCCCTCACCCCATTTCTGGAGAAGCAGTCATAGCAAACTGCAGGCACTCCCTTCGCATTATCTTGAGAGGCTTTCATTGGTAAGTAGGGCCTGCAGTCAAATCAGATGCCTGCCCTTTGTCTGTCTGTCTGTCTGTGGGGGTTCAGGGTGTTCTCCCTCCCTTGTCCCATGAGAAGCTTTTGCTGGTGGGCAGGGCCAGCAATCAGACCAGAGGCCTGCTCCCAGTCTGTCTGCCAGGGCTGCAGTGACCCTGAACAACAGGGCTCTCTCACTATACTCACCGCTGAGAGATTTTTTTTTTTTTGGTGGGTGGGGCCTGCAGTCAAATCAAATGTGTGCCTCCAGTCCATCTGCTGGAGCTGCAGTCAAATTACTAGTGTGTATGGCAATAGTCTCCTTCCCCAGGGGCAGGGGTCACTGGAGTGGTGCCGGTCCCTGCCATGGCTGCTTGCAGGATGTGATAAAGCAAGAGCCACTTTGGAGGGACTCTTGGAGAGTAGGAGGGTTAGAATGGGCAGATCTGCAGAATGCAGGAGCAGGGCACACAGTATTAGCAAGGTAGGTAGAGAGTGTTCATGCTGGTCCCCAGTGGTGTCAGGGTATCTAGGCTGAAGTGGGGAAAAGAAATGGCACCCACCAACTCTTTTGCTCTTTGAGAAGTCCCCTAAAGATCCCTGGCCCTCCAGTACACATTCTGAGGCTATTAAGTAAATCTCCTTCATGTGTATCTCTGGCACTTTTCGAACTGTGTCTTCTATGCTCTATTTCAGTAAGGTTGTTTGTTGTGCTGGCTCTTTAAGGGCAGGGACTCAATTTCCTATTGCCCCATTGTAAAACTCATGAAGTTAAGCTCCACTGGGTTTTAAAGCCAAAGGTTATGGAGATTCATCTTCCCATAAAGGTCCCCTACGTCTCTGGTGCCTAGTATGTGGTCCACTCCTCTTCCTTTTCCATGATTCTGATGTCCCTCCTGTTTGTGGTTGGTTTCACTGGGAATTTAGCTTGTGACTCTGTCTCTCCACCCCTACCCATTTGGATATGGCCTCCTCTCTATAAGTAACTGTGGAAAGTCTGTTTTGCCAGTCTTTGGGTCATTTTCTGTGTTGGCTGCACTGATGTGGTTTTTCTCTAGGTGTGCCTGTGGGACAAAGTAAGCTTAGATTCCTCCTATTCTGCCAACGTCCCTGAAGTCCCAACCAACAGCTAAGTTCTTACTGCCACTTTATTGTTTTCTGGCTGCTTTATAACTAACTGCCCTTACATTTCTCCTTATCTTGCTCTCTTCCTTTTTGATTTGATGATTTGCTATAATGTATGCACACATTTATTGCATGTTATCTTTTGTGTTTATACTATAAGTTTTACCTTTGTGGTTACCATGAGGCTTTCATAAAACAAATTATAAGTCTACTTCAAGGTCTACTTCAAAGTGATAACAACCTAACTTTGAACACATTTTAATGGTCTACATTTTTACTTCCTCCACCCCGTTTTGTTATGATGTCATAACATACATCTTTTTGTGTATCCTCTAAAAAAACTATAGTTGTGTTTACTACTTTGTCTTTAAACCTTCTTACTAGCTTTATAAGTGATGAACGCACCCCCTTTACAACATTAGACTAATCTGGATTTTACTATTTATTTGTGAGTGAGATTTACACTTCCATATGTTTTCTTGTTACAATTGTGGTCCATCTCATTTAAGCTGAAACAATATTCCTTTAACATTTCCTGTAATATTGGTCTAGTTAGTGGTGATGATGCCCTTTAGCTTTTGCTTGTTGGAACACTGTTTATGTCTCCTTCAATTTTTCCAAGTACAGTATTCTTAATTAACATTTTTTTTCTGTCAGCACTTTAAATATATCATGTAACTTCTTCCTGGCATGGAAAGTTTCTGCTGAAAAATCTGCAAATAATGTTATGGAGTTCCCTTATATGTAACAATATGGGGGGGGGGGTCCTTGCTACATTTAAAATTCCCTCCCCTTTAACTTTTGACAATTTCATATTAATGTGTCTTGGTGTGAGTCTCTTTGGCTTTGTCTTACTTGGCCTCTCTGGAATTCCTGGATCTGAATGTGTATTTCCTTCCCCAGGTTAGGGAAATTTTCAGCCATTATTTCTCCACCAAAGTTTTCTACTCCTTTCTCCTATCTCTTGCTGATATGGCTGTAATGTTAATATTGGTCTGCTTGATGTTCTTCCACAAGTCCCTTATGCTATTTTTGCCTTTCCTCTCTTTTTCTATTTGCTGCTCTGATGGGGTGAGATTTGAGTTCACTGATCCTTTCTTCCACTTTATCTAGTATGCTGTTGAATTCTATGTATTTTTCCATTCGGTTATTATATCTTTAGCTCTGAAACTTCTGTTTTTTATTTCTTACATTTTCTCTTTTAATGAAATTCTCACCTTTTCCATACAATCCTGAGCTCAAAGAGCATCTTTAAGACCATTATTTTGAGCTCTTTATCAGGTAAATCACTTATATCTATTTCATTAAGATCTTTTTCTGAAGTTTTATCTTTCATTTGCAACATATTCCTGTTTTCCATTTTCCTTGACTTTGTGTTAGTTTCTATGCATTAAATAAATCAGTTATCTCTCAGTCTTAAAGGAGTGGCCTAGTAGTATAGAATATAAAGTTATCATTTAACCTTTTTCTTCTTCTGGTAATCTCTCAAACATCTTGATGTTCAAACAGGTTACTTTATTTTTAGAGGGTCCCACTACTTGATGGTGTCCCAAGACCAGTCACTGCCCCGAATGGGAGGATGTCAGTCAGCATCTAGATTCAGGCAGACTGGAAACCAGACACTAAGGCAAATATACCTCTTTTAGGGAAGCACAGAGAAACTGGCATTTGGTCTATTCCTTTGCTGAACCCTGTGGTGATAGCCAGTTAAGAACCATTTCTTTGTTTCCACCCCATCACCCTGTGAACACAAGTCCCTCTGACCATCAAAGTCGGGCTATTAAGGGATGTATACTCTGAGCAGCAGCCTCTTAAGTTTAGGGCACCAGACATGTGCACAAGCTCCTTTCTTAGAGACACCAAAGACTTCGGGATGGACAGACAAAGAGCATGAAGATGGCACCTGCTAGCCTCCCCAGCCTCTGAAGAGGATTAAAATCAGACTCTAGATGTGTGTTCAATTCAATGTGTGCTTAACTATGGCCCTCAGGCCAGAGCTATGAAGATAACTAATAGGCCTCTTTCACAGAAAGATTGGGGATGCATTTCAGTTTCCTATCTTTATACTGTGCCCTGTGCGCTGTAGCCAGTCAAGAACTATTTCTCCATTAACTACAGTCCTATAGTACCCACAAAATTAAGCCCCACTGACCATCAGGTGATCCAACAGGTATCCCTTGGGCAGCAACCACAGAAACCATTGCACCAGATGAGTACGCAAGGTCTTTCTGGAAATTCCAGCAACCTACAGTAATGCAGAAGGAAAGCACAAATATGGCACCTAATGGTAATTCATTAGGCCCATAGATGTGTGTTAAATTTCTACTTTCAGAGGAAGACTGGGCATCTCTGTCCACTCCCTGTGTTCTAGGCCCTGTGGGATAGCCTCAGAGTCTGATGAGCCCTTAAAAAAAATTTCCCAATTCCCTATAGCCTGTGGATATTATGATGCAAGCCTTATCAGCTTTCAAATCTAGATGTCTTGTGGACTTGCCTCTCAGGCACTATCTTAAAAGCTGGGTTGTTAGACGTAGGATTTAAGCTATTAGTTCCTCAGAGAGAATCTCAGAGTTACGAGTTCCCCCAAGTTCTGAGAGACCATTTATCGTGAGATTGTGTCTCAGTCTCTCCTACCTGTTTCAATATGGGTTTTTTTCTTGTTCATCTGATGTGTAGCAGTAGCGTAGTTTTTTTTTCTTTCTCAGAAAAAAACTTTTCTATATGTAGCTTAGTTTTTCTCAGAAAAAAAGTCTTTCCAGATTCAGTGTATCTATTTCTTGATTTGCATTCCTCTAATGATTAGTATTGACAAAGATTTCTTAATGTGCTTATTGGACACTTGTAGATCTTATCTGGAGAAATGTCTCTTTAAGTCCTTTGCCCATTTTTAATGAGACTGTCTTTTTGCTGTTAATATTTATTGTCCCTTATATATTCTGGATATTAAACACTTACTAGGCATGATTTGAAAATATCTTCTCCTATATGTTGCCTTTTCATTCTGTTCTTTTTTTATTCAAGCATAACCAATATATGGTCTTATATTAGTTTCAGGTGTACAGTATAATGACTCAACAATTCTATACATTTTTTGGTGCTCATCAAGATAACTGTACTCTTAAACCCTTTTATCTATTTCACCTAGCTACCCACCCACTTTCCTATGGCAGATACCAGTTTGTTCTCTGTGTTTAGAAGTCCATTTTTCCTCTTTGTTCATTTTTATTTTGTTTCTTAAATTCCACATATTTGTGAAATCATATGTAATTTAACCCTCTCTGACTTATTTAACTTAGCATTTTTCTCTCTAGGTTAATCCATGTTGTGGCAAATGGCAAGATTTCATTCTTTTTGATAGCTTAATAATATTCCATTGTGTATGTATACCACTTCCTCTTTACCCATTCATCTATCAATGGACAGTAGGGTTGCTTCCATATCTTGGCTATTGTAAATAAAGTTGCAATACACATAGGAGTGCATATATCTTTTTGAACTAGTGTTTTTGTTTTCTTTGGATATATCAAATTGTGAAATTACTAGATCAGATGGCAATTCTTTTTTTTTTTTTTAAGAAAACTTCATACTGTTTTTCACAGCAGTTCCAATTGTGTTCCCACCAACATGGCATAAGGATTCCTTTTTCTCCACATTTTTGCCAACATTTATTGAGACAGAGAGTGGGTGAATGGGGTGGAGGGGCAGAAGGAGAGAATCTTAAGCTGGCTCCATGCCTAGTGCAGAACCCAATGTAGGACTCAATCTCACAACCCTGAGATCATGACCTAAGCCCAAATCATGAGTCAAGTGCTTAACTGACCAAGCCACCTAGGTGCCCTCGTCTTTTTTATTTTAGCCATTCTGAGAGGTATGGGGTGCTATCTAACGTGGTTTGGATTTACATTTCCCTGATGATTAGTAATGTTGAGTATCTTTTCATGTGTTAGCCCTCTGTACATCTTCCTTAGATAAATGTCTATTCAAGTCTACTGATCATTTTTAACCAGATTATTTGTTTTATTGCTGTTGAGTTATATAAGTTCATTATATATTTTGGATAGTAACCGTTTATCAGATATATCAGTTGCAAAAGCAAAGCCTTTTTGCTTTGCTGATGGTTTCCTTACTGGTGCAGAAGATTTTTATTTTTGTGTAGTCCTAATAGTTCAATTGTGTTTTTGTTTCCCATTCCAGAGGGCAGATCTAGAAAAATGTTTCTATGGCTGGTGTGAAAAAAAATTGCTGCCTATATTTTCTTCCAGAGGGCAGATCTAGAAAAATGTTTCTATGGCTGGTGTGAAAAAAAATTGCTGCCTATATTTTCTTCCAGGAATTTTATGGCTTCATGTCTGAAATTTAGGTCTTTGAGCTACCTTTAATTTATCTTTTTCGTATGGTATAAAAAAAAAAATGAAAGACAATTATCATATGATCTCACAGATATGAGGAATTTAAGAAACAAGACAGAGGATCATAGGGGAAGGTAAGGAAAAAATGAAACAAGATGAAACCAAAGAGGAAGACAAACCATAAGAGACTCTTAATCTCAGGAAATGAACTGAGGGTTGCTGGAGGGGATGCAGGATGGAATGGATAAGTTGGCTGGATGATGGACACCGGGGAGGTTATGTGCTATCGTGAGTGCTGTGAATTGTGTAAGACTGATAAATCACAGACCTGTACCCCTGAAACAAGTAATACATTATATGTAAGTTTTTTTTAAAAAGATAGTCTCTTCAACAAATGGTATTGGAAAAACTAGAAAACAACACACAAAAGAATTAAACAGGACCACATTCTTACACCATACAAAAAAAAAAAATTCAAAATGGATTCAAATGTAAAGGTGAAACATGGAACCATGAAAATCCTAGAGGATAACACAAGCAGTAACCCTCTCTGACACTGGCCCTTAACAACTTCTTCCTAGATATGTCTCCAGAGGCAAAGGAAACAAAAGCAAAAATAAACCATTGGTACTTCATCAAAAGTTTCTTCATAAAAAGTTTCTGCACAGTGAAGGAAGTATTCAACAAAACAAAATAAAATCTTTGGAATGGATTGATATATTTTCAAATGACCTATGTGCAAAAGGGTAAGTATCCAAAATATATAAAGAACTTCTACAACTCAACACAAAAAAATGAATAATCCAATTAAAAATGAGAAGACATGAATAGACTTTTTTCCAAACAAGACATACAGATGGCCAACAGACATATGAAAAGCTACTCAACATGACTCATCAGCAGGAGGTACAATCAAAACTTCAATAAGATAACTCCTCACACCTGTGAGAATGGCTAACACAAGAAACAACAGGTGTTGGCAAGAATGTAGAGAAGGGGGAACACTTTTGCACTGGTGGTAGGAATGCAAAGTGATGCAGCCACTCTCTAAAATAGTATGGGGGTTCCTCAAAAAAGGTAGAAATAGGACTACCCTAGGATCCAGCAAATATACTAGGTATTTACTCAAAGAATACAAAAATACT
Source organism: Mustela putorius furo (assembly GCF_011764305.1). Classification (NCBI taxonomy): domain Eukaryota; kingdom Metazoa; phylum Chordata; class Mammalia; order Carnivora; family Mustelidae; genus Mustela; species Mustela putorius. The sequence goes on from NW_025422118.1 coordinate 4,161,818, forward strand.
AATTCAAATGGATACATATCCCAATATTTATAGCAACATTATGTACAATAGCCGAATAATGGAAAAAGCCCAAGTGTCCATCAACTGATGAACAGATAAAGAGGAAGTGGTATATATATGTATATATATATATGTGTGTATATACATACTCAGCCATGAAAAAGAATGAAATCTTGCCATTTGCAATGACAAGGATGGAGCTCGAGAATATTATGCTAAGGGAAATAAATCAGGGAGAGAAAGACAAATACCATATGATTTCATTCATACACAGAATTTAGAAAACAAAACAAATGAGCATAGGGAAGAAAAGAGGGAGAGGCAAACTAAGAAACAGATTCTTAACTATAGAGAACAAACTGATGGTTATCAGAGGGGAGATGGGTAAGGGGGGTTAAATGGATGATGACAGTTGAGGAGTGCACTTATGATGAGCTAGCAGGGCTGAGGGAGGGATAGAGAATCTACTTTTAATAAATAATGAGCTAGAAAGACCAAAAAACAAGGATTTACTTCAAATAATTGAGTTTGAGGGGGTGAGAAAAAGAAAAATTTAGCCATTAGCTGATAATTGTTTTATGGATATGTAAGGTACATAAGGATTAATTATTTTACTTTCTCAACTGTTGTTATGCTTGAAATCTCCCCACAATAAAAACTAGAACAAAACAAAAAAGAAAATTAATATTTAAAATAATGCAGAAAATTCATTAGGGTAAACTGTTTCTAACCTACTTTCCCAAGCCTTTGATCCAACTTCATAACAAAATAAGAACTTTATAAGATAAATCCCATTATTTTAGGTAGTGGTTAAGATTATGGGCTCTGGGGTTCAAACCTGTGGGTTCAAACCAGAAGGACACCACTAGATAGAAGAATCCTGAAATCGTTTAACCTCTAGAAACCTCAATACCTTCATTAGTAAAGAGCTAATAAGCAAAGAAATAAATTTTAGCAAGCCTTTTTTTTAGTGACAAACAGAAAGAGAATATGAGGCCTGAATGAAGCACCTAATAATGTATTAATAGTCACCAAAAGAAGTTCCCTAAATAAGCTATATTATTATCACATATCTCTGCTTTCTAAGAATAGTGAAACATTATTCTTACATGAATAAATATGCAATATCATGAGGCCTTAGAGTTAGATAGAACTTTTTCCATTTTAAAAAACTACGCAATACTTCATCTGCCCCACCAACTGTAGAAATCTTATTTTTATCTGACCACAACTCCAATGATGACAGCACAACAGTAACTTTAAACTGGGCAAACATCTAAAAACAAAAGAGATAAATACATGAAAAATTAATCGTTGTTATTTTATAATAACAAATAAATTAATGCTTGACAATTCCATACTCAGTTTGTATAGATGGCTTAATTATTCAGAAATGCCAAGTGAAGTTAATAGAAATTAGAATTTCAAAACTAGTATAAATTTTTCTAACAAGTATGAAAAGAAAAATACTTACCGAATTTACAAGGCCAATAATCTCAATGACTTTATTTGTTACTATCATGCTATCAGAGCCCAAGTAATCATACTGAAAAACAAAATTAATTTTAAATTTAAATATAATCTGTTATGTAATATGTTTGAAATATACTCTCCATTTACTCTCAGAACTTTGAGGCTGCTTTGGGGTTAGAATAGTTCAAACTAAGACAGTAACAAATTTTAAAAATGAATATAAACTTGGTCATTCATATATGCTGGTGGAAATGCAAAATCATACAGCCACTCTAAACTTCTAAAGAAGTTTAGCAGCTTCTTTCAAAACAAATAATATATTTACCATATGACCCAGCAATTGCTCTCCTGGGCATTTATTTATATTTTTTAAGATTTATTCAAGAGTGAGAGAACAAGCACAAGTGAGGGGAGGGGCAGAGGAGGAGAATCTTCAACAAGGGGCTCAATCCCACAGCTGATGAGATCGTGACCTGAGCCAAAATCCCAAGTGGGATGCCAAACCAACTGAGCTACCCAGGCCTCCCACCCTCCTGGGCATTTAACCTAAAGAAATAAAAACTGATGCTCGAAAAAAAAAAAATTCATGAATGTTCATAACAATTTATTCCTATTAATCCAAAACTAGAAACAACTTCTATGTCCTTCAGTGGTTAACTGGTTAAACAAATTGCGGTACATTCTTACCATGGAATAATGATCATTAAAAGGAACTGACTAAACTGTTGATAAATGAAACAATTTGGATAAACCTTAAGAAAATTATGCTAAGTGTTAAAAAAAAATTTCCGAAGGATATATACAAGATAACATTTATGCAATATTGCAATATTCCTAAACTCAAGGAATAGAGCACAGATTAGTTACTGCCAGAGGTTAAGTAGGGGAGTAGGGAGAAATGGATGTGACTATTAAGAAAAATGTAAGAGTCTTGTAGTGATGGTTTATTTAGTGTCTTGATCGTGACAGTGATTACACAAGCCTACATATGTGACCCTAGTGCATAAAACCATACACACACACACACACAATTAGTGTATATACAACTGCTGAAATCTAAATAAGCTTTGTAGAATGTGCCAATGTCAAATTCCGTATCTATAAATCATCTCTCTGAGGTACAGCACTGCTTACATGTACCAAAGGACCCTCAAATTAAATATATCTAAAATGAAGCTCATCATTCTTCCTCAAAAATTACCTTTCCAATACTTTAATCAATGGTATTATCATCTATGACCTCCCAAATTTATGATACTACATATCATAAGAGTTCCATAAGAGCAGAACTTTTTCTGTTGTGTTCACAGCTGTATCCTCAATAAGTAGAATGTAATTGGCATCTACACAATGCTCAATAAATTTAAGTGAATGATAAATTAAATCAATTTAAGTCCTTCTAATTCAACCTCAGCAGCAACTTTTAAAATTGCTTTTCTTTTTTCCTATTACTAATACTACTAACTAGTAAATGTTCAGCTTGATTACTGGAATGGTCTCTTAAATGTCTCCAACTATCCTATCAGCAATCCAGCCCCTACCCTATTACAAAAATGATGATTCTAAAATGAAAATATGAACCTGTCACTCCCCTGTTTAAAATCTTTTTAATGACTCTCCATTAACGTTAGAATAAAATCCAAATATCATATTAGTTCTTCAATTTGTCTCTTTCCATTTTTCTTCTTCAACTCTATGTATTAATCATACTAAACTTGCAGGTTGTTTGTTGTTATTGTTATTTTTAAAGAACCTTCTCTCTTATTTATGTGCCTTTGCAAGGAAAAGTTTTGCACCAAGTCTTCCCTGGCCCCACCCTCACTTCATTATCCAAACTAATCCACAAACCATCCCTTTTCAGGATCTCACACTCTAGGCCATTATTCCCCTGCCCTAATCACCCAAAGAGCCGACCAGAGACAACCCTTACATCCCAGAACCCACTGAAATCATTCAAGCTCGACAACCCTAAACCTGTTTACTTTGCCTCAAGGGTTCTTTCCCACAGAAGTTATAATCCAGTCTCCTGCCCATGTTCTCCACTGGCTCCCTCTGCTTCCTACCTATTTTGTTACTTCCCCATGTGGCTTCTGCAGGATGTGGCATACTATCTCCTTTTGGGAACTTTGAGTAACAAACAATCTCTCCAATAACAATTTTGTCTCCTGATCTGTTGGCCCAATCATACGTGAATAATAATAAAACACATTTTAAAAGTCCTACTTACATGCTTTTATACTACTCCAGGTTATAGGTATGTGTTTCCATGTCTTTCTCCATCATTGGACTGTGTTTTCATACTCCCATATGCTTCCTTCAAGCATAACATTGAATTCACTAGAGTACAATGTGGATTTAAAATTTGGGAAGTCAGTGAAGACAGTATCACTACTGTTCTTTATATGCCCAACATCTTTAGTAACATAGATGTCACAGTAGGCTCAATGTTTGCTTTATTAAGAAGATGTAAATATGTATATAAACGTAGAAAATGGACGTTGATCAGCATCATATGGCTGGTTAAACCTGACAATTTGAACAAAAGCTTTTAAAACAACTCTTAAAGTTTGTAACATAATTCTAAAAAAACTATTTTTATAATCCAGAATATTCCCTGGAAATTTAGTGATCATTATTATAAATATCTTAATTTTTTCTTAAATGTTCCATTTGTCCCTTTCCCTATATTCTAATATATCAAATATTTTCATATTCTTCTCTAAATTCTGTCTCTGAATCTCAACTTTGGCTTCCTGACAAGCTCTACAATTCTACAAGTAGAACTGATAATGTGTTTGATTCATATTCTCTGTAGTACTCCAGAGGTGTAATGACCAAATGTTCACCATCAGAACATAACCTGGAGAGTACATTTTTCCCCATTTTCTGAAATCTCTGAAATATGGAGGACATAAAGCCATAAGAGGTCCTTAAATAGTTTTTGGGAATCAGGGATTTAGAAGTATGTTTGTACCAGGTAAACAATACACTGGACCAAGTGAACCTTAAAAACTGCTCCAAAAAAAAAAAAAAAAAAAAAAATCTTGATACATTAATGTAAGCAGTTCTCATAGGTATACTCTCATCACTTTTGGGTCAATAAAAACTTTATAGGATAAAACATTCCCTAGGCTACATACTGCTCTTCAAGTGCCCTAAAAACAAATACTAAAAGCTTAAAGATTTTCACTTAAAACAAATATCATCACTGAAAATATTGTAGATAGAGAGAGATATGAAAGATATGAAAAGATATGAAGATATAAAGATATGAAGCATCAGCCTAAAAATCATTTTGTTATTCAGGATTTTTATTTAGAGATTTCAAATAAACCATTTCTAATAGAAATATGTAATTTTGGGCGCCTGGGTGGCTCAGTGGGTTAAAGCCTCTGCCTTCGGCTCAAGTCATGATCTCAGGGTCCTGGGATGGAGTCCCGCATCAGGCTCTCTGCTCAGCAGGGTGCCTGCTTCCTCCTCTCTCTCTCTCTCTGCCTGCCTCTCTGCCTACTTGTGATCTCTCTCTGTCAAATAAATAAATAAAATCTTTAAAAAAAAAAAAAAGAAACATGTAATTTTGAGTATTTCATTTTTCAGTTTACAAATTTTTCCACTGTTCTAAGACATGTAGTAAAAAGATTGTTGGGGGTTTTTTGTTTTGTTTTGTTTTGTTTTTACTTTTTTTTTTTAATGTGTTATGTTAGTCACCATAAAATACAAGTTCCTTTCTAGTTGGGAAAATTAGACATTCACAACAAATATTTAAAAACAAAGAAAAAGAAAAATACATACCAAAGCTTTATCCACCACGATATGCATTTCCACATAAAGAGGAATTAAATCTGGAACAGCTGATTCCAACTAGAAAAAAGGAAAAAAGCACTTAAAAGCATATAAAACTTTCATAAATTGTTTACTCTGAACCTTTAAAGTCATTTTTCTACTTTATAGAGGTATAACTGACAAAAATTATATGTATTTAAAATATAAGACTAGTTTTGATATATATACATAGTAAAATAATTGTCATAATCAGGCTAATTAACATATCCACCTCACAGAGTGACCATTTTCGTTTTCTGTGCATGATAAGAATGCCCAAGATCAATACTCAGCAAATTTCAAGTTTACAATACACTATCATTAACTATAGTATACAATACACTATCATTAACTACAGTCATTATACTATATGTTTAATCCCCAAAAGTTACTTATCCTGCATAACTGAAACTTTGTACCATTTGACCAAAATTTCCCCATTTCTCTTTGTCCTCAGCTCCTGGCAACTATCATTTTACTCTTTGGTTCTAGGAGTTTTACTACTTTAAGATTCTACATCTAAGTGAAATCATGCTGTATTTGTCTTTCTGTGTGTGGCTTATTTCACTTAGCATTACAGCCTCCAGGTTCATCCATGTTGTCAGAAATGGGAAGATTTCCTTCTTTTTGAAGGCTGAATATTCCACTGTATGTATGTATGTATGTATATATGTATGTATGTATGTATGTGTATACACATATGTGCATACATATATACATATATATAATAAATATATATATATTCCCAAGATACACAAGTACAAGTATCTCTTCAAGATACTAATTTCATTTCCTATGGATATATATCCAGAAGTAAAATTTCTGGATGATAGGTAGTTCAATTTTTAACTTTTTGAGGAACCTCCATATGCTTTTCCACAGTGGCTATAACAATTTGCATTCCCACTAAGAAGGGCACAAATGTTCCCTTTTCTCTACAGCCTCACCAATAATTGTTATATTTTGTCTTTTTGGTAAAGGCCATCCTAATAGGTGTGAGGTGATACTAAATTGTGGTTTTGATTTGCATTTCCTTGATGATTAGTGTTATTGAACACCTCTTCATACACCTGATGGCCATCTGTATGCCTTCTTTAGAAAAATGTCTATTCATGTCCTTTGCCATTTTTAAATCTCATTATTTATTTTTGTTATGGAATTTTGTGAGTTTCTTACATATATTACATATATTAACCTCTTACATATATTAACCTCTTATTGAGTATATGAGTGTATGATTTGCAAGAATTTTCTCTCATTCGATAGGTTGCCTTTCCATTTTGTTGAAGAACAAGGGGTTTTAGTTCCACATTAGGTATTCCTGCACTGGGGGCCTACAGTGGAAAGACAAACCCTCATAATATATGGCTTTAAAAATCAGCAGGGTTTAATTTGAGGAGTATTAGAGGGCTACAGTAAACTGAACTGTGCTTTTGAAGAGCCTATGCACATATTCACTCACTCAGAGGCTCAGCACAGAAGCAGCTGTTTGAAAAGTACCTAGAATATAGGTAAAGATTAGTAACTAATTTTAGGGCCAATGTCAGAAGTATAGAGATTTGTAAAAACTTTCTCTGAGAACAGAAAAGCTAGTATGAGCTATTTTTCTCACCCTCCTTCTGCCTAGCTGGCCCAGCGCTGGTGGGTACCAATTCTGACACTTTCCATCTACCTTATTAGCATTGCATACCCCATCCCAGGGTTCCCTTGAGGACTGGCTCTGTCTAACCACCCCTCACACTCTGGCAGGCACTCCTCCAAGGTGGTCCTGTCCTATCATACTCTGCAGGCATACCTGGCCAAAACCAACTGCTCCCAAAGTGGCTACCAACTAAACACACCCAGTAGATACCCTTGGCCAGGACAAGGCCTTCCGAAGCAGATCTTGTCTTATGGGGAGGCCAGGGGGCAGACCTGCCCACCAATGCAACAGCAAAAGTCGTGATTTGGCTTGAAACCAACCACAACAGGGGCTAGTCCTGCACATAAAACCACACACAGCGGTTGTGGCATAGTCACAATAGAAGGGCACACATATCTCAAATAGGGGACAACCCTGGAATGCCTCATTCTGGTGATGAGGGAAATAGTGCTCTGTGCCTCACAGAACACCCTCTATATAAGGCTATACCTTCAAAATAAGGAGCCATAGCTGATCTACCTAATACACAGACAGAAACAGGCAAAATGAGGAGACAGAAGAATATGTTTGAAATGAAAGAACAAGACAAATCTTGAGAAAGAACTAAACAAAATGGAGATAAGCAATCTCTCTGACAGAGTTCAAATTAATAGTCACAAATCTGATAACTAAACTTGGAGAAGACTGGATGAACACGAAGAACTTCAACAAAGAGATATAAAATTCTTAAAATCAACCAGAGGTGAAGAACACAATACCTGAATGAAAAATACATTTGAGAGAATCAACAGCAGAGTAGAGGATACAGAAGAATGGATCGGTGATCCAGAAGACAGGGTAACGGAAAGCACTCAAGCGGACCAGCAAAAAGAAAAAAAGAGTTTTAAGAAGGTGGATAATTTAAGGGACTTCTAGGACAACATAAATCATACTAACATTCTTATTATAGGTGTTCCACAAATGGGAGAGAAAAGAAATAAGCAGATACTTACCTGAATATGGAATAGCTGAAAACACCCCTTATCAGAAAAAGGAAATGACATCCAGGTTCTGGAAGGACAGAGAGGACCAAACAAGATGAAGCCAAGAAGATCTACAGCAAGATAATTACTAAAACATCAAAACATAAAGATAAAGAGAGAATCTTAAGAGTAGCAAGAGAAGAGTAACTAGTTACATACAAAGGAACACCCATAAACCCATCAGATGATTTTTCAACAGAAACTTTTCAGGCCAGAAGGGATTGTCATGATATACTCAAAGTGCTGAATGGAAAAAACCTAAAAACATGAATACTCTACCCAGCAGAGCTTTCATTAGAATTGAAGAAGAGTTAAACATTTTCCCAGACAAAGATAAAAGAGAGTCATTACACTAAACCAACCTTATAAGAAATGTCAAAGGGATTTATTTAAGTAGATAATAAAAAAGTCATATCTAGAAGTAAGAAAATTATGAAAGTGAATTCTCACTGGGAAAATAAACATAGAGTGAAGGTAGTGGACCATGCATTTATAAAGTTAGTATGAAGGTGAAAAGACAAAAGCAGTAAAATAAACTATATCTACAGTAATTAGTTAAGCAAAAATAAAAGATGAAACTATGAAATCAAATACATAGAACATGGAGGGGGAATAAATATGTAGGTGCTTTTAGAATGTATTCAAAATAAAGAGATCATCAACGTTAAAAAGACGGTTAAAGAGGGGCGCCTGGGTGGCTCGTGGGTTAAGCCGCTGCCTTCAGCTCAGGTCATGATCTCAGGGTCCTGGGATCGAGTCCCGCATCGGGCTCTCTGCTCAGCAGAGAGCCTGCTTCCCCCCCTCTCTCTCTGCCTACTTGTAATCTCTCTCTGTCAAATAAATAAATAAATCTTAAAAAAAAAAAAAAAAAAAAAAAAGACGGTTAAAGGGACACCTGGGGAGCTCAGCTGGTTAAGCAGCAGCCTTCAGCTCAGCCCATAATCCCAGGGTCATGGGATTAAGCCTTGCATCAGGCTCTCCACTCAGCAGGGCTTGTGCTTTCCCTCTCTTGCTCTCTCTCCCTCTCTGTCAAATAAATAAAATCTTTAAAAAAAATGAATAAAAAGTAAAAAGATGGCGCTATATATATAGGTTGTTGTATATGAACCTCATGGTAATCACAAACCAAAAACCTATAATAGATACTAAATAATATAAGGTTAAAAGAATCCATGCGTAACAGAAAAAAGTCATCAAATCACACAGGTAGGATAGTAGAAGGAACAAAGAAGAACCAAAAATCAACCAGAAAACAATTAATAAAATGTCAGTCAGTACACATCTACCAGTAATAACCTTAAATGTAAGGGAACTAAATGCTGCAATCCAAAGGTGTAGGATAAGATAGTGGATTTTAAAAAAACAAGACCCATATATGCTGCCCATAAAAGACTAATTTGAGGCCTAAAGATATATATAGACTGAAAGTGAATAGATAGAGAAAGATATTCCATGAAGTAGAAAAAAACTGCAACATTTTCTTATACCATACACAAAAGTAGACTCAAAATGGATGAAACACCTAAATAAGAGACAGGAATCCATTAAAATCCTAGAGTGGAACACAGGCTGCAACTTCTCAGACCTCAGCCACAGCAACTTCTCACCAAACACCTCTCCAAAGGCAAGAAAAATAAAAACAAAGACATACTATTGTGATTTCATCAAGATAAAAAGCTTCTGCACCCAAAGGAAACCGTCAACAAAGCTAAAATGCAGCCTACAGATAAGGAGAAGATATTTGCAAATGTCTTATCAGATAAAATCTATAACTTATCCAACTCAAAACCCAAAGAATAAAAATCCAGTGAAGAAATGGGCAGAAGACATGAACAAATACTTCTCCAAAGAAGACATACAAATGGCCAACGGACATATGAAACAATGTTCAACATCACTTGGCATCAGGGCAATACAAATCAAAACCACAATAAGATACCACTTCACTTATGGTTTGTCTCCCTCCCAATCCCATCTTGTTTCATTGATTCTTCTCCTACCCATTTAAGCCCCCATGTTGCATCACCACTTCCTCATATCAGGGAGATCATATGATAGTTGTCTTTCTCTGCTTGACTTATTTCGCTAAGCATGATATGCTCTAGTTCCATCCATGTTGTCGCAAATGGCAAGATTTAATTTCTTTTGATGGCTGCATAGTATTCCATTGTGTATATATACCACATCTTCTTGATACATTCATCTGTTGATGGACATCTAGGTTCTTTCCATAGTTTGGCTATTGTGGACATTGCTGCTATAAACATTCGGGTGCACGTGCCCCTTTGGATCACTACATTTGTATCTTTAGGGTAAATACCCAATAGTGCAATTGCTGGGTCATAGGGCAGTTCTATTTTCAACATTTTGAGGAATCTCCATGCTGTTTTCCAGAGTGGCTGCACCAGCTTGCATTCCCACCAACAGTGTAGGAGGGTTCCCCTTTCTCCACATCCTCGCCAGCATCTGTCATTTCCTGACTTGTTTATTTTAGAAATTCTGTGACTCTTAATCTCACAAAACAAACTGAGGGTTGCTGGGGGGAGGAGGTTTGGGAGAAGGGGGTGGGATTATGGACATTGGGGAGGGTATGTGCTTTGGTGAGTGCTGTAAAGTGTGTAAACCTGGTGATTCACAGACCTGTACCCCTGGGGATAAAAATATATGTTTATAAAAAAAAAAGATAAGGATGTTCTGAAGGAAAGAATTATTTGTTACAGTTACATGTATGTTCATATAATTTTCTTATAAATAAATCAAGTAAGGACAATAATTGCCCCCAAAATAGTAATAAAACATACACAAACTCACCTTTTCACTTACAAAAATGTTATAGTCCCCTGGGTTTTGTTCTGTGCCTTGGTTATCTTCACTAAGATCTTCAAATTCACTATTTCCACTCTTTAATTTATAAAGAAGATGTTGAAATTCAACTGCAGATTCCAGAGGCTCGATTCCATAAGAAACATTTTCAAATTGCAGTATTCCTCTGTAAAATTAAGACTAAAATTGTAAGTGTTTTTAATCAAATCTCTATTATAAAACTGACAGAATCCAAAAGGAGGAGGAGGAAGTGGAGGATAAAGAACATTTTTGAGCTCTGCATTTTGACCCTAACTCTTGACATTATGAAGATAATTCTGAAGAGACAAAAGATCTCCTGCAATCCACAAAATCAGTGGATTTTTTATTTTTTCCATTTTATTCTCTCTATAGATATAAAGGCAGCAGAAATTATATAATCAGTTGTGAGATGTATAAGTATATAGCATTACTGTGATTAAGGAATTTCTTCTTCTCCAAGTCAGTGAAATGAAAACAATAGTAAATAGAAATCTAAAATCAAAAGCTTCTGCACAGCAAAGGAAACAGTCAAGAAAACAAAGAGGCAACCCATGGAATGGGAGAAGATATTTGCAAATGACAGTACAGACAAAAGGTTGATATCCAGGATCTATAATGAACTCCTCAAACTCAACACACACAAAACAGACAGTCATATCAAAAAATGGGCAGAAGATACGGATAGACACTTCTCCAATAAATACATACAAATGGCTATCAGACACATGAAAAAATGTTCATCATCACTAGCCATCAGGGAGATTCAAATTAAAACTACATTGAGATATCACCTTACACCAGTTAGAATAGCCAAAATTAGCAAGACAGGAAACAACATGTGTTGGAGAGGATGTGGAGAAAGGGGAACCCTCTTACACAGTTGGTGGGAATGCAAGTTGGTGCAGCCACTTTGGAGAACAGTGTGGAGATTCCTCAAGAAATTAAAAATAGAGCTTCCCTATGACCCTGCCATTGCACTCCTGGGTATTTACCTCAAAGATACAGATGTCGTGAAAAGAAGGGCCATCTGTACTCCAATGTTTATAGCGGCAATGGCCACGGTCGCCAAACTGTGGAAAGAACCAAGATGCCCTTCAACGGATGAATGGATAAGGAAGATGTGGTCTGTGTACACTATGGAGTATTATGCCTCCAACAGAAAGGACGAATACCCAACTTTTGTAGCAACATGGACGGGACTGGAAGAGATTATGCTGAGTGAAATAAATGAAGCAGAGAGAGTCAATTATCATATGGTTTCACTTATTTGTGGAGCATAACAAAAAGCATGGAGGACATGGGGAGTTAGAGAGAAGGGGGTTGGGGTAAATTGGAAGGGGAGGTGAATCATGAGAGACTATGGACTCTGAAAAACAATCTGAGGGGTCTGAAGTGGCGGGGGGTGGGAGGTCGGGGTACCAAGTGGTGGGTATTATAGAGGGCACAGATTGCATGGAGTACTGGGTGTGGTGAAAAAATAATGATACTGTTATGCGGAAAATAAATAAATGAAAAAAATAAAATAATAAAAAAAGGAATCTTAATGAATTTCTCTCTGGCTGGCACTGCTTTTAAAAAATGATTAATGGGTAAGGAAGATGTGGTCCATATATACAATGGAATGAATAGATCCAGAATGGAATAGAATGAATAGAATTCAGAAAGGATGAATACCCAGGCTTCGCATCAACATGGATGGGACTGGGGAGATTATGCTAAGTAAAATAAGTCACGCAGAGAAAGTAAGTTACCATATGGTTTCCCTTATTTGTGGAACATAAGGAATAGCATGGAGGATATTAGGAAAAGGAAGGGAAAAATGAAGGGTGGGGATCTTGGAAGGGTAGATGAATCATAAAAGACTATGGACTCTGAGAAACAAAATAAGGGTTTTAGAGGGAAGGAGGTGTGGGGATACCTTAGCCCAGTGATGGGTATTAAGGAGGACACAGATTGCATGGAGCATGGGGTATTATACACAAACAATGAATCGTGGAACACTACATCAAAAACTAATGATTTTTTATCATTAGTGCCTGGGTGGCTCAGTGGGTTAAAGCCTCTGCCTTCGGCTCAGGTCATGATCCCAGTATCCTGGGATCAAGCCCCGCATCGGGCTCTCTGCTGAGAGGGGAGCCTGCTTCTTCTTCTCTCTCTGCCTGCCTCTCTGCCTGCTTGTGATCTCTGTCTGTCAAATAAATAAATAAAATCTTAAAAAAAAAAAAAAAAAGGAACAACTAATGATGTACTGTATGGTGACTAACATAACACAATTAAAAAAAAAAGAAAAATGAGGGCGCCTGGGTGGCTCAGTGGGTTAAAGCCTCTGCCTTTGGCTCAGGCCATTATCCTAGGGTCCTGGGATCGAGCCCCACATCCAGCTCTCTGCTGAGCAGGGAGCCTACTTCCCACGCCACCCCACCCCCACCCCACCCCACCGCCTGCCTCTCTACCTACTTGTGATCTCGGTCTGCCAAACAAATAAATAAATTATTTTTTAAAAAAGAGAAAGAAAGAAAAAGAAAAATGACCATATTGCCTATATGACAAAAGTATATGTAATAAGTTAAGTTTTATTTATAAAAATAAAAATTTAGCATTAATTATGAAAAGGCATTATTAACCTTTTTTATGCATATAGTCTGAATAAGAAATTAAAAGCAAGATTTTAAAGAGTAAACAACTTTTATAACTATTCTCTGGCCCTGGCTCTGGTTCAAGTGGCTATTTCCCAAAAACCATAGGGTTCCACATAACAAGCAAAAGGAACAGTTATTTGTTTGTTAACATAAGGATCCTATATTATAAAAATGAAGATGAAGAATTTTCTGACAGAATGGAAAACTCTAGGCACTATGGAAGAAACCCTTTTAATTGTTAACATTTAAGATATTATTAGATAAATAAGATATTATTAGAAAAATATGAATACTATATTAGTAATTATTTGCTTATATAAAATTTGCCTCCTCTTCCTGAAGGTGATTTTCCTTGAGAAAAAGTATGCCTTGTTTGGTTTTGCTTATTTTTATATCAGTAGGTGACACATGGTAGGTACCAAATATACCCATTTGCTGAAAAAATAAGCATCCTAAACACCTCCTCCAACTTGCTATAGTCATTTGCATTCAGTTGTCATTCCTGTAGCTAAGAAAAACAAGATACAGAGAAAGGAGAAGAGGAAATCTAAACCTCTAAAGAGGTTAGAAATGTCTCTAATCTCGCTAATTTTAGCAAGACAGGAAACAACATGTGTTGGAGGGGATGTGGAGAAAGGGGAACCCTCTTACACTGTTGGTGGGAATGCAAGTTGGTGCAGCCACTTTGGAGAACAGTGTGGAGATTCCTCAAGAAATTAAAAATAGAGCTTCCCTATGACCCTGTAATTGCACTACTGTGTATTTACCCCAAAGATACAGATGTAATGAAAAGAAGGGCCATCTGTACTCCAATGTTTATAGCAGCAATGGCCATGGTCACCAAACTGTGGAAAGAACCAAGATGCCCTTCAGCGGACAAATGGATAAGGAAGATGTGGTCCATATACACTATGGAGTATTATGCCTCCATCAGAAAGGATGAATACCCAACTTTTGTTGCAACATGGACAGGACTGCAAGAGATTATGCTGAGTGAAATAAGTCCAGCAGAGAGAGTGAATTATCATATGGTTTCACTTATTTGTGGAGCATAACAAATAACATGGAGGACATGGGGAGATGGAGAGGAGAAGGGAGTTGAGGGAAATTGGAAGGGGAGATGAACCATGAGAGACTATGGACTCTGAAAAATGATCTGAGGGTACTGAAGGGGTAGGGGGTGGGAGGTTGGGGGAACCAGGTGGTGGGTATTGGAGGGCACGGATTGCATAGAGCACTGGGTGTGGTGCAAAAACAATGAATACTGTTAGGCTGAAAAGAAATTTTTAAAAATAATTTAAAAAAAAAAGAAAAGAAAGAAATGTCTCTGGTCGGCAAGGAAAGTGAGGAGATATAAGAGAAGAAACATGCCCAGAGGAGGACTTCATTGCATGATCTCCACATGGGACTCCTCCCTCAGCCCCAAACTTAATATAAACATAACAAATTCACTGCAGCCAAATATCATTCATTGCAATGTTCACATATCAATTGCAGAAAATAACCTCAATCCAGAGCATGTGCTGAGTGTGACAACAGAATTCAGATGTCCTTCAATATGCCCCTGGTAGTAGCACTGAGCCTAGGAAAAGAAAGAAAGTGAAATATTTAGGACTGACAAATTTTCTCATGATTTCTTATTTTATGCTTGCTAGAATTTTCTGAATATTTTCACAGGCTACATGGTTTATATATCAGCATGAGTAAAGTGATATTCAGGAAAAGTCTCCCTATATTTGTCACTTCTATATTAAATACTCTTCTGATTAATATTTGGGATTAATATTTTATATGCTGTTTCCAAAATATTATCCCAAATTTTAGGTTAAATTGCTTTCCAATATATAAATTTAGGTCATCAATTAAAAGACAAAGATTATGAATCTGGATTTCTTTAAAAACCTCATACTCTACTAAAAAAAAATCTAAAATTTAAGGACACAGGAAGATTAAAGAACTAGAAAGCGATATACCATATCAACACAAACCAAAAGGATGATTCTAAAACTATATTAATACAGGAAATGGAGACTTTAAGGCAAGAAACATTGCCAGGTGATAAAGAGGAACATTTCATAATGAAAAGAGTTTCAATTGATCAGAAAGATATAAATATTCCAAATTTGTATTCACTGACTAGAAAGCTTCAAAACAAATAAGCTCAAAATTTAAAAAATAATAAAAGTAGAGAAATGCATGATCATAGTAAAAGACACATTTCTGTCAGTAACTGATAAATCAAGCATTCAGAATCTACAGAAGATCTAAACAGCATGTTAGCAACTTAGTATAGGTAAAATACAACCTAGGTTTTATTCTACCTATATTCTTTTTAAAGAACATAGAACATTTACAAAAATGAAACCATATTCTGGGCCATAAAGCAAGACAAGAAATTTTAAAGAACTGAAATCATACAAAGTTTGATCTCTGAGCACGTACAATTAAGCTAGAGATATAGCAAACATCATCACAGGGAGAAGAGTATGTAATTTCCAAGATTCAATAGTGCTATAAATTTTGGTAGAAACCAGTGTAAGATTTCTAATTAAGACACTGTTTTATAATGGAATGAAAAAGAGGAGGAAGGAGCAAGAAAGGAAGCTGATAGCCCTAGCCAATAAAAGTAAAGCAACATGGTGTCCAAATTTAATCTTTCAGCAAATTTTTGTCATGCTAACAATATGCCAGGAATTTTTCTAGGCATTGGGGATAGAACAGTGAATAAAAAGACTAAAATAAAATCCCTCCCTTCGTGAAGATTATTTTGCTAGGGAAACAGAAAATAAATAAAATATATGACACATCATATATTGAAAAGCACCATAATGAAAAATGAAACAGATAAAGTAAGAGAGGACTAAAGGTAAGAGAGCAATTTAAAATCAATAAACAAGAGCATTGAATGACAC
Source organism: Mustela putorius furo (assembly GCF_011764305.1). Lineage (NCBI taxonomy): Eukaryota > Metazoa > Chordata > Mammalia > Carnivora > Mustelidae > Mustela > Mustela putorius. The sequence continues at coordinate 4,178,172 of NW_025422118.1, forward strand.
ATTGGACCAGATGGACCTCATAGATATATATACAGAGCATTTCATCCTAAAACGACAGAATACTCATTCTTCTCAAGTGCACATGGAACCTTCTCCAGAATAGACCACATACTGGGTCACAAATCAGGATTCAACCAATACCAAAAGATGGAGATTATTCCCTGTATATTCTCAGATCACGATGCTTTGAAACTGCAGTTGAATCACGAGGAAAAGTTTGGAACTCAAAAACCTGGAAGCTAAAGACCACCTTGCTTAAGAATGCTTGGATCAACCAGGAGATCAAAGAAGTTAAACATTTCATGGAAACCAATGGGAATGAAGACACTCTGGACCAAAACCTAAGGGATACAGAAAAGGCAGTCCTAAGGGGGAAATACATAGCCATCCAAGCCTCCTTCAAAAAAACTGAAAAATCCAGAATACACCAGCAGTCTCTACACCTTAAAGAACTGGAGAATCAACAACAAATTAAGCCAACCCCAGGCACAAGAAGGGAAATAATCAAGATTAGAGCAGAGATCAATGAGATAGAAACCAGAGATACAGTAGAATGTATCAGTGAAACTAGAGGCTTGTTTTCTGAAAGAATCAATAAAATCAATAAACCACTGGCCACACTAATCCAAAAAAAAAAAAAGAGAGAGAGAGAAGTCTCAAATTAATAAAATTATGAATGAAAAGGGAGAGATTACAACTAACACCAAGGAAATAGAAACAATCATCAGAAGTTATTATCAACAGTTATATGCCAATAAGTTAAGTAACCTAGATGAAATAGATGCATTCCTGGAAAACTATAAACTCCCAAAATTGAACCAGGAAGAAATTGGCAACATGAATAGACCAATATCTAGTAACAAGATTGAAGCAGTGATCAAAAACCTCCCAAAACACAAGAGCCCAGGACCTGACGGATTCCCTGGGGAATTCTACCAAACTTTCAAAGAAAAAATAACACCTCTTCTCCTGAAGCTGTTTCAAAAAATTGAAACAGAAGGAAAACATCCAGACTCTTTTTATGAAGCCAGCAGTACCCTGATCCCCAAACGAGGTAAAGACCCCAAGAAAAAGGAGAATTTCAGACCAATATCACTGATGAATATGGACGCTAAGATTCTCAACAAGATCCTAGCAAATAGGATCCAACAGCACATTAAAAAGATCATCCACCATGACCAGATGGGATTCACCCCTGGGTTACAAGGATGGTTCAACATTCGCAAATCAATCATGTGATAGAACAAATCAATAAAAGGAGAGAAGAACCACATGGTCCCCTCAATTGATGCAGAAAAAAGTGTTTTGACAAAATCCAGCATCCGTTCCTGATTAAAATGCTTCAAAGTATAGGGATAGAGGGAAGATTCCTGAACTTCATAAAATCTATCTATGAAAAACCCACAGCAAATATCATCCTCAATGGGAAAAAGCTCTCAGCCTTTCCGTTGAGGTCAGGAACATGACAAGGATGCCCACTCTCACTACTCTTGTTCAACATAGTATTAGAAGTCCTAGCAATAGCAATCAGACAACAAAGAGAAATAAAAGGTATCCAAATTGGCAATGAAAAAGTCAAACTCTCTCTCTTTGCAGATGACATGTTACTTTATATGAAAAACCCAAGAGTCCACCCCCAAACTACTAGAACTCATACAGCAATTCAGTAATGTGGCAGGATACAAAGTCAATTTACAGAAATCAGTTGCTTTCTCATACATTAACAATGAAAATACAGAAAGGGAAAGTAGAAAATCGATTCCATTTACTATAGCACCAAGAACCATAAGATACCTGGGTATAAACCTAACCAAAGAGGTAAAGGATATGTACTCAAGGAACTACAGAACACTCATGAAAGAAATTAAAGAAGACACAAAAAGATGGAAGACCATTCCATGCTCTTGGATTGGTAGAATAAACATTGTTAAAATGTCTATACTGCCTAGATCAATCTATACTTTTAATGCCATTCTGATCAAAATTCCACCAGTATTTTTCAAAGAGCTGGAGCAAATAATCCTAAAATTTGTATGGAATCAGAAGAGACCCCGAGTTGCTAAGGAAATGTTGAAAAAGAAAAACAAAACTGGGGGCATCACATTACCTGATTTCAAGCTTTACTACAAGGCTGTGATCACCAAGACAGCATGGTACTGGCATAAAAACAGACACATAGACCAGTGGAACAGAGTAGAGAGCCCAGATATAGACCCTCAACATTATGGTCAAATAATTTTCAACAAAGTAGGGAAACACACAGTGGAAAAAAGACAGTCTCTTCAATAAATGGTGCTGGGAAAATTGGACAGCTATATATAGAAGACTGAAACTCGACCATTCTCTTACACCATACACAAAGATAAACTCAAAATGGATTAAAAAACCTCAACGTGAGACAGGAATCCATCAGAATCCTAGAGGAGAACATAGGCAGTAACCTCTTCAATATCAGCCACAGCAACTTCTTTCAAGATATGTCTCCAAAGGCAAAGGAAACAAAAGTGAAAATGAACTTTTAGGACTTCATCAAGATCAAAAGCTTCTGCACAGCAAAGGAAACAGTCAACACACAAGAGGCAACCCACAGAATGGGAGAAGATATTTGCAAATGACAGTACAAACAAAAGGTTGATATCCAGGATCTATAAAGAACTTCTCAAACTCACACACAAAACAGATAACCATGTCAAAAAATGGGCAGAAGACATGAACAGACACTTCTCCAATGAAGACATACAAATGGCTATCAGACACATGAAAAAATGTTCATCATCACTAGCCATCAGGGAGATTCAAATTAAAATCACATTTAAGATACCACTTTACACCAGTTAGAATGGCCAAAATTAACAAGATAGGAAACAACGTGTGCTGGAAAGGATGTGGAGAAAGGGGAAACCTCCTACCCTGTTGGTGGGAATGCAAGTTGGTGCAGCCACTTTGGAGAACAGTGTGGAGATTCCTTAAGAAACAAAAAACAGGGCGCCTGGGTGGCTCAGTTGGTTGAGCGAATGCCTTCAGCTCAGCTCATGATCCCGGACTTCCAGGATCAAGTCCTGCATCGGGCTCCCAGCTCCTTGGGGAGTCCTCTGACCTAATCCTCTCTCCTGCTCTCTCTCACTCATTCTCTTTCAATTAAATAAATAAAATCTTAAAAAAAAAAAGAAACTAAAAATAGAGCTTCCCTATGACCCTGTAATTGCACTACTGGGTTTTACCCCGAAGATACAGATGTAGTGAAAAGAAGGGCCATCTGTACTCCAATGTTTATAGCAGCAATGGCCACGGTCGCCAAACTGTGGAAAGAACCAAGATGCCCTTCAGCGGACGAATGGATAAGGAAGATGTGGTCCATATACACTATGGAGTATTATGCCTCCATCAGAAAGGACAGGACTGCAAGAGATTATGCTGAGTGAAATAAGTCAAGCAGAGAGAGTCAATGATCATATGGTTTCACTTATTTGTGGAGCATAACAAATAGCATGGAGGATAAGGGGAGATGGAGAGGAGAAGGGAGTTGAGGGAACTTGGAAGGGGTGATGAACCATGAGAGACTATGGACTCTGAAAAACAATCTGAGGGTTCTGAAGGGGTGGGGGGTGGGAGGTTGTGGGAGCCAGGTGGTGGGTATTATGGAGGGCACGTATGGCATGGAGCACTGGGTGTGGTGCATAAACAATGAATTCTGTTACACTGAAAAGAAATTAATTTAAAAAATTAAATAAATAAAATAGAATAGGAGTCAGTAATTTTAAGCAAAGACCTTAAGGAAAGAGAATCTTGGGAAAGAGCTAGCATCTGGATCAAGGAAAATAGAAAGTAATCCTGGAAGAAGAACATGTCTGGTATGTTGAAGAACAGCAAGGAGACCAATATAGTTGGAACAGAATGACCAAGTTAGGCAGTTATAGGAAATGAGGTCAGTTAGGTAAAGAGGACCAGACTGTATAAAGGCTGTAGGATATTGAAATGACTTTGGCTCTCATTTTGTGAACAGGAGGTCATACGAGGGTTCTGAGTGCAGAAACAATGTGTCTAAGCTCTAACAGGACTGATCTTTTTGGTCATGTTGAAAACTGACTAAAGGGATGGACAAGGTATAGAAACAAGATTATTCAAGAAGTTATGGCAATAATCTAAGAATTTACTTGGAAAAGAGTGTTATCAGGATGGAGACAGGGGAAGTGGATGGATGTGGCTATCTAATTTAAAGGGTAGGGTCATTATTGATGGAGTGATGGGGGAAAAAAGAAAAGGTTTAAAATATTGTATTTAGTATTTGTGTTTGCTTTTATTAGTCTTTAATTTATATTCATTTATTCAACAAAATATAAATAAACTAATTAACTAAATGGTAACTCTGTTCTATGCAGAATAGAAGCCTTAGTCCATCTAGTTTGTCTTTAACTTACCAAGATTTCAGGAAAGGCTAATAATGAGGGAAATGAGTCAATAACCTGATCCTTAAATATATCCCTTATGAATACAGTATTCTGTATTAGGAAAACATTTAATCAATGTAAAAAAGTTTTTAAAAATCTGTAAAATATAGAACTTAAATCTTACCTGAATATCTGAAGGATGAGAATTCACAGATCCTTGGTTATACAAATAAACCATAAAATTATGTGATAAAAAATACCTGAATATTAAAAATGAGATAATATTAAAAGTTATTCTTTTTTGAAACATATAAAGCAGTGCTCAGCAAACTAATGCCCTCGGGCCAAATCTGGCCTACTCTGTCTTTGTAAATAAAGTTTTATTGGAACACAACCACACCCATCAATTTATGTATGGTCCATGGCTGTTTTTAAGTTAAAACAGCAAAGCTGAGTCATTTTAACAGAGATAGTATGGTTCTCAAAGTCTGAAATATTTGGTCTCCAAGCCTGGACCTTTATAGTAAGTCTGCAAACCGAACAAAGGTAGTATTTTCTTTTGACATAAATATATAGTTTATATTCAAAGAAATACACACTCAAAATAATTTTCCTATTTTAATGAACTCCTTTATTTTATTTTAATGACCTCCTTTAAAATAAGAAGGGACTACAAGATGAGAAAAAAGGCATTTTAAAATTTGCAAAGATATAAACCACATGTAGGATTATGAAAGTTTTCCATTCTTTCATTCCTTCTAAAATTTCCCTACCATGCATATATATTACCTTTATAATGAAGTAGAAAAGTATTGTTTAAAAGACATATTAATCTGAATGTAGATACTGAAACTACAAATCTGAGTTCAACCTTCTCTGGTATCACTCCCTATACTTATTATCCTATTCCCTCACCTCGTGGTTACTCCTCAATCTAATGTAACATAACTAGACCACCTAGACTAGCTAGTTAGGAATCCTCCACTAAAAGTGATCTTCTACAGGTAACTAATAACCTCATAGATGTCAAATCCAAAATGCAGTTTGAAGTCAAATAAAAGTACTCTGACACAGACATACTATTGATCACAATTCCCTTTTTTAAGCCATCTACTCTTCAATTTCAATCATACTATTTCCACCTGGCTTCCCTAATATCTTTCTGTATACTTTAAGAGTCCCTTCATCTGGGTCCTTATTTCTTCTCTTAAGTGTTTCCATGGCATTCACCTCTGGGTTGTTCTTCCTTCTCATCTTTGATATTCACTCCTTCCTCTACAGGTTTATCTTGTTCATTTCTGGTGCTTCATTTATACCTACATAAATAGATGGCTTTGAAATTCACATTCACATTCTAAACTGTCAACTGGACATTTCCCTTAGGATATCCTACAAGCACTTCATATCTAATTTTTTCAAAATTGAGCCCACATTTCCCCTGACTCAGATTTGTTCCTCTTCTCCTTCACTGCTACACCAAATCTCTGCTACCACTAAATCCAGTGTTCGCTAATCTTTTCCTGTCACCTCAGTATATATCTCAAAAGGAAAAAAATACCCTACCTCTACATAGTTCTGCTTTCTGCTATTTCTCATAGAAGTTATTTGTAATATCTTCCTAATTATCACTATGCATAATAGTGATAATCATAATCATTATGCAAGTAATTTCCCAAAACAATACACCCATGTTTTCCCACCTTCTAAACTCCAGTCCCTATAATTCTTACCACTGTTAACAGTCCTGATAAGATGTTCAAATGCACTGAGTACTCTCACTTTCCCTCTTACACACTTGAAAAGATCTTTGAGTTGCTATTTACCATATCTTCCCTTCTGTCTACAGAAGTTGGTTAACTCTTCTTTTACTCAATCCTATTCTTTGGCATTTTATACAATAAATAGCTTGTTTATACATCTCTAAGAAAATTCCCTCCAGCCTAAAAACTTTTCTTCCTTCTTAAAAAGCATTCATCTGCACTTGTTTCTTCTTTTTCTGCCAAACATTTTTGAAAAAGTTATTTATAACTTACTACCTTAAGTTTCTCACAATCCACCTCTCCCTAATACCATATAGTCTAGTTCTATAATCAAAATTTAACTGAAATTATCCTATTCAAAGTCACAAACTAATTCTAAGCCAACTTTTCTCTACATGAGAGACATTTCCATTGTTTCCTGGTTTCCATGAGAGAATTAAACCCTGCAGAACGTTATTTCAATTACTTTTTCAGTTCTCTGAGGGAAGTACACAGCTAGCACTATTTTTCATAAACTCTCACAAGTGTATAGTCTCATTCCATAATAAATTCCTTATTCCAGGCCTGTCTCTCTGATCAAATCCTGATAAACTTACAGACTTACTTCTTATTCCAACATTCTGTCCTGATTATATAGGTCTTTCTGGTTCTGTCAACAACATAAGATCATATAGATTAATCTTCATGGGGGGGGCTTATTTTTTTTCTGTTCCCCTCTATTCACAAAAGACTACTTGAGGCGTTAGGACCAAAAATTAAATTAATTCTCAGGAAAGCATCTGTTGAAACAACTAAAATGTTTAATAACAACTACATTAATTATTTTTAACTCTCCATTTTTATTTTAAGTAAATAAATTCATATCAACAAAATGAAATACAAAAGTAAATGAATAAAAATTACCTTTGCTTAAGATGTACAGTGTATGGCTTCTCATCTATTGTAATAGTATAGGATATCTGTTCCTAGAGAATCCAGAGCAAATGAAATGAAGATTCATGAAACAGCAGCAAAACAATAATTTTGTATCAATCAATCCCTCCAAACATTCCCTAAAATGTCTTGATTAAAATGTCTCAGACTATATATGATTTAAAATATGCAAAAAATATTTAAAATAATATTATGTATTTATTATATAACCCAATTTCTACAAAAATAAGCCTAACATAAGAATTTATATGGGATCAGAAATCTATATATAACTATATATAACTGAATTTTAACTTCTTCTGAAATTAGAGACCACATGTTATACTATAATTTCTATGTAGGTGGCATCACTGGGATAATAAGACATCCTATATCAGCAAAGTTTATTCTATCAGGCACAAAGATATTTAACTGTTTTCTTAAAATGCATTGCCTGATTCCTATATTTTTAAGTAGAAAATTCTTGAACAAAATTTGGTATTGTTTTTTACTCTATCACTACTATCAAGTTAAAACATGGATAACAATAAGTTGCAATATCACTAAGTTGCTGAAGCTAAGTGATGAGATTTTATCCAACTCAGAGAACACGTAAAAAGCAAGAGTTAGCGCATCACTGAAAAGAAAACATAAGCATATGAAAACCAAAAAGACACAAATACCAGAACACAGAAAAAGATAAGGCTTCTAGGATTTGTGACTGTCAGCTCTCCCACCCACAAAAACCCCATAAGGCGCAACACAGAGATAGCCTGGTAGTTTGAAGTCTCTGAAACTCCAACAAACAGACTGTGGATAGATATCTGGTCTCACTGCAGACCCTTCCCACCAACAAGAACTTCTTGGGGGACAACACAGGCAGAACAGCACCCTGCAGTGTGCTGAGACTGCAGTCCTGGCAAACATCTGGTCTGCTCAATTCAAGCCTAAGGTGGCCCCAGACTGACCGCTTCACAACAGAGGGACCAAGCATTCCCCACAAAAGGAAAAAAGAAACACTGCAGACAACTGGACATAAGGCATATGCCTCTCAGTCACATTAGGACACATACAACATACATAGGTGACACCAATGGAGCACCAGATTCTGGTAAATAGGGGACATCACACTTCAGGGCACTACAGCACCTCTTCTTCATAAAGCCACTACTTTCCAGAGCAGAAGTAGTTGACTTTCCTAACACACAGAAACAGACACAAAGAGACAAAATGAGAAGACAGAAAAGTATATCTCAAATGAAAATAAACAAGCTAATAAATTCACAGCAAAAGAGCTAAATGAAATGAAGATAAGCAATATGCCTGAAAGAGAATTCAAAGTAATGCTCATAAAGATACTCACTGGACTTAAGAAGATCTCCATTAGAACTTAAACAAAGAAACAGAAAATCTAAAAAGAACCAATTTGGGATGAAGAACTCAGTAACAGAAATTTAAAATACACCAGAGGGAATAATAAACAAGAGGAAGGAGAAGAAGAAACCAGAAAACCAGGAGACAGAGTAATGGAAAGCAATCAAGCTTAAGAGCAAAGAGTAAAAGAATAATAAAAAATGAGAATAGTATAACAAGTACAACAGCATTAGCATTATAGGAATCCCAGAAGGAGCAGAGAGAGAGAAAAGAGGGAAGAAAACATATTCAAGGAAATAACGAAGGAAAAAGTCACTAACCTGGGAAAATAGAAATCCAGATCCAGGCATCAGAGAGAACCCCCAACAAAATCAACCCAAAGGGGTCTACACCAAGACATGTAATAATTAAAATGGCACAAAGAAGTGAAGAGAATTTTAAAAGCACTAATAGAAAACAGTTATATACAAGGGCAATCTCAGAAAATTATCAGGTGATTTATCAGCAGAAACTTTGTAGGCCAAAAGAGACTGGCATGATATATTTAAAGTGCTAAAAGGAAAAAAAAAAAATCTGCAGCCAAGAATACTCTATCCAGCAAGGATATCATTCAAAATAAGAGGAGAGATAAATAGTTTCCCAGATGAACAAATGTTAAGGAATTCATCACCACTAAATCAGCCATTCAAGAAATGATAAAGAAAATACTTTTGCTAGGTACCCAATCATTGTGGATATTAGTAAGATGTCAGAATTAGAGTTCAGAATGATAATTATAAAGATGATAGCTGGATGTCGGAGGCAGGCCCCTGGCCAGGGCGGCCTCCGCCATTAAAAGATGGCTCCTGGCCAGGTTAGGATTGCCTCGTGAGACTAAGCGGAACGCCCAAAGAGGAAGTAAACAGCATTGGTTGTTAGAGAAGTTGTTCATTTAGGTGCATGGCCTGATTCGCTCCCTCCTGTACCCTGCTCGCTGATTGGTCATGTAAGCGTATATAAGTGTGTAGACTTGTGGAAATAGAGAGAGAAGATGCATCCGAACTGGGGTTCTTGTTGTCCTTGTGGGGCGAGGGCGATAAATGGCACCGGCACCCAGGAACTAAAAAAAGGAATCTTGCAAGGTAATCCGCAGGAAAGCGGGGAGTAAAGGTCCACAGGTAAGCGGGGACATTAGCCACGTTCAAAATGGGAATTCCACGGTAAAGTGGGGAGTAAAGGCCACGTTCAAAAGTGGGAATTCCGTGGTAAAGCGGGGAGTAAAAATAGAAAAACTTTGCAAGGGAGAAGTCCACAGGTAAGCGGGGTAAAACCATGACAAAGGTGGTGGGAAACTTGTACAAGACCGCAACAAGAAGCGGGGTGGCCATAGAGCCAGGATTTTCTTATTGAAACCGCAGGTAAGCGGGGAAGGGACCACAATCAAAGTGGTGGGAATCTTGTACAAGTCCACAATAAGAAGCAGGGCAGCCTTAGAGCCGGGATTAACTTGTACAAGTCCGCAATAAGAAGCAGGGCGGCCTTAGAGCCGGGATTTAGCTGCAAGTATACGCGGAACAGCCATTAGGTTGGGATTCTAATTATGGGATCTGGACTGTCAAAGTCGAGGTTAGAGGGTTCCCTAAAGGACCTTCTAAAGGCCAATGCATGCTGTTAAAAACGAAAACTGCTAGGATAAAAACGGTCAAGCAGCAGCTGAAAGACATTCAGCCCGTATGGATTTTTCCCCCAAGCCCTTAGTTCTTTGGAGGACACTGCCTGCCATAATGCAGCAGCTGGAAATCCTCAGTGGGACCTAGAAATGTTAATGGGAATAGGACCGTATATGGGAAAGCAGGCCCAAATACAATACAACCCTGCGATGTATCTGCAAATAGCCGCAGCAGCCACTAAAGCATGGGAAGACAATTCAAGGCAGTGGGGATTTACAGGGTCAGCTGTCTAAGGTAATACAAGGACCAAATGAAGCATATGCTGATTTTGTAGCGAGGCTGATGCAAACAGCTGGTCGAATATTTGGGAGGTAGAGACAGTCATCCCATTGATGAAACAGCTGGTTTATGAGCAGGCTAATAAATGGTGTAAAGAAGCCATCAGACCTTGGAAAAGCAAAGACTTGAGTACATATATTAAAGTTTGCAGGGATATCAACGACAGTGTTATTCAAGGGCAGGTGATGGCTGCAGCTATCACTCAAGGTTTAAACCCAGCAGAATAAAAGAAATAATAAAGGTCAGAACAGAAATCAATGAAATAGAAATCAAAAGACCCAAAACGAGAAGCTGGTTCTTTGAAAGAGTTAAGACTGATAAACCCCTGGCCATATTTATCAAAAAGAAAAGAGAAAGGAGCCAATTAAATAAAATCATGAATGAAAGAGAAAAGATCACAAGCAGCATCAAAGAAATACAACTATAAGGACATTTTATGAGCAACTACACACCAGCAAATTTGACAATCTGGAATAAATGGATACATTCCTAGAAATGTATAAACTACCAAAACTGAACCAGAAAGAGACAGAAAACCTGAACAGACCCATAGCCAGTAAAAAGATGGAAGCACTCATCAAAAATCTCCAAATAAAAGCTCAGGACCAGACAGTTTCCCAGGGGAATTCTACCAAACATTTAAAGAATAATTAATACCTATTCTCCTGAAACTGTTCCAAAAAAAATAGAAATGGAAGGAAAACTTCCAAATTCATTTTATGAGGCTAGCATCACCTTCATCCCAAAACCAAACAAAGGCTCCATCAAAAAGGAGAATTACAGACCAATATTCCTGATGAACATAGATGCAAAAATTCTCACCAAAATACTAGCCAATAGGATCCAACAGTACATTAAAAGGATTATTCACCACGACCAAGTGGAATTTATTCCTGGGCTCCAAGGTTGGTTCAACAGCTACAAATCAATCAATGTGATACAATACATTAATAAAAGAAAGAACAAGAACCATATGATACTCTCAATAGATGCTGAAAAAGCATTTGACAAAATACAGCATACCTTCTTGATCAAAACTCTTCACAGTATAGGGACAGAGTGTACATACCTCAATATCATCAAAGCCATCTATGAAAAACCCAAGGTGAATATTATTCGGATGGGGAAAACAGAGTTTTTCCCTTAAGGTCAAGAACATGGCAGGGCTGATCGCTATCACCACTGCTATTCAACATAGTACTAGAGATCCTGGCCTCAGCAATGAGACAACAAAAAATAAAAGCATCCAAACTGGCAAAGAAGAAGTCAAACTATCACTATTTGCGAATGATATGATACTTTATGTGGAAAACCCAAAAACTCTACTTCAAAACTGCTGAAACTCCTACAGGAATTCAGTAAAGTGTCAGGATATAAAATCAATGCACAGAAATCAGTTGCATTTCTATACACCAACAGCAAGACAAAGAAAGAGAAATTAAGGAGTTGATCCATTTACAATTGCACCCAAAACCATAAGATACAGAAGAATAAACCTAATCAAAGAGGCAAAGGATCAGTACTAAGAAAACTATAGAGTACTCATGAAAGAAATTGAGGGAGACACAAAGAAATGGAAAAACATTCCATGCTCATAAATTGGAAGAAAAAATATTGTAAAAATGTCTAAGCTGCCTAGAGAAATCTATACATTGAATGCAATCCATATCAAAAGACCATCAACTTTCTTCAAAGAAATGGAACAAATGATCCTAAAATTTATACAGAACCAGAAAAGACCCCAAATAGCCAGAGAAATATTGAAAAAGAAAACCAAAGTTGGCAGCACCACAATTCCAGACTTCAAGCTCTATTACAAAGCTGTCATCATCAAGACATTATGGTACTGGCACAAAAACAGACACATAGATCAATGGAACAGAATATAGAGAGCCCAGAAATGGACCCTCAACTCTATGGTCAATTAATCTTTGACAAAGCAGCAAAGAATCTCCAATGGGAAAAAGAGTCTCTTCAACAAATGGTGTTGGGAAAACTGGACAGCCACATGCAGAAAAATGAAATTGGACCGTTTCCTTACACCACACACAAAAATAGACTCCAAATGGATAAAAGACCTCAATGTGAGAAAGGAATCCATCAAAATCCTTGAGGAGAACACAGGCAGCAACCTCTTCAACCTCAGCTGCAGCAACTTCTTCCTAGAAATATCACCAAAGGCTAGGGAAGCAAGGGCAAAAATGAGCTATTGGGACTTCATCAAGATCAAAACGTTTTGCACAGCAGAGAAAACAGTCAACAAAACCAAGAGACTATTCGACAGAATAAGAGAAGATATTTGCAAATGACAGATCAGATAAAGGGCTAGTATCCAAAATCTATAAATAACTTATCAAACTCAACACCAAAGAAAAAATAATCCAGGGGCGCCTGGGTGGCTCAGTGGGTTAAGCCACTGCCTTCGGCTCAGGTCATGACCTCGGGGTCCTGGGATCAAGTCCTGCATGGGGCTCTCTGCTCAGCAGGGGGCCTGCTTCCCTTCCTCTCTCTCTGCCTGCCTCTCTGCCTGCTTGTGATCTCTCTCTGTCAAATAAATAAATAAAATCTTTAAAAAAAAAAAAAAAGAAAGAAAAAATAATCCAATCAAGAAATGGGCAGAGGACATGAACAGACATGTCTGCAAAGAAGAGAAGATGGCCAACAGACACAAGAAAAAGTGCTCCACATCATTCGGCATCAGGAAATCACAAATCAAAAGCACAGTGAGATACCACCTCACACCAGTCAGAATGGCTAAAATTAACAAGTCAAGAAATGACAGAAGCTAGCGAGGATGCGGAGAGAGGGGAACCCTCCTACACTGTTGGTGGGAATGCAAGCTGCTGCAACCACTCTGGAAAACAGTGTGTAGGTTCCTCAAAAAACTGAAAATAGAGCTACCCTACGACCCAGCAATTGCACTATTGGGTATTTACCCTAAAGATACAAATGTAGTATTCCAAAGGGGCATGTACACCCCAATGTCCATCAACAGATGAATGGATAAAGAAGATGTGAGTTACACACACACACACACACACACACACACACACACACACTGGAATACTATGCAGTCATAAAAAAACCAAAATCTTACCATTTGCAACAACATGGATGGAACTAGAGGGTATTATGCTAAGCAAAATAAGTCAATCAGAGAAAGACAATTATCATATGATCTCACTGATATGAGGAATTTGAGAAAAAGGACAGAAGATCATAGGGAAGGGAGGGAAAAATGAAACAAGATGAAACCAGAGAGGGAGACAAACCATAAGAGACTTAACCTCAGGAAACAAACTGAGGGTTGCTGGGAGGTGGGGAGGGAGGGTAGGGGTGGCTGGGTGATGGACACTTGGAAGGGTATGTGCTATGGTGAGTGCTGTGAACTGTGTAAGACTGATGAATCACAGACCTGTACCCCTGAAACAAATAATACAGTATGTATTAATAACAAAAAAAAGAAAAAAGAAAACAATCCTATTTACAATTACACAAAAAATAATAAAATATTTAGGAATAAACTTAACCAAGGAGATTAAAGACTGTACTCTCAAAACTCTAACACACTGATGAAAAAAAAACTGAAGATAACACACACTATTGAAACAATGTTCCATGCACATAGACTGGGAGAATTAATATTGTTAAAATGTCTACTATCCAAAAGCAACCTACAGGTTTAATGCAATGCAATTTAATCCATTATTTTTAATAGAATGAGAGCAAATAATCCTGAAATTTGTATGGAAGCACAGAAGACTCTTGAATAACCAAAGCAATCTTGAAAAGTAAAGCTGCAGGCATCACAACCCCAGATTTCAAATTAAACTACAAACCTGTAGTAATCAAAACAGCATGGTACTGACAAAAATACAGACACATAGATAAACAGAACAGAATAGAGAGCCTAGAAATAAACCCATAACTACAGGGTCAATTCATCTTTGACAAAGCAGGAAATAATATGCCATGCAAAAAAAGATAGTCTCTCGATGTGTGCAAAAAAACTGGACAGCCACATGCAACAGAATGAGACTGGACCCCTATGTTATACCATACACAAAAATAGACTCAAAATGCATAAAAGCCCAAAATATAAAAACCCAAAAATATAAAATTTCTAGAAGAAAACATAGGCACTAATTTTTCACATCAACTATAGAGACATTTTTCTAGATAAGTCTCTTCTGGCAAAGGAAACAAAAGCAAAATTGAACTATTGGGACTGTAACAAAATAAAAAGCTTAACCACCAAAGAAAAAAATCAAAAAAACTAAAAGACAATTCACCAAATGGGAGGAAGTATTTGCAAATGGTATATCTGATAAGAGGTTAATATCCAAAATGTATATTAACACCAAATATCTAAAATGTATATTAACAACTTAACACCAAAAAACCCTCAAATAATACAATTTAAAAATGGGCACTAGACATGAACAGACACTTCTCCAAAGAAGACATACAGATGGACAACCATTATATGAAAAGATCCTCAACATCACTTATTATCAAGAAAATGCAAATCAAAGCTATAATGAGATATCACCTCAGACCAGTCAGAATGCCTAAAATAAAAACACAAGAAACAACAAGTGTTGGCAAGTAGGTAGAAAAAAGAAACTAGTGCACTTTTGGTGGGAATTCAAACTTGTATAGCCACTATGGAAAAGAATATGGAGGTTCCTCAAAAAATTAAGAAAAGAATAACCATATGATCCAGTAATTCCACTATTGGGTATTTGCCTAAAGAATATAAAAACACTAATTTGAAAAGATATGTATGCCCTTATGTTTACTGTCACATTATTTTTTTAACAGCCAAGATGTGGAAGGAACCCAAATGTCCGTAGATAGATGAACAGATAAAGATGATGTGGTACATCTACACAGTAGAATATTACTAAACCATAAAAAATAATGGTATCTTGCCATTTGCAACAATATGAATGGATCTGGAAAGTATGATGCTAAGTGAAATATGTCAGTCAGAGAAAGAGAAATACCATATGATTTCATTCATAGTGGAATTAAAGGAACAAAACAAAGAAAAAAAGATAAACAAAAAGCAGACCCTTAAATATAGAGAAGAAACCAGTGATTTCCAGAGGGAAGATAGATGTGAGGATAGGTGAAACAGGGAAGGGGTTAAGAGTACACTTATGATGATGAGCAATGAGAATCACCATATTGTACACTTGAAACTAATATAATACTGTTGCAGAGAAAGACAACTATCATATGATCTCCCTGATATGAGGAAGTGGTGATGCAACATGGAGGCTTAAGTGGGTAGAAGAATAAATGAAACAAGATGGGATTGGGAGGGAGACAAACCATAAGTGACTCTTAATCTCACAAAACAAACTGAGGGTTGCCGGGGGGAGGGGGTTTGGGAGAAGGGGGTGGGATTATGGACATTGGGGAGGGTATGTGATTTGGTGAGTGCTGTGAAGTGTGTAAACCTGGTGATTCACAGACCTGTACCCCTGGGGATAAAAATATATGTTTATAAAAATAAAAAATTTAAAAAAAAAATAAATAAAATAATTATACTGGAAATAAATAATAAACAAACATACTGAAAACATGAATTCAAAAAGATATATGTACCCCATATATGTATGGCAGCACTATTTACAGTAGTTGGGATATGGAAACAATCTAAGTGTCCACTGATAAATGAATCGGTAAAGAAAAAGTGGTACACACACACACACACACACACACACATGATCACATAACAGTAAATAAGAATGAAATCTTGTCATTTGTAATAACATGCGTGAATCCTGAGAGTGTTATGCTAAGTGAAATAAGTCAGACTGAGAAAGACATATGATTTTACTCATATGAGGATTCTAAAAAAACAAAACAAGTTAAAAAAACAAACAAAAAGCAGATCTGGACCTGTAAATACAAAGAACAAATGGATGGTTGCCAGAGGGAAAGGAGTTTAAGGGATGGGCAAAATGCCTGAAGGGGAGTGGAAGATACAGGCTTTCATTTATATGGCATAAGTCATGAAAATAAAAGGTACAGCAAGGAAATATGGTCAATGATATTATAATAGTGTCGAATGGTGACAGATGGTAGTTACACTTGTGGTGAGCACAGCATAGGTATAGAGGTGTTGAATCATTATGTTGTACACCTGAAACTAATGTAACATTGTATGTCAACTGTATTTGAAATTTTTAAAAAATATTAAAGAGATTCTCCTTAACCACTTTGGAGAAATTATTCCCTTCAGTCAATCATCTAGATATTCCTCATGTAAGACCCTAAGTCTTCTACTTACTTGAGCAAGACTGAGAGAGAGAGAGAGAGAGAGAGAGAGAAAACACACAGAGGGAGACAGAGAAGCAGACTCCTTACTGAGCAAGGAGCAGGACACAGGACTGAATCCCAGGAGCCTGGGATCATGACCTGAACCAAAGGCAGATCTTAACGACTGAGCCACCCAGGTGCTCATTTTTATTTATTTGGACATTTAAAACTTTTACCATAAAGCAGTGACAAATGTTAGATAAAACACATTTTGATCTTTATATTTACTTTTACTATCAAAACTTTAAATTCCATATCAGTAGTAATATTGCATACTTATATTCATTCTATAATGGGGATGATATATTTAATTGCTATTAATAGAAATAAACATTTCAGATAATATTAATGTGAAAAATATCTCTTACATTTTCTGCTTCTGAATTATGACTTGTATTTGCTTGGATTTTCTCTGGAACTACAATTTGTAGAAATGAATTTTGAGAACCTGAAGAAAGGAAAAAGAGAGTTAATAATTGTGTTTTATACCTGACTAAATATTTGTTCAGGTTCTTTTGTAGAATTCACTTGTGCACATATGAGTAATCACTGTGTACTCCTAAAAAAAATCTTGAAAACAATTAAAAAACAGACAAGAGAGTTATGAAAGACCAAAGAAAGGACAAAGGGTGGAGACAGGGGCATAGTATTAAAATTACACAAAATTTGTTACTCCTGAGGAAAACAGACCAAAAAACAGTCAAAGATAAACTTCAAGAAAACTTTGCTGAAATAAAAGATTAGAAACCATAGACTGGAAAGTACCCTGAATTCAGGAATAACAGTAATAATTAAAACAGAAAGTCTACGAAAGTTATTAGGTGTCTAAGAGAAAGAAAAAATCCTATAGGCTTGTGAGCAAACAGGAAGAAAAAGAAAATCATACTGAGCATTAGGGAGAAAGCAGACTAGCCTGATAATTTTTACATTATTCAACACTATAAATGAAGAACAATGTATTTTTTTAAGTTTTTATTTAAATTCCAATTGGTTACAATACATGTTAATATTAGTTTCAGATGTACCATATAGTGATTCAACATTTCCATACAACACCCAATGCTCATCACAAGTTCACTCCTTAATTCCCATCACCTATTTAACCCATGCCCCCACTCACCTCCCTCTGGTAACCATTAGTTTTTTCTCTATAATTAAGGATCCGTTTCTTGGTTTGCCTCTCCCTCCACCCTTGCTTATTTGTTTCGTTTCTTAAATTCCACATATGAGTGAAATCATACGGTACTCATCTTTCCTTGACTTATTTCAGTTAGCATGCTACTCTGCAGCTCCATATCCATCATTGCTAATGTCAAGATTTTGTTCTCTTTTTTTATGGCTGAATAACATTTCATTGTCCATACGCCACTTCTTTTCTTTTCTTTTTCTTTTTTTTTTTCTTCTCAGATTCTGGGTTAGGGTTAGGGTTTATGGCCAATGTCAGGTTTAGGGTTAAGTTTAGGGTCAGGGGTGAGGGTATATGTGCCTGGTATCCTGCTGTTTAGAGAACTCTCCAGAGAGTTCAGTTTACGGTTAGGTTTAAGGGTTGGGGATTAGGGTTAGGGTGATGGTTAGGGTTTAGGTTTAGGAGTTAAGGTTTGGGGGTTAAGAGGTTGGAATTTGGGGCTAAGGTTAGGGTTAGGGTTAGGGTTAGGGAGTTTGGGTGTTACAGGGTTTATATTAATTAAAGAAGATTTTACTTGATAGTTTATACACAGTGTAGTTTCAGTGAGTGAAACCCAAGGATCTTCCCTTATGCTTCTACGCATCCATTTACAAACACAGGGTTCTTATTATATGCTATCATATGTTTATAAACTCTTTTATTATAATGAAATAAAGTTTTACATGAAACGCACATTATACTTCATGTAGTTATATTCAGTTAAGAATAGGGTACCAGGGTACCAGGTGGTGGGTATTATAGAGGGTATGGATTGCATGGAGCACTGGGTGTGGTGAAAAAATAATGAATACTGTTATGCTGAAAATAAATAAATAAATTAAAAAAAAAAAAGAATAGGTCTACTCCCACATGTTTTTTACACATACATTTACAAACACATATATATCATTGAAAAAGATGTTACTTGAACAATTGTTTATATATAGTATAGTTTCAATGAGAAGCATATGGCTATTCCCATATTGTTCTATGCATATGTAGAAACTTCAATGAAAGATGATACCTGGAAGACTGATTATATATACTGTGGTCTCAGAGTTTTAAGCATAGGGCTATTCCCATACACTTTTACACATTTGAAGAACAAGTTCTTTTGAAAATCTTTAAGAAAGTAAAGTGTGAAAAACCTCAAACTTCATACCCAGTAATACTTTCATTTGAACATAGAGAGAAAGGAGATGTATTCACAAGCAAAAACGTAAAGGAAATAGCTCAAAGTCCCTGTCACAAAAGGCATAAAAATTCTTTCAATGAAGATGTCAGTATACTTAAAGTAAAAGGTTAGCAGCAGGTATTAAATAAACTTAAATATAAAATAAGGCTAAAACAACCTTGAGAATTATAGTTATTTAATAGAGTGCAAATGATATAAATATAGTAACATATACAATAATGTCAGGCAGTATAGAAGAAGAGGAAAACCATATGTGCATATTGATTTCCTTAAATTTACAGCATTGTGGCCCAAAAATAATTGTGAATAAAGCGGTAGAAATCAAGTGGTAAAAGTAGTAAAATCAAGTGGTAGAAGTAGAAACATATTGTTCAATGGCATAACAATATAGGAGAACTGAGAACTAAGACTTAAAATAACCACAGTCATATAATAAAGGGGAGAGCAGGAAGTGGGTAGCAATAAGATACTAAACTTTCTAATTACAGTGAGGAATCACTATTACTGCCTAAATAAAAAATTTAATCCTTTATGTTAGCACTATAAGCATTCCAAATTAAGAGAACATACACAAAGGTACCCAGAAAATAAAGAAAAAAATCAAATTTTTCCAGTGAAAAGACTTTACCAAAAACATGATATCAAAAAAGTATGATATAATTAAGAAGTTCTAAGATCAAATATCTCACTCTTATCAATAAATGTAAGCTGGATGAAATAACCAACTGAAAGAAAAATCTTCAGACTAGATCTGCAAAATCAAAACCCAATTACTCAGACCTTGTATGGAATATTAAACACTTGCTCTAAGCTAATACTTTATTAGAGGACCTAAAATGTAGCTGTGGTTCACATCAGGCAAAGTTGTATGCTTACAAGAAGAATGGTGATACAGGAGATTTAGGATCAAATCTGATTTTACTCATGGGTCTACACATGCATCCTATCATAATTTGCCCAATTATAGAACAGTATGTGGAAGCAGATATAATCAATATATTATGGAATCCCAATTTGTCTCCCTGACCCAAAGAAAGAGGATTATTATGGTAGAGAGGGCCAAATGAAAATCTCTGAATATCATATACACCATCATCAAAACATTTATAAACCAAATATTTCTAAATCCAGAAGGTAGTCCAAACCTGAAAAGAACTGAAGTATACAAGAGCAGTGATTCCTATTATTTTTCTATTTTGTTTGATTTGTGCAGATGATAAGCACTAAGGACAATGAGTTGTCTTAAGGTTAGCCAGGTGATGACTGCAATAGCAAGCGTTGTTCCAAATATAGTCTCTTTACTGAAGCAAAGCAACACAGGCATTGGCACCTGCATGTAATCCCTGGTAGAAAAAGGTGTTTTCTCTAACCCAATAAGCAGAGAATTCCAGAAGAAAGTTTGCATTCTCACTTGACAGTGAGAGCAATGTACCATTCATACTGCCTCAGGTATTTATCATTTTTAGTTTTACTTCTTCCTAGACCCTAACATCTCACTGTCTGTGGTAAGGGGAATAATAATTCCTCTCAAAGATGTCTATACTCTTTAATCACCAGAACCTGTGAATATATTAGGTTATGTAGCAAAGTATATTTAGGTTTGCAAATAAGCTGACCTTAAAATAGGGTATTTGTCCTGGGTTATCCATGTAGTCTTAATTTAATCACAAGTGTCCTTAAAAGAAGATTTGGTCCATATATACAATGGAGTATGATGCCTCCATCAGAAAGGATGAATACCTTTTTTGTATCAACATGGATGGGACTGAAGGAGATTATGCTGAGTGAAGTAAGTCAGGCAGAGAGAGTCAATTATCATATGGTTTCACTTACTTGTGGAGCATAAGGAATAACACGGAGGATATTAGGAGAGGGAAAGGAGAAGTGAATTGGGGGAAATCAGAGGGGAAGACGAACCATGAGAGACTGTGGACTCTGAGAAACGAACAGGGTTATGGAAGGGAGGGTGCTGGGGGATACCTGAACCTGGAGTACTGGGTGTGGAGCATAAACAATGAATCGTGGAACACTGAAAAAATAAAATTAAATTAAAAAATAAAGATGAATGAAGCAGAAGAGAGAACCAGAAAGATGGTAGTATGACAAAAACTCAGCCCAATGCTCCTAGCTTTGAAGACGGGAGAAAGGGAACCCAGACAAAGAATGCACACAGCCATTAGAATCTGAAAAAGACAAGGAAACTGTCTACTACAGCCTTCAGAAGGAACACAGCACTGCTAATTCCTTGATTTTAGCCCAATGAGACCCATTTTACAAAAATGTAAGATAGTAAATCTGTATTGCTTAAGCCACTAAATTTGTGGTAACCTGTTATAACAAAAATAACACTAATACATCACCTAAGAGAAAATTATTCTGGAATTCTGGAATGAAACTGCACCACTATCTCACACCATATACAAATATAAATTCAAAATGGATTAAAAATTTCAATATATAACCTGAAACCATTAAATTCCTACAATAAAAGCAGGCAGTAAGCTCTTTGACATCAGTCTTAATAATATTTTTTCAATCAGTCTCTTCAAGGAAGGGCAAAAAATAAATAAATAAAAACAGAGCTACCTTATGACCCTGCAATTGCCCTAGTGGGTACTTGCCCCAAAGATACAGATGTAGTGAAAAGAAGGGTCATCTGTACCCCAATGTTAACAGCAATGGCCAGTCACCAAACTGTGGAAAGAGCCAAGATGCCCTTCAACAAGCAAGTGGATAAAGGTACGGTCCATATATACAATGGAATATTACACTTCCATCAGAAAGGATGAATACCCAATGTTTGTATCAATGTGGATAGGACTGGAGATTATGCTGAGTGAAATAAGTCAAGCAGAGAAAGTCAAGTATCATATGGTTTCACTTACTTGTGGAGCATAAGGAATAACTTGACGGAGGATATTGGGAGTTGGAGAGGAGAAGTGAGTTGGGGGAAATTGGAGCAAGAGATGAACAATGAGAGACTGTGGACTCTGAGAAACAAACTGAGGGCTAGGGAGGGGCAGGGGGCAGGGGTATAGCTGAGCCCAGCGGTGGGTATTAAGGAGGGCACTTATTGCACAAGAACTGGGTGTGGTGCCTAAACAATGAATCTTGGAACACTGAAAAAAATTATTTTTAAAAAATTAAATAAATAAATAATGGGATTACATCAAATTAAAAAAAAACTTATACAACATAGGAAATCATCAACAAAATGAGAAGGCAAGCTATTGAATAAGAATAGATACTTGCAAGTCACACATTGGATAAGGGGTTAATATCCAAAATATATAAAGAACTTAGACAATTTAATATCTAAAAACACCCCAAATGAACAACCCAATTAAGAAATGGACAGAGGACTTAAATACACATTACTCCAAAGAAAACACAGATGGCCAACAGGCCCATGAAAGATGTTTAACATCATTAATTATCAGGGAAATGCAAATCAAAACTACAAAGATATCACTTCACACCTATCAGACTGATTATTAAAAAGACAAAAAACAGTGTTGACAAGGATGTGGAGAAAAGGAAACCCTCATACGCTGTTAGTAGGAAGGTAAATTAGTGTAGCTACTATGGAAAACAGTATGGAGGTCCTCAAAAAATGAAAAATAGAGCTACCAGATGATGCAGTGATTCCATTTCTGGGTATTTCACCAAAGAAAACACAAACACCAATTCAAAAAGGTATATACGCACTCTTATGTTCACTGCAGCATAATTTACAATAGGTAAGATATGAAAGCAACCAAAGTACCCATCAATGGTTGAATGGATAAAGAAAATGTGATAGATATATATATACAAACATATATAATGGACCATTACTCAGCAATAAAAATGGAAATCTTGCTATTATAACAACATAGGTGGACCTAGAGGGTATTATGCTAAGTGAAATACATCAGATGGAGAAAGATAAATACCATATGATTTCACTTGTTTGTGGATTCTAAAACAAAACAACAGAACAAACAAAACAAAACAGAAACAGACTCCTAGATAGAGGTAACCAACTGTTCATTAACAGAGGGGCACGGGATGGAGTGGCTGGGGGGAAACAGATGAAGGACATTAAGATGTACGAACTTCCAGTTATAAAATAATTATGTCATGGTGATGTAATGTACAGCAAAGAGAATATAGTCAATCATATTGTAATAAATTTGATGGTAACCAGACTTATCATCGAGATCGTTTTGTAGCATATATAAACATTGAAATCACTATCTGCACATCTGAAACTAATAGGATGATACGTGCCACGTATACTTCATTTTAAAAAAAATAAAATTTGAGGCACCTGGGTGGCTTAGTCAGTTAAGTGGCTGCCTTCGGCTCAAGTCATGATCTCAGGGTCCTGGAATCGAGTCTTGCATCAGGCTTTCTACTCAGTGGGAAGTCTACTTCTCCCGCTCCCCCTAGACTCTCCTTATGCTCTCTCCTTCTCTCTCTCAAATAAATAAAATCTTTTTTAAAAAAATTAATTAAAAATTTTAAAATGAGGGGAGGAGTCAGGATGGCAGAGAAGTAGCAGGCTGAGACTACTTCAGCTAGCAGGAGATCAGCTAGATAGCTTATCTAAAGATTGCAAACACCTACAAATCCAACAGGAGATTGAAGAGAAGAAAAACAGCAATTCAAGTAACAAAATCAACCACTTTCTGAAAGGTAGGACTGGCGGAGAAGTGAATCCAAAGTGACAGGAAGATAGACGCCGGGGGGGAGGGGCCGGCTCCCACCAAGCGGCGGAGCAACAGAGCACAAAATCAGGACTTTTTTTTTCTTTAAAGATTTTATTTATTTATTTGACAGAGAGAAAGATCACAAGTAGGCAGAGAGTCAGGCAGAAAGAGAAGGGGAAGCAGGCTCCCTGCTGAGCAGATAGCCCAATGTGGGGCTCGATCCCAGGACACTGAGATCATGACCTGAGCCGAAGGCAGTGTTTTAATCCGCTGAGCCACCCAGGCGCCCCCAAAATCAGAACTTTTAAAGTCTGTTCCGCTGAGGGACATCGCTCCAGAGGCTAAACCGGGCTGAAGCACACGCAGGCTCAGCGTGGCCTCAGGTCCCGCAGGGTCACAGAAGGATCGGGGGTGTCTTGAGGGTTGCAGAGCTTACAGGTATTAGAACAGGGAAGCCAGCTACAGAGACAGAGCCGAGGAGTGAGATCCCGGCTCAGGGTTACCTTGAACCGGTCCCAGGCTCGGTGAGCTCGGAGCGTGGCCGGAGGCCAGGGAGACAGGAGTAATTGGGCGTGGTTCTCTGAGGGCACATTGAGGAGTGGGGCCCCAGGCACTAGGCTCCTCCGGGCGGGAGACCGGGAGGCTGCCATTTTCATTCCCATCCTCCAGAACTCTACAGAAAGTGCTCAGGGTACAAAAGCTCCCAAAAGCAAACCCAAGCAGATTACTCAGCCCGACCCCTGGTAAGGGTGGTGCAATTCCGCTAGGGGCAAAGACACTTGAGAATCACTACAACAGGTCCCTCCCCCAGAAGATCAACAAGAAATCCAGCCAGGACCAAGTTCACCTACCAAGGAGTGCAGTTTCAATACCAAGGAGAGCAGCAGAATTCCAGAGGAGGAGAAAGCAAAGCACAGAACTCATGGTTTTCTCCCCATGATTATTTAGTCTTGCAGTTAATTTAATTTTTTTTTCTTTTTCAATGTTTTTTCTCTTCTTCTGCTAAATTTTTTTTAACTTTTACCCTATTCTTTTTTAACATTTTTTAACTAGTTTATCTAATATATATTGGTTTTTTTTATCCTTTTTCTTTATTCGTTTTCTTTTTCTTTTTATCTTTCTGGACCTCTTTTTATCCCCTTTCTCCCCCATCACGATTTGGTTAAAGAATATTTTCCTGGGGTTGTTACCACCCTTTTAGTATTTTACTTGCTCCTTCATATACTCTTATCTGGACAAAATGATAAGGCAGAAAAACTCACCACAAAAAAAAGAACAAGAGGCAGTCCCAAAGGCTAGGGACCTAATCCATACAGACATTGGTAATATGACAGAGCTAGAGTTCAGAATGACGAATCTCAAGGTTCTAGCCAGGCTCAAAAAAGGCATGGAAGATATTAGAGAAACCCTCTCGGGAGATATTAAAGCCCTTTCTGGAGAAATAAAAGAACTGAAATCTAACCAAGTTGAAATCAAAAAAGCTATTAATGAGGTGCAATCAAATATGGAGGCTCTCACTGCTAGGATAAATGAGGCAGAAGAAAGAATTAGTGATATAGAAGACCAAATGACAGAAAATAAAGAAGCTGAGCAAAAGAGGGACAAACAGCTACTGGACCACGAGGGGAGAATTCGAGATAAGTGACACCATAAGACGAAACAACATTAGAATAATTGGGATTCCAGAAGAAGAAAGAGGGAGGGGAGCAGAAGGTATACTGGAGAGAATTATTGGAGAGAATTTCCCCAATATGGCAAAGGGAACAAGCACCAAAATCCAGGAGGTGCAGAGACCCCCACCCTTCGAAATCAATAAGAATAGGTCCACACCCCATCACCTAATAGTAAAATTTACAAGAATTAGTGACAAAGAGAAAATCCTGAAAGCAGCCCGGGAAAATAGGTCTGTAACATACAATGGTAAAAATATTAGATTGGCAGCAGACTTATCCACAGAGACCTGGCAGGCCAGGAAGAGTTGGCATGATATATTCAGAGCACTAAACAAGAAAAACATGCAGCCAAGAATACTATATCCAGGTAGGCTATCATTGAAAATAGAAGGAGAGATTAAAAGCTTCCAGGACAAACAAAAACTGAAACACCAAACCAGCTCTACAGGAAATACTGAAAGGGGTCCTCTAAACAGAAGAGACCCTAAAAGTAGTAGATCACAAAGGAACAGAGACAATATACAGTAACAGTCACCATACAGGCAATACAATGGCACTAAATTCATATCTCTTAATAGCTACCCTGAATGTAAATGGGCTAAATACCCCAATCAAAAGACACAGGGTATTAGAATGGATAAAAAAACAAAACCCATCTCTATGTTGCCTACAAGAAACTCATTTTAAACCCAAAGACACCTCCAGATTTAAAGTGAGGGGGTAGAAAAGAATTTACCGTGCTAATGGACATCAGAAAAAAGCAGGAGTGGCAATCCTTATATCATATCAATTAGATTTTAAGCGAAAGACTATAATAAGAGATGAGGAAGGACACTATATCATACTCAAAGGATCTGTCCAACAAGAAGATCTAACAATCTTAAATATCTATGCCCCCAACAAGGGAGAAGCCAACTATATAAACCAATAAATAACAAAATCAAAGAAACACATCAACAATAATACAATAATAGTAGGAGACTTTAACACTCCCCTCACTGAAATGGACAGATCATCCAAGCAAAAGATCAACAAGGAAATAAAGGCCTTAAATGACACACTGGACCAGATGGACATCACAGATATATTCAGAACATTCCATTCCAAAGCAACAGAATACACATTCTTTTCTAGTGCACATGGAACATTCTCCAAAATAGATCACATCCTGGGTCCTAAATCAGGTCTCAACCAGTATCAAAAGATTGGGATCATTCACTGCATATTTTCAGACCACAATGCTCTGAAGCTAGAACTCAATCACAAGAGGAAATTTGGAAAGAACCCAAATACATGGAGACTAAACAGCATCCTTCTAAATAATGAATGGGTCAATCAAGAAATTAAAGAGAATTAAAAAAATTCATGGAAACAAATGATAATGAAAACAAAACGGTTCAAAATCTGTGGGACATAACAAAGGCAGTCCTGAGAGGAAAATATATAGTGATAACCAGCCTTTCTCAAGAAACAAGAAAGGTCTCAAATACACAACCTAACTCTACACTTAAAGGAGCTGGACAAAGAACAACAAAGAAAATTTAAACCCAGAGGGAGAAGAGAAATAATAAAGATCAGAGAAGAAATCAAAGAAATAGAAAACAAAAAAACAATAGAAAAAAATCAATGAAACTAGGAGCTGGTTCTTTGAAAGATTTAATAAGATTGATAAACCCCTGGCCAGACTTATCAAAAAGAAAAGAGAAAGGACCCAAATAAATAAATCATGAATGAAAGAGGAGAGATCATAACCAACACCAAAGAAATACAGACAATTGTAAGAACATACTATACGCCAACAAATTTGATAATCTGGAAGAAATGGATGCATTCCTAGAGGCATATAAACTACCACAACTGAACCAGGAAGAAATAGAAAGCCTGAACAGACCCATAACCAGTAAGGAGATTGAAACAGTCATCAAAAATCTCCAAACAAAAGCCCAGGTCCAGACGGCTTCCCAGGGGAATTCTACCAAACATTTAAAGAAGAACTAATTCCTATTCTCCTGAAACTGTTCCAAAAAAATAGAAATGGAAGGAAAACTTCCAAACTCATTTTATGAGGCCAGCATCAACTTGATCCCAAAACCAGACAAGGATCCCATCAAAAAAGAGAGCTATAGACCAATATCCTTGATGAACACAGATGCGAAAATTCTCACCAAAATACTAGCCAATAGGATTCAACAGTACATTAAAAGGATTATTCACCACGACCAAGTGGGATTTATTCCAGGGCTGCAAGGTTGGTTCAACATCCGCAAATCAATCAATGTGATACAACACATCAGTAAAAGAAAGAAGAACCATATGATACTCTCAATAGTTGCTGAAAAAGCATTTAACAAAGTACAGCATCCCTTCCTGATCAAAACTCTTCAAAGTGTAGGGATAGAGGGCACATACCTCAATATTATCAAAGCCATCTATGGAAAAACCCACCGCAAATATCATTCTCAATGGAGAAAAACAGCTTTTCCGCTAAGGTCAGGAACATGGCAGGGATGTCCATTATCACCACTGCTATTCAACATAGTACTAGAAGTCCTAGCCTCAGCAATCAGACAACAAAAGGAAATTAAAGGCATCCAAATCGGCAAAGAAGAAGTCAAACTATCACTCTTTGCAGATGATATGATACTATATATGGAAAACCCAAAAGACTCCACTCCAAAACTGCTAGAACTTGCACAAGAGTTCATTAAAGTGTCAGGATATAAAATCAATGCACAACAGAAATCAGTTGCATTTCTCTACACCAACAACAAGACAGAAGAAAGAGAAATTAAGGAGTCAATCCCATTTACAATTGCACCCAAAACCATAAGATACCTAGGAATAAATCTAACCAAAGAGGCAAAGAATCTACACTCGGAAAACTATAAAGTACTCATGAAAGAAATTGAGGAAGACACAAAGAAATGGAAAAATGTTCCATGCTCCTGGATTGGAAGAATAAATATTGCGAAAATGTCTATGCTACCTAAAGCAATCTACACATTTAATGCAATTCCTATCAAAGTAATGTCCATCTTTTTCAAAGAAATGGAACAAATAATCCTAAAATTTATATGGAACCAGAAAAGACCTCGAATAGCCAAAGGAATATTGAAAAAGAAAGCCAAAGTTGGTGGCATCACAATTCCGGACTTCAAGCTCTATTACAAAGCTGTCATCATCAAGACAGCATGGTACTGGCATAAAAACAGACACAGAGATCAATGGAACAGAATAGAAAGCCCGGAAATGGACCCTCAACTCTATGGTCAACTAATCTTTGACAAAGCAGGAAAGAATGTCCAATGGAAAAAAGACAGCCTCTTCAATAAATGGTGTTGGGAAAATTGGACAGCCACATGCAGAAAAATGAAACTGGACCATTTCCTTACACCACACACGAAAATAGACTCAAAATGGATGAAGGACCTCAATGTGAGAAAGGAATCCATCAAAATCCTTGAAGAAAACACAGGCAGCCACCTCTTCGACCTCAGCCGCAGCAACGTCTTCCTAGGAACATTGCTAAAGGCAAGGGAAGCAAGGGCAAAAATGAACTATTGGGCTTTTATCAAGATCAAAAGCTTTTGCACAGCAAAGGAAACAGTTAACAAAACCAAAAGACAACTGACAGAATGGGAGAAGATATTTGCAAACGACATATCAGATAAAGGGCTAGTGTCCAAAATCTATAAAGAACTTAGCAAACTCAACACCCAAAAAACAAATAATCCAATCAAGAAATGGGCAGAGGACATGAACAGACATTTCTGCAAAGAAGACATCCAGATGGCCAACAGACACATGAAAAAGTGCTCCATATCACTCGGCATCAGGGAAATACAAATCAAAACCACAATGAGATATCACCTCACACCAGTCAGAATGGCTAAAATCAACAAGTCAGGAAATGACAGATGCTGGCGAGGATGCGGAGAAAGGGGACCCCTCCTACACTGTTGGTGGGAATGCAAGTTGGTGCAACCACTCTGGAAAACAGCATGGAGATTCCTCAAATTTTGTATATAGAACTATCCTATGACCCAGCAATTGTACTACTGGGTATTTACCCTAAAGATACAAACGTAGTGATCCAAAGGGGCACGTGCACCCGAATGTTTATAGCAGCAATGTCCACAATAGCCAAACTATGGAAAGAACCTAGATGTCCATCAACAGATGAATGGATCAAGAAGATGTGGTATATATACACAATGGAATACTGTGCAGCCATCAAAAGAAATGAAATCTTGCCATTTGCAATGACGTGGATGGAACTAGAGCGTATCATGCTTAGCGAAATAAGTCATGCGGAGAAAAACAACTGTCATATGATCTCCCTGATATGAGGAAGTGGAGATGTAACATGGGGGATTAAGGGGGTAGGAGAAAAATAAATGAAACAAGATGGGATTGGGAGGGAGACAAACCATAAGTGACTCTTAATCTCACAAAACAAACTAAGCGTTGCTGGGGGGAGGGGGGTTGGGTGAAGGGGGGTGGAGTTATGGACATTGGGGAGTGTATGTGCTATGGTGACTGCTGTGACGTGTGTAAACCTGGCGATTCACATACCTGTACCCCGGGGGATAAAAATCTATTATATGTTTATAAAAAATAAAAATTAAAAAAAACCTCTTGCAAATAATGAAATAATTAAAAAAAAATTTAAATAAACTAAAATTTGAACTGACTAGAATTTTGATGATACAAGAAATTCTTAATTTTAAAGGTGTGATCTGGGGCACATGGGTGGTTCAGTGGGCTAAAGCCTCTGCCTTCGGCTCAGGTCATGATCCCCGGGTCCTGGGATCGAGCCCCGCATCAGGCTCTCTGCTAGTCTGCTTCCCTTCCTCTCTCTGCCTGCCTCTCTGCTTACTTGTGATCTCTGTCTGTCCAATAAATAAATAAAATCTTCAAAAAAAATTTTTAAGGTGTGATCACAGTACTGTGGTTATATTTCAAAAGTATTTTTTTGTCATTTAGCAATACATAGTGGAATATTTAGAGTTTAAGTGATATGTCTATAATTTGCTTCAAATAATGGAACACAGGAAGTTTTGAGGAACACACACAAAAAAAAGAACTGGCCAGGAGTTTATAACTGTTGAGGTGGGCTCTTTATACTCCTCTACTTTTGCAATTCTTTGAAATTTCCATAATTAAAATTAAAAAAAAAAACAGTAAAGGTCAAATAGCAATGGAGTGATATCTCCAAAGTGCTACTGGAAAAATAACTGTCAACCTGAAATTCCATACCAAGCTAAATTGTCATTCAAGAATGAAGGAAATATAAAGATATTTCCAAGTGAACAGCAGACATTTTGTCACTCAGAATTCTTACAAAAAAAGTGCTAGAAACAAAGTAAGCAAAGAAAGCAGTAAACAAGGGAGAAATCTAAAGCAAACCTAACTGAGTAAACAGGAATAGAGATGATGGCTAATCTTGGAAACAATAAATAAAAATGGCACTACATACTAAATAACAATAATATGTAAGAAGATGAGGGTGATGTCTGAAACCTTTTTACGGTCATTGTCTTTTTGGAAGATGTTATATTCTTAATTTTGGACTTTGTTATATTACTATTAGAAATACAAAACACGTAAGACAGGAAATGAGTTTTTAAATATCCTCATATAAAAAGCATAATACATAGAAAGCATAAAATATCACAATAGATTTAAATACAAATATACCTTCCCTGAGAGCTGAATGGCTTTTCCAGTTCACTACCTGCATCTGGAAATTTCAGGGCCCAAGGGCTATTTTAATTCTTAAATAGTCGCTTTCAATATAATACTTTTAAAACTGTATAAAACTTTTTAAAGTCATAATTTTCAAATCTTCTTTATTTCTGTGTGTTTTATATTTTGGTTACTTGGCCCCTTTCAGACAAATAATTTGCAAATATTTTATGTCCAATAATTTCTTTGCCTAACTCTTATTTCTCCCTTCCTCTCCTCTCATATCTCTCTCTCTCTTTCCCTCTTTCAACTTAATAATGGCAGCTTTGAGTCTATCTAGAAAAACTTATGTCCATACCCTTAATTAGAGCTCTGCCCTGAGTAACTTTATCTAATTGAGTTTTACTGACACATTGGTATTCAAACTTTTTAAAATTCCATTTCTTAACTATTTAGAATCTGGAATCAGTCACTTTTTAAAATCCTGAAAGGTTCTTAATTTTTTGGATTTATTCCCTATCATTTCTTTTAGCAAACTGGCCAATTGTTTGCTGAAATTATATCCTTCTCTTAACACTTTGCCAAATCTGGGTAATTAAACTGACCTCCACTGCAGAAAGATAACATTCTGTTATCTAACTTCTGTAGAATGCAATCAATCATACAGTTTACTGTAACTTTATGAAATAAAACTATGAAATGCTTTGTAACTTCTAGTTGGTTTCAATTTTTTTATTAAAATATAATGTATTATTTGTTTCAGGGGTACAGGTCTGTGATTCATCAGTCTTACACAATTCACAGCACTCACCATAGCACAGTACCATCCCCAATGTCCACCACCCAGCCACCCCATCTCTCCCACGCTCCTCCCCTCCAGCAACCCTCAGTTTGTTTCCTGAGAGTCAGAGTCTCTTATGATTTCAATTTTTGTCATCTACTATCCATTACCACTGTTCATTGACCAGCTGGTCAATCAAGGACATCTATTTTAAGTTTGGTATGACAACACTTTTCAATTTCTATATAAGTCAATTTAGGCTAACCAGGTTATGGAATGATAATAAAGAAAATATTAAAGCCTTGGTGACTTAACACAATAAAAGTTTATTTGTTTTTCATGTAAATTCTGATGAGGGTCACCAGGAGCTCTCACTGAAGTAGTGACTCAAAGATCCAGGTTCCCTCCAACTGGTAACACCATAAACTCAGCTTATGGCTTCAAAGATGACTGTGGTATCAGAAAAGAGAGATGGAAGAAGGAGAGCAACTCTTAATTGCCTTGATTCAAAAATTGCACACATCATTTCTTCTTAACCTCATAAGCAAGAGATAGTTTGGGAAAAGGCCGAGAAATGTAGGCAAAAGGTGGATACTCAATGAGCATTAAAGAATGCGCCATGAAAAAAGGAGAGAAAATATGTATTTACAGCAAATGTTAGCTGAAGGAAAGTTGATGTAGCTATGTTAATATTAGCATAAATAGACTTCATGGGTCAAAAGCATTTTAGTAATAAACAGAAACCATTATGAATGCAAATGAATGAAGCTGGAACTCTACTTCACACCATATAAAAATTAACTTAAAATGGATCAGCAACTTAAATTTAACAGATAAAACAATAAAATTATTAGAAGAAAAGACCAGAATAAATCTTCATGATTATAGATTTGGCAATGGATTCTTAGATATGACACCAAAAACACGAGCAATATAAGAAAAAAATACATATACTAGATTTCATCAAAATTAAAAACTTTTGTGAATCAAAGAACACTCCCAAGAAAGTAAAGACAGCCTACTGAATGAGAAAAGATACTTGCAAATCATTTCTCTGAAATAGGTCTAGCGTCCAGAATATAAAAAGAACTCTCACAGCTTGACAACAAAAAGAACAACAAATTTTAAAAACAGACTGAACACTCATTTCTCCAAAGATACACAAATGGTCAATAAGCACATGAAAACATGCTCAATATCACTAATCATTGGGAGAATGCAAATCATAGCCAAAAAGAGATAACATGATATATCCACTAGGAAGACTATAATCATAAAAAAAAATAAAATAAAAATAACATGTGTTAGAAAGATTGTGTAAATTTGGAACCTCTGTACTCTGCTGGTAGGAATGTAAATTATATAGCCACTATGAAAAACAGTGTGACAGTTCCTCAAAAAAATTAAAAATAGAACTACCATATGATTCAGCAACTGCTCTTCTGAATATTTTTGCAAAAAAAATTGAAAACAGAGACTCAAACAAGTACATGTCCATATATGCTCATGGCAGCATTCCTCACAATATCCCAAAAGAAGATGCAAGCCAAATATCCATCTACAGATGAATGGATAAACAAAATGAAATATATATTTATCCATTTATATTCCACACAATAGAATATTACTCAGCCTTAAAAATTGTGACACCTGCTACAACATAGATGACTATTGAGGGAGCCATGCTAAGTGAAATAAACCAGTCACAAGAAGAAAAATACTCCACAATTCCAGTTATATGAGGTACCGACTATAATTTAACTATAGTCCACAGAGACATAAAGTAGAATGGTGGTTTCTATGAGCTGGGGGAGAGGGAAATGAAGATTTAGTGTAAAATGGGTACTGAGTTTCAGCTCAGAAAGATGAAAAAAGTTCTAGAGATGGATAGTGGTGACAGCTACACAACAATGTGAACGTACTTTATGCCATTAAACTGTACTGAAGAATGGTTAAAATGAGTACCAAACAGAAAGCATACAGATGAAAAATACAATAAGTTAAATGAAAATTTCAGTAAAGGGGTTTAACAGCAGACTAGACATACAAAAGCTAAAGGAGTTCATCATTATTAGACCAGTCTCACAAGAAATGTTAAAGAGAGCTCTTCACGCTGAAACAAAGGATAATAATTAATAACACAAAAACATAAGGAAATAGAAGACTCACAGATAAAACTAGAAAAAAATCTACAAAAATAAAGGGTAACTGAATATAAATATTTTCGTCAATGAATTTCTACTTAAAAAGCAATAAACTATAAAAATCAGTGAGAAAAATAGTTAAAATGGTAAATTTTATGTTATGTATATTTTATCACAATTTATAAATTGTATAATGGGTATAGCACTTCCATTTTGCAACATAAAAAGGCCCTACAGATAAGTTACACAATAATGTGGATGTACTTAACATTACTGACCTGTATACATTTAAAAATAGTTAAGAAAGCAAGTTCGTAGGAAACCAGACTAATAAATAAAAATCAATCACTTTCTTACACATCAGCAATGAACAAGTAGAATTTGAAACTTAAAATGCAATGTCATTTATATGAGCATCCAAAAAAAAAATGACTTAGATTAGTCCATGTTCATGGAGAGTATAACTCAATTCTGTCAAAATGTCAGTTCTTCTCAACTTGACTCTATAGATTCATTACAATCTTAATGAAAATCCCATTACCTCATTTATTCTAAAGTTTATATGGAGAGGCAAAAGACCCAGAATAGCAAATTCAATACTGAAGGAGAAAAATAAAGATGAAGACTGCCATAATCTAATTAAATGACTTGCTATAAAGCTACAGTAGTCAAGAAAATGTGGTACTAGTCAAAGAATAAATAAATAGATCAATCAAACAGAATAAAGAGCCCAGAAAAAAATAAAAAGCCTACATAATATAGTCAACTGATCTTTGATAAAAGAGCAAAGGCCATACAATAGAGCAGATAGTCTTTTCAATAAGCAGTGTTAGGACAGTGAATTTCCACATACAAAAAAAAAAAAAAAAAAGTCAGACTTCATTAAAATCAACCTCAAATGGATCAGAGACTTAAATATAAAATACAAATTATGATTAGGTATGGCAATAATTTTTTAGATAAAACACCCATAATGCATGAAGAAACAAATGATAAGCTATACCAAACTTCTGGGATGCCTGGGTGGCTCAGTGGGTTAAGCCTCTGCCTTAGGTTCAGGTCGTGATCTCAGGGTGACAGGATCAAGCCCCACATCAGTTTCTCTGCTCAGTGGGGAGCCTGCTTCCTGCCTCTCCCCCCCAACACCTGCCTCTTTGCCTACTTGTGATCTCTTTCTGTCAAATAAATAATTTTTTTTTTTTAATGAAAAACTTCTGCTCTGCGAAAGACAATGTCAAGAAAATAAGATGACAAGTCACAGACCACAGACCAGGTAAAAATATTTGCAAAAGGCGTATCTGATTAAAAAACTGTTTATTCAGGGGCGCCTGGGTGGCTCAGTGGGTTAAAGCCTCTGCCTTGGGCTCAGGTCACGACCCCAGGATCCTGGGATCAAGCCCCAAATCTGGCTCTCTGCTCAGCAGGGAGCCTGCTTCCTCCTCTCAATCTGCCTGCCTCTCTGCTTACTTGTGATGTCTGTCTATCAAACAAATAAATAAAAAAATCTTTAAAAAAAAAAAAACTGTTCATTCAAAATATACACAGAACTTTTTTTAAAAAGATTTTTATTTATTTAACACATAGAGAGCAATCACAAGTAGGCAGAGAGGCAGGGGAAAGCAGGCTCCCTGCTGAGCAGACAGCCCGATGTGGGGCTTAATCCCAGGACCCCGAGACAATGACCTGAGCTGAAGGCAGAGGCTTTAACCCTCTGAGCCACCCAGGCACCCCTATACACAGAACTCTTAAAACTCAACAATAAGAAAATGAAGAACCCAATTTAAAAATGGGCAAAATACCCGAACAGACATCTCATAAAAAAAAAAAAAAAAAAGAGAGAGAGAGAGATGGCATATAAGATGAAAAGATGCTTTATATCATATGTCATTAGATAATTCCAAATTAAAATGAGGTACCATTACATACCCATTAAAATAACCAAAATCCGTAACACTGACTACACCTAATGCTGGAAAAGATGGGAGGCACAGGAACTCTCCTTCATTGGTGGGAGTGCAAAATCATATAACCACTGTGGAAGATAGCTTGGCAGTTTCTTACGAAACTAAACATACTCTTACAGTATAATTTCTTACAAAACTAAACATACTCTTACATACTCAACAATCCTACCCCTCGGTTTTTACTCAAAGGAGTTGAAAAACTTTGTCCAAACCAAAAACCTGCCCATAGATGTCTCTAACAGCTTTATCCGTAACTGCCAAAACTTGCAAGCAATCAAGATATCCTTCAGTAGGTGAATGGATAAACTGGTACATCCAGATAATGAAATGAAACTCAGTCCTAAAAAGAAGTAAGATATCAAGCCATGAAAAGACACAGAGGAACCTTAAATGTATATTTCTAAGTGAAAAAAACAACAACAATATGAATGATTCCAAGTATATGACATTCTGGAAAAAGCAAAACTACAGATACAGAAAAAAAGTCAGTGTTGTTGGGAGTTAAGAAAGAGGGAAGTATGAACAGGTTGAACACAGGATTTTCAGGACACTGCAACAACTCTATATACCACAATACATGTCATGACATGGATACATGTCATGATACATTTGTCAAACTCAAAGAATGTACACAGGCAGAGTGAATCCTATGGTAAACTATGGACTCTGGGTGATATTAATATGTCACTGTGAGATCATCGATTTTAACAAAATACCAAATGTAACAAATGTGTGGATGTCAATAGCAGAGGGAGTATATGTCTAAGGATAGCATGTATGGGAAGTCTATATTTTCCTCTTAATTTTGCTATGAACCTGTAACATTCTAAAAAAACAAGTTTATTCATTTTTTTAAATTGTTAGGATGATAAATTTTGTTATGTGCATTTTACTATAATTTAAAATTAAAAATTATAAAACAAAGGTACTGCATTAAAAAAAAAAAAAAAACTCATGAGCAAAATATCCAGAGTTCAAGATCCCGTGAATTCTTAATAGAACATATTCTGAAAAGTTCAATGACATTTTTTAGACACCATACTGCAACTAAGTTTTATCATTTGTCAACTATTGATGTAGTATCCAAAGGATACTGGTAATTATCTGAAAAGGCTATTAAAATACTCTTCCCTTTTCCAACTATATAAGCTGGATTTTCTTCATATACATAGCAACAGATTCAATGTAGAAATAGATACGAGAATCTAGCTATCATCTATTAAGCCAGACATTAAAGAGATGCAAAAATCTAAAATCATGCCAGTGTTCTAAATTCTTGTTTCAGAAGATAGTTATTTTTTACATGTGTAACTTATGTTACATATAATAGATCTGTTACTGTCATTTTTTAAAAAGAATTTTATTTATTTATTTGACAGACATGGATCACAAGCAGGCAGAGAAGGAGGCAGAGAGAGAGAGGGGGAAGCAGGCTCCCCACTGAGCAGAGCGCCCAACACAGGCCCCATCCCAGGACCCTGAGATCATGACCTGAGCCGAAGCCAGAGGCCTTAATCCACTGAGCCACCCAGGTGCCCCTGTTACTGTCATTTTTAAGTGAATTAATAAAAATTCTTAAATTTCTATATTAATTTCCAAAATTACGAATATTAACCGACATAAAATGTAAGCCAAAGCTCTTTGAGAATTTCTATAATTGGTAAAGAGAAATTGTTTGCAAACCACTGCATTAAAATATTGCGTGTTATGGTGAAGATCTATGTCCCCCCAGAATTTCATGCTGAAGTCCTAACCCTAATGTAATGTTATTTAGAAATGGGACCTTCGGAAGGTATTTAGGTCTAGGGGTGGCCAAGAAGGTGGATCTCTCGGGATGGGATTAATGCCCTTGTAAGAAGAGAGAGTTTGCTCTCTCTCCCCCCACAAAGAGGCCATCTTAGTACACAGCAAGAAATCAATGGTCTATTAACCAGGAGGAAAAGACCTCACCAGACCCCCACGATGATGGCATCCTGGGCTGACTTCCTATCTTCAGAACTGTGAGAAAATAAACTTCTGTTATTTAAGCCACCCGGACTAGGGTATTTTGTTATGGCAGCTCGAGGTCACTAATATAGCATGCAATAGCAGAAAGACTGGTAACAATCCATAAGTCCATTAATAAAGAACTGGCTAAATAAACTGTGGTACCTCCAAACAAGGGGACGCTGGGCCAATGGTGGAAAAAAGACACCCCATGCGCTGACCCTGACACCGGAGGGCAAGAATCAGAACAGTGTATAAAAAGGGAAGAAAAATAAGAACGTATCTAAAACGTTTGCTTGCATCTAAACCACCCCTAATATATTTTAAAATTTTGAGGCTTCTTTACACGGTTCTTTGTATCCTGTCATAATGTACCTTTGTCACAGCACAGGAGCCGCTGCATTTTTTCCCCTTAACTGAAGGACAAATTATTTCGCAGGTATGCCAGACACGTTACGTCGGAACAAATGGTATGGGAGGACAGTACTGCTTTTGTTTCCGTCTCCGTCTGGATTTTGAGTGGAGTTCAAGAGGCTCTGGGGTGCTGCTTCTGGTGCAAGAAACGTTGGGGCAGTTCTGTGAAGTGCAGGAAAGACCTACAAGAAAGGCCACCCCCACCCCAGATTCCAAAGAGATCTGTCCTTGAACTCATCAAGGTTCTCTTTCCCTCTGGGGAGTCCCTTCTCTATCCCTACAGAGCCCCCCCCCCCAAAAAGCCGGGTTCCCAGGCTACCGCGGGGACCTCAATGGCGTTAGGCCACCATGCGACGGAAGCAGATCCTTCTTGAGAGGAGGGAGAGAAAAACCTTCGTCTCACAGACCCCGTGTAACAAGGTCTCCGCGGCCTTACCGGGTCCTGAAGCCAGCAAGCCAAGGAGCCCAGCCAGCAGCAGCAGTAGGCGGAGCATGGCGTGGCTCCTGGGCTCCGGGAGCCGACTGAGCCGGCGACAGTTGGGGGCGCTCGGAAACGCCGCGGCCGCCGCGCACCCGCGCGCGCTCGTGGGGCAGAGGTCTCGCGAGGTCGCTGCGCCCACGGGCGCGCCGGGCAGGCCGGTTTAGGCGGCGAGGTGGGCGCTCCCTGCCCCACGGGGATGCTCGTCGCGGGCAGGGAGCGCCCACCTCGCCTCCAGCCTAAACCTCTCGGGCCCGCCGTGCGCGGGTTTATCCCGCCGCCGCTGCCGTCGCAGTCGCGGTCCCCCACCAACCTGAAAGAACTAACGCACTGATTGTAGTCTGTTCTGTAGCACACGCTTCCAGGTGTTTAAAAAGACGATCGTGCAGTACTTTCTGAATTTAAAACTATATGCACGCACACACTCATTATTTACTAAAGCCGGGTTTCTTAAAATTAAAAAAAAAGGGGGGGGGTGCAGAGGTGTGAAAAAGATTCCAAAAAGGGGAACGTGAGAGTCTGTTATCTTTGAAAAGAGTCGGCCACGGTTGTTTTCGCCCATACCTGTGTCTTCTTTTCCTCCAATCAATCTGGTTCTTCACAAGCCCTTGGCTAGAACTCACAGGATACCATTCTCTTGTTCAACCTCTTCTCAGTACTGCGAAAACTTACGCATGTAGTGAATGAGATGGCGAAAGATTCTCAGCCCGAGTT
This sequence comes from Mustela putorius furo, assembly GCF_011764305.1. NCBI lineage: Eukaryota > Metazoa > Chordata > Mammalia > Carnivora > Mustelidae > Mustela > Mustela putorius. The sequence continues at coordinate 4,217,823 of NW_025422118.1, forward strand.
CCAGTACGTATGTCCCAGCAGAAAAATTTGCTAAATTCCAAGCCCAAACTGACACCTATTTTCTGCTACCCCGATCCTTTGGCCACTATGACTTCTGTCTTTCCTAATAAACATTGCCTTATTCCCTGGGACTGCGATGCCTCCTCCCTCACCTCCAGTCTCCAGCATATGCACTATCTTTTAATTCTTTTGAAATACCAAAGAATGAATTAATAGGTAATGCTTCTATTAACAGAAAGGCAGACACAGAAACTGAAAGGCTGGGTGGCAACACAGAAAGGCTCACTTTTAGGGAATCACTAGATCTAAAAGTTTCAATGCGATTTTACTGATGCATAAAATTCAACAGGCCTATCTAAACCTAAAAAGGATTAGCATGAGCAAAAACAAGGCAGCAAAAATCTACACTCAGCTTGTATCCCAACAGAACAGCCAATGCTAGACTAACACTGTTTCTAGGCAGTAGTTGAGTCAAAAGCTGGTTTCATCTTTCTTCATAGTATTAGAAAAACAACTACAGTAAGTACTTAGACCTGTAAACTAGTGGTATTTTGAATGAAATTCTGGTTTATTTATTGTTTCTCTTCTTCAACCTTTCCTGTTTAAATCTTTCATAGAGCAAACTTTATAATATTCTTGTGTATATAGTTCTCCCCAGAACAGGAGTTAGATGTATGATCCAGAACGTATGTATCACAGTGCTTAATGATAGCTGCAAGATCGTAGAGTTTCAGTAAACATTTATGGAATGTAATATAATAGGATTTGTGCTTAGAAAACTTGGGCTGTGCTTAACTATATGGTTAGAGACCCAGGCATATGCTTGAGAGAAGGGAAAATGCAAAATCCTGAGCAAGGTAATTTTGTGACCATATAGTCAAACAGTGATATCAAAGTCACAGATAACTGATCTAATTAATCAAATGTCCTTAGCAGGCGGCAAAGAAGCCCCTTAATATTTGCAAATTTTGAAGTGACATCTATGGCCAAGAAACTTAACAATTTTTAACAGCAATCCAGAATAAATCAAGGAAAACCTAGATGAAAAGCATGGAAAACATATATACAAAAGTAAAGGAAGTTCTGACTGATCAAAGTCTTTTAGAAAAACTTTCTAAATACTCAAAAATCCAAGGATTTATCTAATTCTGAGAAAGGCTTTCAGTTATATAGTTAAAATATAACCAAGATTTCAGTGATTCAAATTATAGTTGCAAAAATTAAGACTATATGAGAGAAAGACACAAACATTTTAGTCTTATATTAATTCATTCAGAGATTTAAATAAAATAAAGAATCTTCATTTGGGATTGTTTACAATTTTTTTCAAAAAAGGAACATACATTAAAGACTGTGTTTACTTCATTAATGAGTAAAGTGGTGAGGTATTAAAGCCAGCTCAAAGGAGAAGCTAAAGATCAGGAATATTCAATTAAATGTGTTACTGGAGGAAAACAGGGAGGGACGTCAGCTGAACCTCTGCAGGGTTTGCATTCCCATCAGTTATCTACAGTGATAAAACTATTTTACTATTGTAAAATAGTCCCTATGGAATCCTATAGCCAGGGAAGGGGAGTTCTCTTCTAGCTCTCTGTCTAAACTCTAGACAATGCATACACTGAAGTACAAATTTCCCCTATATTTCTTATATCTTGTTGTCCTTTTTATGGACTGCCTGGCCTGAGTATTTGTCCACCCACATCCTATATGTAATTTTTAGTATATACCAGACTGTTAAAATAATGTATCATCTTCAAAGAACTTAAACATCTCTCTTCTTCAAAACTAATCTGTTTTCCTTTAATAACAAAAAAGGCACTGTGCACAATTTGGCAGAAGTCTGAAAATTAGTGAGATAATATCTAAAAGTTTGACTAGTAGTTTTATCTAGAACTAGTATGATGTTTTAATTAATTAGGTTATAAAAAGCTGGATATTTAGGAAGTTACTGGGCGACACAAAACAGAATTTCAAGTCTTTTATTTACTGCAAATGTTATATTTGTATATGTATATATACACAAACAAAAATTTTTGAAAAACTAATGAAATTCAGTTAATAAACCTATTATTAAATTTTATTATGAAAGGTTATGAAAATTTTTTGAGTGTTTAAAATTTCACCATCCATATCATTTTTTCCCAAGTAAAAATTCATTTTTTACACAGCTGGAATAGTTAACTCCTACACACCTCACTAATTTTTTTGCTTTATCTAAGAAAAACCTTTTCTAACTTCTTTTCTCCAGCCTAATTTCTTTGAAAACATTAGTTACAACAGAGACATGATCCAGCACACCTTAGTAAATGTAAACATTCTAAATCATATTAATAGCAAGCTTTGAAGTTTCAGATTTTAAACTTAAAGTGCTCATGAAATTCTCAAGTGGTTTTATGACATCTCAATTTGACTGAATATTATAAGAGCTCCTGCTTTGTCACAGAAAGGTTTCAACAGCATATCTGATTAGTTCTATTAAATACTCCGTACCTTAAAGTTTATTTAAAATAATGCCATTGTAAAAGAATGCCATGCTTTAACATGATTCGTAATAGAAATTCTATTATTAAATTAATTTTTCTAATATTCATTATCCATAGATAGACCCATAGACTCTATTATCTCTAGAATCCATGGAATCATTTATCCATAGAATAATCATAAAAATGGAAGACAATAACTGTGTGTGAATACACACATACACACTTTTAGTATACTCTGTACTCTCAAAACAAGATGATGATATATAAATTGTGGGTTTTGCGCATTCTTCTGAAGACAGAATATTCCTTTATTTGTGTAATGAATGAGATAGACAAGATTCTAGCATATGATGATTATTAGTCCGTGCAAGATGAAAAATATTAGATATTACTGACAGCTAATTAGTTTTCACAGGTATTAGATAATCACATGTTCAACCAGAAACTACATTAATGGCAACTAAGGTCAAAATTCAGAATTACATTTAAGCACTTAATGACAAAACGTAATTTAAGAATCATTACAATACCATGTTTAAAATAACATAATCCATGTTTGGTGGGTTAACCTCACAGAATGACTGAATAAGACTTATTCAGTGGTGGAAATGGAAATGTTATTCTAAATGCCCTGGCTTTTTACTGCATTTCTTATATTTCTCAATTCCCATTACTCAATTTCTGTTTTTCCGTGTTAGCGAAGTTTGTTTTGTAGTATTTTGTTTTCATTCATAGTTGCAGCAGGAAGAAAGGCTTTTCAAGAAAATATCAGGAAAAAAAAAACATATTAGCTCAGTTCCCTGAAGATGTTTGCAAAAGTAAAGGTAAAAAAAAAAAAAAAAAAAAAATCAAGTGAGAGAACTATATAAAGGAGGTGCAGGTGCAGGACGAGCAGGAATTAAATTTCCCTGAGATGATACTTTCGGTTGTGGTGGAGGTGGCCTGTGAGGGGGAAAAAAAGACATTTAATTATGTGTTTCAACTGAATAAAATACTACTACTTCATTACAAACCCAATGTAACACCATCTATAACACTGCTGACAATTCTTAAGAGTACATTAGAAGTACATTACATTCTGAGATTATTATACATCTTATATGCAATGGTTAAAGGATGCAATCGGCATCTAAAATGGCATAACTATCATAATAGAGTAATGGTATTCTATATAATCAAAAATATATGAAGGTTCTGGTTTATATATTTTTAAAAAGAATAGCACACGAAATTGAAAACTATAAAAGACAAGTAAGCTCACTAGCTCCGTGTTTACAAATAAAGCTGAAATTCCAACTCATTCAAAACTAACATCCACTCTGAGAATCAAACCTGCCATGACTTCTACACATGTCCTTCACCTCTATACCCTTCCTCACCCTCTTCATTCAATTCTAGGATTCCTCTACTCCACTAACACACCAGAACATTACCTGGTGAATATCTGTCTCACAATTTATATAATTCTGTCTTGATGCGCAGCCACTCTTATTACATTAAAGGTTCTACAGGAGGACACTCCTCAGTGTTGCCATTCAGTTGCAATTTGAAGGATTTCGGGGGGTGAGAGGGATAAGATGCACTTTATATATTGCAAAATATCATAATTAATGTTCCTCCTTGCTGATTTTAAGCCCATCCATTTAGAAGTGAAAGATATTTCTGTTTTTGAACTCACATATGATTCTTTCAATAAAGTTTGTAGTTCTGGGCTGAAAGTCTCAAACTTAACTATTAACTCAATGACATAATCATTAGTCATTTTAAAGTCTGTGTCTGATAATGCTCCTCACTAGATTACCCTCTGAGTTTGTTTCTGTCATCTGTGGCTTTTCTTGTTTTAGTCACATTTTCTTTTCTTGTAGATCTGCTCTTTTGACTGGAGCCAAACATAAAAAATTGTTGAAATAAGTTAAGGATCTAGTTTATCCTTATTGCTGGGTCCCAACACAGTGCCTGGGATGATTACCAGGCTACCTCCTCCTTGGCTAGGCCCCAGTTTTTGTCCCCTCAGCCCTGTGAATTTGTTGCAAGCTCTCCTCAGCTTCCTAGTCTCTCAGTTCTCATGTTCAGAATTTGTAGCCACTTCCAGGACAGAAAAGTGTTCCCCAACAGCTGGGATTATGTCTAGACTGCCTCCTTTCCTGGGCCCCCCCCACACTTCCTCCTCATTTCCTTGGTAGTTCTCTCAGGCCTTCAAACATGTATTTTCTTACACTGTCTAGCTTTTCTAGCTGTCCCTAATAGGAGGGCTGGTCTAACCCATCTGGTGTGCCATTGCTGGATATGTTAAAGGCCCCTGCTGCTGAATCTTACATACACCAAAGCCGCAGCATCATTTGCTTGTCTTGCTCAGGCTTCTTTAAAATTTTATGTCGACACTGCACTAATATGACAAAACTTACATAAGAAGTTCTTAAAAACTTTTCTAAAAATTGTGTTCTATCTAACCACTGGCAAGAAATACCCTGTACTAAATTAAATACAAAAGTCAAATATTTGTATTTAATTTAACCCTGAGTTTTATTCTGGTAAAGTAATCTAAGTGAATTCACTTCAGACCTTGATGGGAACTGCTGAGGCTGCTTGGCTGCATAAGTTGGTACTGGAAATCTGTTTGCATAGATAGGCTAAAAAGGAAAAAACAGTTATTACCACAATGCACTCATAAATATGTTTTCTATACATAAAGTGATCGATATATTTTAAATCAGTGAGTAGATGATTTACAATGCTGGTATTTAAAAATATTTTGCATTTTCAACATATCTTTGCCACTGAATGTAGAATACTTAACTCTTTTCAGGCTATATTTTGTAATTCAATAATACTATTTATAATCTTGGTTCCAGTCAACTACATTAGTTAAAAGATAACATATTTGCTATACCAATATACCTATTTTTAAAGACTTATTTATTTATTTGAGAGAGAGAGAGAGCATGTGTGCAGGTGGAGATGCAGAGAGAGAGAGAGAGAGAATCTCGAGCTGGTTCCGTGCTGAGCATAGAGCCCAGTACAAGGTTCAATCCCCCGACCCTAAGATCATGACCTGAGCTGAAACCAAGAGCCAGACACTCAAATGACTGAGCTACCCAGGTGTCCCTACCAACATATTTTAAATAAAATCTTCCAAAAATGTATTGCCAAATCTGTTTGGTACCTAACTAGTACTGTAAATACTCCTAATTTACAAACCTTAATTTTGGGATTCATGATATTCCTTCTTTGACAAGATAACTGAAATAAGTTCTATAATAAAATGAGAGATTATGATAAATAAGAAAGTAAAAGTAAGAATATTTTTCACATTTCACATTAGGAAAAGTTAGGGAGGATCAGATGGAATTAATAAATCACCGATGATGTGATCTTGACCAAGACATTGTCTATCTGCTGTTCTTTCCTAAAGCTATTTGACAGGCAAAATATGCCGAGTGTAGGGAGCCTCAGAGGCTCAACTGGTTAAGCATCCAACTCTTGATTTCAGCTCGGGTCATGATCTCAGGGTCATGAATTTGAGTGCTGGGTATTGAGCCTACTTAAAATTCTCTCTTTGCCCCCCACTCCACCCCACCCCTGCCATTTGCATGCTCTATCTCCAAAAAGAAAAAAGAAAAAAAATATATATATATATGCACAGCGTTGGGGAAGAGCTTGAACATTCTCTGGGTCCTGCTGTAGAACAGGTAGTCTATTATTTTGCCCCATAGAATACTTGCTTATACTGTAAAAACGGAGAAGGAACATAAGAAAATATCCCATTCCCTTTTCCACCAACCCATTATATGTTTTCAGGTAATATATAGACCTAGAAGACAAAACCTGAAGCCTGAGTTGGATGGAATGCTGAATTAAAGACAAAACAGAAAGCTGAGGCCCCTAACAGGCAATATCCTCACTGGATTAACTTAATAAAGAAACATCTGTCCCAAAGAAGAGTGGAGAAACTGCCTAAACAGACCTTGGTACTGGTAGAAGGCAAAAAAAAGAAAACTATCTCCCTGGGAAAATTTCTAACCATACAACCATCCTCTCAAAGGTTTGGGGGGCCAGAGTTCCTAACACTTGTGTGACCCAAAGAAACACCAACAAAAATTTTAATTTAAAGGCACAGAAGATGGACCATGCCCCCAGGCATGTAGCCAAGGGAAATACATACACTCTCTGTAGGAACTCACTGTAATTCAAGACTGAAATAATTCTTCCATATAAAATTCAAAAGATTGCCAGTTTACAATCAGTATCACAAAGCACACTAGCAAACATGCCATTGCAAGAATCAGTAGAAATAACAACAGAACCAAGACTACATACATTAAAATGATCAGATAAAGCACAAAAAGTAGGTATTTTTATATGTTTAAAGAAATGAGTGCTTTTAGAAATTATAATGAAGCCACAAGAAACTATCATAAATGACCAACGGATTTGAATCTAATTTATCTAACAATGTATCTAAAAACAAGCAGAGGGGAAAAATGAAATGGGGCAAGGAGGAAACTGAATCAGTCCCAAAAATAGAAGAGGCATTGTGGTGTGGGGAGAAAACAGAAGAAACAAGAAAACAAAGAGATCATAAAAATCATATGGTAGAAAAACTATTTTAATAACTGTACTCAACATAAAGTCTCCAGTTAAAAGAAATATTTTTAAAATTTTTTAAATTTTTAATAGAAAACATAAAAACGAAAATTACATGTAAAAAGATATAAATATTAAACAAAAAGAAAAAACTGATATTGCTGTATTAATATTTTAAAAATGGATCTGAGATGAGAAATGCTCTTTCCCAATCTCATACATAAATACCAACAGCCAAAAGCCTTTTAAAAATAGCTATCAGGAACTGCTTTAAGGATGTCTCATAATCAACATGAAAAATGTCACTGGAAGACATGGGGAAATATTTAAATATGCCAAGGAAACTGAAAACTTTTCCCCCAAAATCAGGAATACAAGGATGCTTGCTTTTACCACCACTATGCAACATAGTACTGGAAGAGGTAGCCAAAACAACTAGAGGAAAAAAGAAAATAAAAGACATCCAATTTGGAAAGAAGCAGTGATACCTCCACTCACCAATAACACGATCCTATATAAACAAAAAAAACCTGAAGGGTCCACAGCAAAGCTAATAGTACTAAGAAATGAATTCAACAGAGATGCAGGATGTAACATGAGCATGCAAAAATTGGTTTTGTTTCTACACACCAGCAATGAAAAATCCAGAAAGGAAATTCAGAAAGCAGTTCCATTTACAATAGCATCCAAAAGAATAAAATACCTAGGAATAAACTTAACCAAGAAGGTCAAAGATTTGTATACTGAAAATTATAAAACATTGCTGTAAGAAATTAAAGTAAACCTAAATAAATGGAAAGACAACTAGTGTTCATGGATTCAAAGACAATACTGTCAGGATATGTCAGTACAACCCAAAGTGATCTGTAGATTCAACAGAACCCCTATCAAAATTCCAACAACCTTTCCTGCAGAAATGGGAAAGTAGATTCTCAAATCATACGGAATCAAAGGGGCTTTAAATAACAAAACAATCTTGAAAAGAAGAAAAAAGTTCGTGAACTCACACTTTGCAATGTCAAAACTCATTACAACCCCACAATAATCAAAATAGTAGAACTGCCTTAAGGATGGAACTAGAGCCCAAATGAACAGAATTGAGAGAATAGAAAAAAACCTATACCCCTATGGCCAACTGATTTTCCACAAAGTTCTAAGTCTATTCAACAAAGAAAGAATAGTCTCTTCAACAGATAAGGCCAAGACAAGTGGATTTCTACATGCAAAAGAAAGAAACTGAATCCCTATATTATACCATATACAAAAATTATTCAAAATGGGTCAAAGACCTAAATATAAGAGCTAAAATTATAAAACTTTTAAAACATACAAGTAAATCTTCATGTCCTTGGATCTGACTACGGATTGTTAGAGATGACATCAAAAGCACAAGCAACAAAAGAAAAAAACAGATAAACTGGACTTCATAAAAGTTAAAAACTCTTCTGCATCAAAGTACATTATCAACAAAGTGAAAGATAAACTACAGAATGGAAGAAAATATCTATAAAAGTGTTAATATCCAGAAAATATAAAGACCTAAAATTCAACAACAAAAAGACAAGCAACCCAATTAAAAAAATGGGCAATGGACTTGAATGCACATTTCCCCAGAGTAGAGATACAAATAGCTAATAAACAAATGAAAAGATACTCAAAATCATTAATCGTTAGAGAACTGTAAATCAAAACCACAACAAGGTACCATTTAACATCCACTAAGATGGCTACAATAAAGTTTAAAAAAAAAGCAAAAACAGAAAACAACAAGTGTTGACAAAAATGGGAAGAAATCAAAACACTCATGGTAGAAATGTAAAATGGTGTAGCCACTGTGGAAAGCATTTTGTGGTTCCTCAAAAAGTTAAGCATAGAATAACAACATAACATATCAGTTCCACTCTTAGGTATACACCCAAAAGAACTGAAACATAGGTACCATAAATAAATAAATAAATAAATAAGAAAATAGGTACTCAAACAGGTACATGTACATATATGTTCATGGCAACACTATCCACGTTAGCCACTAAGTAGAAACAACTCAAGTGCCCATTAATGGAAGAATGAATAAACGAAATGTTCTATATATATATAAAGTAATTATGTAATATGTAAGCCATAAGAAGAAATAAAGTTCTCACATACACTACTATAGGGATGAACCTTGAAGACACTGCTATATGAAATAAGACACAAAAGAACAAATATTGTATGATTCCACTAGTAAGAGGTACCTAGAATAGGCAAATTAACAGAAAGTAGAAAAAGACCCTGCATAGTCAAAGCAATACTGAGAAAGAAAAAGAAAAGCAGGAGGCACCACACTTCCTGATTTCAAACTATGCTGTAAAACTACGGTTATCAAATAATACAGCATTTAGCAGAAAAACAGACATACAGGGTGATGGAACAGAAAAGAGAGCCCAGAAATAAACCCACACATACATGATCAATTAATTCACAACAAAGGAGCCAAGAATATATGGGAAAAGAACAGTTTCTTCAAATGGTACTGTAAAAACTGGACAGCCACATGCGGAAGAATGAAACTGGACCACTACGTTACATCATACACAAACATTAACTTGAAATGGATTAAAGATTTGAATGTAAGACCTGAAACCACAAAACTCTGAAAAGAGATCATAGGCAGTAACTTGGAGATGGTTTTCTAGCTGAGATACCAAAAGCAAAAATAAACAAGAAGAAACTATGTCATAGATCAAACTAAAAAGCTTCTGCTCAGCAAAGAGAACAATCAACAAAATAAAAAGGTAACCTACTGTATGGGAGAAAATATTTGCAAGTCATACACCTAACAACAGGTTAATTTCTAAAATACATAGAGAACTAATACAACTCAATAGCAAAATAACAATCTGACTAAAAAATAGAAATACTATATAATCTAGTATTTCCACTTCTGAGTATTTACCCAAGGAAAATAAAAACACTAACTCTAAAAGCTATCTGCACCCCCATTTCCACTGCTACATTATTTACAATAGCCAAGACATAGAAGCAACCTAAGTTTCTGCTGATGGATGAACGTAAAGAGAATGTGAGGGCACCTGGGTGGTTCAGTGGGTTAAAGCCTCTGCCCCCGGCTCAGGTCATGATCCCAGGGTCTTGGGATCAAGCCCCGCATCCCGCACTCTGCTCAGTGGGGAACCTGCTTCCTCCTCTCTCTCTGCCTGCTTCTCTGCCTACTTGTGATATCTGTCTGTCAGATAAATAAATAAAATCTTTAAAAAAAAAAAAAGAATGTGAAATATATATAGCCACAAAATAAAATACTATTCAGACATAAGAAAGAAGGAAATCTCGCCATTTTCAAACAACATGGACCAACCTTGAGGGCAATATACTAAGTGAAATAAATCAGACAGAAAGACAAATACTATATAACCTCCCTTCTATGTAGAATCTTCAAAACAAAACACCAAACTCATACATACAGAGAACAGATAGGTGGTTGCCAGAGGTAGGAGTGGGGTTGGGTGACATTGGGTGAAGGAGGCAACTTACAGTTACGAAAGAAATAAGTCATGGAAATGTAATGTACAGCATGGTGACTATAGTTAATCATATTGTATTTATATTTGAAAATTGCTTAGAAAATAGATCTTAAAAGTTTTCATCACAAGGATAGTAAAATTATGTGGGGTAATGGATATTAACTAGACTTTTCTATGGTGATCAATTATTTCACAATGTACACAAATACTGAATCATTATGTTGAACACCTAAAACTAATAAATGTATGTCAATTATATCTGAATTTTTAAAAAAAGTAGAACAGTGGTTGCTAGGGGTTGGGGAGGGGAAAATGGGAGTCACTGCTTTGGGTATCGAGTTTCTGATAAAAAAGATTTCAGGAATAGATAGTGGTGATGACTGTACAATATTGTGAATATAATTAATGTCACTGAATTATATTCTCAAAAATGGTTAAAATGCCAAATTTTATGGTATATTTACTTAACCACAATTAAAAAAGGAAAAAAATATAACAAGGATGAAGAACACATGCAATTTCTAACCAGCATATGTGAGCACCCTGTATATGTAGTGCTATGGAAAATTCTCTAACATATATGGTTTTTTTTTTTAATTTATTTATATATTTGTCGGGAGGAGAGGGAGAGAGCACAAGTAGGGAGAGCAGTAGGCAGAGGAAGAGGCAGGTCCCGGGCAGAGCAAGGAGCCCGATGCGGGACTCGACCCCAGGACCCTGGGATCATGACCTGAGCCAAAGGCAGATGCTTAACTGACTGAGCCACCCAGGTGTCCCACTAACATGCATGTTTAAGGGGGAAACTGGCATAACAATTTTTTGTTTCTTTTTTAAAAAGGAAAAGGGAGCGGAATAGGGAGACTGTGTATACACACACACACACGCACACGCACGCACATACTCATTGTAATAAAACATGAGGAAGGATATTTAATGACTTTAACTCCACATAATTGGAAAGACTTTAAAAGTCTGACAATATCGAGTGTTGACAAGGATGGAGGTCAACAGAAATACACATACCAGTGATGATACAATCTCTTTGGAAGTCAATTTGGCAATTTCTAGTAAATAGTTACTATCTTTCAGCCCAGCATTTTAATTCCTACAAGCCTCTAGATCAATGCTCTCTAATAAAATTTTCTGCATTGATGGAAATATTCTGTATCTATGCTTTTCAATACAGTAGTCAGTGGCCACATGTGATCTACCTAGTATTTAAAATGTGAATGAGGAAAGGCATTCTTAATTTGTAGTCTTCTTATTTGTAGGTACAAAAAACTGGAATCTGCTAATAGGAAAATGGTTTTTTAAACATCCAAAGTGAAAATGAATGAGAGCTGCAGGTATTAAGAGGGCTAAATCATGGGGCGCCTGGATGGCTCAGTGGGTTAAGCCTCTGCCTTCGGCCCAGGTCATGATCCCAGGGTCCTGGGATCAAGCCCCGCATGGGGCTCTCTGCTTGGCAGGGAGCCTGCTTCCCCCTCTCTCTGCCTGCCTCTCTGCCTACTTGCGAGCTCTATCTGTCAAATAAATAAATAAAATCTTTAAAAAAGGGGGCGGGGGCCTAAATCACAAAGCAATGTTAAAGGAAAAAGCAGGTTGCAGAGAGATGCATGAAAGAGCAAACAAAACATAAAGTTTAAAAACAACTGAAGCAATACTATATATTTCTTAGGGATACATGCATACAAAAAAAAAAAAGGATATTATCTCAGTATTCCCTAATACACTCAAAGGCAGTGATTACTGGTCCCAATGCTGAGACAATTACGCCTATTCCAGCAGCTCAGCCACATGCCCTAGGGAAGCCAGGCATTGAAAATACAGAGACAGGAGACAAGAAAACAACAGTAACAGGAGAGATCCCACACATCATTTCCCAATCTTGATTTCAGGGCAAAGCATTCTCAATGTCTACATATCTTCTCCAGACACCTCTGAGCCAGAGACCCTACTGGTATTATTTTCATTAATCAGAGCCCACACTTAGAAATCACACTTCTTCAGAAATGATCTATGCTTATTTCTATATCCATGTAAAAATTATTTTTTTAAACTTTTAGCAATGTGATATCACAATATAATAAAAAAAAATTTTTTGTTTTAAACTTACAACTTCTCTGGGAGGAGTCCTTGAAGAAACATGTCGAGGAACACTCACTGGCTGTCTAGATGTTTCCACTTGGTTTTTGCCATCTGATCTGAAAGAGACAATTACTTCTGAGCTACAGTAAGATTAGATCATTTCTACGTGACATGTTACACATACCCTGCATTTTCTCAGACACAGAATAATGATGTTCATAGTGGAAGTAACGATGGTCACAATGACAGCTAAAATTTTTATGACATTTTTAACAGCTTTCACACATTTTTCATCTTTACAGTACTAGAAAGTTTTATTAACCCCACTTTATAATTAAATAGCCTGAAATTCTAAGGAACCATAAAATTGGGCCAATTAGGCCAGTGTTTCCAAGCTTTTCTCCTCAGGTCTTCCTAAAATGAAAAAGTAAATACACATTCTAAGGCTGAATACACAAAACATGAAGCTGTCATTCTAAAAACAAGGAAGCCCAAGAGGAACAAAGAAGCTGGTTGGAAAGATAGTAACTAAATTTTAGATGTGCTGAGGTGATAGCACGGCAGTTCGGTAAAGATATATAGGAAAGAACTATGGGTATGGAACTAAAATTTCAGAGATGCAGATGGGAGAATTATCTATGGATTGGTCAGTTTGGGTATGATAGGAAGCAAGAGAAAGAAAGAATAGGAAGACAAATCTGTTTTAGTATATATTAAAAATTAAAGCTAACATCAGGATACCCTAGCAAAATATTATGTACTAGGTAAGAAATCACTATCATAATAAACTAGCTTTTTATCATAATAAAAATGAGTTTTTAAGTAATTACATTGTGCCACAATGTGCTATGGACTTTATTTGTTAACATTTTCCCATTTAATCCTCACATCAACCCTAAGAGACAGGTAATATTATTCCTATTTCAGAGCAAGTAAACCAAAGCTCAGAGAATTTTATTTATTATTCCAGTTCATAATTATAGCAAATGACAAGCTGAAACTTGAACCTAGGATCTAATTACAAAGTTATGCTAATATATGTTGTATTCTAATGCCAACATGTTGTAAGTGATGGTTGAGATACAGTCGTACAAGCGTCTGACACAGAGACCAGAAATGTCAGGTGTCTGAATTTTGACAGCCCTTCCTTCCACCAAAACTTAATTCTTAAAAACTGGTAATTCACAAAATACGCTTTCAAAATTTGAAACACTCTTCCTCTGTGAGAACTGATACTCCAAACAGACACGGAAGAAAATTTTGTGACATTTACATTTTTTATCTTTAACCCATATTTTAATCCCCAATTAAGAAGCCCAATTAAGAAGCTGTAGCCCAAATTTATATTTACCCCAGTATCAGAAATCAGTGTCAAACAACATGAACCCTAAGGGCTATTTTCAGTAGCTTATAATCCTTTTCACTCACGATTATTAGAGATGGCTGAGTCACCACTATCTTTAATCCCACCTAACTCTTAGAACCCTATTTTTAAACCAACCCTTATGATATGGCTATCATCATTAATAACTACTTTATTTAATATGAATATAAAAGAAAAAAAATCTAAGTACTCGTATGTTTGTGATCTCTTCTTTCGGAAGTAGCTTTTCCATAGTTGATCTCTCTTGATGAAGACAAAAGCAGCCAATACAATAAGGGGAACAATTGCAAAGAAGAATACCAGAAGTCCATCTCTCAATGCAGTATTCTTTTCTAGAGAAAAAAATTTATACTAATGATCATTAAATTAGAAGTTAATGCATATTAACTAAGACATATCAGGTGATTATAAATGTTTTACATTAATTTTCACATTGTTCAAAAGTCAAACTGACAGAAATTGAATACACTGAGAAGTCTTGCTCATACCTCAACAATGCCTGCTTCATTTTTGCCTTCCCATTAGATAACCACTTTCATTAGTTTCTTATACAATCTTATACTATTTCTCCATGCAAATAAAAGCAAAAAATAAAGTATGCTTTTATTGCCAACCCTTTCTTATACACAAGTTAGCATATCATAAGCACTATTCAGCACATTTTTTTATCACTTATCTATATAGCTTCCCAAACCATACATAGAGGACCACCTCATTTTCTACACAACTATACAAAACTCCATAACAAGGACGTCCTATAGTATATTTAACTAGGACCCTATTGATATTTTTCCAATCTAAAACAATGCTGTAATAAGTCAACTTTGTACATATAGGATATCATGCTGGTGCAGGTATATGTATAGAATAATTTTGCAGAAGTAGAACTGTTATACTGAGAGCAAATGCATTCATCATTTTTTAAAGTAATGTCAAATTATCCACCACAGTGGTGGCTACAATTCAGCATGCAAGCCAGCAATATACAAGAATTCCTCAAAGCCTCACCCATAGAGTCAAACTCTGCATTTTGCCAACCTAATGGGTGAAAAACTGTATCTCATATCATTTTAATTTATATTCTTTTCTATACTATGAGGTGAGCAACTGTTCATGTGTAAGGAAATATTGTGTTTCTTTTTTCTGCTCAGTCTATTTTCTATTGGACTATTATTTCCTTTCTTCGTAGTTTCTAAAAGCTCTTTATATATTAGGAAAATAGCTTTGTCTGTGACATGAGTTGGAAGTATTTTCCTTATTTTGTCATTTGTCTTTCAGTAGTACAATGCCTTTCTTCATGCATAAGTTTATTATTCTTATGTAGTTGAATTTATTAATCTTATTTTTTATGGCTTCTGGGTTTTAAGACTTACAAATTTTAGAAATCTATAAATTCACATTAATTTGATCTTTAGGAAAAGAAAGGATATAGTAAGTATAAACAGCAGTGATAAACTGTAAAGTTGTCCACATAATTTTACCAGAAATTTGTTAAAACTTGTATGAAACTACATGAAAGAACATTCAACCCAGTTAAAAATAAGAGAACTAAAGTGAGCTTGATCTCTCATTTGATACTTACTAATGAGAAGACATAATTTAAATTAAAGCATCTAAACCTGGCAAGGTTACGTTGAAACTGATACATTCATACTGCCAATGATAATAACACAAATTCATTTGGAATTTTGGTCAAGGACCATAGAAAGGATTATAACTTCAACCTAATAATCTCATTACCAGCAATCTATCCTTCAACTGGAAAAAGTATGTAAGTATTAAGATGCACACTACAAAGTTACTGATGCATTTCAAAAATTTATGAACAACCTAAATGTCAAATGATTAGAAACCCACTAAGGTGAGTTATGGCACATCCAATCCACTCAATGGATTGATACATGGCTATTAAAATCTGTAGTTCCAACTTTGACTTCTAGCCAAGATGGAGTACCAGGAACCAGATTTATCCTGGGAGCTTTAACAACCAGAAAACCAGGCAAAATATATTAAGCAACAGGGTTTAAGACACTGGGCATCAGATAAAGAAAAGCGGTCCCAGAGAGACAGAAGTAAGGCAAGCTTTACACATGTCCCAGTTTGTTGCCTAGGGAAAGTTAACAGATCATAATGGGAGGTGAGGGAACTCAAGCAAAGCTCAGTAGACTCCTTGAATTGAGGAGATGGAGCTGGTTGTCTGAGGAGGCCAAAGCAGCTGGAGTTCACTGAGCAAAGAACTGGAAGGGAGAGCGATGCTGACATAACTTGAAAGATCTGCGGAGGGTTCCTCTCAAATATTCAGCTGGGTACTGAGCAATGTACGCATATAAAGAAATCACCTGAAGCCAGAGAAAGAACCCTCTGAAAGGATTTGTGGGAACAAACCCCACAGGTCACACAGGATGAGGAAGAGTGCCTATTCCTACCATTCACAGCAGAAAACTTCATAATCAGTATGACACTGAGTAGAACAAACAGAAGGCTTTTTGCCTCAGTAATGGGGCAAAATCAGCTCTAGAATAACCGCTCAGGTCCTCCCTAATAGAGCTTAAAAGCAAGAGCCAAAAGGATCAAACTATGTCCAAGTAACATAAGCACATAAGAACAAGACTCATCAATAGAAATCCCGAAATATCCAGTATACAACAAGACAAAATTCAGTTTCTGGCATCCAGTGGGGTGGGGGGGAATCACAGGACATGCAAAGAAGAAACATACAACCCAAAATGAGGAGAAAAATCAATCAATCAAAACTAAGAAATGCTACAGATGATAGAACTAGTAGACAAAGTCACTAGAAGTTATTCTAATTGTATTCCACGTGCTCAAGAAACTAGAATAAAGATCAAACATGCTACATAGAGACATGAAAGATACATTAAAAAAAAAAAAACCCAGAACTTACAGAAATAAAACCTATAATGTCTGTGATAAAAAACACACTGGATGGAATTAATGGCAGATCAGACATCAAAGAATAAGAGTGAACTAAAGAATAACAATAGTAACTATTTAAAATTTAAAGCAGAAAATAATTAAAAAAAAAAAAAAGCAAATCAGTGAGATGTGAAAAAACTCCAAGTAGCCAAATATCCATGCAACTGGAATCCTGAAGAAGAAAGCAGAAAAAATATTTGAAGAAATAATGACCATAATCTTCCCAAATGTGAAAGAAACTATAAAAGCACAAATCCAAAAAGGCAAAAAGGCCAACAAATCTGAAGCACACCAAGGCATATTACAGTCAAATACTAAAAACCAGAGATAAAGAGAAAATCTTACAAGCAAGCAGAGTAAAAAAGACACCTAAAAAATAAAAGACCAAAAGAGAAAAGATGATGGCCCATTTTCTCAGGAAAAGTAATACCAACCAGAAGACAATGGAGAAACATCTTTGAAAAAGTAAATGTGGGGGCTAGAGTACAGTCTCCAGAGGGTAGACACAGACTGCTACCCTTAAAATTCTTTATCCAGTTATCATTCAAGAAGGAAGCAAAATAAAAACTTTTTAAGATATACAACAACTAGGGGTGCTGGGTAGCTCAGTCAGTTGAGGGTCTGACTCTTGATTTCACCTCAGGTCATGATCTCAGCCCCATGTTGGGCTCTGCACTCAGCACAGAGTCTGCTTGTCCCTTTCCTTCTGGTCCTTCCCCTGATCATTCTCTATCTCTCTCTCCCAAATAAATAAAATCTTAAAAAAAAAAAAAAAAGATACACAAAAACTGAAAAGTATTAGTAACTGACAGACCTACATTATAAGAAACATGAAAATAAGTCCTTCAAGCAAAAATTCAATGATACCAGATGGAAACAGAATTTTACATACAAATATTAAGAGCATAAGAAATGGTAAATACATGGGTAAATATAAAGAACTTTTCTATCATTTAAATCAATTTAAAAGGGGTGCCAGGGTGGCTCAGTTGGTTAGGCATCTGCCTTCAGTTTGGTCATGATCCTAGGGTCCTGGGATTGAGCCCTGCACAAGCTTCCTGTACAGCGGAGAATCTACTTCTCCCTGTCCCTCTCCCTGCAGCATCCCCTGCATGTTCTCTCTCTCTCTGTCAAATAAATAAAATCTTAAAAAATAAATAAATAAATTTAAAAGATAACCAACTCTTGGATGTAAGAGTTACGGAAGTCAAGTCCAAAGATATAAATTCATAAATTATTACTATTTAGCTGGGTATGATAAGCATTACAAATGTTCACCATTTGTAATTTCCAGTTATAATGGATATAACATATCCATTATTTCCAGTTTTCCTCCTCTCCCAAAATATAAAGGCTAAAAATACCCCTGTTGACTTCAGGTTAGGTATGTCCACATAACTTCTATTAGCCAAAAAAATGTGACCAGAAAAAGTGTATTGTCACCTTTGGTTAGAAACATACAAAGGGTCAGGAAATGATTCTTTTAAGTTATCTTCTCATGTTCAAGCATACCTTAGAACTTCACTCTAAGATCTTAACTCCTCATCATGGTGAATCCAGAGACCAGTCTAAGTCTCTGAGTTTAACTACTGTAAGCAAAGTCAATCTATCAACCTACATTGCACATGCTGATGAGAAAGGCAAATAAATGTTTGTTGTATCAGGTCATTTTTTTATCAGGGCTAATACACCTAATTACCTAATATAGATGGCACTTAAGGACATTTAAATTTTATGGGATTTAAATTTAATTTAAATTTTTAAAATTTAAATTTAAATTTAATGGGATCACTAGGGATGAAGTAAAGATAAAAAGAGAAGAGTTACAAGTACTGAATTCTGAGATCTCCCAACTTTAGGAAGATAAAAAGATAAAAATAAATCGAGTTGGAACAACCTAGCAACCAGTTGGGCAAATGTACCTACCAAATCAGTATGTAACAATATGTTGTAGCTCTTTGGGGCTATAGGATTTTCCTTTGGATACTGTGGTTTTATAAAATCTGGTGATTCTTTATAAAATCTTAGTAATTGTTAAAAAAAAAACTGTTTACAGCAAAAATAATAACAATATATGGTAGGGTTTATAACACATGTAGAAGTATGATGACAACAGCACAAAAGCCAGGAGGAGGGAAATGGAACAAGCCGAGTGAAGTGGTAAAATATCACATAAAGAGAGACTGTGATAGAAAAATAGCAATATGACTGATTTTAACCCAAACATTACTAATTAAATGTAAGTGGTCAAAACAAGTCAATTAAAATGCAAAGACTCGCAGACTGACTAAAAGAACAAATCCAAGAGGTACCTGTCTGGCTCAGTCTGTAGTGTGTGCAACATTTGATCTCAGGGTTGTGAGTTCAAGCCCCATAATGGGAGTGGGCCTACTTAAAACAAAGCAAAACAAAACAAGCAAGACCAAACTATATCCTGCCTACCAGAAATCTACTTTAGATATAAAGACTGACAACCCTCAGCTCTGAGCATAGAGCCTACTCAGGATTCTCTCTCCCTCATTCTCCCTCTGCCCCTCACTCCTTGCCCCCACTCCCAGACACAGTCTTGCTTCTCTCTCATTCTAAAAAAATAAAATAAAATATATAAATAAATATCAAGGCAGAAATAGATTAAAAGAGGAAGAATGAGAAAGGATTTCCCATGCTAACTAACCAAAAGAAATCTGGAATAGCTATATTAATTCCTAACTGCACAGCTCAGAATATTACCAGCTATAAACAGGTCATAATGATAAAGGGGTCAATTTATCAAGAGAACACAGCTTCACGGTACATAGAACAAAAACTGACAGAATGGCAAGGACAAACAGGCAAATCAGCAGTGAGAATAACACCAGAGACTTCAGTATTCCTCTCTCATAACTAACAGAACAAGTATATAGAAATCAGTAAGGAAATCTAAAACTTAGATTTCATGTCAATTAACATGAACTAATTATTTATAAAACTCTAACCAATTATAGCAGAATATGCATTCTTTTCAAGTGTACATAGAACCTTTTCATGAGATAAACCATAATCTGGGCCAAAATACAAGTTTCAGAAAATATAAAAGTATTCAAGTCATATAAATTATGCCCCCCTGACTACAGTATAAGAAATGAGAAATAATAACACTAAGATATCTGAAAAAATCCCTCAGATACTTCAAAATGAAGTAAAGCATCTTTAAATAACTCAAGTCAAAAAAAAAATATTTTTATTAGAAACTGGGCCACCTGGATGGCTCAGTGGGTTAAGCCTCTGCTTTCAGCTCAGGTCATGATTCCAGGGTTCTGGGATCGAGCCCCGCATCGGGTTCTCTGCTCAGCAGGGAGCCTGCTCCCCCCTCTCTCTGGCTGCCTCCTCTGCCTACTTGTGATCTCTGTCTCTGTCAAATAAATAAATAAAATCTTTTTTAAAAATATTAGAAGTTAATATTAAAAATATTAGAAGTTATTTTGAGCTGAATTAAAGGCACAATGTATCAAAATTGGTATAATGTAAAAAAAAAAAAGCAGTTTTAGAGGAAAACTGATAGCACTACAACACCTATATTAGAAAAGTACAATCATCTCATCTTCTACCTTCAGAAATTAGAAAAAGAACAACAAATGGAACTCAAAGTAAGCAGACTGGGAGAAAATATTTACAAAGCACATATGTCATAAAGGACTTGTAAATAAGTAATTTCATAGTACATGATAGTGCTTACAGTAAAAGAACAAATAGAAGAGGCATACTAGCAGCACCTGGGTGGCTCAGTGGGTTAAAGCCTCTGCCTTCAGCTCAGGTCATGATCCCAGGGTCCTGGAATCCAGCCCTGCATTGGGCTCTCTGCTCAGCAGGGAGCCTGCTTCCCCCTTTCTCTCTGCCTGCCTCTCTGCCTACCTGTGATCTTGCTCTCTGTCAAATAAATAAAATCTTTTAAAAAACAATAAATAAATAAATAAATAAATAAATAAAAGAAGAGGCATACTAATTCAGATTTAGGTAGTCAGGGAAAAGTTTCAAGAAAATAAGTTATAAACTCTATCTGAGTAGCCATTAGCCAAATTTCCACAATGTGAATATAATACTGTATGAAGACCAGAGTTAAAACAGTAGTAGCCTATTAGAGGAAATGAAAGAAGTTACAATGTCTTTTTTAAAAAGATTTATTTATTTAACTGAGAGCAAATGAGCACACGCCCATGCACACACATCAGAGAAAGGGCAGAGGGAGAAGGAAGAGAGAGAATCTCAGACTCCCTGCTGAGCTCAGACCTGGGTATGGGGCTTAATCCCACAATCCTGAGATGTGAGCCAAAATCAAGCACCAGACCCCCAATGAACTGAGCCACACAGACGCCCCCAAAAGTTACAACATCTTAAGCATAATGAAAAGAAGCTGGAAAGTTAAGGTAGGGGCAAATCATACAGGATATTTAAGCTGTGTTAAGGATTTCTGGATCTCATCCTAATAGCAATGTAGAAGCACTGAACTCAAAGCAGGACGATGGCATAATGAAAACAATTCCTGAAGAGAAAAACTAAAATTCTATATCGTAGTTATGGAACATGGATTATAGGAAGCAAGAGGGAGCGTAGTTAAGAGTAGTATGTAATTCTGGGAGTAGTTATCTAATTCTGGGCAACAGGGATTAAAAAAATAGATACATTCACAAGAAATTCAGGAGGCAGAATCAACATATTTAGTGTATAACCAACGTGGGAAGTGAGGGAGAAGTACAAGGATGCCCAATTTCTTTTTTTTTTTTTTAAAGATTTTATTTATTTATTTGACAGAACGAGATCACAGTAGGCAGAGAGGCAGGCAGAGAGAGAGAGAGAGGGAAGCAGGCTGCCCGCTGAGCAGAGAGCCTGATGCGGGACTCGATCCCAGGACCCTGAGATCATGACCTGAGCCGAAGGCAGCAGCTTAACCCACTGAGCCACCCAGGCGCCCAAAGGATGCCCAATTTCTGACATGAGTCACTGTATGACGGTATTACTTGCCATTGTATGTAGGTCCACTGTCCACACTTCCTCCATATCCTTTAGTCTCACAATTTGGGGGAGCCCAGCCATTATCACAGTGACAATTCTTATTGCTATTACATACCTTCAGAAAAAAAAAAAAAAACACACTTTGGTTAATTGTGAATATTGCTCTGCATCATAAACTCAATAAAAGAAGCCAAGAAAAAGCATTCAATTCATGCAAATCCACAGGCACTCTTTTTAAGAATGAAACATTTATCAGATATCTAAATTCCCCCATTATCTAAAAATCTTGGAAAGAATCACCTAAGCCTCATTCCCTCATTGGGAATTCTCATGATTCAGTGCTACTTCATGAACAAACCAAAAGAGAATATTACCTACCCCATGTCCGTGACACTTTTTCTGAATATCACAGTCATAATTCAGAACAGAAGCATTTACGCATTGAAAGTTTCTACAAATCTGAAAAAAAAAAAGTGAACTAATGAATAAGGAAAAATTGATCACATTAATCAAGTGCCCAGAAGAGCTATGCACAGATTATTTCATGCTGAATTCTTTTAAACTTGGAAGGAATTGTTAACATTTTTTAATGAAAATGTAGAAGAATAAGTGAAATTAACATAACTATCAAAAAAGACAAGGATGACACAAAGGCCAAAAACAATGATAAAATTATAATCTATTATCCCATACAAATATAGATATGAAAACCCTAAGTAAAATATTCACAAATGGACTTTTTCAAATCAAGAGTAACCAGATAGAGTTGATATCACTATTAGAGAAAGTTAAATTATAATAAAGTCTCAATAATAAGAAATCTATTCCCATAATACCTCATATAAATTGCCATTATTACAAGATACCAAAACAGTATTCTATAAAATTTAAAACTCAATTTAATTTTTAAAATTCTTCCAAAATAAAAGTTTACCTTGTTGATAAGATAAAACCTATCTTCTAGTATCATGATTAATGATGAATTAATAGAAACATTTCTACTAAAACCACTATTGAAAGTAAGCCATTATTATTTTATATAGTTCTAGAAATTCTGAGATATGAAATACAAATGAGTCCTAAATATTCAAAGAGATATAAAAAGTATCATTACATGAGAAAAATATTACAGACCTAAAGGAATCAGCTAAAAACTTACTAGAAATTAAAACTTATGAAAAACTATTCTTTTTTTTTTTTTTAAGATTTTATTTATTTATTTGACAGGCAGAGATCACAAGTAGGCAGAGAGGCAGGCAGAGAGAGAGAGAGGTGGAAGCAGGCTCCCTGCTGAGCAGAGAGCCCGATGCGGGGCTTGATCCCAGGACCCTGGGATCCTGACCTGATCTGAAAGCAGAGGCTTTAACCCACTGAGCTACCCAGGTGCCCCTGAAAAACTATTCTCCAGAGATAAGTTAGAAAAAGAGACTAACTTTTCTTAAAAGTCATGGAGTACTATCTTAAAATTTTATTAAGCAACCAATTACACAAAATCAAAATGTTTAAATGCTCTAATGAAATAAAGAATTAGAGAATAATGCAATATCAATAGATACCTTTATTATTCTGAAAATACATAGGTTTCAACATTATTAAAGAGTCAGAGGATTATCCAAATTCTTTACTAACTTTCAGTTAATATTTTTTATTTTTTATTTTCAGCATTATTTTTGCACCACACCCAGCGCTCCATGCAATCCGTGCCCTCTATAATACCCACCACCTGGTACCGCAACCTCCCACCCCCCGCCCCTTCAAAACCCTCATATTGTTTTTCAGAGTCAGTTCATTTTTAAGTAAGAAATATATTCATATGATTAGAAATTTTAAAGTACAGAAGATTCTACAGTAATAAGTCACTCCTCCCCTGTCCTCCACCCAGCCATTTCTCTGAATAAAGATTTCAAAATACTTTTTTCATATGTATGAGCTTTAGAGGAGATATTTACCAATAGCTTCTCTATTCAGCTAGGAGGAGACTTTTCTTTCAATAACTGACTTAGAATAGATGACTGAGGCATTAAATAAGATCACAGAAATAAGATGAAATGTGTTAAGATCTCACAGACTCACTTTAGGGACCACAACTTCCTAGTTCTTAGTAGAAAACAGTGTTCTGACTGGCATTATTTACTTTGTTGAATGGTTAGGACCAAATTGGAAGGAATACCCTGATAAATTGCTTGAAGGGGTAAAGTAAGACCATCCTCTCCAAAACTACCCAGCCTCCACCACCACCACCAACCACAAGTAAAGGAGAGCAGATGAACTCAACTTTAGGACTTCCTGCTTATTAATTTCAGGGTGTGACTTTGGAGCCAAAGCAGAACTACCTAGGATAATTTAAAAAGGAGCTACTCAAGAGTTCTCTTTTTACATTTCTTTTCCCCCTTAATGTTCAGCTCCTCCCCTAAATAAATGTTGAATATATAAAGCTTGAAACTATTATTATACTATATGTTAACTAAATTGACTTTAAATAAAAAATTTAATATGAATACGTATGTACTGTCAGCCTGCTCAAAGTCCCCAGAGTCCAGCCTTTGGTAGATAGCAGAAAGAACAGGATCTAACTTATCCTATTTACCGCTACAGAAAATTCTAGTAATGGGGCACCTGGGTGGTTCATTCAGTTAAACGCCTGCCTTCGGCTCAGGTCATAATCCCGGGATCCTGGGATTGAGCCCAATGTCGGGCTCCCTGCTCAGTAAGAACCCACTTCTCCCTCTGTCTCCCATTCTCCCTGCTTGTGTGCTTGCTCACTCTCTCTGTGTGTCAAATAAATAAATAAAACCTTTTAAAAAAAGAAAAAGAAAATGTTTGGTGTTTTGTTCCATCAGTTTATAAGTATAGGTACATATACCAGGCATTTACTACCCTTGTACATGAATGTTGTTGACATAGTAACACAACACAAAAAGACAAAAATTTTAAATAAAACACAAAAAGATAAAAGCCCTTAAAATATACCTATATATGTTAGTAATCACCCAGAACTTAAAGCCAGTATTTTTTCAACAAAAAAAGAGTTTGTGGGGGTTTGGAAGTAATAGTGGTACATCTTACATGGAAGAAATCAGCAGATACTATTTTTCTTCCTGACATCACTGGGAGAAAATAAATTAATGTGTCGTTTTAAAAAGCAATATAACAAAAAGAAAAAGATATATAACCTCCATACTGAACTCATAAACACACACACTCAAACACAATTTGTGCAATATAATAAGAGAGGAAGATACAGCACAAGATATTAAGAAAACCTTTTAAAACATCATTAAGTAAGATCATAGAAATAGAATGAAATGTTAATGTATTAAACTGTACTTATTAAAGTCAAAGCCCAACAAAACTATAAATATACAAAAAAAATAGGAGAATTTTTATATTTTACTGGAATACAAAAAGCTTTTCTAAGCATGACATGAAACTCGGGCAAAACAAAGTGAAATAACCTTATGATATTTTAAAATTTCTTTGTAGCAAAGACAAATGCTGAATTACAAAAAGTAGATATAACTGTTTATTAATATTCTCTGCATACGAGGAGCCCTTAAAAATGATAAAATAAGCCAGCAGAAAAACAGAAACTATAATATAAATACTGACTTAACAGAAAAGATACACAGAGCTAATAAAGATATGAGAAGATGCTCAAGAACAGAAATGCAAACTAAAATAATAACGTAGCTTTTTGTCAATCAGGATGTCAAAAATTTAAAAGACTGATAATATAAAACATTATCAAAAATAAGACACCCTCATATCCAATTAGTGGAATATAAATTACCGCCATCTTGTTGAAAAGTAAATTGACAGTTTCTATCAATTTTTAAACATGTATGTACCTTAATTTAAAAATCTATTCCAGAAAATCTATCCTACAAAAGTACTTATAAAAGTAGATGAGATTAGGGGCGCCTGGGTAGCTCAGTTGGTTAAGCATCTACCTTCAGCTCAGGTCATGATCCCAAAGTCCTGGGATCAAGCCCCACGTCAGGCTCCTTGCTTAGTAGGGAGTGTGCTTCTCCTTCTGCCCCAAACCTCTACTTATGTGCACTCTCCTTTTCTCTCTCTCTCAAATAAATAACTAATTTTTTTAAAGTAGATGAGATTAAATGTAGAAGAGTGTTCAATGCTGGTAAAGTCAACTAACAAATCAACTACATACGCTATAAACTTCTGCAATGTGGTTAAGTCAAGACTGCATCTATAATGGAATAAAGTAGATTTCCATATAATGACATGAAGGATCTCTGCACTATGCTATTGAGTAAAAACATTTCATAACATTATCTAAAGTCTTATCCCAAAGTCTAATGGGATGGTGGGGAGTATATACACTTGTAAATGCCCAGAAAGAGAACTGGACAGATTTAAAAAAATAATGTTAACAGTAGTTACCCCTAGGAAATGAGTTTCAAAAGAGGGGAAATTAGTAGGGTATCAGCAAGGGACCTTTATTTTTTGTTCTCCACGATATTTTTAAATTTTTTAACGATGAAATTGTTAAATAATAATCTATTTTCTAAAGACTTTATTCATTTGAGAGACAGAGACAGCAGAAGCAGAGAGTGAGGGACAAGCAGACCCTCTGCTGAACTGGGAGCGTGACAGGACACCAGGCTCAATCCCAGGACCTGGAGATTATGCCCTGAGTGGAAGGCAGATGCTTAACCGCTTAACCATCTGAGCCACCAAGGCTCCCCTTCCCATAATCTTTTTAGTTTTTTTTTCCAAAAGAAGAAAAACTTAGATTGGGTCATGAAATAATAAATAATCATATGGTATTCATAAAGCTCAGGCTTAAAACAACTCTGAAAAGAGTTGGACAAAACTTCTATTAGGCAAACTCAAATATAAAGAAAGTATGATAACAATATCAATCAAGGTAAAATTAAGATAAAACCATGAAGATTTACCAAAGGGACATTTTGAACCAATAAAAAATGTAATCATGAGAGGCTGTGGATGCTGAGAAACAAACTGAGGGTTTTGGAAGGGAAGGGGTGGGGGGTGGGTAAGCCTGGTGGTGGGTATTATGGAGGGCAAGTATTGCATGGAGCGCTGGGTGTGGTGCATAAACAAAGAATTTTGGAACACTGGAGAAAAAATGAAATAAATAAATATCAAGTTTTAAATTAAAAAATGTAACACAACTAAAACGTAATAGTTGACAAACTCTGCCACAAACATAGATTCAGCATCCTTAGTGCAAAAAATGTTATACATCGGGAAATGAAAACAGAAAGCTACTAGGAGACTTTTACATTCCTTTCTCTAAATCTTGAACACACCGAGAACAAATAAGAATGTGAAAGATCTGGAAATACAATTATCAAACACTATACGTTATAAGTGAGAATACACTCTTCGAATGCAGTTGGAATATTTATGCAAGATTGAAGAGAGAGTCAACTTATTAAACATGGAGGTTTCATTCTTAGAAATGACCAAAGATATTAAACCAAGCACCAAATCTGACATGAACACCTGACAGCTTTTACAGCCATCAAAGCATGCCCAATTTCCAAAGCAGAGTCATTTTCATAGTCAGAAAATCTTTTTGCCATCTCTTTCTTACATTTTGGGAAAGGGAAAAAGCCATATTTTGTTGGTTATGATTTTCAAACCAGACAATCATGCACTTTCTGATATAGTCATTGGTTCAGAGAAAAATCTCATAACTTTGGTAACCCATACATTTTTAAGTAATCAAGCATTCCAATAAACTGAGTCACCACTGTCAGAATTTTTTCCCACCAGAGAAACACTCAGCCTATGAATGACAGCAAAAGCCTCTAAATGTCAATGCTGTGCTATTCTCAATCAAGCTGACAGAACACTTCTAAACTGACTTCTGAAGAAAAGGGTACCAGTTTATCTTCGTCTTTTTCACTTAATTTTTTTAAACAAAATACATTGAACATGGCTAAAAATCAAATACTGCTAACAGTGTTTAGGATGAAACAACTCCATGACCATGACCCATTTCTATCTACACTGCCAGTCCAGCAGTCTGGAAGCAATATAAATGATAAATCCCACCCTATTTTAAATTAGTATACTATTTCTTTTTCTTTCTTTCTTTCTTTTGGTGGGGGAGCATGGGGACAGGTAGTTTCCAGTCTTTTTTTTTTTTTAATTGAAGTATATATATTCATAAGATATTAGTTACAGGTGTACACCATAATGATCCAACAATTACATATATTACAAATCATCCAGATAAGTGTAGCATCTGTCATCATACAAAGTTACAATATTACTGATCATATTCCCTACACTGTAGTTTTCATCTCCATGACTTACTTTATGCTATTTCTTGATTTATCTGTTCTAGACAGCATCAACTCATGCCTTTTATGATAGGTAAGAATTCAGTTGTTTTTTTATTTTATTTTATTTATTTATTTATTTGACAGAGAGAGACACAGTGAGAGAGGGAACACAAGCAGTGGGAGCGGGAGAGGGAGAAGCAGGCTTCCTGCTGAGCAGGTAGTCCAATGTGGGCCTTGATCCCAGGACCCTGGGATCATGAACTGAGCCGAAGTCCGCCACCTAAAGACTGAGTCACCTAGGCGCCCAGAATTCAGCTCTCTAACAGGAACCCAAATACCTCTCCTTCGTCTTCTCAAATATTGCTTCACATTTACACAACTAATACTGGGATACTGTCCCATCAGTACCTTACACATCATTATTCCTTAAGCAAGTAAGGAACTAGGTGGAAGAAAAAACAAAAACGGGATGCTGACAAGTGGAAATTAAAGTATCAACTTTATTTTCAACAAGGCATTTAACATGACTAAAGCAGACAGCAAAATGGGCTTCCTAATACTGCACCCCCAACATCAAACTTACCTGCCTAATCACAGGTTGCTCTGGACAACCACAGGCCTCCCCCCACAGAAGCAGAGCCTGCCCTGCTAATTCTACTGCATGGCTCAGCGAGCCCTCTCTGCGGGCAGGTAGATCTGAAAAGAGAAGACAGAAGGGGCTGAGGCACCCATGCCCAGTGTCTTCTCCCAAACTCATTAATTACACCAATGAGTGAAAGAGGGTGTGAAAAAGGAACATACTGAGGCTGAGAGCATTATTTGTTTTCTTCCAACTTTACTGAGATATAATTGATGTATAATATTGTGTGACTTTAAGTTATATAACACAGTGATTTTTAAAAACCTGTATTCTGGGAAATGAGTGCCACAGTACGACTGGTTAATAACCTGCATCCCTCCATATAATTACCATTTCTTTTTAGTAGTGAGAACAGTTAAGACATATTAGTACTTTCAAGCACATAGTACAGTATTATTAACTATGATCAAAATGCTGAATATTAGATTCCAAGAATTTATTCATCTTTAAACTGAGAATTTATATCCTTTGACTAACATCTTCCCATTTCCACCACCTTCCTACCTTGAATCCCTGGAAATCACCATTCTACTTTCAGTTTCTATTAGTTCAGCTTTTTAGATTCCACACATAAGTTCAGACAGTATTTGTCTTTCTCCATCTGACTTTTTTCACTTAGCCTAACACCCTCAAGATACACCTATGTTATCACAAGTGGCAGAATTTCCTTCTTTCCCATGACTGAATAATATTCCAATCTGTGTGTGTGTATGTATGTATATATGTGTATATACATGTGTGTGTGTGTGTGTGGTATATACCACATCATCTTTACCCATTCATCAGCTGATGGCCACTTAGGTTATCCTGGCTATTGTAAATAATGCTACAATTATTATAGGAGTTTGCTTATTTGCTTATTATAGGAGTACAGATATCTCCTCAAGATCCTGTTTTCATTTCCCCTGGATATTCTCCCAGAAGTGGGATTGCTAGATCATATGGTAGATCTATTTTCCATTTTTTTAGGAAATTCCATACTATTTTCTACAGCAGCTGTACCAGTTTCCATTCCCACCAATGATGCACAAGAGTTCCATTTTCCCATGTCCTCATGAACAGCTCTCTCTTGACATGTGATGAGAGCTATATAACAAGGATGAGGTGATACCTCATTGTGATTTTGACACCCATTTCCCTAATGATTAGTGATGCTAAACATTTCTTCATGTACCTGTTGGCCATTTGTTGTCTTTATAAAAACGTCTGTTCAGGTCCTTTGCACATTTTTAAAAAATTGGATTGCTTTTTTGCTATTGAGTTATATGAATTCCTTATGTATTTTGGATATTAACTTCTTATCAGATAAATGATTTGCAAATATTTTCTCCCATCCCAAAGGTTGCCTTTTCACTTTTTTTACTATTTCTATTACTATACAGAGGCTTTTTAAATTTTATATAGTCCCATTTAATTATCTTTGCTTTTTTTGCTTACGCTTTTGATGTCATACAAAAAAAAAAATCAAAGACCAACGTCAAGGAGCTTTCTTTCACATGTTCTTCTAGGAGTTCTACAGTTTCCGGTCTATACTTCATGTTGAGTTATTTCTGTGAGTGGTATAAGATAGGGGTCTAATATTACTGAATACTCAATAGCATATGAATATCCAGTTTCCCAGTACCACTAACTGAAAAGATTATCCTTTCCTCATTGAGTAGTCTTGTTGAATAGCCTTGTCAAATACTAGTTGATCATATATGCAGGGTTCTTTCTTGGCTCTTGATTCAATTCCATTGATCTGTGTGTCTCTTTTTATGCCAGCACTATACTTCTTTGATTACTATAGCTTTGTAACATAGTTTAAAATCAGGAATTGCATGCTTCAAGCTTTGGTCTTCTCAGGACTGCTTTGGCTATTTGGGGTCCTTATGGGTCCATTCAACTTTTAAGATTGTTCTATTTTTATGAAATATACCATTGGATTGCATTGAATAGATGGCTTTGGATAATATGGACATTTTAACAATACTAATTCTTTCCATCCATGAACATAGGATATCTTGCCCTTTATTTGTTTGTCTTTTTCAATTTTTTTCATCACAGTCTTATGGTTTTCAGTCAACATATCTTTCATCTCCTTTCTTAAATTTGTTCATAAGCACTTTTTTGGGAAGCTATTGTGAATGGGATGGTTTCCTTTATTTCTTTTTAAGTTAGTTCACTGTTAGTGTATACATATGCAACTGATTTCTGTATGTTGACCTTGTATCCTACAACTTACCAAATTCACAGATTAGTTTTAACAGTTTTTTTGGAAGTCTATAGAACTTTTTATTTAAAAGATACCATATCATATCAAACAAAAACAATGTCACTTTTTCTATTCAGATTTGGATGACTTTATCACTTTTTCTTGCCTAGATGCTCTGAGTAGGACTTTCAGTACTATGTTGAATAAGAGTAGTAAGAGCGGACATCCTTGTATCATTTCTGATCCTAGGTGAAAAGCTGTCAACCTTTTACCACTGCATATGATGTAAGCTATAGGTTTATCTTATATGGCCTTTATTATGAGGAGGTACATGCCTCCTATATACATTTTGTTGAAAGTTTTTTTTTTTTTTTTAATTCATTTATTTGTCAGAGTGAGCACAGGCAGACAGTGGCAGGCAGAGGCAGAATGGAGAAGCAGGCTCCTGCTGAGCAAGGAGCCTGATGTGGGACTCAATCCCAGGATGCTGGGATCATGACCTGAGCCGAAGGCAGCGGCTTAACCAACTGAGCCACCCAGGCGTCCCAAAAGTTTTTTAATGAAAAAAGTATGCTGTATTTTGTCAAATGCCTTTTCTGCATATGAGAGGAGCATAATTTTATATTTCATTTTATTAATATGGTATATCATACTTATTTATTTGCTTATATTGAACCACCCTTGCATTCCAGGGATAAATACCACTTGATCATGGTGTACGATCTTTTTAATGTGTTGAATTCAGTTTGCGAGTATTTTGTTGAGAATTTATGCATCTATATTCATCCAAAATATTGGACTGTAATTTTCCTTTTTTGCAGTGTCTTTATTGGGCATCAAGGTAATGCTGACCTTGTAAAATGAGTTCAAGAGTGTTCTCTTCAATCTTTTGAAGAGATTAAAAAGGACTGGCATTAATTCTTCTTTAAATGTTTGGTAGCACTCACTAGTTAAACAATCCGGCTCTGGGCTTTTCTATGTTGAAAGATTGTTGATTGCTGATTCAATCTCCTTTCATGTTATTGGCCTATTCAGATTTTCTATTTCATCATGATTTAGTCCTGCTAGGCTGTATGTCTAGAAAT
This sequence comes from Mustela putorius furo, assembly GCF_011764305.1. Lineage (NCBI taxonomy): Eukaryota > Metazoa > Chordata > Mammalia > Carnivora > Mustelidae > Mustela > Mustela putorius. The sequence continues at coordinate 4,250,009 of NW_025422118.1, forward strand.
TTATGTTTTCTCTAGGTTATCCAATTTATTAGCATATAACTGTCCACAGTAGTCTCTTAAGAACCTTTGTTCTATGGTATCAGTTGTAATGTCTCCTCTTTTATTTTTTGTCTTCTTTTTTCTTTTCTTTTCCTTTTTTTTAAAGATTTTATTTATTTATTTGACAGACAGCGATCACATGCAGGCAGAGAAGCAGGCAGAGAGAGAGGAGGAAGCAGGCTCCCCGATGAGCAGAGAGCCCGATGCGGGACCCGATCCCAGGACCCTGGATCATGACCTGAGCCGAAGGCAGAGGCTTTAACCCACTGAGCCACCCAGGCACCTGAGTCTTCTTTTTTCTTAGCCTAACTAAAGATTTGTCCATTTTGTTTATATTTTCAAGAAATCAGCTCTTATTTCTTTGATCTTTTCTATTATTTTTCTGTCTCTACTTCATTTATCTTTATTATTATCATGATCTTTGTTATTTCCTTCCTTTTACTAAATCTGGGCTTAATTTACTCATTTTCTATTTCCTCGAGGTATGAAGTTACGTTGTTTGACATCTTTCATTTTTCTTAATGTAGGTGTTTATTGCTATGACCTTTCACATCAGAAATGCTTTTGCTGTATCCCATAAGTTTTAGTTTGTAGTCTTTACATTATGTTTCTTTCAAAATACTACTGATATACCACTGGTTGTTCAGGAACGTGATGTTTAATTTCTACGTATTTATGAACTTTTAAGTTTTTCTCTTGTTGATGATTCCCACTTTCACACCAGTGTGGTCAGAAAAGATACTTGGTATGATTTCAATCTTCCTAAATGGTACATAGGACTCTCAGATCACATCCCTTTAATGTCCTCCAAGAGTAATGTGCCATTCTCCCAGCTTCTTATCCCCTCCTTTCAGTCATGCAGGTCAAAAGTCCACACTCTGGATGAGGTGAGAGTGAACAGGTCTTGCACAGCTGAGAAAGCCAGGTGCTCACTCACTCAACCACTCTCACTTCCCCTCGTGGGAGAAACCGCAGGCTAAAAAGATTTATCTGGCCCCTAAGCTGTGCCATCTTGAGAGGGGTGATGCAGGTAAAGCCAAACTGCTCCTCTTACCCACTCTAATGTCTAAACTCATGTATTTTGCTCCAACACTGTGCTGGAACTTCTCTGCTGGAAACCTGCAAAGATTCTCTCATCTGTGGGTGATTGTCTAAGACTGTGTTTTTAGGGACTTACAGACTGCAGCCCAGAAGGGTTAGAGCCAGAAAGAGGCCACCGAAGGGTCCACAGCCAGCACCAAGGTCCTTATAACCTAACTATCTAACACACAGTAGACAAAGCTCCTCCCTGGTCCCTTGATATATGATGCTAGATCCCACGGCTCCCACAAAGGCACTTTTGTCGATGAATGGATACCAAATTGTTATTATTGAGGTGGGGTTGGAGGGGTGCAGACACAAATGAGGAACCTCTTACTCAGTCATGTTGCTGAAGCCACTGAAAACCTGAATGTTGAAGTTCCTCCACAAGGACACAGTGAAGTAGGGACTAAGTATTCCTTGCCAACAATTAAAACAAAACATTGTTGATTTCAAAGCTGAGTATTAAGAGTGTATTTTCTCTCTTATATAGCTTTTGTTTTTGCTATAGCAAACACTTGCCTTTCTTCTTACACAATCAGCCTCTGTCATATCAATATTCAAACCCCCACCAAAAAATTTTTTTAAAAAGGCTATTATGTCATTTCATCTTTTGAGTTTCCTCTTTCTCTAGAGACCTTCCTTTAGGGATCCCTTGCTCCAAATGAACTGATTATTCTCCAGCCTGGAGAATAATCACAGCTATTATCTTGGAATTTCTCTTTGACATTCTTCTGTATCCTAGATAACAATTCTTTCTCTTTTCAGGTTACTTCCTCATTTGCTGGAAAAGTACATTAAATGATTTCTTAAGAAAAGAAAAGACCAATTTTCTGAGCCTTTGAATGTCTGAATTGTTTTTATTGTGCCCATCTCACTTGACTGATACTTTGGCAGAATTCTAGGTTGAGACTCTTTCAGAAATATAAAAGCATGGCTCCCCTGTATTCCAGAATGCAGTTTTCAATCGCATTCCTTTATTTGTGACCTTTTTATTCTTTTGTTTGCTTTGGGGTTTTGTTTTGTTTTGTTTTTATTTGTTTGTTTTATCTCTGGAAGCTATCAGGATTTTTCTTTAACAAGTGCTCTGTAATTTCACAATTGTCCATTTTCTCTATTTTCTTTCTCCAAAGGTTTAAATTAGTTAGATTTTAAAATCTTTAATTGATCCTGTCAGGCTTTTATCTTTCTCTCATTTTTCTGTCTCAGTCGTTCTGCTCAGCTTCTTCCAAGAATTTCCAATTTTCTGTAACAATCCATCCATAGTGCAGTTATATATGCAAGAAGAGGAACAGAATACTAGCATTAGGATAGGGAGAAAGGCATCTCACAGAGGACAGCCAACTATGTATCAGAAGTTCTACTGTCTCACTTCCAACCTGGAGGAATAGGCAACTACTTGCTGTTGCTCTGATGACCACAGAGGAAGAGTGGGCAGAGAGGACAACCAGCTAGCCTTTCCATGATTAGACTAAAAGTAATTCTATATTCAGTTTCACGCTTCACCCCACTCTCAGCTACAACCAGTTTTTCCAAATCTGAGCTGAAAACCAATGTGTTTAGGGTTCTGCCAGCGAAAGAGAGTCTTCTTGTTCACATCCCATCAGTTTGCACTATAAACTGTAGATTCCACTACGGTCTACTATCTTCTATCCTCTTTCAGTTTTTCAAAACGTGTTAAAATCTTTATCTACTGTTGAAATCTCATACATTCCATACTTCAAGACTTATTCCCCATTTATTCCTTTCTATTTTGAGAGGGTGTAGCAAATAAAGAAGATAAATGAATATTACAATCCACCACATTTTACAGAATTTTTTTCCCAATAAATATTTTTACTTGGAACTTCATTAATTTATAATAATTATGATGCTTATCACCTGTACAGAACAGACAGAGTGTCAGATCTGTGGTCAAAAATTATTCTGAGTGTTTCTGTAAGGGTGCTTTTTTTGGTCAGTTTAACATTTAAATTAATAGACTGAGTAAAGTAGATTGCTTTCCTAACATGCAGGGGCCTCATCCCATCAGATGATGGACAGACTAGAACAAAAAGCCTGACCTGTCCCTGAGTAAGAATTACTCCTGCCTGCCTGTCTTCAACCTCAGGCTGATTCTATCTTCCTCCTAACATGAACTAAAATATTGGCTCTTCATAGTCATTGAGACTGCTGGCTTCCAGACTAGAACTATCATCAGCTTTCCTGGTTATTATATATAATAACACATATATATATAATTCCTATTGGTTCTGTTTCTCAGGAGAACCCTGACTAATGCAGATACCAAGACTGGTTCTAGAAGAATAGTTTTTAAAGATGAGTTTTCTGTATTGGTCCCTGGGTTTCTGGAATTGGCTCTTACCTGACTACATTTAAAGATGTTAATGACTTCATTTGCAAGAGAAGAGTACTGAGAGTCCATAGCATGATCTGGCAGGAAGACATGCAAAATATCACTACTTGTTATTCCTAATCAACTTATAAGAATCAAGGACCTGGGTAATTGTGCATATGGTATTTTCAAACACTTCCGTCAAACTAACAAATATGAGATCAATGGCTACTCCTAATGTCACTGGACAAAGTAGAGGATAAAAAGAATAAGCTCAGAAACTTGAACTCTCAGCTCAAATACAACAAAAATAACCTAAAGGAGACCTTAATCTTTTGTAGCCACAGGGCTGAGAACTCTGAAAATCAAACCCAGAATTTCATCCTTCAACTGGTGAGATTACAACACAAATTGGACCTCCCAACTTTGCAGGGTATCTACTACTAAAGTGAGGGCACTAGGGGGACAGAATGTGATCCTGAAAGTTGGAATGAGATGTGTGGCAAGACCCCAATATCTGTGTAAGAAGAAAAGTTCTAGGTCAAATGAACAGAAGTCTAACCTGAATCAGGGAGCCCCTAAATACTCATAAGTCCTTCTTGCCAGTGGAAGCAATCTCCCTACTGTCAACAGAAAAGGCCCCTTCACTCTCAAGAAGAGGGATTAGCACAGCATTGCCTGAGGAAATTGTAATGGTCTCCTATGAGGAAGCTGTCCTGCAAGACAATGCTGATTCTCCACAGAAATCATCTCCACCAGCCCTCTTCTCTGTTAGACCTATCCACTAGACTCAAATCTCAGCAGGCCCCTAAAAGTGTGACCTATAAGGAGGAAAAGAACTACTTGAGTCTTCTAATTTATCATGACAGAACATGTGTCAGAATGGATATTAAGGGTGTGGAATAATGGTGGAAGGATCATAAAGTGGGATCAGGCCAAATTTATCAAGGCACTTAGAAAGGAGAGATTCTGCATTCAATGCTGCAGGATAGGGATTTAGAAAGAGCTTTAACGGTTTGTTGGTTAATCAACTAAAATATGGACCAGAAGTTAGCCCATGCTGAGCATGTTGGAAATGCTAGACGTGTCTTGGTTAAAGGCAGGAGAAACAATTCAAAGACTTAGGGAAGGTTGTAATGTTAAGAATGGGTTTGCCATTTCAGACCCATTCACTCACTCTGGAGGGGTCCAGCAGACACACCTTTCACCATAACTGTGAGAAATAAATTGTGAGGGGAGTCCCTGCAGTCCTAAATTGTTGTATCATCACTCTTATCTTAGGCCACTTTACATTAGGAACAGCAGTCACTGAATTGGCACACAAATATCACGGGAGTTAACTGAATGCCAGGGGTAGGGCAAGTGCAAAGGCACTCAACTGCAAAGGCAAGGTGGATATGATCACCATAATAAAGAGCAAAGTCAAAGAAGCAATCAGAAAAGTCTGATTTGCACAAACCTAAGGCATTGATAAGCTGATCATGGTGCTCCTAGAAATAAAAAAGAGAGGAAGTGTACCAATAAATTTTTACTACATCTGTATAAGCAGAAAAGTTCGAGGTCAAATGAACAAAAAACAGTGTAATAGGCCCTCAATCAACTGCCAAACTTGAGCCTCATTACACACCCAGAACCCCCTACATGAACGGGAGGACTGGTCCTCTTCAGGTAGACGCTTGATTCACGGCCCAAAATGTATACTCTTACTCTTTCTCCAATCCTTCCCCAACAGGATCTATGGCCATATACCAGGGTAACCGGGCATTGTGCAAAACGAAAATCATCAGACCTCTCAGGAACTACTGGACACTGGCTCTGAACCAACACTGAATCCAGAAGACCCAAAACATCAGGTGGCCTACCAGTCAAAGTAGGGAGCTATGGAGGTCAGCTATCAATGGAGCTTCAGCTCAGGTCCTCCTCACTCACAGGAGGCCCACTGCATCCCAAACCCATCCTGGGCTTATTTCCCCAGTTCCAAAGTGCACAACTAGAACACACACAATCAGCAACTAGCAGAATCCCCACACTGGCTCCCTGACCCATGGAGTCAGGGCCATTATGGCAGGAAAGGCCAACTGGAAGTCACTAGAACTGCTACTACCTAGGAAAACAGTAAACCAAAAGGAATAAATATCACAATCCAGGAACCACTGCAAAGTCAATACCACCATTAAGGACTGGAAAGATAATCCAGGTCAACTAAGCTATCTGGCCTGTGCAGAAGACAGACTGATCTTGGAGAACGAGAGTGGATTATCAGAAGCTCAAGCAGCTGGGGAGGTAAGTGCTGCTCTAGCTACTGTGGTTCTATTGCTTGAGCACATTCACGGATCTCCTGGCACCTGGGATGCAGCTGCTGACCTGGCAGGTACTGTTCTCTCCACCCCAGCTGCTAACCATCACCAGATGCACTTTGCTTTCAGCTGGCGGGGCCAGCAACACACCTCCAAGGTCCTCTCTCAGGGGTACAGCAACTCTCCAGCCCTACACCATAAGTTAGTTTGGGGGGATCTTGATCGACTTTTTCTTATCTTACAGAAGAAAGATAATTCCACCCATTCTATGGATGCCATTACCCTGACTAAACCTAGTGAGCAAGAAGTAGCAACGCTGAGGCACCTGGGTGGCTCAGTGGGTTAAAGCCTCTGCCTTCGGCTCAGGTCATGATCTCAGGGTCCTGGGATCGAGCCCCGCATCGGGCTCTCTGCTCAGCAAGGAGCCTGCTTCCCCCCGCCCTGCCTGCCTCTCTGCCTACTTGTGATCTCTGTCCGTTAAATAAAAAATAAGTAAAATCTTAAAAAAAAAAAAAAGTGAAGGATAAGATGTGACATCAGGCCCCACTGGCAATTAAAAAGAGGTAAGACAATTAGTGGGCCTTTGACTTTGGAGGCGATACAGTCCTGATCTGGGCGTGTTACTCAAGTCCACTTACCATGTGACCTGAAAAGCTGCTAATGGAGTACGGACTAGAGCAAGAGAAGATTCTGCAACAGGTCTAGGAGGCCACACAAACTGCTCTGCCAAATGGGCCCTTGCTCCAAAACATTCGGTGATGCTTCAGCTATCAGTGGCAATAGGAATGCTCTCTGGACCCTCTGGCAGTTCCTCAGAGGTGAACAGCACTATGTTAGTACTTAGGATTTGGGAGGAAAATCCTTCCATCCTCACCAGATAACTACTCTCTTTTTTAGATACAGCTCGTGGCCTGCTATGGAGGCCTTTCTAGACTGAACACTTAACCATAAGCTACCAAGTTACCACAGGACCTAACTGTCCATGAACTATCCAGTCATGTCCAGGACATGAACTGGGTGTTTACCTGACCCACCATGCCTTAAAGTCTAGCAGACACAGTAATATTCCATCATCAAATTAAAGTGGCAGATACATGGTAAGCTTGAGCAGATCCTGAAGGTAATAGTAAGTCACACAAAGAAATGGCTTAAGCACCCACAGTCTCCCTTCGTGCTTAACTATCTTCTCTGTCCCAGACTTTAGACCAGAACTACACCATTAGCTCTTCTGAGTGTCCAGCTTGCCTACTGAAGATATTGGATCCTAGGACTTGTTAATCTCCATAATCGTGTAAGCCAATTCCATATAAAAAAATTCCTACACAGGGTGCCTGGGTGGCTCAGTGGGTTAAGCCTCTGCCTTCTGCTCAGGTCATGATCTCAGAGTTCTGAGATCGAGGCCCGCATCGGGCTCTCTGCTCAGCAGGGAGCCTGCTTTCCCCTCTCTCTCTGCCTACCTCTCTCCCTACTTGTGATCTGTGTGTCAAATAAATAAATAATTTTTTTAATTTCCTATAAAAAATCCTACACACACAGAGACACACACACACACACACACAAACACACACACACACACACACACACACATATACACAAACATACACACATCCTATTAGTTCTGCTTCTCTGGAGAGAACCCTAATACACTGACCAATTATTTCTCACTTATGCTTAGACCAAAACTAAACAAATACCTAAAATAAACCGAAACGTGCAAATGTTTAGGAAATGCTTCAAAGCCTTTACCACACTGAGCAGAATGCACAACACAACAGCTAAAAGGTATTTGGGCATGAAAAAGGAATGAGTAGTATCCTACTTCTCTTAAAATTTAAGTCTATTCTAGTGGCTCTCTTTATGAACTCAATGTTTGTACTGTCTCAAAATTCAGATGCTGCATGATGGTATTTGGAGATGAAGACTTCTGGAGATAATTAAGTTTAGATGAGGGTGGAACCTGGTCTGACAGGATTAGTGCCTTCATGAGACACCAGAGAGTTTGTGCTCTCTTTCTTTCTGGTCCTCCACATGCACACAGAAAAGGGGTCATGTGAGCACACAGTAAGATGATAACCACCTATGAGCCAAGAGAAGAGGTCTAAGAAGGAAATGTACCTTAATGGCACCTTGATCTTGGGACTTACCAGGCTCCAGAACTATGAGAAATAACTTTCTGTTGTTTAAGCCAACTGGGAGCTAGTATTTTTCATGGCAGCCTGAGCACACTAAAACATGACCAGTAATGACTAGTCTCAGGCACTGAAGCTGAAGAAAGCAGAGACTATATAATAAAATTTAACTGCAATGATGTCTATTTTATTTGTTTGTTTGTTTGTGTATTTTGTTGACTTGTTTTCTTTTCCTTTTTTCTTTTTTAATTCTATTCAGTATGATTTCTCATCTCTCTCTCTCTCTCTTTCTTTTTTCTGGTAAACGTACCTAACTCTTCACCTCCCCTCAGTGTCATGGATTTAAAAGAGGACTACGCATGTGGCAGAGCCTGTATTCCTGTATTCTAGACCCCACCAATCATACTGTTTTATACTGCTGGACATTACAACCGGCCCTTCAAGTGGTCCCTTATATTCCCTTCCCAGGAAGTCTTGATTTATAGCTGGAGGGAAAACAGCCCTACCTACCTCAAGGGTACTGGGAAATAGGAGGGTTTTTTTCCTGCTATATTGTAAATCTCTGTATGCACTAGAAGGAATAAAGCCAACAAGAGAGAAGTGATATCAGCAAAATGACCTCATAAAACATCCCTTAACAATAACCCCCACCACACACATAATATTTTGAAATCTATCCATGACAAAATGCCTTTGCAAGAGATCTGGATCCAAATAGGAGATTATGAAACCCCTCTGTAGTCCAAGACTAAGGAGAGCCATTTTGAGAAGTTAGGCTTGTACACTAGGAAGCTGACTTACCAACCATGGTCCTGGCTATAGACTCAGAAGCAGCTCTATACCCTGAAGGGCTACAGACCCATCTGGCTTTAGATCTGTCACCAGCACCAAATACCAAAGCACCCGAGAGAAGTCACACCCACATGTACATCAAATAGTAGGTATACGGACCTCAGTCCCAGCTGTGGTCCATGAACTTTAGGCCCCCTTGACCCACAGTCTGGGAGCCTCTGGAGATAAACCTGTCAAACACAGATTATAGAATCTTAAAGGGCCTTCTACTCAACTCCAGTCCCCTCCCAGCCACTCTCCTTGAACAGGCCTGTTGGCACAGGGGCCATGCAGGAGAGAGTCCCATCTGTGCCCCTTGAGCACTTGAAAGGGCCCTATAATTAGCTCTAGTTTCTTCACAGCCACAGTCTGCCTGAAGAGTCCAGGTCCCAGTGGGAGACACTCTTGTCAACCACCCCAGCATTTCTAAAAGAACCGTATACTTGTGAACCTAGCAACCACAGTCTGTGAATACACGTGCTGGCACAAGGATCCAAAATGAGACACTCTGAGCTAGAACCCCAGAAAGCCTCAAGGGCCCTAAACTTGGCTCCAGCGCCATCATAGCCATACCACCAGATCCCCCACCAGATCCACCAACCAAGGGACCCACCTCCTGCAATCCCAAAGATTCTGAAGGGGATCTACACTAGGTTTCAGAAGCTCCAAGCCTTAGTCCACAAGCTGTCCTGCCAGCACAGAGACCCAATAGTAGATGCTCATCCCTGCACATCAAGAGATCCTGAACTAGCTTTATCTTCTGCTCTAGTCCTTTCCACTAGTCAGGGAGCAGTCCTGGCCACTCAGGGACCCATCAAGTGAATAGACAGCAATCTTCTCAGGTCCCTCCCTAATGGGAGCCATACCAGTCCATGAACCTGGTAATAGGCCAGTGTCTGAAGACCCAACTGCAGACTCTGAAGCAGACCCTTGTCTTAAGGCCACCCTACTTACTGAACAAGGTACAGAAGGTAGTTCAATCCACTGAGGGACCTGTTAGCATCTATACCTACCAAAGCCCCTGAAAACAAGACCCCACTGGGGAGCTGTAACCAGCTCCAACCCAGCCCAACTAATATTCCAGAGGTAATCCCATCAACATAGAAAATAGAAAGGAGGGCCTTACCTCATGAAACCAATCTGTAAAGACCAGAATAAGTGTTTGTTTCTTCAAATACACGTCCATCAATATAATACTACATGGAAGAATCAGGGGACTATGACCTCACCAAAAGAAACTAATAAAGTACTAATAAATGACCCTAAAGAAATGATGATCTATAGGTTACCTGACAAAGAATACAAAATAATCATCATAAAGAAAGTGAATGAAATGAGAGAGAATACAGACTTCTAAACAAAATCAGAGAAACAATGAATGAATAGAATGAGCTTAATAAAGAAGTAGAGACCATAAAAAGAATGAAAAAGAAAACCTGCAGGTGAAGAAAACAATGACAGAGATGGAAAATGTAATGGAGAGCTTTAAGAACAAATTTACTCATCCAGAAGAAATAATCAGCAAACTCAAAGACACACTGCTTGAAATTAACCAGTTAGATGGGGTGCCTGTGCAGCTCAGGCAGTTAAGCATCGGCCTTTGGCTCAGGTCATGATCCCAGGATCCTGGGATCGAGCCCCCCCCAAATCAGGTCCCTGATCAGCAGGGAGTCTGCTTCTCCCTCTCCCTATGCCCCTCTCCATGCTTGTGCACATGCTCTCTCTCTCTCAAATAAATAAAATCTTAAAAAAAAAAAAAAAGCCATGTAGAGAAACAAAAAGAAAAAAGACTTTTTTGAAAAAGATTAAAGAAAGCCTATGTGAATTAAGGGACCCCATTAAATGAACATTCATATCATAGGAGTCCCTGAAGAAGAACTTGGCAGAAAGTTTATTTAAAAAAAGAGTAATTGAAATTTCCCCAAATCATGGGAGAATATGGACATTCAGGTATAGGAAACTCAAAGAACTCCATGAAAGATCAACCCCAAAATTCCTTTGAGACTCATTAGTCAGATGTTAAAAGACAAAAAGGAGAGAATTTTGGAAGAAGGAAGAGAAAGCGGCAAGACTCATCACATACAAGGGAACCCCCATATGGCTACTAATGGATGTCTCTAAAGAAACCTTGCAAGCCAGAACAAAGTTAAATGATACAGGCAATGTGCTGAACAACAAGAATAAAAAATTGCCAACCAAAAATACTATACATGGCAAAACTGTCCTTCAGAAATGAAGGAGAGCTAAAGACATTCCCAAACAACAGAAGAGTTCATCACTACTAGCCCTGCCTTTCAAGAAATGTTAAAGAGAATCCAAGTTGAAATGAAAGGATACTAACAATATGAAAACATATAAAACCACAAAACTCATGGTAAAAGGAAATACATAGTCAAATTCTGAATACCTTAATACTATAATGGTATAAAATCACTTTATCTCTAGTATAAAACTTAAAAAATAAAAATAACTTATTAATGGATGCATAATATAAGAAAATGCAAAGTATGACATCAATAGTTTAAATATGAGAGAAGTAAAAGTGTAGAGCTTGTATATGCAATTGAAGATAAGTTATTATCAGCTTAAAATACACTTATACCTACATAGTGTTTTATATAAGCCTTATGGTAACCACAAGAGAAGGAACATAGTAGACAGGCAAAAGATAAAGAGAAAAGAATTAACGTATACACTACAAAAAAAAATCACAAAGGAAGATAGGAAGAGCAGAAGAAAGGAACAAAAAAACTGAAAAACAGTCAACAATGAAATGGCAATCAATACCTACCAATAATTACTTTAAATATAAATGAACTAAATTCCCAATTAAAAATACAAAGTGGCTGAATAAATTTAAAAAAAAATCAAGATCCAACAATAAGCAGCCTAAGAAAAGCTCACATTAGTTGTAAGTGCATACAGGTTGAAAGTGAGGAGACAGAAAAAAATATTCCATGTAAATGGTTATACTTATATCACATATAATAGACTTTTAGTCAAAACTGGTTGCAAAAGACAAAGAAGGTCATGAAATAGGGATTAAGGAATCAATTCATCATGAGGCTATAACAATTTTAGATATTTATGCACCTTACATGGGAGTACCTAAATATTTAAAGCAAATAATAACAAAACTGAAGGGAGAAATAGCAATATAACAGTAGTGGGCTTTAAAACCCTACATTCAACACTGGATAGATCATCAGAAAGAAACTTAGTAAGAAAACAGCAGACCTGAAGAACTTTATAGACCAAAATGGATCTAACAAACATAAACAGAACAGCCCATGCAACAGCAGTAGAACATATACTCTTCTTAAGCACACACAGAACATTCTACAGGATACAACTTATGTTGGGCCCCAAAGCAAGACTTAACAAATTTAAAAAGACTAAAATCTTATCTAGTATCTTTTCTAATCACAATTTCTGATTTCTGAAATCAGAAATTTGTGAGAGGAGGAAATGGGAAATTCACAAAAATGTAGAAAGTAAACAACAGGACATGGCTCAGTCAGTTAAACATCTGCCTTTAGGTCGGTTCATGATCCGGGGTCCTGGATTGAGACCCACATTGGGCTCCCTGATCAGCAGGAAGTCTGCTTCTCCCTCTACCTACAGCTCCACCTTCTTTTGCTCTCTCTTTCTGTCAAATGAATAAATTAAATCTTTACAAATAAATACATAAATAAAAGTAAACAACACACTCCTGATCAACCAATTCTGCCACTTACAACAAGATGCATACAACTTGAGGGCATTATTCTAAATGAAACAATTCTGAAAAAGAAAGACAAATATCGTATGATCTCACTGACATGTACAATCTTAAAAAAAAAAAGTCATACTCAGAAACAGAGAGTAGAATGCTGTTTTTCAGAGGTTGGGGAGTAGGATAAGTGAGGAGACGTCAATCCACTGGCACAAACTTCCAGTTATAGAGGAATTTCTGGGTATCTAATATTCAACATGTAATTATAGTTAACAATATTATATGCTTGAAAGTTGCCAGGAGAATAAATCTAAAATGTTCTTACCACCGAAAAAAAAAAAAGAAAATATATTTATGTGAAGTAATAGATGTGTCAATTAACCTTACTGTGGTAATCATTTTGCAATAAATACATGTATTGAATCATCACAATGATTATACCTTAAACTTATACCATGTTATATTCAATTATATCTCAATAAAACCAGGGCAGGAGGGGGCAGAAGAAGTGCAGGGAGCCAATAAGGGCGAGGCAAAGATGAAAAATACTTGAAAGAACTGCAGGAACATTATTTGTGATTCTGGGTTCCAAAGCTCTTTATGGGACTCTTTGACTTAAATCAATTAATTTCTTGTTATCCTTTAATTTAATCTTATCTGAGTTTTTATGAGACCTAAGAGTGCTGATTATAATCCACAGAGTAAAATTTCATCAATTCAAAAAACATCAAAAGTATACAGTTACAGAATACAAAATGAAATTAGCCCAGGAATATATCTAAAGAAAAATTTAATGTTACCAGATGCTCCAGGAATGTAGAGATAATTTAATGTTAGGGAATTTATTGGGATAACCCAGCACACATTAGTAAGTCAAAAGTAAATAATGATTATTTTAATAGTATCTAATATTTTTAAATATTTAATATTTTTAATATCAAAAAAACTACTCATAAAATATAAAATCTATTCTTTTTTTCTTATTAAATAGGATTAAAAGAATACTTCACTAAAGAAAAAAATACTATCTCCCCCAAGCCATTAGCCAAAATCATACATAACCTGAAAGATTAGATATATTCCCATCCCAAGATGGTCAAGACAAAGATGTACGCTATCAGTATTTGAAATTGTTCTGGAAGTGCTATCATTGCCGTTACAAATTGCATATATAATATATTATCAAATATATCTATCCAATATATATATCCAAAACAAATCCAAATTGTAAATACCAGAAAGGAAATGAACATTTTATCATTTACAAATGATGACTGTTTACTTAGAAAATTCTAATATAATTAATAGAAATATGTAACACCAAGTGTATGACTAGAAACAAAATAAACATATACAAATTTTTTTCTGAATATCAATAATACCTAGTCAAAAATAAAAACAAAATAGCTTTTCTTGCCAATAAAACCAATTAGAAATTGTAACATAACAAATTAGAAAATATAACAGAAGAAAATGGGGCTGTTCATAATAGCAATAAAAATACATCCAGCAGGGCATCTGGGTTGCTCAGTGGGTTAAGCCCCTGCCTTTGGCTCAGGTCATGATCTCAGGGTCCTGGGATCAAGCCCCACATCAGGCTCTCTGCTCAGCAGGGAGCCTGCTTCCCTTCCTCTCTCTCTGCCTGCCTCTCTGCCTGCCTGTGATCTCTGTCTGTCAAATAAATAAATAAAATCTTAAAAAAAAAAATACATCCAGCAATAAAACAAACAAACAAACAAACAAAAAAAACAGAAAAAACCTGTAAGACTAAATCTTTAAAAGGCCTCCCAAAAATGGAGACACATACAATGCTTTCCTATCAGAAGACTCAATAATGTAATGATGTCACTTTTCCCTATTATAAGTTTTAATGTCACCCCAACCAAAATAAAAAGCGCTTTTTAATTACATTTTTAATTTTTTTTATACCCTGACAAAAATTATCTCAAGTTCATCTGGAATGATAAATGAATTAAAATCCATTTTCCTACTTTTCTGTAGGAAAAAAGAATGAATGGGCATTTGCATGACCAGATATTAAAAATATATTATGAAACCAATAAAAACTGAAACAAGGCAGTACAAACATGAGTAGTTAGAAATATCAAAAGCATAAAGACAAAAAAAACAGAAATGAAGGCTTGAATATATACAAATTTAATAGGTAATTTAAATAAGATTTCAAATTAGAGAGATTATAAATGAACCATTTATAATAAACCATTATGAAGAAAATGACATTAGAACTCAACATACAATGGTAATTTCTGAATGAATAAATGATAAAAGGGGAAAAAGAATGCCAACCTCATACTGAATATACTCCACATTCTCCTAGATTAAAGGGGAATTAAATGAAAAATAAAATCTTCTAGAAAATACCAGAGAATAATGATCTGATATTATACTGAGAAAGATCTTCAAAAATATTTAAGCAAAGTTAGAAATCATAAAGGAAAGGAATAACAGATTTGAATATATAAAAATTCAAATATAGCAAAAAATTACTAAAAACTAAAGAAAGAAGAGGCAAGAAATAAACCAGGCAAAAATACTATATATATTTATATCTATTATATATTATATACATGTTATATAAATGACATTATATATGACATAAATTAATAAAAATTCTTTTAAATCAGTAAGAAAACAGACCAATTTTTTAAGCAAATCACAAAAGGAGGAACCTCTGCCCTTACCATTCGTGGTCTCACTCTCAAATAAACAAATATATCTTAAAAATAAATAAATAAGCATGCACACCCCATTATAGTAGTTTAACCTCAGAAAACAAACATAATATTCTGGAAAGTTTTATTTATAAAGCTATTTGCCTTAGCACTGTTTATAGTAACTACAGCAATTGAGTTCTTACAGTGGCAAAGGCAGGCACAAAAATATAAGGGTCTTTTTGGAAGAAGGAAGGGGCAGAACTGGTACTGAAAACTGTAGACATTAAGGTAACTTGCAAGTCCACCTGTCTTCTTCACATGTCGTGTTATTAGTCATTTATGTTCTCTCCCCCTCCTTCTCCTCTTCTACTCTCCTCTAAGTTGGTTTCTTCAACTTGCTCAACACTCCTGCTCCCCTGTATCTCTTCTGTATGACTGACGTTTGCCATAACTCTTCTTGACCTGCTCTTAATTCATGGCATCGGTAAAGAATTCTTACAGTTTCTACACTACTCTTAATTATCTTTCTTAACATACATTCTCCCCAAAAAGGAATTTGGCCTAACTCATTTTCTCATAGAGAACCACTGGTAGGAAGTGAGGAGCTGATCCAAACCACAGTGATCAGGGTCACAGGGAGCATGGGCAGATGTTCACTCTGCCATTTCTAGTGCAGAAACACACAAGCATACACACCCACACAACCCTGGCAATCACCTAGGTGCTCCCACACCAGCAGACTCGATCAGCTAATAAATTATAGCTCATTGATCAGAGAAAGAAATATGCACAGTATATTGCAACACACGCCAGGGGCTATAATACAGACTGCCAGTGAAATCTGGATAGTAGAATAACAATCATTCTTAATTTTGTCCTTGGTGGCTTTGTATTTTCTAAAATCCCTATAATAAATACCGATTTCTTTTATAAATCAGAAAAGAACTTACTTTGTATAAAGTTTTAAAAATTTTTTTAACTTTACTTCATAGAGAAAAATCATTTTGATTACCTTTCCATCATCACATCTTGTGCCTTCATTCACCATCCCAGGATCTGGAACATCTGATCCTAGCTGGAAATCCACACCCCAACATTTGGTGCCTTTACTGGGAGTCTGAATAATAGCAGGAACGATTCCAAATACAGGCATGTCTTGGACATTCTCACACTGAAGCTTTCCACACAATGCATTCCTATAAAGATAGAGGAATAATGCAAACATAAAATATACCCAGTGTAGATACAAAAGGAAAATTGTGTATTTTGATACATAAGGAAAGTTTATTTATATTTAGTGAAGGGAATCTCAACAGAGAAAGTATATGAGAGCAAAGACTTCAAAGCAGTTCTCTTCAAATATGGATAAGAGGTAAGTGGATGCTAACATGGAGATTAGTAGGGTACCAGGTGGTGCTCATGCTGCTTCTTCCCCCACACCTAATCTCTCTTTACTATCTGTCTAGAGCTCGAAAAAGTCTGAGGAAAAAGTTGTTTATAAATATAACTTTGCAAATGTTTTCACACATATTATTTCAAAATAATAGGACCATACCAAAGTTTAATTGTGACTTCTTATAGAGTTACAGTAAGGAGAAAATTAGATTCTGTACTGTAAAGTAAGAAAAGACTCCACACTTCTTGGCTTGGGTTAACTCTTAGTTACTTAAAGACTCAACTTATTAATTCACTAATTCAATTCACTGGTTCAGCATTACAACAAGCATTATGAAGGTATGCCTAACTATAACTCTTATCACCAAGGCTGTGTTAGCTCAATACCCTTCCTATAACCTTTCATAACACGCTAAATACCACTACCATCAACTCTGATGATGCTATATTGAAATCTTCTACTTGACTGTCTTGTGATCCAAGCAACTACCCTACACTTGAATCTCCTTTACGGTATCACTGCCAAGTGATATAGGATGTAATTTTCCTTGAATTCACCTAATCCTCTAACTCACTAGTCCCTAAAAGTTTTCATTCTAGATATCACAAAACTATTTTACTTCTTGAGTTAAAATCTATCTCCTTATAACTGTTCCTCATTGGTCCCAGACCTTCCACATGAGATCACACAGCTAATGTCTTTTCCTTCTCCCACATGGCAGCTATTTTAGGACAATTATCATGTAGTTCCTAAATACTTACTTCAACAGAGCAATACCCTACAATCATTTCTTATGGAACAAGGATCTCCCCCTCTAAATAGTTCGTTTGTCTCACAGCCTCTTGAAGAACAGTACTCAGAGTAGGGCATGAAATTTCAGTTATAGCCTGACAAGCAAAGAACAAAATGGAGCTCACATTTCCTTTATCTTAGATACTGTACTACTATTAAGCCCAAGATTACAGCAGCCTTTTTTTTAAGATTTTATTTATGTATTTGAGAGAGAGTGCACAAGCAGGAGGAGAGACAGAGGGAGAAGCAGACTCCCCAGTAAGCAAGAAGCCCAAACAAAGCAGGACTTGATCCCAGGAGCCTGGGATCATGACCTGAGCCAAAGGCAGAAGCCCAACCTACTAAGGCACCCAGGCAACCCTACAGTAGCTTTTACAGTAAATACATTACATTATTGATGCCCTTGAACTGATCACTAGCTAAAATCCCTATTTACTTTTTGCATATACTATTAAGTCTCCTCTTCACTCTATCCTGCACTCGAGTTAGTAATTTTGTCACAACTTTACATTTATTCTTAAGTCACCAATTATTTACTAGTTAACTTGAATAAAGTGCTTATACTTTCTCAGCTTCAGTTCCTTCATCTGAAAAACAAGAGATAAATAACAATGTCTATCCACATAGTTGGTTGAAGTTAGATAGGAAAATCTCTAAAACAAAACATAGTATATAAAGCAGACCTAAGTTAACATCTGTTGGAGCCTACCAAAATTCACATTCCTATGATATACTTAGGTTTTGTGTGTAGTATTGGTGACATATTAAAAAGCGGTTACAAATCAATAAGAAAAAAAAAAAAACATGTCCACAGAAAAGATTAGCAAAGATACAAAAAAGGCAATTCAGAAAATAAGGAATGCAAGCAGCCAACAAAGCTAAGAGATTGTCACTCTTATAAAGGAAAATTCTATTACAAGCCTCAATAGAATAATTGCTTCTGGCAAGGATCATCAATGCATGCTAAAACCACAAAGTAAAACACCGGTGGGAAACTGGCTATTCATATTGTATAAAATCATCACTCCTCTACATATTATCTGATAGCTGTAATGGGCAAAACAACTCTACAAGTTGCAAGATCTTGTCATGGCCACTTAGTATCACTAATAAAATGAATTTATCCAGAATTATGTGCCTCCTTGACATAACGTACCAGTCATGAAGTATTCTTCCCTAAAATGTTTAACCTGAATTAAGACTTTAAATTTAATTAAGACTTTAAACTTCTGATTTATAGAGAAATCAAGGGATAGAGACACAAGTTAAACAACAATGAGAAGAAACTAACAAATCCAGATCATGGGCCATTCTAAAAGGCCACTGGCCCAGTTATTTCCTTAAGGCACTATCACTAAAAAGAAAAAAATAAATGAAGAAGACTATTTTAGATTAGAAGTGACTTAAGTGACATGACAATTAAATGCAATATATGATTCTTAACAGATCCTAATGTGGAAAAAAAACAGCTATGAAACACAATTTAAGGACAACTGGAGAAACCTTAATATTAACCAGGTATTACATGATAGTTGGAAATGATCGTTCTTAGGGCAGTGGTTTGGACATAAAACCTTCCCATGGAATTAAAAATACTAAAAATATATTAAGAATAATAATTTGGAAAAAAGAATAATAATTTACTTCCCCTCAAAAAGTATTACATAATTACAAGAGAACTTATATCTACAACTACTTTTAAAACTATGTAAGATAGATATCAAAAGTCATGTTCATATCCCCTTTTGAAATACTTTGATTTTTTTTTATTTTCCCTCCATCTACTCTGTTTTATGTTTCAAGAAAGGTAAATTCTGAATATTCTGTGAAATATACCATATATTAATAACTAATTGTTAAAGAATTGGAACAAAATAAATGGACTAAGATTAAGGGGGGAAAGGTACACAGCAGTAAGAACACCTATAAGAGGGCATCTGGTTCTGTGAAGAAAGATGGGGTAGTCTTTGAATGTAAGATCTGGAGGACTGGAGAACATGCCAGCCAGAAGGAACAGCATGGACGGAGGCCCTGTAGCAGAAGGACCACATGTAAGCCGCCTCAGCTGGTGTCTCACAGCATTTAATGGCTGAGTAGATAAAGATGAGCCTACAAATAAACACATTCAAAGAGCAACTGGAAACACAGAAAAGAACACTAGAAGAAATTTCCACACAGAAGCCAAGGAAAGAGGGAGGTTTCTTCAAGAACAAAATGGTCAGCATAGTTGAATGCTACTAAAAGTCAAGTAGCATGAAGACCTAAAAATTTCAGTTGGATTTCGCAACATGGAGATCACTGTTGTTATTTCTTCTTAGCAAACATTGTTTCACTAGAGTTGCTTAGACTAACTGGCAAAGTAGGAGGTGGAGCCGGGAGAAGAGATGCACAGTATTTCAGAATAATTTCAATTACACAAAATATCAGTGTGTGCATGTATAGCACAAAGAAACAAAAAGAGAGGAAGAAATACACTGAAATCAGTAAATATATACCCATGGAGATTATGGATGACCATTTTCTCATTTACAATTTTTAAATAATTATTAATTTTTTACCATACACAAATACTACAGAAACAAGAAAGTTTTAATCTGTCACTTTAAAGTTATAGAGAGTGGGACGCCTGGGTCAAGCGTTGGTTAAGCATCTGCCTTTGGCTCAGGTCAGCGTTTTGGGATGGAGTCCTGCATCGGGCTCCCCAGGCAGTGGGGAGCCTGCTTCTCCCTCTGCCTGCTGCTCCCTGCTGCTTGTGCTCTCTCTCTCTCTGACGAATAAACAAAAAAAATCTTTTCAAAAATAAAAAATAAAATTACAGAAAGCAAGAACATAACAACATCCAGAATGAAGACTGCAGATACCTTTATTTACATATTAATCAACCTAATCTTTTTATGACAAAAAAGAAGAGGAAGAATGTTTATTTGAGGTTCTTACTGTAGAATAAAGAAAACCAAAGATTCTACAATCTGTTAGATTTTAGGCAATGAACATCAAAAGAAATGAATTATTTTACTAGTTCTCAGAGTCTCTCTAAAGCTTTGTTAGAAAATTTTCAAGTTTGGAAATTTCAGTATTTAAGGGGGAGAAAGCAAGCAGATGCAAGGGACTATATAAAAGATATCAGAGATGACTGGTCTTACACTCTTGCACATTCCTTCACAGCCTTGCCTTCACTTACCCAGTGGCACACTTCTTGTATTCATTGCCAGAGAAGCCACAATTGCCAAATCTGTCACCTTTCGAATTCACATCAATGAAACAATCTCTTGGGGCAGCCTTGGCTTCTGTAACAAAAAAAAAAAAAAAAAAATGGCAATTTAATGCAGAAATAGAAGTATTCCCTATGTCAACCCACACACGAGGATGAACTGCTTTAACACCTTCTAAAATGTTTCAAGCCTCCCAGGTAGAACGTTTTTGATCCAATTTTATGCTTAACGAAATGTAAAAGTAAAGCTTAGAGAGTCTTTAAAAGTTACCCTGGGCTCAAAGAAAAGTAATTAAAAGAAATGCCATTAAACAAGATGACATTACAAATAAATGAAAATGAAAAGGTGCACATAGCCTGGTGGTGGTCTCGGAGTATCTGTTCTCAGCCTCTCAAACACATACCTGCTGCCTCGTTAGATCAGGCTCGGAAGGGCTGATTAAAAGACTGCCAGCTACTATTACTGGTTTTTTTCATTTACCACATTTGGATGCTGAATTTAGATGCCCCCCACTCACACGACAGATTGGCAAACAAACATGACAGCTGAGGAAGTAGGGAACCATTCTTGCTTTCTTGCATCTTATGTAAGTGTTAGCACTTCATGTTCAGTTCACCTGCCAATTACACATTCCTAAAAAACTTTCCTTGAAAATATTTTTAAGCCAAAATGACAGTACTTTCTATTGAAAAAAGTAATTCACTTGCCTATCTTGCACATCTATTGCTATGTTGTTTTGGCTAAAAGAAAATGACTGTGAGGCGGGGGGGAGCTGGAAAAGAGGCAGAGGACCACAGGACATGGAAAGGGAACAGAAACCTTCCACACAGGGCAAACAGCACGTGGCAGCATCCCTAGCGGGGCCCTTCCACAGAAGAGAAGCTCTACAAATCCAGATAATCTCCAAAAAGAAAAGTAAGTCTAGTTCACTTAGTCCTAGGTTTTTCCGTAGGCCTCCATGAAGATGGCATCATTGCTAAATACCAGTATTTAACTTGTTAAAATGTATCTGTTATAATTTTTTAGTCTGCGATGAGTGGCTTATTTTTGCAAAATGGATCAGAAGTTGACAGATCTCCACTATTCTATACCATGACCTAATTAACACAAATACATCCCATTTAATTTTTTAGTCCTCTTGGCTCAATCCCTTTCTGACCCACCGTAAGATAAGGGCTATAACAGAACAAGAGACAGAAACTAGAGGCAGCAGCAATCTGATCAAAGTCAACACCTAGTTTCTGAGAGATCTAGCACAATACTCATGAAGGAGCCTCTTTTTTTTTTTTTTAAGATTTTATTATTCATTTGAGAGAGCGCACAAGCAGGGGGAGAGACGGAAGGAGAGGGAGAAGTAGACTTCCTGCTGACCTGGGAGCCCAATGTGGGGGTCAAACCCGGGACTTGGAGATTACGACCTGAGCTGAAGGCAGACATTTAACTGTCTGAGCCACCCAGGTACCCATAACTGATCTTCTTAATTGAGACAAATAAAAATAAAAACAGAGGATTCGGGTCTCCTTTCCTTCCCTCCTTCTCCGCCCCCTCCTCTTTCCTTTCTTTCTTAAATATGTATTAATCCCCTACTAAGTGTCCCACACCCTGATTAGTAGTGGATATAGTTTACCAGTATCTCTCTGGAAAGATACAGAAAAGCTCCTGTTAGTAACTCTCTGCTGTCTTAATGACAAGTTTCAACAAACATCTAGTGCTCACTTATTTATTCACTTGAACGTGGTGTTGTTCCTGTTTTTACTGACTCAAGAGAGAAACAGAAGAAGATAGGAAAACAAGATCCCAGCACGGTTTGGGCATAAGCCCATCATTGTCAATTATCAAACAAAGCAATCTGCCTCATTATGCTGAAAGCAACCTTTTCCTTGAGAACCTCAATCACTTGAACCCGAGAAAGGAAACACAAGATGCCATACAATAAAGACTATCACTGCAGGAATACAGCTAGCATCAGTGTGTAATAAAAATCAGACTAACAAAAGGTGCTGCCAGGCCTCAATGTACACTCCCTATGGTTCTTCACCAGAACTACTGAATTACAGCTACTTGATATCCTTTGGCATAACAAACAGCAAAGTCAAAGAAGCAATCAGAAAGTCTGACTTGCACAGACCTATGGCTATAGTTAGCTGATCATGGTGCTCCTAGAAATAAAAAGAGAGGAAGTGTACCAGTAAATTTTTACTACATCTGCATAAAGTTCGAGGTCAAATGAACAAAACAGTGTAATAGGCCCTCAATCAACTGCCAAACTTGAGCCTTATTACACACCCAGAACCCCCTACATGAACGTGAGGACTGGTCCTCTTCAGGTAGACACTTGATTCACGGCCCAAAATGTATACTCTTACTCTTTTTCCAGTCCTTCCCCAACAGGATCTATGGCCATACACCAGGTTAACCCGGCATTGTGCAAAACGAAAATCATCAGACCTCTCAGGAACTACTGGACACTGGCTCTGAACCAACACTGAATCCAGAAGACCCAAAACATCAGGTGGCCTACCAGTCAAAGTAGGGAGCTATGGAGGTCAGCTATCAATGGAGCTTCAGCTCAGGTCCTCCTCACTCACAGGAGGCCCACTGCATCCCAAACCCATCCTGGGCTTATTTCCCCAGCTCCAAAATGCACGACTGGAACACACACAATCAGCAACTAGCAGAATCCCCACACTGGCTCCCTGACCTGTGGAGTCAGGGCCATTATGGCAGGAAAGGCCAACTGGAAGTCACTAGAACTGCTACTACCTAGGAAAACAGTAAACCAAAAGGGATAAATACCACAATCCAGGAACCACTGCAAAGTCAATACCACCATTAAGGACTGGAAAGGTAATCCAGGTCAACTAAGCTATCTGGCCGTGCAGAAGACAGACTGATCTTGGAGAACGAGAGTGGATTACCAGAAGCTCAAGCAGCTGGGGAGGTAAGTGCTGCTCTAGCTACTGTGGTTAAGCACATTGCTTGAGCACATTCACGGATCTCCTGGCACCTGGGACGCAGCTGCTGACCTGGCAGGTACTGTTCTCTCCACCCCAGCTGCTAACCATCACCAGATGCACTTTGCTTTCAGCTGGCAGGGCCAGCAACACACCTCCAAGGTCCTCTCTCAGGGGTACAGCAACTCTCCAGCCCTACACCATAAGTTAGTTTGGGGGGATCTTGATCGACTTTTTCTTATCTTTTGGAAGAAAGATAATTCCATCCATTCTATGGATGCCATTATCTGACTGAACCTAGTGAGCAAGAAGTAGCAACGCTGTAGATCAATCAGTAAGACAAACTGCATGTCAGAAAGAAAAAATCAGGGGTCTTCTACCTCTATATATATATCTATAGTTCTTTTCAAAAGTGAAAGATAAGTCATTACATCAGGCCCCACTGGTCCAGAAATCATGAGGTAGAAGTGGAAGTGACACCACTCTTTCTCCTAGTGACCCTCTAGCAAAATTTTTGCTTCCTGTTCCTACCACCTTATGTTCCTGCTATCCTAGAGATCTTAGTTCCAAGAGGAATGCTTCCATCAGGAAACACAACAACGATTCTACTGAACTAGATGTTAAGACTTAAACCCAGGGTGCCTGGGTGGCACAGTCGTTAAGCATCTGCCTTTGGCTCAGGTCTTGATGCCAGGGTCCTGGGATCGAGCCCCACATCAGGCTCCCTGCTTGGCAGGAAGCCTGCTTCTCCCTCTGCCCACTCCCTCTGCTTGTATTCCCTCTCTCGCTATCTCTCTGTCAACAAATAAATAAAATCTTAAAAAAAAAAAAAAAAAAGACTTAAACCCAGCCATTTTACACTTCTCATACTTCTGAATGAACAGACAAAGAAGGGAGTTACTGTGCTGTCTGAACTTTACTACTACTCCATTGTGCCAAAGTAGCACTGGACGGCTAACACAACAGAGATAAGGGAGAATCTCCATGGAATACAGGAGACCTCATAGGGTGACTCTTAGTATTAGTATGCCCTGTGACTGAAGACCAATGGAAAGCTACAGCAACCCAATTCAGGTCACGCAGCCCAGAGCCTTCAAGAATAAAAGTTTGGGTCACTCTACAGGTTAAAAACTACGACCTACTGATGTGCTTGGTGAAGACAAAGGATATATGGAATGGATAATGAAGAAAGTTGTTAAACCTACCAGCTATGACCACATGACCAGTTACAGAACCTAGGACTTCAATTGTCATGAATATTTCTTCCCTTTTGTCATAAATGTATTTATAATCAGAAGTCCCCACAACTGACTTCCTGGGTCCAATTAATTTGCTAGAGCAGCTCACAGAACTGAGAAACATTTTTACTTACTAGATTACTAATTTTTGTAAAGGGATATAACTCAGGAATAGCCAGATGGAAGAGATACATAGGGGAAGGTGTGAGGGAAGGGGCTTGAAACTTGCATACCTTCTCCAAGTACAACTTTCCCAGAATATCCACTTGTTCACCAAGCTGGAAAAGCTCTCAGAACCCTATCCCTTTGGGGTGTTATGGAGGCTTCACTGCATAGGTATGGTAGATTAAACCACAGGCCATTAGTGATTAACTCAATCTCTAGCCCCTCTCCCCTTCCTAGAGGTGGGGGAACTGAAGTTCTAACCCTCTAATCACACTGGTTGGTTCCCTGGGCAACCAGCCCCCACCCTTGGGTTACCCAGGAGCTTTCCAAATGTTACTTCATTAACACAACAAAAGACACATTTATAGCTTTCATCACTTAGGAAATTCCAAAAAGTTTCAAAAGCTTGATGCCAGGAACTGGATGAAGATCAAATATATTTTTCTAATTATAAATCACAGTATCACATCAATCCGCAGAGCTTTAACTAAAATCATAATAATCTACAGTAAAAGAATGAAGAATGGAAAAAGACCAAGAATATGATGGCAGTTGACAAGGGTTAAAAGAAGGAAAGAATTTTAAATTCTCATCTTCCATAGTGAGAAATTAATGGTTAATACCTAGAATGGAAAAATCAAAAAATGGCATTACCAAGAGATTATCTAAAGACCTGAAGCAAATAACAGAATAATCAGCTAGAAAAAGTGAAAAGTAGTTGCCCCAGTGAATGGGGCTATTAGGTGGAAGCACACTTTTTCATAAAAACTTATTTTTAAAAATCTGGCTCTTTAATATGTACATATAACTTTGATAAAAATGAAAACTTTAAATAGAGAAAGCAGGAAACTTTCAAACATCCTAAACATCCATCAGCATGAGAATGGATTCCATTTACATAATGAAGTATTCTAATGTACTGTGATCTAAATGTATCATAATGTATTGATATTTTAATCAAACGTATCAAAAACATTTTAAGTGAGCAATGAAAACAGCAGACCCATATGTATATATACCCATACTTTTTATATGAAATTATTAAAACTAGAACATGATACTAAGTAAATACATATTTATTCTGTTTATATACATATAGAATAGAAAGGTGATAAAAAGAGAGGGAATGAAAAGCAAAAACCATCAACTGAATTTGCACATATCAAATTCATGAACAGGACTGGTCATGAAGAAGGAAGGAGGGATATATAACAGAAAAACTGAAATTTTATCAATAATGTTGTCTTTACATTTTTAACAAAAACTGAAGCACAAAATCAAAACAACCAATTTCAATTACAGTTAAAATGTCTTACTTGAGCCAAAGATGACTTGACACTGAGCATCGTAATACTGGCACATGCCATTGTAACAATAGGCTTTGTTATTCTGGCAAGGATATCCATTCTGAATAAAAACATCTGGCTGACAGAACTGGGAAGAACCATTGCAGTATTCTGGAACATCACATTCATTGGTTTTTCCTCGGCATAAAGTACCACCTGGAAGGAACTAGGGTAATAAAATTCAAATTAAACAGGAATATCAGGACAATCTCTACACAAATTAATAAAATCTGAAGCCACAGTATTTATATCTATAAAAAGTTCTAACAACAACAAAATATTAGAAAACCAACAGAAATATGAGCAAAGTCTGATAACAGGCAACTCATAAAAGCCATGAAATACAGAAAATGAAAAAAATATAACCTCATGATAACCAAAAGAAATGTAAATTAAAACTTTAAAAGCACTTCACACTTGGGGCGCCTGGGTGGCTCAGTCAGTTAAGCATCTGTCTTCCGCTCAGTTCATGATCCCAGGGTCCTGGGATTGAGTTCCACATCGGGTTCCCAGCTTAGCGGGGAGTCTGCTTCTTCCTCTCCCTCTGCCCCTCTACCCCACACCTGTTCATGCTCTTTGTCTCTCAAATAAATAAATAAAATCTTAAAAAAAAGAAGGCACTTAATGCCCATCAGACTAACCAGGATTATAATACTTGCTAGCAACCAATGTCAGCACAGCAAGAATTTGATTACCCTGCTGGCAGAAGTATAGACTGGTACATTTGTGGAAGGTATATAATATGTGTCAAAATTTTTAACATGTATACTCTATCCCAACAATTCCATTTAGAAACAAAAATTA
The DNA here is from genome assembly GCF_011764305.1 of Mustela putorius furo. Classification (NCBI taxonomy): domain Eukaryota; kingdom Metazoa; phylum Chordata; class Mammalia; order Carnivora; family Mustelidae; genus Mustela; species Mustela putorius. The sequence continues at coordinate 4,277,017 of NW_025422118.1, forward strand.
GAAGCAACCTAAACAGCCGTCATTAGTTGACTCCATAAAGAAATTATGGTATAGCCACATAAAACAGTATTAACTACGTAACCATGTAGAACTATATGAAGAAAGTCTATGGTACCTTACTGAAAAAAGCAGGTAGTAAAAATAAGTGTATCTGTGTTCACACACTCACACTTATACACAATACATATACACATGCATTCACATTTATATAGGAAGAGTATGTAAAGTTAACAAATTACCAACAATGGCTACCTGAGGAGGGTAAAATATGATAGAGCATCTTTCACTGCATACTTCCTATACTTTGGTATTATTAAATTATTTATTTAAAAAAAACACAGATTACTTTCTTTTCTTTTCTTTTCTTTTTTTTTTTTAAGTAGACTCCATGCCCAGCGTGAAGTCCAACCCAGGGCTTGAATTCATGACCCCAAAATCAAGACCTGAGCTGAGATCAAGAGTCAGACACTGAACCCATTGAGCCACACAGGTGCCCCAGATCACTCTTAAAATCAGAAAAAAAAAGTTTCTCCTTAAAATAAAAGTCTCACAAGACCACTTGTTATAAAAGAATGTAATTCAAAATTATAAACAAGTGGTATAAAATTTTTCATAAAATCATGTAAGAATAGTGCTCTCAATCAGAAAACATGGATTTTAATATATCCCTATTTGTCCTTTTTCTACTTTTTTCCAAATAGGGAGGAATTCCTTACTGTAGAGAGTAAAATGGAGTCTCTTGCATCAAGCAGGGCCCTGTGTCAAGCAATGACACAAGTAGTTCAGGTACTGCCCCTAGGAGATATCATCCGGGACACATGTTAGCTGACACCACCAGAACTGATAAGAGAATAACCAGAAGAGGTCTGCAGAGACCCAAAACTCACTAAATCTCTTTAAAAAGGGAAGGATTTTGGCAGCAAGCCGTCAGACTCTTCAGACCTTGCTGCCAAGGCTCTGCATGATTAATCTCCAAATAGAATGTAGAGCCTTTACCACTTGAACATCAGAAGCAGTGAGTGTAGAGAGCTGACCCAGACCAGATGGAGGCCTTGTCTCAACCACACGTCCACAGTTCTTTCACTTCCTGCGCCCTTCTGCTACCTTGTTTGTTGTGTGCCTTGTCTTCTCTCCTGCTCCAGGTACTTTGTAAGGAGCCTAGTTTCATCACATAGTGAACTGTCACTGAGTTTGGAATCCTGAACCTGGTTTCTGATTGTGATTTAACTTTGCTTATGACTGAATAAAACTGACATCATAGAAAAACACAACTCATGTTGTTGGCAGGATTCACTGTCATTGACTCATCATGTGTTAGAAAATTTAGAAGAATCAGAAAAGACTCCTAAAGTCTTGCTTGAATTTGACTATAGCTGAACTGAAAATAATAAACTGGGCAATAAATTTATGTGAATATAGAGTTCCCCAGAGTCTCACTGAGAGTGAAATCCTACGGTATTGGCCCAGGCAGGTGAAAGAAAGACTGGTTCTATGCAGGGAGCAGTCAGCAGCCAAAGCTCGTCTGGGGTTACGCCTTTGTCTGTCAGGCACGGCAGAACTAGCCAAAGCTGAGACCAAGGGACACTGCCTCAGAAAGGCACTTGGAGGGCCAAGAAAAATTAAACCATTTGTAGGTACTGCAAAGATATATGCCACTACTGGCCAAATTAATCTATAACTTGGCAGAAAGGCGTGGACAAAAATTATAGGAAAATCTGTATAAATATCCTAGGGTATAAGTGGGAACTAGAGCTTTACATAGTTAAGAAATTGTATATAGCAGCTGCTAGGTTATAAAAAAGGAAGAAAGATGTGTGCACTAGGTAAAAGCCCGAAAAGGATGGTGAAAAGGGCCCAGAGGCCTGACACCATACTTTGTATACACTTTGTATACTTTGTACTTCTATACATTGTATAGAAGACCTGTGGAGCTCCATAGAATTCGAAGCTAGAAAGAAGCTCACAATCAGGACCCCAGGAGATGCAGTCATGGATCTGAAGGATTCTAAAAATGTAAAGCCCTTAGTGTCCCAGGCGCCCACTGCAGAGGTTCCCATCTTACCTATAAAAACCATCTCGCAGTTAGGCCAGGGCAGACAAAGGGCAAAGAGCTAGCTAATTAAGTAATGAGGCAGGCCAAATCAATGAATAATTTAAAATTTAAAGGACAATAACCCCTTAGGACCCCAGGATCCCCATCCCGAGGATCCAGGAGACTATGATGACCCTGGGGCAGGGGGCCGGAAGGAGGATAAATTATCACAGCAGACCTAGAATTACCAGGAAGAAAGTATCAGGTTACAGTAATGGACAAGAAAACCTGTGGAAATAGCAGAGGACAAGAGAATACAGTCATGCTCCACCTCAAAAGATTAGAACAGAATTTTGTCAAAAACATATATCTGATACAGACTGGATGCTTCATGTATGGGATAATGGGGCAAATACAACAGCATTATCGGGGCAGAGATGCCTCAGATATCTTCTTTAGCTGAAAATCCCTCTTTAAACCAAGGAAATGAAGGAGAAATAAACCACCAAAATTCTATCCCTCTGGCCCTGGATTGCTTTGGCATGGAGAAAAGTAAACTCTTATCTAGACCCCACGAAATTTGGAGATAAATAGAACTGGACTGACTTAGAGCAGGCTCAACTGCATTGCCACCAATTGGTTATTCCGGTTCTGATCTATGACACATCCTTTGAGGTGCCAGGCACTAATGGGATTAAAAGAGCACTGCTGTTAGGAACCCTGGAAAACATAAAGATGTCATTTACGAATGTGCTAGCAGGATGCCATACCATGCAAGATGTAATAAATATATGCAGATCATCGGGCACACATAAGATAACACTGACAGCTCAGGAAACAGCAATCACATTAGCGGGATATACCTAGGCCCTCAAGGGCACCTGAACTACTCACAAAATGAACACACAGGCAATCATCTGTGGAAAGAGACCACACCAGAAGGTTCACAAGTAATAATACTGTGCAGGTATCTGCAAACACAATGAGCAGACCATTTGCAGAGAAAGGACACAAAATTATCTGAACTATCAAAAAAGAGGGAACAGCAAATATATCCAGAAAGAAATCAAAGAAATATCAATAAGAAGTCACATGGAACAGAAATTAGTTAGAAACAGAGAGCCAAGAAATACAGAAAATAATAGAAATTGATACAAAAATCGAGACAGAAGAGGAGGAAAAAAGGAACATTTCAATGAAACCATTAAAAGAGGAGCAAGTATACCAGCAAACAGTATAGGAAAGGGAACAACAGATTTACTAAAATGTTCTTCATAAAAAACGAGAGGACCTCAGAATGGATTGGAAGGACACCAAATCCAGGGATAATAGGCCACATATGCAATTAGCATTAAAAATAGGAAAGGAAATAAGAACAGACACATTTTTGGTAGGTACAGGATCCCAAATATCATTATTAAAGAAAGAAAGACCTAATGAAGGAAAAACTATAAATACTGAAGAATCAGGAGGAAAAATCCATAGAAACAGAAGTATTAATGTAAGAACAGAACCTGTGAGACATACTTTTGTGAGTGTACTGCAGCTAGAAAATATTATAGGAATGGATTTAATTCCAAAATTATATGAGGAATGGATGCCATTCAAAAGAAATAAAAATAAGAATATATGCTTAACATAGGGGCGCCTGGGTGGCTCAGTGGGTTAAACCTCTGCCTTCGGCTCAGGTCATGGTCTCAGGGTCCTGGGATCGAGCCCTGCATCAGGCTCTCTGCTCGGCGGGGAGCCTGCTTCCTCCTCTCTCTCTGCCTGCCTCTCTGCCTACTTGTGATCTCTCTCTCTCTCTCTCTCTCTCTGTCAAATAAATCAAGTCTTAAAAAAAAAAAAAGAATATATGCTTAGCATAGAACTCCCCAGACTCCATAGGGAATCATTTACTAAACAATACCCATTAAAATGGGTATGTAAGGAGGTAACAGAAAAGATAATGGAATTATTAAAAGACAGTACAATTATTCCAGGAATGTCATCCAGTTTTATTGTCCCACATGTTCAGTGTTAAAACCTAGTAGACAATATAGGGTAACAACAGATTATAGAAATCTAAATAAAGTATCACCAAAATCAATGGGAGCATTACCTGACAGAAAAGAAGTAATTTAAAAGATAACTAGTTATAATGGAAAATATTATGTGACTATAGATATGTCAGACATGGCTTTTGCAATACCTATTATAGGAGAAAGCCAGGAATACACCAAAGTCTCATGGGAAGGCAAACAATATCAATTTGTAAGGTTGCTCCGAGGATATTTAAAGAGCCCAGTATAGCACATACTATACTGTCCACTCATATAGAGCAATCATTGTACAAATCTCTAGTAATAGTCTATGATAACATAACAACAAAAAATAAGGAGCAATTAAGACAAGAAAAGGAAAAGTTAATACAGGATTTAAGGGAAAAGGGATGGACTATTAACAATGAAAAAATATCAGGCCCAGACACTCATTGTAAACTTCTAAGAATTCAATGGTCTTCTGAAGGAAGGAAAATGCTAGATAAGGTTAATAGATAAAATATAAGCAATAGGACCACCTAAAGATAAAACAGAGACACAGAGAGTTAAAGGCTCATTTGGATATTGGAGATAGCATCTACCATACCTTAATATAATCTTAAAACCTATTTACAAAATAACTAAAAAGGCACCAATTTTGAATGAGCAAAACAACAGGCTTTAGATACATTAAGGGATTTTTTTAAAGACATTTCAAACAATATACTATTGAGCAGTAGGAGAACCATTAAAAAAGAAATACTGGGGCGCCTGGATGGCTCAGTGGGTTAAGCCTTTGCCTTCGGCTCAGGTCATGATCTCAGGGTCCTGGGATTGAGCCCCGAATCAGGCTCTCTGCTGACTCTCTTCCCCCTTCTCTCTCTCTCTGCCTGCCTCTCTGCCAGCTTGTGATCTCTCTCTGTCAAATAAATAAATAAAATCTTAAAAAAGAAAGAAAGAAATACTGGTAAGTAGAGAATATGGTACATGGTCCCTGTGCACAAAGAAGGAACACAAACCTAATTTTCTACCAGTAGGATTTTGGACTACAAAGTTCCCATATTCAGAACACAAATATTCTATATTTGAAAAACATACATGGTAGCTATACAAAGCTTTAAAAAATATAGAACCTCTAACGGGAAATCAAAAAATAACAGTGTCAAGTCATATACCTTTGCTCCACTGGATAAAACTGAGCCCAGAAGAATGGACAGGTATCCAAATTGATTCAAAACTAACGTGGAAATGGTATATTCAAGAGACCTCTTTCCAGAGACAACCAAGACTCCACATGGAGGAAATATATAAGAAGGAAATAGACTTGCCAGAATTTACTCCAAGGAAGGGCAGGCAAATCCATACTCAAAACCTAGGGAAACAGGACCCACCCTGGTCCAAACGTCTATCAAATGCCTAGTTTACAGAGACATCAGCCTCCACAGTCTCTGGAAGAACAGACAGCTGTAGCACAGAGACCCGGGACAATTTGATACTCAGGGAGAAAGGTAGGACTCAATCTGCACAACATGTAGAATTAATTGCAGTAGTACTGGCTGTAAGAAAATCATTAAAGGAAAATCAAAGCACCATATATATTTTTACTGACTCATGGGCAGTAGCCCTATGGTCAGGAAAATGGCCAAGAAATGATTCTAAAATAAATGCCAAAGACATATGGTCAAGAGAATATTGGGAAGAATTATATATAGCTTCAGAGAAAATTAAAATTTGTTACACGTGTGTCAGCACATAAAAAAGTCAACACAGAGGTATCAAAATATGAGGCTGATGCATTGACAAGAGACATTAAGGCAAAAGAAACAAAGGAAGGTTTAAAATTAAAATTAAAAAGAAATAAGAAAGGATGGAGACACACATTGCCACCAGTAATGGTACAAAGAGAGAGGGATGGAAAACAGGAGGAACTCAAAGTAATACCAACTGAAATTTAAAAAGACAGGAAACCAATATCACATAGATAAGGAAATAACAGAAATACTAATAACTCCACATACAATTATGGAAATACATAGAAAGCATACATAGGAACACACGCCTTATATAAATGGTTCACTGAAAGAAATCTTAAAAGTTACTTGGCAAGAAATAAAAAGAACATTAAAAGAATGCATCACATGTAAACAGGTGATATATAAACACAGGTACACCGCATCAATAGATACATACCTACAAGCCTACCACATTTAATTTTATAATACAAATAGACTTTACAGGACCTTGAAATCACAGCTATCAACAGATATATACCACTACCATGGTAGACCCATATACAGGATTAGGGATAGCTCTGGTTGCCTCTAGCCCATCAGCTCATGCAACACTAAGAGCTCTAGAGTCATGGGCAGCTCACTTTGCAGCACCAGTAACAGTAGAAAGTGATTAGGGAACTCATTTGGCAGCCACCTTAGTTTAAAAGCTCTGTGATCTATGGGACTTACAATGGAATTACCATCTAGCCCACAATCCTATAGCTGCTGGATATACAGAGAGATTTAATGGATTATTAAAAATAGAATTATGATTGATAAGAGAAACAAAGAAGTTTTTAACAAGGCCTGGATATAGCTTGCTTTTTGCTAAATCAGAGAGGCAGGTTATAAAAAGATGGTCCTCATAAGATGTTAAACAACCCTGCCCCAGACACGGAAAAAAGGGAGGTAACAATAGACACACTTAGCACAGAAACATTTCTTGGACTACAGGGGCTAAAGGACAGTTGCGACTTAAGAAAATCCAGGACCTTGTTCCTATGGACATCCCTTAGAATACCTGAAGAAAAATTACATACTAGAAGGGTTTTCCACTACAGATCAGAAAAAAAAATCTTTAGGGGTATCTGCGTGGCTCAGTGGGTTAAGCCTCTGCCTTCAGCTCAGGTCATGATCTCAGGGTTCTGGGATCGAGCCCCACATCGAGCTCTCTGCTCAGCAAGGAGCCTGCTTCCCCTTCTCTCTCTCTACCTGCCTCTCTGCCTACTTGTGATCTCTGTCAAATAAATAAATAAAATCTTTAAAATAAAAAAGCTGATATATATTTTTATGCCCCTGGTTATTACTTTGTACTTTTCATTATAAGACAAGTCTAATACATGCACACTTACATCATCAGTTAGAACACAAAAATCCAGTGTTGATCTAGTTTCCTGCTAATGATGCTTCTGGGCAAAATATTACTTATAATTATCAACATTCTCCCGATTCTCTGTCTTGCTGAACTAATCAGATACTTCACTTATTGCCATAATAGAAATTGCCACATTGGTAACAGGACCCAACCACGGTGTAGAAAAATAGCTAATTACACCATCTGCTTAATTAAGATATCACTAAAAGAATAAGATTTTTTTACATTAGGAGAGAAGAGAGAAAGACAACAATTACCAGACTCAACCACACCAGACCTCCTAGAATCTCCTGAAAAGGATCTAGATTTGACACTTAAAATTTGGGAGGACAATCCAGATATGGAACAATACTTTTCATTCATCTAACCATCAGATGCACAATGGGTAGAACATACGTGGTCAGTACAGCACCCTAACTGTAAGAATGTAATTAGAATTGACTCATCTATACTGATTTATATAGCTAACGACCATCCATGCATTGCCTGACCTACCCATTGACAAAATAAGACTTAGAAACCCTTTAAAGTTCCTGGTAGGACGAGGCATCATCTCTAACTTAATTATCTCAGCAATTCAGGAAGCAGAAATCCAAAGTTAAGCAAGAATTATATGAACTCAAAAAATGTGAACCCCTTACACAATGCAGTAGAAAACTTAGGTTCCAAAATTTTCTCAGCATTTAAAGAATTACATTCTATTGCCCACAGAACTATGTGTGATTATCATGCATACCAACTGGAATCTAAGTATAACAGTGACCATAAGATTCAGGCCCTGCAACAAAATTTACTTAATCTGAGAAATACTTATTTGAATGAACAATTAAAAATTAGTTGCTAAAGAATCAATAACCTTCTTGAGAGAGCATGGAATAATATTAGAAACATTACAGTAACAGGAAAAATGTATTCTTCTAACTGGACTGAATCTCTTTTACAATTAGACCTCTTGAGACCATCAGGTTGTGACAATACAGGGCAATGTAAACTTTCATTGTTAAGACTTACTAGCATATGACTAGTAAGCCTACTAGCAATGAGATCGAAGCCTACTAGCATATGACTCATATGCTGTGCAACAACAAATACAAGGTAATACTGCACTCTGGCAACGTGTATAACCCTATGGATAGATGGATATTCATTATCCAAAAAAATGGTATTTCAATGATCTCTTAACATGTACTATACCCGGCATGAATTGGAAATCAATGCTAATCTTCTTCCTTTAACAAAAGCACCCACTGAAAAGTTGTTTTTTAACATGGGACTCTTTAATTGGATAATTTGTGCTAATGTTTATTCAGAGGTTAAATTCTTTAATCACATTAAAATGAAGGATACTACTATCACCATAAATAATGAACATATTAAAATATTGTATGCTATTAATATAACATAATAAGTAATGCTACCAAAATGGATACCTACATCTCAGAATATTCATACAGAGATCTTCCAATATCTTACCATACTAAAATAACAGAAATACCTTGGGTTAAAACTGACAAAATTGATAAACTTTTGGATGAAAACATGGAAGGACTCAAAGCAGACCACAAAACCTTAACCAACAAGCTAACCCATTTTAAAAATGCTACACAGGCCCTTCATGCAGCTTCAGCGTGGTTAATATTAACTTAACTCCATTAAACAAAGACATAGAAAACATAATAAATGTTCCTTTCTAGAATTGTTAGCAAACTCCTTCAAACATGTGATTTGTTCTGACTCATGGTCTGACTAAAAACCTTTAAAATACCTAAAGATGGGATGGAATTATCTCTACACATTTGGGAATCCATTAAGGAAATTCTTCTATTATTTTCAGTTACCACTTTTGTTATATAACTTATTAAATATGCTATTAGAATGTTAAATATGCACTCTTACTCTTAAAAAAGAAAAAAAATCACAGAAAGACTATGATTCTCCATACCCTCACTGTTCTTTTTTGGATACACCAAGAGTCTATACTGAAGATCCATATGTATTTTTTTGATTTTTACCTTCTTTTTGTTTGACTTTATTCAACTAGATGTGACTCTGAGGTGGAGTTCTTATTTGTGTTTGCTTGATTCATTTTAATGTATCTATCTTGGTTGGATCTAATGTGCTCCTTATCTTATATGGTTTGAATTTAATTGATTTTGTTTGATTTCCATTGAAAACTTGATTAAGTAACCTAAACATATCTTTTGCTATGTTACCTAACTACTCTTGCCATCCTGCTTTAACACATATTTGATTCCTGGCATGGCCCTTAGAGAATTTGCCAAGAGGAATCATGGGGTAGAATGTAGAGAGCAAAATGGAGTCTCCCACATCAAGCAGGGGCCTGTGTCAAGCAATGACAAGAGCAGTGCAAGTACTGCAGCTAGGAGATAGCACCAGGACCCACAACAGCTGACCCCCCGGAACTGATCACCAAGAACCAGAGGAGGTCTGCAGAGACCCAAAACTAATTAAATCCCCTTAAAAAGGGAAGGATTTTGGCAGCCAACTGTCAAAGTCTTTGTCTATGACCACCTAAAAATGGTAACTGCCGCTGAAGGCTCTGTCCCAATGATCTCCATTATCTCCAAACAGAAGCAAGATCCTTCACTGCTTGAACATCAGAAGCGGTGAGTGTGGAGAGCTGACCCACAGACCGAGGCCTTATCTCAACCACACACCCACAGACTGACTTCGAGTTGGTTCGTTCACTTCCTGCGCCCTCCTGTTATCTTGTTCCTTGTGTGGCTTGTCTTCTCTCCTGCCCTGGGTGCCGAGTAAGAAGCCCAGTTTCATCACATGGTGAATTGTCACTGAGTTTGGAATCCTGAACCTGATTTCTAATTGTGATTTAACGTTGCTTTAGGATTGGATAAAGCTGACATAGTGGAGAGACACAGCTCATGTATGTGCCTTCACAGTGGTTTCATGACACTTACCCAACAGTCTTTACAACAGTCACCATATGCACATTCAGCAGATGATTTAAGTTTACAAGTACTTCCTTCACAACAAGGGTCGGATTCACACTCCTGTGAAAAGAAAATAACTGTCAACAAAGAAAGGAGTCATTGTCATCAATTTTCATTAATCAAAGTCTTATCTCAGATCTAGTATCTTCTTTCAAACTGGGCTATAGCAGTTACTCTCTGGAAAATCACTTACTATCTTTCTGAAGTTATCAGTGACTCTTCAGCTACAACCACTGAAAGTTCAACATCTTTCAAAGAACTGAAATCATACAGAGAATGCCTTTTTGTCTTCTGGAACTGCCAGAACAAGATACCATAGACTGGTGGCTTCAACAACAGAAATTTATTATCTCAGAGTTCTACAGGCTAGAGGTCCAAACTCAAAGTTCCAGCCAAGTCGGGTTTTGGGAAGGACATTCTTCCTAGCTTTGCAGACAGCTGCCTTCTCGCTGTGTGCTTAGATGGCTCCTCTTCAATTTGGATGGTCTGATAGAGAGAGCAAGCAAGCTCTCTGGGGTCTCTTCTCTTAAGAGCAATAACCCTGTCAGATCAGAAGCCCATCCTTCTGACTGCATTTACCTTAATTACTTACCTAGAGGCCCCATCTGTAGATATAGCTACACTGGGGGCTAGGGCTTCAACATATGAATTTGGGGGAGGAGGATACATTCAGTCGTACAGTTTCTTTAATCATCACACAGAATTAAGCATCCACCAATACCTTTCTCTCTTCATGCTCAAGGTCTGACTTCTCTTATGGGTGTGTCTTCACATTATGTGACCATTCTTTTTACCTCGCCTGGCTTCTCTCACCCCACCTTAAACCTCCATGTCTCCCCCATCACACACACACCCCAAATCCCACAACCTCCTACCCACAGAGACACCTCCTCTACGTTCCAGCTAATGTGCTCAGGTCTGAATTGTTTGAGGGAGAAGGAGGGGGAAAGAGTAAGAGAAGGGACAGAAGGAGGAGGGATGTGAGGGGCCCAAGGAAATAAGCTTTTTTTCATTTTTGAAGAATATTAGTCCTACGACGGAATTCTAGGTTGACAGTGTCTTCTATTGAGAACTGCAAATATGCTATTCTATTGTCTTCTGGCCCTTAGCATTTCGGGGGGGGGGGGGGAATCAGCTGCCATTCATATCTTTGTTCCGCTGGTTTTTATTGGCTTCTTTCATTATTTTCTCTTCATCTCAGCACTTTGATTACAGTACACTGAAGTAAATTTTCTTTGTAATGATTCTGGCATGGGTTCACTTGGTGTTCTGAAATTGTAAGCCAATGTTTTTCCCTAAATTAGGGGGGTTCTAAGCCATTATTTTATTTTTTTCTCTCATGCTGTCTCCTGAGATTTCATTAGCAGTTACATGACTATTTGATATCTCCTACATGTCTCTGATGCTCTGTTCATTTTTCTTTTTGACTCTTCTATTTGTTCTTCAGATTGGGGTATTTCTTTTGATCAGTTTTGCCCACATTGACTCTTTTCTGCCGTATTAGTCTCCTATTAGTTCCAGCCAGTGAAACTTTCATAAATTGGACGTCTTAGTTCTATAATTTCTATTTGGTTCTTTATTATCTAATTTACATTTGTCTCTAAAACTTTTTATCTCTTTAATCATGAATACCATATATTTTTTTAATTCTCTGATGATAAACAGGGGAATACAATTCATAGCAGTTTTTTTTTTTTCTTTTCTAATAGCAAAATGTTAGGAAAAAAACCAACTCTACATGGTTAGACAAAGGTTAAACAAACTCTAGGCAGGCTGGTGGAAATAACAGCATAAACATTATTCCAAGTTCTCTGCAGTAAAATCCACCCAATGGAACAATACTCATAAAAAGGAATGAAATATGAATACATACAACAACTTAGACTGACCTCAAAGGCATCACATTCTCAAAAGAGAATATATCTTATGACTCCATTTGTCTAACACTGAAGTGGCAACACTACAGCTAGAAAACAGTAGAAGTAGCCAGGGCAGGAGTTGGGGGTGGGTATGAATACAAAAAGGTAACAGCAGAGAGTTTTTTTGTGGGATGACAATATAGTTCTGTGTTAACTGAGGTGGTGTTTACATAAATCAATGAGTGGAATAAAATTACGCATGCAGTTAAAAATGGTAGTTAAAAATGGTGAAACTGCATCACCACTTCCTCATATCAGGTAGATCATATGATAGTTATCTTTCTCTGCTTGACTTATTTCGCTAAGCATGATACGCTCTAGTTCCATCCATGTTGTCGCAAATGGCAAGATTTCATTTCTTTTGATGGCTGCATAGTATTCCATTGTGTATATATACCACATCTTCTTGATCCATTCAACCCCCATGGTGATGCTACATGAGGGCTTAAGTGGGTAGAAGAAGAATCAATGAAACAAGATGGAACTGGGAAGGAGACAAACCATAAGTGACTCTTAATCTCACAAAACAAACTGAGGGGTGCTGGGGGGAGGGGGGTTGGGAGAAGGGGGTGGGATTATGGACATTGGGGAGGGTATGTGCTTTGGTGAGTGCTTTGAAGTGTGTAAACCTGGTGATTCACAGACCTGTACCCCTGGGGATAAAAATATATGTTTATAAAAAATTAAAAAATTAAAAAAAAAAAAGACATTATAGTAAATGAAAGAAGCCAGTTACAAAGGTCACACATATGGCAGAGTTCCATTTATATTAAACATCCAGACTAGGTAAGTCCATGGAGACAGAAAACAGATTAGTCATTGGCAGGGACTGTGGGGAAGGAGAAATGGGGAGTAACTTCTTAATGGTTATGGGGATTCCTTTTGGGGCAGTGAAAATATTGTGAATCTAGACAGAGATGGTGGTTGTGTGTGAATGTACTAAATACCAGTGAACTGTGCACTTTAAAATACAGTTTTAAAATACAATTCTGTGAATTGTACCTCAAAAATAAAAGAAAGGGTCCCTAAAAAAAAAATGGTGAAACTGAATAATGTCTGTGATCTAATTAATGCATCAATGTCAGTGTTCTGGTTTTTATATTGCATAAAGCTACGTACAATGTCACTTTGGGGGCAAACTGGGTAAAGATACATGGGGCTCTTTGCACTGTTTTTGCAACTTCCCATCAGTTGACAACCATCTGACAACAAAAATGTAAAAATAAATGAACCCTCGGGCGCCTGGGTGGCTCAGTTAGTTAAGTGTCTGCCTTCAGCTCAGGTCATAATCTCAGGGCCCTGGGATAGAGCCCCGCTTCAGGCTCTCTGCTCAGCGGGGAGTCTGCCTCTCCTCCCTCTGTCTCTTCCTCTGCTTATGCCCTACCCCTCCCGCTGCATCAAATAAATAAATAAATAAATAAATTATAATTTAAGCCTTGTACCATACAAAAGAATTCAGATGAAATGGATCACAGTCCTAAATGTAAACCCTAAAATTACAAGCTTCTAGGAAAAAATCTTTGCAACTCAAGATTACACAAAGATTCCTGAAATATAATACCAAAAAAGCAGAGCCCATAAAAGCATAAATTGGTAAAATGGGCTTTCATCAAAATGTAAAGCTTCTAGTCTTCCAAAAACACTGTTAAGGTAATTAAATACAAGCTAGAGACTGGGAGAAAATATCTGCAAATCACGTATCTAGTAACGGACTTATATCCAGAATATAAGAAGAACTCTCAAAACTCAAGAAGAAAACTACCCAATTTTCAAAATGTGGAGAAGAGGTGAACAGATACATCATCAAAAAAGATCTACAAATGGCAAATAAGCCACTGAAAACAGGCACCACATCACTAGTCCCTAAGGAATTGCAAATTACAACTTCCGTGAGGTACTACTTCACACTTAAGAGAACAGCTAAACTGAACAACTATGTGAAGGACTACCAAGGATGTGAAAGAATTCAAACTTCCAAACACTGACGGCAGGAATGTAAAATGGTACAAACACTTTGGAAAACACTTTGAAAATGTCTTGAAAAGTTATACACCTAACAAATGACCCAGTCATTTCACTGCTAGCTATTTCCCCAAGAGAAATGGAAACATAAGTCCATAGGAAGACTGGTATGCGAGTCTTCCCATACAGCAACTTTATGTGTTAAGAGCCCAAAACTGGAAAGAACCCAAAGGTACATGAACAGATGGAAAGATAAATCAATTGTACCATATCCGTACTATTCAGTGATAAACAGCAATAAAAAGGAATGAACTGGAGCACCTGGGTGGCTCAGTGGGTTAAAGCCTCTGCCTTCAGCTCAGGTCATGATCCCAGGGTCCTGGGATCGAGCCCCACATCGGGCTCTCTGCTTAGCAGGGAGCCTGCTTCCTCCTCTCTCTCTCTCTGCCTGCCTCTCTGCCTACTTGTGATCTCTGTCAAATAAATAAATAAAATTTAAAAAAAAAAAAAAGGAATGAACTACTGACACGGTAGCAACATGGATGAATCCCAAAATAACAGACAGAATGAAGCCAGATGGACAACATGAAATTCACTTACATAACTTACATGAAACTCTAGGAAATGCAGCTAACGTACTATGACAGAAAGGAGATCAGTGATTGCCTGAGGCTGGGAGAACAAAAAGGGATGCAAAGGGCACCAGGGTGGCGCAGTTGGTTAGGCAACTTCCTTCGGTTCAGGTCATGTTCCTGGGGTCCTGGGATCAAGTCCCATATCAGGCTCCCCTGCTCTGCAGGGAGCTTGCTTCTCCCCCAGCTTGTGCTCTCTCTCTCTTTGTCAAATGGATAAATAAAATCTTAAAAAAAAAACAAAAAACAAAAAAAAAAAGCAAGAGGGTGGCGGGCAATGAATGGAAAGAAAGGATTACCAAAAGTCACAGAGAACTTTTTGGAATAATGATGTGTTTCTTACCTTGATCACGATGATGGTTTCACACAAGTATACACATGTCAAAAATGTATCAACTTGTATGCTTTAAATATATGCAGTTTATTGTTGACCAAGTGTTCTCAATTGCATATTTCTTACTCTTTGCTCTGTCCTAACATAGTTTATTAGTTCTTTTAGTAAAGCTTCTGTCTTTCCTACAGGCCCCTGAGCTCTGCTTGTCCTTACAGAAAAAGTGGAATGTGCCACCCCCTCTCCCCTATCGGCTTTTAGTGGAAATCGGCTGACTACAGCAGAACACTTTTGTATCAAACCTCACTGGTCATTTCCCCTTGCTTACCCAGTTTCCTCTTAAAAGATTCTGCCTACCGGCTTGCCCTCACCTTGACCCTTTAAAAGAAAAGCCTTTTCTTATTTGATTTTAAGGTGCTTTCAGATTTCTGAGATCAGAGCATTCTCCCTATTACAATAGTCTTTATTCTGAATAAAGCTTTTCATTATCTAAGTCCAATTTTGGTTTCTTTAACACTGTATTCAATTATACTTTAAGAAAGCTGCTGAACTGTTTTCAAAAACACTGTGTAAGACATATGGCTTCATAAAAGATTAAAGAATGAGGAAACATTATATACACGGGAATTCTGTTTATGATAAAAGCATAATTTTAAATGGTTTTATAACAACTGATCATTAATGGATAAAAGTTAATCCCTTATCTTATTCCACGTGGGCCCCCTCAACTAAAGAGCTAATATAAAATTTTCAATTACAAAAATGCTAAAAATTATGGAGGGCTTATGATGACAATCTTGAAAAAAGAGTACTATAAGCCAAGCCAAAATACAAAATTCAGAAAATCTTAAGGGAAAAAAACCTGATAAATTTCCTTCATTTAAATTTCAAATTTCAATATAATAAAATACATCTTACAAAAACCTAAATGTCAAGAGTGAATCCTAAGACAAACCAAGAAACACACTCTTAACTATAGAGAACAAACTGATGGTTAAGAGGGAGCTTGGGGGTGGGTAGATGAAATAGTGATGGGGACCAAGGAGTATGCTTGGCCGCATGAGCAGTGGGTGTTGTATGGAAGTGCTGAATCACTATATTGTATACCTGACACTAATATTATACTGTATATTAACTGGAACTTCAATAAAAACTTTAAATATAAATAAATGAACAATAAATAAAGGAACTCAGAAGAAAAAAATGTCAACTAGAAAAAAAGTAATAGAACACAAAATGGAAATGAATTAAAAATTATAATTAAAAAACACAGATTGGGAGAAGAAAAGAGAGAACCATAAAGGAAACTTTAGGTGTTAATGACATGTCAAAGTAGTCATCAACTGTTACAAATGTTACTGTGCTGCAGGACGTGGAGGGTACAGGAAATTGTGTGTGTGGTGTGCGTGGTGGTATATGGGAACTCTTGGTACTTTCCACTCAATCTTTCTGTGACCCTAAAACTTCCCTAAAAGATAAAGTTAACTAATTTTTTAAAAGCTAAATTCTAAGCTACAGACAGAGGAGAAATATTAAGACATACACAAAACAACAGACTTTGCCCACAATATGTGAGCTCCTAAAAATCTATTTAAAAGAATGAATGACACAAGAGAAAAATTGTTAAGGGACATAAAATGAGAATACATAGAAAAAAACAAGCACATAGTCTATAAGCATATGAAAAGATTAATAATTGAAATAATAATCTTCTTAAGAAAACATGTATTATTCTTTCCTGGAAAGACTATACTGTAGGGGGCACCGAATGCCACCATAAACTATTGATAAAGTGTAAACTGACACAGCCTTTTTGTAGGAAATTTCATAGCCTCTAACAAAATTTAAAAACATATACTCTTCAATTCAGTAATTCTACCCTAATGTAATTAACTTAGAGAAACACTTGCATCCCTGCCTATATAGACATTGGATATGCACAAGGATGTACTGTTTGCAACAAAAAAATACTATTTACAATAAATGTTCATTAATAAGAGTATGGTTCAAGAAATCATAGTATATCCTTATATGGGAACACCAGTACATCCTTATACAGGAATACTAATCAGCAGATTAAAAGATTGTGTCTACATAAGGTATTGACATGGAAAAATCCCCAAGATATACTAATAGAAAACAAACAAAAAAAGAAAAAAACCTCTGCATACAATATATTAAGTCTGCTATGCAAAAAAAAAAAAAAAACAAAAAAAAACCCTAAGACAAACCAAATGATTTACAAATGTACATTTTACATGTGTGTAAAAAGGCACAAAGTCTAAAAAGAAACACACTATCCTTTTAAGAATGATTACCAATCCAGAAGGAAGTTTAAAAACTAATGGTGTGAAAGGGGAACTTTGCTTGTACTTACTATTTGAAACTTTTGCACCAAAACAAAATCTGTGGTATTTGAGACAGAAGTGGTATTCTTTTTTAAAGAGTAATTCTGTAGTGTGAAAGTTCAAAATGCAAATATAGACCATCTTAGAAAGTTTTGTACTGAAGTGAACAGTTAGGAGAAAGCAAAAGATATATAGTATTTAAAGAAGAAAGATCTGAGAATGCCTAGAAAGGAAAAGAGCCTGGTCACCCAAACACTATAACATTAATTTAGAAATTAAACATAACCTTGTTAGGGCCTTACTTTCTTCATCTGATATGAGAATACAAAAATATCCATCTCTTAGGGTTATTGTAAGGATTTTACCACATCAAAAATTTAAAAGAAGTCCCTGACAGCAAGGGTATAATGAAGGCCCGCCATAAGTCCATCATAAAATACATGCTGTCTTTCTAGAGCATGAAGTCATCTGCTTCTAAAGCATGAAGATACAGTCAGATACAGAAGAAATACTTGTGAAAAACATTAAGAATATGGTAAAGCTTAAACAAATCTAAACAAATTTCTTCAAAATTTAATGGAAGGCCAAGAAGGAAAGGACTTTTACACAGACCACTTTGAGAGGAAAATGTAAGATACAGAATAATAATAATAAATATGGGCATGAGCTTATGGCGCTAAGTGTGCATAAAGGTCTGACAGAGATCAGGAGGCACAACACTGAAGGTTAATAAAGGGAGAATGCTCATCTAAGTAGCAAGAATTTTGTTCCTGAAGGACTCCGGAAAATGGATCAGCTTCAATTTATTATTAAAATGAGTCCAACCAAAAAGGTATTTCGCAATGGTAATGCCAGAATAGTGAAAGCTTACAAATGAAGAGCGAACCGAAAAACTGATTAGTTCTTTAAAGTAAATAAATGACCTAATAACCATAACCGAAATGGCAGAAGTTAGCAAAAAATGGAAGAATAAACATGGTGCTTTCCTGACATCAAAACAGATGACACCACTAGTTATGGTCTGGGAAGGAAGACATGGCCAATCCCAGGAATATGTCCCCACAAGCAAAATACCAATCCTCATTTGCCACTAACTTTTGCCAACTCCTATGCCAGTTGCCCAAAGCAAGCTATTCCATTTTTTCCAAATCCTGAAGTAATTTCACAAAGCAAAAATCAAAAATTAAACTGACCTTTGGAGTACCACAGTCACACTCTTCCCCGGGATCCACCAATTTATTACCACAGAAAGGAGCACTATAGGCTTCATCAGGCTTTGGAATATTAAGAAGGCAGTTTCCTCCTTTATTTAAAGTTAACTTCTCAAAGTCCTCTGCACTGCAACTGCTAAAGTTTCTGGAACCTCTACAATAAACATTAAGAAAAAGATCTTATGTCATAGCAATTATTCACTGAGATTTTAAATCACGTCCTCAACCAATAAGTGAATATTTAAAATGGCAGAAAATAAACTACCAAAAAATAGAGAGAAATGAGAATAAATATAATACATTATTTCAGTTACTACATAATATTCACTATTGGGGTTATAATATATTATACCCCCATGAAAATATCTTCCAAACATATCAATTACATTAATATATAAAACCATAAGAAGACCTTAGAAATTATCTAGTCCTATCCAAAATTCAGTTTTATTTACATTCTATAATAAAAGTTCCTCAAATATTTGACACTAGCTATATGTTTCCCCAATCTTTTCTCACTCTACAGGATAACATTGTTATGTTCCCTTCACTATCACATACAGGGAGCCATGTGAAAATAATGTGAATGGGCTTTCCAGTGAGGATTCATGATAGCCACCAACAAGCAAACTGCACAGCGCAGAGTTTCAGCTAGAGTCTGAGGTTTAAACCTTCTGGTAATTCCTGAGACCCATGCTTAATACTCTGAAGGCTAGAACAGCTTCTAGAAATTGCCCACCTTGAGCTATCCATGTGAGATCTATACAAACCATGAGCTATGCATGTGAGATGTATACAAATGCAACTTTGATTTGTTCTACATATTGTTGGCGGGGTTTGTTTGTTTGTTTTTTTAGTTACGGGTTTACGCAGTAACTCTTAAATACATTCAGAGAGTCCCACTATTTTCACTTTTGAAGATTACAGAGAAAAACACCCACATATACACCAAGGATCTTTGAGAAATCAAGTCCGATTGAAGTTTTATCAGGGGAATTTGGTGTCCTGAAAGGCTCTCTTTCATCAGCTTGAGCAGTGGTGCCAAGAGTAGCAGTGGAAAAGAAAACTGTGTTGCATTATAGTTATTAAGGAGGCATCCCTCTCTATGTTGGCTCTTTTGTACATCCACAGAATCTAAGAAACAGATTCTTTCTGTGACACATTGTGTTCTGGATATACATATTACACTCTTTGCTAACTGGCCCGAAGTTTCTAGAGAAGTCAATAGTCCAGACTCTATGCTCTTGGAAATGGAAAGCGGTCTGCCTAGACATTTTGGTACCATTAACTACCAGCTGAAAAAAAAAAGTCTTTGAATGTGGGGTTTTGAAGGATTTTAACAAACTGACCAGCAGACAAAGAAAGGTCAATTGTCTGGAACCAAATAAATAAACAGGCAAAGGCAGTGTTTTGACTCACATACAAAGAAAAGATATGCCACAAGTCCATTAACAATAACAAAAAAGGCTTGTTTTCAGTATTCTTTTTCTTACTAATCCCTTTTAATGATATTGTGAGGAAGAGTCCTCTTGTACAATATCATTCATTCAAGTATTTCTTGAACGTTATTATGCACAAGGCACTCTCCTTCTGTACAAGGGATAAAATGATGAACAAAGCAGACAAAAATCCTCACCCCTACAGAGCATTCTAGTGAGTGAGTCAAACTAAACACATAGTAAGCAAACTGGAGAGTATACAAAGGTGATAAGTGCCATGGAGAAAAGTGAGAAGGTGAAGCAGGTGACCCAGGCAGGCAGGGGGAAGGAGGAAGCGATAGCAGTCAGGACAGGTACTTCAACCACTGTGATAACGAGTCCGCACTGGATGTGTGGGAAAAGAACAGCACACCAGGAAGGAACAACAAGTGTGAAAGCCCTACGGTAAAATCCTGCCCTGTGTGCGCAGGGAACAGTAAGGAAGCCAATGCAGTTGGAGTGAAGTGAGTCGGGCAAGGAATGACTAATAAGAGATGCAGTCAGCAACAGTGAGAATAGGCCATTGTAAGACTCTGACATTCTACTGTGAGGGAAATGAGGAACTTGGGGGGGGGTGATACAATGGGAAGTGGTGAGCAGGAGTTTTAACATGATTCGACTTGTACTTTAATTGGATCACCATGGTTCCTATTTTAAGGAGAAAGTACATACAAGGGGTTCTTGCAGAAATCCACTCAAATGTTGATGAGGTACCAGCATGACAGCAGTGGAAACAGTGAGGAGTGTCTGGATTATTTATATGTTTTAAAGGAACAGCCCTTAAGATGAAGAATCTAATAAAAAGAGAGAAGACAAAGATGACTCCAATATTTGGGGGACCGAACTGCAAGAAGGAAGGAGTTACCATTGACTGACGTGGAGAAGACTGTGGGCGGAGCAGGTTTTAGGAGAGCTAATGGAGTTTGGGTCTAACAGACATCAGGTGACACTGTCAGAGTAGCAGTAGCTAGTAATTACCCAATTAACAAAAGAGACTTCAATTTATTTATTTATTTATTTGGTAGGAGACTTCAATTTAGACAGAGGTTTGTGACTGCTTTTTATTTGCTATTGTTGATCTATATATGATCTATACATGTCTGCCATGTAGTACACATTCAATGTTTTCTGTAAGAATACACTAACCAGCCAATAGCCACAAATATACACATGTCTACACAACTGTGCAGACATGTGTATATTTCTACACTTGAGTCCCTAATTCTAATCTACATAAGGTCTATCACTTCTGTTGGGCCACCTGGGTGATTCAGTCAGTCAAGCGTGTGCCTTCGGTTCAGGTCATGATCCCAGGGTCCTGCGATCAAGCCCCATATCAGACTCTGCTCTTAAAATCTTTTTTTAAAATCTACATAAAGTCTACCATTTCAAAACAGATTATTTTTTAAATAAGTTTCCTAGTTAGTAGATGGGACACATTTTCTCACAAATACAATGTCTAAAATGTTTCATCCTAAAGCAACCCATTTAAAAAAAAAAAATCTGTTTCCCCACAATGGAGTTGACCATAATATACTGAAAAGGATTAACAAAATCAGAAGCATTTCTGGTGCTTTTTACCTGATGGAGAGAGTAACAAACATTTCCATACTGCTCTTCAGTAAGCCTATGGGAACTACAATGAAGATATTTTTCCCCTAGTTATCCCTGGATGGCACCTACAGTAATAAAGATGATCTTTCTCCTAATACTTGGTTTGAATAGCAACTAAAGTATTCTGCTTCTCTACGTATCACCTCTGGGTGGTAGGATCTTAATTTAAAGCATCTCCTCATCTCTTTTCTCACACCTAGGTAAGTTTCCTAAAACTGCATTAAAAGGAGATAGATGTAAATGACAGTAACGGAAACAATCTAGCAGAATAAAGCCAAAAATAAAAAAGGGGGCAATTATCATTTAGAACATTCTTTCTATGAGTAATTTGGAAATAATGAGAACACGGTTCCACCATTACCATCCTAATCCTCCAGGCAAGGAGTAGGAAGTCCTAACACAGGGCTCTAAATGATGGCAATTACTTAGATATTTTTTAAACAGTGCCCTGTGGCACCTCATCAGTTGAGCATCTGATACTTGGTTTCTGTTCAGGTCATGATCTCAGCATCATGAGATTGAGCCCCATGACAGGCTCCGTACTCAGCACCCAGCCTACCTGAGATTCTCTCTCCCTATCCCTCTGCCCCTCCCCTGCACACTCATACTCTTGCCTGTTCTAAATGAATTAATTATTTTTAAAAAATAGAGTGTCCTGATTATTGAGGCTTTCCTGAACTAGTTGGCATTGAGGGCCATGGGTAAGAAAGCCATTTCTCCAGAAAGGTACCTCCCAGGAGGAAACCTCACACTTTCAGAAATCTTAAGAGCAGTTACACAAGAAAAATACTACCAGCCCCTACCAAATACCTTCAAAATATCAGAAATCATATTACAAAGTTAGATTATCCACTTTTTAAACAGAACTGGCTCCAAATGGTTGAGCAATCTGAGGAAACAAGTCAAATGTCTATATATATCGACTGCATCTAATAAAAGGCCTAACTCATAATGAACATTCAATTAATATTTACTATACAGCATATGAAGTAGAAGGTGGGAAACTTATCCCTGAAAAAAAATTTAATACCACCGAAGACAGCATAATCATTCTTCTCAAGCTATTCTTAGCAAAAACTGTTCAAAGACATTGACCAACATATTACCAAAATATAACATGAAGGCACAAAATACCAAAAACGACTCAAAAAGGAAAAGTAAAGAAACTATAAGGGGGAGGGAAAAAAACAGGTACAATCCAATAAAGCCTCCAGACACTAGAATTATCAAATAATAACCAAAAACATCCTGCTTACTCTGGTCAGGGAGAAAAATGACAAGCTCAGAAATTTTAATAGGGAAATAAAATCCCTAATAGTAATACAGCACGTATGAAAAAACTAGATAGAAATTTGGCAAATGAAAGATAATAAGCAAAATTAAGAATTCGATGTATAGGGGTGCCTGGGTGGCTCAGAGCGTTAAGCCTCTGTCTTCAGCGGAGGTCATGATCTCAGGGTCCTGGGATCAAGCCCTGCATCGGGCTCTCTGCTTAGTGAGAGCCTGCTTCCTCCTCTCTCTCTCTCTCTGCCTGCCTCTCTGCCTACTTGTGATCTCTCTCTGTCCAATAAATAAATAAAATCTTTAAAAAAAAAAAAAGAATTCGATGTATAGGTTTAACAGCAGACTACAGATAAAGATAGTCTCAGTGAACTGGAAGATATAAAAAGAAGTTACCCAAAAAGAAACACAAAATGTTAGAAAATATACAAGAAAATATAGGAGGCCGGATTTTGTGCGTTCTTACAGAGTTAACTAGAGTCACAGAAGGACAGCAAATATGCAGGAATACTATGCACAGACACGATATGTAAAGAAGCAGTATATGCAAATACAATAGTGGAGAATTTATCACAACTTATGAAAAATATCAAACCTCAAACTTTAAAACTCAAAAAACAAAAATCCTCAGCAGGTATATCAGCGTGTATGCTTGTTTTTTTTTTCTTTCCACAACTTTAAGAAACATAAAAAAACTTAAATTTTTAAAAAATTTAAAACTATGAAAATAGCTGACGTACATAAATCCACTTTGACAAAATAACATTTTAGTGATAGCTAACATCAACAGCAACATGGACCCCAAAAGAAAAGAATAATACCAATATGCTGAGAGAAAATAGCAGATAATCTAGAATTCTATATTCAACAAAAATGTCCTCAAGACGAAAGAGAGGAGGGAGGAGTTAAGATGGCAGAGTAGTAGGGTGACCCTGAGTTTGCCTCCTCCTCCAAACACAGCTAGATTAACATTCAACTATTTTGATCAAAACGATCTGAGGATTGGGGCGCCTGGGTGGCTCAGTGGGTTAAAGCCTCTGCCTTCAGCTCAGGTCATGATCCCAGGGTCCTGGGATCAAGCCCCATATCAGGCTCTCTACTCAGCAGGGAGCCTGCTTCCTCCTCTCTCTCTCTGCCTGCCTCTCTGCCTACTTGTGATCTCTGTCAAATAAATAAATAAAATCTTTAAAAAAAAAAAAAACGATCTGAGGATTAAGGAAACAATCTGCACAGTTGGGCAGAATGCGGCAGATGTGAGGTTCTGAGCCATGAACTGGGGAAGAGGAAAGCCACGGGGCTGACAGGAGAGGGAACCATTTTCACAGAGCAAAGTCAGGGAGAGGGCGAGAGCGGGAGAAGATGCAGCAGGTAGGGACCACACAGTAAGTGAGGAAATCCTCTGGGTCGTACTGCGAGAGATTTCTGCCCTTCCCGGAGCATATTTGGAAGAGTGAATTTTTCCTCTCCAAGAACAAAGGGCCAGCTGGGAGCCACGCAATGGATCGCCGTCTCATCCTCAGGAAGGGGAACTTAGAGCAGCTTTTTGCTGTCTGCCACAATAGAATCAACCCTCTGTGTAACTGCCTTTCTTGGATAGACAGGAGTAGGGGACCAACTCTTCTGAAAATGATAATCTGGTTGCAGCATTTCACTGTGTGTTACGGTAGACTCCAGCCTCCATGGGCACAACTGTGACTGCTTTTCTGGGACAGGACAGAGCACCGTAAGGTTCTCCCGGTGAGGAGGGGGGTGTGGAATGATTCCGCACCTTGCCAGGACCTTTAAAACATGGGAGTTTTGAGTCCCAGCCATAGACCAGAAATAACATACAGGAGATCTGTGATGTGGGGCATGCTGACAGCCCAAGAACAGACAGGTTAAGGACAGGGAACTGAAGAAAGCCCAGGACACAGGAGATTATTTGGTTTTCTGAAACAGCCTCCTGAAGAGCAGTAGCCAGAAGTTCCCCTCCCTGAGGACGAGAGGGCGAGGTGATGCCATATTCTTCCCCCTTCACTCTTCCTCCTCCTGCCCACCAAAATGGTTGAACTTCATACAGAAACATAGTAAGTAGCTCCAGTGAAGGCTGGAGTCCCCTACTAAATGTCACACCCCTGTGCTTGGCAGGGGCATCATCGTAAGGGCAAGTTCACATGTGAACAAGCCCAGTAGGCCTCTCAATCAGAAGACCAAGAGAGGTACCCCCCAAGTACCAAGTATACTGATTAAAGAATGTTCCAAAACTCAGCTTCTAGTGGAAATAGGAATAGGCTTGTTTCTTTTTTTTTTCCCTTAGTTTTTAATTTTTTCAAATTTTTCTGTCTTTTTATTATTTTATCTTCTATATATTTTTTCTTTTTTTCTCTTTTTTTTGGGGGGGGATCAGGGTTATAATTTTTTGCTCATTTGTTGGTTTGTGTGTTTCTTTCTCTTGTTTTTTGGATGAGTTTTTTTTCTTTTCTTCTTTCCTTACTCTTTTAACTTCCTTCTTTCTTCTTTTTTGGAATCAGACTCATAGTTATTTTGTTTATTTCTTCATCTGCATTTTTGTTCCTTTTGTTTTTCTCTCATCTTGGATCAGGCTTTTTCTTTTTTCTTTTTCCTTTCTTTTCTTTTCCAGGTTTATCTTAACAAACAAATCAAACAACACCTACTTAAAGGTCCAACCACTCTCTACTACAAGCAAGGAGGAACTCTGGAGAGGATAGACCAATGGGCAAGAACAGCCAAATGTAACAGCAGAGTATACATAGTACACACTAGAAATGCTTACTGAAGATTTTTGTTGTTATTGTTGTTCTTATTGTGAGGTTTTTTTTCTTTTTCTTTCTTTTTTTCTTTAATGAACAAAATGTTGAGACACAGAAAGTTACCCCAAAAGAAAGAACAGGAGGTAGTATTCACAGCCAGGGAGTTAATCAATATGGATATAAGTAAGATATCTGCACTAGAATTTAAAACAAAGATTATAAAGATACTATCTGGGCTTGAAAAAAGCATGGAAGACACTAGAGAATCCTTACTATAGAGATAAGACAACTAAAATTTAGTCAGGCCAAAATTAGCAGTACTATAACCCAGATGCAGTCCCAAGTGGAGACCATAAAAACAAATGAATGGAACAGAAGAGCAAATCAGTAATACAAAAGTTAAAATTGTGGAAAATAATGAAGCTGAAAAGAAGAGGGAAAGAAAACTATTAGATCACAAACATGGACTTAGGGAACTGAGCAATTCCATAAAGTGAAATAATATCCATATTATAGGAGTCCCAGAAGAGGAGCAAGGAGAAAGGGGCAGAAGGTTTATTTGAATAAATTATACCTGAGAACTTCCCTAATCTGGGGAAGGAAACCAGGCATTCAAGTCCAAGAGGCACAGAGAACTACCTGCAAAATCAATAAAAATAGGTCAACACCTCAACATACTGAAACTTGCAAATTACAAAGACAAGAGAAAACCTTGAAAGCAGCTCGGGAGAAGAGGTCCTTAAACTACAAAAGTAGACACATAAGGCTCACAGCAGACCTGTCCACAGAGACCTGGCAGGCCAGAAAGGACTAGAATGATATATTCAATGTACTAACTGTGAGAAATATGCAACCAAGAATACTTTATCCAGCAAGATTATCATTCAGAACAGAGAGAGAGATAGTTTCCAGGATAAACAAAAACTAAAGGAATTCATAAACACTAAACCAGCCCTGCAAGGAAAAATTAAAGGGGGCCTTTTCAGTGGAGAGAGAGCCCAAAAGTAACAAGGACTAGAACGAACAGAGACATTCTATAGGAACACTGACCTTACATGTAATTCAAGATATGAATTTAGTGCTAAATTCATATTATTCATAACTTTCAATAATTATTCTGAATACAAATGAACTAAATACTCCAATGAAAAGATTCAGCCTATCAGAATAGATAAAAAAACAAACAAAAACCCACAAAAAAATAAGACCTATCTACAAGCTGCTTACTAAAGACTCATTTTCGACCCAAAGATACCCCCAGGCTGCAAGTGGCAGGGTACCATTTATCATACTAAACGACAACAAAAGAAAACTGGAATAGCCATCCTTATAATCAGACAAACTTTAAACCAAAGACTGTAACAAGAGATGAAGAAGGAACTATATATAATAAAAGGGTCTATCCAACAAGATCTAACCATTGTAAATATTTATTCCCCTCACTTGAGAGCAGCCAACTACATAAATCAATTAATAACAAACTTAAAGAAACTCATTGATAATAATACAATATGACTGGGGGACTTTAATATGCTACTCACAGCAATGGAAAGATCATCTAATTAAAAAATCAACAATAGGATGGGGCGCCTGGGTGGCTCAGTGGGTTAAGCCGCTGCCTTCGGCTCAGGTCACGATCTCAGGATCCTGGGATCGAGTCCCGCATCAGGCTCTCTGCTCAGCAGGGAGCCTGCTTCCCTCTCTCTCTCTGCCTGCCTCTCTGTCTACCTGTGACCTCTCTCTGTCAAATAAATAAATAAAATCTTAAAAAAAAAAAATCAACAATAGGAAACAAGGGCTTTAAAGGACTCAACTGAACCAGATGGACTTCACAGATATATTCAGAGCATTTCATCCTAAAGCAGCAGAATACATATTCTTTCTGAGTGCATATGGAACATTCTCCAGAACAGATCACATACTGAGTCACAAATCAGGCCTCAACACTTTCAAAAGGATTGAGATCATACCATGCATATTTTCAGACCACGAAGATATAAAACTTAAAGTCAACCACGAGAAAAAATTTGGAAGGACCACAAATACATGGAGGTTAAAGAACAACAGGTTAACCAAGAAATTAAAGAAGAATTTTAAAAATTCATGGAAGTAAATGAAATTTGAAAATGAAAACACAACAGTTCAAAACCTTTGAAATGTAACAAAGATGGTTCTATGAGGGATATATAGCAATACAAGGCTTCCTCAAGAAGAAAGGTCTTAAATACAAAAACTAACCTTATACCTAAAGGAGCTGGAAAAAGAACAACAAATAAAGCCTAAATCCAGCAGAAAATGGGAAATTAAGATTAGAACAGAATCAGTGACACAGAAATTAAAAAAAAAAAAAAAAGAAAGAAAGAAAGAAACACAGAACAGAGCTAAGAAACTAGGAGCTGGTTCTTTGAAAGAATTAACAAGATTGATAAGCCCCTACCCAGACTTATCAAAAAGAGAAAGGACTCAAATAAATAAAATAATGAATGAAAGAGGAGAGATCACAACCAATACCACAGAAATAAAAATAAGTGTAACAGAATATTATGAGCAATTATATGCCAAAAAATTAGGCAATCTGAAAAAAATGGATGCATTCCCAGAAACATAGAAATTACCAAAACTAAAAATAGGAAGAAATAGAAAACCTGAACAGACCCATAACCAGCAAAGATATTGAATATCAAAAATCTCCCAAAACAAGAGTCCAGGGCCCACTGGCTTCCCAGCAGAATTCTGTCAAACATTTAAAGAAGAATTAATACCTATTCTTCTGAAACTGTTCCAAAAATAGAAATGGAAAGAAAACGTTCAAACTCATCCTATGAGGCCAGCATTACCTTGATCTCAAAACCAAACAAAGGCCATATTAAAAAAGACTTAGACTAAAAGTCTCTGATGAGCAAGGATGTAAAAATTCTCACCAAGATATCAACTAATAGGGGCCATGGGTGGCTCAGTGGGTTAAAGCCTCTGCCTTCGGCTCAGGTCATGATTCCAGGGTCCTGGAATCAAGCCCCACATTGGGCTCTCTGCTCCGCAGGGAGCCTGCTTCCTCTCTCTCTCTCTGGCTGCCTCTCTGCCTACTTGTGATCTCTGTCTGTCAAATAAATAAATAAAATCTTAAAAAAAAATAAAAAGATATCAACCAATAACAGTACATCAAAAGGATTTTCACCACAACCCATTGGGATTTATTCCTGGGCAGCAAGGGTGGTTCAACATCCACAAATCAATCAATGTGATATACCACATTAATAAAAGGACAAGGACTATATTCCTCTCAATAGATCCAGAAAAAGCATTTCACAAAATACAGCATCCTTTCTTGAAAAAACCCTCAATAAAGTAGGAATAGAAGGAACAGACCTCAAAATCATAAAAGTCATATATGAAAGACACAGCTAGTATCATCCTTAATGGGGAAAAACAGAGCATTTCCCTGAAAGTGAGGAAAACCACAGGCATGTCCATTCTCACCACTGTTGTTCAATATTGTACTAGAAGTCCTAGCCTCAGCAATCAGACAACAAAAAGAAATAAAAGCATCCAAATCAGCAAAGAAGTCAAACTTTCACTCTAAGCGGACAACATGATACTCTATGTAGAAACCCAAGATTTCACCAAAAAACTGCTGGAACTGATACAGGAATTTAGCCAAGTGGCAGAATATAAAACCACTGCACAGAAGTATCTTCCGTTTCTATACACCAATAATGAAGCAGCAGAAAGAGAAATCAAGAAATCGATCCCATTTACAATTGCACCAAAAACCATATGATACCTAGGAATAGACCTAACCAAAGAGGTAAAAAGATGTTCTCTGAAAACTACAGATCACTTTGAAAGAAACTGAGGAAGACAAAAAGAAATGGAAAAATATCCCATACTCATGGATTGGGAGAACCAATATTGTGAAAACGTCTATGCTACCCAAAGCAATCTACACATCCAATGCAATCCCTGTCAAAATGCCATCAGCTTTTTTCACAGAGCTGGAACAGACAATTCTAAGATTTGTATGGAACCACAAAGGACCCTGAATAGTCAAAGTAATGTTGAAAAAGAAAACCAAAACCAGAGGCATCACAATTCTGGACATCAAGCAATACTGCAAAGCTGTCATCATCAAGACGGTATGGTACTGGCACAAAAAACAGACACAGAGATCAACGGAACAGAAATGAACCCACAACTCTATGGTCAACTAATCTTTGACATAGCAGGAAAGAACACCCAATGGAAAAAAAGTTTCTTCAACAAATGGTGTTGGGAAAACTAGACAGCAACATGCAGAAGAATAAAACCAGACCACTTTCTTACACTATACACAAAAAGAAATTCAAAATGGATGAAAGACCTTAATATGAGACAGGAAACCAACAAAATCCTAGGAGAGAATACAGGCAGATAGCTCTGTGATCTGTCACAGCAACTTCTTACTAGATACATCACCACAGGCAAGGGAAACAAAAGCAAAGATAAACTATATGGTCTTTATCAAGATAAACAACTTCTGCACAACAAAGGAAACAGTTAACAAAGCTAAAAGGCAACCTACAGAATGGAAGAAGATATTTACACTGTCTTATCAGATAAAGGGCTAACATCCAAAATCTATAAAGAACTTACAAAATCAACACCCAAAAAATAAATAAATAAATAAATAAAATAAGCCAGTCAAGAAATGGGCAGAAGACATGAACAAACATTTCTCCAAAGAAGACATGTAAGTGGCTAAGAGACACATGAAAAAATGCTCAACATCACTCAGCATCAGGGAAATATAAATCAAAACCACAATGATGTACCACCTCACACTAGTCAGAATGTTAAAATTAACAACTCAGGAAACAACAGATGTTGGCAAGGATGTGGAGAATAGGGATGCAAACTACTGTAGCCACTCTAAAAACTAAAAATAGAACTAACCTATGACCTAGCAACTGCACTACTAGGTATTCATTCAAAACATATAAAAAATAGTGATTTGAAGGGACACACACACCCCAATGTTTACAGCAGCAATGCCCCCAATAGCCAAAATGTAAAAAGAGCTCAGATGTCCATCAAATGATGACTGGAAAAAGATGTGGTATGTACATATACACAATGGAATAGTATTCAGCCATCAAAAAGAATGAAATAATGCCATTTGCAACAATGTGGATGGAACTGGAGGATATTAAGTTAAGCGAAATAAGTCAATCAGAGAAAGACTCTAATGTGGAAATTAAGAAACAGAACAGCAGATCATAGGGGATGGGAGGGAAAATAAAATAAGATGAAATCAGACAGGGAAACAAACCATAGGAGATTCTTACGTATAGGAAACAGGCTGTTGGTCGGTAAGGGGAATGGGGTAACTCAGCGATGGTCATTAAGGAGGTCACTTAATGTAATGAGCATTGGGTGTTATATGCAACTGATGAACCACTAAATTCTACCCCTGAAAATAATAATATACTACATGTTAACTAAATTGAAGTTAAATAAAAAATTTAAAAAAAAATATAGAATGAAAGAGAAATAAAGATATCCTTGTTGCAGGGGGGCAGAGGCTGATCTGATTAAGAGACAAACTACTATCAGACACATACCCAAAGAAATTAAAAAAGGGTTTTTCAAGGTAACTAAAAAATGATACCAAGTGGAAGGTCAGAGATGCAAGAGAACCAGCGAGTAATGAAAGTGATAACTATGTTAACAAAAATGAATTAAACAGTGATAATGCATTCCTGACACATAGTTACATAAGTCAGGAAGTGAATAAATAAAGTTAAACTGCTCTAAAGTCCTTGAATTGTGTAAGGAAGGATATGATTTAATATTAAACATGATAAATCAAGGACACACGTTGTGATTTTTAGAGTAACTCCCCCCCAAAAAATCAAAGATTACATAACTTCCATTCTAACAGAAGTAAAATAATGAATATTGAAAACACATAAATAATCCAAAATAAACAAAATAAATCCAAAATAAACAAAATAAAAGATTTTTTAGAAGAATATTAAAGTGAAGCAAATGAAAAACACATAAGATGGTAGATTTAAACCCAAATACTGCATGTCATTTATTCTAAAACACATTCTTCACATATTTAAAATACTCTGAAACTGAAATTCATATTTAAAATACTCTGAAACTGAAATTCATCTGACAAAGTACTTACTTAGTAGGCATCATTTTTCTTAGTGGCATATAAATAATAATGTATCTTACAATCAATTGCATCTACAGTTAAATAAATATAGTATATTACTAATTATATTAAACATAAATAAATTAAATGATACAATTAAGAGACAAATACTGTCAAGCTGGATTAAAAAATAAAACCTAAACATGTTGTTTCAAAGCATACATCTAAAACATAAGGATAAAGAAAATTTCAGAGTGAAAGGATAGGAAAAAATATACTTTCTACATGAAAAAATCTGGGGAAGTAAATTAGTAACAGAAAAACTGACAGTCTAATCAATAAAAAAGGAAATGAAGACACACAGATTGAGAAGAAATAAAACTTTGCAAATGACAGTCATCTATGTATAAAATCCAAAAGAACCAACAAAAAAATTTTCTGAAACTAGTAAGCAATTAAAGCAAACTTATTAAAAAAAATGAAAGGCTGTAGTACAGAAGAGTAATATACAAGTCAGTTGCTTTCTTATATATCAGCAACAAACTAACAAAATTTGAAATTAAAAACGCAATACCATTTACATTAGCAAAACCAAAACCAAACAAAAACACTCAGGTATAAATGTAACAAAATATGTACAAGATCTATAAAGGAAAACAATAAAACTCTGATTAAAAAAAAATCCAAAATGACCTAAATAAATGGAGATATAGTCCATGTTCAAGGACAGGAAAACTCTATAATATTTATAAGGATGCCCATTCTTCCCAACTTGATCTATAGATTCAATGCAACCCCAATTAAGAGCCCAGTTGGTTATTTTTAGGGTATTGACAAAGAGATCTAACATTTATATGGAAAGAAAAAGGACCCATAATAACGATACATATTCTTTCTCTGAAAGAGAACAAAATTTTAAAAGTGACAGAATCTGACTTTAAGATTTACCTTAAAGCTACGGTAAACCAAGATAGCACAGTATTGGCAAAAGAACAGATAAATGGATCAATGGAAGAGAATCAAGTCCAAACATAAACCCAAACAAATACAGCCAACTTATCTTTCACAAAAGACAATTTGATGGAGAAAGGATAGTCTTTAACCCAAAACAGAGTATCCACTGCAGAGAAAAGAGAATTGTCTTACACTTGGTGGAAATGCAAACTGCGGCAGCCACTCTGGAAAACAGTACAGAGGTTCCTCAAAAAATTAAAAATAGAACTATCATAAGATTCAGCAATTGTATTACTTGGGTATTTATCCAAAAATACTGATTTGAAGGGATACATGCACCCCCAATGTTTGTAGCAGCGTACAACAATAACCAAACTGTGGAAAAATCCCTAATGTCCATCACTGGTGAATGGATACAGAAGATGTGGCATACATACAATGGAATATTACTGAGCCATAAAAAGGAATGAAATCATGGTGCCTTAGTGGTTCAATAGTTAAGCATCTGCCTTCAGCTCAGATCATGATTCCAGGGTTCTGAGATCAAGCCCTACATTGGGTTCCCTGCTTAGCAAGAAGCCTGCTTCTCCTTCCCCCACTCCCCCTGCCTGTTTTCCCTCTCTCACTGTCTCTCTCTCCATCAAATAAATATGTAAAATCTTAAAAAAAAAAAACAAAAAAAAACTTGCCATTTGCAATGATGTGGATGAAACTACAGGGTATTATACTAAGCAAAGTAAGTCAGTCAGAGAAAGATAAATGTTGTATGATTTCACTCAGATGTGGAATTTAAGAAACAGAACAGATGAACATGGACGGGAAAGAGAGTCAAAACAAAAAACTGACTCTCAACTACAGAGAACAAACTGAGGGTTACTGGAGGAGAGGTTGGCAGGGGATGGGTTAAATGGGTGATGAGTATTAAGGAGGGTACTTGTGATGAGCACTGGGTGTTGTATCTAAGTGATGAATCACTAAATTCTACACTTGGAAATAATATTACCTAGTATGTTAACTAACTTGAATTTAAATAAAAACTTGAAAGAAAATATGAAGAAGAGTATCTGCAAAATCTTTGGCAAACATTATATTTAATGTTAAAGTGCTGAAAGCTTTCAAATATCGCTGTATGATGACAGATGGTAACTATTCTTGTGCTGAGCACATAATAATGTACAGAACTGTTAAACCACTATGTTGTACACCTGAAATTAATATAATATTGCATGTTAATTATTCTTTATTAAAAAAAAAAAGACAAAGATGCACATTACCACCACTTCTACTTGAATAGTGTACCGGAGGTCCTAGCCAGTATAGTCAGGTAATAAAAATAAATAAATAAAAGTTATAAGGATTGATGAAATAGAAACAAAACTATCATTACTGCCAGATGATGTAATTATATAAGTAAAAATCCAAAAGAATTCACAGGTGTATAGCACTAATATAAAAGTGTAACAGGCTGCTAGATATAAAACAAATATGAGAAAAAGAAATTATTTTTATACAAAAAATTAGAAAATTAATTTTTAAAAGAGAAATCACTTATAATAGCATCCAAAAATATAAAGCATAGGAATAACACTAACAAAAGAAATTTAAATCTCTTTAGAGAAATATAAGAGGAATTAAAGATCCTAGACTTGAAGATTCCTTAATGAAAATATTGTTAATTCCTCACCAAACTAATCTAGAGATTTAATACAATATCAATCAAAACCCCAATAAGACTTTTTTGTGGAATTGGACAATTCTCAAATTTATATGAGAAAGCCACAAATAGCCAAGACATTCAAACAAGTAGGTCAAAGTAGGACAACTTGCTTTATACAACCAATTATAAAGCTGTAAAAATTAGGAAACTACAGTAGTGATGCAAATATAGAATAACAAACAAATGAAATAAAAGAGCTCAGAAACAGACACATATATTTGAGGACACTTGATTTATGACAAAGGTGACACTCCAAAGTAGCAATGAAAAGGGTATCTTTTTAACACATGGCCCCAATTCAACAGAGAACTCCTATTGGGGGGGGGGGAACCTGACCTCTACCTGACACAATACACAGACAGTAATTCTAGGTGGATTTTTGGACCTAGATACGAAGAAAGGCTAAAATGGATCAAGAGTCTGGAAGACAACACAGAAGAGTATCTCTGTGACATTAAAGTTCTGGAACATAAATAAGATACAAAACGCAATAGTCATAAAGGAATAGATTGATATACATGACTATATTGAAATTAAGATTTTTCACTAAAAGTCACCAAAAAATTTATAACGACTTCTATTAATCAATAAAGATAGTCAACCCAATAGCAAAA
Source organism: Mustela putorius furo (assembly GCF_011764305.1). Taxonomy (NCBI): domain Eukaryota; kingdom Metazoa; phylum Chordata; class Mammalia; order Carnivora; family Mustelidae; genus Mustela; species Mustela putorius. Next base: position 4,312,139 of record NW_025422118.1, read on the forward strand.
CTGGGGAGGGTGAGATGGAACAGTATCTTCGCAAAAAAACAATCCAAATGGCCCATAAAAAGATGATTTAATCTCATTAGTAATCAAGGAAATGCAAAGGAAAAGCACAATAATATACCAATGTGTCCAACGCATTAGCTACAGTTTAAAGTGGATAATATCAGTTGTTGGTGAGGTATCCACTTAGCACTCACTGTATCCCACAACACATCTCCTCCAGCCACCTCTGATTCCAGCAGTTATGGTGGACAACTCCCCACGACTCCTGCCTCTAAGCAGCTTTTTTTGAGTTGTAACTTACAAGCACCGGGGCAGTTAAAATCCCAGGGGGCAACCTTCAAACCAAATGAAGATGGAAGCAACAAAAATGAAAATGTAACGCAGCTACCTATATCAGGATAGACAAACAGCACAAATACAACGTCAACTAAAAAAAGCCACGCTGATATGAAACATCCTTGTATAATTGTATTTATTTGCTCTATTTAATCTATTCTATGAATGGAGCTCAAAACAGGCAAAAATTAAAGTGTTTAGCAATACATACTTTTTGTGACAAAACTGTCGAGAAAAGCAAGGAAATTACCATAAAAATCAGGATAAGGGTTAACTTCAGGGAAAGGACAAAAGAGACTTCAGAGGATCCTGGTAGTGACCTGACATGGGTGGCTACACAAACGTTCACTTTATAAAAATGTGTTCATTTGTGGGTGCCTGGGCGGCACAGTCAGTAAAGCAGTCAATTTGGTTTCATCTCAGGTCATGATTTCAGGGTTGTGAGATGAAGCCCTGTGTCAGACTCCATGCTCAGCGGGGAGTCTGCTTTAGATTCTCTCTCTTTCTCTCTGTCCCTCTGGCTCATGTTCTCCCTCTCTCAAAGAAATAAATTTTTTAAAAATGTGTTCAGCTATACATTTGTTTAGCTAGATTTTCTGTATGTGCTTCATCTTTCATAATAAAAGTGTTTTTTTTTAAAAAAAAAAATACATCACAAGTTCTCCCAGAGTAAGAAGGCCCTGCAAGACTTATCCTTGGTCCTTCTCTTCCTACAGTCAGGCTCAGTAGAGTCTAGTAAACCAGAAGGGTACTCAATCAGGACTGAGAAATCTTTTAGGAAAAAAGATGAATTTGCTCAGCCTGATAGGGGTTGCTCAAGATCAGAAAGCAGACAGGGGGTTATACCTTTATAGAAAGAAATCATTAAAAAAAAAAAAAAAAACACAACAACAACAACAAAAAAAAAAAACAGAATCCAAGATGAAGAACAGAATAAGAGGTAAACTTGGAATGCAGGGCAATCTTTCTCTAAAAAACAAAATAAATAAAATAAAATAAAAAATACACAAGAAGGTGGAAAAAAAATACCACCATTAATAAATGTAGATTTATCACCAGCTGTTGGAGGAAGTCAGTTCATTTCAACTAGGAATAGACTTGAGCAGCCATCTGTCTAATGATGTCCACCAGATCTTAAATAGTTAATCCAACACTGTCTCCATTATGTCCATTCTGCCCTCTGCCTCTCTGCTCAAAGTGGAAGTGAATGCAATGTTGTCTGAGATAGTTTACTTGTTCTCAGAAGAAGCACGATGCCCCTCATTCAGTAGCAAAGGTCTCACTTATAGTCTTTTGGGGCAAGTAGAAAACATTCCATTCTCTAAAATCTTATATTCTGAGATCTAGAAAGCAACGTTCGTTCATTAGAAGTCCTCTGCCATTACAAATGTTGCCTCAAGACATCTCTGTTTGCTACAGACTCAATTTTATCCTAATACCAACATTTTTTTAAAGTAGGCTCCACTCCCAGTGTGGACCCCAACACACATCTTGAACTCATGACCTGGAGATAAAGAGTCAGATGCTTAAACAACTGAGTCACCCAGGCACCCCATCCTAATACTCCTAAAGTGCTTCTACACTGACCCCTGTAAGCAATGACTTCCCAAAATTTCATGCCTTGCACCATCTCACCCAGTCTCAATCTGTCTCTCTAATGTTTTATTTTGCCGTAAGACCATGCTAAGCCATGCCCCATTTCAACCCTGCGAGCATAATACATTTCTGCTTCATATACAAAAGGTCAACAGTGAAAACAGCTCGAGGTGAACATCTGTAAGCAGTGGAATATTTATATTTATCCAACACTTACCTACCAGCTACATCTCTGTCATAGAAGATAAGTAAAGTACAGATGGGACTTCCCTTTCTTTTTGCCCTGGTTAATTTTAACTTACTACAGTAAGAAAATTACTATTACAAGCTCGATAAAATGTGTATAAACTCACATAATGACTCACTACACCATCACACAATCTCCCCAAAAGACAAGAGCAACAACAGACAAATATTCTATATATCCTAAAATCTCTATTAGAGGGGCTCCTGGGTGGGTCAATCAGCTGGGCATCTGCCTTTGGCTCAGGTCCTGATCTCAGGGTGCTGGGATCAAGCCCCATGTAGGGCTCCCTGCTCAGCGGGGAGTCTGCTTCTCCCTCTTTCTTTGTCCCTCCTTCAGCTCATGTTCTCTCACTCTCTCTTTCTCAAATAAATAAAATCTTTTTTAAAAATCTCTATTAGAATGCTAAACAAAAGCGTGAACTAATATGACACCAGAAATAATGGGAAAATAAAGTCAATACAATCCACTCAGATCTATCTGAAATATGATCATCCGGTGAAAAGGTTTTAAAAATAAATAACTCCACAATAAAATTAACAATGTATAATACTGCAAGCATATATTATCAGTTCTCAAGAGTAAAGTCCAGGGGAACACTGATGAATAGCAATCTCCTAAATGTTCAATGCTATTAATATCTGTAACAGACAGGTATCTACATTTATTTGAAATTAATTCTATTAAAATAATATTGCCTTATTTCCTAACTAAAAATAAATATCTGCTCAGAGCAAAATGATTAAAAAGATAAAGCCAGAAGAAAAATAAATACAAAAGTGACCCAAAAGACTACCACCAAAAATGAGAACCAGCTAAACATTTTGGCATACACCCCTCCAATCTTTCTTCACATGTTCATATTTTTATTTTTTATTTATTTTTTAAAAATATTTTACTTATCTATTTGACAGAGAGGGTCACAGCAGGGGGAGTGGGAGAGGGAGAACAGGCTTCCTGCGAAGCAGGGAGCCTAATGGCAGGGCTCATCCCAGGACCCTGGGATCATGACCTGAGCTGAAGGCAGATACTCAACAACTGAGGCACCCAGGTGCCCCAGATGTTCATAGTTTTTATTTTTTTTTTTATTTTTTTTTATTTTTTTTTTTTTTTTAAAGATTTTATTTATTTATTTGTCAGAGAGAGAGAGAGTGAAAGCGAGCACAGGCAGACAGTGGAAGGCAGAGGCAGAGGGAGAAGCAGGCTCCCTGCAGAGCAAGGAGCCCGATGTGGGACTCGATCCCAGGACGCTGGGATCATGACCTGAGCCGAAGGCAGCTGCTTAACCAACTGAGCCACCCAGGCGTCCCTGTTCATAGTTTTTAAAAGGAATAATTCACACCATGATTTCTCACATATTCTTTTCTTTTATTTGAATAAATACATTATATATTGTTAACTAGAATGATTTACAAACCATCTTCTGTAGTACTCTGGAGTTTCCAAGAAGATGCTATACTAATATGGTCATAAAATATAATTTTTCATATTTTTTAAATGGAAGAAGGGGCTTAAAAACATGACTTCTAGTACCATACTGTTACACTAAATGGGTATTTTGTGGTCAGTATAAACTATCTATTTTTTTGGACATGTGTAAGTTGTGCCCATTTTTATTGTTGAACAATGCATATTGCTCACTCTCTGATTATTCCCCTAAAACAAATTTCTAAAAATAAAATTGCTGGCTTAAAAACATATGCTGTAAGGTTTTAAACACAAACAACCAATCTGTTCCACAGAAAACCTGTACTAATTCTCATTATACCAGAAGTATATGAGAGTGGCCTGGTGACCTACATATCCTGGTTTCATAGGTTAAAAACATGCTGTTTTATTGCTTTGATTTACATTTCTTTGTTTAGTGATATGAAGAGAAGTTTTATAAATTTACTAATCTTTTATATTTATTTCTTGTATTATGAGTTACCTGATCATATTCTTTGCTCATCTATAAATTTATGATATTATTATTCAAAAAAAAGGCAAAAACAAAAAACTCTGTCTCAAATGTTTCAAATAGTATTCTTCGCTATTTGAACTGCTAGTATTCACTGTTTGAACTGTTTTTTATATACACAACTCTTCAAATCTATAGACTGCTTTGCACTTTACAGTTTTGGGGTTGTGGGGGCAGTGGAAAGACCCATGCTTCGAAAAACCTTTCTCCATCCAAGATTATATCTACTAAGCATATTTTCTTCTATTTCATTATATTTTTGGAATTTATTTTAAAGTATGACATATGGTAATTTCTTTTCAAATTCTTAACAAATTATCTCAGCCTCATTTAATGAAAAAACCCTACCTTTAAAAAAAAATGTCACTTTTATTATTTCTGAGGTTTCTACCATAAGACTGTGAATATGTTTCTTATGCATTTAAGTTAATATTATACAGTTCCCAAACATAATAGTTCATACCGAGAGCCTTCTTTAAGGGTCTTCTCTTTCAGTATTTTCTTCACTACTATTGCAAAATTACTCTTCCAAATTGACTTTAAACTTATTTTTGTCAAGTTCTACAATGAATAAAATATATACATATCTGGAACATGATTAGACTTATACTAAATTTGTAAGTTAATTTGGTAAAGACAGATATATTTCCAATATTTAGTCTCTCCATAAAAGAACACTGCCTTTATTCAAATTACATATTCTGACTTTCAATAAACTTCTCTGTGTTCTTTAAACAAGTGCTGCATATTTCCTATTAAGTTGATCCCAAGGTACTCAGAATTTTTGGCAAATATAGTTTTTTTCTCACATTTTTTCAAAATAGTTAAAACTGGTCTATTGAAAATCTACTTATTTTATAACTGTATTTCTAACGCTAGTTGATTCCCTTGCTTTTCAAAAGTAGACAATCATAGTAACATCATTTCCCCCTCTTTTCAAATATTTACTCCTAAATCTTTTTCTTATTCATTGCACTAGCTAGAAAACCCAAGCCAAAATAAACTAATAGTATTGATAGTATCATGTACGCCCAATATTTTATGGTTTCCCCTCCAATCTTATACCCATCATTCTGGGTAAGAGACACTGGCCAAGATAAGTTGGTAGGAGAATAACTGATTATTCCTCTGGGTCCCACTCTTAACATGTCACCTGATGATGGCCGTTTCCCTCTACTTCAACTTCTAAATGGTCAGTCTCTCTCACAGCCATAGCTATTTCTTTCCACAATCCCGGAACAGTTATCTATCTTTACATCTTCTACATCCCCACTGGGTGACATACTTAAGCCAGTCCCCAAAACTTCTTGCCTATTCTCATGGGGAAAATGGTAGAACACCTTATATTCGAGATCATCTTGTATTCATGTTGAAGTTTTAATATGCAGTATGTTTTAAATGTAATAGTCATGATACCATTTTATTCAAAATATTTCATAATTACTTTGGCCTTTAGGTCTCTGATAGAAGGTTTTCTTAGGAAAATGTTTTTAAACTACCAACTCATTTAGGGTTTTTGTTATTAATATCTAGTTTTCCACATTGTAGCCAAAGAATGAGACCTGTTCTGTTTCTGCTTCTTTTCTAAATTATTTAAGTCTTTTGGCAAAATATAGGGTCAATTTTATGGAGATTCCAGAATACCTGAAATGAAGATATATGTTCTGTTTGTACACAGAGTTACATTATTATCTATTAAATCAACCATTCTAGGGGTACCTGGGTGGCTCAGTTAGTTAACCGTCTGCCTTCGGCTCAGGTCACAATATCAGGGTCATGGAATCGAGCCCCACATCAGGCTCTCTGCTCAGCAAGGAGCCTGCTTTTCTCTCTCTCTCTCTCTGCCTGCTGCTCTGCCTACTTGTGATCTCTCTCTCTCTCGGTCAAATAAATAAATAAAATCTTTTAAAAAAATAAATAAATGAACCACACTGATATTTATTTAAATCTCTATAATCTTATGTGCTTTGTTAATATAATCTGGTAATGATTAAGATGTTTTAAAAATTTCCTCTTAGATAAGTGCTCATCTTCCCTTGACATGCTTTTTACATTACATATTTTAATAACATAATATCGATAATAATGATAAATGTTCATTAATGATCATACATCTTACAAATGGAAAGTGATCATTTTTGCCTTATTTGGAGTCTCTTTGTCTCAGGTATGTTTCCTAGATGAAACATTTATTTACAGTGGTGTGAGACCTAGACTGAGAAGCATATATTTGTCAAACTGTTTAATTTGGCCTTAAATTATTATATCTTATACTTTGCATTTTGTAACACCTTAACAAATGTTCTTTTGTGCTTTGTAATTCTATGTTGCATAATTTCTCTAAAAAATTTTTTGTCCTGGGGAGGCTGCCTGGCTCACTCAGTAGAGCATGTGACACTTAATCTAAGAGTAATGAGTTCAAGCCCCAAGTTAGGTGTGGAGCCTACTTTTAGGGAAAAAAAAAAAAAAAGCCCTTGTGAATTAGAAATGGCATCCTGTTTTCAATTCTACCTTGAGGTCATTATTTTGACAATTTAAAATTCAGTAAGACATCTATTTCTCCAGTTTTCTATGATTTTATACCTCCCCAATTAAGTTGTTTTATTTTTTTTAATACTATATATTTTCTTTCATGTTTCATTTGTTCTCATTTCCCCTCCACTAAATCCAATGGTCCAAAAACCATACTTTCCACTGTGTTCTCAACATCTATTCCATCTTTCTTTTAATCTCTGTCCTTTCCCCTGTAATCTGGGAAAGTTTATCCAGACTGACTTGGAACAGGCATTAAAAAGAATTATCCAACCAAGGCCAAAATGAGTTCCCATGCTAGGACTGAGATAAATTTAGACCTCCTGGCCCCACTGTTCAAGAGGGAATCCCAAACACTTCACACACACACACCCCTCCCATTCCATTTCCTAACACACGCAGCTGCAGCAAGACTCCCTCCCTGCCTTGAGTCTCCTGGGACAAATTTCCTTCTGTCCTATAACCCTGTTTATATTTATCACCGTAAGAAGCTGTAGCTCTCCATGTAGGCCCTTATCTCCCTCCTGTTCCCTTACTAGGCACCTAGAATTCACAGTCCAGCATCAGCAAAAACTCTTGATATCCTCAACCTCTTCTCTGAAAGTAACTTTCACTGTCAAGCTCTACTTGAAATTCTTTTACTCCCGGATTTCACAACTTCCACTAGAACCTTCTCAAGGAGCAGCAGCTTTTTCCCTCATACAATACACATATCAATAATAATGATATAACCCTCATACAACTAGAGATAGAGTCAGTGTTCTTCCTCCAGATTGCTGCTTCTAGGCCATTCTTCCTCGATCCTTTCTAAAACCTTCCAGCTCTGAATCTCATAAAATTAAACTACACACTATTTAATTACTCACGTAACAACCTGAGATGCTCCTTCTCATGTCCTTCTCACCAACACTGTCACTCTAACACTACTCTTGTCTTAATTTTTGCTGATTTCAATATACAGGTAAATAACCCTACTAAGCCCTTGCTCTCTCCAAAGCCTGAACTCCTCTCCTCCAATGATCTAATCCTCTGCCATTCAACCACTCATTGCCATGCTTTTAATGGACATTTTAACATTACTATAGTTTATAATCTCAACTTTACCCTTCTTACTCTCCCCAGGTACATCTTTATGCTCCAATATAACTTGAATCCCACTGGGACACTCAGTGTTTTCCCTTTTCACCTCCTTTATCCCCTTGCTATCCTCCCTTTCCTAGGCCTTATCCAGCTTCAATGTCATGGTCCATCACGATAATTACTCCTTTGCAAACAGATCTGACTTCTTTGCACCCTTCTTCCTTCATTGTATTTGGCCTAAATAAAACCCGGTTAACATCAGCTCTCGTATGCTACCTATGCTATTGAATGCGGCTGCACAAAAACACACAACCACAAACTAATCTCCAATTATTAATTAGGGACTTAAAATTCATGACTGTAAATCTCATGTGGCTCTTTAGAATGGCCCAGGAAACACACTCTACTCCATTTACCCTCCCATTCTTCCACCCAACTATTTCATACCCTCTCTTATCTCCTGAAATCCCCACCAACCTTTCCCCCCACCAACCTTTCGGCTGATAAACACACTTCCTACTTCACTGGCAAAACGGAACCACAGACTCCCCACCACTACATCTATCCATCTACCAGCAGCTACCTCCATTTATTCTTATTACTACAGATAGCCTGAGCTCCATTTGAACAAACCCCTCCACTTGTGCCCCAGATCTCATGTCCTCTCACCCACTCAAGGTCACCTACAGCAATGTTTCCCTTTTTGTTCTAGATCACCAATTTTACCCCCTACAAAATTATTCCTCTTAGCATACCTGCTGTAATTTCTTCCATCTTGGAAAAAAGTCTACCCTAACCATACTTCTTCCTTCATACCTGGCTCTTCCCGCAGATAGCCACACAGCTTCCTACTCATCTCCTTCAAATATTTCGTCTATTATCATCTCAAAGGAGCTTACCCTGACTGTACTAATTTTAAAACTGCAACCTGACCTCTACCATCACCACCACCACCTTCTGGCCCTCCCAATACTTTAAATGCTTTAAAATGTACTTCCAATACTTTAAAATGTAAACTGCATTAAGGGCACATCTTTATCTAATTCACTGAAATACTGCAAGTGCTTAAAACAAAGTCTAGCACTGAGTCAGCATTCAATAAATACTCGATAAGGGGCACCTACATGGCGTAGTTGGTTAAGTATCTGACTCTTGGTTTCAGCTCAGGTCATGATCTCAGAGTCTTGAGATCGAGAGCCCTGAGTCAGGTTCTGTGCTCAGCCCAGAGTCTACTGAAGATTCTCCCACCATCTCCCTCTGCCCCTGCACCCAACTTGCTCGCACATACGCGCTGGATCTCTCTCAAATACAAAATTTTTATTTTTTATTTATTTATTTATTTTTTTAAAGATTTTATTTATTTATTTGACAGAGAGAAATTACAAGTACATTGAGAGGCAGGCAGAGAGAGAGAGAAGGAAGCAAGCTCCCTGCTGAGCAGAGAGCCCGATGCGGGACTCGATCCCAGGACCCTGAGATCATGACCTGAGCCGAAGGCAGCGGCTTAACCCACTGAGCCACCCAGGCGCCCCAACAAAATTTTTTTTAAATAAGATTTTTAAAATTAATAAATAAACAAATAATAAGTGAATGAATAAAGTATGGGTCCATTCTTCATTGCTTCTTACAGCACTTCAGATTCCACTGTAGCACTGTTTCTTTCCTAACTCTGCATGCCACCACTTTTATCTCAGTCTCCTGTCTTATCAAGGTTGATTATGCATTTCTTGTTCCCTGAATTCCTGTCTCTCTCCACTACACTCCCAGCCAAAGCAAATACTAAATGTACTTCCCTGCCCTGCAGGAAATCTTACAAACATATGACTTTTCTTGTAAATATAATTACTTTTTCATTAAGTATAGTTATTTTCATGAACATGTTCTAATTCTTCCACAACAATTTTTCAGCCTAGTATTTGCTCAAAAACAGGTAAATCCTGTAGCAAATTCTGCTTGAGAGCTTTCCTTTACACCACGATTTAATTAGAACTGTACTTTCAGATCTGAAGATAAAGAACTGGCTAACAGCAGTTTTTATTATTCTTTCCGTGCCCCAGAAACTTGAGGGAGGTAGGAAAGGAAATGAATACTTGGGGTTGCAGATATTCCCCACATGAAATCTTCATCTGTGGAAAAGATGAACATCTTCCTCATCTAATTTTTTCTCTAGCTCAGCTTCTACTCACATATGCATTGTGTATGTCTAGCTCTCCACTTAACACTACCACCTACTAAATTAGGAAGGAACCGTGTTCCCTTATGATAAATCTGCACCAAAAAGAAGCCCAACAACTCAAGGGTGGTGTTCACCTGTAGACCCTGCTTGTAATTCCTTTTGAACCCTGGCAAAGAAGGGGTTCTAAGATCACAGGCTCTGGACCCAGACTTCTTGACTTCAAATCCCGGCTTCACCACTTCCTTTGATGTGTAACCTCACTTTCTTTATCCTTAACTGGAGATACCCACATCTCATTAGGTTGGCTGAGCACTAAAGATTAATTCAAGTGCTTAGAACAGTGCCTATTACAAAATAACATTCACTAAATGTTAACTCTTCTTTCTCCTCCCCTTTGTCTTGCCTCTCACCTTTATTTATAAAAGTAGAGATGTTAGTAAGACTATGTCAAGATTTCTTCCCTTTACAGTGACAATGAAGCACTTTTCTCAAAAAGTGATTTATGAATAAATGCCTCCTATAGTCTTTCAATCTAATCTAACCTACACTACATCTAACAAAACTCTTTCCTAATTCCTAATTCAGATGTAAATTTTTCCATGTTCTTATAGTTCTGGTGGGTCATTCTACACAACAGTGTAGCTACACATCTGTGCCTACACAAATGTTTCTGTCTTAAAGGTCTCTGGAATCATTTACTTAATTAAAAAACAGACTCCTCATTGGTGTGTCACGTGATTAATTTCAGAAGAGCCAGGAATAATTTTTCAACATAGACATGAGAACATCACAGAGTTTAAGAAACACCCATCTATATCATGTTAAGAAGAAATAATTCAGTTACTCACGATGCTCCTGAATTCATGATGCAGCTCTTTGCACCACAAAAACAATCTCTGCCATCATCATGATTCATTCCAAGGTTATGACCCAACTCATGAGCAACAATGGATGCAAACGTCTCCACTGTAATTTGCCCAAACTGCCCAAACACAGGAAAGTATTAATTAGGTTTCTGAACAAAAAGGATATGCTTATTATTTTTTCCACAAAAGGAAATTAATCACTACAATGGTGACCGTCTTTACGATAAATCAAGCATCCAACATCAGTCTTCACACATTTCACTAGGAAACTGATACGGCATGGACATAGAGCCTTTAAGCAACAGACCAATTATGTTAGCACTAATAAGTTATTTGGGGAAAACAGATTCATGGTTCTAATTTAATTTTCTTAAAGAGGGTTTCAAATTCCTTGTCCATAAAAAGTGAGGAGTTAATGAACACATCATATTAGAAAACTAATCCAATCTCTAAAGAAAAAACACATCTATCACTTCTACCCAAAATATTGTTTTAAGGACTAGAGATGGAAATATGCGGTCAAATGCTTGACACTGTCCTAACGCAAACATCCAAAGTTAAATTTCAAGAACAAAAACGTACCACATTAATCCCGCCTGCATGGCTCCTTGAACATACTGTTCCCACAAATGCCATTCCTGCAGTCCCACCAAAACCTTTCTTCCTAAATGAAAATAAAAAGTCAAAGTTAGAAAATGTACTTGCGGGGGTGAAAGGAACATACTGATCTTACTTCACGGGGCTGGTAGAACCTACAGAAACTGGGAGAAGAATGGCAAAGATAATTGACATTTTAAATCAGAACACAATTAAGTCTTACTTCTTTTTTGTTCTCAGAGAACGAGATTAATATCAGCTATTAATTAATATCATTAATTAATATTAATAAATTAATATTGATTTCTCAAATGAAGATATGTTTTAGACGCCAAGCTTTTTTCCTACCCTCTAGACAAAAAATCATCCTAAAATGCATTATATTTCTTTATTCAAAACCTCTAATGAAGAGAGACAGTTATCACTCAATGAACAGAACGCACCCAGGAGGCTGCAGAGCAGGGAGCACAGGGAACGTAAGAACCACAATGGCCTCCATATGGGTCGCAGGTAATCATCACCTACACACTTGTATCTCAAGACCTATTTCTCTACCTCGAACTCCTTTGCCCAGTAAATTCTCCTAGCTCATTCCCTCAGCCCCTTTCAAGTCTTTACTCACAAGTCTTCTCTTTTAGCCTTCCCTCTCCACACCAACCCTACTCCTCCAATACTTTTTTTCTTGGCAAGTGCTCCACTATTTATTGAGTAGAAAAGGATAATAATAACAACACACTGTATTTAAAATATTCTATAAGCCTTCACAAGCACTTTACAAAATAATCTCATTTCAACCTGAAATCCTACTAGATAAAAATTATTGGGCCCACTGAACAGATTAAGAAACTGAGACTCTGGGAAGTTTTATCTTCAGCTGTTAGGTCACCAAGCTGTGGTCTGACATAATGCTATCTGATTCCACACTTACTATCCTCAATAACTATACCATCCTGGCCCTTTCTCCCCTATAGCCAGGTAAGCACATTCTAATCAGGGAGAAATGCAAGTAAAGAAATTTGTCTTCATGTCATGAGGAGCTGAGCCTACAGTACAAAAAACTGTGGCTACTAAGATTCTTCAAACATTTCCTGGACTCTGAGTCAGAATATGAGCACTGGTTGTAACCTTAACCTCCCTGGGAGACATGCAGCTACAGGAAAATGAGGTACTTATTCCTTCACATGATGATAGAAAATTAGAACCCAAGACACTGTGTTGTGTATCTAGTTCCATTATCACAAACATAGATGACAGAGGCCACACAACATGCCCAAATTCAAGCTGTTTCGTTTTGTAGCAGTCTCCACTAGCATGCCAAGGCAGGCAGCTCCTTCAGATGGGAAAGGCAGATGCCCACCCTTGACCTTCACTGGCTAAACCAAAGGCAAGGAGATGGAGAATTCAGCCTTGTGCATCATCTCAGGCAGTGCTTTTCAAACTATCTAGAGGGAAGGGCCAGTAATTTTTTCTTTAATTTCCAATTCATCACAGACCAATATCTCTTCATTTTCCCATTTTTTTTAATTGAAATCACTGATATATTAATTTCAGGTGTATAATACAATAATTGGATAATTACATAAATTATGAAATGCTCACCACCATAATATAGTTACACTCTTCCTATACTTTTACTTCTACCCCCCCCGCTCTATTTTTCCTCATCACTTATTAGTATTTAATATATTATATACATTTATGGCTAATCTCCTCTATCACAATATGGACTCCGTGATGGCAAGAATTTTCATCTGGACAAACACAGTTCAACAGTATGAGTTCCCTTACAGAAAATTCTAGAAAATGGAAATTAACCCACATTAACAGAAAAAAGATTAATGGTTGCTTGGGGAAGGAATTTTTTTGGTGGTTTTTTTTTTGGAGGGAAGAGACGATTGGATTACAATGGGGCCTGGAGGGAATGGACAAGTTTGTTATCTTGATCATGGTGATAATTTCATGGCTATATGTCAAAACGCACCTAAATGTACACTTTAAATATGTGCAGCTTAATCTTCATCTGTTAAACCTCAATAAACCTGCTTAAAAGTTTAAAACATTTTAAAAATACACAATGTTTGTCTTCTTTATTCATTGCTATCCCTAGTACCTAGGGTATACACCTAATAAATATTTTTTAAATGAATGAGTAAATCTTTCTCTGAGGTATCTGACCAACAAAGAGAAGAGGACCAGAGATACTGCCATAAGGGAACTGCTAAGGAAACACGCCAGATCACCCTCTACTTAATACCATAGTCTCCAGGCCCTACACATGTACTCAATGCTTCCAAAAGGCTCTTTAGCACCCATTCTTTTTTTTTTTAAAAAAAGATTTTATTAATTTATTTGACAGACAGAGACCATAAGTAGGCAGAGAGGCAGGCAAAGAGAGAGAGGAAGGGAAGCAGACTCCCTGCTGAGCAGAGAGCCCGATGCAGAGCTTGATCCCAGGACCCTGGGATCATGACCTGAGCCGAAGGCAGAGGCTTTAACCCCCTGAGCCAGCCAGGTGCCCCTTTAGCACCCCATTCTTAACGAAAAACACAGGCAGGGATCATTAGACAGACATTTGGGAAATGCCTCCACATGACAGATGGATACCAGACAGAAAAGACAAGACAGCTTGGTAGGTTTGTTTGAGCAAGGCATGAGAAATGTGCTAGATGCCTTTCTCTTCTGGCCCCCTGTAAACTAGAAGGCAGGAGGATACTTATAGGAGCAATTTTACTAAAAATTAGTAAAAAGGTCAGGACCAAGCCTTTGTGATTACAGGGCTATAAAAATCCACTTTGGCATTTTCACTGCCTTGCTTTAACTAACTCACGTAATGAAAGAAAACAAAATAAAATCAAGAGTGTGGGAAACGGGCAGCACCCCCTATACTAGCGGATGAAAGATTACTACAAACTCTGCTGTCAAAGAGTTTAGAAAGCAAGGGGGTCAACACTCAACGACAAAGACCCTTTGCTCTTCTTTGCTCTCACCTTTATTGGTCCTGCAGAAGAATCATAGATCTTTATCACACTTTCTCAAGCACGTGATGCGTGACAAGGGGTCTTGCTGGAACTAGGAGGATTGGTTTATGGGAAAGAAACGATATGCTAATCTGCTTGTTCTAAGAGTTCTGCTAAACAGAGCCTCGGGGACAATGCATACATCTCTAGGATCACAGGGCGGCTGTTTGGGCTAAGAAAGCTTGGGGGAACTCCCCACATGGCATTCCTACGGCAGAGTGGTCACGCAGGCCTCCTGGTCATGCATGCCTCAGCAGCCCAAAGACCTGGGCCCTCCTGCGAAATCTTCCCTGCCCCCAGCGGTCTCCGTGTTACATTTCATCAAGCCAGGTAATGTGGATGATTTCATGCTCTACATTAATAACTCAAACACAAAGGAAATTTTTCCTCAGAAAAAAATTGTGAGTTTTAGGTACCATCAACACTGAGGGAGGCAAAAATATATAAATTAGAACACTTTTCTGCAAAAAGCTTGCCTATCAATTCAGAAGACTTTCTCAGGGGGCAGGAGATGGGGAAGGGGGTTGGATAAAGAGTAACAATAACTTAACAGCTTTGGCAGACAAAGGAGGCTGCAGCAGGCTAAGGCCTTCAAAACTTCATCCCTCAAACCAGAAAACTTTTAAGCATGAAATATTTTAAATAGTTTTAAATGAGGATTTTGCTGTAAGTTTTGGACTGTATTGGTATAAGTGATTTATGTAAGTTTAGGCTTTATTATGGTACCATAAAATGGTATGTAAAAGAAAAAAAATTTTTAAACATCTATCAGTAAGAGCCCAAAGAGAGTAAAAGAATTATTATATCCATAAAATGAGAACTTGATTATATAAAAATATTAAAGGGGACAAAAGATCTATGGAATATTAAAAATAAGATGACATGGGGCGCCTGGGTGGCTCAGTGGGTTAAGCCGCTGCCTTCGGCTCAGGTCATGGTCTCAGGGTCCTGGGATCGAGTCCCGCATCGGGCTCTCTGCTCAGCGGGGAGCCTACTTTCCTCTCTCTCTCTCTCTGCCTGCCTCTCTGTCTACTTGTGATCTCTCTCTGTCAAATAAATAAATAAAATCTTTTAAATAAATAAATAAAAATAAGATGACAGAAATAAAAAACTCAACAGAAAGCTTAAAAGAGAAATTTAAGGTAATATCCCAGAAGGCAGAACAAAAAACACAAAAAGAAAGGAGATGGAAGATAATAAAATTAGAGGACAAACACAAGAAACTCAAAGGCCAACCAAATAAAAGTCATTCCCAGAAGGAATGACAAACAAAAATAAAGAAAATCAAATCATCTACAAAATAATTAGAAAAAAATTCCTAAAACTACAGGACATCAGTTTCAAGACTGACGTTCCCACTAAAAACACAACACAATAAATGATAAAAGACCTACACTGAAGCATTATCATCAGGACAATTCAGAAACCTGGGAACCAAGAGAAGATCCTACAAGTTCCCAGAGAAGGAAGAAAACAAACAAACCCACAAAGGATCAGGAATCAGAAATGGTTAAGGCTTCTCAGCAATAATACTGGAAGTCAAAAGAACAGAGCCATACCTTCAAAATTCTGAAGGAAAAAGACTTCACGCCTCAAATTTAACACAAAGCCAAATAACCAAAAAAGTTACAAAACAAAACCCTGAAAAACTGAGTTACTTAGGCCCTAGGATAAGCAGAAGGTTACACAGGTGTAATTTTTAAATTCTATTCTGAGACTATAAAGCACAATTTCTGACTTGCAAGAGGTCAAAATTTTTTCTTTCCATATATTCTTTCACAAGACGAAGGTAGAAAACATTCCATAACAAGGCTGAGGGAGTGAAATCCAGGAAAGAGGAAGGACATGGAATAAAGGTGACAGGGGATCCAACACAGAAGAGAAGACTCATTATTATACTGTGACTTGTCACGGGGAATATCACACAAAGCCCTCCTTATTCAGACGAATGCTCAAAAACCTTAAGAAAACATGATTCTTAAAAAAAAAAAAAAAAAAAAAAAAAGCAGAAGTTATCGACCGTTACATTAACAGCGCTTTTTTTTTAAATCTCTTACAGAACGAGCTGTGCACTGTCATGTCTCCGACGTGTTATGAGAAACTTTTCCCGCCACTGTACAAAGTTCCCCAACACATCACCAGCACCTCCAATTATGTTGATCAGGTTTCCATTTGTCCAAATCTCTAGTCCAACTAGTACAATTCGAATATTCAACATAATATACATCTAGAAAAAAACAGAAATAAAAGTATATAAAATATATTAAAGAATCTTAGAGTATCGTTTAACTTATAATGAACATAACTACTTACAATAAAAGCAGGACTCCTTCCCTCCAAAAAATATACTTCATGCAATATAATGAGACTCTAACCTTTTAAGGGTCTCAGTGTCCTCATCCGCAAAATGAAAGTAACAGAAGTTCAAAATGGTTTTTACCTTCCATTCCAAAATCTGACAAACTGAAAATTTATTGCTCTAAACTAATGCATATCTATGTATGGTCCATATGTATCTCACTTAATATAAATATTCATACATTTCACTACAGGAATATCAGCGAGTTTGATTACAAAGAGCCACCAGAGATCCTGTTAGAGGTGTTATGCAATACATAGCAAACCAAATTATCTTTCTAAACTTTTACCTAAAATCCTAATTATACATACCCCAAAGGTTTCAGATAGTGCACTATGGAATGCATTTTTATTTCATAGAGATACTGGGAGGAATAAATGAAAATAAATGTAAAGCACTTGGCTCAGTTTCTAGCATATTATAAATGCTCAATAGAACACTACTGTCTTCATCATTATTATTATTATGCTAAATATTCACATCAAGGAAATACCTTATAGAGGAAATTATCTTATAAGAACATGCATCTAATTCTTCAATATCTCCCACTGGATAACTGAACTACAAACCCTCCAACCAAACTTCTCTCTCTCTTCCTCCCTCCCTCTTGGGCATGCTCACGCTCGCGGTCTCTCTCTCTCTCTCTCTCTCTCTCTCTCTCTCTCTCACACACACACACACACACACACACACATACACACAGAGTCCTATCATGGTTTCAGAGTAGGAGGCAGCATTCATCAAAGTAAGATTGAGTAAAAATTCAAAGGTCTTTTCATAAATGCCAAAGTTCCTTATCCTTTCTACACTGAGGATAAAATAGATGCTATTATGAAATCTCTTACGTGTCTCAAAGTCTTTCTACAATTATACATTCCCTTCAAACATAAAAAATGTTACAAAACAAACTAGAAAACAGACCCCTAAAAGAATGAGCCCCTAGGATAATCAGAACTCAAAATGAAACAATTTTTAGATTCCGTTCTGAGACTATAAAAAGACAGGCTAGAATAATCCCAGTTAATAGAAAACACAACTCACACTATCCAAGTAGTTTGCTAAACGGATCATCTCCTCTCTCACTGCAGTCTGATTTCTTCCCATCATGTCATACTGAAAAGCAAGAAAGGGAAATCATTTCACCAAAGTCATTTACGAAAAAAATTTCTAAAATCTGTTATAATGAAGGTAAGAATCCCAAATATTTCCTCTGCACTAAAAATGGAGGCATTTAGACATGCACCTGCCTTTCAAATTAAGAAATCTACAGGATACATTTCAGTGGAATAAATAGGAGTAAGAAAAACAGGTTCAAGTATGAAATGAATGTTAAGCAAAACATATTGAAGTCTTTATTTGCTCCAAATTAGCATAATTTTTAAATGAATTCTCTTTAATGCTCTTTTTATTCATTTTAATGCAAAAATGTTTTCAAACAGTTTATAAAGGTAGTGTTTAAAACCATCAAAATGCACAGATAAAGGGATAAAAACAATCTAACAGATTTCCTGACCCTTTCATCCCTTAGGCTAAAGACATTACCAATAAACAATTTCTAAACTCGGGGCTAAATTAATAATGAGAGATTAACCAATGTTCACCAACAGACATTATATGAACAGACATTATATAGACAAAATAGATATTTGCAAGTTTAACCATATTAAGACAAACAGTTGATATGACTGATTATTTTCTTCAAGACCCAGCTAAATCCAAATGTCTATTTTAACATTATTCTAATACAATCAACAAATAACTAATGAAAAGAAAATTTTAAAAAGAATGTATGGTTTTGCTCTAAGATAAGAGCATTAATATATCAGATCTTATTTAATATATCAGAACATATCAGATCTTTTATCAGGCAGGCATTTTATCATGATTTTCCTAAACAAACAAAAAAATTAATTTATCTGATAAGGTTTGATTAAAATGGAATCATTCTTATTTTGAACCATTTTCCACCAGTATGTAACATCTATCTGGAGAGAGTAATAAATAAAAACATTACAAATCTCTATTTTTGACTTGTCCAAACGTTCTCCAGAAACTTTTTATCCATTATCAGGTGTGCAGTTCATGCTTGCTCACACTCCCTGTGCTTTTTCCTTCTATCACTTGAGGGTAATGAACCCACAATGAACAAATCTGAATACGTTCTATCTGTTAATAAACACAGCTTGTTTATTTCCAACCTATGCAAAATAAGGGATTTTTTTAACCATAAAAATAGTCTAAACTCTATAGCTTACAAGAAAGGATCTGCCAATATTGATAAGTTTCTACAACTTTTTCACACAAACAACAAAGCTAAAGTAAAAGTCAGACAAAACATTTCAAATAATTTATTAAATTATATAACAGCTGTATCTAAAACTGATAACCCTGTAAATGCTGAAATAGACCCATTACTTTTCTTAGCTAAGTTAAGCACAATTCTTAAATATGAATAAGGAAATCCCTGGTGTTATCCTGGACACAGAAACTAAGAGTAAAGACTAAAATCAGCTATTCTCCTGTATTCCCTTCTGCAGCACGCCACAACCTGGAAGTTTCCGTCTCTTAAAGTGACGTATATGCAAGTTGGTTGAAATTCTAAAGAGCAAAGTAATTTCATTAGGCAACAAAGCAGTATCTGATTGCTGGTTTTTCATCACAGTCCTCTAAAGCCATCTGAAAAGGTGACCCTAACTGAAGGGCAATACAGTTTTGCTTAAGAAATTCTGCATGAGGAGATCACCCGAAACACCTGGGTTAGGTGGGGGGAGAAGATGACCAGTAAAAATAGTTGGAGGTACTCTCATTCACTACCTTCAGTTTCTGGTGGGGTTACAAACATCAAGCATTTTTAAAGGAAAAAACCCATTTGAGATTTAAAAATACATTTAAGAAAAATCAGTATAAATATATTTTATGGTTCCTTTATGGGATGCTCACTTCTCATCTGCTTTTCATGAAAAAGAAGAAAAACTGTCACCAATCCTACCCTTTCCTTGTCTACGACAATGAACAGCTCCACGTATCGGGTCTGTGGCAGGACAGCTCTTCTTCTCTGTCAAAAAAAAAAAAAATTAGGCCAAAAACAAAAAAATTATAAGACTACATGTTAAAAAAAAAGAAAGAAAACTACATATTTTTCATAGGTAGTGACCTTATCCTCATCTCTAATCTCTTATTTCAGGCCAGCTAAGAACGTGATAAAGTTAGTTTAGTTTACACACATCAATAAAGCCAAAAACATATTTTTTTCTAAAATAGTAACATCTCCTCTCTATACTAGCCTGAGAAAAATTCTAGTTAACAACAATATGAAGT
The DNA here is from genome assembly GCF_011764305.1 of Mustela putorius furo. Classification (NCBI taxonomy): domain Eukaryota; kingdom Metazoa; phylum Chordata; class Mammalia; order Carnivora; family Mustelidae; genus Mustela; species Mustela putorius. Next base: position 4,332,220 of record NW_025422118.1, read on the forward strand.
ATTCAAATTTCCAAAGCAGAGTTACTGATTTTCTAATATCAAAACTACATGTACTCACACACTCTAAAGGGAAGCCCCATTGCTATGTTGAGTGAAAAAATGAACATAAGAATTATACTATTACAAGAATACAATAACCCAGAGCAGAAGTGAGGACAAGGCTGCCACTTCAAAACAGGACTAGTTCTGTGATTTTCAGAAATTCATATATAAAGTACAGAATTTGACAAAAATTTAAAGGTTCTCCAATGACTGAAGTTAAAAAGAACAGTCCAACAGTACAAAAGAGTGGAGGTAAGAAAGGCAATGAAAATAATGCCATAAACTCATATGAAAATGTATCAGAAGAGGTGCAAGCCTCTTCCAACACAGCAGCATCATCTCACATGCAGAAAGACACAGTGCCCACAACTGAAGTTGAGCTGTTCCTAGGAACATTTCAGCCTTTAAGAGCCCCACATCAAGAGTAGGCAGGGAATCTTAATGGTGACTCAAAAGAGGGATGCAAGTGTTCCTGGAAGACATCTTAAATGAAGTACTAAGTCTCAATTCGTCTCTCTTTCTCCGATCCAGGGCTCAGAAATCACTATTCTTGTTGTTGTGAAAGATATATAAATAAAAAATTGTACTGCTCTCTGGAAGACAATATAATGGACTATCACGCAGCAGTGATAAAAAGAAGTAAGTTCTGTTTAATATTTAAGCCCTGATTTCTAAAACACACAGGAGCTTGACTACATTCGACTTGGTAGCAGGAACTGCATCTTTTTATCCCCTAGTACCTGTCTAAATGTCTGGTCCATAGACAGAAAAACGTAACAAAGATAAGTATTGGTTTAATGCATAAAGACATGATTTTTTAACACATTAGTCTGAGCCATTAAGAAATATATTTCCTTACTCGAAGTAGCTGAGTGATGCTAGGAGGCTCTTCTTCTTCATAGTTTGTGGTTTCTGTTTCTATATCCTTGTTGGAAACCCCACATTTCAGAGGCTCTTTGTGGACATCATCCATTCGATAAAAGATGTGCTCAAAACGAGAACTGTTTTGCAGGGGTTCAATCCCGTAACTCACATTCTCTATATGCAGCAATCCTCTAAGTGTCACGTGACACGTACACAATTTTTAAGAATGAAGAAAATAATACACAGGAAAAGGAATCAGAAAACCGAAATTCAAATCCTAGTTCTTAACATGTCTAAGAAAGGGTAGCGTGTGGAGAGAAAAATAGCACGGTTTTAGAGTCACACAGATATGAATTTAAATCTCAAGACCTCTACCTACTAACATCACTCCCTAAAAAAAGTCAGTTAACCTCTCCAAGTGACTGTTGTATATACAGAAAGCAACTCAGAACAGTGGCTGAAAGTATGGACTCTGGAGCCAGAGAACCAGTGTTTGAATCCCAAATGTTTCTCCCTAGCTGTGCGGCTCTCAGCAATGACTTAACCTCTACCTTACTTTATTCTACATGGGGTTGTTCTGAAAACTAAATTATTAAGAGTGAAATACTTAAAACATGGCCTGATGCACAGTCACTGCTCTGTGTTATTACTTAAATGGAGATAATTATAGCCATCTTATACAGCTGGTTTGATAATTAAAATATTTATTAGTTCAATCAGTCACATAACCGATGAACCAGAATAGCATCATACTGCCAGGGCTTCAGTAAATGTAATTTTAATATTATTATCGTTTTATTTGATATGTGGTACAATTTCTCTGAACCTCAGTTTGCTCATCATCACCTACATACAGAGATAGTGAGCCCCCTTTCACAGCATTATGATACTTAAATGAAAGAATATAGGTGAAAATTTTATATAGTGCTACAGAAACTAAAAGTATGTTTTTTCTAAATAGCAAAATTATTTAGCAGTCTCAAATCAATGAAATTCTCTCTTTAGCTATTGAAACTCATCAACTGTAGTATTTTCTTAAATAAACACGTCAAGAATAATACCCGATACATATCTCTAAAGACCTTCCACAATACCAAAGTAAAATCTAATTTTGTTAAGTCCCTCCAAGTGACTTGATTTAGAAACTGAGACAGGTAAAAGGGTAAGAAATAAAAGGAAAAAAAATGACACAGAAAATTCCTTACCTGAGTCCGAAACAGTCGCTAAGAGCAATGGATGAATTGTAAACTCCCTCCACATAGCCCCGATAATGACAATGATTCTAAACGATAAAAACTGTATTATCTTCAAATACTGTTACATGGCTATAATTCATCATAGAAATTACACAGCTAACAAAATTATTTAAGGTCAATAAACTAACAATTCTGTTTATAACACTGGCATCTCATATCATGGCATTCTTTGGACTACGATCACCCTATAAGCATACAAATGTTTAGGCAGAATTCCAGAGGATACTAAGTACACACAGCTCTACTCCAATAGCTTTTAAGCTTAGAAGCAGAACAAGACAGCATTATATCATGTTTAATATCTTAGATCATAGTCAATCCAGGAAGCAACAGCAGTCAATTGATACCTAACACCGAAGGGAATCTTGTGACAAGCTAATGATGCCAAGGAGGAAGAAAAGTGAGTATGTGGCAAGAAAGTAATATTGACCACATGATTTTCTTTTCTTCTTATATGTATATTAATCATATTATTATTAGTTTTACATTTAGCCATCTTAAAAAATAAAAAGAGGCTTTATCCTTAATTTTGAACAACAAATTGACCATTGGAAGTACAAGCATATTATCACTAATACCAGATTTCTTTTACTACATGATGAGATATTCTCCTCTTAAAATAGTCTCAAACCACTAAAACAAAGCCAAGGTCATGGGAAAGGGGGTTGTTGGGGAGACTAGCCCTACCACACATTAAGACATATCACAAGGCCTTAAAAAATTAAAATAATATGGTAACAGTAGTGAATTAGAGAACCACCAGTGGAACAAAATCTGGGGGACCTGAAATAGCCTAAAGTACATATGGAACTGGGGCAAGGATTTTTATAATAAATGGTGCTCAGACCACTTGTCAGACATTTGGAAAAAGTTAAAATTAGATCCATACCTCACTCACCACACATAAGAATAAAATTTAAATGAATCAAGAATCGAAACATAAAAAATAAAAACTATACAAGAACTAAAAGAAAATATGGGTGACCTTCTCTTTAACCTGGGTGTAGAGAAAGGCTAACTATCATTCAAAATACATCTGCAATAGAAGGGGAAAAAAATGATAATTTTTACTACATAAGAAGTTTTTTAAACTTCTATGTGAAAAAAAAAAACATCAAAAAACAAAATCAGGGAGGTTGGGAGAGCCTAGTGGTGGGTATTATGGAGGGCACGTATTGCATGGAGCACTGGGTGTGGTGCATAAACAATGAATTCTGGAACACTGAAAAGAAATTTTAAAAAATATATAAGAATTTTAAAAAATTAAACACAATACACAGATTGGGGAAAAAAACATCTGTAAGTTATATCACAGATACAAGACTAATATCCCTAACTATAAAGAATTCTTGAACATCCAAGGGGAAATATTAAAAACTCAAGAGGAGAGGAAGAAGTAAAACTGTCACTATTTGCAGATGACCTGATTTTATATATGGAAAACCCTAAAGACTCCACCAAAAAACTGTTAGAACTAATAGATGAATTCAGTAAAGTTGCAGGAAACAAAATCAATATATAGAAATCTGTTGTGTTATATACACAGATAATGAAGCAGCAAAAGGAAAAATTAAGAAAACAATCCCATTTACAATCGCATCAAAAAGAGTAAAATACCTAGATATAAATTTAACCAAGGCAGAAAGATCTATACACAGAAATTGGTAAGACATTAATGAAAGAAATTGAAGAAGATACAAATAAGCAGAAAGATAATCAATGTTCATAGATTAGAAGAACAAATGTTAAAATGTCTAGACTAACCAAAACAATCTACAGATTCAAGCAATTCCTATCAAAATTCCGAAGGCATTTTTTACAGAAATGGAACAAAAACCTAAAATTTGTCTGGAACCACAAAAAATATCACATGGAATAAAGATACTTCTTTCTCTTCTTGAGAAAGAAAAAAAAGAAAGCTAGAGGCATAATGCTCCCTGATTTCAAACTATATTACAAAGCTATGGCAATCAAAACACTATGGTGTTCGCATGAAAACAGACACACAGATCAACGGAACAGAACAGAAAGCCCAGAAGTAAACCCACACCTATATGGTCAATTAATTTCTGACAAAGCAGCCAAGAATCTACCAGTTTCTTCAATAAACTGTATTGAAAAAATTGGACAGGAAAGAATGAAACTAGACCACTTTCTTACACCATACATAAAAATTAACACAAAATTAGATTAAAGACAGCATAGCAACTATAGTTAATGATGCGCTACTGCATATATGAAAGTTGCTAAAAGATTAATCTTAAAAGTTCTTATCAGAGACACCTGGGTGACTCAGTCGGTTAAGCCACTGCCTTTAGCTCAGGTCATGATCCCAGGGTCCTGGGATTGAGCCCCACACTGGGCTTCCCTGCTCAGTGGGGAACCTGCTTCTCTCTCTCTGCCTCTGCCTGCCACTGTGCCTGCTTGTGCGCGCTCTCTCTCTCTCTCACTCTCTAATAAATAAAATCTTTTTAAAAAAATAAAAAATAAAAAAGTTCTTATCACACACGCACAAAAAAACACTTTGTAACTATGTATGATAACAGATAATAAGATTTACAGTGGCAATCATTTCACAACATATACAAATATCAAATCATTATGATGTATACCTGAAACTAATGCAGTATAACATATATCGATTATACCTCAATTTAAAAAAAACGTTTCTTAAAGGAACAGCAACAAAAAAAAAGTGGAAAAACAGGGCAAAAGACATGATTAGGCAATTCAAAAAAGAACATAAAAACACCTCACATATATGAAGATTTTCAATCTCACTCATAAAAAAGGTAAGAATCCATGAGTCTACACTGACACAAATAATTAAGAAAGGAAAACTTTTCCTTGCAGAAAGCACTAACGCACAGAGAATCACTAATGAAATTAGGAAGTCACCATTTTAACCACCATCATAATAACCATTAATTCAGACAAATACTAAATACTAACAGTAGTGGGTAAAAATTTAAGAAGTAACAGGATATTTATATTAGCCTCAAAATGTCTAACCATCATATTCATTAAGAAGGAAAAAAAATTAACTGTACAGAAGGAGAAACCTGGCAGAAAATTCCTTAACTAAATGATCAAAGTTAACATGATCAGAAACAACACTAACCACAGTACATGCTTCTTGACAGGATACACTGAGGACCACTCGGTATCACTCTGGTGGTATTCCTGCCAAAAGCACATAACCTGAATCTGATCATGAGCAAACATCAATCTCGAATTGCAGGACATTCTACAAAAGTTTGCCCATGCTTCTCAAAAATGCCAGTGCCATGAAATACAAGGAAAGAGAAAGGATTTCCAAATTAAAGACGACTACAGAGACATGACCACTGAATGCAACACATGAACTTGGATTTTCTCTTGCTATGCATAAAGTACCTTACTAGGATGGTGCACCCACAAAATATGTATCAATAAGACCTGTAAATTAGACAATAGTATTGCTTCAATGTTAACTTCCTAATTTTGAAAATTATACTTGATTACATAAGAGAATTCCTTGTTTTATTTGACAAAGGAATACCATGTCTGCAACGTACTCTAAAAGGTTCAGAAAAAAAAAGTAGAATAAAGCAAATGAAGTAAAACGTAGGTGAAGATGCATGAATATTTTGTATTATCCATGCAACATTTCCTCTAAGTCTAAAGTGGTGAAAATTTAAATAAGAAAATAAAAAAACAATTCTATGCTAAAAATACAGGCTCAATTTCAATATTTTACAACTTTTTCTAGTGTGGGGCAGTTCACAACCACTCATGTTTTTCTTTCCCAGTCCTTTGTGTTAAAGTCTAGTTTTGATATTGCCTTATTCTCACTAGAGGAAAATAAAGACCTTCTACTATTACCAATGAGGTAGCACTGATGATGTAATAATACTTCTAACTCATGGCACTCCAATATTAAATGTTTCTAGTTTAAGTTATAGTAGAAGCTCTCTTATTTGACAGGACTGAAATCCAGCACTTGGTCACTCGATCTATCAACTCGATGGTATTTTTAAAATGACTTGGGTTTATTTAATCTTTCCAAAGTCTTCAATGCACTTTTAAAAATCAAGGAATCGGGGGCACCTGGGTGGCTCAGTGGGTTAAGCCTCTGCCTTCTGCTCAGGTCACGATCCCAGGGTCCTGGGATTGAGCACGCATTGGGCTCTCTGCTCAGCGGAGAGCCTGCTTCCCCTCCCCTCTCTCTGCCTGCCTCTCTGCCTACTTGTGATCTCTGTCTGTCAAATAAATATATATAAACCTAAAAATTAATTAATTAATGAAACTAAAAATAAATAAATAAAAATAAACAACGAATCATATTTCATAAGTTTATAAAACATCTAAACTTTGTGATAACAGTAAAGGTGCAAATGCCACAATTTTAGAAACATGCAAACTATAAGCAAAAAACTCAACTAGGGAGGGAAACATACAGAACTCTGATAGAAAAATGCCCAGTGGGCGCCTGGGTGGCTCAGTGGGTTTAGCCGCTGCCTTCGGCTCAGGTCATGATCTCAGGGTCCTGGAATCGAGTCCCGCATCGGGCTCTCTGCTCAGCGGGGAGCCTGCTTCCTCCTCTCTCTCTCTCTGCCTGCCTCTCTGCCTACTTGTGATCTCTCTCTGTCAAATAAATAAAATTAAAAAAAAAAAAAATGCCCAGCCACAGCCCAGCAAGCCTGGCCGGTCAATATATTTTTCAGATCAAAGAGTATTAATTAGAAAATTAGTTAAGACACTGGTTGATGCATTTGCAAGGTACCCCAAAGTTTTAACACATAGTAATTTGGAGTTTTATTTGACACAACAACTTGTATAATGTGATTATTAGAGCTTAGGTTTTTTGTGAAAAGACCTTTGTGAAAGACACTGATGATAAAAGACACCTAATGGCTTTATGAATTACTTTCATCTTAAATAGATCATAAGGGAAAGCATTTAAATTTTCAGTGTAATTTAACTGTATTTTATAAACAAAAGTAATGTCACTATGATATCTGGCAATATAGCCATATGTCAAAAAGTCCCAGTACCAAAGTTATAATTGGTATCTCAAGTCTATAGACATGCTTTTATCTATCTGAACAATATTTAATAACCAAGAAGTAAGTAAAAGACTTCATCTGTCTTAGTTTATATTTTTCAATCACCCATAATCCCATAATACTACTTGGAAGATAACAGCTGCATAAATTTCTATGACTGAAACCTATTTTTAACAGTTTTAAGTATGTATTTTTTTAATAACAACAAATAATAATATGCATTGAGTTAAAAATGGTCAGGCTATCTGTTCCAAGTATCTTACAAGTATTAACTCATTTAATGAAGATACAAAGTACAGCATAAGGAACAGAATTAATAACATGTAACAATGTTACATATGTAACATACAGTGTTACATATGGTGACAGATGGGAGCTAGATTTGTCCCATCACAATGTATATAACCATTGAATCACTACTTTGTGCACCTAAAACAAATATAATATTGTATGTCAACTACGCTTCAATTTTTAAAAAAAGGTATTAATTCGAGGCGCCTGGGTGGCTCAGTGGGTTGATCCTCTGCCTCTGGCTTGGGTCGTGGTCTTGGGGTCCTGGGATCATGCCCCGAGTCAGGCTCTCTGCTCAGCGGGGAACCTGCTACTCTCTCTCTCTCTCTCTGCCTGCTTCTCTGCCTACTTGTGATCTCTATCTGCCAAATAAATAAAATCTTTAAAAAAAAAAAAGGTATTAACTCACTTAAGCCTTCAAGTAACTCCTTGAAGTTGTAATTATTATTCCCACTTTAAAGTGCAGATAGTAAGGTACAGATAAGTTAAAGTAACATGACCAGCAAATAAATGGCAGACCCATGATTAAGTCCAAACAGAGTATATCTCCAAAACCTCCACCAAGAAACTTCTCCCAAGGGGTAAAAAAAAAAGTCTTTACAATCACCGCTTTTGTCAAGTGGCTTAAATTATGTGGCCTTTGGCTTCACGTCATAGTAATCTCTGGATAAATAATTGAATGGGTAGATGAACAAATGCACACGTTGGTTATTTGTGATCTGGTTTACGCTATCATATAAGTTGAAGCTGCTCTACTAGTTTGCTGTTAAACAATGGAAAATAAGATACTAAAAAGAATCAGAAAATGAACCAGAAAAGAGTTAAGTCTGTCAGCGTATCCTTATTTCTTTAAGCACTAGTAATTAATCTAAACTAAAGGTTTGCCTTCTATTTATTGGAAGAGTACTTCAGAAGTGCATAACTAACATGAATAATTCAACCTAGCCAAACATTACAAAGCTCAGGAAAAAAACAACACGTTTAATCAGAACAAAGACTTCTCCTGGGCATTAATCCAGAAGAAAAAAATACAGAATGCCTAACTGCCAAAAGGGACACTCTTCCCAAATGACACTAGAAATGTTTATGCTCTGATTTAATACACATAAAGCCGAATTCGGCAGCTGCCAATCATTTCAAGTATTCCCGGCCAGTTCTGTCCTCAGGAATACTCTGTTCTCTGATGCAATGTAGGCCACATTTCTTGAGAAAAGAACTGTTTTTAGTAAAATCTTAGGACATACAAATGTTTGTTCTTTATTAAGAACTAATGGCAAGTTAAATGATTTAATAAGGAAGATGTGCTTTCAGAAACACTAACTTTCAGCAAATAAAAATTTTTAAATATACATTACAATATAGCAAACATTCCCCCTTCGTAAGCAATAAGGATTACCATTAAATAGGAGATTCTTTCCCCGAACTTTAAAAAAAAAAAAAAAAAAAAAAAACCTGACTACCAAGTACCTGGAGAACTATAAACTATAGTCTACTCTGTGTAAAGGCATCCCCCCACCCGCCCCCTTCCCGGAACAACTCCATGTATTATAATGTCAAGAATGGCCCTTGGTGACTGCAATATACAGTCTTGCATATGTGAACAAACTCATTTTTAAATTATAATTATGTTAAATTTGCTATAAGATCAAGAGGAAAATATATTACCTGTACATCAGGATGGTCAGAGATCAGAGCCCCTTCCTTATTGTAGGTATAAACTACAAAATCTTGGGGCAAAAGATCACTGGAAGAGGAATAAGACACATCATTTAAAATAATTTTAATCTATATACAACTAAGAACACAACTCATACGCAGCACTCCTAGAAGAGATAAGTAGGAATAAAAACTTTTACCTGACAATTATTTTAAAGAGGGAGCTACCATAAAACAAAAAGCTCATGAATAGACTTAAATCTAAAATCGTGTGCATTGCTTCCTCATGAAGAATGCAGGGCTGCATAATTTGTTTTACTGGTCATAAAAACTCTGGTTGTAAAAAACACAAGTAATGTCTTTTAATTTTTCTGATACACCACATAGGAAAGGTACAAATAAGGTTATACAGCACATCATATTTCCAGAAGAAACAGTGTTTTTTACTCTTTCCTAAAAGTCCTCTATAAACAAGAAGCACTCACTACTTTAGCCTGGTAAGTATAGGGGCAAAATCTGTGTCAGTTCGACGAAACAATTACTGTGGATTCCTGAAGCTCCCTTGTGTGTTAAAGGAACTCAGTACTGTAAACCATACATGTAAAGACAGGGTCATCTTCATTAAAGAAAAAACTATTCGGTGACACCTGTTAAAGATGGTAAGGCAGACTTCATTCGGCTCCACTGTGACAGGGAGAGGAACCACTGCAATGGTTATCTTACAGGGAGGGAGAACCAAGGATCAACTCCAGAGAAGTTGGGCATGGGCAACTGGGAATTTATAGCCAAGAGTCAGGGTATCGGGGATCAGTGGACAGAAAATTACTAACTAGAAGTATGAGCACTGAGAGGTGGTGTAGCTAAACGAACCTAACCGATTCTCCATGAAGACAGGCCAGAGTGAACGCAAACCACCTGGAAGGTCCTAAAGGATGAGGAATGTGACTACACGGCCAGAGGGATCAGAAATGGGGTAGGGGGGAGGAGTTCTTAATAAAACCAGACTTGACAGGGAAGTGCACCAATGCAAGAAGGTTCGACAGCCTGACTGAAGTTTGGTCAGGCAAAGGCTGTTTGTCAGTCTCCCTCTTGTTCAAGAAGAGACAACCTTCTTTCCTCTCAACAATAAAAATCCCTTTTTCTGTCTGGATGCCTTCTGTTCATTAAGGATCAGCTGAATCATCTACTGGAAGTTGGTATTAAAGGACAATTGCTGGATGCTGCTAGCAGTCAGACATTTAATGAGGACAGTTGCTATGAAAATAAAAGAAAAACAAAGACTAATAGTTAGAAACCCAGTTTCTAAGTCCAATGGGCAGTGGTCAGAGTTTTTAGATTTGAAGTTCTTGAAGTATGGTAGAGGATGGCATTGGCCATCTGACAAGTTCCTGGGTGGCAGTCTGAATGCCTCCGGTGATGGCATCAGGCGTTCTGCTGAACTTTCTGAATGGGCCATACAGCAGGAGACAGGAAGGTTGCCCATACATGTCTGCTGTGGTAAAAAAAAATTGGGGGGAAGAGGGGAGAGTTTATGTGAATTTGTCCAGCTACAACTTGCAGAGCTTCATGAAAAGGGCGGTCTTAATTCTCAAAGATTTCAAGTCAGAAGGGAGAAAAATTGGAAATGTTAATTTGGAGAGTTGTAGCCAGCTACTGGAGGAAACCAGAAGATTTCAGGATTTGGTAAAAACTGGCAAAAAGAGGGGCACCTGGGTGGCTCAGTCGGTTGGGCCTCTGACTCTTGGTTTCAGCTCAGGTTGGGAGATCAAGCCCCACACCAGGCTCCACACTCAGGGCAGAGTCTGCTTGAGATTCTCTCTTTCCCTCTGCCCCTCCCCTGCTCACACATGCTCACTCTACCTCTCTCTAAAATAAATAAACAAATAAATCTTTATTTAAAAAAAAAAAAAACTAGCAAGATGAGCCAGCAAGGGTATACTGCAGTGAAAAACAATTTCTCTCTACAGTCACCCTCATTTCTGTCAAAGATAATCAAAGTAAGACTAATCTGTTTGCAAAGTAAACCTAGTCTAATTAAACCTGGTCTGATTATTTACATAAGCCTAGTAAAAATACTGACTGACTGCATTGGCCCTTGTTTGAGTTTGATTTACTGCAACACTTCAAAAGGAATCTTAGATTGGACTTTTAAAAGCCTCTAAGGGCTGGGAAGCCACATGAAGAACTCACCACTAGATTTTTTTCTTTTTTCTTTTTCTTTTTTTTTTTTTGCCGGTGGTACTTATACACACAGGAGAATTCCTCTCTTCTCAGGGTTCTCAAAATACCTTGAGGTTCCTGGACCTGCCAGAAATGACCTTCCTTACTCACATTTAAGGCAGGAAACCCCATAAGCCAGATAGACGCTGGTTTTTCCAAGGGGTGTGGTTTATTAACATTGGCTCCCTAAAGTCAGCCTTAGTTCCTTAAAGCTGTCTAGTCGTATCTGATCTGAAGCATATCATTCTCAAATATGACATTACAAAAACCTTGGTGATATAACTAAGGTTTCCAAATGTATTCTGGTACAAGGAGAACAGATTCTCAATAACTTATATAAATAACTATACTGCCATGAAAATAAGAATATTCTCTAAGAGCTTTCAATTTCTAGAGAGCTCAGGTAGGAAGGAAAGATCAGTGCTTCAGTTCTGTTTACAAAGGTATAAATTACAAATTGCTGTAAGTTACACTTAGCTTAAGAAAAGAGAAAAGGTCTTCCTTAAATTTGGAAAGAAAAAAAAATTAAAGAACCAGCAATGTTTCAAACAAAAAGTTACAAAAAAAAAAATTATAATCATCTTCATCAGTTCATTTAGGCCCATATAAGTAAGTCTTGCTGTACTTAATCCTGGGTTAGTAGTTTTTATGAATCCATCTGTTTCTTCATTAATTCAGGAAATTCTTTTTTTTTTTTAAATATTATGTCAGTCACCATACAGTACGTCATTAGTTTTTGATGTAGTGTTCCAAGATTCATTGCTTGCATATAAACTCTGGAAATTCTTACACAGTTATAAACACTTCTAGAGAAGAATCACAGTAATATTGTTACTTTCTGTGAGTGACAAAATTGTTCAGGTTAAAGACCTGATGAGAGTTCACCACAATGCTATTGACAAGGACATTTTGTTACTTCTGTGCCACCCAAATTAAGTTAATAACTCAACAATAAAGGTACTGGCAAATTTCTGTGAACATCATACAATTTCTATATGCAAATACAACACATACCTGTACTGTATGTACAATCGTCACTTATCTGACAATGCTTCCCAAGTAATTTAATATATTAAATAAGCCTAATTGAACATGAACCTTTTTTTAAATTTTTTTATTTTTTATTAACATGTAATGTATTATTAGCCCCGGGGGTACAAGTCTGTGAATCATCAGGCTTACACACTTCACAGCACATCACAGCACTCACCACAGCACATACCCTCCCCAAAGTCCATCACCCAGCCACCCTCTCCCTGCACCCCTCCCCCTGGCAACCCTCAGTTTGTTTTGTGAGATTAAGAGTCTCTTTAGTTTCAAACGTGTCTCTTTTTATAAGGAGAGAGACAAAAACAATGAGATTTTCCAGGGGTCATCTAGGAAATCTCAAAGTTAATCTGAGGACAAAAAGACTCTTCTTATGGTTGACAAAACAACTCTTCTTAGAGCTTGGAGAAGCTGTCACAAAGGTCTGAAGGTCCAACCATCTGACTAAACAGGATCACAGGTCACTGGGAAACAATCCTTAGTTATCCATTTAACCAAACTCACAATTCAAAGATCTCAAAGGCAAATACACAAAACTACCTAGTTACAAAAATTCTTAGCCTCTTACTATCAAGAACACCTGGTTTTCAATCAAAGAACTGATTGACATGAAACACAAGAAATTGTTTTAAAACACAAAATCTTGTTTTCCCAGGCATATTACTTAAAAGGTAAAGAAAAACAACTTTTTTTTTTACAATTTCTAATTAAGAGCAAACAAATAATCTAAAAAAACTTTGTTGCTTTAACACAGAGAGAAAACCAAATAATGGTTTCACATCAGTGTGCTATTAATACTAAGGCGAATTTTTAAAAGTTAAGATAAATAAATATATAAAAACCCTACAAATAAATCCATCCAATCTTGGGCAGCTACAGATTCCTTTTCCAAGGTTTCTTTTCCTCAAATCTTGTAAGAAATTTTTCTTATAAGCATTCGGTTTTCATCCTACTCTTTTCTTCTTTAGCATTCTGGAACAACCAGTCCCACTTTACAAAAATTACTCTTTTCCCCCTAACAAAAACTTGTCCTTCATACCTTCCCTTATCAAAAATACATATTACTTCCCTTTTTATAAAGTTATTTTTCTTTACCCTTATTATTCCTAGTAGTTTCATTTGCATATCCTGACTACATTTTTAACCATCAGAAACTCAACTTTTCAGTGAAAAACAGGAAGTGGACAACTGCAAATTCACATATTATCATACTATAGCAGGTTTAAGAGTATTATCATTTCATAATTCCTAGAGACGTGTCTTTTTCATAGCACAACTTTATCATGTTTATTCACAGATTCAAGTATACTTAGCTTTTCTATACCATATTAAAAATGAGACGCCAAAAGTGAATAAAATTAATGTTCATCAATTAATGTTTCAATATTTTCTCTAATTTAGGAATGAGATCTAGACAGCCAATAAATATACATCACTAACTTAACTTTGTACAGCTTGAACATTTAAAGTTATGAAGAGGTTTTTAAAACTATTTTTAAGGAGACCTATTATAAAACAGAATGATCATTGAGAAGTTCATTTATAAACTTTCATCCCATTCATACCAATTTAGTTTACTTGAACTTAACAATTATGCTTGAATTACATAATTTCAAAGACATTAACTAAACAAAGCTAGCCATCCATCATCTTAAGTTATTTTTTCCTGTTGACAAGTCAAGCAAGTATCAAAAAAAAAAATCACAGATGCAAACAAGCTAAAGAACCTACAAAGTTATTCATCTGATTCTTTCTTCTTTGTCTTTGTTAACTGCTGTGCTTGACACACACTAAGCAATTCCTTTTTATTATACATTTTGTTTTTAGGTTAGATTTATAGTTTAAAATCTTAAACATCTAGCAGAAATAACAAGTTTGTTTGACTGGTAAACACAGGTAGGAAAAAACTTTGTATCTCCATTACATATTTAATGCTGAAAACTCTGATGTTGTCAGTTTATCAATAATTTTATCAATAATTTTAAAGTTAGCTTTATTTATGAAAGATTTTCCCAAATCACGCAAACTTCAAAAAAAAAAAAAAAAGAATTTATAGCCAAGTTAGTTTATTTCTGAGTTTTAAGAAAATTTATATAAGTGTTCATTAGCCAAAGCCAATATGAACAGAACTCCTTTAAGGGATTTTATTTTATTTTTTTTAAAGATATATTTATTTATTTGAGAGAGAGAGCATGCGCAGACATCAAAAGTGGTGGGTGGGGCAGAGGGAGAGAACCTCAAGTGACTCCCTACTGAGTGCAGAGCTCCACACAGGGCTTCATCTCACCACCTACGATATCATGACCTGATCACCAAAATCATCAGTCGGACACCTAACCAACTGAGCCACCCAGGCACCTCTCCTTTAAGGGATTTTATAAATTAATCTGATCATTCCATCCAGAGGCAGGAAACGACAGCACATCTATAGTACACATATATATAAACAGATATAAACACACAGACATACACAAATAGAGATCTTACCGCTTCCGTTCCAAAATTTTAGTGAGTCAGTAAAACAGTAATGCAGTCTCACTGGTTTATCTCCCCTTTGTATTTTCACCCGAATTGTGTTTGTGGCAAATGAACCAGTTAAGGTGACTTGTCTACCAATGACTGTGGAAACTTTTAAGATTTTTTTTACTGTGATGTGTAATCTTACGAAGGCAACAGACTGAATTTTAGATGACTGACTGAAAAGACATCCAAGTGCTGTCTGGACATTTCCAAAGTCCATAAGTGGATAAAGTGTCCAACTCTATTTCCAAATAGTGGGGTTTTTTTCCCTCTTCTAAGTCTCAGAGAGTTGCTGTCAGGGGTACCTGACTCCCTTGAGAGGGCCCAATGGAGGTTAAGGCGTCTGCAATTGCAGGGGCTGTGGAGAGCTGAAGGCTGAAGTGGGAAGGGAAAAGTCAACAAGAGTGGACCAAGGGACAGAGACGGTAGGGGCTCGAAGAGCTACATCGCAAAGGATTCAAAGAAACTAGAGGGAAGACTGAAGGTGGTAAGAGGAGGACGGAGGAGCAGAAGCAGCAGGAAGGGAGAGGTACAGGGAGTATTGAGGTTGGAAAGATCTCAAGTTTCCCAAAGAGGACAATGAAGTTCCAAATTACCCTCACCAAAATCATGTCAATAAGAAAGTAAGCAGACCCAGCAGAAAGTCAGCAGGAGTTTGAGAAAAGGGGTTTCAGTTGGCTGAGAAGTTCCCCTGGGAGAAGAGGAATACAACAGAGAAAAGAGACAGACCTCAGAGAGAGCCAGGAGGAAGAAGGTTCCAGCCCAGGGAGTCAGGGAATGATCCCCACTCAGAACAAGGAGCCAGGAAGACCTTCCAGCCCAGCAGGTACCTTGCAAAAAAAAAAAAAAAAAAAAAAAAAGCGTGGGACTCTAACCCAGCTTCAAAGAGTATAATCAGTATCTTAAAAATCAAAATCTGTCCTTACCAGCATCAATAGACGTTTGTCTGGTGCAACAGTTCAGGAGTCAGACTCCCCAATGGATCCCCAATCAATCAGCCAGGAATGAAGACAAGCCTTCAAAGGTGCATACTTAGGGCCCTGAGTGAGAGATCTGGGGGTCCAATGATGAATCTGATCCTATCTGAGTCAAGGAACAATGACTGTCAAAGAAAAAAATTACCCAATGACACCTTTAAAGACAGTGAGGCAGACTTCATTCAGGATCATTACAC
The DNA here is from genome assembly GCF_011764305.1 of Mustela putorius furo. NCBI lineage: Eukaryota > Metazoa > Chordata > Mammalia > Carnivora > Mustelidae > Mustela > Mustela putorius. Next base: position 4,348,338 of record NW_025422118.1, read on the forward strand.
TAAGTGTTGGGACCATTTCAAAAGGATTTCATAGTGGAGGAGTGAGAGAAGGACCAACTGCAAATACAGCATGAGCAAGGGGGAATTTATAGCCAAGGGGCAGGGTGGCAATGGATAGAAAACTACTGACAGGAAATTTCAGGGGCGAGGGGGGGTTCTAGCTAAAGCAACCTAACAGATACTTGCTGGAAACAGGACATGGTGATCAGACGTCACCTGGGGACAGCTAAAAAATGAGGAGCCTGATCACATGTCCAGAATTATCAGAAATCGAGGACAAGGGGGTTAGTGGTTCGTGCTAAATTGAATTAGTAGGTTTCTTACCAAAACTGGATTTTATAAGGAAGTGCACTGATACACCTAGAAGGTCCAGAAGCCTGACTGAAGTTTGGTCAAACAAAGAATCTGTCATTTGCAGGACCAGAGCAGCTCCATGCTTATCTCCAGGGCTTATGGACACGTCAGGAAGGGAGTGTGCTAGCTAGTGATTTACAGTGTGCCATTTAAAGTTCCCAACACCCCCGGAGGCAGCCAGGCTCAGCTTGCCTATACTGTTTAAAGATAGAGAGATTGATGGTTTGCAGGCATTTGAATCAGTTACACGGCCTGTCTTTGGCTACCTGACCAGGGTGGTATAAAAGACCCCTTGTGTAAACACGTGCCTGGGCTCCCCTGAAAGTAAGACACTTATCTCACAGGTTTGTAATCTAGAGACAAAGCACATCTGGGATGTACATAAAGTTTTCAATCCCCTTGATGATTATCTGCACTTTCTTTGTCCTGAAGCCCCGTATCATTCACCTTTTATAAAAGCTCCCAGAGTGAGCCTGAGAGTAGCCTAAGGCACCTGCAGTCCTTTTAATTACTCAACCCTGTGTATCAGTGCAGCGCCTCCTCTCCAGTGTCTCCCCAACACACACACACACACACACACACACACACACACGCCCCTCCATCTAGTGGTGAATCTGAAAAGAATAAACTGGAGAGAGTTTGCTCTGCTCTGAAGTCACTGCCTACCCAGTGAGAGCAAATTCTGCTATGCTTCTCCAGACGGAGAGCAACCACCAGGTAGCACTGACATGAATGCGCTACCTAGAGGCCACTCTGCCTGATGCTGGGGTTCAGGATTAAGAGGCCCACCAGGCTTTCATTCTAAGCTAAATCCTCCACCCAGCCCTTATCAGTAATAAAACTGACATATTTAACTTACCCTTCCATTTCATTTTTAAATCTTGCAGCACCTGCACAAAAAGATGTGATCTCTTCTTTCCCATAACCCTAGTTCCTGCCAAATACTCCATGTAAGTGATTATGTACCCTCTTCCACAAGAAGGGTTCATGGCCTTAACCAAATTCTTGAGGGATTTGAGACCTAAAAAGAGTTAAGACCACTATTCTAGAGGCAATGGGGAAAAAAATGTGCATTTACTAGAACACAGTCACTCCTTTATTGAATTTCATAATTTCCCTATTACTACAAAGAATGCATCTGAGCCATTCTATTAAAGATATCCACTGTGCTTTTTATTAGTGATCACTAGCTTTGATGACCACCTTTCAAAGATACTCAAAGGCCTAACAACTCTTACAAATGCCTGGAAAAGTACCATTTGCCACCAAATCAAGAAGCAGAGTAATACAGAGCAGACATAACATACATATGTAGATCACCAGACTTCTGGTCAAATGACTTGGGACTTGTACCTCAGCTTAAAACCTTACAAACTACGTTTGAGCAAGTCAAGGAATTTCCCTGAACCTTGATATTCTTAATGCATAAAATGAGGACAACAGACACTGCTCAACATTTAGATTATAACAATACAATAAATGAGATAAAGGTTATGAAAATGCTTTATAAGATGAAAACTATACAAACATAAGAAACTATAGTTGACCCTTAAACAACATAGGACTTTGGGGCACTGACACCCCATGCAGTCAAAAACCCAAATATAATTTTTGACTCCCTAAATACGTAACTACTAACAGCCCACTGTTGACCAGAAGCCTTATGGATAATGTAAGTGGTCAATTAACACGTATTTTACACATTATATGTATTTTACACTGTATTCTTTCAATAAAGTAAGCCAAAGAAAATGTTGTCAAGAAAAGCGTAAGGGGGTACCTGGGTGGCTCAGTTAGTTAAGAGTCACACTCTTGATATCAGCTCAGGTCATGATCTCAGGGTTGTGAGACTGAGCCCTGAGTCAGACTCCATGTGGGGCATGGAACCACCTTAAGATTCTCTCTCTCCCTCTGCCCCTCCCCTCCTCTCTCTCTTAGGGAAAAAAGGGGCAGTGAGGGGGGGTGCCTGGGTGGCTCACTTGGTCAAGCGTCCAATTCTGGATTTTAGCTCAGGTCATGATCTCAGGGTTGGGAGATCAGGCCCCACAGTGGGCCCCATACTGGGCAAGACTATCTCTCTCCTTTTTTCTCTGCCCCTCTCCCTACCCCATGCTAGTGCTCTTTCTCTCTCTCCCTATCTCTCACTCTCTCAAAAAAAAAAAAAAAAAGAAGACGAAAGAAAGAAAATCATAAGGTTATAAGGAAGAGAAAATCATCTACAGTACTGTACATATATTTATTGAAAAGAATCCACATATAAGCCAACCCATTGGTTCAAACCTATGTTGTTCAAAGGTCAACTGTATGATTTTAATTAATTTTAATTAAATTAATTAATTAACTAATTAATTAATTTACAAGTCCTACAGAAAGGAACAGAAGAAAATATTTGGATCTATTAGGGTTTTTTACATATTGACATCATTGCATTGGAGTCAAGCAAGATCCTTCAGGAGTTTTGTGAGAATTATATAAATAGTATACCTAAAAGTACCTAATACAGTGCCTGGGATATAGAAAATGTTCAATAAATGTTAATGTCCATCAAATACAGTAGAAGGCTTCAGAAAGTCTGCTGGACCATATCTGTTGCACTGCCTGAACTTCTGCTAGGGGGACTCAAACCCTTTAGATTAACATCCTCTTCTGGATTAAAAGTCTTACTCAAACTTGAGGATGCACAAAATGCATCTAGAAAGCTTGTTAAAACACAAATTGCTATGACACCTCCCAAACGTTTACTTCATTCTAGGGTTAGTCCAGTGAATTTGCACTTGACAAATTCTCAAGGGCTGCTGAGAGGTTCCAGGACTATGCTTTGAGCACCATGTCCTTAGGCAGAAATACTTTATATCTCCCTCATTCACACCTCACTGTAGATGGGCTTATCAGGCGACTTTTTTTTTTTCTAGGATTTTTCACTAAGATTTAAGTTGTGCTACATAAGAAAAGGGAAAGGTGGGGGCGCCTGGGGGCACAGTCAGTTAAGCATCTGACTCTTGGTTTTGGCTCAGGCTGTGATCTCAGGGTCATGAGGTCAAGTCCCACATCAGGGTGCATGCTCAGTGGGGAGCCTGCTTGAGATTCTCTCTCCTTCTCCCTCTGACCTTCACACTTGTGTGCTCTCGCGCTCTCTCTCTCAAAGAGATAAATAAATCTTTTTTAAAAAGAAAGAAAGAAAAAGGAAAAGGGAGAGACAGACCACAGGAAAGTGGATGACTCAGCATGGTTAAAAACTTGGCATTTCAAGAGGTGGGTCAAAGAAAACAGATTACCAAAGTGGAATCAGGTGAAAACGTGCCAAAATGTGGAGAAGGAATTAAAAGGGAGTGGTGAGAGACTACTCTTGCATCCTAAGTATCGTGACCATCCCCTCTCCCCATGCTCAACCCCTGCAGAAAAATTCGTATGTTGAAGCCTCACAGCCAGTGTGGCTATATTTGGAAATGGAGCTACTAAGGAAGTAATTATGGTTAAATAAGGTCATAAGAGTAAGGTCCTAAACTGACAGAATTGGTGTCCCTATTACAAGAGACACCACAGAGCTTGCTCCTTCCCCTAACCCCCACCCCCCATAACAAGGAGGCCATGTAAGCGCAGCATGAGAAGATGGCCATCTGCAACTCAAGGGGAGAGCCCTCTCCAGACACCAGCCCAGCTGGCCCCTTGATCTTGGACTTCTGGTTTCCAGAACTGTGAGAAAAATAAACTTCCTTTTTTTTTTTTAAAGTCTGCGTTATTTTGTTATGGCAGCACAAGCAGACTGATATAGCTATTAAAGACTTCTTTACCCCTGCTTAGTTGTTACTTAGGCCAATCACAACTAAAAAGTTTTCTCCTGAAATACAACTTTCTTTGGCTTTAATTTAATTTATTTTCCCTTGCTCTAACGTCAACGGAAACCAAAAATAGTATGACTTTTTCCACACTGCTACTCCTGTTATTCTCACCTTTTTATCAATCTACTGAACAATATCTAACTAAATAGACTATTTAAATATACTATTTAAAATACACTATCTTTGGGTGCCTGGGTGGCTCAGTTGGTTAAGCGACTGCCTCCAGCTCAGACCATGATTCTGAAGTCCCAGGATCAAGTCCCGCATCTGGCTCCCAGCTCCATGGGGAGTCTGCTTCTCCCTCTGACCTTCTCCCCTCTCATGCTCTCTGCTACTCTCTCTCTCTCAAATAAATAAATAAAATATTTTTTTAAAAAATACATAAAATAAAATACACTCTTTAAAAACATACTATTTTTTAAACCAAAAAGCCAAAGTAAATAAAATTCCTTACTTGTTTCTTTCCAAGTGAATAATATGCTCTTTTCCTTCAGCTTGGATGATATAAGACACCTAAAAGCACAGGGGGGAAAAGAAAAAACAATAAAACACCATCTTATAAATCACTTTTCAACAACAGGTACTTATAAGACTAGAAATTCCATCCTGAGTTAAAATAATCTGGCACTGACTGAAATTGTTTTCCAGAACCTTATAACTGCTCTTAAATAATAAAAAGATACTCTGATCATCCCTACCTTCCTTTAATAACCCATTGTGGGAAATCACTTGCATGTCCATCTAAACTTTCCTTAAATTCATTTATAATTCAGTTGTAACTTCAGAAATTATTTCTATTAAGTGTGGTCATGTTTTAACTACAATGTAAAGTACTTCTTCCCTTTTGTTTAAGTGAAATGCATTTCTTAGTTTCAAAGGATTATCTTTATTTCTGGTCACCCAAAAGTTGAAATTCATACTCTTATGATTTTATGGCTTCACACAGCTTACCACATTTCACCACTTCTAAAACCCACTTTTTTCCCCTCAAATGAACATCTCTGAAATCAGGATGCATCATACAAAGGCGCAGCAGTCGAACTGGCAGGCTTCTGTTTCTTTTGTAAATAGTGGTCTATTTTTTTTTTTTTAAGATTTTATTTATTTATTTGACAGACAGAGATCACAAGTAGGCAGAGAGGCAGGCAGAGAGAGAGGAGGAAGCAGGCTCTCTGCGGAGCAGACAACCTGATGCGGGTCTCAATCCCAGGGCACTGGGATCATGACTTGAGCTGAAGGCAGAGGCTTTAACCCACTGAGCCACCCAGGCGCCCCATAATTAGTGGTCTATTAAACAACAATGAACTGAGATAAGGTAACCTGCACTTACACAAGCTCAAGTTCACAGGCCCCTCTTCTTTATCTCAAACAACTTCCCCAGCAGCTCACCAGTTCATCCACCAGAAGTGCTTACTGTGATCCCTAGAACCATGAGATTTCACTTTCCATTAACTCTTTGACCAAAAAGAAAAGTCACAGAGGGACTCAACAACTAATATTATCAGAAGTGACCTCTTATTTTCCTTATTGTTTCTGGGCTCTAAGTTAACGTTTTGCCAAGAAATAGCATGATCCCCTCTTCTGGAACTTATCAAGAGCCCACTTCTAGGGCCTAGACCAAGTTACAGCTCCTGGCACTCTATTTTCACAACGTGAGCTACCTGTGACCTACCTCAATCTCAACTTAGGCATCAAAAATACCAAGCTCCTAGGTACAAACTTCCAGTGACAAAATAAATAAGACAACAGAGATGAAAAGTACAGCATAGAGAATACAGTCAGTAGGATGGTAATAACTTTGGTGACAGATGGTGACTTCACTTAAGGTGAGCACTGAGTCATGTATAGAATTACTAAGTCATTAAACTGTACATCTGACACTAATATAACATTGTATATTAATTATACTCCAATAAGAAAAGAATCAAAACTAAAAATTAAACAAAAGAAAGTTAGAAACAACAACAAAAACTCCAAGCTCCTTCCACCTTCACAGTTTTGGCGTGTGCTGTTCTATCCTGTCTGCTCTTGGCTGTCCTATTGTCACAGAAATTCTGAAGAGTCTGAGAGTTGTTTCCTGATACTGTACTGTTTGCCCAAATATCTGTCCCGATTGCTCATTCCCCTGCTTCCGGTCTTTACTCAAGGGTCAACTTCTCAGTAAGGCTTTCCTAGGCTGCCCTACTAAAAAAATACAAACCCTCTTACCCCACCCATACCCTCACTTCCAGCACTCACTATCCACCTTCCTGGTATAATTTTCTCAAGAGCACATACTATCACCTTAAATAATCTACATTATCCATTTATATTATTTCTTTGTTTACTGTATCCTCCTACCCCAATCCTGATAGAATGGAAGCTCCATAAGAACATGAATTGTGTCTGTTTTGTTCACTGGCGTATCTCCAATGCCCAAACCATGCTTTTACTTGTTCAAATATTTATCAAGGCATATGAATGACATTTGTTATGATCACAAGTACCTATGTGTGCAGTACTGATGTAGAAATCAGAAACACAATAAAGTCGAAAGCATAGTCCCTGTGCTAAAAAGTGAAGAAAAGGAGAAAAATAATGAAGCAAGTACACATTAATTCCATCCTAAGACAAAACATAATCAAATGGTAGAACATCCAGTTCAAAACAAAAGGAAGGAAGAATTATAAATTGTAGGGCCATTTATTCCTTACTTAATAGAGAAGAACTAGAGGTGAATGACGTATGCAACTAGAGGTAGTACCCAGAGGGCGGGCAAGAACTAAACGCTCCTGCCTCTAAACTCCAGTGTTCTTTCTATAAGGCCCAGTCCCTGAACAATGTATGCACTCCCTTCTACTTATGAATATAGCAGATATTCAGACATAATAAGCTAAACTCTATCCTGCATCATCTGTTACTTTTAAATTATAATAAAGTTAGATTATACTTTTCTAAAGTTGAAGAGTTTGCAAAATCAACTGAATTCCAAACTTAGTATTTCTGAACTTTACAGTTGGAGAAAACAGTATAAAAAATAATTTTTGTGGGGGCGCCTGGGTGGCTCATGGGTTAAAGCCTCTGCCTTCGCCTCAGGTCATCCCAGAGTCCTGGGATCGAGCCCCGCATCGGGCTCTCTGCTAGGCAGGGAGCCTGCTTCCTCCTCTTTCTCTCTGCCTGCCTCTCTGCCTACTTGTGATCTCTGTCTGTCAAATAAATAAATAAAATCTTTAAAAAATAATAATAATAATTTTTGTGTACTGGTTACCCCATTAACAACACAGTAATGTTTCTTCTACTCACTTCTGAGTGAACATTCCCATATAATGAAAAATATACATGTAACATACTACTCTTCTCCAGAGTCTGTGAAGATACAGTATGATGTATTCTACCTATCATAAGCTAAGAGAGAGATTAATTCTTATTATTATGAAAAGGCCACTGTAACCAAGACCAGTGAGAAAAGGGTTAGAAAACTACATAATCCACATCCTACCCTGGTCATAGAATTTTATTTAATTATTTCATTCTATTATGTTTCAAGTTGACCATTTGTCTTTCAAAAAAAAAAAAAAGCTACTAAGGATCAATATATTACTTTACTAGAATAATGGCCAATGGATATCAGTGCCATATGTATGGTAGTGTACTGTTCACTGGCCAACACTTCTCAGTGAACCAACCCCTGCTGAAAGTAACACACTATCTTTAAAAAAAAAAGTAAAATTTAAACACATACATACTTCTCAAGAGATAACTTGCCTGTTTTGAATAGGGCCTCGGGGCTTCTCTTCGTTCTCTAGTTAATCTCCAAGGAGTTATAATTTCATAAGAAGAGAGATGTGAGGTCTGTTGAAAGCCTAGAGAAAAAGGAATAATAAATATTACATAACAAGTAAATGTGAAAAACTAAATGGTACCAAAATGTAATGGAAATCAAAGGCTGAATGTTTAAATCACAGGAAAATCATGTGACATTCATATATATGGTGTGCATGTGTATTTCACACAAAAAATAGCAATATACTTGATAAGTATGAGGGGAAAAATATTTTTGTTTAAAGGGATGTAAGTCCTCACAGTGCATACACAGCGATCATTTTCAAACAATTTCTTGCTATAAATCTTATTCACCCTTTTCCTTAAAATAAATCTGAAGGTATACACACAAGAAAAAAAAAGTGCTTTGGAGAGGAAGTGGAGGGAAGGCATCTGGAGCCCAGCACCATTTACTCATCTCCCATTTTTCACCCTCACCCAAAATGAATGACTAGCATACACAAACAGAAAGACTGAGGGAGAACAGACACATTTTTCTCTCAGTCAATCGAGTGCATTGTGACAACTCCTTCAAACAAGTTTGGTACATTTATTTATGATATTTACATGTTTACATATGACATTTTATAGTCTCATATATGTGCAATATGATATAATGTTTCATAAATGCTATACTGCAGAGTTGAGTAAAATGAAGTCTCTCCCTTCATCCCATATCATAATCATATCATATCGCCCTGATATGGTATTGGAATATTTATGAAACAAACAAGGACAATTAGAAAAATTACTTTCAATGCCTCATCGGTTAACTTTAATAAATACACACTTAACAACGTAGCAATTATCTCCACATTACATTACTGCCATTAATGTGTCCTAAAAACAAAAACTCACTTCTGGTAAAATTTATTAACAGTGAAGAACTCAAAACAATCATGCAGACTTACTCCCAATTCCAATCCTGCTCAGTGGAATCATAGCTAAGTGGAACTTGGGTTCCAAAGTCATCACTAAAGCAAAAATGGAGTATAATCAAAATTGCCCAAGGAAATCCCTTAGTAAGACACCCCTTCCTGGAGTCTGATACAAGGCCTCTCAATACACCCAACACAATTATCTTCTTCCAGGATCTTTGCTGATGGCATGTCAATTTATTTTCAGTGAAAGTGATGAAGTAGATGGTGAAGTCACCACTTAAGGACCATGAATGAAAATTCCATCTCTCTCTATGTCTGTATATTACAAAATAATTTAATTAAGTGGAATTTCCCTCACAAATAAGTGCCCAGGAGAGGGTGGGGAAAGAAAGGACTTCCATAAGTTAAAGAGCCTTAGAAATGTATGGACCTCTTTGGATCCTAATTCAACAAATCAGTGGAAAAAAACAAATTCTGAAACAATCAGGGAAATCTTGATGATCCTGAAGAATTACTGTTAATTTTTTTTATGTGTAATAACCATATTGTGGATAAGGTTTCTTTTTAAAGTCCTTATGTCTTACACAGACAAAATTATATGATGTCTAGGATTTGTATCAAAATAGAGTGTGTGTGAGGGAAGAGATACATATGAAATTATATTGAAGTTGGGTAATGGGTACATGTGAGTTCATTATTCTCTCTGCTGTTATGTGTGTTTATAATTTTCTATGATAAAATAAATTATATTTTAAAGTAGCTACCTATAGGGAGTGGGATAAGGGGAGAAACTTCATTTTAATCAACTCTGCAGTATAGCATTTATGAAACATTATATCATATTGCACATATGAGACTATAAAATATCATATGTAAACATGTAAATATCATAAGTAAATGTACCAACCTTGTTTGAAGGAGTTGTCACAATGCACTCGAGTCACAATGCACTCAGATCCACTGAGAGAAAAATGTGTCTGTTCTTCCCTCAGTCTTTCTGTTTGTGTATGCTAGTCTTAAGCCTCCTCATGAATGTGGTTTAGATATATACAGACACACAGAGATATGGAACATTGAGATAAGGACATGGGACTTATTTCCTGCATCCCTCCATGTCTGTATGGTTTGAATTTGTTTTTACAATGAGTAATGCATAATCCCTGTACTACCTTCAGAATTATAAGGGGGAAAAAAGAATATTTGTTCAACAAAAAGGCACAATCCATTTAAAGTGCTGATTATCTAGCATCTCCCAAAGTTCCTTCCTCAGCCTTACTAACCTCACACCTACAAGACCCAGTCCTTCTTACCTGGTCTCCCTACTCCCATTCTCTTCCTTTGGATCCAAACTGAGTGCTCATTCACATATTAAGTTTTACACCTCTCAGATCTCTCAAATACAGATTAAAATGAAGTATTTACAGCTAACTTTCTCCAAGATATCACTGTATATAAAAATGTCTATTCTGGGGCTCCTAGGTGGCTCAGTCATTGAGCGGCGGCTGTCTTCGGCTTAGGTCTTGATCTCAGGGTTCTGGGATGGAGTCCCATATTGGGCTCCTGCTCAGCCGGAAGCCTGCTGCTCCCTCTCCCACTCCCCCTGTTTGTGTTCCCTCTCTCCCTGTCTCTCTCTGTCAAATAAACAAAATCTTAAAAAAAAAAAAAAGTCTATAATCTTGTCTATCTTGGGATTTTAAAAAAGATACAAAAGGAAAACAAATTGTATCCTATCTAATACAATACATTTCATACTAACAGTTTTCAAACTCTTTACCCAACTTCAAACCCCTTATATCTTTATACTATGGCATATTATGCTATCTAAGATGGCTTCGAGTCATTACATGAGAACACTAGGGATAGACTCCAATACTCACAAAAGTGGCCATAAGCTAATCCAAGGCATACTTATGACATACTATAATAAAATATCATTCAGGTATTTGGAATTGTTAATGGGGAACCATGTCAAAAGAAATCACCAAGGCCTTCACAAATGAAGGCTTCAGATCACTAGATAAAATATCTTTAATCCTACATCAACTGAGGTACAGGACTACTGCCCCATCCAGAAGAAATGTTTCAATGACCTCTGTTGTTTTCAAATTGCTAAAAATACAAGTTTCAATATTACCTTAATTTCACTCTAGATCATGATAAGTTGTTCAACTACTAGAAATGTGGTGATGTTACAGAACCAGACTCCCGGCACTCTGGGCAATGAAAACTGATAAGATGCCAAGCAGGTATGTTCAAGCAAGACTTTTATCAGGGGCTTCTGCCAGAGCAAAAGGCAGATAGCACAAAGCAAAGTGTCCTTGGGCTAGCTCCGTGAACAATGGCCAGGGAAAGTTTTTAAAGCAGCTGAGGTAGGAAAGGAGTGACATCTAAGCATGTAGCACTGGGGAAATACAGGAAACTGGGCCCCAGTTGATCAACCATGCTTCACACATGTTATGTTTCATTTGCATGTTAAGTTTCCACCGCTGGGCATAATATATAACATTATATTGGGGAGAAAAGTCAGCAAAAAGTCAGAGCTGGGTCCATTTGGCTCTGACTGGTCTGGTTTGGTCTGGTCTTTGTAGGAGCACACCTGTTGTAAATTGGGTCCTGTTGCTTGTTTCCAGCTTATGGCTTATGGCTTCCTGATCACATACAGCCACCTGCAAGCTGGACTAGAGAAATGGGTTATTGCCATTGGTGCTCTGAGGGGGCCAGGGTTTTTCTGCAAGTTCCTGTTCTGTCTCAGTGGTGCAAATAGTTGGCAAGAATAAAATTCTTTTAGCAGGTAATAAATTAGAAGCTCTGTGTGACAAAAAATGAATCACTGTGTACATTTATTTGCAACTTCCTATGACCCTAGCGTTATTTCAAACTAGAAAGTTTTTTAGGTAAATCTTTACAGGCTTTGACATATATCGTAACAGGTTCAGGGAACTGTTAACACTAGAAGCTAAACAATATGCGACTCAAGTTTTTTTTTTTTTTTCATCTCATTCAACTCAGAAGAAATCACAGAGAAAAAGAAATGTCTCAGAAAAGAGAACTACAATTGGGCAGGCAGATATTTAAAGAGCTTTCAATCTGAAACAGGTTAAATAACTTTATAATATCAGGTATAAAACTATGGATCTTTCTGTGAGGCTGTTAGCAAAGAATAGCAATCCAGTATAGGAAAATAAGACACAAAACTCTTTCTGCCCTTCTCACTTTAAAGCATAATTCTTGTTAGGAAAACAACAACAACATAGTTAATCCTTTATTTTTAATAAGACTCTCAAAATTATAGCACCCAAAAATAACTTCTCTAAGTCAAACTGTTATTCCAATACTGACTTTTTGGTTTTAAAATCCAAGGATCTTTCTGAGTGCCATAAGGAGTTCGCAGAACATCATAACAAATGTACATATTTTTTCCCAAATTCCCTTTTCTTTTTAATCCCAAATAGTAGCAACCTTCTCATGGGAACCAAAATTACATGTTTCCCATGTTACTATAAAGGAAGTGCATGCACATTATTTGTACAAAGCTTCAAGCCTCAGCACTGCTGACATTTGGGGCCAGAAAATTCTTTGCTGTGGGGGGCTGCCTTGTGCAACGTAGGATGTTTAGTAGCATTCATGGCCTCTATCCACTAGATGCCAGAAGAACTATCAGTGTGACAACTAAAAATATCCCCCAGATGCCTTCCGGGGACAAAACTGCCCCCCACTGAAAAACACTATAAGCATATAGTTCACAATGAAAATAAAAATCTTAATACAATCAACTAGCAGAGGATACAGATTTGTTACTTTGGAATTTGACAGAATAAGCACACTGTCAAAAATCAGATTACTAGGAAACATGGGCTGGAGATAAAAATAAGAGCTGAAACATGAAACTTAAAGAATCTTCAACTTAGTGAAAGAGAAGGGTGTTAGTTGCACTTCTTTATTCCTCTGACTCCTTAGATCTTTTAATGAACTGTGTTTTGCAGAAAGTCTAAGTATATGTTTCAGAATAGTAACTGTAGTAGAGGGAAACAAGAGAATTCTACTTAATTGCAAAGCAAACAAATGTGAATTCTCAGTCATGGGCTTTTCTCATTTCCTTCCTGCCTATTATGTAAACAAACAGCCACCTTTAAATACTTTCACTCTATATAGAAGATAAACCTGAGTTCCATATAGAACATGAATAAAATAATTTTGTTGCCTGAATTCTTTTAAAAGAGAAATTATTGTAATTAAATCCAGAAAACCCTGTTACTTTGAGCCACATATTTCCATTCCATTCACAAGGTCAGCCTCAAATAAATATCATATACTAATAATTATACTCAAAAATAATTATAATTTCAATTGCTATGTCCTACCTTCTTATATTTTTTGAGTGAGTTTTTTTTTTTGTTTTTTGTTTTTTGTTTTTTTTACCATTTACTCGTCTTCACATTTAAAAAGAAACAGAGCTTTTGCTGTTGTTTGTTTTTAAGTGCCCCTATGGGAAAACCACCAACCACTTAGAAGATTTAATACCCTCAAGAACTTAAAGCTCCTCTAGCAAGGAATTTCAGTTTCTTGAGACAAAGAATGATACCTTATAAGGACAATATAATTTATAGATCATGTGTTTCCTGCTCTGGTACAGTAAGTATTTGATGACTACATGTTGAGTAAATGCCTTCTTATCTTTATAGAGTCATTCATAACAGATCTCCTACTTGTTAATTGTCATGTACAACCAGAATTAAGCTTTATTTTTATGACGAGTATCTTTTTAATGCCAATTCTCCAGAAATCCACGTGGTCCACACATTTGTCATTTTAACGTCAATGTTCTATTTCATTGTATGGCTCTGCTATAGAATGCTTAGCCACCCCTCTCAGGTAGCTAGGATCAGAGCTTCTATTCACAAAGAATTTTAATTTATCGGTGAAGCCAATGGAACAGGCTCTCCAGGGATCTACTTGCATAAGGGTTCTAAGGAATACTATAAAAGGAAGGGGGGGAACCTCCTAAAATGAGTTAAACCATGAAAAATCTCATTAAAAGAAAAATATGTCAATGGGAAAAAGGCATTTCCCATATACTGTCCTACAGCATAACAAATGTCTGGCAGTGGCATCATGTTTCCTTCTTATAAACTAAAATACTCTAATTCTTATGTTAAGATAAACACAAACTCAGAAACAACTGCATAGTTAAAAACTGACCACATTAGGTGAACTTCTCAGGTTTCCTAATTCATTCTTAAAAGGTCTGATTCAAGGAGTATCTCACATATGATCACTTCAGGAAAAATGATTTGACTAAAATAACAATATCACAAAATGAGAAATAAACTAGAATAATCTCCCAATATACAAAAAAGATTGTACAGTTCAAAGTGATACCAAGATCTACTTAGGAGGCAGTCCTATAGCACTGACTCAAAGGACAGCATAACTCCAAGACTCTGAGATATATTACATATCAAAGGGAAAAAGTATCAGGAGGCTATTATCTATGTCATATATCTGAGGTTGTGCATATTTCAAGAAAAAGCTTTCAGTTACTCAGATCTTGCACCTTCAGAGAAATTCTACAATAAACCAGGATCTCTTTTTTTTCTTTAAAGATTTTATTTATTTATTTATTTATTTATTTTTAAAGATGTTATTTATTTATTTGACAGAGATCACAAGTAGATGGAGAGGCAGGCAGAGAGAGAGAGAGGGAAGCAGGCTCCCTGCTGAGCAGAGAGCCCAATGCGGGACTCGATCCCAGGACCCTGAGATCATGATCTGAGCCAAAGGCAGTGGTTTAACCCACTGAGCCACCCAGGTGCCCAAGATTTTATTTAGTTATTTATTTATTTGACAGAGATCACAAGCAGGCAGAGAGGCAGTCAGAGAGAGAGAGAGAGAGAGAGAGAAGGAAGCAGTCTCCCTCTGAGCAGAGAGCCCGAATGCAGAGCCATCGATGCCAGGGCCCTGGGATCACGACCTGAGCCAAAGGCAGAGGCTTTAACCCACTGAGCCACTCAGGTACCCCTAAACTAGGATTTTTAACAAAAAACAAATATAAAGTCAACTTTCGTGACATAAAATTTAAATGTTTTTTTGAAAATTGCCTTGAACCTATAACTTGTTTTGTATATATATTAGCTATAAATGTTTTCTTTTTTATTTTAAAGTTAAAAGCAAAACTACCTTGAAATTTAAAAGACGTCATTCTCCTTTACAGCAAAAACACAAAGATACAAATTGAAGTAATTTGCTGGCACCCAAGACAAAATTAGTACGGACTTAAACTCTTACCATGTAGTTTGTTTTATAGTGATTCACCATAAGTAAGCTTTAAAACTCAATGTCTTTAGAATCTAGCCTTTAAAAAAAAAAAAAATCTAGGTCTGCATTATAATTACTACCTTAAAAGAGAAAATCGGAAAAAGTTTCATACCCAATTCCCCTTGTTATTTTTTCACAATAATAGAAAATTACCTTTGTCAGCCTCAGTTTTGGCGGTTTTAAGTTTACTGTTAAGTGTCAGCCCTTTGGAATTTATATTGCATTTCCTCACTGACACGTTATAAATGGTAGTAAAGATCCTACTAAAACCTATTCAACTTCTACTGTAGCTAATGTGTGGGTGTTACTGAGTCCTCAAATTCCTCTTCATTAACAGAAAATGTGCATGTTTTAAACATCCTGTATTGCAAAAATTTAGTCAGCTGATTTCGGAGGAACATTCCCCTGGAGAAATAGGAGTTGACTCATTGCTAACTATTACAAAAGCCTCTCAGCTGGTCTCTCCCAGCCTCCAGTCTCTCCCTCCTGTGTTCTGTCTTCCCCTGCTTTGCCAGTTACCTTAATCGCAAATCTAGTTATGTCGTATGGAATCTGAAAAACCTTCTTGCCCAAAGAACTTCCTACAGGGTAAAGTCCAAACGTCTTATCATGGAATAGAAGGCTGTACCAATGGGTACCAATCTACCTTAGTTTCTTCCTTGCCTCCCTTTCCTGTAGATCACCTGCAGACATTCTCTTCATTCCCTAACAAGTCATGTTCTTTTATCCTTCCATACTCTCACAAAAACTCTTTCTTCTCCTTAGAACACATTCATATCCTTTGACTTGAACATTCCCTGATGTAGATGAGATCAAATACCACTTATACTATAAGCCTCCCCCAAGGTTTTATACATCTCCCATAAAGACTTTAGCCCATTTGGTCACCCTTTCCCGGTCCATAAGCATTAAGCATGGTGTCTTACAGGAACTCCATAAATGTTGACTAAATTTTGAAAGCATGACCACGCTTAAATGAAGGATTGGCCATAAACTGTTAAAGCCATGGTTAAGACCCATAAGGCTATTCTAGGTGCGTGTGGGTGGCTCAATCTGTTAAGCATCTGACTTCTGCTCAGGTGCCCTGGGATCCAGCCCTGAGTAGAACTCCCCGCTCTGCATGGAGTCTGCTTCTCCCTCTCTCTCTGCCCACTCCCCATGCTCCCTCATGCTCTCTCTCAAATAAATAAAATCTTAAAATTTTTTTAAAAAGCATAAAGATCTTCCATTCATCTATATGCAAGTATCCAATAATACATACATTAACATTAAAAATATAGTCTTATTAATATTTTCAAACACAAACAATCATGGATTACTAAAACTCCAAATGTATATACTATACTTCATCTTACAGACTGGTAAATGTTAACCATCTATGAAAAGCACAGCAAAAACAGTGTTAACCAGAAAAGAAATGGTGTCTTCCCGTTCAATGAAGTTTCAGTATGTAGAGCTTCAGAATTCCAAAGAGGCAAATTCACTTAATTGCCAAAAAAAAAAAAAAAAAAAAAATGTAATTCCTGAAGGTCAGCAATCCTACAGTGAAATCTTCCATCATCACCTTTGAGCAACTCTCAAGGCAACCTTCAGTTAAAACTCTCATTCTCCATCACACTCTCAAGGGCTAATAAAGAAAATAAGAACCATGCAAACAATAATTTCAGCAAGAGCCAGAACAAACGAAGCCGTTTCCAGAAAGAAGCTAGAGTGTTAGCAATTTGTTACCACTACGTTTCGGCATCTCCAGGATAAAATACCTTACATATTCAAGGGAAGTTTCACAATTCAAAAGCAATCTCACATGAACGATTTAATTCTTACCGGTGCTTAAGCAGAGCAGGGATTATTTTTACGGATTTAAGACATTACGAACCCAGTAAAAATGCAGATAAAAGACTGCTTGGCTATAGAAACATAGCACTTCGCTTCCAAAAATAAATACTATTTACTATAACAACAAAATGGCCCAAGACAAATGAGCAACCCCCCTTTATTCCATCACTAAATCGAGTTCGGTGGACATACTAGAAACTCCGCTCTTAAAATGAACGTCAAAATTTCAAATTACGATAACCTGGAGCCAAACTTCCATCTCCCGGTCTCTTTCCAAGTGACATGAACTCACAAGCAAAACCAAGCTCCATTTCTCAAAGCAGTTTAAACAAGAACACACCCTCGGCGTGCACTCAGACTCCAAGGCTTTTCAGCCGACTCCCTGAGGGCAGAGTCGGTCCCAGAGAAGTCCCAAGAGAGTCTGGGGGACCCAGTTATGAGCGAGATGGGGGTAGGGCGCACCGCAAAAGGCTCTGCCAAGCCGGAGACGGAGGAAAAGGGACCAGCCAGAACACTGCCAAGAAGGGTTTGGGGCGCCAGACCCCGAACCTCGGGTCCGAGCACTCTGCACACACAGCTGGAGCGGCTCCGCCTCCCGACCCCAGGTCCAGTCCCCAGCCAGGCCCCTCCGCGCCCAGGCACCGCGGGGTAACTCCGAGCGTCCCAACCCTAGGAAACAAATCTCAGAGGTCCCTGCGGGGCGGACACCCACCTGGCCGAGCCCCACCGAGAACTGGGCCCACCAAGTCAAACAGCAGCAGCCACTGGAGCCGGAGGACCCGAAAGGGCGAGCCTGCGCCCGATCCCATCGCGGCAGATTCCGCAGGTTCCACTCAACACTGGGTCGCCTCTGCCTCCGCCTGCTCCATCATTTCCCAGCCCTGCCGGGGCCCCAGAGCTGGCCGGGATGCGCGCTCCCGGGACGAACACGCGCTCGGCACTGACGCAACTCGGCTCCTGTCCGAGCTCGCTCCCGACATCGCGCTCCCTACGCTGACGTAGAGAAAAATCCAGTCGCCCGCGGGAGAAAGGATTTCTGTCCCGGCCGCTAAAACCCTCAGTAGTCCGCCCCGCCCCTTCACACTCGCTGCCCCGCCTACTGCCTGACAAGCCCCCGCCCTCTCTGCTCCTAGGCCCGCCTACTTTGGGCGTAGAAGAACCTGATTGGAGGAAGTACCAGAAGGAAAAGAAGGCGGAGCGCGAGACCCAGAAGCGGAATTGAGGAGCAGAAATGAAGGGCAGCTCCGCCCCCCTGCGCAGCCTTTTCTGATTGGCTTGCGGGCGTTGGGCGGAGCGTCGAACCGCGCGCCCATTGGCTATTTTGTGGCGAGGAGTCCGGCTCCGCGGAAAGGCCTAACCCGGCAGGGCTTGCTTGGGTCGAATGTGTAGGCTCGGCTTTGTGGTTGAGTCCGGGTCTCCGCCACTGGGCCCGGGAAGATGGTGCTGGGTGGTTGCCCGGTGAGTTACTTACTTCTGTGCGGCCAGGCGGCTTTGCTGCTGGGGAACCTACTTCTGCTGCACTGTGTCTCTCGGAGCCACTCGCACAACGCTACGGCCGAACCCGAGCTCACATCCGCTGGCGCCGCCCACCCCGAGGGCTCAGCCGGCGCTCCGAGCTGGGAATATGGCGACCCCCAGTCTCCAGTCATCCTTTGCTCTTACCTGTAAGCTACCCAGACGTCGAGGCAGAGATGGAGATGGGGCCAAGGATATATGGTGTTGGGGTGGGGGAAGGGAGGCGGCTTTTTCCCCCAGACCCTCTCCTCCTGAGGACCTGACAGTCAGCATGCGGGAGGTTAATTTCATCCAGGTTTCTCACTCCTCTCACCCATGCAGGGGGAAACCTTGTGTGTCGGTGGCAGATCCCTTGGGATCCCGAAAGAGAACTAGGGAGGAGTGACATCATATAGTCTCCGGAAGAAGGGTACGAGGTTGTGCCTTCTCTATCCCGCTCCCTTTAACGAAGCAGAATCCATTGTAGGTGTTCACTATGAGGCACAAATAGAGGAAATGACTTGTCCTTGCCACGAGGCACTTTCTTTTAGAAAAGCAATATCCTAACCGTTGCAGAACCGAGTCATTTTTAACATCTCTTTTTAGTCCGTGAGAAAAGGCGTTTGGGAAATGCAAAGAGAACTGGGAATCCTTTGGCTTCGATTTTGTTCCCATTGTCTTGTGGCTCCTTGCCCAGGAAAGGGAGAAAGCCATAGGAGAAGTAGAATCCACGTAGAAATAGGACCAGAAACGCTTCCCTTCCCCAGTAAAAGGATCATTTGGATGGCTGTCTATTTGACCTGCTGTTCTTCAGTCTGACAGCATCTCTTGCCTTGGGGATCAGTCAGAATTAAACCCTAGAAAACTTGAAGTGCCTCTTGCCTGTTTTGATTATATGCACTTAAACAGCCATTTGCAAAAACCATATGAGAATGACAGTCATGATCTTACTGGTGATTTACAGCCCTGATGAATTTATAGAATGTGACGACCCAGTGGATCATGTTGGAAATGCAACTGCATCCCAGGAACTCGGTTATGGTTGTCTCAAGGTGGGTTTTCATTTTGTTTTATAAGCAAACTCTAACGTAGAGAAAGAGTACTGGCCAAATGCTGTTACAACAAAGTATCAGGGATATGAAGTTACCTTCCTATAGACTTAATTAGAATGACTTCCTGGAAATTTCCAGCCTGGCCAGCATCAGTGACTGATCAAGCCATTTCATTTCCTCAGGAAGGAGTGTCTGTGCCAAAACTACCCAGGTGCACAGACCAAACTGTCTTTGCTTCTTTGGGCTGATATTGACTGATTTAAAGCTATTATGTCACCTCCTCATTATCCTTCAAGTATGCACTTTCCTAAAAGAACAAAAGAAAGGCTTATGCACTTTTTTTTTCTTTGCTTATGCACTTTCTAAAACCAATAATGGACTAAGCTGCATCTTTGTTACACATGCATTTCGGGCAAAGCTCCTTTTGCCAATGATCTTTCTTTTCATAAGGCAAGCATTTTCCACCATGTCCTTAAGAAATAGATGGGGCCTATCAGTATCTGCCTTTGTAGAAGGCTGTATTCAAGGAGAAGCCTTAGGTACAACGGCCTCTGGGATGGAAGAAAGCCATTCAGTTCCATTAATAACATCCTAGTTAGTCTCCCCAAAACCAGTGAAATTCATGTACCTCCCCATCATGCTGCATAATGCAAGTCAAGATTCAATCAGTTATAAGAGACTTATGGGAAAATATGGTTTGTACTAAATCAGAGACAGAGAAATAAACCTGAAAGTAATAAGACCAAAAGGCAACTCTTAATGCAGTCATGTGTAAAGAAATATTTTCAATAAAATGAGATCTTGATGTGTGGATAATTATCAATGAAGGTTTTGAAGGTTTGAGTAGCACTGTATAGAGATCACTTTTGTCCGTTTTATTTTTTTTTTAAGATTTATTTATTCATTTGAGAGAAAGAGCAAAGAGGGGAAAGAGGGACAGAGGGAGAGAATCTCAAGCCAACTTGTATTGAGCGCAGAGCCTGGATGCAGAGCTCAATCCCCATGACCCTAAGATCATGACCTGAGCCGAAATCAAGAGTCAGATGCTCAACCAAATGAGCCACCCAGGTGCCCCTGCTTTTACCTATTATAATTAAATACTGAACTGTTCCTGTTAGGCCACTCAAGCTGCCACTTTCCCCAGAAGTCCTAGAGTACCAGTACTCAAACACCTAAATCCCAGGGGAAGTATGATTTCCAGCTCCCTTCCCTTTAAGGAATGCACCAGTGAAAATAGTAGTGAACAACTTAAGGTGCCAGTGGAGAATGTACATCTGTGCTTTCTCTGCTAGAATTCAATTACATAAATGGTCAGAGGTCTTGTTCTGAAATTTTTTGCTAAAATTTAAACACACAAAAACATACTACAGATATCTGATAATCCCACATTCAAAAAAAAGTTCTGGGGCGCCTGGGTGGCTCAGTGGGTTAAAGCCTCTGCCTTCGGTTCGGGTCGTGATCCCAGGGTCCTGGGATCGAGCCCTGCATCGGGCTCTCTGCTCAGTGGGGAGCCTGCTTCCTCCTCTCTCTCTGTCTGCCTCTCTGCCTACTTGTGATCTCTGTCTGTCAAATAAATAAAATCTTTAAAAAAAAAAAGTTCTGAGTCATGATATTCTGAGGTCTTTTCCTAATTATGTTCATTTACAATATATATAGAACTTCTAATACACATTGATTTTTTTAAATACCCATTCCCAAATGCTCAACTATGTGCTCTTTCCTGTAAATACAGGATAATTAAAATATTGTGTCCATCTATTCTAAGTGGTGTTTAATGAAACTGATTTTAAATATTTTCACCATATTAAAGAAGCTAGTTACAAGAAAAAAAAGTTTATTTAAAACAACATACAGTTAGGGTGGAATAATTTAAAATCACTTGAATCACTAAATTCCTAGCTCTTGAACACAGCCTTACCCCAACTTTATTAGTACAATATTGTCCTGAGTCACCTCTTATTAATGAACATAAAGATCTGTTTTGTGTAACTTCTTTGGTAAGTTTGGGCTGTTTTGTTTTGGTTTGGTTTTTATGCCACAGTTCGGTGGGCAGGCCTACAGTGATGTGGAACACACTTCTGTCCAGTGCCGGGCCCTCGATGGGATTGAGTGTGCCAGTCCTAGGACCTTCCTGCGGGAGAATAAACCTTGTATAAAGTAAGTGTTACTTTGAATGGGGTAGTTGGTACTTGGATAGAGGTAGAGCTGTTTTCCTTGTCATCTCATGATATGACTTTTTTCTTTTATCTTAAGTGTTAAAGGGGCAACATGATTACTACTGCGCATAATCCATGGGCGGGAGTGATGTGGTTACAAACAGAGAGGACACTGGACTTATGAGACCAGAGGCCATAAGTTCTAAGTGTCTCTTTCATCAACAAGCTAAGTGTCGGTAGAAGACCAGAGACTTTGTCCCTCACCTACAAAATAAAGGAGCTAGACCAGATGATCTAGCTCCAAAATTCCTATGGTAGACATAAATCCTATAAAAATAGTCTTAATGTTTGAGGAATGAAGGTTTTATTCTTGCTTTCTTTATTTCTTTAAAGGTTTTATTTATTTGTCACAGAGAAAGAGAGCGAGAGCACAGGCAGAGGGAGAAGCAGACTCCCTGCTAAGCAGGGAGCCAGATGTCAGGGTTTATCCCAGGACCCTGGGATCAAGACCAGAGCTGAAGGCAGATGCTTAACCAACTGAGCCACCCAGGCATCCCAGAGAAATAAAGGTTTTATTATGACAAGTGTGGATCTCTCTCCTGAAAAATAAGTTTATCTTAAAGAATTAGGGTAAAATCTGTAAATTTTGCTGGAAGGCACAGCATGTATTTATATCAGTTGCTAATGGAGTCCGTGGTGTTCGATGACAATATTAGAGCAATTGTAATTGAGTGTCATTGCAGTACATAAGACCCAAGTCCTTACTGAAGAAACCTCATTTTTAGTCGCCACAAAACAATAGAAGGGTATACAGAGATCAGTGCTCATCTGAGGAAAGACCATGACATTTCCATAGAGAACTGCATTCAGAAGCGCAGCCTCAGGAAAGGTGCCTGAGTCAGGGAGGGCTGCAGGCCCAGACTCTACTCCTCCCAGGATGCCTACAGAGCACATGTGCTTGATTAGCTCTTGTCCAGTCCAGTCAGTATTTGTTCCTTTATGCCCCTAGGTAGTACTCTTCTGAGAGCCTAGGCCAACTAGAGATTTTCTTTTTGGGGAGGATGAGAGGCCACAGAGGGACTGCTACATCATCCTTTCACTTGCATTAAATTCATTCGTCCTTACGTGTTTTAATTTTCATGTGGTAAACATCTTCCTCTTCATTTGTTCTGTCTAGATACACGGGACACTACTTCATAACCACTTTACTCTACTCGTTCTTCCTGGGATGTTTCGGAGTGGACCGTTTCTGTCTGGGACACACTGGCACAGCAGTGGGGAAGCTATTGACACTTGGAGGACTTGGGATTTGGTGGTTTGTTGACCTTATTTTGCTTATTACTGGAGGGCTGATGCCAAGTGATGGCAGCAATTGGTGCACTGTCTACTAAAAAGAGCTGTGGTCATGGCCCAGAGAGGCATGTCTTCTGAATTCATCTCTACAGGCTCAAAACTTCCTTGATAACAGACCTGACCATTACTTTCCTTCTTCAGAGGGAATGGGTTTGGTTAGGAAGGTTTCTTTGGACTCTGGGTTTTCAACCCAAATTTTATCTTGCAGACTAGAAATGACAAACAGTGTTTGGGAATCAAGTGTGTACCTTTCCTCACATATAAAATATAAAGGATACTGACTATCTTGTAAGTTGCAGGGGTTTCCATACTGTATTTCTGTACATTGCTGTATCTTCAGTACATTGGAGCAAGTGGACCCAACAAGATGGGCAAAGTAAATATTTTTAGGTGCCTTTTTGTGACCCTGAATCTTCATGCAGAGGAGATGTGAAGCCGAACCAGTGAAGATCTTCAGCAGAAGTAAAATGGCCATGGATTTTAATACTCACTGAAATTCTGACTTTCTGAAATTAAGTTGTGGAATAAATTTTGCCAACCTGGAATGCTGTTTGGTATTTTCAGTAAGTAGAGTGAGACTCAAAATTCTGTATGTTTTGCTAAAAGCCAGGCATTTGAAATGAACCACTCTACTAATAAATCCTATTGTTACATCATTATTATGCTCCAGAGGCGGTATATGCAGTACAATAATTTCATTTCATTTATATTTTGAAAGCCCAACAATAATCAGGTATGTCGGGTAAGCTCTCCTCTTGACTATCCTATCTAAAAATTAGTTATATACAAGTTCAGAGAGCCTATGTTGTAGGCTGTTTAAAAAAAAATCTTCTACAACTAATATAAAATTATTCTTCACAATTATGTTAGGTAAGGTGAAAAGTGTCATACCTTTAGGGCAAAAAGAAAAAAAACAACAACATTCCTACTTAAAGGACAGAATTACCAAGAATTGGGTGGAGTTAAGACGTGATTTATGGGGGCAAAAAGAACACATTCTGTCAAAATAAGCATGGTACCAGAAGTTTTCACTGTGGGCTACCGGACTCAATTGTTTGGAAGAAGAGATAGCCAAGCTTTTGCATTCCCAAATCACTGGCAATAAAAGGAATTGTTCTAAATTGTAAGTTCTGAGAAACCTAGTTCCCATCCTTTGCAATTTAAGTTGAAAAGAACTCTTAAATATGAAGTAAAAGGAGGACTTTACAGACAGGTCAAACAAAGAGCCTGATAATCAGGATAAATTCTAGAAACAAGGTAGAACTACTTAAAATTTGGTCTCCTAATTTAAGTTGACATAAGAACCAAGAATCACAGTTAAATTAACACTGGATATGCTCTATCATTATGAAGCAGCTTTTCTGAAAGCTTCAGCTTTATTATCCCTGATTAATATGATTACTGTTCTTATATTATTAAATGGTTGACAAATGTGTAAAAATTAAAACAGATTATTCTGTCTTGAAAATTCTGTACCACATTGACCTTAACCTTGTTTGTAACAGTAATAATTGGTAGATTCTTATCCATAATGTCTGTACTATAAGTATATAGTATTTTTTAAATTGTTGGAGGTCATGAAAAAAACCAGACCCCATCCCCAGGAAAAAATGCACATAAATAAAATTTTGCATAGAATTTAAGATCCCATATTTTAAAAAACAAAAATAAAATACTGACTTGTAAGAGAAATCTGGAAAACAAATTAAAATCTTACCGAAGAAAATAAGATCCTGCTCTAAGCCATCCTGCCTCATCTCACACTTTTCAAAAAAATCTTCAGAATATTCACAAACCCCATCAAAAGCTATTTTCTTTAAAAACACCAATACTTTGGCAGCCTTCAGGCTGAATGAAAATCCCTAATGTTGCCAGGAGGATGAGCTCAGGTAAAAAGGTCATAGTCTGTAAATTATTGAAGGATCTGTCCTATAAAAGAAGCCCTCTCCTACTCAAAGCTTTTGGAGACCACTGCCAGGGTGATCATGAGAACCTAGTGTTTCTCTGTGACAATCTGCCGTTGTCAGTTTGAATCTGATTTACAAATAATGCTCATCCTGCACATCTACAGACCCTAGCCAAATGTGGTACAACCTGGAAAACTAATTGAAAAAAGGCAGTGTTAGGAAAAATTCAATTTCCTTTGCACTCTGGATTCAGGTTGTTTCTTCATATTTGGTAGGTCTGTTCGTGTGTGTACATGTATGTGTGTGTACACACACATTTGTGTTATATCCAGTTTGTGGCTACAGAGAAGTTTTAAAATCCACAAGTGTCCTTCTGTCAAGGTTAAATTAGAAACTGCTCGTTTTCCAGTTGTTTCCTGTGTTGAAATAAAATGTTATCAGCTTCCCAGACTTCCTGGCACCATGTCCTTCACTTGCTTTAGTGGGGCTTCTTAGCAACATTTGAGCACCCCAATCTAAAGATCCCTAAGTGTGTGTGTGTGTGTGTGTCTGTATATTTTAAAGCATTCATTTTTCTTAAGAAAGAGACCCTAAAACTTGTTAACTTTGGCACATCTCCAGTACAAACCAGGTAATATAGTGTGGTTTTGTTAGATGATTTCTCTTTAAAGCAAGATACTTAATTGATTATTTCAGGTGTGACTGTCAGGAGCAAAGTTTGACTTCCTCGACGAACCACGATGAAAAGGGAATCATTGTCCTTAACAGCTTCAGTAACATCAGTTGTGGTGGTAACAGGTTGCCCATTTATGCTGACAATTACATCGTGGTCTCTCAACCCAGAGCTGGGAGAGGGAGAAAAAAAGGACCATGAAACTAAGTTTTACTTGTCCCCGTTTAGAATTTAATGTCTGTCTTTTATGGCACTATCTTGCTGTCATTTTTTTAATGATTTTATTTACTTATTATTTATTTCTTTTTCCCCATACAATTGTACTCTGATCGGTTCGGTTTTGACAGCCCACTTACTTGCCCCATCTCCACCCACAACATGATAGCTCTGCTTCCAGTTAAGTCAAAAACCAGTCAGGCTGTCAAGTCTAAATATTCAAGGTTCTGGTTCTAGGCTCCTTTTCCCCAAAGTTGTGATTATATTCTGTCTCCAATATATTTGCTTCACACAGAATATATATTCTAGAAACAAAAAAAACACCTCCAAACATGAAACACTTCAAAAAAATATATAGCCAGGCTGATGATTTCTCTTAAAGTCAGTAATGGGCAGGAAGAGGGACATCAGATTAAATGACTCCAAGTGACTTCAAGAAAGCAGTAGTCCCACATTTCAATGTTCATCCAAATCACCTGGCGATCTTGATTAAAATGCAGATTCTGATTTAGTGGCAGGGCCTGTCATTCTACATATTTTTCTTTTTTCTTTTTTTTTTTTTAAAGACTCATTTATTTATTTGACAAACAGTAAGTGAGCTGGGGGAGAGGCTGAGGCAAAGAGAGAGCAGCAGACTGCACACTACGCACAGACCCCGACTCTGGGCCAGATCTCACAACCCAAGATTATGACCTGAATCTAAGTCAACTGTCGGAGGCTCAACCAACAGAGTCACCCAGGTGCCCTTCTGCATTTCTAAAAGAGCCCCAGGTGATGCCGTGCTGCTGATCTACAGACCACATTTGAGTAGCAAGGACCAGGATACCTGAAAGAAATAGCTTTAGCCTTGAACCAAAAGATAAAAATAAAGGGCTGGGGGGAGGGCAGGAAGCAAGAATATCTAGGAAGGCCTATGATGAGCCAAATTTAGTAACACAAGACCTAACATTTCGCTATTAACAATTAGTACCCCGTAGTTTCTTTCCCCTACTGAAAAGAGTTGTCATAATATCAAAAGATAATTGAGCTTTGAGAAACAAAAGTAGTGAGAATATGCTCAAGTGTAAGAGAGGGACCCAAGAGAATAATTGTAGGACAAACCGCCTCTTTCCTCAGTAGTTAGTATAAATGTTTAAAAACAAGAGTAAAATCAGCTGGAGCACTTCTTTGATGAGCTGTTTGAGCATCTACTTTATTAACATTCACTCATTCAGTGCTGGCCTCTAGTTCAAAAGAAAAAAGTACCTAAAACACGTTCTTAAGCCTTTAGCCCTCTGAATTTTTCCTATTCTTTTTTTTTTCTTTAAAGATTTTTATTTATTTATTTTGAGAGAGAGAGAGACAAAGTGAGAGAGAGCATGAGAGGGGAGGTCAGAGGGTGAAGCAGGGAGCTGGGAGCCTGATGTGGGACTTGATCCCAGGACTCTGGGACCATGACCTGAGCCGAAGGCAGTCTCTCAACCAACTGAGCCACCCAGGTGCCACCCCCTTTTTAAAGAAAATTTTTCCTATTCTTAATAAATAAGATATCAAGAGTAGATTTGGGAATTCCTAGCAAAACTGATTTAAAACTTTCGCTATTAACTCATCATGAATTCCTGAGCTACAAAAAACCCATCCCCTTCCCAAAAAAAAACCACAAGTACACAAGTCTAAATCAGCACTGTCCAACAGAAGTGTAAGGAAGGCCACATATGTAATTTTAAATTTTCTGGTAGCCACACTTTTTAAAACGATCTTTATTTTTGAAAATCTCTCTAAAAACAGATGAGGCTCATTTTAATAATATACCTATTTAAGTCAATATGTGTATTATTTTAATATGTAACTTTTTAAATTATTTTTTTATAAAGATTTTATTTATTTATTTGAGAGAGAGACAGTGAGAGAGAACATGAGAGGCGAGAAGGTCAGAGGGAGAAGCAGACTCCCCATGGAGCTGGGAACCCGATGCGGGACTCGATCCCGGGACTCCAGGACCGTGACCTGAGCCGAAGGCAGTTGCTCAACCAACTGAGCCACCCAGGCGCCCCTAACTTTTTAAATTATTAATAGGTATTTTAGACCGTTTCATTTAAGTTTTTGAAACCCACTAGAAACAACACACATCTATTGTGCTGCTATACAACATCTTAAACAATGCAGTTGATTAAAGTTACAGGCAGTCCTTCCAAAACAAAAGGCATGTCTCATGGAAAAACTTTTATATAGCTTGCCTCTGTTTTGTTTTTTGTTTTTTTACTTAAATAAATTAAAATTAAATAAGATTCTGTTCTTCAGCCACACCAGCCACATCTCAGTGTTCAATACCCATATGTGGCTAGGGTCACTGTACTGACTTGTGCACATCTCGATCTGACACACATTTACCATGGCATGCTGGGTGATGGGTCAAGGCCTGAGCTCTTACCTTTCAGCAGCTGTTCCTTGAATCACCTCATACACAAAAACCCCAGAACTCACATCAGGGAAATCTGGATCTTGCCTTTTCATCTCTTGAAGAAGGCTAAGAAAAGTGAAAAAGTTTCCCCAGAAGGTTAAGAAACACAATGAATTCATCATCTGAGCCCTGGTCAAAGCCTCCAACTCAATAGGTACTCTTGTGTGTTCCACTGAAAGCTTCAGGCAGCCACTGAGGATTCCATCAGGCCAGTTGCAATTATTCTTCCCTGGGGTTGGGCCGGTTCTCTACCAAAGACCTGAGCCACTGGACATTATAAGCTCCATATAGCCACAGTGAAAGAAGCTAGTGAAATGTACCGTAAATGATTCAGGCAGAGGCAGATACCTACCCCATGATAACGGGGCCCTACACTCACAAGAGTAGCCAGCTGGAGCCCACATGCTTTAGATTCCCTGTTAAGACCATCCAGCTCTGCCTTTTGCTTCTGAAAAACAGCCCAGACATACTGAAACCCCTGCTTACTTCATAGTGAGAGGCAGCATTCGCAGACCGAGATACTTCTTCTGTGAAAGAGCCTTTCCTGGAAAGGAAAGTTACAGGGTGTTACTAACAACAAAACTTCTTTCCATCTGACAGAACTTAAAAGACAGCGAGTCACAGAACATCCTTACTATTATTATAACTGCGCTTTCGGGCTGTCAGCCATGAAAATGTGCTTCAGAGAACCTTTGTCGCTAGCACGGACACTCCTCCCATCCACCTCCCATCTCCAACCCATGGGTTTCCCTTCCACCATAATCCATGTATTTCTGGGTACAACACATGCCCGCTTTCGTGCCCAGTTCCCCCCTATTGCCACCCAAACCATCGTGATAAGAGCTCGGTACCAGGGACTCAGTATTCTACACAATCCTAATGGCGGCCTCTAGAACAGATGGAAGGCTCCTGAGAAACACAAGAGGGGAATAAAAAGTCATAACTCCCCTCACCTTTCAACTGGCGCTCATGGAATTCTGCCAAGAACTGTCGAATTCGATCTGAGGGAATCGCAAAGGAGATTCCTGCAGTCACCTTCAATGTATTTATGCCAATCACGTCACCATCCTGGCAAGGGAGGAGTCATCATTCAGTCGCCAAGTCATGCAAACCCACCAGGACAAAACCAGGACCGGCAGAGGAGGGAGAGAAGCTAGTCTCTGAGGCTCAGAGCACAAGAGGGGCTAGAGGAAAGAGGACTTCCTCAGAAAGCAGTGGATGTTACCCTTATAGGAACCTACCCATGTGCAGATCCCTGCTGAGGATATTTTTTCTTTTAAAGATTTTATTTATTTAACAGAGGGAGAGATCACAAGTAGTCAGAGAAGCAGGCAGAGAGGAGGAAGCAGGCTCCCCGCTGAACAGAGAGCCCGATGTGGGGCTTGATTCCAGGACCCTGAGATCATGACCTGAGCTGAAGGCAGAGGCTTAATTAACCCACTGAGCCACCCAGGCGCCCCCTTGCTGAGGATATTTTTTAAAACCTGAGTTCATTTTTTCCTTCATCAAATGATTTTAAAAGTGAGCCAGTTTGTATTTTGACACAGATAAGAGGACAAGGAGTACTTGCCTTTTCTCCTCAAATGAAACTAAAAATAAACATGGAAAAGGCAAAAAGCTGTTGGATTTTCAGCAACACTTCAATGGAACTCTTCAGAGTTAGCTAATTGACCTCGGAGAACAAAGCTCACAAGGCCAAAGCTATGAAGTGGGAAACCCTTTCCTCTTCATGCACTCATCACCCTTTAGCCTCTGTTGGGTAATGGGAAGGATAAAAAATGAGACTTCTGATCGTATTAAAACACATACCATAATTCAGTAGGTCTGGTGTGTGGTCGACAATTTGCATGTCAGCCCTGCTCTACTAAACTCATTGTCTTTTTTTTCTTAAGGATTTTTTTTTTTTTTTTTGAGAAAGAGTAAGAGAGAGAGTGTGAGCACACACAGAAGGAAAGGGAGAAGCAGCCTCCCCACCCAGCAGGGAGCCTGACGCTGGGCTCAATCTCAGAACCCTGGAATCATGACCTGAGCCAAAGAGAGATGCTTTACCGACTGAGCCACCCAGGTGCCCCAGTAAACTCACTATTAGAGAAAGCAGGCACAAGAAAACTATATGAGTAGCATTACTATGAGTAAAAGAGCGCTCAGTAATTTCACTTAGTTCAACCTCCAAAAAGCAAGTATAATGTGTAAAGAACGGAAAACAATCAGCTCAAAGGGACTCAGCATGATCACAGACTACCTGTCAAACAGCACTGCACTTTATGTTTTCACAGGTATTTAAGCAACTAGAAACTCTCGCCTTTCCTAGAGATGATGAGCAACATCTGAGAATTAAATACATGACAGGGATGGATTCTCCCTGTGGCTTTTCTCTGTCAGGACTAAAACCCCAAAAAGACCACGTCATGTAGTTATTAGCACGTTGGGATGCGGGACAGTTCTTCCCATACAGGAGCCTGCAGTCTTCAAGGATAGACATTACGTAGCACAGTGGGTCATCTGACTTACATGTTAATTTAGTGCCCCGAGCTTTTGTTAACTTGGCGATGAAAACAGCATGGCAAAGAGATGTCAGTAAGCAAAAGTAAATGATGATGGGTAAATGATGATAACCCCGCCACAGATCTTAGATCTTCGCTAACTATTTACCTAAGATGCAATCATAGAAAAAGCATCTCACCAAGATCTCTACACAAAAGTGACATCCTATTCTGCATCGTCAGTCTTGGAAAGTTGGGAAGAGACATGAGACAGCCAGGAAAGTGGCCACTTACCAAGTTCACTAGAGGGCCCCCAGAATTGCCGTGCTGAAGACAGAATTTGAAAAAATCATCAGTGCTTTTCTCCTTGTCATTTATACATGGTTCCTAAAGAGGTTTACCCAAAGCAGCCAGCTCTGGTGAGCCCCTGTTCCTCATAGACACACAAAGCCTCACCCTTGTCATCACCAACACTGAAGTCAGTGCGGGTAACAGACAAGACCCAAAGAATCACCACCTTCTACAGCAGAGGTGACCTCAATAACAGACCCAAAGAGACTGCTCAATATCATGGATGCCGAAGGTCACATCAAATGGGCTTAACTCTAACAATATGGCATTCCATCTCTCCAGTGAGTGTCTAACTGAACTCTGGACAGCCCCAACAGGCCAAAGGGAAAAGAGGGCCTTCTGACATGTTCTCACTGTCCTGCCAGTACATTATGGGTTGAGGATGGCCCTCCCGAGTAACTTACGTTAATTATGGCATCCGTCTGGATATAGTCCATGTCTGAATTCTTCAGCCCCAGCTCTCTGCTCCCTCGCTGTGTAGAGCTGACAATTCCTGCTGTCACTGTGTTCTGCAGAGAAAATGGGCTGCCCAAGGCTACCACGAACTCTCCAGCCCGCAGGTCAGAGGACCTGCCCAGCAGCAACACAGGAAGGTCAGTCTGCACACAGCCAGGAGGGGTGGGAGGGACAGAGAGATGAACAAATCAAGAATATAATCAACCAGTTTATTTGTGTAGAACACACATATGACAAGGTCTCGGTCATTTGGACACTTACAAGACAAGAATCCCCCACCCTCTCACATGGGTTCTGTAAGTGCCTGATGCTTCTTCCTCAAATTCCAGCAACAGTGACCTCTCACTTGGTAAGATGATAAGGATCATCTCTAAAATCTAAAATTATTGTTCTGTAGAAATTACTGTAACTAAAGGGCCAGTGAAGTCACTGATGAACATACACTGGCATTAGCAACGCAGCACTATACCAGCTCAAAATTTTAACTTTTTAAAGATTATTTATTATTTGAGAGAGAGAGAGAGAAAGAGAATGACAGAGAGAAGGCAAGCACAAGTGGGGGAGGTGCAGAGTCCCCACTAAGCAGGGAGCCCAATGTGGGGCTCAACCCCAGGACCATGAGAAAATGATCTGAGCCAAAGCCAGACACTTAAAGACTGAGCCACCAGGCACCCCCCCAACTCAAAATTTTAGAGTCAAAATTAAACCACAAACAGAAAGGAGATCACCCAGAGCTGTGCTTCTCAAATTTTAATGTGTACACGAATCACCTGGAGATCTTACAAAAATGCAGATTCTGACTCAATAGGCCCAGGTGGGATCTGAGATTCCGCATTAAAAAAAAAAAAATTCTCAGGGGCGCCTGGGTGGCTCAGTGGGTTAAGCCGCTGCCTTCGGCTCAGGTCATGATCTCAGAGTCTTGGGATCGAGTCCCGCATCGGGCTCTCTGCTCAGCGGAGAGCCTGCTTCCCTCTCTCTCTCTCTCTGCCTGCCTCTCCATCTACTTGTGATTTCTCTCTGTCAAATAAATAAATAAAATCTTTAAAAAAAAAATTCTCAGATAATGTCTGATGCTGCTGATGTGCAGACGAGACTTTGTGTAGCAAGGACCTCAGAGTATTCCTCAGCAGCTCTGAATCCATTGCCATCATTGCTAGTATTCTAAGGCAAGCAGAGAAATAAGTTTCCCAGAAGCATCTGTTGAAGGAGGAGACTGGATAGTTAATAGAAGTTGTTAGGGATATACAGATGGGCATAGCAGAAAACAAAAGAGTGAAAAACAGGGGGGAAAGGAAACTAGAAAATAGCATATACCAGGTAGAAAAGATGTGGCATGGGAACGGGGATGGAGCAGAAAATATCAGCAAACTGATGGAAATCCCCAGATGTACAGACTGACTTGGTCCTGCATACTCACATTTGGCTCGATCTTAATCAGTGCAAGATCCAGTTTATGGTCAATGTCTTTGACAGTGGCTTCATATTGGACCCCACTCTGGAGCTCCACCTGGATCCGATGCTGGTTGGTGAGGACGTGGGCATTAGTAACAATGAGACCATCCTCAGACACTATGAACCCAGAGCCACTGGACGCAGGAATATCCTTGTTGCTAAGAGGTGACCTGTCCCAGCAAAACCACAGCATAAGCAGAGGGCAGGAAAATCTCGGGATCCATCCCAGTCTGGGAACACGGAACCTCTCATTTATCAAATACAGCTCCACCACAGTTTTCTCAGACATTTTACTATCCCCTGTCTGTGTTTTCGTTCTCTCCATGTCTAACTGGTCTGTGCAGGTTCAGCGCCCTAGCCATCTCTTAGGAACCACGACTGAGAGCTGAGCACAGCTCTCCTTTTCCAGGGGCGACCCCCTCCCCTCCTTCTTCAGCGCTGGTCAGAGAAGCAACTCTCTGCTTCAGAGGCCTCACCTAACCATACCACTGCAGACGTGGCCCTGGTGCCACATTATTGAGGACCCAGGCGGGAAGGGAGTCAAAGAAGCCTGGTTCCAGCTTGGGTTCCACCACTAACTGGCCTTGTAACGTAGGATTCCCTTCCAGGCAAACGAGGAACCTGAGCAAGGTCACCATCAGGATGCCTTCTGGCTCTGACATCGGACCTTCCGTTTTGTCCATGCGGGACGAGGAGGAGAGAAACCCCAGACACCTAATTGCAGAGGAGTAGCCCCGATTTGGAAGTCACAATCCCTATGCTTCCGCTCTTTGGCTAAACCACCCTGAACAGAGTATACAACCTGCTCGAGCCGCGATTTCCTCACAGCGGGTTTTATGACTAAACGATGCCTAGGAAGGGATCCGGAGCAGGTGAGCTCTCAGAAACAGCCCGCTGGGGTAGCTGGCGGCCTCGTCCTGCCTCCTTTACCTGCGGAACAGCTGCAGGTGAACCACAGACGGCGCCACCTTCTCCACCACCTCCGCGATGAAGTTGTACTTGCTCCGGAGCCCGCCCGCACTCCTGGTCCCTGCGAAGAAATGCTCCATTCTTGGGGGCGGTGGGCGCCCCGCTGCTCGGCCGGACCAGGCGTCATATCCCAAATCCCCCGGGCTCTCGCCTCCTCCTCTCTCCTGTCCCTCCCTCTCCTGGGTGTATTCGCCGCCACCCCGCAAGGAGACGCCTTGAGGGAACCAGACCTGTCATCCCGGATGGAAAGAAAAAGAGAGAAAAGAAGAAAGGGAAGACGCCATTCAACAGGCGTGGGGAGGCAGGCGGGGAGGAGCCGCACGGGAACTGGTAAGGAGACACGTCGGACGGAAAGAAAACTGGGAACGGGGAGTTGAATCGGGAGGCAAAGGCGGGAAGCCCGCGGCGAACCGCGCGACCGCGGCGAGCGGCTTCGGGGACTTGCGAGCTGTCCGAGCGCGCGGGCTCCGCGCTCACCTCGACCCGCGCAGTCGCCCTTCAGCACCGGCAGGGCGGGGAGCGCGCCTCGGAGGCGCGCGGCGCGGTTGTCGGCGCGCAGCGCGCACAGGCTGGGGTAGGTGCGCCCGTCGCTGCCGCACACCGCCGCCCCCGCCTCCGGGCAGCCGCACGTGCCGACCCAGGCGCCGCGGAGGCGCCGGGCGCTGAGCGGCGCGCGACACTGCAGCCCCGGGGCGCACGGCCGGCCCAGCGCCCCGCCACAGGCCTCGCCTTCGGCCGCCGCGCAGACGCGGCAGCAGCGGCAGCGATCGAGCACCGGCGTCGACCCCGCCGAGCAGATGGGCAGCGGGGGACAGCGCGTGGGCTCGCAGACCCTGGGACAGGGCAGCAAGGCCCTGGACGTCCTAGCCTCGACTCTGGGCACGGGCAGCGGGGGCAGCAGCAGCCACAGCAGGAGGAGTCGTCCCGGCACAGCTGGTCGCAGCAGCGGTCTAGTCATCTTGCCTCTTCCTTCTTCACTCTCCAGTTTACTTTGGACCGGCAACTGCTCTAAAATGAGCAACACTTTCACCCGGCTAGGTGCCGCCTCCGTCACCCCCGAACTTTAAGGGGCAGAGCCTGGCAGACCTCTCCATATACACACACACCCTCATCCCCTAGCACATGTGCCCGCCCACGCCCCAGGGCCAGGTCCACCCCACGCAATGAAGAGAGGTCCCCAGCCCTACCCTGTGCAGGGATCTACCTCGGGAAGTCCAGAAAACCAATAATGGGGCAGACTGACAGGAGAGATCACCCACCCACGGACAGAAGGTCAGCGTTAGGAAAACACACACCATATTTCAGTATTTCACATGGTTTTATTACAAAACAAGCAACAAAACAGTTTTAGAAAATTATTTTTTGCTACATACCAATTAGGAGATCACATAAAATGAGAAGCGTAACAGTTTCCATGCACTCAGCTCAGTGCTTACAGTGAGTGCATTTCACAGCTGAAACATACTGGTTCAAAACACAAAATCATGCCACACGTTCATAAGCAGTGGGGGGAGAGGTCAAACAATATATATATATTTTTTTAAAGATTTTTATTTATTTATTTGACAGAGATCACAGGTAGACAGAGAGGCAGGCAGAGAGAAAGGAGGAAGCAGGCTCCGGGCTGAGCAGAGAGCCCGATGTGGGACTCGATCCCAGGACCCTGAGATCATGACGGGAGCCGAAGGCAGAGGTTTTAACCCACTGAGCCACCCAGGTGCCCCCAAACAATATATTTTTGCTAATATTAGCTTTATTCAAATTCTATTTAGTACAAGTGACTGTAACTGACTGCCGCACGCAATAACATAGAGAAAAAAAAAAGTAAGAAAAAAGTGATGGTGGTAGAAAAGATTTGCTAAACTGTCCATTTTTGACATGTTCAAAGTTTATAAACATAAACAAAGCTCATTTGGGAAACTCAATTTCCAAAACGGTGTTATTGGTCAACAATAAAAACAAACATCAAATCCCACGCTCAACTCTACTTAGGTCCTTTTAGCCCATATCAGAGCACAGTTATTATATTCAGCAAGGAAAATAAACCTTTTGCTTGAAGTGAACTATAAAGCTGGAACTTCGCTCTGCTCTTTCTCACGTGGGTGAGCTCAGCATTCTACTCAAAAATAAACGTATAACTTCCGATATTTTGACCTGAGACTACTCTACACCTTAGTAGGTTTATGATGTCTCCCAGGATGCAAAAGGTCCAACAATGTTTACGAACCACCAAGGGATCTTGAGTAAGCAAATCCTTAAGCTCTCAAGAATAGGGGATGGTAAAGAGTTCAATTATTAGGAAGATCATCTGTAATACTGTTACATAAACTGAGTCAAGACCATTTCGAAAGTCTTAGGAAAACAGCACAACTCAGAGAAGGTTTTTACTCCACAAAGAAAATGCAGTACCTTTTTGGTTCTTTTTTTTTTCCCCCAAACTCAGATTTATTCCAAAGCCTATACATTTAACTACTAACGTATACTGCTTCCCTGCCCTATTTTTTCCATCTGGTTCCATACACAGTTAAAGCCAAATGCTTTGACTATATATGAACTATCTTTGGCTCACATGTGCAGTGACATTAAAAAGTTGTGATGTGAAATTGGCCAGAAGGTAAGAAATATGGACACAAAATTCTGAAATAAGGTTTGGGAATGACAATCCTTACAGACTTCACTGAAGATAGTTCTATTTATCTGGTATTGGAACGACATTAACAATGTTTCCATTTGGTATTCCCAAGTATTTGCCAACTAGAGTCCTTGTTTCCCCATCTTTCATAATAATAATATAATCTAGATTTACACGTATGTTTGACACATCCTAAATAGACCCTACTGAACTAAGAAACATTATCAGCTTACTATAATGGCCAATTAATTTAGCAGTAGTATTCTAGCAGAGAGTTTATTTAACAAAAGAGAAATGGGTACATTTTCACAGCTTAAACACCAAAAGATGACAGCTTACATGAGTTAGGGAATGTTTTAAGGGATCTCAAAAGTTCCTAACTTATTTTTGTTAGTGCAATATTTTGTACTTTCTCTGATCTATCTAGCCAAAGAATTTTCTTGAGGAAAATCTGAAGACAAAACGAGAGACAAAGAGCTTTAAGAATCTGAAATGCCTACTTATCAGGCTACTTAAAGCTGTAACCTTGGTCACCCATAAATAACTAACTCTCAAGCCACAAATTTCTGACAAAAGTCTACAAGAGTCTGCAAAAAAGAGGACAGAGAGAGAGAGAGAGAGAGAGAGAGAGAAATCCAGTACTACGTGTCTTTTCTACCAGAACCGCTAGGCCAAAGAATTTAAGTGAAAAAACAGCTTCAATGCAGTGTAGTCCAGAAAAGTTCTCAACATGACATGGACTTCAAGGAAATTACACTGCCGGGAAGGAACAAAGATTTCTCTCACGCCCCTAAAGATTTCTGATGACACGTTTTTGCCTCTGTATTAGATCTAGACATAAGGAAGGAGAAGGGATTGACTTAGGTAAAAATACATCTCTTGGTATCTTCCTCTAGTCATTAATTTTTAATTTAAAGCTAATTAACTGATCTAGCTGATAAAAGGCATAGACAGAAATGAGTTAGTTTTTCCTCTCCCTTTAAGGAATCCTGATAAGTTAACAGTTCAGCACGTAAGTTGGACAAATTCTCCCAGGGACCCTGGAAATAGTATCTTCTTGTCAAATGAAAGAAGGTACACCCAAAAATCTGGGTGGGAAGTGCCATCTATGCTCTACCTGGGAAATCTCTAGTCAGCAACGCAGAGCCTCTAAATCAATGTTACTATGCACAGTTTCTATTTTACTAAAAATATAAATACCGCTCAAGATTATCTTTGTATCTCTTCATTGTTAAGTACATGGAACCTTATTTAGGGTTACAAGGTTTGATCATGCAAGTCCGCAAAGTTTCATTCAAAGGGCAACAGAAAGAGTAGAAAGAAAGCAAATCCACCAGGGTTTATAATATACAGCACTTAAAATTAGACTACATCAGCCCACTGAAGAGAGTTATGAGGTTAAGGATTCAAGAAATCTGTGCTGAAACAGACCTTTTCTTCTGTCTGGAAAACACAGATCAGAAAAGTTTATCGGGATGACGTTTATTTGGATGTCGGTCTTTTCCCAGGACCTACTCTAAAGCAATTCTAACACTCTAAGATAGAGATCTGATCTCTCACACAAGAGAATTATCCTACACTTATCAACCCTCCGAACTTCCAAATAATGCCCTAGTGATGGAAATGTCTGCTCTATTCTCAATAGTCATGACTTTTAACACCGATAAACCCATCCCCAGGGCCTGACACAGACACTGGGGGGCAGGTCTGTCACTCACGTTGACATTATTTGGGGTCATAGACAAGAATAGAATAATTCCCAGAACTGGCCGATCCACTGAGGTGGAATCTTTGCCCATACCTTCAAACATGATCCCTATTTCTTCCCCTCTGGAGGTCCCCTGGGAGGCTCTACCCTCGTAGACATTCTGAGAGCTACCTGCCGCCCCCACAAGATTTTAACACCTCCCCTCAGAATGTATCCCCAGCAAACCAACTGGTTTAGTTAAAACCTTCCTACCTCACAGTCAGACCTCAGCCAATAAACAGGAATTAGATAAACCAGAGGACTGGCCCAAGATTCTATGCCTGGCCTGGGAAGTAAAGGAAAAAACTACAATTAGGATGAGGAAATACAACTTGGTTGGGGATGAAATTGTACTCCCAACCTCCTCTGACCAGGAAGATCTTAGGGCAAAGTAGAGGCAACCTGCTCTCCACTGAGTGTGCCCACAGGTCTAACCTAGCTTCCAAGTTAAATACACTATATTTGTATTTAAAACAAAACAAAACAAAACAAAACAACCAACAGGCCAGCTGGATGGGCCCCTCCCACCGAGCCTCCACAGGAATATGAGTGCCAAATGCTCTCTGACTGTCCTCCAAAACGTAGGGAAACTGAGTGATGGCCTCCTTCTCTTGAGTCCTCCCCCCTCCCAGGACACCGTGCCCTATCACACATCAGAAGTCCGTATGCTCTCGTCATCAAGGCTGAACAGAAATGGTTTCTCCTTGGGGTGCTGGGGCTCCGACCTGTGCCTTATCCGGGAGCTAGGCAACACCCCAGAAGTACTGCTCTCCCCAAGTCGAGGCGTGAACAGAGAGTCCCCAGGAGTCTCTTCAGCTGGAAGCAGCTTGTCCCCGGCCTGGGGGACAGGGGTCCAGGGTTGCCAGGAGGAAGCCACAGAGGGGGCTTTGCAAAGGGCTTTTTTCTCTTCCACAAGTGGCCGCCCCCTGCACAGGACAGAGTTGGGCCCCCCCGAGAGGCCGGAGCTTCCAGAGCGAGTCAAAGAAATGGATCTAGAAAAGGACATATCCTATAAAAATAAAAGGGAAGGGGAAAAAATGGAAAATAAGACCTTTCCTGACAATGTTTATCCCAAAGCCCCAGGAAGAGCACCCACCCAGAATCACCCCCTCATAGGTCCAGGGCACTTGTCTACAGAAATCAGGTCTGACCAACAGAATTCACTCCAGATGTGTCAAGGTCTGCCTGGCAGGGAGATGGGTAGAACACATCACAGACTCGGTCTCTTTACTCAGTCCTACCTCACCTCTTTCCAACAACCAAAAAAACAAACAATTAAACTTTGTGTAAAAACAAAAATCAGTAGAAAGAGAAAACAAACATGACAGCCCAAGGCTTCAGCTGCCTCACCAAATAAAACCTGCCCCCTCAGAGAGACTCCGTCTCTTAAGTTGACAGTGACCATGTACCAGAAAGGAAGTGACTTACTCTGGGGTGGCACTTGAGGGCCTGGACAGCTGCCCCGATCTCCTTAATCCAACTGTGCATGTCTTCAGGACTGTCCGCCTGCAAAAACACCCACAGCACTTAGGGAGAAATGTTTGGCACTATGATTTTAGCTCGCAAAGTCTGTGATTCAATTCTCAGTTTATGAAATCACACCATTAGAGCTGGAAGGAGCCCAGAGACCATGTCGTCCAGTGGCTGTGACTTGTGAGGACATTTGTTTCCTGAAAACTCGTATCTGACACCCTATAAATAAAACAGCTTAAGCAGAGCTGCTCTGCAGCGAGGCAGAGGCCATCCCTGCTGAAGCCCCTCACCCTGTCTGGAACACAACGGGCTTCTACAGAAAAGAAAAATGAAGCCCAGAAAGCCAAGCTCAACTGTAAGCTCAAGGCTTACAGTTGGTCTAGATTCCAGTTCTCCTGACTCCCAGTCCAAGCACCTTTCTACCACAGCCATCCAAAGAGAATAATCCCTTTTTTCAACTCCAGTCCTGCTAAAGCCAAACCCTCTGCAAATCCTCTAAGATACATATTATCTCCAGGAACAAGGCTTCGCTCAGAGCACAAGCGACCTGGGTCTGTCTGGACTCCATCCAGGTCTGAAGAGTCGGTAGACTCAGAGCACCAAGCTTACCCAACAGGAAGGGCATTGCTGCACCGTTAGAAAGCAAAGCCCCCAGAAATACCTACCGACCCCAGAAGGGGGCAGCAGCAGCACTGTGAAGAGAGGAAGGAAAATGAAATGGCCAAGCAGCAGCAGGTGGAGCCCTCGGGATTCTCGGGGCCTTCCAGCTTTACAGTAGTTGAGTTTAAGGGAGCCTAGCAAACGCTTGCTGTGGCCCTACTCAGTCTTACACGTGGCATCGGGGCCAGGCACAGAGATGAGACCAAGACCAAACCCCTGACCTCCAGAAGTTTCCCTATGGTAATCTCTCTCCGCCCCCTTGGCATTCCCTAACAGTCTTACCCCAAATCACAAGTGTCCACCTGTGTGCCTAAGCAAGGTATATGTAAATGCCACCCTCCTGCCGGCAAAATTCTCCACATAGGCCCCTCACTTTCCCCATCCCCCAGATGATTCTTTCCTGTTGCACCGTGTCAGAATAAAACCATAACTAGTTTTTTTTAAAATCCTCAAAGTGCCGTTCTGTCACGCCCAAACATACCCTCATTAGTTAGGTGTGTGCAGAAGACACTTAGAAAAGAAATGGTTTCAGGGATGCCGGGGTGGCTCAGTTAAGCCTCTGCCTTCCACTGAGGTCATGATCTCAAAGTCCCGGGATCGATCCCCCCATGGGGCTTCCAACTCAGAGGGGAGTCAGCTTGTTCCTCTGCCCCACCCTCACCCCTCACCCCCTACCCCCCACCCCCACCCCCGCCCCCCCACTCTCCCTCTCTCAAATAAATAAATAAATAAATGTAATCTTAAAAAGAAAAGAAACTGTTTCACATGTTGGCATACTGGGTTAAGTGGGTATAAAAACAACCTGAACATTTCTCTCACACGTTAGAGCTGCAACTTCACCTGTATTCTCTCTCCCCGCCCCAACCCCTGGGCTTTTCCCAGTTCTGTCACATCCTGGTGATTGGTTTTCCAAGAAAAAGACAAATCCATCCCTAGTTCAAGAAGATAAACAGGATGAGCTGTCCAAGATTCTTCCAGAAGTTATTTTACTAATCTCAGGGCTAGCCTGTTCCACAAGTAGAACTACTAGGAAAATGCAATGAACCCATTTAGGTAAAGCAGTTTGAACAGAAAGTATTAGTTATTGCTGTTGTTATTATACGAGGGACACAAATGAAGCCTTAAATTCTCACATTATATATAAATTCCGACTATATATATATGTATATGTATATTATATATACATATTAATATATAAAAAATAAATTACAACACTATATACATAATGCATATAAATATAAAATAATATTAATGAATGTTATATTAATGTATAAATGTATATTATATAATATATAAATATATATTATATAAATTTATATAAATAAATTCCAACACTATATACATACATATATAAAATATACATATTCTAACATATACATATGTACATATATAAAAATACATATTCTAACACTATATATATATATATATATATAACTGGCCTCTCCCTGAGATTTTTTTTGTTTCCTCATACTCAAACCACAAGTAATTCCTGCCTAAGAATCAAATTGTCCAGATGAAATAAGATAACCTACTTGGCTACTTTGAGTTGAATTAGATAGAGGTAATTAAATTGTCCACTAGTAGAAAAGCATTTCTCAAAGGTTTTCCTTCTAGGGAGACAGCTGATCTGGTAGGAGGAAATGTCAGAAGACCTGGAGAGATGGAGATGGGAACTGAGGGAAAGACAAATGTCTCCCACACCATACAGGAGCTCCGGCATTTTCATGAAACAGACCACGCGATCCCCACAGTGATAGCTTCCAGGGTATAAAGCTACTTCAACCCCCACCCCACAACCCAAGCACAACACAGCAGCCTCCATGTCAAATGCTGCCTTACAAGCCACAAGCCAACTGTCCGACTATCCTTTGAGACCCCACCAATGCCCTTGTACATCTCTCCAGGGACCCACCACACCACGAGCCTAGCAGTCTTCACCCCAGCCTCCATCTAGCAAGGAGTAAAAGAAACTGAGTGCCACCTGACTTAACACCTGGGGAGTCAGACCCAAGAATCACCAAGAATCAGACCCTCTAAAACACATTTAAATTGTTTCCAACTTCCCTATCATATAGTAATGCTGCTATTCATAACTTTGTGCACAACGGTTTGGGTTTTGTTTTGTTTTGTTTTGTTTTTCATTTTTACCATTCTTCAGCTCCTAGGAAAATTACTAAAGAATATGCATTCTTTTAAGGCTCTTGTTACATCTGGCAAGAGAGACTTCTGGTGAAAAATATAGGTGACACTTGTCACCAATATATTATTTTATTAGGTGCACCCCAGCTAGAATTAAGTATTTTAGGGTGCCTGGGTGGCTCAGTGGGTTAAGCCTCTGCCTTCAGCTCAGGTCATGATCCCAGGGTCCTGGGATCAAGTCCTGCATCAGGCTCTCTGCTCAGCAGGGAGCCTGCTCCCTGCCCCACCCCCGCCCTGTCTTTCTCTCTGCCTACTTATGATCTCTCTCTGCCAAATAAATAAATAAAATCTTTAAAAAAAAAAAAAGAATTAAGTATTCTAAATTTTTAAGTCTTCCCTAATACAATGGGCAAAATAATTAAATCTCTGCCTTAAAAGATTTAGTAATTAAAGATGGAAACTGTTTGCTAAGTATATTTTTTCCCCAGTTCTCTAATCCTGCTTAAGGATATTTCCTGTCAGATAACCGATAAGAGTTAACCCAACCAGGAGGATAGTAACAGTAAGTATTAGTAAGCATTATTTTAATGTTTAACAAATGTCATTTTAAAATATTATCCAGGGGGTGCCTGGGTAGCTCAATTGGTTAACCATCTGCCTCTTGATCTTAGTCTCACGGTTGTGACTTCAAGCCCTACACTGGACTCCACACTGGGCGTGAAGCCTACTTAAAAAATAATAAAATAAAATATCATTCAAATAGAAAAGCAGATAATGTGATAAGAATGAGAAGAAACAGACCATCATTTTATTGAGATCACAATTATAAACTCTATTTGTACTTTTAGAACTGGGATTCACTGAAAACAAACATATGGCATATGTGTATGTCTATCTTTAATGGGAAGCTTGGGCTTAGCTTTCATCAAAAATCCAAAAATATCTTAAAACAACATCACAAGGGTGAACAAAAAAAACCCCAAAAAACAAAAAACAGTGCTGAGTCCACACACCCTATGATGAATTACAAGAAGTCTAAAAGATGCTTAAAATTCAGCAGAACAAAAAGGGAAGTGCCACCCTCATACCTTCATCTCTTCCTGGCATGCTGACGTGTGTGCATTTGTTTCTGGCACTTGGCTGGAAAGAAAAAGTAGGGTTTCTGTCCTTGAGAACAGTTTTTGAGGTGAGATGAAAAAAGGGTATTAAAAGGAATCACAGCAGCCTGCGGTTTATTGTAGTCCAATGAGCTTTTTTACTGAGGACCTACTCTGAACCCAGTACCATAACAGATGCAATGATTTGAAGCAATGAATTCCAGAGGTCGTCAGTGACAGGCCTCCAGTACCTACTGCAGTGGCTTCCGCTGCCACTGTCCAACATTTGTAGGATGCTCCTTCTCCATTCTGTTCTCCACCTCTGCACTACCCCTCCTTCCCTAAAATTCCCTAAAAATCCCTCCCCCTTCCTACCCAATTCTGTCTTTAGGCACAGTGTAGCAACATCCAATTGTCTAGGCTGTGCACTGCATAGTTCTAAGTGTTGTCATTCACCCTATAGTCTAAATTAAAACAGTAAGTGTCCAAAGAGCTCTAGCCGAACACTCTACAATTCACTTTGGAGCCCTCTTATTACTACTCTTAATCCTGACACACACACCCCATTACTACTCTTATACTGACAACTGGGCTTA
The DNA here is from genome assembly GCF_011764305.1 of Mustela putorius furo. Taxonomy (NCBI): domain Eukaryota; kingdom Metazoa; phylum Chordata; class Mammalia; order Carnivora; family Mustelidae; genus Mustela; species Mustela putorius. Next base: position 4,392,710 of record NW_025422118.1, read on the forward strand.
TGGCAAGTTACCCAAACCAAGCTTCACTACATTTTTCATCTGGAATAACTAAATCCTCCAATCTAATACCCCGACCTTCTATGACTGGGAAATGGGGAAATGGTGAACCCTGCATGCCTTGTATTCCAAGGAATGACATCTCATCTTGAACCCTTTTCCAAGACTGAGAACCATCTACGAGCTGATGAGTCTGCTGACTTCCCCAAGCTTAGATACCTGATTACTGCCATATTCTGGTTCTTGGTCACCGTGATCCACCTGACTAACAGCCAGTCCCCTCAAGCTGTTCTCTCTTGGTCATCAATGGCCACACCCTCTACATCTTGGGTTCTGCACTGAGCTTTTATTTTTTACATACCTTTTTCCTATTTAAATTCAATTAATTAACATATAAAGTATTACTGGTTTCTGAGGTAGAGGTCAGTGATTCACCAGTCTTATAGAAAACCCAGTACTCATTGAATCACGTGTCCCCCTGAATGTCCACTACCAGTTACCCCATCCCCTCAACTACCTCCCCTCTGACAACCCTCAGTCTGTTTCCTATAATTAAGAGTCTTATGGTTTGTCTCCATCTTCATATTTCGTACCAAGCTCCTTTTAAACAACGCAAATGAGTAGGTCCTTCCTAATCAGTTCCACAGTTCACCAGATTTATTATCTCGAACAATTTACCTTCAGACACTCCATCTCCTCATCTGTAAAATGGAGATGGCCTCAGAGATTGCTGAGAAATTACGTGATATGTTGCCCTGTAAACTCCTTAGCACGGTGACTGTCACAACTGAGTGTACAACAAATGGTAGCATCCCAGGGTTCAAATTGTATGTAAGTGTGACATAGAAGGCATATGTGACAGACGGTAAATGACCAACACGTCAGCAATTGGAAGCTGGCCCCATTCTGTCACCCAAGCCTCTGCGCCCTGCCCAGGAATCTGTTTGCTCTGCCTCAGCTGCCCTGCCCTCTGGTCTAGCTTCCCCAGACACCAAGCATACGTGGTTCTTTCCGGCAGATCTACCCAACATACACTACGAAGCAGGTCAGAATGCCAATGAGGCATGGTGGCGAAAGCTGCTGGCACCAAACTGTAGGAGCAGTCATATGCTTTTACCTTTTGCATGAAAAACAATTTTTACTTGGAACAAATGACTGACAAACAATCAGTCAAACTTACTCAGACTTAGGCATATGGTGGACTCTATCTCAAAAATGAATGAAAGGAATCTGTTTAGTCAAGCAAAATCATGAATTTTTTTTTTTTTTTTGCAAATGATGAATTTTGAGCTTTCAAACAAAATTAGAATTCCAAAATCTGGTATCGTCCTCCATAAGCTTGACAGCTTTCTGTACTTAACGACTTTGTTGATGATGAGCCTTGTGGTGATGTTAACAAATGTAATTTTTTGATATTATATCATAAAATATGTCAACATTTGGAAGATCTGCATACCTCAGTGGGACCACTATTTTCCCAATGACTGGGGCACAGTTACAAAATCATGCATTGGTAAAAAGGATCCATTCAAAGTATAAAATTGACCAGTGGAGTTTTGTATAAGAGTATGAAAGTTTATCGATATTGAGATTGGCTCCCAATCCACATTGCACCTAAACATTAAGAAAATACCATTTGTCAAGTTTTGATATAGAATTGGAAAAAATATCCACAATCATCTGAAAAAGCTATTAAAATATTCCTTTTTTCCAAATACATATCTGTGCGAGGCCAGATTTTCTTCATGCTCTTCAACCAAAACAACATATGGCCACAGATAGAATGCAGGAGCAGATATGATAATCCTGCTGTCCTCTATTAAGCCAGACATTAAAGAGATTTGCAAAAATGTAAGAAAAAAAATGTTACTCTAGTTGCTTTTTGTTTTAGAAATATACCTGTCTTTCATAGAATATTACTTGTGTCAACATAAGTGAGTTTTTATTGGCTATCTGACAATAAATTATACATATTCTTAATGATTTTTACTGTATATTCTTCTCAATTTTCTGTTCTCTTTTGAGTTATGGGCTATAAACAGGCTTGTCCATTCGCTCATTTGTCTACTTCCAGGTGATGCTAGTGTTCTTTTGTCCCAGAAATGTAGGAGAAGGCGAAGGAGGGTAGAAGGGATGGGAAGCTTCTGGTAAATGTGCACACACTTTGTTCGAAAGTGTTTTGAACATTGTTTTTGGTTGGAGTTCATGTTTCCCAAATCATTCTCTCTCATCCAGGGCTCATTCCCAGCATCATCTTTCCCCTGACAAGTACTGATTTCGTACGACCCATGTGTCAGGCACCGTCTGAGGACCTTCATAACATGTCAACTCAAATGTCCCACAGACACCGTCAACTCATCACCCCCAACACAAAGACTGAGGGACTCCTCAGCCCCTCCTCCCACACTCTGGTCTGAATGACAACTGCCATTGGGCATCCCAAAGCCCAAGCCAAACACCGCCCAGTGTCCTGAACTCCCCTGGTTCCCCTTCTCCCACGTCCAACCCACGACCAAGTCTCAGAAAACATCCTTCAATAGCTTTTAAACAGTCCACTTTTTTCCACATGCTCGTTCAAACTTCCTTCATCCCTGACCCAAATTACAATGACAGCGATGGCTCGCCCTACCTCCTGTCACCTGTGTCTATACCGCACTGAGCCTGGAAACTCACAACTAGCATGCCAGTAACGCGGACGGGTTGAGGGATAGCACCTCCACTCCAGAGATGAGGAAAACAAGCTTGAAAGTCAGATCATTTGCCCAGGTGGTATTTTTAAAAGGCAGAGCTGACTGGGCCCCTCTCCTGGTTCTATCTCAAGCGCCCTAACTTTCAGAACAAAGTACAAGCTCTTTAACAGGGCCTGTAAGGCAAGAGCCCTCTGTACGGGCACGCCAGCCTTCCATGCGCCCTGTGTTCCTTTTATCTCCAGGCTCTTTCACACATGCTCTCCCCTCTGCCTGGGCCAGTCTTCCCCCAACTGATTTGGTTTAAATGTGTCTTCCTTCAAGAAACCTCCCCTGACTCCTGAGACAGAGAAAGCGCCCTTCTTATGAGTTCCCATGACAACCACTGCTCACTGTAATGGTAGCACTAACCATGCTGGTTTTTTTGGTTTTTGCTTTTTTGTTTTTTATTCCCTCAGCCCCTTTGGTGAGGTTGTTCCATACTCAGAATGCATTTAGGTTTCTTTTGTCATCATCAGCATGCCGTGCTGGAATTATGTGACCTCTGAAGTGATTTTTTAAATTCACATATATTAAAGTATTCTACTCTTTACTCTTACTTGTGCTATAAAGTCCTCTTTCAGGCATCCACCATTAAAGTATCATACAGAATAGTTTTGCTGCCCTAAAGATCCCTCAGCATTCATCCACCCAACATTCCCTCCCCCACCCCATCACACTGTTTTAATCGCCTGTCTGCTTGACGATCTCTCTCCCTCTGGTTCAGGATCTGTTCTGTTTAACAGTGTCCCCAGGGTGGGGTTAAAATGCCTGGCATTCTAAGGATACTCTGAGTATCCCTGTTAAATCCAAGAACTGGAAACGCTTCAGAACCTACAGCCTAAACGTCGACCCCAAATGACAATGGAACCAGCGCTAACAACCCCAGCAATGCTATCCACAGCCCCCTTACGCTCTCTCTTCCCCAGTGGAGTCCACGGCTAGTTAAGGCTAACAGCATGTCTGCTCAGCCGGTGGGTGGGGGAGCAGGACCAGCTCAGAGGGGTCAGGATTATGGAGCGGCTGCCCAAGAAAGGGGGCCCCGTGGAAGGGATGGTACTTAGCGGGGATTGACACTTGGAACAAAGAAAGAGCACTGGGAACCCTGAAAAGCCTCAGCTGGGGAGCCCCACATCTAAACCAAAGCCCTTCACAGCAGTCTGTACACGAAATGAGATATTATGACGACGCTGTGTGGATCAAGGCATGTTCGAGGATTGCTAAGCAGGCTCGTAGATGAACTTGGCGTGGAGAGTCTAGGCCCTGCTCGGGGATCTGTGTTTCTCGCTCCTATGATTTGAGAAGAGCTGGGAGAGCTCCAAAGCCGTGGGAGGAGGGAGAAACTCTGGAGAGCTGAACTGTCAGAGCCCAACAATGACTTTCTCTGTGCAGCTGGGCTTTGCACCTGGTGCTTGCACAGGGCCCTCTGTGCTTTTGTCCTTCCGCACACAGAGCTGTCTACACAGGCGGGGCTTATAAATACCGTCCAAAAGAGAAGCGAAACCACTGGCTAGTTCTTCTTTTCTCTGCTTAGTTGGCGCCCAGCAGCTGAGAGCAGCTGGTACGAACTCGCATTCCCCAGTTCGGAGGCTCAACCTGCTCTTACTATTTTATGGTTGGGAAGCTTCTGGCAAACATCCTGTTTAGAATAAAATGGGACTCAGACTGACCATCGGGGGCTAAATTTATCACCTAGAAACTTCAAACAAAATAAAAGAGAAAGCAGAGGAAAGGGCGAGACCTATCATCACAACATTCACAAAGTCAGAACACCAAAGTCTTCTCAAAGTAAGCTTTTTACCTGTATGTAGAAGGTCCTGGAGCTTGTTATGATTTCAAACAGGTTGTCCCTCATTAAGAGATCACTAGACAAAGAGAAAGAAAGTTACCACGCATGCCCGCACACACATCGAGGACATGATTCATCCTAAGTCAAGGCTCTGTATAAAGGGGGGCTCCCAGGTCATTCCTCCTCCAGTCTCTGCCTCAAAAAACACAAGGGGGTCTCCTCTAGCTTCACTTCCTACGGGCTCTCAGGCTTCATCATCCCCATGGAAACCCCACACATACACCCCACCACCAGTTCTAACAAGATAAACTCCTTTCCCTCTAAAACAGTCTGCCTAATATCCACCACACCCCGTAACACCTACAGTTGTGGGGAGAGGGTTATTTTTTCAATAATTTTTTAAGGATTTACTTATTTATTTGAGAGGGAGAGAGAACACACAGAGGAGGAAGAGAGTGAGAGAGAATGTCAAGCAAACTGTACCACGAGCTGGGAGCCCTACTCAGGGCTCCATGTGGGGCTCCACATAGGGCTTGATCTCACAACCCTGAGATCCTGACCCCGGCCAAAACCAAGACTCGGACACCTAACCGACAAAGCTACCAGGCACCCCAGTGGAGTTTTATTTAGTGGCTAAGACGTACGGTTCTTTTATGCAAAGTGGTTTTAAGTGTTTTTTTTCAGGGTCAAGCAGATGAACATTGTATTGGTCTTACAAATATGTAAATGTAACTCATTGATTATATATTTATCACTATGTAAGATACTATTTACATCAAAATATAGGGAGATATTTGATGTGTAAGATTTTGTTAGTTTCAGGTATGTAACATAATGATCCAATATTTGTATACATTGTGAACTGATCACAAGAGGGCTAGCTGACATCCATCACCACACATAGTTACAAGTTCTTTTTATCTTGTGATGAGAAGTTTTAAGGTCTACTCTCTCAGCAACTTTCAAGTGCACAATACAGTATTATTAATTATTAGTTATACTGTTCATTACATCCCTAGGACTTACCTATTTTATAAATGGGAGTTTGTACCTTTTGAACCCTCTTCACCCATTTTGCCCATCCCCTACCCCCGAAACCACCAATCTATCCTTCGAGTGCTTTCCTGTGTGTTATTTCATCCAATCCCGACAAAGGTCCAATAAAGAACTTAAGATTTTCCCTACCTTGTGGATGAGGAAACCTAGGCTCAGAGAAGTTATGTGACTTGGTGCCAAAGTTAGCAAACAGCAGAGCAAGGATCTGAACCCAGGTCTGACTCCAGAGTCTATGCTTTTAATTATTCCACTACCGCTTGCTTCTCCTAAGGGAACCAACTCGTTTCTAAAACCTTCCTCCCCACAAGCAGCCACTTTATCAGCTTCATGAAATTCCTGCCCTGTGGGGGGGCTGGGTGGCTCAGCTGGTCAAGGATCTGACTTCCGCTCAGGTCATGATCCTGGGATCCTGGGATCCTGGGATTGAGCCCCGTGTCAGGGTCCCCACTCACTAGGGAGTCTGTTTGTCTCTCTCTCCCTCTGCCCCTCCCCTTGCTCATGCGCACGTGCAAGCACGCGCTCTCTCCCTCAAATAAATAAAATCTTTTAAAAAAAGAAAGAAATTCCCCCTCTGTGCCACCCTGTACTGGGCTGAGACAGGGAGCCAATGAGTAATGGAAGGACAGATTAGACTACTGTAAGATGCTTCAAACTGGCTTCAAATTTGGGGAGAAGAATCAATCCTGACTTCTGCAAGGAAGAAGGTGAGAAGTAGCTGGTGCTCAGTGACAAACTTGAAATCAGCCAAAATCATTTGCAGCGTTAAGTGTCTGCTGTGTGTATCCTCGTGCTGTGGGCAATATATAAGGAGTGAAAGGTCTAATTCCTTCCCAATAAAAGAACCAAAAAAAGCAAAACTATACAATTACATGTTAGATTGTGTGTTGGACGCCAACAGTGAGAATAATTCCAAAAAAGGTCTGGTCACAGGCAGAGCTGGCTCCGGAAATGAAGACTTGGAAGGCCGTGGCAGGCACTGGGCCCATGACATGGGCACTGGGCAGAGGGGGAGCCTGAGACGAAAGACCCATGTGGGAAGGAACAGCAAGACGGGGGTCAAGAGGACATGGGGCCAAATCTCTCACCTCCTCGTAGAGAAAAGTATTTTAGGAATATTTTAAAATCTTTGGGAGCCTCTGTACCCCAACTGTAAAATGGAGATGAGACCTCCCTCATCAGGCTGGTCACCCCAGAGATCAATGTATAAAGTATATCAGGCATCTGCTACCAATTATAGCAGATGGTGGCCTCTTGAGGCACATTTCACTGGCCGTCATTACTTTCTGAGTAGAGATGGCTCTTCTTCTGGCTAAAATGTGTTAGCTTTTTAAATTATTCACATGCATACAGCACACTCATGTCATCGACTACTGAGGAGGAAATCCCTGCCCTTGTCACATCTACTTCCGAGGCTAGGTGTTGCCTTCTAATTCAGTTCCGCTCAGCTCAGTTTAACTCAATTTAACAAATGTTGGTTGACTACACAGTTGCCCTAAAGCTTCCTGACTGAGTCTGGAGAGGCCGCACAGTCTCAGAGGCCTGGTACCCGCACTGCCTTGCAGACTTCCTTCTCGGCTCCCTTAATTCCTTCACTAAGAATTCGGTCTGACTCCGGCAGCAGGGGACTCTGGCAAGTGCAGAGCGTGCTTGTGACTGAACATGTTCTGGGCTCGCTAAGCTGCCCACCATACCCAGATAGTCGTACAGCTACCTATCCACACGGGCCCTCTGGAGTCAGGGGAGGCAGGAACCATCTCTGGGGATGAGTCATGGCCAATCTCTCCTCCGCCCCCCAAGCAAGCTCTGGAACCACACTTCTGAACTTCCACCTATAGACACTGGCACAGATGACAACTTGCCACTGGGAACTTTCCTAATCTCTACTCTCCAACCGTCATCTGCAAGAGCCAGTACAGTCCCAATTCAGCCTCTGCTTCCTTGGGTCATGTGGCATTCGTCAGCATGCACGACCGTCCCTGTATCCCCACGAGAACATTCTGCCTGCTGCCAGGCACCTCCCTGATGACGCTGGCTTTGCATCACACCATCCACGGGATAGAAAGACACAAACTGTCTCCCAAGACTGCAGATTGGGATGCCTGGGGGGCTCAGCCACTTAAGCATCTGCCTTCAGCTCAGTTCATGATCCGAGGGTCCCGGGATCAAGTCCCGCTTCAGGATCCTTGCTCAGCGGGGAGACTGCTTCTCCCTCTGCCTGCTGCTCCCCCTGCTTGTGCACTCTCTCTCTCTCTGACAAATAAATAAATAAAATATTTAAAAAAAGAAAAAAAAAAAGGCTGCAGATTAAGGGACCGAAGGAGGATTTCTAGATGCCCAGATATCCTTGGGTTTCTAAACCTTAGTTCTAAGGGCATCTGTATCTGTACTGCTTATGGGAAGGCCCTTGAGTCCGAGCCCCAGATCCCAAACACATCCCATGCACTATGGTACGTGGACGGTAAATCATTTCCTACTGGAAGCGCAAATGTTCAAAGGGAGTCACACAGAGTTGTTGTGAATCACCCTTGTGTTAAAGGGACATGAGAAACTTTGTCCACAGGAGGAGAAGGCATAAGAAGGTCAGGGAAGAGGCACAGGCAAAGCAGGGTTCTGACCAGAAGTGCTCGTACGTGAGAAACCTGAGGGCATAGTCCCCACTCGGAGCCCTTGGCCTTTTGGGCGATAAGCATCTAATTCTAACACTCGAGAAGCATCCCAACACCACTCTCTTCTTTGTTCCTATGTTCTTTCTTTTTCTCCACCAGAGAATTATTATATAGGCTCTGCCCCTCTCCTCGGGGGCCAGAGTAAGGTAGTGGGAAAAGACGAGCTAGCCCAGTGTGGTCTCTTAGCTGCATCGGTTTGGAAGTGGTGAGATGTCAGCCCCCATCATGTGCAAGCAAGAAGGTTCTTGAACAGAGCCTCAGAAAGGTGGTAAATGGAGATTTAAGCAGGCAAATGGGGGATTTTGATCAGAAGAGAATCAGCACAGATGATTACCCAGATTTGACCAGACACTCATGGGTCTTGAGAACGTCCTTGAGAAATATAGTGCGCAGTGGTTCTCGGTCCTGGTAGAAAACACAGGTAAAGAAAGATAAATGAGGCTACCCACGTAATGCCACAACCCAGACCAGCTGACCAATGTACCTCTCTGGTCAGAGATGGTTGGCTGATACCAGGCTACGAACAAGGCATGGTCTAAAAATAACTGTCTAGTGAGGAAAAAATTCTAAGAAGATGCTATGTGGCTCTGACCACAGAGTAGCTTGCTGCAGAGCAGGAGGGAAGAAGTTGGGCCATGTTGCTGTATCGATGTAAAGAGGTGCACACAGGGTAGATGGAGGGCACACGGAGGCACCTCTTAAACCTGTCTGTGTGTGTGTGTGTGTGTGTGTCCACATCTCTACTCATGCACGCACATCTGGGTGTTATTCACAAGCCTCTTGCTTCCATGACCTGTCAGAAGGGCCCCAGAGCGATTACAAACCTGCTCACACTTGAAGTAGGAGATAGTAAAGTCATCGAGCACAAAGAAGCGACGTTTCCAGCTCTTCCGCTGAAATAAAAAAAAGCAGGACATTAAGAAGAGGCCCCAGCATTCTGGAGAATGTTCTAGTTCTATATTTCAGGGTACCCAGCCGGAAGGAAGCTGGGCGCCCACATTCAGACTGCAGGGTGGGGAGCCACAAAGACTTGTCCTATCAGACACGATGCCCCCAACCTGCAGGGTGAATGCTTAGTCCCACACCTCACACCAGTTCGGGAGGGCATTGAGGGGGCAGCTAGTGCCGAGGAAGGCGGTTCCTCCTGCCAGCCAGCTCTCCCCTGGGCTACACCCACAGCCACTGCCCCCAGGAGCCACCAGGACCCACTAGAGCCCCCGCGCCAACACTCACCACATTCCCTTGCTTCACACAGTAGCCGCTCTTAATGAGGGGGGGCCCAGAGGGAACACGGCTGCCTGTCGTGGGGATGTAACTCTGAGACCTCCGAAGGATGGCGTGGGACCCAGGCTCGCTCCCCTCCTGCCCATCCCCACCGTTCTACAAGGAAACAGCGGAAGGATTAGCTCGTGCCTCAGCCAGCCCTCTCTGGCGAATCCTCTCCTGCCTCTTTCTTTCCCCACAATAGCAACTAAAGAAGAAATAGACAAGAAAGTAAACATTCACGGACTCCTGTCAGACACTGTACCGGGAAATGTCACAGGACAAGGCTCGGGGAAGCTGGGCAGAACCAGGAGAAAGGTAAGGACAGAGAATACAAGCCAGAAGAGGGAAGAAACACCCTAACGGGAAGAGGGACAGTGGGCTTGTTTCCAGGCTCACCTGTCTTCCCCAGCTCCATTTCCCATGTGATTTACAAGTGCCCGTCACAGGACCACACAGCCTCAAGATACAGTGGCCCTGATTTCTGCACTGCTATTCTTCATACCCACCCCTGTCCTGGATTTTCCTGACTACCCCATTGGCACTGGCTCCCCACCCCCAACCACCTATCCTCTGTGCTGGCCTCCTCTGTGCACGTCACTCGTCCACTGTGGATGCTCCCATACCCCCACCGGCGCCCGGCAGCCCCAGGCCCCAGCACCTGGTTGATGGGCGTGTGTACCACCACCCCTCCGATGATCTCTGTCTTGTAGGCCACCTGCGGCTTCTTCTCTAGGGCTGGAGGAGCTGGCAGGCTTTTTATAACTTCCGTAGTCAGGGGCAGGCTCCCAACTTTGGGTACCTGGAAAGAAAGAAAGCTTAGGGAAAATGGGTGGGGGGGGGAGACATGGGGAAAGGGACAAATGCTAGTAGGACCTCCTCTCTTCCCCAGCCCTTCCATCGACCCATACCTGAATACGAGGAACTCTGCCAGCGGACGCCTGGATACACACATACGCACACCCATCGGGCCTGAACACCCACTATGAGCCAGCCCTTCCCTGACGGCAGACCAAAGATAAAACAGCAAACAGATACGTCCTGCCCTCGTGGCACGGACATTCTAATAGCAGAGACTGACAAAAAAGGGAGAGCCAAACACACACAGAGAATAATTACAAACTGCAAGCAGTGCCATAAAGAAAAGAAACAGGAGCTGAGACAGACAGAGGGAACTATTTGAAATGGAGTGGTTAGCGGTAGTCTCCAGGGGAGGAAGGTGCTAGAACAGTAACCTGCAGAGGAACAGGAACCAGGGACGTAAGGAGGAGAGCACATAGTAGGGCGGGAACAGGTAATAAATACATGTGGGCTCTGGTACAGAATTCAGGGAGCATGAACTTCAGAGCCCAAGGTACTGACTCCTCACCCGTCACTAACTCACTCAGTGACCTTCAGCAAATCACTGAACTTCTCTCAAGGCCAAAAGTTCCCGTGTAGAAAATGAAAAGGGTATAATATGGATGTCATAGAGTCACCGTGCTTACCAAATGACAAAGTACATATACTTAAAAACTTCAGAAATATAAAAATATAAAAATACAGTTGACTCCTGAACAATGCAGGGGGTAAGGGTACTGACCCCTGCACAGCCAGAACTCCGTGTATAACTTTCAACTCCCCCTGAATTTAACTACTAATAGTCTACTATTGACCAGAAGTCTTACCAATAACATACATCGTAAATTAACACATATTTTGTAAGTTCTATGTGTCATATGCTGTATTCTTATGATAAAGTAAGATAGAGAAAAGAAAATTTTATTAAGAAAATCATAAGGAAGGGGTGCCTGAGTGGCTCAGGTCATGATCTCAGGGTCCTGGGATGGAGCCCCACATTGGGCTCTCTGCTTGGCGGGGAGCCTACTTCCTCCTCTCTCTGCCTGCCTCTCTACCTACTTGTGATCTCTTTCAAATAAATAAATAAAATCTTTAAAAAGAAATGAAAAGAAAAGAAAATCATAAGGAAGAGAAATACACTTCCAGTCATGTAAAAAATCTTCATGTAAGTAAATCCATGCCATTCAAACCCATGTGGTTCAAGGGTGGAAAGTATTATAAAACATCTTAATTTAACATTTCACAAATGGTATTAACATTTACAAACACAGCCCTTTGTGAAGAGTTATCTTCGTTCCTCTCCTTGGCAGAATTAGGGCACCACGGACAGTCAGAGAATCACAGAATTTTTATGGCTCCTTTGACGCCACAGGCCACAGACTGCAAATGGTGGCATGAAGGCAGATTCTGGCCAAACTGTGTTTTGTTTTGTTTTGTTATTTAATTTTTTTTTCAGTGTTCCAAGATTCATTGTTTATGCACCACACCCCACACTGTGTTTTATTGGTCTGATGCAGTATGTTTCTCAATCTACATTTAAACCTTGGGGTAGGGGTGCCTGGGTGGCTCAGTGGGTTAGGCTGCTGCCTTCGGCTCAGGTCATGATCTCAGGGTCCTGGGATCGAGTCCCGCATCGGGCTCTCTGCTCAGCGGGGAGCCTGCTTCCTCCTCTCCCTCTCTGCCTGCCTCTCTGCCTACCTGTGATCTCTGTCTGTCAAATAAATAAATAAATAAATCTTTAAAAAAATAATAAAAATAAAAAATAAAGCTGGGGTAGCTCACCTAAAAATCCAGACTTCTAGCCAAGCATCATTTCTGTGTTTAGAGGGAGCGCATCCTCCAGTGTGCCCCGTCCCCACCCCGCTCCCACCACCGCGGCCGGGAGTCCGGAGCTCTTTATCCCCGTTTATGTTGCTGTCCTTCCGCCTTGCTCACCTCTCTTCTTTACTCTGGCAATTCCGATGAAATCTGTCCATTGTGTCAAGTAAATAGGAAGAGGCCCAGGCCATGCAAGTCAATGGCCCAAAGCCATGGTTAATAACTGCACGGAGCCCAGGCCCCTAAGTGCCCGCTGGGGTGATGCCCACAGCCTCACGAAGCCTGTCCTTCACCCAGACTCAGCACCTGTGTGGGTTGGCAGGATCCCTGAGTAATACTCACACCTTCCCTCCTTCTACAGCCTCGAGAATCAGAAGGATCTAAGAATCTAGACCTCTCAAGAGCTCATGGTTCTGGGCACTTGGAGAATTCCATCAAGGACGAGACCAAGGACCACTCCATTCCATGTCTGCTCAAAGGAGGAAGAGCTCCAGAAGGACACTGGAGCCCCAGAAAGAAGATGAGACCCTTCCTCCTGGCCTGTGTGTTCCGTTTACATAGACAATAGTGATCTCGGCCCACCTGCTCCCAGATGCAGCCAGAAATCCACCTTCTCTTTCCCTTCGGGCTGTCCGCACAGCAGTTCCCACTGCTATGGGCCCCATTCAGCACCAGGCAAGGTACCACACTCTTGAGATCTCTATCTCAAGCAATCTTATGAAGGAGGCATTATCTCCTCCATTATATAGATGACATAAATGAAAGCTCATTAAAAAGAAGTAAGTTGCTGCTAGGACTGCTGGACTCTCCGTTGCTAAATGTCCCACTACCCACCTATGCTACCACCATTTCTTTCCCTGAGCTTAGCTATTGTGTGATGCGACCTCTTTGAGGATGTTGATAATTGCTGGGATGTTTCGTCATATCATCATCATGGAACAACAGAAACTCCCCCCAAAGGACCTAAATGAATTCCAGCAAAGAAGAAGGAGGAAAGTAGCCATTTAGAGGTCCCAGTGGTCAGAAAAGGAATCATGTTAGCTTAGCTGTTGTGTGGCCTCTCAGACTCTCTTTAGCTCCTGTATCATGGGCTGGTTCTGTCTGCCCAGAGCCTTTCCAACGCTTCTAGAGACTGAATCAGTCTGGGGAAGACAAACTCAACAATAACTATGCCCCAGAACCTGAAAACAAGGTCTTTCTTTTGGTTTGGCCATATCCCCAGAGGCCTAAATTCAAGGTATACCCTCTTCCATTCACTCGTGCGGTATTCTCTGATGGGGGAGAGCCTTATGGATCTCATTTGCAATGTGAAATGAAAATTACAGGGACACGGGGTGCCTGACTGGTTCAGCTGGCAGAGCAAGTGACTCTTGATTACGGGGTTGTAAGTTCAAGCCCCATGTTGGGTGTAGAGATTACTTTTCAAAAAATCTTAAAAAGAAAGAAAGAAAGAAAGAAAATTAATTACAGGGACTCATCTTATTTCCCACCAGGCATAGCTAGACTGCGATGAGGAATAATCCAATGAAGGCAAGGGACTGTGGTTTACTTTTACTGCTATTCATTTTCAAAACATTTCAACTGTTTGGGGAAATGTAGTTAGTGGAATAATGTCCCACTAAAACTATCCACCCATAAACTCAGAATGTGACCTTATTTAGAAATAGGGTCTTTGCAGGTGTTGTTAAATTAAGATCAGATCATACTGGTTTAGGGTGCGCCCGAAGCCCAGTGATTGATGTCCTTATCAGAAGAAGAGAGGACACAGGGACACAGGCCATACCATGATGACGGCAGAGATGACAGTAATGCAGCTACAACCCAGGGCACACCATGGACCGCCCAGAGCCACCAGAAGCTGGAAGACGCAAGGAAGGATTCTCCCCTAGAGAGAGAGGCCACCCATTTGCTCTGGTTGTCCCATAAAACTCATACAGGAATACTAATACTCTGAGAAAATCCAATTCCTTAAATACCACATGTCAATCATTTCTTCAATGACAAGGACCCAGAGGCCTTAGCACAAAATGGACAGTGATCTGTGGGCAGAAAAATTGGATCCATCCTGGCTCCTTGACCTTGGACAAGTCACTTTAATCACTAGGCATTTCCACTACCCTGTTTATAAATGGGTTTAATAACACTTGCCTTTCCTACCTAAGGATTTTTTATGAAGCTACAATGAAGCCAAGCATGTAAAAGCAGTGTGTGATCCAACACACATTACAATGGCTGCTCTTTTCAAATATTTTCAAATATTTTTCAAATATTTTCATAAACTCTTCTAGGTCTTGAAAGTCATAGGGTCCTGGGTTTGAATGCCAGCTCTACCATTTATTCCCCCCTAGACTTTGGGCAGCCCTGACTTCCATGATTCTCATCTAAAAAAAAAAATGGCAGTGAAACCACTTATCTCACAGGAGTGACATCAGAGGGGTAAAAATTACAGCACATATGAAAGCTTGGCTCAATACATTATCTGTTCTTTCTTTCATCTCTGTATCCCCCAAAGTGCCTGATACTTCACGTATGTATACAGTGCCCTAAAGTGAGTGTGCATGCCATCGATGTGGTGTCCAGCCCCACATCCTCCCTCTTTCCGGCCTCCCTGAGGAAGGACCCAAGACACAGGACAATATGGCAGTGGAGAAAGGAGTAAACCCTTCCAGGGCACAAACAGATGAGGAGATAGAGTGCCCCTCCTCTTCCTTCTAACCCATGGGACCTGGAGTGAAGAGAAGTATGAACCAAGCCAAGGAAAGGAAGGGGGATCGTGGAGAAAATGGAGACCCTACAGCAGGCTCTGACATCTGGGATCTCCCAGCCTCTGGGCACTACCACATTGCTTCCCACTCCTGTGGCTTATAACTTCCATTCCATGGGGCCAGAAAAACAGCAGGAGGTACTCACTGCTTAGAGCAACCCTATGAGGGCTAAAAGGCCCTCACAACCTCACAGGCTGGGTAGCCCAGTGAACCAGACATGGACAGAAGAGGAAAGCTAAGAGGCAAGGCTGAAAGAGAATAAAGTATCAGACTTTGAAAGAAACTCCAAAACTGCATTAGACACAGAAGGATGAAAGCCCCACCATGGAAAAAGAAATTCTGTACTAAGCTCAGCACTGCAGAGCCGTGTGCACAAGCAGAGGCATGTGAGTTAGCTGTAACATCCCACCTTCCCTTCAGTTCTCCCTCTTTTCCTGGGTTTCCCGAGGCTTGTCAAAATAACAAGACCACCTCAATAACTCACTTGTTCTCTGCTTGGGTCTGGCATCACAAGAGTTGGATTGGTGTACCAATTTCTTCTATTAATTTATTCACAGAAACCCTGAGGTATTTAGGAGAACAATCTGCCCCAGTAAATAATGGTTACTATCAGGAATGACTAGAACATAAGCATTTCTGACTGTATGATACAGAAAATCAATCTTCCAATTACAGAATGGGCAGAAGACACAAACAGACATTTCTCCAAAGAAGACGTCCAGATAGCCAAGAGACCCAGGAAAGATGCTCATCACTCATCATCAGGGAAATGCAGATCAAAACTACAATGGCTATCGTCTCGCGCCTGTCAGAATGGCTAAAATCCACGACACAAGAATCAGCAAGTGTCGGCGAGGATACGGAGAAAGGGGAACTCTCTTGCACTGTTAGTGGGAATGCAAATGGTGCAGCCACTCTGGAAAACAAGTTACTCAAAAAGTTACAAATACAGTTACCCTACAATCCAGCAATTGAACCACTGAGTATCTACCCAAAGAAACAAGAACACTAATCCAAAGGGATACATGCACCCCTATGTTTATAGCTGCATTATTTACAATAGCCAAGGTATGGAAATAGTCCAAGTGTCTCTTGACTGATGAATGGATAAAGAAGTGATATAGATATAGATATAGAACATATATTATATATGTATATGTATATATGTAAATATGTATGAATATGTACATATATGTATATGTGTATAACACACATAATGTAATATTATTCAGCCATAGAAAAGAATAAAATCTTGGGGCACCTGGGTGCTTGATTGGTTAGGCATCTGTCTTCGGCTCAGGTCATGATCTCCAGGTCCTAGGATCAAGCCCCATGTTGGGCTCCCTGATCATCAGGGCATCTGCTTCTCCCTCTCCCTCTGTCTCTCCCCCCGCCCCCCCATTTTTGTTCTCTCTCTCTCAAATGAATAAAAATCCTAAAAAAGGAAAATAATAGAATTTTTTAAAAAGAATGAAATCTTGCCATTTGGGATGACATGGATGGAACTACAGAGTATTAAGTATTATGCTAAGGGAAATAAGCCCAAGAAAGACAAATACCGTATGATTTCACTCATATGTGTCATTTAAGAAACAAAACAAAGAAGGAAAGCAGGGGAAAATGAGAGAGACAAATCAAGAAACAGACTCTTAACTATAACGAACAAACTGATGGCTACCAGAGGGGAAGCAGGTGGGGGCTGGGGAAACAGGATGAAGAGGAAGCAGTGCACTAGTCAGCATGAGCAGAGGGTGACATACGGCAGTGCTGAATCACTGTATTGTACACCTGAAACTAATCCAACACTGTATACTAACTGGAATTAAAATAAAAACTTAGAATAAATAAATGAAAATAAATTTAAAAAGAGTATCAATCTTCTCAGCACACAAACCATGGCTTGCATGCCACAAGTCTGCCTACTGTCGATGGAAGGTCTAGTTTTTTTCCAAACATAAAGTCTTCCCTCTTCTCCCTTTTCTGTATTTCTAAGGAAGAAGAAAGGAGTTCACCAGCCAAGTCAAAGAAGATGAGAATATTCACAGAACAGTCAGTGAACCAGCTCAGTGATGCTTTCAAATGGAAGGCTTTTCCAGGACGGGTTGGTGGATGGACTGGACTGACCCCCAGGCAACCTCTTACAGGAAGAAGAGTACCCCCCACCCCACTCCCAAGCCAGTAAAAAGTTCTGACTTCCCTCTTTATATGCTTTTCCCTTTCCTCTGCTTCTCATAGTCAGCAATCCATTTTCCAATCCCACCACGTTCTGAATCAGCAGGCCAGAATGACCTAAAACACAACTCACCAGGAGCCCTCCCAGGAAGCACAACAGGGACGCTCCATACACTTCCCCTTGAACTTGATTCAAACTCAAACTCTCAGTTCAAGTTGTGGTTAGTCAGCCAAGGTGTGAGAAGAGGAAGGGGGAACCGGGTCTCCACAGGCTCCTGGGAAAGCCCCTGCTGTCGGTGGAGCGTCTCCCCACCCCAAAGAGGCCACAAGCTGAAAAGAGGCACTGAGTCCCTCCAGAAAGAAGGACTCATACATACGGTGATCTTGCTGGCTTGGTTCAGGGCTTCCACCCAGTCCTTCAGATCCTTCTGGTCATTAGCTTGAAGAAAATACCTCTGAGAGAGGGCATTGATGACTGCAATAATCATGGGGGAAGAAGAGAGAAAAACCCAGGTCAGAACACATGCAGGACAAAAAGACGCCATCAAAACTCAGGTGCCTGAGGTAGCAAGGTGGAGGTCTGCACAGAGCGAAGGCATCCGCCACGGTGCAAAGTCAGCGGCATGTGCATCTGGGAAGCAGCAGGCTGCAGCCACGCTCTCTCTCCAGAAGTGTGAATTGTTCCATTAAGCCATGAGAACAACACCTGTTGTTCATGTTTTAACCACCCCCTTCATGTGCTGTTGTACAGGGATGAGGCTTCTTGTCCGCCCTCAACAAGACACGAGCTTGAACTGCTTTCTAGAGGCACCAACAGATTGAGAGTCTCAATGGTACACATATCATTTTGGACCCAGTGCTCCTTGTTTCCACTGGCACAACTGGCCTGACTTAGGAGTCTTGCCTGTGGTCGGGAAATGGAACAAAGCTTGCCTGAGATCAAATCTGTGACCCTGACCTCATTCTCAACCTGTTCTTTCCTCTGAACCCTCTATGAAGTCAATCGTTTTACTTCTGCGTTCATTACTTATCTTGTTTAGATCTGCTGACCACAAAATCTAAGACAGTCATTTCTGAGCTTAGCAATGACACTTGAAAGAAATGGGACAACAAGAACACCAAAGAAGCCTGACCCAACCCGAAGTTGGGAGAGAAGACAGCTCAGTGACCACCTTATTCTCCGAGCATAAATTAGTCAGAACTACAGGAGGTGAGCTTCGTCGGGTAGACAGAGAATTCATTAGTTCATTCACTCATCTCACAAATATTACTGAGCATCCACTATGGGCCAGGAACAGCTGTATGTGCTGGGGATACAGCAGTGACAAAACAAAGGGACAGCCCTGCTTCATGGAGCTGACATGCAGAGCCACCCATATAAACAAGAGAAACTACTTGTTAGCATCTGTTTGTGGCACTTAGTACATTACCGAGAACACAGTAGGCGCCAAATAACAACTGATGATTTAATGAGTAGGAGCATCCACTGAGTGACTCTGCTTCCTGTGTCACTCCCAACTCTGGCACTCATGTGCCAGTGCCGAGACACTCAACAGGATACTCCTTTTCTATTGTTCCCCCAACTCCCCCACATCTCCACCTTTCCTGAGCGCACCGCGGCTGCGTCTGAGAGAAGGCTTCCCAGAAACGACCCGGAGATACCTGGACCCTGCCCTGCAGAGTCAGGAAAACCGAACCGTCACTGGTTCCTGTACCTCCGCCTTCCGGGACTATCTTCCCCGCAAGACCAAGGAAAGCAGTATCGCTGGAGACGTAGGCACGTCGCCATGACTGAAGTCACTCATAAACGCAGGGAGCAAGTCACATGTGATCACAGGACTGTCTCCACACGAAGAGGAAGTTGCTGCAGGACTGTTCAGAAAACCCAGCCCCCAGTTCAGTACTTACCAAAGCAAAATGGAGTTTTGGGTTTCTGCTTCGGTGTAGCTATGCTCACCTAAACCAAATAAAAAACAAAATAAGAACAGTTTTATAAGATGGTTATAAAGCATTTTTTTTTCACTTTTTTGGGGGGAGGGGCTGTAAAATTTTCTACACAAAAAAGAAGAGTATTTATGGGGCGCCTGGGTGGCTCAGTGGGTTACAGCCTCTGCCTTCGGCTCAGGTAATGATCTCAGGGTTCTGGGATCGAGCCCCGCATTGGGCTCTCTGCTCAGCAGGGAGCCTGCTTCCTCCTCTCCCTCTCTGCCTACTTGTGATCTCTGTCTGTCAAATAAATAAATAAAATCTTTAAAAAAAAAAAAAGAAGAGTATTTAAAACATACATAAACTTCTAAACAATAGTAATGAAGTGGAAACGCTCTACTCACCCTCCAGATGAAGAAATAGGCCATTACCAGTCCTATTCCTTAGATGTCCTTTGTGTGCTCCTCCCTGAAAGAATCTCCTCCCCACCCCTCAAGGGATAACCACTACCTGGCTGTCTCCCTTCATCTTCTTTGCAAAAACACTTTGGAAAGCCACCCGCTCCAACAAAATTCCCTTTGGACCACACAACCCGAACGTGGCCTATCACACTAGGAAGACCCCAGCCCTCTCTCTCGACCCCTGACCCCCTCCCTAAACCGTTCTCCAAATGAACAGTGGGATGGCTACAAATACACAGATTCCAATTAGAGCTCACAGGAAGGTCTGGCAGCATGCCAACGTCCATTTCTATCTACCCTGACTGCTTAACCCTGAAAATAGAGGAGGGAGCCCGAGGAATCAGAGCATACCTATGCATTTAAGGGAAGAGAAGAGAAGAAAGTAGAAATAGTTTTACAGCTCCTGTTGTGTTATCTCATCTTGTTTCTTCAATCCCACCTCTGGCATGTACACGCCTGACTGTGTACACAGATGAACCTGCCTCACTCTGATTCAAACATATAGAATGAATAAAGGAAAACCAATCATGTCCCCCATATGCCAAGACGGGACTGCCCTTGATGGAGTTCAGCTGAAGTCCCTGGAACAGGTCTCCACCACTATACCTGGGATTGCAAAGGAGGCACCTTCCCCCAAGACCCTAGGTTAGGAACTAGTCCCACATTCTCCTAATCCTCCTGTGGACAGCATTGTCTCAGTCCCCTTTCCAAGCAAGGGCCTTCTCCTACTTGTATGAGACCTGAAAAAAAGGCCTGCCCTCCAACATACAAAATGAACATAGCATACTCAACATCAATAAACAAATCACTAATGTCTACATAACATTCTACCAACCTCTTCGACAAGGATTTTAAGTGCCTACAACAAAGATGTCACATTAAGTCGACTTCATTAATGTTTCGTTAAACAGTCACAAAAATCTCATCACATTTGAAAATAATTAGTAGCTTTGATATTCTTAGTTCAAAAGAATCTTTGGATATGTGAGGTGATTGCTGCGAAATATAGCCAATCATGAATTAATGTGTTACTCAGCCAAATCACTCCAGAAATAAGACGACTGAAATCCTCTCGAATATTTTATAGCCAATTCTATTTAATGAGGGTATGGTTATATTCTGATCTGTTCACCAGGATGTAATGTGGAGGTCTTATGGCCTAAAGAAAGCCTTTCAACAGTCCTAAAAAATATAAAAATTCAGGCAAAGGTGAGCCCACCTCACAGACTACCCAACTTCAGGCATGTCTTCACCATCCCCAGAACCCACTCCCCAGAGCTCCATGACATCCTAAGTTCTGGTCCCTGTGCCGCCTTGTTTTGGGGGTTCTGGATCCGAGGATTCCACCTGAACCACAGCACACACTGTTAAGCTGCTTGTGTCTGACGTCCTGATCTGTCAATGACTCGGTTTCTGGCTCTTTCCCTTGGCATCCTTGTTCCTCCTCAGGTCCCTTGTGCCCAGAACACCTGCATGGCCTGGCCTCCGTGCCCATGTGGCTCTGACCAGCAGAGAGCAGGCTGACCCTCAGAACCCACATATCGCTCGGCTTCCTTCCAACTGTAAGCTTTAGAATGGCTGTGAAAAGCTGGGCACTCAGACCCTCACTGGCTTACGAGAAGACTCACCCCTTTCTCCCAGAAACTGACATCACTGACCAGACAAAGCACCACGGGCAGAGACTTTTCACCAGGTTGGATGACAAATGGTCCACAGTGACCACAACTTTTTAGCAGCCTATACTGAAGGAATGCTACCAGCATGCTTAGTACAACAACCTAAGCGATCACCTGGCTTTTCGTTTGTTTTTAGAGGTTTATCCCGTTTTCAGTCAGGGGACATCAGAGATTACATACAGGCACACCTATAATTTGCCTCAGGCCCAACCACAGAAGCATTACTTGGCAAAGCAGCTAGCTCCTTGCTGAATCAACCAGACATCAGTTCTAGTTCTGCCCTGTGGGCCCTTTAGCAAGGGTTAGACCCTCAGTGTCTCTGATCAGCTTCCCAAGTAGCAGAACCAGAGTGCAATTACTATTTTCCTTCTTATCATCACAGAATGGCAAAAGAGGAAAATGAAATTCTATCTACCTGGGCTGCGTCCCTCGGGGAGAAGGGCTGAAGTACGGGCCTCATTTACTATGGAAAGGTAGCTCTGGCCTCACCCTGATATCCTGGGGACGGTGACAGCAGAGTCCCTCTTCCCCTGGGAGGTATGAGCCCTCTGGCCTCCACCCCACCTCATGCTGGTAATCAGACCAGACTGTGCAGCCTCCCTCAGATGTAGTGAAGGACCAGAGGATCCTGAAAAAGCATGTCTCAGAGACCAGCTACAGGGAGGGCACCCAAGGGCTACCATCCCCCTGCTGGAGGTGACCACAGTTAAGTAGCTGCGTAGCCGTGGTTGACTGGTGGGTCCTGAGTTATGCAAGCAGCGAGAGGAGGTCAGGATGTGAGGGGTGGAATGGGCACGGGTCAACCAGAGAGTGACGCAGACAAGGCCACTCTACAGCTCAACAGACTCTCAGGAACTTGCTCTTATCAGATCAAACACAGACCACAGCGGCAGCAAACTCATCAGTGGCAGGGCACTGCTAGCCAGCCCCATCCTGTCTGCCCCTGGCCGGAAGTGGAGCTGGGGCCCCTCTGGTAGAAGCAGCAGCAGCAGCAGAAGGTCTTGAAGTTCTGGGGTGGCTCTGCCCTAGTGTCCAGACGCCCTTGCCTCATGAGGTGGCATCAAGAGCAGAGGAAGCCGCGGTCAACTACACAGAATGACTGGAAGGGTTCTAAGCAGTGGTCTCTGGACCAGCTTCCGGAGGTCAATGAGCCCTGAAATTACAGGCAGACCAGGGTTGTACACACATACATACTTCACCTGGGGTCCATGATCTTCACCCAGCACTCAAAAGGATCTGTGACCACCACCACCACTACCACAAGAAGTTAAGAACCAGTGTTCTTGGAAGGTCTTCCTTATAACTAACTGAGGGCAAGCCCTGACAGAGCGGGGCACAGCCGGGGATGGGACACGGGGGCTGGCTGTATAGAGGAGAAGAGCCTCAGGCAAGGCGGGAAGGTGGTGGCACCAAGCCCACCTTACATCATTTTCCAGTTTGCCCAAACCTGGTTCTGCTGCCATCAGTGCCCCGGAGGACATCAAGTCAAGGACTTTCACCTCTGTCAGCCTTTCTGAAGCATCATCCCAACACACACCCTCAAGAAAGAGCGACAGAACAGCACCCCTGTACAGAGACCACACGTACACAGCAAGCCAGGTCGACACTACGGTAAAATGCTGTCCTCTGGGAGGGACTACCCAAAGGTTCACAAGAAATAAGCTGGAATGCTGAATTTGATGCCAGTGGCCCCGCTAAATGGGTTTCTGGGAAAACCCCTGCTTTCTGGCACTGAGTCAGGTAGGAGTTAAAGGCTCACTGCTCTATGTAACCTGACCCCTGGGGCAGCTGCAGTGGGGTGTGTGTGTGTGTGTGTGTGTGTGTGCAAAAACACCCACCCAGGCCTGCATCTCTCCAGAAGGGCTAAGAAACAGGTCCATCCTTTCTAAATGAGACAGCTTCCAAAGCTGAGAATTCTAAAAACCCTCATACGAGCTGCATTTATAAATCGTGATTCAGCAAGAGACAGTATTCACTTTTCCCCCAATTTAAAAAAAAAAGAAAAGAAAGAAAAAAGTCTCCCACCAAACCAAACTCTCTCCAACAGGAGGTTTGGAGTTTCACTAATAATGAGGTTCTCTACTCCGCCTCTCTGATTCTGTTCCTCCAAACCTCCTAGAAAAAGACCTCATGAGCCCCCACCAAGACCGGACAGGAGAGGGGAAGGCCCAGGCCTCCGGCCCGCCCGGCCCCAGAGGCAGCCACATCTCTCACCACAAGGCAAGCACAAATTGCCCACAGCTGCGCTAGCAAAGCTTCACTTTAAGCCCTGCCCCCTTCCCCTGAGGTCATTATCTCCTCTCTCTAATCCGCTCAGACCCTGCCCTGCATCTTCTGCCTCTGTGCCCAGCGGTATCGGCTAGCCCTTGTGTCTGCTCGCCCTGCCTCCAGCCCCTGTGGCGGCTGCCACCTCCAAACCAGCCCCCGCCAGCTGCGACAGGCGGCTGGACCCAAGGGTTCCCAAAGCTCACTCAGATCAGGGTCCCCCCCAACCTGGGAGAACATGGACAAGGAAGCAGAGATCCCCAAGAGGCCCGATATGAAGGGTGCGTGGGGAGAACAGGACTTCCGGAACCTTCGTGCTGGCTGGGTGCCACCTGGCTCTTCTCACTGGACAAAGAGTTCCTCTTTCAGGCGAGGCTCTAAATCCCCAGCCTTTTTTATCTCTGCTGCATCACAGGTCAGCACTGGAGCCTGCTCCGGGGGCGGGGGTGGGCCGCTGAAAGCAGCTCAGTGCCGCAGCTCTGCGTGGGCATCACCAACCAGCCCGCGGTCTCTCCCCCGCCACCCCCCCCAACCCCAGTATCTCAGCTCCAAAGAGGGGCTGCTCTTTCTCTGTCTGCACTAACCGACCGGAGGTGTTCTGTCCGGCCTGCCTGCCAGGCTCTCCAACAGTCATCTGGCGGCTGAACAGTTCCCTGGCACAACCGAGTGCCTTTCCGGGGCTCTCCTAGCCTTCCCTCCACAGTCATCCTGTCCCCACCCTTTGTGAGCTGCTCCTGTGGAACAATACCCTTTGGGAGAATCTTTTCTAGTCACTGTGAGTTTTGCAGTTGTTTGGTACTTTTTGTCCCAATGACGATAAAAGGTCATGCCCGACTCCTACCCCAGCACCTAGTCCTCCTTGGCAGGAGCTGGAAGCATCACTGACCACTGTGTCCCCGGAGTAAGAGGCTTCAGGCTCACCCTCCAAGAACCTGCTAACCTCACTCCACCCAGCACCGGTCAGCAGCAAAGCTTCCAAAGGGAGGACAGGGGAGCACTTCACTGCCCAGGCAACACACCCAAATGCTAATGCCCGAAGAATTTGACATTTCTCATTTAGATACGAAACCTACTTAGAGAACGTGAATCCCCAGAGTTCCAGGCGGACATTACCTTCGAGATGTAGGTCAGCTGCAAAGATCCAACGGCGCCTGCCCCCATGGCCAGGTTCTGAAAGACACATGTTTTTCATTTTTAAGAAGCATGATGCTATGTGAGGCACTGGAAACAGCACTAAGAGACAGAAGACCAAAACGCTAGTCCTGGCTTTGCAACCTTGACCAAGCCACTTACCCACATTCTTTAGCTCACTCTCCTCCGTAAAATGGTGATAATTCTTACCATGGCTATGTTGACACAAACGTTATCCTTGGCCTTGCTTACTACAGCGGGGTGTCTCCTAGGATGGTGGTTAGAAGCGTGAGCTCTACCATCTGAGTGAGGCAGTTCCTTAACCACTATGCCTCAGTTTTCCTTTCTGTAAAAATATGGATACTAACGGTACCTACCTCACAAGGCAGTCATGAGGATGAGTAAATTCATGTAAGGGCACTTGCAATCATCCCCGGGACATAGATGACTCTCAGCAAGTATTAGCTATTATATTTTTTTTCTTTCCTGATGGCTCTAGTCCCCTTGTTAGCTTGGTCCTGCTTTATGCCACTTCAAATTGTTTTTGTAATAAACAGAGTACATATTCACACAATACAGAATTTTTTTGAAAAAATCCAGCTATTTAGTTTATTTCACAGGATTATTATGAATACCAACTGGAATGATGTCTGTATGCCATAAAACACTAAATAAATGTCCTAGTAAAACATCAAGAAACCCACAGGCACCTGGTCGGGCAATATTCTGTCCTAGCACAATCTCCCCGGCTTGCTTATTTCTCCGCTGTCAGAAACGAAGCAATGAAGACACAGGGATGACAGCACACCGAAGAAATGAACATGATTAGAAACCTCAGCCATGAAGTTTCTTATTTATACATTGGAAAATCTACTCCCCCAGGGACCTTAAGAACCTGTCCAGAGCTCCTGGTGCCCCTTAAGTTGCTGCAGAAGTCTCAGAGAATAATCTTGAAGCCCCCAGTTATTGGGGGTTATCTCAAAGCAATAAGGGAAACAAATCTTAGATAAGGAGAATTTAGTAAATTTCCTAAAAGGTTAGCAGTGAAATGACCCGTCATTCCAGGAGACTGCCCTTAAGAAGTATTTTAGACAGTAGGGAAGAGCCCTTCTAGGCCCGATGATCTAAACTAACATACATCACCTGAAGCAAATGCAATATGTGAAATTTTCTACACACAAGAAAATGGATGGGAACAATACCACGATAAAAGGAGTCTCAGAGCCCTTAAATTGTAGACTAAGAAATTCAGAAAGGATGTGTTGCCACCTATCCCCCCCCTTTTTAAAAGATTTTATTTATTTATTCGACAAAGAGAGATCACAAGTAGGCAGAGAGGCAGGCAGAGAGAGAGAGGAGGAAGCAGGCTCCCAGCTGAGCAGAGAGCCCGATGCAGGGCTCGATCCCAGGACCCTGAGACCATGACCTGAGACGAAGGCAGCAGCTTAACCCACTGAGCCACCCAGGCGCCCCCCCCAGCCTTTTTTCTTAACAAATGAGGTCATAAATCTAAATGCTGCCTTTAGGTAATCAGATTAGAATTTCAAATATGGACGATCTGATTTATACATTTTTTTCAGATATACAGTGATTGCATTTTGCTGACTTTTAAGAACACCTCTATTCGATAAAGAGAGATAGGCCCTGCATCCCTAAATCAGAGTCCACGAAGGAGCCACAGGCACTCCAAAAGGCCACTGAGCAACTGCCACTGCCCCAAGGAGAACCGAGAGCCGCTCTGGGCAGACAGCTCCGCACAGAGTAAGGCTGCCTCGAAGGACCACAGGGCCACCAGCCTCTCCAGGACACGGAGCACCTAGCCCACTCCCAGCCCCCACCTAGCCCACTCCCAGCCCCCCATCACAAAGGGAGGGGCTTTGTGAGTGAGGGGATTGGTCCAAGGTCACATAATTGGAGGCAGAACTTGAACTACAAAGCTCAGGTCATCTGACTTCAACCCAATGCGTTCCAAGCAGCACGATAAAAATCTTAGAAAAGATTGGGCTGTTGGAATTCTAGCTGTGACATTATCGCCCTGTGACTGCAGGCAAGTTTCTCTGCCTATAAAAGGGGGACAATAAACCCTCCTTGGGTGGTTGTGAGGATTACATGAAAATACATAAGGAGAGCCTAGCCTATGGCAGCTCCTCTCCCCGACCCACGACAACGCTAATTACAAGACGCAGAGGCCAAGTCTCAGGGCTGGTGTTGCACAACTCACTCTCATCACCCCAAACCACAGCCCAAAGGCCTCCAGAGCCCATCTGGAATTATGAGTGATGAAGTGGAATTTGGGGAACCATTCGGACACTAACCCACACGTAATGACAGATAGGAGTGGGTCAGATTTCAACTACTTCATCCCCTCCGCCCTCCAGGGCTGCTCCACCCTCCGTCCCATTCCCACCCCCCCCACCACCCCCCGCCCTCTCCCCCCACCCCCCTTCAGCTCTCCCACTGCAGAAAGACAGAGGAGCAGCTCTCCTGGCTGGTTACCTGGGGGCGGGGGGCGCCTTCACCTCCCTTACCCACCACCCACCCCACAGCGTGCTCACATGTACCTCCCTCTCCACCATGAGAAGCTAGGAAAATATGACGAGTGTGTATAAATGCAGTCCCCGCCCCCCTGCCAACTTCCTCCCCACCCAGGCGGAGAGGAATGACAGGAGAAAACAGCCCCAGGATCCCAGAGCCTTGATCAGGAGTGATGGCTCAGTGTCCACTCCGATTGCTGGACCTGGGAGATTCACTGTGACAGCTTGCTGCCAGGGTGGCAGCCCCAGGCAGAAACTTCCTGGTCAAGAAGGAATGTACCAGCATGTCTGAGCTGGAGACCACGGCAGCCAGTCATCTGGCGGGGAACGCCAAGAAACAAACAGCACCCGAGGCGGGGCAGTGTGTCAAAGACTAGGCAAGCGGCCTCTCCAGGACACGGCCAGTCTCGACCTCCAGGGAGCCGATAAGAGGATCCACCTTCACAAAGCTTCTCCGGGCTGCAGTCTATCCCGGCCTCTCCTATCTCTGAATCCCTGCACACCCGTCCTGCTCCAGCTGTGGTGCACACCACACTCTCCTGGGGAGTATGTTTGCAAAAGGCCCAGGCTCAGACCTCACCCGAAAAACACTGAATCATAGTCAAATGGAACATGGTCAGAACATGCACATTTTTCAGATGTTCCCAAGGGATCCCTACACAAGCCCAGGTCTGAGAACGACTGCTCTACATGACAAAATCTAGCCCTTGGTTCTAGATCGGCGTATCCCTTTCTGCGAGATTAAGTCTCTTCTTGCCAGATTTTAAGCACATTGAGGACATGAGTAGGATCTTATTCCTCTCTATAGCAGGCTCCTCAATTTTTATTTATTTGTTATTTTTTAAAGATCTATTTATTTTGAGAGAGAGAGAGAGAGCCTGTGTGCACTAGTCGGGGTGGGGCGACAGAGGGAGAAGGAGAGAGAATCCCAAGCAGACTCCCCACTGAGCACAGAGCCCAAAGCAGGGATCCACCCCAGGACCCTGAGATCATGACTGGAGCAGAAATCAGGAGTCAGATGTTTAACCGACCAAGCCACCCCAGGCAATTTTTAAGCAAAAACGCTATTTGCACAGTGGTTAAGTTCCCAGACCAGTCCCCCCAAAATCCTGCTACACTCCGTACCGAAGACCTCCCACCCACCCCTGGCAAACCACCTTTCTTTGGAGAGGTTTGTTCATGTTTTAAACTGGGCTGTCACTTGAGTTTACAGTTACCACGACCTCAGGCAGGGTTCCTGAGGGACAGGAATCGGGCGGAGGGGCATTAAAGGACCGAGCCCCAGCAAGACGAGAGAGTCAAGGGCTTGGGGAGAGGCCTGGGACGCCTCCGACATGAGAACATCTGAGCAGACGCGGAGGGAAGGCGAGGCTGGCCTGCAGGAAGGCGGCTTATGGGAACCACCTGCGGATGTTTTCACACAAACTCGCATCCACGCCTCACTCCCGGGGCTCTAACTGATCCGGGACAGGGCCCAGGCACCTGCATGTTTTTCAAGCGTCCCAGTGATTCCAGGGTGCTGCCCATTTTGAGGACCCCCCGCTGCACGCTTGGGCTGGTCCTGCTGACTCTGCACAGAGATGCCAGCTGGTGAGAAAGCCACGCCTAGCGGCAGCCCACAGAGTGACCTTGGCTACTGCAGCAACTGTAAACAGGGAGGGAGGGGCAGGCAGAGGGAAAGGGGATCCCAGTGCCATGCGTGGCCCGCAGCCATTGGACGTGAGGACGTCTGTAACTCAGGAGCATTCTCAATTTTCTGAAACAATGCAGGGCACAGGGCAGGTTCCCATTCTTTTATGAAGACACTGCCAACACCTTGCTTTTCACTCATGTGTTCTTCTGCACCAAGGGCCTCTAAGAAGCTCCCGCTCCCCATGAGGGGCAAGCGTCGAGTTTATGCTTTTCCAGCACCAAGGAAGGAGCCAAGAGGCCCACACAGAGATGTGACAGACCTCCCGTAGTAAGCCTTTTTCCAGAAGCCACATTATCTCTTGTCGAAATAGAAAATTTTACCCTAGGAATGTCTCCTACTCCCTTTCCCATCTTCTAATGCGAGTAATGAGGAGCACAGAAATGACTAACGACAGAGTCATAAATTCACAGAGCAACAACACTAACGGGTTCTGGTGATCCCGTATCATTTGCCACAGGAGTCCTCGAAGACTCAAGGTGGGAAAATGACTTCCTCAAGGAGCTGAATAAAGACAGAGCTTGTAACTCCCACCATTGAATCCAGCACTTCAGCAAATCACAGTCTGAGGAAGGAAAAAGTAAACTAGTGTCTATTTAGAGTCAATTTTGCACCAGGCCAGGCTGCTAGGTAGTCCTGCACATTGTCACTTAATCCTAACAATCCCATTTTACAGATGAAGAAAGTTAACACCTGAGCAGGTGAAGCAGCTTGCCCAAAGTCACACAGGCAGTGAGCAGTCAGGCCAGTGTTCAAACCCAACCCCTTCCTGATTCTCCAATCTCACACGCTTTCCCTCTACACCATGCCACCTCCCGGGAGACAAACCTTCAAATGTACAAGGACCTGCTCATTATCTAAGAGTTGGTTATCAATGAAAGGTAAATACAAGAGCAGGACCGGCAGGGTTACACCGGAGGAAGCCCTCCACAGTTGCCCAAGCTGGGAAGGGCAGGCACTGGCCAAACTGGCTCTTGGGTGCCAAACTCCGAAAGACCAGAGATTTGGAGTGGAAGGGGGAAAGGAAAGATGCTGATGCTTTCTTACCTTCTTTCATATCCCCCAGGGTGCCTAGCAGAACACATCAGGCCGTCAAAACCAGCTTGCTGGTCAATGAGTGGGAGGAGGAGGAAGGACTGTTTATGGAAATCCCACAGAGAGGCCATGAGCCAACATGGCTGCCCATAGGCTGAAACCACAACTCAAACCACCAGAAACCGAGGCCAGACACAGACTCTCAGAAAAGAAAGACTCACCTAGGAAGAGTTGTGTGATAGGAACGGAGGGGAGAGCATAGCTCCCTCTGCCCCACACTCCACAGCCCTCGCCCCAGAATGGGAGAGTAACTGAAGGAAAGTAACCAAGCTATTATTCCCAGGCATTAGGTGACCCAGACAGTGGCCTGACCTGTTGCTCTGGTATCAAACATATCTCCTCCCCTCCATTCTGTAGCTCCACTTCCTGATACTAACTTGAGGAAGGATGAAATGCCCAAGGCTACTCTCCTCATTCTCTAGGTCAAAATACACATGCAACACTCGCCTTCCAGAAAAGTCAACTCTGCATCATGAACCACTGTGTTGGTGCAGGGCTTGCATTCTATCACCTGGAAGCCTCCTCTCTGCTGACTGTTGACACGCATCCACACCAGCTTCAGCCAGGATGGATTGTATGACGGGTACGTCTCTTGACTTACCCGTCCCTCCCCCAGTCCTAGTGATAGTGACCTAAAGACACGATCCAAGGTCAGGGCTCTAGATAATCCCCAGGACATGTTTGGGGTCCCAGACTCCAACTACCAGCCCCTGAAATGGTTCTGAAACTTCAAACTCAGTAAGCCAAGACCTTCACCCATGTGCTCAAGGCAGCCTCCTCCACACCTGCATCAAACTCGGGGTCATGGCCCCTCTGTCCTGGAACCGGCTCCATTCGCCACTGCCCTATGCCTGCCAGCGGCTCTGGCTTCTCTTCTGGTCAGCCTGACACTAACCCTCTGACTGCTCTCCTCCACCCTCCCATCAGTCACCGAGCCTGACATTTTTTTCCTTCACGTGGCCTCTAGATCTGTCCCTTCCTCTCTATTCCCTGTGCACCACTGCCACTGACATTACAGGACGCCCAAGACAAATCCTCGCTGTCAGCAAATGACATCTCAGTAATACTCCAGAGTTTATGTAAGCATTTTCACATACATTGCTTTATTTAATCTTCACAGCAACTATGTCAGAGATAGAGATAATTAATATCATTACCCTTGTTTTACAGATGAGAACACAAGGCTCAAAAAATTGGGCGTTTCCCTAATTAAAGTACACATCAGTTGTCCTGAGTACAAGGGATACAAACTAAGAAAATGGGCTTGAGAGCAAAAATCGAATATGCAGCCCCCTCCTAAATGTACAGTTGCCTGCTCTGCCTTGGAGACATCATTTGAATAATAAAATGGCATTCTTTTGTATATAAATAGTTACATAAATACATTTAAAAAAAACAATAAATATATCAAACACCAAAGGTTGACATCTCAAAGCCGAACATTAATAACAATAAAACCAAAGACAAATTTTAAGAAAACTTAGAACAGTTTCACCACAGTTCCACTTGGTAAAACCTTGGCTAAATTTCACAGCTTCCCTCTCCTTTTGTTGGTTAGACTTTAAACACCGAGGAGCAGCGTTATGCACACAATTGTCCTAGAGTGCCTGTTGGTTTTCACTTCCTTTTAATTTAGACAGAGTACCATCTTTTTTTTTTTTAAAGATTTTATTTATTTATTTGACAGAGAGAGATCACAAGTAGATGGAGAAGCAGGCAGAGAGAGAGATAGAGGGAAGCAGGCTCCCTGCTGAGCAGAGAGCCCGATGTGGGACTCGATCCCAGGACCCTGAGATCATGACCTGAGCTGAAGGCAGTGGCTCAACCCACTGAGCCACCCAGGCGCCCGACAAAGTACCATCTTAATGATAAAGAAGACAAGGATTGTTTTTAAAAACACACAAAGGGCTCCTGGGTGGCTCAGTGGGTTAAAGCCTCTGCCTTCAGCTCAGGTCATGATCTCAGGGTCCTGGGATCGAGCCCCACATCGGGCTCTCTGCTCAGCAGGGAGCCTGCTTCCTCCTCTCTCTCTGCCTGCCTCTCTGCCTACTTGTGATCGCTGTCAAATAAATAAATAAAATCTTTAAAAAATAAACACACAAAATTACTGTAGTATTTTTATGTCAATTCTCAACAAATCCCTACATAATTTTAATTCTAAAAAAAAAAAAAAAAAAAACCAAAACTGAGTAACAATTTTCCCTTAGCAGAATTTACATTATGGTAAAAGTACAGACCTGTCGCTTGAAATCTTTTAGAAATTTTTCCAAAGGAATTCTGCCTCCTGCCTCTAACAGAGAGTATGGACAAAAGTCTGCCAGAGAGTCTACTTGGCCCTTGAAATCATTTGACTACATGGAAAGTTAATATAACAATAACACAAAATCCACGATTAAAAACACCTTGCTCAAACAATTGCTCAAGTTCTAAACATTCTCATGAAGCTATATGCAGAGAACAACTCTGGACAGACACACAAATTGGTAATGTCAGCTGCCTCTGACTAGGCTGCCTCTAACTAGGCGACTATGTGGCTGGCGGACAGGACTGGGAGCTAGGAACCTGTCAGTAGATCTGCGATCCTACATTTTGAATTTTGTACTATGTGCATGTATTGGCTATTTTTTTTTAATATTTTATTTATTGACAGAGAGAGACGAGATCACAAGTAGGCAGAGAGGCAGGCAGAGAGAGAGGAGGAAGCAGGCTCCCTGCTGAGCAGAGAGCCCGACGCGGGGCTTGATCCCAGGATCCTGAGATCATGACCTGAGCTGAAGGCAGAGGCTTAACCCACTGAGCCACCCAGGCGCCCCTGTATTGGCTATTTTTATTTTTAAGTTATCTTAATGGTCCTTGGCATTTTGGCCGGGTGAAGCCTATGATGCAAAAATCTTTTTTTTTTTTTAAGATTTTATTTACTTATTTGACAGATAGAGATCACAAGTAGGCAGAGAGGCAGGCAGGGGTGGGGGGTGGGGTGGGGGGCAGGAGGCTCTCTGCTGAGCAGAGAGCCTGATGTGGGGCTCGATCCCAGGACTTGGAGATCATGACCTGAGCCGAAGGCAGAGGCTTAACCCACGGAGCCACTCAGGCACCCCTGCAAAAATCTTTTAGATATTGATGGATTCAGCCAAATTTTACTCAAGGAAACTTCTGACAAAAACCCCACGATTTAAAAAATATATATACCAATTTTCATCTAGCCTTTACGACAAAACTTGTATCCGTTTATTTGTATGTTTTAGGTATTCCTACCACGCTTCTGTATTTTTCCTACTAAAATATCCAGATATCCATCTTTTTTTTTTTCTAAAGACTTTTATTCATCTATTTGATGGACAGAGATCACAAGTAGGCAGAGAAGCACACACAGAAAGAGAGGAAGGGAAGCAGGCTCCCCGCCGAGCAGAGAGCCTGATGTGGGGCTTGATCCCAGGACCCTGGGATCATGACCTGGACCAAAGGCAGAGGCTTTAACCCACTGAACCACCCAGGCGCCCCGCAGATATCCATCTTTTTGTGAACACAGCTCAAGTTCCTTGCTCTTTTCAATGAAACAACTGCTTTCAGATTTAAAAAAAGCAAAGGGCTCTCACCGTGGCCCCAGAGTTGGCAGGAGAGACACCATCTACCTGCATGTTACAATGATCCGTAATTCGCATCATGGCCTTTGGAAAGTAAAAGCGCCTGAGTACTTTTTGGCTATGGAGAGAAAATTCACTTTACAGAGTAGATTTGACAAGAACAGCCACCTCGTGCAGCAGTACGTTCGGGCTTCTGTTCCGCCTTCGTTCAGGGCTATATAATTTAGTCTTGCAGTTGCTTAGCCAAATGGGCCTCACGAGGGTGGAGCATAAACATCGCTGTGCAACTAGAACATGGTTAGTCACTCTGCAGGCCACGGTCATAAAGCACAGCCTAATTAAGGTATTTTATCTCCTCTCTCATGATAGGGACCAACACTAAATTAAAATACAGGTACTGGAGCCATAATAACACAGTAATGTTTCCAGGGACATCCAGCCTATGTTTGCTTCTGTTCAAGGACTATCTGTGTGCTGATATTGTCAGCCTATTGATTTTTAAGTGCATTAGCTGTATCAGGGGCCATTAGCAATAATGTCAAAACTTTCCGTTTATAGGGGTCCTTTCCAGCTGATGGGTTTCATCCCACATCGGTCTGGTGTCACCACTGCCTCTATCAAAAACCTGGATTTCATACTTCACTGCATCAACTCTATAAATTCTGTGCGACATCTAGGGCCGTACCTGGTCCATGCAGGCTGACCCTGGAATGAGCACCTGTTGTATGTCCCGTGAGCAGAGGGCAGCCCTCCGGCTTCCGGAGCTATTTTGCCCTCAATTATAGAGCCGAAACCAGGGACTGTCCAGTGGGGTACACCACTCTGGAGGCCTAACTTACTTCGAGCCCCACTGCAGCATCGGGCTGAGGCCTACTGTTTGCGAACGTCTGTTTGAGCTCAGACCACTGTCCAGCTTCCTCTGCTTCCCTGTCCTGCTTCCCAGCTCTCTTGACAGTTTCCAGAAGAACATTTCCTTAAGAAAAACTTGGCACAGGGGCACCTGCGTGGCTCAGTCAGTTAAGCATCTGACTGCGGTCAGTCAGGTCATGATCTCAGGGTCCTGGGCTGGAGCCCCACATTAGGATGCCCCTCCCGTCAGTCAGGTCATGATCTCAGGGTCCTGGGCTGGAGCCCTACAACAGGATGCGCCTCCCATCAGTCAGGTCATGATCTCGGGGTCCTGGGCTGGAGCCCGACATCAGGATGCCCCTCCCTCCACTCGCGTGCACTCTCTCAAATAAATAAAATCTTGAGAAAAAGAAAAAGAAAAGAAAGAAAAAGAAAGAACTTGGCACAAATCCTCATCTCGGCGCCTGATTCCTGGTCTTGGGATCTTCTTCTGGAGAACCTGACCTTAGATCCCCTCTGACCAGGCAAGCTCACCTTCCTCCTTGGTGCTGCCTCTGCTCCCAAATGACCGCCACTGCCCTCACACAGAAATACCCTCCTCTTCCCGTGCCGCTCTGCCTGGGACAGGGGGCATAACGATCAAAGGAGGTACTGTAAGTGAAAACACATCTAACCCTATAAAATGTCCTACAAATGGAAATCACTGGTGGTAATGCTTTGTCTCACCCATCCTTCCATATCTGGATCCAGCACCACCCCCTCCAAGAACGGGGGCCCCCACTCTCCCTGCCACATTTTTTTTCATCATCCATCTTCTCACCTACAGCGTTAAGCTCCATGAAGGTAAAGATTTGGTCTACTCACTGTTGGAGGAATGAAATACATTCACAGGATGTATTTATGCATTCAACAAATATGCGTTAAGGAATGTTTCAGGAATTAAAGGGCTGAAAGCCATGTTAAAAGTCATCTAGAGTACCTATAGCCTGGAGAGGATAAATAACTTCCTTAACATACAAAATAACTTCGTGGCAGATTCTTGATCTCTTATCTCCCAGACCTAAGGACTTCCCATCTGAGGCCCCAGCTTGAGGCCCTGCAACTTTTTAGATGGGCAGCTACAGAGGAAAATGGCAGCCCCTTCTCCTTCAACCAAACGGCTGGCATCTGGGCCACTGAACTCAACAATAGGCTTTCTGACAAGAAAGGTGCACCGAGATTTTTAGCACCACAGTTATGGGTATTGTTTTCATCTCTCCAACTAAGCCTGAATCCCTGGTGGCAAAGACTTACTGAATCCACCTCCCACAGGATCCGGGGGATCATGCACAGGGCTGAGCTCAGACGTCAGGAGGAGGAGAACACAGGGGAAGAGCGCAGACACCGGAGTCTCACCAACCTGGCCCCAACTCCAGCTCTAAACTTAGCTCCTGAGTGACCTTGAACAAAGGTGCCAAACTTCCGGCACCTTGCAGAGTTCTTCCAGAGGATAACAGCCCGAGTCCCAGGATCACAGGAAGGACGTCATGAGATGCTATACGTAAAGTCCTCTGCACTCAGTAAACATAACCAGCAGTTAACAGTACGTCGTAGCAGTGGGAGTGGTAGTAAAACCAGGCTCTATAAACACCTACCAAGTAGCTCTGACAGGCCAAGATCAGAGATGTGGGTTGAGAGAATCCCCTGCTATTAAGGAAGATAATTTTTATAGGGAAGAGGAGATGCCCGATAAAGTAAGACGGGCACTGACCAAACGCAGTGCCATGTCTCTCTCCTCCAGAACAGACCAACCCCCTCAGTTTGCTTTTGGAATTCAAACCCAATCCATGTGCTCCTGACTCTCGGCACTCTGCTTCACCTGCCTCTACAGTTCTTCTGCTTGACGGAGGCCCAGGGGAGAGGCCTGATCCCCAGAGAGCAGCATTGGGGTCTCTGCATTTTACAAGGGCCTCGCTTCTGACAGCCTCCCCACTTGGCCCCCTGGGGTGTGTTCATTCATCCAGTGAGCACACACTGACCAAGTGCTGGGCACTATGGATCAAAACCCAAGCCAGAGGAGAGCTCCCCACCCTCCAGGACCTCCTAGCTCTGAGCATCCTCCAGCTCCTCTTTCTTAATCAGAGACTCCTCCCTGCAGAAGCTTTCCTGCCTCCTAAGCAACATGAAGACGATGGTCTCATTAGCAGCAATAAAGGCAGGGAAGTAGAGTTAGAGATTGTCAGTGTCAGGATCCCAGCTCTGCCACTTTGCTTTCTTGTTGTGTAACTGTGGGCAAGTTCTTCCCCTCTCTGCCTCACCCACCTCACCTTTAGAATGAGGACAACAATACCTACCAATTAGACTTGTCAGAATGAAATGAAACCCCACTGAAGTTTTTTGAACAGTGCTTGCCACATAGTCATAAATGTTCATGAATACTATTTCACAACTTAAAAAAATAGCCACTCTCACATCTAGGATGGCTATTATTGGGCCACCAACCCAACAGAGAGCTAAGCCTACGATGGGAGAACTGAAAATGTTCGGATCTACTGCTCTGCTGCAGCAAGACTCTGCTTTTTCTGGCCAAGCCAGCTGGAATCTCTGCTTCCAGGGAAAAATGTAAAGACTCTCCAGCAGTGGCCACAAGTTCTATTTGGTAACTCAAACTCAAAGAAGGCTCGAGCTCCGAGAGCATCTTGAGAGCTGAGTCAGCAGGGAAGTGGAGGAGGGCTCCCTAGGTAGGGTAGGACCTGCTGCAGAGGCTGACCCCAGAGATCCCAGGGAGGCAGGCAGCCCATAGCGGAGCATTCAAGGTCAGGGCAGGTTCTAGAACCAAAGAACAGTCCAATCAGTGGGCAGGTCAGAGCAAGGGAAATCCCGACCACTGCCAGCTTTTGAAATCTGAGATGGTGACAATATGGCCCTGGGTGATCTGTCACTAGTAGCAAGACTCTCGGCCTGAGGTCCAGGATATGAAGGAGGGACAGCTCTCAGGGGCGATGGCTGGCAACAGTTAGTCAGGATTCCCTAAGCACGTGCACTTGGATTAAGAACAGTCCTAGCAGGAACCAGGGCAATAAGCAAGTTAAGTCAAGGAATACTACTTTTGAATTACCCTAGCTGATAGGACAGGTGAGTGGGAGAAGGTACACAAAGGAAGAAAAAGGGAAAGGGAAGGAGTGATAAGACCCAGAGACTGTGAGTCACTCAGGGCTCACCCCTGACATGCCAGAAGCCAAGTCTCCAGCAACAAAAACTTGATCCCAAGCTCTTCCAACAGTGCCACTTCCTTTCACAGCAGATCTGCTGACCCAGCTGTGGGCACCTGCACAGAGCAAAGGCAGGGGAAAATGATAGAGTAGGGCCAGAAGGCAAACCCAAAACCAAAATATTATCAGTGGCAAGCATTCCAGACGAAATCAAGGATCTAAGTGTCCATATGTAGGCTTCATCCTGCAAACCTAGCCCTTCAGATGAAAGGAATCAACAGATGGGTTATCAGAGATGTGGGGTGACACATGGGGCACAGACTTATTTAGGGTGAAGTCTTTCCTGGAGAAGGTGACTAGTGGCAGCTAACCCGAGTATGTTTTCTATGGCTATACTCTTTTCTCTCAGCCATCAAATCCAGAGAACAAAATGCCAAAGACCTCTAGAGGTTAGTTCCCAGATAATGACGTAGAGGCTCACAGTAATCTTTGTGCACATCTTAAAGCACAAATCCATCCCATGACACTCAGACTTTCCTCCTCCCAAGCCTCTCAACCAGAGCCAGATCTGAGCCCCATGACCCTCCCGGCCGCAACATGGCTGTGACCCATGAACTTGACATTCGGGGGCCATGCCAGTCTTTGGGGCCTCAGTCCACCAAACTGCTCCAAGGCAGTGGGAAGGAAAGAGCCAGCAGAAAAAAAAGACTTGAGACTTTCTCCCATACCAGTGACAACTCCAGGGGTCCCCAGACCCAGTAACAGAAAGCGGGGGGCCCCTGTCTTTGTGCCTGGCTGCCACAAAATGCTAGGCAAGTCACCTAATTCTGGCCGTGTCCTTGATGAAGTCAATTCTAGTGTCTGAGACTCAGCTTCTCACCTGTAACACGAAGAAGCAAAACTAGGTGACCACCAAGGTCACCACCAACCCAGGATTCTAGGACTCCCTGGTGCAGGAGACCAAAGCAGTCCAACATCTGTCCAGCTCAGGGAACCAGGCCACATTCTCTGCCAGGGAGGGGCCCCAGACTGGAAGAACAGGAGTGGCCACAAGGCCACAGTCATAACAAGGCTGGTGAAAGCAAGCAGGCCTTGCCTTGGAGCTTGGAACCAGCCAGGCCCACCTCCCCTGGCCTGCTGCAAGTGTTCAGTTCCTGAGTGCAAGAAAAGATCCTGGATCCCCAGGGTTAGGAGAGATGAGCTTCTTTTTCCTCAAGCTAGTATCTGGGATGGCTCCCTGTGTGCGTGTATGTGTTTGCTGTTTTTTCCCCTCCTCACTATCAGTTTGATGCCGTCCACCATCGGGGGAGCTGAGGCGGCTTCCCCCGACCCACCGCCTTCCCATGCAGCCTCTCACCTGGGGGTTGTCCATGTACCAGAGAAGGCAGTTGGCCTGGGTGTCCAGAATAAAGTACCTCCGCAGAAACTTGCCGCTGTTCTCATGCTCCTCGATGTCCAGAAACCCACAGATTCGGTTCTGTCGATCCACATAAGGCATTCCTGGGCTCTGCTCACATCACCCTGCGTGGCAGAGGAAGGGAGATGAGGATAAGCGGGGTGAAGCGCACCCGGACTCAGGACCTGCAGGAACTTCACTCCGGCTTGACTCACCACTGTGAGAAGCTAGACTACCTCTCTCATCCTCTCTCCTTCCCTAGAGCACCAAATGTTCCACCCCAGCCAGACCCCGGAAATCTCCGTCAGTTCTGTTCCACATGTAGCCAGCGAAATGCGTGAGCAGGGACTCGGCTGTTTCCTGAGCTCCACTGTGTGCTGACGAGAGCCGCGGGCAACTTTACTATGAAGAGGAAGTAAGCCTAGATCAGGGGCCTCGGTTCTAATTCCAGCTTTAGCCCCTGAGGAAGTGTGTGACTGCAAGCTATTTAATCTCTCCGCACCTCAGTTTCTGCACCTGTAAAATGGGGATAATTGTGGTACTTACACCTCCTAAGATTTTGGTGAGAATTAAGTGCCTGGCACACATTAAGCATTTCATACACATGAGGTATTATTATTGCCCTTCACAAAAGCCTTGTAAAGTAAGCCATAACCCAATTTTTTAAAGATTTTATTTATTTGACAGACAGAGATCACAAGTAGGCAGAGAAGCAGGCAGGGAGAGAGGAGGAAGCAGGCTCCCTGCTGAGCAGAGAGCCCAATGTCGGGCTCGATCCCAGGACCTTGAGATCATGACCTGAGCCAAAGGCAGAGGCTTTACCTCACTGAGCCACCCAGGCGCCCCCATAACCCAATTTTATACATAAAGAAACTCAGAGAAGATTTAAGCCCCACCCCAAATTCCCACATAAAACTTTGCCAGGAATTCAGTCACCAGGAGCAAACCTCCAGCTTCATGAAGGAATTAAATCTGAGGGCCACATCCCTCAGCGCTAGCTTCACTTGCTTTACTTTGCTGTTACCCGAAAGCCATTCATGACCGGAAGGATGAGGGCTCAGAGTAAGGCCCCAACCGGTGAACACTTCCACTGACTCCAAAGGATCTCTGGTGATGAGAGACAAGCTTCACCTTCAAGCCCGCCTCCTTTATCCTCGTGATTTCCTTCTGACTCTCTAAAGAGCCAAACAAAGGGCAGGGGCTCTATTCTCCTCAAGGGGGATGAGCACTTTCCAATAAGCAACACAGAGAACAGGTGAAACACAGGCCCACAAGGGTCAGAAAACACCACAGGACATTCCGACTTTCAAGGACTAACACCACCCACCACTGGGCCCTGCTCAGCTTCAACAGGCAAAACTCACTATGACCCAAGCCCACCAAAGCCCTAAGCAAAGTGGGGAGCCGGCTGGCTTGAGGCCATGCCTGTACCACAATGCTGGGTTAGCAAGTAAGATACCAAGATGCCCCACCCAGAGCCGTCCAGGCCCAGGGCAGGCCAGTCCCACATTCCCAAAGTGTGGCGACTGGTGGCATGGTCTGTTCTCTCCC
Source organism: Mustela putorius furo (assembly GCF_011764305.1). Taxonomy (NCBI): domain Eukaryota; kingdom Metazoa; phylum Chordata; class Mammalia; order Carnivora; family Mustelidae; genus Mustela; species Mustela putorius. The sequence goes on from NW_025422118.1 coordinate 4,433,151, forward strand.
AGCTCTGTGGGGGCCTGGCAGTGTGGAGAGGCTGCCCCAAGGAAAAAAGTGCCAGCCACTGTGCGTGTGTGCATGTGTGCACACACAAACACACAGATACAGGTGAACAATGAATCCTTGATTGTAGGTTAAGATCAGGCCAGATTCCTGATGGGGACAGAGGACAGTCAGAAGGAACATGAGCCAGGGGCCCACAGCTACTTGCTGCGTAATGATGGGGGACAAAAGCATACAAATGCGGGACAAAGGCGAAACAGCACAGTTAAAAGGAAGGAAAGAAGTAAACGGTGAGAAAAGTCTTCTAGCAGACACCGGGTCAAAGAGAAGAAGGCAGGAAGACTGGCGCTGGCTGGGAAGGAGCACAGTCCTGAGAAAGGATGCAGCTTCCCCACTCAGATTCAGGGGGAAATTGGAGTCCCACGCAGAAAGGCTGGGATGACCCATGCATCCCATGCACGGCCCCATGCATAAGGGCCCTTCTGAGATGAGGGAGCTCCCCCATCCCCCGAGAAAACCAGACAAATTCCCTTGAATTTCAGGACCGCAGCCACTCCGGGGACATCTCTACGAGAAAGCATCTAAACTGCAGTAACCAAGCCGACTGTCTCTAGACCCAGCTGGTAGGCATGGCATCTGGCTTACTGCTGGCTTGCAAATGTTCCCTTTTCAGCCTACAGGACTAATCAGTGCCAGCCTTTTTGTCAGGTCACAGGCTAGAGAAGGCACTGTGTACAATCCCCCAGTCTACTTTCGTGGAGGGTGCTTCCCATCTCCACGGATCCCGGGTGGGGAGAATCTTCTTGTGTCAAGAGGAAGGAGAACAAAAAGAATTCTGGTTACTTCTCCTGACTGTGGTTCTAGCCCCAGGGGGGAAAAAAAAAAAAAAGAAAGCTGCTCGGATGTCCTGGGAAGCAGCTGAGTCACGGAGCTCATCGAGAATGTGGGAGGCAGGGGAGAAGGATGGGCCACAGGAGAACCAAGCATCACAGGGAAACGCTGTTATGCCTAGCCAGCCCACACAGAAGCAGTATACTCAAAAGATGGCGCATGAAACACAAACCTGACGTCCTAACCCCCAATCCTCTGTCAGTTCATCCTGACCCCACTTTTCATCCCTTGTCAGAACACAGACTTAGCTTTAGTACAGGGAGCCTGCTTCTCCCAATCCCCCAAGCCCCCATCTCTGCTCTTCAGCCTGCCACCACCATCCTCCAAGTCCCTCTGGTTCCTCAACTTTTTCCTGGAAGGCCCCCCTAATCCAGTGATTTCTGCCACCCCATGCCCAACCCCAACAACTGGGCAGTGAGGGTAGAAAGTAGTAACTGAGTCATAAGGGAAGAGAAACACCTTGATGCAAGCATACACACTGTCACCCCAAACACCCCTACTAAGACCCACGCAAAGCTCTGTACCATTCTTTCTACGTCCCTCCAATTATATAGTTTTAGCCTGTTTCCTGACTCTTTAAAACCACTTGTTATGGGGTGCCTGGGTGGCTCGGTGGGTTAAGGCCTCTGCCATCAGCTCGGGTCGTGATCCCGGGGTCCTGGGATCGAGCCCTGCGTCGGGCTCTCTGCTCCGGGGAGAGCCTGATTTCTCCTCTCTCTCTGCCTGCCTCTCTGCCTGCTTGTGATCTCTGTCTGTCAAATAAAGAAAAAAAAAAAAACACTTGTTATATTAAATTTCATTTTAATCCAAGTTTCACAGTGTAAAACCACTGAGTGGAGGGTGACATAGGGTGCTCTATCCCAGCACTTGTCCCCAACCCATGTCCTAAGCGCCATCCCTGACAATGACTTTCTCCCCATCTCCTGGGACAACAAGCAAGTGTTCTCACTGGGATGCAGCATCAGATGCCCCTATCCCAGGCGAACCCCTTCACCTCTGCCCTAAGAGCGTAATGAAACCTCCTAGCAAGTAACTGTGGAGTCTTCACAACACACTGGTGACAAAGAGCACAGAAGATTTGTGCAGAAAAGGACCCTGTTCTACCCCACTCAGTACCCTCTTTCCAAAGTTTGCCAAACCTCCTTAGAATTTTCCATTTTTGTGTGCAGAAATCAAGGTATAACAATGCTGGAATTTTTTTTTTAATTCACTCTAGCCAGTCGTTTTCATTTTTGCATGCTTTTTCATGCCCCTCTCCACATAATTGGCCTTTTTAAATTTTTAAATTATATCATAAACATGTTCCATGTTGCTACATAGTCTTTATAATCATTGCTTTTAATGGTTGCATAACATTACTGAACTGCATTTACTATAATTTACTTAACAATTTCTCTATGATTAGACAGTTAGATTATATTCAGCTTTTCACTATTATAAATAATGTTATGTAAATTCTTATTTTCATGCTTTATTTCCTCCTTCACATGGAAACAGCATACACAAATTCCAAGCAATAATATGACTAGATCATAGGTAATGATCTTTTACAATTCTTGAGACCTATTTAAAAACTGCTTGCTAAAACTATTATCTGTTTACATCACAGTCAGAAATATATTGTTACAATCTCTATAATCTTGTATACATTGAATGTTCTCATTTTCAGCTGTTGCTAGTTTTAAACATACAATGATGCCTAGTGAGGCTGAACATTTTTTCACGTTTGCTTCCTGCTTCGTCTTCCTTCCTGGACGTTGTAAAATGCAAATCAAATTATGTGCACATACAGTAATGCATATTCTCTCTCTCTCTCTCTCTCTCACAAACACACACACACACACACACACACATACACACACACCAAACTAAACCAAAATATGGCCTCACATAATCTAAATAATTGAAGAATGTATTTTAATGAAGAGTAAAATAGAAAAAAGTTCTATATGATTCAGATTTCTTCAATGTATAGTTCCTAAGTATACTGCACTTGAAAATATGTTAAATATTTAACTTATGGTAGAAGGGAGACGGAGTACAAAGTGAGTTTCCATTGGGTGACCCACTGATCAGCAGCAGAAAATGTATTAAATGTCAGTTAAACCAAGATTCCCAGCCAACATTTGCCACTTAACCAGATGAAGCTTAATGGGAAGAGTCAAGGGCTTCCCACCTGAGAATGAGGTGAAGGGCACTGGGATGTATCTGTCCAAAATGTCTCCCTGACTGCCCATTTCAATGTCTTAGCTTCCCTCATTGGAGAAGATTTAAGCCAAGGAAAAAAATAATAAAACTCTCCCGTAGGATTTGAGGCAATTGACATTTTCATCAGGCTAATTATATAAAAGAGAGAGCTGGGACCAAGACCCAGAGGAAATATGCACCAATGGGAGACAGAGGCACTCAAGAATATAAAAAGAAGATCGCTGCTTGAAACAAATGTCACCTACTTGGAAAGATGTGTTAGGATTCTTACACACCTGGGACAAAAACATGAAACTTTGTGAAAGCAATTTGGCAATAGGTAAGAAGAGAGCTAAAAATGTTCATACCCTCTGACCCACTAATTCTACTTCTAAGATTCCATCCAAATAAATAAACTAAGATGCAAATAAAGATTAAAATTTTTAAAAAGGCATCTGCAGTAAAATTCATAGTAACAACAAGGTGGAAATGACCTGAATGTCCCAATGATTAGAGGATAATTAAATAAATTATGAGACATTTACATAAGGAAATGTTACATGATCATTTAAAAATTATGTTTTCAAAGAATTTTAAATGAATTAAGGAGAAACTCACTATATCGCAAGTTTTTGTAAAATATGACTTACAATATGATCTCAATCCCCTAAATATTATTTTTGTATTTCCAAATATATTTGGATAATAAAAGACTGACACACAGACACCAAAATATTGACTATGGTTTACGGGTAAAATATTACTTGTTTCTGTATATTTTCCAAATTTTCCGAATGTTCTACAAGGAATGTGTGTTCCTTTATTCAGCAGGTGGGAGATATATTTAACTGCACACACACCTTGCCCCAGTGTATAAATTCTGAAGCTGAGAATAAATTTGTGAAGTCTCCAGAGGCCACAAACAAGCAAAACCTTGCCTCAATTAGAGCTCTCTTGGGACTTCTTGGTGTTTCAAAGTCTATTTGAAAAGACTTTTTGAAAAAGCCCTATGTCTGACATAGGGCTTGAACTCATGACCCCAACATCAAGACTTGCTCCACTGACCCGAGCTAGCCAGGCGCCCCAAAGTCTTAAACCTAATAAAGTATCATCCCACCCTTCAGTATTGCCCAAGAGCCAGGTACCTACCCAGAGGGCTTTGGCACTCTCCAATCTAGTGGGGTTTGTGTTTCTTATTTCTTCTTGCAACATCCTCTTAAGACAAGCTCATTCTTTCCGCTGCAGGTTTGGTTCCTTACTCTCTAGTCTTCATAAGAGGAGCCCCTGTCCCAGAGGCCCGGTCAATATTCACACCCACGTCGATCATTATATTCCTCTACTGCTATAGCGCCTAAGCCACACCATGCCAGTACTCTGGGGAAATGAGGCAGGGACGCCGACCAAGACACCCAGCGGAATTTTCCTTCCTGAAATTTTGGAGACAGGGCTGGCGTTTTTTTTTTTTTTTTTTCTTAAATAAACGGCTGAATAGTGGAATAATAGATTTTTTTTTTTAAAGAAAAGCTTTAGAGTTATTACATCATTAATGTCTTTTTTTTTTTTGAAGATTTTATTTTTAAGTCATCTCTACACCCATCGTGGGGGTCAAACCCACAACCCTAATATCAAAAGTCGCACACCCCACTAACTGAGCCTGCCAGGTACTAGTAGTATAGTTTGGAGATACAGGAAAAAATTGAGTGAAATAAGGGAGGTTCATCTGCTTGACCGTTCTGACACTTCTGAGGTAAATAAAAAGAAAAGTGATAACACAGAGATAAAGCCTTAAGTGGTACTGGCCCCATTATGAAACCATCTACGGGAACCTCTGATGGCTCAAGTACGAAAAAAGAATTAATCCATTTTTTACATTTGGAGATTTTTCTTTCATGTTACTTTGCCTTGGCAGGACAGGGAATTTCAGGGATTTTGCTCCAGAAAAAGTCAGGAAGATGTTTCTTGGCATGTGACAGGATGTGCAGGAACCCATCTCCTGTCTTGTTACCCCGCTGGGGCGGAGGCTGGAGACAACAGTGTCCTTGGTCCTTGGTGAGTGAGAGGGATACCCGCCGGAAATTGCTAAACTTCGACAGGAGACAGTTTATCGGGAAATGACATCAGAGGTCTCAGAGGACTGTAATACAGGAGACAGGAACCGGGGTGTGGAGGTGAAGTGCAGCCACTCTGCTATTGCTAGACTATGCACCCGCCATGTGAGCACACTTCACCCATGTTTAAATCTGCAACATATGTAAGTGTGTAGTGTGGAGTTTCAACCACGCCAAAGGCCCAGGAAAAACCACAAGACACAGGCATAGCTATTTCAAAATGCATCCTTGGGAATGGACCAAAGATTATAACTTAGAAAGTGTGGGAGAGTCTATCTCCTACTGTTACACTATCACTGCATTTTGAAAGTGTCATAAGAACAAATGCCAAATAGTCTTAAGGCAGGAGAATAATGTGAGAGAGTTTGTTGCCAGCGGAAGTGCAGAGGGAAGAATGCAAACATTTACAGCAATGGGAGGTTAAGAAAAGGTGCCCCCATGACACAGACAGCCCTAACCCCACTGGACCCTAGAACTTGGAAGGGAGGGCAAGACACTCGAGAAGGAATTTTTAAGGGGACACATTTCAGGGAAAAGGCTGGAGAAACTGAACATTGATCCACTGCAATAATGACACTAAAAGCAACAAAAACATTTTAAACAGTCATGACCTCTCTTAACAGCAGGTTCATCTATGGTCCCAGAAAAAGTGGCAGTTAGAGCCAGTAGGAGACAAAGGCCTTCCCCTGGCTCAAGGCTCCACCAGAGATGACAAACATAGATGAACAGCCTCACCTGGTTTATAAATTAGCCTAGAAACACTGAGATCTCCAACTTTCAGAATTATGGCAGCCCCCGCCCCCAAGTTGAGAAACCCAGTGAATTCCGTTTCCCTGCAGGGCTTCCTAACAGGAACCCACAGCAATGATCTTCATTTAAAACTTGACCCACTGAAACATGGACAGCAGAAAACTGAAAAGATAACATCATGGCATCTCCTATCTACTAGCCTTTTGCAAAGTGCTGGGGGAAACTGTTAAGTGGCTTAAGTGTGTCTGTCTCAGGAGGAGGGGTGGGGGAGGGGCTGGGTGTGGCAAGGAGGAGGTGCAGGTGACAGCGACCAGCATGACTGCATTGGTCGAAACTCTTGCAAGAAGAGGACCATGGAAAGGGCGTGCTGATTTCGGTGACCCGTCCGTGTGGTGGACTGAAGTCACAGAGCATGAGCTTTCGAGTCAGACGCCACTGAGCTCTCCTGGGATTTGCACAGTGGAGGGAGTCACTTTACCTACTTCCAAAGTGGCTGCGAAGATTAAATGAAATAATGTGTGAAAAGTGCTTAACAGGAGATCTGGTGAAGAGGAAGCACTGGGGAAATGTTGTGACACGTGTGTGTGTGCATGTGTGTGAAGCGCCTCACCAGGAGTACGTGATTATCATGAACACGACCACAAAGCAGCTTCTTAGAAGGGCAGGCAGCCGCACGGCTGTCTCTACCCCTCAAATTTCAATAAGCACATGTCAAAAGAAAAGGCTGCAACACTGGGATCCCTCACAGGGAAAGGTATAAACTTCCCTTACTCTTCTCTCTACTCTGGGAACCATCATACTTAAAGTAACATCTCTGAAATTCTCCAGGAGGTTGGAAAAAAAAGCAACCCGAGCGCTCCCAGACTCCATGCTGGCCAGGCTATCCTGAAGGTAAGCAGAAGCCAGGCAGCAGATCAGGTTCCAGGGAAGGGACTCCGCACCGCCTCCTGCTCGCCCACGGAAGCATCCCAACGCGGAAGGGCCCCCTTGCAAGTGGCTGGCCCAGTGTAAGTCCCAGCGGATGGCACAGCGAATCCTAGCCTTTGCCCTTTAACTACGGTGTTTCTCAAGAGTGTAAAGGACAAGCGGACCTAGGGTCCCACCCTCTTTATCTCAGCTGCCAGCCTCTGTGGGCAGAAAGGCACCCCACAGGGGCCAGGCTGAAAGCCTTTGGAGCTCCCACCTCAGCAGCTCCGAGACCTGTACCATGAAAGTGCACAATTCAGCTTTCAATCCTCTGCAGAAAGGAGATAAATGATAAAGCCAAAAGGTTGGATGGGCTTAAAAGCAGGGGTCAGGGGATGCAAGGGCAGAGCAACCCAAGATTCGGAACAAAGGTCGACAGAGTCTTCCAGTTATAGTCCCACTGCACCACCACAGGCCTCCTCAGAACAGGAAGGAAGGGACCCCATCCCTCCCACCTCTCAGCTGCCCTATCTCCCCACCCTGTCCAATTCCCTGTCTCAGTGATGGGCTTATACTGGGCAGGGCTACGATTCTTCTCTCCCCATAGGCTGTCACACTATAATATTTGCTCTGCTTCCTTCCTTTCCAAAGCCTAACAGATTAGATTGCAGGAGCCCTACCCAGCTCACTAAGACAGATGGAAAACCGAAAGCAAGGCAACTCAAACTGCTCAGGGTAGAAAGAAAAGGCGGGGCAGTCCAATGTGCCAGCACGCAGATTCCCTTTTCCAAGCCCTGGGTCCACCTGGCTCATGAAGAACACAGGAAATCAATGAAGTACCAGCTAGATGCACACCATGAAGACCGTGGTCCTGCTATCTGGGTCTTCATAGCATTCCAGCACTTTCAGGAAACACCCAGCAAGCAAGCAAGAGAGCTGGTTGTTCAGGAGGATTTGACTGACAGAGCCAATGCTTCTCCCTTCCCACTTCTGCAGAATTTCTCCATAGGTAGGCACCAACCAAAGCCTACATGTCTTCAGGATTTATTGTAACCTTAATAAAATACAGAGCTCAATGCAGTTCAGCTCACTAGGAAGACAAGATGGGACACGCAGGCCCTACTTCCTTTTACAGAAGAGAAAAGAAAGCACCAAGAAGGGAAAAGAAGAGCTTGCAAACTCTACCCAGGAGCAGGTGGTTTGCAAATCAATACCCAGGTGATCTCCCTCATCTGTAAGGTGAGCAAGACGCCCATCATGAACTAGCTGAAATACTACCAGGGGTGCCCACTGTGTAAAAAGTGGGGCTTACAAAAGGGAGACAAGGTCTAAAAGCAACATCCAGAGGAAACCCCCATGCACCAGCTCAGTGAACCGAATTTCTATATGCTTGAGTACTGCCACAATGCTCCTTGCCCTTCCATCCCGACAGATGCCAACAATCCGTGTACCTGCAGCCATTCATTCATTCATTCTCCCATTCAACAAATATCTGCCTAACACCTAGGCGATGTCCTACATCACAGTGGCCATACAGTCTAGACTACAAGCTAGACTTTTGCTATGCCAAAAGTCATTACTCTCAAGCGGCACACAAGGAAAAGAGAAATAGCTGAAACGATGGCGCTTTCCAAAAAGCCTCTCCTGGTTTCTTAAAGAATGCCGGATCTGTATTTTAGCAATCCACGTTGTGTTCGAGGCACTCGTGGACAGCCTATGTCTGCCATCGGATGTAAGCTCCCTGAAGAAAGAGGCTGGCCTTACTTCCTCACTGCCTTTCACATCCTTGTTATCCATGACATGTCAACCGAATGCAACCATGGAACAGAAAACAAACCCTCCTATTCTTTCCAGACCTTTGGTTTCACCGTTTCTGAAGGCTTTGCCACCAAACAAAGAAAAATGATGGAGTTCCAGAAAGGAAGAGAAAGGGCTCTGACTTAGATATATTAAGAACATGAGTACAATTTTGGAACTTCAGCCCAAGTGCAACCACCGCTCAGCGGGCTGAGAGCCACAGCTGGCATCCTGGTAGAACGCTTTTCCCCTCCCTCTTTTCTGCTTCTCACGCTCCTCTGGAAAACCCCATTTGAAGTCCTAAAGAAAGAAAAGAGGAGGAGCGGGAGAAGGAGTTAGAAGGGGGAAGATTCAGCTAGAACCCAAACTCACGAAGAAGGAAGGAAACCTAAGGCGAAAGGCTGGGTAGGGGGGAGGGTTGGCCTCGGGGGAGGAGATGTGTGAGGCCCCAGAGGAGGTGGCCACGCCGCGCCTCCTCTCTGGAGGTGCCTGTACACTTCTCCTTCCTGCACGGCCTCTTCTGCCCCTTTTCCTCCCTTTTTTTTTTTTTTTTTTAATCTATTTATTTTTTGCTTTTTTGTTAGTTTGATGTAGTAATGGTCTTCAGAACTAGAGCAGAAAAGGGAAGCATGTAAGGTGAGGAAGAAGTTGGTGAGAGCGAGAGACAGCTCTCTCAAGGGTGCTTTCCCAATCTGGCACCGAACCTGCATTTTAGGACAGTTTTCCTACAAGTCACCACCCCACCCCCCCGCCGCGCCCGGAGTTCCAGAAGCCCCAAGGGCCCGGGCTGCACCCAGGGGAAAAGAAGGGATCTGTCTAGGGGAGCCCTGTAGGCCTGTCACGTAGTAAGGTAATAGGGGAAGAGGAAAACGAGGCTCCATGTCCCAATCCGAGCCCGAGGGACTTGCCTGGGACGCTCTCCGCTCTCCTCCCCTACCCGCAGCCCGGGCAGTCGTCGCGAGGCCGGTGCTCCAGCGCCAGAACCCGCAGCGAAGTTTCGCCGCTGCAAACGTGAGAAAATGCAGCTCAGCAGAACACCCGCCCCCCGCTCCCGCGGCCCCACCCCCGCAGCCCGACCCCTGGCGGTGGCGACCTTGGCCACCCCGGACGCTCCAGAAGATTGGAGGAGGGGCTGCCCTCCGGGATTTCCCGGGGGCTACGGGAGGCGCCCAGGGGCTGCGGCGACCTTTCTCTTCGCGGTCCGCCGCCAGGGCAGGCGCACCCGGCCCCGCCTGCGCGCTCTCGGCGCCCCCGCCCGGGCTCCCCTGCTCCCCCTGCTCCGCCAGCTCCCCAGCGTCGCCTGCCCCCGCGCGCCCCTCCGGGCCTCGCTGCGCCCCGACCCGCGAGGGCGCCCCACTTACCCCGCCGTGCGGCGGCCGGGGCTCGGGCAGGGTGGGTTACATCGGGGTGGGACGCGCGTCTCCGGCCGGCCGGGCCGCCGCTCTCCGGGGATTTCTTTATCTCGCCGCCAAACTCTCGGTGCCTCTCGCTCCTCTCGCTCTCCTCCCCGCACCCCCACCCCTCCTTCTCTCTTGTCTCTCGGCTCTTTTTTCCGGGTTAATTACGTTTCGCATTAAAGCAAAACCCAGCCCCGGATGTGAGTACAATGCTCCGCCGAGCCCGCCGGGGGAGGAGAGGGGTGCCGGGGCGCCGCGGGGTGGGAGGGGGCGCGGCCGGGCGCCGCGGGCTGCGCGGAGGAGGCGGGGGCGGGGCGCCCGGGAGGCTGCCCCGGTGGCGGCGGGCCAGGCGCGGGCCGGGACCCCCTCGCCGGCGTCGGCGGCCGCGCAGGTGGGACCCGGGCCGCCGAGACGGCCGCGCGGAGGAGGCCCGCCTCGGACGCGGGGCCCCGGGCAGCAGGTGTCCGCGGCCGGAAAGGGGCCCGGGGCTGAGGGCATCGTGGAGCGAGGGTGGCGAGCCGGAGCGCGGGCTCCCTCTTGACGCCCATTTCTGCCTCCCAGAGCCCCACCCAGCGACTTCAGCCGGGCCTCCCTCGGGTCCTGAGCCCTTGGCCTTTCTAGGGCCGCGGGGTGAAAGTTCAGGGTTGGGGTCTGAAGAAGGAGCGATTCTCAGGGGGTGTCGTCCATGTGCCAGAAGAGTCCGCGGGCGCCGGACCTTGTAACGAGGGGCAGAGGGACTTTCTCAGTGTGACGCAAAGACGCCTTGCCTGCGCTCAGGGCAGAGGGTGCGCTGGAAAAAAATGGGAAACAGACGAGCATACATGAAGTAAATAATGCCAAGGGGGACCTAAGAGAATGACTGCGTGCCGGGGCAGCCCCTGCAGGATCTCGTTTGGATACACACAGCAACCGAACGGGTATCCAGCCCGTTCACGATGAAGAAACCGAGACTCAGAGACGTTAAGTAATTTGCCCTGGGTCTCTCAGTCAGTCCACGGCAGGTCTGTCAGGTTCTGGAGCCGGCCTCCCACGTGCGGAGATAATTTAAATATCCATAAAGTCAGCCACAAAACCTCCGAAACAGGGACGCATAGTGGATTCGCCAGTGGGATGGAGGACGGAGAGATGCTGTGTCTGGGGACTCTGATGCAAATGTCTTGAGGCTTTGAGGGACCGGAGGACAAAGGAAGATGCTTGGGGCTCTAGGACAGGGACGGGCTGTGAGAGAGTGATGGAAACGCTGTTCCAAATCCCACTATTGTCGGGGAAAGGCACGCTAAAAAGTCTCCAGGACCGGAGGCAACACCGCTGGGGAGTAGGGGACCGTGAGCACCGAGGGGGGCAGCAGGACGACACGCTGCGTGCAGCACACACCCCGAAAGCACCAGTGATGAAACCACACAAGTTTCCTCTTCCATTTTGATTGCCAAAGCAAAACTGAGCCACCAGTTCTCTCAGGTGTGAAACTAAGGCTCTTTGCTCTAGAACAATTTGCTTCGAATGAGGAAGGAAAGGGGAACACAAGAAAAAAAAAGTTTCCTTTGAAATAAATACATCAACCTAAGGTTTTTTTCTGCTTATGAAGATGTTTGCGACTCATCAGTTTCAGGCAACAAAACGTCTTAAAGGAGAGTGTTCCCTGGAACCAGATGGACTGGGTTTGAATCCCAGCTCTGCCAATTATTAGCTTTGATCCCTGCACAAAGGACAACATTTTTGTGCCTCGGTTTCTATCTGGGTCGTTATGAAAAGTAAATGAGTTAACATGTGTAGTGTTTAGATTACTGTGGAGCATGAAGTAGGTGTTACATAAATGTGTTTTAATTTTAAAATTAGATTATGGGTTTCATCGTGAAAAGGAGCAAAATTCCACCCGGCTCCAAGCAAAGCTGACTGGAACTGACGGTTTCCAGTGTGAGCAATGAGGTAAAAGTCTCAGATTTCATGGTATGGTTCAGATTAAAACCCATAAAAGTCTACTCCCCATGGGGCCCGCCTGAGTCACTCACTCACAGAGCCACAAATATTTCCTGAGCACTACTGTATTGGATGCCTGGGAAGCGAAAGGAGCCAAAGGCCTTGGATCTCATTAGAAGGATACAAGTGTCACTAGAAGGTTGAGGCAGCCTTGTATCCCTCTTGGAAATGCTGTGAAAATAGCACAGAGGATAAGTACAGTCAGCCTCTAGAGGAACAGGACATCTGGAGGGAGAGGTGGAGGGGAGCTTGTATCAGAAAGAAAATGGACTTTGAACTGAGCCTGAGAAAATGGGTACAATTTTTCTGGAGGGGGGGCAAGAACACACTGGGCTAGGAAAAGGGTCATCAGTGCACTTTGGATGATGCTCAGATTTCACTGGGAGCCCCGTTTACAGTCCCATTTGCCCCTGCCCAGGACCTGGACCCAGTTAGACTACAATCTCTGCCTTGATTCCACTCCCCTATCCCCAGACTTCTGGTGTTCCTCAGTGGACTCCCCCATCCCCTCCTGTAGGGGACACCACAAAGCAGGTGTCAGTTGGGCCTGCACCCTGCTGTGTAGCCCCTTTGCTATCTCTTGATCTGGACATTTTGAAAATACTTCCATTACCTGATTTTATGCATTCATTATTTTCAGTGCAATAAATAGCTCTGGTGTCTGAAAATGTAACTGCCTGTGGGGAAAGAAATGTCACCTGGGTGACAGTCAGTTGAGCATCCAGCTGTTGATTTCAGCTCAGGTCATGATCTCAGGGTCATGGGATCAAGTCCTGCATCGGGCTCTTGTTCAGATTCTTTCTCTCCCTCTGCCCTCCTCCCTGTGCTTCCTTGTGAGTGTTCTCTCTCTCTCTCTCTCTCTCTCTCTCAAATAAATAAATAAATATTTTTTTAAAAGCGGGGAGAGCCTTTCACATCACGTATTTCAGTCCCCTCATTGTGTCTGCAAGATGAGGTTCAATTTTCCTCAAGGTTTTGCAGCTAATTACGGGCAGAGTTGGTTCTAAAAGCCAGGATTGACTTTCCCCAGAATATTCCAGTACTGACTTCCCCAGAATATTCGGGTATTCTAGTTTTGGTATAGGAATCTTTCTATGAAGGTGGAGACTTCTTACCCAGAACCCAAGAATCTAGACAGTAGTCTATAGGTTAGCCATTTATTTGTGTACTTTCTATTTATTTTCAACATTAATGGCTGGGTAACTAGACGGCCTAATAATCTTAGATGGGGAGCCAGTACGTCCTCTGGGCAAATGCATTATTCTCTCTCCTTCAAGATACCCATTGTATAAGGTACCAGACAGCAGTCAGGGCCCATTAGTTCCACTGGGGAAAGTGTGAGACTCAAGAGCTCATTGGCTGATCCTGATTCAGGCCAGTTAATTTCACACAGAGAGAAATTGCTCCAAGGCTATTGCACCTCTAACGCTAGCTGGTCATTTCATAGTTACTGTCGGTTTCCATAACAAAGTACCCTCCATTTCCAGAAAGATTACTCAAATTACTGTTCTCTTCAGTCCTATTCATTCAACAATTATGTGAACCTATTACCATTTTTCCTCCCACCAGGTATCTTGCATTTACTTATTATCCACGTGCTTGCTAAATGCTAATTGTTGTATGTGGATTATCTCACTTAAGTCTTAACTGGGAGCAAAATACTATTATGTTCTCATAGATAAGATGGCGAAGGAATAGAGACTGAACCTAGATACCAACCAGTGCAACCAGCACAGCCTGATGCCGGAACCTTCCCTCTTAACCACTGACTTTGTGAAGAATACAGAAAGACCTAACACAGGGCTCCTTCCCATCCACATTGTCCATAATTGTCATCATTTAGTATTTCCATTTCATGTCACCTGGTAATTTCATGTCCAAGGATATGTGCTCTACATAGTCGTCTGGAGACATATACAGTATATATGGAGTATATGTGTCTGTGCACATATGCAGTGTATACATATGGAATATATACACACATACTCACTGCGGTGTTGTTCATAACGTTGAAAATTATTTCCGTAAATAAAAATTATACATTTTTACTATGTGCAGAAAGAGTAGAAGACTACATGCCAAACTGTTAACCACAGTTCTCTTAGGGTGAGGAAGGAGGGGTTATAATGTCGTATCTCACTTTCCAGGAGATGTATTTCTGTATGTTTCATTTTTTGCCATAAACATGCCTACATCTGGTTTTCAAAAAACAATAATGGTTGAAATTTTTAATTAAAAAAATTTTAGGCTCTATTAGAAAGCATATTTTAGCCCTCAAGGAGCCATCCTTGAGGCTGGGAGGGAATAAAACATATACAGAAATAACTATCATAAATGCCAGAAACTCATACACACAGATTGATGGACAGCCATACAATTCTGTGGGAATCAAACCAGCTCAGGTTGAGAGGTGCAGGAGAAAATGTGTAAAGGAGATGGCACTTTAGGAGGACCTTTGCAGGAAAGGTAAGATATAGAAGGTGGGGGAGTGGGTGAGAACACACCGCCTCCCAGTGCAAGACCGCATCAAGGAGACAGTGTAGAGGCAGGAACGCATGGGATCCATTTGGGGAAGTATGGCCAGTACAGTTCAGTTGGAGCCCGGGAGAGTAGATGCAGGACTGTGATGGGGAACAAAATAGGAAAGAAAGGTCGCTGGAGGGTCTTCGTTGCTAAGCTAATGACTTGTATTTATTATTTTAGGCTTCAAGAGTCCCTGAAGGTTTTGAGCAAGGAAGTGACACAATTTGTCATGAATAAGCAGTGATTTCATGGTGACGGCCTCGTGACTGGACTCCAGCACCCAGCCGTCAGGATTTGCATCCTGACTGTCACTAATGAGCTGCATAGTCATGGACCAGCTATTTTACTTCTCTGTGTTTCCATAAAACGGGGAAGGTGGTGATAACAGATAACCTACCTCATACCATGGTCTTTGGGATGGAGTGAATTAGTGTTTTTCAAGACACATGACAAGTGCTGAGATTGTTAAACTTAAAAAAAAAAAAATAGCATGATACCTTTGGATTGAGATCTTTGCATTTCGTTTTGAAACTTTTATTACAAAGAGCTAACATTACATGGTAAATTATTAACTGTTCCTTCTTTTCCCTCATACAGGTTTAGAGATTATTAATCTCCTTTTACAGGTGGAAGAATTTAGGTTTTAAGGAGAGAGATTCAATCTTGGCCTCACACGGCCAGGCGTGAGAAGAATCCACACGTTCTGAATCCTCATTCAGTGACCCTGGGTGTTGGCTAGCACCCAGGGTCATCTCTTAGCTCAAACTCCTGGAACCTGAAGAATAGGAAAAATGGGGAATGGAAGAAACTGGCAAATTCTCTTTCTCTGGTGAGGGAAATAACAGTAAGGGACAGTAATTAAGGTAAAATCAAAAAAGATAAAACTTTGGAGGAACCTTTAAAAGTCTGTATATAGAATCAAATTTGTAAAATATAAATATATATGTTGGATAATGCCCCCAACCAGAATCATATGCGGAAGACAGAACACTTGGAGATAAGGTTTCTAGGAGGTAATTAAGGTTAAATGAGGTCGTAAGGTGAGGCCCAAATCTGATAAGATTGGTCACTGTATAAGAAGAGGGAGAGCTCTTTACCTCTGTCATGTGCATCAAGGAAAGGCCACACGAATGCCCAGTAAGAAAGTGACCACCTGGGACATCTGGGTGGCTCAGTCCTTAAGTATCTGACTTTGGCTTAGGTCATGATCTGGGGTCCTGGGATCGAGCCCCGCAATGGGCTCCTACCTCAGTGGGGAGCCTGCTTCTCCCTCTCTTATTCTCCCTGCTCTCTCTTGCCGTCTCTCTCTCTCTCGCTGTCAAATACATAAATAAAATCTTAAAAAAAATTTTTTTTTGTAAGAAGGTGGCCACCTGTATGCAAGCCAGGAGGAGAGCTCTCCCCAGAACCCAACCATGCGGGCAAACTGATTTCAGACTCCAGCTTCCAGAACAGTGAGAAAATACATTTCTGTTGTTTAAGCCATCCAGTCTGTAGTATTTTTTATACACATGTGTACACATACACATATACATGCATTGCATACATACACATGCCAAAAATTATCTCCTAGTAACAAAGTTTGGAAAATATTGCTATACAGCTAAATCTGACACGAATAAACCTCAAAACTGAGTGCACATCCTGTCCCCAGAAATAACAGTCTGCTGGCCAAATGCACCATTACTATTGATTCATGCTGATGGCATTGTTTTTCCGTCAGTTTGAATAAGTGCAGTGCTCCGCTCGGATTCCTGCATCTCCAGCCATGCCCTGGGATTACACGGGAAGGATTGGGCCTGTGGAATCAGAGAGAGAGGAGGAATAGATAGATATCTTAGCTTTGGATCCATGACCACATTTTAGCACTAAGTTAACTTCAGAGTTGCTTAGACTGGTTACATAATTCATTCCTCAGCAATGATCCTATGGGGTGGGGGTGGGGGGCTGCTGTTAGGAAGTTCTTGTGGGTGAATACAAAGTCATTAACTGGAATAAACTCTGTCCAGTTCATTCCAAGAGATGTGTGGTAGTTGGTGAAGTGAGTTCATTTTTATATCAGTGGTTCTTAACCCAAACTGATTATTAGGAAACAACAAAAAAGCACCAAGGATATTTGGACATAGATGTATGTCCTTCCATTATTTTGTTAATAGGAAATATACACACAATACAACGACCAAAAGGGGCAAAAGAGTAAGATTGAACAAGTATTTCTTCCACTTACATTTCCCAAACACTGCTGTTCTCCCCAGAGAGAACCAATGTGTGTGTGTGTGCGTGTTTAATAGTAAAAAAAAAAATCCAGATTTGCAAAGATATACTTAAAAAGTTATTACCTATAACTATCTGAGTTAGGTTTACAGATGATTCTTTAAAATTGTTATGTTTCTGAATTTTCCAAGTATTCCTTAATAGGCTTGTCGTATTTTGTGATTAGAAAAAAAATGTTAATTTTAAAGTAAATAAAAAGATTTTAATTTAAAAGTACCTCAGAGATCTCATAGCTGCTTTGTGATTAAAAAAAAAAAATAGAACTAACTTTATCCACAGATTGTCAGTCTATTGATATATTTCTCAAAATAATTTAACCAACTTGTTTCCATGCACATAAAATTCCTGCCACTGGAAAAGATATACAGAACCTGATTACCAACTTGAACCCTGACATCTAGTGAAACTCATTATGACTCACTGGAAACAGGTAATTGGCTCAGGAATCTTCTTTCAAATTTCATCATAATTTGTATGATGACTCCACATGTCTATCAAACTATATTAAAAGTAAGTGTAACACTAGACTGGAGAATTAAGCCCAATCCAGGCTAACGCCTTTATTTAGTAATTAAATAATAACGAGCTAAATTTATCCTTACATCTAATCCTTAACGATGCCCTGAATGTTCTAATTGGATAAATAGCCAAATGCACCCTCCAGCATCTGAGGGTCAAAAGATGTCATAGTCCTGGCTTGCTGAAAAGATGTATAGGGATTGTGGCACTGATCTAGAGGTCACCCTTCTGGAAACTTGAATCTCCGGAATGGAATTCCAAACACAGAAGGCAAGAGGGAAGGGGCCACTGAGTAGCCAAAGTCCCTCATTAAGGAGAGCCATTCTTAGCCTTTCTTCCCGCTTCTGATGGAATACCTAATTTCCAAAGGTCCAGTTATGTGGTTTTCTTGTCCTCACGAGATTAGAAACAGTTGGGAAATGGAGATGACACTAGAGATGGAGGAGGGGCGGGATGGAGGAGGACATTATTTATTCCATTCATTCCCATGTCTGTAAGTGGATCAGCTGACAACAAAAGAGGGGAAAGAAAAGAAAAGTTTAAAATTCCCAGAGGTTATATGTGCTCAAGACGATCTTTGTCATTCCTGGCGCTGACCTTGATGGGTGCCTTTATTTTAGTTCCACGTGGTTTTGCTGCTAGGAGTGGTGGCCTGTGCAGAGGAGACCACCTCAGAGCAGCAGTAGGAGAAAATAGGATTCACTTACACTCTTTTACCTTTTTAAAATAATATGTCATGTACATTATGTATCTTTTGTTTAAGAATAAAAATTCTTTAAAAAAACCTCAATGCCATACAAAAGATTTTACAAATAAAAAGTTAGTGAAAATAAAATTGTAGAGCTAAATATATTGAAGACCTGAAACCATAAAACTCCCAGAAGAAAACATAATGGGAAGCTCTTGGCACCACTCTTGGCAATGATGCTTTTAGACTTAACTCCAACTAAAAGCAAAAATGAACAAACGGGACTACATCGAACTAAAAATCTTTTGCACAGAAAAGTAATAAAATGAAATGACAATCTACTGAATGTGAGAACATATTTGCTAATCATGTATTTGATAAAAAGCTAATATCCAAAATATGTGAAGAATATATATATATATATATATATATAATGTCATATATATATATAAAATATCATATGTATATAAAATATTGTGTGTGTGTGTGCATAAGCAACTTGGTAGCAAAACCAAAAATCTGATGAAAAATTAGACATTTTTCAAAAAAGACATGCAAATAGCCAAGAGGTATATGAAAATATGCTCAACATTATTCATCAGCAGGGAAATGCACATCAGAACGACAATGAGATGTCACCTCACACCTGTCAGAAGGGTATTATCAAAAACACAAAAGATAACTATTGTTAGTAAGGATGTGGAGCAAAAGGAAGCTTTGTGCACTGTTAGTGGGAATGTAAATTGCAGCAGGCACTATGAAAAATAGTATGGAGATACCTCAAAATATTAAAAATAGAACTACTATACAATCCAGCAATTCCACTTCTGGGTATATAGCCAAAAGAAGCAAAATCACTACTTCAAAGAGATACCCGCATGAGCTATCCCACAAGAAAATGTAATACACACACACACACACATGCACACGCAGAATACTGCTCAGCCATAAAAAAGAGGGAAATCTTGACATTTGTGGCAACATGAATGGACCTTGGGGGCATTATGCTAAGTGAAGTAAATCAGACAGAGAAAGATAAATACTGTATGAACTTACTTATACGTGGAATCTAAAACCAAACAAACATAGAAACAGAGAACAGATTAGTGATTCCAGAGGCAGAGTAGGAGGGGTGGGTGGAAAATGAATGAAGGTGGTCAGAAGATACAAACTTCTAACTACAAAACAAATTAGTTCTGGGAATATAATGTATAGCATAGTGACTATAGCTAACAACACTGTATTGTATATTTGAAAGTTGCCAGGAGAATAGATCTTAAAAGTTCTCATCACAGAAAAAAAATTGTAGCTATGTGAGGTGATGGATGTTAACTAAATTTATTGTGGTGACTGTTTGGCAATATATATTGATTTGGTCATTATATTCATCAATTTATTTGATCAAATTTTGTATATTATATGTTTATATATTATATTTACATATTATATATAAATATTACACACATATGTTGTAATATATTATAAATATACATATATTTAATATAAGCATATATATTAAAGTGTACAAGTACGTTGTACACTTTAAATTTTTTATTTTTATTTTTTTAGAGAGAGAGCATGCAGGCACATGCCTACTACAGGGTGTTTGGGGAGGTGCACAGGGAGAAGGGGAGATTCTCAAGCAGACTCCTGGCTGAGCCTGCAGCTCAATGCAGGGCTCCATCCCAGGACCCTGAGATCATGACCTGAGCCAAAATCAAGAGCCAGACAAATGCTTAACCCAAGTGCCCATTGTACACTTTAAACTAATACAGTGTTACATGTCAATTATATCTCAATAAAAATGGAAAAATACAAAAAGATACAAAAGATACAAAAAAATTGTACGCCGTGAGATACCACTACACACCTATCAGAATGGCTAAAATAAAAAATAGCCACAATGTCATATGCTGGTAAGGATGAAGAGAAACTGGATCATGATACATTGCTGGTAGAAATGTAAAATGGTACAGCTCCTCTAGAAAACAGTTCGGCCGTTTCTTTAAAAAGTAAACATGCGACTATCATATGGTCCAGTAATTGCCCTCCTGGGCACTCATCCTAGAGAGAGAAGACGTGAGGGACACCTGGGTGGCTCAGTTAGTTAAGCATCTGCCTTCGGCTCAGGTCATGATCCCAGGGTCCTGGGATCGAGTCCCATGTCAGGCTCCCTGCTCAGCGGGGAGTCTGCTTCTCCCTCTCCCTCTGCCTCTGCCCCCCACTCATGCTCTCACACACACTCTCTCTCTCAAATAAATAAACAAAATCTTTAATTGAAAAAAAAGAAATGAAGACATGATCACACGAAAACCTATACGTGAATGATTATAACCCTTTTATTGATAATAGCCAAAAATGAAACAACCCAGCTGTCCTTCAACTGGTGAATAATTAAACTGTGGTAGATCCCTACCATGGAATACTATTCAGCAAGAAAAGGGACCAAGCTACTGATAGACACAACAACAAGGATGAATATGCAGAAAAGTTTACGAGTGAAAAGAGCCAGTCCCCAAAGTTTACGTGCTGTGTATTGATTCCATTTCTATAACATTCTCAAAGTGAGGACACTATAGAAATGGTGAACCCGTAAATGATTGTCAAGGTTAAGAAGGGTACAGGGTAGGAGGGAATTGGGTGTGGCTATAAAAGGGCAGCTGGGTGGGGAGCGAGGAAATCTTGTGCTGATGGAAATCTTACTGTTGTCAGTGTGAGCGTCAGTATTCTGGTTGTGATAGCGGACTGTGGTTTACAAGACGCCACCACCAGAGGAAACATGATCTCTCTGAACTATTCCTTACAACTGCATGTGAATCCACAGTTATCTCAAAATAAAACATTTAAGCAAGGAGAAAAATGTTAAGCTAAAAAAATATTATGAGAGTCTCGTGCTTAAATAGATACTACCTATTTTTAAAAATCACTTGGGAGGCAGCATATCCCTCTGGACCCTCGCTGAACAAAGCCCACATGCTGGTTAAGCACACTTTCACATATTGTGGCTGTCCGGACTCAATTTGTGGTGAACTAACATTTAGTTTTTAGTTCTGATATGAAAAGCTGGGCTGCATCGCTCTCCTACCTCCACTGCTACAATCCCTAGGACAGAGCTTCCCCCGGGTGCATTTCCTCTGCCATTGGGGCATGCGGTTCCTTCCATCCATTTTTCTGTCTTCCTTAAAAAGCAGGCTTCTGATACTTGGAGGAAGTCCAGAACTTCGCTGGTATTCAAGAGAGTCACTCTCTGATGACAGGGTGCACAGAAGAGTTGGTGAGATCATTTTAATTCGTTACCATAAAATGCTGCTGTGGCTCCCCCGTATTCAGAAGGTGAGAAGCAAGCATTACAGCAAAAGTCTGTTGAACACAGCTTCTAATTACATGTCACTGAGTACGCCGGGAGTCGAATCATGGCCACTGCAATGGAACTGCATGTTCTCGAAATAGTTCAGCCATGAGGTCTAGGGGCTGACTTATTTCTGGTTTCTCCAACTTAAGCCCTTGTTCATGACCCTGTAACTACCACCCAGTTAAGAGGAGATGGGCAGCACGGTGAGGGGCACAGAATTTGGACTAGGGCACCTCAGTAGGTAGAACGTTGATAGAATGATGCCTATAATTTTTATTGTGCAAAGTTGTAAAGGACCTAGAAATCTAAGTACTATATTTTGAACAGAAATGCTAGTAAGAGATTGATATGAAGCAGAGATCTGCAAACTTCTCTACACTTACACCACTAAAAAATGCTGAAGCCCGTGCATCCCTTCACACATTTTAAGACGTCTCTAACTCTTCATCACAGGTTGGACGGCTCATGGAGGATGTAGTCTGCAGATTGTTTTCATCAGATGCTTTAAAATAAAACTGTTATATCACCCTTTTTAATGCATCCAATAGGATCTAAGTACCATAGTAAATTGATACCACTGTTCCTTTTTCAAGACGAACATGAAGTTCTTTAACAGAAATGCTCAATCATTCCTTTCCTCCATGACTATATTTTCCTTCCACTTCCCTTAAAGATTTGTCTCCAAATGTCATATATCTTTATGATATCTTTTATTATTTGAAAAATCTATCATTTGGGGATCTTTTACTGATTAATTTATCATACATTTTGAAACAAACATGCATGTGTAAATTGATTTTATAATTTCAAAACCTATCCTGTGACCAGAAGGTATTAAACCATTTCCTGAGACTAGGACATTATTATAATTATTGGTAACACAATGAATATGTATTTTGTTGATCATTAAACAGAAAATAGTAAAATGTTGGAAATTACCCTCCTAATGAGAATTATCTCTCCTAATGGAGGAGGATGGGTTTTTACAGATATGTATTTGTATATATTTCCATTTACATGTAACTAGTTCAAATATCCATCCATTAATATTACTTACTGCAAGAATGAATAGGTGCGGGGCGCCTGGGTGGCTCAGTGGGTTAAGCCTCTGCTTTCAGCTTGATCTCATGGTCATGATCTCAGGGTCCTGGGATAGAGCCCTGTGTCAGGCTCTCTGCTCAGCAGGGAGCCTGCTTCCCTCTCTCTCTCTCTTCCTACTTGTGATCACTGTCTGTCAAATAAATAAATAAATTTTTTTTAATTAAAAAAAAGAATGAACAGGTTTAGCACCATTATTATCTTTATTTCTCATTTTTATGAATGTAAGCACTGAGATAACTTGTTTCGCATTACTAGGTAGATGGGGCCAAAAGGAGTTTTGTTATGACAATGTCCATCCAGAGCTGACGAGAAGAAAAGAAACTAGGGACATATTTCTGGGTTTATGGCTTCAGAGGTGCACCTGGAATGACTCAATCACTTACAAATACAAAGCCTATATACAGATTTGTAGCTGGTCCACCTTTGCCGGAGAACTTGAGATTTGTTTTTCAGCAGTGCCAAACTGGCGATGTTATTCAATTCTTTGGACTCCTTCACATTAGAGGTCAGATACCACTTAGAGACCTTCCTTCAGAAATTACAGTGGAGGTTGTGTCTGTGTGGGGCAGAGAGCATGTGGGATCTGTCTGTACTTTCTGCTTCATTTTGCTGTGAACCTAAAACTTGCTCTAAAAAATAAAGTCTATTTTTAAAAAATTACTTTAATGATCTATCCATGGTCGACTCCATTGGGTTTTCCTCCAAGTTTTATGGAAAACAAGACATTGGAAACCATCTAATTTGTATCTCACAAATTGGTATCTCAGTCGTAAAAGCTTTTGCTTTCTCAACACAAACACAAATATTTCTAATTGTTCCTTGTCTTGGCCCTAGAGGTTTTTACAATCTAGGACAATGGCTTTCTTTCCTTTTTTGAGAAGGGAGGAAGGGCTGGTGTGCCGGGAGGGTGGGAGCAGAGAAGACCCAGCGTGACACCCCACTCTCATTTTACCTCAGGTGGATCCAGAGGCTGAATCCCTTGAAACCATCTACCCTGTGGGCACCCACCATTTACACACCACTGGAGGGAGGGGACTTACGAACGACTTCTACTGCACCATAAAGTCAGCTTTGGGGGTATTGTTTTGCTTTTTATCTGAAATTCAGATTTAACTGGGTATCCTGTATCTATCCCTTTGGCAACCCTATCCAACCCAAATCATTCTCTTCAGGAAATGGCAAACATGGAGACCCGGCAAGTCTCCACAAAGGCCCTCAACTGGGGAGCAAGTTTCTTTCATTTTTCCCTGTATCTACTTCTCAAACAGAGTTACTGTTTTCTCATCTCTCATCTCGGCGTCCATCTTTCTCTCCCCGGCCCAGCCTCCAACCTTATTTCCATCCTTTGAACCCAAAGCAACAATGTCAGCAGAAACAACAGCAATGACAACAATCATGAAAGCAGGAAAGCTTTTGGAGGAAACCAGGCCAGTGAAATGCATTTGAGAGAAGCAGACAGTGTGTGGGTACAGTGTGGGCAAAACATCTCTGTCCTGTCCTCTCCAAAGCAGAGGCTAAAAACAGGAGGGAGGGAGCAGTCTCTTCTTTCAGGACAGAAACCACATATTTAAAATTTGTGACGGTTCTCCTTTCCAGTCTTGCCCGTGGACACATAATAAAAAATATTATTCGAGTCCGGTTGCATTTCCTATACGCTTTGGTGCTCTCCTGAGCTGTTCCTTAGGAAAAATACCAGCAAGCCTTCCCGTTTTTTCTTCCCCCTTCTGTTCCTATTTACTACCACTGCCTTCTAACCCTCCCCTCTCATCTCCCAAGCACCAAAAATAATTTGAATTTCAAACTTTTTTTTTTTCTTGGCCTTCCTGTGGGTGTGGGAGGACCTCCTTTGGGAATTGTTCTGGATCTAGTCGGCTCCATCTGTAATTTGGCAAAATCTCTGTCTGTACCCTGCCCCCACTTCCTTTTCTTGATACATGGGAGTCCGGGTGTCCCCCACCCCACAAAGACCCTCCTCAATCTAATCCTTAGGGAACCAAATGAGAGGACCCCCCCAGGGAGGCCCAGTGGGTCTGCAGCCTTCACTTACCCGGCCCCTGGTTTTGGAAGGGCAAGATCTCTCTGCACAAAGGAGCCAGCTTCTCACCAGCCAGAGGAAGCCACCTCCTGCAGGCCTACGGCTCCAAAGGACAAGGTAACTTCCAGGAGGAAGGCAAGATCTGTGCTTTTCGGTTCAGGAGACCCAAGGCAAGTTCCTGTTTCAAAGACAGAGTTTAAAAAACTGATTAAGTTCAGAGTTTTGTGTGTGTGCATGTGTGTGTGTCTCCCCAATTCACCCACGTGATCCCCTTGATTTTCCTCTGGGGGACAGCTGAGCTGCCTTTTCAAAAAATCTCTCTGGACCTCCCCCCCACCCCCACCACCTTCCCCATCCGCTGTCATCATGGCCATTCCTGAGCTAGTGTCTCAATACTCTGGTGAATGTTTGTTACTGACAAAAAAAGAAAAGGGAAAAAAAATGAGAGAAAGAAAAAGGACTTCACATCTAAGAATTTCCTGTGGTTTGGACAGTTTTAGTTCAAGGCTTTCATGATTTTTTCCCCTCACTTTTTCCATGCTGAAGACAGGGCTCAGAAATACAGCTGATGACCTGTAGAACTTGTTTTCTTTCTTAGGTCCTATAGGAGACACTCTCCTTGGAAGAGTTGGAAGTTGAAAGGGAGTTGGAAGGGAGCAGTAAAATAGTTAATGCCCGAGGCTGAAGACCCAATTAGGTGCAGGCAGATCTTTGGTGCTCTCCAGAGCCGCTGGGAGGGTGTGCCCCTGGTTGCCTGGCCAAGAGGCACCAAAGACAGGTTTCACATCTCTGTCTTCATAGTTACTTGTATATTCCTCTATTTTGGCAATTTCCTTAGCGTAAAATAGGTATAATAATGCCTAACACACAATGATAGTGTGAGGAATTAATAAAATGAGGGTGTCTAGTACAGTACCTGACATACGGTATTAATGAGAATTAATGTTTGTTGAGCATGAAGTGCACTTATCACATTCTATTCTGTTCATTCACTTATTTGTCTTATCACCAGACTCCGAATGTCTTTCTCCTTCTTACATCCCCTCTACCTATGAGAGTGCCTGTAATATAGCAGACACTCAATACATATTTTCTAATGAATCCATCAAGTAATTAATACCTGTTCCAACCCTCACCCTGGCCCCATTTTGTCTTGCTGGTCAAGCGCATACTCTTTGCCCTCTCCTATGTTTCCTGGACAAGGTTCTGGAACTCAAGATATGAACAAAAAAATGCCACACTTGCAATGGATCAAATGATAACAGTCCATTTCCTAGAAATACCAAAGGGAATTTTCTCAGCCACCACACTGAAGGGAAGAGATTCAGGAGCACAGATTCTGTGGGATATTATTATTTCGAAATCCACTGCAGGAAAATGATGTGTTCAAATGAAAGCCTGAGTCCAGGGTGCTATTTATAGTCAAAGTATTTCAAAGAGCAGAAAACAGCAGACTCCCCAAGGCCCTTCAAAGAGGGAAGAACAGCATTCTGAAAGAAATAGAGGAGAGAAGGAAGGCAGAGAGGGAGAGAGGGAGGAAAAGTGGAAAGGGAGAGAGAGGAGGGAAGGAGAGAAGAAAGAGAAAATGGGACGGGGGAGAGGGAGGAAAGCTAGAAGAGTGGATTTCACAGCAGACACATGGAAATCACAGTTACACATGGTCTACCGAACACAGAATTTTATTAAACCCTCACTAAAATGACAATAAATGGAGGAAAGGAACATAAAGGTTCAAGCACAAAAAGAACGGGGAAGTATCAACAACCAAATATAAATTTTAAGACCTTAAGAATCACAAAAGCTGTGAGAAGTAGAGACTAAGCTACCCTACCAGAAAAACCTAGACTTGCAGGAGTTGGAAGCCAACAGAAAATCAGCTCTGTGGCTATCTCCAAGCCCCAGACAGGCCGAGGGCTTCGAGGATCAGGAACCTCTGGAAAGGGTGGCAGGGCAGGTGTTGGTTTGGGTGGGGCAGAAAACAGGAAGATTGGTTGAAAGTTTGTGTGAGGAGGAAGAAGACTGAGAAGTTCAACAAGACAGACTCACGGCTTAGGAGCTAGGATCCACTGAGGACAGAAATAAATTTACTAACGAGGGGCAGATTCATTGAAACTTGTATTTTGAAGGGTAATGCCACCACTTGTGCCCCAACTCCCTTATCCAACTTGGCTGGAGGAATGCTGGAAAAGGCTTACACCTCCCCAGTTCCCACCCTCCCACCACAAGGCAGGAGTGTGGGGGAGTAATCTCATCGGGAAACTGTCCATCTCAAGAGAAAAACTCTACAGAATCTGTTATTTTTCTCACAGTGCAATAGCTTTGGTACAGCCCACCTGTCCTCAAACCTCCCACATATGCTCAACACTTTCAGATAGATTTTTAGTGCCTCACTTATAACTGTAAACCAACCATCAAGGACCATCAAATGTTTGAGGGAATCCTCCAACATCAAAGATAGACCTAGGATAGACCAAAACAACAAATGAGGAAAAACGGGGGGAAACTTGGAAGAAACAGAGATAATGCAGGGAGAGAGGGAAAAAATACATACTTTCATATTGAAGTAAAAAGAGATACTATGTTCTCTGATGCTTTTTAAAGAAAGAGAGAGAGAGCCCATCCAGAGAACAGAAAGACTCATGGAGTTAACAAATATGAAAGGAAAAATATTCAATAGGAGAGTTGAAAAATAAATTGAGGAAATCTACCAGAAAGTAAAACAGAAAGACAAAAAAAAAAAAGAAAATTAGGAAGTATGAAAGATGAAAACAATTAGATACAAATACAAGAGGTTAATAGCTTCTTAATAAGAGTTGCAAAAGAGGGACACCTGGGTGGCTCAGTGGGCTAAAGCCTCAGGTCATGATCTCAGGGTCCTGGGATCAAGCCCCGCATTGGGCTCTCTGCTTGGCAAGGAGCCTGCTTCCTCCTCTCTCTCTCTCTCTGCCTGCCTCTTTCCCTACTTCTGATCTCTGTCTGTCAAATAAATAAATAAAATCATTTTTTAAAAAAGAGTTGCAAAAGAAAAAAAAAACAGAGAAATTAATTCATAATAGAATCCCAGAACTGAGGTACATTTGTTTCCAAATTATAAGGGCCAATGGGTACTCAACAAAGTGAATGAAAACATCACAGTGAAATTCCAGAACTTCAGGGATAAAGAGAAGATCCTAAAAGCTTTCAGAGACAAAGAAGCAGGTCATACTCAGAAAAGTCAAGGAATCAGAATGGCACCAGACTTCTGAACAGGAGTACTGGACAGTAATGGACGAAGACATCAAGGCCTTTAAAAGGCCTTGAAAAATGAAAAATGATTTATAACTGTGACCCTTATATTCAACCAAAGTAAAACTAAACATGAAGGTAGAATAAAGGTATTTTTCAGGCATACGTTGTCTAAACAATTCACTTCCCATTCACCCATTCTCTAGAAAATACAAACCAGATTCCTGAAAAATAGAGGCCTAACATATGAGGGAGGTAGAGGGAATTTTCAGGATGAAGATGAAGAAAAGTTTCAGGATCGTTGCTGTGCCTCAATCCCAAGGAAAAAGCAGTCTCTATCAGAGCTGGCAGACAGAGAAATACAGGATTGCTGGATATGGAGACATCCAAATTAAAAAAAGAAAGAAACTGGGAGATCACCTGTTGTGCTTGAATGTCTTAGAAAGAATTTTATAATTCTATGAGAAAGTGGGAAGAAGAATTAATGACAGATACATAGGAAACCAATTAAACAACAATAAAAAGGTCATTATTAATGCCAGGAAAAACTAAAAGTTACACAGGAAAGAAAAAGTAATCACAATGTACTACACGACTCTTCTCTGAACAAAGTTTACATAAATACTAATGTGAACATTAATATTGATTTGATTAAAAACTGTTACGTAGGGGCACCTGGGTGGCTCAGTGGGTTAAGCCGCTGCCTTCGGCTCAGGTCATGATCTCGGGGTCCTGGGATCGAGTCCTGTATCGGGCTCTCTGCTCAGCAGGGAGCCTGCCTCCTCCTCTCTCTGCCTGCTCTCTGCCTACTTGTGATCTCTGTCTGTCAAATAAATAAATAAAATCTTAAAAAAAAAAAAACTGTTACGTAACTAGAAAGGGGAGGAGTAAGAGAGCTAAAATCTGATATTCCATAGTAAGATGTCCACAGAAAGAAAAATCAAGAACTCGCCCATAAGAATGATCTATGAAACTAAGATGGTAAAGAGCATGAGAAACTTCTAGGCTAAAAGTCTAAGTGATTGCCTCTCAGGTAAGGGCAGCAAGTAAAGCAAGGCACTATTTTTTATTATAAGCCTTGTAGTACTATTTGATTTTTTAAATGGTGGCAACTTTTATTTCCTGAAAATTGAGGAAACAGGCATTCTGAGTTCTGGTCCTAATTCCCTCCCATACTATGGGATCTCTGTTTCCTGTATGTCAAACAAGGGGCTGATGACCTCTGTCTTTTCCTCTCCCATAATGGGGGCAGAAATCAGAGCCCCGTCAGTAGACTCTCCCCAAACACTCTCATCCTCTGAACTCCTGACATTTGATGTCCCTCTCTTTTCCACAATAATTATATTTACTTACCCGGTAAACCAGAGATTCTGGAGCATCTTTATGCAGCTTGGAGAAGTTTCTACTACATTTTCTTTCATATCAGATGATCGTCAGATGCAAAGATTAAGGGCAGTATTGGGAAATCTGGTCTCTCTTGTTTGATGACATCATGTCCAGCTCTCCGACACAGTCCTTGTATCCTAAATCTGATCAAGCATTTTTGGCCTTTCTCCCCAAACCAGTTGAAAACTTTCAGATGGTAAGGACCATAATTAATGGGTTTTCTGTTTGTTTGGTTGGTTGGTTGGGGTTTGTTTTCTCTTTTTTGTTTTCGCATTCCACATTGAGCATGATACTGGTTTGATAACTATCTGCTGAGCAAGCAGAGGGGGGTCTGCCCTGTCTTGGCGAGAGGTCCTGCAGTGCACGTGACTGG
Source organism: Mustela putorius furo (assembly GCF_011764305.1). NCBI lineage: Eukaryota > Metazoa > Chordata > Mammalia > Carnivora > Mustelidae > Mustela > Mustela putorius. Next base: position 4,462,637 of record NW_025422118.1, read on the forward strand.
AAAGGGGACCTATTTATTTTAAAAGAGTATAAAAACAGCAGGATGACGGTGGGGGATTCTGGTCTAAGAGCCTGAGATGCTGCTTGAGTGGCTTTCTGTACCAACTCTGTTTCTATTTTCTGCGGGATGTTTTGTCCAGTTCTTGGATGCATCACTGGGTTAGGAACTAGAAAACACCAAGACTTTAGCTATACTTGGCCACTAATACACTGGGTGACCTTGAGAAAGTCGGATGCGGTCATTTGACCTCATTTCTGCCCGTGTAGGATGAAAGGACTTGGACCAGATGCTGCAGGCCCTTCTGGGCCTGACGCTGTAGGAACCAAGACTGTTTCCAAGTGGGTAGACACGGGGATGGGACTGCTGGGGACCCCGTGCTGCCCTGCGGGAAGAGGACGGCCTGAATGGCAATGGCATTATGGAATGGGGGGGGGGGCAACAGGCAGCACCAGGTGGCAGAGGGCTGAGCCAGGCAGCAGATGTGAAAAGGGAAGTGAAATAATGTGCGAGCGAACTGCAGGTGGGATTATTCATGAGGAAAAGAGCACCTCCACCCGCTTCACTTCAGGTGACCCCGGGAAGAAGGCGCCTTTGGCCTGCACGGTCTGTGCCCACGGTGACGCTCAGTAATTCCAGAACATTGTGAGGATACTATTTCCATCAGAGTCGCTGATTTTGAAGAGGCTTGGTGGTAACCACGTGGGGAAGAAAGCCAGTGAGCGTTTGGGGTGAGGGTTGGGAGGGGCTGAGGTGGGGGGCAGGGAAATCTGGGAAGCAGTCGTGCAAACACACGTCATAGAGGACGGGCGACAGTGCTGTGTCTGCCCCCTGCACTCGCACACGACTTACGGTTGGGAAGGCCCCTCCCCACGCCACGGCTCTTCTCAGAAATGCCCAACTCCGGTTTCAGAGGGGGGCATCTCCATGTTCTTCGGCAGCTCTGCCCTCCCGGTGTAGTCATTTGGTTGCCGATGGATACTTCCTCTCACTTGAACCCACCACGGTGTCTCCCTCACCTGGCTCAGTTGATAAATCTGGGACGCACGTCGGGCCCATCAGTCAACTGAATGGGGATATTTCAGATCACAGCTGCGTGAGAAAAATCCAGATCCTTTTGTGTGTGTTAAAGCTTGGTGTGAGCCAGAGTATGTCTGGTGGAGAGAGTTGTTCTGAGAGAATGAAGCTCTTGGGAAGGAAAAAAACAAAATAGTAAGAGTTCTAGGAGCTACTGAGCAAGTGGTTCCCTACAGCCCTAGGGGTAGCTGACATCTGAAAAAGTAAAAGCTCCATTTGAGGTAAAACCCTCCTCTCACGGAGTTACCCCTTTCCCTTAAGGTACATTGAGTTGTTTCTGTTGCTTGGAACCAAGAGTCCCACCTAACACTCCAAATCTAGTTGAATATTTAAAAATCCATACTTTCTCCTGTACTGGACTACGGCAGTTTTTAATTTTAAATATGTTCCTAGAATTAGTAAGAACTCATGATCTGAAATACAATTTCTACCAAATTTTGGAGCCAATCAAATAATTTTGCTTAAAAATAAATCAATGTTGGGGCACCTGGGTGGCTCAGTCGATTAAGCGTCTGCCTTCAGCTCAGGTCATGGTCTCAGGGTCTGGGATGGAGCCTGGAGTCAGGCTCCCTGCTCAGTGGGGAGTCTGCTTCTCCCTCTCGCTCTTCCCCTTGGTGTTTATATTCTCTCGGCTTTCTCTCTCTCCCTCACTAAAATAAATAAATAAAACCTTTTTGAAAATACTAATTAATGTTTGACTTTTCCGAACATTTGATCTGGAGTCTTCAACAGTGAAACTTCCAGCAGTAGACTAACGCAGTCTGGCAAAAGTATGACATGTGAAACAAGGCCATTGTCTTGCTGTCTATTTGACATAGTCAAGTTTTTCAAGTTCATTCTTCAAAATGAACATCTGACCTTAAATGCTTTTGATATGGCTGCTGTTTCTTTAGCCAAGCCTACCAGATACACCTGGGTTGTTGCCCATGGTGGGCACTGCGAAAAGACCACAGGGCTCTCATCACCTACACTGGAATCTCCAAGGTGTCTCAGCACAGAGTTCCAAGCGTCTCCGTGAGCTGACCGGAGGTGGCGAAAGAATGAAAACTCCCTGCCCTTCCTGAGCTAGAAAGTATAAATACCAGCTTGCATTAAGGTCCTCGATAGAATCCATTCATGCACTTACGATTTCACTCAGAAAAGTGCCTTTTCTAGGTGCTCAGGACACAGTGGTGAAGAAAACGGAGACTTTTTTGTAGAGCTTATACAAACAAGGAACGAGTGACCTAAGTGTGGCGAGCACTAGGAGTAAAGTGGAACGAAGGAGCAGAGAGTAAGGAAGATCGAGGAACACTCAAAATAGAGGAGGTGACCTTTGAGCAGAGATCTGAGTGAGGTTGAGGAGTGAGCCATGAGAGATGTGGGGGAGGAGGGTTCCCGGTAAAGGGAACACAAGTCAGAGGCCCTGTGCAGCTCCGAGTTCTGCTTGTTCAAGGACGAGCAAGAAAGCCATTGCTGCTGGAGCCGAGTGTACGGGGGAACGTGGAGGAGACAAGGTTGGGAAGATCATATGAGGACATGGTCGCGTATTATGACCAGGAGCATGGCACATCTGAAACAGTGAGCAGTTCACACTTGAGACAATGAGTTGACATGAAGAGTCTGTTTCTTCTGCTTATTTTGTCTTTTTTCAGTCATTTTCAGGAGTATAATTGGGTCCCATGGTAACTAGTCCCTTCTCCCACCTCTGCCCCTAGCCCCCTTACTTCCCCTCCCCCACAAGACTCTTATTTCTCCCTGTGCCTCCTTATCCCCTTTGCTTTGGCCATGCAATGTGACTTCTGGATCCCCTGAAAGGGTTTGCTATTTTACCACCGTGTCTTTACTCATGATCCGTCTCTCCTGAGCACAGTGCTTCTTATCACATCATCTACTCGTCTCTCAAGACAAACATCAAACGTCACCTCAACTGTGCAATCTTTCCTGATCACCGCCTCCAAACAGAATGGACCATTCCCTCCCGTGGGTCCTCAGAGTGCCCTGGGCAAACTTCTAGCATAAGCCGTTTATCACTTGATGGCACTTCTTCGTTTGTCTGCTTCTTTCCCTGTTTACATGTGAGCCTCTTTTACTCATATTTATTTCCTACCGCTTAGCATAGATCTTGGAATACTTTATTGTATAAAGAGAATGAGTTTCCCTCTGTTGTGCATATTTAAATTACACACGATAGTTCTGCCAAAGTAGTAGGAGCCCAGATGCTTACAGTCACACACATACAGTAAGAATGTTAATGAAAATGTCAGATGAGACTTAGAGCAGATCTACCTGACTTTGAGCTATTCGTGCTCCTGCCATCAGCTGCATCCCAAGGTTGATTCTCATAGGGAAGGATGGAGCTGGGAAAGAGTTTGAACAGGCACAAGTATCTAGGGAGTGCAGGCTGTTTTGAAACCTGTTTCTGTGTCAGGCATCTCTCGGCATACTGCCGTGGCCACATCATCTGACAGGTCTGCAGCTCTCACTAAGTAACAGTTGGCACAAGGGACCCATTAGCTGGTGGGCATGGGACTGTTGGAGATTGAGCTCCTCGTTCTATAGCTCCCTGCGACATGATCAGCACCGTAGAGTGAACGCTGGGGAAAATAAAAAGCAAATAACTCGGTCCCTATGTTTGGGGAAGGGAGAGCATGATTCTATCTATAGAAGGCATTAACTGATATTTGTCAATTGATGTGTTAATATGTGAGACATAGCTAGCACGTTACAGAGGACCGTATCATCAAGAGCTGGATGGCATGTTCCAGACGGTCCTTGTTATGGATCTTTTCCAGGGTCTCTTGTGGCTTCTATCAGCTTGTCTGCCTCTCATGCCCTGGGCCATATGCAGTGGAACGTAAAGAGAATCCAGAAATGCCTTTGCCAGGTGCTCCAAGTAGTTTCTCTGCTGCTTATTCCAAGTGCCTGCCGTGTCCTAAGAACACATTTGGAACGTGTGCCTGCCCTCCCTCTGCATCTCAGAGGAAGGTGACTCGAAACTGACCTGGAAGAGTGAAGGGGTGGCAGGTTTGCCGAGCCCTGGGAAATACATATGGGACGATCGTGGTCTGAGCCTGCCGCCGTCCAGGGTTGGAAGAACTGTTGTCACCAGTTACTTTTTTATGAGTTCTCATTGAAAAAAGTCACAACTGGACACCAAAGGCAAGTGTGCTCCTGGTGAAGAAGACCAATGGCAGTAAATTCTGCTGCTCCCAGACACCTCCCGCTGCAGCAGCTGACCCAGCCGCTTTGCCAAGAAGACGTCGTTGCCTGAGACGGGCTCCCAAATAGCCTTCCTTAGGAGAGAGCAGCAGGTGGCAGCTCGGATGAGATGTAACCATTACCAGTTCCTGAAGCAAGATTTGAAACCCTGAACTACAAATGCTGACAGTTTATCCTTCCATAAATCCTAACTGTGCTGACTTCATTTGGTCTCAAGCAGCCAGCTACATGCAGCTCCTAGGGGAAGCAGTAGAGTTAGTATATGTCCTCACCTAACGGTACAAAGTTTCAGTTGACTTTTAATTTTTTTTTTTAAGCCTTTGCTGCCTTAACTTCCTGAGTCAGGGGTTGAATTTGATACATACAGTATGGTGTCTTTGGAGCAAGGGCCCAGGGCAGTTCATTGCACCTAAAAAACTGATACTAAATATCTATTGCTTAACGGACATACTGCGTTTTAGCTTTTTAGATCCCAGCAAGACATTTTGTATTGATTAAATATCACCTAACATTGAGTTCATATTCACAGAGCTCCATTGCACACAAAAAGTCCTTCATAGCTATTGTTAGCTAGCTTTTAACCTCTGAACCTCTGAGGACAGAGTTTTTTTGTATTCCCATTTGCTGGGAAGCTTCTTTAATTGAAACTTAATTGCTGGGAATCTTCTTTAATATTTACCAATATTAATATTAACATTAAATTTATATGCTTAAATTATATATAATAATATAATAGGATTAATATGGTAATATTTAATATTAATCTTTCGTTAATATTATTAACATTTATTTTCTGCCGAGGTAGAACCTGTGCCCTTGGAGGGAGAACTGAGGTCTCTACCTCTCCTCTGTGGATAGGAACTGGCACCTCTTGTGCGCCCAATGCGACATTCCGTCTCCAAGCAGGTTCCAAGGGAAGTGTGGGCAAGGGCACGTGGTGTTCCAAATCTGTCCTCTGAGCATCAGCTGTAAACACTCACTCTAGAACAAAGAACCTAAAGCTCGGTTTTAAAAAAGTAAAGCAAAAACGTCAATAGCATTTGATGTCAATAAAATGTGTGACCACATCCTAATGAGCTCACTCGTTTTTTGACGAGCTGTTCATATTAACCACACTGCCCTGTGTAGCTTGGGTCTCTGCCTTCTGTCATAAGTTCAGCCGCAGTCTGTCTTTAGGTAAGTCACTCAAAAGGTTCCCTTAAAAGGAACCCAAAGATTCATTCACCGAAGACAGAATTAGACACACCTGGTGTAAAAATCACGTACCCCCCAATTCAGCTTTTGAGAGTTAGCAGCTCGCCACCCCCTCGTCCATATGTACCAGTTTTAGCGTGCCTGGTCGCCCGATGATTCATCCAAGCTGCTCTGGAAGTCGGCTCTGCTGGTGACAGTAAGGCTGATCCGCTCTCTGCCCTCCCCTCTAGCTGGTGAACACGCCCCATATCATCTGGGCCACTGCTACCAGCACACTGGGGCCTTCTTAATTTAGGTGCAGGCGGCTGAGGCAACAGGCTCCCACACGGAGCTTTCCATCTCTCCATCACTCCCCCCACCCGATGTTTCCATCTGCCACCAGAAGTGCGCGAGCCCTCCAAGAGGGTAAGGACCCAAGGATCCCTCACAGTCCTCCGGACCCTCAGCACCTCGACAAATGATCTTGCTCCTTGGCTGCTTCGCCCAGGAGCCTCGACGCTAACCCATTTCCCAGCTCTGTCAGCGGAGTCTTGCTCTCACTTTCTGCTTCTCAGAGATTCTCCACAGCGAAGGTGCCAAAAACTCATCTCCTTTGAACTTTCGGTAATTCTGATGCTGATTATATTAACAGAGACTCCAAAACTTCTGGTAGTTCCAGATCTTGGGGTTCTTTTTCTGATGTTTGGGGGACAGATCTGTGTTCAGAGGCTCAGGCTACGCACCCTGAAGCCAAGAATCCTTTGTGGGAATCGCCTTTCTCCTCTCCCTGCTCCACTCTATAGATTCTCACATTCTGGAGCAAAGCCAGGCTTTTTGCTTTTTTTTTTTTTTTTTTAACTGTAGATTTTCAAGCTAGCCCTAGCAGGTTTCCAGCTCTCTCTCCCTCCTCCCTCTTCTTGCGTTCCCCTCCTGGCCCCCATTCAATGACTAAAGCTCTCCAGGAGTATTTCTGGACCAGGATATCTACTGTGACCTTGTGATTGCACTAAGCCTCTGGTTGAGGCTGCTCTGCTCCGAGAATCACAAGGATGATTGTGGGTGGGAGTGGGGAGGAGGACAGTGCACCCTCCAGGAGTGCTGTTTATTTCTAGAACAGGCCTTTCCCTTTCCCACCTTGAGTTCTCTGCTAATCCAGCAATCCCCATATCCTCAAAGACTCCCTTCGGAAGGTAGGGGATGGGGGACCGGTGCTGCCAAGGTCAAGACCAGAGTTCTTATAAGTCAGCACCAAAGGTCTGCCCCCACCCCCACTGCCACCTCCATGGGACAAACCCGAGGAGGCCCCAGTTCCTAGGAATGGTTGACCACCGAGCATTGTAACTTCCGCACAGCCCAGAGGGGCAGCCGGCTTCTCCTGCCGGGGCCACCTGACTCAGCAGCCCTGGGGAGCATGAGTCAAAATTCCCGGGAAAGTCTGGCCTCATTCTGGGGCTGTTTGAGGGCTGGTAGGCCTGGCAATCCCTTTGGGGTCTTTGAGGAGCAGCCTGGGAAGTTGCTGTTGGAGTAAGAGCGACGAAGGACAAAAGGGGACTGACTTGGCTTGTCTTGTGGGATGGAATCGCTCCCATCTGGATTAAGGGGAAAGAAGAAAACCAGGACTCTGGGGAAAGAGTGAGAATGAAGGCCACCTGAGTAAACGGACAAGACCAACCTCGCCTCACCCCCATTTAACACATGACTTTATGCTACTGTGGGTGACCGATGGTTCAAGTTCCAACTCAAGTGGACAGTAAGTCACCCTGGGGGCAGGAACCGGAAGGCACAGAGCTGAGTGCAAAACTCGTGCTCAGTAAACCTCAGGGGACCTTACACAGATTCCTATTATGTGACTGTTACCAGCACTAGGAAAAGTTTTTGGAAGATGAGGAGGAAGAGGGGGAGGATGGCAAAATTCTACAGCGGGCAGGAAAACTGCGCCTTTTCTATTCACTCTTCCCTCTGCCCGGAGAGTACAGGGCACATAGTAATTTGTAAAACCATTTGCTATTTTTTTATTAAATAAATCATGATTATCATAGTTCCATATTTGTCACCTAGAACATGTAACCTGTTTGGCAGTGATCTGACCTGGGCCTTGAGCTTTTCTCTCTCTCTTAAAAAACCAAGAAGAGGATTTGCCGAGCTTGGTGGTCTGGTCTCCCGTGCAGCCCCTTGAAGTGCGTGCTACCGTGGGGTAGTGGTTTTCCCGAGTTGGCCTTGCCTGAGGGCCATCTGGAGAGCTCATGATGACCTGGAAGCTGAGCCCTGGGGTCTTTGAGTCAGTGGCTAGGGGATGGGGCTCAAGAAGGCAGGTTCTGCTGCTCTCCTGTGATGGTGCTGCCATAGAGGGACCCCACTTTGAGAACCACTGCCATCAGGGTGTGTTCAAAGTGTCTCAGGTTTTCTCACCTGGCACTTGAGGATTCAAGAACAGCCCTGGGAGTCTGTGGCGAGAACGGTGGAGAGGCCCTCTATAGGATTCTCAGAGGGATCGCTGTGCCCTCTCTGCCCAGGATCTGCCTTCTCTAGAATGTGGAAATTGACAAAGTGGGACAAAGGTTGACGAGCAACCGTTTGGGGATTCCAATCTAATTTGCCTCCAGGCTCACCTCTGCACCAAACTGTTCTCGTCCAGCCCAGGTAACTTTTCTAAATCAGAAATCTGATCATCTCCGTCTCTCCTGACTTGAAAGACTTCCATGGTTCCTTAATTCCTCCAGCATGAGGTCCACACTTCAGGGTGCCTTAGCCTGGTTGGCAAACCTGTCATGGTTTGAGCCCTGCCTATCTCTTCCACTTGGTGTGCAGCCTTTCCCCAACTACCATGGTTCCTAGAGATGAGCTCTCTCACCCCGTACCTCTGCACAAGATTTTCCCGGTGCCCTCTCTGCTGCGTCCTCCCGGAAGGGCTCTCCCCTACTCCGCCTCCAAGCGAAGCATGCCCCCCCACCCCTCCTCCCTGCTCTTCCCTCCTGAGTAGGCACCCCTCCTTCAGAGCCCTCATCGCCAGAGCAGTTGTCCTAGAGCTTTGCTCTCTGACTTGTCCGGCCGGTTATGGAGGGCCTAAGACTGGCCTTTCGAATCCCCACCATGGAGCATTCTACTCTGGGCGGCAGAAGGAGCTCGGAGAAGGTTTGTTGAATGAATGCAACTGGCCAAGGACTCAGCACTAACAGACCGTACACGGGAGCAGTAGTTACTTTAACCATGGGCACTTTTTGATACAATGTGGGGGCTGGGATGGAGGGGCACGTGTTGCAGGTAAAGATAAGGGGAGGGAATGAAGATGGGGGCGGGGGGCGTAATTAGCAGCGTTGCCCTTAAATTATCCACAGTAAAATACACTCCACCAGCCTTTTTTTTTTTTTCCCAATGCGCGGTGACAAAGGTGTGTTCAGAGGCAAGCAAACCAAGCTTTAGAGGTAGCATTGCAGGCAGAGGGGGAGGAAGTTGGAGGTTTTGTGGAAGGGGAAGTAAGAGCCTCCTGAAAGTATAGCGTCTGTAAGAGGGGCCTAGCCGCCCTGGCCCTTACCTGCCCCCACCCCAGCTCCCCCTGCTCTCAGGACCGGGGGCAGCCTCTTTCTCCTTCCCTTTAGATTTGATGGCCGTAGATGGTAAGGAGTGCCCAGAGCCTGAGGACATCTGGCTTCTCTCCGTGCACGTAGTGTATCAATCAACTTCATTTCTGAAGCTATTTTTATACTTATGAGGTTGACTTCGATAGCACAGGATCGAGTTTAGGGAATCAGGAAACCTGGTTCCTCTTTCTCCTCCAGTGACCGGCTAGCTGCCTGCAGTTGGACTGTTGTATTTCCGCTTCCTCCCCTGCCAGGGGGTGCTTGCTGGGAGTGCCCACTCGGGTTTATTTATGACCCTCTCAAGCTGACCACAGAGCTGTTTTCCATTCCTGAGATTGTGCCTTCGAAAACTTGGACCCATTTTCTAAGTTCTTCCAGTGATATTACTCTTTGTGAACTCCAAGAGCCAAGAAAGTATGATAAACAAAAGCAACCCCAGAGGGAGTTTCTCAAGTTCCAAATGTTTGATCTCCAAATCTGGCTGAATTTATCAGCTGAAACCACCATTGACAGAATATTTCTGGCTGACCTTTCTGCCCTCTGCACCAGCCACCCCCATTCTGAATGATGAGCTTCTCAGCCCTTCTATTAGCCTCTGCACAGATACCTCCCCTGGGATAAGAGCCTGTGTTCTTCCTGGAACCAATTTAAACCCAACCGAGACTTTAAAAAATACATTTAATAGTTGGAGAGGCTCCCTCTCCTTTTAGCTTCTGAGCTCATTCCCTCTGGGAACCAAGTGACATTTAGATTCCGGTGTGTAAGTTGTTTTTTCTTTAGATTTGTTATTGTGTAAACATTCCTCTGCAAATTATTTTCACATTGTAAGGCGACTTCTTTCAAGTGTCCAGTCAGACCGAGTCCTACTCTGTTCCCCTCACTACCCTCAACTTGACTCTCTCTCACTCACCAACTTCCCATTTCTCAGCCACTCAAATTCAAACTAATTCTGCTCCTTGTTAAAATATTTCCCCAACTTTCTGGAATTTCCATTTCTCAAGGTTATCTCCCCTGGGCTGCCGCCAAAGCGAGGCCCACTAAGATGAGTGAAGGCAGCGCGGGTCAGGAAGGGCGAGCCATCATTGCTCCATCCAGGCGCAGTCAGCGGGAGAGCCAGAGCTGTCCTGAGAAGGGGACTCAGGACCAACAAGACAGGCTTAGGGTGAAGGCAGAGCATTAGCGCCAAGACCAAGCAAACAGAGGGCTGGAGGGAGGGGGGGGGCAGCTGTCTAAATGTGACCCCTGCAGCAGGCTGGCAGTCATAGACAGAAAAGCAGGCAAATTACACCTCCTTCTACTAAGAACCCAACTCTCGTGACAGGCCCACAAGAGTAACTTCTCCACACGTCTTTCCTTCTAACGTTGCCGTCGAAAGCTTTGTCTAATTCCCTTGTACCCACTCTTCATCTCTCAGTTTTAAAATGTGTCCCCTTACCAGGGCTGTATGCACAGCCACATGGGCTGGTCACGACTCTGGAGACTGCCGTTCACAGAAACTACAATATCATCTTCAAAAGCACAAGCCACTTAACTTAGAGACATCTTTTATTTTTCTTCTGTTCGGTAAGAAAGGGAAAGTGGTTTCGTGGAAGGATACCTCAGTAGTGGTACCTCTGCCGCAGGTTACTGTGTGGCCTTGGGCAGGTCACCGTGCCCTCCATGTCTCTCGACTCTAAAATAAGGGAGGGGGACGAGATCATCTCTGGGGTCTTGCCCTCAGGCAATACTCTTTTCTGATCAGCAGAAAGTGATGACATCATTTTGATCAGTAAGTTACACGATGGGGAGCTTTTGCTTAATCATTTTCCTTTATTACTAACGGCTTTTCAACATGTTCATCTGACCATAGGCATCTCCTTGAGACGCTGAGGATGTTGAAGCCCCGCGAAGGTGGGCTCCCTGAGCCAATTCTCTTCCTCGACTTTTTGAGCTTGGATCTTTTCTGCACCATTAAAATCAGAGGCCCTCATTTGAGGAATTAACTGAGGTGATCACTTGGGGTCATACAGCAGCTGTGGCCCTTCAGGGTCTCACTTTTGCAAAGAAATCAAAACAAAGTGAGGCAAGAAGGTTGACCAGATAACTTCTTAAGTTTGAGAAACAAAGCATTCCATTCTAGGTTTCTCCCCGTGGGGGCTGAATCGCGGCACCTCCTGGGCTTTGTTTCCTATCGAATCACAGCGTGGCCAACGTTTTCTGGCAAAGGTCATAAACCAGGACTGTGGAGAACACTGGAGAAACACTCGTTCGACCAGTCCTAGGGTAATTCCGTAATACCAAGTCCCAGAAAGGAGGTTCGGGAGAGAAGGTTTTCTTTAGTTGGCTGCATCCAACAAGGCTTTGTCCAGAGCTCTGACTGTGGGGAGACAAGAGCGGAGACACTACTCCTGAACCTTGAAATCAATTTGTAATCAAACACTTGTGAAAAATTAGAAAATTCGAGCAGCACTTCTCAGTCACTCAGTCTACGTTGCATGTAAATTCACTATTAATATTGAGGCCACTACCGTTTGGAAGTGATTGTTTTAAAAAATATAAATTAGAGTTGATTCAAGGTTGTCTTTGAACTTCAAAAAAACAAGTCCACTGCAGGACCGCTCGTTCTTTCTGAAGGAGAGAATTATTTTTGTTCAGGAAAATACCTTGTAGGGACCTTTAGATTGTAAAGGAGGGGACGAAGAACAGAGCCTGAAAAGACAGAGCCAGTAGAGGAATCACTGAACTGTTCTGCTTTAGAAAGAGGGTGGAATCCAATCCCTCCTCCTGGCTGCACGTTGCTCTTGAAACTAGGGAAAATAGGCAAACCAAGAGGCTGAATGGTAGCATGGTCCTGGCCCCGTGACTGAAAATGGGGGCTCTAGAGTTCGACCTCTTGGGCTCACATCTACAAAACCCACCATGATGCACCTTGCAATAAAGCAAATTTAGACAGAAGAGAATTGGCTTCCATCCTCTGCCCACCTCCCATTCTCTACTGGGCTTGGGCTAAAGTTCTTATCTCAACCGTGGTAAAATACATACATGTAATACATACATGTAACAGAATTTCTTATTCTTTTTTTTTTTAAAGATTTTATTTATTTATTTGAGAGAGAGACAGTGAGAGAGAGCATGAGCGAGGAGAAGGTCAGAGGGAGAAGCAGACTCCCCATGGAGCTGGGAGCCCGATGCGGGACTCGATCCCAGGACTCGAGGACCATGACCTGAGCCGAAGGCAGTTGCTCAACCAACTGAGCCACCCAGATGCCCCAGAATTTCTTATTCTTTTAAGATTTTATTTATTTATCTGAGAGGGAGAGAGAGTGCAAGTGACATGAGCAGGTTGAAGGGGCAGAGAAAGGGGGGGGGGGAGAGGAGAAGCAGGCTCCCTGCTGAGCAGAACTCCATCCCAGGACCCTGGGATCATGATTCATGACCTGAGCCCCAGGCAGATGCTTAACCGACTGAGCCACCCAGGCACCCTAGAATTGACTATTTTACTCATTTTTAAGGGCACAGTTCAGTAGCATTAAGGACATTTGCAGTGTTGTGCCGGCCTAAGGTTCTTATTTTCTCTGGGGGAGGGGAGAGTGTGAGGGAAGGGAGACACAGCCTCAAGAGACGGAAGGAATGTTTGGCATCCGTGGTGTTCTCCCAGCCCATCTCCTTGGCACCATCTAACCAAGAGATTCCTGAAATTGCTACCACCATCCTGGGAAGTCCAGCTAACCATGGGGCCAGAGACTGACCCCACTGACTATTTAATCCAGAGAGGTCAGTCCCCAGTAGGTGGTTAGTGCCAGACTATAGGATGGAATCAGATAACGCAGCTGGACCGCTGGAATGCCAGGCCGGCAACTAGCAAAGCTCACCGCCGTCCTATCATTAAGCTCACAATAATGCAATCCTGCCTTTCTGGAACCGAAAAATAGGGGCCCCAAATATTCCTTATGGAGGGGTTTACTGCAATAATAATAAGCATAATTAGCACTCAATCCATACAAGATATTACTGGGCATGTCTCAGATTCAGATTTAAGCTGTTGCACTCCTATTCCACAGTAGATCTACATCCACAAGATTTTTTTTAAAGATTTTATTTATTTATTTATTTGAGAGAGTGAGTGAGAGCATGAGGAAGGGAATGGGAGGATGCTAGAGGGAGAGGGAGAAGCAGGCTCCCCACTGAGCAGGGAGCTTGATATAGGGCTCAATCCTGGGACTCCAGGATCACGACCTGAGCCAAAGGGAGACGCAACACTGACTGAGCCACCCAGGTGCCCCATCCCCTAAGAGGGGACTCCACTTCTCTCCTAGGACAGGACCTTTGTGATTCTGGCATGGAGAACAGTAGAACCAAGCTCCAAGAAAGAACACAGTGGACAGTCGCTAGATTGGTTGAATAGAACATAGGTTGGCAATTCTTTTAATTTTACTTTTTTGGAAACGACCAGATGGTTAATACCATAGGCTTTGCAGGTCAAACAGTCTCTGTCACACCTACTCTGCTCTGCTGTTGTGATGTGAAAGTGTCACAGATGTTACATAAGAAAATGTGTGTGGGGGCACCTGGGTGGCTCAGTGGGTTGGGCAACTGCCTTCACCTCAGGTCATGATCCTGGAGTCCCCCAATCAAGTCCCACATCAGGCTCCCTGCTCGGTGGGGAGTCTGCTTCTCCTTCTGACCCCTCCCCTCTCATTCTCTCTCTCTCTCTCTCAAATAAATAAAATCTTTAAAGAAAGAAAGTGTTAAAAGAAAGAAAGAAAGAAAGAAAGAAAGAAAGAAAGAAAGAAAGAAAAATAAAATGTGTGTGGCCCCTGCTGCAATAAAACTTGATCTACAGACACTGGAATTTGAATTTAATTTTCACTTGACATGAAGTATTCTTCTTTTGATTTTTTCGAACACGTAAAAATACAAAAACCATTCTTAGCTTGGAGAGTCATATGAAAACAGACAGTAGACTCAATCTCAGGAAACAAACTGAGGGTTGCTGGAGGAGAGGGGGATGGGAGGGTTGGGGCGACCGGGTGATGAATATTGGGGAGGGTCTGGGCTATGGTGAGTGCTGTGAGTTGTGTAAGACTGATGAATCACAGACCTGTACCCCTGAAACAAATAATACATTATATGTTAATAAAAAAAAGAAAGAAAACAGGCAGTAGGGCAGATCGGGCCCCGGCCGTCATTTGCTGACCCCTGAATTAGATAACAGGTACATTAAAGGTCAGAATTATGCCTTCTTCATATGACCTTTAACCTAGTCCTTCTCATGCAGTGGATGTTTGAGGGATATTGAATGAAGCAGCAACCAGTGAAAGGCAAAAGGAAGGCATTTTAGAAGAGCAACTTGCTAAATCATTTCAGAAAGATTCAATCTGTGTGATGACAGGCTGATGGCTGGCATGGCCAAGCCTGTCAAGTGGGTGGGGCCACAGGGACTGGTCCCAACTGCACCAACCAAGTCCTTTATCATAATCAGTCTTAACTGACTCTTCAGCGAAGCCCATGGTTTTACACCCTGCCTGCAAACTGCCTTAAATCCTTTTTTAGAACAAAATGGAAACATAAATAAGTCTAGATAATATCTACTGATCAAAAAAGGCGACCAGAATCACATTATAGGATGCCTTCTCCAAGAAGCCAGAAAAACGATCAGGTTATCTTCTATTGGCATTGGTCAAGGTCAGAGACCAGCATTCGGAATTTTCCAGAATTAGAAAAATGGCAGATCGGTGTCCAAAAGCACAGATAGACCCAGAATCTGATCCACCTACGGAAATGAAGTGGACCCAGTTGGAATCTCCAGCTGCTGCCTGCTTTGCCTCCTGGTGCACACGCCTCCCTCCCCCTCACTAATCTTGTCTCCCAGACAGAACAAAAGCATTTGCCTCCTGCCGAGTGAACCCTGTCCTCCCTGAAGTTCAGGGATCGTGGACACTGAGGTACTAAATTTGGATGCACACAGGTACAGCTGTGTTTGTGTTCGTGACTTGATTTCATCTAGGGATCTGGCAAGTGTTCATGTGGATGGGGGACTCTCAAGCAAGAATGCCATAAAAAGCATTTTCAGTGCAGAACTATGACCAAAAGAATTAGGAGAACAGCTGTCAGGAGAACATATCTGGAATATGAAGGAAACCTGAACAGAGATTGGAAAAGAGCTCAAGTTCGAATGACGCATTGAAAATGTTCGTATACCTGCACACATATGTAGTTTTAAAAAGAACATAGAGTCCCAGAGCAAGCTCCAAGTCCGGAAGGAGGTCTGCGGTGTTACAGCGGCTGCCCGGGGTCCCAGTGTGGAGGCCAGGCTCGGCACCCAGCTCTCTTCTCAACCCAACACACATGCTTTGAAAGATGATGCAGGGAAAAGGAAAGAGGCCTTCCTCTCATCTATGGTGAATTATCATACCCAGTTTTAAAAAAATTTATCAGGGTGACTGGGTGGCTCCGTCTGTTAAGCGTCAGACTCTTGGTTTTGGCTCAGGTGATGATTTCAGGGTCCTGAGATGGAGCCCTGCATCGGGGCTCTGTGCTCAGCAGGGAGTCTGCCGGAGATTCTCTTCTCTCCCCCTGCCCCTCCCCCTCAAATAAAGGTCTTTAAAAAATGTATTAAGGGAACATATCTTATTGGAAAAGAGATTGCCCAGGAAACCACCCTCAGCTATAACCACAGTAGAGCTAAGATGGGGTGAGCCAACAGCTCACAGTCCTTCCTTGTCCCTTTGTGGCACATACCACAAAAGTTCAATAAGGCTTGAAAAAGGAGGGGAAAACACTGGGGAAGAAAAGGGACAGGAAATGGATAAAGCTTTCCCCCATCAGCACTTCCCCAGGACTTGGCACATAGTAAATGTTCAGTAAATACTCAGATCTGGGAACACTGTTCACAGTGAGATAAGAAACAGGGAAGGGCAGACGCACAGAGCTAACCACAAAAGAGGGAAGCAAAGTCTAGAGAATCCTAGCAACTGGCCTGTAAATCTAAAATTATTCTAAAATCTGTTTAAAATATTTAGAGAAGCTGGTGGTTATTTCAACAGATACTCCAGTAGACCAATTATTTCACCAGACCCCTGGAGTTCTCTGATTTCTACCTGTGTGACATTGTGGTGAAACCTTCTTTTTTGCCTTTAGGTTTATTTCATTGGCTCAAACTCTTGGATTCAGCTTCACATTTTATCACACTTCTAAAAATGCGTGGTAACTGCATGATTTCGTCATTTTCTTCATTTAACACAAGTATCCTAACTGCTCGAGGTTACCCCCTTGAAGAATGGCGTTCGTAGTAACAATCACCAGCATCTACGGAAGATTTTTGGTAATTTACTGCATATATACACATTTATCATTTAGAACTGAACGGCGCAAAGGGAGTTTAGGAAAAGAATCTGTCATCAAGGAGTAGTCTTGCTTCTTATAGATGAGGTTTTGTTTTTTCGAATGGGAGTCAGGTTAGCTTTTAGCAGTGGCAGCAAAGCTGAAATGGGGCTTTGAACCTAAGTAGCCCGCCCTCTGCTGCCACCGGGAGGAGGGAGCTTTCAGTGCGGTGGAGACCCGAGAAGGAAAGAATTTTGCTTTTTCTCTTGTAAAACAGAAGTTTATCTTTTAGAGCACTTTTGGGTTCCTAGGCTCTTATTCTTCATCTGCTCTCCCCTAACTTCCTCTTTTCTCTTTCCCTCTCAACTGACCATTAGGAAGGAATTTTTATTATGTCCTGTTTTCTGAATGCAGCTTCATGTTCCTGTTTTAAAGTGTTGATTTCTTCAAGTTACTGTGAACTGTGGCTGTTGGTTACTAAGTGTCCTAACTCCGCAGTTTAAGAGATGGGCATTGCAACCGAAAGTTCTTTTTCTTCCCGGTAAAACACTGTGACTGATTCCACAACCATAACCTGCAGTCAGTGGTTTTCAAGCTTTTTATTTTTTAAGATTTATTTATTTATTTGACAGAAGAGAGCGAGAAAGGGAATACAAGCAGGGGGAGTGGGAAAGGAAGAAGCAAGCTTCCCGCAGAGCAGGGAAAGTGTTGCTGATCTCGATCCTGTGAGCCAAGGGCAGACACTTACTGAGCCATCCAGGAGCCCCGCAAACCTCAGCTTTTTTTTTTTTTTTTAACTTTTTAAAAACTAAGACATTTAAAGTTGTGACCCAGTGCACACATGTACATGTGAGATAACAGTACCACAACCTGGTGATTCCCTTCACTGGTCGTTCTGACCACCACCAGCCCGTCTGCTCTCTTCTGTACCAGAGACTTCCAGATGGGTGCTGACCTGGTTTGAGTGGCGCCCCCCAGTGTCCACTCACACACATTTCACAGTGAGAGTCATAACATTTGCTGCAGGAAACACTTGAATTAGACCTCTCATTTCGGCCGAAAACGGATGATGTTACAAAGACCAACTGAAAGGGAGAAAGAAAGAAAAAAATGCGTCTGGAAAAATCAGGACTTCATAAAAGGCGAATTACACTAAGTGCCACCCTTTCGGGGGAATCTGAGGTATGAGCTTTATTGCACAGCACCTTCAGGTCTGAACAGGTCTGGCCGGACTCTTCCAAGATTTTAGTAAAATATGGTGCTTATGCCTGAACACACCAGGTTAGCTTACTGTTCTGTCATTTTTGATGGCTAGAACAAAAAAGGCAGAAGTCTACAAATGTCTTATGGTTGAATATTTGTGATTATGTAAGTTTGCACATCTTAAGAACTCAACATGTTTTGTCAAAGTAATTTATTCTCAGAAAGGCAGACAAGACAGGCTGGCCATCTCCGCCGGGTGTGCAACCAAAGGCCTGAGTCTGTGAGCATAAGGCCTTGGGACTGTTGGGCACATGTCAGCTTGAGTCATGGGAGTGTTGGGGACAGTGGCTGTCATGACACAATCGAGAGAAGCTTAGAGGATAAAGCCTGACCTCGTCCTCCGGACAAAACTGAGGCCTAGACTGTTGCAGTGGAAATGAGCACAAACCTGGAGGCTGGCTGGGGCCGGGCCCAGGCCTTTTCCCTTCCTGTGTGACAGTGGGCCGCCATATGCCTCTCTGGATGCTGCAGCCACAGTGGACGCTGCAAAAGGCCATGGACCCACCGTCTTTTGACAAGTCCACTCCTGTCAAGACATCCCAAGATAGGCCTTTCCAGAATTATTTTAAAAGGGAAACCGGGGGGACGCCTGGGTGGCTCAGTTGGTTGAGCGGCTGCCTTCGGCTCAGGTCATGATCCCAGCGTCCTGGGATCGAGTCCCGCATCGGGCTCCTTGCTTGGCAGGGAACCTGCTTCTCTCTCTGCCTCTGTCTGCCTGTGCTTGCTCTCGCTTCTCTCTCTATGACAGATAGATAAATAAAATCTTTAAAAAAAAAAAAAAAAAAAAAAAAAAAAAAAAAAGGGAAACCGGGGGACCTTTTGCCTTACAGTCAGCACTTTGGACAGACCTGTAAAACCACAAATCCAAGGAAGGGATCTGCTGGCATTCTCCGTCCAAATGAAGGGGCTGGGGCCTGACCAAATGGAGTTGACTAGAACCCGTGGCTCAGCCTTCCATGCCAAGCTCTCTGCAAAGCAAGAATGCCCGAGAGGTAGAATGGAGTTTTATTTTCCCTTTACAGTGCCTTTCCAACACAGTCACCAATTATGTAGCTCTGAGGTTTCATGCTCTCACGCTCTGGAACTGTGGAGATAGCATGCAATGGCCTGTCTGCTCTCCACTGAAATATTCCCATGTGAGGTAAGAAAAGAGCAAGACAATTCATTTATTGAATAAAAGTTGTCCTCCACACGCTCGAAGGACATGTTCCAAAGTGCCCCAAGATGGAGTGGCCTTAAGGGGAAGGGGTTTGAGATCAGACACCTGGGTTCACACGCCAGCTCCACCCTCCAGGCAACCAATTCGTGTTCGGTGTTTTTCAACCTCATTTTCCCCCATCAGTTAAAAAAAAAAAAAAAAATCCAGTCACATGGAATTGCTCATGACCAAAGGCACCTGGCACAGAGAGGACTCAAATGTCATTTACCGTTTCTTTAAAAAAAACTAATTTAGTCAATTGTGTTAGTTCTGTTAACTGAATTATATCTTGTCTGTTCCTGCATATATGTTCCCTTGGAGACCTATACATTTTAGCAAAGGAAAACTCGGAATCAAGACACCAAGGATCTCATGGCTGGTACAGGGCTGGGGGTCTTGGAATGGTCTGTGGCACAGAAACAGGGACCTTCATCCCATTTAACTGCTCCATCACCCTAACTTTGGGATCTGTCTTCAGCTAATCCTCCACACTTCTACTTCCTATTAATCTCAAATAAAAGAACAAAGTTAGGTTCACTCTTAAGTTACCAAAGCTTTGTAATTTTGAGATGTCTCATCTCAAAACTAACAGCAAAATCACTGGACTCTAAGAGGGAGTCTCCAAGTTCTGATGAACTCCAAGTTTTCAGTGATGATAATCACTGTCCCATTAAGGAGCTAAGGGCCAGGCGCCCTACACGCATTCCCGCGGAGCCCTCCCAACCCCCTCCTGAGGTGGGAACTATTATCCCTCGTTAGGAACACTGAAGCTCAGGCAGATGAAACAACAGAAAGGCTGGGTCTGAAGCCAGTCTGAGCCAAGTGCTGGGCCACACGGCCTGGCGCTCGGCTGGCTTTGTGTGTCCTCCCCCCCATCGCACTGTCCCTCCTCCTGGACCCGCCAGCCCTCACTGCTTGCTACAGCACTGACAGCTCGATGCCATCTTGTCCTGCGTGGGGGTTCGATTTAACTCATGTTGAAACTGTAAGCACCACTGGGTCCCCATCCTCAAGCACACAACTTAATAACCTTTAAGTCACAACTGAGCAAAGACTTACAGATTAGGAATGGCTTTTTACTGGGAAAGAACTTTAATTAGCATACCATTGATATTTCAGCGACGTTTCCATCGAAGTTGAAAACAATTTCTTTCACTAAGCCTCAGAAACTCTGCACGTCTCACTTTGGATTCTGCAGATGCAGAAATATTTGTTAAGTGAGTAAATGCATGTGGGAGAAAGGTACTCAGTTTTGACTGGTCCTTAAATGCCTACAAACTTGGAAAATGCCTGCGGTATTATCCAAAGTTGAGACAACCTGGATATAAAGAGCTTGAAAAGGAAGGAGGATAAAGTAACAATTTGGCTGCCCCTTTTTGAGGGAGGGCAACAATGTTCACTAACACGCGAGCTGTGCCTGCCGTCTTGGCCGCGCTTCTCTCACAGCCTCACTTTCCATAGCCGGAAAAGGGCTTAAACAGATAGACTGCTTTTTTTCATACGTTGACCACTGGCCGTAGCGAGAAATTAATTTCTCGTCCTGACCTACTACATACACACTTCTATCTGCCACAGATTTCGTGAATCACTGCTCATCGTTAACTTGTGCAACACTTTACCCCGTCAAGGTTTCTCTTAGGAAAATACTGCCTGCCACTCACTGAAATTGTCACATAGTCCCCTATTTACTAACGTGTGAAAATCACCTTTGGTCTCATACTAAGAATAATACTTTAAGAGTAGGAAGGTACTTTCCATCATCTTCTTCCCAATAGTGCTTAGAAAATGATGCGATTTCTCCCACCGTGTGTACATAGCAATGATCAGTGCCACCTCCTCTGTCGTTTTCCAGGACTCCTCCGGCTGGTTCAGGAGCACACTAGTGAGAAACACTGTTTTTAGGAACTTTGCAGGCTGCAGCGTCTTACGATGCGGCCAACGGTGCTCTGACTCTCCTTAGTGGGTCTCCCATCAAGCTGTGAAGTGGAGCCATAGCTACTCTTTTAATTGATCTTTTCCTGCAATAAAACTCATGAAGTCTCCTGCCCAGGCCCCTCTCCCCTTAGGCACAGAGGTGGCCGGGCCAGTACTGAAAAAGTTTTTCCTGGTGTTAACCTAGAAGAAACACAAAACGTGAACTCTTTTCTGTGGGCTGTTCTGCAATGTTTGCACAGTCTGGGCTTATCCTGTGTCTGTCACCAAGTCCGAGAGCTTGAACG
Source organism: Mustela putorius furo (assembly GCF_011764305.1). Lineage (NCBI taxonomy): Eukaryota > Metazoa > Chordata > Mammalia > Carnivora > Mustelidae > Mustela > Mustela putorius. Next base: position 4,483,645 of record NW_025422118.1, read on the forward strand.
GACTTAGGTTCCCAGCACTTGAAAAATGCCAGGGCAGACATGCAGTCTCTAAGCAAAACCAAGAAGTACGCAATTAAAAACTTTGTTTGCACAGATGCGAAGGCATGGAAATTTATACGGCAAGGTCTGAATTCCAAAGTTTGTTTGTTTTAATTACACACCCAACCAAATGCATAAAATTTCACAAAATGAGTGTCATGAAAATGTCATCTGTTCTATTTTTAGCCTGAAATATGGAGCTCTGAAAAGCAGGGCTGTCATAAATTTTCACACTTGGGGATAAGATGACTTCTAACCAGGGGGAAAAACACTCCCACACCCAGATCTAACAGTGGTAAACAGTTTTTATTCAGGCAATGAAACATGGAAAAAATATATTAGTAATCATTATAATAATTTCATTTGTGTGAGTATAACTTTTACAAATATTTACCTGACATATAAAAGGGAAAGTACTGTGCATATAAAATTTATGTAGATGATTATTCCACACAACACAATCCTGATAGCAGTAGTCAGTGCAGCGTTCGCTCCTTGGGACGACAGGCTCCTCGCACGCGGCTCGGCGCCTGCGGGGACACGGCAGAAGCACGTGTGCGGCTGACATTGACTTGTTGGCACGTGAGTACAAATGGGCATCTACTGGCAAACACGCTTGCTAACAGCAACACTGAAAGGTTTACTGCTGCCTCTGAGGTTTAAAGGAATGCCTGGATCCCGCCCCCTGGGTGACCAGGACAGCGTGGAAGCCGCGCGCGTGGCCGGTGACCCGCAGGTGGCCCTGCATCTGGACTGGCTGCGGTCCCGGAGTTCACATCCGTCCACGTCCACGTGGAAATTACTGACAGAGCATCTGCTAACAATGGGACCGGGACCTACTCTGTGTATGTTTCAGATACCACTGACAGGCAGAGGGGGACAAAGTGACACCTTCACGGCCCTACAGTGAAGAGTGGATACAGGGGAAGTTTGAGCCACACCTCAGCTCTGTGCCTGGCCTCCTCCACACGAGTTGGAACCAATACTTGGACTGCCACAGGCCAGCGTCACACGCGACACCTCCATGTTAGAACTATAACCAGAATATATATATATGTATATATATATATATATATATATATATATATATGTAATAGCTGTAACCATATTATAGTTAATAAAGTTATTCCTTAGGAATCTTGTTTGTCCAAATCTAACTGCATGCTAAGAGGCACAGACATGGGATCGCATTTGGATGAAGAACTACGGAAAGTGCAACCTTTAGTCTCCGGAATGCCGGCTCTGGGCACGAGGGCGTGGGTCTTCCCTGGAAATGCTGCCATTGACATATCTGCCAGGGAGACCCTTAGAGAGAAGTGTGTAGTGTATCAGTTCCTTTACCTGTACTAGGCGGGAGACTCAAGGTTTGAGAGATACATTGCTCTTTCAAAGCCACTGGAATGTGGAGGCCAGTCAAACCTTTTTGGAAGAAGTCTCCTCAAAATGCTACTTCTTTTAAATCTTTGAAGAAGATGACTTCTTAGACCTTTGGCTTGGCATTCTGGGATTCCCAGACTATATTTTATTCTTTAATAAGCAAATAATAATCTGATATCTTTTAAATTCTTTAGACTATATACATCTTTACTTTAAAATCCTTTGCCTAAATCATTTACTCTTTCAACACTTAGTTTCTCTCTTCCCAACAAGAGGATAAAATAAGAAACCCACATCGTCCGAGAGCAAGCTCGCACGGTCACAGACTACAGAGGAACGATAGTCGTGTACGACTTGGGAAACAGCTACCAGTTGTAGTGGAGAACCAGAGGAAATAAACAGGGAGCATCAGAGCTTCTGCCCCAGCAAAAAAGGCGTGCTGAATCATCTCCATCCACAGCTCACCAGACTTACCAATGCCAGCTCTTTAAAACTCTATTCTGAGCTGCAAAGCCACCACTGGGTCCTCTGTTACCTGCCTTGACTGAAAATGTGTGCTTCACTCTGGCTGCTTAGTCAGCCCAGGAATGTTCTGGGCACTTGATGCTCCCTGTGTATAAACAGTGCTAATGCAGGGCTGTCCAAAAAACGTCTTAAGTATTTATGTGAGGGTTGCACAAAGTGTGGGACAGGAAGGAAGGGTAACTGGCTGGAAAGAAAATTCAGCCTGAGCTAGCCTCCAAAATGAAACGTAAATCTCCCCTTAGATTCCATATCATTCTGGAAGGCTGCCAGAGCCTCAGAGTTTTTCACCATCATGTGTTTCTGCACTTCCTAATTTGGGCTGGGTCTGAAGAAGCTAGATACCACGTGAGAAAAATGGGCTTCTCAGTATTTCCAGAACAGTTTTACAGAACAAAAGGTTTGGACAGGTCACTGGGTTCCAGGAGCTTCTCCAAATAAAGTAAATCTCCGGACGGCTGACCAACCAAATGGCAAACTGTTCGGTCTGTCTTGTACTAAATCTTCCCATTAAAATACTTTTAGATAAAGACTATCTATCTACATGTTGGCGAAGTCAAAAACTTGAGAAATAGCTCTGGGTTCAGAATCTCAACAAGACTGATCACCTAATACCCCCAAACCTATCTGGGACAGCAGCTTCTTTCACCTTCCCTTCCCATTCTTGTTAATGGGGTTTATTACCGCCCACCTAACAACTCAAGAGCCCTCACATGCTTTGAAGCAAAATTCTAGGCTATGTTCTTACTCTTTAGAATTTTGTAAGTTTTTTTTTTCTCTTGCTTATTTTTAAAGAAAAAAAAAAACATACTTCTTTCTGCCCAGGATATTCTCTTGATGTACCAGCTGAGCAAGCTACATTTTTCTTCTTGTTGGAGAATATCCACCTATTAAGTGAGAAGGAAGAACATTCCCTTGTAATGGCCGTTGGCTGAGAAGCCAGTGGCAAACTTGGCTTAAACAGGGCCCTTTCGTGGTCCTTGGACAGCAACCTCACTTACTGGGGTCTTTTTAGGGGGCATCTTCCACCAGCGTGCTAGGGAAGGATTGTCGTCACCTTGGTTTTAACACACAGCTACTTTTTTTATATACATAAGAAGCCTAAATGGAGGACGATGGATTTAGAATGGAGACCACTATAAAAGCCTTTCATGCTTAAAACAGATCAATATAAAACAAATAAACATGGATATCTCAGCAAAACACAGCAGCAAAAAGGTTTGGCAACACTTCTTTCTGCAAAATGCAAAGTGAATTTCCCTAGTAGTGGAGGACTGAGAGACATCAGTTCCACCAACTGGAGACACTCGTACATCGCGGATACTGTGACTCCAGTATCACACTCACACTGAAGCACAGTGACTGCTTTCAACGCCCAAATGATTGTCAAGTCATTTCTCCAACTACAGATCATTTCAGTTGTTCTTTTTTTGTACAAAATATTAAGACAGTAGGCTTTAAAATACAGCCTAAGCACCAATTACGATAAATGCATATTGGCAAGACGTGACTTCTAGCTTTAAAAGACATTATGGACCTCCCTGGGGCTAACGATTGCACCCATGTGAATAGTACACTGCTAAAGAAAAATGCATTTTTCAAGATCTATAGAGGTTCTCCACTAGGCACAATTCATTGCTGAAGTTGGATCATGCAAGAGTTTTTACAAGAAAGGTACGAAAACTTACATGTACTGAATATAGTGCATATCACCATGAAGACTTTCAGGGTGTAAGATTAAGACAAAAGAGTGCTTTCAAACACTGCATGGATTTGGTTCTGCCTACCAAATGGAAGGGAGTTCACTGGTGTTACATGGAAAATGTCCGTCTTAGGGCTAACAGTCCCATCACCCTGACCCATGTCCAGGAAGAACTTGAGGAATTTGGTCTTGTGACTATGGTTTTGTTCCCTGCGCTCCTCTCCTCCAGGATCCAAACGCTCTTTGTTTAACAATATTCAAAATGTGCTGATTTTTGGAGTGGCTCACAGGATTTTTATAGCCCATTTTATTAAACACTCTATTAAGTTTGAAAGGATTTTTTGCCTTTAAAAAAAAAAAACTGAAGAACAATGCATCGCACTTATAAAAACTCAACTGTTTCCTCACCTAACAATCACTAGTAGGGTTACAATTACCTTCTAACTCAATGAGATCACCTAAGCCTTTTACAAGTAGATTTTCTTTGCATATTTCACATAGAAAGATGGTGAAGAGTCAATGCTGATTTTGTAGCAACAAAGAGAAGCAGAGGAGACAGAATGGCTCTGGGACAGACTTGCCAAAACTTGGCTTAGAGGGAGTCCCACCAGCGCTGCCCTTCGTGCAGTCTGGGACTGACCCCAAAGGGGCCACACATGTCAGGGCTGAGGTGTCCAAATACCAGGGCAACGAAACACTGTGGCAAAAAGTCTTCCCCAGATGTAAAACCCGAGTCTGGGGTCTTCGCACCTTCAATTCCCCAAATTCTGAGGTTGGCATTCTGGGCCACGACTCTATTTCAAAACAGGGTTTTACATCTATGGAAATACACTCTTGTGTGGAGAAGCTCTTATTTGACTCTGCTTCAGAGGAAAAAACAGCAGCATATATATAAGCATATATGTGTGTGTGTATGTGTGTGTAGAAACAGGTACTAGTCCCTTCTTGTTTATAAACTAGAAGTAACAATAGGCCAAATTATTTCCTCCCTCAAATAAAACTACCAATGCTGAATGCTAAATTTAAAAGATGAAATAAATAGGTCACCAAAAAATTCAGACAGCTGGTGGACAGAAGATGATCCCAAACAGGAGCCACAAAATCCCAAATTTAACGTGCTTGGAAAAGAAAAGACGACTTTTAAAAATGGACTAAAGATAGAGAAATCACGACCCCAACCTTAGCAGCCTGACCAAACCTGTCAGCGGACAATGCTCAGACGCTATTCCTCCCGGGACTGTGCGATGCTCTAGGGCTCCTTCCAGGGCTGTTGTGTTGGCAGCAAAGCGGGACAGGCAGCAGTAGGCATGTGCTTTTTAAAGTTTTTTTTTTTTTTTTCTCTGCAAAGGGACAATTATTCCTGGATAAGGCAAGATAACTGTGGTTAATAGAAAAGCAGCCAAATGCAGATCTGCTGAGCTAACGAGGGAACTCAGTCTGTCTTCCCCAACTTTGCAATCAGCTCATCGCAGATTTTCGTTAGTTCCTCGATTTCTTGGTTCTGAAAGACAAACAACATGGTTATGTCGGCCACTCCACATCCTGAGATCAAGGCAATGACAACTAGTCCCAAGACTGGCTACATTCTGCCTAGACATCCTAGCTCGGTGGTTCGTAACATTTCTACATCAGAGACCCTTTAAAGAAAGGGACCCTTCTCCCCTGAAAAATGTTCATGAGTTCACAACGTCATGCTTCAGTTGAGCAGGGGATGAGGGTAACCACTGGCCCTCTGCAGCTTGCCCGGGAACCTCTTAGTTCTCAAATTTTCTTGTTATCACAGGAATCATCTGTGATATTTGTTACAAACACAGGTACCTGGGACCTCACTCAGCCCATCAGCACCTCCAGGGACCTGGGATTCTGGAGTCTGACTATGCCAAGGAACAACGTCTAGGGGTTAGCAGACCCCATGATAGAAACCCTTGCTTCAGCTAAATAGATGCCATAGGCATGAGCACATAATTGAAGATACAGTAAGAAAAACACCAGAGGCACACAAAAAAATGAAGTCTAAGAATCAATGAATAGTGAAAAATAGGGACCTGATTTTTATCTGCCTGCAGCAGAATTTCTCAACCACGGACGGCACTGCTGACATTTTGGACTGGGTCAGTGTTTGTAGTAGGGACTGTCCTATGCATTGTTACATGTTGAGGGGCGCCAGCTGTGACAACTTAACATGCCTCTAGATGCCACCAGTGTCCCCAGGAGGGTAAAACTGCAGTGAAGGGGCAAGATGCCTTCATGTATTATGCCAAAAAAAAAAAAAAAAGGAAAGAAAGAAAGAAGAAAAGATAGCCCCAGAGCCTAAGAAGTGTCTGGTCCCCTAAACTTTAGTTAATGCAATTTCCTCTCTGCATCCGTCCTGGGGATGTTTCCGACTCATATGCTTGGGAATTAACGGTCTCCTTGTTTGTGTCCACCTGAATCAGTTCCCAGGGGAGCTGGATCAAAGTGTCTGGGCAAAAAGACAAGGCTTCTCTTTCATCCAAATCCACTACAAGCTAACCTCTGCCAATAAGGAAAACCAAGTGTCTCTCTGGTTGTCCCACCACACTCCTCTGCGTACCTTCTGCTGAAGGGCTCTTTCCAGGGACTCCACCTTCATCTGCTCCTTCCGGAGTCCGGCATGGAGAGCTGCGCTCTCAGCCTTTGCTTTTGTTCGAACCTGAGCAATCTCTTCATTGGCTCTGTTTGTGGCGTTTTGTTTGCAGAATAAAGGGACAAGAAGCACCTGGTTAGTCATCGGCCAGAGCTAAGGAGTCAAGATGCTAACCACTGACATTTGTGAGACACAGACTAAAAGAAATGACAACACAAGGGAAACATCGGTGACTTACACCATTCAATTTAAATTTATAAATATTCAATTGACACACAACTGCTAAGGACATTTCCAAGGTGCAAACCAGTGGTGGAATTAATCTGATAGGTCATAATGAGTTCAAAATTTATGTCATTAGAAAATGGAATCATGTGACAGTTTCTACAGCAATCTTAGATTTTTTTTTTTAACTTAGGACAATAGCAGGCAGGGTCATCTGTGGGACTGTCACAGCTAGAGAGTCAGGACACTAACCACTGTCATCTATGACGCTAGAACTTAAAGTAACTTCATTAATGAGATACAAAAGAAATTTTAAAAACTATATGTCAATTGATAAATAGCCAATTAATTGACGACAGGATGCTAAGAATGCTTTCATCAGAAGCATGAAAATTTAAATGATAAACTTTTAAATTTATCAGCTTGGCAAATATTAACCAGGATGATCTTATTCTGTGATGGCCAAGGTGCCAGAAAACAGACTCACCAGCTGCTGGGGGAAACGAAAGCTGGTGCTGTCTTTGTGGAGGGGGATATGGTTGCAACTATTGTAATTTAAAATGCATACATCTTCTGACCCAGCAATTCCCTTGAAGTAACATATCCACAGCAATACTCCCACTCTGCACAATTGTGTACACAAGGATATGGACATTCCATTGTTTGCAATGGAAAAAGGTGTGAAACTATCTAAACGCCCATCGGTAAAGGAATGGGATAATCCTACAACCTAATAAAAATAACTAGATGGAACTACATGTTTTGAGATAGAAAATGGTCATGATATACTATTAAGTGAAAAAGGAAATTTGTATTTTATGACTCCGATATTATGAAAAAAAAAGTCTAAAGCCATTTTGGGTAGTATTTGAAAAGGCACAAAGAAAAAACTGGAAGAACACATTATAAACCTTTGGTAGCAGCACCTCTGGGAGCAAGAAGGAAAGAAAGGAATTTGAAATGATTTACAAACATGAAGAGGGAGAGGAAAATGTACAAGTAGGTATTACTTTTTAGCTAAAAAATAAAGTTGGAAGCATTCTTGAGACTATTCCTCAGGACAAATTCCAAATGTGCTGGACTTAAGGGTTAAAAAAAATAAATGAAGTCATAAAAGTGTTAGAAGGAAAACATGGGAGTATATTTCATATTCAGCCCAGAGAAGATCTTTGTTACCACAACAGAAAATCCTGAGTAAAAGAAATAACTGACAAATTTCACTACAGAAAAATAAATTCCTGCACATCAAAAAACACTAGAAGGCAAGAAGACAAATTAGAAAAATCATTTACAACTCATATCACAAAGGGCTGGCCTCTTTAGTGCATAAATATAACCATATATATATATATATATATATATATATATATATATATATATATACTGACAATAGAAAACTGGGCAAAGAATAGAATCATTCACGGTAAGGCTAGTATAGGTATAGACAGTTGCTAAAATATGTTCAATTTTATTCCACAATCAAAACTACATTGAATAAAATAAATGCTCTATTTGCTTATCAAAAAAAGAAACCCCCAACTAAACTGAAATACCACCTTTATCAATTGGATTTGCAGAAAACAAAAAATTTGGTCTGCTGGCTAAGCCGTAGGGGGAAGAGAAGCTTTCGTACTTCACATAGGGATAAACTGATAAATGTCGAATGAGGGCAATTTGACAACACTTATCATAATTACAAATTTGTATTATTCTTTGGCCCAGTAATTCCTTTTCCAGCATACAGAAAGCTCACCAAATGCATGCCAAATGATAATAATCCAAGGTTCCTTATAGCAGCCCTGTTTGTAGTGGCTGGGAAATAACTTGAGTGTCCCATAGGAGAGGGGTTTGGTTAAAGAAATGACACATTTCAACACTGGCACACCATATGGCTGTTAAGAAAAATATGGAAGCTCTTCATGGATTGCTATGGAAGGATTTCCAAAATGCACTGCTAAATGAAAAAAAGCAAAGTATGCTGTCATTTGTATAGCAAAGGGAGAGTCTTACCACAGTAAAAAAAAAAAAAAATGGTAATCACATGGTGTGTTGGAGGTGTTAGTTAAGGCCACTGTTGTGCGATACACAGAGCAAATCAACAGGTTGTACACCTTAAACTTGCACAACCATTTATGTTCATTATACCTCCATAAAGCTGGAGGAGGGGAGGCCAGAGGAAAAGGGATGGGGAGAGAGAGATAAAGTGTACCTTTTTATTCTTTTTAATGTTTGAAGCATGTGAAGATTCTACCTATTCAAAAAATTAAATAATAAAAGGCATGCACGCACACACACACACACACCAATGCAACCTGGAGTTGCCAAACAAGGTTGAGGGCTTTTTGGGCCTTTTTCAGTCTTCCCACCACACCATGAACCGTGAAACAGATTTACTGCAAGCTCTCACTTGTCTAGTTTTTCTTCTGCGTGGATCTTCAGAGCCTGGTATCGCTGTTCCTCTTGTTTAACTCTGGCTAAGTAATCCTGAGCACATTTTTTCAAGGCTTCTTCATTCTGTTCCAAAGTGACAATTTAAAATAAAAGGAACTGGTCATTTTATTTTTCTCCCCCTAGTGACAAATCATGTACCCGAGTTTTTTTAAAAACAAGAAAAGCTAATTAATTCAGATGCCTTTAGGTTATATTCCACGATAATTCAAAACAGGCACAACTAATTCTTACTGAAGAAATTCTAGATAATTTCTTCATGTATAAATTTTCAAAACATAGTAAGTTTCAGTTATATCAATACACCCGGTTTAGGGAGGCCGTCATTCAAAAGTAAATGGCAGGGGTGCCTGGCTGGCTTAGTCAGTAGACCACGTGACTCTTGACCTTGGGGTTGTGAATTCAAGCCCCATGTTGGCTATAGAGATTACTTAAAAAATAAATCTTATAAAAAGAAAGAGCTCAAAAGTGAATGTCAATCTCAGTCCCCTTTTAGGTAAGTTGGCCATTTTCATTTTTATTTTACTATGAAAAAAAAAAAGAATGTTCACTGCTACAAATGTGTCTTATTGATGGCATGCAAATAAGGTGAATCAATACGCCCACTTACATGTAAATTTAAAGGAGCCTCGTTAGCACAGTAGGTAGCGCATCAGTCTCATACACGTAAATTTAAAACATAATACTTATTTTCCTCTAGAATATGTAGCCCGAATTTTTCAGTGCAAATATTCCCTTTTCTTATTTAAATTAAATTGGTAAATTATCAAAACAATTTCTAGAATTCTCCTAAGGTCTGAGGGTTCCACTTCTACTACACTCCATGCCACACTCTGGCTGTGGCCTAACCCAGGAGGGGAATGACCAAGACAGGCCACTTGGTGGGCCAGATGCCTGAACCACCACAGAAAGAGAAAAGGGAACAGAAAAACCAGCCTTCCCTGGAACAGAAGATACAAGGCCAATGAAATACAGACCCCAATCCCCTATAGGCTAGCCACACGTTTGGCATGTATGTTTAAAGTTCCATTACTGAGAAAATACACTACTAAGGAGGCAAGAGGAAAAGGACATGCTACCTTCTTGAACCCTTCCAGAACACCTTTCAGGTTCTCGTATCTCCTGAAGAGATCAGAAAGGGACCTTTCCACAGAGTTAAGGTCAGCCAGGGCCTGCTCCTTCTCCATGGTCAGTTGCTGGAAGCTTTTCTGAGAGGTCATAGTTGTCCTCTGCTCATCTTCTGTGAACCACAATCAAAGGTAAAGGCAGATTCACACAACAGATGGTTATCAGCTGCTCTCTGTGAGCTAAGCCATATTCTTGGTCGGGGGACTCAACAGTGGACAAAACAAAGTTCCTCTCAAGGACTTACGTTAGTGGCAGATTCAGATCATGACAAGTGATGGGGGAAAACCAAAGCAGAAAAAGAGAGGTGGGGTTTCTTTTTCAAATAGAGTGCCTCTCTCAGAGGAAGGATTTGAACAGGGACGCAAAGAAGCTGAGGGTGGGAGCCATGCAGCTACCCAGGAGGAGAATATCCCAGCAGGGGAACAGGGGTGGCAAAGGCCATATGCTGGGGAGGCAAGATGTGATATGGACTGTAGAAAGTATGATTTCAGTGCTAAAGTAGAGAAAGATTCAGGTAGTCAGTCAGTCCTGACAATACTGGCTGCAGAGTTTTCTCTAAATTCAATGCAGGAGCACCGACCATCATCATTTTGTAAAAGGTATCAGTGCGTTAGATAGAGGGAAAAAGTACAACTTGCAGCAGAGTAAGGACTGCACCCAAATGAAGACCCTGTCCAGGAGTACTGTGATGTGGGTTGGCGATCAACCTCCTGGGGGCCAGGTAGAAGGGTTTTTACAAAATTCAAGCATTCGCTAGTCTCTACAATGAACCTAACGACAGCTGACGCTCATTACTTGTGGACTGTGTTTTTGTGAATTCATCTACTTGCTACAACTTATATGTAAACCCAAAACCAGTCCTTCTGCTACATTTCTGGTCATGCGCAAAGGGGCAGAAAATGTCAAGTCACTTGACATGCACATTCTCGTCTAAGGCTAAACTGGCTGACATGCTGTCTCCTTGTTTCATACTGTAACAAGTGTCCTTTTCAGGCTATTTAGTATCATGATTTTGTATTTTTGTGCTTCCTGTGGGTGATTTTGTTGCCTAAAATGGTCCCCGAGTCTACATGGTGCTGAGGTGCTGTCAAGGGCTTTGAAGAGCTAGAAGGCTATGATGGAGAAAATACCTTCATGGGATCATCTTCATTCAGGCATGATCTATAACACTGCGGGCCATGAGTTCAATGTTAATGAATCAGCATTAAATCAAATGTCTTTAAACAGAAATACACATGAGACAAGATTATGTACTGACAATGATGTTGTGACCTGAGGCCCACAGGAACCTCACCTGTACTTCCCCTAAAGCAACAGCTCAGTATTTGCTAATTCAGTGTTTGTGGCAACTTTGTATGACAGAACCACTGCAAACAGTGAGAATCAACTGAATCTAAAGGATGGACAAGTGGAAGCTTGTGTTCTGATTTGAAGATCATCTATGCAGGGATGCCTGGGTGGCTCAGTTGGTTAAGCCACCACCTTTGGCTTAAGTCATGATCCCAGCATCCTGGGATGGGGTCCCCTATTGGGCTTCTCCTGCTCTGCAGGGAGCCTGCTTCTCCCTCTCCCTCAGCCTCTCCCCCTGCTTGTGCTCTCCCTCTCTCTTTCTCTGTCAAAGAAAATCTTAAGAAAAAAAAAAGAAAAGAAAAAGAAAAAGAAAAAAGAAAGCAAGCAAGCAAGAAAGAAAATCATCTACAGAACCTATGGCTCACACCACAGAAAAAACACGTCTGGGGTGCCTGGGTGGCTCAGTCAGCTAAGTGTCCGCCTCCTGGCTTTGGCTTAGGTCATGATCTCAGGGTCATGAGATTGAGCCCCAAGTCTGGCTTCCCAGTCGGTGGGAGTCTGCTTGAAATTCTCTCTCTCCCTCTCCCTCTGTTCCCCCCGCCATGCGTATGCACATACTCGCTCTCAAATAATTAAATAAAACCTTTAAAGTAAACAAATGTTCTTACCAATCATTTGAGCAATGGTCTTTTCATATTCAGCCACAATTTTCCTTAAAAAAAATTATCAGAAGAGAATTTTCAATGGAAATTTGAGAAATGCTGCTCTAAACAATTAAACACAGTAACAAACACGTGAACATCATATAGAATGTTCAATGAATGAATATCTGAGTGATGTTCACATGAACAAATTTTATATAACCCAGTTATCTGCTTTGGGGCTTTTAATGTTAATGTAAGATTTGCTCATTATTGTTAAAAAAAAATCTTTCTAAAGATTTTATGTTAATAAGCCTTTTATTCTATTTATTTTATTCTATCTATAGAAAATGCCCTCAATTTCTTTTGCCCCTCATGTAAATGATCTCAAGGAAATACATTAATTCTGCCTAGACAAATCAATCTTTCACTAAATAAGGGGGTTCCCATTCTTGGGGTTTTTCCTAAAAGTCTGATCTGAGTTCAGGCTTTCCAGGCCCCCATCCACTCTTTTGGACAGTCAGTCACAAGTTCTATTTTACTGTCCTAGTTCCAAAAGCATTTCAACTATTCAAAGACTTTAAAGATCACCCTATCACATTAGCCTTTCTTTTTGGCCAAGTGCAATGAAGTTTCCCTGGACCTGTCCAGTGAGATAAGGGCTCTTCCTTTTGACCCCTCATTGAAAAATGATGGCTCCCCTGCCCGTCGCTGGTGGTATCCATCACGTTGGTCCAAGTTTCTTCTGACGGCTGCTGTAAGCTAAGGGCAGAGGCTGTCTCTTCCTCTCCACTACACACAGCACAGGAGCTCACACCCAGTAAATGCTCACAAAGCAAGGAATACAAGAGCTACAAATTCGATTGGGCATAATTAAAATGTTTCTTCATCATTCAAGTGCTGACTGTACAAGTATAGAAATTATGCTTTTTCTTCTTTTTCCATACTATCTTTAGTTATTTCATAGCTTCTAACTCTCCTTTCTAAGGAATGAACAGCAAAAAATAAAAAAGATTTCAATTTAAGATCAACCAATTTTGTTTCCCCTTAACATGCTTTTTATAATCTATTTGGTAGTTATGAAATTTGAAGCCATCATGCATAACTGATTTTAAAAAAGCGTAACAAATTATATTGCCTCCATAACTGAATATGTCAATAAATCTTATTATTCTGTAGTTTAAGTGGATTTTTCACACAAGCTAAGAATTATGTGGGTTCTGCTTACTTGCAATGTTCTCGACAACCCACAAGAGGCTACAGTATTTGAATAACTGGTCAGCAACACTCTTGAAAAGACATTGCCAATCACAAATTAAGGTGCAAATATCAATGCTGTCTAGTTCTCAACAATTGGTTCTGTGATAAGCAAATACTGTCATTACTACATTTATATTAAATCTAACAAAGCATAATAAAGAGATCCAACCCCTCCCCCAAACCTCTAGTCTAACCTCATCTCCAAGACTTCTTGTCGGGTTTCTTCGTATTTTTTCTTCCATTCATTTGCTTCAATTTCCTTAGTGATTATCTAAATTATAATAGAGATAAAGCTTGGTTAACCTACTGAATCTACTACAGTTTGAATTTAAGATTGGAAACTGAAAACACACAACCAGATCCATCCTGAGACATTCAAGCTACACTGGGAATATCGACCCTCAACATCTGTGTACAATATGCACAAGCATTTGGAAAAATGTCCTCTCTGCCCCATAGGATGGTGGAAATGTAGCCACCAAAGTAAAGGTGAACAGAACATCCCCCAGGAAAGTTCCAAGTGATAATCACCATCTCTAGGAATTTAACCCAGGTCCAGGGTCCAGGGTCTGCCTCCCAGCTCTGCAGGCCCAGAATCTTGATTCGGACAGGACACCAAAAGAAGAGCCATCAGCCTGGCAGAGACTCACCTTAATCAAATACTAATTTTACTTAGGATAAGAAGGAGAACTATGACAGCATCAGAGCATGACCAGCACATTCTCCTTTACATAGATTTCTGAGCATTGGCAATAATGGAGTCATAACTAGGGGCTCAGAAGTTCAAAGCCTCTAGCCAGATACACCTGTACCTTACTGCAGGCGGGTTCTTGCTCCTCAGACCAGCACCCAAATCCCTGTTTGGGACGCCCTTACTAAATCGTTACCTCAAACTCCATGAGCATGGACAGAGCCTTGAGAGGCATCACTGTTCTTTTATTATACTTCTCCATGCTTCTTTCTTCCTAATTGATACATTCTTTATTTTGGTGCCTTAAATCAGAATCTCAATCAACTAGTAGCCTACCCATCTGCTTCAGGTGTCAAGGCACATTCTTGCTCTGTTCCATTAAGCAGTCATCATCCCATTGTTTCACTCCTGGGAGGAAGATGAGGTCATTTTTCTCATTGACAAGATTTTGGTAGGACCTCCTCACCACTGCTTCCAAGTTTTGACTATAGGATCAGCTGATATCCCTCCTTATCAACCTAATGCTATTTTGTGAGGTTCTTAACTACTCGTATTGTATTATAAAAATAACATCGCTGCACTAAGGGACTTTCCCTTCTTAAAAAAAAAGGGGGGGGTGAAATCATCAAGAGACACATAAGGCAAACTCATAAAATACAGCACAGAAATATAATGCGAGAGGGTAGTAACTGACTAAGAGCGCATGATTGTGTCTTTCATTTTTTTTTTGATCACCCAGGAAAGGCCTAGCAGTAATCTATTTAGTAATCTCTTGAACAAAGGCTGTTCAAGAGACACAGGAAAGGAGGAATTTAAGAGTGAGCTGTTTAATTAAAGAATGGATCAAAGTGGGAAGCAATTTTATATTATTGCAAGTCTGCACTGATTTAGTTACATATGTGGGAAGAGTTGGCAGAATTCGACATTTAAAAAACTTCAAAAGGCTGAGAGATAAAGAAGCGTGGTTAGCTTTCTCCCTAGGACTACTGCAATGAGAGTTTTAAAGGGAGCCCTTTCTGTGAGCTACACAAGCTGAGGAAATAAGAACTTCCAGCTGGGGATAACTCAAGCCAAACAGAGATGGGATCTCCCTGTGGGCGCATGGGTTTCACAAAGACAGGGTGTGATAAGTGGACAGAACATGAGGACTTTTACCTCTTCTCTGATGAGAGTGAGCACAGCTGTCTTATCTGATTCACTGAGGCAGATGCCATCCAGGGGGCTCTCTCCTCCACAGGCCACAGACACGGGGGCCTTCTCCAAAGAGGATTCCAACAGTCCCTGAGGGGGCAAGAAGTTACACTTAATACCTCCAGTCTTCAGGTTCCCAACCCCAAGCATCCTTCAATAACTTCCTCATTACTCAATTGATTACAATGTTTAAAAACATGTTTGAAGACAAAAACACAGCAGGGGAAGCTTTCAAGAAAAAAATAAAATAAAATAAAACCTAGTTACAGTACTACCTAAAGGAAAAAGCACTCAAATGAATATGAGTATGAGGGGAGCAAGTTAACTTCCATTTAACAGAGGGCCCAGTGAAGTTTTCTTCTTATCCAAAAAGGAGAAAGTGCAATTATCACAGTGACCAGTCACCAAAGAACCGCATGCATGAAAAGGAAAAATGTCTCATTTTTCAGGGGGCTTCTGGGGATGATGCATTCCATGTAACTTTCCCCCAAAAAAGTATCAACTTTCAAATACCGAAATAGCAACTTTTAAACATACTGATACTTTCATGTACCTCTTTAGTCACTTTGGATGGAAATGTTTCTAAAATGGACTAGTAACTTTCAGGCCTCAGGAAGTAGAAATGGTACACACACATCTGAAGGCTGACTCCCCCTGCCCCTAGCCCCAGAACGATTCAGGGTCACCAGGAACTTCAGTTGCTCTGCAGTGACGTCTGGTCCTGACCCAGCAATGCTGTCGGGCGGACAGCGTGAGTGGTCCCTGTACAAAGTGGCCACAGGTAAAGCCCAGATCTATGCCTGCACTTTCACTTTTTTGGATTCTTCCTGGCTGTTAAGTTTTCTATGTCCTTCTGATGTAGCAGCTTACTTTTATGGTAAATTCAGGTTCCAGAAAGCCACAGTGGTGACTATTTTTTCACATGAACGTGGACTTCATTCTCTGCTCTTTCATACAAGGCATTTTGGGGGCTACTTCCTCCCATCTGTGTAAGTAAACTTTTTTGCATAAATAGGAAAAAAGCTGTTCTAGTAACATCAAAAATGCCAACCCAAGTGACCTGTCAATAATCTTAACACTCTTAAGAGTCTGTACCACCAATAAGTTAGTGATTGATTATAATTAATCAGTTCTCTGGTGTCTTGTTTCAACCAAGACAGAACAGAAAGTCCAAAGCCAACTTAGACCAGCAGTTTTTTAAACTTTTCATGGTCACTACAACTCACTGTTTCCCTAGAAAAGGCTAAAAAAAATTCACACATAATTTTTGCATTTAGCTTCATGTAGAGGGGCCCAATACAGAAGACCTTGGCTCAGGCCACGGAAACAAGAATGCGAAAGCCACAAGATGGCAGCCCCCGTTTCAAGCAGCATCTGCAGGAAAGCAGTCCACCCTGCTGACAGGAGTTCATGGTCCCCCCCCAGAAACACTATCTTAGGGCAGATTCATCATTCATCATTCAAAAGCCACTTGTGCGCTTTTGAATCAAACATGGCCCCTGATGATACCCACCGTCCTGGTACTCATCCTCTTATGTCATCTGGTTGCCTTGAGTCTAGGCTGGACCTGGGGACTCACTTCTAAAGGGACTACAGTAAAAGCCATGGGATGTCACTTTTGAGATTAGTTTACGAAAAGACTCCAGCTTCCACATCATGAAGGACTCTCTGTGGAGAGGCCCATGTGGCAAGGAATTGATGTCTCTGAGACATGCTGACAGCCTACTGAGTGAGCTTGGAGTGGCTTCACCCCAAACTGAGCCTGGAGGTGACCACTGCTCTGGCCAATACTTTGACCGCAGCCTGCGTAAGGTCAGAGGCACCCAGCAGAACCGCCCCAGGATTCCAGAGCCAGAAAGGAGGACATCAGAAATGGTCTTGTGGATAATGAATAAACCTCTAGACATCTGAATCAGTCCATTAACGTCCTGTGCCATGCTTCTCCTCAAGAAACTTTCTCATACTCTTGCTTCCCATGAGCAAGAGCCTATAGGGAGGTAACGCTCTAGGTCAAGCTGACACATTTGGTTCACTTTGTTGTTAAATTTCTGATTCTAAGTTAACACATTTTAAAAATCACTCTTTTGTGTTTTTATTAGTTGAAACCAGAATCCACAAGTCAAATCAATTCTAGGAAACAGCCCTCCTGTGACCCTCAAGTTAGCAAGATTTTTATTTTGCGAAATAAGCCAAAAGAGTTTTCTTAGTAAGGAAAATATAGTCTGTTCTAGAGGTTGGTACCTCATTCATTTGTTGAGGGGATAAATGAGTTGTCTGCCCACTTGCTCAACAATTTAATGCAGATAGACCTCATCTGGATGCATCTGCCCCCATCTGCAGCTTGCGGCCCTCCCTTGGTCACTCCCTTCCACCTGACCATGTGCTGCTCCCCTCGTGGCTCAAAATGCAACAGTTCTTACAAGAAATGTATGGCCCTCGCCTATTTTAGCCACCTTTTTCAAGAACCCTAGGATTTACCTTTTTACCTTCTTTAGTCCTTTATATTGCTTATCAAACAGCAGAGAAAGCCTACAGAATCTACCATCACAAAGAACTGACCAGACCATCTCATCCTGGGCCAGGCAATCTATTATGTTTAATAAAGATGCTAACCCAATCAATGAGTCCCAGCCTTCCAAGTGGTCTTGTTTCATGTCCCCTAATCCTGTTCCCTGTTCCCAAAGCATTCAAAATTGTGGGCCAAGAAAGACCTGTCTCCAGGGAGCCTGCTTCTGCTGCTGCCCCTGCTTGTGTGCTCTTGCTCTCTGTCAAATAAATAAATAAAAATCCTAAAAAAAGAAAGAAAGAAAGAAAGAAAGAAAGAAAGAAAGAACCTGTCTCTAGACAGTGGAACTTAATGCAGTCCTGGTTGCAGACAGGCAGTGAGCACAGATACCACCAAGGAAACCTCTCTGCTCGTGTCCTTGCAGTGGAAAAAAGAGCACCATTAGTCTCTCACAGCAAGCTGAGCTCATCCCATCTTTTGTCCTTGAACCCACTTGAGTAGCACCACACTAGCCACAGCACTCTAACAGAGACATCCTTGGAAAAACCAAAAGAACTCAACTTTTAAGAAGTTTAAGCCTTCCTAAAAAAAAAAATAATAATAATAAATGGATGGACACCTAGGTGTCTTAGTTTAAGGCTCTGCCTTTGGCTCAAGTCATGATCTCAGGGTCCTGGGATCGAGCCCACATTGGGCTCTCTGCTCTAAGCTCCGCATCAGGAGCCTGCTTCTCCCTCTCTCTCTGCTTGCCTACTTGTGATCTCTTTCTCTCTCTGTTAAATAAATAAATGAAATCTTAAAAAAAATAAACATAAAAATAAATTGACCCCAACGGAAAAATGCTGCAGACCAATAGCTGATACGCAGGATGAGACCGTCCACGCACCACTGATTACTCTGGCCTTGATCCCTTTGCTGTGGCCACCACCACCTGCTGGCAACGAGACTGCATCAGGAATGCACTTCCAAGAAACAGGGAGGCTTAAACAAGTGAATGCTAGATTAACCAGATTTCTTTTTCAACGTTTTGAACACTGCCATTGCCTTATATGATGCTTATTCCACATTCTAGGAAGTAGAAATTCCTTGATTTTGGGAACTCCATTGGGATTACTTTTAAAAGATCACAACAAAAGATATGTTCTTCAGCAGCTGGCTCCAAAGACAAGTATTCCCCATTTTTCTTTCTTGTTCAGTCTCCCCTCCCCCCTTCCTGGCAGCATCACCCCACCTGACAGTGGCCTAGCACTTTGAGCTCCCATTTGTGACGTCAGCACTGCCTTTCACCCCATGACCACTGGGCCAATAGGTGCTCTCCTTTATGGATGAAGCAGCTGGGCAGCTGGAAGCTGAACCACGCTGTTCACAATACAGGGGAAGCCACCTAGACCTGCACCTGCACAGACCAAGGCTTGGTCCACTTGGCACAACCCGCTCCCATCATGCTTTTGCTATTTTTACAAACTGAAAATACAAGAAACCACTCCCTTATACTTGCAAAACTTCTAAAGACACTGGCTTCCCCAAGCACATAAGCAGGCTCTCTTAGCAGCGGTATGTGTAACGTCAGCCACTGGTGGGTGGGGACAGCAGGCATCCCTCCCACCCACAGATGAGGCAAGACAGGCAGAAGCCCATGAGCGGCTATGCTGGGATTAGACGACCTGGCTCCCAAAAGAGTGATTTTGTCCAGAAACAAACATCACTAATGTGTGAGGCCCTTGTGGGGGGACAATGCTCCCGAGACCCTATGTGCTTTATGTATATCTTCCTTCTGCCCATGTTTCCACAGCCGCCCCCTTCACCCATCTACCTTCATATTTGCTCTTCATGTCGTCTAGGGAATCACTATGGGTCTTGGCCTAACAGTGAGTCCTGAAAACAATTTACTAAGACATGCAATCTGCGTTAAAAAATGAAATAGAGGGGGCGCATCGGTGTCTTAGTCAGTAAAAGTGTCTGTTTTTGGCTCGGGTCATGATCCCACGGTCCTAGGATCGAGCCCTGAGTCAGGCTCCTGGCTCAGTAGGGAGTCTGCTTCTCCCTCTGCTCATGCTCTCTATCTCAAATAAATAAATAAAATCTTTTTTAAAAAATGAAATAGAAAAGAAAAATATCAGAATGAATCACATGAAGAAAGGTAGAGTGTTTTGTGCAATTTGTTTTATATATATATGCACATATGTTGTGATGTGTCATTCATATATACATATTAGTCAAGATGAAAAATATATTTTTACTGTGAATTAAGGTAAAGGATGCTTCATTCAGAGCTTCAACTAATCGTACAGCTTCAACTACCCTGTGTCCTAAAGGCCCTCAAATTATTAAAGATTAAAATTATTAAAGATTCCATTTATTTGAGAGAGAGGGAAGGGCAGAGGCAAAGGGAGTGCCTAAAGCAGACTCCACTTTGAGCTTGGAGTCTAACGCAGAGCTTGATTTCACAACCCTGAGATCACAACCTGAACTGAAACCAATAATGAAAGGCTTAACCCACTGTAATACCCAGGTGCCCCCTGGGTTGGTTTTAATAGATTTGAAGGCCGGGGCACCTGGGTGGCTTAGTTAGTTAAGCCTTCGACTCTTGGGTTTCAGCTCAGGTGGGGACTTTGGGCCCAGGGATTTAGGCCCGAGTTGGTCTCCACGTTCAGTGGGGAGTCTGATTAAAGATTCTCTCCCTCTCCCTAACTCGCAAACATGCTCTCTCTAAAATAAGGAAATAAATTTTGGGGCATCTGGGTGGCTCATTTGGTTAAGCGTCTGACTTTGGCTCAGGGCATGATCTCAAGGCCCTGGATTCAACCCCACCTGGGGCTCCCTGCTCAGCGGGGAGTCTGCTTGTCCCTCTGCCCCTCCCTCTGCTTATGCTCTCTCTCTCTCTCAAATAAATAAATAAAATCTTTTAAAAAAAATGAATATCAATCAACCAATCTTTTAAAAAAATAATAAATAAAGCCAGCCCAGGCATTTATGGAACTCATGCTATGTAATTAGAATAGCCTCCCAGAAATATGGACTTAGAAACTGGTCCAACCAGAAACTGGTCTCAAATCCACAGATCTAAAAATTAAGTTCTACAGTTCTGCTCCTCTTTCTGTATTCTTACTTTACTGATTCCTGTACTAAGCAGAATTTATTGTGGTAGGTGCTAAGGTAGCAGCAAACTGACAGTCATGGTCCCTATCTTAAGCAAGCTTATAGTGTTGGGAGGAGGGAAGGGAGAACAAGAAGTGACTCCAAGGGGTAGGTTCACAGAACTGAAAGGAATTGCATATGGTAAGGGAAGAGTCAGACGTGTGAGGAAGAGAGGAGACAGTAGAGGCTGGGGAGAAAGGCAGAGTCCCAGTGCAGAAAGCCACATCAGCCACTAGAAGAATCTGAACTTATTCTAAAGACTAGGGAAGCCAACCAAGAGATTTAAGCAAAGAGTAACAAGATCAGTTTGGTATTTAAAACACCAATGTGAAAGGATGAGAGAACAGCCTGGAAACAGGGAGACTGGTTAGAAAACCACCATGTTCAAAAAGACTGGGGGTGGCCACAGGCTGGAGAAACGTCAGTGGGTTTATAATATATGGTTTTTGGACATCAAAATCACAGATTTTGCTTGTGGGAATAAGGGGTAGAGAGGAGCTCCTGGGCACCCCAGGTTTATGGGGTGGCTTATCAGTAGCACTGACCACTCAGATATTCAAGAAAGGAACCTTGGGTGGCTTTCACCAACTTTCTCTCACCACCACTCCACCCCAGCTACCATGTCACCAGAGTGATGGTTCTACCTGATAAATCTCTCTCGGCCTCCACCCCATCCTTTGAACTCTTACCCATCGTGTTCCTTACTTAAAACCCCTCAATAGTTTCCTACTGCTTCTACCATGAATTCCAAACCTCCTGGCACCATATCAATGCCCCCTGATTATGTGGCCCTCAGCTACTCTATGTAGACTACCCTGCAATCACAGCACACTTGTACCTCCTTATAGAGCCCATGCTTCTCACTCCCTGCCTTTGTGCAGGCCAACTCTGCTGCCCAGAACACCCCTCACTGCTTTATCTTACAAACCCCACTCTCTCTTTACAACTAAGTTCAAATGGGGAACCTAAGACAACACTACCTTAACCAAGTGATCAGTTAATTCCACTAATTATGGAATAAGGGGGGATCCATAAAGTCACTTTTGATGGCTTTGTGCCCAAATTGCATAAACTGAATTTAATTATGAGAAACACTGGATGAACTCAAAATGAAGCATATTCTACAAAACACTAACCTGTATTCTTCAAAAGTGTCAAGTTCAGGAAAGACAAAGGAAGACTGAAGAACTATCACAGATTACAGGTGACTGAGAACCTGAGAACTAAACGCAACGTGGGGTCCTGGGCTGGATACTACACCAGAAGAGGACATTACTGGGACAACCAACATAATTCAAATATGGCTTATAGCCTAGATAATACTGTACCCCAGTATTCACTGATTCTGATAACTGTACTATGATTCTATAAAATGTTAACATTCAAGGAATATGGGTGAAAGATTTACAGGAATTCTTTATACTATTTTTGTAAGTCTAAAAAGGCATAACATAATTTTGCTTTTAATGAGCTCAAATCCAGCTTCCCAGACGCTGCGCAGGTGGTCAGCCCTGGCTCCCGCAGCCTCCGCAACACATTAGATTTTAACAGTCATACAGTATCATTAGTTTCCATTTTGTATCCACTACCCGTGCTATTCAAAAGAAATAACAATGCAAGCCATTGGTAATTTTAAATGTTTCCGTAGCCATTTAAAAAGTAAAAAGAGGGGCGCCTGCGTGACTCATTGGGTTAAAGTCTCTGCCTTCCGCTTAGGTCATGATCCCAGGATCCTGGGATCGAGCCCCGTATCCGGCTCTCTGCTCAGCAGGGAGCCAGCTTCCTCCTCTCTCTCTGCCTACCTGTGATCTCTGTCAAATAAATAAATAAAATCTAAAAAAAAAAAAAAAAAAGGTAAAAAGATACACGAGTGAAATTGATTTTAGGGGCGCCTGGGTGGCTCAGTGGGTTAAGCCGCTGCCTTCGGCTCAGGTCATGATCCCAGGGTCCTGGGATAGAGTCCCGCATCGGGCTCTCTGCTCAGCAGGGAGCCTGCTTCCTCCTCTCTCTGCCTGCCTCTCTGCCTACTTGTGATCTTTCTCTGTCAAATAAATAAATAAAATCTTTAAAATAATAATAATAATAATATAGTTCAGTTAACCTAATATATGTAAGATATGATCATCACAACATGTAATGAATATAAAACGTTCAGAACATTTTATTTTCCTTTTTATTTTATTTTTTTGGTCCTAAGTCTTTAAAGACTAGTCATACTTGACATTTACAAGACATCTCAATTCAGACTAGCTACTGGTCAGGTACTCAGCGGCCTCATGAGGCTGGTGGCAACTGGATAGATCTCGGGATAGACTATGAGCTCCTCGAGTGAAGAAACTTTTATCCATATCTCAGTCCATCACCAAACAATGACTAGAAGTTATTTATTTAAAGACTTAATGTGAGTTTTTAAATAAATACTAAAAGGAACAAAAAACAAACCTGAGCCCCACATTTCCCCAGCCCCCAACAGGCGTAACTTACGGTCATGGCAGATCCATCTTTTTCCATCTTCTGGCAGGTCTCTTTCTCTATGCCTACAACACAGAGAGTCATTTTTACAGTTACCCCAAGAAGTCAGTTCCTGTGTTTCCTGGTGAAAAGATTCTGGAGATCCCAGTGCAGGTCCAGAGGGACATCTATGAAGCCATGAACAGCATTTCCAGATTTTCAAAGGAGCACTGGCACTTTGCTGACGGATGTGTTGTCTGTATTAAAAGTCCGAAAAACTCAGAAGGGGTGTGTGCCGTTTGCCAACACAGGATCACCATCTTTAGGTGGAAAGAATAGCAAGGCTGCCCCCTTGTGTCCGTGAAAAGTTTTGTAAGTAAGTTTAACCAGGGGACTAGGTCAGAAAGAAGAAACCACAAAGTGAATGTTATTTTTATAAGCAGGTCTGAGTGAATTTAAATTCCAGCACAGAAGGGTATCCTCAGACTAATTAATGTAGAAGATAAAACAATAAGCTCTAAATTCCAGTGCCTGAAAAACTAAATTCCTTCTCCTCCCCATACGCTTTCAAACTTGTCTCCAGTCTACCTTCCACTCTATAACCACCAAAGGCAACATTTAAGAAAAACAAAACAAAACAAAAAAACATGCTTTTTCTAATTAAAGGAATATGCACTTATTGAAGAAAAATTTAAAATATGAAAAAGCACATGATTTTAAAGCTACAATCCATGTAGCAACAATGAATTACTACTTTAGTGTACTATCAACAGTGAATTATTTACAACACAAATGTGACCATCACCACTCTGCTTACAAACCTTCAGTGGCTCCCCTTTATCTACAGGATCAAGTCCAGATTCTCAGTATGACTTCGTTTTCCCACTTGTCCTAAATTCAGAGAACTGCTGAGCATTTACCAACACGGCAGTTTCCTTCCCACCCCTGGGAGAGATTCTCCGTCCCTGGGGCACATCTATGTATGTATCTCGCAAGACCCGGCACAAAGGAGATTCTCCCCAGGAAGCAGACTCTGTCTGATTCCCCTTACAGGGCCAGATCTCCCTTACCACCTCCGCAACGCCTACCACCCCTGCATGACCACAGTTTCTGTTTGCTCCCAAGACACAGCTCATCAGTCACTTAGGCTGTGAAGCACTAGCTCTTCACTAACTCTGAGGACAGCACTGTGGCTAATGGAACCCCAGCTCTGGAAATTTCCATTGGAGGAATTTCCTCCTAGTGATGAAGAATATAATCCATCAAATATCTACGTGCTCCTATACCAGAGGAAATTCAAAGATGAATCACTCATAGTCCTTAACCTCAAGAAGTCCATCAAAGACACCGGCTATACTAAATACATGGAGTACGAGTGATAAGAAGAAATGTGGTGGTAACATAAAGTATGTAGAAGCCAAGTCATGTTTTGACAGAAACCTGAAAGAATGGATGGAAATTTTATAGAAGATGGCAAAGAAAGGCATTTCAAATGTAGGAAATAATATAGGTACAAGCGTGCTCAGGATGATCCCTGGGAATGGTGGCAGAGCAGAAAGCAGCCTGGGAAGAAACATGGAACAGTGTCTGGCACGTTTACTCTACAGATGGGAGATGAGATGTGGGCAGTGAGGAGAGGCTGAGGGAAGAACTCTTGCAAAGTCTAGACTTCCACCTGCTTCCCTGGTGTGATGACATGTTGTGATTTTTAAAATTCTAAGTACAAAAGTCCCCAGATCAAATTACATTGCTGAAAATCTGAGTTTTTAATAATGTTTACAGTAGTCAGGAACATGGTTCTAAACATCTCACAAGTCAAGTTTAAGGCCACAGATATAACTTGGGACCTGGACAAGGGCCTCAGCTCTAGAATGTTCTTACAAGTTCAACAGTAAGAAGCTTCTGCATAGGTTAATCTAGTTAGTTCTTATTAGAACATTAAGGATTTTTCAGTATATTGGTCAATTTCATTCTACCGCATTGGTGAACAGGAAAATGTATAATACTCTAGTCATGAAAGGAATCTCTTTCCAAGTTAAGCACTGTGGTTGTAAAACCGTGAGCCAGATGGTTGAGGTTCAAATCCTTGTTCTACAATTTGCTAGTCAAGTGACTTTAGGTGGCTGACTTAACTTCTATGTCTCACCTTCCTTCTCTGGAAAATGGGGGAAAAAAATAGTGACCAAGGTGTAACCAGTTAATAAATGTAAAGCACTTAGAACTTAGTGCCTGTACATGGGAAGGCACTATACATGTTACTGTTATTTCTCTACGCTGAACCACCACCACCACAACATGGCTACAGGCCACTATATTTTGAGATGCAGTCCCATACAATAAATGACTCAAAATGTAAATAGTCTCGTACATCAGTGTCTCCCGTGCATTCTGCCACACTCATCCCTAGGTCTCTGGCACTTCGACAAGACACTCTCCTGCACCTCTTTTCTAAGTACAGGAGACAAGCATAGATCAGCAACCTCCATCTATCCTCCAAGAGACCCAATTCTCTATAGTCTCTTTAAAGCGCCTCCTGCATTAGGCTTTCAGGCATTTCTAGGCTTAGGTACATTAGAAAGATGAACATACACTTCCATACCTGCTTCTGAGGATGAAAACGCATGATTTATGGTAGACACGGGAACATTGGAACATTCAAAGTACTCCAGGTCTTCCTCTGGCTCACCTTTCACCTCGGCCCCAGCCGATTTCTGACCAGATGAAGTGGACGCCAGTTTCTCCTCATCAGTAGCGTGGCCATCCCTATTAGAAATGTCTGAAATCTGGGAAATCACTGCTCCTTCATCCTGGGAAATGCAACAGATCAGGTGCTACCGTTTAGGAGGATCAACAGTGGGAAAGGTGACATCTCACAGCCACCATTCCACACCTGTGTCTGATTAAGACTTAACCACAGATTTTGCTACCAATCAAGGAGGAAGCTGGGGTCTCTCAATCATAGAATACTATGCTTTCAGGGTGCCTGGGTAGAATCAGTAAAATCAGGTAAAATCAGTCGTTAAGCGTCTGCCTTCAGCTCAGCATAAGTTAGTCTAATTAGTTCTTATTAGATCCCAGAGTCCTGGGATTGAGCCCTGCATCGAACTCCCTGCTCAGCAGGAAGCCTGCTTTTTCCTCTCCCACTCCTCCTGCTTGTGTTCCCTCTCCTGCTGTTTCTCTCTCTGTCAAATAAATAAATAAAATCTTAAAAAAGAAAAAAAGAATACTATGCTTTTTCTAGAACCTAGCTTCTGTTATTCACACATGAGGTCTGAAAAATTAACCTTTTCCAGCCTAGATTTATAAGCAAGAGTTTTAAGTAGTCCATAGTGGTTTTCAAATATTTTGCTCATATACCCCCTGAATTGTCTTGGAATACCAATGTATCCCACTGTATTTTCAGGTGACAGTCAAAAACTTTTCAGCAAAAATATAAAAAATTGCAAAAGATGTAACACTTGCTATACTTTAAAAACTGGCCTTGCTTAATTCAATCTAGTTAATCTAGTGATTTGATGATGCTTTATCATCTATTTAAAATCAAACATGTACACACATTCTTTAATAGTTTTAGTAGTCAGGGCGCCCGGGTGGCTCAATGGGTTAAACTGCTGCCTTCAGCTCAGGTCATGATCTCAGGGTCCTGGGATTAAGTCCCGCATCAGGTTCTTTGCTCAGCAGGAAGCCTGCTTCCTCCTCTCTCTCTCTCTCTCTCTCTCTCTCTCTCTCTGCCTACTTGTGATCTCTCTGTCAAATAAGTAAATAAAATCTTAAAAAAAAAAAAGTTTTAGTAGTCAGAAATTTGCATCATTGCTTTTCTTCTCTGAATTTTCATTTCCCTTCTACTTCTACCAAAAAATTATCCTTAAAAAAAGCATTCGTGTGTTTGAAAGTCTTTTAAAGTTCTCCCTATAATTTTTCTCAGTTAAAAGTTAAAAATTAAAATAACTTTTATGACCATAAGTCTCTAAGTATTAACATTTCTTCTTCTGCAGAGTTTATCACTGTAATCAACTAAGGCATAACTTATCCTAAAATTATTACAACTTTTCATAAGTGCTATCAAATACAAAAATTTTTGCTAAAAACAAGTAATGATTACATTTTGTTGTACCAATTATTTAAAAACTTTTGCAGTGTAGGGGTGCCTGGGTGGCTCAGTTGTTTAGGCTTCAGCTCAAGTCATGATCATCAGAGCCCCACATCAGGCTCCCAGCTCAGGGGGAAGCCTGCTTCTCCATCTCCCACTCCCTTTGCTTGTCTCTCTCTCTCTGTCAAATAAATAAATATATAAAATCAAAAATTTTTAAAAATTAAAAACTAAAAAAAAACTTTTGCTGTGTGATACATGTTATTTTTCTGAATTAAACCAAAGGTAAAATTTTCACAGTTCTTTTTTTTTTTTTTTAAAGATTTTATTTATTTATTTGACAGAGAGAAATCACAAGTAGATGGAGAGGCAGGCAGAGAGAGAGAGGGAAGCAGGCTCCCTGCTGAGCAGAGAACCCGATGTGGGACTCGATCCCAGGACCCTGAGATCATGACCTGAGCCGAAGGCAGAGGCTTTAACCCACTGAGCCACCCAGGCGTCCCAAATTTTCACGGTTCTTATTGCCTGCTTTAGCTGCATTTGAAAGTGGATACTTTATATATTTGTAATGGGTGAAAAAATAAATGAGAAAGCAAATCATTTTTTCTTAATCTTCAGCCATGTACCAAGTTGCTGGTACAAACTATGTAAAATAAGTCAAATTTAAAATGCATTTTATTAACCAATGAATGTATTCCTGTAATCACAGTTATGCTGAAATAACATTTTTTAAAGGGTCTCATCACAATCAAATGGGTCTGGATTTTTATTTATTTTTTGTTTCCCAATTCATAGAGCCATGGACAAATATTTGTTAGAAAAAACAAGGATCCCTGTGAATTTTAATTCTGTTTTTCATTTTTATAACTATAAATCAATAAGAAGTCTTAGTTAAGCCTATTTATACAAATAAATGAGACAGAAAAAAGTTTTGTAATAGAAATGTCTCTTAATTCTTGGAACCCCTTTCCAAGTTATGTACCAAAAAATTCTATCATCGAAAATTATTTTGAGGGGGGCTCCTGGGTGGCTCAGCTCCTTAAGCATCTGACTTTGCCTCAGGTCAAGGTCTCATGGTCCTGGGATAGAGCCCTGCTCCTGGGATCCTTGCTCAGTGGGGAGTCTGTCCCTCTGTCCCTACCCTCGTTTGTACTCTCTCAAATAAAATCTTTAAGAAAAAAAAATAATTGTTTTACTGAGATATAATTGACATATAAATTGTGTCAAAGATCATTTTTAATGATCTATCAGATCACAACTCAGATTTTCCTACTTCACTAAAAGCAATGAATTGGGAAACTGTCTAACAAAAAAAATTATTAGCCAGGGCGCCTGGGTGGCTCAGTGGGTTAAGCCTCTGCCTTCAGCTCAGGTCATGATCTCAGGGTTCTGGGATCGAGTCCCACATTGGGCTCTCTCCTCAGCAGGGAGCCTGCTTCTTCCTCTCTCTCTCTGCCTGCCTCTCTGCCTGCTTGTGATCTCTCTCTGTCAAATAAATAAAATCTTTTAAAAAAAATTATTAGCCAGTTATTAGAGTCAATCATTTTCTTAAAACATGTACCAATATTTGAAATCTGCCCTTTGTTTTGTGTCCCAGATGTTTCATACCCAGTGAAAATGCACCTACTTTAGTAAGATTTAGAATGAGAGGAAACTATCCAGAAGAAGTAGGAAAAGGGTTAATGTGAGGCAGCTCCCCTGTTCTCAGGAGCCTTCTCAGGTCACTTGAGCAAGTTAAGGATCTGGAAATCGGTTTCCTCAAAGTCAGATACTCAGACACCCATTGGAAACTCTTCATTAATCCCTCCAGCTCCCCATGCCCCCCAGGACACAATTCCAGTTTGTGGGACCCATGGTCTAAGAGACATTGGTGATGGGCAAAGACTCACCTGAGAACACCCATCCAAAGCAAGAGACTGTGTTTCATATTTCTTCACCTTACAGCCACTCCTGGAAAGGAAAAAAACAAAAAACAAAAAACAAAAACAGGCCATTTTGGAATCCCATTGACAACTTCCAAGCTATGAGATGGAGCAGATAAAGCAATGTGTGCAGAGAAGCCAAAGCATACAGCACCACACACGTTCTACATCTACACATTAGAGAGGGGAACACCTTTCACGTCTCTGAATCTTCTCCTGGGAGGCAGGGCAAGCAAGGAACTATAGCTCAGCTCATTCTTGGAAAAGACCTCCTCATGTGCTTCTGTGGGACGTTTAATACCAGTACTCTGACCCCCTACAGTTTCTGCTTACACACCACCAAGCCTTTCAGAGGTACCCTTAGCACCTAGAGACATTCCGTTCATCTGATCCTTACTCACTTGGCTTTGACATTCATTGGAAAAATTACCACACTGAACCAGATTCTTTAAAAAAGTTCTTTATTGCACTAAAAACCACAGATGTCTGATAAGACAGTTCCAGACCTGTGTGCTAACAGAGAAGAACTATGGTCAATGAAAAGTACAAAAATAAAAATATCTGTGTAAATGGTTACCATTCCTATTAAGCAGTAAGATGGAAAATGAATGTCAGGTATTTGTGCAAAGATTGGACGTGGGGAAAACGCCAACCACCTGTTATTTTTTAACTGGCACACAATTTATGACCTGAAGACTGGTTCCCATTCTGTTCTGTTTCAATGAACTTAAAATTTCTAGCAAAAAAAGTCACTCTGAGAAAATAAATGAATAAATTTACAACTTTCTTTTTCTTCTTCTGGGGGGAGGGAAAGGGACTTTATATAATTCATCTTATTTGAGTCATAAAATACCAGGAGCAAATGAAATGCAAAGGGAGGAGCACATAAAGCTATCAGAATGTGCACGATCACCACCTAGTTTCTGGATTTTTTTTTTTTTTTAACTAATGATCTCACTAAATGCCACCCCTGCCACCAAACCACCAAACTGGAATTGCCTCTAAAATGTATCCCCTGCTCCAAGCCAGCAACCTTATCCTATCAAAAAAGTCAGTTACTTCGAACAACAGCAGAGCAGTCCCTCAGACCACTGTCAGGATGATGGCCAAGCCAGCGTTCATTATCAAAGTGCCACATGAGGTGTGCCAAGCCAGGGAGCAAAGCTCTTGCACCTAAGGTGGAAGGCTGAGCGCCACTCCTTTAGGTACAAATTGCAAGGCTAAGCTGACTCATGAAGTGGCAAATGAAATGCAAAAAATCATCAGAAGGTCAAACTCAGAGACAAGGCAACATGCTATGGAGAGATGGTCTAGGAATGGTCTGGGGAGCGGAACTGCCACCGGTCCCAGGGACAAACAGAAACAGCAGGAGTACTTACAACAGAAAACAGAGAAATTTCACTTGTTCAGTAGTCCT
Source organism: Mustela putorius furo (assembly GCF_011764305.1). Lineage (NCBI taxonomy): Eukaryota > Metazoa > Chordata > Mammalia > Carnivora > Mustelidae > Mustela > Mustela putorius. The sequence continues at coordinate 4,514,288 of NW_025422118.1, forward strand.
GATGCACCAACAAAATTAGAGACAGAAAAGAGACAGACAGATGGAGAAAAAAATCATGTAAAGCCTGAAATATTTATCTGTAGTCAGGCAGATGTAAAGGCTGCAAAATTCTTTCTATGCGGTGGGATACAAATAAAAATGTCATACTCAATGAATGTTATCATTGGTGAGCAAATGATTATCAGGAACCTCTGACAGATAAGAGGAGTAGAAACACTCAGAAATGCCTCATATTTGACGTTATAGATGAAAAGTAAACTTCCAAATATTTATCAATATTTAAAACCAACATTTCACTACTGAGAACATTTACTCGTAAATGTCTCGCCATCCAGATTAAAGGCAAGGGTGCATACAATAGTTGACAATGGATCAGATTATAACTACTGTAGATGTGTATCCCTAAGAAGCTTATGGTGACTTTATATAATTCATCTTATTTGAGTCATAAAATACCAGTTGTAGATGGTACAATGTCTCCACTTTACAGAAGAATCTGAGATGCTAATTGCATGCATCTTTTAAAAAGCCCCACAAGTAACCTGCTAGCAGAACTTCTAACTTTCCACTTGATCCTACTTCCACTGGCACACTCCAGTCTTTCCTACCGATGAAGGGATTCTCTAAACAAAACCCCAGTTACACAAGAGGTAGAACATCCTCTCTTACAGAAAGAACAGGGAGACAAGAGTTGACTGTGTAAGAGTTTAAAAAAAAAATCTATAAGGTATGGTAAATCAACAAGCTCACTCACCAAGAACAAAACAGGAGGAAATGTTTCTGGGTGAAGGGGGTAGGACTTAAAAGGGTACTTCTCGCTACTGCAAATCAGGTGTAGGATAAACTCCCCTCCCTTTTTTTCAGATTTAATGTGATCTGACACGAATGCACTGGCTACGCAGCTTTGACATGCATCTGGAAGGGAGGTCCCCCAATGACTCCTTATCAACCTTGCTAGCCAGAAACCCCCCATATTTCAGACATCCCACATTACGAAGCACCAAGGCAATGATGGGTCCAACAAATACCCAAAGCACTGAGTAGACAGCGGTAACTAACCTCAGTCCTGAGGTTGCCCAATCAATATTTCCCAGCAACCATTTAACTGCTCATATATCATCAAAGAACAGATCAAGAACTACTACTGACAGTTCATTCACTTTAGACATTCTGGGGATGCCGAGGAACTGATTCTCACGGCTCAAGCTTCTTGGTCCTGATGCTTTCTGCTCTTTAAACTTTTCTAATACAATTCATCATGCCATTTAGCATGTTCCACCAGGCCACACTAATGCTTACCATTACTTCCCTGACCCATCTATGGTGACAGCTGGAAATAATGGTTCTTCTCATCCTCTCTTTTCACATTTCATCCTCCATGTCACTGGTCCTTCTCTATATCTCATTTTTAGTAAAGCGTCACAGGGTCACAAAGGGATATATTGTCATCAACTCAAGTTCTGAGAACAGATAACCTTGTAGCAAATTTAAACTGAAACTTTACACGGAATACAGCTTGATCACTCCGAGAACTCCAAGGACCTTGCAAAAGTGGTTACGGAATGGTCCCAGAAAGCGGGGGAAGGGGAGGGAGACAACACACAACAAAAGACTAATTCAGTCAGATTGACATGAATGTTTAAAATGTTCTTGATTCTCATTGGACATTTACTGCCTTACTGATGGAGCCAGAAGCTAAACTTGGAGACATGTGAATTCTTACCAACTTTTAGCAGTAGGTTTGTTTCCAACAAAAATCACAGCTTCCTGTTTAAAGTGAAAGACTTCTAGAAGACCTTTTGGGACCATTCTGCACATGTTACTGATAATAGACAAGTAATCTGGAGGCTTGGAATTTTTATTTTATCCATAGAGAATCTGAAGGTGGTGGCTAGCACAGACCGTTGAATTCTGTAAAGCAATTCCTGACAGCCCAGATAGGATTTCTGAAAACCATCAAATCTCTACCTATTGTACACTATTTTGTTTTTTTTTAATAGGAGATAAGTACCCAAGGTGTGGAGCTGAATAAGCTGAGGGTTCAGAAACAAGGCAGACACCTGAAAAGGAAACCTCTGATATTTCTGACCATACACTGGACTTAAGCAAAATAGTGTGGACTGCTGCACAAAGCTATGAGCTGTGTGTCTGCCCTGAGGCACCTCAAAGGTAACTTCTGTTGGCCAACCAGAGCAGCAGGCTGCCAAACTCAGAGAGTACACAGAACACAACACCCACACCCGTTGTCACTCACGTTATTAAACGCGACTTTGCCTTCTTGGGTGATTCTAAGATTTCATTAGTAAGATTACCGGCGGGAGAACAAAAGTCACTGCTTGCTAATGTTGTAGTTGGTTTAAAGGGATCCATGGATTCATCAAAGTGGTAGGAGCCCTTAGAGGAGAGAGGGGGAGAGCTCTGCAGAGTAGAGTGGCCCCCAAAGGGAATGACGTTGTGGTGGTCCCACTGGCTGGGATCCAGCTTAGCTGATGCCTGGGAAGGAGGAGCACTGTGTACAGTGGGCTCTGCAAGTGGGTCCGCACCTTTGGCACCCACTGGCTTACTAACGCTATCTTTCTGTACCTTGGGAGGCAGTTTGCTACCCAGTTTCCTGCCAAGCTTCCTTGGAAGGCCTTTCCTGGTCTCTACATTTTCCACATCTTCTGTGAAATCAAACTCTAGTTTCAGAGGTGAGTTCCTTGACTCCTCCAACAACTCAACTCCTGAATCGTTGGTGTCACTGCAGGGAGCGCTTGCTGTTTCCTTCATATCAGGGGGAGATCTCTGGGTCCTGGCACCTCCTAGCAAAGGATTTGTGTTCCCATCCATCTCACTGGGACAGAACTGATAGGATGCCTGGGGGAGAGACGTGCCTTCCAGGGCAGTATCAGTCTCTAAGAATTCGCCAATTGTCTTCTTCCTCAGAGAGACGGGTTTGGGTTTTCTTAGCCTGCTTCTGCTGGTAACTGGCTCTGGACAGGAGCTGCCAGCCTTTAGGTCAACCTCTGTGGAAGCCTCCAGTGCAACCCCCATGGTGCCTTCTGTCATTGCCTTGTCCAGGATGGCTTCTGGTACGCTGGAGGGCAAAGCGTCACCCAAGACCACAGTTACACAGCCATAAGTGGCCTTTGTTCCTAGAGCTGCTGGGATATCCGTGACATTCTTGTTTTCTACTGAAAATGGCCTCACTACTGAAATTTTGCTACTCTCATGTTCAGGTTCTTCTTTGAAATCCTTGACTGCGTAAGAATCACCAGCCTGCTGTACTACCTCATTTTCTGAGGTTCTAGAGCAAGTCTCAGATGAACATTTTTCAACCACTTCTGCTACCAGCTGTTCATCAGCTTCTTGTGATTCTAAAACAAAACAAAAAAGCCATCTATTAAAGACTTATCTTTTTGACATGGATAAATAATCTCTACCAGCTGAATCCACAGAGACAAGCAGCAAGTTCCTCTCTCTTTGCATTTATTTATTTATTTAAAGATTTTATTTATTTGATAGGGAGAAATACAGAGAGAGAGGGTACACAAGCAAGGAGAGTGGGAGAGGGAGAACCAGCTTCCTGGGGGAGCAGGGAGCCCAATGCCGGGCTTAATCCCCGGACTCTGGGATCATGATGAGCCGAAGGCAGACGCTTAATGACTGATCCACCCAGGCGCCCCATCCCTCTTTGCTTTTATGAAGTAAGGTCAGCGGAGCAACCCTAAAGGGAACAGCCAGTGCTACACTCTAAAATCAATGTTCCTAGCCTAAATTGTGTATGTGTTTTATCCCAGTTATATAAACAGTAATTATAGCAAATAGATCTATTGAAGAAAGAGCTAAATAGACTGAGAGACTATTCCATAGTTTAAAATAACTGGACTGGAATGGAAAGAATGTTAGATACTACCAGCTAAGGTAGATGGGTCAGATCTGGCCCCAGACAGCTTCAGGGTCCAAATGCTACGCAGGAAGATTTTCATCTTTGGATGTCAAAAACAAGTACTCCCTCTTCCCCCAGAATACTGTTTAAAGTACTGAACTGTTTCAAAATTAATGAAAAACCCACCATGGCCTACTCATGGCCTGGTCAGAGGAACTTCTTTGTAGACTTCAAAAACTAAAAGAATATGGGGCTGCTGGGTGGGTCAGTCAGCTGGGCATCTGCCTTTGGCTCTGGTCGTGATTCCAGAGTCCTGGGATCAAGCCCCATGCCTGGCTCCTTGCTCAGCAGGGAGTCTACTTCTTCCTTTCCTTCTCTCCTGCTATCTCTCTCTCAAATAAATAAATAAAAATGTGTGTTTAAAAAAACAACACAAAAACCACACACACACACAAAAACCCTTGAAATTAAAAAAAAAAAAAAAACTAATTTGAAAAATCAGATAGAGAAATGGCTTAAAAAACAAATAGTCCTGGGGTGCCTGGCTGGCTTAGTTGATAGGGCATGCATGGGACTCTCAATCCCAAGGTTGTGAGTGTAAAGCCCATGCTGGGCATAGAGCTTATTCAAAAAAAGAAAAATCAACTGAATTTAATAAAACTTAAAAACATTGATGTTATTTAAAAATAACAACAAATAGTCCTTTTTTTGCTAAAACACAAATCATATAATAATAAAGTTATTTTCTTTAAAAGCTCTGTCACTAAGCTGGGCCAGGTATTCTCGCAAAGCACTTGTGAATATAAATAAAGATCCTCTTTAACTTGGGTTTTATTAGAAGAAAAGCTGCAATTAGGAAAGTGTCCATGAGGGTATTTCTTTAAAGCACAAACTAAGAACGTGCTTTTCTGACTTAGATACCTGAAGTAACAACAGAATAGCAGGGGCAAAAACTGAATAAACTGGTACGATCATGGTATCTCATGATTTTAAGGAGAACTCTGAGGGGACCCTCTAATCCTACTTCCTAACCCCAATCCTAATCCAGGATCAAAAAAGGCTGAACACCACGGGAAGAGTTTTTTAAAGCGCTCAGATATATTTTCACACGACTCCTTTATGATTGGAATTAGGTCGGCAGTGGCTCACAAACTCTTCTTCACATATGCTTCAGATATTCTACTAAGGTCCACTATGAGTTTGGTTTTCAAATAGACATTTAACTATTATTAATGCTGTACTTCTTAAGAAGCTTTCAACATGTGGTATCTGGGAATTGCTTTAACATACTTCAAAAGAATTTTTTTAAAAAAATAGAAAGTAAAGGGGCACCTTGGTGGCTCAGTTGGTTAAGTACCACATCATGAGTTGTGATGTTAGGTTGTGAGATCGAGCCCCACACAGGGCTTTGTGCTGGGCATGGAGCCTCTTTAGGGTTTTCTCTCCCCCTTCTCCTTCAGCCCCTAGGTAGCTTCAGGATAAGGGGGGTCACAGGAAAGGCCAAGCCAGGATAATGGGGTTGGAACTTTCAGGCCCACGCCATCCTCTCCTCAGGGGAGGAGACAAGCCGGAAGTGAAGTCTAATCACCAACAGCTAATGATTTAATCAAACATGCCCACAAAATAAAACCTACATAAAAACCCCTGAACAACAGGGTCTGGGGGGCTTCCAGGTTAATGACCTCCTCAAAGTGCTGGAAAGGTGGTACCAGAGAGCGAGGACATGGACATGCTGCACCTTCACCTCACTTTGTCCTTTGCACCCTGAGTTCTGTGAGTCATTTCTAAGCAAATCACCAAGCCTAAAGAGGATGCTGTGGAAATCCCCAATTTAAAGCCAGTTCATTGGAAGTACTGAAACTTGATTTGCAACTGACATTGCAAGTTGGGGGAGGGGGAGGCACACAGTCTTGTGGGAATGAGCATGTAATCTGTGGGGCCTGTGCAAACTATGGATAGTTAGTGCCAGGATTCACTGAACTACTGATGCCAAGTTGGTGTTGGAGAATCTGAGAACACACAAAACAAGAAATCTGTCTTGAAACAGTGAATATTCAACTGAGATAGCCACAAAGGCACCTGAGAGTTTTTAAAATGATGCTTTTAAACACTGCAGTATTTTATTTTTCCATCAAAAGATTGAAACTCATGAGGCACCACCTTCACATACTTTTTCTAAATTTTACACCTGCAAAATTAAGAAATTTGACAAATTGTGAGATACTCTTAATAACTCAACTTTGAAACACAAATTTCCTTCTGCTCCTCTTTCAGGAGGAGCTTCCAGGACAGTTCAGCTAAAGCATATTTTCAGGTACTAAGTGTTTCAAAACTTCATTGGTCACTACTGACTTGTATAAATCTCAATAATATATAACCCAAATATAATCTCAATAATATATAACCCAAACACAAGTGAAATACACTGATTTAGACTCTAATTTAGTTATTTTGTTTTCGATTTCATAAATCCCATTATTTTAAAAACTGATGTTTTAAACCTTTACACCTATAATATATATCCCCCTAGTCTTTTAATAAATAATTCTATTTCTTTTACCCAAGTGATACAAATAATAATGAGATGTTTTCATCTAGGTGTAACCCACTGTGGCATAACTGAGCACAGAGCAAATGTAACATGGAGAAGAACTGCAAGGGGTCAAAATTCTGGGGCTTTGGTGAGGATAATGAATAGAAAGAGAAATACAGAATATTTGAGAAAGAAAATGGGGTAAAACTGGTAATGTTCAGTCCTTGGCTGGCCATAGGACTAAAGTTGATGAAGGTATCAAAGATGATTCGTTAAGTTTTTAACTTATGGAAAGACAAGATGTATTACCATTCACTGACATTCAAAAAGTACTAGTAGAAGAGTCTGGGAGCTGTCGGAATGGGGCCAGGAGTTTGGCTTGGACACGCTGAGAACTGTTTGGGCCTTTGAAGTAGAGATGCTGTGTAGGCAATAAGCTCAGAGAGATCTGGGATACAAACAATACAAACAATACTTGATACAATTGAAGCCATGGAGGTAGATGTGATTCCCTTAAAAGTCACATTTTAAGGGTGGCTCAGTGGCTCAGCTCTGCCTTCAGCTAAGGTCATGATCTCAGGGTCCTGGGATGGAGCCTCCCCCTCTCTCTCTGCCTGCTTCTCTGCCTACGTGTGATCTCTGTCAAATAAATAAATAAAATCTTTAAAAAAATAAAATAAAATAAAAGTCACACGGAATACCACATAATTACAAGTTATTTCCATTTTCCACTTTTTCATCGTTGACCTCAGCATATTTTAAATCTGAATTTCTAATTTATTTTTACTTGTTTTTATTTTTTTTTTAAGATATTTATTTATTTGGAAGAGAGAGAGGGAGAGACAGCATGGTGGGGAAGGGCAGAGGGAGAAGCAGGCTCCTGCTGAGCAGGGAGCCCGATGTGGGTCTCAGTCCTAGAACCCTGGGACCATGACCTGAGCCAAAAGCAGATGCTTAACTGATTCAGCCACCCAGGCACCCCAAAGCTAATTTTTTTTTTTATAGCCGGTATCTTTTATTTTTAAAAAAGCGTATCTAGAAGTGATTAATCCAATTTAAAATAAAACTTCAAGACAAAAATAAGCTCGTAGATACAGAGAGCAGATTGGTGGTTGCCAGAGGTGGAAGGTAAGTAAAATGAGTCAAAAGATACAAGCTTCCATTTATAAAATGCTTTAAGTCATGGGGTTGTAATGTACGGTATGGTGACTACAATTAATAGCACGGTACTGCATATTTGAAAGCTGCTAAGAGAGATCTTAAAAGTTCTCATCATAAAAAAATAAACTTGAAACTATATATGGTGACAGATGTTAACTGGACTTACTGTGGTGATCACTTTGCAAAATATAGAAATATTAAATCATTATGTTATACACCTGAAATTAAGGTCAATTGTGTCCCAATTTTAAAAAACTGAGTTTTAACCATCGTTGTGAACTAAGAGTAGTATTATTAATAATGGCATCATAGTTTTATATAAAATTGTCCAAAAATGTTTTACGGATACATACTGAAACATGTATGACATGATTCCTGGAATTTGCTTTAAAGATATTTAAGCAACAAAAGAAAAAGGGAAATAAAGGGAATGTTGGAAGCAAGTTCGAGAAAATCTTGGTAATTGTTTCATCTTGGCACTGGCAATATGGAAGTTCTACTTTTCTGTGTGATGTTGGGAGCTGATCACAATAAAAATCTGCTTCTTTTCTCTCCTAATGTCTTCACCTTGCCATTGACTTGTAAATATTCACCATTAGTCTCCCTCATGGGATCCCTGGATCTCCACACCCTCAATCCTCTGTCCTTTCTACAGACTTGAAAACCGTGAGGGGAGGGCAAGGCTACAGACAGGAGAGTAGTGTGACCAATACCTGCCCATTTCTTGTAACCTCACCATCAACCCCACGCCCCCCAAAAGACCAAGGGGAAACCTCTAAGAGCCACCTTTCACTTACCTCTCTCCTAGCTTTTGGTTTCTGCCCTAATCTTCTCTATTAGAAAAGGACAGGGCCTTTCCACTTTCCCCCACATCTGTGCACTCCTTCTAGACCACGCCCCTTGTCCCCATCTCCACCAGCTGCTTTTGCCAATAAGAGGGAGCATACCTACCTCACAGAGTGAGGGGACAGGGCAGGCAGCCTGAAAGCTAGAGGAGGAGGAATGACAAAGGAGCAGGATCTCAATGTTAAAACAGAAGTTCCAAGGCTGCCTGGCCCAGCCCCATCCCTACAACTCTAGGGATTAAGGAGCTTTGTGGGCTGCCTGATAAAGCTTGCCACCCACCGGTAGGACTGCTAGGAAAGCAAAGCTCCTCATCTGAATTCAGCCTGAGCAGACAGGTGGAGGAACTCTGCTAAGACGACACCATGCAGGTGCCAGGCAAATTAACATGCCCAGTCATGCATCCAGTCACTGAGGACCCCACCTTGGTCCAGTATCTTCAGTTCCCCCTAGAAAGTACTTCCAGGTGGGACACAGCAGGTGGAAAAGGATTGCTCACTGACTTACTAATAAGTCAGTTTGGGGAGTTGCGAGTATGTCAAACAAGAAAACAAACCAAAGGGACGCCTGGGTGGCTCAGTTGGTTGGACGACTGCCTTCGGCTCAGGTCTTGATCCCGGAGTCCCGGGATTGAGTCCCGCATCGGGCTCCCAGCTCCTTGGGGAGTCTGTTTCTCCCTCTGACCTTCTCCTCACTCATGCTCTCTCTCACTGTCTCTCTCAAATAAATAAAATCTTTAAAAAGAAAAGAAAAGAAAACAAACAAAAGAACTCAAAAAGATATGTCTGAGTAAGATCTGAACCTTACTGAATCCGAATCCACCAAGTATCCCAGTACCAGCTGAGCCTATACACCTAGTAATGCCCGAAAACAGAACCTAAACTTCAAGTACCACAGCACAGAAGTACAACGCCTCTCCCAGCAGGCTCCGGTTCTCAATCTTCCATCAGTTAAGAGTTTCAGTCACAGCTGTCCATGCTTGCTTTTCATTCGGAAACATGGTTAGGTAACTGCCTGGCCTCTATTCATCCTTCTATTCTTACAAAAACCCTGTATTCCTTAAAAATCTTCCTCCAGGGTGCTGAAATGCTCTCTCCCCGAAAAAAGTCTGATGAGTGTGGACGATTCCAACAAGCACAGCATTGCCTGGCAGTTTCCTGAACACAGGCGGTTAGAGATTAGATCAGTAGATGAATGCAAAGCAAACAGAGGAAATCCAAAAATAGACCAACATTTCCACTTCTGCCATATTTGTTGCTTTTAACACAACCCTTCCTTTCAATTATCAGCCTCACCTAAATCTAAAAGGCTGTGTGAATCGCCCAGAGGTGCTTTAAAGCAAGGACATTTTTATCCTTATTCAGGATATAGACTATTCTAATGTAAAAGATTTTCCCTCCATTTTCTAGTATTTTCAAAAGAAAAGGCACAGAATACCGAAATTTTGAAGACAAGGTTAACAGTCTTCAGACATTGTGGTTTGCACTCCACATGTTGAAGATACACTGAGTTAGAAGACAAGTTTATGAAAAAGCTTGAAAGCCTCAGAAGAGGGGAAACACTATTAAGACGAAGTGTTTTTGAAGCTGAGAAGCATATTCACTAAGATACATGGAGAACCTACTCAGCTAGGTGCTTTCATAAGTACGATCCCATTTAAGAGGAGACAGAACAGAACCATTTGGAAAACAGTGGATATTAAACACTTGTGGTTTGACATTATTCTCAAATATGCTTGCCTTTTCCCCCCTCAGATTTTAATTTTTTGGTGAAACACCGTTTGGAAGCTCTTTTTAGATCTGCCCATTAGTTCCTCTCCCTTAGCTACAGAAGGTCCCCTCTCTGCATTCCCAAATACCTGATGTGTAAAGTGAAGAAGCTGCCAAAATTTGAACAGGCCTCCTGTATCACACAGACATATACACTGGCCTCTTTCTAACCTCAAAATCCACTCTCTCACACCCAAGTTGAAGATAGAAGGTCTGACTCTAAGGCCTTAAAACAAAATCTGAGGACCAATACATGAAAATGAACGACGTTTATAGAAAGTCAGGAAGGGTTCGTAGATAAATTTTCAAAGGGTCCACAAAGCCCCTGAAATGCAAAGAAAAGTGACATCAGAGCATTCTCCAGGGGAGAAAATCCAAAGCCTTCTTCACAGCCTGGCATTTAGGAATCACTGCTCTTGAAGACTGTTATTTCTGAACCACTTTTAGGGTCCTCAAAAGTGCTCCTCTCATTACTTTATAGTCATAACTTTAATTCGCCTTCAATCACTACAGTGAGGTTTAAAAACTGTTCAGCTACTAAGGGAAAAAAATCTTAACATCTAAGAATAAAGCTTGTCACCTCTGAGAATGTTCAAAAGAGATGTGTTGCAAGTGCTGTTCTAAGTGTGGACTAAATCTTTGAGGGAACATTCACTAAAACATAAATTCAAATAGGTTTTGCTTAAACCCAATTCAGTCCCCTTACTTCATTCATGTTGACATCAAGACTGGATGAGGAGACTTAAAGGGACATTAAGTCCCTTCCCTGGACTGAAGGACATTAAACATCAAGTGGGAGTGGGTGGGGGAAATGGTCTCGCCAGTACCCAGGTGTGGCAGGAAGGGAGACTCGGCAGATTATCCTGGGAAAGAGAATCAAACCCCAGGAACAGACTTGAGTAAATATTTTCTTTCTCTGGACAGTGGTCCTGGTTTTATTGTGCAGAGTGCAGCATCAAGTCAAGAGACCCCCCAAATTTGGGGTCTCTGGCCTAAACCTGCAGATTTGGCCTAAGTCTGCAGACTTACATGGAGCTCTTCTCTAATAACTGCTGAATATTAAGAGAACATTGATTTGAAGGGGGATGCACACCACTAGCCTGCCCAGTGACCCTGGTCTCAGCTGACGGCATTTGGAGGTCAGGTGTTATGAAGCCCCAGTAGACAGCAGAGAAGCGGCCACCCACAAGACCTGGTGTCCTGCAAGAAACAATGAAAGGGAAGAAAAAGGAGGAAGCAGCACTGACTACAGTGTCAGGCATGGTGACTGAGCATTTTACAAACAAAAACTTACACAATTAAAAGGAGGATTAAAGAGGACACACAGACAGAATCTCCTGTCTTAAGGAATCTCCGAATGGGAAGCAGCAAGCAGTTTTGGTGAGCAACCAGACCATAAATCCTCCTCCCCATTCTCCACTAAACAAAACAAAACAAAACAAAAACAACAAAAAAAAATCCACCATCCCTGGCGCTTTCCACTGAACCACTGAGATTAAGTTCTATATGATAATGGCTACAAGCAAGCAAGCATTTTTTTTAAAAATGGCCAAAACTTTTTTGAAAAATATGCTCACTTCCACACAATTAATAAGCAGGATACCATTTTTCAACCCATCTAATTTGTAAAAATTAAAATATTGATAATTCCCAGTAGCAGCTGCTAGATAAGGGGGGCAATAGGCACGCTCATACATTTCGTGGGTAGGTCTATTGTGGGATCTTTCAGAGTATTTAGCAATACCTATCAGAATCCAAAGTGAATAGATTCTTTAATTCGTCAATGCCACTGCTAGGAATTTATTTTAATTATGCTCACAAAGAGGGCCATGCATACGTATGTAAAAGGAAGAAAATATTCACTGAAGGGTTGGTTCCTACACACTGATTTGGGGCAATTATAAGGTATCACAAAGGACTGAAAGATCACTAAATATGCAACATTATACCAAAATACCATTGGGTGTTAAGTCAAAAAGTAGATCTGTATGTGCTAACAGGATAAGATCTCCAAGACACATTTATATGGAAAAAGAAAGGGGAAGGACAGTGTTTGAAGAAACAGTTAAATGGTTATTCAACTTAAACATATAAAGACATAAAAGTTATATTTTGAAGCTTAGAATCCTTTTTTAAGCACAAAAATTTCTTCTTACCCAAACTTAATCCCCTTTTACCCATTTCTCTTTTGTCTCCATTTCCCCAAAGGATTCCTATTTCCAACCCCAACTAGCTCCCCTATCCTTCTCCTCAAGACAAAAGTGCAGAATTCATTGTAAAAGGCTATTTTTGAAGTGTTCTGAAAAGTTTTTCTTAACTACAGTATTGTTGTAACTGCTTGACTCTCTAGATATATTACTTTATTTAATTCTCACAACAATCCTGTGACCTATTTTTTTAATCCCATCTCACAGATGAAGAAATCATGGCTCAGAATGGTTAACACACACACACACACACACACACACACTCATGCTCAAGGTTGCACAAAGGAAGGTGGAGGGAGAGAGGGGATGGCAGCTAAATTCTAGTTTGGAGCACAGGCAGGCCATGGCTCAATCATGAAGACAGTCCCCCAATTAATTCCAGAGCTATCCCCATTATCTAATTTCTCTTCATTCACGGGAAACTCAAGTGGGATCACAAGTCAAGGAAGAAAGGGTCCAGGATGGGGTTTCAAATGCTATGGTGTGACACAAATATATTAATTATGCTATCAAATCCACTGAGGGTGGGCATCTGAGAGTCAGGAAGCAGAGGAACAGTCTCTAGGAATAAAGTACGAGTGCTATGCATCTGAGTGCTCAGATGTGAGAAGAAGAATTCATGGCCATGTTGGGATACACATCTCAAATACAAGAAACTATTCCTACCTACTGCTCGAGTCTATCCTCACTGGATAGTTGTACAATCTCCCATGTTGTAATATATCTTATAATTGGGAAACCTCAATCTATACAACTATAGAGTAGAACCTTTGGTTACCAAGACCCTGGCCTGAATTTCTCTATTCGAGCCCAAAATGTGGATCTTAGGTATTCATGGCCACATAAAAGATATGCAGAGAATAACAAAAACTTGGAAGGCCCAGCAATGACAGTGAAGTTTTATAAATGTACAACAGCAACTGACTATAAGCCGCAGTACTAAGATATTCTAAAGATCCAAACCAGATATTCAATGTCACCACTCCCTAATGAATTTAAACCATATGCTTCATCAGGACTTGAAGCCCTAAAATCAAATCACAAAATATTTTCTAAGATAATCATCTAACCAACCATGAACCGGCCCTCATGACCTGCAGCATACACTGTACTAGGCATAAAGAGACCACAAAATAGGTGCATGGAGCTGATAATCCTGTTAAGGAAACAAGAGCCACACTCAAAGCCCCTTCAGAGAACAATCACGTGCTGAACAGCGAGAGGAAAAACTACCACCTTCTCATATGGTCGCCACATCACATGTTTTATACAGAAAACACTAGTGCTCCTGGACTTCTGACTTAAGGGAGTCAGTTTCTCATATCACCAACTTCTCTTCCCTTTCTAAAGGAGTGATTCTTTCTTTGAATTTGCCTATGAAGCAAAAGAAGAGAACTTTCTACAGCATTATATGAAATAATCATTTATTTTTAAAAGCTGACTAAGTTGTGTTTTAAGAGAACCCTTTTTGGGGAGGGGAAGAAAGGGAGCAGAAAGAGAGGGAGAGGGAGAATCTTATGTGTTCCATGTCCAGCACACTAGCCTGACATGGGGCCCAATCCACAACACTGAGATCATGACCTGAGCCAAAATCAAGAGGTGAACACTTAACCAACAGGCGCCCCTAAGAGAACCTTCATTACTGACTTAGACGCAAGCTGGGAGGAGGTGGGATGAACAAATACAGGCCATCTAAGATATGGATTACAGGAGTGCTTAGGAAATCAGCAACTGGACCAAGCTTAGCATTTCCTCAGAGAGGAAAGTAAACAGCTGTTCTCAGTGCTGGCTCAGAGCAGCACTGATTTCCTAATGTGGCACTCATGTATTTGTTCTACCACTCCCCAGGGCACAGGCAGAAATAGGTCCCCAAATCACTTCAATTCCCCCTCAAACCCAAACTTAGTTCATATTCCTTTTGTAACAAGGGCAACAATCAATCCCCTGAAATGTAATGACAGAAAAGGAGCACAGTATAAACACTAAATTGCAGACAGTAGTAGTGTTTTCCTAGAACTAAGAGTTTAGAACAACAACAAAAAAATACTTCACTTATCTGATCCTCAAAACATTACCCAAATGGATCCTCAAATCAACCCTGTGAAAAAGGCACAGCAGGGCTTATTAATTCCACTTAAAAATGAGACACTGTAGGTTAACAAGTTAGATAACTTAGATAATCTAAGTAGATCAATTCGTAGAAAGACACTAATTACTGAAACTGACTTAAGAGGAAATGGAAAATCTGAATAGTTCTAAAACACAGATAGAGACTGAATTGATAAATTAAAAACTCCCTCCACCCCCCCCCCCCACACACAAAGACTTGGATCAGATTGGTGAATTCTACCAAATATTTAAAGAATTAATATCAGGTGCTTGGTTGGCTCAGTTGGTTAAGTGTCTGCCTTTGGCTCAGGTCATGATCTCAGGGTCCTGGATCAAGACCTGCATCAGGATCCCTGCTCAGCAGGGAATCTGCTTCTCCCTCTGCCCCTCTCCCAGCTCATGCTCTCTCTCTCTCTCTCAAATAAATAAAACCTTAAAAAAAATATGAGTTAATATCAATTCTTCACAAACTCTTGTGAAAAATATGAGGGGAAAAGACTTCCTAATTCATTCTATCAGGCCAGTATTACCCTGAAAACCAAACCCAAAGCTATCACGAGAGAAAGAAACTGTAGACCAATATCTCCTATTGAAAACAGAAGCAAAAATCCTCAACAAAATACTATCAAACTGAATCCACCAACACATAAGAAAGATTAAGCATCATAAACAGTGGGATTTATCTGAAGAACGCAAGGTTGGTTTAACATCTGAAAATCATCTAGGGTAATATACCATAGCAACAGAATGGAAGACAAAACCCACATGATCATCTCAATATATACAGAAAAAGAATTTGACAAAACCCAACATCCTTTCATGACCAAAAACACCAAACAAACTATGCATAGAAGGGAACTTCCTCAACTTCATAAAGAGCAGTCATGAAAATCTGTATCTTACTTAATGGTAAAAAGATTGATGCTTTCCCCTTAAGATCAAGAACAACACAAGAATATCAGCTTTTGCTATTTCTATTCAAAATTGTACGAGAAGTCCTAGCCAGGTCAGTTAGGTAAGGAAAAGAAATTAAGGGCATCTAGGTTGGAAAGGAAAAAGTAAAAACTGCCTCTGCAGATGAAATGTGCAATGATTATAACTAATAAATGAATTGAAGCAGATTTGCAAAATACAAGATCAATGTGCAAAAATCAATTGTATTTTTATACACATGCAATAAAAAAATTCCAAAAGAAATTAAAATTCTATTTATCATAGTACCAAAAAGAATAAAACACTTAAAAATAACAGAAGAAGGGCAAGACTTGTATTCTAAAAACTATAAAACATCATTTGAAGAAACTAAAAATATTAATAATAGAAAGACATCCTATATTCATGGTTTGGAAAATTTGATACTCTTAACATGACAGTATTCCCCAAATTTATCTACAGATTGAATACAACCTATATGAAAACCCCAAATGGCTTCTCTGCAAAAATTAATAAGATGATCCTAAAATTCAACATGTGAAGAACCCAGAATAACTAAAATAATCAAAAAAACAAAGTTGGAGGACTCTTATTTCCTGATTTCAAAACTTACTACAAAGCTACCATAATCAAGACAGTGTAGGATAAACACAAGGAAAGGTATATAGATCAATAAAACCATTAAAAGTTCAGAGTCCATGCCTTACATCTATGATCAATTGACTTCTGACAAGGTTTGTACAAGGGCACAAAATTAATTCAAACAGTCTTTAACAAATGATGCTGGGACAACTGGCTGGACATCTACATGCAAAAGAAAGAAGCTGCACCATCTCCCCACAGCATATATAAAAATTAACTCAGAATCAATCACAGACCTAAATGTAAGAGCTCAAACTATAAACTCTTAGAAGAAAATATAGGAATAAATCTTTGTGACTGTGGGTTAAAAGGCAAAGCGTTCTTGGACATTTTGTCAAGGGACAAAAGAAAAAGTAGGAAACCCAACTTCATCAAAATTAAAAACTTTTACACATCAAATGATGCCATCAAAAAAGTGAAAAGAGGAGCACCTGGATGGCTTAGTGGGTTAAGCCTCTGTCTCGGCTCAGGTCATGATCTCAGGGTCCTGGGATGAGCCCCATGTTGGGCTCTCTGCTCAGAAGGGAGCCTGCTTCCCCCTCTCTCTCTGCCTGCTGCTCTGCCTACTTGTAATCTGTGTCAAATAAAAATATAAAATCTTAAAAAAAAAAAAAGTGAAAAGAGGGGCTCCTGGGTGGCTCAGTCAGTTAAGTGCCCAACTTTTATTTCCGCTCGGGTCCCGAGATCACTCAGTGTTGAGCATAGAGCCTGCTTAAGATTTTCTCTCTTCCTCTCCTTCTACCCTCCACCCCCCAGAAAAGTGAAAAGACAACCTCCAGAATGGGAGGAAATATTTACAATCACATATCTAACAGGGGACTCTAAAGTACTCTTACAAATCAATATAAAAAGATAAATTACCCAGTTAAAAAGTAGGCAAAGAATCTATATAAACATTTTGCTAAAGAAGATTCACAAACAGCCAACGAGTACAGAGAAGATGCTCAACACTGTTAGATATTAGGGAAATGCAAATCAAAACCAGGAGATGTCACTTATCATACCTACTAAGATGGCTAAAATCAGACAGACAGATAACAAGTGTTGCTGAGGATGTGGAGAAACTGAAACCCTCATACACTCTTGGTAGGAATGTAAAATGGTGCAGCCACTTTGGGGTAAAGTTTGACAGTTCCTCAAAGTGTTAGAAATAGAGTTAACATATGACCCAGCAATTCCACTAGATACATACCCAAGAGAAATGAAAACACATGTCCACACATAAACCTGAACAGGAAGTGTTCGTAGCAGCATGAATCATAATAGCCCCAAAGTGGAAATAACCCTAACATCCATCAACTGAACAAAATGTGGCATATCCATGCAGGAGTACTAACTGACAATAAAAACGAATGAAGTACTGATACATGCTACAACATGGACATGAACAGAGGCAATCACAAAAGACTACAGACTGTATAGTTCTAGTTATATAAAATGTCGAGAATAAGCAACTCTACTGATACACAAATTAGATTACCAGATGCCTAGGACTAGAGGGTGGAATGGCAAAGGACTGTCAATGGGTTCAGAGTTTCTTTGGGGGTGATGAAATGTCCTAAAAATTGGAGGGAGGCAATAGTTGTACAACTCTGTTAATATACTAAATACTAAACATGATTGAATCCTAGACCCTTAAAATGGGTGAATTGTATGGCATGTGAATTAGAGCTCAATAAAACTGTTAAAAAATAAAAAAGGGATATGGCTCAAAGGCTCAGAGCAGGAGCACTGTCCTCCAATTCCTACTAAAATGTTCTACTACACCACAGACTTACATTACAGAAAATGCTTTAAATAGTCTCTTATATATATCACTTGTAGGGACACGTATTTCAGAGAGGTGTAGGTCTCACCATCACATCAATTTGGGATTTTAAATTTCTCTTGAGGAAGCCTATAATGTGCTAGATAGAGTCTATTTATGGAAAAAGGTGAAAAAAATGACATCACTCCTCTCTCCTACAACAGATACAGAGAATTTAAGAACCAGCCTAGAGACAAGACAATGAGCAAGCTCTAAGCTTTGTTCTTGTTTGGGGAGGAGAAGTTTTTTTTTCAATGCTAATTTTTAACATTTGACTTCTTTCAAGACCTCCCTCACACATTCCCATGTTAAAACTATCTCTTTGGGGGCGCCTGGGTGGCTCAGTGGATTAAGCCGCTGCCTTCGGCTCAGGTCATGATCTCAGTGTCCTGGGATCGAGCCCCACATTGGGCTCTTTGCTCAGCGGGAGCCTGCTTCTCTCTCTCTCTCTCTGCCTGACTCTCCACCGACTTGTGATCTCTCTCTCTCTGTCAAATAAATAAATAAAATCTTTAAAAAAAAAAAAAAAACTATCTCTTTGCTGCTAAAACTCCTGGAGAAGCCAAGGAGGCCAAGAAGCCTGGGAAACGGAAGCCGGCTAGCTTCCTCCAGACTACGCTCAGTGGAGGTCTTGGGCCCTAGTCCCCACAGCAAACCAGAGCACCCAAAGCAGAGCTGATATTCCATCGGTGCCCCCCCATGCGGGGCCAGTGTGTGACACATAAAAGACTTCCTTCTCAACTGATTATCTTTTACATACAGAAAAAGTACATGTAAGTAGTGGTAAAGCTGTGCAGCTCTAAACCAACAGCTGTAAAGGATTAACATTTGTTCTTCATTCGACCCTTTCCCTTTGAAAAGCTCTCCTCCCTCAAATGTATGGCTTGGTCCTGCCCTCCCACCCCCACCTCCCCTGTTTGAATCCAAGCTTTAGGAGGGAAATAAGTGTGATTCTGGCACTTGTGCCAACCCCTTCCTGCTAAAGTGGTCTGACCTGAGGAGACTGTTAATAAGGTACATATTAGCATTTAGGCATGTGTCCAAAATTCGAAGTTTTTTTTTTTTTCCCCAGCTTTACATCTGAATTCCCAGTCAGTCCCTCTGATTACCTCAAAGCTGAAATGTATTTTATATACGTACATTCTTAGCCACTTAGTCAAGGGCACAAGCCTTAAAATGGAGTAGAAGTGGACACGATCTATATTGCCTGCGGGAGGGAAAACAATACAAGCAGGCCTTTTCCAGGAACGCTGGGTAGAACCTCAGGGTATAGGTGGTAGAACTCACATTCCCCTGACAACCACTGGGGCCCCAGGTCACCCAGAAGCATGAGAATAAGGAGGGGATTCCAAGTGAGTGAGTCAAGGCAGGAAAATGCAGAACATCCTCTTAGCTATGCCATAATTTTAAGATGTCACTGCTTAAAGCAAAAAAAAATCAACACCCAACACCCTCTCCACACCCACACCCACCCCTGACCAAACCCAGACAGCAACAAATAAACTGTCCAAACTTCCTCTTCCCCATCCTCCAGGGAAAAAAAAAAAAAAATTTTTTTTTAAATTACCAAGTAAAACACTACTCAGGAACTGCAGAAGGGGGCAGGGGCAAGTTTAGTAGTTTTTTTGCAAGAGATAAGGCGCCAGATGCCATTTCTCCTGAGATAAGCTTCTAACTCCTGATGAGGCTTACTGCAAAATATGACTCCATAGTTAAAGAATAATCTGGAAAGCCACTTAATAAGCTGAAAAAGCTTATACTAAGGATAAAGAAAATATTTCAAATTTCCAAACCAGCTTGTTATGCTGTTTTACTTAAAGAGATCCAAACTCTACTCGGAAGGCCAAGATGACAATTTCATAAGAGGGAGGGGCCCACCAAACATGAGTGTCTGACCACCAGGCAGCCAAACCTTCTTCCCAGAAACCCATCCAACAATGAACATGTCTTCTCTTCTTGCTCCTGAGATGCCCTGGAATTTCAGAGGCATCTGGATTTGTTCAAGGTTACATTTCAAATACATTAGAAATCCCCCACCACAGACAGAAACTGTGGGAGGCCCTCCCTGTAGGACTTTTCCTCCATCCTCAACTCCTGCAGCAGGAGGAGCAGAGAGAAAGAGCACGTGCTAACAGACGGGACTCCTCTGAGAGATGTGAAATTGTGTAACTTCACCCCATTTGCTGCCAAACAACCAGAATGTACATCTCTTCAGAAATAATTACTGGAGAATTCAAAATACCAACTGCCTCTCTCACAAAGTAGCAACCGCCCACACAGGAGCTGGGGGCTGATGCAGGATAAAGGAAAAGAGAAATGAGCCTCCAGACAGAGCAACAGCAGCCGATTCACCAGGCACATCAGATGCCTCCACAACAGGTCAGGGACCCTGGTTGAAGGCCATGTTATTTCTCTGGTCTCTTCTGCTCCTGCAGTCTAAGAAAAGGGGCAAAAGGAAGGGGTGGGTAAAGTAACCAAGAGGCCCCCGGGGAAGAGAATAATAAAAAAGTCTGAAGTCTTTGAAATCATACCCTTTGGTATAAGTTTTTTTTTTTTTAAGAAATAGAAAACAGTCTTATGCTAGTCAGCCTCCAAGATGGCCCCCAGTGAGGGTGCCATTTACCAGGTGAGATGAATCTCCTGGCAATCATGCCATTGGACTGACCCGTGGAACCAAAAAGATATTGTGGAAATAACTGTGATTTCTGAGGCTAAGTCATAAAAGACATTACAATTCCCATCTTGCTCTTGGATCACTCACTCTGTGACTAGTCAGCTGCCATGCCAGAATACTCAAGCAACCCCATAGACAGAGAGGTCCGTGCACATGATAAAGAACCTGCCAACAGGAGTGAGCTACCTGAGGATAAGTTCTTCCAGCCCCAGTCAAGCTCTTAGATGACTACAGTCCCAGCCAATACTGTGCCTTCTCACAAGTAACCCTAAGCCAGACTGCCCAGCTAAGCTGCTCCCCAGATTTCAGGCATATGAAAACTACGTGAAATAATATTTATTGTTCTAAGCTGCTAATAAGTTTTGGAGTAATTTGTTATGCAGCAATGGGTAACTAATACAGGCCTCTTAGAAACTCCTCTTTCTATCCGAAAATAGGTACAGAGTCCCAGGAGGCTGCAAACATCTCTGCACGTACCTCTTCTCACCCACACACAACTGACAGGTGGGAGAGAGAAACCAAAAGCTACTGGAGAATATGTCCCCTTCCTCTTAATTTCTCACTGATGAGTTGAAACGAAGCATTAAGGGTGCAAAATGTTTTCAACAGAGCTGCTTACCCAGTAACATTTTTTTTCTTTCCTGTTGCTGGCTCTGTGTCTAAATTTTGCTACTAACTCCTGATATTCAAAATTCTTGAAGTACATTTTTTTATTTCACGTATTATATGTGCCAAATTAATAAATGTGAAATATATATCCCCAATTGAACTTTTTTTTTAAGTTACTTTCACTTAACAGGATTCACTTAACTTTCACTTTTGAAGGATGTTCTCTCCCCATCATACACTCTTGTCCTGGCAACATTTTAAGAACCTTTATTTCCTCTGATAAGTTTTCTCTTTAATCAGTTAAGAGAGAGAATCACAGATGCCCTGGGGAGATAAGCTGTATAATATGTCCAATAAAGCTCTCGAGGTGCAATCTTAAAAGTTGAATTTAAGACCCCACTCTACTATGAGCAGTAAAGACGCTAGCCTTGATTTCCCAATCTTTGGAATGGAGATCACATGCATCCTATCTCATAGTATCAATGTTCTAAATATCAAGTAAGATGCTGAAAAGAAAAAAAAAAAAGCCTACTTGCTTCCAATCCACTAAATATCAACTGACGCAGAAAGCCAGGTGGTCTGCTAGGGGAGAGTCTTATGATGGGAAAGCTGGAGATCAACAATATACTGTTATATTTCTGGCAATAACATGGGAAAGAGTGTACCTGGACTGGCTAGGAAAATGTTTATCTGCCAAACAGAACTGCCAGGTTACATTTTTTCATTTGTGAAATAATGAAATACCCACTTGGCCATTAACAATCTAACCCCTGGAGATCTGATCATGTTTGTGGAAACTCATAAAATTAGGTTCACATACAAGCAAAGATGAGGGTGAGATCGAAACTTACAAAAAACAAACCCAATGCTAACAGTTTTCAGGCAGTTCGGCAACCCTCATTTATCACATCCCCACCAAAATGGCTGTTTTGTTCTGGGGTGATAAACCAGGATCTTCCCATCACTGACCTGAGGTTAGGAGATTGCAACGAAATGGTTTATGCTGCCAGGACTTCCTATGAAGGGTGTTACTCCCCACTTGAAAAAGACACTACAAGAAGTCTTTCACCTAAATATTTAAATGGCTTTAGACCATATCCATTTCTTTTTAAGTGGAGCATCTAATGGCAGCAACACCATTTTGGAAGGATTGTCCTCAGCTGGACACGTACACCCGATGCCTTCAACCACCACAAATTGTCAAAGTAAGCTAGCTTGCTTTGTTTGATGCTCTGGTAAGCCCCAAAACGGGGAGTACAAGTCTGAAATGAGTTTAATCCTTACAACATTTCTCAAGAAGATCTTGAATTCACTGTTCATTTTGAAAGAAAAATACTTTGTTGTTATTAAAATGTTTACTTTCAGCAGGCAGACTTTTCCCCACCCCTGAGTTTTTTATTTTCCCCAAGAAAACTTTCTCTTTGGGTAGAGCACCACACAGAAGCTCCACATGGCTCATTACACTCATATAAATAAAGCAACAAAGAAACATGGCCCTGGTCCCTAAAAACGTATCTGGGGGGAGAAACAAAGAATTGTACCATGCTGCTGAAGTTTTCAAGCTTTAAACATCTTACAGGACTATAATACAAAAATTTAAATTCAACTGTGAAAGGGCCAATTACATAAAAAAATAAAAAATAAAAAGATTGGGATGGTTTCAGGTATTGTTGAAGGAGCCATGGGGTTGAACTATTAGACTAGGTAACATTAAGGTTCCTTATTAGTTCCATTATTTCTAGGAAATTCTACTAAAGCCATCCCTTAGGGACAGGGAGAGGATGTTAAACTAAATTCTTAGGAGAGCCATACTCATGGATTCGACTGGAACACTTCAATAAATACTTAATGAAAAATGTCTACATACTATTTTCTTATACATGTAACCCAAAGCCTTAGAATCAAAAACCTAAGGCTCCCATTTTAACAAGATTTGCATTCTAGGTCTTAATATATGCATAGTCTGAAACAATCCAATAAATATACCATTTCAATCCTACAATATATACTAACAATACACCACACCACCCATCAAATAAATTCTGAAACACCCAATTAAAACCATTAAATGAAATTAAAACCATTAAATTAAAACAATTAAGAAACACTTAAAGGGTAAAAATTTAAGATCTATATATTTGTACTTATATTAAATGATTCCCAAACTCTCTTCATTCTTTCCTAATTTCCTTTATTCATAACTCCTTGGATCTTTTAGTTAATTGAAAATCAGGTACACTGACAGACCAATGACATCTGTGGTTTTGCAAGGGAGGCTAATAGCCAGCCAGCCTAAACCAGTCTTACCCTAAAGCCTTACCTGACCATACAGGCCCACGCTAATGGCACCTGGCACCATGCTTCATCATTAATTAATCATGGATAGCCTTGCCGCTTTCCTTTTATTTAAGATTGTATTTATTTATTTGACAGCGATAGCACCAGAGAGGGAACATAAGCAGGGGAGTGGGAAAGGAAGAAGCAGGATTTCCCATGAGCAGGGAACCTGATGGGGCTAGATCCCAGGACTCTGAGATCATGACCTAAGGTAGAAGCTTAACGACTGAGCCATCCAGGCAACTGCCTTGCCGCTTTCTTTATAAAGTTATCTCAAATTACTTAGGCTTTAGATTTTTATCAAAATTATCTTAAGTGTGGATCTAGGTCAGCAAACATTTTTGTCAAGAGCCAAACAGTTAATATTTTAGGATTTTGCAGGCCATTCTCTGTTCCAAGTACTCAGCCTTGCTATTTCAGGGGCTCCTGGCTGGCTCAATAGAGCATATGACTGAATCTCAGGATTGTGAGTTCGAGCCCCACAGTGGTTGTGGAGCCTACCTAAAGACAAACAGAAACACCTTGCTAATTTAGTGTAAAAAGAGCTATAAGAGACAACACCTAAATGAGCAAGTGTGGCTGCATTCCCATAACACTTTATTTATGGGCCCTAAAATTTGAATTTCATATAATTTTCACACAGCCAATTTTTTTCAACCATTTAAAAATGTAAAAATAATTCTCAGCTCCCAGGCATAACAATAATTGGCCACAGCAGGAAGCAGGCCACATTTGGTCTATGAGCCACAGCCCAATTCCTGATCTAGACTAACAAAGTGTGTCAACAAACAACTTCACATTACCCCCAGGCCTCCAGCAGTAAATACCAGCAGATTGATCCTGTTTATCTTTCCTTCTATTTCAGGAGAACTATCCTATGTCTTTGAAATACTGAGGCATCTAATTAACACATCAAACAGGGTAGATTTAACTAGTTGTTCCAAGGGCATATGAGAGCTTCAGCACGAATTAAGATTTTCTTTCTCAAAAAAAGGTAACAATCTATAAATGAAGGTCTATGTGTGGTAAGGAGACTTCTAGTAGCAGAGGACATTCACTTTTAAAATCTAAAATGAGGGGCGCCTGGGTGGCTCGGTGGGTTGGGCCGTTGCCTTCGGCTCAGGTCGTGATCTCAGGGTCCTGGGATCGAGTCCCGCGGCGGGCTCTCTGCCTGCCTCTCTGCCTACTTGTGATCTCTCTCTGTCAAATAAATAAATAAAAACCTTTTAAAAAAATAAAATAAAATCTAAAATGATGGACAAAACCACAGTCCACCAAAAAAAGGCAGGGGGGGGGGACACGGGGGAGGGTATGAACCTGAGATTGAACCTTCTTCAGAAATCCTCTCACAGGTGATGTTTCCTCACTGACAAAAGAGAAGGAACAGTAATAGCAGCAGCTTAAACAGTCTTTGTTGGGGAGGAAGACAGATAGAAAACACAGAATTACCAGCCCAAATATTACAGCCACTACTCTAGTATTTTCAAGGAACCTCTTTGGTTCAAGTTTTATTTTAGCAGTTAGTCTGAAACCAGCTTCAGAAAACACAGAATTACCAGCCCAAATATTACAGCCACTACTCTAGTATTTTCAAGGAACCTCTTTGGTTCAAGTTTTATTTTAGCAGTTAGTCTGAAACCAGCTTCTATCTGTGGCTTAAAAAAAATCTCTGCAACATCATCTACCTTTTAATATCTAGAATGGCCTATAACTCTGTCTCCAGAAGCATTATACAGAGTAAGTTCCCCCAAAAAAACTTCCAATAAAAAGAAAATTAGGGGCGCCTGAGTGGCTCAGTGGGTTAAAGCCTCTGCCTTCGGCTCAGGTCATGATCCCAGAGTCCTGGGATCAAGCCCCACATCGGGCTCTCTGCTCAGCAGGGAGCCTGCTTCCCCCACTCTCTCTGCCTGCCTCTCTGCCTAATTGTGATCTCTGTCAAATAAATAAACAAAATCTTAAAAAATAAAAAAAAAAGAAAAAGAAAATTAACTTCAAATAGACGTAGAAAATCAACTTCAAATGTTTCCCTGTGTTCAAAGAATCTGATGGAGTTTGGTGGGCCACGGGTATGGGATATAGGATACAGCCCATTATATATAGAAAACCAGGATCTTTTACATATGTTAACTTCAATCCCTGACTAACAATTCATAAATCATCCCTCCAGAAGATACAGTCTTATATAAACTACCTGCTGCCCTACCACGTCCTGAAACCACAGAAATATGAAGGACCACATCCTGAAACCACAGAAATATGAAAGACTAACTTTATCAGGAGCCAAACAATTAACAATTTCAGGAGAAAGAGGACCATCCAAGCCTAGAAATTAAGACTTCAACATGAAATAAGTCTCGAGGAATTTTTGTCCACTAATACTGTTCCTGGTCAGACCTGTGCTTTGGTAGTATTTTTGTATTTACTGTGCATGTGTAACAAGGCCATCAGCAAGACTCTGGACTAAGTCTCCTTCTACAAGTTGGGCAGAAGTTCTCAAAGGCAGGATACTACCAGGCTAATATGCAATCATCCTATTACTTAAAGATCCTAAATTGAAAGTTTTCTTAATACGGAGTGGTAATGTCCCAGACTGTACACCCTCCCCCCACCTCCTGCCAAAGACATGGCCTTCAATCACCATCTACTACTCCACAGAGCTTCCCTGGTCCAAGACTCTCTAAAAGAAAACCTTTTAGAGAGAGTAAGAAATAGAGTATGAGCTAGAAGCTACCAAAACATATTAAAAAAAAAAAAAAAGAGTCAGTGGCACAGGAAGGACCAAACAATTGGGTCTCTATGGCTCTGGGGGCCTGAGCCATACAGGCCTCTATGCAATTAGCAAAGAATTTGTCAAGATGAATCAGACTACCAGCTGACAGAATGGTGAGGAAGGGGCCACCCAAGCTGAGGGCAATTCAAAGAGACTTTCAAATAGCTACTTAACAAGTCTGGTGAGCATTATTTAAATTTGATGGGAAAGCTTCAAAATAGTTCTTTCCAGCTTTCAAATATCCTTTCTGATCTGCCTATCTTAAGAGAGGAAAAGGGAAGCTATGAAGAAGCGCATCTTCTGTGCTGTAAAGCTCAGTGCCACACTCGAGTGCTCCAGTACATAAACTTGCCCATGTAGTCTCTTCCAAAAACAATGGTGAAAAGCAACGGGGATGAGTTGAGGATATGGCTAAACTTTCAGCAGGGGGAAAGCAGGAGAAAGTTCCCGATTCAAAGCAAAATCAACTCACAAAAAGCAGGGATCATTTCACCAATAATTCCAGCTCCACAACGAAGTCTATCACAAAGCACCTGAATTCCCTAAGCAACCTGTGAGGAAGTCACGAAGCCATAAAATATGGTAACTGCTAGAAAAAAAGTCATCATTAGGTCAAAAACTAGTTAAGAGAATAACTGAAAGCTGGCTCTATCCACCATCGTAGGGTGACAGTGACAGATAATGGAAAAGAGAAAGCACTCAACAAGGACATACGTGCTCGAGTCCCTTCTCCAGACAGCAACTACTTACTCTTTGAAAAGGGATGTCAATGCATGATGTCTCTGCTCAAAGCCCTCTGTTGTGGGTTAAACTGTGTCCCTCAAAAAGATATGTTGAGGGGCTCCTGGGTGGCTCAGTTGGTTAACCGTCCAACTCCTGATTTCGGCGCAGGTCATAATCTCAGAGTGGTGAGATCAAGCCCTGTGTGGAGCTCTGTGTTGACGTGGAGCCTGCTTAAGATTCTCTCTCTCCCTCTGTCCCTTCCCACCTCAAGCACTCGCTCTCTCTTTAAAAGAAAAAAAAAAAAAGATATGTTAAGTTCCTAACTCCCCATACCTGTGAATGTGACCTTATTTGGAAATAGTACCTTTGCAGATGTAATCAAGCTAAGATGAGGTCATACAGGATTAGGAGGGTCCCTATATCCACTGACTGGTGTCCTTAAAAAATGTCATGTGAAGGCAAAGAAACACAGAGCAAAAGCCTGTCATGTAATGGAGACAGAGACTGAAGTTATGCTGCCACAAGCCAAGGAACACCAAGAATTACTAGCAACCACCAGAAGCTAAAGGAGACAAGAAAGGATTCTTCCCTAGAACCTTTGGAAGGAACATGGCTCTGTGGCTCTCCTGACACCTTGATTTTGGACTTCCAGCCTCCAAATCTGTGAGAGAATACATTTCTGTCATTTTAAGCCATTACAAAATGTTCCAGACTTCCCTTTATCTGGCTAACTTCAGCTCCTCCTGTTCCCTCCCTCGTCACTCCACTCAAGCCACACTAGCCTCCTTCCTGGTCCTCAAAACCCTCCCACCACCGGGCCTCGCCTCATCCCAGGATGGTCCTGCTTCAGGCCTTTGCAGATACCATTCACTCTGCGGAAAGGGTTCTCTCCCCAAGAATCTGCAAGGCTGTTCCCTCAATCTCCCCTCAGGGCTCTGCTTAAGTTCCCTTATTGGCAAGGCTCCGCCTAATTACCCTTCAGCGTCTCTATCCCCACCCCATACACCCTATTCTCCTTCCACTGCTTTATTTTTCTCCATAATACTTAAGCTGACATAAATATCTTGCTTGACCTTTAAAAGGTCCATCTCCCTCCATAATGTTAGCTTAGTGACAGCAAGACTTTTTCACTGCTGAATCACAGCGCACTCTATTAAGTGGATAAACAGATTCTATCAGGACAGGTGAAATTTTACTCGAAACTGGCTGAGTGACAAGAAAGGTTTCTACTAATTAAATGGAACAACAGAAGCTTTTGTAGACGAAGGGCAGGCTCAAGGTTGAGCTCTGAGGGGGCTAGGAGACAATCTCTGTGCCAGGTTTTTTTAGGTAGACTGAGAAGCTCACCACCATTCCTGTGTAGATGAGGGGGAAGGTGAACAATTTTAAAGATTCCTTTCTATCTAAATAAATCAACTCTTACCTATAAATTTTGTCCCCAGCCATACACACACCCCTGGAGAAAGTGATTTAGCTTCAGAAATAGCCAAAGCCAACTTAAACATACCTCCCTCCACCTCTGCATTACCACACATATTTTTGGTTTAGGGGAGGCTGGGGGGAAGGGCGCAGCAGGAATATCTGATAATGATAATTTTATCTTGCAAATATAAATATACAAACTACTTAAAAAGAAAGCCTCTGACCACCACATTCCTAAAAAGCAAACAAAAACATTTCAAAAAAGCCAGGAGCTTTAAAACAACTTTCCTAGTAAGTACTTAATCCAAAGCTTTTTAAATAGCCCGAAGTTAACACTCCTCCTTTCCTCATTTACATCTTCAAAACTTTAAACAAAAGAGGCAGAAAATGAAAGTCTTTCTTTACCTTGGGTTTTGGCCCCTGGTCCTGCCAATCCTAGGGATGAATCACAGGATTCCTTGAGAGGCGATCTGATTGGTGTTTCAGCTTCAGGGGTCTCAAAATTACCTTCAGAATCCGAGCTGCCAAGGGGGAAAAATGAGGAATTACCACTTTCAACGGTATTTCCGACACCCTTTACGGTCTACATATGGACAGAGTCCAGCATTTTTGCCTAACTTTACAACCCCACTAGTCCCAGCAGGGACTGGCCTGTGGGAGCTCACCATGGGGTTTTCTTGCTGGGCCCTTCTGGGCCTTTTGCCTGGCATCCTGTCTGCCTGATATTCCTCCATCCTCCGGAGCTTTTCTCCATCACGATTTATTTCCGAGGTCATCCTTTCTTCTGATATTCCCCCCAAAACGCTTTTCAACAGACTCCTTTTCTAACAAGAGCCCCTACACTCATAGGCTTAAAAAATTAAGATTGCCCCCTCCTCCTAAAAATTAAGTCAGCTCTCGCCACGATCCCTTTTTCTCAGGCAGGCCTCTACCTGTCTGGAACTCACTCGGCCCCAAGCTGAGAACACGGTCACCTGCCTTCCTCAGTCACTCGGTGACAGCTCAGCAAGGACCACCATTTCTCACCAGCTGCCAGGGGCCTGTCATCACGCGACCTTCTTTACCAAGGCTGCATTTTCGGGACACACAGGGACACCAGGACGGCCTGGGAGCGACTTCTTCCCCACAGAGAGGGACCCCAAGTTCTACGGGTGTGATCAGTGACACTGTGTGTGTGTAGGGGCGGGGGCGCGGGGCTCAAAGCTTGAGAGAAAGTGACTGAAGCAGACCGGGATGCGGAAAGACTGCAGATGCCGGGTTAGGTTCTGAATCGAGCTCATACTGAAACGGGGGAAAGGGAACACCGGACAGAACATCCTGAACTTTCGAATGCACAGCGGGGCCCCTGCTACGGGTAGGGACGCAGCGTTGCGATGATAATGGTTACGCGGCTGAGCGACCACACACACGCACACAGAATGAGCCACAGATGGATGGAGGGCAGCACGTCGGCATCTCGGCAGGGATGCGTGTACTTGCCTGAAACTCAAGGATTTGGTCTCGGCTTGCGAGTCCTCCTCCTCGGGGTCGCCCTCTGGCCCTCCGGCCTCGTCCTCTCCGGCGCCCCCGCCGCGCACCGCGGACCAGGTCCATTTCGCCCACTGCACTGGGGACAGGATCTGCCAAGGGCTGAACGCCATGAGCGCGGCTCCTCTGGCTCCAGCTCCTAGGAGTAGGGGAAGGGGGAGAGCCTTTTTTCCCTTTCAAAATGGAGGGAACGGGTGACAGACGCCTGTAAGCGTTTCCAGCGGAGGCGCGGATGTGGTTAAACGAGCGCCGTCGGGGGCCCGGGTGGAGCGCTTCCTCTCGGCCGGCAGGCAACGCCGCTTCCTCCTCGTCCTCCTCCTCGAACGGTGCGGCCGCGGCCACCCCCGCGCCGGCGACTCCCGCGGGGAAGATGCCTCTCCTGGGGCCTCCTCAGGGCCCGGCCCGCGGCGCCGGGCGGCTCGGGTCTCGGGGTCTCTGGCTCCCGCCTCCCGGCCGGCGGGGCTCGCATCAGCTGCCGCGGGAGCCGCGCCCCAGGAGCCGCCCCCTTGGACCGTACTATTAGCGCGCGCGGGCGGGGGCGGTGGCAGCGCCGGGCCTTTGAAGTCCTCGGCGGGCCCGCCCGATCCCCCCGCCGCGGCGCCACTCTGGTCGCGCCCGGACTGCGGGAAGGGGGCTGCGGGGCTGCGACTCCGGCGGGCAGAGCACCCAGGCGCCCCCAACAGCCCTGTCAGCTGCAGGAGCCGGGAAGATCCTTTTTCTGGGTCCGCGCACGCTGGACTTTTCCTCCTTCCCTTCTTATTTTTTCGTCTTGCTACTGTGACTTAATGGCGTTGTAACATTGAACCGCACAAAAGTGAAGCCCCGTATTTCAAAACACACACGCGCGCGCGCGCGCACAGACACACACACACAAACTTTGAGGCCGCTGTTGTCTGAGGTTTCTCTGTCTCCCTCACACTGACAGCGTGGAAGATTTCAGCCTCTTCACCTCCGACCCTGTCGCTCCCAGGATTTGGAAATTCCTCAGCAACGCTACAAGAGTAGCCAAGCGCTGGGACTGTAGATGTTTTGTCCCTCCCCACACCGCAGTCGTGGGCGCTCTGGGGCCAGGTCTCTGGTAAAGGTCTCAGGCTCAATTACCCTGTGAAATTATAGCCTGTCGGTTTCCCATTCTCCTTTTTTGAGGCTTTCTCTTCATAACTTCTAAGCCTCTGATTTCTGACTTCGTCTGCTGCTTCAGAAGTATGCCAGCAGGCCTTGTGAAGGCCGCCTTCAAAATAACAACCCTCTTTATGTTGGAAGGCTGAGGAACATGGCAGAGCTCTCCTCGCCTTTTCTTCATTTTCCATATAGGGATCGCTCGCCTCAGAATTTCCAGTGCACCAAGGAAGCCGGCTCCACAAACCACAAACACCAGGCTTCACCATCTCCTGGCCTGGGTAGGGCATTTCTTGTACTATTGGAATTTCCCAGAGTTGCGGTGAAACTGTGAGGTGACTTCAGCTTCTCACAGAGAGAGCAGCTCCAGAATTTAGGAACAAAGTCATGCTGAAACTGCAGGAGGCCGCCCCTCTCCCCTGAAAGGGGCTGGCACTGGCGAGGAGTCATGACTGTATCACACATTCCATAACAAACACAGAAGCAAAAAGAAGGCAAGATAAGCCATGGCAAGTCGTCTTACCATAACAGAAGGGCAGAGGTTTGCCTGAAGTCTAGATAAAAGGGTTGGGGGTGTCAGGATGCTTTAGAATTCACCCAGCTCCTTCCCAGAGAGAAACACAACTGTCATGGCTGTTCTAGAGGCAAAAATGGGAAGCAAGCAGGAGTCTTTTTTTTTTCTTTTTGCGTCGTGTCCACATGAAATACATCACAATATTATCCAATTTTTTGTATTTTTAGGTTTATGGCTCACCATTTAAACACTCAGGTGGTAAGGTTCCCTAGATTCCTGGATTTCACACAAGTGTTCTGTAACCTGGAAATCATATTACCCAATATAAATCAGTAACTGGCATAACCTGGATCCTGTTCTTTCTTCTTCCTGAGTAGTTCTCAAATCTTTTCAATCCTCTGCATCCCCATTGTAGCTAACATATAGATCCCACACTATCCATTTTTCATAAGTTTATTGTAAATGTCTTCCAACTGGTTCTACCTCTGAGGGTTTTCCCACCTGGGGTCACCCCACCTAACTGATAGGTGACTTATGCTCTGGTCTTGCTGTTCCTGCTCCTCTTTACTCCTAGCCCTTTGTATTCCTTGCCATAAACAGTATAGAATTGGTTCTGAACTTTTGATATAGCCCAGAATCATCTAGGGGTGCTTCTTTAAAAATACTAATCCAGATTACCAGCAGGACCTGGTAATCTGTATTTTTACCAAGTATCTTGGGGAAATTTTTCCACGGGATAAATTTGGAAAACAATAACTAGCTTGGACTGACTAATTGCTGCTTCCGGAACAATTTCCCTTTTGCCTGCAGAGTTTTGCACATTCCCCTCCCCCTTATTCCCCACCTGGAGCTCCCGGACTTTGACTGTCCAAACTTCCTTCATGACCCAGCTCAAGGGTCTGCTCTGGAAAAACAAGCTGATTTCTACCCCCATCTACCATCTCTATACCCCAAACGTTAATAGAAACCTTTATTGTGGCCCTTAGATGGTTTTGAAAGGGGGCATTATTAATAGTTATACCAGACAGCAGGCTTAAACCAGGATGTCCCCAAGATGTAAAGTCACCCTACACTTCACACACGATATATAATGTATTTGTTTACATAGCTGTTTTCACTTCCGTACCATAAGTTTTTAAATTGCAGGGACCATTGGTTCATCTTTTCTCTTTGCCAAATTTTCAATGATAAAAACATAGTCTTTTTAAATTGCAGGGACCACATCATATTTGTGATTTATTTTTATTTCTCCAGATATTAGGACAGGGCCACATACTTAGTAGGTGGTTCAGTAAATGAACAGAAGAGGAATATTCTAGTTTAGTAGTAGATCTTATGAATTTGGCTAGGATGACATAAATTCCTAAAGCCTGACTCCTCCAGGGGAAATCAAGTTTTGGAACTAGCACAGAGTAGAACTTGGAGCAAGTAATGGCCCCAGAAAGATAAAGCTGGACCTATACAGCAATTTCTTGAAACTGGAGAAGCAAATGCCCAGGTTGCTGAACACTGCTCCTCGACAAGCTCCTGGACTTAATGTGAACAACAATAAAGGAAGTAAGTACTCAATAGTTTGCATTTATTTCATTGTTTAGAAGTTCAAGTAATGACGCTAACTGACATATCGATTTTCCTGTCATTCTGGGAAAGAACGGGAAATGTTTGAAAATAGATATCCTAACCAAGGTAAACCATTTTGCTGCTATGTCCTCAGCATCACAGAGCAGAATGGCTGCAAACACATGACCACATAACCAAACGAGACGTATTTGTTTTGGAAATGACCGAAAACCCAGAAAGGGCCCCATCTGTTCTCTTCCCTCCTCTGCTTCTTGTCTTTCACAGAAGCTTTGGATCAACACACCCTGAAAATCTGAAATGTAACTCCTTTGAAACAGTCCTTAATTGTGGTGTAGCCAAGCCAGGCACATCCTTTGCCTATAATGGATGTTCCAGAAGGATCTGCAAGATGGGTCTCTATAGTTAAAAAAAATAACAAGGGGCGCCTGGGTGGCTCAGTGGGTTAAAGCCTCTGCCTTCGGCTAAGGTCATGAACCCAGGGTGGGATCAAGCCCAGGCTCTCTGCTTGGCAGGGAGCCTGCTTCCCTTCCTCTCTCTCTGCCTACCTGTGATCTCTGTCTGTCAAATAAATAAATAAAATCTTTTAAAAAAATAACAAAATAAAATGAAAGAGTAAGCAAACTCAAACAGGCAAACAACTAACCATTTCATAGCACAGCTATTCTAGTAAAGCCTGTAGGAATGGGTAGGCGTTGGGGGCAGATGTAGTTGGAGCCTAATTGGTATGGATCCCATTTACCTGGTAAAAAGTTTAACTCAAGTTGAACTTCATCCTGTAGTGGGGGGAGCAAACACCAGAACCTCCCTAGATAACGCAAGGCAGTGATGAGGCCGTGGCGATAGCTGTGCCATCTGGAGAAGCCTGCTGTGGTGAAGGGGCAGCCCTACCCAGTTCCTGATGCCCAGCATTGCCATTTAACCATCTTCCAAGAGAAACTCAGATTGTGGATTTCATAAGACATCTTCCAATGTTTAATGTTCTTACTAATTTAAATCGTTTGAAACCTTGAGGAGGCCAACATGGTGCTGGATCAAAACAAAGCCATCAGTGTGCCTGGTGGCCCAGGGAACCTTGATGGACAGAGGGGAGTCATCAGGCTTTGAGCAAGTAAGTAACATTTCCATTTAGAAAGAATATTCTGGTAACAACCTGGGGGATGGGAGGGGAAGAATCAAGACTGGGAGACCCAGAGAACTGCATTTCCCTGCCCCAAACCACCTAGAGAAAGCAGATGGCCCCTGCTCCAGAGGGTAAAGAAGCAGAATCGGAATTTGTGTCCTTAGCTTTCACTCCACTTGTTCAGGAAGCATCAGAGCTGTAAGCAATCCAAGCATGATGCAAACACTTTTACAGGGGAAGGACAGGAAAACCTACTGCTAAGGCAACCGAGTTTCCCACAGCCAGTAAAACGAGAAAGCATCTGCTCTTGAGATGATGGGAGTGGAGGAGGTAGGGGAGGAGGGGAGGGCCAGGATGGTAAGAGAGCATCGGGGCTGAAGTAGCCACAGAGAAAACCGGAAGGTCAGGCAGGCAGGTAGACAAACCCGTCAATGTATCCGTCTTCTCTCACAATCTAGGAATCTGGTGAGCAAGAGATACATCGAATTCAACTAAGATTACATGCCAGATGGATGATATCACCAAAGTGGCTGGGCAGCTTTGAAGCAAGTAGGCAAAGTACTGGCCTGGAGAACAGCAACTCAGTCGATGTGCCTCAGTGGAACGCCTGCAGAACGCCCCCCACTCCCCAACCCTTCTTTTTGAGAGCCATCTGCTCATGGGATGAGGGTTCCAAGACATGGTGGGGAATTCCCCGCACCCGGTTACTCCATCAACCTGATCCTTGAATGCTCTCTCCTTACTCACTAGAGGTCCTTGCAAGGTCCCCAAGACATAATGACTTGACAGTACTTTATATCAATAAAGTTGCATCTGATCCTTATAATCATTCTCTCCGGTAGTGGGGCAGGTCTTCTCATTCTCAGTTTGCAGGTGAGGTAGCTGAAGCAGAAAGGGCAACCACCTGCCTAACGTCTTACAGCTAACTGCCGCCGGAGCTGAATCTAGAAGGCTAGTCTGTCAGTACCTTTGGTGCATTATCACACTGTAAGAAAGCAGAATGTCCTTGCAGCCACTGGGTAGCCTGCCATTCCGTCAGCTGGACACTCCTCTCAATATACCACTGCTGCAGTCCCTGCTTCCTGCTCACCTGGCATGAAAGCCGCAGCCAAGAATACCTATCTCCCCTCCACCCCCAATGCCAGCAGGAGTCCTGCTTTCCAGACTGACCTCAGTCTAACCAGGCAACAACTGTGCTGATGTCTGCACAAGACAACATGGCAAACAAGAGCATCTGACATATTCAAATATGTTAACGTTACATTCTGAAACTTGCAAGATCAGATTGTATTCTTACTTACAGGCTACAATCATCTGTAGAATTACAATCTTTCCTCCACTACCCAAACACACCCAAATCAGAATTTATATGATGCATTTTCACTGAAAATTATACCACAAAGAGAACTTCCTTTCTAATTTTTTAAGAGAAGAGCCAGATTTATGTCCATGGTTAATACTCTTTTAGAGCTCCAGAAAGATTAAAATTAAAAGATTTAGATTGCATCTTTAGAGACTTGGCCAAGCTTCCCACCAAGGGCCTGCCCAGAGACCCTTGTCAAGGCTTTGCTTTGGTGAATAATTCCTGTCAGGTCGACCCTCTGATCTATTCTGTTTTGTATCACAAAAGTAAAGTTTGACTTTCCCAGAAAGTATGCCATTCTGCCTAGGTCACAATCAGACTTATAGCAGAACTGCCATGTAGCAGAGTTATACTGTGTCAGCTTTCAGTGGAGGTGGGGAAAAAAAAAATAAATCTATTCTGTGATGTTTACACGGACCTAGTGTCATTTAAGAAGCCGGTTCTTAAACTTCTTATGAAGTTCTCTCCCATCCCCGTCAGACAGCATGACTGTATGTTTATTGGCTTTATGAGAAAGTTCAGTTTAGCTCTACCCTGGGATGTAGAAGTATTAGCCAAAGAGTTGTTGAGTATGAAGGACAGAAACAGAGACAGGTCAGTCTGTTCATTCTAAGTGAGGAAAATAACCCCAATATTATTCCTAATTCTTCCCACCAACAACCACAAATCCAAAGTTGAAAACAAGCCAAAAATAAACACAAAAGATCCAATTAAAGCACTGAACTATCTTTACATTTAGAAATATTTTCTATTCCAGGAGATACAAGTGGTTTTTCTGGCTAAACAGCATTATTGAAATTACAGAGCCTGTTAAATAGGTAGACCATCTTGTAAAATTATTGTTATTGATTTAACACACCTTGTGCTCTATTTTTCTTAAAGATCTTTTTTTATTTATTTGAGAGAGAGAGTGCACAAACAGGTAGAGGGGCAGAGGGAGAGGAAGAAACAGACTCACTGCCAAACAGGGAGCCCAGTGTGGGTCTCGATCCCAGGACACTGGGATCATGACATGAGCCAAAGGCAGATTTTTAACTGACTGAGCCACCCAGGCCGCCCCTGTATTCTTCTATTGATCTTATATTCCTTTTCAGCAGATTAGGCATTAAGAAAAGTGGGCCCTCTGAATCAGGCAGCTTAACATGTTAAGCCTCAGACAAGAAAACCATCTGGAACCCTTGCTCAATTGTTTACAAGTTGAAGTTTCTAATAATGAATATTATTCCAAATTTGAGAGATCTACATTACCTCATGGTTAGAGAGTAGGTAGACGCTGAGACTTGAGTTAAAGAGGATGAAGGAATTTAGGAAATTGAAATAGAATACGACTACTTCTCCTGTAGCCATTTCATTCCCTCTCCTCGATCCTACCTCCAAAATAAGTCTCCCCAAATAATACACCTGGAACACTAGAGCAATACTGACCCCGTGACCCAGGTTTTCTGATATCACCTTGATAGCAAATATTCTACCCATTCTACTTGTAAATACATGTCTCCATTTTCAATTGATGAAATACTGTCACTAAGAAGTCGGACGATAACAGATTGAGATGAC
Organism: Mustela putorius furo; assembly: GCF_011764305.1. Classification (NCBI taxonomy): domain Eukaryota; kingdom Metazoa; phylum Chordata; class Mammalia; order Carnivora; family Mustelidae; genus Mustela; species Mustela putorius. The sequence goes on from NW_025422118.1 coordinate 4,551,476, forward strand.
AGTTGGAAAGGACAGCAGAGCTTGTGGGGTGGTGTTGGTTAGGGAGGAGGGCTTGTGGGAGGAGTATCCACCCAGAGAAAGAATAAAACCACAAATTCCAAGATAATTGGGATACCCACTCTACCTAAATCCGCACTTGGCGGGAATTGCATGACAGTAATTCTTTGTGACTGATAATCACAGTTTCTAAGAGAAAAAGATGGGAAAGTAAGTAGCAAACTCCGTGACAGGGCATGCAGCCTTCTGCTACTTCCAGCCTTTATCTTTTTAGAGCAAAAGTTCAACTGCCATATTTGGGTTGTGAAACCACATGTGTGTGACAAGTGAAGGAAAATATGTCCTTTTTCTTCTCTGTTACCGTATGAAGTGGGGAGAAGGGAAACCTCTCTTTTTTAAGTATGTTAAAAAATTTTTTTAAACTCCAAATGTTAACACATTGCTCATTTGCATTCCTAATATAAGCTAACCAACTAGCTAAATAAACGGAAGGACATTACAATGTTCCAAATTGGTAAAACTAAATTTAAGATGGCAATACTACCCAATTAACTAATAAATCTAATGCAAAAAAAAAATAAATCTAATGCAATTTCAATCAAAATTCCTAGGATTTTTTTTCTTGGGATTTGTCGATATTTTCCAAAAGTTTATTTAAAAAATAAACAGGTGAGCATATTTTAAATTCTTTTAAAAAAAAGAGAGAGTCAAGAAGGGGATTAGGTCCACACGATATTAAGACACATTGATGACAAAATAGGCATATCCTTGCTCTGTGAAACAGAATGGAAAGCCAAGAAAAAGACACAAAATATGTGAATATATTATATGATAAAGATGATGTTGTAATACAGTGGGGAGGAGAAGATTATTTAATAAGTGGTTGGGGAATAAGTGGTTGGCAATGGAGAAAAAGATCAAGTTAAACCTCTACCCCAGAGTGTATACCAAGATAAATTCCAGATGGGTTAGAATGCTAAATAATAAAAATCACACCACAGGGAGAAAACAATCCAGAAACAACAGAATCTGTCCAAGCTCCATCAGAAGGATGACTGCCCAATCTTTCAAGTAATTAACGAAATCACACTCAAAATAAAGATTACAGATTTGGCTACAGAAGAAGAGTAAAGCTACTAAATGTTTGCCTTCAAATTAAAAGGCAAAAGACAGGCTGGGGAAAATAATAGCAACCAAGAGCTAATATTGTTATTACCCAAGGAACTCATGAAAATCATGAAGATCATCAAAACCCCAGCAGAAATTAGCAATTATAACTGCTTGCTATGTGTCAGACACTAATCTAAGTGCTCTTTACATGAATTATCTCCTCTAATCCCTACCTCTGGTCCCACAGAATTGGAGGGTATTATTATAAGGAAGGTATTAGTATGACCTTTAAAAAAAAAAGGTCAAGTTGACTACATTTTCAATGTCTAGAGTAGGGGCTTAGCAAGAGGGGTTTCAGAAGATTGTGACCTCTCTGAAATTATATGCAAAACTGTGTGTGTGTGTGTGTGTATTTGCACCCATCTCTCCCCACCTCAACCCCATATACCATCAAGTTCCACTCCAGAAATAATGCCTTAGGCCGATTAAAGATTAATTTCTGAGGGAAGTTCTACCAGAAGGGCCCTTACAAGGAGAACACAAACCTGCCGGAGATGAACACACAAAGCGGCAAGTTTGGGAGACACACAGCACAGTGCAGACACCGGTACTAGTGGGCAATCTGTGGGTCTAATCTAAGTGACACCCTCATTATAAGGAGGCGTTTGCCTGGGGAGCCAAGGTGCCATCAAAAAGGAGATCTTCCCCAGGGACTGCACACTGACACACCTGAGCGTCCTCAAGGACACACCAAAGTGGGCCAGGATATCAAAAGTGCACTTTATGTGGGAGGGGCAAAAGCATTTGTTTTAACATGTGTCTCTTTGGGGTGCTCTCCTTTTGGGGTACTTTCCTTTCAAGAAACCATGTTGATGAGGTACACCGGACTCCAGGAGTCCCCTGATCTGACAGTTACCTGCGGTCAGCCAGGGTCTAGATGCAGAAGATTCTCCTTAGACACTGTTAGAAGGTCAGTAGCGGCCTTACGCTGGGTCCCAAGGTGGACGTCATTCACCTTGCTTCTTTTCATCACAAAGGCATTTTGTCATCTCACATCATCACAAGAAAAAGGGTGAGTGTAGTACAATAAGACATTTTGAAAGACCGCATTCATATAACTTCCATTACAGTATGGTATTATAATAACTTATTTTATGGTTAATTATCATTGCTAATGTCTTACTGCACCTAATTGATAAATTAAACCAAGTCATAGGTATTTATAGGAAAAAACATAGTATATATAGGGTTTGGTACTATCTGTGGTTTAGGAACCCACTGGGGTGAGTTTAGGAATCCACTGGGGGTTTATCTCTAGTGGGTAAAGGGGAAGGGGTTTATCTCTGGTAGGTAAAGGAGAACTATGGTGCTAGGTCGGGGCATTTTCCCATCTGGGAAAAAGTGGGAACAGTGGTAGGGCTCCGTGGAGGATAGTGTTGCCAAGGCCCGGTTCTGTGCAGCAGGAAGCTTAAGAATCCCGGGAGCTCTTTTTAAGAAAAATACAAAAGGACCTTGTGAATACAATGCGAGGGCCCTTCTGGAGACCCTGCAGGGGACCTACCCAAGTGAGGGGTCCTGAAGTTTAAGCTGCATTAAATCATTAAATCATGATTTAAGCTGCATTAAATCATGGTAAATTCAACTCTGCCCAGAGGGTGAAAGAAAGCCTCGTGTCTCTGGAGAGTCCAGCAAAGCCTCAACTTGGTAAGTGAAAATATTCATCTATTGAAGGAAGGAATCACATTGCCCTCCTGTAGCTTCCAAAAGGCATTGAAAAATTTTAACTTTTGGAAGTTCGATAAAGGGGTCAAAAGTTATCTTCTATACAATGCGTGAAACCTAACTCATGGTTCTATTGCTTCTGTACAAGTGTAAATACACACACACACACATTTTAATTATGATAAAAAGTAAATCTGTAATACTCAGGGGAAAGGGGGTGGGGAGAGGGTGGTGGGGTTATGGACACTGGGGAGGGCATGTGCTATGATGAGTGCTGTGAAGTGTGTAAACCTGGTGATTCACAGACCTGTACCCCTGGGGCTAATAACACATTAAATGTTAATTAAAAAAAAAAACAAAAAACCTGTAATACTTCTCTAGCATCATGCACCTTCTGCACCCTTATCCTTTGGACTTCCACAGCCATGCCAGCAGCGTCTAACTTCCTCCCACAGCCATTATTTCCTTATTTCTTCTGGTAAAAGAGCCCCCTGAGTTTCCACTGGGCACATGGCCACCGAGCAGAGGCCACATTTCCCTGCCCTTTCTGCAGGCAGGAGTGGTCTTGTGACTTAGTTCTGGCCCGGGAGAAGTGAGCCAGGTGGCAAGTATGACTTTGGGTGATGTCCTTAAAAAGAAAACTGCTGTGCTTGCCCCGTGTTGTGGGCTGGTGCTGAACCAGCTTCTACTGTGTGGACGAGGACCACACTTGGGAGATGGCAGAACAGACAGATGGAGCCACGCCTGACTTCTGGACTGACATCTGGACCAGAGTGGCCTGCTGCCCTAGACCAACACACCTGAGACCTGTTATATAAAAGGAATAGAAGGCCATCTTTGTGCTACTCCCTACTGAGTCTCCTGGTGATAAGCAACCTCACCTCCTCCTTACAATACAACTTGTTTTGGGGTGTTTAGCATCTTCAATTCCCTTAGATGGCAATGTGGGAAGAACCTGCCTTCAATGTCATTCCACATCATTGTGAGAAAGATGACATTTGGGTTCTTTCCAAAATGCATCCTATATCATAGTGGTGTCTTTTTTTCTTAAAGCCAGAAAATTGACCAGCCATGAGACTTGAGCCTGCCATGTGGATGAGGTGGTCGAACTACCCTGAATACAAGACTGGGCCCATCCTTCCCTCTCCCGTGATGATCTGAGTTGTAATACCATCTTTCCGGAAATTAGGGAGTCATGTCTTTAAGCATGACAGGTGTGGATGAAAAGCTAAAGGGAAATGGAAGTCAACACTCGGTCTTCCAGGCAGAATGGATTTGGATATTGTATGAAGGATATAGTCTCTGCTTGAATTCTTCTTGAGTATTTCTTGGAAATGATATGACAAATCCAGAACTACTATATAATAAATATGAGTATTTTGCCAATTCAAAGGCTGAAATCATAATTGACCCACATTTTATAAAGAAATTAATCACTGTTGTTCTTTGGCTTGAACTCCAACCGGAGTTATTTCCGGTACTCACCCATAACATATTTTTTTAGAAACTGTTTTCATGCAGACTCATAGTCAGTCAGTCATTTTGTTGTATTATCTTACAGAAGTGCCATAAGTCTGGTCATCCTTACTGTTCTTCTCAGTACCTCATCATGTAAGATGTGGTAAGACTGTATGGATTTTCTACTTCCTTTTGCCAAGGCACAGATAACTACTGAGTAGAATGTATTTGCTTCAAATCATTTTCTGAACAGATAATAAGTCAGTGACTCTAAACCTAATCATCTGCCCAAGATCTCATAGAACTACAGAAGTTTTAAATGGAAAGGACCTTTGCCAAAGTCACTGAGCTGAATATCCTTGTTTCCAGATGGTCACCTTAGTCCCTGAGGCATTAGAGATTGCCCAAAGTGCGGTCAGGCACCAACGTTTGCGTGACTGGGACTTACATCTTTCTGGCGGAAAGTATAAATTCTAGGCTTTCTCCCCATCCCTAACAGATATACACACTTGGTATATGGAATAGAGATAAAACTCCATGCCCCACCCCCACAACAATCGCCTCATTTTATTTTTTTTAAGTAGTTCCATGACTAGCATCGAGCCCATCATGTCACCCTCAAAAGCAACTTGAACTGTTTTATAAAACAAAGAATTTTTTTTAAGATTTTATTTATTTATTTGACAGAGAGAGACACAGTGAGAGAGGGAACACAAGCAGAGGGAGTGGGAGACAGAAAAGCAGGCTTCCCGCAGAACAGGGAGCCCAGTGCTTGATCCCAGGACCCTGGGATCATGATCATGACCTGAACCGAAGGCAGATGCTTAGCGACTGAGCCACCCAGGTGCCCCAAGAATTTCTTTATACAAATAACATTGTGCTTTGTCTAAAAAGTATTTTAAATACCTTTAAGGGAAAATAATACATATGCTCATTATTTCATTCAATCACTCCACAGAGTTTACAAATGACAAAACAAATCCAGTCCTTGCCCACATGAGTTTAGGCATTAGTGAGTTTAGGAAGCAAAGAAATAAATATGTAACTTACAAACTGTGAAGTGTGCTTTATCAGAACAGCACAGGGGCCAAGGTCAAGGCCAAGGGGAGTGGGGGGTTAGTGGAAATAAATCAGGGAGGGGACAGGCTGAGGTCCAAGGGATGGATGTGGGAAGTGTCAGGGTAACAGCGTCCTGGCAGATGAAAAAGGAGCCTCTGCTTCAGATAAGTGTAGCCAAAGCAAAGCGAGTGAGGGGCTGAACTGTCCAGATATTGTTGGTGGAGCAGGAAAGGCACAGATTTCCAGGGGGATGGTGGGGGGCCTGCCGGAACATGGTCTTAAAAAGGTGAGTTTTTGATGACACACAAAAAAACAAAGATGGAAGATAAACTCACCCATAATTGTGCTTTTGATAAACCACCACCGTTAAAATGTTGGTGAACAATATACCCTGTTCTTAGCTTTTTCAAGGCACATATGGCGTCAAATTATTTCTATTTTTCTAATTATTCTCTGTCATTCCCGACTAGAAGTGGCTCCATGAACACAAAGCATCTTGTCTACCTTGCTCTGTCTGCGGATAATACTTGACGACTGAATGAATAGACACAAACTTCCAAATACTCCTCTTAAAAATACACAAGCATGGGGCGCCTGGGTGGCTCAGTGGGTTAAGCCGCTGCCTTCGGCTCAGGTCATGATCTCAGGGTCCTGGGATCGAGTCATGATCTCAGGGTCCTGGGATCGAGTCCCGCATCGGGCTCTCTGCTCAGCAGGGAGCCTGCTTCTCTCTCTCTCTGCCTGCCTCTCCATCTACTTGTGATTTCTCTCTGTCAAATAAATAAATAAAATCTTTAAAAAAAAAAATACACAAGCATGTACTTACAAGCATGGATAGACAGACAGGCAGACAGACAGACACTTTTACACATTGTGATTTAAATATCATACCACCCTGTGCTAGAGGTGAGGACTTAATCCCTAACTTCTCCACTTTGCAGCTGGAACTCCACTCCCCAGGGGAGGAAGTGGGGACTGGGTTATGAAACCAGTGCCCTTCCTGACCCCGTTGAGCCCATGTTCTGCTCTCTCCCTCAGTTGCAGCAGCAAGCCTTCCCTGTCTACCAACTTTTACACCATTTGTTCCCCATGGAGGGATTTTCAGGGGGTTTACTGTTCCTCATTATAAGTGCAACTGTGACAAACAATGCCACACATGTATTTTTTCACACAGAGACAATGATTTCTTAATAGTTAAAACCCTAGATATGGGACTGTAGTGTCAAAACACATTTTAATATTTGGATGAATATAGCAAAACAGCCCTCCAGAAAGGCTGCACTAATTAACCTTTTTAAATGACGGTGTATGAGATAGCCTTGTCCCTCAACCTTAACCAACAGTGCATCTGAAATAATGGCAATTGGCTGGAAATGACATTGTTGGTTTTCTTTGAACACATTTGATGGCTAAAGGAAGTCTGAACATCCATTAATGTATTTATTGAACCAGTGGCTGACTCCCTTTCCTTCTTTCTTTGGTAAATGGGAGTGTTTAAGTCCTTTGCCTTAAATCAGTAGTTCCTCCGGGTCCTGGGACCAGCAGCATCAGCACTGCCTGGGAATTAGCAATGCAAATTCTCAAGACCCACTCTGAACCTGCCAAATTAGAAACTTGGGGGTGGGGGAGGGGTAAAGGAGGTACAGCCTCTGTGTACTCTCCAGTGCAAAACAGCCACATTGCAGACCCTCCCTCTCTACACAGGGTATAGGTCTCTAACTTCCAAACTAAAGACAAAAAAGCTTTTTGATCAACAGCAAATTCCATATTTCCTCCACAAAATGGTATTTGTGGACTGAATTGCACTTACCATTTCCTTTCATTCGAAATATTCTGAACTACCTCAACAGGACCCGGGAGCCCACTACATAACCAGTACCAACCTCACAACAGTGCCCCGAGATGACACCTGTACTATCTGCCTAGACTCATGAACCCATTCTCTGAGCAAAAGTCCCATTTTCTTTGAGCAGCCACTCCCTCCCACGCTCAGGGCCTGTGGTTTGGGTCTCCCGCTCCTGACGCAGGAGTGGGAGAGTGAGTCAGGCCTGACTAAACACCACATTCCACAGCCAGTCCCCTGACCGCCCCCCCACCACCACCACAGCCCACCCACATTTGGTTCTGCAAAAGGCACATAACCCAAGCCCATCCAACTTACGTCTCCTGACAACCTCTCTAAACTTGGTCACCACTATCTCTCCTGTTTCCTGTATCAAACCTGGGCCCTCTGACAGGATTCGGAAGAAAATCCAGCAACCAGAGGGAGGGAGACATGCTGAAAGCTGCCCACAGGAGCCACCTGTAGGAGAGATGGCCTTTACCATGGTAACTGCAGTGTATTCAGCAGGAATCCTAGAGTGATGTCAGCAGACAGTATGTGCACAAATGTGACTCTGCACTGGGATTAGCCAACTTGATGGGCATTTTCATTAGTCATTGGCCTCTTGGTTCAATAATCCCTTTATTTAAGAAGCTCTGTAAGCCTCAAGTAATGACAGCTGGTAGACATATTTCCCAGGCTGGTGGCTGCCAGGAAAGGATACGAGGAGTCTGTGTGGTAACATTCTTCAGCCTCATTCCAGGACTCCTGATACATCTGCTTGGTAAAAATTGGCCTCAGATGTTCCCAGGATTCATTCTCCCTCACCAGCACCACCAAGGGCCACATTTAAAGAAACTCCCTAACGCTCAGATATTATTAAAGTGTCCTCATGCTGGAATCTGTCTTTTCTCCCTATGGGGGTTGATTTCCTGCCCCTCAAATAAGATATTCAGAATTATCTTTAGTATCTACACTTGAATAAAATTAACTCATTCAAAACCATCTACTGAGTGCCTCTCAGCATGGGCCAGGCAGGCCAAAGGAACTGCTTATTCTCTCTGAAATCGACATACAGAGCAGGGACATTATAAACAGCATAATGCAAGGCACTGATTTGTTTCACACATCCCCAGCCTCTGCCTGACGAAAGTGGAGGAAAGCTCAAGTATGACCAAAAAAGGAAACCCCATGATTCAGCTTCCATAGAGGGTTTTCAAATGCGTGAAGGGGAAAAGTATGGGGGAGAGGAAGAAAAGAGGGAGGGAGGAAGGGAGAGAAGCCCGAGCTCGGTGACGTTGCTGATGGCAAAAGAGGAATGTGAGCCCAAGTCTCTGCTCCCCTCAAGATTATTCTGCTCCTTGGGAGCAATTTTCATGCTGATAAATAATGTAGCATCAAAAAACCTCTCTGCTTTGTACAGAACATGAGAAATCTGGAATTTGATACTGTCAGCCAGAGTATTCATACATACTCTATTCAAGACACAGACAGCCCTGAATACAGCTCTTCAGCTCAGCAGGGGAAACCACAGTCATCTGACATCTCTATGCCTGCGACTGTCACAGCTCTGGAAGGATGTGTGGGAAAATCAGCGCCAGCCACACAGGCCCATGTTTGTGTGTACACACACACATGCACACACCCACACCCCACATACACACACCTCACACACACTGCACACATACAGTCACACACAGAGACCCACATACACGCACACCATACACAGATACATACGACAGAATCACACACACACACACACACACACACACACAATTACTCCCATTCGTTGTCACACACACACACCACACCCCTCCAGGAGGCGCTGTTCTCCAGTCCTCCCATCAGGGGGCGCCACCCACCATCCACACCTCCTCACACCCGTTTGGTACACACACAGAGACACACATATATACATACACACGGGCACACGTAGCCCCCCCCCCGCCACACGCATACACAGGCATATGCACTTCTCATACACCTCAGTCCTGACACAAGCCCCAGCCCCACTGACCATTCATTCATATAGGGATATGGAATCAATCAAATAAGACAATCATCAGGGGTATAAAAACAACTTCCACTTAAAAGAAAAAGACCATAAAACTGGGAAAGGACTGCAAAATGAGAAACACAAGGAGAAATTTAAAAGTGTAGGCCTAGGGAAACAAAGACTGAGAAAAAGAGATACTGAAAGCGCCAGTCAAGCTTGGATTTGGTTTTGTTTGGGTTTTGGTCTCTGAAATACATTCTTCAAAAGCTGGGCTAACCCACTTCTTAGAAGGACAGGCATCCTGGAATGTTTATAGCAGCAATGTCTACAACAGCCAAACTATGGAAAGAACCTAGATGTTCATCAACAGATGAATGGATAAAGAAGATGTGATATATATACAATGGAATACTATGCAGCCATCAAAAGAAATGAAATCTGGCCATTTGCAACGACCTGGATGGAACTAGAGGGTATTATGCTGAGCCAATAAGTGAATCAGAAAGACAATTATCATATGATCTTCCTGATATGAGGAATGTGAGAGGCAGAGTGGGGGGGGGTGGTAAGGAAAAAATCAAACAAGATGGGATCAGGAGGAGACAAACCGTAAGAGACTCTTAATCTCATGAAACTAACTGAGGGTTGCTGAGGGAAGGATGGTGTAGGGAGAGGGTGGTTGGGTTATGGACCTTGGGGAGGGTATGTGCTATGGTGAGTGCTGTGAAGTGTGTAAGCCTGACGATTCACAAACCTGTACCCCTGGGGCAAATAATACATTATATGTTAATAAAAATAATTAATTTTAAAAATAAAACACCAAAAAACAAAAGAGGAGGAGGAGGAGGAGAATGGGCATCCTGATGGGTGAGGGGGGCACTAGGGTCCCCTTCGCTCTCTGCAAATGAAACCTGCTCTACAGATTTGCCAGCCAGGAGCTACAGCAACCGCCAGGGGGCACCAGAAAGTTCTGTCTCACATTCAATCAACAAACAGTTTTTATTTGTTTTTTTTGTTTTTAAGATTTTATTTATTTATTTGACAGGCAGAGATCACAAGTAGGCAGAGAGGCAGGCAGAGAGAGAGGAGGAAGCAAGCTCCCTGCTGAGCAGAGAGCCCGATGCGGGACTCGATCCCAGAACCCTGGGATCATGACCTGAGCTGAAGGCAGAAGCTTTAACCCTCTGAGCCACCCACGCGCCCCAACAAACAGTTTTTAAAGAGAGTTTCTTCAAGGTTTGTATTTCCATGAATACAAAAAGTCACCATGAGTCCCCCCCCGCCCCATGTCAAAAACAGGGTGTTTCTCCTGCAATTCATCCCTTGCATACCAATGAACGATATATGAAGGAGAGGGAAGACTTCCAACTTCTCAGAAGCCACAAAAAAATAGGCTCAGAACCATGGGGTTTGGAGTGAAGAATGCACGCCCAGGAGAGTCAGGATCCCACCCAGCAGAAGGTAAAAGAAGTATGGAAGAATTCAATTTCATCCTCCCTCAGTCCCTGTGTTCCTTTCTCTGACATGTACTATAAGTTGGTATCAGATGACTCTCATTTTATCCCCCCCAGCAAAGGAGTCTCCTGAAGAAACCATCTCACCTCAAACCAGCCGCCGCCAAGAACTAAGCGGATGGTGGATGGCGCCCCCTGGTGGGAGGACTTGAGAACAGCGCCTTCTACCTGGCAAGAAGCAGGTGAAAGAGGCCAGCTCCACACCTTCGTACCTCTCCCTCTCTTCCCTGCTGCTCCCCTCCCCCACGGCTGTTGTCAGCTACTTTTGAAATTTGGACACATCTCTTGGTCCTAATCTTGTCCTCAAGGGAACTTTCCAACAACCACTTCAGGTATCAACTGTAAAGGTGGCCCATGTTCTTCAGAACTTGACTTGTGTTCCCAAATGTCATCACTACCGGCCACTGGACTTGTACCAGGAACCGTGGCTGCACACACGTGGAACCAGTGGATGTGCGAGTTTGCGAAGGCAAAGTAAGGAATGGGGGAAGGGACTGGACTCAGAAATGCTTAAAAGGTGATGTCTCTCAGGTAAAATGTCAGTCATCTTCCCATCACTACTTCACGTCTAAGCCTTCCTAGTTTTGTTTTCTCAAACCCCTATTTAAGAACAATTTTGATGTAGCCATAGAAACATAACATTTTGCAGTTGTTAGGAAAGCAAGACTCACAGACAAAAATAATTCTGCGGAGAAACCCAGGAAAAGCATTCTATCTGCTCTGTGTAAATGCAATAGAGTAAATGGGTATTTATCTACAGGATGAGCAGGACAGTGTTTCTCAAACATTTACTTTGCTGAAACTATGTTATCACCAGGGACCAAGCCATAAAAACTTATTTTCTAGCAGATAAACGGAAGCCTCTGCTGGTTAATGAGTTGCCTATGTGGCCAACTGACACTGGAAATGACTGGTAATTTTGTTTCTTCTGCTTCAGCGAGGTGCATTAGACTGAATCCCAGCTCCACAATTTACTGGCTCTTAACCTCCTCCAGGTTTCTTAACTTTGTCTAGGCCTCGGTTTATCTCACTGTAAAATTGAGATAATAATATCTACTTCATAGGGTATAGGAAAGGATATTTTTTTCAAACATTTATTTATTTTAAAGACAGAGTACATGAAAGCAGGGGAAAGGGCAGAGGGAGAGAGAATCTCAAGCAGAACCCCCCCCCAACCACAGACCCCAACATGGGGCTCGATCCTACGACCCTGAGATCATGACCTGAGCTGAAACCAAGAGTTTCAGCTCAGGTCATGAAGTCAGGTCAAACCAAGACACTCAACTGACTGAGCCACCCAGGTGCCCCAGGTCTAGGAAAGGGTTAAACAAGATAATGCATTTGCTTCAGGATCCCTGACACTCCTAACTTTTATATATTGTATATATGTGTATTTTCATTTGGAAAAAGTCGACATTTTTAATAGGTTTACATGACATTTTATCATATTACCAAGGGATCTGTGATCCAAAGGAGTTTTAAGAGCTGGTGCTCGAGAGTATAGCATCTTTGTAAGATTCCTACGGGCTCTCATCCTTACCAGTGACATACCACGCTGTTGGGCTTTTATGGGGACTTATGATAGGAGACAAATGTGTGAGTTAAATTAGAAACAGAACTAGCCTGCTTTCAGAAAATAGATATGACTCCAAAGTTTCTGAGCAATACCCCTAAATTTAAGCAAGTCAAATATGATTTCTTTTGCCTACAATTGTTATTAATAGCATTTGCAGCAGGCACACCACAAGATTGGTCAAAGCAAAATTATACTATGTCCAGGCAATATATATATATATTCTCCACAGTATCCTTAGCATTGAGAATTCTGAAAATGAAGAAATGTCAGTGTGAGAAATGCTCTTACTCTCTGGATTTACCAAGTCTCTACAGGTAGAAGAGCTGGCAGATCAAGGATGAGTAGAGAATAGTGGTTAATCATTTGCCATTCCTTATATAAACCCACAAGGACTTTATATCATATTACCATGAAATATAAAGTCTAGACTGTCCAAGGAAAGTGTGTGACAGCATGCAGATGACCTGAGGATCTGAAGGCACTACTGTTTCCAAACAGGAAGATAAACTTTTAAAAATGAAACCTTCAGGGGCGCCTGGGTGGCTCAGTGGGCTGAGCCTCTGCCTTCCGCTCAAGTCATGATCTCAGGGTCCTGGGATGGAGCCCCGCATAGGGCTCTCGGCTCAGCAAGGAGCCTGCTTCCCGTTCTCTCTCCTACCTCTCTGCCTACTTGTGATCTCCCTCTCTGTCAGATAAATAAATAAAATCTTAAAAAAAATAACAAAATAAAATGAAACCTTCAAATGAACCACAGATTGACCTACATCAGTGTAAAATCTATGAAAAAAGCTCAATTGTGAATATTCTTTTTTCCCAAGTTCCACATATGCCCCCCGCCTCCATTCCCAAAGTCATCTCTACTCTCCTCTGACTCTCTGGCAAATGTCTTGCCTCTCAAATTATGAATGAATACTCAGATTTTAAATATTTAAAAATGCATTTCTCTGCTCATGTAAATTCCTACATAAATAATAAATAATATTCACAGGGCCTGAACACAAGAAGGTAGTCAGTTAATATTTGTTGAATGGATAAGAATGGAAAGAGAAAAACCAACAAGTGTTAAACAGAAGGAGCGAGAGGTTATAATACTCAATTAAAAAAAATATTTTATTTTTATTTACTTATTTGAGAGAGAGAGAGAGAGATAGTGACAGAAATAGCAAGAGAGAGCATAAGCAGGGAGAAGAGGGAGAAGCAGGCTCCCACTGAGCAGGAGACCTGATGTGGGGCTCGATCCCAGGACTCTGGGATCGTGACCTGAGCCAAAGGCAGATGCTTAACCGACTGAGCCACCCAGGCGCCCTTAATACTCAATTTTTAAAATGGTATTACAACCTGTGGGAAAGGAGGGATTATTTAAAGCAGATTTTCCTCAATTTACGTCCTGAAGAACCCGTTATAAGTTGAAAACATCATTAAGTCAAAAATGCATATGCCTAAACTATGGAACAGCACAGCTTAGCCTAGTCAGTCAACCTTAAATGTGCTCCGAACACTCACATTAGCCTACAGCTGGGCAAAATCCCCTAACACAAAGCTTACTTCATAATAAAGCATTGAACATCTCCTGTGACTGACTGAACAGTGGACTGACGGAGAGAACCAGAAGGGTGGTCCGCATAGGCATAGTCTACCCTCGTGATCGTGGGGCTAATCGAGGCCTGGGGCTCCCTGACGCAACCCAACATCATCACAGAGGATCATCTTGCCTAAGGCGGGCCTGGGAAAGCACCAAAACTCAAAACTCGAAGTATGGTTTCTACTGGACATATGTGACTTTTACACCACCATCAACTTGAAAAATCCTAAGTCAAACCATAGTAAATCAGGGACTGTCTCTACTTAAGACTAGTACTGGAGTAACTGGCTAGCTTTTTTGAAAACAACAAACAACAAAAACATTAAAGCCTTACCTTCACTAATGAGTCTAGAAATTTCAGATAGAGTTAATGGCGTATTAAAAAGAAAACTACAAAAAGAAAATAGTTATCTCATCTTGGGATAGGGAAGAACTTACTAGGCATAAAAGCAGTGGAAGAAACCCTACAGGAAAACATGATAGGTTTATTTATATTAAAAAGTAACAGGACTACTAAATGTAATGTGGTATTCTGGATGGGATTCTGCAATAGAAAAAGACTGTAAGTTCAGGCTGCATTCATTCGTTCACTCATTTTAAAGATTTTATTCATTTGTCAGAGAGAGAGAGAGCTCGAGCGAGCGCACAAGCGGGGGGAACATCAGGCCAAGGGAGAAGCAGGCCCCCTGGTGAGCAAGAAGCTTGACCCGAGACTCGATCCCAGGATCCTGGGATCATGACCTAAAAGGAAGGCAGACAGTTAACTGAATAATCACGAATTATGTCATCGTGAATTATGACATTTTCACACAATAAAAATAACTTATATAAAAAAAGAAAAAGGATATCAGATAAGAACTAAGTAAATCTGTATAAAGACAGATTTCAGTTAATATATCAGCTATGGTTTCATGAATTATAACAAATACTATACTAATATGAGATACTGATAATAGGGAGACTCTGTGTGGGATCTATAGGAACTCTCAGTAAGTCTGTTGAATTTTTCTGTAAATCTAAAACTGTTCTAAAATAAAAAGTTAATTTAGAAAATACCTTGCCCTTGAGGCACCTGGGTGGTTCAGCTGGTTAAGCATCAGACTCTTGGTTTAAGGCTCAGGTCATGATCTCAGGGTTGTGAGACCCTGTGTTGGGCTTTGTGCTCAGCAGGGAGTATTTTCCGAGACTCTCTCGCGCTCTCTCTCTCTTTCTTCCCCCACCCCCACGCACAAGTGCATGCTCTCTCTCAAATAAATAAACAAACAAATCTTTAAAAATACCTCCCCTTCCAGGGGCGCCTGGGTGGCTCAGTGGGTTAAAGCCTCTGCCTTCGGCTCAGGTCATGATCTCAGGGTCCTGGAATCAAGCCCTGCATTGGGCTCTCTGCTCAGCGGGGAGCTTGCTTCCCTTCCTATCTCTCTGCCTGCCTCTCTGCCTACATGTGATCTTTGTCAAATAAATAAATAAAAATCTTTTAAAAAATAAAAAAGATTAAAAAAAACCCTCCTCTTCAAAACAACAAAAAAATGGTGGACAAGGGTTATTAGATTTGCATGACATAACAGCTAGGCATATAAATCTCTGGATTCAGGCTGTCTAGGTTTAAATTTCAATTTTAGCACTCATTAGCTGTGAGACCTCGGGCAAATTGTTAAATCTCTCATGTATAAAATAGGAATTTAAAATCGTACTTACTTTATAGGACTATTTTGAGAATCATGTAAGTTAATGTATGTTAAGACATTAACATTCTCCTAACACACAGCAAGCACTCAACAGATGTTAGCTGACCTCATCATATAAAGAACCCTCACAATTAAATATGAAAAAAATTAGTACTTCAGTACAAATTGGTTAATAGAAATAAATTAAAAATTACAGTTGGCTAATAACATATGGAAAAAAGTCCACTCTCACTGATAATGGACACAAAAATTAAATCAAGATTATATATTTTTTTCTTATCAAACTGGCAAAGATTCAAAATGATAGTGCCTAGCATTGGAAAGGATGTTATACTGCTGAGGAGGGAGAAGGAGTGTAATCAATATTAGATTGGGGGCGATAATTTGACAATATACAGTAATATATATAACATATAACAAAACATTCAGAATGTTCACAGTCTTTGATCCTATAATTAAACTTCTAGGAAAGTATCCTAAGTCATTAATCAAAGATGTACAATGAATTATAAGGATATTTACTAACTGTATATTTACATGGGCAAGAACAGTTACCAACCTAAATGTCAACCATTTAGGAAAAAATTGAATAAACTATGGTACATGTAGATAATGTACCCTCTCAGTATAATGATACAGAGAAATATTAATAAAGTTAAGTGGGGTTACACAGTGTAACCCCACTTTTGAAAAATATATTTACTGGGAAAAAAAGAGAGAGTAATATGTACCAAGATATTAACAGTCATCTCTGGGTAATGAAATTATGAGTGATTTATTTTCTTTATAGATTTCTGGGTCCGGCACATGTTACAACAAGGATGAACCTTGAGGACATGATGCTGAGTTAAGTAGGCCAGACACCAAAGAACAAATACTGTATGCTTCCAGTTATAGGAGGGACCCAGAATAGGCAATAGAGACAGAAAGCAGAATAAAGGTTACCAGTGGCTAGGAAGGGGAGGATGAGAAGTTATTGCTTAATGGGTGCAGAGTTTCTGTCTGGGATGCCAAGAAAGGCCTGGAAATGGGTGTTTGTGATGGTCACACAACACTGTGAACATACTTAATGCCGCTTCATTTTAAGTGTACACTTAAAAATGATTTCAATGGTCAATTTTATGTTACGTGTATTTCACCATAAGAAAAAGAAAAAATCCCACGAGAGCCCAAGTGAGCTTCCTCAGAGGATGGGCCTCCACGGGCTGTGGCCCTTTGAATGCGACCAGTTCATCTCCTGACCTTGGGTTAACAAATTCTTACACCCTGCAGCCCACTGTCTACAAACCAACTCGGACATTACACCTCCTGGCTGGGCTCAGAGCCGAACTCGGGGCTGGATCCCCAAGTTCACAAGCTGAGCCGAACTCAAGAGTTGGACGCTTAACCAAATGAGCCACCCAGGTGCCCCTTCTCTTCTCGATTTTTAGTACAAACATGTACCAGCTGGGAGAAGCTGTTGGGGGGAAGTGGGGGTGGGGCACAGTTGGCCACAGAATTGAAAAGAGGGAAGAAATTGTGGAACAAAACTATACCTGAACCTCCTTAGAGTTTCAATCCTTGATAGACCAACTACTTTATCTTTTAATGATTTTTCAGAAGATTTTTCTTCCCTTATTAACCTTGTTACTATCTGAATTACCCCCAGGGTCTAGAAGTTGTGATCACTAAACTCAACATATACACACAAATAATCCCCTTGTTTTTCCAATTCTGACCATTTTTCCTTTTGTGCTGGCCTCACAGGGAATGGGGCCATTTAAACATGGGTATTTAAAAAATATCTATAGCAATTGGGAACTTAAATATTTTTTTTAAAAGATTTTATTTATTTATTCGACAGAGAGAGATCACAAGTAGGCAGAGAGGCAGGCAGAGAGAGAGAGAGAGAGGAGGAAGCAGGCTCCCTGCCAAGCAGAGAGCCCAATGCAGGACTTGATCCCAGGACCCTGAGATCATGACCTGAGCCGTAGGCAGAGGCTTAACCCACTGAGCCACCGAGGCGCCCCGGGAACTTAAATATTTTTAATGACAAGAAAAATTGCAATGGTTTTCAGAAATATTATTTCCCAAATTTACTTATTTTGAGTCCTGTGTTTCTAAAACCTCAAAGCCAGAGCTTCCTTTTCAGGTCAGGAACATCTGTCCCACGGTGACTTGCCCATCAAGAGGCACTTGAGTTTAATTGTTGCTGATTTTGCAATTCACTAGAACCTTGTAGAACCTGTAATTAATTCATGTGATCAGGAAGGCCCATGGCAAAACCACTCCAGACCTTAGAAACTCCTCCTAACAGTGCCACTGTCCTATCCCATGATGATGTCCAAATGCAAACAAAGATTGGTCTAGAAATTCAGTAAGGATTGACAGCAGGTGCATATCTTGCATTCCAGGCAGACAAGTTCAACAAGCTATAGTTGAATTAGTCACACGCTGGATTCCCTAATGAATAACAGGCTCTGTTTATGTCATTCTTCAAATCTCTCCACAAATCTGCCAAAACCAACCACCTAAGGAATCAGAGGTTTCAAACATCTCACCAAACGGCCATATTCCCAAACACACATCTGTCCTCTGAATAGTGCTCTTTCTGGAAAATGTAAATTAACTGAGAAAAAAAAAAAAAAAGATTAACTCAAGAGAACTTGCTTCTTTTCTAAGAGGCCTTGCTGAACTAGGACACATGTCAACCTTCCCTTCAGAAAAGACCCTGCCTTCTTCAAAAATGTATATCCCAAAGAGCCCAGCCATAACCTCTAGTTTATAGGTGCATTTACATAGAAACATTATAATAACTCAGGTAGGGGCTCTTAGCAAGTACTATGTGCTGCACTGATATATACTACTTTAAAAAGTAGTTAACAGCTACTGGCATTTTACTTATTTAATTATTTATTTTTTAAAGATTTATTGGAGAGCGCATGCGTCCACACAAGGTCCGGGGGTGGGGGGGTGGCGGTTGTTGCAGAGGGAGAGAATCTCAAGCTGACTCTGGGCTTGACCTCACAACCCTGAGATCACCACCTGAGCCAAAATCAAGAGTGGATCCTCAACAGACCGAATGATGCAGGTGCCCCACGATTACTGGCATGTTAAAGATGTAGAAATTCTGCCCCACAGAAGAATTAAGTGATTGTTTTCCGAGGCTTCCCAAGCTAAGCTAGTAGGCGAGCTAGCTGGGATGCCCACCCAGGTCTGCCTCGCTTGACAGGTTCTGTTTCTAATCACCACATCGTGCAGCCTCCCTGAAGAAATGAAGTAAAATCTCCCCTGCTTCTTACCAAAGCCAGCAATTTTGTTTCCTTGGGTTTGGGGAAGGTAGACAGCTACAATTTTTAATTGTAATGAGCATAATCTTAAAATTGGGCATTTCTTCAGCCAGATTGTACACAGGAACTCAGTAAAACAAACAAACAAACAAAAGCCAGACATTTCTTTTCATGTACATCCATACTTCTTTATATTTCACAACAGAGTTCTGCTATTAGGGATTTATCTGGTTAATTTTAATACTTGATTAAATTATTCTGCAATATTAATGGTGACCATCCTGAAACATAATTTCTCCCTCGAAAGACAAAGGCCCGTAGTAACGCTTTCCTTCTGGAATTTTCATGTATTTATTTATTTTTTTAAGGAACAATAGATGTTGAAAATGCAACTGAAAAGGCTTGAGTAGGAGACTTCCTTGAGGTCAGTGTTATCCAGGACAGCCACATGTCCGGCAGGAAATCTGCGACCGGGTGACATTAACAATGAATCCCCCACTATCTCAGACCCTGTAGAGACTTGTGGCTTCTATAGCTAAATAAGGCAGGGCTTGGATAAAGGGCATACTTTTAGCTTTTCATATTACAGGAATGGAGTCTCATATTTCTAGTCTTTGACCTGGTGCACACCAAGTGGTTTGCAGTGTGGTCTGCACAATCTGGGACCTAATAATCCTGTCACTGCCTACAAGAGTTTATGTGCTTCTTAATGTATTCAGTTAAGTAGAGAAGGACGTCTCTGGGCTGTATTCCCAGGTGAAGAGCAAAAATGGGTTTTATGTTGATCATATTTAGGCCAGCTTTGCTAAATATCTAAGGTCCACGTAAGAACCTCACTGGAAGAGAGATCTTCTCTATCTATTGCTAAGTCACTGGCTAATCTAACAATCAAATTCCTCACCCTAGCCACTGAACCTTACAAGGGAAGCACGGAGTTCAACATGCTAGCAGTGAATGATTCCAATATTTACTTTCAAATTACACAGTAAACATGTTCACAAAGATTAGTCAACTTTTATCCCTGGCTAAAACAATATATTACTTAGAGATAAACTTAGAGATATTTATATTGCTTAGAGATAACTTGTCTTTCATATATACCTGATTTTATGTCATCTTCAGAACAGCATGTGAAGCAGACGTTGTTTTCACTCCCATTTTACAAATAAGGAAACAGACACAGAGAAGTTAAGAAAGAGATAATTGCTCCTAGATAATTCTAGGAGCAGAGCCTAGAATTAAACCCATGGCTCTATGCTTCCAGAACTCTTAACTTCATCTCAATCTTACACTGCTGCTTGTGTTCGCTTTTTTTTTTTTATTATTTATTTTTTATTTTTATTTTTTTAAAGATTTTTATTTATTTATTTAACAGATGGAGATCACAAGTAGGCAGAGAAGTAGGCAGAGAAGCAGGCAGAGAGAGAGGAGGAAGCAGGCTCCCAGCTGAGCAGAGAGCCCGATGCGGGCCTCGATCCCAGGACCCTGGGATCATGACCTGAGCCGAAGGCAGAGGCTTTAACCCACTGAGCCACCCAGGTGCCCTGTGTTCGCTTTTTAAAAGGTTAAATTGACTTTGTCAATTTCCTCTTTGTAGGTACTAAGCATGGCTAATTCAGGTTTCTCCCTTATTCAGGAAGAATTAAAGAAAAAAAGTGAGATGTATTCTGCCAGCTGAGACAAAAGTTGGCTTCCTAAGATAGCCTTAACTCTCCTGTGGAAGGCAGCTGCAAGAGTTCTAGAGTCAGCCAACCTGAGCTCACCACTTTCTAGCTGTGTGACCTTGGACAAGTCACTTAATCTCTCCGCCCTTCGGTTTTCTCATCAGTAAAATGACGGCAATGAGAGAAACTAACTGGATGTTCTTGGGGATTAAATAACAGAGTAAGTGTTTTGCACATTTTACACGCTGGATAATTCTCAGCTATCTATATGATTAATAAGCTTCCTGAACTAAGTTCGGTGACCATAAACATCAGGAGGCATAACTAACATGTCTGTCATATGGAAATTCAGAAAGCTACTTTGCCTCGGAAAGATCACCAAAAAGATAACCAAAGAACGACCAAAAAGCCCTCCCAGGGCCCAGGCTACACATGGGAAGCCTAAGTGTATCTTTCTCAAATGAAAAAAACTTCATCATTGGCTGAATTAAAATACAGTATGGATTCCTCAACATGACCTCACCTCCAAGATACAGACGTGTTCTAAAATTATTTTAAATTAAAAGCTTAATGATTGTTGGGTTCCCAAGGCGCTCTCAGTGCATCCTCTCTGGCAAGAAGCATGGCCACCTTTCCAACCCGGCAGCTAACTTGCTCTAAATCACGTTCTCTAAAAATGTTCCTTCGCAGCTTGCATTTCAGTTACTTGGTGTCCCCAATTGTTTTTGTCCCAGAACAAAAGCCTAATTGCTGCTGCTACAATACAGCCCTTTTTCTGAGATCATCATGAGCGAACAAGAGAGGGAGTTCTTAGGAGCAGCAAGCACTGCATCCGAATTCTGGGACTCCGAAGGCCCGCACTGACTGGCCAGGTCACCGGAGCCTCGAGCTCCTTTCTGATTATCTCCACCCCGCTGCAAATAGCTGTCTCGAGAATACTTCGGAACCCTTTAGGACACGTGTGTTTTCCTGCTTGGAACGAATTCGGGAAAATTCGGGGTCCCCTTCTCCCACCCGCGCAGCGTGAACAGGCGCAGAGCAGCGGCCCCGCCTGGGAGCGACTGTGTCGCGGTGGGGTCGTGGCCGGGCGCCCCGGGACCCCGCAGGGCCAGGCTCGGGGCGGGACGTCCCACCAGGCCCACCCCGGAGCCCCCGGTCCCCGCAGGCGCGGGCGGGAGCCCCAGCTTCCCAACCCTCAGGGGCAGGCGCCGTGCGCTCGCATCCCGGGCTGGCACGCAAACCCCCAACGGCGACCCCGGGGAGGGCTCGGGACTCACGCGCTCTCTCGGGTTGTCGGGGGCTTGTCCCCGGCCGGCTCGCGGCCCCGCGGGCTCTGAGAGTGCGCGCCTCCCATAGCTCGGAGCTCGGCGCCCTGGCTGCGCCCGCCCGTGCTTCGCGGCGCGCCGGCCGGACCCGACCCTGGGCGGGGAGGAGGCGGCAGGGCGGGGGAGGAAGGGTGGGGCGGTGGCGTGGTGGGGCTGTGGGGCGGGCGGGTGGCGGGGAGCGGGGCCTCAGGGTCCCGGCGGCGGGGAAAGCCGGCTAAAGGGCGTTGCTCGAGGCGCAGCCAACTTCGCCGCCAATTGCAGGGCTTGGCCTGCACGGCGGCCGGGACTCCCGCCCCGGGAGATGCTGAGCGCCCCCGCGACGCTTCCGGGGGGGATGCGGGCCCCGCACTCCCAGCAGAGAAGTCCCTTGGCGGCGAACGAAGACAGGTGGAGGGGGCGGGAGGCCTGGGCGCACCTCGCGGGCCCCGGGGACCTCAAGCCGTCGGCGTCTGCCCGCCCGGCTCCGGGGCAGTCGGCGGCGCCGGGGGAGTCCCTGCTCCAGGCGAGGGGGGCGGGGGTGGCTCTGCAGGGAAGCACCAGTAGGGGGCGGGTGAGGGGGGGTGCGGGTGGTGTGTGTGTGTGTGTGTGTGCGCGCGCGCGCACACACACACAATTACTTCACCCTCCGCGAGTCTTCTTCATCTCTAAGATGAGGGGCTATGTTCATTTTTATCTCCAAGCTCCCTCTGGTTCTGACCTTCAGTTTGGAATAACTTCTCTTCCAAACTCTGTCTTAGTGGAAAATGCCCCCATCATCCCGTCGCACCTGTGATCCACTGATGATGTACCTAATAACTCCCTTTGCAGAATATTTCATGCCCTCGCTCACCCACCCCCATCTCCTACATCCCTCCTCTCCAGCCATCTCTCTTCCGTCCCAGTGTTGTTTTTTTTTTTTTTTTAAGATTTTATTTATTTATTTGGCAGAGAGAGAGAGATCACAGGTAGGGTAGGCAGAGAGGCAGGCAGAGAGAGGGGAAGGGAAGCAGGCTCCCCGCTGAGCAGAGAGCCCGACGTGGGGCTCAATCCCAGGACCCCCGGGATCATGACCCCAGCCAAATGCAGAGGCTTTAACCCACTGAACCACGCAGGTGCCCCCGTCCCAGTGTTTTGTTCTGCTTGTTTTTCAACAAAGATTGGAATGCCCTTTTCTGCTAACACCTATTTAGCCTTCCAGACCAACTCAGACCTTCCTTCTGTAACACTATCCTGCATCCTGATAGTACATCATTTTTGTTAACTGCCTGTTTCTTCCATTTGAATATAAACTCTGCAAAGACCGGGGATTGTTTTGTTTCCCCTGTTCCCCCAACACTGCCTGGTGCATCATTGACACTAATAATTGTTGATAAATGCACGTTATCATTTTCCTCCCCAGTGTTCCCACACCATGTGTTAATTCCTCTAACACAGCACTTACCGATCTTATTTTGTAATTATTTCTTTACTTGCCTGTCTTTCCACTAGAATATGAGTTCTATAATTCTTGTCATAAGCTCTATGCAAGCTTAGTACCTGGAACAGTGCCTGTATCCTGCCTTATACACAATATGAATGAATGGGACTGTGGCAAAGCACACAGAATGGTGTTCAATATTAACTTTGTTCTTGACTGGAAGCTTTAGGCAATAAAGACGTATGTGCCTACATTTTAATGTTTCCAGAAAGGGTGGGAAAACTCATAAGGGAGACTTCTTTTTACAATGGATCCTTTTCTATGTCGAATTTTGACTTCCTGTTTATACATTATCTTCACTCTAACCCAGCCAGGAGGTTTTGATGCTGCCACATTGCAGGCATATACAGGCAGAGTATTTGGGAATGGGAAAATAAACATTAATTAGTAAAAGTGTAGTGAGACTGGGAATTGAGATCGTGTGGGAAGGATTTCAAATAGCTGAAGCAAAGTTGACTCTTGGCAGATGATTTTTAAAAAGCTTACATTCTCCACATGTTCTGTCTGGAATAGTTTGGCAATGTGATTGAAGTGCCATTGATAATGCAAACATAACCCAGTCAGAGCCATGGTCCCTTTCAGAGGAGCACTCAGCCTCTCCTAGTGAGAAAGGTCTTTATTCCCAGTGGATCCTTCCAAGGGGAAAACAGGAGGGGAAGGGAAAGAAGGGGAAATTTTCTTTCTACTGGATAGATAAGGTGGGCTGTTGGGGAAAGTTTTATTATTATTAGCGGAGAAAGGCAGAGGGTAACATTACTAAACATCACTTTTGTTTAAAAGAAAAGGAATGGTGAAGACCACATCCCATTGTGATGCAGAGAAAGCAAGACAATGAAGCCAAAAAGAGTCTACAAAATAATGAGAAAGTTTGTCTAGAGGGGGCCAAAGAGCATCTCTGCGTAGATGATGTGTTTACTGGTTTTGCCGCCTTGATTGGAACAGAGATGGGCAGCTGGGGCTCCAGACCCAGGGGAGTGAAGACAGTGAAGGTGCAGTCTTATCTTTTGGGAAGTAAACTTAGGAAACTTCCCTGCTTTTCAGGGAAAATGCCCAGGATAGACCTGAGAGACCCAAAGAGCCCTCTTCCCCCCAGTGTATTATGACCGGCCCTTCACATGGAAGCAAAGCCAAGTTCTGTTTCCTTATCTCTGAGCTGGCTGCAGATCTCCCACAGAGGAATAGGCTCTGGGATATCTACAAATCCTCTGCTTAATGTCTCTTGGTTTAAAATCCTTCTGGCTTTTTATATTTCAGTTGGAACGCAACATTTAAAAGTTCAGCATCGCTAATGAAGAATTAGAAGGGTTACCATTGCAATCTGAGTCCTTCTCTCAGGAAAATTATTAAACAGATGGAAGTGCTTCCTCTCCCTCTGTGTGGTTCTGCAGCTGTGCCCTCAAAGGCCTGCGATAAGTTGTGGATGACCGTGCTGTCATCTGACCCACTGACCAAGAGAGTAAGGCCAGTTCTGGGGCTCAGAACTATTCACACAGCTGAGGAGTTGTCCTTCAAGGGGAGGGCAGGAGGATAGCAGCTGGACACCATTTGCTGTTATATTTGATATGGAATAAAGGGAGAAGAGAGCCTTCTGACTGTTTTATGGTTTCCTGCAGTTTCTGCCTAAAACACCCAGAGACGGAGAAGAAAGGGAAGAGGAGAGGAGGGAGGCAGCGGCATTTTGCAGCCCCCGGGCAGCAGGCTGCTAAACATGATGGCCAGTTGGGATCAAAGGAGATCTATGGCCTGGGATGGAGTCTTGGAAGGGTAGTATTTGATGTCCAGTGTTAAGGTTTCCATTTTGCATTATAATTTGGTAGGCATTTCTTTAAACATTGAAAAAAGAGCAAAGAAAGAAAATTTAAGAAATGAAAATTTATGATTGCCCCCTATGTTGTGAAATAGACTCATCAATGTCAAACCCTACCCTTAGAATGCTGCTTAGGCTCCACAGAAGGATGAGAGCCAGCATTTAGTAGATACCGGGGGCTTTGCTTGGGGCTTGATGAAAGTAACCGCACTTAGTCCTCATAATACAGGGAAATGATAATAACAGTAGGACAGATTTTTGAGTACTTTTTATATGTCAGCCTGTTTGGAGTGCTGTAGATTTATTCACTCATTTAATGTCCATTACAATGTTTAAAGGCACTTTAGTATCCTCAGTTTACAAATGAGTAAAGTGAAGCAGGGGAAGGTTAAACATTCTCAAGGCCACACAGCTACAAAACGGCAGGAGCTAGGCGTGGAAGCCAGGTAGGTTAGCTCAGGAGTTATAACACAGAGCTTAGCCTCTACTGTATTTCCTTAATTTTTACACTGTGCCCCCCATTTTAAGATGAAGAAACTGGAGTTTAGAGAGGTAAGTAGTGTGTCCAGTATTTAAACCCAGTTCTGTCTTGATCACAAAGCTCATGTTCAACATGGATTTCCCTCCTCAGCAATCATGCCAAATGAGTGTTACCCTTCATAGTAGCCATCCTGGGAAATCACATGCTTATCTCAGAGCTGCACGACCTTTCCATTTTTGGAAGTTACTGAAATGCTAATTTATAAGCCAAAAGGATAAAATTAGGTTTACTCCATATTGTTAGTAAGGGCCACATAGTCTTTCTGCAAGAGCCACAGTTCTTTCTTTCTTTCTTCTTTCTTTCTTTTTCCTTTCTTTTTAAGATTTTATTTATTTATTTGATAGACAGAGATTACAAGTAGGCAGAGAGGCAGGCAGAGAGAGAAGGGGAAGCAGGCTCCCCACTGAGCAGAGATAATGATCATGACCTGAGCCAAAGGCAGAGGCTTAACCCACTGAGCCACCAAGGCGCCCCAAGAGCCACATATTTTTCTTGAAATTAGGTAGCGTAAGTGCTCCAACACTGTTCTTTTCTTTCTAGTTTTAGTTATTCTCAGTTGTCTTCTCATACAAACTTTAAAATAAATTTGTAAATTTCTTTAAAAAAAAAAACAACAACCAAACACCTTGTCTGGATTTCCATAGGAATTACACTAAATCTATTGACTAATTTAAGGAGGACTGATAGTTTAACAACATTGAGGCTTTTAATCCATGAACTTGGAATAGCCCTGTTTATGGAGATCTTGAATTTCCCGTAATGTTATAGTTTTCAGCCTCTAGGTCTTGTACTTTGTTTGCTAAATTTATTCCTAAAGGTTTTTATGCTATTTTTAAGTTTTTTTTTGTTTTGTTTTTTGTTTTTTTTTTTTACAGATTCTATTTATTCATTTGAGAGAGAGAGAAAGCATGAGCGGTGGAGAGAGGCAGAATGAGAAGGAAAAACAAACACCCTGTTGAGCAGGGAGCCCCATGTGGGGCTTCATCCCAGGACTCTGGGATCATGACCTGAGCCAAAGGCAGATGCTTAACTGAAGGAGCCACCCAGGCACCCCTTTATGCTGTTTTTTTTTCCTTCCACAACAAGGAAAATGTTATTTAATTCCTTTATGCTATTTTAAATGGAGCAATAAAATTGATTATTGTATATTGTATTCTGCAACCTTGCTAAATTCATTACTATTTCTGATAGTTTTTTTTTGTGGATTCCTTAGGGTTTTCTGTATGTCAGTTGCAAATAAAGTTAGTTTTACTTCTTTCTTTATCTCTATATACCAGTGTCTAGCTCTGACTAGGCACTTCCATGTAATATTAATAAAAGTGGTTAGAGCTAACATCTTGGCCTTTTCCCTGATCTTAGGTAGAAAGCATTGAATTGTTCACATTGTAGCATGACACTAGCTGTTATCTTTTGTAGATTGCCTTAATCAATTTGGGAAGTTTGCTTTTATTTATAATTTGCCAAATTTTTTAAATTATAAAAGGTACTCAATTTCAAAAAAATTACATTTCTGTACTTATCAAAATCATATTATTTTCCTCCTATATTCTATTAATTTGTTGAATTACATTGATTGATTTTCACATGTCAAGCCAAACTTGCATTGTCCCTTGATTGTGGCATATAATCTTTTGATATGCTCCTAGATTTGATTTGATAATACATTGTTGAGGATTTTTGCATCTATATTCATGAGGCATGTTGATCTGTAGTTTTCTTTCTTAACATGTTTTCATTTTATTTTGAAAGCAAGATAATAGTAAATCACAAAACACGTTGGAAAGTATTTCCTCCTCCTTTATTTTCTGGAAGAGTTTTTGTAGGATTGGTATTATTTCTTCTTTAAATGTTTAATAGAATTCACCAGTGAAACCATCTGACCCAGAAGTTTTTTTGTCAGAATGTTAAATTCTAAATTTCCTTTCTTTGTCATAAGACTATCCAACCATTCTGTTTCTTCTTGAGTCAGCTTTGTAATTTATATCTTGTCCAGAATGGGTCCATTTCACCTAAATGGTCACATTTAATGGCAAAAGATGCTCAGATTACTAATAATGGAGTATTTGGAGGACCTGGGTACCACCTCAGTTGGTTGGGCATCTGACTCTTGGTTTTGGCTCAGGTCATGATCTCATGGGTAGTGAGATCATCCTTGAGTCAGACTCTGTGCTCAGTGGGCTTCTGCATGAAGATTCTCTCCTTTTAACCCTCCCCCACAGATAAATAAATAAATCTTTAAAAATTAAAAAAATAATAATGATGGTTCTTCTTTTAATGTTTGAAGGATCTGTAATAGAGTCCTCTCTTTCATTACTGATATGGCAATTTCTTTCTTTTTTTCTTTCTTCCTTGGTCAGCTGCGATTGAGATTTATTAATTTTATTATTGTTTTTCAAATGACCAGCTTTAAGTTTTATTAATTTTTCCCTTTTTTCCCTGTTCTCTATTTCCTTGACTTCTGTCTTATCATCATTATTTCCTTCCTTCTGATTGTTTTGTGTTTAATTTGCTCCTTTTTCTAATTTTTAAAGGTGGAAACTTAGATGGAAAGGTGAAAAATTGACTTAAGAGCATTCTTTTATCTCATAGGCATTCAGAGCTATGACTTATTTCCCTCTAGGGACGAATTAACATATCCTGCAAACTTTTATTATTATTCAGAACAAAATATTTTCTAATTTCTTATCATTTCTTCTTTAACTTATTGAATATGTAAAGTGCTTCATTTCCAAATATTTATGATTTTCCCAGTTATCTTACTGTTCTTGTTTCTAATTTAATTTAATTTTGGTCAAAGAACAAATTTAAAATTTACTGACACTAGAATCTTTTTTAAAAAATGTACTGAGACTTGTTCATCGTCCAGAATATGTCTATCCTGGTAAACATATCATGTACACTTGAAAAGAATATACATTTTTGCTGTTCTTGGGTGAATTGTTCTATAAATGTCAACTAAGTCAATGTGGTTGATAGTATTTTCTGTCTTTGCTGATTTTTGTTTGTTTACTCTATCAATTTCTGGGAGACATTACATTCTCCAGCTATGATTACATATTTCTTCCTTTAATTCTGTCAATTTTTGCTTCATATATTTTGAAGCTGTTATTGAGCACAGACAAATTTGTGATTTTTATGTCACCTTGACTAACTGAAACTTTCATTATTCTGAAGTGCCCTTCTTGATCTTTGGTAATGCATTTTGTTTAGAAATCTCTTTTGTTTGATACTAATATAGCCACTCCAGCCTTCTCATACTTACTATTTACATGATAAATCATTTTCTAGCCATCTATTTTTTTTAATCTGTCTCAGTCTTTATATTTAAAGTATGTCTATTTGTTTTTTTAAATAGATTTTATTTTTTAAAGCAATTTTAGGTCCATAGTTAAACTGAGCAGGAAGTGTAGAGAGTTCCCTTGTACCCCCTTGCCCCCAAACACACACACCGTCCCCAATATCAATATCCCACACCAGAGTGGTACATATGTTACAACCAACACTGACATCATCGTCATCCAAAGCCCATAGTTTACAGTAGGATTCACACTTGGTATTGTACATTCCATGAGTTTTAACAAACATATAATAACATGTATCCACCATTGTGGCATCATACAGAATACTTTCACTCCTCTAAAAACCTGCTGTGTTCTGCCTATTCATCCTACTACCCCTTTCCCTGGCAATCAGATATTTTTACTGTTTTTGTAGTTTTGCCTTTTCTGGAACATCATAATAGGGTCGAACAGTATGTAGTCTTTCAGACTGGCTTGTCTTATTTAGTAATATGCATTTAAGGTTCCTCCATGTCTTTTTGATGGCTTGATAACTCTTTTCAGCCCTGAATAATATTTCTTGCCTGGAGGTACCACAGTTTATCCATTCCCCTACTAAAGGACATCTTGGTTACTCAGGGGATCTTTGGCAATTATGAATACAGTTGATATAAACATCATGTGAGGATTTTTGTTTGTATAAAAGTTTTTTAGTGGGTTAAACCTCTGCCTTCAGCTCCGGTCATGATCCCAGGGTCCTGGGAACGAGCCCCACATCAGGCTCTCTGCTCCGCAGGGAGCCTGCTTCCTCCTCTCTCTCTCTGCCTGCCTCTCAGCCTACTTGTGATCTCTATCTGTCATATAAATAAATAAAATCTTTTAAAAAAAAGTTTTTAACTAATCTGGGTAAATACCAAGGAATGTTTTTGCTGGATCATATCATTTATTTGTAAGGAACTACCAAACTATCTTCCAAAGGGGCTGGACCATTTTGCACTCCTATCAGCAATGGATGAGAGCTCCTGTTGTTCCACATCCTCACCAGCATTTAGCGTCACCGGTGTTCTGAATTTTTGCCATTCTGATAGGCATGCAGTGGTATCTCTTTCTTTTAATTTGTAGACTCCTGATGGCATATGATGTAGCACATCTTTCATATGTTTATTTGTCATCTATATATCCTTTTCACTGAGGTGTTACATTTGGCCTTTTCAATCCATTTAAGAAGAATCATCAATTTTAGTCTTTTGATTGGAGTCTTTAGGTTATTAACATTCAGTGTAATTATTGATATAGTTGGGTTGGGATCTATCATTTTACTTTATTTTATTTTAGAGATTTTATTTATTTATTTGACAGAAAGACCACAAGCAAGGGGAGTGGCAGGCAGAGAGAGAAAGAGGCTCCCTGCTGAGCAGAGAGCCGAACTAAGGGCTTGATCCCAGGACCCTGGGATCATGACCTGAGCCAAAGGCAGGCACTTAGCCGACTGAGTCACCCAGGTGCCCTGGTTCTATGATTTTATATTTTTGTTTCCTACTTTTCTCTTTGCTTCTCCATTTCCCATTTCTTGACTTTTTAAAAATACTACTTTAATATTTCATAAATTCTTCCATTTTTGTTTTATTGATGGCCTTTTAGCTATAGTGTTTGCATTCTTATTTTAGCAGTTGACCTATAAATTACAAAATACATCCTTAACTTATCATAGCCCATTTAAAGTTAATAATGTACTTCTTCAGGCAAATTCTAGAGATGAAAAGTGCAAATTTCTGAAAAAAAGTTAACAGATGGACTTAACTACCAAATGGTATGTTAAATGAAAGAATAACAAACTTTAAGATAGATCAACCAAAATTACTCAAGCTCATGCCACACCAGAATCTATTTCCGTTTCCTCTTCAGTACCTTCTGGTAGTCACTTATATATGATATCCAGGTTTTAGAGTTAGTTTCTGCAAGGATGGTCATAATACCCAGAATGGTCCATAATATCCAGAGGTAGAAGCCCATATATTTTTCTTATGGGATGGTAATTCTCAGCTTTATCACCCACCTTACTCATCACAGTAGTCCTGTGTGACCGAGTTTCAAAAATCAATTCCACCTCCACAGGATGAACACTCATCTAGAATACTGAAAATAATTTCCTATGTGCCCTGAAGACAATTTTAAGGGCATTGAGCAATGGAAGCATAATTGCACTAAATCTGTAATATCTTAAGGTGACAGAGACTAATATTCCCTAATATGTGTTCTTCTCTTCTCTCTTAGTAAAACAAACAAATAAAAAACAACCCTGACTTTTAGCCATTAAGAATAATAACTACAGGGGTGCCTGGGTGGCTCAGTGGGTTAAAGCCCCTGCCTTCTGCTCAGGTCATGATCCCAGAGTCCTGGGATTGAGCCCCGCATCGGGCTCTCTGCTCGGCAGGGAGTCTGCTTCCTCCTCTCTGCCTGCCTCTCTGCCTACTTGTGATCTCTGTCTGTCAAATAAATAAATAAAATCTTTAAAAAAAATAATAACTACATTTCCCAGTCTCTGTTGCATATAGGTATGGCCATGTAACTAAGTTTGGGTCAATTCGATAAAGATGAAAGTGCCAAGTTCAACTTACATGAAGTATCATTAATGGGGGTTACTATGGGCTGAACATTTGTGTCTCCCTCAAATTCATATGTTGAATAAGCCCCAACAGTGATGATATTAGGAGATGGAAACTTTGGGGGGGGGTGCTTAACTCATGAGGGTAGAGCCCTCATGAATGAGATTGGTGCCCTTATAAAAGAGGCTCCAGAGAGATTCTTTGTCCCTTCCACCATTTGAGGACAACAGCTAGAAAGCACTGGCTAATGACTCCGGAAGAGAGCCTCACCTTCTGCTGACACCTTGCTCTTGGACTTTCAGCCTCCAAAACTGTGAGAAATAAATGTACAAGCTACTCAGTCTATGATATTTTGTTATTTTGTTATAGCAGCCCAAAGAGACTAAGATAGGTGGTGAGCCCTTTTTGGCTCTTTCTTTTCCCTGCTGGCTGGAATGTATGTAGATGGGATAGCTTGGTTCACGTGGCCATACTTCCTGATGTTGAAAGAGCCTGAATTTCTGATACCATGGAGCCCCTAAGTCTGTCCTACAGACCTTTTATACAAGAGAAAAAATAAACTTACATATTGCTTAACCACCAATATTTCAGATTTCTGCCAAGCATATCCTAATTATATTCTGGTCATTAAATTATGGAGGAAAAAAAGTCCTATTACCCTGTAGTCGAACCATCTGTACTGGAAGAATGGTAATGCTGAGTGACCCTACCAGCAATCATTCCACCTGCTTTCTAGATAAAGAGTGTGTGTAAATTAGGGGCATCTTGGTGGCTCAGTTGGTTAAGTATCCAACTCTTGGTTTCAGCTCAGGTTATGATCTCAGGGTTGTGAGATCGAGCCCTGAGAATGGCTCAATGCTCAGTGGGGTGTCTGCTTATCCATTTCCCTCTGCTCCTCCCCCATCTCTTCTTCTCTCTCAAATAAATCAATAAAATCTTAATTAAAAAAAGAGTTTGTGGGGCGACTCAGTGGATTAAAGCCTCTACCTTTGGCTCAGGTCATGATCCTAGGGCTCTCTGCTCAGCAGGGAGCCTGCTTCCTCCTCTCTCTCTGCCTGCTTCTCTGCCTACTTGTGATCTCTGTCAAATAAATAAATAAAATCTTAAAAAAAAAAAAAAGTTTTTGTAAATTAGCCCCTAAGCCTAATGCTTTGTAGGGCTGAAGTGTAGCTTCTGCTGAATGTGTCCAAAAAACCTGCCCCAGCCATCACTGCCACCCATGCAAATCTGTGCTTTATCCCAAATAAACTTCCTCCAACCAAATGTTTCCATTCTCTTCCTCAATCCTGCCCTGAGAGATTCATTTATCTTTGCATTCATATATTCATTCACTCATTCATTCAACAAAAACATACAGACACCTACCTTGATGTCTATCTTACTCTGAATTCACCTTTGCAACAATGTTGCGGAAGGCATGAGTTGCCTGACACCTTCCTCCAGCCTCACAATGACCCTGTTGACCCTAATTCTGCCTCATATCATTGTTAAGGCACGGCCTAAACTCAACAAAAAAGTTAAAACTAAGACTGATTTCTAGAACAGAGCTGGAAAGGATCTCAGAGGTCATCTAGTTTCAGCTTCTTTTATTAATATGAGAGAACCGAGGCCCTGATACATTTGAGACTTGCCCAAGGTTACAGAGACAGTGCCAAACCTGCAACCAGGACTCAGATTTCCCCACCCTGCCCAGTCCTTTGTTCTTTCCTCGCTTCTTACTTCCTTCATTCACACTTAATCCAAATACAAAGATTACATATCTATTACTTTGATTAGAAAATATGAATGTTTCACTTTGAAAACCATCCCAGTTATACTCAGTGTCAAAGAAAGAAATTACCTTTGGTGATGTCTTTGAATTTATTCTCAGTTTACCCTGAAGAGTGAACATGCCAGCAACCCAGACCAGGACATTTGCTCTGACTGGAGCCCTTGGGACTGAAGAAAATTAAGTCAGGTGAAAGTCACATGCTTATTTACAAGGTAGGTTTTCAGTGCAAGTTTCCAGCCAAATGCCTTTTGCCTAAGGCTAATTCTCAGAAATTCCTCTACAGTTCTCCCATTTTGTGTATCACAGTTCTCTTACACTTTGCACTAGCAAAGCTGACTTCTGACGCACATGCACACACACACACACACACACACACACACAGTCTTTGTTCCCTGATTCAAGGTGATACAACTGTCATCCATAATAAGTGGGCAGTTTCCAGAATAAAGTTTGTGCTTCAGACCTGTGATTCTGCCCTCCTACTGCGGGAACAGCTGCCAAGTTCACAGTTTCAATCTGTATTCTCCAGGAGAACAATGAAAGCACTTAAAAAAAAAAACAACTAAAAAAACACCTTCTTTTGTTTTTATTTCATTTACTTGTCATTTCTATTCCTACATAATGGTTCTGGGACTATGCCCTTTGTGTGCTTTCTATTGATTTTGTTTTATTTTATTTTTTTTTTTAAGATTTTATTTATTTATTTGACAGAGAGAAATCACAAGTAGATGGAGAGGCAGGCAGAGAGAGAGAGAGGGAAGCAGGCTCCCTGCTGAGCAGAGAGCCCGATGCGGGCCTCGATCCCAGGACCCTGAGATCATGACCTGAGCCGAAGGCAGCGGCTTAACCCACTGAGCCACCCAGGCGCCCTGATTTTGTTTTAAAAGCAGGATATTTTTTTGTGCCCTGACATTGTCTTCAGAGCCAGAACCTGCCTGTAATTCAAACATCCTGGACCCAGTAACCTTGAGCGTCTTAGAACATTAACTCTTGGTACTTTTTTGGGTCTCAGCTAACTCAGGGGTAGAGACCTGGGAGAAACCTTTCGGTATTTTTTTTAAGTAATCTCTACATCTAACGTGAGGCTCAAACTCACAACCCTGAGATCAAGAATCACGTGCTTTACCGACTGAGGCAGCCAGGTGCCCCAACCTCTGGGTACTTAAACATGGATTCCAACCCCACTGACTAGTGCTGAGGGTTGGAGAGTAGGGTAAGTATGCTGTATTTCCACTCTATGACCCAGCAGGCTCCAACGTTAGTCATTGCACCAAGAAATGAAAAAGCAGATAGAAAAAAAAGGAAAGAAAGTTGGCAAGAGTCTTGAGGGTCTGGGTTCAAGGAAGTGCTTTAACTTGTGTGCATTAAATTTGGAATTAAAAATCAATATGATGGTTCATTGTACCAAAATAACAGCATAAATATTAAAAAAAACTGCTACTGTTTTCTGACTGGGCAAACCACCAGGATATATGGAGCCTAAAAATGCTGCAAAGCAGAAGCAAACATTCCAAGGAAATCTCTAAAGCGAGACAAAGTAAATATAAAATGTTCTTTGGCTTAGAAGTTAAGAGTGTCCTTTGAGGGCATGTCGGGACCTTAATTATTTATCTTAGGACATTTGTGAGCCAGCCGGAGCTGCCAAGTTACAAGAATAAAACAGGCTTTTCACAAAAGAATACAAAGAAGCTTAAATGCAGGTAGAACCAAACTTCAGAGCCACCTTTTCCTCAAGCAGTCTCTGAGTCTTCCACCTTCCTACAGAGAAAGACCAGATCTGCACTGCAATGATTCTGAACCTGTGAGTGAAAATCCAGGGCTCCTGTGGGAGTGAGGATGGAAGAATATAAAATAGGATCCCTGGCCAGATGTAGTATGTGCACTGATCAGCAGGGAGTGCTCTTGTTTACCTTTTTCTGTGCTCTGGGGAGGGGTGGGATCAGACCAGGATTTGCTTTGAGTAGTCTCAGCTTTGAATTTTTCAACTTTCTTGCCTGGGCTCAAAAGTTTTTTTTTATCTGCATTCAACTCTGTGATCCACATGGCCATTGATACTATAACCATTTTCTTGAGCATTTGGGAATCCAAAAGTATGGGTGGCACTAGTGGCTCTTCCCCATAAATAGTCCCCAGGAGGAAGACACCAATCCTACCTCTAGGATGGAACACAGCATCAGAAATGCAAGAAGGGAAACA
Source organism: Mustela putorius furo (assembly GCF_011764305.1). Classification (NCBI taxonomy): domain Eukaryota; kingdom Metazoa; phylum Chordata; class Mammalia; order Carnivora; family Mustelidae; genus Mustela; species Mustela putorius. The sequence goes on from NW_025422118.1 coordinate 4,586,910, forward strand.
GAGGCTTGAGCAAGGTGGAATGAATGGGAGAAACACAATACCCACATTGCATGCATCAAAGCACACTGAAGGAGTCATAGGGCACAAGAGCTGAAAGGGTCCAGTGATCATCTGATTCCAAATCCCACCTGATTCAGGAATCTTCTGCTTGAGAATCATGACCAATGATCAGCCAACCTCTGCTTGCAATTTTCAGAGATATTTTTGGCAGGCGAAGAATTGCAGCACTCAGATCCCTTTCCAAGAAAGGACTTAGGCAACCCAGCTTCAAGGAACGTGGTTAGCTGATAACCTCCAGCTGTTAGTGACTTCAGGGTCCGCCTCAGCTTTTCAGTCTTCTCTGGGTCCCAGAGAATGGCTGAGCAAAGCGATAGTATAAAGACCTGACCACTTCTGCCCAAAATGGCACTCCTCTTAGTGGACAATGTTTGCTTTGGAGCTCCTCAGTGGCTTGGCGAAGACGTAGTCAGAACAGCAGGCTGAAGGCTCTCCTGCCCAATCTTGCTTTCTCTCCTGTCCGAGTGTTATACCTCAATAAACCTTAATACATGAAACACGGTTTCATGTTTTTTGTTTTGTTTTGTTTTTTGTTTTTTTTTAGGGCATGAGCTATTCTTCTTCTTTTTTTTAAATTAAGTAAACTTAATTAATGGGGCTCGAACTCGTGACCTCAAAACTAAGAGTTGCATGCTCTACTGACTGAGCCAGCCAGGAGGTGCCCTGGGCATAAGTTATTCTTTACAATACTGTAATGGCAGAAACATGACACTACACATTTGCCAAGACCCATAGAATTTTACAGCATCAAAGTGAACCTTCATGTATAAAAGAAAAATCACTTAGGAGGTCAGGAGATCCCAGGATGGAATGCAGACTGACAAAACAATCCAACTGTATTACAAATATACAAACACCTTTACTTGAAGGTGTTGAGGGAGGAAAGGTGCTGACCTAAGTAGCTTTGGAAATAAGTGGAGTCCGTAAGTCTAACAGCCATCAAATACACAGAAGCACTATATTCTGGCTGATAAAGTTGTTTCCCACAGAAGCACACATTCGTAATTCTAATAACACTATACATGTAAATTGCAATTGAACAATGAAGTAAATGGATGGCAGATGGTGGGAGCCAGGTTTCTCAGTTGAAGTGGGAAGTTACAGGTAAGCAAATGGAGGTCTAGAAAGAGCCATGTGGTAATAGATTAGAGTTAAAGATATCACTATGAATCCATGTTTTTTTCAATATAGATTCAGATGGTTACACATAGAAATATTTATAAATATGTGTATATATCCAAGTTAGTATACACACATGTATCTTGCTCTACCAGCCAAGAGGGTGTAAAAACAAAAATCCGTCAGTAGTAACAAACATACATAGTAGTAACAAACATACAAACATACATAGTAACAAACATACAAACATACAGAGCTTGATTTCAATTCCTTTCTCCAATAAAAGGAACCAGGACTACCTGTACTTGGAGAAATGGGTGATTCTAGGACTGGGGCAAGAAATATACAAGATGAGCATCTTAGAGTGCCAGAAAGTAAAGAAGTGCTCAAGAAAGAAACAAACACACCACCACAACCCACACTGATAGAGGTATAACATAGGGACAAAGAAACCAGCTGGAAGAGCTCCCGATGGCCAAAGCTGGAACAAGCTGAGATATGAAATTAACAAATTAGTGTTGGATTATAACCTGAAGTATGAAATAATTATGCATAAGTTTCTACAATCTAAGTAAATGATTTAACAAATAAATAAATGAAGAGCAAATGTTCCCAAAGAAAAATTTCTAATAACTTATGTAGGAGGACCTACCTGAGCTCTTCCAGCTGCCTTTGTTGTCTTTCAGGACCCAACTCAAATATCACCACCTCAATGAGGGGACTTCTAACTACCCAGTCTGGAAAAGTTATCTCTCAATCCCCACTCCATCCTCTTACCTTGTCTTGGTTTCTTCTGAAATTATTTTTATTTTTACGTATGGTCTTATAACCATTCCCACCCACGAGGCCCAGAACCTCATTATTCTCACCCACACAATCTTCTCAAGTACCTGGAAAACAGTCTGGAAATACAGTGACCACTCAAAAAGATCTACCAGTTGAATGAACAAATGAAAAAAAATGAACAAATGGGTCTATTTCTTCGACACGAAAGCTCTTTGAACATAGGGACTCGTGTTCCTTCCAAGTTTTCTTTACTTCAAGCTGGAAACCTCTAGATTCTTCACATTTCTCACTTAACATAGGCACCTGGTACCAGATGATGACACAGTAGTAATAAAATTATTTATTTATTTATATAGTGCTTTACTATGCTGTGCACTGTGTTAGCACTTTAAAAGTAGCTTCTCTTGGGGCGCCTGGGGGGTTCAGTGGGTTAAAGCCTCTGCCTTCAGCTCGGGTCATGATCCCGGGGTCCTGGGATCGAGCCCCGCATCGGGCTCTCTGCTTGGTGGAGAGCCTGCTTCAGCCTCTCTCTCTCTCTCTCTCTCTACCTGCCTCTCAGCCTGCTTGTGATCTCTGTCAAGTAAATAAATAAAATCTTAAAAAAAAAATAGCTTCTCTTTTATTCACCCAAAATTTATGCTCCATAAATCAGGCATTGTTGGATGACTTCTGGAATGTCATTATTCCCCTTAAAAATGGTCCTAGATCTGGACTGTATGATGAAATGCATTCTTGACAAAGGAACTATTACCTTCTCTGATGTCTTTGTCTATCATCATTGACCTGTTTGGGGAACAGGTGTGCCTAAGCAGCAGTGAAGCTATGCTCTTACTGCTGTCCTCTAGCCAGTGCTCATCGCCAGTGGTTATCACATTGTCTGTGATGAGCTAAGGAGCTTGTAGTAGACTATAAACCAACCATATCACTAAGGACACTGTTCAGTTCAGCTGGTTTGTTCACAGCAAGACCTTCTAATGTAGGAAGCGGTGTGTTGGTTTCCATTCTGAGACCAGCTCTTCATCTTGTTGTGGACTGTCTCTCTGAGCAGCACTGAAATCAGACACAATTCTCAGCATTGTTTTCTTATTCTGGGTTGTAATAGACTTGATATCTTGTTCATTCCTGCTGTCAACCAACTTGGAGCAAATGGAACTACTCAGGGCAGAAATCCTACAAAGAATAGTCAAAGATTGCCCAGAGACGGGCAGTTGGTAAAAAGATGTGAGAAGAGAGGAGAGGGTGGCATAGCGGAGAGGCCCTAAGACGGAGTCCGATGACCTCTGTTTTAGTCCCGGATCTCTCATTCACCAGCTGTGCGTAGGGAAATTCCCCTCTCCGGGTCGCATTTTCTTTATCTATGATGGAAGTAGGTAATTTCTTTCAGTTTTTGTGCTCTAGGTTTTAAACCCTTGAGTCAAACGACTTCCATGTACTAAATGCTCCTAGGCTAAGCCTTTCTACAACTTGCATGTCCCCATCACATCTGCCGATATTTTGTTTCCCACAACGTTTTGCCTGGACGCCACACCTGGCTTCAGAACAGAAATGTCACAGTGATATCCAGCAGCCAGACCCAAAGATAAGGGAATTAGAGTATAGGTATAGGAATGGTTGCTGAAAGGTATCTTCAGCAATATTTGTCTCCCAATAATTGACCAATGCTTTTATCAAAACATAGAGGTATCAATAAATGCATGCCATTAAAATTGTTCTGGAGTTTTCTGGTACTGCATGTAAAGGGCTTGGAAGTTACTACTCTGTCCTAACAGCAAGTAAAAAGCTGAACAGACTGAAAAATCAACAACTCTTCTTGGATCTGTAGGAGGGAAGGACATCAGGCAAACTACTGCACCCGAGACTGGAGACACAGACAGGTAAGTACAGAAAGTCATTGCTTACCAGAGCAGAGATTCATAAGCAGAACCACCATGGAAATCATCTGGATATCAACAAATCGATTCTGAAGTTTAAATGGAGATGTGGAAGACCCAGAATGGCCAGTATGAGTTTGAAGGACAGGAACAAAGCTGTAGGATTGACACTCCCCAACTTCAAGAATGACTATAAATCTGCAATACTCAAGACAGTGTAGTATTGGTGAAAGAATAGACAAACTAATGGAACAGAACAGAGAGCATATATATAGACCCACCTACAAACAGACCCATATACATACAGTCAAAGGAGCAAAGGCAAGACAAGGGAGCAAAGATAGTCTTTTAACAAATGGTGCTGGAAGAACTGGACCTTATACCTTTCCCAAAATTAACTCAAAATGGGTCACAGACCTAAATGTAAAATGCAAAACTAGGGGCACCTGGGTGTTTCAGTTGGTTAAGCATCTGACTTCAGCTTAGGTCATGATCCCAGGCTCCTGGGATGGAGCCCCTGGTCGGGCTCCCTGTCCAGTGGGGAGTCTGGTTGTCCCTCTGCCCCTCCACCTGCTTGTTTTCTCGCTCACTCTTACTCACTCTCTTTTTCTCTCTCAAATAAACATAAAATAAAACGTTTTAAACAAAATTGTTTTGAAGGCATCCATCAGCACCTCTGTCTCTCTCTGTAGTAAGCTGAACAATGATCCCAAAGATATCAGGTCCCAACCCTGGAGCCTGTAACTGACCTTAATTAGAAAAATGTTATTTTTATTGGCAAAGGTAATTAAGGATTTTTAAACAGACAGATTATCTTGGATTATCTGGGTGGGCCCTAAATGCAATCACAGGAGTCCTTATCAAAGGGAGGAAGATTTCACACACAGAAGAACGAACAGGCAATGAGACCATGGAAGCCAATACTGAAGTGATGTGGCCATGATCTAGGAACAGTGGAAGCCACCAGAAGCTGAAGAAGGCGAGGCACAGATTCTCTCCTACAGCCTTTGGAAGACGGTGGTGGCCCTGTTGACATCTCGATTTCTGCCCAGTGACACTAATTCTGGACTTCTGGTCTCCAGACCGGTGAAAGAATACATTTCTGCTGTTTGAAGCCACTGAATGTGAGGTCATTTGCTGTAGCAGCTACAGGAAACTTACACACCGTCTTCCTAGATTTTACCTTCCTTTCAGATAGATTTTTCTGTCCATAACAAACAAAGCCACCCATCTGCATCCGTCAGGACCCTCCCCCGCTTGAGTTCTTAATGAAGGGACTGTATACGAAGGACTGAGTAGACTTTGAGAGACCTCAAGAGAGGGTCCTCACAGAGTTGACCGTGGGGGAGACTCCGGAACCACCCCAGACCTCAATGGTTAGGGGGACAGAGCTGTGGGGGGAGAGAGGGCCGTCTGACAGGAGCCGTGGCCTGCAGTCAGGGGACACAGTTGGCCCACAGCAGAGGAGCATGGGGAATAAGCTCCTCATACCACTCTCTTCCCTTGCTCTGATCTCCTGCCAGTGGCCTCTGGTCCTAAATGCAAGGAAGCCATTTACGTCAGCCTCCTGGACACAGAGAAGAGTGGAGAAGAGTGGAGAGTGGATTTATAAGAGCAAGTGGAACTATCTGGCACCCACATAATATTAATTCCTTCTCAAGACTGTCCACATAACAGACTGGCTTTGTGAATCAGAGACAGAGGCTTTGTGGGACCCCCCGGCATCCTAGCTCTGTGGCTGTGGGCAAGTCCATACTTCACGAGCCTTCTGTCTCCTCATCTGTAAAATGAAGGATTCAGACTAGGAAGTCTTTAAGATCCCTTTCAACTCTGATGCTCGGGATTCTAGAAGCTGACTAGATGCCTTACCAGGCTGAGGCTGACATGTGTCTAGAGTCCTGACAGCTGTTTACTTACTAAAATAGAAGCAGGCCTCTCTTTTCCATGACGCATCTCTGCATCTGTGCAAGGACGAGCAGTACATGCTGGTCACGGGCTGCTTCAAGGGAAGGAGCAGGCTGTGCTCTCTTAAAATGTGGACATGTCACAGGCATGCTGGAAAAGGGACTGTGAGTGGGCCCCGGACAGCCAATGGCATCATGGGAGGAGGCAGGCAGAAAGGCATACCACTCACCCAATGGCCGGGACACGGTCAGTGGGTGCGTCTGCTCATTCCTCAAGAAAGCTCCAGGGGCCCTCAGCAGCTGGCAGCAGCTGGTACGGCCCTCGGGCTGGCCCGGCCACTCACTGGCAGGCCCAGCAGAGGGGTGGCTGCCAGCAACCACACAGATGGTAATAATTAGCCAGAGAGTCCAACTATGGAAAGTTCCAAGGGTCCAGGAGAGCCCCACACTGAACAAAGAACATACACCAAGCCTTCCCCTGCCGCCTTGAGACATTTTGTTCTGTAATATGCCTGCCTTTTCAATGACTCCTGTCTGCTTCTGTCTCTTTACAACCTCTTTTTCAAAATGGAGGGAAGAGAATATCTTCATGGGCCCTTCAGGCCAGAAAGTGCTGGAGTAAACTACCCGCCCCTCCCCTCATCTCCCTCTACCCTGGGTGGCCTGGGATACACAACAGACTTCCTCCCTGCCCCCGCCCCCACCCGTCATCATTAATTTGGACGTTCCATAACCCCACCTGAGCACTGGTTTATAAGTGTGTCATTTAGGAGTGGGGGCGGGGGTCTGACAAGGACCTCTATCCCTAAATCCTTAAAAACCCTCCCCAAACTGCTGATTCCTAAATTCCGTTGTCATCTTGTTCCCAGCAAAACAGTTTGGATCTCGTTGTATGCACACCCACTCTGGGGAACTGTGTGATTTAAGGTTACTCAGTGAGTTAAGGGCCCCAAGGTCCTACTGGAGATGAGGCAAGAAGAGGAGCGAGCCTGTGAGAAACCGAGAAGGTGGGTGCAAGCGAGGCCACCAGGAAGGACCAAAGGACCCAGAGAGAGGGCCCTGGGGACTGAGGGATGGTATCACCCACTTCACACCACCCGGTAGAGCTGTCCTCGTTGAGTCGGTGCTAAAAATGTCTTCTGAGAATTCAGTTAAACAGCTTCTTTATCAAGAACAAAAGGGATAAGAAACAGCACAGAGGATCGTAGGGGAAGGGAGGGAAAAGTGAATGGGAAGTCATCAGAGAGGGAGACAAACCATGAGAGATTCTCAACTCTAGGAAGTAAACTGAAGGCTGCTGGAGGGAAGTGGGTGGGGCCATGGGGTAATTGAGTGATGGGCATAAAGGGGGCCACGTGATATGATGGGCACTGGGTGTTCTATGTAACTGATGAATTACTGAGCACTATATCTGAAACTAATGATGTACTATATGTTGGTTAACGGAATTAAAAATAAAAAAAAAGCACACAAGAGAAGCTTGCACTGTGGCCCTCAGACTCTCAGAAGCCTTTCCAGTGATGGGGTAGATTACAACAGTGGAATATAATTAGGGGATGCCTAGGGGTGGTCTTCCTCTTCCAAAATGCTTCCCCTATTCACTGCCACTGCAAAATCTATGTCTCCCACTAAAGCCAAACCTGCATTTCAGTTCATTTATTTGTCGCTTCCCGGTGGTTTGCTAAAAGTCATGCACTGCTCAAAGGGAGTTCTGATGGACAAGAATTAGAATTTATTTTTGCAGGCTCCCTGCTGAGCAGAGAGCCCCATGTGGGGCTCAATCCCAGGACCCTGAGATCATGACCCGAGCCGAAGGCACGGGTCACCCACTGAGCCACCCAGGCGCCCCATATTTTATTTTATTTTTAAGATTTTATTTATTTATTTGTCAGAGAAGAGAGCACAAGCAGAGGGAGTGGTAGGCAGAGGGAGAAGCAGACTCCATGCTGAGCAAGGAGTCCACTGCAAACTCAATCCCAGGACCCTGAGATCATAACGTGAGGGGAGGGCAGACGCTTAACCGACTAAGCCAGCCAGACGTCCCCGAACTAAGATTAATTTTAGACACAGGGTACTGAGGGTATGAGGTGCAGAGCAGGGCTCAGTGGGAGGCCGCAGCTGGGACTTTCTCTCTCTTGACAGAAAGTGGCAGAGATCCTTGCAGAGGAGGAGGGAGGAATCCCTGGACACAGGGCCTCTGGGAGAGCATGGAGAGGGGTTAAGACGGCAACCCACTCTGGGTTTCCCCACACCGGGCCCTGCCTGATGGAATGCTTGCTTAGATCCAGGCCCACCACGGCGCCCCCCCCACGCCCTGCCCCAGTATCAGTGCCCTTTGTATATTCGGCCGCTGTTCTCCAGAGCACCGGAGTGCCGCTCTCAGACCTCATGTTGTGGGGCTCCCACCCCTCCATCCTCTTCCAAACATGGCACGTTTCAAACAGACAGAAATGGACTAAGTCAGGGAGATCTTCTAGAACCAAACGGTAAGCTTAAAGCCCTCACAGGCCAACCAGCCTCGAGTTAGTGCCGACCTGAGCGCTTACCAGCCATGTGTGTTTGTGTATATTTCTCCTCCTCTAGAGCTTGCATTCCTCATTTGTAAAGGGGAGATAATAGGAGTCCTCACTCGATGTGCAGTTTTGAGGATTAAACAAATGAGAAAATGCAGATGAAGCACTTAGCAATAAGGCCTGGCTCCTAGGAAGTGCTCAGTAAATGTCAATTATTAATTTATTTCTTGCCTGCTTTTACTTCCAGTAAAGGCTGGCAAACTGATGTGCACAACTTTCAAAATCATTGCAAATTTAATAGAGGCTTAAGCCAGGCTCCCAGATTTGTTCTTTGAAAATGCCACAAAATTCTTTTGTAATTCATGATCTCCCTACTGGTTTTTTAAATCTGCTATATTTAGCTCTTAAATTTTGTATCTCAGCTTGAAATCCTAAAGTCATCCTTCCAAAAATACAAGTGGTTTGGCCAATGGCATTTACTTACTGAAAAAACAAGCAAATTTGTTTTTGAAATAACAACAGGTCTTGGGGTGCCTGGGTGGCTCAGTGGGTTAAAGCCTCTGCCTTCGGCTCAGGTCATGATCCCAGGGTCCTGGGATCGAGCCCCGCATCGAGCTCTCTCTGTCCAGCAGGCAGCCTGCTTCCCTTCTTCTCTCTCTGCCTGCCTCTCTGCCTACTTGTGATCTCTGTCTGTCAAGTAAATAAATAAAATCTTTAAAGAGAAAGAAAGAAAGAAAGAAAGAAAGAACGAACAACAGGTCAGAGGTGGGACTAATTTCCGTAACTTCAAAGACAAATAGATTATACCTCTTTTAATCAAAGGGTCCAATTTGACAAGGGGACCCTAAAGACTAGTTGTTTCAGTTCTACCTCTTTAATCTCTGGGAGTACATCTCAGCTCTTTCTTGGAGGTCTGAAGCTATCTCTCAGGGACCCTGGTCCTTTCTCGTTGGGGTCCAGGAACAGCCCTCTACCCCCGAGCTCACAGCTGAAATTGTTAGTGTCCCTTTTATAGTCTTGAACAGCAGTTACTTATTTCCAGATGGCTGCCCAACTACCTAAGGTTAACCCAGGAACCTCTTTTACACGTAATAGCATAATTCGCTGAGTGTTCACTATGTGCCAGACACAGCTCTAAATGCTTTCTGTGAACTAAATCATTTTATCGTAATAATATCTCTGTGAGATAGATACTGTTACTATCGTCCCTCTACATGGGATAGCATTGCTTGGGTAATTTGCCTATGATGACTTAGCTAATATGTGGTAGAACTGGGATGTGAACCCAGGGAGTCTGGCTACAGAGCTGCTCTTTCCCAATTAACCATACCGCCTCTGAGAGAAGTGAAGTTTATTGGTGATATCTCTTGAACAAAACTGACTCTTTCACAGAAGTACCCTTCCTTCCATGGAACATTCTGTCCTGACCCTGTCATTCTGTTCCCTCCAGCCTTTTCTCTGGGGCATCCTTTGCCGAAACTATGAACAAAACACACTCACCACAAATATCCCTCTTACCTCTGTCAAACAGGGCTGCAAAAATATTTGAGGCAGCGTGGTTCACACTCGGGATGGGGCTCCAATCCCACTGTCAGTAGTAACTGACCGGGTGCCCTTGAACAAGCCAGTTCGTGTCTCTACCTTGAGGTGTCCTATTAGCAGAGTGGGGGGCGTGCCCAACTGCCTTATAGGGCCTTTGTGGGGGATTACACGAGTTAATCCATGTGATGTGCTTGGCACAGTGCCTGGCTCAATCAGTAAGCTGCTGTCATTAAGGAAGACCCATAACAGCTATTACAATTATTGATCATGCCGTCCGTCTGTAACTGCAAGCAGGGTCGAGAAGGGCACCTTCAGCAAAGACTCAGAGAGCAGCCAGGTTGCAACGCAAGCTCTCGGGGGCTCTGCGCCTTGAGGTCCCTGCACGTGAGAAGGGGCTGCTTGAGATGGAAGGGTTCATCTCCACACCTGGCTGGCGGGCTCCACTGGGTGTCCCCGGGGCAGGAGATGATTGTGAAGTAGGAGGAAGTGGGAGGGCCAAGTGAGTGCTTAAGCTGGGAAGGTAGAAATCCCGCTGTGAACAAGGCCATTCCAGAAGCAGTCACTTTCACCCCAGACACGTTACTCGTTCCAGCTTAGTAGTTTCGAAAACGGTTTTCAAAACTTTCTTTCAACTGGGCACCCCAGCATATGTCAGGAAAGGCAGAGCTGCTTTGCTGGACGTGGGAAGAGGAGGCTCCTGGAGCACTCACATGCTCCTGGTTGAACTCCTCCCCCAAAAGGACCCTGGGTCGCTTCTAACAGCAATGATGTCCTCAGACCACGGTTTGAGAAGCATTTTGTAAGAGAAACGAATACATCTACTGCATGAACCTTCCCCTTAGGGAGCCTGGAGTCCAGTGAGCTGGCAGCTACAGTCCTGGACAGGCTGGCATGTAAATTCCTATGTCCCTCGTGGAAGGTGCAAATCCTAGCATGGCACTGTTGTTGGCTCCTACAGAACCTTGAGGCTTTGCAGTTGCACAAGATCTTTCTACGTTGATACCACACACTAGAGAGGTGGGGAAGAGCTTGTTTGCGTTGTTTAGCTTCAGTAAAATAGTCTAAAACAAACTTACCTCTCACAACACTTCTATGAGGTGGGGTTATTACTATCCCATTTTACAGATGAGGAGGCCGAGGACATTTAACTTGTCCAGAGCCACTCTACCAGGCACTGCTGGAACCAAGATTCAAACTCGCTCTGCCTGGTTTCAGACCACGACTGGGGGGACCTGAGACCAAGGCTACCTCAGGGCCGGTCCCATCTCTGCCATGGACTGGTTGTTTCTCCAACATCAACATCCTCATCTATAAATAACGATGATGACAATGACGCCTACCGCCCTTAGAATGATACCCCGACACACAGCCAGTGCCCAGCATGAGGGCGTTGCTGTCTTGGGATCACCCACTAGTAAGTTATGACTATTTGCTCAATGCCCCTCTCACTGATCTGGCCTGTAAAGACAACAGTGCAAGGCGATACGCGTGTGGCTACGGATCTCTACGTGCAGTACAGATAAGTAAAAGGAGTAGGAGTTCAAGCTAAGGGCGTTTGAAATGCCTCATTTATGACTGCTTCATAAATTTTTGAGGACTCCTTGTACAAAGCCATGCTGAGTTCCCAGTGTCAGTCCAATGTCAGCAAGTGCGGTGCCAAGGCCAACTTGCCAGCCACCGACTGCCGGCAGCGCATCCCTAACAAATCCAGCGCCCCATGCAGCCTCCTGGCCAGACGGGTTTCCTCTGCCACTGTCACCTGGGTCTCCAACTGCACCTGGGCTCTGCCCAGAATCACACAGCACTGGTGATCCAGGGCCACCGGGGCATGTGCCACATCCGGAGGGTCAACTCCAGAGTGTCAACTCCAGAGTGTGCCCCTGGTGGTGTTGGGGAGGGAGGAGGACAGAGCCCCGGGAGCCAGCAGGACATTTGGTCCGGTCCTGGCATTTCCCGCACCTCTCCGTCAATCTCCCCAGAGCTGAATGTCCCTTGACATTCCAGGGACTCAAAAAGAAAAAACAAAAAATAACACTCCAGAATTCAGGGAACTGTCAGAATTCTGCCACAACACTTTCCATACCAGAACTCAAACAAAACGTGGGCTTCCGGGAGCCCAAGAGTTAAAGTTCAGTTTGGAAACAGAGGGAAAAGAAATGTCTGACCTTATGCCTGAGCGTCCACCCACCCACGGCACACACCCATGGGCAAGAGAACGCCCTCAGCCCAAGGCTTAAAGGACAAGTGCCTCCTTTTGCTCAGTAAATGTCAAACGATCGCCAGAATGTCCAGTCCCCCGTGCCTACCTCTCCGGGGGGGGTCCCCAGGGTCGTTTCTCGAGGCCGTTTGCACCACCTGCTACCGCGGAGCCATCATCCCTCCTTGGGAAGCCGGCGCTGCTCAGGGAGGGGTTCCGCGGAAGGAAGGGGAGGGCAGGCGCTGAGATCCCCGTGGGAAGGGGATGGTCTTCGAACCAAGCACTTGGTCAGAGGGAAAAGGATGTTTTGTAATTTTTGGCTTGAATTTCCAGAGGCAGAACAGGAAATGTCCACTGGGGCTGGGAGCTCCAGGGAGAAATGTGCCGCGATCTCCCTTAGGAGGAGGACTTCCCTGGTCGCCCCGCCTGGAATTTTAAAGCTCCGTCTGAATTCTGGTACCCCTTTCCCCCTTACTCTTTCCCTTAGCACTTTTTTTTTTTTTTTCTTAATGGAACGTCAGCTTCGTTCCTGACATGCTGGAAAAATTTTCCTCTGCCTAAACTTGGCTCAGGAACACTCTCTCCTTGTGAGAGAATTTCTCCTGTTACAAAGTTCAGTTTAAAAAAAGAAGAAGAAGAAGAAGGCTATTTGTTTTGCGAACAAAAGTTCGCAAAACATTTTTGATGGATTGTTTTTTTCATCTGAACCTCTGGGTTTCAAGAAATATACACACCCATATTCCTTTTGAATATGTTTTCCCCTCCCTTGGAATGGAAAAACACCAATAATAACTGGTAAAAAGATTATAGTGAAAATGTCCTTAAACTGTGGGTCTAGGTCAGCCTCCTCTGTGCTCACATCTCTGCCCACAGCTCAGGGTGCAAGGAATATGGTAAGAGGGTGCATGCTGGTCTCCAAGACCTGCTTTTAGTTCTAGGTCTTTCTATGATGGGGACACAGGAACTAGCTACCTTTCCCAAACAGAGTCCAGTTCCAAGCACACACAAGGTCCTCAACCCCTCAGGGATGGGGCTGCAACATTGCTGGTGGTGATTCTTGGAGGCGGTGGGTGGGGGGTGCCTGGACTGAGAAGCCATCTAAAGTAAGATTTAGCTGTTGGGAATCGCCCGGAGGGTGGCATGTCTGTGCCTTGTCAAATGCCACCACAAATTGGGAACTTTTAGGGTACTTGTTGACCCTGGTAATAAAACTCAGTAGTTCTCACAGTGCTAATTGGGGATTAGTTCACAAACAGGAAATGAGGACATCCCCTCTGCTCTGCTTATTAAGAGAAGGTGAGTAATAAATTAATGGTGTAAGCCAGATAAGAACAAATTTTTTTTGCCAGTTTGTGAGGTTAGAAAATTTCAGATGTTTTAGAAGTCTCCTTCATTTACAAAGATTATACTGCATACATAATAGGCCGAGGCTAGCAATTTTTAGATTTTCGATTTAATGTATTGAGAACACATTTTTATCTAGGCTATAAAGCAAGACTGATGTAGGTCAGTTGCTAGCTTGAGTTTTGCACCTAACCTTGAAAGTAATTGAAATGCATTCGTGTTCTGAAATTTAGAGATTCTGTCCTTTCAATATTGGTTTAGTGTGGAGATAATCCCAATCAACAAAATTTGACCCATCGTTATTTAACTAAATGCCCAATTTTTTCTAACATACCTTAACATAATAGTATATGTAATATACTATGCTCCTTCACTTGGTTTTTGTCCCCAAATGATCTCAAAAATCACACTCAGAAAAGACGTAGACAAATTGAGTCTATTTGGTATCTAAACAATAGACAAACTACGTCCTAAAAAGATTGATCATGCCCCCAAAATGAGGGCAAAAGTCTAATTCCCCAGATATGGGGTATACTGCTTCATGGACACCACTTGCCACAAGGACAGGGGAATGTTGCCAAGCAGAATTGGTGCGATGGTATTTTTAAAAAATACTTTATTTATTTGAAAGAGAAAGAGAGAGACAGAGAGAGCAGGGCACAGGTGCAGAGGGAGGGAGCAACTCAAGCTGACTCCGCACTGAGCCTGGACCCACACGTGGGGCTCAATCTCATGACCCTGAGATCAGACCCAAGCCTAAATGAAGAGTCAGATAGGTAACCAATGGTGTCCCCAAAGCGACCCCAGTGGGGTGGCATTTCTAATTCTTATCCTGAGATTAAGAGTCACTAGATTAGTCAGACATCTCTTTCCACTTGCTAAACTAACTGATTTGATATGAATGTAGACAGAGGCATAACAATTTTATGGGCAGCAAAAGACAGAGTCGAAGGTGAGATGAAAACCCAGTCTTTTCAAGGTTAAAAGGTTTCAAAGCTTGACAAGGTTTCACAAAAGGCCAGAGTCTGGATTGGTTTGTAGGTGAGGGACCACACTGAATTTAACCGGCTCCATAGCATTGGTCGGTTAAGTGCCGAGTGTGTGTGCCGCTCTACTGGAGGCCTTCTCAGATGGAAAATGATTTTAACACAACAACTCCATAAGGTATTGTTGCTCTCATTTTACAAAAGGGATCCTCGGGTCCTGAGATGTTTTTTTGCAACTATACTTGACAGTGTCAAGATTGCTCATGATTTTTTTTTTTTAAAGATTGTTCACGATTCAAGTTTTTTTTTTTTTTTAAAGATTTTATTTATTTATTTCACAGACAGAGATCACAAGTAGGCAGAGAAGCAGGCAGAGAGAGAGGAGGAAGCAGGCTCCCTGCTGAGCAGAGAGCCCAATGCGGGGCTCCATCCCAGAACCCTGGGATCAGGACCTGAGCTGAAGGCAGAGGCTTTAACCCACTGAGCTACCCAGGCACCCCACGATTTAAGTTTTTTGAAGATTCACTTTATTCATGCTGCCTGTCTAGTCCCGCAACTCCCTACCATGTTCCATGTTCCATGTTAGAACTGCAAATAACATTCACTTCTTCGTTCCAGTCAATGAATGTTTAATGAAAATTTATGTACGTAGGACTGGGGCAGGAGATGAAGACCTCAAACTCTGCCCTGGAGATGTTTGTAATCTGGTAGGGGGCAGAAAGGAACATCTCTGTATCATTGGACGCAACAGTTCTACTCCTAGGTACATAGCCAAGAGAACTGAACATGTATGTCCACACAAAGACCTATACACGAATATTTCTAGTAGCCCTATGCATCTCAGCTGCTGATGGAAACAAGCCAAACGGTCATTAACTGATGAGTCGGTAAACAACACGGACATGGCCATAACAATACAATATCGGTCATGAGAAGAAATAAGTGCTGACACATGCTACAACATGGGTGAACTTAGAATGTGCTATGCTAAGGGAAAACAACAGGACACAAAACACCATCTATTATATGATTTTATTTATGTGAAATATCCAGAATGAGCAAATCTTCAGAGACAGAGAGGAAGTGGTTGCGGAGGGCTGGGGTCGTGGTGGAGTTGGGGTTGGTAGTTAAAACCACAGGTTTTCTTCAGGGGTTGATGAAAAGGTTCTAAAACTGATGGTGGCAACAGGTGCACGACTTTGTGAATATACTAAAGACCATGAATCGTACATTCTAAACAGGTGAGTTTATAGTACGTGAATGATATCTAAAGAAAGCTATTGCAAAAAACAATACATGTGCCTAAAAAAAAAAAAAGAAAAAAGGAAATACATCTGTTTAGTCGACCCAAATTTGCAAAGTGCCATCCGTATTTCACATCCAGTTTCTTATTTCCTTGGCTAACTCACTTCGAGTTTTAGGAGACTCAAGGCAAGAATCCATTCTTACCGGAGCCAATTATTCTGCCTATTGTGATTCTTTGACGATGTGCTTTCTTAGGGACTGATATCCCCAAGCTCTTTCCATTCTGTCCCCTACCAACACTCATATTCAGGCAAGGGTTTTAAAAGTGTAATTACTCTGAGATTTAGGAACTAATTACTGTAGGATTACTGTGTGTGCATTGAACTAATAAGCAAATGTTTGGTTGTCTTAGGCTATTGAAATAAATTCATTATGATTTTTCATTTCTCAAATACCCCTACTTATTCTGAGTACCCTGAAAGGTGCAGGAATTGAAATTATGGCAGAAGAAGCAAGCAAGCAAACAAGTGTAGTTGGCAGCTCCAGGTGCTATCATGGGAAATACAGGTGCGATACGGACCCCAGGGGGGCAATGAGTGTGTGGTGTGGGGAATGTCTGGAGCAGCAGGTGTGGTAACAAGGTACTTTCTCTCCAGAATTCCTGGCAAGTGGGTGAAAGAGGGCTCATTAGTTTTGTAGTTGTCGTTTTGTTTTACTTTTAGAATTTTTTTCTTTAGTTTACTAAAGAAAGTGGAGAAAGCCCAGAGTGGAGCCCAAGGTGAGGCTTAAACTCATGACCCTGAGATCAAGACCTGAGCTCAGATCAAGAGAGTTGGATGCTTCACTGATTGAGCCACCCAGGTGCCCCGTTGTTGTTTTATTTTAATGGATGGGTTATGTAGGGGTAAAATAGTAGTGGCTTTCTGGTCCCTGAAATAGGATTTACACACAGAAGACAAAGAAGACACAGAAGACAAAGTTCAGCTGCTCTTTAGAATCCTGGAGCAGCACAGTAAACTTCACGTCTCTGTGAGGGTCAGGTGTCATTCTGCATCTGTCCAGTAGATGGAGGCATTGCTGTTCCAGAAAGAAAACTCTTTCCAAACTTGGTATAGGAGCTAAGCCCCAGTTGTGGCTGCCACTTGCTCCTTTCCATCAGGTGGCAGACAGGACAAAACAGCCCAGAATTATGCCAGAGAAAGAGCAGCCCTATCCTAATCCGGACTTCTTACCTTAGTACAGTGACCTTGGGCACGCTGCTTTGTCTCTCTGGACCTCAGCTGCCTCATCCAAAAAGTGAGAATTTCCCAGATCCAGGATCTTTTGTCGACATTTCCAAACCCCGATACTCAGAAAACCAGAAGCATTTCATAACTCACTTGGCAGCAAGACCTGACCTAAACTGATGCATTTTCCTTCTCAGTGTGAATGTTCTTACATTTCCCTGCAAAAGGGTTTATATATTTCAATTACAAAGTGCCTCCTCCCCCACCCACTGTGGATTTGATCTAATAAAAGGTACAATATGCAGAATTAGCTTCCTCAAATTTGAAAAACAATCAGCGTTCTGCAGCACACCTGGCTTTTGACTCAGAGCTCACAGACCTGTGATACTGATTGCAAGGGTGCTGTGGGGATGAACGGACAAGTGAGGCACAACACTGCGAAGAAGAGTCCTCCGGGGCTCGCCTCCCTTATGCCCCAGCCAGTCAGATGTGGGGTCTGGCAAATAGGAGAAAAACAAGGCAAAGAATCTCTATGATGCATTTGTATCACTCATTCCTATGAAAGATACCTTTCAGCACCTCCTACGTGCTCGTTCTGAAAAGAGGACACACACAGGTAGGTACAGAGACAAGGCTGGTGGGTGAGGATGCCAGCAAGGGTGGCCGACTCGGTCACTGCCATGCCAACATTACTATCATTACAGACTGATTCCTCTTCTATCTTTAAAAAGTCTTCTTTTAAAAGTCAAGGACTTCTGGGTCCCCCTTGTGTTACCTTAAAATCAGAGGATTTCTCGGGGCCAGAAAAGAATTTAGAGGTAACACCTCGGCTATCCCATCAAAACCTTGCAGGGGTGGTTGGTGGGCAACTAGAACGGGAAAGCTCTGATGGTAGCTGGCCAATAAGCCCCAATGAGACCCTGTGAGGGGGTGTAAGAAGGTACGCTTGTAAATTTCTCCTACTTGGTTAGTTTCTCCTCTAGCTGTTATCAGTAATGCAAGCACTTCAACAGAAGCAGAACTTCTGTTCCAAATATCAAGGTATTTTCTCCTTCCCCATACCCCCCTCTGGGCTTCCCGCCACCATGCACCCGTTGCTCAAACCAAAGACTTGGACATCATTCTTTCCTAGCCCCATCTCTAACACTCAATCCATTAAAATCGGTCATGCCTGGTCTGACCACTTCTCATGGGGAGAACTCAGGTCAAAGTCGTTGTGGTCTTGCTAGAGCTAAAGCTTCAGCTTTCTAATTGAGTGCCTGCCTCCATTCCTATGCTGCTGCCATCTTTCTCTTTTATGGCACCTAAAACCAGCTTCTCCAGCTTAAACCCTTCAGTGGCTTCCCACTGTCACTAGAGGAGGATCTGAACAAGGCCCCTGCCTCCTTCTCCAACCTTACCTTACCTTCCAGGCTGCAGCCATGCTGGCCTTTCTGCCCCTCCAACATGCCAAACATTCTGCTGTTTCAGGGCCTTTGAACATGTGCCTGTCTCCTCCCCAAGATCTTCATACACAGGCCCAGCCCTAACATTAGTGGGGCCCAGGGCAAGGGAACAAATAAATGGGGACCCACACACCACTAAGAACTGTTATGTAAGGTATGTTCTCTCCTCTTACCATGACAAATGCCTTCATAATGGCAAATTTGAAAAATATGTGTAAACGTATGGTTTTCATGACTGTAAATTAGCAAACTATAAAAGACAATTGAATTTAATTATTATTCTCATATTTGAGTGTTTTGTTGGCTGGCTGGTGATATTTAAATGAGTAACAAAATAGAGGCATACATTATTCATAATTTGTTATATATTTATTCCACAGAAATGCACTCTTTGTTTTCATTTAAGTGAAATCACTAATGTAATCATTTTTAAATAATTTGTGTTCTGTTGAGATGAATGATATAAAAGATTTTTTAAATGTTATTGTTCTCAAAGTGTACAAAACTTGAATGTATTATCATTAAAAATGTAGCTGAAGGGGTGCCTGGGATCAAGCCTTGTAAAGGGCTCCCTGCTCAGCAGGGAGTCTGCTCCCTTCCCCCTCCCCCTGCTTGTGTTTTCTCTCTTTCCCTCACTTTCTGTCAAATAAATAAATTAAATCTTTTAAAAAATGATAAAAAAACACAGCTGAAGGTATATATAAAAAGTTAAAAATTAAAATGGTTTTCACATAAGCTTTCAAAAAGTTCTCTTTTTAAAACATTCAAAATTATTTAAAAGTAAACAAATGCATCTTATAATTAGTAAGTGTGAAATTTTAAAATTAGAATTATTTAAATAGGTCTGAAGAATTTTTTGGAAATTTTACCCAATTACATTAAATATTCTTATTAAATATATGATTCTCATTATTAGTGTTCGGGTAAAGAATTGGTATGCTTCAAGCATCTTGTTAGACAAACATATATAGGAATTTAAGAGAAATATGAATTATTCAACACTGTAAAACGTTCTTCCCAAACCGTGTGCAAAAGTTGCAAATACTACTGTAATCCATGAGCATCTCCAAACACAAAGAAGAGAAGAAAAAAAGAGAGAGAGAGAGAGAGAGAGATGCTCAGAAACTCGGAAACAATTCTTTTTTTTTTTTTTAAGATTCTTAAAATTTATTTGAGAGAGAGAGAGACAACCTGAGTGAGAGGGGCAGAGGGAGAGGGAGAAAGAGAATTTCAACCAGACTCCACGCTGAGCGCTGGGAGGCTCAGTCCCAGGACCCCCAGATCATGACCGGAGCTGAAACCAAGAGTCAGTCATCCAAACCACTGTGCCACCTAGGCACCCCTGGGAAAGAATTCCTTACGAAACAATCTATTGCACTGATGCTATCTGAGAAACAGGGCTTAACGAATTAATTTCTCTTTCTCTTACCTAAGCATCTGCATGCTTACTCTCTCTGAATTAGTTTGCATGTGGGGACAGAGCAGGAAAAGCATGTCCCTGGGGTCCCGCGTTAAGTAAAGAGAGTGATTGGGCTCCTCACAGCAGGAGACGCAGGGCAGGGGCCCTCACTGCCATACTCCAAGGGTAACGGTGTTCACAAGATCTCTTCCTTCTAGCCGGTCCCTGCTCCTAACCTGGGAAGTCCCAACAGCGTGAATGGGGCTGAGAGGTTAGGAGGTCTGCCCGTGTGAGAGCTGGGGCCTGAAGCCAGGCCTCCTAACCCTAGAATTAGGGTTCTTTCGTGTATGCCGCTAGAGGGAAGAAGGGGCTTGGAGGGCTCGGCCCACCGCAGGGAACCAGAACCCCCGCCGAGCCGCCCTGCGCATTTCTTCCCCGAGGGGGCAGTGGCTGCACACGCATGGCCGTCTGCGCGCGCGAGCCCGGCCCTGGAAGGTGGCGGTGAGCGCCCGCATCTTCGTCTTCGCGCAGATCGGAAGCCCCGCGGGACCTGCGGGTCGCACGGAGGCGGCAGTGCTGGCCCTGGAGATGTCAGCTCTGTGTGTGTTCCGGGAAAGGATGGATTCCTCGCGTGAACCCGTCCTTGTCCCAGTCGAAAGTTAGAACTGAAAGCCAGCGCTTCTCTGTTGCTTTTTGCTTTCCAGATCCCTGATGGCCGCGGGTTCTCGATCCCCACGACGCTCACAGGTCGGACTGGAAGCGCTCTGCTGGGGAGAGGCTGTCCTGGGCATCGTAGCACGTTTAACAGCGTCCTGGACGTCTGCACCCCGGTTGCCTGCAGGACTCACACGTCTCCCTGCCCCCCCCCCCCACGGCCGTGAAAATGTCTACGGACCTCACCAAATGCCCCCGGGAAAGGGAGCGGTGAAGTCACCCGATCACCCTGGTTTGAGAACCCCTGGGTCGTTATAAAACACAAACCCAGCCTGCCCGTGGGCTGGACACCAGGGGGTCCGGTTGTGAGCTGTGCTTGGGAGCGGGCTGAGCGGGAATTCACAAACGTTCTCAGCCTAGGATCTCGCGATTTCCGTGGAAACTTTTCTTCCAGCGACATTTCATTTTTTTTTTTTAATATCATCTCCAAATGGTAAATCATTCTCAAATTAAGTGGTGTTTATCCTCCTGGCTATGAACTGTCAAAGGAGTGCCGGGGATTGGGGCGGGGGGTGGTGGTGGTTGTTTTGTCTGCACAGTTCTTAGTCCCCGGGAGTCCTGTATCTCCCTTTTGCTGTCGCCGCTCCTCGCTTGGCCTCCCCTCCACCAGACAGGCTTCATAACTGGCAATCATCACATCGCGGGGGCAAAGCGGTCGGCAGCCACCCCCGCACCGGGGAGTCAGACGCTGCGCGGAGCCCGTGCTCTCTGGAACCACGGAGCCTGTGCTCTCTGGAACCACGGCTTCTTTTGTTCTGTCAGGCAGACTGCAGTTCTGTCTCTTGGCTCTCCCCGAAGGAAGAGAATCTTGAAACGTTGTGCGGCTGCAAATGGCTTCGTCTAAGCTGGAAGGGCCCGTAAACAGGAAGTCCACAGCAAAGGAGAAATAAAAGTGATCAATTACGCTGTTAGAACGACTTCAATGCCACCCCACCCCCACCCCCAGGCATCTTTGGGCAGAGCCGGGCAGCATGAATCAGGCTGTATACAGCTCCCCCCGCCTCCCCCCAGAGCCCACGGGCAGGGAGACCCGCAGGGGGCCAGTGAGGGCTGTGGGCACCACACCACTATGACCGCCAGAGATCTGCAGGAGAACCAGCCCAATACGACCCACATGAGGCGGAAATGGTCACAGCCAAGTTGCAGAACTTACATGGCAATTTTTGATCCTTTCCTGGCCTCGGATGAAAGGCTGCTGGTGGGAGCACCATGGCCCTGGCATCCCGTCCCACATCTGGTCGCTCTCCTTGCACTCTGGACTTGCACGTTCAGAAAGAGACGACCCACCGTGTGCTTAGGGCATGAGGGAATTGAGACTCCAACTGTGCCTCAGAGTCTGCTTTTGGGGACCCTGGCTGCTCTTCTTAGTGGCCACCTAGCCCCTCTGGCTTCTGTGCCCAGCATCTCGACCGGGTGGTTCCTCTCCAGAACCGAATCACTGCCACTCCAGTGTAGACCCTGATCTGCCCTCCCAGGACTCTTTCCTGAAAGCAGCATCATAGAAAATTTTGGGGATGATACAGAGACTTCTTTGATGTCAGTCTTAACGGGAAGGGATGCCTCCCAAAACTGAGAGAGAAAAAAGTGAAATGGAGAGATATCACGGGGTTGGTGTCTTATTTCACAAAGAAGATCAGATTGTGCAGACCGGGAGGTTTTGGGGGGTGGAGGGGAGAGGAAGGTTGTAGTAGGTAGCAAACTAGTTTGAAGTCAAAGGTTAAGAAACATTTTAAAGCCAGTTTCTAAACCTTCCTGGGGGAAGCAGGGTATGCATATCGGTAGACCACTCTGATTAAAAAGTAACCCTCTCTTCAGTCGCTGTCCCTCAGGTCCCCTTACTCTGTCACAAGCTGTTCTGCAAATGCAAGCATGCAAGGGGCTGGGGTTGTCTCCAACAGCGGTTCCACTGTGGAGAGTGAGGACACTCTCAAGGAGGCCCCTGAGAAGTCTCGTTTTCTGCATGAGGTGAACCAACAGGATGACAGTGAAGCTCCGCCCTCAGTGTTCCTGAACTAGACTCATAAGCAAGTCCTTTTCCAACTGTTGACACCCTTCTGACCAGCCAGAGACTAGAGATCCCTACCAGGTGTGGGAAGGTGGTTGGTCTCCAGCTTTTGGTTCAGCAAAGGAGACGCTCTTGCCACCTGGGCACTGGGCTGCTGTACCAGAAGCTCTGTCAGGAAACACCTACTGTGGCTCTCTCTGCCCACTGTCCATGGACAGGCCCCAAGGAAGAGCTCATGAAACCCCCCCGCCCAGCCTCAGACTTCTCAGTTTGATCAGCCTCTGTGTGAGTGTCTGTCTTCTCCTTAAGCAGACCCAATAGGAATCAAGCAATCACAAACACATACCATTGCCACAACTTGGACTTGGGTAGCAGGACACATATTCTGTTGTGGTGGGGAAGGTCTCTCAGTAGAGCCTTCATTTCCCAGATAAATAGGTACCACGACTTGACCGAGCCAGTTAGCATGGACAACAGATGAACGAGCGGACAAGAACACCTGCCATGTGTCCAGGCTGTGTCAGGTCCTGTCGGTCATATTAAAGAGGCCAAAACAGTCCTGGCTTCTGGAAGGCTGTGTTCTAGTTCCACACACAAGACTAACAAACGTGCAAGGCTGAGACCCTAATAGAAGGCCCACAGTGAGCTCGAGCTTGAGACTTCATTAAAGAATATCTCACACTGCTGTTGAATTTGTCCTGCATCACCCTGTGACTTAGAAACCCCTCCAGAGTAGGAAGCACAACTTACTTTTCTTAGGGTCTCGTCACATACACACACACAGACACTCACACAGCTTCTAGAACAGTGTCGTATACACCGTTACCTTCCCATTATGCTGTTACTGAATGCTCCAGTAAAGTGTGATTGTGTAGAACAGAATATGATCGCAGCGGGGGTTTGTGTAAGGGAGCAATCTGGGTGGGCAAGAGGAGCTGGAGAGGGGAGACTTCACTGGAGATGCAAGAGGCAACTGACAGTAAAGTTGCTCTGGTTCTTTTTTTTTTTCCTTTTGAAAGTAATGATTAAAGATAACATTTAAAAATTATAAAAGTATACATATTCATTATGGAAAATTTGTAAAAATAAAAACATAAAGCAGAACATTTAAATCACAGATAATGTGACTCCCAGACTTGTGTAAACAGACAGGATATATAATTATAAACTTGTGACAAGCGCAGGCATGGATGCATAAAAGAAAAATGGAAGACCTGATCTAGAGAAGGGCAGTCTCTCTGCAGCTGGGACATTTATGCTGGAACTGAAGGATGGGCAATGGTTGGACAGGTGAAGAGATGAGCGAGAGCACAAGAGGCAGGTGTGTGTTAGGGAATATAGTTTTTAAAAAGGTAAATCAGGGGCCCCTGGGTGGCTCAGTTGATTAAGCGTCTGCCTTCAACTCAGGTCATGATCTTGGGGTCCTGGGATTGAGCCCCGAGTCGGGCTCCCTGCAGGGAGCCTGTTTCTTCCTCTCCCTCTGCCCTCTTCCCCCTACACATGCACATGTGTGCTCTCTCTCAAATAAACAAATAAAATCTTGGGGCGCCTAGGTGGCTCAGTCGTTAAGCATCTCCCTTTGACTCAGGTCATGATCCCAGGGTCCTGGGATCGAATCCCACATCAGGGTCCCTGCTCAGTGGGAAGCCTGCTTCTCCCTCTTCCACTCCCCCTGCTTGTGTTGCCTCTCTTGCTGTGTCTCTCTCTGTCAAATGAATAAATAAAATCTTTTTAAAAAATTAAAAATTCATAAAAGGTAAATCAAACAAATATAAAGTGAACATGTGCCAAAGATTATTTTTAACTCATTCATTAATGAGAGAACCATTAAGACGTTACAACTGTTCCACAAGAGAATTCCAAGTATATAGACATAGATGTGCCAAACTGGGTGGAGAAAAACCAGCGGCCCTTCCCCTGGACGGAATTTACTGGCACATTGAAATAATCATTCACACTGCCCTCGGTTATCTACGGTTTCCAGAGTTGTAAACTAGCTCACAGAAAGTGAAAGAGGGAGAAAGCCAGAACGGGGAAGCTAATCAGGACACCCACGAATTTTTTTCTCTCCTTTCAAAGCCTTTCACAGTTTTCCCTGACATGTGCAAATGCCCTGGGGAAGAAAAGAGGTTACTAGAACTGAAAGAAGAGGAATGTTGCTAGGATGTAATGAGCAAGGAGGAGAGTGGGTTGAGATGGGGGTCATGGCGTACTTTCCAGTTTATAGCCTGATTTTTTCATTTAACCATATAGGGTGAATGTTTCTCCATTATCATCCAATATCCATCTGAAGCATGATTCTTTTTTTTTTTTCTTTTAGGTTTATGTATTTATTTAAGTAATCTTCACAACCCAGCATGGGGCTCAAACTCATGACCCTGAGATCAAGACTGGCCAGCCAGGTGCCCTTAAAGCATGATTCTTTTTTTTTTTTTTTTTTTTTAAAGATTTTATTTATTTATTTGTCAGAGAGAGAGAGTGTGTGAGCAAGCACAGGCAGACAGAGAAGCAGGCTCCCTGCCGAGCATGGAGCCCAATGTGGGACTCGATCCCAGGACACCGGGATCAGGACCTGAGCCGAAGGCAGCCGCTTAACCCACTGAGCCACCCAGGTGTCCCCAAAGCATGATTCTTAATGGCAGCCCCATGTTCCCTGGCAGTGGCCTCATCATAATGTATTTACCAACCATCACTCCTTGGCCACTTAAGTTGTTCTCACTTAATATTCTTGTGTGTGAATCTTTGTTCTCACATATCTCAGATAACTTCCTTAGAACAGATTTTTTTTTTAAAAGATCGTGTTGCTTTACAATTTATTTATTTATTTTAGAGAGAGAGAGAGACAGAGAGAGAGAGAGACTGAGAGCCAATGAGGTGTGGGGCAGAACGAGAGGGAGAAGGGGAGAAGCAGACTCCCCGTTAAGTTGGGGAGCCCAACCTGGGGCTCGATCCCAGGATCCTGAGATCACGATCTGAGCTGAAATCTAGAGTTGGATTCTTAACTGACTGAGCCACCTAGGCGCCCCTCAGTGAAATGTTTTAGGAAAATAATGGGGCGAGGGGAGGTAGAGGCTCTGAGATGGGTTAGAAGGCCCAAGTAACAAGGGGGTGTGAGGTGGGAGGAGACTGAAAAAGGGCAAGAGGAAGGAAGAAGGGGAGACAGGGTTGGAGTGAGAGGCGTTTAGAAGCAGCAGCAGACAGGTCTGGGTGTGCAGAATGGAAATGGGGGAGGAGTAGGCTTTGGGCTTGCATTTGCCTTGGACACCCTTTGGAAATGGGCACGTTTGGAAGAGGAGCTGATTTGAGGGCTGTGGGGGTGTGGGATAACCAGAGGAGCATTTGGGAGCACAGGGGCAGGGTCTGCGCTGGAAAGGCAAATCTGGGAGTCACCCAGAGATCTGCCGGTGGAAACCAGGAGCTAGGGGATGCCCAAGTGAAAGGAGCCCTGGCAGAACCCCCACAATCAGGGGTGGGCTTGGGGACCCAGCAGGTAAGCAAGCAGGAAAGAAGAAGGTAGGGAAGACTGTGCGGGAGGCGAGTAACTAACAACATTAAGTTTTGCCACGAGGTCACAAAGGATGAGGGCTAAGGAAGAAAACCATTGTGTTTGGGTTGAAGAAAGTCATCATGACCTTGACAAGAGAGGTTTCAATAGAATTGTGGGGGCGGAAGTCCGCGGTTAAGGGAATAGGAGATGGAGGCATTGAGTGTCGGCCACAACGTGGAGGATTTTGGCAGCAAAAGGGATACGAGAGTCTGGAAATTAGCTAGAAAGGGGGAGAGTCCGGCATTATTGTGTGTGAGTATGTGTCTTGTTCGTGTTCCAATCCAGCAGCTTCCGTCTGCCTTCCCACACCCCCCACAACAGTTTCCGCTGCTTATTTTTCAATCCTAAGTATTTTTTCAACCTCAGACGATATTATGTGGCTTCATGCGACAAGTACTTAGCATAGAGCTGGTGCATAGTAAGTGCTCACTAAGTTAGCTATTGTTACTAGTTTTATTAAGAGTCTTGGGAACAAAATATGCAAACAAAAAGGAAGGATGGCTCGCCAGGGAGGGGTAGAGTGAGGGTGAGGTTACGGAGGGGTCGCTGTCCTTAGCAGTGCAACCTTGGAAACATTATAAGCCCTTTTTCTTTTTGTGGCCTTCATTCTAGATCTCTTGTTGGCTTAATTCAGACACTGTTTCTGTAGAAGATGGCCTAAAGGAGTCTGCCTTTTGTCAGTCTGTGTGTAGCTTTGCCACTCTTCTCAAGGATTTCTTTCTGCGTTCGAATTCGTTGCTGTGGGCTCAGTCGGAGCTGTAGTTCTGGCCCTGCCCCCGAACAGTGGAAGAGAACATCGGAGAACTCCCTAGGGGACAAGATTGGGGAAGAGGACGTGCAGAGGGGAAATAAGCCAACACCAAATGTATGAGCAGGTCTCAGTGAGTACAAGTGAGGGACAGAAGAGCCCCAAAAGCCCACGTCTTCAGCAGTGAACTGAGCGATGTCATGGCCAGTCCTCAACAGGGAGAATCTGAGCCAGAGCTAAAGCCCAGAGAATTCTGTTTTCAGGTCGAGGTGTAGGAACAGTGTGGGCTGAGGAGCAATGAAGCCAGTCCGGCTTTCCTGTCAGCTTTCCTGTCATAGGCCGGCAGACGCAATCCACCCTGAGGCAGGGCTGTGGGGAGAAGCTACAGTTACTTTATTTTGTCTGTAACTTTGTTGGTCTATCTGCTCAGTTCTCCTCACCCACTGCTTAGAAGACAGAAAAAGTTACTAACTGTCCAACTTAGGTGTTTTTTTTTTTTTAAAGATTTTATTTATTTATTTGACAGAGAGAGATGCAGTGAGAGAGGGGACACGAGCAGGGGTAAGTGGGAAAGGGAGAAGAAAGCTTCCATCTGACCAGGGAGCCTGATGTAGGGCTCGATCCTAGGACCCTGGGATCATGACCTGAGCCAAAGGCAGATGCTTAACGACTGAGCCACCCAGGCACCCCCAACTTAGTTTAAAGCTTCCACAATTTCAACAGTCCCCTCTGAGTAGAATTCAGTCCTTGTGGATAAAAACACCCTCCGTCCTACATCTCACCCTAAGACAGCATCTGAGTCACAGAGGAAAAGCCCGGTATGGCTCACAAGAAGGAGGGCCTTAGAGGGCGTCCTCAGCATCCTGGGGGGTCCCTCACTTTCCTGTGTCTTCCTGGTGGCTACTTGCTCCGAGGGCCTTCTCAGGTGAAAGGGGCTGCTCATTACGTGATCTGGCCTCTCTTGGCTTGACCAGAGCTCAGCGCACTCCCAAATAAGTTGACTTGGCTGTCCTGTTGCCTGCCGCGTGCCCCTCAGGGGACTGTCTGTGACTGCCCTTTGCTTCCAGTGCCAAGATTCAGCTCTGCTGCCCTGGCTACAGGGCACCCATCCCAGTGATAATAACTCTTGTCTTTCTCTCAGCAACATTGCTGGTCGCATTCCTTTTCAGTAGTAGCAGAGGCAGTGGTGTTACAAAAGTTGACCGTCTCACTGCTTGATTTTATAACTGGGCTAAATGTCAGCTTGGGGGTAGGGGTGGGTGTGGCAGGGGGAACTTACTCTTAAGGCTACCCACTGAATGAGACACGAGACCCCGGAGCTCCCCCATGTGGAACCATGCTTCGGACCCAATCTTTCAAGAGGACCGGTTACACTGGCATTTGGGGGACACGGCTGGTTTCAGCCAGGCCTGCCAACCTGAGAGTCTTTTATTTCAAACCCTCTCAACTCTGTGCTCAATGAGTATGGAAAGTGTTGCATGTGGAAATTGCTTGGGCGACTGGCGGAAACATTGCCAAAAGAGAAACTTTCCAGTTCTTAGCTTTCAAAGTGTGCACTGTGCCACATGTCATGAGGTAATACAGAGTCTCTGAACAGGGGCGCCACAGCCAATGAAAGCCATGACGTGACCGTCACCAAATGCAGTTCTGGTCACTAATCAGAGGCAAAGCAATTGCTGAGAGAGAGAGCAAAAGACCAGGCAGCGAAGAATCGAAGGGGCCCAAAATGGAGAGAAGCTGCCCCTGGGCCCCGAACTTCATTTTGTTTAGGAGGAGAAAATCAGCTCGAAAGCATTCCTGAGGCAGCAGTGTTAACGTTAACAGATACCATCTGGAAATCAACAAAACTCAGATTTTGTTTTTTACAGATTGGCTCTGAAAACCAGTTCTAGCCAGGGACTCTCAAACCTCAGAAGTCTCCAATGGGGCACCAAGATATAAACAACCATTTAGCAAAATCCACAGTCCCAGTGACAGATGAAGGCTGTCATCTGTCTTGTCCTCTTTATTGAAGTCAAGACATGAGGTCAGATGTGACCAAGTGTGTGGAGATGTGATAGTCTGCGGTGCTGCATTTTAAATAAGTTTTAATACGTGGAGCTCAGCCTCACAGGCAAGATTTACCTTCAAGACTTCATTCCCCTCCAAATATCTAGGGCCCTCATTCTGGCCGCCACAGATTTCTGTTCTTGAAAAAAAATGATTCACTAGTCTTTTTGGGGCGGGGGAGGTCAGAATTTATTTATTTATTTATTTATTTGTTAGTGAGAGAAAGAGAGAGAGACAGAGAGTACCGAGAGGGAGAAGCAGGCTCCCCGCTGATCAGGGAGTCTGATGTAGGACTCGATCCCAGGACCCAGGGATCATGATGCAAGTAAGGTGAAGGCAGCTGCTTTAACCAACAGAGCCAATCAGGCATCCTTTGGAGTCATTAATCTTTTTCCTCAACTACCTTATTGTCTCGCCATATTGACATTTAATGGGGCTTTTAGGAGATACAGGTGTTCCTGCTTTTAGAAAGTTCACCTCATACCACCTTGCTTTTAGGAAAAAGACCTGTTCCCACTAAGTGAAAAAAATCCAGAGCATCTTTGCTTTTGTTAATGAAGGTGGAAAGTGAAATAATAAATAGCATTGAGTGTGTGTTTTGCAGCAAGCCGTTAGAGGCGGTGCCCGCCTGAGCAAGGAGAGCCGCCCCACTCAGCGCCTTCCCCAGGGGTCACACTGAACATCTCAACATCAAGAAGCCAGAGTTCGAACTATGTCTATGAACATCTGGGCTTATCTTGATTTAATTTATACATTCATTACCTAAATGTGTCCTAAGGTACCAGAAGAGCCTAAGATAGGTTCTTTTCAGGTCTGGTGATTGGATTTGCGGGGGGGGGAGGGGTTGGATTTTATTTTTTGATTTTTTTTTTTTTTTTTTTTTTTTGCTTTACACCATTTCAGCTTACAAAAGTTTTCATAGGAACACTCTACTTTAAGATATGAGGGGAGGGGGGAATACCTGTAACCTCTAAAAGAACTGTCTGAATTGTGGGCATTTTAGACAACAACCTGGTAGGCTTGGAGGGGCGAGAGATCAATCTTGGGAGTCGGGACACCTCTCAAGTCACCACACCGCAGAGTTGCCTGCGCATGCGCATTCCCTGGTCGGCTGGAGGTAACTCCCTCCGGTGGGGTCTCTCATCTCCTTGCATATCCTGGCTGGTTCGAGCAGGGATATCTGGGACAGTCTCCCACAAATTACCCTATGTTGTTGGTGGAGAGCAACGAGTGCAGGTTTCCCTGGGTACCTGGGCGAAAAACAGGCCTCGTGCATAACTGTGGGTGGCTACTTCCAAAGGGACATCCCGGGCAGAAGATCTCAGCTTCTCAGAGAGCCTCCATGCCTGGCTCCTCTCTCCCGCCCTGCCCTGAACTGGGATTCAGCAGGACCTCAGCTCCATGGCTGCCCAGATGCCCTTTGGAGCTTCCTGTTGCTTCCCATTGGGCTGTGGGTCATTCCTGTGCTAGGGAAGGTCACAGACTTGTTAATTGGACGGAAAGCAAAGACAGACAGGATACAAATTTTCCTAGAAGGACACCAGCAAGTGTGATGTCAGTACCATTTTCAACTGTTAGCGGTGATTATGGCCACCACCCTTTCCTGCTTCCTGAGGACAACAGTTCAATATGACTTCCTGCACAATTAAAGTGGACAGCTTAGACGGAGCCAAGGTTGGCGGGAATTGTGGGGGGTGTGGAGGCCTCAGACCAACAATACATGAACTATTTTTCATTTGACACTCGGGGGGTGCTCAGGCAAAACCACAACTGGGAGCACACACGATTTCCTGGTTTTATTTTTATTTGTAGGTGAGGTATATTTGCATGAAATTTTATTTTTGGCAAGCACTTTTACATTCACAATCTCATTTGTGCCTTACGAGAATCATCTGAGGTAGGTGAGGTGGGGATTAATGTTTCCCTTTGATCCATAAAGTATCTGAAGCTCAGCGAGCGTCCACAGGTAGTAGTGAAAAGGGAGGACTGCTCCCAGGTTTCCCGGCTCCTCGACCCTATTCCTATCGTATCAAATCACCATTCATTAAATCCCATCAAATCTGCTCAAATAGACCTGGGCTTTTATTTATTTGAGAGAGTGAGAGCACGAGAGAGAGCATGAGGGGAGGGGTGGGGCAGAGGGAGAAGCAGACTCCCTGCTGAGCTGGGAGCCCGACGAGGAGATCCATCCCAGGACCGTGGTGGGATCATGACCTGAACTACAGACGCTTAATTGACTGAGCCACCCAGGTGCTCCCTTAGAGGAAATGTTTTAAAAGACAGGAGGCAGAAGCTGCCAGTCTCTTAAGGCCTAGAGCAAGAAAATACCAATGTGTCACTTCCATCATATTCTACTGATTAAAAAGCTATTCAGGAGTCCATTCAAGAGTCAAGGAAAAAGGCATAGAACCTATCTCTCAGGGAACGGTCTGTCAAAGAAATTATGGCCATCTTAGTTTTAAAATTTCTTTCTCTTTTTTTTTGTGACTGGCTTTGTAAATATGTATTCTGTCACTCAATAATGGAAAACTTACATGTTCAGTTTCACAGCAAGAAAATATGGTTTTTATGGCCACCTGGGGGGCTCAGTCAGTTGAGAGGCTGGCTTTGGCTCAGGTCATGATCCTGGAGTCCTGGGATCGAGCCCCACATTGGAGGCCCTTGCTCAGTGGGGAACCTGCTTCTCTCTCTGCCTGTGGCTCCCCCCTGCTTGTGCTCTCTTTCTCTCTCTGACAAATAAATAAATAAAATCTTTAAAAAATATGGTTTTTAAAATTAGATGCCATTTTAAAAAGAAGTATCAGTTTAGCCTACTTTTTAAAATTTCTTATTGAAGTATCATTAACATAAAATATTACATTGGTTTCAGGTATACAACATAGTGATTCCACAATTACCTACATACATTATGAATTGCTTATAAGTTTAGTTACCATCTGTCACCTTATAAAATTATTACAATATTATTAGCTATATTTGCTATGCTACATTTTTCATCCCCATGACTTATTTTATAATTGGCTATTTAGGGTCTTCTGCAGTTCCATATAAAATTTAGGAGTAAATGTTCTAGTTTTGGGAAAAATACTCTTAGTATTTTCATAGGGATTGCACTGAATCTGTAGATTGCTTTGGGAAGAATGGACATTTTGATAGTGTTCTTTCAATCCCAGCACAGTGGATCTTTCTATTTATTTGTGTCATTTTCAATTTCTTTCATCAATGGCTCATAGTTTTCAGAGTACAAGTCTTTCACCTCCTCGGTTAAATTTATCCTTGGGTATTTTTGTGGCCATCTTTAATTCACCACATAATATGTGATCAAAAATGTCTGAAGGCCACTAATTTAGGAGAAGAGAATGCCTCCCAGCAGCTCCGCCCCCCAGCCTGGGGCTCAGCTTTCTCACACAAGGGATTCCCAGCCATCAGAAGCTCCTCTGCTCCCACTGTGAACCTCCTCAAAGCTCCTCCATCAGAGATGAGGCTCAGGCTTTTCTCTTAATGGCTTTTTTAATCCAAAAGCACAGACAGAAGAATATATGCAGGACAGTATGGGGAAAAATAGAGTTTAACCCTTACTGGCACCACTGCTTTGTCTTTTTGAATAAAATGGTTTGACTAATAGCAGAAATAAAATGTTTATCTGTTTTGGTTCCGATGACCTTGTAAAAAATGTCTCTTTTATGACAGCATACTCTAAACTAAAATATATTGAAAATTAACCTAAATATACTCAGAATGACTTTTATGACTCAAACGATATGATTGCAACAATATTCTACCAGAAATTTCCCAGTGTACAGGCTGACACCTGCTTTGCCTTTCACATTAATCAAGTAAATAATCACAAACAGAACTTTAAGATTTCTCCCATAACACATACCCTTAAGAAGGAAAACAAAGTGTGTTACTAAACAGTACAAACCTGCTTTTGTAAGGAAATATGTGTGAGAGAGACAAGAATTAAATTTTTCACTATTGATGATCTTAACCGCTACTGTTAAAAAAGAAAGGATCCTGAGAAGAACACGTTGTTTTCCCAAGCATGGAGACGGGAGAGGCAGCAAATTAGAAAAAGTGAGATGATGAGAATTTGTTTCTCAGGAGAAAAGGAAGAGCTACATGAAGGTGCAGAGGCAGAGAGGGTGACTAGTTTAAAATTGTGAGTCGGGGATAATTTTGCTGTGTGGGCTGAGGGGACTTTCCTCCATGGTGTCATAAACCCTCTGGTAAAATAGCATTGACTGACAATTCTTTTTGGTGTCGGATTGTGTTCTTTGGGGAATGATTTCAGCTAACGTTGGCGTAAATGTGTTGAAGG
This sequence comes from Mustela putorius furo, assembly GCF_011764305.1. Classification (NCBI taxonomy): domain Eukaryota; kingdom Metazoa; phylum Chordata; class Mammalia; order Carnivora; family Mustelidae; genus Mustela; species Mustela putorius. The sequence goes on from NW_025422118.1 coordinate 4,619,928, forward strand.
TAATTGCAGGCCAAGAACAAGGGTAGCTGAAGCAAGTTCGAGTCACTCGTAAATAACATCTGAGTAAGAAAAGTCCAAGATATACATTCATACTCCAAATCGTGACAGCGGATACCTGTGGGTAGTGGATTACGAAGGATATTTCTTTCATTCCTTCTTCATTTAAAAAAAATTTTTTAAAAAGATTTTATTTATTTATTTGACACACAGGGAGAGAGAGCACAAACAGGGGGAGCGGCAGAGGGAGAAGTAGACTCCCTGCTGAGCAGGGAGCCTGATGCAGGCCTCGATCCCAGGATCTTGAGATCATGACCTGAGCCAAAGGCAGACACTAAGACTAAGCTATCCAGGTATCCCATCATGTTTTGTATTTTTAAATTTTGCTATTAGTTGTGTTAAAAGGAAATTATTTTGAAACATATGTGGACTTTGGAATCAGACATATCTGATCGAACCCAGTTCCACTTCTTAAATTTGAGATTCTGAACAAGTTCCTTGATTTTTTAAACCTCAGTCTCTTTAATGACATATCAGATAAAGGGCTAGTATCCAAAACCTATAAAGAACTTATCAAACTCTACCCAAAGAACAAATAATCCAATCAAGCAATGGGCAGAGGACATGAACAGACATTTCTGTAAAGAGGACATCCAAATGGCCAACAGACACATGAAAAAGTGTTCAACATCACTCGACGTCAGGGAGATACAAGTCAAATCCACAATGAGATACCTCACGCCAGTCAGAATGGCTAAAATGAACAAGTCAGGAAATGACAGATGTTGGCAAGGATGCAGAGAAAGGGGACCCTCCTACACTGTTGGTGGGAATGCAAGCTGGTGTAGCCACTCTGGAAAACAGCATGGAGGTTCCTCAAAACGTTGAAAATAGAGCTACCCTACGACCCAGCAATCACAATACTGGGTGTTTACCCTAAAGATATAAATGTAGTGATCCGAAGGGGCACGTGCACCCCAATGTTTATAACAGCAATGTCCACAATAGCCAAACTATGGAAAGAGCCCAGATGTTCATCATCACATGAATGGATAAAGAAGATGTGATACACACACACACACACACAGAGGAATATTATGCAGCCATCAAGAAATGACATCTTGCCACTTGCAATGATGTGGATGGAACTAGAGGGTATTATGCAAGTCGAAATAAATCAGTCACAGAAAGATAATTATCATATGATATTGCTGACATGTGGAATTTGAGAAACAAGGCAGAAGATCATGGGGGAAGAGAGGAAGAAAATGAAACGGGATGAAACCAGAGGAGATAAACCATAAAAGACTCTTAATCTCAGGAAACAAATTGAGGGTTGCTAGAGTGGAGGGGGGTGGGGAAGGGGTGGCTGGGTGGTGGACATTGGGGAGGGTGTATGCTATGGTGAGTGCTGTGAATTGTTTAAGACTGATGAATCACAGACCTGTACCCCTGAAGCAAATAATACATTATATGTTAATTTTAAAAAACCTCAGTCTCCTCATTTGCATGAGAGATAATGTACTAAATTATGTGCATGAAGTTCTTCAGACAGTGTCTTAGAACTGAGCAGCCAGGGCACCTGGGTGGCTCAGTGGGTTAAGCCTCTGCCTTTGGCTCAGGTCATGGGATCTCAGGGTCCTGGGATGGAGGCCTGCATCGGGCTCTCTGCTCAACAGGGATCCTGCTTCCTCCTCTCTCTCTGCCTGCCTCTCTGCCTACTTGTGATCTCTGACTCTCTCTCTCTCTCTCTCTCTGTCAAATAAATAAATAAATAAAATATTTAAAATAGAACTGAGCAGCCATATAATGGATGGTATAAATTATTATTGTTTAGCTGATAACTAACACCGGATGGTGATTCTCAGCTCCTGAAAATGACCAGCTTTTCCTGCTCACTGCCCAGAAGTTAAAGCAGCCGCTGACTACGTGCCCATATCCTTGAGAGAACCGGCAGAGTAAATTCAACCGAGTTTTATCCCTACCACACAACATATTACCATCATGAAGAAAAGCCCTTCTGAATACCTACTGTCAGCAGGTCATTTAAGTTCTCTAGACTAGACACACGAAGTGTAGCCTTCATCTCAGAGCCTGGTCGATTTGGGCCACTAACGCCCCAGTGTCTCTATTCCTAATTAAAAACACTTCAAGGGTGGGCTATACTTAGGCCTGGGCCCACATGTTCTTAATTCCAGTGAAGAACACACATTACATTTCAGGACTTCTACACTCGCCAAAGTGTTCTGATGTGGGGTTTGAGTTCCTTGGCGCTGTCATGTGACTGGCTTTTTGATGTGGTTTCTGTTCCAGTAAGTTAAACTCTGGCATCTCCGAACTGGCACAGCCTGCCACGCTCAAGATGAGTTCTGAGTGCGGACGAAGGCTGAACCCGCAGGCCCGCGGCTGGATGGAATCACACACTGCCACGGGATTAATTAGCCGGAGGCCTTTCAGTGTGGTGGGGCCCCCACTTTGGCTTTTTCTCGTGGCTGCTGTTCAGCCTGGCCATCTCAAACAGCGCTCCTCAAAATATTTTTGGTCTTTGACCTCTTCAGTTGGGAGAAAAAAAACCCCTCTGAATTTGGCCTATTCCAGCTTGAAGTTCAGAAGCCAACTTTTTGGGATTTATGAAAACACCTCACTGTTCCGGGTGCCTGGCGCTTGTTTAGTCATTACATACATACATGCATACATAATTCATGGCTGAGCAAAGCATAAACATCGTGGTAAATATTACTAGCATGTTCGCCAATGTCTGCTCTCCTCTCTAGGCGCAGGGAAGGCTGGACTGCCCAGCCCTCTGTGGTTAGACAGTTATGCGGCTGGTTGAGGGCCACAGGATGTTAGCTGTGGTGACATGTCTCACTCTCTGGCCAAAGTGTGGAAGCGCTGGGGGCAGTTCAGAGGTCCAGCCTCTTTCTCCCTGGTGAGGAGACCAAAGGGGTCCTGTGTGCTAGGTGTTGCAGCTACAGAGGAGAGAGCCTCCCTCAGCCTGGATCCTTGAGTGATGTCTGGAGCTGAATTTTTCCAGCACACACAACCCCACCCTTGACCTACGAGGGACATACGCAAGAAATGAATCTTGTTTGTCTTCAGTGTTGGCATCTGGTAGTTCATTTGTTATCCCAGCACAACCTAGCCTACTCTGACTAATGCAATTATCTAGTGAACATTAGTCGTACAGAGAGTGGTGTGCGGTTCTCCTGTCGGACCTGTCCCTGGTAGTAGGCCAAGTGTAAGATGGAGGACAAAGGAAAGCAGCAGTTCAAATGAGCACGTTCCAGGGGCCTGGACTACCCTGCAGTCTACTGGGGGATGCCTGGATGCAGTGCAAAACTTCCTTCCAGGTTGATGCTTAGTCTCTGGAGGTGCTTATCTCAGCCACATCAGACTCCAGACCCAGGTCAGCCGAGCATGGCTACTCAAGGATGCGTAAAGCATTCCCACTTGCAAGTGACCATGTACCTTGGCCTCATTGGTTCAGAGCCCTAGTTCCCTAGAAAATGAAAGATGCTTCATGGGTCACTGTAGGTGCACATGATGTTACACTATGATGAAAACTGATCAATGGTCTGTATGGTATTTTTATTTTGGGGGTTTGGGGATTTTTTGTTTGTTTGGTTGGTTTTTGTTTTGTTTGTTTTATTTTGCACAGACTCTGTGTGTTTCTGGGCTTTAAGCAAAACTATTCCCCATGGGAGTTAAGACACACATAACCACCACGTAAGGCTCACTGAAATGCACAATAAATGAAAGTTAACAACCATGGTGTGGGGCACCTGGGTGGCTCAGTGGGTTAAAGCCTCTGCCTTCGGCTCAAGTCATGATCTCAGGGTCCTAGGATTGAATCCTGCGTCAGGCTCTCTGCTCGCTGGGGAGCCTGCTTCCCCCTCTCTCTCTGCTTGCCTCTCTGTTACTTGTGATCTCTCTGTCTGTCAAATAAATAAATAAAATATTAAAAAAAAAAAAACAACAAACAACCATGGTCTGAGGAGAGTCAGTGCTGTCCTTTCCATTTCTAAACTTGAAATTGCAGCTGCCCCATCCAAAGCCATGTCTGGTTGAGTCAACTGGACAGAGAAGAACCTGGAAAGGGAATGAGAAGTTTTCTTTCTTGTCATCACTGACGATATGGCTTCTAGTGAGTGGAAGTCAAACTTATCATCTCTCCTCTGCCCAACCAGCCTGAGGCAAGCTAGCTTTCGGTTGACAGCAGCAGAATGATGCGCATAACCTAATTCCTCGTGGTGCCCAACTGCCTTCTTATTGGAACTGGAAGAAAGAAGGAACGATGTTGGATTAATCTTCTCATGACTCCCTTGGCAGGAATTGCTAAGTGTTTATACTTCTCTGTAAAGTTGTCTTTGTAGAAACCTACCTCTCTGAATTCACTGGGAATATAGAGCCAGGAATCTAGCAACGATGAGATGGAAGCGTTCCCTGGAACCCAATTTTTTCTTTTTCTTTTTTTCCCCCTACTTTGCTACTTTGCTACTTAGCAGAACTTTCATGCTGAAGTCTCTCGGGGTTTCTAATTTTTACAAGGTAATTATTTTCAGAGTCAAAAAGGTGTAGTTTCCCTTACTGAAAACCTCCTGATGCCAGAGAAATGGGATCTTGTTACAAATAACTTAAGTCACTCTGCTTCCTCTGTCTAAATCCACTCTGCTGGGAAGGCTAGCTAGAAGACTGAAAACCACAGTTTCATTCCCAGGTACACTGTTGTAAAATAATTACATCAGATGTTATCGTGAGGAATCCATTTAAATGGAGATAAATCCCAAATGCAAATATATGTTTACTTTGAATATAATGCACCTTAACAAAAGAAAATGCCTGTACGGCTACATGCAAAAGAATGAAACTGGACCATTTTCTCACACAAAAATAAACTCAAAATGGATTAAGGACCTAAATTGGAAACCTAAAACCATAAAATTATAGAAGAGAGCATAGGCAGTACTTTCTCTGACATTGGTCGTAGCAACATTTTTCTAGATAGGTCTCCTGAGGCAAGGAAAGCAAAAACAAAAATAAAACACAAGGATTAGATCAAAATGAAAAGCTTCTGACAGCAAAGAAAACAATCAATAAAACTAAAGACAACTTATGGAATGGCGGAAGATATTTGCAAATGGCATATCCAATAAAGAGTTAGTATCCAAAACATATGAAGAACTTAGACAGCTCAATATCAAAAAACCCTGAATAATCCAACTTAAACATGGGAAGAGGAGGGCACCTGGGTGGATCAGTGGGTTAAAGCCTCTGCCTTCGGCTGGGGTTGTGATCCCAGGGTCCTGGGATCAAGCCCCACAACGGGCTTTCTGCTTGGTAGGGAGCCTGCTTCCCTTCCTCTCTCTCTGCCTGCTTCTCCGCCTACCTGTGATCTCTGTCTGTCAAATAAATAAATAAAATCTCTAAAAAATAAAAAAAAAGATATAAAAAAATGGGAAGAAGACATGAACAGATAGATACTTCTTCAAAGAAGACATCCAGATGGCCAAGAAGCACATGAAAAGATGCCCTTCATCACTGATCATCAGGGAAATGCAAGTCAAAACCACAATGAACTATCACCTCGTACCTGTCAGAATGGCTAAAATAAAAAAAACACAAGAAACAAGAAATGTTGGCAAGGATGTGGAGAAAAAGGAACCCTCATGCACTGTTGGTAGGAATGCAAACTGGAGCAGCCACTGTGGAAACAATACGGAAGTTCCTCAAAAACTTAAAAATAGAACTACCATATGATCTGGTAATTTTACTACTGGGTATTTACCCACAGAATCTGAAAATGCCAACTTGAGAAGATATAATCACCCCTATGTTTATCATAGCATTATTTACAATAACCAAACTACAGAAGTGGCCTGTGTTGATAGATGAATGGATAAAGAAGTAGTCTATACGTACGTGTACACACACACACACACACACACACCAAACAAAACAAAACAAAAACCACACACAGAAATATTACTCAACCATGAAAAAGGATGAAATCTTGCCATTCGCAATGACGTGGTTAGAGCTAGGGAGTATAATGTTAAGCAAAATGTCAGAGAAAGACAAAGGCCATATGACTTCAGTCCTGTGTGGAATTTAAGAAACAAGACAAACGAACAAAGAAAAAGAGATCAACCAAAATAACAGACTCTGAGCTATAGAAAACACACTGCTGGTTACCAGAGGGGAGGTGGGTGGGATTGGGTGAAACAGGCAAAGGAGAAAAAAAGCACACTTATCGCGATGAGCACTGAGTAATGTATAGAGTTGTCAAATCACTATATTGTACACCTGAAACTAATATAACACTGTATGTTAACTATACTGGATTTAAAAAAAAAAAAGCTGGAGAAGAAACTTACATATGATTATATGTGAACCACAAGAATGAACAGATTGTTTGCTTATAATTATATGCAGATAATATACATAAAATTCACTTTGGAAAAAAAAAAAGAAAGAAAGAAAGAGCGAGCCTGTATTTTAGAACAGAGCCAGGTTTCTGACCTCCACCCAGACTAAATAAAGGATTTGGAGAGGTTGAATAGTGTCAGTTGAAAAATATTGGCAAGAGCCTATGCAGTGGTTCCCTACTTTTTGAAATCCATATCCACAGTATTAAAAGTATACTTTATGATTTCCAAATCTCACCTCAATACTCTGTGAAGTGAAAGAAAAAGTCCCAGATGCTAGGATGTATCACACTTATTTTCAGGCGCTCTGAGAGCGATTGATTCCCAGAGGCTGGTGCTAGAAAAATCCCCGGGGGGCTGGGAAGCAGGCAAAGCCCCTTGCTCAGAACCCCAAGACCTGAGCCAGACCTGGGGCCAGTTCCCTCAACTACTATTGCCACAGGCCAGGAGGACCAGGGCCTCTGTTGATCCTGTTGTAAACTGTACCTGGTGTGTAGAAAACATACCTTTATTTCACATAGATCCCTGACTGAGGTAGAGCACCGTGGCTCTACTGAACCCATATTCAGGGCAGAAGTTAGAAGGCGTGTGCCATTTTTGCAAGTAACAGTTAGAATTTTCCATGCCTACATAGAGCTTAAAGTAAATGAAGATAATCTCCAAACAATTAAAACTGCACAAACAATGAAAGGAGAGAGGAAGTTGTCTTTCACATATGCCGGGGGAAGGTGATGTCGTCTTCACATCTCTGCTTCCTTCTGGTCCAAGGCCATTAGAACTAAGTTCTGGGAAGGAACACAAAAAGACTAAAGAAACAGACTCTTAACGAGCTCGCATAATGAATGGCTGTCCTCTCTGCCTGAATCATCACCACACCTGATTGAAGGGCGCACGAACTCTGCTCCGGCCCCGCCAGCCCCAGGGAAGCGGAGATTGATGTGCAGAGTGGGAACGCAAACCCTGGTCTTCCCAAGCAGTTTGAGGTCGAGTCCGAATTTGTTTCTGTCCTGCCTTTCAAAGCTTTGTTTTTATATGAACCATCCATATTAATGACTCAGCACTGCTGGGCTGGGGAAGGGGGGAGGGGGCGGGAGCCTTGGCGGAGATGCAATTCAGAACGGACATTCTTGAGAAACAAGGAAGCTGGGGCTGTTCCTAAAAGGACTGATTAGAACTGGAATTCTGTTACCGGACTACTCTACCTCCATCCCATCAAATCCCACCCCCGCGCTGTTGGTTACCTTCACCCGAATAAATAATAAATGTGTAAAGCTCAACAGAGATTCTATTCAGAGTTACTGCCACCCATTTCCAAAACCCAGGCCAATGCAAAGCAATCCAAGACCTCACCTCTCCTCCGGAGGCTACCCAACATCCTCCGCCAGGCAACTGAATCATGGAAGCTGTGCAAATAAGATTGGAATGGAATGCTAGTTCCAGACACGGTGAAAGCACTTGTAATGAATTGAGTATTTATTCTGTCACAGGTAAATGAAGCCCAGTTCTTGGACATACTAATGATGATCACAGCTAATTAATGGCTTTTCCTTTGTAAAACATTCATAGCTTACAAAATAGTTTCATGTGAAGCAGCTTCTCTTTTGTCTACAGAATGGTATGGCCGGTGGGATGTGCTATCATTATTTACCTTAAGTGAGTAAGAAGCTGAGAGTTGGAGGCGGAGAGCGTTGTCTGGAGTAACCGAGCTAATTGATGGTCTGGATGTGGGATTAGGACAAAGATTCCAGGTCCAATGCTTTTTCCAACCCATCCCACTGTCTCTACTAAACAAGCAAACAAATAAAATCTTCCTCTTTCTTGAAAGCTTAGAAATTTATAAATTTAGTACTTACTATTTTGTTTGATGGAAATGAAAAGATAGCTGATGTTTGTTGACTCAGTCACTGTGTTGACTATCAAGTGCTTGACGTAATTTTCCTCACTTATGAGGGACGCATTATTGTCCCCATTGCCGTAGATGGGGAAACTGAGCACAGAGAAGTTTCTGTAATTTGTCCAAATCACACAGCTAGTAAGCGAGATTTGGAAACAGTCAGCATGACTCCGGCGCCTTAACTACAGTGTTGAGCAGGCTCCTATCCTCGCATCCACCCAGTGAGGGAGGCAGGGTTGTGATCTCTTTAACTAATGATCAAAGAACCATAGGTCCAGGTGCTACACACAGAATTACCTACATTGCCAAGATGTTCAGCATCGTTTGAGTCCTTGTTGATTCTAACAGCCGCAGGGCCAAGCTGGAACCAACAGACATAACTAAGAACCAATAGATCTAAAACAAACAACCAATCGAAACTAATCACTCTACTCTTAGATTTGGTTCTTCTCCTGCCACTCTTCCACCCCATGAGAGCCCTCCTTTCCCATCAGCTAATTTTTTTTCATAACGGCACCACTTTTCCTCTTATTTCTGATCCTAAAAACAATAAAGTCCCTTCTCCCTCTGTTCTCATATCCAGTCAATTACCAGGGATCCTAGTTCCTGGCTGTGTGTGCATCTGGACCTTGCTTTTCCCTCTTCTGTCCTACCATCCCTACCATAGTCTGGTTGAATGACCAGATGATGGCTTCTCCAGTGTTAGGCACTTTTCACTGTAGAGTCCAACCTGTCCCCAACCATCCTAAAAGGACAGCTGTCCTTATCACTTTGCATGCTATGAAACCACAATGGCACCCTGTTGTCTACACAGTCTAGCCTACTTTTCCAACCAACCCATTCTCTCTCCTTTTTTCTATTGTCAAGAAGTTCTCCTCAAAGTTCCCAACATTTGTGAATCTCTTCATCTCTGTGCCTCTGTTGTTATTTTCCCTGTTGTGTTATTTATCTTCTCTCACATTTATTCCAAACTAGGTATTTGTCCAGTCTTCTAGGAAAAATTTTCAGAGTACCCTTCTTCTGGGACTCCTATTTTTCCTATGGAAGGTGCCCCAGAGTTTAGTGTTTGATGATGTTTTCTAATTGTCTTGGTACTAATTTCATTTTTCCCAGTAGACTGTCAGTTTCTAAGGTCAAGGATTTTCTCAGCTTGTTTCATGATCCTTGCTGGGTGTAACAGAGTACTGAACTCAGAGATGGAAATTGTTTGGTTGGCTGATTTCATTTGATGGAGGTCATGGGCATCAGACCAGAAGGCAAACTAACACGGGTTGATCCAGTAGTTCTGATGAACAATCCAGCGGCCTCGCTGTAGGACAGCTGCTTCTCCAGTACATGTTGCCAACATCAAATTCATTTGAAGTTCAGGATATTACAAGAAGGCCAATTCACTTTCTGTAGTGGAGTTGTCTGTTTGCCCACTTTCTTGAACAGCTGAGGAACCCACCTTCTCTGATTCCTTTCACAGGTCACAGTAACTTTTCTCTAAGAAGGTATGATAATGGAGGGGTGGGAGTGAGGGAAGAATGAGTTTTATCTGAGTGAAAGACCACAGCAAGTGGAAGCTGATTTATAATCTCCAAAATAATACATTAGAGAGTGGAAAGTAGCTCAAGGCAGATGTTTTAAAATAATTCATGAAACAGTTTTGATCAGAAGAAAAGTTGCTGGATACAGCTAAGCACTGATCAGAATCAACATGTTAAATGGCCATTCATCAAAGTTAAAGTTGCCCTAGGCAGATTTCTGAGAGACTAGTACTTTGGAAATATGATAATGATAATAATAAAGTTAGTATATATGTACACATTTCAAAAGTGTGTCATACTTTCCGAACTGTGTTCTTCCGCACCCTTAGGAATCAAACACTTTGAGCTGGAAGGAGTTCTGAAGGTTATCTGGTTGAAACAGGGCTAACATTTTTTGAATACTATTTATATACTTTTCTCTTATTTTGTCAGGGACATAAATCTATCTTTAGATTTCTACAGCATGAATGCAAAAAAAAAAAAAAGTGAATATCCAGGTTCTCACGACCTAAAGTGGGATTTTTGTAGGAAGGATGGCTGTAAACACCAGGCTTTGTTGAGAGTATTATGGGATTCTCTAAATTTCTTTAGCTTCCATTTAGTATAGCAAGTACCACGTCTAGAGATGGGACTCAGATCACAGAACTGTTTCGATGTATACAAGTACTGATTTTGTCTACCACCGGTGGGCCGGGAGGCTAGGTGGTGTAGGGTAAGAGGAGAAGGATGAATTGTAGAGGTTGGAAGCTTGTCTATATCTGGTCTCAAAGGGCCATGAGAAGTTAAAGGGAGACAGGCACTGGAGAGACACTGCTCAGAGGGAAGGTGTGTTAGTTAAAATCAACACAAGCCCTTTCCCCCATTTAAGACTGCTTGGAAACAAAGGCTCCCCACACCAATCTGGGAGTGGCTACCTCAGAGTAAACTCAACCATACAGCGTGGTTAGACAGTGGAAGGGCTAGAATTTAGCTTTCCCAAGCTACCCTCAGTTCCTGTGTGGTGTGGAAGGGACTCAGCTTCTCCTGTGTGCCCTCTGTGGGGAGGGGTGGTGGTGAGGCACAGATCCTGCTTGGAATCTGGCTAGAAAACATACCAGAGAGGGATGACCGCCGTGGGGAAAGATGGCACCATCGCCAAGTGATGTGAAAAAAACTACCTAGCTCTGACCTCACATCCAGACCGGGGGGGGGGGGTCCAAAACCCAAGGGAGAGCTAAAGGGGGCCACAGTCGGAAAAAAGGAGGCTGGGCTCTGACTCAGAGGAACCACAAACTACCTGGCCCATAGCCTTCAGCAGCAAACACTGGCCAAGTGCCGAGAATTAGGACAAGCTGGAGATCCGAGGTCACCATTCCAGGGAACAGCCCAGATAAGCCACCCTACAGCAGACATGGGAGGATCCAGAGAATACCATGTGACCTCAGGCCTTTCCCCGCCTCCACCCTTGAGACCACAAGAAGCCTAATCATGCACGCAGGCACCTGGGAGGGAAAGGAGAGAGACCTGTGAAACGTTGGTCATCTTGCTAAAACCAAAACAAAATAAAAACTGTGTTATCTAAAGAAGACTGCTCCAGAGCCTGGGACAGGACCGAAATTGGAGGGTTGGAATAACTTGGTTTCCCACAGCACAGTAGGCGGTGGGGCTCCGGGAACAAATGAGGGCATTTCCATAGTCTTCTACACTGGACTTGGAGAGTAAGATGAGTGCTTTAGTGGCTCTGCTTCCTCGCATGAACTTCTCCTTTCTGAGCAGGAAAAGGCTCATATGGACCAGGGAGCCGGGGAGGCAGATGTTACTGTATTCATTCTGCACATGTAGAAACCATGGTCAAGCGATGACATGTCTTCTCCATGGTCAAAAGGCAACTGGGCAGCAAATCCACAGTAGGAGTTTGATCTCCTGATCCCAGCCCCACATTCCTCGTGGAGAACCCACGACACTGCAGGAGATGCCCACGTACACGGGTCAGTGGCACAATGATGAAAGGCGTTCATGCTCTGAAGCACGCCTTCCGTTCCTGTGTTCTTCGTTCAGGAGAATCCTGTGGCTGCTGACGTTTCTGGGGGCGTATTTACATCTGGGGGTGCTGTGGGGGCAGCACGATTCTATGTCCCTTTCATTATGCCAGTCTTTGAAATGGAACAGACCTGACAGGACATTGATTGAACAGTTTCTTTTTCTTTCTCTCTTGTTTTTCTTCCCAAGTATCACCTAAAATTGAAAACTTTATTGGCTGCAGTTTCTATCCATCTGCAAAAACATATTAGAAAGAGAAAGACGTTGGCAACTGACTTCAGGCTTTCCCCCCCAGAGTGTTACTTACCTGACTTTAACCAGATGCTGTGTATCAGCCTGTCTCTCTCCTCCACGCTCAGCGGGTAAAAGACAGAAATACGAGGAATGCTTGTTATGCTACGGACTCTCTCCCCCTCTCTTTCTCTTTCTTTCTTTCCTTTTTTTTTTTTTTTTTTTTTGGTATCCCAGGACCGGATATACAAGTTCCAGAAGAGGAATATACATCCCCAGAGTCTGAAATCAAATCTGGAATTCATATCCTCTGTAAATGTACTTTATTAAAAGCAGGAATCAAGAAAGGTTTTGGAATTATTATATTGGAGAGGTTGATTGTGTAGAGAGGACTTGGACTTAGGGATAATTTTAGACATGTTTTGCAAGCAGCCAACTCCATGGACTAATGAAAGAACTGGGCACTTTGGCATCAGTCCTATCCCAAAGACTTTAAAGCAGCCCTTGGACTGCATTACTAAGTCAGAACAGAAAGCAGGAGATTGCACGAGAGCCCTGCCACCTATCTTTATTGCAATCAGATGACCCGAAATTTCTACAGGAGCATCTAGGTAAACACACCAGGCATCCTGCTGTCAGCTTGGGGTTAATCTCCATAAAATCTGGTTGCTGCCACGTAAGGATGTTTTGTGCAACTCCAGACAGGCTGCCAGGGCTGGAAGGCATGAGAGAGAGAGAGAGAGAGAGAGTGTGTGTGTGTGTGTGTGTACGTAGTTGTGCTGTGTGTACAGCGGGTAAAGCAGCTGAAAGCATTGGTTGAGCTCCAGAATTAGAACCGGTTGGGGCTGCATAGGGAGGAAGACACGAGAGTCATTGGAACTACATGGGAACATGCCTGCAGCCTCTACTGCCGGCCGTTCCACGGGAGGGGGGCCATGAACTTGTCCGTTGTTCCCATAAGACCCAGACAGTTTTCTATCAGTGAACTGTCTCTGAACAATTTTCTCCCCTTGGTTTTGGCAGCATGTCCTTCTGAATACCAAGGCAGCTCACAGTATTTCTCTGATGAAAACCACCACTTCACAGGGGTCAGCCAACTCGACAGCGGGAGCAAAGTGATTATGGGATTCACATTCTGGTAATAAAGGAGGAGCTAAGCCCTCTGACCCGTCAGAGAAAGGCGGGAGCCCTTTGTGAACCAGAAGAAGCCCCTGGACTCTGAGAGGTCCCAGACGGACAGAGGGGTGTCAGCGTCTCTCAGCAAACTTAAAGGAGAGCTATTGCTCAGAGGGACAAGGGCGGAATGGTGTTCCTGGTGGGGCCATGACTGGCTTGGCGCCACCCCGCAAATCCACCCCAGGTCCCCCACTCCTTCAGCCTTTGCATCCAGCATCTTTCCTGTTGCTTTATTTGAAAAGTTCCCTTTTTCAGAACACATGGGAGGAGCCACATTTGGATGGCTAAGGTCCTTGACTTTTCATGTTGGCTGCCTTTCGAAAAACTTTTGAGTTATTGTCTTAATTATAGCAGCCATAAAGGAGAATTTGAAATTACCCCTACAGCGGCTCCCAGGAGGAGCAGCAGTGGGATTATTTTCCCTGTGTTCTTCTGGAGAGAGCTAGATTCCTCCCCTAACCATTCCCCCACCCCCCCCTTCTTTCTCCCTCCGCAGGGTTCTGGCCTCCGGAGATGAGCGTGGGCCTGGTCTCGGTCCCCAGGGTTCTCTGCAGGAAGGGTGGCTGCTTGGATTCCAAGCTTCCTGCCTGGACCAGTGACGATTCTAACACCCCCTCAGGGAGGCGGTTTGTAATGTTTGTCCTGTAAACTCTTAGGTAACTGTTCTGTTCCAGCAGAGGAGGTCATGTGGCTTCGAGAGAAAAGATGTGTTTTTCTGTGGGTAGCTAAGGACACCGAGACATGGCCAGGCAACCTCGTGGACAGAAACCCCTCTCTGAACAGAGAGCACTGTTCGGAGAGCCAAGGGGAAATGACATTCATTGTCAAGTGCAAATCAGGGCGCTATAAACAGCCTCGGGCACTAGGCTGGTGGCACGTCCGTGTTCAGAAACTTCACTGTAGAAATATCTCCTTGCGGAAGACACGGATCAGTGAACCAATACACGTTTCATGAGCGACTTTGCAGAATTCTAGACCCCTCTGCCAGAATGTTCCAGGGCATTTGTTCTTCCACCAGTTAACTCGTGGCTGTGTTTTTCATTATTACTTCAGCTATAGTTCTGAGTATCCCCCTCTCTCCAGGTCATCCTGTTTGTCTCAAAAAGCCAAAAACTTTCCCAAAATGTACTGAGAGCAGCGGGTTCAAAGGGACTAGAAATGACTGAAGGTTGGGAGAAGGGGGCTCTGGGCCTGGACCCTCAGTGGGCTGCAGGCTTTTTCCTGTGGCATTGCCTGCTGCCACGCCTCAGATGAAAACAGCCAACCACTCTGCTCGGATGTTTTTATCTTCTTGTTTTGTGTGTGTGTGTGTTTAATGGAGGTATAATTTACATACAATGAAATATGCAAATCCTAAGCATTTATTTATATTTATATTTATATTTATATTTACATTTATATTTATATTTATCAAACAACTGTCATCCAAATCAAGAATATAGACCTTTTCCAAGACCCTAGGGAATCTCCTTGTGCCTATTCTGTTACTGTTACTGCATGTTTCAAGTCCCTCTATGAATATCTCGTGTTATCAAGCTCTCTCCTCACTTGGGAGTGTCTTGCCTCACTGCCTCTTTGGCTCTCCACCAGCTCATATGCCAATCTTTCCCTTCTCAACACACCCTCCAGACAAACAGACCGCCAAAAGCCAAGACAGCTGGGTGAGGGAGCTGGGGCAGATTCCATTGTCTTCTTTTGAAAAAGTTATCAGCTGGAAGCTCAGAGAAGTCAAGCAGTTTGTTTCTGGCCACACAGCCGTCAAGAATGGTGCGATGGCTGGAACCCAGCTCCTGCCGGTTTGCTCTTGGCTCTCTTTCTTCTGCCTAGGCTTTACTTACTGCCCAGACATGGCCATTTTCAGAAGAGCACAAAGCTATGCCCCACTGGAGTGAGACCTCATCACGATGAAGACCACACATGGGCCACAAGAGAGGGTGCGTGGAGCCCAGCCAGTTCCAATGAGGAACACACTGGTCCTCAAACTTTAGTATGCCCAAGAGTCAACTACAAAGTGGGTTGCACATGCCAATTCTCTGGCCTGGGGCAGGGCTCAGGGGTCTGCATTTTTGCCAGGCTTGCTCTCTCCTTCCCCACTCAGCCCAGGGAATCTGTGGGACCAAGTAAATGGCATGTGAGAGCTGCTCTCTCTATCTCTTCTGGAGCATTCAGCAGTTCCCATGTTCTACCCCTCTCCCACCTGTCCCTCCCTTCCTGGAGGATTCCCCCATCCTTACCTTCTTCCCTCCTGATCTTTGCCATCTGCCCAGTCCCTAGATTATTGGGTTCCTTTTGATCTCGATTCTGTTATTCAGCCTTTTCCCCTAATCTCTAGTTCTTCCCTGAATTGGCCTTTAGTCTCCAGAGAGCCTCAATGATTCTGGTGATTTAACCCAGTCCACCACACACATGCTTATACCTGCAAACACAATCTCTGCTGAACACCATCTTGCAGGTCCACTGAATCAAGTCCAGATTCCTTCAAGGAGCACTTCAGACCTCTAGGTTCATCATGGGTCCTGCTTCCCTGAAAAACACCCTTTCCACGATCTCCCTGCATGCCTAGGCGAGACCTACTCCCTTTGCCTGGAAAAACCCTCCCTTGGGCCCATCTGCTGCATGAACACCTGCTCTCCTTCCGGACTGAGCAGGAAACATCTCAGGCTTGTCCAGTACTGTACCCATTGCCCCCGCACCCCCCGCAACCCCTGGAGTGGATTGTTCCTTCTTTTTAGGCCATGTCTTCTCTCTATAACCAAATCAGGAGTCATGTCTCCTCAGAGCCTGCATGGTGTCCGGGCCCACGTAGTGGAGATGGAGGGCAGAGCTGCAATCCAACATTTTCCTGGACAAAGGACTATGGCCAATCTTATGTCAGGGTCGTGTGCTAAAATAATATACCAGTGATGATGTTGATTGTTTCCTATAAGCTAGGCACTGTTTTAAGTACCTTTTTCCCCACCTATTAGGCTTGTTTGTATAAGCTGTTTTTTTTTCTGATGTTGATTATTTAAAATGATCTCATGTCTGTAGAGTATAATGTCTCAGGTTTCAGAGGATGCAATGTACTTTTAATTGTAGCATCTAGGAGTCAATAAAAGCAATTGTCTCTGGTTGATGTGAAGGTTTCACTCCTATAGGAGACAAGCTATAAGCTGGGTATCTATGATTCATTCATCTGAGTGGGATTTTTTTCTTCTTGTAGGTTTTTAGGGAAAAAAATTATTTTTATTTATTTATTTGACAGAGAGAGACACAGTGAGAGAGGGAACACAAGCAGGGGAAGTGGGAGAGGGAGAAGCAGGCTTCCTACTGAGCAGGGAGCCTGATGTGGGGCTTGATCCCAGGACTCTGGAATCATGACCTGAGCTGAAGGCAGATGCTTAAATGTCTCAACCACCCAAAGACCCCATCTTGTAGGTTTTTAAACAAATGCTAATTGAGTAACTTGAAGGGTGATTTTATTATGCCTGCCTATACCCAATATATCTGAAAATCTGAATAGAAGTCAGTGAGGGGGAAATGATTCAAAATACACAAATGATTAAATACAAAGAAATTTATTTTAAAAGCCACCTCTCTGGTCCATGTCTGTTCCTATCGAGAAATTTAAAATGCCACAAGAGCACGATTTCTCAACACAGAGGCTTCGCACTCCCCTGGATTTATGATGCAGGATATGGTTGAGGTGCCTCAGTGCAGAAGGGGGAGAGCTGCGACCAAAGCTTAGTGATCACTAGAATGTGCTGGCATTTCCCAGGAGACCGGCAGTTTAAAGCCACCAAAAGGTACTTCTTGATTCATTAATCTCTTCTTTAGGGTGGGAGTGGAGACAGGGAAATCTGTTCAAGATAAGCATGAAGTACAATATGACTTTGCCTTCTTATAAAGAGCCATCATTCACATAAATTGCATCCTTCAACCTTTCAAGGGATTAAATGCTACAAGACAGACAGCATCTGGTTCGAACAGCAGCAAATCAAAGAGGGTAACAATACACTGCATGGTGAATAACAGGCAGGCTCCTATGTCCATGCGCGGCCAAGAGCAGAGGTAAAAAGAAACCTGCGAGGGGCACCCTCAGAAAGGGTACACCTGTAGATGTGTCCGGGAAGATAGTGATGACTGTGGGGATAATAAGGCCATTCTTCTAAGGTGACCCTCAGCGGCGGGCAGCTGCCCCCTTCCAGGGGCTGGAACACAGCTCTCCTTGACCCAGGGACCAGAAAAGAGAACAGTGAACAGAGATCCTCCCTTCTGAAAGCCACAGCCAGGGCCGTTAATTAATGCACAGGCTCAAATTGGCTTCTTAAAGGGTTTCTTAAGAGAGCAGAAGGAGAGGCTGCTTGGGAGTAGATAAAAAGTCGTTGAAGTTTGACTGCTTTGTCTTGGTCTCCTCTTTCTTCCCCTCCCCCCTCTCCATCTCAGGCTCTCATTACTCTCATGACCTCTGCCCTTTGACCCTTCCTCGGAAGGGTCAGATGCATGTCATTCACACCTCCATGTAAAGTTCATCCTCTGGCATCTCCCAGGTATTCTGCTGTAGCAATGCCCCTCCAGGAAAGGCTCTCTTCTGCTAAAGAATTTCAGATTGACAATACCGTGTGCTTTCCGGACTGGTAAGAAATTCAGATGCTGGAGGTTTTGAGCAAGGCCTGCCTTGAGCATCTCAGGCCACCCTTCTCTGGAACTTTTCCCAAGTCCTACTGGACATATTACTATTTAAGGATAGTGAACCCAGAACGATCCTAGGTTTATTTATATATTAATCTTTTTTACAGTTAGTCTTAATTTCTATCAAAGTTATACAGAAACCTTCTCAAACATGTCTGAAGTTTAGACTCATCTGGAAAAAAATGTTTTAAAATCTTGAAACCTAGACATCACTCCAGACCAGTTAAGTAAAAAAATGTCTTGGATGATGGCCCAAGTAGGGGGCTTGTGAGAAAGCCAAGTGACCCAGTGTGAGCTGCTGACAGAGGTCTGAGGGGGTCATCCTACAAGGCGTATTTAAAACCACCCCAAAGCAAACAGCAGCTGCCTCCTCCCCAAGCTTCACTTCCCTGATTTCCGACTTCCCAGAAATAATAAAATTCAACTATCTGAGCTGATTCATCTGATATTTACCCTCGTATTTCTTTTTCTTTTTTCCTTTTTAAAAAAGATTTTATTTATTTACTTGACACAGAGAGAGACAGTGAGAGAGGGAACACAAGCACCCCCGGGAAGTGGGACAGGGAGAAGCAGGCTTACTGCTAGGCAGGGAGCCCCTACTCGGGGCTCGATCCCAGGACCCTGGGATCATGACCTGAACTGAAGGCAGCTGCTTAGTGACTGAGCCACCCAGGCACCCCAACCCTGATATTTCTAAATTACATGATTACGTTGCCGCTGCTTCATTTTCCAGCATTGATCATTTCTTGACTTCCCACCATGGAAAATGGGATTTAACTCTTTTATTCCACTTGTGCCCACACCTCAAAAGCTCACACTGCCCAGCCCCCCACATCATCCCCAATACTGTTATAATTTGGTTGTATCAATATTCACCTTCTGATTACCTTCTCTGTTTGCTTAGTTTTTCTATGTACTTACCTATATAACTCAACCCCACATTCTCCCCAAATTGCTCTCTTCCCAGTCAGTAAAATGTTTTGAGGAAATCATTCCTGTTGCTCTGGGACATTCAATCTAGACTGCCAGTCTGTCAGATAGCTTCAAGATGACCCTCCTCACCTTCAGCCCAGGGATTCCCGTCTCCTCTTGTGTTGGATCTATTGTCTTTACTGTCATCTTTTTTGGTTTTCTTTCTTATTTTTATGGAGTCTATCCACCAGGAGCTTCTGGGGGAAAAGTATATAGGAGCAAAGCTTTTGAGGCCTTAACCATCTGAAAATTCATTAGTGTCTCCTGGAGTCTGGCTGGAGATAGAATTTTAGGCTGGAAATAATTTTCCCTCAGAATGTGGAAGGCATTGCTCCATTGTCTTCTAACTTTCTGGTTGCTATTGAGAAATTCAATGCCATTTTGACACTTGATAATTTGCATGAAATTTTTTCTCTCTCTTTCTCTCTTGGAAAGCTTGTTGGATCCTCTCCTTGATCCCAACACTCTGAAATTTCATGCAAATGTATTTGGTGTAGCTTCATTTTCTTCATCCACTGTGCTAGGTACTCAGTGAGCCCTTTTAATTAAGAAAGGCAAGCCCCAGGGGCACCTGGGTGGCTCAGTGAGTTAAAGCCTCTGCCTTCGGCTCAGGTCATGATCCCAGGGTCTTGAAATCAAACCCCACATCAGATCTCTGTCTGTCAAATAAATAAATAAAATCTTAAAAAAAAAAAAAAGAAAGAAAGAAAGAAAGAAAGACAAGCCCCAGAGTCTGAGAAATGGAATTATTTCATTAAAAATTTCATCCTTCCACTATTCTTTTCACTCTCTCATTTAAATTTTTTTTAAAAGATTTTATTTATTTATTTGACAGACAAAGATCACAAGTAGGCAGAGAGGCAGGCAGAGAGAGAGGAGGAAGCAGGCTCCCTGCTGAGCAAAGAGCCCGATGCGGGGCTCAATCCCAGGACCCTGAGATCATGACCTGAGCTGAAAGCAGAGGCTTAACCCACTGAGCCACCCAGGTGCCCCTCATTTAAAATTTTGTGGTACAGTCCCCATGCTATCCATTACATCCCCAGGATTTGTGTATCTTATTACTGGAACTCTCTACCATTTGACTCCCTTCAGCCATTTTCCCATCCCCCACTCCCACCTCTGATAACCATCTATCTCTTTAGATTCCACAGGTAGTGAGATCATAGAGTATTTGTCTCTCCCAGACTGACTTATCTCAGTTAGCATACTGCCCTCAGGGTCCAACCATGTTGTCCCAAATGGAGGGATTTCCTTCTTTCCCATGGCTGAAAAATATTCCATTTTATGTGCATACCACATCTGTATCCATTGGCCCATCTATGGACACTTAGTCTTGGCTGTTGTACACAATATTGCAATGAACACAGGAGTGCAGATATCTTTTTGAGATAGTGATTTCATTTCTTTTAGGTAAACACCCAGAAGTGAAATTGCTGGATCATATGGTATTTCTATGCTTAATTTTGGAGGAATCCCCATACTGGTTTTCATAGTGGTTGCCTCAGTTGATGTTCCCAGTGACAGCACGCACTGTTTCCCTTTTCTCCACATCCTCTCCAACACTTGTCATTTCTTGTCTTTTTTCTTTTTTTTTAAATAGGCTCCATGGGGCACCTGGGTGGCTCAGGGGGTTAAGCCTCTGCCTTTGGCTCAGGTCATGATCCCAGGGTCCCGGGATCGAGCCCCACATTGGGCTCCCTGCTTAGCGGGGAGCCTGCTTCCCTCCTCTCTCTCTGCCTGCCTCTCTGCCTACTTGTGATCTCTGTCTGTCGAATAAATAAATAAATAAAATCTTTAAAGTAGGCTCCATGCCTAGCTTGGAGCCTAATGCAGCACTTGATCTCACAACCATGAAATTGAGACCTGAGCTGAGATCAAGGTTTGGACACTTAACTAACTGAGCCTCCATTTTTTGTCTTTCTGATACTAGACATTCTGACAAGGGTGAGGTGATGTCTCATTGTGGTTTTGATTTGCACTTCCAGCTCTCTCTTTAGACCTCTTGTTCAGACATTGAATCCCAAGGATTTGTCCTGTAATTTTCTCATTTTTTTTCTCTTCTATTTTCCAATTCTTTGTCCTTTGGTTTTACTTCCTTGGTGATTTCATCTCTCACTTCCAACTCTTTTATTAAATCTTTCATCTCTTTTATCAATATTACTTTTAATTTCTAAGGTCTGTTTTCAGAACATCCCATGTGTAGAGACTTCTGTTGTTTCAAGAGTGCAGTATCTTAGGTCGTCAAGGACTTTGGAAATCCACAGTCAGCAGGGCAATGTGTGGTGCTACTTCCTACACGTAAAACCATCTTTGGGGCTCAGAGTTACACACCTAGGTAAAGTGAATAGTGGACCATCTTCAAGAGATGGACGAGAGGTGTTACCAGCAAAATATATGTATAAAAACAGGGCACAACCCAGAAAGGGACTATCTCCTGACTGTGCTGGAAGCTTCTCATCCCTGACTTGTTGTCCTTGAAGATTAGAGAATAATGGATAAGTCCTCTTTTGATTGCTTTCAAATAATATGTAAACATTTGTTCTAATTTATAATCCATTTGCTAAAGATGAAAGCTGTAGTAAACTAAATGTTTATAATAATCCCTTTTTTTTATAAGAAACTTCTCATTTTACAAAGTGTTCACATTGACCCATTCGGTACTCATAAAGATTGAGCAGACAAGCAGATAATTTTTCCATTTAGCAAATGAGGAGAGTGATCTTTCCTCCATACATGCTGCCTCGCTAAGATTCCATATGACTGGGGTGCCTGGGTGGCTCAGTGGGGTAAGCCTCTGCCTTTGGCTCGGGTCATGGTCTTGGGGTCCTGGGATCGAGCCCCACATTGGGCTCTCTGCTCAGTGGGGAGCCTGCTCCCCCCCCCAACTTGTGATCTCTTTTTCTGTGTCAAATAAAATAAAAATAAATTAAAAAAAAAAAGACTCCATGTGACTGTGTGATCACACTTTACCATGGACAAAGATATAGCAAAATGGGAAAAACAGTGGACTGGAAATTTAGAGACCAATATTTTAATCTAGACTCTACCACTAATCAACTAAGTGAACTTGGGCAATTTATTTCTTTTCCACTAACATTTTGAGGGTCCTTCCTACGTACTAGGTATTAAGCTAAGTGCTGGAGGTACTAAGGTGGATAAGACACAATTCCTGTCTTTAAATTGCTTATAGTTTGTCTAAGAAGACAGATACAAACAATAATAAAAAGCAGTTTTTAAAAATCATTTATAGAAGTAATATATATGTCTTGAAAGATAATCAGAGAGCATGATGAATTATATCAAGAGGGGAAAGACAGTGAAGTTTTCCACGAGAAGGTGAAAAAAATCATCTTGAAAAAAATTATGAGAGTAATACATTGTTTCAAGAAGATTCAAGCAAAATATGTGACAAAGAATGTGAGTAATCACTATAACTTCCTTCCCACCAAAAGATGAATGATACTAGTTTGATGTCAATTAGGAGATGATATTTGATTGATTTTTTAAAAAATATTCTTTTTTAAAAAAGATTATGTATTTAAAGTCAAGCAGAGAAAGACAACTATCATATGATCTCCCTGATATGAGGAAGTGGTGATGCAACATGGGGGCTTAAGTGGGTAGAAGAAGAATCAATGAAACAAGATGGAATTGGGAGGGAGACAAACCATAAGTGACTCTTAATCTCACAAAACAAACTGAGGGTTGCTGGGGGGAGGGGGGTTAGGAGAAGGGGGTGGGATTATGGACATTGGGGAGGGTATGTGATTTGGTGAGTGCTGTGAAGTGTGTAAACCTGGTGATTCACAGACCTGTACCCCTGGGGATAAAAATATATGTTTAAAAAAAAATAAAAAAATAAAGGAAAAAAAAAGATTATGTATTTATTTATTTGACAGAGAGAGAGAGAGGTGGTGAGAGAATGCAAGCAGGGTGAGCAGCAGAGGAAGAGGGAGAAGAAGATTCCCCTCTGAGCCCAGAACCCTGAGATCATGACCTGAGCTGAAGGCAGATGCTTTACCCACTGAGCCACCCAGGCACCCCTTGATCGATATTTTAAATGAGGCATGGAAGTTTGCCTGACACGAAAGGTGGCTGAGGTTGGAAAGAGAATTCAAGGCAAAGGAAATATACAAAAAGGGAAGGTAAAATCATGTGGCAGATCTGCAGCACAAGCTGTAGGAAGTTGTGTGTGCTCAGGAGGAAATGGTAAGAAATAAGGCAGGAGAGCAAAGCACCTATCAGAACACAAAGGATCTTCTCTACCCTGCTAAGGATTTTGGACTGTGCTCTGCAGTAATTGGGGTGCATTTTAAGTTGGAAACCAGACAGGGCCAGGTCTATGCATTTTAAGTTGGGAAGCAGACGGGGTCAAGTCGGCATTAGGTGCATTAGGATGCGATGAGTCAAGACTGAAGTCAAGAGACCAATAAGGAAGTCTAGTAAAGGCTCATTATTATGAGCCTGAACTAAGGTAGGAGCGTGAAGAGAGAAGAGGAGGGATAGATTTGAGAGACTTTTGGGAGGGAGTATTAATAAGAAACTGAAAGTGAGAATAAATGAAAAGATGGGTCGAGGATGGCTCTCTGGTTTCTGGCTTGAATAACTGAATCATTACTGACATTATTGACAAAGAGAAAGAATATAGGACGGAGGGCAGTTTTTTGGCGGGGTGGGGGAAGGGAGGATCATGCCTAGAAGACATCTTGGGGAAGCTATCCAGGAGGCACTGGTTATAGAAGGCTGGCTATGTCCAGATCCCATGTGTCAACAATAGGCGACTTCTGACAGGGTATTGGCCAAGGCAGGGTTATCTGGACCAGGAAAAAAATGATTACTTTGTACAAAAGAAAACACTGAGTATTAGTATTAGTACTAGAGCAATAGTATTAAGCATCTGATCCAAACAGTGAATATGAAATCATAAAAAGAAAGAAATCGAGGGGTCAGGAAGTTAGGGAATGAGAAATAGCGTGGGAGATAGAATATACACGTATAAAGGCAGAGTAGAGGGTGTGGGCTGCAAAGAGACAAATAGGACAGTTCTTAGTTTCATTACTGGTTCTGACTGAGGATCTGGGAACCCACCTTCTGGCTTAAACTGCCCTCCCTGGGTTTAGGTGTGGCCGGCCAGAGCTTTCTCAGGTTTGCCCAGCAGAAACACCAAGCCCATCTGAGAGAGGAGGGTCATTCCCTGTGTGATTCTTTCCTTCCCTCTGTACCACGTGCTAGAGCTGGCTTCAGCTCCAGCTTGCAAGATGAAAGGGATGGGGAAGCTGGCAGAAGGGATAAGGTTTCTGAGTCCGTGAAAAGACCAAAGAATTGAACTGGGGTTTGTATCAGGGTTGTTGTATGTCATTATCACAGGATGCAGGGCCCTCCTCAAGATGGAGTCTCTAGGCTTCAAAAGCAGTTATTCTTAATTCGAACCCAAGCAGATGGCCTCAATAGGTACATGCCTTACCACTTGTCTTCTGGACAGAGAAATGGTCTTACTAACTAAATACCTTGTGGGGGTGGGCCAGGAAGAGAGGCAGATATAAAAAGGATCTGAGCCTTTAAAAGAAAGCTGGAAAAGGCAAGCTTTCTCCCCTACAGCCCTAGAGGGAGGGGAATGTGCCTTTGCCAACACAAAGTGACACTGATTTTGGACTTCTGGCCTCTAGAATGTTGAGAAGATAAATTTCTGTTATTCCAAGCCACCAGGTTGGTGTGAATTTGTTACAGCAGCCACAGAAAGCTTATACAACTGGTTATGAAGATAGGGTCACAGAGTTCCACAGCACAAGAGGAGAGAGTTGTTTTGGGTGAGAATAAACATCAACTGGGAGCCACGTGATTGCTAAAGGTAGAGTGGAAGTGAATTGAAATAAACTCCGTAAGTGCCCACGGGTCCTAGGAACTGGTGAAGCATCTGAAGTGCACTACCTCACTTAATTCTTATGGCCGCCTCTTAAAATATGCTTCTTATCCCATCTTTTTTTGTTGGTGAGAAGATTAAAGTGCAGAGTGATTAGGAGCCATGGTGATCAGGGAAATGAAATTTTGAAGTCCCATATCTCTATCACCAAAGCTGGGTTTCTATCCACATCCAGAGGCCAAGGCTCCCATGATTAATGGGTGCCTAGTGGACACTGAAAGGGATACAGAAGCTGGAGTAGGGAGAAAGACTAGAAGTATTTATTTATTTATTTATTTTAAAGATTTTATTTATTTGAGAGAGAAAGCATGAGCAGGCAGAGGGGCAGAACAACAAACAGACTCCCCGCTGAGTGCAGAGCCCAATGCAGGGCTCGATCCCAAGACCCTGAGATCATGACTTTAGTAGAAGTCAGATACATAACCGACTGAGCCACCCAGGCACCCCAAGATATTATTAAGTATCTTTAAAAAACGCTCAACTCTACCCCTGAATCCAAGAAACCTGTATGTTTTGAAACGGTGGGAAGGGATTATTGTGTCCTTCACTTGAAGGTTTTATCAATAGGGCAAAGTCAGGCCAATTAGGACAAGGAAGCAGAGAAGGCACATTCTAGAAAAGAGAGATTTCTTGACTGTGGAACTGGAAATTGCAGAGGGCACTGTGAAAGGCATCAGAAAGGGAATCTTGGAGACTCTCTGATACAGCAAAATAACCATAGGACAGCATAGAATCTTCCCATATAAGCATTCAGAAATGTCTTATAAAATAAAACTCTTTAAATATATAATGACAACAATACAACGACTGGATTTTAAAATGCACAGAAGGCTTCAATAGACATTTCTCCAAAGAAGATATGCAAATGGTCAATAAGCCCATGAAAAGATGCTCAACTAGTTATTAGAGAAATGCAAACCAAAACCACAATGAGATACCACACCCATTAGGATGTCTGTATCAGAAGGCCACATAGGATGGCCGCTGTAAAAACAAAAACAAAAACATAACATAAAAACAAAAACATAACAGAAAATAACACGTGTTGACAGGGGTGTGGAAAAATTGGTAAAGCCACTGTGGGAAACTATGACAGCTCCTCAAAAAATTAAAAACAGAATTACCATATGATCAGCAATTCCACTTCTGTGTATATACCCAAAAGAATTAAAAGTAGGGTCTTGAAGAGATATTTGCACACCCATGTTCCTAGCAGCACTATTCACAATAATCAAAAGGTGGAGGCAACCCAGCAGTCCATTGATGGATGAATGGATAAGCAAAATATGCTATATGCACACAATGGAATATTAATTAATCAGTGTTAAAAATGAAGGAAATTCGTGAGGACCCTGGGTGGCTCAGTTGGTTAAGCATCTGACTCTTGATTTGGGCTCAGGTCGTGATCTCAGGGTAGTGAGATAGAGTCTTGTATTGGGCTCCACACTGAATGTGGAGCCTGCTTAAGATTCTCTCCCCCTCCCTCTGCCCCTGCCACCCTACTTGCTAGCACACTCATTCTTTCTCAAAAGAAAGAAAGAAAGAAAATTCTAACATATGCTACAACATGGATAAACCTTGAAGATATGCTAAACAAAATAAGCCAGTCACAAGAGGACAAATATTGTATGATTTCATTTATGTGAGACGAATTCATAGAGACAGACAGTAGGATGGTTGTTGCCAGGGATTGGTGGGGGAGGAATAAAGAGCTGTCTTGTCTAATGAGCCCAGAATTTCAGTTTTGCAAGATGAAAATAGTTCTGTAGATGGACGGTGGGGATGGTTGAGTGACATGAGTGTACTTAATGCTACTGAATGGTGGTACAGTTAAAAATGGTTAAGACGGTAAATTTTATGTTATGTGTATTTTACCACAATTTTAAAAAATAAAATTAAAATAAATAGGTAAAGCATGAATGAGCTGGACAGGTAGGAAAGGAAATCTCTAGGTGCTGAAGTGAAAAGAAATAGTTCAAACAGCAGACTCTGGAATTTATGCTGCTGGGGTCAAGGGCAGATGATCTGATCTAACAAAGGTTAAGGGCTTAGCTATTCACACCCATGCAGGACAGAATGATACCTCAAGCCTGTGTGAAGTGAGGGTTAGACAGTCCCCTACATAAAGCTCAGATGCTGTCAGAAAAGCCATCAACCCAGAAGGACATCAAAGAAGCTCATCTCTGCTCTGCCTCTAAATGGGAAAAAACAGTCCCCTATGAAAAATCAAAACCCCAGTCATGTGCCTCGCACAAGTTTAGAGCCCAAATATTTACTACCTACATCAGAAGGAAACCCCAAGCCAACAAATTAACATAAAATTGATCTTTAGCCGATGATACCCCTAAGATACCTGGCAGAAGCAAATAAAAAACTATTGGAATTAAACTTCAACACTACAGGCCACAGAGAATTCCTACAGAAAAGATAAAGCCCTGCCTACAATAAAAAATTATAAAAACAGAGAGAAACAATCTAGCATGTGTAAGAATCAGCAGTCAAAATAAATAGTAGGGGTTAAACTCCTCAAAACTTTAGATAATAAATAAGTTATTGGATAGAGACTACAAAACTAGTATTTTTAAATGGTCTTAAAAGTCAAAGGATATGTCTACCAACAGTACAAGACACTATTTTAAAAATAAAAGAAATGTCATAAATGAGGCCATAGAAACATCTAGAAATGAAAAGTACTGTTACAGAAACTAAAAGGTTCAGGGATACAATAAATAACAGATTAGATACACAGGAGAGAGAATTAGTGAAATGGAAAAGGGATCTGAGGAAATGGTCCAGAATGCTCCAGAGAGAGACAAAGATTAGATATGTAAAAAAACAGTTTAAAAGAAAAGATGAAAGAAAAGAGCCAATGTACGTCTTGGAGTGCCAGAAGAAGAAAATAGGAAGAAGAAGAAACAATACTTAAACTCTAATATCAGAGCTCCAAACATGGCCTTGCCAATTACTGTCTTATTGTGGACAAAAAATTTAATCTCTTTCTGATCCAGTTTCCCTAATTGCAGAATGACTGGTTATAGTACTGAGTTGTGAGAATTAAATGAGATGACATGTAGAACACAGCACAGAAAAAAAAACCCTATAAGATATATGGCTATTATTGATAATAATGGGAATTATCCCATGTTGGTAGAAGATTCAAACCACTGTTGAAAGAATCACAAGGAAGATAAATAAAAATAAATCCATACCTAGACACCCACACTAAACTGCAGAACAATAGAGATTAAAATCTTAAAGCAACAGAAAGGAGAGACATATGGCCTACAAGGGGACAATAATTAGACTTACAGCAAGGATCCTTCCCAATAGCAACAGAAGAGGCCAGAAGAGAAAGGAAAATGTCTTCAAGGTGCTGAGGGAAAATCACTGTCAACCTAAAATTCAATACCCAGATAAACTGCCATTTACGATCGAAGATGAAATAAAGGTATTTTTCAAGGTTAAAAAAAGAAAGAAAGAGTCGCCGGGGCGCCTGGGTGGCTCAGTGGGTTAAAGCCTCTGCCTATGGCTCAGGTCTTGATCCCAGGGTCCTGGGATCAAGCCCCGCATCGGGCTCTCTGATCAGCAGGGAGCCTGCTTCCTCCTCTCTCTCTGCCTACTTGTGATCTCTGTCTGTCAAATAAATAAACAAAATCTTTAAAAAATTTAAAAAAAATAAAAAAAGAAAGAAAGAAAGAAAAAAGAAGGAAGCTAATTCCAGAAGGAAGACATGGTATACAAGAAGCAGCAGTGAAAAAAGGGGTGGGTCTTGCTGGGGTGGGTTGGGCGATGGAGAAGAGTTGGGTATGGGTCTGTGGGAGAGGAAAGGAAGCCCAGGAGTTTCTGTGATGGACGGCATGATGAATGCCATGGTGAACGGCAGAGAAACTGAAGTAAAGATTACAGATTTATGGAGGAGAGATGTGAATGAAAAGCGAATTAAAATTTTGGTGAGGAGAAAGACACCTGACTGGCTCAGTTGATTAAGCATGGAACTCTTGGTTTTGACTCAGGTCCTGATCTCAGGGCTGTGAGATAGAGCCCCAGGTGGAGTCTGCTTAAGACTCTCTCCCTCTGCCCCTCCTCCCACTCATGTGTGAGCACACAGGCTCCCTCCCTCTCTCTCTCTCTCAAATAAATAAATAATATAAATCTTAAAAAAAATTTTGGTGAGGGGACATAGAAGCCATCCCAGGGGTTTTGAAGGAAATGAGTCACTTTTTGGGCCTCAGTTTCCTCTTCTGCAGCACAGAGTTGGAGCTAATGGTCTCTGATGATCCTTCTCCTCAGACATTCTACAGTGTTGGATAAAGTGGGGGAGACATGAGGCCAGGGCTCTTGAGAATGGTAGGGCTAAGTGTACAGAGACTTCTGAAACTGAGGGCAGTCTCAGTCCAGCTCTGAAAACAATGTGGCAACTGATATTGGACATGGAACATTCCTCCCAGAAGGAGAGGAGAGAATGGGCCCAAGCATGGCATAGACATAAATGGAAGCAGTAGATGACAGGCAAAGTCCTAAAAAGCCACATCCTGCTTTCCATGCTGCCTTCCAAGGGCTCTGAGTTTGACAGAAATCCAAACATGTCTTGTCTTGTCTTGGGCACTTTCCCCTTTAATTTTCAAACTGATGTATATTTTAAAGGAAATTCAATCCATGTGGCTCTGAATTATGTACAACAAATTCCTCTAAAAGACACCATACTGGGAGTTTTTTTTGTGAATTTAGAACAATTTGTCACAAGATGCTCTTTTTTAACGGATTCTGTTTCTATCTCTCTCTCTTTACCCAAAGTCCAAGATTTTGGTCAGATCCTAGGAACCTGCTGGATAAGGTCTCTGTGCTTTTCTTCCTCCTCTTCCTTGGCGGTCAAAGGCGTCATATCCAGGCCAGGGAGCGTCAGGCTAAGCTCTGTCAACAAAATCGTTGTGCTCAATGCCAGCAGAACAGGTCCTCATTTCAGCTCTCAGGCACAATGGCTGCATTTGAAGCAGGGCTGGGAAACAGGACTCCAGTTTCCAAACCATGTTTCCTTAGGTGGCAAGAAGAACCCCACCCAACCTCGTTATACAGTGGCAAACCTCACAGCAGCCTGTTGGTGGTTCAGACTCTTCTGCTAAGCAGAGCCCGGTCCCACAGGCTCCAGGAGAGGAAGGGATTCAGCCAGGATGGGCAGCAGGGTATTTTCCTTCAAACGTTCTCAAGTTCTGCTGGCTAAGAGCACATGGTCCCAGCTGACTCGGTGGCTTGAACAGTTCTGTGGTATACCTCACTTCCAGGAATCTCAGCCAGCCTCGGGTGGAGAGCCTTGTCACGTATTTACCCACAGACTAGTTCCAAGATGCAGAATCATGCCACTGGAAAGAATTTCCAGTCTGTGACTTCGGGCCCCACGGTTTCTACATTTCCTTGACAACTGCTCATGATATAGGGATTTAAAACACATCTTCTCTCATATTTCCACATTCTTACTCATTTCACTTAGCTAACTTTGAGCAGGGACTTCAAAGACCGATCAAAGGAAAGAGTCAAATCGTGCCACTTACAAAGCATCATCAGAGCTGAAAACTACCTGAGGGCTGCTTTTTTTCTACATTATTCCAAACCCCCGCCCTTAAGCTTGGAATTACTCAAAGGAACTGCTTATGTGGCAAAATTTTAGGGGTGACCTTCCCTCTATAATATCCTCAGTGACACCTGCCATTCCATTCCTAAATGTTATTAGCCATCTCGTCTGTGTTAGATTTGCTGGAGGAAGAAAAGGGAGGAATTCGGAACACACTTGTAAAAGGCATATACTCTTGGAAATCAAAGCACGCCAAGCCCAAAACCCTTGATGTAAATGAGTTCATTAGAGCAGGAAGCCCAGCGAAACGATGTGGTTTAGTAGAAAGAACGCTGCGCTTGGAGTCCAAAAACAGATTGAATTCTCTCTCTACTGTCTTTCTCTGCCTTAATTCCCTCATCTGTAAATTGGTGATAACCATCCCTATCTCACTGTAAGGCAGTGATTAAGATTTAATACGTGTGTGTGTGTGTGTGTGTGTGTGTATCCATGAACATATTCTGTAATGACTCTATGAACGTCAGCACACTTTGAGACTTTGCGGCCACGAGAAAGGACAAAGGAAAGAAATGGGGCCCCAGGATTACCACAGTGCTGGGTCCTAATGAACCTCCCAACAGCGAGCCTCTGACTCCGCCCACCAACCTTCGCCAGGATGGTGCTTAAGAATTGAAAAAGGTCTGGGGCACCTGGGTGGCTCAGTAGGTTAAAGCCTCTGTGTTCAGCTCGGGTCATGATCCCAGTACCCTGGGATCGAGCCCCACATGGTGCTCTCTGCTCAGCAGGGAGCCTGCTTCCCTTCCTCTCTGCCTACTTGTGATTTCTCTCTCTCTCTCTCTCTCTGTCAAATAAATAAATAAAATCTTAAAAAAAAAAAAAAAGAAGGCCTGAGCGCTTGCGGTTTGTTAGGGTCTTCCCCACTCCCCCACTCCCCCCACATCCCCCACATCCGGGACCTGACGCCCCCCACCCCACATCCGGGACCTGTCTGACGCAGCCTGTCTGACGCAGCCTGTGGCTCTGCGGCGCCCCCACCGGCGGATGCTGCTAGGTTCCGCCATCTTGGCTCTTCAGCGGGAGACTTGGAGGGTCGGTAGGACAGTTGGAAGCTCCCTGGTGGCATTTTAACGAAGACTGTTATACCTCAGGTGTAACTTTTACTGACTCATAGGGAAGCCTGCTTACCTCTCCTTCTGGCACCCTTACTCTGGCTTCATAAAATATTGTTTATAAGGCCAAGCTCAAATAAAGTTAAAACCATACAGCAGGGTGGTAGGGATGGGTTACACGACTCCAGCCTGTACACAAGCGGATTCACTGTCGCCCCTGGATCTGCAGGCTGGTGGATTGCCCCCAAGAGTTATTTTTCTATTCATTTGGGCAGATTTCCCCCCCAAAGCAGGCTCTGGTGCTGCTTGGCCGTGGCCATAGGGAGAAACGTGGAGCTGACATGTGAGCCCCAAGCAGCAGCGGGGAAGCGGGGAGGCGGAGTTGTTTCACCTCCGGGCTTGGAAAAGCAGCCTGACTTTTGGGAGGGAGCCTAATTGATTCTACCGGTGGCGGCACTGTGCTGGAGACCCCTGGAAAGAATGATGTTTGGGCCAGGGCACCAGCGCCGAAGGCACACACACTTCCTTTAATTAACAGGAGCTCGATGCCAACAAACACACCGGCATATGGGAAGTGAGGGCGGCGAACAGGCAAGCCTCCCGACTTCCTCAGGGAGTGCCCTGCCAGCCAGGATTATTCTCTGTTCTTGTTTCCTCACAAAACCCCCCCCTGTGCTTGGTGGAGAGGCCCGCCCCAGGGGCTGGCAGACCCCCAGCCTGTTCGCACCGCCTGAGCGTGTCTCCAGGCCTCTCTGGCAGGGCTGTTTTTCCTGAGTGGCTCCTTTGAAGCCTTCAGGAAAGCCAGGGGATCTTTCTACTTCCTGACCTTAAATGGTCATCATCGTCTTCTTTTTTTTAAATGCTTATTTTTATTTATTTTTTTAAAAGATTGACAGAGAAGAGAGTACAAGGGGTGGGGGGAAGGGTGGTGGTGGCAGGCAGAGGGAGAGGGAGAAGCAGACTCCCCACTGAGCAGGGAGCCATAGGAGTCTGGGATCATGACCTGAGCCCAAAGGCAGACTCTTAACCGACTGAGCCACCTGGGTGTCCCTTAAATGGTCATCTTCTGTCTCCCTTTTTTGTGGGTTTGGTATTTCAGTTCTGTGGTTATTTCTACTGATAAACTTCATCTTCTTGTCTCTGCAGATCTCCCCCAATGACAGCTACCCTCCCCTGCAGGGTCTGAAATGGTCTCTAGCACCAGCCAAGCTCACCTATGTGAGGAGTGGGGCTGCCCTGTCTGTGGCTTTTTCCGCGCACTAGGTCAGTGCTTCTCATTTCTAGAGCAGTCTTTCCTCGGATATTATGCTCTGTGAGTCTCTTTCAATGATTAGCAATTGCAGTCATGGTTTGGGAGACAGAGATTCATTCAGGAAGTGGAATACACCAAGTTATGTGCCAGTTACTGTGCTGAGGCTTGAGGACTGCAGGTACCTGAGATCAGACTCATCTCCAGGTAAGGAGCCAGAGGTAAGCGCTCTAGTCCCATGTCCATTGAGCTATGATTGTGGAAAGACCATCCTGACTGTGCACAGACCATCTGAAACAAAGCAGACTTGTTATAAATGCAGATTCCAAGGTCTCATCCCAGGACCTTCTAAACCAGAATCTCTGGGAGGGGGGCCCAGGAAGATGTATTTTTTTTTAAAGATTTATTTATTTGTTTTAAAGATAGAGAGAGATAGAGGGAGGGAGAGGTGGGGAGGGACAGAGGGAGAGGTAGAGAGAGTCTTAAGCAGACTCCATGCTGAGCATGGAGGCTCAATCTCACCACACTGTGATCATGACCTGAGTGGAAAAAGTCGGATGCTCAACCAACTGTGCCACCCAGATACCCCAGGAAGATCAATTTTTAAGGAGTTTCTTAGATAATTCTTATTCACGCTAAATTTTGAGAACCATCCAAAGCCAACTTTAGAGCCACTCTTCTAAAAGTACTTAGAATGTGATAGCATTTGAGGTTTCTAAAAGGTAATAGTCTTTATTTAAATTTTGATTTTCTTTGAAAGGAATTATCAAAGGATACCTTATTTTACATATATAGTGTGTATACACACACACACACACACACACACATATCCATCCTAGTTTTGTGAGGAAGTAGCTTATAAAACTTGGGTGACCCTTTTTAAAAATTAAAAACAATTTTAAAAAATGTTTTAGTATAGTCACCATGCTGCACATTACATCCCCAGGACTGACTTACCTGATAACTGGGAGTCTGTACCTTTTGACAATCTTCACCCATTTTTCCTGCTCTCTTCCCCATTTGGCAACCCTCTCCGTATCCGTGAGTTCAGTTTTGTTTTTTCAGTTTCTACATATAGGTGAGATCATATAGTATTTGTCTTTTTCTGTCTGGTTTATTTCACTTAGCATAATGCCTTCAAGGCCCATCCATGTTGTTGCAAACAGCAAGATGTGCTTTGTTTTATGGCTGAACAATATTCCATTGTATATATATCCTACATCTTCTTTATCGATTCATCTGTTGATGGACCACTTAGGTTTTTTCCACGTCTTGTCTCTTGTAAATAAGGCTGCAATGAACATGAGGGTACATGACATCTCTTTTTGAGATGGTCATTTTGTTTTCTTTGGATAAATACCCAGAAGTGGAATTGCTGGATCATATGGTAGTTCTATTTTTAATTTTTTGAGGAAATGCCATCCTGTTTTCTGTCCGTTGGCTGCACCAATTTACATGCCCACTAACAGTCACATGGATTCCCTTTTCTTCACATCCTCACCAACATTTGTTATTTCTCATCTTTTTGTCATGTTGGGATGACATTTGTGGTTTGGTTTTGTTTTTTGGCATTTGTGGGCTTTTAAAAAGATTTTCTTTATTTGTCGGAGAGAGCACAAGCAGGGGGAGTGGCAGGCAGAGGGAGAAGCAGGCTCCCTGCTCAGCAGGACTCAATCGCAGGATCCTGAGATCATGACCCAAGCCAAAGACAGACACTTAAGTAACTGAGCCACCCAGGCACCCTAACATTTGTATTTTGAAGGATGAATAGGACATCTAAAGTAAGGGATGGGGAAAGTGATACCAAGCAGAAGGAATAAAGTTACAAAAGACCCATGAGGTAAAAAGGTGTGAGTGAGAAAGACCCGAGCACATGTGGGCAGGAGGACAGATTGAGGTCAGGCTGGGAAGGCTCTTACATGTCATTGTAACACACGTATGTTGACCTTCTGACCATCCAGCTTCCATTCGCCACTCCTAATAACACCCACAGGTTGGGCACTTGTCATAAACTAGGCCCTGCTAGGAATACCAAAATTCTTTCTCCCAGAACTTTGAAGATAGAATGGAGAAAACCAGGAGGAAAAAAGAGAGCATTAGACCACATGAAAGCATTCGTTCCAGCATTGTGCCTGGACAAGATCTCTTCAATTCAATCCATTTCCCTGAGTTAGCTACATTTGGTCTTATTGTTTGCAACCCAGAAACATTTTCTGACATAAATATGAGAGTAATAAAGTAGGAGGTGGAGTCAATACTTCTTCTATCCCAGGAACTTACTTACGTACATTAGTTTATTTTCTTCTCCTTCCTATGATTTTGCAGACATAAAATTTATCTTGGGTGGGGCTGTCTTCAT
Organism: Mustela putorius furo; assembly: GCF_011764305.1. NCBI lineage: Eukaryota > Metazoa > Chordata > Mammalia > Carnivora > Mustelidae > Mustela > Mustela putorius. Next base: position 4,655,045 of record NW_025422118.1, read on the forward strand.
GTAATTTTTCTGCTCTTGGTCTTGGGGTTTCTAGAAGCAGAGGAGAGGTTCTATTCACCTGAGGCTTTGCAAATGGATTTTTCTTGACTCACTCAACAAAAGATGTGGAAAACTTCCTTGCCGAGGAAGAAATATCTAAAAAATGACCTGTAGGGATGGATCTGGGATATTTCTATCAAGTCATGAGGGCACAAAGTGTATTTACTAATGTTGTAGAAGAGAAGGATGGAGAGGCCTGACCAATATTCAGGAGGATAGGCTTCCTTTTCACAAGGATTTCAGTAAACATCAGGGAGGGGGGATACCAAAGAGACCAAAAAAAGTTCACAAGGATCAAGAAGAAAATACTACCATATGAAGAGAAAGCAAGTCAGTCAAGGACAAGTTGAAAGAATGAGTGTGTGCTTGAACATGGAGGGAAAGATAGAGTCGGGGTCTATAAGAAATTGTTCAGTAACTGGTGACACACACATACACATACACTGACAGGAAGATGGTTATAGTTAAGGAAGAGGGCAGTTTGGGGCCCCTGCATGGCTCAGTCAGTTAGGCATCTGCCTTCAGCTCAGGTCATGATTCCAAGGTCCTGGGATCAGTCTCTGCTCCCAGCGGGGTGTCTGCTTCTCCCTCTGCTCCTCCACCTGCTTGTGTTCTCTCTCACTCATTCTTAAATAAATAAATAAAATATTTTTTTTAAAAAGGGCAATTTATTACATAAATTCTCTCCCTCCAATCCTACTACTGCACATAAGAGTTAATTACATGTTTATAAAGAATATACACTCTCATTCAGAAATCATTTGTGGCATGCCTACTGTGTGCCAGACTCTGTAGCAGGCAAGCCTTATTATCTCATTCCACAAAGAGGTAATTGAGCCTTAGAAACCTTGATAAGTGGTGGAAATAGCATTCAAGCCAAGCTCTTTATTATACTATGTGTAGAAAGCCTATTTTGGGCTATTTCAGTTTTTCAGTAATGGAACTAGAACTCTGCCCCCTTCAATGCTCTGGAGTTTAGGTTACATCCTGTAGGAGACAGACATTGAATGTTTTTGAGCAGAGGTATTACACCAGTAGGTCTTTGGGTAGATAACTCTTGGAAACTTATCTTGGAGAGAGAACTCTGATCACCAGATATAAGGTGACTATGATAATCCAGACAAGAAATGAGAAAGGCCCAAACCAAGGCAAGTGCACTGGAAAGGGAGGAAAGGAGAAGAGGCGGACAAACAGGAAGAGGTCCTCTGCAAGACCAGATGGCTGGACAAACAATTCAGCCCCATGGCTTTAGAAAACTGAGTGGGTACTCCTGCCACTGGCCGAGGCAGAAAATGCTAGAAGACAGTAACTGCCATAAAGCAAAGTGTCTATGACACTAAACCACTGCTCTTCCCCCCCCTCCCCCGCTGCTGTGGTCTACTGGACTTTCCCAACTTGGTTTTGCTATCCTCCCAACAGTTTGACAAGCCCTGACATAGTCCAGGCACCCTGAGGACATCACATCTCTCAGCTTTGACCAAGAGAAAACAGTGGGTTCATTAAGTGCTTTGCCTACAACAGGATTTCACCATGTCTGTGGGCGGCTTTATGATTCCTGATCCAGACTATTCTCTGAACTGCAGAAGCCACTGAAATGCCTCTGGATGGGCTTCTCATGCTCTCATGTCCACTACCATGGAGACTGGGAGTGGAGCAGGGGATATGGTTCCTTTGCAGATTTTTTTCCAGCTGTGGCTTTCACAAACCTCATGGAAGACTGCAAGTCTTGTCTGATCAGCAGGCTGAAGACTTGAGCTCGTACAGTACTTATTCAGTGGTACCGTTTGGTGTACCCATAGCCAGAGGACTCTTTGGCTGCTCCTGGAAACCCAGAGCAATGGCAGAGACTGATTGAATTATTGGGAGGAGTTTTTACAGCCTTCAATTAGAAAGAGCCGGTACAAATTTGGTACCAGGAAGAAGAGCATTGCAGCGAGATGTCCTGGTTCTGCTGAGCCTTAACTAAGCACCCCCTGAGCTGAAGACAAGTACAGAGTTGGGTTGGCCCAGAAGGTAACGATGCTCAGTGGTAGCAGCTTAAAACAACAAATACATGTTTTTTTCCACATAGATCCTATGGGTCAGGAATGTTGGAACAGCTTAGTTGAGTGGTTCTGGCTCAGCATCTCTCATGAGGTTGCAGTCAAACCATTGACAGGGGCTACAGTCATCCAAAGACTGGAATGAGGCTGGAAGATCCACTTCCAAGCTCATTCATATCGATCTTTGTAGAAGTGTCAGTTCCATGTCAGAGTACTCCTCTTATTAAAAATGTTTTTATTTGCTAATTTGGATTGGTAGTACATTTCCATAAAGAACAAAAGGGGTACAAGTAAAAAAAAAAAAAGAAAAATTCTCTTTCCTACTCTATCCCCCAGATACCCTATTTGTCTCTGCCAAGGTACTGTGTGTTATCAATGTCTTACATATCCTCCTGGATATGTATACATGACACATACACAAGCAAATACATATTAGTGTAAGTGTTCTTTCTCTCTTCTGTTGTTACTCAGTTTGCTGTACCTTAATTTTTGTCACGTAACAAAATACCTTGGCAATCTTCAAATATGTACATAAAGAGTATCTTCACTTTTTATGGCTGTATCATATTCCATTACAAAATTATGCTATAATTTATTTAAATAGTCACTATTGATAGTTGTCTGGATTGTTTTCTATCTTTTGATATTAAAGCAGTGCTATAGTGTATAACTGTATGAACTTGTTATTACTTACATGCAGGAATAAATCCATAGGATAAAAAAAAGTGTCAGTTCCTTGCCATGTGGACTTCTCCACAGGGCTGCTCATGACATGGAAGCTGGCTTTGCCCAGTGCATGTGACAGAGACAGAGACAGAGAGATTACAAGTGCAAAAGGAAGCCATGGTGTCTTTTAAACTCTAACCTCAGAGGTGGCATATCATTATGTCTGCCATATTCTTTTGGTCACACAGACCAACCCTGGTACGATGGACAGAACCACCCAAGAGTGAATGTCAGAAGCCAAAGGTCATTAAGGTGTCACTAGGGTGGCCTCGGAGAATGGCTACCACTCTGAAAGTTCTGGTGAGCACTCCATCCCTTAGTGCACCTGCTTCACAGCCAGAAGGAAAGACAGCTCCACCCCTGAGACTTCCTCTCCATTTGGTTTTTGCCATCTTACTACAGTGTAGGAAAGCATGTGAATGTTGTTGCCTGCGTTTTGACCTCCAGCATTTCATCCCATTCCCATTCATGAACCCTTAACACAGCAGTCCTCTGGCCTTCTAGACTCAGACTTGAATTTAGATTCAATGCTCTGCAGCTCAGCACAGTTCATCATTGTCCCGATTGTTTCATGTGTCCTTAGATGGTTTCCCTAACTCCACTGTAGGCTCCTTTTGAGACGAGAACGTAGGTCTTCCTTTTATTTGTAAACAGCCATAGCAGCAACAGGACACATGGGACCTGTTTAATCAAGAGTAATTCGCTGAACTGATTGATTCAGATGCCCTTCTCAAAGCCTCCTTTTTATAGTCTGGGAAGTTGAGGAGTCAGCAAGGAAAACACTCGGTCAGATGAATCATCAGTCAAGTCCAGAGCAGACTCCATAGGCAGCTGCTCATCCCAGCTGGAGGAGGAAGCCTGGCTCTTAGTCTGAGGCTGGGAGGCTGCCGACCGCCTCAAGCTGGGGCTAATGATCATGCCTCTCGCACTGATCTCTGGAATAACTCATGAGGCTGTTGGAGGCCTCATTTCTGCACAGCCTGGGCTGGTTGTGTGCAGTTTGCCAGGCAGGCACTAACAATTTCAGAGAAAATGGTCACTAACAAGCAGAACTTCCTTTTAAATCTCTCCAGGATTTGTGACATGGCTTTGAACTGGCAGGCCGAGTGGAAGGGCCACTTGCTTCACATGATGTCATCAGCACACACCAATCAGTGCTATGGATCTGATTCTAGTCTGTTCCTTAGCACCAGATCATACGATCATACAGCAGTTGGTGATGTGGAAAGGAAGATGAATTCTGCCCCATTGCTAGTGAGATCTATGCAGTGGTGCCAACTGAATGCACTCTGCGGTTGACATCGCTAAGTGGCAAAACCAATATCTCAGATTGCAATCACAGTGAGGAGAGCTCCCCACCACTTGCTCTTCACTTGCCCTGGGTTTACCTGGGGTTAATGGGTCCTTACTAAATATTTCATTATTCAAAATGGCCTTTGGAAACCAGTGCTTTTTGTTCTTTCAGTGAATTCACCTTAGTTCCTGAGTTGTCTGCACCTCAGCTTCTCCTCTCAGTGGTTTTGCATTTGTGGTAACTCTGGGAGAAAGCCTGTGAAAAATGCTTTGTTATATTACATTGCCCCCTGGCTCCAATGAATTGCTCCGTAAATCACGATATTGTTAAAGTGTCCTAGCAAAACTAAACCACATTCAAGAGCTCAGAGAGCACAAGGATATTAATCAGAGGCAAACATTGCAGAAGGGACATTTAAAAAATAAGAAAAAGAAAGGGAAAAAACAGTTTTTAATGTGTGGAGTCTGGAGAAGAGCGTGCATTGGGACTGGGGCCAAAGCAGAGTATTTTTACTCCTTCATAAATACTCTGATAGGGGAATGCATTATCTCCGAACACTTTAAGCCCATTTAGTTTTATAGCAAAACAATATTGAACACCTGCTGCATCTTAATGATGTAGTTCAAGCAGTACGGGTGAGAATGGGAGGGGTGGGGGTGAGGTGCCATCCATCAGGAAGAACATTTAATCAGCTTCAGCTGGGACCCACAGCATTCGTGGAGAGGATGACAGACACAAGCATCTCACAAATATCTTGATTGCACCTGTCCTTGACTATAGCCCAACAAAGGCAGTAAACCTAGCTCCTTGAGTCCTAGGCTGTAGGTGCACACCTCAGGGAGGGGAAGCAGTGGGTTTCTCGGATTACTGCCCAGGACAACTAGTCAGCAGACCAGCAGCCTTTATTGAGAGCCTATAAACCACTCAGCACTAGGTACGATGGAAAAACACAAGCGAAAAAGGAGGGGGAAAATTCTACCATTCTGGAACTTAAGACGACAGAATATTGCTCAAAATAAATGTTACTTGCTTATCTTTTTGCTGCTTGGATTTCTTGTGACAGCATTTGGTTTTTATTTGTCTTTTTTCCAGTTTTATTGGGATCTAATTGACATATCTCACCATGTAAGTTGAAGGTGTACAACGTGATGATTTTAAACCTAATACACTGTGAAATGTTTACCACAATAAGGGTAGTTAACACAGCTTTCACATCCCATCATTGCCATTTTGGTGGTGGTATTATGGTGAGAACATTGAAAGCTCTACTGTCAAGAGCAACTTCCAATATACAGTCCAGTACTATGAACTATAGTCACCATGCAGTACTTTAGATCCCCAGAACTTATTCATCTTATAAATGAAAATCTGTGCCCTTTAACCAACATCTCCTCACTTCCCTTAACCTTCAGCCTCTGACAACCACCTTCTACTCTCTGCTTCTCTGAGTTTAGATTTTTTTGAACTCTGCATGTAAGTGAGATTATATGTATATCTTTCTCTGTCTGATTTATTTCACTGGGCATCATGCCCTCAAGGTCCATCCATGATGTTACAAATAGCAGGCTCTCCTTTTTTTTTAATGACTGAATAATATTCCATTATCACATAGTCATGTTATCACATGTTCTTTATCCATTCATCATGGATTCTTGGGTTGTTTCCAACATAGGTTGGCTATTGTGCATTAAAGCTGCAGTGAATATGGGAGTACAGAAATTTCTTCAAGATAACGATTTCATTTCCTTTGGACTTAGACCCAGAGGTGGGATTACTGGATCATAGGGCATTTCTATTTTTAATTTTTCACAGTGGCTGCACCAATTTACACTCCCACCACCAGTGCACAAGTTTCCCTTTCCCCATATCCTTATCATCACTTCTCTCTTGTCGTCTTGATGATGGCCATTCTAACAGGTGTGAGATGATATTTCTTTGTGGTTTTGATTTGCATTTCAGGGTTTGGGTTCTAATGGTATCTGACTTAAAGTAGGTAGCTTGTGTCCTGAAGCAATTTATCATCTAATGGTATGTGACAAGCACCAACAAATTACTATCCCCAAACATGTATTAAAGACAAACTTTTTAAATCTCAGACCTCCCAAACAGAAAATAATAAATGAGGAAAGGGGCAATTTTCCACTGATGAATTGCAAAGAAAACATTGCAGCAAAGGTCAACTTTTCAAATCCCTTCTTAACTCTTCACCCTCTTCCTCATTTCCCAAGCACACAAAGAAAATAAAGGTCATTTGAAATACCACTGACCTTTAAATATTTTGGCATATAATGATAAGCAGACAGACTCTGGGGTCAGCAGACCTGGCCCGAGTGTAAATCATGGCTCTCTGTGCCTCTGGTCAATTACATTAACTATCGAGGCCTCAGTTTCTTCACCTGCAAAATGAAAATAATAGCATTAACTTTATATAATTGTTGTGAGAATGAACTAAGGCCATCCACATGGGGGCTCAGAATATTACCAGGTAGTAAGTGCTCAATAATTTTATTAGTATAAGCATTATCATGTTATACATACATCATTACCATATTATTTTTGTATACATACAGTCACACACACACACCACTCTTTATGTGCATATGTATGTGTATGGAGTTTCTAGCACTTATTCTTTAGACCTTCCACTTTTCAATGTGTTTAGGTACAGTCATAAAATGAATAGACAATCAAATTATTTATAAGTTTCAGTACCTTTCCAATCTCTCTGCTTACTGGTATCTTTTGACTCTATAATTTTTCACAATGTACACAGGATAAACAAGATTCACCAGCTACAATACACTCTTTTTTTTTTTAAAAAAAGGACATACTTCCTGTACTATTTTGATAATTTTTTTTAAACTTACAATGCATTATGAACATTTTAACCCATGTTAGTCTCCCAAAACACCATTTTTAATGGCCGCCACATATGTCATTTCATGAGTATACCCTAAAATATTTAACCAATCTCCTACAGGCTGTTTCAAAATTAGGTTGTTTCCAATATTTGATACTATATTCATTTTTAAAAAGATTTTATTTATTTGAGAGAGAGAGAGAACACAAGCAAGGGGCGCAACAGGTAGAGAGAGAAGCAGACATCCATTGAGCAAGGGGCCTCATAAGGGACTTGATCCCAGGACCCTAGGATGATGACCTGAGCCAAAGGCAGGTGCTTAATCAGCTGCACCGCCCAGGTGTCTCCAATATTTGATATTATAAATATCCAGTGAGAAGCCACCCTGTAGAGTTTTCTTACACACATTTTTGGTTGTTGCCTTAGGATGACTTCCCAGAACTAGAACCACTAAATCAAAACAAATGCAATTAAAACATTCTACAAAGAATATAAACACATTACAGAAAATAGGGCAAGGGGAAAAATACAATTCTACCACATTAATACAATTACTAATATAATTTGGGTGATTAAGATATTCTGATGTTTTCCTTTTTACTTAGAAGAATAGAAGCTTCAAGTGAAAGATGGACAGATGTTTATTATTTCTGCTCTCTTCTGAAACCCACTGAAGTGACAATAAAGAACTAAAAGAAAAGCATGAACCCACAATGAAAAAGAGAATGGAAGAGGAGATGACAACAGCCAAAAGATGGCATAAAAATTTTGAGAACTGAAAAGCAAACCAGATGAGTAATAACTGACTTAGTAGATCATAGGAAATGAAAATCCATGCCATGATTTAAAGCTGTGACTGGCTTTAAAAGAAGCAGCTAGAGGGGTGCCTGGATGGCTCAGTGGGTTAAAGCCTCTGCCTTCAGCTCAGGTCATGATCCCAGGGTCCTGAGATCAGCCCTGCATAAGGCTCTCTGCTCAGCAGGGAGCCTGCTTCCCTTCCTCGCTCTCTGCCTGCCTCTCTGCTTACTTATGATCTCTGTCAAATAAATAAATAAAATCTTTTTAAAAAAGAAAAAGAAAAAGAAGCAGCTCGACCATCCAGATCCTGCCTTGACCCTGAAAGGAGAAAGATTTACCCTCTAGAGAGACTGAGCCAGATAGGTCTGGATCAGACACATCAGACACTGTGGGAGGGGGGCAGGGAGGCAGCAGCTATGGTAAGGCATTTCAGTGAAAGTTGACATACCAACTGAATGCCCCCTTTCCCATTTCCATTCCCAGAGTGCTGAAAGCCAGGCTTACATACTCTATCCCTCTTCCCAACCTCAGACAGGGGACTGGAGAATTTTTCTACAAGCAATTTATAGATCCAAGAGAAAAGACTAAGAAAGGACCCCAAAGAGGTCAGTTCTCTGAGTAAACTAAGGTGAAGTTCAATGACTGACAGGGCCCCCCCATGCCCCTGCCCCATGCAGAAAAGGATCACGAGACATTTGGCAAAAGCCACTAACATGAAACATGCCAAAACAAAAGTATTCAAAATGAGGAACTCAGAAAAAACAGGGCAGGAAACAGAAGAAAATTTCTGGAAAAGAGATAATATTACATACATGTAATTAGAAAGAGGCTATAAAAAATTAGAAAGCAGGAAAATGCTCTAAGTCATTAAATATGGTTTTCTTTTGAAAGATAAAGTTGAAGATCTCTCCCAGAGAGTGGAACAACAACAAAAAGTTAAAGAAGATGTAAAGGATAGGAATTTTTGAGACAGAGGTAAGAGAGAAGCTAAGAAAACAGATGGGAGGAAATTGCTCAAGAATTAATACTGGATCTGACCTAAAGGAAATTGACACATAGTACAGTGAATAAGAAAAGGCATACCCAGCATACATCATTCTGAAATTTAATAGCATCACAGATAAAAATAACATTTCTAGAAAGAAACCTAAAAACAAAAACAAATTACTTAAAAAGACAGACTCAGAAGAACAATGAAAAACAATGGAGAAATTCTGAGGGAATGATTTTAAATCATAATTCTATACCCAGCCAAACTATACATAAAGCATAATTTAAAAATAAAGTTTCAGACATTTGAAGTCTCAAGAAATGTATCTTCTTTGTTCAGGAAGCTACTGATGGACATGCTTTGCTAAAACTAGGAGAGTGAAAAAATGGCAATGAAAAAGCTGATTGTAGGGGCACCTGGGTGGCTCAGTGGGTTAAGCCGCTGCCTTTGGCTCAGGTCATGATCTGAGGGTCCTGGGATCCAGCCCCACATCAGGCTTTCTGCTCAGCAGGGAGCCTGCTTCCTCCTCTCTCTCTGCTGCCTCTCTGCCTGCTTATGATCTCTGTCTGTCAAATAAATAAATAAAATCTTAAAAAAAAAAAAAAAGCTGATTGCTGGGGTGCCTGGGTGGGTCAGTTGGTTAAGCATCTGACTCTTGATTTTGGCTCAGGTCATGATCTCAGGGTGATATCAAGCTCTGACTTTGTGCTCTTCCTCTGCCCCTCCCCCATCTCTCTTCCTCTCTCTTCAAACAAGCAAGCAAAACTGACTGCTGTAACCTGGAGATCAGAAAATAATTTAGTGGCTAATGAAGACATAAGCTTATCTTTTCCCCTCACATAAGAGTCTAAAGTAAACATTCCAGGTCTGCAGAGCAACTCTGCTCCATTTAGTCCTTCAGAGAACCAGATTCCTTCTGTCTTGTTTCTCTGCCACCCTTCAGAGCATTGGTTCTTGAAATGTGATCTCCTGACTAGCATCACTTGAGAACTCGTTAGATATGCCAATTCTCAGTCCTAACACCAAGTCTAATGGATCAGAAATTCTAGGGGTAGAATTTAACAGGCCTTCCAGGTAATTCTGGTAAAGTTTGAAAACTACTTTAGGGCATTTTCCTTTTCTGTATCATCAAAGTTTGATGGCAGCTACTTCCATGTTCCAGGTCACCAGAGGGGGAAAGGTGTGGAGGTTTTATGAGTAAGCCAGAAAGTGGCATATGTTGCTTCCACTTCCATTCACTTGGCAAAACCTGGTCATGTGGTAACCCTTAGCTTCAAAGGTGAGTTGGGAAACGTAGTCTTCAGCTGGGCAACCACATATTAGCTACAATTCTATTACTATGGAAGAAGGAAAGAATGAATTTAAGAAGATAACCAGCAGTTTCTACCATTTATATAATCCAGGTAATATGAACTCCAACACTGAAGAGCAACAAAGAGATCCAGGGTGTTGTTGAATGGACAACCCAGAATGTTCCACTCACAGACTAGAACTGTGAGTCAGGCCACAGAGCAACCAGTCCAGATGGGAACAGGAACACAGCAGAAGTTCCAGGAGCATTCCCAAGGAAAATAACAAAACCAAGAGAATACCTGTATTTGAATCTCACAGGAGATTTTCCAGATAAATTAATAATAGGTTCATAGAAAACTATATAGAATACCAAAAAAGAAGAAAGAAAGAAAGAAAGAAAGAGAAAGAAAGAAAAAGAAAGAAAAGTATTAATTACAGGGAAAATAGAAGGCTGGGTGAAAAAGGAAACAAAATTATAGGATTCTATGTGGCTTAGCTGGGAATAACGTTTACATAGTCATAATGTAAATATTTAATATTGATTTAACTAAAATGGTGATGTAACTATATTGGAAGAATGAGCAGAAAGTTTATGCAGACCAGTTTAATGATGATAAACATACAGCTGTGTTATATTATACTGTATATCAGAAATTATTCTAAGCTCATTATATATTCACCTTTTAATCTTTAATCACTCTCTGAAGTGGATTCTATTAGCATCCATCTTACATATGAGGAACTGAGGCACATAGCAGTTAGGTAACTTGCTTAACTTTCCACAATTAGTAAGAACTGGACTTGGGATTTAAACTCAGGTAATTTCTGTCCAGAGTCTATGTTCTCAGTTACTATTATGCTACATAGTCTTACTTCCTGTGGTAGGAAGTCAAAAGACAATACGTAAAATCAATCAGAGAAATCAGAGAAATACAGGATAAGCATGTTATTAATAAATAAGAGCATAAGTACCAAGACAAAACAGATAAGCATTTAAAGTGAGTGCTTCCGGTCAGGGAGTAACTGGGAGTGGTCAAAGCATCACTGTTTTTCTTGTTATTGTTGTTATAAACCCAGTGGTAATGTTTGAATTTTTAAATCTTTTAAACATCACTGTCTTTTTTTTTATGATTTCATTTATTTATTTGAAAGAGAGAGAGTAAGAAAGTAAGCATGAGCAGGGGGAAGGACAGAGGGACAAGCAGACTCTGCTGAGCAGGAAGCCTGATGTGATGTGAGGCTCAACCCAGGACCCCGGGATCATGACCTGAGCTGAAGGCAGAAGCTCAACTGACTGAGCCACTCAGGTGCCCCTTAAACATCACTTTGATGGGGTTGCCTGGGTGGCCCAGTTGGTTGTGTCCAGCTTTTGGTTTCAGTTCAGGTCGTGATCTCATGGGTTGTGGGATCGAGCCTGGCTTTGGACTCCTCACTCAGGGGTAGGGCCTGCTTGAAGATTCTCTCCATCTGCCCCTCCCCCCGTCTCTCTAAAATAAATACATAAATTTTTAAAATAAAATAAACATAACTTTGACCAAAATAAATTTTTTAAAAAAGAGAGATGACAGAAAGAATGTGCCTGCCTAAGTAAACTTAGAGAATGGAGGGAGACCCAGAAGAGAAGGTCAAGAGAACCCGAGTGGGTAACTATGCAAGGGAAACAACTGGGAAAGTTACAGAAAAAGAGAGAGAGGAATTTCCACAAGAAATGGAAAGAAAAGTATGGGATTCTTGAAGAAGCGATAAGCCAAAAGTGAGGGAAACTAGAGAGGAGGGGAAAGAGCTCGAATGAGACTGGGCAGAGAAATCACTCCTAAACATTTGTCCTTGGAAGTTTTGACCGTTGAATCCAGGGAAGCTACTGAGATAGTCCTCCAGGGTCTTTATGCAGAGCTGTTTTGACCTGGGCGAACTTGAGACTCCTCCGTCAGCTAAAACAAACAGCTCTGGCCTTAAAACTGAAGGTAGAAGGAAGATGACCTGCAAAGCCAATACTGAGATGACTGGCCTTCCACCTGATTATGTGTCCACCTAAGCCAAACGAAAAACCAGTACTAAAACTTCACTTGTTTGTCTATTTTGTGGCCTTGGGGTAAGTCACTTAATTTCTCTGAGCCTCAGGTTTTCTGCCATGAAAAATTAATACACAACAAACCCTGCATATGTATAATACATCATACCTTTCCAAGCTACTTTTCATTTTCCATTTCCCCAAGCTAATTTTCTTAGGAGATAAAGTGGAGGTTCAGGGAAATGAAGCAAGTAGCATATAATTACACAACTAGTTAATAGTGGGACACATAGTTCTTTTTTGTTTGTAACCACTGTCTCAATTAAGAGCCATAGAAACTCTATGGGGGAAAAAAAAAGCAATTTATAGAGAAGAAAACCATGATATATCTCACATCACCTGGCTGGTTGGCATCGGAACCAGGACTGAAACCCAAAAGCATGGGTAGAGAGCAGGAGCTCTACCCAGTGCTAATTCCTCCTCTGACTTCGTGGGGACACAGGTACCCTCCTTCCCAGGAAGTCCAGATTCCATGTCTCCTGTTTTCAAAGACATCCATTTGCCTAATTTTTTTTTTTTCATTTAGAAAATGTGATCAAAGAAATAATAACAGCTGAGATTTACTAAGGCACTATAACCGTGGTGATCCCGGTTCACCAATGCAGGAGGAGAGGGAGACAGGGGCTAGGAGGGGAGAAAGCTGAGTCTGGCTTTGGCAGGAGGGCCCGTGGTTGCCCAGATCTCAGGTCACAGCTTCCCTCCCAGAGCAGCCCTGGGCTCCACTGACATCCTTGCTGATGGAGGGAAGATGTTAGGGTTCGAAGCCCATGGCCAAGAAAAAATTACTGAGAAGGTTTTGGTGCAAAAAGGTGGTTTTATGAAAGCACAGGGACAGGACCAGTGGGTCTCAGAAAGCGCTGCACTGGGGTCATGAGGGGTGGCCCATTATAAACTTTCAAGTTGGGAGGGGTTTAGGGATAGGTTAAATCTAGAAGGAATTTTGGAAGCAAGGATTCCAGGACTTTGAAGGGCTAGCTGTTGTTAAGAAAAGGTCATTTATCGGGGCGCCTGGGTGGCTCAGTGGGTTAAGCCGCTGCCTTCAGCTCAGGTCATGGTCTCAGGGTCCTGGGATCGAGTTCCACATCGGGCTCTCTGCTCAGCAGGGAGCCTGCTTCCCTCTCTCTCTCTCTGCCTGCCTCTCCATCTACTTGTGATTTCTCTCTGTCAAATAAATAAATAAAATCTTTAAAAAAAAAAAAGGTCATTTATTACCATATAATAAAGCCGTCTTTATGAGACCCTTCAGATGTATATCAGTGGCTTGCATGCTTAGGGAATGATTACAAACATGTATCTTGGGGGTGGGGAGGCACGTAGAGATAAAGGAAGTTTCCAAAGAATTATTATACGTTAAAGTAGACTTACAGGAACTTGGGAGAGTGGACTAAGATTATATATTGTCCTTAGCAAAGTATTAACATGGAGGCAGCTGAGTCCTTGGAAGACTGTCACTTTGCCTTTTTCAAGGACTTGTCAATGGGATATAAGTAGTAAGGCGATTTAGTAATTTTTCTTCTGCTTTTGTTTCCCACATCACCTGCCTGCCATGCTCAGGGTGTGGGCCCTGGGCCCTTCCAGCGGGCAGAGACACCCAGGCTCCCAGCTTCCTTCTAGGGCTCTGGGGGGCAGGGGGGACAAGAGAGCCAGGCCTGGCCTTGGCCTTAGGCCCAGTTGGGCTCACTTTCACCTCCCTCCAGGTCGGCGTTCTGGTCTCCCACCTGGGGCCACTACAACGGCAAGAGGAAGGAACCCTGCTCCAGCCCGCCCAGGAGGCCCTGGGGGAGGCTAGGGAGACCGAGGAGGCCAGGAGGAGGCCAGGAGGAGGCCCCGGAGGCCTGGTCGGGGCCACCAAGCAAGCTCCCCTGGGCAGGGCAGCTCCTTGCAGAGGCGCGCTCTGTGGAGGTCCGCCCTCCTGGAGGCTGCCCTCCCAGAGACCCTCTGCGAGGGAAAGAAAAACTAGAACCCCATGGCCAACGCCTTCCCGTGGAGGCCGAGCCTCCTCGTCCAAGGCCAGAAAAGCAAATATTTACCCTGGCTGCTGAGAGGCCGCGGATGCCGGGGGGCTGGGGCCCGCACCCCCTTCCCAGCCCAGCCTCGCCACATCGCTCGCGCAAAGTCTGTGCGTCCCCGCCCCCACCGCCTTTTAACGGGGAACGCTGACAAGCCGAATACAGCGGGAATAACAGCCATTTGTTCTGGTTATCGCTGCCGGTATTGAAGCCAGATGTGTGTGTTGCTGACATTGACATGGTACATCTGGCTGGGTTTTTGGTTTCCATCGTGGAGTTTACCACATCCACCCTAGTCTGCTAGAAGAGAGGAGGCGAACATCTGGAAGTCATTGCAGCTGTCACGCTTCAAGGGGATCCTGTACCACAGAGAGGAGAATTCAATACGTAACTGAGCAAAATTATCCAGCTCGTCTTGTCAGTCCAGATTTCGAACACATGCAGGAAAATGGCAACCGTGTTAGGGTGCCCTCCCTCTCTCCCTGTGATGCCCGCAGACGCTAAGAGCCCTGGGGTCCTTCACCCCCCCACCCCAGGCGCCAGGGTTGTCGCTATGGTAAGACTCCGGGCTGCGTTCATCGCTGCGTGCCTCAATCTTTTGTTCATCCTGGGTAGGATGGGCTAAGATGGCTCTTTTTCTTTTCTTTTGATCTCAGTTTGCTGGAACTTTTAAATGAAATATTGCTTAGTCCTTCCATTTCTGCTTACAACCCCTTTTCTCATGGCATTCAATGCTCTAGCCCTACCCTACCTATTCAACTTCATCTCCATTCCTTTCCCAAGTCAAATATTACTTCCTGTTAGAGCTGAAATAAGTTGTGCTTATTCTGACCCCAACCTTGCCTTTTGCCTGGAACCTTCTTTTTTCCTGTTCTCTTCGTACTAACCCCAAACTTCTTAACCCTTCAAGGTCTATTTCATTAGTTTTCATCAATGAAACCCTTCGTGACCACTCAAGGCTCCAATGATCTTTCCTTCTGTGTGTTTTCATTAAGGATAAGCCTAGGGAGAGGAAATACTGGTTTGCATTTTTCTTAGATCTCCTTAAACAGCTAGCACTGGATGCTGAAGAACAGTAAGCCCTCCATAAACACCTGTCAAATAAAAGCATGAATCAGAGTTTTCTTATCACCTGTTTAATTTCCTTGCCTACAATTATCCTTTCATGACAAGGGTCAATGTCTGTATATAATGTGTCTTGAACTTTCTGGAAAGATGGCTGCAAAAATCTAGTAAATGAGAGATAATAATACCTGAAGAACTCAATCAAGTGGAGACTCCATTAAAGTGGAATTCTGCCTGCTAGTGTGCATTGATAACTGATTTTTTAAAGTCAAGTGCATTGGAAAGAAAGAACAAAGAGTACAAGTCGGGAGATGTGGATCTTATCCCCAAGTTTGCCCCTGACTTGCTTAGTGAACTTGGGTTGTCATTTACCTCTTCTTTATGCCTCCAGTTTCTCTCTGTAAAAACGGTGGGTTGTGGCCAATATCCTCTTCCTGGTAATGGGCAGAGCTGGGCCACTTTCCTGAGAAGAGATAGAGTCCTAACAAAGCAACGTTTTTCAACCGCTGTTGGAGGTGTTCCGGAGTTAGAAAGCAATGAACTCCACCATTCAGCGTTTCACCTGCCCAGCGCCACACCCACATGGTGCATGGAAGGAAGAGCAGAGTAAGGAAGGGAGGCAAGCTTGAGTAGGAGCAAGATTTAGCCCTTGTGAGTGTCCAGCATTTTCTAACTCAAGCCATTGCAGCAAGTATTGGGAAAGACCAGGCATCCCAGCCATAGAGAGAGTCTTGTGGGTTTTGTCCTTCTTTGTGCCTTGCTAAGGACCCAAAATTCACTGGTGGGGCCTTGCTATCTGGCATGGATAATAATTTAGGAGAATAAGTAGGAGCTAGAAATAAAGGGAATGGATGGGAGGAGGGGACTACGAAAGAAGAAAGAAACCATGCCTCCCTGGTCGGGCCACCCAGCCAAGGAGTATGTTTAATTTCCATGTTAAGAAAGGCCGTGTTCCAGGATAAAAAGGGGATGGAATCAGCAGACCCAGGGTTTCAGTGGACCTCGGCCGCTCTGCTCTGTGGGTTGGCAGGTGCATTTTCCTCTCTGACACTCATCTGTAGAATGAAGCACTTGGGTTAATTGATCTCTAAGGTCCGTTAGCTCTTACATTATATAATTCATTTAGAAACCACTAGCCCAAAGCTGCATATCACTTCTAACTTGTAAATCCCAGTGCTACTCTCTCCTGAACTCATGGGGCTCTGTGACACCCTCATAGAAGGGAACTCAAGGCATTAAATTCCTGAAATCCTTTTGCCCCATTCCTTCAAAAAGAAGAAGAAATTTTCTCCCCTCCTTCCAGAGAGAAATCTGTTGTAATTGGAAGATTGCAGATTAATGGTCAGAAAATCTTCCTCAAATGGAAAGGATACTTAATTAAGTTTCATTAAATCATAACTCCTGGCTTTTGCGTTTGGCCTCTTGCTACTGAGTCCAGAATTGAATAATTCTTCCATCCCTGGGGCTGTCGAATTAAAAGTGCATAAGCTCCACGGGATAATCTTCTCACCTCCACTTTATCTTCAGCTACCCCCCTTCCTGTCTGAACACTGAGGAAAAAAAATCATCACCAGGCATGTCCAACTCCTTCAGGAGAGAGGATGGCCACTCCTAATTTGTCTTAGTTTATGGGCAACTTGACAATTTGACTAACTACTAAAGATCCAGGACTATATCATCCTCTCATAAAAAGCTAATAAAAAAAGGCTATTAATGCAGCCCATTAGCTAGCTGAAAATGAAAGGTTATACAATCATTGTTTTAGCTGAGAGGAACTAAGCTTTCCAGAAAGAGTTCACTCTCCACCCAGAGAGGCATCGAGAGCAAAGTTCATGTCCCTTTGCTCCCATTTGCTGGCCTTGGATATTTGAGCATCTTGCCCCTTTCTTCCCTCCCTGAACTATTTCTCCCTGAATATTCTTCTGTCTCAAGTGGACCTCTTGCTTTCTGTATAAAATACCTCTCACCAGATTCACTCCCTCTCCACTGACCTCTCACATTGCTCTCTGTGCTCTCCTGAGGGTGAAGCTCCAGAAACCTCCATTCTCATGGGAAACAAAGCGCTCCGCACTGCAGCCTAACCACTCGGGTGCCCTTACATTCATCAAGCAATTTGAGGGGCTCCAGGAAGAGCTTCCCTTCTCCAAATAAAACAACAACAACAACAACAACAAAACATGCTCTCCTTGATTCTGCTGTTAGATTCGTTGGGAGCCTTGAAAGAACCTCAACTGGACTTGTGGGTCCCCTATCTTCTTCTGTGTAAAGGGCTCTCTCTCTTCTCTAAAATCCTAGCAATCACATGGCTTCTCTGGTACTTTTCATCCAGTGACTTCTCTGTGACCTTGGGCAGATCACCTTTCCCCTCTGGGCTGCAGCTTCCCTCTTTGTCGGAGGACTAAGAGAAGTATAACCCTAACTTGCAGCGGGAAAATCTGACTAGGCCCAAGGAGGAGCTCTGACTGGAAGGACTGGTAGAAGAGCAAAGTCTGAGCGGTCTTTCATTTGATTCCAACTCTGACCACATAGGATCCAACCACCCTGAGATACATCATCTTTGTGCAACTTCTCTTTCTACACGTGTGTATTGAAGGGATGATGCTGGGTGCGTGTTGTTTTCCGGCTCCACCCACTGGCAGAGCACTGTCCAGAGCATGAAAATTAATATGTAATTGATTTAATCTTGCACTCACCTTACTTTTGATATGACTCAAGGTTCCTCTAAAGAAGGATACAGTTTAGCATCAATTTAAATGGACTTTATCTGAAGGAATCAGAAGGAATTGATGGTTTCCAGAACAGAATGTTCTGCTGATGATATTTTAACAAATTTGGCCCTTGTTTCTTTGGCAGCCAAGGCATAAGGGGTCATAGGAATGGATTGTTCAAGTGGGTTCAATAAATGTTTTTTTCATTGACTCAACCACCCCTTATTAGGAAGGCAAAATACGGATAGAGATGTCCTAGAAGAAAGGAGAACAAGGCAGGTGGCTAGAAAGGTTTTCCACAAAGGGAGAACCCTAAAAACAAGCTTCAACCTTGTTGCCAAGAGGGGGCCCTTCCAAGAAATTCCCACGCAGGCCACCAGTACGACTCCAGGACATGAGGCCTGCCGGTAACTCTGCAGGCTACTGGAGGCATGCCCAGCTGCTTCCTGGTAGTGCTTTCATTCCAGGAGGGAAGCTCCATGTTGATCTGTAGGCCAGCCATTTCTTTGAGGAGAAGGTAGTATTTTCCCTTTTACCCAAACACACACTTCTGGAAGAGAAAAAACAAAAACAAAAACAAAACCCCAACTCTCTACCTGTAGACTCTTAGGCCTGAGTGCTCGCCAGCTGCGGAGCTGGCCCAGAGAACCCCTCATTACATAAAGCTTCTGCACCTGACTCAGGGATGAATCTCTCAGTCGTTGCCCCTCAGAATCCCAAAGCGTGTCCTTGGGATTCATTGTCAAGTCCAAGTTCAGCCCCAGTTGCACTGGCATGAGAGGTTTCTCGGTTTGATCTCTGAAATTTTCTGGGTTTCCCAACAGATGGGGAAGTTCTCTTGATCCTTACGCCTCCTCAGCTCCTACGTGCCCGCCCACCTCCTCCTTCTCTGCTGTTCCAGCCCTTTCTCAGATTCAGGCCTTTTTCTACTATAGGATGCTCAGAATTATTTCTGCTTGCTCCAGCGGTGGGGGGCTAAGCAGGTAAATCCCCCCAACTCAGCAGCCTGGCATCCTGACTCCACTCCACCAAGTCCTATCTTATTTGGAAACCTACTAGCCCTGCTCTTTTTTTTATAATGAGTTTTTTTTTTTTAAGATTTTATTTATTTATTTGTCAGAGAGAGAGAGAGCGAGAGCGAGCACAGGCAGACAGAGTCAGAGGGAGAAGCAGGCTCCCTGCCGAGCAAGGAGCCCGATGCGGGACTCGATCCCACAACGTTGGGATCATGACCTGAACTGAAGGCAGCTGCTTAACCAACTGAGCCATCCAGGCATCCCTATAATGAGATTTTTAAAAATTTATTTTTATTTGACAGAGATCACAAGTAGGCAGAGAGGCAGGCAGAGAGAGAGGGAGGAGGAAGCAGGCTCCCCGCTGAGCAGAGAGCCCGATGCGGGGCTTGATCCCAGGACCCTGGGATCATGACCTGAGCGGAAGGCAGAGGCCTTAACCCACTGAGCCACCCGGGCGCCCCCTAATAGTCCTGCTCTTGAGACGAACAGAAATTTCTGAGCTCACAGGGTCCCACCTCTTGCTCCTGACTATCTGAATCTTACCAAGACAGGTATTCCCCCGGGGATTCCTGACAGTCAGTGCCGAGCTCTAATCCCTCTTGCGGGTGAGGAGTTCTTCCTTACAACTGGAGTGTTGCCTGCCCTCCTTGAGGCCCTGGTTGCCATCTCATTCACTGTGTCCGGGAAAAATGACAGATGAGAGCTTTCTTTCTGTCCCTTGCCTTCTCTTCAGCAGAGAAAGTTTCCCCAGAAATAAAACTCTGACGGTTCTACTCCTTCCTTCCCACCTGCCTCCTCTAAGCACCCTCTAAATCAGACCCGTGGCTCCGGGGGGAGTAATATCCTTTCTCTCGCAGCTGGTCTGAGTTTGGCCGTCTGGGGGACTGGGCTTAGAACAGCTTGGAGTTAGCACGGAGGCGAATGAAGCTTTAAATCTCCAGCACTTAACAGCTTCTCTGCAGCCTCAGAGGTAACCGCCTGTGCCTGCTTCCTCTCGTCTCCCATATATCGACGTAATCTCTGTTCACTGGAGCCTGACTCTAGCTCTCTGTCTGCACGGCTCTGGTTGTGCTGAAAGAGGAAAGTTTGGGGAAGAAAAATTAATAGACACAGGGCCATAAAAATAACAGGCTCTCTAGAGCACTCATGAAGAAATAATTAAAGAGATTAAACTTGGGGAGTGGGAAGAGAGGGGCAGAGGATTTAGCGAGCCACTACTAAGGCCTCTGACTCCTACCTTTCAAAGAGGCCTTGGCTCAGTGGGGAGGGCTCTGGGTGCCTTTTTCTTCATTCCGGTGGGTTGGATCCCTAGCTGAATGTTGTTTTATCACTAAGCTCTTTCAAGGCTGGGTCAGGGGCTTGTAGTTCTTTGTATTCCCCAATCTGAACCTCCAACAGTGCCCAACCCTCGTGAGAAAAGGAAATTTAATATTTACTGAGGATTCTTCGTATGCCAGATACCATGTCGGGTGGTTTGCGTCCGTCCGTGCCGATGATCAGCAGAGTGTATTTTGAAATTCGGAAGCGAGCGCAGTCTCTTTCCTGTGGCCGGGGATCAATCCCAAATAACTACTACCTCAAAAGCTTGTGATTCTGGGGCCAAAAACCAGCTTTTTACCCCTTACCCTGGCTGCCTCCTTCCTCTCCTCCCTTCAAATGGTAGACACTTTTGCTATGATGGCAAGGGAAGGAGGGATGCTGGTGCGTAGAGATCCTTTAAATAGCCCAAAAGGTGGAGGTCAGCGCGAGCAGCAGTGGCCTAGGAAAGGGGGGGACGTGGGGGATGAAGGAAGCTCCTCCCCCAACTCGGGGCATGTCCATTCCTTCTGCCTCATTCCTTTGGGCTTAAATAAACATCCCCCAAAGAGGCACCGTCTTCATCTGCTCTTTCTTTGCATGGATGCTCTACTATCCTTGCTTTCTAACTTCTCAACATTTTGAGGATAAATATGTATGAGGTTATGACTAACAATAGGAATTATATATTTGGTTTTCTTCTCTGTCTCTGGCACAGAGTTCTTAAACCCTGGGAATTGCCTAAGTGATGAGAGCTGAAAAGTGTCTTTTGTTATATTAATGAAGTAATTTTTGGAAAGCCCCTAGGTCACCTAAGAATGACGCTGGTAGCCAAAGGAGCCACTCGTGTGGTGAGAGAGTTGGAACTTTTGGTGTCATTCCTGCCCACATACACCCGGAGGTTGAGTTCAAACAGCAATGGCCAGTGATTTAATCAATCAGCCTAGTGATGAAGCCTTTATAAAAACTCAAAAGAACAGAGTTCAGAGAGTTTCTGAGCTGGTGATCAACTGGGCATGGGAATGGAATGACAGGCCCGGGAAGACCCATGACAAAGCTGCATGACTCTTTCCCCGTACCTTTCTCTTCCGTCTTTTCCCTTTGGCTATTCCTGAGTTGTATCCTTCTACGAATCACTGATAACCTAGCAAGTAAGATATTTCTCTGGGTCCTGGACTTGCCATTGGCATCTGAAGGGGGATGCAGCAGGAGAAGGGAGGTCCTGTAGGACTGCAGGGTGTCTGATAGAGAGTGTCAGAATTAAGTTAAATTGTAGGATCCCCCAGCTGGTGTCTGAGAATTTCTCGGTGTGGGGAAAAGAACGCCACACGCTGGAATTGGGTGCAGCATCACAATATTAAAAGAGAAGGTTCAGAACACAGGTACGTTCCCCAGGGAAGGCGAGCCGAATGCACACCAGAATAGCGATTGGCGGCAAGAGCACAGAGCAGAGAAATGAGACCATTTGGGTTCACCTCTGTCACACACAATGTTTCACTGCCCTCAAAACCTCCTGTGCTCCCCCTCTTCATCCCTCCTCCCACCCCAACACTTGGCAACCACCGATCTATTTACTCTCTCCAGTTCTGCCATTTCCAGAATGTCAGAGTTGGAAGCCTACAGTCCATAGCCTTTCAGATTGGCTTCTTTCATTTAGCGATATACACTTGAGTTTCTTTTGTGTCTTTCTGTGGCTTGGTAGCTAATGTCTCTTTATCACTCAATGTACTTTTTTTAATCAAATCATAACACATAAACATTAAAACCCAGTGAATTTTTTACAAAGTGAGTCCCCAAATCAATTATGACAATTACCAGCAGCCCAGCGCCCTAGTTTCTCCTCCCAGCTTTTATCACGCCCCCTAAAAATGATCACTATGCTGACCTCTAACGTCATAAATAGTTTAGCCAGTCTTGGAAGCTCAAATAAATGGAATCATCCAGCACATACTCTTTCGTCTCTGATTTTTTTTTTCTTTGATATTTAGGTTCACCTGATATCTTAGTAATTTGTTCTTTTCAAATTGCTTTGCATAAATATACCACAGTTCATTTATCCATTTCATTGTTGGTGAGCATTTGTGTTATTTCCAGTTTGGGGCTATTACAAATGTTGCTGCTATAAATATTCTTATACAGGTCTTTTTGGTGAACATATGCTCACATTTCACTGGGGTATATACCAGAGTGGAATTTATGGGCCATAGGGTATCTGAATTTTTTAACTCTAGTAGTAATGCCTGTTTGCCAAAGTACTTGTATCAATTTACACCCCCACAGCTTCTCACCCTCACCAATACCAATATTCTCAGTATCTTATTTTTAGCCATTTTAGCCACCTGGAGCTTTAAATTTGCATTTCCCTGGTGACTAAGGAGGCTGAGTACAGTCTCAGGTCAGGTTCCTTGAGAACGACCAGGATGGAGATTTATATGCAGTGAGTTTATTAGAGAATAATACCTTGATGAGAGTGAAGGCGGCAGGACTGACATCCCGTTGCAATGGGCGTCGGCTGATCCTGTGGGTGGCTCTGGAGCTGGCCAGACCCTTCCAAGCTGTCCTGCCTTGAGGCAAGGGGCCAGGAGTTTATACCCAGTACTGACCAATCACTGGATGTGGGCTGTCGCTGGGAAGGAGTATGACTTTGGGTAGAAGTTCTCTTTTGCCAAGGGCAATGCCCAGAGAGGGACAAAGCTGAGAGCAGTACTCCCAGAAGCTGGGGAATGAGGGCTCTAGTCCTAAAAGGGGATGGGCTGGGTCAACGGATGGTGTAATCAGCTCAGTGTCTGACTCTTGGTTTCAGCTCAGGTCCTGATCTCAGGTTGTGGGATGGAGCCCCACATCTAGCTCCATGCTGAGCTTGAGTTTCTCTCTCCCTCTGCTATTCCCCGCCCCCCACCCCTCTCTAAAATAAATAAACCTTTTTAAAAAGTGAGTAGTACTCTGGGGTGCACACGTTCGCCTCTCCTGCAAGCAATTTTTCATAAGCTTATTGGCTACTTAGAGATCCTCTCTTGTGAATTAGCCATACTGGTCATTTGCCAAATTCTTTTTTTCTTGGGCCATCTTTCTTTTTCTTTCTTTCTTTTTCTTACTGAATTGTCAGAATCCTTTGTATATTTTGAAGATAAATCCATTGTCAGATGTATGTAATACAAGAACATTAACTTATCACTCTTTTAATGGTATTTTTTAAAGAATGAAAATTCTTAATTTTAACAAAGTTTCCTCCTTTTTGACAAGGGTTTCTTGTGTTCTGTTTCTAAAATATTTCCATATCCTAAGGTCACAAAAATGTTCATACATGTTATCTTCTAGAAGCTTTATTGTTCTACCCTTCACATTTGTCTCTGGTCTGTCTGGAATTGGTTTTTGTGTCTAATGTGTGGTAGGAATCTAATTTATTTTTTCCAGTTGGACATATAATGAATCTAGTACCATCTATTATCATCATCATTACCATTCTCCCACAATATTTCAGGAATACCTTCACCATAAGCCAGGTGACTGCATGTATTTTGGTCTATTTCTGAATTCTCTTCTGTTCTATTGGTCTGTGTATCTATCTTTTAATAATTATTGTAGATCTATAATGAGTCTTTATATCTGATAATACAACTCATCCAGCCTTTCTTCAAGATTGTTTTTGATGTGTAAACAATCAAACAATTTTAACCCTTCCATTTCCACATAGATTTTGGAATAAGCTTGTCAGTTTCCACCAACAACACAACTCTGTCTGGATTTCTACAGGAATTATGTTGAGTTTATTGATAAATTTTGGGAGAAGTGACTCTGTACAGGACAGAGTTTTCCAATCCCTGAATGTGGTATATTCTATAGTGGTATATTCTATAGTATGTTTAAGTACCTTTTCTTTAATATCTCTCAGTAATGTTTTGTAATTCTTAATGAACAGATTTTGCATATCTTTTGTTAGATTTTATTCCCAAATATTTTAGTTTTTATGTTATTATAAATGGTATCATTTAAATTTTTCATTTATTAAGTGATTTACAATTGATTTTTGCATGTTGCTCTTATATCCAGTGACCTTGCTGAACTCACTTATTAATTCCAAGTCTACCTGAGCGTTCTTTCAGATTTCCCAAGTATATGGAATTTGTGAGCAATGACAGTTTCATTTTTTTCCTCTTCAATCTTTTTACTTTTGGTTTTTCTTT
This sequence comes from Mustela putorius furo, assembly GCF_011764305.1. Classification (NCBI taxonomy): domain Eukaryota; kingdom Metazoa; phylum Chordata; class Mammalia; order Carnivora; family Mustelidae; genus Mustela; species Mustela putorius. The sequence goes on from NW_025422118.1 coordinate 4,679,437, forward strand.
ATTTCCTTTAAAAGTGAGAATTAAAAGAAGCATCCATAAAACATTTAATATGAATATATAGTTCCAGGTTAATTGAATAAATAAATGAATGAATGTATGAACGGTCTATGCTTAGGCAAAAACCCATTATTTATCAGTATATAATTCATTTATCCATATGGATTCCTAAGCTGGAGTAAGGGTGGGTCAGAATAAAAAGAACAGGACATGGGGGAAGAGATTAAAAAGCCAGATAAGGGACACCTGGCTGACTCAGACAGCAGAGCATGTGACTCTTGATCTCACGGTTATGAATTCAAGCCCCACATTGGGTGTAGAGATTATTTTTAAAAAATTTGAAAAATAATAAAAATAAAAAGCAAGATGGAAGGTCATACCATTCATTCATTTAAACAAATATTTATTAACTCCTAGTGCCAAACTTCCTTCTTAGGCAGAATTTGCCTCTCATGATATTTACATGTGACCAACTAAAAAATGATTTGTCTTTGAAGGAAAGGGGGCAGGGGCCTGGATCCTGAGCATGTCAATGTGCTTTAACAGGGTTTGACTACCTCAGAAGTCAGTGGGACACTGGCCCCAAGACTTTCAGGAGTCTCTGGCCTTGAGACTGACTTTGCCTTATATAACTTCCTGAAACTCTACCTCTTTGGAATTTGCTGGAATGTCAGTGAGGGTGGCTCCAACCCCCAGATGGGAGCTCTTTCTTTTCTGCCTCCAGTGGTTCTAGAGGCTGGAATTCAGAGTTCACCCACCCAGAGCAGACCTCAGATGCTCTGGTCAGTGTTATATAGAAAAAGAGGAGGCCACTGGAATGGAAATAGTTAACAAATGAGCAAACGCTGCATGGTCTCCTCTTCCTGTGTTGAGATCTTCTAACTCTGGGTGAGCTCTCTAAGGTCCTAGGTCCTACCATTCCTACCGGGAGACACTCCTACTCTCAAGGAGAGGCTTAATCACTAGCCCCAGAGATGTCTTCTCCGTTTCTGACTCATAAAACATTCCTGGTAGCAAGACCTGATTAATCAGGTTTTACGAGGCCCCGACTATGACATTCATCAACTTTGAACTCCACCCACATTTATGAATTCCTTTTTTATTGATTATTTACAAAGCACTTTCATTCACCTGGTCTCCTCAAATCGCAATCCCAATTCACAGATGAGGAAATGAGGTCTGGAAAGGCCCAGTGGCCTTCCAAACATGCCACCTCTCGTGAACAGGAAGAACAGGCCTTCTGACTCTAAACACAGAGTTCGTCACAGTGGGAAGGTGGGAGGACAAGAAGATAAACCTGGCAGGCATGCTTCCGAATGGCGAGACTTCCTTGCCCCCAATGGATCCCTCCAGCTGCGAATAAAGCCTCTTTCTTTCTTTCTTTCTTTCTTTCTTTTTTTAATTTATTCATTTGACAGAGATCACAAGTAGGCAGAGAGGCAGGCAGAGACAGAGAGGAGGAAGCAGGCCTCCTGCTGAGCAGAGAGCCCGATGTGGGGCTGGATCCCAGGACCCCGAGATCACGATCTGAGTCGAAGGCAGAGGCTCAACCCACTGAGCCACCCAGGTGCCCCATAAAGCCACTTTCTAAGGCTCTTGTTCTTCTCTAAGGGGACAGGATCTCAACCTCCAGCCAGGGCTCTTAGCATTTCTATTTCTTCTGCTCTTCCACCAGATAGTTAGAAGCCAAGGGTGTGAAACCTGGAGGCGTTTCAGTGCTGAGGTTCTCATCCTGCTGAGGAACGGCCGTCTGCTTCACCTCCTAGGCTGGATATGGAACCAGTTGCCAAGGCAAGCTCAGAGGTAAGCACCCCTTCCCAGCTGCCAGCAGAACTCAGGGCACCTTTGGCCCAGGGTGCGAGGCAGTCTGTCTGCACTGAAGCATCCGGCTTGACCTAATGAGCTGTTGGCGTGGATGGCCAATTATTTCAGCTCTTTAAAAAACCTGCCAAACTCTCCTTTTTCGTCATGGCATTCCCTTAATGGTCCAGGCCCAAAATCAAATCCTCTGTGTAGAGGGCAGGGCCCTGCCCTAGGACACGCCCCCTCTCTTTCATTGCCTTAGGCAATGGGCCCAGGGATACAGTGGTGCCGGGATGTTTTCCCCTGGAGCCTAACTCAGACAAGCCTTGGCCACCTCCCCTCCCCACAGCTCAGAGGCCAGCGTCCTCAGGAGGGGTTTGGAGGGCTTGCTCCATTCCAGGAGGCCTCAGAGTATTCCTGGACCAGAACAAAGGCCAAAGTCTGCCACCCGTGTCCTGGAGTACTCAGAGCTCCAGGCTCCAGAGCAGCCCAAACTGACCAGAGGGCCTGGAGACCTTCAAGATGGGTGTGTCCCTGGCACAACTCCAGCTCCTTCTGGATTTACACTCTGTTCTGTTCTCCTGGAACCCACCAACGGGTTCCCTTGTGGCTCTTTGCCCAGCCATAAGCTGCTCCGTTCTCAAGAGAGAGTCTGAGAAGCCCTTGTATCCGACCTAAAGCACTCCTATCAAAAGGGACATCACTCTGAGGGGGATGCCCAGGAGAAACGTTTGTTCCATAACTGCACATTCTCCAAAATGGCATCATTTTACAGGTTTTGTAGTTAACAGCTAGACATGGTGGCTCTGAGGAGGACACTGAGCCTGTGCTCTATGAAGCCCTGTGAGGCATGCCTGTGGGAGGCAGAGGGCGCTGGTCCAGGGTAGCCCCTCTTACCAAGAGTGCTCTCCACAGGCCTGACCCCCAGCTCTGACCCTGCCTGGCTCCTCCCCACTTGCTGGCATGCACACAGCACAACCAACCTACATTGAGGGATGGAGGGGGATGGAAAGGGGCCCCTCTCTGCTTCCTGGGAAAAGCCACCGTGCCCCTTTTCTTTAGAATGAGGCAATGGGATAGTGAGAGCTACCCGCCAGGAGCACACGGTCAAAGAGCCCAAGGAATTGTGGTTCTTCTCCCACAGCCTGCTTTCTTCTTCCCACAGTTGTCTTCATCCTGGGGAGTTCTCAGAGCTGAGCCAAGCAAGATCCCTCCCAGAGCCCAGCCTGACTTCTCCTCGCTGCATTGGGTCGCCCACACCTTGCACATGGCAGGGCCCAGGGGCCCAGGGCCCACAGCAGGCCAGGCTGGGCCATTCTCCTCTTTCCCTGCTCTCAACAGAGGCTTCAGACACGAGGAAGAAAGAGCTGCAGGTGCGGAGCCGTTCCTGCCGAGGCAGCCTGGCTTTCTCCAGCTCTGGCTGTCGGTGGAGGGAAGGAGGCTGAGGGAGCTCGGCTGTGGGCCTCGTCCTGAGCGGCGGAACTGAGGGAGGAGGGCAGGGGCAGTCCTGAGCCACGGGGAAGAGCCTCTGTGAATCACTCTCTGTCTCTGTGACTCACACAAGCTCTTCCAAGCCTCTGTTGGCTCCTTTGGAAAATGACGTTTCTGTTGAGAGAGTAGCTCGGCAGTGAGCTTTCCTGACAGCAGCCATGGTGCGGCCTGTGAAGTATCAGGTGACAATCCTTCCCACAGGGAGCTCTCTTTCTAGAAGGGGAGGGAACACAGCAATTCAAGGTAGAAAGGGAAATCAGGAAGGCGTGATAAACAATCCTGGGGGGTGGGGGGAATGAGGGAGAAACTCCCTGTCCTCTGGGCACTGAGGGGAGGACTTCGGTGCGCCACAGTGAAAGACAGCATTCCTTGTGGAGGAAACAGAAGGTCCAGAAATGGGAAAGTTGGGGGCTCATTCAGGGAGGAGATTTGTGCACCGGATCACAACCCCCTTGCTTCCTCAAGGACACCCTTGAGCAATTTCCCCTTCCTCTCCTGCTTCATAAATGTGTTTCCTTCACTGTGTCATTCCTGCCCACATACCAACATACTATTATTTCATCTGCCTTAAGACAAAACAGATAAACCTCCTCGACCCCACTGCTCTGCTCCCCTTTGGAAGAAAGCCCCGAGTTCTCCTGCTCTCAATCTATTCATTCAGGCTTCATCCCTGCCATCCCAATGAGACTAGTCTTGCCAAGGTCACCAATGGCCCTGACATTGTACAATCCAATGTTTATCATTCTTGACCCTCAAAGACATTTGACATAGTTACCCCCTTCACCTTGAGGTACTTACTTTACTTGGCTTCCAGGCACCACCCTCTCCTGGTTTTCGTCCTACCTCTTTAGATGTTCCTTGTCATCAGCCTTTTCTACTTCCTCCCCAACTCCCCGACCTCCCTCTGTTGAAGTACCCTAGGGCTCTGACTTGGACCACCTTGCCCTTGTTTTGTTTTTGGTTTTTGGTTTTTGGTTTTTTTGAAACTAGTGTCCTTTGTAACACTGAAAATATTTTAACTGTGATAAAAACATATATAGCATGAAATTTGCCATCTTAGTCATTTTTAAGCGTACAGTTAAGTATATTCACACTGACATTATCATAAAAACAATCTCTAGAACTCTTTAAAACTCTATACCCCTTGGGACGCCTGGGTGGCTCAGTTGGTTAAGCAGCTGCCTTTGGCTCAGGTCATGATCCCAGCGTCCCCTGATCGAGTCCCACATCGGGATCCTTGCTCAGCAGGGAGCCTGCTTCTCCCTCTGCCTCTGCTGCCATTCCGTCTTCCTGTGCTCGCTCTCTCCCTCTCTCTCTCTGACAAATAAATAAAATCTTAAAAAAAAAAAAAACAACTCTATACCCCTTGAACAACAACCCTTCATTCCCCTCTCTACCTAGCTCCTGGCAATCCACCATTCCACTTTCTGTCTCTACAGATTGAACTAATTTAGGTACTTCATATACATGGAAATATACAGTATTTGTCTTTTTGTGACTGGCTTATTTTACTTTATTTACTTTGTATAATGTCCTGTAGGTTCATCCACATGGTAACATATAACTGGATCTCCTTCCCTTTTTTAGGCTGAGTCATATTCCACTATATGTGTATTCCGCATTTTATTTATCCCTTCACTCATCGAAGGACACTTGGGTAGTTTCCCTTTTCTGACTATTTGAAATAATGCTACTATGAACACGGGTGTGCGACTAGCTCTTCCAGACCCTACTTTCAGTTCTTTTGGGTGTATTTCCTGAAGTGGGGTTGCTGATTATACGGGTGTACCTTGTCACTTTTCTCTCCACACCATTGTGATCTCATCCAGTCTCATGACTTAAAACATGTTTGCTGATGGCTTCCAAATTTACCTCTCCAGCTCAGACCTCTCCCCGAACTCTTGACTTAAATACCCAACAGTGTACTTCCATCCCCATCAGAATATCCAATAGGCATCAAGAACTTCTGTCCCCAAACCTAATCTTCTACAAGTCTTCTCCATATCGTTTAATGGCAACTCAAGTCTCCTCTCTGTTCCATCAAAAACCTTCTTGACTCATGTTCTCCATCACATATCATGTCCTATTGGCTCTCCTTCAAAATAAATTCAGATTCTGACCATTACCTCGATTGCTACTGTCATGGTCTAAGCCATCATCATCTCTCACCTGGATTACGCGCAGGCAATGACCTGCTAACAGGTCTCCCTGCTCCCATATTGCCCCTCTTCTAAGTCTGTTCTCCAGGCAACAACCAAAATGACCTTCTTTAAAGATTTTTAAGTCGAATTACATCCCCCTATCCTTTAAACCCTCCCATGGATCCTCCCCCCCTCAGGGAAAAGCCAAAGGGCTTTAATGACCAACGAACTCAAAATGATCTGGCTCCCATTGTGAGCTCATCTCTTACTAGCCGCCCCTTGGGTATTAGTTATCTAAGACTGCGTAATAAATTACCCCCAAACTTAGTGGCTTAAGAGAGGAGATCTGTATTATCTCACAGTTTCCAGTCAGGAGGCAGGATGTGGCAGAGGTGCATCCGAAGGCTCTGAGTCTCTCACAGGGCTGCAACCAAAGTATCGCCCGAACCGTGGTCATCTCAAGGCTCACCTGGGGCGAATCTGCTTCCAAGCTCACTCTCACTCATCTTGTTGTGGGCAGGACTGAGGGCCTCAGCGGCTCACTGGCTGTTGGCCTCGGGCCTCCCTCTCTTCTGTGTCAGGCGGGCCTCTCCATAGGCAGCTCACAACATGGCAGGTACAAGCAAAGGAGACAATAGGAGGAGGCGCGCAAAGCAGAAGCCAGAATCTTGGTAACCTATTCCCAGAAATGACAGCCCATCTGTTCCGCTGTATTATGTTTGTTGGAAGCAAATCGCTGGGTCCAGCCCACACTCAAGGGCAGTGGATTATACAAAAGCAAGTATCCCAGGAGGCAGAGATCAGGGGGAGCCACTGTGAAAGGCTGTGCACCACACCCTGCTTCTTCATCCACACCGGCCTCCTTGCTCTTCAAACACAGGAGACAGGCCTTTGTCCCAGCTGGTCCTCAGCCCGGAACACACCTCCCTCATGGCTCACTCGCCTCCCTCAAGTCTGGGCTCCGACATCACCTCTTCAGTGAGGCTTTGTCTGACGGCCCAATTTCAAAACTAGTTCGCCACAGCCCCTCTTCCCTCTTCCTCCTTTATTTTTTCTCCACAGCACTTGCCATCTTCTGACACCCTCTACTTTGATGTTTGTTTGTCTGCCTCCCTTAGAATACAAGCTCCTGAGGGCAGGCAATTTTGTCCATGCGTTTCACTGTCATCTCCACAGTGCCTAGAACAATGCCTGGTGTATATAGTAGGTGCTCAATAAATGCATGAATCCTATAGGCCTATGATTTTCCAACTTCTCAGCGTATAGCCCTGTCTCCAAAAAAAAAATATTGTAGGGGACTCCAGTACATCAGACACAGAAGAGCAAAGCGGGGGTGCCTGGGTGGCTCAGTGGGTTAAAGCCTCTGCCTTCAGCTCAGGTGATGATCCTACGGTTCGGGGATCGAGCCCCACATCGGGCTCTCTGCTCAGCAGGGAACCTGCTTCCTCCTCTCTCTCTACCTGCTTCTCTGCCTGCTTGTGATCTCCGTCTGTCAAATAAATAAATAAATAAAAATTATAAAATAAATAAATAAAGAGATTAAAAAAAAAAAAGAAGAAGAAGAGCAAAGCGGCTCTGCTGGACCTAGGCAGTAGGGACACGCATCTGCCCACTCCCACCCATGCTCTCAACTTCCTCCCTGTTGAGAGGCCTCACAGGCCCCCAGACTGCCCTTGGAGCACTGTGCGGAGTTAGGTTCAAAGCTAAGAAGGAAAGAGCTCGCTGCTCCCAGCCCCTCAAAGGGTGTGGTTCCTGGGTCCTGCTAGAAACCAGCCCTTTGTTCGGAGCCACAGGGAAGGAGCCACAGGGAAGAACCCCTGCAGCCTCACTCCTGTTCCTGCCACAGCCCCCACCGAGCTCCTTGTGTGCACCTAGCTCTCACAGATTCCAAACTTTGTTCTATTTCTGGCCTCTGGAAAGTTAGAAAACTTTCAGAGACTCCCAGAGAGTCATTGCTGGAAAACACCTTAGGTACTGCTTACCACAACTTTCTGCCCCATGGTTTGCAATCATCAGTGCACTCAAAAAACATTGAGTACCTGCCGTGTACAAGCCAGGCACTGTAGGTAGCCCTGAAAAATAGTACCCTTCTTCCAGTAACACGTGGGGAGATGCCCAGCTCAAAATTCCCTCTGTTTGAACACCTCCAGATCTGGGGGCCCCCTGCCCACCCCAGGCTGCACGTTACCCCAGCCAATGACACCAGCAGCAACACTCTGCTGCTTTTTATTGCATCCTACCTCTGTTTTCATATAACTCCCACTTTGGGCCTTAATTTTCTCCTCTGGCTGCAGACCAGATAAATCTATCTCTCTTCCAAATGATAGCTTTTAAGTACTTGAAAACAGTAATCAAGTCCCACAGAGAGCTCTCCAAGACTTGTGGCCACTTTAGGGGGGACTGTGTTTTGCGGCTGCCCCTAATGAGCTGGGATCTTGGAGCCAGGCAGCGCTGGGTAGCTCTGGATCTCCCTCTCTGAGTAGAGTCGGCTGCGTGCTGCCCCCACCCCAGCAGGGGGGAATTCCAAAGCGCCTTTGCGGGAGGGGTGAAGGGTGCAAACTGGAGTCAAGCTCTGGGCTTGGGTTTTCTACTCCTGCCAGCTCCCCTTCCTAGAGGGGTGTCTCGTCCTTTGGACACAGCGCTTTGTTTTTATTTTATTTTTACGTTTTTAAATTTACATTCAATTAGCCAACGTATAGTACATCATTAGTTTCTGATGTACTGTTCAATGATTCATCTGTTGCCTATAACACCCAGTGCTCATTATACCCCGTGCATCCTTAATGCCCATCACCGGTTACCCCAGCCCTCCCCCCACCTCCCCTCACTTTGGCCTGCTCATCTGTTTTCTTTTTCTTTTTTTTATTTTTTTAAAGATTTTTATTTATTTATTTGATAGACAGAGAGAGATCACAAGTAGGCAGAGAGGAAGGCAGAGAGAGAGGAGGAAGCAGGCTCCCCGCTGAGCAGAGAGCCCGATGTGGGGCTCGATCCCAGGACCCTGAGACCATGACCTGAGCCGAAGGCAGAGGCTTAACCCACTGAGCCACCCAGGCGCCCCGCTCATCTGTTTTCAAGGCAGCCCAACTCAGGTTCTCTGCGGCCCTGGGACACAATGAGGATGAGGAAGGAGCCAGTGACTTGGGAAAGCAAAACTGTGGTGTGTTGGGGGGTGGCAGCAACAAGGAATTAAACAATTTCTTTGAGTGTCCTTTGTTTCAACAAAATGTAGTTTTCCAAGTAATTGTTTGCCTGACGCAATAGGGCCTGCTGGGCCTCGGGGTGTAAATCTTCCCGACAAGGGGTCAGTTTTCTGCTTTTTCCTGCAAGGCTGGGGCCTAGCAATTTCTGTGGGCCAGCCCAGCAGGTCTTGAATTCATTAGTTTGGGCCACTTGGCTGAGTTGTCTCCAGCCGCACTGCCAGAGCTGGGGGCTGCTTGGCAGAATCCTGTCTGCCCTTTCACGCAGGAGGCCAGGAGTGCCCAGGAGAGGAGAAGAGGAAGAGCAGGGGCGTGAAGGAGAAAAGGAGAGAGAGCTGGCAGTGCAGAAACGTGGCGGGGAGGGCAGGGAAAGGAAAGGACTAGAGGGGAAGGGAGGAAAAGTGAGAGAACCTTAACTATTTGCTGGCTAGCTGCAAAGCCTGAGAAAAAAGAAAAGAAGCTTTAGAAAATTGTCTCTGGCTCAGAAAAGGGGCCAGGACATGGGAGTGACATGTGGGACCTACCTGCATGGAAGCATATTCCTGAAAAACATCTTGAGTCCTGGCTGCAGAGCGAGGAGGGGGAATAAAAGGCCCATTTTTGAGTGTCTGAGAAGCCCTTCTCTTCCCCCCACCCCACATATTCCCATTTAAAATATAAAGACATAAAAGCATTCTTGTGCTTCCTTTTCCCTCTTCTAGTTCCTTCACCCTTCACCCCCCCATCCCCCAGCTCAAATTCCATCCCAACCCTGCTTCTTTGACACTCCCCAGAACCTGAGTAAATGGGACTCTCCATGTCCACCAACCACTGCCCCTTTCTCAGCATCACCCTACTCTCCTTCCCCATAAAGCTCCTGATTAAATGACATTCTTAGGGACATCCAGGTCTCTTAAATGAACAGAGAAGACCAAAGGTCTGTCCCTCCAAGTTCACCAGAAGGTCAGCCTGTTGCAGGCCAAGTACATCAGGGTCTGGATTAAGCACCCACCACAGGACATCACAGACTCTGCCAATCAATCCACATCTACCCTCTATTGACTTCCAAAAGAGAAGCGTCTGTTCTGGTCCACCCAGGCCCCTAATCCACCACCCCAAGTGAAAGCTTTGGGCAGAACTATCCAGCGGGTCCTGGTTCCTTCACAGCCCTCCTGCCAGCTTTGTAAAACCTAGTACCTTAACCATGTCTTGTCTGCCTAGTAAAACATGCCTCAGGGAAGTATCTTTAACCTCCAGTATTTGTACTTATGTGTGAATTTAAAACCCTGTGTTAGGTCAACCTAGAGAGATTTGCCTTTCAGTCTTCCCTAATTGCAGGATTAAAGGCTTTAAAATAGCTGCAGGCAGCACCCACCCAGGGAAAGGTGTTTAAGGGGGAAAAGGGCTCTTTCCCCGTTCCCTGTGTAGACTATAGACTTTTTTCCCCTCTGAGACCAGCCTAGAGCCCAGTCCCCAGAACCAAGTTAAGAGGCTTCTGGGCCACACTTCTGGGGTAGAAAAAGAGCTAGGAGATGCCCCCAGCAGTGAGTGAGGGCGGTTGTGAGATCGCTCCCTCTGACCCCGCTAAGGTCTGGAGAGACAGAACTCAGTGTGCTCATTACAACCAGGTTAACCTGGACACATTTCTGCCCGGACACAGAATCCCGGACTGGAGCTCCTGGGAGCGCTGGGATTGTGGGGTTCTCTGTGGGTCCAGCCCATGGTTTCGACTGGTGCTGGAAACAAAAAGCCCCACCTCTTCGTTCTAGGGCTCGGGCTCAGGACAGCAGCGCGGCCTGGGCCTGGCATGTGGCTGGAATAGCAGGAGGGTGTTTGTCTTGGTCTCTAATGTGTATTTTGCCTGAGAGTTCTTCCGAGAATGATGTTATCGCAGCAGCAGCAGCATCCCATCCCCCCCCCCTCCCCGAGTCCAGATGTGCAGGGCTCTGCGCTGATCGGCTGAAGCTGGATCATTCCGCAGAGTCCGAAGATTTCTCTGCAGCGCGGAGAGCCCAGCCGGTTATGCGCTCCTACTGTCGTGCTCTACGGCCCGCCGCCTCTCCTCGCGGAGCCGGTCTAGGCAAAGCAAACGTCTCTCCTCTAAAAAGCTGCAGAGGTCTTTGGGGGATCTTGTGCAGGCTAAACCAGAACCCTGATTTGCTTTGGTTGGTGGTCTCTGCCACAGAGCTAATGAGCTGCAAATACTCCCCTTCAAAAGGAAGGGCTGAGCCTTTGAAGCCTGCAGGGACCCGCCCAGAATACGGCGGGAGGCCGCAGGCGGCACTTCGCCGCAAGGTCCTGGAGAGCAACTCGTTGAGAATCAGAGTGTGTCCCACCACCCTCCCCTCTGGGACTCACGCAGCCCGGGCCTCCCCCGTGCAAAAGGGGAACCGTTTTTGCTTAGCACCCTGCATTTTGGGAGCGACACAAAGAGAATAATGAGGACCATTTGTTGAGTAATTAAATATATGCCAGCCCCTGCACAAAGCACCATACATGTTTCATTTTCACTGTTTTTCTCAGACCTTAAATATACAGAAATGGGAGCACAGAGATGGTCTGTCATTAGACCAAAGTCACACGGCCAGAAGGTGGCAATCCAGGACTTGACCCTAAGTCCAGCTGACTTCCAAGACCATACATCTCAACATATGGTTAATTGGTTTTATTTCTATAAAACCCTAGAAATGAGCCTTGATCTACATGTGTCTGGGACCCATGTGCTTAAGACCAGATAGAAATTGGTCTGCGTCCAAAAGAAATCATGCTATCGGGCCAGTGATCTTCTCTGAGAGAACACGGAAAAAATTCTTCTCATCTAGATCTTTTCTTCCCCCGTCTTCAGCTAAGGCATCTGTTTGGTGGGAAGATTTCTGAGTATACATACTGTCAACTTCTAGTGAAATTCCAAACAGTAAGGACTGTGGGTGGCATTTGGACAGCCAGAGAGGATTTCAGCTTCCTAATGATTTCTGAGAACTAGCTGTAGGTCACAGGCTTGGTCCCGGAGCAAGAGCAGCCCATGTTAGTCCTGAAGGCGGACAGTTCAGCAGAAGTGAAGAAAAACAAATTCTAGAAGCAGATTGAGAGCAACAGGAACCTATCAAGACTGTATTGAGGATTTACCTAATGCTCAAAGCTCACAGCAATGTGTGACCATTGAGTGTGTGTGTGTGTGTGTGTGTGTGTGTGTGTAGGGCAGGGGGTGTTGGGGAAGGGGAAAACCTGAGAAATATAAGACCCCCACGGCTTTTGCAACCTGATTGAGAAGGAAAGACCAATATCATATATAAAATCACAGCCAAAAGGGTTTGTGTTACAGCGCATGTACGTGCTAAATTATTCAGAACAGACCAATAGGAGGCTAGATCAGCAGGACTTAGACTGGTAAGAAGGGGCTTCATGGGGTTTGAAGAAAACTCCTAGAGCTGCTCTTGCAGGCTGAGGAAGATGTAATCAGGTGCTAGGATGAGAGGGCATTCCTGCTGAGGAGCATACATATGAAGACTATAAATAAAAACTCAAATCAAGCCTGCATTGTACTTTAAATCACAAGCTGTTAGGGCTCACAGGGTCTTCGGAGGCCACGGAGGCCACGTGTAGTTAAGCCCTCCCCTTTGCAGACAAAAAAACAGAGGCCAAGAGAAATCAAGTTGCAGTGGATGAACCCTGTAAACTCCTTGGGCTTTAATGGATATTGGTCTCCATGGAAGTGGGATTGCTTTGTAGACAAAATCTCAGTTAACCCAATGACATCCTTGGGAACCAGCCAGAGATGGAGATAGTGGCCAGAGCCATGGTGGTGATTTGATCCCTCGTATCATAGTGAGCTGGAAACTAACCAGGTCCCCCACGTGTGCTCCGTCAGACTCTCCAGCTGCAAAGCAATTGGAAAGGGGCACTGTTTGAAAGGTGGGGGATGGGCAGACACCTCAGCCTCCCAACTGGCCTCTTGGCACCCACTCTTGCTCCTTTCAAAGGGTTCAGCACACGGCAACCAGGGATAATTGTATACAATGAAATTCACCCACTTTAAGTGTAAAGTCTGATGAAAATTGAGTAACCGGACACAGTCCTGTAAACATAACCACTCTCAAGACATAGATGTTTCCAGCACCATAAAAACTTCTCTCCTGCAATCACCACTGTTGATACTTTCCCCTCGACACCCAACACTCACCCCAGGAATCCACTGATCTGTTTTCTGTCCCTATAGTTTCACCTTTTCTAAAGTTCCAGAGAAATGGAATGAAGCAGTATGTAGTCTTTTCTTTTGACGTCCTTCGCTTCCTGTCATGTTTCTGAGATTCCTCCATGTTGCATGGGTTCATGTTTCATCTTTCTTGGTGCTGAGTAGCACATAGGTACTCCACAATCTGCTTACCCACTCGCCAGTAGATGGACGTTGGATGTCTTCCCCAGTTTTTTTTTTTTTTTTTTAGTTTTTAAAGATTTTATTTATTTATTTGACAGAGATCACAAGTAGGCAGAGAGGCAGGCAGAAAGAGTGAGAGGGAAGCAGGCTCCCTGCAGAGCAGAGAGCCCAATGCGGGACTCAGTCCGAGGACCCTGAGATCATGACCCAAGCCGAAGGCAGTGGCTTAAACCACTGAGCCACCCAGGAACCCCAATGTCTTCCCCAGTTTTAATGATTTTTGCATAGAGCTTCTGTGAGCATTCAGGTACAAGTCTTTGTACTTATCTGGGAGTGTGATTGCCAGGTCATAGGGTGATTATTAATTAATTATCTATCTATCTATTTATTTATTCTCATTGCATTGCCACACTGTTTTCTGAAGTGGCTGTACAATTTTGCATTCTCTCTGACAATGTGAAAGAGTTCTAGTGGTTCCACACCCTCCCCAGCACTTGGTTTCATTGGTGTTTCTCACCTGACATATTTTAGTGGGCGTGCAGGAGTATCTCGCTGGGATTTACTATGAAGTTACGTCATAACTGGTGATGCATCTTTTTATATATTTGCTGGCCCTTCTTACATCTTCTTTTGAAAATGATGTATTCCAATTGCCCATGTTTTATGGGTTGCTTGTTTTCTTATTGAATTTTAAGAGTTCTATGTATATTCTGAGTACAAATGTATTCTGTATATTCTGAATATAAATCCTATTCATAAGGATGCTTTGCAAATATTTTTTCTCAGTGACCTGCTTTTTGTTTTCTTACTTGTGTCTTTTGAAAAGCAAAAGGTTTTAATTTCATTTTTTAAAAAGATTTTATTTTTAAATAATCTCTACACCCAATGTGGGGTTCAAATTCATGACCCTAAGATCAAGACACTCTACCAACTGAGCCAATCAAGTGCCCCAAAAGCTAATTTTATCAACTGATGTGTACTTTCTTGGATCTTTGTGAAATATTTACTTAACCTAATGCAACAAAGATTTTCTTTTATGTTTCCTTCTAGTTGTCACTTCACGTTTAGCTCTGTGATTCATTTTGAATCAATATTTCCACACGGCTTAAGGTAAGGAGCAAGGTTCAGTTTTTAAAATACAGATATTTGGTGGTCCCAGCACCATATGTTAAAAAGACTATTTTTTCCAAGTGCCTTGCCTTGCTACCTTTGTCAAAAATCAATTGAAGATCTTTAAGCTGTAGAACTATTCTTCATGATACTTAGCGTTGAGTACCACTTGTCAAAACCTACAGGATGTACAACACCAAGAGTGAAACCTAATGTAAACTATGGGCTTTGGGTGACAATGTTGAGATCAATGTAGGCTTATCGGTTATAACAAATGTACCTCTCCAGTATGGGATGTTGATAGTAGATTAGGCTGTGTATGTGTCAGAGTAGGACATGTATGGGGACGTTTTTTACTATCTAATCACTTTTCCTACAAACCTAAAACTGCTCTACAAAATAAAAGCTATTTGTTAAAAAGAAAAAAGGTACTCTTTTATTTTATTTAAGATTTATTTATTTATTAGAGAAAGAGAGAGAGCATGAGCGAGAGGGGCAAAGGGAGAGGGAGAGAGAATCCCAAGCAGAACCTGCTCTGAGCTAGGGAGTGCACCACGGGACTGGATCCCAAGATCATGACCTGAAACAAAACCAAGAGTTAGACACTTAACCAACCCAGGGCCACCCAGGCACACCTAGTCTACTTTTTATTTTTCTTTTTTAACAAATCAATTGACCATATATAAGTGTGGGTCTCTTTCTGTCTTTCTCGTCTGTTCCATTGATCTATATTTATTTCAATACCACACATCTTGATCACTGTAAGTTATGACAAGTTTAAAATCAGATAATGTAGGTCATCCAGCTTTGTCCCTTTTCAAAATTATTTTGGCTCTTCTATGCATTTTTTCTTTTTCATATAAATTTCAGCATCAGCATGTCAATTTCTTCAAAAATACCTTCTAGGGTTTTCATTAAGATTGCACTGACTCTATAGGTTAGTTTGGGGAGAATTGCCATCTGAATCATATCGAATATTCCAATGCTTTATCATGTAATCCATTAACATGGAATCTACTTAATTAAGTCTTCCTTTGTGATGTTTTCTAGTTTTCGGCATACAGATTTTACACATCTCTTATTAAATCTACTTCTAAGTATTTTTCATGCTATTGCAAATGGAGATTTTTAAAAAAGGATTTTCTAAATGTTCATTGCTAGCATATAAAAATAAGATTGGGGTGCCAGGGTGGCTCAATCAGTTAATCTTCTGACTCTTGATTTCAGCTCAGGTCTTGATCTCAGGATCGTGAATTTGGGCCGCTGTGTTGGGTTCCACGATGGGTGTGGAGCTTTCTTAAAAAAAAAAAAAAAGATTAATTTCTGTATACTAACCTTATATCCTAAGATACTGCTGTGTTTATTAATTCTAGCAGCTCTTTTGTAGAATCTTTGGGATTTTCCCCACGTGCAATTATGTTATCTGCAAATATAGACAGTTTTACTTCTTCCTGCCCAATATATATGCATTTATTTCTTTTCATTGTCTTTTTACATTGGCTACAAACCCCAGTACAATGCTGAATACGAGTGTTGAGAGAAAGTATCTTTGCCTTCTTCCTCATCTAAGGGAGAAATCACTGGACCTTTCGCCTAAGCATAAAATGTAAGTTTTAGAAGATCTTTTTAATTAGGTTGAGAAAGTTCCCTCCTATTCTGAATTTGCTGAGTGTTTTGTTGTTGTTTGTTTTTATGGAAGCATGTCTAATTTAACAAAAGCTTTTCTGCATCTACTGAAAGGATCATATGCTTTCCTCCTTTATTCTGTTAATTTGTTGAGTTATATTGATTGATTTTGAAATGTTAAGCCAGTCTTGCATTCCTTGAATAAATCCTACTTGGTCATGATCTATTACCTTTTTTATATGTCACTGGTTTCTATTTGCTAATATTTTATGAAGGATTGTTATGTCTCTACTCATGAGGGATATTGGCCTCTAGTTCTTTTTTGTAATGTCTTTATCTGGTTTTGGAATCAGGGTTATACCAGCCTCATAAAATAAGTTGGGAACGGTTCCCTTCTCCTCTATTTTCTTAAAGAATTTTTGTGAGCCTAGTACGATTTTTTTTCCCCTTAAATGTTTAATAGAATTCTCCAGTGAAGCCATCTGGACCTGAAGTTATCTTTGTGGATAAAGTTTTAACTATGAATTCAATTTCTGTATTTTATATATGTCTATTAAAGTTTTCTACTTCTTTCTAAATCACCCTTGTCAATTTTGGTCTTTCAAGGAATGTTTCCATTTCTTATAGGTAGTCATACCTATTGGCTCAAAGTTCTCTACAACATAACTTTATCATTCTTTTCATGACTCTAGGGTCTATAATAATGTTTTCTCTTTCATTTCTCAAATTATTAATTTGTGCCTTCTCCGTTTTTGTCTTAATCTATCTGATGAGAGCCCTACCAATTTTACTGATCATTTCAAACAACCAGGTTTTTATTTTTATTTTCTTCATTGTCTGTTCATTTTCTATTTCATTAAGTTCTGGTCTTTATTATTTCCTTCTTTTTATTTACATTGGATTTAATTTCTCATTTTCTAACATCTAAAGTGATAAACTTAGGTAATTGATTTTAGGGAACTTTTTTCCAATATAAGCATTAAACCTATGAATTTCCCTCTCTGCACTGCTCTAGGTCCATCCCATAATTTTTTAAACAAATTTTTAATTTTAGAATATTTTTAGATTTACAGAAAAGTTGTGAATATAGCACAGAGTTTCCATACACCCTTCACCCTGTTCCCCCTATTGCTGACACTTCACATTCTTATGGTACATGTCACAATTAAGGTATCAACATTAGTTTATTACTATAAACTCAATCAATACTTTTTTTGGATTTTGTAAGTTTTTCCTTAACATCCTTTTCATTTTCAGAATCCTATCCAGATGTTCCAATCTATTTAGTCATTGGTCTCTTTAGGGTCCTCTTGACTGTGACAGTTTCTCAGATTCTTTGTTGTTGGTGACCTTGGCTGTTTTGAGGAATCCTGGAGATTCCCAGTTTGTCTTTCTCTGGTTAGACTGGTATAATGGGTTTTGAGGAGAAAGACCATGAAGGTGACGTGCCATTCTCATCATATCATGTGAAGGGTATGTTTCAGCATGGCTTATCAATGACAATGTTAATCTTGATCAGTTTTTCCACTGTCAAGCTTTTCCACTGTCAAGTTATTTTCTCATCTTCCTCTCTGTTCCCCCTGCCCCGCCATCCCTTTCTATACTTTACAGCTCATACTCAAAGGGGTGGGCAGTAGCATTCACTTAATTTATCTGGAATTCTTCTCCCACATTTGTTTATTCAGTCATTGATTTATATCAATACAGATCCATGGATATTCGTTTTATATTTGGGGTTATAATCCAATATTGCATTATTGGTCTTGTAACTCAAACTGTCCCAACTTTGGTCATGGGAGCTTTTTTAGGCTGCTCCTGTATCTCTTCAATATGCCCCTATCCTCTTGATTTTCGAGCATTTCCTTAATCTCTGGCACAAGACATTCTAGGTTTATCTTGTATATTTCCTGTTGTGGTCCTACAATCAGCACTGCTTTAGCAACATCCCACAGATTTTGATGTGTGTATTTTCATTATCATTTAATTCAAAATATCTTCTAATTTCCACTGTGACTTCTTTAAATGATGGATTAATTAGAAGTGTGGTACACAATTTCCAAATATATGGAGTTTTCCTAATTATCTTATTGATTTCTAATTTAATTCCACCATAATCAGAGAACATATTCTCTATGATGTTGATCTTTTTTTGTTTGTTTTTTGTGTTTTGGTTGTTAAATGATCCTTTACTGAAAGATTTTCCTTTGTAGTTCTTAACTAGCTGGACATTCTACTGCACCACTATTGATGTCATCCATGATGTCATGAGGGTGGCAGCCATCAACATTGCGGCCCACAGACGGGGCAGTCCTCAGAATGTCTTTAATGGTTCCAGAGAGTTCTCTGGTAAAGATCAGTGCCATATCCATCAGACAATGTTGACAATCTCATCAAAAGTGACATTTCCACTGTGCTTAATATTTTTCTGCTTCCTTCTGTCTCTTTGTGGTTCCTTAAGGGCTTTGTTAATCAAGGTAGAGGCAGAAGGCACCACTTCAGCCTGGGCTTTCTGTTCTGAATGGTCAGTTTCATTGTAATCTAACCCATTCCAATGTCATCACCAAACTTTTTTGGAGATAGACCCAAGGGGCTGATGTTGGGGGCCAAGGTAGACGTGGCACTGACTTCCCCACGAGGGCACCTCAGGTATATTATTTCATCTGGCTGGAGTTCAACTTAGGTGGCATGGTGGAGGCAGCTGGTATTAGATGAACCCGGATTTGGGAGGACCAAAGACAGTTGCACCCTCACCTCCTCCCAGGCAAAATCCAAAAAGCCACAATGTCAGTCTTTAAATTTAAGACTTGCTTTATGGCCCAATTGTCCTGGTAAACACACCATGTGTCCTTGAAAAAAATATGTGTTTTTTTTTCATCATTCAGTGTAATATTCTATAAAAAACAACTCAACCAAAGTGATTGACACTGTTGTTCAAAATCACAGTTCTTTTTTCTCTTTTCTTTTGGGGGGGGTCTCATTTTATCAATTGCTGGGGAGAAATGATAAAATCACCAATGATTGTGGAATTGTCTATTTCTCCTTTCAACGTCATCAATTTTGTTTCATATATTTTGAAGCTTTGTTATTAAGCATATACATATTTACAAGTAAAGTCATTGTGAAATGACCCTTTTTATCATTGTGAAATGTTTCTCTCTGCCTCTAAAAATACTCTGTTTTGAATTCTCCTTTTTCTGATATTAATATAGCCACTTCAGCTCTCCTATACTTAGTGTTCACATTATGTTTTTTCACCCATTTACCTTCAACATATCTGTGTCTTTATATTAAGTGTGTCTCCACAAGAGACACACTTTTTTAACTTTTTAAGTATGTCTAACTTTAACTTTTTAAGACCACATATAGTTGGGTCTTGTTTTCTTCAGTATGACAATCTCTGCCTTTTAAATGGAGTATTTTAATTTGTTTACTTTCAACATATCTGTGTCTTTATATTAAGTGTGTCTCTTGTAGACAACATGTAGTTGGATCTTGTTTTCTTCAATAGGACAATCTCTACCTTTTAAATGGAGTATCTTAATCCATTAGTATTTAATGTAATTATCGGTATAGTTGGATTTGGAGCCACCATTTGATTTTTTATATTTTTCCTCTGGTTTTTGTTGTTTTCTTTTGTTCTACTGTTCCTCCATTCCTATCTTTTTTTATTGTTTCAATATTTTTTAAGATTTAAGTTTAATTATCCTGTTGGCTTTTTAGCTTTCCTTCTTTGCATTATTTTTAGTGGCTACCCTAGAAATTATAATATACATCCCTACTTTTTTACAAAATGCTTTAGTAAGCATGGTTGTATTTCACACAATTTACAAAAACCTTGCAAGGGGCACCTAGATAGCTTAGTCAGGTGACCAACTCATGGTTTCAGCTCAGGTCATGATCTTGGTGTCATAGGGTTGGGCTCTAGACTTGGTGCAGAGTCTGCTTGGGATTATCTCCCTCTCCCTCTCTCCCTTTGCTCCACCCCTGCTCATGTGCTCTCCCCACCTCTCTCATATATAAATAAAATCTTTAAAAAAAAAAAAAAAACTTCATTTCGGTGTTGATCCATATTCCTTCACCCTATCTTATCCTTTTTTATTAAAGATTTTATTTATTTATTTATTTACTTATTTATTTATTTGTCAGAGAGAGAGAGAGCGAGAGAGAGAGAGAGCATGTGCACACAAGCAGGTAGAATGGCAGGCAGAGGCGGAGAGAGAAGTCTTCCTGCCAAGCAAGGAGTCCAATGTGGGACTCAGATCCCAGGACCCTGAGATCATAACCTGAGCGGAAGGCAGAGGCTTAACCCACTGAGGCACCCAGGTCCCCCATGATGTGGTTTTTTTTTTAATGTTTTAATTTTTTTATTTTATTTAATTTTTTTATTTTTTGCTCCTGTTCTCCACCTTGGATAATTTTTATTGCTCCAATAGTAAGTTCTCTTACTATTTCCATTGTCATCTCCACTGGCTATCAAGTCCATTCATTTCTGATACTGTATTTTTTGGTACTGAAGTTTCCATTTAAATTTTTTTTTCTTTTTCTAATCATTTAGGTTTTTCAAAAAATCATTTTTCTCTCACTACTAAGATTTCCTACCTTTTCATTCATCATAAGCATATTTTCTTTTACTTCATTGAGGATAGTTTTGGTTGCCATTTTTAAATCCCTCTATGCTAGTTCCAATATCTAGGTCATCTCAGGGTCGCGTTCACATTTTCTTTTCTCTCAAGAATGTGTTCCAAATTCATGGATTTTTGTAAGTCAGATAAATTTGGGTTGTATCCTGGTCATTGTAAATGTTTATGGAAAAAATTCTAGTTTTTTCCCCCTCTGAAAAGAACCTTGCATAGCAGCTCCTGCGTTCCTGTGTCTGTTCAAATGTTTTTTCTTTATCGGAATCACTATCAGTTTGTTCTGTAAACGCCTATACAAGGGGTCACAGGGAGATATGGATAGTCAGAATTTGGGATCCTCTTTGGTTCTTTCCCATCTGTGATTCTTCCACTCTCTTCAGCAGACACAATTTCTCTGGCTTCAATTTCCTGGTTTCCCAGGAAATTGGGAAACCTCTGAAATCTCTCTGGTTTCCCAGCCCAGAGAGATTCCAGTTTTTCCACAAGCACCCTGTCACCTCCAGCAATCATATCACCACATTGTCCCCAGGGGAAAAGCCACAAAAATGAGAACTTACTTTGAAAAAAAACTCTGCTCCTCTGACAATGTACTTCCATGAAGAGTCTGTCTGCTATTGTTGATTTTCTGTTACCTCACATAGCTACAGTTTTTGCTACTTGTCCAGATTTTTAGTTGGTTTTTATAGGAGAGACAGTCTAGTAAGATCTTACTCTATCATTACTAGAAGCAGAAACCCCAGGATATTTTAAAGAGCAAATACCATGTCACTACTTTGCTGAAATCTTATAAACATCTTATCATTGCCCAGGACTAAGTCCAAAGTCCTTGGTGGGACCTTCAGTGAGTCTCCTGAGCAGAAAACAGAAGGCACCCTCAACTGGAATTTAAAGACAGTTTAATAAAGAGAAGGTTTACAAAAGTTAAAGGAAGAAAAAGGGAGATTAAGGTACTTGGGACTAGCAACAGTGGGAAGTCATTGTGACTGGTAGGCTTTAATGCACAGAGTGAACAAAAAGGGTGTTACCAAAACTAATCAAACTGGGGCCATGGAAGTAGGGCCACCAACAGGAACTACTGTTATAAGATACAACAGTTGCCAGAACCTCAGCACCCAAATGGGGGAGAGTAGGAGAAATGTCATGCCTTCTCTCCACTATGATCTCTGATCTCCTACTCATGCTTCTGTTGTGCAGACCCAACTAGAAGCCAGAGGGCTACATAGCCCAGATGATGCAGTTTTTAGTGTTCAGCCTCTGGGGACAACAGAGCACAACAGAAAAAAACCTACTCTAGCCCATTCTTGCCCCTACTGTTTCCTCCAACACAGCCATACTAGACATCTTTCAGTTCCTCAAATAACTCTTTTCCACCCTTTGTCACACGATGTTCCCTCTATGAATGTTCTTCCCCCCATCCCCACCCATCCTCGTTGCCAACTTCACTGCTGTTCAGCCTCCTGTTGTCAGCTTACTCCTAAATTCCTCAAGGAGATCTTTTATGACTCCCTAGACTACATAATGACCTCTCTTTGTATATTCCTAAAACTCCCTGTACTTCTCTCTTACAACATCAAGCTCATTAGTGACTAATTTAGTCGTGTGTTATAATTTAATTATTTCTCTAACATCTGCCTTCTTTAAGAAACTGTGGGCTCAAGGAGAGCAGGAGGGATTTCTCTTTTGCTCACCAGTTTATCTGCAGAGCTAGCACAGGATCTGGCCCACGTGGTGCTCAATCAGCATATGTGGACTGAGTAATCAACATGTCTGCCTCTTGTTAGAATATGAGTGAGCCGACTGTGTACTATTCAATTCTGAATCCCCATCTCCTAGCACAGTGCCTACTATATAGTATGTCTTCAATAAATGTGATTGCATATATAAATAAGTAAATTTAAGACCATTTATTTACATTTTAATCCTATACCACATTTCAAAATAATGAGTCCTATTAACTCAATGCTCACTGCGAAAAGAAGTCCTAGACTTCATTTGTCCTAAAATTGCCTTTTTCAAGCTTTGGAGGCTGTTGTCCCTCTCCCAGTTTTCAGATTTTTGGATTAGTCCGTGTCTACCTCTCTACCATGTTTTTGCAGGCTTTACTTCTCCTATCTCACACACATTTGACTTTCCAGACAAAAAGAGCCTCATCTCTGTAGTCTCTTGGCACTTGGTCAGACTTTAGCCCCTAGAATACTTTGCTCCTTTCTTCTAGAATTTCCGAAGCTCTGCCATGTATTACTGATCAGTGAAGATCAGAAATGCCCATAGCACTGTGTTCAACTGCTAGGTTCTTGCATCAAAGAAGGATGGGGCTTTCTCTTTCTTTCCAGTCTTTGTCATGATGAGCAGGTCAATCAAATCCTTGAAGAGTCAGTTTCTTCATCTATAAAATAGAAACAATATCTTCTGTGTCAATTACACATCATTGAGTAACAAACCATATAAGAACTTAGTGGTTTAAAACAACCATTTTATGTGCTCATGATGATTCTGCAAGTTAGCCATTAGGTTGGATTCAGTTGGTGGTTCTTCTGTTCTTCCTGGAGTCATTCACGTAGCTGCAATCAGCTGGCAGATCAGCTAGAGGCTGGTTGTGTAGGGCCTCAACTGAGACAATCTCTCTCTGTGACACGAAGTCCTGTCCTCCACTGACAAGTCCTGGCTTATTCACATGATAGTAGAAGAGTTCCCAGCAACAAAAGTAGGCAAACCCCCCCATCAGCTTGAAGTCTCTGTTTGTACTACTTTTATTAGTATTCCATCTGCTGAAGCAAGTCATAAGACCAAGCCCAGAATCACTGTCAAAGGGTCTACACAAAGACATGGATACAGGAAGAACAATTCAGTGGGGACCATTATTGTAAGAATCTACCACACTTGTTTCCTTCAGAGAGCTAAGTAAGGATCAAATGAGATGATACTGGCATGCAACAATGTCCAAAGCATGTTATTATTTTATCAATGTATGTAATTCCATAATTTTAATTTTATTTGTTTATCTGAGGGAGACTTTCTTTTTAAACAAATTTTTAAAAGATTTTGTTTCTTTATTTGAGAGGGAGCGAGAGAGAGCAATTGAAGGCACAAGAGCAGAAGGAGGGAGAAGCAGACTTCCTGCTGAGCAAGGAGCCTGATGTGAGGCTCTATCTCAGGACACTGGGATCATGACCTAGCTGATGGCAGCCACTCAGCCAACTAAGCCACACAGGCAACACAGAAATAAACACACAAGGAGAACACCAGGCAAAGACAAAGGTAGAGATTAGAATTATGATGCCACAAGCCAAAGAACATCTGGGGCTCCCAGAAACTGGAAGAGGCGGGGAAGAATCCACCCCTTGGAGGGTTTGGAGGGAACATGGCCTCCTCAGCACCTTGATTTTGGACTTCTGGCCTCCAGAACTTTGAGACCAAAAAGTTCCTGTTTTAAGACACCCAGTTTGTGGTACTTTGTTACCACTGCCCTGGGAAACTAATACAGAGGGTAAATATCTTTAACCCCATCAGCTTCATCTAAAGAAGCATGAGGTAGAATGAACCAAGAGTCTCTGAGAGTCAAAAGTGCAGGCCACTCATCTTCTGCTGAACTTGAACAAGTGGCTAAACCTCTCTGGGCCTTAGTTTCCATGTGAATGTTCCCAATGAATGTTCAGAGAGAGTGTTGCAGCAGATTCATGTTTGTAAAAGTTCATAACATGGTAAGGTTCTTGGGGTAATTTTACATGGGTACAAGGGGAAACTTTTTTTTTTAAGAAACCTGTTTTGTTTTTTGGGTTTTGGTTTTTGGTTTTGTTTAGATTTATTTATTTATTTGAGAGAGAGGAAGGGAGGGAGTTGGGAGAGGCAGAGGGAGAGAGGGAATCCCAAGCAGGCTCCTGGCTGAGGGTGGAGCGTAATCCAGGGCTCAGTCTCATGACACTGAGATCATGACCTGAGCTGAAATCAAGGGTCAGACACAACAGACTGAGCCACCCAGGCGTCCCAAGAGGATAAATTTTTTCCTTTTAATGGTGAATATTAATTATGGTTATCTTAAATGCATGCAAGTAAGGCTGGTTTTCCATTTATGTTGGTAATTTAAAAACATGCAGGATTTTAAAGTCCCAATTTAAATAAAGCTATGAGTAAATAATAGAACAGTTGGCATATGTATTTGTCAAAAACTGTGAAAGTGGTGTGTGAAAGACTGACATTTGGGGAAACACTGAATTATATATTCTCAAAGGAAGCTTCCAGATGGAAAATGGTAGGATTTTGTGGATTCATAAAAATACCCACAAGAGTAGAGCACAGATGAGACTCTAGAGGAAGATAGGTGGGCAGTTAATGGAGAAATGAGAGAGGTGGGCAGTTAATGGAGAAATGAGAGAGGCATGGACATCTCTGAAAAGAACCCAAGTGGGGCAAAGGGCCCTTTGGTTCTCTTGAGAAGCATCTTCTGATTCAGGACCTGTTTGCTCCCTCCCATCATATATCCTTACCCCAAAGCCACCATGGATGTCTTACCCTTTTTAAGTTTTTGTGACTAGAAGTCCCAGGGCCTGTGACACAAACTACCTCCTCATTCAAGACGCAAATGGTAACAACTATCAAGTTGAGAATCTGGAGAACCTTACAGTTGAACTTGGCTCTGTGTTGTCCTCTGTTTCTCTACTCAAACATAAAATGGGGTCACATTTGACTACAAGTGGCTGCTGGCAGCTGAAGAAAGGGCAAGGAGCACAAAGAGGCATGAGTCATAGCCTTGTAGGAGGCCCTTAGTGCTGGAAGAGACCTTGGAAATCATCTAGCCTTTAGTGTATCCTCATTGGATGTCACCCAGTCCCTACTGAACAGCACCATTGACACAATATCCATTCCCTTGTCAAATGGCACTTAGGGTTAGAAGTGTTCTTCTCTGTGATAGTCTGCTGTCTCCCTCCTTATTACTTAGATTAGGGGTTCTTAGAGTAGGAAGGACCCTCAAGCAATCACCTAGTTTGTCTCTTTTATCAGAGCTTGGGTTATTTCCCACAGTTTTTGCAGGAGACAATGGAACCCAGAGAGGTTAATGGCAGAGAGGAGGCTCCCCTTTTCCAATTCAGTAATGTTCCATTATGCCACAGTGTTTCCTGTACTTCCCAAAAACCCTAGCTCCAAAGACAATCACACTGGGGGCTGGGGCTTCAACATGAATTTTGGGCGGACACAATTTAGTTTTCATAGCAGTAAGACATTGGTGATAACCTACTCAAGCCATTTATCCAGAGAAGTGTGGCCCTAAAATGCTGAGGCAACATCTTGCCCATTCATCTCCTGACAAGCCCTCACATAAGGGCTGCCACACTGGAATGGAGCTGGGCTCCAACCAAACAGCATATATACATCTAGTAGCTCATTTCTTCCTGCTGGAGCCTCATCTCCAAATTTCAAGACCAAAGACCCTCCTTCCAATTTACCCTGTGGTCTGGTAGGCCCTGGAAAAAGGCCACAGCAGCCATATGTTGGAAGAACTTGCCATCTTTCCAAGAACCCATCCATCAATCCATCAATCCTGTACTTTCTGAGCCCATCCCAGGATGCAACTGGGCAGTGCTCTCTAAGTGATGACAACAAGCTAGTGAAACACAGCTAATTTTCACGAAACTATTAGAGAAAAATTAAGTGCTAACAAAGTGTGTGGGACTAACTCCAGGCTATCAAGAGTTCCAAGAAGCGAGAAGTCAGGGGAGTGGGAAAAGTTTTCATGGAAGTCATGGGACTCCAGTCAGGTCTAGAAGGATTCACGGGACTCGGGCAGAGGGAGGAAGGAGGTACTGCCAGTCATGGCAAGGGTTGGGGGCTGGTGACAGTGTGTTATGAACAAAGGACTGAATCCAGGTCAACCCCGGGAATGGGATTGGGAGGGTGGTGAGGATGGGTGAGACAAGCACTGGGAGAGATCATCTCTTTTGCCAAGTTAAATTCTTTCATTCTTTCCTCCCTCTCTCCCAATCCCCCATCAGCCGGAGCAGAAAGGCCTAGAGTTTTTCTAATAGGAGGCTTCCCAAGCACGTTTATCAACAGCAAACCTTTTTTTTTTTTTTTTAAATCCCATTAGACCAGGCAGCTCCTTACATGTTCTTACTGTCCTTCTTACCCAGGATTTTCCTCCACCAGCAGCCAGTTGGGGGGAGGGGAGCAGCTCCAGCTTACTAACTTGAGCAGAGCCCAAGTTCTTGGGGTCTGAGGTGCAGTGGGGTAAAGGGTTTGGCCAGTAGGTCTTTCCCTCTTGGATCTGACAAGAAATGGGCAGGTCATAGGCAGCTGTGCTGAGTATTTATGTTACGCAAAAGGCCGAGTCAGCCCTCCTTCCTGCCAAGGTCAGCAAGCTGCATTCCCCGCGGTTTGGGTGTGTGGGTGTCTTCAGGACTAGCAGGAAAGTCAGCCAAGAGCCCAGGCCTTACTTAGTTTGTGCAGACCCACCGAGCCTGGGGAGCTTCGGTTCTCCAAAGGCAGCACCAGGTACCCTTTGGATCTCTTCTTTCACCCCTGACTTTCCACTCTCTTTCCACCAGGCATTTTGTTCACCAGTGAACGGGACTTGGGAGAGGGTCTTGACCCTCGACGGTGATACATTTGCTGACAGAGCTTCAGCCAAAGCTCCTGGGGGACGTTGCCTCCCCACCCTCTACCATGGCCATCCACCACGGCCATCATCAGCCTCACGCACACACATTCTCATTTTATACTGTTGAAGTTAGACCTAAACGGACAGCACTGAAAGTCAGAACCATGCAGAAAGAGGACAATCTGATTGCTGAATAGAGAAAAGCAGCAGGGTTGTTCCGACTGCTCTCTTTAGGAATTACTAGACAAGTTTGGGAATTAAGGATTTCTAATGTGCAGATAAACCTCCTGTTTTATTTAAAATGTGCAAGGCAGCTATTTCCTTGTGCCCTGGGCTTCCTTTCTGCCTCCACAAATCATACCAGTCCCCTGATGCAGCTCCGGGTCCAGCTTCTCTGGCATCCATCTCTCATGAGCCGCGGACGTTGATGCTAATTCATGGTCTGCCTGGTACTCAGCTGGGTCTCTCTGAATGAGCTCCCACCTGCGGGCCCCTTGGAGAAGCCCAGATGGGGATTCTACCACCCTGAATTTCCCTCGATCCCTGAATACCTCAACCAACCCAATTCATTGTGAAGACAAGAGATACACGTTACAAATACATAAGAGCAGTACAAATAGCAAGGAGAGTGCCAAGAGAAGGACCAGAGCCATCCAAGAGGCCATCGGATGTTTTCCTCTAAGGATCTGTTAGAATCAGGGTGCCTGGGTGGCTCAGTTGGTTGAATGTCCAACTTGTTTTCAACTCAGGTCATGATCTTAGGTTCATGGGATTGAGCCCCACGTTGGGCTCAACAGGGAGCCTGTTTGTTCCTCTCCCTCTGCTCCTGCCCTTGCTTGTGCGTGCGCTCTCTCTCCCTCCCTCCCATAAATCAATAAAATCTTTAAAAAATAAATAAATGAAGCTCTCTTAGGATCAAAGCTCAGGGCCTGCCCCAAAGCTCAACCTGGCTCAGGTCCTCTGCAGCCCACTTCGAAGGCAAGCCAGGCATCCCTGAGCTGGGCGTCCCCGCAGGTGGCATTCAAGAGTGTGACCAGCGGGTGGGGCCTGGAAGGCAGAGTCTGGGGCTGAGCTCTTTGTAAGTGAGACCCAGGAGTCCCAGTTTAATTAGAATTCCTGCCTAGGATGAAGGCTGACGGCTGCCAGCCCAGGCCTTGAGCCATTGGTCACGGCCCATAAAGGCCACACACGAGTCATGAAGCCAGGGCAGGGTCTGCTTCCCTTGTAGGGGAACATTAGAAGTTTCTGTGATCCCCGCCTGCAACTCCGTGCTCCCCAGGACTCCATCAAAAGACTCTTCTCTGCAAACCACATGCGTAATGACACCTGATGAGGACCTGGGCCTCTCTGGTCCACTCAGTGGGGTCTCCGTTCTCTCCCCACATCTTCCAAGAGGCCATGCCTGTTGCCAGCACGCTCCCACCCCTGCCTTTGATCCCAGCTGCAGGGACTGCCATTCAAAGTTCCATGGGTCCAGGACGGCTGCACGGTTGGCACAAGGACCAAGCCACCCTGCTGCATAGTTTGAGAAGACTGACATCAGACACACACTTTTAAAACTGTGAAATAGGCTATAAACTTCATACCAGGTTTTCTAATGATGGAGTTGGTGGTGGCAGCTGCTCTGCTCTGCTCCCCAGCGGCTCCCGTGGAGACCATGAACGTGAGCGGGGGCGAGGCTGAGGCTCTGCATGGTTCCAGCCTCTGGGCGGCTGTGGCCCCAAATGAGAAAGCGTTTGCCTGCCCTCCAGGCTGCAGAGTGTGACACTGAACAATCAAACACCCACAACAAACGTCCCAGAAGTTGCCTTGGATTCCATCTTCAAGGCTTCATCCTTTCAACATTCTGGCTCCTGCTAAAAAGTTTCCCAGAGAGGGATAGTCCTTTAACAGATCCTCGATCATTTACACTTCAGTGTGAATGATGGATCTGGGACCAGATTAATTTAGAAAATTAGGGAGCAGGGGTCTGGGGCATCAGGGCACTGAGGGGGAGGAAGGTCGTGAACTGAGCCCAACACCAGCTAGATCCTTTTGAGTCTGGGGAACTTCCACTCCCTCAGCGATGGCACCATGGTGAGGGCATGTCATTGAGGCCAACAAGCTGAGGTTTAACTCCTAGAGCTGCCACTTACCGGCCACTCACGAGCTTCCCTAACTCTAATGAGCCTGGGCAAGTTACTTCACCACTGTGTGCCTCAGTTGCCTCAGCTTTAAAAGAAAAAGACCTGTGGCACCATCCCCCCATGTTGTTGCAAGGATTAAGTCAGTCAACACATGTGTAAAGCCTTTTGAGAACAGAGTCCAACACAGAAGCTATAAGCAAGCAACATACACATGTTGCAATTACCATCTACAAAGCAAGGGAGGAAGAAGGGCGGTCTTGGCATTCTGTCGGTAGGGTGCGCGGCACTCCTGAAGGCGGGCTTTGAGAATGAACTTGGAAAGTGACTACCTCTGGGTGCCTGCCACCCCCCTCCCCCAGAACAAAGGCTCTGGGAATGGGTGAGCAGGTTAAAGTTCAAAGAAATCCTCTGAGAGGTGATCCCAGGGGCCCTGAACCCTCCATCCCTCTGCCTCTAAAACCTGGGTTACTACCAACTTTCTGTCTTGCACGCAAATGGGATGCCGCGCTAATAAATCAATTCCCAGCCATTAAGAGCCTGTAATAATCCTTTTCACTTGGCCCTTCCAGCCTGTTTTACTCGGCACCTAATTAACTAATAGCCGAGATTTGGGGCTTCTTTCTCCCGGGAGCCTCCTCACTGAATCCCTTCCCCCAGAGTAGCTTGCTTGTTGCCCTTCGTTGTCCTGTTCATAGAACCTGTCTCCCAAGATGGACTGGCCCAGCCAAGAGACAGTCGTGCAACTAGAATGGGAGATGAGGGATTAGTAAACACACATAATTTAAGTAACTAAGCCATCAATCATTATTCAAATGACCTCCTGTAAGGTCTGATTTTAATGTTTCTGTTAAGAAAGCTCAATAAATCATAATGTTAATCTATGAGGAAGCATCTCAGCTCACTCACTCCCTCTCCTTACTTACAGATTTTCAAAATATTCATGTTCTCCAAGATCCAGCCCTAATTCAACCATTGGCGATTGATCTTTTTCACAAAATTGTTTACTGAACACCTACTGCATGTTAGGTCCTGGGCTAGGCATGGAGGATTCAAATAGGAACTGAGAACAGAGGTCTCCAAAATGGGTGCACACAAACTTGGAGAGGGGCACTGGGTGAGTGAGGGGTCAGTAAGAAAATATTATAAGTTCTGCTGCTATTTAATTTTAAGCTCGCTTTCTGTTAATGAAAGTCTTTAGGATGACTAATAACAGTAGTATGATTTTAAAATAAATATCCAAACACCAAGGATACTACTTAAAATTTTTTAGCTGGTGGAATGCCTGATCAAAAAAGTCTCGAGATGACAGGTATAGTGCGGTGGTTCTCAAAAAGATCCATGGGAGACAAACCATAAGTGACTCTTAATCTCACAAAACAAACTGAGGGTTGCCGGGGGGAGGGGGTTTGGGAGAAGGGGGTGGGATTATGGACATTGTGGAGGGTATGTGATTTGGTGAGTGCTGTGAAGTGTGTAAACCTGGTGATTCACAGACCTGTACCCCTGGGGATAAAAATATATGTTTATAAAAAATAAAAAATTAAAAAAAAAAAAAAAGATCCATGGGAAGTGGGGAAGAGAATCAGAATCCCTTGCAGAAAAGCTTTTCAAAATACATTTGTCTGTCATCCTGCCCAGAACCATCATAAGTTCAAGAGAAGACAAGATGGAAACGTGTTATCATTTTTTAAACCTCCAGGGATTTCTGGTACTGATCCTATCCCCACTACGAGGCTCAGAAGAGAAGGGCGCATTCTCGGACTTCTTCCAGCAAGATCTCCTTAACCCCCTTCCCCCGTCTACACTGCCAATGTCCTGGGGTCTCTAGATCTAAGCATAAGCTTGGTGTCACCCTTCACCCTGCTGGTTTTTAACTCCTGCTGCTGCTTTTCAGAAGGGTGGGATGAGGGCTGGGGACACTGTAGCCAGGGCAAGAAGATGGGAGAGCCGGTCCCCACACAGCACTTCCAGTAGACTGCCTTAAGTTATTCATCTCACAGGGGCGCCTGGGTCGCTCAGTGGGTTAAGCCGCTGCCTTCGGCTCAGGTCATGATCTCAGGGTCCTGGGATCGTGTCGCCCTCGGCCCGCAAGGACGACAATGTGCCTGGTATGGTGTTAATGCTTCATTTCCGTTTATTTAATCAACTTCCTTAGCTTATATACAGCAGGGTGACCAATAAGGGGTCAAGAAATGGGGAGAGCCAATGAGAGTCCTGTAACTATGCTGATTAAATTTGATACAGCCAATAACTATGTCCTCCTTTAGGCGGGCTTCACCAGAAAGTTCATTGTATACTTGCAGCGTATTTTGCTGTCAGTGAGCCAAGCACCTTCTTGTAATGGCGGGGACTTTCCCGGCCAGAGGCAGTCCCCGACAGGATCGAGTCCCCCATCGGGCTCTCTGCTCAGCAGGGAGCCTGCTTCCCTCTCTCTCTCTGCCTGCCTCTCCGTCTACTTGTGATCTCTCTCTGTCAAATAAATAAATAAAATCTTAAAAAAAAAAAAAAAAAAAGTTATTCATCTCATAGACGTGGGTGGAGGGGGAATTCCTGGGACTTTGTTACCTTGAGTGAGTCTGTGGTCTCGCGCTTCCGGGCAGGACGGAAAGGGCTGGGTTGGTCACCACAGGGGCCTTGCCATCCTCTCACCCTGCTCAGCGCCCCCTTCTCCCTCTAGGACCCACTGTCCTCCTGTTGCCTCTCTTGTCCCCCGAGGAACTTAACACTGAGAGAAATTACAGCCTTAGCCTGACCAGAAGACTGATTTAGGACGGGAAAGAGAAGTTACAGAGGGACAGATAGATGGTTGTGAAATAAACACTTAAGCTAAACGTGTCAGCTACGAACTGCCAGGCCCGCCCTGGCCTGTCAGCTCTGTCTGCCTGCCTCTCTCAGGGAGGGAACCTAAGCTGCTCTTTGTCCAGGGCTGGCCTATAACAGGACCAGAATTGGGCACTTAACTCCAGGGCATCCCGCCCACAGGCTGGCTGGCCACCCTCGAGGCAGCCTGAAGTAAAGAATTCAGCCTATCTGACCGGCTTCCTTCACATGCAAGGTATACAAAGGGGTAGGTTGGGAAGCTTGACAGAAGTGAGACGCAGAGAGAAGGGAGCACACCACCACAGGGAGGCCACATGCCCAAGGGAGCATTGTGGGGAGCCACTTCTTAGAGCCTCCAGGCAACTACAGCTCTCTGGTGCTCCTTCTGAGGCAGCATGAGCCGGGTGGTTCTCTAGGTGGTTCCTTGCAAACAAACCACAAAGCCAAGCAAAGCCAGACCTTAGCTAAATTGACTTCTTTCCAGATGGTTCCTCCAGATATGGAATGGGGGGGGGCAGATGTGTCGACAAGGCCACCCCACATCCCATCACCTCAGAGTAGAGCCAACCTGGCCTGTTCTGCCCCCCACAGGACATCAGTACCTGTCTCCATGGTTGTCAGGGTAACCCAGATAAGAGAGAAATCTAGTGTTCAGCAAACCATTAGCCCCACTCCCTGAAAAGCAGGCAGCCCCTCAGAGATGAATATGGGGAAGGCATGGGTGGAAAAACTGATCGCACTGGCGACCTTTCCTCTCCTCATCTACTAGAACCAAGGCAAGGCTTGAGGCCTGGCTCTCCCCATCTCCACACCCATCTCAGGCTTCACCCTGGATTGTGACCCTTCCTACATTCAGTGCTGCCCTGATTCACAGTAGTGGGATTGCCTCACTAAAAACATACTGACTGAGAGATTCTAATTTCCCCTCAGAGATGGTCTGAGACCCAGCCCTTGCTGGAGGTCGCCTAGGTAAGCGTCATACTGAGGCACCTAGATCTTGGGAAACTGTCTCTGTCTTCACATGCCTTCTTCTTAGGAAGACATCTGCTCTCTCACCCTAGAGAACCAGAAGCAGTCAGTCGCATGTCCTAGGCTACTCGGACTCCTTTGGTAAAGTGAAGGGTCTGGACTAAATGAAGGAACAAGATGTTGAACGGGACTCTTCCGAGTTTTCCAGGTCCTAACATGAGGACAAGAAAGGCAAACTACAATTAGGACCTCACATTCTCTGCTCAGGTTTACCAATCAGGTCACACAGGATGGACGGAGAGGAGCCTAAACCAACCTGCCCACCACCAACTTAGTCTGTATAAGAAGGGTCCAAGGACAAGAAGCAGGGCTATTGGACTTCAGAGGAGTGAGGAGGACTCCAAGAGAACCACTCATCAAAGAGATGTCTGAAAGAAGGAAAGACTGTCGTCTCATCCCCCCTACTAGATAATGGCTGAGTTACAGAAACTCTGCAGAGAGAACATTCTGGGAGCCTAGCAGCAGGGTGCAATGGCATTTTGGTTCCCCGCCACCTACAGAGACCAAAAGAGGGTGCTTGGTATTCCTTTATATTTGGAAACACTTGTGAGCAGACACTCTAGTAGTTTCCAAGGGCTGCCATAACCAAAAACCCCAGACAGAGTGGCTTCAAACAGCAGGTATTTGTTGTCTCACAGTTCTGGAGATCAGAAGCCCAAAATCAAGGTGCTGGCAGGACCATGCTATCTCTGAAACCTACAGGGGAGAATTGTTCCTTGGCTCTCCCTAGCTTCCGGTGGTGTGTCAGCATTCCTCAGTCTTCCTTGCCTTGTAGCTCTAGCGCTTCGGTCTCTTCCTCTGTCACCGAGTGGTTCTCTCCCTGTGTGTGTGCCTTCACATGCTTATCTTCTTGTAAGGACATCAGTCAGATCAGATTAAGGGTCCATGTGACTCCAGTATGACTTTGTCTTAACTAATTACATCTGCAATGACCCTATCTCCAAACACAGTGGCATTCCGAGGTACTGGAGATCAGGATTTGACCTATCTTTGAGGGGGAGCACAAATCAACTCATAACAGATACTGTGGTGTACTGCTTTTGGACTAGATATTTCTGAAAGTGGGAGAGTGGGAGGCTCACTGGGCTGGGCAGTGTCCGCTGGACTTGAAGAGACTGTACCCTAGGGTGCCTAAAAGGAAGGTGGGTAACTCCCATCTATCTATTCTAGTGCTATATGGCTTCCGGAGGATATGAAGGAAACCCAGGGATTCCTGTGGTTGTGCATGCAGGAACATGTGGTTAGTGGAGAGACAGGAACCAGGGGCTCCAGGGCAGCCACAGAGCTGAATAATAGGACATCGAAACGAGAAGTGGGGCACGCTCCACTGGACTGCCCAAAGGGAAATTCTGCCACCCTCCTGAAAAATATTCCACACTTTAAAGGGGGCCATAGGCCTGGAACACCTCCCCACATTGACACAGGGCTGCTAAGGTAAGGAAATTTCCACCTCCTCTACCTCTCCTTCCTGCCCCCCCAACCCCTTCAAGGAGAAAGAAAAGAAGGAAGTGGGACACCTGGGTGGCTCAGTTGGTTAAGCCACTACCTTCGGCTCAGGTCATGATCCCAGGGTCCTGGAATCGAGTCCCCCATATCGAGCTCCTTGTTCGGCAGGGAGCCTGCTTCTCTCTCTGCCTCTGCCTGTTCGTGTGCTCTCTCTCTCTCTCTGACAAATAAATAAATAAAATTTTTTAAAAAAGAAAAGAATGAAGAGTCTTAGAAACAGACTACACCCTGGCCCCTGCTCTCTAAGCAGCTGGGAGCCAACACCCTCGCCAGCCCAGAAGCAGGAAGGAGATAAGGACTGCATTATGCTTAAGATTGAAGTTTTGAAAAGTAAACAAGATTGAGTCTTAAACACTGGCTCGAGAATGTGCAAATGACTCAAAGTGACAAGAAAGATGGCACCCTCCCAAGAAGTCAGGAAGGGATGTGCTAACCAACAGGACGTTAAGGTCTACACTGTGTCAGTAAAAGCAGTGATGGGGTAAAAATCGTGCCATTTCAAGATGACACTTCAACAGAAGTTCCTCCATCTACCAGCTACAGTGAGTTTCTCTGAACCTGATTTGTAAAAGTGTCACATACAGTCTGTTGCTCCCACTAGGTAGACCGTGCCCTTCATCATGCGCTTGGGACCTGACTTCAGACAGCCGTCTTCCTGCAAAAGACATGTGCCAAAGTGAGAGCAGGTCCCAGCCCTCATCACTCCAAAGCCAGACACCAACTGACACTGGAACAGCACCAAGAGGTCTTCGTTGGCATCTATCCTCAGAGGATCTCAATACCTCTCTCCTCAGATTATTTGTAAGTGTCAGAAATCAAGAAACTTTGTCCAAGGATGCATGGCTAAGTAAGGGCTGCTGGGGTACCAAGAAGCCAGCTCTACCGTGTATTTCACAGAACCAAGATTTATTTTTTCTCTTTTGCTTTAGAGTAGGCTCCATGCCTATTGTGGGCCTCAAACTCAGGACCCTAAAGTCAAAAGTCATATGTTCCTCTGACTGAGCCAGCCAGGCACCCCCGGAACCAAGGTTTTTGGAATGACATAGACCAGGAAGGAAAAAAAATGCTGTGGGAAGATGACTTCTTGAGCTTGTTACTCCTCCAGGGTATGAAGAAGGCATTCTGATAGATGTGGTGCTAAGAAAATGCGCTGGGAGAAGGAATAGAAGGAGTTTGCTTACTACTAGCAGTCAGCAAGCGCAAAATAAAAATTGCAGGAGTATGTGGTCAAATGATTCAATTAGAATCAATTCATCAAATATTTATGAAGACCCAGTGGTGTTAGGCATAGTGTTTGGCACAGTTGATAATACAAAAATGAGCAGGGCAGGGTCTCTGCTCTCAAACCTGAAATCCAGAAGAAGACCCTAGAAAAAGTCTATAAGTAACTAAGAAACAGGGCAGGCTCTAATATATGTCAAGTAACTAAGAAACAGGGCAGGCTCTAATATATGTCTTAAAGATAAAAATTAATGGCATGGGATTTTCAAGGGAAGGAGAAATCTGCTTGAGAGAATCAGGAAATGCTTAAGGAAGCAGATGGCATTTGGACAATGGATAAATGGATAACAAGATTTTTTTTTCATTCAAGACACATTTATTGAGTGCCTACTGTTAGCAGATGCTGAGCTAGGCATTGGACATTGAGAAATAAAGCATGATTCTTGCTTTTATAAAAAGCATTCTATTTTGAGATATTTAAAATAATGATCCTTCCATTCCCTTAAATCATGTTGCCTCTGGCTTCTCATTTAATGGCTTTTCATTTTTGAAAGAAGTCAAGGATTTATTTTTTAATTGGTGATACATACACACATTTTTTTTTAAATTCCAAAAGAATAATCCTTAATGGTGAGAAATTCTAAACTTTCCCTGTAAGATCAGGTACAATGCTTGGATGTCCCCTGTCACCACTCCTTTTCAACACTGTAATGGGAAGTTCTAGCCAATGCAACAAGATAAGAAAAGGAAACAAAAGGTATGTACATGGGAAGGAAGAAATAAAATGGCCTCTGTTCACAAATAACAAGATTGTCTATTAAAAAATCTAAAAGAGTGTCATTTGGCTGGCTCAGTAGGAAGAGCATGTGACTTTTGATCTTGGTGTCATGAGTTCAAACCCCACATTGGGTGTAAAGATGACTTAAATAAATAAATAAAAACTCTAAAGAAAAAAAAAGAAAATATGGAAGAAACAGCAAAACAACTCTTGAACCTAATAAGCAATTATAGCAAGATTGTAGGAGACAAAGTTAATGCACAAAAATCAACTGCTTTCCTATATACCAGCAATGAACAAATAGAATTTGAACTTAAAAGCAAAATATCATTTATTTACATTGCCACCCACCAAAATTTAAATACTTAGTTATAAATCTAACAGAATACATACAAGATCTATATGAAGAAAACTACAAAACTCTATTGAATAAAATCAAAGAAAAGCTAAATAAATGGAGAGATGCTCCATATTCATGGATGGGAAATCTCAGTGTTGTCAAGATACCCGTTCTTTTGAACTTGACCTACAGAGTCAATGCAATCCCAATCAAAATCCTAGCAAGTTAGGGTCACCTGGCTGGCTCAGTCAGTAGAGCATGTGATTCTCGATCTCAGAGTTGTGAGCACTCCATGTTGAGGATGGAGTTTACTTAAAAATCCCAATAAATATTTATGAGTAAATAAAGTTGAAATGGAGAAGCAAAAGACCCAGAATGGCCAACACAATATTGAAGAAGAACAAAATTGGAGGATGGATTCTACCCAACTTCAAGACTTACTATTAAACTACAGTATCAAGACAAGATAGGGTCAGTGGAAAAACAGATTAATAGACCAGTGAAATAGAAGGGAGAGCTAAGAATAGACCCACATAAATATAGTCAACTGATCTTTGACAAAGAGCAAAGGCAATACAATAGAGCAAAGATAGTCTTTTCAACAAATGGTGCTGAACAACTAGACATCCACATGTGAAGGGGAAAAAAGAGAGAATCTAGACACAGAGCTTCTACTCCTCACAAAATTAGCTCAAAATAGATTCCAGATCTAAATATGAAACACAAAACCATAAAACAGCTAGAAGGGGCACCTGGGTGGCTCAGTGGGTTAAGCATCTGCCTTTGGCTCAGGTCATGATCCCAGGGTGCTGGGATCGAGCTCCACATCAGGCTCTCTCCTCAGTAGGTAGCCTGCTTCTCCCTCTCTATCTGCCTGCCTCTCTGTCTACTTCTGCCTACTTGTGATTTCTCTCTCTGTCAAATAAATAAATAAATAATCTTTAAAAAAAAAAAAAAGCTAGAAAACAATACGAGAGAAAATCTAGATCACCTTGGGTGTGGAGGTGACTTTTTGAAACAACACCAAAAACACAATTCATAAAATAAAAGTTAACAAACTAGACTCATTAAAATTAAAATTTTTTGCTATGCAAAAGACACTGTTGAGAGCATGAGAAGAGAAGACACAGACTGGCAGAAAACATTTGCAAAAGGCACATCTGATAAGGGACTCTTACGCAAAATTTCCAAAGAACACTTACAACTCAACAATAAAAAAAATAAAAAATTTAAACACACACACGCACAAGCACACGCACACGCACACAAACAACACAATTAAAAACTGAGCCAAAGAGGGGTGCCTGGGTGGCTCAGTTGGTTAAGCAACTGCCTTAGGCTCAGGTCATGATCTTGGAGCTCCCGGATCAAGTCCTGCATCAGGCTCCCTGCTTGGCAGGGTGTCTGCTTCTCCCTCTGACCCTCCCTCTTCTCATGCTCTCTCTCTCTCTTTCAAATAATAAATAAAATCTTTGAAAAAAAAAATTGAGCCAAAGACCTTAAGAGATACCTCATCAAAGAAGACATACAGATGGCAAATAAGCATTTGGAAAGATGCCCCATGTTATATGTCATTGGAGAAATGCAAATTAAAAGCAATGAGATTAACAAGGAGATGCCATTATTCAACTATTAGAAGGGCCAAAGTCTGGAACGCTGACAGAAGATGTGGAACAGGAACTCTCATACACCACTGGTGGAATGCAAACTGTACAGCTACTCTGGAAGATAATTTGGCAGTTTCCTATAAAACTAAACATACTCTTACCACACAATCCAGCAATTGCACTCCTTGAATTTACCCAAAGGAGTTGTACATTGATGTCCACACAAAAATTCATGTATGAATGTTTATAGCATCCTTATTCATAATTGCCAGAACTTGGTAGCAACCAAGATGTTCCTTAGCAGGAAAGTGGATAAACTGTGGCCCAACCAGACACATATCCATATTATTATGGAATAATATTTGCACAAAAAAAGAAATAAGGTGGAACCTTATTACTAAGAGGAAGGAGCCAATCTGGAAAGGCTACATACCATATCAGTCCAGCTGTATGGGACATTCTGACATTCTGGAAAAGGTAGAACTATGGAAACAATAAAAAGCACCTGGGTAGCTCAGTGGGTTGAGCATCTGCCTTCAGCTCAGGTCATGATCCCAGGAGTCTGGGATGGATCCCTGAACCGGGCTCCCTGCTCAAATGGAGGCGGGCTTCTCCCTCCCCTCCCCCTACTGATGATCTCTCTCTCTCTCAAGTAAATAAAATTTTAAAATAAATAAATAAATAAAAATAAAGATGGATACATGTCATTATACATTTGTCCAAACTCAGAGAACATACAACACCAAGAATGAACCATGAGGTAAACTATGGACATGACACATGGTGTGGTTTGATCAATAGCAAAATGTTCTACTCTGGCAGGGGATGTGGAGAATGGGGAGGCCATGAATGTGTGGAGGCAAGAGGAATATAGAAATCTCTGTACTGTCCACTCGATTTTGCTGTGAACTGCTCTAAACACCCTCCCCACCAAAAACTAAAGAAGTCTTTTTTTTTTTTTTTTAATTTTGCAGAACAAAGGTCAAAGTAGAAAAGACAAAACTGTAGTGACCGAGAACAAATCAGTGGCTGCCAGGGGTTAGGGGTGGGAGTAGGACAGGAATGTAATGGAATAGCACAAAAGAGTTTTTGGGGGGCGCTGCAACTGTTCTATACGTTAATTACAGTGGTGGTTATACACATTTTCTATGGGCTTACAGTATAGTACTGTACCCCTAAAAGAAAAAAGTAAGTAAATTTTATAAAATAATAATTTTGAAAATTAAAGGAAAAGAATGTAATACGAAGGTGTACAGGGTGAAATGTAACTTCCTCCCACTCGTGACCCCCACCTCCAAATGACCGTCGCCCGAGGGCATCACTCCTGTATCCTTCCACAGATCTATGCATGTCACAAACAAAACTGTGTATGTCTATTTTGAAATACCTACAAAAAGTGGAATACTGGGGCACCTGGGTGGCTCAGTGGGTTAAGCCTCTGCTTTCAGCTCAGGTCATGATTTCAGGGTCCTGGGATTGAGCCCCGCATCGGGCTCTCTGCTCAGCAGGGAGCCTGCTTCCTCCTCTCTCTCTGCCTGCCTCCCTGCCTGCTTGTGATCTCTGTCAAAAAAAAAAAAAAGTAGAATACTATAAAGGCAGTTCTCCTTTTTTCATTTAATAGTAAATCTGGAAGAACTTCTTATCTCGATACATAGAGTTGCCTTATGTGGTGAATTAAAGATGGCCACAAAAGGGTGCCTGGGTGGCTCAGTGGGTTAAAGCCTCTGCCTTTGGCTCGGGTCATGATCTCAGGGTCCTGGGATTGAGCCCCACATAGGGCTCTCTGCTCAGTGGGGAGCCGGCTTCCCCCTGTCTCTCTGCCTGCCTCTGTGCCTACTTGTGATCTCTCTCTCTGTCAAATAAATAAATAAATAAAAACCTTTAAAAAGAAGTTTAAAAAAGAAGAGGCAAGGTAAAGATGATACCTCTGAATCTGAGAAACTCAAATCACATTGCCAAGGGGCCTGGGAGGAATGAAGACTTACGGCCGTGTTCTCATCAAGAACAAACGCAAACATCCATCAAATAGAGTCTAGTGAAAACAAACCAAAGAAACAGCCAGACAGTGAAATCTATGCAATCTTTTGAAAGAATAAGGCAACTCTATGTATCAAGATAAGAAGTTCTTCTAGATTTACTATTAAATGAAAAAAGGAGAACTGCCTTTATAGTATTCTACTTTTTTTTTTTTTTTTTTTTGGACAGACAGAGATCATAAGCAGGCAGAGAGAGGGGAGGAAGCAGGCTCCCAGCTGAGCAGAGAGCACGATGTGGGGCTCGATCCTAGGACCCTGGGATCACGACCTGAGCCAAAGGCAGAGGCTTTAACCCACTGAGCCACCCAGGCGCCCTTTTGTGGCCATCTTTAATTCACCACATAAGGCAACTCTATGTATCGAGATAAGAAGTTCTTCCAGATTTACTATTAAATGAAAAAAGACCTGCCGTGCACCCAGGCACCCCTACCCCACCTCTTGATCCTGGGCTTGATCTGTGGCCTCACTTAGGCCAGCTGACCACAGCAGAAATGACACTGTGGTAGTTTAAAGACCAGGGAGCCAGCCCATACGTATTTGAACTTATTCTTCTGGAACCCAGCTGTCACCATATGAACAAAACTGGGCCAGCCCGTTAGGTGGTGAGAGACAGAGGCCCAGTCATCCTTGGCACCCCAGCAGGCAGCCTGCCGCTGACCACAGTTGTTCAAGAGAACCCAGGTGACACTAAAGAATTACCCAGCTGATCCTTTGACCAAAGAGCAACAGTTAACGATTATGGAAAGCCACTGAGTTTGGAATGGTTTGTTACAAAGTGGTAGGTAATTGATAAATTTGTTGTTTCATGTTTTGTCCTTACAAACAATGCTGCAATTCATGTTCTTGCACGTAAAAGGTGCATGTAAAATGCACCTTTGCATGAGTGAGCTAGTATCTCTACAGAATATGTTCCCAGGAAGAAATACTGCTGAATCAAAAGGTATGGGCTATGGTGATAGATATTGTCAATTGTGTTTCATAGAACACAATTCCTACCAGTTTACACTCTCACCCACACACCGACATTATATTAGAGGGCCGATTTCTTTATACCTATTCTAAAACCAAAAGTCAAACTTCTGGATCTTTGCCAGTCCACACATGAGAAATAATATCTCAATGGACTTTGTGTTTTTTTAATTTTTTCCACAAGTGCCATTGAGTATCTTCTCATATTATTTAAAAAGCTACGTAAATGTCCTTTTCTGTGAATCTTCCGTGCGTTTCCTTTAACTTGCGTCTTGGTCTCTTGATGTATAGAATCTTGAGGAAACAGCCCTTTGTCTGTTGTTTATGATGTAAATATCTTTCTCTGTTTGCTGTTTATATCTTGGTGGGCGGGAGTGTAGGCTGCTAGAAAGTGTTAGCCTATCTGTAACTGTGTTTTTCAACCTTCTCTGTCTTCTGGACTTTGTATCATGCTTAGAATGATCTTTCCCATTAAATAACTATTGTAATGGACGGATAAAGAAAGGGGTAGGGAGAGGGGCCCAGGAAAAAGCACACATAGAAAAAAAGAAAATGTGGAAGTAACAATGAGGTACTATCAGGAATGGGACGGAAACATAATGCAGATGAGGAAGTACACCTGTGGAAGGTAAGACTGGAAAAGTAAATTGAATTACTACACCGTCAGAAGAAATAGGCTGTTGGGTGATGGACATTGGGGAGGGTATGTGCTATGGTGAGTGAAGTGTCTAAACCTGGCGATTCACAGATCTGTACCTCTGGGGCTAATAATATATTATATATGTTAATATAAAATTAAAAATTTAAAAAAAATTTTTTTAAAGAAGAAGAAGAAATAGGCTCATTAAAGGCCTGAGATGCCCACATGTCTGTGAATGGAATATAGGCCGTAAGAAGGGAATCTGCAGTTTAAGTCAAGAAGACAATGGTGTAGGACCCAGATGTGTAGGACTGCAAAAGAAGAACATACAGCTATTCAAAAGAAATGGATCTTTTTCTAAATCAAAGAACAGTTCACCGTTTTTGTGTGAAGAAAGGCTATACCTAGTTTGGAAATCCCAGATTGTGAGATAAGAGCAAAGTGACACAACTGATAGTAACTAAACAAACAAGTGATATGATTATAAGCTCAAGGAGAAAATAGACTCCAGGACTCTCTCCCAGACGGTGAGTGAGCAGTGGAAAACATAGTAGGGAGTTTGGAGGAATATATCTCAGAGTTTGGATTTTCTCCTTGAAAAGTCCCAACATGCATTCATTCTCTCACTTGGTTTTCATGGGTGGGACAACGTCTTCTCAAGCCCTCCTGGAAGATGTTCTTGACTCCCCTTGGAACATCCTCATGGAGCTGGTCTCTTACAGCTGGAAGAAACAGAAACTTAATTCTGACTACATCAAGTATTGAAAGGTTATTGAAAGTTTATAAGAGTCACGTAAGACAAATAAGATCTAAAAAAAAAAAAAAAAAAAAGTCAAGCAAGAGTTCATGGTCCTCCCCTGAAGATTTGTGTCAATCAATAATGAAACTCAGTTACTCCTCACATGCCTATTTCTCCCCGAGCATACATGATCC
The DNA here is from genome assembly GCF_011764305.1 of Mustela putorius furo. Classification (NCBI taxonomy): domain Eukaryota; kingdom Metazoa; phylum Chordata; class Mammalia; order Carnivora; family Mustelidae; genus Mustela; species Mustela putorius. The sequence continues at coordinate 4,722,393 of NW_025422118.1, forward strand.
TCCTCTAGATACTGGCTGATTTCCTTGTCTTCTAAACAAGTACATATCAATTTTTGTAAAGATTTTATGTGTGATCAAAAAGAAAGTGTTCTTGGGGCACCTGGGTGGCTCAGTTGGTTGAGCAACTGCCTTATGCTCAGTTCATGGTCCTGGAGTCCCAGGATCGAGTCTTGCATCGGGCTCCCAGCTCTACAGGGAGTCTGCTTCTCCCTCTGACCTTCTCCCTTTTCATGCTCTCTCTCACTGTCTCTCTCGCAAATAAATGAGTGAAATCTTTAAAAAAAAAAAAAAAAGAAAAGAAAAGAAAGTGTTTTTTGTTAGGTACAGATCTCTATATATGTCCATGAGATCAAGCTTTAAAATTGTATTATCCAGCTACGGTGAGTGCTGTGAAGTGTGTAAACCTGGCGATTCCCAGACCTGTACCCCTAGGGATAAACATATATTATATGTTTATTAAAAAATAAAAAAATGAAAACAAAATTGTATTATCCAAATCTTCTATACTGTTACTAATTTCTTGGTCTGATTAATCTATGATCAAAAGAGACATGTAAAAAGCTACCACTACAATGACAAAGTAACAATTTTCTTAAGTCAGTCCATTTTTCTTTATATATTTTGAGGCTAGATTATTGATGCATACATGTTCAGAATTGCTATTTTCCCAAGGACTGGCACCTTACTGTTAAGTGTCTTCACCTTGATCATTTTTCTTCTTGCCTTCAGTCCCATTTTGTCAGTCATCAATCTAGCTCCACCATCCCTCCTTAGGTGGTATTATCCTTTACATTCAATTTTTCCTGCAGACTAATATTTTAGGTATGCTTAGTATGAAAATATCAGTGGATTTTGCTGTTCTCCCCTTAAAACAAACTGTTTTTTAATTGGCAAGCAAATCCAATTATGGTTAATATGATTATTGATATATTTAGATTTCTCTCTACCATGTTAATTATGTTTCTAATTCACTGAATTTTTTTCTCCATATCTATTTAATGTTCTTCCTCTTTTTTGCTCCATATCTATTTAATGTTCTTCCTCTCTACTGTTAGAGTATTGCATATTTCTACTTTTTGAGTGGTTCTCTAAAATTTGTAATGTGTCACAAGCTTGGGTTCTCCAGGAAATGTGGAGATGGAATTAGATACACAACAGGACGTGGGGGAAGTAGCACAGTGAAAAAGAAGAACAAGAAACAGAACTGGGCAAAGAAGAGTCTTCAGATAGTCAGGTATGTTCAACAAATCTCTACCAGGCCAAATGGAGCTGGGGAGCCCCAGAATGGGCAGAAACAGCCACACTCTTGTTCCACCACCTTAGCTCCTATCACTTTGCTCAGTCATTGGCCGGAGGCTGCTCTGAGAGTAGCATGAGTCTGGCTTGACAGCTGAGGTAGATCCTGAGAGGGCTAGGATGAAAGCTGTCAGTTATCCTAGCAGCTGGGCAGCAAGTCTTTTCCAGAAGGAAATGTTAGGCTATACATTTCCATGTCTGCCTTTGCATGTATCTTTGCCTTCCTTGATACCTCTAGCCCCTTCATAAATAACATTAGGGTTTTAGAATCTTAACACCAGTAATTTCCACCTACCTTTTATGTAAGTGTCCAGTAATTATCCTTTATTACACCCTCCAAATGAATCACTATTTTTTTTTTAAGATTTTATTTATTTGACAGACAGAGATCACATGTAGGCAGAAAGGCAGGCAGAGAGACAGGAGGAAGCAGGCTCCCTGCTGAGCAGAGAGCCGGATGTGGGGCTCAATCCCAGGATCCTGAGACCATGACCTGAGCCAAAGGCAGAGCCCAACCCACTGAGCCACCCAGGTGCCCCCAGATGAATCACTATTATTATTTATATTGTCAATGCTTGTTTAGATTTTTTTGTACAAATTTAATAATGTCTTTGTCCATCACTTTTTCTTTGTGCACATTCTTTCTTCCTTCCTTTTTGATTTTACTCTTCTTGAGGTACATCAAATTCTTTCAATGAGAGTGTATTAGTGTCTCTCGGTCTTTGTTCTGAAAATATTCTTATTTTGCCCTCATTCCTAAATGATAGTTGAGCCAGGTATAGAAATTTTTACCAGCATTCTGAAATTTCACTGCATGATTTGCAGGCTTCTGTATTACTATTGTGAAATCTGGTAACAGTCTAATTGTTCTTTTGTAGATTGTGCTGGTTGCTTTTAGATACTTCCTTTTAGTCTCCAAAGTTCTGCATTTTTACCATAATGTGTCTTATTGTGGAGTTAGTTTAATTTATTCTGTCTAGAGCTCATGTGGTTTAAGAATCTATGATTCATGTCTCTCAACAACTCTGGAAAATTATCAGTCATTGACCCCCCCCCTTAAACATTGAGTCTCCTTCATTCTTTAATTTTTTTTTTCCTAGAAATTCTGTTCAATACATATTGAATTTTTTAGTCTATCTTCCACATCTTTTAACATCTTTTTAATATTTTATACCTTTTTCACACTGTGCAATGAATTCTGGATGATTTCTTCATCTCTAGCTTTCAATGTATTTATTCTTTTGTATAAATTTGCTGTTTCATATATTAGGTTTTAATTTCAGTAACTATATTTTTCATTTCATATGCCTACTATATTTTTGTCATATTTTGTCATATATCTTTTCTTCTTGCATTTTTTATTACTTTACTTATGTCTTTAATAATTTTAAGCACACATTTTCAAGAATTTGTATCTAATAATTATATTTTCCAAAATTCTTAGTCATGTCCACTGACACATGTTCATGATGGATTATTTCCTTGTGAGTTTTTAATTTTGAGCCCATATTCAGCAGACCTCCATCTGTGGAAGTCTTATAAAGCTTGGGATTGGGGTATGTCCTTTCAGTGGGATTTTGTGTTTACTTATACCAGTCTCCCTAGAGGTATCATCAGCCTTGGGCCACTTGAGCATCAATATCTTAACTTGAGGATTCCTGGACCACCCAGATAGTATAAATTAGAACCAAATTCAGGCAGGGTACAGACTGTGACTACAAATTCTCATAGGGTACTTTTTCCCATCCAGACCCAAGCCAAAGCAGACAAATGTCTTTTTTGGCTCCCTCTGATAATGAGTAGACATCTATTAGTAAAATAGATGTAAAATAGATGTCTACTCCATTATTTTACTAAATCCATTATTTTACTAAACCTGTAGCCCACTGTGTGATTTCTTTGCATTCTTTGAGGTTCAGATCCAACCTGGAGCCATTTCCAGGTCTGACAATAGGCCATCCTCCTTATGAGGAGGCTACCACAGTTCTTGATCATATACTTACCAGTCTGGTTTTCAGTTTGCTCTTCGGTTTTGGCTCTATGGATTTCTTTTACTTTTTTATAAGCTCAGTTATGTGTTTAAAAGGGTGTTTTGTAACAAAAGCATTCCCAAATCATACTAGTTCATGATATTGACAAATTAAATTCTAATCGTCCCCATTGTTTGCTTATTCTGATCATTTTTAAACTGTCAATACTTTTATTGTCTCTCTGGGCAATATGTCAGCCTCAGTTCCTCCTGCTAAATACCTACATCTCTACCATTCTTTATTCAAACCCCAGGAACCGGTCTTTGACTGAACCAACTCACCCTGTGTGGGCAGCACTCTTCACTCCAAGACTCCCACAGACCGACCATGGACTGCCCATGAACTGGTTGCTTCTGAGACAGGTCGAATCAGACACCACTGGAGGAGGAGTGGGGCCTCATGGGATAAAATACTATCGCTTTCTGCTGCCTCAAGGAGGATAATTTCCTTAGAAGGGCCTGTGGATACTGCAGGTACTGCCATGGACGTCTCTAACACACTTCCTTCCAGTACATCCAGAACAAGATACCACCATCACTGAGTAGGATTTTACCCATGAACAAATGAATAAATGGACAAATAGCTAGTTGCAGAGCTCATGGCCAATGGTGATGGATAATATAGGTTCAGCTCACAAGGCTGTCTCTAATGGGCTGCTGGTCAACATTTTTGTCAGCATTTTAGAAATAGAGATCAAAGGCAGTTTATAAATTCGATGCATGACACAAAGTTGAAAGAGACAGATAACACATTCCAGAAGCAAGGTTCAAATGGTTTCAACTGATTAGAATAAACAAGATTAAATTTAATAAGGATTAGGTAAAGCCCTGAAGTTAGGTCCAAAATACCAATTGTGAAGTGCAGGGTTGCTGTGCCCTGGCTTGGCAGCAATCCATGGACAAAGAACCTGGGGGGTTTAGTGACCGTACTTTCAACCTGACCCCAGCTGGTCCTGCTCAGCTCCGACCCACACCCTTTTGGCTTTGAGGAGACACACAGGGCCCACAGAAAAAGAACTCCCCAGTGGTCTCACACCCATGGGCTCCAACCTAAATTACTTTGCCTCATCAGCCCCACATTTACTCTGACCTCTGCCCATTCTCTTCTAGACCCCAACCTAATTCCTCTCCTTTTATGCACAATCTGGTTGCCTGGACCATCCTTTTGCAGCTCCACTCCTTAGTCATTTCCCTTGTAGTCTTTTGAGACTCCAAAAACCACTTCATGCTAGGAACTTCGGAAGGAGAAAAGGAAACATTTTCTCCTGGAGAAGAGACTATGGAAGAGTAATGGGCATCTCCAAATGAAAGAGGGAGACTGTGTGTCCCATGTAGCTCCAGGCAGGTGTATGAGAAGCTGAGTGCAAGAATCAGATGTCTGTTCAAGACAAGGCATCAGTGTTTCAGTTCATGTGCATAAGCACTTACCTATAAGGTGAGAGTTGCCTGGGGCCACCCCAAGGAAAGGCTTTGCAACAAATAAAATAATTCCATCGAGTTGTAGTGTTGGAGGGGGATCCCTGCCCTCACATCCAGAATACACCAGAGTTGACTTCTGCACTGGAGAAGATCCTTAGACTCTGACCTGCAAGGCCCTATTTGATGGCAAAATTCTGGTTCTATAGTACTATTTTCAAGGCAGGCCCATTCTCTCAGAAAAGACCTAATCCCTTTGAACGCAGAAAAGGTGAGAGACCACAACCTGCCATTCCAAAACCATCTGAATGACCCACAAAAACACCTGCAGTGCCTTCTCTACCTCCCCACTTCTCTTCTGGCCCTTTAAGTTAGCCCAACCCATCCCAGGCTGCACCTGCAGGAGATAAAGGCCAGCTGGAAATAGCCACGGGTGTTCCCAGTCAGTTCCCAGAACCTCCTTCTCTGATTTGGCTCAGATTCCATCCCACCCTCCTCCAATCTCTTGGCTCTGACTTCACCTCGGTTATTTGAACCTTGGCTTTACTTTTCCCAAAGACCAGAGAGGTTTTCAAACCTTAGCAACCATTAGAATTACCAAGAGGACTTGTTAAAAACGGATTGCTGGTCTCCATCCCTCGAATTTCAAACTAAATAGGTGTCAGGTGGGCACGGAGGATTTGCATTTCTTTCAGGTTCCCAGGTGACACTACTGGCGCTGGCCCAGGGATCCCACTCTGAGAATGACAGCTGTAGGTGTGGCACAGCTCTCCCCTCTGCAAAAATTCCAGTCTAACTCAGCCGCATGAAATCCTAATTCTGTCTCCTAAACTACTGGGACCCTAGCCATCCTCCAGCACCCGTGGTGTCTCTGGAGGTTACAATGAAGGGAAGCCGAAGGGAAGCCTAAAAGTCCCTAGTGGTGTATTCCTGAACCCTAGTCTTTCTTGATCTGTTGTAATGCAAATGTCTCAGGAGGTATTTTGCCAGTTTTGTAGAGATAATAAATAGATCGTAGGGGATTGTCGCCTGGGTGGTTCAGTAGGTTAAGTGTCTGCCTTCAGCTCAGGTCATAATCCCAGGATCCTGGGATCAAGTCCCGAATCCTGCGCCAGGTTCCTTGCTCAGCTGGGAGCCTGATTCTCCGGCCCCCTCTGCCCCTCTCCCCTGCTCGTGCGCATGCTTTCTCTCTCAAATAAATAAAATCTTTATATCAATTAATCAGTCCTGTGGGAATGTTGTTTGTTACTGGAGAGTGAGTCTGTTAAAAAAAAAAAAAAAACTAACTTCCCCTAAATCTTCCTAAATTGGATAAGATCCAGCCGTGGCCTTATACCGGAGTACCTGAGCAAACAGCTAAGGTAAACAGTGGGGGCCAAATATTAATAACTAAAATAATGCTGGGGCACCTGGGTGGCTCAGTGGGTTAAAGCCTCTGCCTCCAGCTCAGGTCAAGATCTCAGGGTCCTGGGATCAAGCCCCATGTCGGGCTCTCTGCTCATCGAGGAGCCTGCTTCCCTTCCTCTCTCTCTGCCTGCCTCTCTGCCTATTTGTAATCTCTGTCTGTCACACAAATAAATAAAATCTTTAAAAAAAAAAAAAGATAAAGTAATGCTTATCTTCTGCCAGGCTATGTCATAAGCGTTTTGCAATACATTTATTATTTCATTCCTTATAACAAACCTAAAAAGAAGATATTATTATCCTCATTTCAATGATGAGAAAATAGCCACAGAGAGGTCAGGTAACTTGCTTTAAGTCACACAGCTAGAATGTGACAGAGCCTGCATTGACCCCTACAGTGGGGCTCCAGAATCTGTACCCCCTATTGCACTGCATGACATGGGGTGACTTGCACAGACTCAGAATCAGTGTTCTGGGTTCAACCTCCTTTTTTTCCTGAAACTTTTCTCCCCCAGTTGGGTGCCAATTTTCGGGTCTTCCACTTCTTCCTCATTACCCTGATTCACCTTGAGACTTGTTCCCTTGCCTAAGAACATAATGTCAGGGGCGCCTGGGTGGCTCAGTGGGTTAAAGCCTCTGCCTTCGGGTCAGGTCATGATCCCAGGGTCCTGGGATCGAGCCCCGCATCGGGCTTTCTGCTCAGTGGGGAGCCTGCTTCCTCCTCTCTCTCTGCCTGCCTGTCTGCCTACTTGTGATCTGTCAAATAAATAAATAAAAATCTTAAAAAAAAAAAAAAAAGAACATAATGTCAGCCTTCAGAAGCACAGAGATTTGGGGGAATCAATGGGGAGGGCCTATGACCGTTCCAGGCAGACCCAGCTGACCATGAACATATACTGGACTTTATTTGGGGTCTTGACATCTTGACTGTTTTTCAACAGCTGAGGTGGGAAAGCTAGGAGCACTGGGTTCTCAAGGGCTGTCTCCTAGATGGTAGGCCTTTCTGGAAGTCAGGGTGGGTCTGGGCCACTTTCAGGTTTTGAAAAACTCTCCAAAAGTGGAGCTTATCATAAATGTTAACATTCAGCAAGCAGATACACTTAATACCCAAATAAACGTACAGTTCAATATCACTGTGAAATTCACAAGATGATAGATTACAGGATTTATTGAAACTCCAGTGAGGGCACCTGGATGGCTCAGTCATCTGCCTTTGGCTCAGGTTATGATCCTGGGGTCCTGTGATCAAGTCCAGCATTGGGAAGGGGAGGTCCCTGCTCAGCAAGGAGTCTGCTTCTCTCCCTTCTTCCCACTCATGCTATCTCTCGCTCTGTCTCTCTCAAATAAATAAATAAATAAATTTAAATATTAAAAAAAGAAAAGAAAAGAAACTCCAGCTCCAGCTGAGTGGTGGGGTAACAGTCTGCCATCCGAGGGTTGAGGACCATGCCTGTCTGGTGCCTCAGTGCCTGTGTGTGAAACCTCATCTGTAGACAACATCTATCAATCCAGTGCTGGGGCCCTACCTCTGGCTCAGACGACTGTCCCGCCCAGCTGTGACAGGCCTTGGTGGAGATCCCAGCTCCCTGGAGATGCGGGCCGCAGCTCCCACTACAGAACAGCTTCATCTCCAGTTTCTTCCACAGCCCGGAGCAGCGCGCCCCAGCACCTGTGTTTGGCACCCGTCTTCTCTGGACCTGCTCCCTTCTGATCCCCACTGTGCTTCTCCCGGCTCCCATTCGCCGCTGCCCTAACACTGAAAAGTCATGATGTTCTGGCCCCATGGCCAATATTTTAACTGGCATCTAATGGTTCTTTTGTTTCTTAAAGATCCCTCACCTCATAGCCAGGAACACATGTCTAAGCCTCTACATTCCTTCCACCTCTGGTTGTGAAACTTGACCAAATAAAAAGAATCCTTGACCTGACTTTACTGGCAGTCCTGACCTTCCTTACCAACAGAAGGGGCACTGTTTTGCTTGGATTTGCTGTCTCACCTTTCAAAGGGACTGTACTTCCACACAGACCCCGCTCTTACCTAGCAGGAGGTAAGTGAGGTTGCTGGGGCTCCATCTGACTGCTGGCCCAACAGCTGAACTTTTGCAGGAGTGAGTGCATCTCAGCATACTAAGAAGGTTGGCCAATTAAAATACAGGATGCCCAGAGTGCCTGGGTGGCTCAGACGATTAAGCATCTGCCTTCAGTTCAGGTCATGATCCCAGGGCCCTGGGATCGAGTGCTGCATCAAGCTCCCTATCTCCCTCTGTCTCTCATGAATAAATAAATAAAATATTTAAAAATAAAATACAGGATGCTCAGTTGACTTTGAATTTCACATAAACCATGAATACATTTTTAGTGTATATCCATCCCATGCAATACTGGAATCCTTCTTATACTTTAAAAGTACTGGTTGTTTATCTGAAATTCACATTTTTTTTAAGGTTTTATTTATTTGAGAGAAAGAGTGAGAGAGAGAGAGAGCGCGCACAAGCTAGGGGAGGGGCAGAGGGAGAAGCAGACTCCGCCGTTGAGCAGGGGCTGGACTACAATGCCAGGCTCCATCCCAGGACTCCGGGATCATGACCTGAACTGAAGGCAGATGCTTAACTGACTGAGCCACTCAGGAACCCCTGAAATTTACACATTATTGAGTGTGATGTGTTTCTATTTGCTAAACTTGGCAAAATTAAGAAGATATCAAGTAGTCCAGTTAAATAAGAGTTCTATGAGAATATTAAAATATTACCCAGAGGTATAAGCATCCTGCTGGCCCAGCAAATCTCGTGCACCTTACACCTTGGTCAGGAGCGGGAAAGGCATCTGATTCACCAACGCAAGAGATCCAGGGGAGGAGAGTTAATTTTGCAAAAGGGCAACATGATGCTGCTCAAATTTTAGGAAAGAAAAAGACAAAATGGGAACTACTCGTAAGTGGACTGTTAACAAGGTCTACCAATTAACAAACATCCAAAGGACAGCATGGGGCAGGTGAGAAGAATGATTTTAGAACAAGGAAGGTGAGACTGATAAATCTCTCTTGCATCATCATTTTTCCAAAGACACTTTCCTAAGAAAAGCCAGTGGAGACTGCGGAGATCTCCGGGACTGACCACTGCAAGGTGTGCGGCAAAGCCCTTTACAGCACCCCCCACCCATCATCAGAACCTCCAGAAAAACTCAAGTTTCTCTGGGATACAGAAATCATCTTCCGAAGGTCCTCAGTAGAAAAAGCGTGGGATATGGTCAACGAAGCCTTTTGCCATTTATTTATTTATTTTAAACAGGGATTTTTATTTATTTTTTTTATTTTATTTAAAAATTTTATTTATTTATTTGACAGAGATCACAAGTAGGCAGAGAGGCAGGTAGAGAGAGAGAGAGGCAGAAGCAGGCTCTCCACTGAGCAGAGAGCCCAATGCAGGGCTCAATCCCAGGACCCTGGGATCAAGACCCAATCTGAAGGCAGAGGCTTTAACCCACTGAGCCACCCAGGCGCCCGAAGCCTTTTGCCATTTAAATAAGCAGCGACAGTGAGGTAACTGCCCTGCGGGTGAAAAGGGAAGGAAGCTGGCGCATTAGAAAACATTTTCTCAATTAAAAAAAAAATGGTTATCAGAAACATTCACCAAAGGATCTTAGTCAAATGAGGCAATAGTTTTAAGGCAATAATAACCATACTTTTGAAAGCCAGTGCTGATTACCAGGTGTATTAAAAATGGCCTTGGGGAAATCTCTGCGCAAATATTTCTTTTTTCGTTTAATTTCAAAGACTACTTAAAAGGATAAAGGGAGGACGTCTGAGGTAGTAAAGTAGCAGTCATTTGCACCTGGGCAGCCTATTTTTCATCCCAGAATCTGGAGCATTTTGTGCCCAGATGAGAGAGCCTGTGTGTGCACAGGGAGCGGTGGGGGTTGGTGGCTGGGGCGGGGGGGGGGGGGCAGGAAGGGCACAGTAGAGAGAAAAGGTGCCTCTGCCAAGGTCACACGGAAACACAGGTGGATTGGAGAGTGCCGCTCCCACCTGATTACAATCATGCAGCCTCACTACTCTGACGGGAGTCATGCTATGGGACGTCCCTAGTAGCTTCAAGATCTCAGCCTCTGTGGCTAAAGATGAGCCAGTGAGACCACGGCTCAGTTTCCCAAGCGCCTGCCATATGCACAGCGCTGTTAGGCACAGTCAGGGAGGAAGAAGGTGGATAAGACCCAGGTCTACCAATAAGCAGGAGACTAACTCACAACACTCTGCAGAGACGTCATCCACCAGCAAAGGTGTGAAGGAGTCTATAGACCTTCCCCGTGTGTCCACGGGTCAGAGGGATTTAGATAAAAACCTGGAGCATTGCACAATCTGTCAGGACACCCCCTATTCTTTCCAACTTCTTTCTCGATCTGAGAACTAGAGGATTCCTGCCTTTCCCCCATGAAAAGCAAAGTAAGCTTATGGCGGGCCTCCAAGCTGTTTGCTAAAAACCAGACACTTGCAGTCTCCTCTAAGAAGTTCAGAGAGATTCTGGTTAGTGTGTCCCCACTCTGTTTGTGTTTTGCTGGTTGCTCACCCCACCCAGCACTTTTTCCAAACCCCCTTTTCTTTTTTTCCTTCCCACAGAAGAAAAACGTATGATTAGACGTTAGACGAGAGCAGAGAACCTTCCGGATTCTCATGCATTTCACTGAATTCTTGGGACAGCAATGGCTCACGTTAGGGCTGAGCCAGAGCCCTAATACCCTAACAGGGAGCCTCCTCCCTGGGGAGAGAGGAGGGTCCAAATGACCAGGAGAGGACTCCAGGTGGGCAGGTCCACCCCCGACCCTCTAAAGGCTTACGGAACAAAGGATTAGACAAAGGTCGGGCCAAGGGCACCTGTCGTCTCTCACTACCACCAAGACAACCACTGGGCAGTCTGGGTTTTCTAGGACAGTTCCAATTAAAATGTTGTGTTGAGGGCGCCTGGGTGGCTCAGTGGGTTAAGTCACTCAGGTCATGATCTCAGGGTCCTGGGATCAAGACCCGCATCGGGCTCTCAGCTCAGCGGGGAGCCTGCTTCCCTCTCCCTCTCTCTCTGCCTACCTCTCTGCCTGCTTGTGATCTCTGTCTGTCAAATAAATAAATAAAATCTTTTAAAAAAATAAAATAATAAAATAAAATGTTGTGTTGACCCCCTAAAACATCCAAACAGCATGGCAATGGTAACATTTCAGTGTCCAAACCTGTTTCCAAACTGCCTGCTCACACTGGGAATTGGTACAAAAGTGTTTATCAGCCCGTATGTCCTGGCTGGGTTTCAGAAACTGGGATCACTGGAGCTAAGGCTGACTGGAAAGGTGTGTTTGGTCTTCATAATGGCCCTTGCCCCTTTTCAGCAGCTTCCTGCCGCCCACCTGCTACCCACCCACTCCATTATCTCTGCCTCCTCGTTGATGAAAATTGCCCAGTTAGGACCCTGCAAGCTCATCCAGAAGCTAAAAGGCTGAAGACCACATCGGGCTATTTACATTTTCACTTTAAGGTGAAACCTTAACAAGCAATTGGTGGGTTTAGCAAACTGTATGAGAATATGGGGAAAGGAGCATGAGGGGTCTCGGTGGAGCCCCTTGAAGCTGAGTGCCTCCCCCACCCCCATCTATCTGCCCTGCAGGAGGACTTCCACCTCTAAACTGCGGGGTGGGGAGGGGAGAGGAAACTGTAGTTGCCCCAAAGGGGATAATAGGGATCAAGTAGGTAAAACCATCTTTCAATAAGTGACCAAAGTGGGACACCCCAGCGACTGCATGTCACCCTAATAACCTGGTCTAAAGACCACTGGGTGCTGGCTGCAAGTCCAAGGGTGAATCTGAAAACTGTACAGTGGCTGGCAGCAGGAGGACTCAGCCCACTGGGGCACCAAGCTACCCACTGGTAATGGTCTCCAGATCACAGGAGCCACAGCTTCTGGGGCCTTGGGTCACATCTCAGTCGGAGACTGTGAAAGCAGAGGTCTGCTATGGCCCATCTATAGAACGTGACTCCTGGACCCTGCCCAGTCCACAGTCTCACCCAGCAGGTGAATCTCGCCGGGCCCCACCGACCTAAATTCATACCCCACACTGGCCAGGGCTGGAGGTCTAGATCATGAGCAGGCTTCCTCCCCCTGTGCTCACTTCTCACTCTGCCCGCTCCCTGATGGAAGGTGTCTGACTTCTACACCTCCAGCACCCAGCCAGGGTCCCTTCCTGTTCTCGTGTTGTGATTCCATCCTCTTGGCTTTCGCGTTCCTTGGCTATTACTGTGCTAATTCCATGGGAAGATATAACCGTCATGACCTGCACCTATTGCAAGCCCTAGGACACACTGTCCCTATGTAAAGTCCCCACAGGGAGGTGTGTGGGGTGAGCCAGAAGAGAAACCAAGAAAAATATTTCCTCTCTTTGTGCTTCCACCACAGAGTGGAATTCGACCTTTTCCAATCCATACTCTGGTACAACAGAATGCATGACAGTCTTTGAAGAAAATCACCACAGAAAGCTGTCTCACCCTCATTTTTTTCCTCTGGCTTCTCCTCCTATGACCGGATAGTTCCACAATTAGAAATTAACTTGTTTGCCCTTTTTTCTATTAAAAAGCTAAGAGGCAGGGAGAAGGTAACAGCATTGTGTCTCAGGACAAACGCGCTTATTCTGAGAACACACTTTGATAGAGAAAGAATTGAAGAGAAATAATCTGAGAGTAAGGGAGTTGGGAATGGTTAAGAGAAGCCTCAAAGAAGGAGAAACAACGGCAGAATAGAAAGATGGATGGGAGCCCAAACCACACTTGCCCTGTCCCAGAGTTTTGTACAGGCCAAGTGAATCTGAGCCAGGTCTCAAATCAGCAACAGGCGAAAGGGGAGGGATCTACTAGAACAAGTTCAGGCCTTGAACTCAAAGGCCTCCTTGAGTCCACGGACAATGTAGGCACCAAGGATGCAAAGACCCAGCCTCCTGCCCTCAAGGAGCTCACAGTCTAGTTGGGAGAAATGCGAAGGGTTTCAGTGTTCACGATACAGTCCTTCACACAGAAGAGGGGCGTGGTGAACAGTGGGGACAAGACGTAGCCTGGGGGAGGGGAAGGGTCAGTCACAGGGTTGATTAATTGAGATACAAGTAAGGAGGCTAGCAGGACAGGGAAAGGGAACAGTCCGTGCTAAGGCTCATGAGAAAGCAAAGTTCTCCTTAGCTGGAGTATAGGGTCCTTAAGGGGATATGTTGGGAGATGAGGCTGGAATCTGAGAGTCAGAGGCTGAAGGTCATGCCCAGACTTTTGAGCTTTCTTAGGAGAGCACAAGGAGCTACTGACGGGTCCTACATCACAGTGTGTACCTGGATCTTTTGCTCTGAAGGCAGCAGATGATGGAGCAGAGGGAATGAGATCAGACATGGGGAGGCCAGTGAGGAGGTGACAGGAACAGATATGATGGGAAGGACGGACCCAAAGCAGGGGCAGAGGGCACAGAGAGAGACTGGGAAGTGGCATGCATGAGACCTGAGGACCGATGACGTAGGGGCTGAGAGAATGTCAGGGGATGAAGACAATGTCTGGATTTCCCACCGGGGAATGGTTTCCTCTCTGTTGAGAAAGAGAATGCCGGAGGAGCCATGCAGGGCTTAGGCTTCAAAAACTGCAGGTAAGGAAAATCTCCTTTGGTCAAAGCTCTATTTGAAAATCCCTTGGATTGCCCATAAAGTCCAGCTGCTTTGGTTGAACTAGAGGAACTTTCAGGCCCTTGTTATATATGACCTTTCAACCCCAGAACTAGCTGATGAGAATGCTGCTTTCAAAGGCAATACTTGACCTGCCAGCTTCCTGCGAGTCCGATCGAGCCCCTGTCCACGCAGGTGGCCCATGGTCACCTCCCTGGAGCCCGCTCACCCAGCTCTCTTCAGCACCACGCACCACCAGGCTGGAGCCTGGACTAGTGCGGTGGGGCATGGTAGAGACGAATGTCCTGGTGATACCCCCAACGAGCTCCCCTCACCCCCTTTCCACGCAATCAACACCAGCCCTGGCAGTCAGCCAGGACACACACATACACCCACAACCAGAATCACACTCAGCATGGACGTCTCCTCACTACATGAGAAACACGAGGAACCAGGCCCCCTGCAGGAGTGGAAGAGTCCTGCCCTCCATCTCATCCTCTGTCCGAAATTTCAGGAGGAGGTAGAACAAGGGGCAGAAACGCCAAGCTCCATTTAAGTCAGAGGTTCTCAGCCTAACGGAATCACCTGGGAGGACAACAGACATCTGCCTTGTCCCCCCACCTCCCACCAGAAGCCCCAGGGTTCTGATTTAACCTTCTACAGCACAGCCCCAGGCAGCCAGATTACTCAAAGCCCCACCATGATGCCAAGATGCAGACAACATCTTGAAGCTCTGGTTTCAATTGTTTTCTTTCCTCAGCGCATCCCTTGAATTCCTATGCATGAAAGGACAACTGATTTCAGGGACAGAATCTGAACCATCACCCAGGGGCTCTGGGTGATGGCTGGAGGTTCAAACAAAGACATCCTCTGCCCCCTGTTAATGATCCCTCCGGATCTTATAAATGTTTATCCCGTCAGCCCCCAGTCCGGCAGTGGCTCCTGATTGCCGGGTACGCTTGCTGGGATGGGGAAGAGACTCTTCCAGACAGTAGTTCCAGACAGCTTGGCTCTGAAACCCAAACAAACAGAAAATAGTCACTCTGCCTCCCAACCTGTTCAGCACCGGGGAGGTGGCAGGGTGGAGATCAGGGGAAGATTTCAAACAAGGGCAACATTTACTAGGCTTTTCCAACGTGCACGAGAATAGTTATTACCGCAAATAGCCATTTTGGCTGCTACGAGTCTGTAATTTCAACCTCTGAAGTAACATGTTCTCAGAGCTTCTGGTATCTCATTTTGTTGATGCAACGGGGAAAATCCAGGGCCAGGACTTAAAGCAAGTTCTCACCCCGCAGCTGTTGGTGCCCTAGTGATTACTAAGCTCTTCAAAATCAAGCTCTGAGATTTTATAAGGAGGATGTTTCGGAGCCCAAGTTAGGGCTTAATTGTTCTTTTTCTTGGCATACTGTAATCTGCACACCCTCCCCCTGAAGTGTTCGTTTCTCTGGGTCCTCGGAGCATCTTTGAAACTCAAACCCAGTGCATCCTGACCCCTCAGAGGCAATGAAAATGGAATCAATTTACCCATGAGTCCAGCTCAGCCACCAGAACAGAAGTGATGCCCTTGTCCAGAGTGGGGGCCTCCGAGCTTAGCAGGGACCCCACAACTGCTCCAGTCTAGACACGGGCAGGCTCTCCCCATGAGGGCCCTAGGGGAAGCTGAGGTGTCCGCTAGTCTCAGCTTTCTGGGGGAAGAAGGGTATATATCGGTCCCAGCCCTCTGTACATTCAAATCCAATCAGAGTTCACCAAGCCCAGGGTGGGGGAAGCCTGACACACCAAATGAAAAGCCAAACCCTGAGGGGAGACTGCAGGTTGGTCCTCATTCCTAGGGGCGCAGCCTTTCCCATTATGATGGCAGCTCTTCTGTGGAAGCCTGGCCCAGCAGCCCACCAGGGAGGGACCCAGGGCTCCTAGGACCTTTCCTCAGGAGCAGGTTCTCTCCAGGCACACAGCCTCCAGCATTCTATGCTCCTCTGCTCCTATCCCCACCCTATGGACAGGAGGTAACACTGAGAAGTGTCTTCCAGGGGCACCTGCGTGGCGAAGCCAGTCAGCCTTAGGCTCAGGTCATTAACCGCAGGGTCCTGGGATGGAGGCCTGCATTGGGCTCCCTGCTCATCGGGGAGCCTGCTTCTCCCTCTGCTTGCCACTCCCCCTGCTTGTGCTTGCTCACTCTCTCTGTCAAATAAATAAATAAAAATCTTTAAAAAAAAAAAAAAGCATTTTCTAACTCAAGGATAAGGAACAAGGATCCTCATCTTTGTATTTTGGATTCCCCAGATCTCCAGGGGCTTCCATGGGTGGCTGTGAAACTCTAAAAACAAAAGCAATTTGAATTCATTGTCATTTAAAAAAATTAATGCAAATCGTAGAATATTTTGGGAAACTAAAAGAAAGGGGAAATGTCACAAAATCGACAAATTCATATCATTCATTCATTCAACAAACACCCACCAGTTGCCGAGTGCCATCTTATGTGTGGGGGGTGCTAATAAGAATCAGGCAGGGTGCCGGCCTTGGGAAGGTCTCTGTTTGGTTTAAGAGGCAGAGGACTGTCCCAGTGCGTGACAATGTGTGTGTATGAACGACTGTAACAGAGCTACTATGGCTTCTCTGTGCAAAAGCTGTGGGAAGATCGGTAGAAATTCACCAGGACCTAAGAAGAAGAGCAGGGATGAACGGTGCGTGCAAAGCTGCACTGTGTGTAAAAAGGCGGCACCTTCAAGAATAAACTCCCACCTGGAGGCGCCTGGGGGGCTCAGTCGCTTGAGCGTCTGGCTTCGGCTCAGGTCATGATCCCAGGGTTCTGGGATCGAGCCCCACCTGGGGATCCCCGCTCAACAGGCAGTCTGCTTCCCCTCTGCCCCACCTCCCCACCTCCACTCATGCTCTCTCTCTGAAAGAAAGAAAGAAAATCTTTTGAAAAATAAATAAATAAATAAAATTTAAAAGTTAAAAAAAAAAAAAGAAGAAGACACTTCAGGGTCTGGGACCTCCACCTGCCTGTCCAGCTGGGCCAACCACAGACCGCTTGTGCTCTGCCAGGTCCAGAAGGAGGCCCCTCTCCCGGCACCAGGCTCCTGGAGTTTCTTCACCGCACATGGCCTCTGTGTGCATACGTCTGATAAGAAGCCGACACAGCTTATGTGGCCTTGAAAGTCACAGACGTCATCCTAAGCAGAATGCTAAAAATAACCTCCCCATCTGCCGCCTGCCATCTCACCTGCCCAGACGGAAGTTGGCCAGGTGGGCCTCGTCAGAGAGCAGGAGCTGGCAGGCGAGGACTCTGGCAGCTTTGCAGTTTGACTAACTATCCACTCGCTTCCAGGCCTATCAGCAGGCAGGAGAGTTTGGCCACAGAAAGACACTGGTCTCAGAGAATTCTCAAAAGGGGAGGGGAGCAATCGCGTACAGGGTATCCACACTCAGGCAGACAATGGGTCCGTGGCTTCTCGAATGTTACCGTTAACTCCACTGAAAGAGGAAACTGAAGCTCACAGGTACAAAACCGACATCGACCCCATGCCCACATCCGCCTGCACACACCGGCCCTTCCTGGAGCCAAACCTGCCCTCCTCCAGCCAAACCAAGGGCTGAAGCTGCTCCTCCCTGGCCACCCCCTCAGGCCGCTGGGCGTGGAGGGGCCTCCTTCCCCTGCCGCCATCTTTTCGTCCTCAGCACCTGTGTGGGCAGGCCAGGCTGGGAGCAGGTGTTCACACACTTCCCGAATACTCTTCCTTTAATGAAAATAATACATGGATCCTTGAACAGGCAGCACCTTCGTGTTGTTTTCCTAGAGAGGTGCTGGACCGCATGACATCAGAGAAAGTGAATGTGATAGAAGACACAGAAGAAAAGAAAAAAATCAGGTTTGGACATTAAGTCCTTATAAGTTCAAAAAGTGAAAATAATAAATTCCTGATGCCTCATTCCACAGACAAGTATCCTATGTAACCCTAGAGCTTGGGGTCCCCCAATAGTAGGGACATGACATTGTGACACTCTGGCCTTGTCCCCACTTCAGAGCCTCTTGCTGTCCATCGGTCTATTGAGTAGCCCTCTCTCTCTGCCTGGTTCCCTCGACCCAGAGTTTGACAAGGCACCTGCTTTCCCTTCTCTAATTCTGGCCCACCAGTCTCTCCCAAGCCAAGGCAATAGGAAGCTCTTCAGACCGGTCCTCTAGACTGCTGCCCCGTTTCTCCCAAACCTTCCATCCCACAGATGCCATTGTCCCTCTGCTTTTCAGACGTTGCCAGTCCTGAGTCGCCTTTCCCTTCCCATTCCTCCTGCCTGACTCCTCCTGACTCTTCTCTCTAAGCTTGTAATTACACCTGTTCAAGAACATTAGAGTTCAGTCTTGTCTCTTACACAAAACATGGAGGGGGGATGAGCCAAGACCATGTGTGGTTACACACAGAGGGCAGTGGAGTAGACTGGACAGTCAGGAGAGCTGAACAAACCGGGGTAGGTGTAACGAGGAGGCTGGGTAAGGAGGGAAGAACTTGAGCTTTGGACCTCACTTTTCCCCCTTACCTTCAGTTTCCCTTTCTGTAAAATGGGTATGATCATAGCTAACTGGAAAAGCTATTAAAAAAAACTAACTTTATGTGTAGTGCTCTACTTACATGTTCCCACATTATTATTCCTTTTTTTTTTTTTCAACAAGTGAAGAAATTTAAGTTTAAAGATTAAGTAACTTGCCCAAATCCACACAGTTACTAAACAGCAGAGCCAGGATCCAAACCCAAGTTATTCCTGCTTTTGGTTGGCCAATATATGGCACTGCCCCTCACTTTACCTCAGACATTCCACTCTCAGGGGACCACACCTCACCTCAGAAATCATAGCAACTGCCTCTCAGGCAGGGAGTATACATCCCTCAATCTTCATCGCCTCCAGAACAGACATCCTTGCTCACTTGACCATTCCCTCTCCTTGATGCCTTGATGTCCTTAATGTGCCAGTTAGCCAAAACCTGCTGGGTGAATTGTTGCTCTGATGCGGCTAGCTAGCTCTCACTGATGCCCTAGACAGGGGCAGTTACAGGCTCCTTGAGAGCTAGAGCTCTATTTTCTGCTCAGCTCAGTGGGGCATGTACTAAGATACCAACTAAATATATGTGATACATGTACCAAGACAAGGACTGCCAAAGGATCAAAGTAACCACATTTCTCATGAACCTCCTTAGTTCCTATGAAATCCTGCTGTCTTGAAATGTGTCACCAGCAGAAAGGGCCACTGAGCATCACCCAGGTCCCAAATCCCATTGAATCCCTACTTCACAGGGGCCCCTGGGAGCCTGAGGTATATACCATCCTAGTAACAGGTATGCAAATCTTAAGTATTTAGCTTTAATCAGAACTTGTCAGTTTGATAAACACAATCTTTAAAAGTAATTTACAGTGAACATAATTTTTTTATAATTGATATTGATGGGGCACCTGGGTGGCTCAGTCAGTTAAGCGCCAGCCTTAGGCTCAGGTCCTGATCTCAAGTTCCTGGGATCAAGCCCCACTACAGGCTCCCCACTGAGCAGGGAGCCTGCTTCTCCCTCTGCCTGCTGCTTCCCCTGCTTGTGCTCTCTTTCTGTCAAATAAATAAATATTTAAAAACATATATATATACACATATATATACATATATATTTGTGATACTGATTTATGCCAACCCTTGCGACATCTCTTCTACTGTAACTCTTCGTCATACCATTTAGCCTCAAGTCAGCTACTTCAAGGCATTTACTAATTTTTCCCCCTTTCAAGCCCACAAAAAAAGGCACAAAGTTTTTTTCTTCAAATCTGAAAAAAATGCTTTTCTTATTATAAAAGTAAATCAATGGTGAAAAATTTGTATAATGCAGAAATATTACAGCAAACACCAAATATCTGCTCAGAATCCCTTTCCCAAAGATTACCACTATAACAGGTTGGTTTATAGTATTCTGAGATTTAATGCATATATAAATATAGATATAATTTGTTATCAACTCAATCATCTAAATATGCTCTTCTGAAACCTGTTTTTTCTTTAACATTTAACAAAAGCTATGGTAGATAGCTTTCCATGACCAAACAGATAGATGTACAACATAATCTTCAGTAACTGCTTAATATTCTATTGAATAGATAACGGCCCAGTTTTATTAGCCAAGAGCACGTTGATGGACATTTTAAGCTGTTTTCATGTTTTTGCTATTCTAAACAAGATGACAATGGACATTCCTTGAAAGAAATTCCCAGGAAGGGAAGAAATCCCATGCCAAAGGAGTTGTGCATTTTATATTTTGACATATATTCATAGATCACTTCTAGAAAGGAAGCTAATTATGAAGATCCTCTATGAAAAAGCATTTTCCCTGTTTGAGTATCAAGAGTCAGGGGAATAGCAAAGGACTCCACTCAGTTCCCCCGTCACTTCCCACCAGGAAGCAGATGGGAACATCGTATCTTTGCACACCTTCTTGTGCCTTAGCACAGATGGAAACCAGGTAAATCCCTGAATGACTATGTTTTAAATCCCAAGATTCCAAGGGCTTCCCCTTTCAATTTCTAATACTGCCTTTGCTGATAAAGCCCAAAGACTTTGTGTTTCTTTTCATATTTAGACAAAATGCAAAAGTCTGAAAACAATCATAAGACAGTGTATGGTACTCACAGAAAGAGTCTGGCGTGTGAGCTCCAGTGTGAGAATGGCTTGGTAGAACCAGCAAGAGTAAAAGGAACAACTCTCCAAGATTCTAAAAGGTCAATTATTTTTTGTTTTCTTTGACTCCAAGAAAAGCTCATTTCCTGAACCGGGCATTGAAGACCCTACATCGTCTAGTCTTATATCCCCTAAGTAAACACCATTTTTCTCTAGTGAAACAGGAGAAGTTGCCTGTCCCTCAAACATGTTGTGTTTTCCCGCTTGGTGTCTTCGTGATTAATATAAAAAGTTGTCGGGGCGCCTGGATGGCTCAGGCGGCTGCCTTTGGCTCAGGGCATGACCCCAGGGTCCTGCTCAGCCAGGAGTCTAGTTATCCCTTTCTCTCTGCCCCTTCCCCACCTCTATTCCCACCCCCCTCACGCTCCTTCCAGCTCACAGCTCATGCTCACTCTCATTCATCTCTCATTCTCTGTCATGCAAATTTGAATGAGAGAGAGAGAGAGAGAGAGAGAGAGAGCGCGCGCACCAGCACGCACGCATGAGCAGTGGGGAGGGGTAGAGGGAGAAGCAGACTCCCAGCTGAGCAGGGAGCCAGATATGGATATGGAACTCTATCCAATGACCCTGGGATCATGACCTGAGCGAAGGCATACACTTAACCAACTGAGCCACGCAGGGGTCCAAATAAATAAAATCTTTTTAAAAAAAAAATTGTCACCGTTTCTTGAGCATCTATTATATCCCAAGCATCCTGCTAAGTGCTTTTGGGGGGATGTTTTGGGCAATCCTTAAATAGCAAATTTGTAAGGTAGGTACTACTTCTCCACATCATACATAGGGAAGAAGGAAGCTCAGAAAGGTGAAGCCAGGGGACCTGGTGGCCTCTGGCAGAAGCGGAAGCCCACAACATCAGGGACAAATCTAAAGAGGACTGCAGTTCAGTCAGGGCCTGTTAACATGACAACTGCCACTTGGTGATGGTCCAAAATGTGTTCCAGTGACTCAGCAAATTTTGTAAAAAGAAAGGTTAAATC
Organism: Mustela putorius furo; assembly: GCF_011764305.1. Taxonomy (NCBI): domain Eukaryota; kingdom Metazoa; phylum Chordata; class Mammalia; order Carnivora; family Mustelidae; genus Mustela; species Mustela putorius. The sequence goes on from NW_025422118.1 coordinate 4,743,885, forward strand.
ATTTACCCAAAGCCACACATCTATTCAACGGTGAGCCAGCACTGGAAACAATGCCATCCTAATTCCAGTGCTCCTGTTCTCAATCCCTACCCTGCCCCCGACACCCCCACTCTCTCTAGCCCCCAGCATTCTGAATCCACCCAGATGCAGCTCCAATCCCATCTCTTTCAGCAGCGCCCCACCTTCAACCAAACAGAAGTCATCAGACATCATCCCGAATCCTTACTGTCCGCACTCCGGAGAGCTTATTGTCCTTGCTAGAGTTCACGTCCACTTTACAATTTCATTCATTCATTCACTCATTCAGCCAACCAGCCTTTTTCCAGCACCTTCCATGGGCCAGGACCTGCCAGACGCCCGACCTCCAGCACCAGTCCTCAAGGAGAGGACACCCATGTTGTGTCTCCAACTAGACTGTGAACTCGCTGGGGGCAGGAACCTAATGGACACCCTTCCATAACTCCCCCAGCCCCCAGCCCCTCACCCAGGAGGCCTACAGCAAACATCTCTGGATTGATTGCTGAGTTGCATGGTTGACAGGAAGGGATGTTCTTCTCCCCCACGATCAGTCCCACTGATTCTTTGCCTGAACCCTGTGACCCACCCGTGTTGTAAATTCATCTTCCTGCTCTGAGGCATTTCTCCTCCCACTAGGAAGGCCGCTCTGCCAGGTCATTTATCTCTATGTCCTGTCTTCTTGGGAGAGGGACGTGCAGCACAGCAGGTGCCTGGTAACGAGCCCATTAAACCCCCATCTCTACTCTCAGCTCAAGGTCCCGCACTCGGTGGTATTTGTCTTCCCTACCTAGCAGCTGCACGCGAGACGAGGGTCCCCCTCAGCCCGGGGAAGCAGGAGACTGGACCTGGAGCCCAAACAACCGGAACCCCCCTAGTCCTGCGTCCCCCCTCCCAAGGAACGGGGTTGAGCCGAGGTTCATAGAAAACCGGACCCCAGTCACATGCAGTCATTCCCTCTTCAGATTGTTCCCCTGCCTCCTACAGCTCCTGCACACACACAGCCTCCTACAGATATAGGTCACCCCCTCCTTCCTGGGCCCCCTGACATGAAAACTCAGAACACAGGTGCCAGAAAAAGCCAAGGAAACTACCTTTCATGAGGGAGCTGGAGAGGATGGTCTTGGGTCCCCATGGTGCCACGTGGGAGTATCTGCAAGACTGACTCCTCTGCCCTGTCGCCTGAAACTTCTCATTGTGAGTTGTTTTCTGAGGTGGCCCCACAACCTCCTGCGCTTTCATTATGTGCTGGACCCTGCAATCAGGTGGTCCTGGGGATATGAGGCGAGCAAAATTCTTCAGGAACAAGATACAGGATAGGACCAGCTCTTGACGGGGGAGGAGTAGCAGGGGGCTGTAAGGGCTGACAGGGCTGTCCCTGAGAAAGGACTAAATTCACGGGCCCCCTTCAGGCTATGTAACCCAAGATGCCACAGCCCACAGCAGCTTGCAGAAACTGCTGGAAGGCCACTGGCTTTTTCCAAGTCACCGAAGCCAGAGAACACTGGGCTGAGAGCTTCTGAGTCTTCCTGTGTCCCTGGAAGGATGTCAGAAAGTGTCCCTCCCCCGCCACCCAGCGCTGGGTGTGCACCGGGAGAACCATGGTAGCTCTTGCCTGCACTAATAGGCTTCTGTCCACCCACCAGGACTGGGCAAGGCCTCCAGCCCGAGCCGTCACCAAGCCAACTCTAAGGAAACTGCTGCTATTGGCTGGGTGCTTTCCCCCATAGCAAGCCGGGCCTTGGACCCCAATTCGCCACGGCTGAGCCCACCCCAGAGGGAGTCCACAGACGGCTCTGTGTGATCCAGAGAAAGCCCCACCAAACTCATCCCCAGCAGAAGCCCTGTTCCTCCTCTGGGAAAATCAGCCCTTTATTAAAGCAGGGAGTCTGGTGTGGAGTGAGAGCGAGGGCTTCTTTAAGGCAAGAACCAGGTCTTAGGCTAGACCACTTTGCATCCCAAAGTTAAGGCAGGGGTCTAGCCCAAAGTAGTCCTAGAAAGAAGCAGGGAGGGAGGGAGGCAGGAGAGAGACCCTCTTCTCTTTTAATCTCCTTCAAAATAACTGGTCAGATTCCACCAATATTATTTCATTCCTTCAAGAGCGCTAACGAAATACAAGCGGCCCTGGAAAGTGTAATTCTATGAGCTTTCTTCCAGGGAGCTAAATGGGTGGTGCTTGGAGCCTCTGGAAGGCAGAAGTAAAGCAGGGACGAGGGAGGCAGGGAACAGAGCACTGCTCCTGACGGGGGCCCTGGGCGGGAACACACCAGCAGCAGCGGCAGTGGGGAGAGCCCCGAGTGGTCGCGTGGTCGTGGGCGCTGCTCTGAGGGGCTTCTGAACCGCAGAGCTCTGCTTCTCCAAAACGGCTTCCTGGGCCCCGCAATCCCGCATGCCCCCCTCATTGCCAGGGCCATCAAAGAGCGGGGGTCCTCCCCACCCACCTCCGGAGGAGGGACAAACCAAAATTCCCAGTGGGTGGGAGAGGATGAGGGGGGCTGGGCTGTGTGTCTCCCACCGGGAGGGGCTCGCCAAACCTCACCGGAAATCCCGCCTCACCCCACAGAGCAGGACCTCACTAAGAGGGCCGGCTGGAGAGAGGATTAGGCATCACAGCGAGTTCCCACTGTGTGGCTGTTACTGTCAGTAGTTTTCATAATTCAGAATTGGTGTCGAAGTTCAGAATTGGTGTCCTCTCGCCCATGGCCGCTGCCCTGGGTCAGGCTCCCCCATACCTACCTTTCCACTTCAAATCTGCCAGCTCCTAGGTTCAAGTGCTCAGGCCTCAGGACCTGTCCCAAAGAGGAATGGAGGAATGGAGGCTCCCCTCCCTCGGAAGGGCTGGTGGTCCAGGAAGGCCTCAGGAGAGAGGTGGCCAGAGCTGCGCCTGGCAGGATGAGGGCAGGAGCACTTGAATGAGGTGGGGGAGGGGGAGAGCAGCAAAAGCAGCTGGAGATTCTCTGTCCACCTGAAGCCTGTGCCCCTGCCCCCCTGCCTGGTACTCCTCAGTAGCCTGGAAGTTTCTCTGTATCTGCCCCAGAAGCAGCAAAAAGGACCTTCCTGGGGATCCGGGGGATCAAAGTGGTCTCAACTGGCCCTAGAATTCCCTCCTAGATCCCAGGGGGTGAGGTTAATGCATTTCCATTCCTCTTCACACCTGCTGCCACCTCTGTCGGATGACTGACCTCCAGGGTCCTCCACTCTCCCCCTCCTGCTCCAGCCTGGACCAGTGTCCTGTGATGACCTAAGCCTGGGGGACAATTCAGGCTCGGGGAGGCCCAGGAGAAGCTCATCTCAGGGCTGAATGGGGCTGCTGTCCTCACAAACGAGGACAGGCCTGCAGGTGGTGGGGTCATGGGGCAAAGTTCCAAGGCCCCAAATCCCTGACCCACTCACTCATTCATTTGTTCATTTATTGGCTTTCTGGAAAGCTACTGAGCACTTACTAAAGGCCAAGGGCTTTATCTTCACTTTGTTCATGGCCAGAGGTGGGGGATAAGGAGCAGGTGTTGGGATATAGGTCACCAGTTCTGTGAGGCACTGTAGGGAGGACTGGTAGTTCAAGTCCTAGCCCTCAAGGAGCTTATGATCCCAAAGATCAGCAACATGACAAGGCTGAGGGGTCGGCATGGAAGGCTCCTGGACACAGAAGTGACCAGCTAGCCCAGGGGCTGCAAGCCCAGGTTGGGTGGGCAGGGAGACCTAAGCCTGAAGAACAGCAAGAGTTTAAGGAAAGGAGAGTGGGGAGGGTGAGAGCTAATGACAGGGGAAGAACCACAGGCAAAGGGCCAGAAGACCCAGAACCTTCCAGAAGATGGGAAGGTCTAGAACAGTGATGGTTCTGGCAGCTGGAGCTCAGATGGGAAAGGAGAACACGTCTGTATTGGGCAGAGTGCAGGCATGGTCAGGTAAACATTTTAGACCATGCTCAGAGGTGGAGGACCCTGCCTGTGTCTGGTGAGAGGTGATGAACAGCTAGAGAGCAGCAGTGGAGGTGAGGACAGGATAGAGGGGCAGATTGGGTAGACCTCCAGAGGAAGGATGGACAGGACATGGTGACTAAGCAGATGTGGGGATATGCAAGAGGGAGATGATGCCCAGCGACCGGCTTGGGCAGCAGTGGGGAGGTTAAGCTGTTAACAAAGCTAAGAAGCACAGACAAGGAACAGGATTGTGGGTTATGATGAAAAGCTCAGTTGTGAACTTGCTGAGTTCAAAGTATTTGTGGGACGAGTAAGAGATTCTGGAAGGCTGTTAGATAGTCCTACCTGGACCTCGAGAGTTATAGGTTTGGAAGACAATGGCAAATGCAGTCATACGCGTAACTGAGGTCATCCGGTTTGTAAAGGACAAGGAGAAGCCCCCCCCCCCAGGAATATCATCATATAATAGAAAGGGAAAGGAAGAAAAGCCTAGGACCAGAGAGATAAAAGAAAAATCAGGGGAGCAAGAGAGTGAATGCATTAGGACTTTCTCTCCATGCAACCAAAAAAGCCAATTCAAACTAGCCTAGATAATAAAAGCAACTTAAAGGTACATGTAGGGGCTCCCGGGTGGCGCAGTCTGTTAAGTGTCGGACTTTTGGTTTCCGCTCAGGTCGTGATCTCAGGGTCATGAGATCGAGCCCTGTGAAGGGCTCTGCGCTCAGCACAGAGTCTGCTTGGGACTCTCTCTTCCTCCGCCTCTGCCCCTCCTACTTGTGCTCTTTCTAAAATAAACAAATAAATCTAAAAAAAAAAAGTACATGTATAGAGTCTTCAGTTTTAGTTTTTGATTCAGCTGCTCAACAGACTTCAAAGATCCAGCTTCTTCCAGTCTGTTGGCTCTGCCTTCTGCAGGAGCTTTCTTTTAATGCCAACAGCCCAGGCTCCTAGGTTTCCTACTGCGCTCTCCAAGTGCAGGGCAAAGAGACCAACACACCAAATTTTCCCAAGCTCATTGACTCAAATTTGGTCACATCCCCATCCCTGAACCAATTTCGGTAACTCTGATCAGCTTATGCCAAAACCATTTTCCCTAGACGCAGAGCACAGGACAGAGCTGATTTTCCACAAAACACATAGAGAAGTAAAGTCCTTAAATAAAAAACAGGGTAGGAGCACCTGGCTGGCTCAGTCAGTAGAGCATGCGACTCTTGATCTCGGGATTTAAATTCGAGCCCCAAGTTGGGTGTAGAGATTACTTAAAAATAGTAATAATAATAATAATAATAACAGGGTAATTACCATATTACCAAAAATAGAATAGATGTTGGGGGTGGGGAATCACAACAGAAAGCATTACAGATGACAGTTTTCAAGGAGGAAGTGGCCAACAGCAGCAAAGACAGAGGGAGATCAAGGGACACCTAAATCGGACGAGTATGTTTTGGATGAGGTGGGATGGTGGCGGCTGGGGAGGATGAGGGTCCATCTGGAAATTCCTCCCGGAAATTGTAGTCCCATAAGGGAGGCAAACCACACATAGGTGTTGGATGGCAGGTGCACACACGGGCGTGCGTGGTTGTATGTGGGGCCCCTTACACCCGCACACTGCACACACAGAAAGGACAGCAGCAGGACTGGCAGTGGGCAGAGGGGGAGGGGGAGGAGGGGAAGCATCCTGGGCGTGAGGGCAGAGCTGGACAGCCCCAGCCACTGCTCAGGATAAACGTCCTGCCCGAACTCTCCTCCCCTTCCCAACCCGTTCATCTTCGGTGGAGATGCCAGCGATGTCAACACGTGCTCCCAGGGTCAGGATGACGAACTCTTTTTGGTCAAAAGGAAACTGAATATGCACATGTGGGAAATGCTTCAGGCTCCAGCTGGCCCCACGGGGTGGGGGGGGGGATAAGAGGAAAGTGGGGTGAGCTCCAGGGGGAAGGAAAGAAGAGAGATGCTCCCCATGAGATGGAGGGGGGAAAAATATATATATGTGTGTGTGTGTGTGTGTGTGTATAAAGAGAATTTTGCCCCAAAGAGCAGCTGGTGCAGAACAAGATCCTGAGTCTTCATTTGGGGGGCAACTCCCTGCGTAGCCGGTCATTTTTCTTCTTGAAGGTGAAGCGTTTGCAGTCCCTGCTCCAAGAGCTTGAACCCCCACGTTCTATATCTTGTGGACTCTGGCTGTTGCCAAAAGAGAGATGCTAGACTCCTATCCGCAGGAGACCACCCCAAGCTGCAGCCTTGGCCACGCTTCCTTGGCCCGGGCTCCAGGTTGTGACGGGGAGAGGACAGGCCTGGGGGGCTGGCGGGGTGGAGAACACACAAGAGGAATGGACAGCTCTTCCCAATAGCCCCTGCAAGCAGAGACAGGAAGGGGAGCCCTGACAAACACCTAATCCTCGTCTCTGCTTTTTCGCTCAGCATCCTCAGGCCTGGAGTTCCCACCCTCGTCCGACGGCAGGGGGAGAGGTGGAGGTGGAGAGGAGTTACTGATGAAGCATGTTTCCAAAATCATGGCCAACACACAGGCCCCCAATCTGGAAAACACAAGCCCCCGGCTGACCACATAGCCACACCTGCCTCCGCCCACGAGAGAGCAGTGACAACATGCGTATCCCCAGGGTATTGTCCGCATTCGACCCTGACGTCCACGGGAAGAAGAGCAGGGAGCTGGACTTAGCCAGAGAATGCCAAGGTTCCATGCTCTGGCCTTCCTTCGGCCTCAGAGTAGCAGTAGAGTCTGGCGAGAGTCAACCTAAAGGTCTTGGTCACTATTTTCAGAAAATGCTCTAGGAAATCTCTTCTTCAATCTAAAAACCTCTCCACCCAATCACCAGGAAGGCCACAAGGTCAAAAGCGACCTTTTTGCTCACTCTCCGCCCCTTCTTCCCCCTCACTAAGCACCGAGAATAACTTCCTGCTGGGGGTGAGGGTGGGTAAAAAAAGATTTAATTACAGTTTCTGTTTCTGACCTCGCTCCCCGCACAAGGGCCACCACGTTGCCCTGCCTGGCTGTGGTGTTAGTGAAAGGGCACGGGCCTGGCTGATGACCACCCCAGGCCCAGGTGCCACCCAGGGAGGCTTGAGGAGGGCCAGGGGGTCATCTGCACTGCCAAGCTTCCCCTTTCTCACAGCAATCCCCAGGCAATCCCTGGCACACGCGGAATATTCACTTTGAAGGTACCTTCTTAAGAACTCATAAGGCCAAGATAGAAGAGGACTGTAAGTCTTCACTAGAGAAGGTAACCCCCCTGCTTGAAATGTCCAGACCAGCACTGTCACCTCCTCCAAATTCCAAATCTCACCCTCTACCCCCACCCGCACCCCATTCTTTCTGCTCTGTGGCTGTCCCCCAGGACTGCATCATGCTTAGTGCCATACAGTCCTCAGCAGCATCAAACGGGCCTGCCCTTCACGGCTGATAAGCCCGGGGCACACAGCCTTTCTGGGCTCTCTGCCACTCTGGCCCACCCACCCTCACGGCCAGCTTCCAGAACATTTTTTAAAAATCTAGTATTCACTAACCCAGCTTCCTGCAAGACCATCTCAGCCCTCAGCCAACCCTCACCTATCCTCTTAAACTCTGATATAAGCAGGTAAGGGGGGACCTTCTCCCTACAAAGTCCCCCAAACTCCTCAGAGACCCCTAGTAATCCAGTCATCCGATGTTTCTGAAACCAGTGCTGAGCCAGGAAGGTCATCTATGGAGCCGCCTGGAAATTATTTTCCTGCTTTGGGACCTCACCTACCGGGATTCCGTTAGCTGCCTTTGTTGTCCAAGAATTTGAGTTAGGAATCCCCCCAGGAGGTAGAAGGGGTGAGTAAAATGAAGAAGAGAATAAAAGCTTTCAGACATGGTCCGTCCGTGCCAAGAACAGCTTCGGAGGCTTACAAGTGCTCACAGGACCATCAAAGGGAACCCAGCGCCGCTAACTCTGTTTGTTGACTCGGCGAAATACTTCATCTCAGGGTTATTGCCATTGAAAACATCTCCTCTATCTGGAATCTTTTCTACGCCAAGTGCACAATTGCTTCATTCATGTCTTCAGAGGAATCTGTCACCAAATCCATAAGCTGCCTCCGCCAGTAGGCGGGGCAGGATACCAACATGCCCAGCCTCCGCCCACCGGGATGAGCCAAGGTTCCTGTGTTAATAAAGCCCCAGATTCTCTTCTCTTCTCTGGGCAGCACCGTCTTCCCGTGCCCCAGACTCATCCCAGGCCCTCACCCTTATAAAGAATCAAGGGAAGGAGAGAGAGAGGGAAGCAAGGACTTCCATCGCAATCAGCGTTCAGGGAGACTCACATAAATATAAAACATAAAATACAAATATAAAATATAAATATGAATACGTACTCCAATGTGCCCAAGAAAGAAAAACTAACCATACAATGGTATGCCTTCTACACACCAGACAAATGTTATGTCACGTGTTTGATCTCTACAACAACCTGGTGAGGTTGGGCTTTTATGGAACACGACCCAAGATCACCACAGCAAGAGTCGGACGTGAAAGTCCCCCCAGCTGATGGCAAGATCCGAGCGAGAACCTCAGCTTGGTATCACCTGTCTCTATCTCGGGAGTAGTAACCCCAAGCCACCTCCCAGCCCTGTGAAGGAAGCCAAATGCAGCCCATTGAGTCTAAATGCTTTCTAATCTGGAAAGCAACATCCAAATGTTAATAGGCTATAACTCCATCTCGGGCAGGAAGATCTCTTTTATCTTTGTGACCCCAGCACCCAAATCAGCCCGGATATAACCTGTGCCCTATTACTGATGTTGGTATGGAATAGAGCGGCACCCAGACCACATCCCATGGAGAGCACAGGGGAAGATTCCCCTTGTCTGTGGGGTTCGGAGGAGTGGCAGGGAAACCAGGACCATGCAGCAGACCACCCTGGCCGAAGAACCAGCACCCAGTTCCAGGAATGGGAAGGAGATAAGGAGACGCCCTCCCCCACAACCAAAGCTAGCCAGTTAGGTCAGCCAAATCCATGGAGGTCTTGCAGAAAGAGCCTCTCACAAGAGGTAAGAGTTGAACGAATGCCTGAAGAACTTCTCCCTTTTCAGGGAGAGCTGAGCCTACGCGTGTTGGGCCTGGGGCAGGCAGAGGGGTGATGCCCGCATCGTGTCAGCCTTGAAGAAACCTGGTGGCTCCTGACAGAAGAGCAGACCCTGGCACCTGGGTTTGACTAATCTAAGAGTGAAAAAGAGCTCTCAGGTGCTCTGAGCAGGTTTTAGTTGGGGGTGGGTACAGAGAGAAAACAGGGAGGAAAGTTCTAGATCTGGTGTTCCTCAGGAAATCCCCATAGACTCGCAACAGCCTTGTAGGGAGAAAATCTCCTGCCCCAGGTGCAAACATTGCTGTCACCTCCCACGGAAGCCTCCTCTACCCCCAGGTGAGGAGCCAGAGCCCTTATCTGGAACGCGCTTTGTGGCCCTAACTGCATTCTGCCTTTTGTTGCAAGCACTTACATTCCTGTCTCATCTTCCTTATGGCACTTAAGAGCAGGGCATTATTATTGTTGTGGTGGTTGTTGTTATTGTCGTTATTCTGTGTCCTCAGCAGCTACCACAATGCTCAGCACCTAGCAGAGAAGTGAAGTCGGGTCCAAGCGACAAAGAGGTCAAGGAGACAGAGGAAGGTCAGAGTGGACTGCTTACCCACCCGCCTCCTGCCTGCCCCCCCCCCGCTGCCAACTCCAGGACGCAACATGGTCCACTGGGGTGCCAGGCACATGTGGGAGCCAGCAGTGGACAGGGTTTCAGGCAGGGCAGAGGCTCCCACTTCACGGGGCGCAGGGTCTGGCCTCTGCTGGCCAAGTGTGAGGCTGAGCACAGCCACTCCCCACACCCCCTCTCCTCGCCACACGCCACACCGAGGCAGGAAGCGCCCCAGCCGCCACCGCATGGGCACAGCCGTAATTGAGCTTCACTCTCCAGAGTGATTTGTGTGTCAAAAAGACACCGAGGCTGTAAATCGGGTGGTAGGAAGCTCTCTCCTGTCTTCCTGCTCAACTGGAGGGAGAAGGAATGCACTGCCACAGGCTCCCAAATCTGGAAAACCGGCTCTGATTGAAAAGGAGACTTTTACCAGGCATGCCCATGGGCCAGTGCTGGGGAGCAGGGCTCCTGGGCGCAGCCACCTCCTCCTCCACTGGGGGGCTCCGCTGGCGGGGGGGGGGGGGGGGGGGCGCAGGGGTGGGGGGACTTTGAGGACCAGACCTGAAAGCCAGGTGCCTAACAAGCCGTGGTCAACAGCAGCTGCTACATCTCTTCCCAGGAGGCTCCAGAGGGGAATTTTCTACTGCCCAGTTTGATTTAGCTCTCGCCTGCTGTGTGGCTGCCTTGGCTGCTCCCTGCGAGGAGAGCGGGAGTGTGGGGAGCCTGCACAGAGGCCCTCCATCCCACAGGGCTTCTCTGGCCTAGAGGTGCGTGCGGAAGAGGGGGCCAGGGGGGGAGGCTGGTAGGGATAGGATTTGCTTCTCTTCATGGTGCCCAACTTGACCTCAATATTTCCTGAACCTAGAATGCTGGGGTGCCCCGAGGTGCCTCAGGTGGGGATGAGGCTTCTATTGAGGTAGGGAGAAGAGGATCAGGGCCCTGGTTGCGGGGAGCAGTACGGAAGCCAATGAGTCACCTCCCTTGCTCTGTCCCTCTATTTCTCAGGAAGTCTAAGAGATGCCCAGCGTGGGTGAGTGCTCCCTCCCTCCCTCCCTGCCTCTGTTCCTCCTCCCCCTCCGGAACCTGTCCCCACATCCCCACCCCCAGCCCTGAGTTACTGATGCCCTCTGGGTTCTGTTTTCATTCCAGGCTGTGGATCCGGTTGTGGGAAGCAGGTAGGAAACCATGATTCTGGGGGTTAAATGAAGAATTATATTTAGTGCTCACAGAAAGCCAAATATTGGGTTAGCAGCCAGGAATGGAGAGGGAAAAAACCCAAAGCAAACAGCAGAGGAAAGAAATTCCTACCAAACAAGGTCCCTATTCATTCTTTCAATCCCAGGTGCACGGGCCTGCAGGGGTGAGACCCACTGAGTATAAGCAGCCTGTCCGGTGTTCATGGCTGCACAGAAAGGCGAGGGCCCCAGACATTGATGAGACTTCAAACTCAGATCCTACATTGCCCATCCCCATGGGACCTAGGAGCTCCCAGCCCTCCCCACAAAGGCTGTCAGCATCTCTCCTGGCAAGAGTAAAGCCATCACAGAGCTCACTAGGTTGACCCTAAAGCCCTCTGGGAGCCAAGGATGGGGTGAGGAAGGGGAGAGCAAAGTGAAATGTTCCTGATTTGACCTTGAACAAATGATTTCACCTTCCTGAGCCTCATGTATGGAATGCAGGAGTTGGATTATGATTTCACAGTCCCTAACATCCTATTATTCTGTTTCTGTCTAAAATAAATAATGAGAATAAGAGTGTAGGCAAGACTATAACAGCAGGACCCATCTGTTTCCATAAGAGCTTAGCGTGATGCCTAGAGAGATAAGGGGATGTAGTCCAGCTTATTCCCCACTCAGCCTTCTGTGCCTTGGCCCTCCACAGAGTAAACTTCCAGGGTCTCAGCTGGCTCTGGAAGCTCCAGACTCCAGTGACGTGCTTCTGGAACCCACTCAGACTGCTAGGAAGTCAGATAACAGTCTGGACAGGGGGAGGACGACCACACCCAGCCTGGCTCATGGGAAAGCTGAGGAGGACTGAAGTTCAGGGAGAGATTGAGGGTAAAAGAGAGACAGAGAAGGGGCAGGAGGAGGAGACACTGTAGACCTCCCAAACATCTTCTGCAGGGTCACGGAGAAGGCAAAATTTATCCTCCTAACTTCAAGACTCCTTTCTATCCAGCCACCGAATTATCCAGTTATCCAGCCCTCCTGTGGATCTCTCTGTGGGCAGGGATGGTAGGAAGCTGGATTCTAGGAAATAAAGAAGCTTTCATGGGGCACCTGGGTGGCTCAGTGGGTTAAAGCCTCTACCTTCGGCTCAGGTCATGATCCCAGGGTCCTGAGATTGAGCCCCTCATCCGGCTTTCTGCTCAGCAGGGAGCCTGCTTCCCTCTCTCTCTCTCTGCCTGCCTCTCTGCCTACTTGTGATCTCTCTCTGTCAAATAAATAAATAAAAATCTTAAAAAAAAAAAAAAAAAAAAAAGAACCTTTCAGAGCAGAAGTTTCTAGTCGGGGGTAAAAGACTGAATTCTGACTAACCAAAAGAAAGGTAAGACTGGAATTCCTTGCCCTGGGGTCTGTCTTTCTCTGTGTCTTTCTTTATTTCTCATTTACTTGACTTTCTCCACTTCCCATCCCCTTGTTTACTCAAAGGGGCCCAAGCTGTGGTGGAATCTGGGCACCCACACAGCCTCCTGAGGACTGGCAGTTCGTGAACCCCAAGGAATGCCTACTCTAACAAGACCCAGCCAGAGGGTAGTGCTGTCTACTGACTCACTCCTCTCTTCCCAGGTTCCAGCCCTCCTCGGCAGGGACTTAAAAACATGTATCTGTCAGGTGAGCCATGGGACCCAAACCTCGAGAGAGGACATAACAGAGCCAGTCACTAACAAAATTGTGAAATAAAGGCAAGTCCCACAAACCATTCCTTCCCTTGCATTCCATGAGCTCAACAAACTGCAGCCTCTCCCACCAGTTTTCCAGAACCTGAAAATCACCTTTGACCATCCATCCAATTCACCATCTCCTATTTCTCTCCCGGTGTGTCTCTCCGATCTCACCACCTTCTCCACCACTGCTTTCAAGGAGCCTTGGGCATGTATCACCCATATTACTGGAATTACCCTCTTATCTGATCACCGGCCTTTATGTGACTCTTATTCATCCCATCCTCTCAAGGTTAGCCAGAGTATTTCTACCTGGCATAGGTGTAAAATCACTTCACTTGCCTGCATGTTTTTCTCCATCATCCATCCACTACCTAGAGGACAAAGCCTGACTTGATCAGTGAGCGTGCAAAGCTCTCCACCCGCTCAGTCCTGTTTGTGTGCTACCATTTCCTTGGTCCTCAGTCAGCAGTGCATTCCCGCAACAGGTCCCACTGGACCTCCAGTCAAAATGGAATGGTAAACCTGGCACAGCCATGATGGAAAACAGTACAGGGTTTCCTCAAAAAAATTCTTGATGGAACGACCATTCGACCGATCCAGCAGCTCCACTTCTGGGTACTTATCTGAAGGAAGTGAAAACTCTAATGTGAAAAGACACTTGCACCCCCATGTTCACTGAGCGTTCTTCACAGTAGCCCAGAGAGGCCGGTACTAAGTCCCAGGAATGGCTGAATGGATAAAGAAGTTGTGGTATATATTCAATGGAATACAATCAGCTGTAAAAAACAAGGAAGTCCTTCCATTTGTGACAACATGGATTAACTGTGAGGGCAGCATGTAACGTGAAGTAAGTCACACGGAGAAATACAAATTCCGTATGATCTCACTGACACGTGCATTCTGAAAAAAAAAAAGCAAACTCGTAGATACAGATGTCTGGTGGCTGCAAGAGAAATGGGTGAAGGAAGTCCAAAGGTACAAAATGCCAGTTATAAGACAAATAAATCCCAGGGGTGTAACACGCAGCACGGTGACAACAGTTACTAATACTGTATTGTGTATGTGAAAGTTGCTAAAGGAGTAGATCTTAAAAGTTCTCATCACAAGAAAAAATATTTGTAATTACGGGTGGTGATGAATGTCAACTAAGCTTATCATGACCATTTCATGATACATACAAATATTGAATCATGACGTTGGATGCCTGAAACTAATGTTTGTCAATTATATCTTGATTTCCTTTTTAATGGAGTTCTCTGCTCCAACCCCAAAGCCACGATGAATAAATGTTTTTGAAAATAACCCAGCAAGGAAGCTGGGCTCAAAACAAGACAACTGTGAACCAGAAACAGAACAGAGACAGAAGTCACTGGATGGTGCCATGACTGAGGGCGTTGCTCGGCTCTAGGACCCAGTGGTAGCCACAGGCTAGGCTCCTATGGCGTCCTGGAGATGGGAAGTTCTCTTTTGTTGTTATGAAAGCCAGGAATGTGGTTACCATTGGAATGGTAGTGACTGGCAAGAGCACCAGGGCTTAATGTTCTCTTTCTTGATCTGGGTCCTTGTTATATAGGGACCTTCACTTGTGAAAATGTATCCAGCTGCTCACTTGTGACTAGTGTGTTTTTTTATATGGATGTTATGCTTCAATTAAAATTTTACTTTTAAAAATGTTTTCCCGGGGTGCCTGGGTAGCTCAGGTGGTTAAGTGTCTGACTCTTGATCTCTGCTCAGGTCTTGATATCAGGGTTGCCAGTTCAAGCCCTGCACTGCCCCCCATTTTTTAAATGTTTTCCAGGGAGATAGAGGACGAGAGCCAGATCCATGGCTTGAAATCAAGAGCCTCATTCTAGATTTCCTGTGTATGAAAAGAGGCTGGATAGAGAATGGGTTTGCCAGCCAGTTACTGGGGCCCCTGCTACCAGATGCTCTGGACCATGGTAGGGAAGTATGGGGGCTGGAACAGAGGATGGTCTTGCAATGAGTAACCAAGCAATACTGCCCACTAGCTCTGCATCTGCACTGGCACTGTTCTGGCACAGGAGCAGGAACCATGAAAACAGCATGGAAGATTTTACTCTGGGGGTGCCTCAGTGGCTCAGTCAGTTAAGCATCTGCCTTTGGCTCAGGTCATGATCCTGGAGTCCCGGGATCAAGCACCATGTCAGGTCCCTACTCAGTGGGGAGCCTGCTTCTCCCTCTGCCCCTCCCCCTAATCATGCTCACTATTTCTCTCTCTCTCTCTCTCTTTCAAATAAATAAATAGAATCTTTTAAAAAAAATAAGATTTTGCTCTGGAAGCAGACATCATTCAAGCAATGACTCCTAGAGCTAAAAGATAGAAGTTTGCAAAATGAAAGAGCCCGCCTAATGCACAGCACAAAGGATGAAAAGAGACCCACAGCAAGGTACATCATAATAAAATTTTAAAACATTAGGGATACCGAAAAACTCCTGCAGGGGCATGTAGGTGGCTCAGCTGGTTAAGACTCTAATGCTTGGTTTCAGTTCAGGTCACGATCTTGGGATCCTGGGAGTGAGCCCTACATCAGGCTCTCTCATCAGTGGGGAGTCTGCTTCCCCTGTCTATCTCCCTCTGCCCCTTCCCCTGTTCGTGCAGTCTCTTTTAAAATAAGTAAATAAAATCGTAAAAAAACAAAAACAAAAAAAACTTCTACAAGCTTCCAGAGAGAGGGCAAAACCAGTAGCACACACAGCATCAAGAATCAGAATGAATAAACTTCTCAAAAATAAAAATGGAATCTAGAAGATAATGCAGCAATGCCCTCAAAACGCTACAAAATGATTCCTACCATAAAACTCCACATTTGGCCAAAGTAACAATGAAATGTAAGGACAGATTAAAAAAAAAAAAACATTTTTAGACGTACATAGAAAATTTTTTTTTAAGATTTTATCCCAGGACACTGGGATCATGACCTGAGCCGAAGGCAGCCACCTAACCAACTGAGCCACCCAGGCATCCTACACATAGAAATATTTTTTTTTTTTTTTTTTAAAGATTTTATTTATTTGTCAGAGAGAGAGCGAGTGAGAGTGAACACAGGCAGACAAAGTGGAAGGCAGAGTCAGAGGGAGAAGCAGGTTCCCTGCGGAGCAAGGAGCCCGATGCAGGACTCGATCCCAGGACGCTGGGATCATGACCTGAGCCGAAGGCAGCTGCTTAACCAACTGAGCCACCCAGGCGTCCCCACATAGAAATATTTTTAAAGAATCTCCTAAGTACCCTTTCTCAGGAAGATACTGGAGATGTGCTCTACTGAAAGTAAGGAACCAAACCAAGAAAGAGGAAAGCATGGCCTACAAGAACCAGACATGCCACCTCCTAGCCCAAGATGAAAGTTCCTAGGTTGGTGAGGAAAGGAGATAACAGGATAATAGAATGTGTAATAAATGCAGACGTCAGCCAGTCTGGATTGGAGCTGATCAGAATGCTCCAGCAAAGATTTCCTCAGGAAACTCAATGTAATAGACCACTTAATGTTTGAACATACTGAGAGAGGATTTACATAACTGGGGTTGAATTAGTAAAATGAATATAGAACACTAAGCAAATGAAAAAGAAAGACAATCATGGGCTCCTGAGAAAATAAAAATCTATGCAGAAAAGGTGAATTAATCTTAGTGTACAGTGTGGCTATGCTCTAGGCTAACACAGTCACGATAATACGGCTCAGTGTTAACATAGTTATAAATATTTTGTACCATAACTATGATACTGTTTGGATTAAGGGACAAAAGAAGATGTGTATGTGGTTTGGGAAAGGCAGTGAAAGAGAGCTAAAGCCTTATTGTCCATAGAGGGAAGCCTGATAATAATACTTACTTTTTTGCTGAAATACAAAAACGCAGGAATATAAGCATGTTATTTAGTAATACAGAGGTGAATACCAAAAAAATAATTCAAAGAACTGAAAAATGTGGCCTTGAAGTAGGGGAAATGAGAGACAGGGAGTAGGGGACTGCTGTTTTTCATAACAAGTCTTACAGGACTATTTAAATTTTTAATTTATATGTATGTATGACTTAAAATAAAGATAACATTTTTTAAAAAGAAGAGTAGAAATTAATGGAACCAAAAACAAAGAAACAAATAGTCAGGATCATTGTAAAAGGTTGGTCCTTGGAGAGAAAATCATTAAACTGGTCAAATCTCCAGCAAGTATGGCCATTAGAAGAGGAAAGATTCACTAATAAATGATAACAAGAATAAAAAAGATACAGTCTCTACTCACATAGAAAATTTTCAAAATACTGCAAACAGCTTTATGTATTTGAAAACTCAGGGGCAGCTGCGTGGATCAGTTGATTAAGTGTCTGCCTCCTGGGATCAAACCCCACATTGGGCTCCCCTGCTCAGTGGGGAGTCTGTTTCTTCCTCTCCCTCTGCTCATTCCCACTTGCCTCTGCTCATTCTCTCTCTCTCTCAAATAAATAAATATAATCTTGGAAAAAAAAAAAGGAAAGAAAACTCAGATAAAATTGATACTTTTCTAGATATAAATAAATGATCAAAATTGGTGTAAAAATAACTAGAGAGTCTAAATAAACTATTAAAGAAATTTGCACTGATAATCAAAGACTTCTCACCTTAAAAGATATCTGGTCCAGAGGTTATTAGAAACTCATCTTCCTGAACATTTAACGCACAAATAAACTCTTTTTTTTAAAGTAATCTCTATAGGGACTAGGGACAGCTGGGTGGCACAGTTGGTTAAGCATCTGACTCTTGGTTTCAGCTCAGGTCCTGATCTTAGGGTTGTGATCTCAGGTTCATGAGATCAAACCCTGCCTTGAGCCTGCAACAAACTCTGTGCATAGCATGGGGTCTGCTTGAGATTGTCTCTCCTTCTCCCTCTGCCCGCACCCTGCTCTCTTTATATATATAAAGTAAATAAATAAATCTTCCAAGAAAAAAAAAGAAAAAATCTCAATACCCGAAATGGGGCTCAAACTCAAATTCACAAGATCAAGAGTCACATGCTCTACCAACTGAACCAGCCAGACACGCCAAATAAACTCTCTTAAATGTTTTCAGTCCCTGTGGCAGTTAATTGCTAAATCCTTCTTCTGATAAGATTTTTTGCAAGGCATAGGATTGCCCACCTACAGGCTACATTTCTCAGCCTCCCTTAAGACTAGGTGTGGCAGTGTAACTAAGTGCTCAGCTTTCATTATGAGTACAAGTGGGGGCTACTTCTTCATCATTCACTATATTAGTTCCCAAGGGTTGCCGTAACAAAGTTCCACAAACGATGTGGCTTGAAGAATAGAAATGTATTCTCTCACAGTAGAAGGAGAATAGAAGTTCAAGATCAAGGTGTCATCACGGGGGGTTCTTTCTGAGAGAAACACGAGAAAACCCTTGTTTTACCCCTCTCTCCTAGCTTCCTATACTTGGCTGGAAAACTGCGGTATTCCATGGTCAATCTCTGTCTTCATGTTCACCTGGCATTCTCCCTTTGGTGTGTCTATGTCTAAATTTCCCCTTTTTATAAAGAAACTTGTCATATTGGAGGCCCACCCTACTCCAGTATTACTTTATCTTAACTAATCTGTTTCCAAATAAGGTCACATTCTGAAATACAGGGGTTAGGACTTCAACATATGAATGGGGGGGAGGGGCATAATACTTACTAAAAGGAAATTGTTTGCCCTCCACTTTCTCTATTTTATCCTTTCCCTTCTATGGTTAGAACACAGACATAGAGTAGAGGCACCTTTGGCCATGTAGACAAAGACAAGCACCTTAGGAGAGAACAGAGACCCAACTTGGAATAACCTTGGGCCTCCAGATAACTACATGGAACAGAACTGTTCCACCAGCCTGAACCATTCACTTCCAGATTATAAATGAGAAATGTACCCTAAGAATACAGCTGCCAACTCTATAAGAATCTAAACTCTAATACTAAAACCCAATAAGCACAGAATAAGCAAAACTATTATAAAGCAATATCATTTATGACCATAGATGCAGAGCCTCTAAATAAAACACTAGCAAATTAAATTCAGGGATGGATATATCTCCATATCTGAATTTACATTTACATATATATATATAATATATGTATATATATATGGCGTGTTTATATGTATGTATATATATGGCATGACTTAGTTATGTTTATCTTAGCAATTCAAGAATAGAATGGTTCAACATATGAAAATCTATAAAAGTACTCTACTTTAACAGATAAAACAGATAAAAACAACACAATAGATTCAGAAAAAATATTTACTAAAATTCAATGCTCATATAACTGGATATATAAACATGGAGTATATAGTTAATAATTTGAAGGAATTATTGTTAAATTTGTTTGATCATGGTACTATAGATTTTTTTTAAGAATTATTATCTTTTAGGGATTCAGACTGAAATATTTACAGATAACATGAAGCAATGCCTAGAATTTGTTTCAACTGACACTGAACAGGGAAAAGTTAGCAAAAACAAGACTGACCTCAAGCTAGCAGCTATTGAGGCTGTGTAATGGGTAGACAAAAGCTTATTATACTAATCTGCCTACTTCTGTGGGTGTTTTAATTTTCCTAGTGAAGAGTTAAGGAAATTCAAACTCATTCATGAGTTTAAAAGAGAATAGGGACAGAAGTCAATGTCCTGAACCTGAGGAAAGTCATTTATCAATCTTAGTGGTCAAGTCCCTTCTGCAGTAAAACTTAAAAGCACTGCCATTAAAATCAAGAATGAGAAGATGCCTATGCTTCTACTCAGCAACATACTGAAGGTCCTAACCTATACAATAAATAAGGAAAGAAAGAAGAGGTGTGAGAATTGAGCATTGGGGAGACAAAACTCCACTTATTTGCAGATCATATGGTACCATATAGAAAATGTAAAAAAAAAAAAAAACAAAAACCTGATAAACTATCATAACTAATAGTAAAGCTCAGCAAGGAAATCTAATAGAAAAAGCATATTTATGGGATGCCTGGCTGGCTCTGTTGGTAGAGCACATGACTTTTGATCTTGGGGTTGAAAGTTAAAGCCCCAGGTTGCATGTAGAGATTACTTAAAAATAAAATCTTAGGGGTGGCTGGGTGGTTCAGTCAGTTAAGTATCTGCCTTTAGCTCAGGTCATGATCCCAGGGTCCTGGGATCAAGTCCCACATCGGGCTCCCTGCCCAGCAAGGAGTCTGATTCTCCCTCTGCCTCTGCTCCTTCCCCTGCTCATTCTCTCTCTCTCTCTCTGTGAAATAAATAAATAAAATCATTAAAGACAAATAAATAAATAATAAAATATAACTTAAAAAAAAAAAGTACCCTATTCACAACAAAAATGATCCAGTATCCAGGGATAAATCTAATGAAAGATATGCTTTCTGAAGAAAATTACAAAACATTATTAAAGAACTTAGAAAGATAATTGAATAAATGGATAGCTGTATCATGTTTACAGATAGAAAGTTCAATCTTACAAAGGTATCAATTATACCAATATTAATACATTGATTCAATGCAATTCCAACCAAAATCCCACCTAGTTTTTTCTTGTAACTTGACAAGCTTATCCCAAAATTCACATAAAAGATCACATGTTAAGAGAAGCTAAGACAATTTTGAAGAGCAAGATGAGAAAACTTGCCCTACAGACATCAAGACCCTTTCTAAATCCTTAATAGTTAATCCAAGATGATAACTGAAAAGTAATAGGCAAAAACACCACTAGAATAGAATAAAGAGCTCCCAAGCCCACATATCTTTGGAAATTTGATAAATGACAGAGGAGATATCCCTAAACATAAGTAGGAAAGGAAGGGATTGTTTGGTGAATGGTACTAGGGCACTTGTTATCCACCTAGAAAAAAATTAGATGTCTACTTCACACCACATAAAAAAACATAAATTCTGTGTGTTCAGAAGATATAAATATGAAAAGAGAAAATTTTAAAACTTTTCAAAGAGGGCACCTGGGTGGCTCAGTGGGTTAAGCCTCTGCCTTCAGCTCAGGTCATGATCTCAGGGTTCTGGGATAGAGGCCCCTGTTGGGCTCTCTGCTCAGTGGGGCACCTGCTCCTCCCCTCCCACCCCCAGGCTGCCTCTCTGCCTAATTGTGATCTCTCTCTCACTGTCAAATAAATGAATAAAATCTTAAAAAAAAAAAAAAAAAAACCTTTTGGAAGAAAATGTAAGAGAAAAAAAATAAAGAAGATATTAGAGGATACTTTTATGACCTCAATTTGAAAAAGAATACTTCATTAAAATATAAAGCCTAATGCATAAGACAAAAGATTGATAATTTGACTACAATAAAATGTAAAACTGTAGTTTAAATGAGATAACTTCTAAAAATGTAAAGACAAGCTAAGGACCAGAAGATATGTGCATCTTGCATAATGACAAAGAAATGAATATCCACATTTTATATGGACCTCTTAAAGACTGATTTAGGAGAGGCTCCAGTTTCAGCAAGATGGAATAACCCTATCTTGCTCTATCTTGTCTCTCCCATTGAATATAACGATGAATCCTACACAGTCTCTATAGGGCAACTAGCTATTTAAGGACACTAAAAGTAAATCATAATAAGTAAACAGGAGGATACTAGAACTAAAAGTTCTACCCAACTAGTGGTGAGGTTACCATTTTTTACCCCTTCAATATCACTTGACCGGAAGGAAGCCTGAAACCCACAAGTACATACTAGGTGAGGACAGAAAGAGCTGCTAGACAAACTTTCTTTTTCTGGTCTAAAGAAAGGGAAAGAGAGCTGCTAAGGGTCAGAAGGACTTCCCTAACTCAGAGGAACACACAGTGGCTCTGGTCCCCAGAATGTGGCACAAATTCCCATTGTTTGTTAATCTCTAATTTGAATGACTACAGACTTCTCATCAGAAACCATGCAGGCCAGGAGGAAGAACAACATTTTTTCAAGTGCTAAAAGGAAAACATCCGTGAACCTAGAATTCTACAGCTAATTCAGTGCAGTCCCTATCAAAATACCAATTGTGTTTTTGGCAGAAATGGGCAAACTGATCTTAAATATCAAACAGAATTGCAAGGAAGCCCTAATCACCGAATTAATTTTGAAAACGTGGAGCAAAGTTGGAGGACTCATACCTGCTGATTTGAAAACTTAACTGCAAAGGTACAGTAATCAAAATAGTGCGGTACTGGGGCGCCTGGGTGGCTCAGTGGGTTAAAGCCTCTGCCTTCGGCTCAGGTCATGATCTCAGGGTCCTGGAATCGAGCCCCGCGTCGGGCTCTCTGCTCAGCAGGGAGCCTGCTTCCCCCTTCTCTCTCTCTGCCTGCCTCTCTGCCTACTTGTGATCTCTGTCTGTCAAATAAATAAATAAAATCTTTAAAAAAAAAAATAGTGCGGTACTGGCATAAGTATAAACATATAAATCAAAGGAATAGAAGAGTCCACAAATAGAGTCCAATTCGCTTTTCTTTTCTTTTTTTTTAGATTCTTTTATTTATTTTAGAAAAAGAGAGAGACAGCATGAGCAGGGGAAAGGGCAGAGTCAGAAGAGAGAGAGAGAATCCCAAGTGGACTCCACTCAGAGCACACAGCCCAAGGTGGGGGTGGGATGCTTGACCTCAGGACCCTGAGATCATAACCACAGCCCAAGAATAGGGAACTCAATCAACTGAGCCACCCAGGTGCACCAGGTCAACTCACTTTCACAAAAGTGTCAAGACCATTCAATGGGGAAGAATAGTCTTCAACAAATGCTTGGGAACAACTAGATAACCAGATGCTAAAGAATGAAGTTGGCCTTTTCATCATACCATATGCAAAAAGCAACTCAAAACAGAGCAAAGATCCAAATATAAGAACTAAAACAATAAATCACTTAGAATAAAACATAAGTGTAAATCTCTATGATCTTAGATATGGTAATGGAGTCTTACAGATAACATAAAGAGCACAAGCAATAAAATAAAAAATACATAATTAGATTTTATCAACATCTGAAACTTTTGTACATTAAGGACACTGTCAAGGAGCACCTGGCTGGCTCAGTCAGTAGACCATGTGACGCTTAATCTCAGGGTTGTGAATTCAAGCCCTGTGTAGGGCGTAGAGCTTACTTAAAAATTAGTAAATAAAATTTAAAAAAATAAAAGACATTGTCAAGAAAATTAAAAGACAACATACAGAATGGAAGAAAATATTTATATATCACATATCTAGTATCTAAGATATAGAAAGAACTCTTACATCTCAACAACAAAAAGACAAACAACCTAATTCAAAATGGGTGAAAGCTTTGAATAGGTATTTCTCCAAAGAAGATTTACAAATGGCCAGAAAGCACATGACAAATGCTCAATATCATTAGTTATTAGGAAAATGCAAATAAAAAAGCACAATGAAATTCTGCTTCACGCCCATTAGGATGGCCAAAATTAAATTAACAAAAAATAACAAGTGATGGCTAGGATGTAGAAAAATTGGAACCCTCCTACATTGCTGGTGGGAATGTGAAGTGGTGCAGGCACTGCAGAAAACACAGTTTGGCAGTTCTTCAAAAAGTTAAACATAGAAATATATATGACTTAGCAATTCCATTCCTAGTTATATATCCAAGAGAATTGAAAACAGGTGTTCAAACAAAAACTTGTACATGAACGTTCATAGCAGCATTATTCATGACAGCCCCTAAATGAAAACAACCCAAATGTCTATGAAGTGATGAATGGATATACAAAATGTGATATATTCATACAATGGAACATTATTCAATCATAGAAAAAATGAAGTACTGCTACATGGTACAATGTGGATGAACCTTCAAAACATGAGGCTACGTGAAGGGAGCCAAATGTAAAAGGTCACGTATTGTATGATTCCATTTATATGAAATGTCCAGAATAGGCAAATCCACAGAGATTGAAAGCCAATTAGTGGTTGCCAAGGGCTTGGGGGAGGGAGAAACAGGTGTAACTGCTTAATGGGTATGAAGTTTCTTTTGGGAGTGATGTAAAGACTCTGCAGTTAGAATGTACTAAATACACATAATTAATGTACTAAAAGCCACTGAACTGTATGCTTTAAAATGACTAAAATTGGGACCCTGGGTTGTTCAGTTGATTGGGCATATGCCTTTGGTTCAGGTCCTGAGATCAAGCCCTGTGTCAGAATCCCTGCTCAGCAAGGAGTCTGCTCTCCTTCTCCCTGGGCTTCTCTTTCTCACTTGTGCTCTCTTTTGCACATACTCTTCCTCTCAAATAAATAAATAAAAATTTAAAAATAAATAAATAAAATTATTAAAGTGAAGAATTATGTATTACATGAATTTTACCTTAATTAGAAAAAAAGAATTCTATATCCATTGAAAATATTATTTAAAAATGCGTGAAATAAAGACATTCTCAAATAAAAGAGAACTAAGAGAACTTGTCATCACAGACTTGTTCTATAGTAAATGCTAAAGAAAATTCTTCAGATGGAAGAAGAATGATACCTACAAAAGAAACTTGGGCCATCAGGAATGAAGTAAAAGAAACAAAAATGATAAAAATATGGTTAAATAGGGACGCCTGGGTGGCTCAGTTGGTTAAGCAGCTGCCTTCGGCTCAGGTCATGATCCCAGCATCCTGGGATCGAGTCCCACATCGGGCTCCTTGCTCCGCAGGGAGCCTGCTTCTCCCTCTGACTCTGCCTGCCACTCTGTCTGCCTGTGCTCACTCTCGCTCTCTCTCTGACAAATAAATAAATAAAATCTTAAAAAAAAAATATGGTTAAATATAATATACTGTTCTTAAGTTCTTTAAAATAAGCATGACAGGGGCACCTGGGTGGCTCAGTGGGTTAAGTGTCTGCTTTCAGCTGAGGTTATGATCCCAGGGTCTTGGGATGGAGCCCCAAATCAAATTGGGATCCCTGCTCAGTGGGGAGCCTGCTTTTCCCTCTCCCTCTGCCTGCCACTCTGCCTGCTTGTGCTCTCTTTTTGTCAAATAAAGCATTTTTTAAAATTTAAAAAAAAATAAAATATGCATGACAATTGGAAGAAAAATGATAACAACGTGCAATATATTTTTGCGCTTACGTATATGTAATACATGTAACAACCACACAACAAAGGCAGTAGGCTACAGGGACCTATATGGTGGTAAGTTTTCTACATTCTACATGAAGTAATAAAATATTAATTCTTAGAAGACTGTGAAATATTAAGTATGTATTTATAATCCCTGGAGCAACCACTGCATTTTTTTAAACTATGCAGAGATACAGTTTAAAACTCAAAAGATAAATTAATATAGGGCATAAAAATAAAAATAAAGACCTAATTTTAGATGTATCAATATTTATATGAAATGAAAGTTGTCTAAAAGACAGGGATTGTCAGATTAGATTTAAAAACAAAAAACAGAGGCACCTGGGTGGCTCAGTTGTTAAGTATCTGCCTTCGGCTCAGGTCATGATACCTGGGATCAAGCCCCACACTGGGCTCCCTGAGCAGGGAACCTGCTTCTCCCTCTCCCTCTTCCTCTGTGTTCTCTCTCCCTCTATTGTATTGGTCTCTTTCAAGTAAATAAATAAAAAATCTTAAAAAAAAAAAAAAGGCTTTATCTTTTACAAAATATAAAAATTTAAAAATAAATAAAAACAAAAAACAAAGGGTGCCTGGTGGCTCAGTGGGTTAAAGCCTCTGCCATTGGCCCAGGTCATGATCCCAGGGTACTAGGATTGAGCCCCACATCGGGCTCTCTGCTCAGCAGGGAGCCTCCTTCCTCCTCTCTCTCTGCCTGCCTCTTTGTGATCTCTCTGCTCAGCAGGGAGCCTCCTTCCTCCTCTCTCTCTGCCTGCCTCTTTGTGATCTCTCTCTGTCAAATAAACAAACAGAATCTTTAAAATAAAGAAAAAAACCAACAA
The DNA here is from genome assembly GCF_011764305.1 of Mustela putorius furo. Classification (NCBI taxonomy): domain Eukaryota; kingdom Metazoa; phylum Chordata; class Mammalia; order Carnivora; family Mustelidae; genus Mustela; species Mustela putorius. The sequence continues at coordinate 4,769,247 of NW_025422118.1, forward strand.
CATCCAACTATTTGCAGTCTATAATTTTATAAGACAGGTAGGTTAAAAGTAAAAGAGTGGAAAAAGATATACCATGTAAACACTAACCAAAAGAAAGCTAAAGTGGCTGTGTTAATATTAAAGAAAAGAGACTATATAGCAAGGATATTTTCTGGAAATAAAAAGGGCAATACATAATAACAAAAGTCAATTGACTAAGAAGACAGTTTTGAATGTGCCTGCTCCTAACAAAAGGGCTTTAAAATACATGCAACAACACCGACAGAATAGAAAAAATTAGACAAATCCACAATTATACTTGGTGACTTCAGTACTCTCTCAGTAACTGATAGAACAAGCCAACAGAAAAGCAGTAAATATACAGAAGAACTGAACTATTCCATCTACCAACTGGATCCAGTTGATATTTATAGAATACTCCATATAACAGGAACAAAATATACAATCTTCTCAAATGCACATAGAACATTCATTATGATAAATTTGATCCAGAGTCATAAAACAAACCTTAATAAATTTAATAGACTTGAAATCATACGAAGTATGTTCTCTGACCATAATGGAATTAAACTAGCAATCAATAACAGAAAGATAACTGGAAAAGCTCCAAATACTTGGAAATTAAACAACATAATAATCCATGAGTCAAAGAGGAAGTCTCAAGGGAAATTAGAAAATACTTGGACCTGAATAAAAATACAACATATCAGCATTTGTGGGTTGCAGCTAAAGCAGTACTTAGAGGGAAATGTATACTATTAAATGCTTATATTTGAAACAAAGAAAGATCTTAAGTCAATATCCTACCTTAAGAAACTAGAAAAAGAAAAGCAAAACAAACTCAAAACTATCAAAATGAAGGAAAGAATAAACACCAGAAAGAAACCAATAAAATTAAAAACAAATACAATAGAGAACATCAATGATGAAACTAAAAACTGATTCTTTAAAAATTTCATAAAATTGATAAATCTCTAGCTAGACTAACAAAAAACAGGGGAAGGCGGTGGGAGAGAGGATTTACCAATATCTGGAATAAAAGAGAGGTTCTCGCTACAGACCCCACAGACATTAAAGGAATAAAAAGAGAATACTATGAACCACTCACAGAAAGAAATTTCATAACTTAGATAGAATAAACCAGTTCCTTGAAAGCCACAAATTACCAAAGCTTACCTAAGAAAACACAGATAACCCTTCTATACCTAGGAAAGAAATGAAATGATCATTTAAAGTATTCTGATAGTTTCTTGAGTTAATGAAACTGTTCTATATCCCTATGCACTGATGGTTACAATTTATATGTGTGCTAAATCTCAACTGCAAACCCTCCTAAAAAAGTCAATTTTATTCTGTTAATTCTTAAAATTAAAAAAAAAAAATCCATTCAGAAAAAGCCAAAAGAATAAATATCGAAGTGGACAAAAGTAAATAGGAAATTCACAAAAGAAATAAACAAAAACCCTCAAGATGATCACCTTCCCTAGTAATCAGAAAATGAAATTAAAATAACCCAAAAAAGTCCTTTGTTTGACTATTTTTGATCATATTGGGAGGGTGCAGTAGGATTTCTCGCTTACTGGTAGGAATACAGCTGACCAATTTCTCTGGAGTGGAATTTCACAAGATGAAGCCAAAAATGGGCTGCTCTTCCCCCTAGCAATGCTCCTTCTAAAATTCTCATAGGAGAAAAAGAAAGGAAGAAAAGGGATATAGCCAAGAGAGCTAACTGCAGCACTGTCTGTAAGAGTAAAATATTTTTAGAAACTAGAGAATTAATAGATAATGTATTATTTATACAATGGAATACTATACTTTTTTAAGTGGTATTTCATGATATGCTGTTTTAAATAAATGAACTTAGAACTATGTGAAATCAAAACAGATAAAATCTCAAAGATAGAATGGAGAATGCAGGGGAGCCTGCCTGGCTCAGGCAGTAGAGTGTGCAACTCTTGATCTCAGGATTGTCAGTTTGAGCCCCACAGTGGATGTAGAGATTACTTAAAAATAAAGTCTTTTTTAAAAATGTGGAATGTAAAAGCCAGTTGTAAAATGACACCATTTATATGAAGTTTGAAAACATGCAAAACAATGTTATGTATTGTTAATGGACATATATACACATACCTTAACAGCATAAAAATATATGCCTGGCAAACTAGAAAAACAAATTCAGGTTAGGTACATCCTCAGGGGAAGGAGAGGAATGTGTTCAGCGTAGAATATCCAAGGGGACTTCAATTGTATCTGTAATTTCTTTTCTTCTTTCTTTTTTTTCTTTCTTTCTATTAAGAAAAACTAAGCAAGCGAGGCAATATATTAGAATTCAATGGATATGGATGGTGGATTCATGGGACTTTGTTATGTGATTCCTTTTTGTAAAAGATTTTTTTTTTTTTAAGATTTTATTTATTTGTTTGACAGAGCGAGAGAGCACAGCAGGGGAAGCAGTAAAGGGAGAGGGAGAAGCAGGCTCCCTACCAAGCAGGAAGCGCGATGCCAGGCTGCAAACCCTCCCAAGGACCCTGGGGATCAAAACCCAAGCCGAAGGTAGATGCCCAACCATCTGAGCCACCCAGGCACCTTTTCTAAAGATTTTATTTATTTATTTACTTACTTACTTATTTGAGAGAGAGAAAGAGAGAGCAGGAGCAGAGGGGAGGGGCAGATGGGAGAGGGAGAAGCAGACTCCCCGGTAAGCAGGGAGCTCCACTCAGGGCTGGATCCCAGGACCCTGGGATCATGACCTGAGCTGAAGGCAGACACGTAACCCACTGAACCTTTCAGATGCCTCTCGTTATGTTATTCTTTGAATTTTTCTAGATATTTGAAGTATTTCATAACCAAAATAATTACCACTGCACAGAGTACTGCCTCCTAGCGGCTAGGGCACTTGCCATGAGCACTTCCCCGGGGCTCTGATCTCAGCTCTGCAGCTTTCCAGCTTTGGGACTTGAAGAAATTACCTAACTTCTCTGAACCTCAGTCTCCTGTCCTGTAAAATAAGGATAGTAATAGGACTTTCCTTATAGTATTTTTGTGAGGGTTACATGAGTTAAAATGTAAGATGCTGGGGCACCTGGGTGGCTCAGTGTGTTAAAGCCTCTGCCTTCCGCAGGGTCCTGGATTCGAGACCTGCATTGGGCTCTCTGCTCAGCAGGGAGCCTGCTTCCTCCTCTCTCTCTCTCTGCCTGCCTCTCTGCCTACTTGTGATCTCTGTCTGTCAAATAAATAAATAAAATCTTAAAAAACAAATGTAAGATGCTTAGCTTAGCGTTGAGCACATAACATATAATGTGTGTCAGGTTTTTTCTTTATTATTATCCCTCCACCTTGGACACTCAACAGTCAGCAGCTCCGTGAAAGCTTCCCCGACACTGTTCCCAAGTCTAACCCGTCAGGCCTTTGCCAAGGACAGTTGGGAACTCCACCCTGATTGTCCACCTGGCTTAGCTGTGTAGTTTCATTCTCTGTCGTCCTATCCTATTTTCTTAAGTATCTTTGTATCCCAAATGTCCACCCACTGTAGGACTATAACAATCGTTGTGGGTGACTAAAAAATCGGACAAATTAACAAGTCCCTCCTGTCTCTAATAAACCCACTAGTGTTTTCTCCCCTTCTTCCCTCCCCTTCCCAAAGGCCCTGGGCTTTCACAGACAGGCTTGATCACAGAAGAAATACTCAGTGAAAAGTAATTACTCAGAACAAACACTCCTCGTGGGCCCGAAAAGAAGCCCAAGTATAAAAGACAGCTTAAAAACAAGGGGAAGAGTCTCTAGTGATAGAATTTCAGGCCCAGAGGTGCGGGGACACACGTGCGTACACACACACACACACACACACACACACACACTTGCCGTCTATCTCCCCTGGGGAAGGGACCCTCTCAACAAGTGGGAACTCCTGGTAGGAAATGTGGACAACAGAGCTCTCAGAAAAAGTCGTGAACGTTCTCTTGAAAAGTTGTATGTGAGTCACAATGTGTTAGAGCACAAATCATATTTCTCGTGGATAAAAGAATGTTTTCAATTTACTGGAGAAGCTAGTTAAATCTTATTGTGAATTCTTTATTAAAGACTGAAGGCAGGAATTCTTTTGTTAAGTAAATATTCAGGCCCTTCCTTGCCAAAGAGCTTTTGAAACTTTGCTGTAATTACGCTGATGTTTTCTGTGTTTATATGTTAAATGCCTGGAGCTTAATTGTTAATGGATAAATAAGAGAAGCCGCAGGGCCCTTGCCAAAAGAGGCCCAAGAGCTGGGGCTGAGAGAACAATGACTCCACAGGACTCCCCTGGAGCGGGTGAAGGGCAGTCAGGGAAAGATCCTTGGCTTCTCTCTGTGGACCCATCTCCCAGTGGTGGGGGCAAGGAAAGAGATGCGGACAGAGGCAGCTCCTCAGGTCGTGCACCTGGATCTGAACAAATGGGCCAGGCTGAGTTCTGGCCCATCTTCCTGTTTCTCCTCACAGCCAACAAGTCAAGAATTCCTGATGCCCTCAAGAAAACCAGCAGAGAATTATGACCCTGTCTTAGTAGCTGTCAACACAACAGGGGGCCAAGAGCGAGAGCGTCATGGCTACTTTCTCAAGGCAGGATGACTGGGTTGGAATTCCATGGCCACCACTCACGAGTAGAACAGACTATGGTAGCTCTTTCCTGGGGTCCTGATTAGCAAAATGGGGATAAGGGTACCCACCTCATAAGGGTATCACCAAGATTAAATAAATTAATATTGTAGAAAAATACTTAGAACTGTGCCAGGCAGGTAGTAAGTGCTGTATAAGTTAAATATTAACTGAGAGTTCAATAAACATCATGTTAGGTTTCCACATATTAAATTTATCTGAAACAGAGGTGCAAATGACATTACGCTGTGGAGCCCTCCTGCACATCAATGCATATTTAAATACAGGGTAGTCTTTCTAGTCTCTGCAGTATATCCTCCAGAAGATTATACCCAGGGGATTAAGAGTTTGTGAAGAAAATATCCAGATACTTCTACTGAATGTTCATTATGAGGGCACCTGGGTGGCTCAGTCATTAAGCATCTGCCTTCCCAGGGTCCTGGGATGGAGCCCAACAATGGGCTCCTTGCTCCGCGGGGAGCCTGCTTCTCCCTCTCCTACTCCCCCTGCTTGTGTTCCCTCTTTCACTGTGTTTCTCTCTGTCAAATAAATTTTTAAAAATCTAACAAAAAAGAGAGAGAAAAAAAGCAAGCCCAACACGGCACGTTCAGATCAATTCTGTCTTCTTCATCTTAGAGCGTCTCCCCCTTAGGTTTTGGGGTCTTGGCACAATCAGGCTGGGACTTACTTAGCCTGCCAGGGTGTCTCCAGCATAATCTTAGCTCTTCTAGGCAAAGTAACTTTAAATCCAAAGTCAGCAAATCAGCTGCAAGGAAGTAGTTAACCAGAAATTTCTCTTACTATATCTGCTCAGGCCTTCTCCAGGGTTGAATTGGGGAGGGGCCCAGATGATATTCAAGGGGTACGGACTTGAGGTTGACTCTGTCTACAACAGAGGCAGGTAGTTCCCTCCAGATTCTAGTCCTTCAGATGGATAGAAGGTGGTCAGAGTTAAGTTCTCACACAGAAACAGGGAGAAATGCTCTCAAGGTTACTAGATCCTTAAAATTTCAGAGCTGAACATTTCAACTCTCAGGCATAAACAGCTAGTCAAGAGTTTCCATGCTTCTAGGTACACAGGGCCCCTTGGTTCTCAGCATCATTGAACCAGCACGTACTTAGATGTGAATTCTCTCAGAGCACAGCCATAGAGGCATGATCCACAAGGAAGACCCCAACTGTTTTCCCTCCTGGAGAGAGGAATTTGTGGAAGCACAGTCCTGTCCAGAATCTCACTGGATTCCCTGGACCACATCTTTGGGGCAGAAAGAGAAGTGCCATCAGGGCACTTAACAGCCAAGGAAGCAGCCGCTCACAGTGACGAGCAACGTGCCCAAAAGCACGTAGATATTAAAGGCTTGAATAAATGCTGAACATCCCGATCCTGGCCTGGTCACCAGACTCCACTATACTCTTTCTCATTTTTGAAGACCCACCAGGGAGAGAGCACTTCATTCCTCCTGCAAGCACCAGGACTGGTTTCCCTGTGTTCCTCCTAGAACCATGGCCAGGAGTCATATTCAGGTGAAGGCAGGTCAGTGACAACTCCACACAGACCTTGGTGCTCGGTGAGCCCCTCCTTCCTCCACCATCTCTCCCCACCTCTGGCCTGTTCCTACTTTGGGGTAGGCACTTGCAAAGAGCCAAGCCTGACATCTGCTTTTGGATGTACAGTATCTTCTTTCCTCTGCACCCTCAGAAACAGCTGTGCTGCTCAACTCCTAGAGCTGAGTTCTCAGGGTATCCCAACACTTCCCTCTGCCTGGACTGCTGGGAAGAGAAGGCATGCTCTCAGAGATGCTGGAGACCACACTCCAGAAGCTGCTGGAGTGTTCTATCATGTAACCAACCCTGGGGTCCCCTCATCGAGGGAAGGGCACTGGTTCAAATGGCCCAGATATTGGAGACCCTTAAGCCAAGACCCTTTGAGGGAGGCCAGGAAGAGATGCCCAGGTCAGGGAGGGGAGGGGAGCCCATGGGGAAAGGACTCTGCACAGCTGAGGAGTGATCAGAAACAGAGCCTCAGACTTGGAAAAGACCTTTGGAGATGGTGGGATTCAGTCCAGGGAACTGGCCTTGGAGCATTGGAGCAAGAGACCAAAAGTAGCTACGTAGGGGGTGGAAGGGAAGGAAAGGGTTGAACAGTGAACAGTAAGACAAAGAACAGGCAGTTCCAAGGAGCCAAGAACGCAAATCATTTGCAGACGCTGGTGTGATAGCCAACCCAAGCTCCTGGGGGAGTGACTCTCACAGTGGCTCAGGCACATCTCCACGTCACAGTGAGTGTGAGCCTGTGTGTGTAAATGTCCCTGATGAATCAGCCTGTGTATGTAATGCTCCTGTCAGTTCATGAGTCATCGAGTGTGTGTCAGAGCTGGTGTGCGTGTGTGTGTGCGCACGTGTGTGCCAGTGCATGAGTCCGCCTGCGAGGGCTGCCCGTGCCCAGAGTGATGCTGGAATGTGAATGAAAGCCAGACAGCACAGCGGAGTGCAGAGCACTCCCAGGGTGAAGCTGTGTTTAAAGGGCACCACGCTTCATTCACACCGTACATCACACACCACATTTCTGAACCTGTTCCAGAGAAAGCCATCTGTCCCCCCTTCCTGCTGAAACCCCCCTATGGAGAGACAGTGTGAAATTCTTCAGGCTTGTGGGGCTGTTTCAGAGTCAGAGATGGCCCAATCTTAGAATCCTACATTTCAACCCCTTCATTTTAAAGAGAGAGAAACTATGACAGAGAATGCTGACGCCAAGTTCCTGAAGTCACGCTGTTAGCTTGTAGGCAAAGCCAGGTGCAGACCCACCAACCACCACCCTGACCACCAACCACAGCCACCTCTCACTGCCCAGACCTCCATCCCCCTCCACACTGTGCATTCTTTTTCCATTTTCCTTAGGGATGTGATGAGATCACTCCTTTTAACTAAAATGCACCTAGACCCTCCCATGGAAAGAAACACTGATGTCCATCCTAAAGGCTGACATCCATGACTTACCTCAAAAGCAAAGCTGGGACATCTCTAGATGGCCATCGACTGAGAGTCATCTTACCTCTTCTCCTATTGCCTGACTCGCACCCCACCCAGGTCTGCAGCAGCCCCAGGGGGCTCCCATTCCTAGGTCTCTATGTCCATCACTGGCTAGACCATTTGGCAGACTTGACACTGTGATTCAGAAGATGCCTATGAGACATCTACGAATGTCTCACTCAGGGCTCTGATTCTTTCTCTTTTCACATTCCTGATGGTCATTTCACTGCTCAATTTCACTTGCCTCACAAAAATGAAAAAAATAAATACAGGAAGGGATTTCTTTTAGCAGTTCTGAGGAAGGGTTTAATAGGTAGGGAGGCTGAACACATTAGGATGAGCTTTGGGATTATCTAAGAATTTCAATTATCCATTTTATTCCTTCTCAGATACCTCAGAGTCGACCTGAACTTCAAAGAGATCACTTCTGCCACTGGATTTATTGTTCTTATTTCATATTAATTAAGTACTTACTCTATACCCAGCACCACTGAGGCCATTCAGAAGGCACAGACTCACCCCTGCATCCCTGGAGAGCAGAGATTGATCACCCCATTTATCTGGACTTCAAAGCCCTTTGACTCCAGTAGCATCTTGTCACTGACTGTGGAGGTGGCCAGGACACTGAGGGCATAGCAGGGCAGGGTAAAGGAAAGGAACAGAGAAGTCACTGCTCCAGGTCATGTCTGGAGGAAGGCTGGTCTTACATCAGAGTCCAAGATCTACACTCACAGAATGGTATTTTTCAAATAGTGTTCTGCTTAACACATGGCCTTGGGAAAGTGAGTGAGGATGTTATCTCATGCAGTGGACAGACGGACAGGCCAAGTAAATGTTGATACAGTAAGTTTCCCTCACATGTAGCAGATGGGCCAAAAGTTAACAATCAAATGTTTCCTTGAATATAAATAAATATATTCACAAAGGTATTTATTTCAGCATTATATGGAATAGCAAAAAGCTGTCCATAACTTGAAAAATCTATTAATACATTAGTTAAAGGGGCACCTGGGTGGCTCAGTCTTTAAGTGTCTGCCTTTGGCTCAGATCATGATCCCAGGGTTCTGGGATTGAGTCCCACACTGGGCTCCCTGCTCAGCAGGGAGTCTGCATCTCCCTCTGCCCCTCACCAGCTCATGCTCCCTCTCTCAAATATATAAAATCTTTTAAAAAATAGATTAGTTAAATAAATGATGGTACAACTATAAAATAAAAAACAATGCAACTCTACTACTGGATATTTACCCCAAAGAAACAAATGTATTGATCCAAAGGAGTACCTGCACCCCAATGTTCACAGCAACAATGCCCACAATAGCCAAACTATGTAAAGAGTCCAGATGTCCATTGACAGATGAACAGATAAAAAAGATGTACAATATATATATAATGGAATACTACTCAGCCATCAAAAAAAAAAAGAAATCTTACCATTTGCAATGACACGGATGGGACTGGAGGGTATTAATGCTAAGTGAAATAAGTCAATCAGAGAAAGACAATTATCATATTATTTCACTCATATGTGGATCATAAGAAATAGCACGAAAGGGGGCACCTGGGTGGCTCAGCAGGTTAAACCTATACCTTCAGCTCAGGTCATGATCTCGGGGTCCTGGGATAGAGCCCCGCATCATGCTCTCTGTTCAGCAGGGAGCCTGCTTCCCCCTCTCTCTCTCTGCCTGCCTCTCTGCCTACTTGTGATCTCTGTCTGCCAAATAAATAAACAAAATCTTAAAAAAAAAAACTATAGGAAACAAACTGAGGGTTGCTAGAGGGGAGTGAGTGGGGTATGGGGTAACTGGGTGATAAGCATTAAAGAGGGCATGTGATGTGATAAGCACTGGGTGTTGTACACAAATGATGAATCACTAAATCCCACCTCTGGTACTAAGAATACACTATATGTTAATTAATTGAGTTTAAATAAAATAAAATTTTTAAAAAGTAAAACAAAACAAACCATGAAGAACAATGAGTTCTATCTACATATGTTGACTTAAGAAGAGATCTGTGATTATCAAGTTAAAAAAAAAGGGAGTTACGGAGTATGTTCTTATTTTGTATTTAAAAATTAAAAGGGGTAGACTTATATATATGTATTTATATATGTTTGTATACGTAGAAAATGTGGGGAAAATGTGTATATGTAGAAAACTGCGTATGGAAAATACGTGTCAGGTTACACAGGAATCTGCTTACATTGTTTAGAGAGTAGGGATTAAGAATGGTATTTTTTAACATACTCTATTATTTGACTTGTAAGTATGAATTATTTTATAACTTTGATAAAGAAAAATAAATGTATTATAAAATGAAGAGACTAAAAACAGGTTTGTAGGTGCTTACTGGCCATAGTCAACCCTGGAGCTCTCCCCCACGTGAAATGCCTCACCCGATGTGACATTTGGAGAGTTGGCAGCCGTCACTTGAGAAAACATGGCACATTTTGCCTCTGCTGCCGCGTCATGGAACAAAACAAGGACTTCAGCTGTCAGTTCCAAAGAAAAATAACGATTTGCATACACATATGTGATCCAGATTTAGTCCATGACTGAGATATCTCCCTCTAAACAGATAAAATTAATTAAAAAACTAGTGCAACTTTCTGGCAACTCTGCTGCAACTCCCCATTATTTATCCAGGACACTGAAAATTGGAATACGTCACAGGTTCTTAAATCACATCCTGAATCCGGAGGAAGGATGAGAAAGAGGTTTTGCAGTAAGTGCCAGGCCCTGAGCTGGGCACTGTGCCTACATCGGCCCATTTGATCCTTAGGAGAATCCAGTAAGGTGGGAGAAAAAGGGGACATGCACAAGGGCACACACACACACAAGCATGAGCTGGAAACTACAGAACGAAGCAAGAGAAGAAAAGTAACAGAGGGAGTGCCTATGCCTCAGAGAAGCTATACCTCTTTGGCCTTACAGTGGGTACCAGGCAGGCTCCCCATCCGGTCAGGAGAGTAGTGTTTCTGAGGTCCCTTGGGCACCTCAGCCAGGAGATGCTGCTTCATCCCCTTGGGAGACTGCAGCTCTGGGTGAAGAGATCTAAGCATGAAGGGAAACTTATTCTCTTTCACTACAAGTGACTGAAACCTAACAAATCAGCTTAGGAAAGACACTGAATTATTTGGCACCCAACAAAAAAATATCTGTGAGTAGTTGGCTCGGTGGGATCAGAATTCAACTAATGTCAATCAGCAGTCATTCTGTCTCTGTATTTCTCAGCTCTGTTTTCCTGTTTTCTGAGTTAGCTTCATTTTTCAGGCAGATTCTTTTGACACGGCAGCAAAAATTGTCCCAGAAATCCCAGGTTACTTAGTTCTCTGCCTCTACTTATTGCAATGAAAATAAAGTCCTTGTTTTCTAATAGTTTGAGCCAAAGTGCCAGGGATGACTGTCGGAGGCCCAAGCTGGGGTCATGAGGCCATTCCTTAATTAATTAAGTTGATAATGACCTGACTGAATAGTTCCAGATCCCATGGGCTAGCAATAGGGGACTAGTCTCCCCCTCCAAAATTGTAGGGATAGCACCAAAGACCAAAGGTGGGATACTGTGCAAGCGGACCACAGATATCCAACATGGACGACAAAACCTACAAGCAAGCTGTAAACTGAAAAACAGGTCCTTATAACTGTCATCTCTTGGCAACCCTCAGACCTTGGGACACTGCTCAACACAATGATAGAAGTTCTACAGACTGTAAGAACTCTCTTCTCCATGACCAAGGTTAAGGGTTTGCGGAAATGCCCAAGAAATCTGAGAACTCTTGTCAGTGACCCTGGAACCATCAGTTCCTGATGCCCTCCCTGCACAGACTGTGGGTAATTCCAGCGGCCTGAAGAGCTGTGATGACAGAAGGTCCTTGATGACAAAGAGACCAGAAGTGTTCTGGGAAAAACTCTAGAATAAGAGCCAGGTACCTGGGTTCCAGTTCAAGCTCTGCCTCCAACAAGCCATTGCCCTGGAACAAATGTCCTAAGTTCTCTGAGGTCAAAATTCTCATATGTAAAATAAAGGGGCCAGGGCAAGGCAAAATGATGTCTAAAGTTATCTCCACCTTTTTAAAATTATGACACTAGGTCAGAAAAAATTGTAAGTTTACAAGTTGGAAAAAGGTTATGGGTGTCTCTGTGAATAAATAAGTGAGATAATAGTAGGCTGAAGAACCATGGCACACCCATTGGTGAAATCCGGGACAATCTGAACAACAAAATCAGTGATGATAGTAATGGAAAATAACCCACAGCTGAAATAAGAATCCATAAATTCATACCAATATCCATCTATCCATTCACCCATGAGAAGGAAAAGGAAAAGTTCTTCTCTACAGTAAAATGTCAGCTAGAAGGAATAATGGAGTTGGAAAACCATCAATGAACGCTCGAACTAGTGGGTTAAAGTTTGATAAGAAACAGGATATTCACAAAGTCTCTGGGCATCTCCCCACAGATTAGTTATTAATCAAAGGGTAAAAACAGCAACTTTAGAGTGATGAAACTTGGAAGTCACCACCTTCCCCAGTGATCAAAGGTGACATCACCTATCCTGGGAGAAACCACCCTCATGTGTTTCAGATACAGAGCACAGAGATGGCCACAACATCCCCTCTGCATCTTGCCGCCCAAAACACATAACCTAAATCTAATCAGGAGAAAACGTCAGAAAAACCAAACTGAGTGATAGTTTACTCCACAATTGACTGATACTACTTTAAGATGTCAAGGTCTAATTTGAACTCCTTTAAAGATTTTTTTAAAAGCCAACATCATGAGCTCTGTCAAATAAATAAATAAAATCTTAAAAAAAAAAAAAAAGTCAACATCATGAAATACAAAGAAAGGCTAAGGAAGTGTCCAGCTTTAAAAAGACTAAAGAGGAGATGTCATGAAATGCAGTTCAGTGTGTGGTCTTGGATTCTAAACCAGGGAAGAAATGGTCACAAAGGGCCTTACTAGGATCATTGATGAAACGGAACATGGACGAGGACGCGCGCGTGGGCAGCTACGTGGCTGCAGGCGAAGGTGTGCACGGTCCAGTGAGCAAGACCTCCAAGGGCCAGCTACGGAATCGACTCCCCAGCCCCGAGCCGAGAGCCCCAACGCCAGCCTCCTGTGCTTCGGAGCCCCCAGGATATCCTTCCCGTCCTGCTTTCCCTCTTGAAGCTCTCCCATTGGTTCCCCAGAAGAGGCGGCTGCAGGAGCCAACAGGAACCTCTGGAAGCCGTCCCAGCAGCCCGGCACCCTGACTTCCGCCGTTGACCGCAGTTGCAGCTCTTGCCCTGTGTGAACAGGGGGAGTCCGCCCTAGACCGGAAGTCGGTCATGACTTCTTCCGGGGCAGGGGAGGCCCAGATGCGGCATGAGTTCCAGTGGCACTGCCGCCGAGGGCACTCAACTTCCCAGTCACTTAGACAAATACCTTCCGGAGGGCGGTCCATCTCCCCTCCTGCACCCCTATCTCTGCCTCGGTGCTGTTCGGTGGGGCTTGCTCTCCCGATTAGACACCAGCCCTCAGGGCCCGGAGGGGAGGGTGGCGGCCTCAATCTCTCTGCCTTGCCTACGGTTACTGAGAACAGAGCAGCAGCCAACGCCACCAGCCACAGCACCGGCACCGACCGAGGAAGGAACTCGATTTAAGTGGATTTTTAGAATGAGAAATGGTGGCTATTCCTATAACCTCTGGGCATCGGAGACCTGCCCAGGCCAGGCCTCTGTACCAGAAGACACACGGGAAAGGCAGATTTGAGGGGCACATGGCTGCCTCAGTGTGAAGAGCACGTGACTCTTGATCTTGGGGTCATGAGTGCAAGCCCCATGTTGCGGGTAGCCTTAACTAAATAAAACTTCAAAAAAAAAAAATTTTTTTTTTAAATCAGATTTGATTATATGAAAGCTTAAAATATGGTGAAAGATACCTTAAGTAAAACTAAAAGCTGAAAGACTGAAAGAAAATAGTTACAACCACTATAACACAAGAATTAATAGCCCTAATATATAAATACTGTCCACCAATAGATTGGGGGGTGGGGGAGAAAGACAATAAAGACAATTTGTCAAACAGGAAATGCAAGTGGACAATTACTGTATGGAAACACAATCAACTTGCCTTGTTGACTGCCATTAGAGAAATGCAATATAAAACAATGATGAGATACAATTATCTAACACATTAGATGGGCAGCATACCAAAAAGATGGAGACTGCCATGGTGGTAAGGGGGGGGGGGGTATAAGCATTCATATACAAGGCCGGTAGAAATGAGAATCACTAAAACATTTTTGGAGAATTATCTGGAAAAAGCTACTGAAATTGGGATCCCTGGGTGGCTCAGTTGGTTAAGCATCTGCCTTTGGCTCGGGTCATGATCCCAGAGTCCTGGGATTGGGTCCCACATTGGGCTCCTTGCTCAGCAGGGAGCCTGCTTCTCCCTCTGCCTGCCGCTCCCCCTGCTTGTGCTCTTTCTCTGACAATTAAATAAATAAATAAACTCTTTAAAAAAATTTTTTAAAAGCTACTAAAATTAAAGATATACATACACAATGACATAATAATCCAACTTTAAGGAATTAAAGTTATAGATATAAGAGTACCAATGCATAATGTTTACAAAGCATAGGTTGTTTGTATGTTTGTTTAAGTAGGCTCCACTCCCAAAGTGACCCTGAGATCAAGACCTGAGCTGACGGGGTGCCTGGGTGGCTCAATCAGTTAGGCAACCCACTCTTGATTTTGACTGGGGTCATGGTTTCAGTGTTGTGAGATCCAGCCTCAGGTCAGGATACATGCTCAGTGGGGAGTCTGCTTCAGATTCTATCCCTCTCCTTCTGCCCGCACCCCTGCTTGGGCTCTCTCTCTAAAATAAATAAATCTTTAAAAAAATAAAATAAAATATATAAGTAGGCTATAAACCCAAAAGTATATTAAGTAAAACAGACCAAGTTTTCTGGCCCAAGTATAATATGTGTATGAGCAATATTTATGCAAACTGACAGGGGCACCTGGGTAGCTCAGACAGTAGAGTCTCTACTTCTGGCTCAGGTCATGATCTCGAGGTCCCTAGAGCCTTGGGCTCCCTGTTCAGTGGAGTCCTGCTTCTCCCTCTGCCTCTGCCTGCTGCTCCCTCTGCTTGTGCTCTCTCTATCTATTAAGTAAATAAAATCTTAAAAAAAAAAAAAAAAAAAAAAAAAACCCTGAGCTGAAATCAAGAGTTGGATTCGTAACTGACTGAGCCACCCAGGTGCCCTTAGAGCATTATTTGAAGTAGCCTCCCCACCAAAAAAAGAGGAAAAGGAAAAAGAAAAGACTTCAATGTTCATAAACTGAGAAATGACTGAATAAATTATGGTACAACTACACTATTGTAACTTTCTAAATAAAAAACAGTTGAGAAACTTCTTCAAGTTCAAGGGGGCACTGTATACCCTTATTCAGAATGAGCCCTGTAAAAGGATATGGTAGCAGGAAGGCATTCGCACTGCAAACATGAGGGGGTGAAAGGAAGGTGGAGACCCCCGCTCCCAAGTCCTGAAGCTGCAGGAGAGAGTTCTCTCTTACTTAAAAGCCACGGCCATACACTGGAATGGGTGCACGCTCAAAGGGCACAGACATACATTGTTGGCTCACTCTCATACGCATCACTGTGCCTATCCCAGCCATACCTCAGGTGTCCCCTAAGGCTAAATCTCTGGCTGACTCTCCATTCTTGGTGACCTGATTCCTTAACCATCCTTACCCTAAATCTGGTACACCCTTTTATTTATGGGAAGATGAGGATGGACACAGCGGTAGAGCTGCTGGGGGCCTGGATGTAAGGGTCAGTGTGCGGAAGGTAAGGAGTATGAGCAAGCGAGGGTGTAGGCACACATGCGTCCTTAGGACTGCTGTGCTAAGAAAGCTGAAGTTAGGAAAGCTCTCTGCCAGGATAGAACTGCCCTCTACACTTGCTTCTATGCTGTGCAGTAAGACACCAAAGTCAACCAAATCTTACTGGAGGGAGGGGCACCTTTCTCTAATCCACACAGAGATACCAATTGGGCAAGTAGAAACCCTGCTCATAAGTGACATAGACAGAATACAATCCAGGTCCCATGCGATTATCAGCTGTACAACTTTGGGGATTAAAAATATGATCATGGATGTTACAGCACTTTTTGAAAAGTCATAAATGGACGGCTCTGCAGTTCTCCAGCCAACAGAGGGTTGGAAGTTATCTAATCTGTTCCCGGTCTTGTGGCATATGAGAACACAGGCCACTGGGAGAGACTGTCTGTGGTTCCCTGAAAAACATCACACCCACAGCAACCTCTCATTTTTCCACATTTAAAGCTGTATTCTGTATTTTTAAGTTAATGTGTTTTACAATGTTAATAACCTTTGAGTGAATGTAGGGTGTGTGTGTGAGCGTGTGTATATGTGTGTGTATGAGCAGATATGTAGGTATCCACCCTCAATAAGTTTTGAAACTCCTAGAGAACAGACATTGTCTTTTTTTGCATCTCCAACAGTCAATTGTTTTCCCTTAGTCACTGTGTTAAGATTCAAACAAACAAAAACACTTCTCATAAAGATGAAATTAAATAATATATAAATGATCCCTATATAGTACTTGGTCTATATTAAACATATTTCTTTCCCCTTACTCTTCTTCTGATACAGAAAGAATAAGAGCCTTCATTCAACTGTATTAATTTGAGATCATTTGTTAAGTGCCAGGCATAGTGCTGGGTGTTGGGAATACAATGATACTTAGGAAATAACCACTTCTCCTTAAGTCCTGTGGTCCATCTGGCCAGAAAAATATCCCTTATTGTAATCTCTCACATGTTATATGGAGTTGGGAATGAGGCACTTTTGGATGGAGGACAATAGAAAGGTAATTTGCTGGTTTTATTGATTCTGGGAGTTGGATGGGGAGTTGGAGATGTCAGTTTGGAAGGTGATGTTTGAATAGGGTCTTAAAGGCTATATAGGAGTTCACAGAGACAAAAAAGAAAAATAAAGCAGCACAAGTGCAGAGGACACAGAATAAGAGAAGCCACTTTCACTATTAAAAGTTTGCTTGAAAATAATAGAACTATGATCCATTGCCCGAGAAAGGACCCCAAATCAAGAACAGTTAATTGGAAGACAGAAGAGTGATCCAGAGCTGGACCCTTCATCAATCATCTCACACTTAGAGATCTTCGGGGCCTGGCACTAGCCGTCACATACTTTTAGTTTAAGGATGTTTGAAGCTTTTTAAATTATGCATGTTGTTATTTTCCATTATCTAGAAAGGAACTGTTTTGAAAGCCAAAGAGCAAAAGCTACAACCCCCAGGAATTTATTTTAAACCTGGGAATTTCCCCGAGGCCTGGAATTTAGTATCTGGGTTCCAGACTTGGCGGTAATTGTTGGACTCCCTTCTCAGACCCCGCCTACATGTGTCTACTGCCTCCCCAATCCTCATCCACACCATCTGTTTAGCAGGGTGCAGCTTTCCAAAGCCCTGGGTCAGCCCTCTCCTGGTAACTCTACCTGGGCAGAAAAGCAACTCTATGACCCACCAGATCAAAGATAAAGCCCAAAGTGTTTACAGTATCAACTTTCCTCCCCAGAGAGAAGGACTGTATCTTTCTCTATGGCTGCAAAACCCGACTGTAGCTTTGTGAATGTCTGGTCCTGTTGGCATCCCCAGGCCCAGGAGCCCAGCTGCTGCCCCAGCCCAGCCCAGGGAGGAGAGAGGGAGGCCACTGACAAGACGCCCTTCCTAAGAACAAAGCTATCAGCTTCATCTTTGCAGGGTACCAGTCTTGCCCTCACACCTGCCAGGCGGGACCTTCTCTTTCTTGGTAAACTTCTTTGTCTGCCCTAGTTCAGCACTGGGCACTTGGGAGACTCTCCCGTGTGAGAGTCTGTGGTTTATTAGCAGCTGGTTTTGTGACAAGATCTCAATAGATGGAATCCAGAGATCTAGGTCAATACTCTTCTTCCAACTGGACCAATATCCTTTCTGAGCCTCAGTTTCCCCATCTTTAAATTGACGATAATAATGATGTCTGATCTGGCTGTTTCTCAGGGTTGTTCGCTCCTTATGAGGATGGCAAGATGGTGTAGAAGGATGGCATTAAGGAGGTCAAGGGCTCAGCTCCTGCATGGTGCTGCCTAGATTCCCATACTAGACTGCTATTTCCTAGTTATGTCTATGTTATAACCCTGGGCAAGGTACATAACTTCTCTTGAGGCCCTCGGTCTTCCTCATCTGTAAAATGGGATTAAAACAGTTCATGAGAACTATGGCTTCACGTGGTCATTAGGAGGATTAAATGAGATAGTACTTAGAAAGAGCTTAGCACAGTGTCTAGCACATAATAAAATTTGTCCAGTATCTACTCTGTTCTTGGTGCTGTGGGAGGTTCTAGAGATGAAAGACACAGAGCTTACAGTGTAGTCAGTGAAGCAAATCAGGTTGTTAAGTCTCCCCACACACTTCACTTCAAAATCTCACACGTGTGTGTGTGTGTCTGTGTCTGTGTCTGTGTCTGTGTGTGTCCTCACTGCCTGTTGTGGCCCCTGCCAATCTCTCCGGCCCTTGTCCTTCACCCCCAGCCGTGCAGGATTCCTTTCCAGTACTTGAAGGCACCAAGCTTTCCTGCCTCAAAGCCTTTGTTGTCTGTCCTTTCTGCCTCCAACAGTGGCTCCTACCAGAAACATCAGCATCTTCTGGGAACTTGCTGGAAAGGCACATTCTCCAGTTAAGAGGCCAGTTTGGGACCCCATGGGAACGGTTCTGGAGGGATAAAGTTACAAGAACTGGGGGCTGGTGCTGTGACACACATAGATTTCCTGTCCATTTCAGAAAAAGACAGAAGAAAGCACAGGAGCCTGGAGCAGGTGACCTGGCTTAAGTGGAGAGAAACCAAGTCACTGGGGGACATTTAGCACCTGATGCAAAAGCAGAAATGTTAAGGAGGTGATTAACACCTATATTCTAATCTCAGTAGCAGCTAAACACAGACTTAAACATAAACTTGAAAAAAAAAAAAGAAAGAAAATCTGGAAAGATTAACTAAAAATAGTTAAGTTAGTGATACCTAGTAATTGTTTTTTTTTTCTTTTAACATATAGTTTCATTGTAGTTTACCAAAAAATCCAAGTTCACCAATTTATGGCTGTGGTCTAAATATTTGTAAATGCACAAATAAGTATATTCTTGACATCCTGGGTCTGCGTCATCCAAGCAGACACCTGCACACTCACCTGGGAAAGAGCAGCTTCCTCCCAGTGAAAGCAAAGAGAGAACCTGGGAGGAGCAGGACAGGCTCTCCAAGGTGCCATTTTAGCCCCGAGAATCAGCAAGGTCAGGGAGCAGGATTGCAACACAGGCTGGCAGGCGTGGAGGGGGCCCCGAGCCACTGATGCACACAAACAGACCTCCTCATCCGGTGACTTCTGAAGAAATAATGCAATTGTGAGGGGCCAGAGAAGCCACAAATAGAACAAAGAGAGGAAAGGAAAAATCAATGCGCAGGAAAGAGGAGGAAGGGAGCCAGGCCTGACGTCTGCATCGCTCTGGCCAGAAAAGGGAAACCTGCAGCGGCCTGGGGCAGTGCCCCCTCGTGTCCCAGGGCCTGGGACAGGTGCCCAGTTCCCAATCACTGCCTGGAGAGTCTGCACAAATCCCTTGCATGGCCGTCACTAGTACCCACCTTCCACCTATGGGGGATGGAGAGTCAGAAAGATTATGTAACTGGCTTCAATTCACAGTATCAATAAAGGCACCGAGATTAAAAACCCAGGGTCCCAAACCCTCAGCCCAAGTTCATCCTGTCAGGTCCAGGAGGGGAACTCGTGAAATAGGAACTGGAGGAGTTTGGAAGGGGAGAGGACCACTTTACCTGTGTTTATGGAGTTGGCTTCCCAAGGCTGATTCACCTGGGAAACAGCCTCTGGGGAAACTTGATTCCCTCCCTCTCCCCTCACCCCCACACAAACTGATGTGTATCTCTGAAAGCCCTCAGTGTGAGACCAGCAAGTGGCCTTCACCAGGGCCTCAGAAGAGGTACGCCTGGCTCCTTGGGATTCGCTCCTTATTCCCCCTCTTCTGGGATGGCATTTTGCAAAAGAGAGAGGGGCCCTCAGGAAAGGGGGCCTTGGCAGCGCGTGGGACTCCCCAGTTCTGTATTCACCACTGGGGGCTCCCGGGAGGGAATCAGGGACTCCCCTCACCCATCCACACCCTGAGCCTCTGGGACCTGACATCCCCCTTCTCGCTCCCTCCCATTCTGCAGTATTTTAGTCAGAGAGTAAGACAGAACTCGCTAAATCAAAGTGGTTTCCCCAGCAACAGTGGGAGAAGCAGGTTTACTTATGCCAGGTAAATAATGCATGAGCTTGGACTGAGAAATACGGCAACCAAGTTCATGTTACTAACGGGTTCACTGAACCTCGAGGCTTGGTCCTGAGCCAGAGTCCCAGGGGATAAGGTTGCAATTCACCGCCTGCCCCTCCTCGCCAAAGGAATCCTTTCTGTATTCAAGTTGTGTTTTGGGTTTTCTTCTTTTTTTTACCCCTGGCTATTTCATATTCCCTAAATCAAACTGCCTCTGCCTTCAAGACCTAATGGAACTGGGCATCCATCCTCCGTGTGGCTTCCCCCATCTTCAAAGAGAGGGTGCTGGGAAAGGCTCTAACTTGAAAAGTCAGAAAAGTCAGCGCAGACCTGCATGGCTCTCCCCAGTGTGCCAGAGATGGTTTGTTTCCAGATCCAGTAGGTACACCTGACAGGTCGGCCAGGTCCCCAGGCTCCAAGGGCAGACGCACTACGCGGAGAAGAAATGTAAGCAGAACCAGAGAACACTTAGTGATAAAGATGGGGTGCTCCTCCTGCCCCCCAAGAACCGCTGATACAGAATCTACAGCTCTCCACCCTCCTCTCAGAAGACAGGGTGCCTTCCCTGACTTGTACTCTGAAAGTGCTTCTTTTCTTTAATTTCATAAATATGAAATCATAGAATAACATAGAAAAGCTTTTTCAAATGACACAGCATTGTCCCAATTGGAGGTGTCCCCCCTTTGCTCCCCCCCAACTTACTCCAAAGATAAACCCTCATGGAGATGACTGAAAATTCAATACAAGGAGAAATTTTAAAATACCCATCATAATAAACTGGAAGACTTTATTGGGAGGAAAGGTGAAGATTTAGTCCCTGCACAAAAGGACTTGCAACTTTCCAGGGTCCTGTAGGAAGGTAGTTAAGTCCCCGAAGTCCTGGAAGAGGGAGTGTTTACAACAGTTGGGTGCACCATCGGACCTGTTGTCTTGTCCGCCTGTCCCAGCAGATACCATCTAGATGAATAAGAAAGCAAAGCTGATGGACGCTTCTAGTTCCCATGGAAAAACAAAACTTAGGAACTTCCCTCAACACAAGCAATGAGATTGAGGCAACCATCACCATTCATGGGTCTGTTTGAACATATTCACAGTATGAGAAAACAGTCTGATCCAGATATTGTTTAGAACATCCCGGTGTTAAAAAAAAAAAAAAAAAGAACATCCCAGTGTTAATGATTAACTATCTGTGGAAATGCTCCTATTGAAAACCTGCCTGTTTCTCAGGTGGAAAGGAAGTAATTCACACTGACAATAGATACGATCTGCACGATCACAGAATGAGGCAAGTCTTCAGTGAGTATCATAGCAACCTCGCTGGTCTGTGAAAATTATGGCAGTTTTGCATGAAAACCTGAAAACTGCAAAGCCAAATTGGTTAGGAAAAAAGTTGGGTTTTTTGTTTTTTTAAAAGATTTTGTTTATTTGGCAGACAGAGGTCACAGGTAGGCCAAGAGGCAGACAGAGAGAGTGAGAGAGATTGGAGAAAGCCCTGCTGAGCAGACAGCCTGGATGCAGGGGCTCGATCCCAGGACCCTGGGATCATGACCTGAGCCAAAGGCAGAGGCTCTAACCCACTGAGCCACCCAGGCGCCACAAAAATTGTTTTTTAAAAGGAAATTCTGACATACGAAGCAACACAGACGAAACTTGAGGACATTATGCTAAGTGAAAGAAGCCAGCCACACCAAAAAAGGGACAAATCCATCATGATTCCACTGGTGGGAAGTACATAGAATTGTCAATCCATATCCCTGACAGAAAGTAGAAGGGTGTTTGCTAGTGGCTGGGAACAGTTACGTGGCGGTCATTGTTTAATGGGTTTAGAGTTTCAGTCTTCCTAGCTGAAAAGAGTTCTGGAGATGGATGGTAGCAACAGTCGTACAACATTGCAAACGTATTTAATACCACAGACTTGTACACTTAAAAACAGTTAAGATGGTGGGCACCTGGGTGGCTCAGTGGGTTAAAGCCTCTGCCTTCGGCTCAGGTCATGATCCCAGGGTCCTGGGATCGAGGCCCGCATGGGGCTCTCTGCTCAGCTGGGAGCCTGCTTCCTCCTCTCTCTCTGCCTGCTTCTCTGCCTACTTGTGATCTCTGTCTGTTAAATAAATAAATAAAAATCTTAAAAAAAAAAATAGTTAAGATGGTAAATTTTAGGTTATATGTATTTTACCACAATAAAAAGATGGGGGAGGGGAAGAAGGCTCTAGCAAATTATAAACTGGACAACTAAAGACCTTCAGGTATCTACTGAATCAGCTTAGGGAAAAATCACATGGATAGGGAACCCTGGTGGTGCAGTCAGTTAAGCATCTCCCTCTTGGTTTGACCTCAGGTCATGATGTCAGGATCATGGGATCGAGCCCCACATCTGGCTCCACGCTCAGATGGCGTCTGCTTGAGATTCTCCCCCCTCACCCCTCCCACTCGTGCTCTCTCTCTCTCTCAAATAAATAAACAAATCTCTTTTTTTTTTTTTAAGATTTTATTTATGTATTTGACAGAGAGAGAGAGACAGTGAGAGTGGGAAGCCAAGCAGGAAGAGTGGGAAAGGGAGAAGCAGGCTTCCCCACCCAGCAGGGAGCCCGATGCCAGGCTAGATCCCAGGCCCCTGGGATGATGACCTGAGCTGAAGGCAGGCACTTAATGACTGAGCCACCCAAGTGCCCCAAATCTTTTTTAAAAAATCATATGGGTGAAGCAATGTCTGACTTGTGACCGAAATAAAGTGAGGTGTTTGGTCTGGATTGAAATTCTCTTCAGTTGATCCAGGATCGTGCCTTTACCTCTAAACATTACAACAGATGCATAAGAACTGAAAACTCGCTCCCCAACAACCAGCCGAGGAAATGATGGAAGGTGTATTTGGAGGGCATGAGCACCGTCTGCCACAGGTCATACAACACGTATAGAACGATTACACAGAGGCAGTGAGCCCTCATATGTGGGCTGATAAATGGAGAGTGCACTCCGACAGCACACACTGCAGAATGCTTTGGAAAATAACCACCACAAAATGTGCTGGGATTGAGCTCTAACAGCACCTCAACAAATCCTGTCCAACTGAGCAAACAGTCTGTCTGTTGGAGAAAATGAGTAATTACGTGGAAGTTATTGACAGAAGCACCCAAGTCTTGGGAGAAACATCACAAAACCTATTTAGAAAAAGAAAACAATGGGTGTTCCTGGCAGAACGGCTCCAGCGAGGCTGTGGAACCTGAGAAACTCGTGTGGTAAAATCTGCTACCCTCTGGAAACTGGAGAGGTACCCAGACACTCACTGCCCATCGTCCGGGTATCAGGCCCTAACATGATTTGGCATTGGTTCAAAAGACAGCACGTCCAGACGATTGCCATATCAGTATGACATTCCTGTCCCAACAACAGATCATTTTCACGTTCTTGGCTAATACAGCGGAGGCTGGCCTAATAGGTTATATAAACACAATAATGTCATATTCAAACGTTTTACCATAGATACAGTACTTTTAAAGCACTATTGGACCTTTTATCACACGTATACTTTTTTTCTATCCCTTTATTTCTGTTTTGTTTTTTCCTTTTTACTATCCCAAGAAAGCTAGAGAGGTGGCATTCTACAGGAGAGAAAACTAAACCCACCTGGGCCTTCCAGTGCCTTCCTGGCCTGTCTCTTGTGACCTGTTCTATCCCTGTAGCTATGCTGGGACACTCACCCCTTCAGGGACATGTACTTACAGGTCAGGGTGTGATATTCTCCAAAACTTTACATTCTTTCCCCTGAATCACAGCAATAATTGAGAGGGAAAACCAGTAATGTTTGGGACCCCAAGTTGCTAGACAATGGCCAAATGTCCACCTTACTTGGTGTCTGAGAGAGAGAGAGATTGTTGGCTCTGAGAGATAGTAGAATTGACCCTCCCTACCACCCCATGCCCTGCCCTGCTGCATCCCCAGTGGGGCACACACCCCTCTAGGATGACCTTGCCCTGGGCTCTGACTCACCTCACCACAGCCCTCTGCCTCTCGATGAACTACAGGGAGTAATTTAGGAGTGTGGGCCTCTGGAGTGTCAGTTAGTCGGGCCACGGGGATGGAAGGCCCCACAGAACTGCCACGGCCTCCCATCAGGGCAGCAATGAGCTGCAGAGCAGACAAGGAAAGGCGGGCAGCCAGCCAAGCAGAGGGCCAAGCAGGAATTGGGCCATGCTCACGACAAAACTCCATCCGAGGACACAGAGACCCCTGTCTACAGCATGTGCCTGTCGCAGTGAAGAATCAGGGGAGACCTCTTTGGAGGCAGTAGGTGTGGCCTCTGCTATATTTTGAGGGGGCTGGGGAGTCCCCAGTAACTGTCAGGAAGAATTAACCACTCGCTATATGGCCACAGAGCTTGGGCCTTCCTCTCCTGGGCCAGATTTCACTCCACCCGCCTCCAAGCCTGGCTCCCAGCCCAGTTTTTCCAGAATTCTTTTCTCTTCTTAAAATATCAAGAGGTCCAGCTTAACTGCACTGACCCCCTCCTCTGCCCCAAAAGGAAAACCAAACTGCATTCTCAGATTAACCCCCCACCTTTTAGAACCCACTGCCTTGTGCCTCACCTGTCCACCTGCCCCACCCCCTGCCTCAGAAGAAGTTGGAGGACTGAGAGAAGGTGGAGGAATCCGAAAACAGATTCCTGGGCTGCAGGACCAGGATCTGCTCCCTACATCCCCTACGGTCCCAAGCCCTTACAGGAGGGACCCTGCTCTTCTTTAAGCTTCTTTTACCTCTTCGGAAACTGGGCACAGCTTACTTTCTTCCATATCCTTGACCACCAGCCCGGGAGTGAGTATAAATTACGGCAGCACCGGGAAGACAGGCTCTCTTTTGATCTTGTTCATAAAGAACATGCGGAGGTACCCTGAGTCCACCTGGGGAAGGCAGGCTAAGAGACGTGTGGGAGACCACAGCCCTCTGGAGATGCCAAGTCCTGTGGTGGCCACTATGCCCCCAGTGGGGTCCCACCTCTGCTGGCATCGGCACCCCCTGCTCTGGGTTCCTTCCCAGGGAAGGCTTGGGCAGCGCTGCTGGGCCTCTGAGACTTTCGTGGCTAATAGGATGTAAATTAGAATGTGCTCCCATAAAGATGTATTATGCATGGACTTTCTATTAGATTTCACTTGGAAACTCATCATCCATCACCCCAGTGGGGCCCGCACAACTTCAGGCCTGTGTCAGCAGTTTCTTGTCATCCGGGGTCTGATGCCAAATTCATCTCCCTCGCTGGGGGGCCCGGGGACTCCGAAGGTTTGGAACGTGTCCTGACTGAATGAGGAAGCCACTTCCTGGCATCCTACAAGGTTGTCCTGCTCCTGCTAGAAGAGGGCAGGGCCAGGCTGGGAAAGAAGTGACTGACCTTTTAAAAGATGCCCCGGTGACCCCTGGAGCACAGGTGATTCATGGGAGAGGCTTGCAGTGGGAAGGGAAGAGGGACTGAAGGCCTTGCCCCAGGGGACCCAGACTTCAGTCAAGGAGGGTCAGAGCCACACAGCTTTTTCCCCATGGGGGTAAGTGAAGTCCTGAGTCTTCCAATAGCATTGGTCTGAAGGATTTTTCCTCCCTTACATACACACCCACGCACACGGGCATGTCCAGCCCATATCCCTGTACCACTCACACTCACAGCCCCCACATGCATACAACCCAGCTCTAACCCCACACTTACATACACACACACACAACACACACATGCTCCCACTCTCACATACGTACAGTATACACACGGCACACCACGCTCATACATGTCCCTGATCACACTCCCGTTCACCCCCACCCACTCACACCCACACAAATACACGCATCCTGCAACACACACACTCTCCCCTCACACATCTACGCTCCCACAGTAAGCGCGTGCTTATATAACACACATCCCCAGTTCCCACTCCCACACGTAAAGCGCACACACACACCCTCACACATACTCATTCGCACAGAGTCATGCACGTACACACAGTCACCATCCAGTATCACTTCCGAAGCCACAGAAGGGAACTTTCCTTCATTTATGAAAGGCTTGGGGATGCAACTTGCCAGAGTCGCTAGGAAACAGAATCTGTGGGTGTTAACTGTAGCGCCGGTAGACAAGTTCCCAGGCTCCTTGGGAGCAATGATGGGAGACATGAGAGTCATGTTTCCTTCCATACCGTCTTCCCACCAATGGAAGGGCAGAGGGTAATGAGGCACAAGAAACCAAACAGGAAGAATCAATTGGGCATTGGAAATACGATAAACTGCCAGGTGGGAAAGAGAGGTTTCAGCCCCCGAAGACTGTGAAACCAATAAACCCTTCAGCCACTTTGCCCAGGCCTCCCCTCTATGCCAGGGCCGAGCTGGGGTCCCCAGGAGACCCAGAATCGGATTGCCAGGAGGAGACATCAAGCCGGTTCACGTTCTCACCCACAGGGCAGGGCAGTGTGGGATATGCTAAACAAGGCTTTCACACCAGAATGCTAGTGTGTACAGTCCAAGAGGGGGAGTCACTGTGGACTGGAGTGATCTGGGAGGAGGGGAAAGAACATGGCGGTGGAGAGACTGTTGTGAGCTAAGATTTAAGGGCAAGACGATGGAAGGTGTACGGTGAGGAGCCAGCCTAGAGAAACTGAGTAGTAAGGGTCTGGCCCCTGGGTTGCACTGAGGCAAAGAGTCTTCCCTCACCTAAGAAGAAGAAAGGCCTCTGCATGTTCTCTTTCCAGGCTTGCCTCCTCTAAAAAGCCACCTGAGATCTCTCCCTTCTCAGAGCCCAGCACATGTGTTGCCTACAAGACTTCAATTTCTTGTGGTCTCAGACTGAGAACAATTCAGTACCTTGTTAGTGAGTCTCGATCATAAACCCCTGATTTAAGAGCAGAATCCCTATCGGCCAGGGCCTGTCATATAAACTAAGAGCTACGTTTGCAATGTTAGTAGCACTAAAGCCATTTCTTTTTTCTTTTTTTTTTTTTTTAAGATTTTATTTATTTCTTTGACAGAAAGAGATCACAAGTAGGCAGAGAGGCAGGCAGAGAGAGAGAGAGAGAGAGGAGTTAGCAGGCTCCCCACAGAGCAGAGAGCCCCATGCGGGGCTCGATCCCAGGACCCTGGGATCATGACCTGAGCCGAAGGCAGAGGCTTTAACCACTGAGCCACCCAGGGACCCCTAAAGCTATTTCTTAATACGGGATGATAAGGGTTCAAAGGAGGAAATGAGCATATCCAGATGGGACAGTCACAAAAGGCTTCATAGAGGAAGTGATGTCCAAGGGCCAGCGGAATGCGTTCTTTCCCCATTCATCAGCTTACATCTTGTCTCCCACACAAAATTTTGTTTTCATCTTATGCTTCTTTGTGCCTATCGTGCCTACCATAGAATTACGCTTCAGTAAGGATGCATTTGCATTAATAACGATGCATTAGTTAGTTCTCGATAATTTTATTACCTTTTCATTCATTCAACATCTACTTGTTTGCTTGCTTACAGGTGGAGCTTCTTCAGTCTCAGAAAAGTAGGAGCCACATCCAGCCACCTCCAGCTACGTGAAAGTGGCCATGAAAGATTGGAATGCTACCCTGGGCAGTCCTAAGGCTGTCCTCTACCATGTAAGTCAGAGGGCAGTCCTGGGGTGCAGTCTAGATCCTAGAATTAAGACCTCAGAGTTGTCCCATATCTTCTTTTTGCAGCCAGAGGCTAGAGATAGGAAGTGGCTCTACATAGTCCCAAAGGTTGATTAGATTAGATCAAAGGAAATCATACATTAAAACTGTGCTTCGAAAAACAAAAAACAAAAAACAAAACTGTGCTTTGAAGTAACTTGACGTTGAGGAATCCTGATTGCCTCAGTCAAGGTCTCAAGGTCAACATTGACACTGGGAAGTCATGCCAATAGGATGTGCCCTTGGTTGTGATGTGCCGAAAATGGTACTTTCTTCTGTGACAGTCTTCCTCCCCAAGCTCTTAACTCCGGTCTCATCATAAGAGAAACATCTGACAAACGGATGGAACCTTCTACAAAATACCCGACCAATATTCCTTAAGGGGCCAAGGTCATCAAGAAACAAGGAAATTCTGAGAAAGCCATCTCAGCCAAGAAGAGGCTAAAGAGACACAACAACCAAATGTAACACGGATCCTAGATGAGATCACGGACCAGAAAAAGGACTTTGGGGAAATCAGAATAACGTCTAGACTTTTGTTACTCATAAGGTAGCATACATTGGCTCATTAATTGTAACAAACAGACCTCACTAATGAAAGATGTTACTAATCAGGGAAACCGTGTGCAGGTATGTGGAAACTCTGTCCTATCTTTGTTTTTTTTTTTTTTCCCTGTAAATCTAAAACTGTTCTAAAAAGAAAATTTTAATTTGAAAAAATTGTGCTCTGAAGCTGTAAGAGCACTCTGCCTATCTTAGATCTTATTAGTGTTGATAATAGGCTCCAGACCAGTGAACATCCTGTCCTATCACATGGCTACTGGACATATTAATGTCTCTTTCAGGCTCCTCTTGATTGTGACAGTTGCTCAGACTTTCCTTCTTTTTTGATGACCTTAGCGGGTTTGAGAAGAGCTGGTCAGGTATTTTGTAGAAAATCCCTCATTCGGGATTTATCTGATGTGTTTCTCTCGACTTGATTTCAAGTCACTGAATCACAGTAGAGCCTCTAGAGCTGACATCCTCTTTCCCCAGGGCAGGCATGAGGGGGAGGCGCCTCCACTGGCCTCCATTCTGAAGACTCTGTGGAGAGCAACTGAGGAGGCGGGGAAGGCAGGTAGAGCCCTTCTCTGGGGGAGCACAAGGGCTGTTCAGAAACCAGCTGGGACTGATGTTGCTCTCAGCTTCCCCTCAGGTGGAAGGAGCAGCCTTCAGCAAGGATGGGTCCGAGAAGGAGAGAGTCTTGGATTGGGACTGGGTATTCCTGAGGACTCGTCTGTCCTCATGTCTCCAATCTGAGGCACAGCCTTCTTTTCCACAGCCAGCTTCGGTGGCCATGAAAACGGATGGGCCTATGGATACTGGGACTGGGAAGAAGTTGCCTTGACAACCTATCCTCAGGTGTGTGAGAGAAAGGGAGGGTGCCTGTGTGAGTTCTGAAAAGAACAGAATTCTAGAATGTTGAGCTGCCTCAAAGGGTGTTGTCATCTTTATCCTCCCCCGGGTGCCTTCATTATACAATTTCTTAGCCTTGGTCTTTGGTTCCAGCCACTCCTCCTGGGACTCAGCCCTGGTGAGGGGGAGGCAGCCACTGGGCACTGAACTGTGTGGGTTTGATAGAGCTGGCAGGCAAACTCAGCATGCTAAATCCAGTGGACCATTCGAGATGTCTAGACAGGAAGCCAGGCTGAGAGAAAAGCAAGGATACTCCCCTCACGCTGGAACCCAGAGGCTGCCAGGCACGCTGCTGCCTCTGCCTCAGGAGCCCAAAGGATGGGTCCTCTGGGGACTGGGTGCTAGTTCGGGGCATGTCCCTATGGAAGTAAGTGGGACATGGCAGGTGAAGCAGACATATTGTCATTGTCAGTGGTGGTACTCAGGTTCAGACGCGGCCCAGCGTGACCTTGAAGTGGACACTGGGAGAGTGAACCTCGCATCAGGGCTTCACACCCTGGTCCCAGCACCAGTATGGGACATGCTCTGAACATCAGGTAACACTCCAAGTAGGGGGAGTCCGGGGGGGTTGTCTAGAGGGTCTAGCTCGGCTCAGCCAGTCCCACCAGCGTCTAGCACTAGGGCCTTGAACAAGTGAGTCTACTCTCAATTTCCCCATGTGTAAAACAAGACTAATTGTATACTGGTCCCACCTGCCCCGTGGGTCATTCTGAGGTGCAGAGAGAATGGTATACGGGAAGGCCCTGAGTCGTGCACATGGCAGGCCCGACTATTACAAACGATGTTTACACTGCAAGCTCTGAGACTGTTGAGATATTCAGTTCCGCTGAACTGGGAAACTTGGCTTCTTCTGGCTGTCAGTTCCTGCGTTGCTTGGATTGGGAAGAGTCTTCCAGCTCATTTAGTCCAACGTACCCTTCTCGTCCTTGAGCAACGCTGGAGCGCGTGATTCGGCCACGTCCCAGAGTCCCGGCGCAACCTGGTGTCTATGTGGGACGGCAGCCCCGGGCTCCTGACTCCCACCCAGGGCTCACGCACCGCACCACACCACGGGCTCCTGCCAGGGCCCCGACATCCATACAGAACCCCAATCTACATCTCACCTCCAGCATCAACCACCGGTCCCGCAGACTTCATTTGCATTTTAGCACACACCCACTCTTGACAGCTTATCATATAACCGAACACCCATGCCAGATTCTGGGATCTTTAAGGAAATACAAAAGAGTGAAAGACACAACAGAAAAGATGATAACCAAGTGTTCCTCTGGAGTTTGGCCAGCGTGGATCGGCAGTGTGCCTGAAACTCCCGCCCTCAATCTGTTCACCAACCTGTTTCCCTCCTCATTCAAGCTGCTCCTGAAAGCCTCTCCTCTGGGAAGTCTTCCCAGATCAACTAAGCTACTGGCAGCTTCCGTGGGTTGGCCCTGTCTGAACCGAGTACTTCCCGGGGTGTTCCTCACCCACCTTCCACCTCAGCGGGCACTCAGCCTCGTCCGCCACTCCCAGCCGCTGGGCCAGGCTTCTGTCTCCTCTCCCGCCTTGGGTGAAGGAACACTCCCCCCTTCTCGGCCCCCCCTCCCTGCCCCCCCACCCGGGGGACCAGTCTGCCCTAATTCCAGGCATGCGCTTGACATATATTTGACGTTGATACTTTATTGACTCTTGATGTATTTGCCTCCTGCTTTTATTTGGTCACAAGCCTGCCCTCTCCTTATTTCTACATGTCTGTGTTGTTTGTCTGAGACACTTATAACCTAGGGGTCTTGTTATCAAGAAGGGAGAATTGCTTGCCCCTGCCCTTCTGTTGATTCAATCAGGAGGTGACTGGACTCCATGTCCTGTGCTTTAAACAGGTTCAAATTCCAAATTCCATGTCTCCTCTGCCTGGTCTACAAAGCTGAGTTTCTGTAAAGCAGACACTCTCTTTACTCATGACTGACAATTCTGTCTTTGATTTTTTTTTTTTTAAACTCAATTCCTGGACAGACAGACAAGCCCATCTTTCTCTTCCTCAGACTTTCTACTTACCCTGATCTTTTACTATCTAATGATAGTGTTGTTGTTGTTGTTGTTGTTGTTTTTTAAAGACTATATTTATGGGGGGGGGCCAGAGAGAGAGGGAGAAGCAGACTCCCTGCTGAGCGGGAAGCCTGACATGGGGCTTGATCCAGGACCTTAAGATCACAACCCAAGCTGAAGGCAGACGCTTAACCGACTGAGCCACCTAAGAGCTCTAATAGTGTTGTTTAAAGGGAGTTGGCAGAAATGTTACCATGGCATAAAAAAGAGGGGAGGTAGAACACCCCCACACACATAGACACGCATGTGCAGGCATGTCTTGCTGTCAAATATAGCTTATCTCTGGATGATGTAAATATAAATCGTCTCTATAAATACACATGATCTCTGAACAATGCACCAAAATCTGAAAATAATTAGTTGCCTCAGAGAAAGGTTCTCTTCGTGTTTTTTTTTTTTAAAGATTTTATTTATTTATTTGACAGATTGCGCAAGCGGGGAGCAGGGAGAACGGTGGGAGGAAATGCAGGCCCCCTACTGAGCAGGGAGCCCCATGTGGGGCTTGATCCCAGGACCCTGAGATTTTGACCTGAGCTGAAGGCAGAGGCTTAACCCACTGAGTCACCTAGGGGCCCCAGAAAAGTTCTCATTCTATACCTTTTTCTACCTTTTGAACTTTGAAAACTTTTTTTTTTTTATAATGAATTACTTCATATATACAAAGAATACCTGAAATCAATGTATCTATTGAGGTAGAATAATAAATAATTCTGCCCTGAGGAACCACCATCCATAGGAAACAGAACATTACCGGCAGCATGGAGACTTCCTCACCTCCTTCCTGAGTCCACGGAAGTAGCCACCATCTTCTTACCTCAGTCCTATTGGCTTGTAGGTACTAACACAAATGCACACATCCCAAATCAATACATTATTTCATTTTACTTGTTTAGAACTTTATAAAATCCTGTCACATTGTATTTTTCTGTGACTACCTGTTTTCTCTCACCATGGTCAAAGTTCATCAGCACTGATGCTTACAACATGAATTCATTTTCATTGTTATCTAACAATCCATGGAGTGAATATACCCACATTATGTATCTATTTTCCTGGCATTAGACATCAGGTTATTTCCCATTCTTGCTGCTACAAACCATTTTAGGCGTGCTTCTTGGTGCACAGGCGAAAGGTTCCCTAGGGTTTGATCCCCACAGTGGTATTGCTGGGTCAGTGCGTAGATACTCCTTCAGCTCAATGACCATTTGCCAAATGGTTTCCAAAGTAGTTGTCGGCATTTACATTCCCACCAGCTTCATGAAGGGATTTTGTTTCTCTGCCTTCTCCCCAATACTTGATATTAATAGACTGAATTTTTTTTTTTTTTTTGCCAATCTAGTGGGTACAAAATGTTATGATATTTTGAGCTTAATCTACATTTCTCAAATTACTGGTAACATCAAGAGCCTCTTCTTATGTTTATCATCCATTCACGTTTCCTGTCCTATGACTTTGAATGTTGAAACATGTGACTATATTTACTTGTTCAAATATTTATTTATTTATTTATTTAAAAGGGCCTATAGCATCTCGTTTCTCATATGCAAAGGGTCCCCCACTCTCTCCCCAAAACACACAAATACCATATCTGAATAGTGTCACAACAAATAAAATTGCTAACAACACATCAGTGAGTGTTATGGCCCGAATTGTGTTCCCCCAAAACCCATAGGTTGAAGCCTTAACTCCCAATACCTCAGAATGCAACCATATTTGGAGAAGAGGTCTTTAAGGAGGTAATTAAGTTAAAATGAACTCTCTAGGGTAAGCCCTCATCTGATCTGATTCATGTCCTTAAAAGAAGAAATTAGGACACAGACCAGCAGATGACCATGTGAGGACAAAGGGAGAAGACGGCCATCTGCAAGCCAAGGGGAGAGGCCTCAGAAGAAACCGGACCTGCCCACCCTGGGGGCGGGGTGGGTGTCAGTTAAGGAAATGAGGGTCAAGCTTCCAAACGAGGTGTGCTTGGAGGACATGACACTGAAGGGCCCTTACGACCCAGGGAGTCAGTGACGTCTCTGAAACCAGGTGACTAGTAAGTAGGAAGCCAGGAACAGAGCCTGTTTTCTGGATTCCAATTCTCTTTCCACGACGTCAAGCTGCCTCTAAACAGATTAGTGGCTAGACAAGCAAGTTGTAAAGACATGATACCATTCACTCAGCTGCAGGGGGACAAGACACAGGAACAGGGAGTATGCAGCTTTTGAAATGAAAGAATTAAATACATCTTTAGGTTCCCCTTTCAGAGGTCTGATTACAGCCAGGTAAGATCATAGAAAACCGGAGGGAGCGAGCAATTTTGAGAACCTAGTAGGCACCCGATCTTTCATGTGCCTCAAGTTATGTAATGCTTTGCCTTAGCTCCAGCTGTAACATTCTTCTTCATCTCCACTACACAGATGTGGAAGCTGAGTCTCAAAGAGGCCAGGCAACTTTCCAAGCTTACGAAGCTAAATCATAGCGGTGACCTTGACCAAATTCCCTAACCTCGGTATCTGAGCCAACGCCTGCTTGCCTTGCTTGATTCCAAAATCCGTGAGCTCTTGTTACCTAATGGATATTGGAATGTAAAAAATTTGGGGTTTTGGTTTTCATTTCTGTAAATCCAGACTACTGTCCTTTACTACAAAACCCAGAATAAACAAGTTGTCCCAATAGGACTTACGGGCCAGGAGGTGTTGGGGGTGGGGGTGTTTCCTTCATATTTAATTTGGACAATAGACACTTTCTCACCCTAAGGTCAAGTACCACGTTTGGAGCCCTGGCTTCTGACCAGACCTGCTGCCGCTGCACCTAAGCTCCTCCATAACAAAATTCTCTACTAATACAACCAGCGCTTCCTTGTGCCGTGATGCTCTTCTCTCCTCCTTCCCTCTCTGAACACTTTTATTTCAGAAGATAGTATGGGCCCACTTCTGGCAGAATCTGTCAGCAGAGAAGGGCGGTACCTTTGGCCACAGCACAAAGGCCTGAATGGGCCCCATTTCAAGCTGAATGATCTATTCAGTACTCATTGATCTGCAAACTGGGCTGAAAGCCCTTTAAGCTGGCAGAGAAGCAGGCCTCAGAGTGGGGAGTGCTCTGGGCTCTTCTTTTTTACTTTTGTTTTTTTGCCCCAAGGCAAAATGTAACTTCTGTTTTAGTCTGAGCCCCACCCTCCTTTTAGTAAACACAAAGCTGGCCTTGGTTTCCCCAGTAATGCCAAGGGGGAGGAACGAGATCATTGTTTTTGCTTAGGAGCCGGAGGGCTGGGTTCGGTAGCCTGGCCAGAGAGAGAAAGCTGGGCAGGTTCCAGAATATGAAGGAGCATTCTCCCGTCTCTCTCAGTCTCTCTGACTTCTGGGAGCTTCAAACTCCCTCCACCATGTTCAGAAGTGTCAGAATGTAGGTCCTTTCCAATGCAACCCTGTCCTGGTTCTGCATATGGGGGCTCTTTAAACTCTGGGGGTTCCTAGGACTAGGGTTTCCTCTTTCACCTCAAGCTTTGCTTCAAGCATCTTTCCCTCCACCATTCACTTCTCGCCTCCCTGTTCCCGTCTGCCACATTCTTCAATCCATCTGACCTTTACAGAACAGAACAGAGTGCATTGCATTGTTAGAGACAGATAATAGGCCCAAGGGGGTGGAGAGTTAGAACAAAGAGAAGAAACGTTTTTTTCCCCTCTCAGGAAGTTTAATTTAGATCAGGTAAGCACAAAGCTAAGCCAGATAAATACAGAATTTATGAGCCAGTGAGTGTAGCACAAAGCCCATCTAGTGCAGGTTGGACCTGGGAGCACTGCTGACTTGGGAGTTTCGCTTCTCCTTCTCAGGGGTGACTCTGAGGAAATGCCCCCATGCCCATGACTCTGCAGTCATGAAGGGGAGTGCCAGGCTGCTGTCCTGCTTCGAAGGGGAGGCAAGGTGAACATTGCAAAGGAGCAAATGGGGGGAGCCAAAGCCCGTGGCAGCGGGTTAGAAAAGAAGGACTGGGCTCCAGTACCGGACCTAAAGAGAGAGGGGAAGAGTTGACAGAAGGAAGCCATGGCACTTCCGGGGACCACGCAGCGTTCTTCCCATGTGCCCACGTGCCACGGGCCCTGTTGCACAGAATCCCTATGAAGGGAAACATGAAGAAGACAGACCCTGCAGGGCAGAGGCTGCTTACCTGCCGCCTGACCTTGGAAAAGTCCTTTGCACTTGTAGGACCTGTTTTCCTTCAGACTTAAGGAAGGTCTGAAGCAAATGATTCGTAAAGGATCTGAGCAAACAATTCGTAAATTTTGGATGAGTCCAGTTGACTCGAACTTGACTAAATTTTATTGCCCAATAAGAATATTTTTGGGGGGCGCCCAGGTGGCTCAGTTGGTTGGGCAGCTGCCTTCGGCTCGGGTCATGATTCCAGGGTCCTGGAATCGAGCCCCGCATCGGGTTCCCTGCTCAGCAGAGAGCCTGCTTCTCTCTCTCCCCCTCTCCCTGCCACTCTGCTTACTTGTGCTCTCTCTCTAGCTCTCTGTCAAATAAACAAATAAAATATTTTTTTAAGAAAAAGAATATTTTTTAAACAGCACCCTCTACTCTCACCTTAAAAAGAAAACACATTTCACTATGAACAAAGGTGTAGAGACACAACCTGAGAATACTAAGGAGAGTCCTTTAGAGAAATAGAGAAAAACCTACTCCACAATCTTCCTCTTCTCATTACATTGCAGATTGTTGAGAGCTTCATCACAGAGGGAAGCCAGTTCCAGAACTGGGAAACTGATAGGTGACTCCAGAGCAGCTTCCTATCTCCTAAGAGCCTGTGACCGGAACCCCAACTGGGCAAATTAGCCACCCTCCCTTGGACCCAAGCTTGGTGCTTTCCATAACCTAAAGCTTAGCAATGCTTGCGAGTGGAGCCCGACACTCTCTGGGCTGGTGATTCCCGACGCATGGACTGCAAGTTCTCATTCTCCTTTAGCCACCCATCACTTCTCCTTGTCTCCTGAGGGGCCAAGGAAGCTTCCCCTGGAGGTTCTGTCACTGTGACGTGTCCCAGTGGGGTGCTGGCGGCAGCAATCCAAGAGGTGACTCGTCTCCTCCACTAGAGGCAGTAAGCCACTCAGTGGGGAGAGCTGTGTCTCACTCACCTTGGACACCTTTGCCACGATGTCTTACCCTTGATAGGCATGGGCTTTAATTTCTGTACTCTGAGGTCCAGAGATTCTAGTTCTATGTGCACAGTTTTAATAGACTCTCCCCACCCCCAAGGAGGTGATACGCTTTGGAATTTAACGTCCCATCAGCCAGGGGTGAGGGGGCTGCTTTGCTCCAGGGCTGTCATTTGGTAACGGAGACAATTCGGGGAGCAGCTCCCCACACAGCCCCAGGAGCCTGAGCCCGGCAGCCGGACAGCTGCCCTGGCTGCCCAGACCGCCCTGGGATCGGGATCGTCTGGCGGAACTGTTTTCTGGAGACAATGCAGCCCATGTGACAGGCCTTAATGAGTCCCTTCTGGAATCCCACAACGGCCAAGTGGCAGAGGCTCCCTGAATAGGTCTCTCTCTTCTCAGCAGTGTCTGGGCAGCAATCTCCTCTCTCATTCTCCTCCTGCATTTCTTTTTTTTTTTTTTTTAATAGCATTTTAAAAATTAAATTAAATTAAATTATTTGAGAGAGAGCAAGTGACAGAGAGAGAAGCAGGCTCCCCACTAAGCAGGGAGCCCAATGGGGACTCTATCCCAGGACCTTGGGATCATGACCTGAGCAGAAGGCGGATGCTTAATTGACTGAGCCACCCAGGCACCCCATGTCAGTCTCTTCCTTTCCTCCTTGTCATCTTTGTCTTTTAACTACTTCAATTCTCCTGTTCCTTTTGGACCGCTTCCTTCTCCACACCCCTCTGCACTCTGCCCTTTCTATCACGCCGTCTTAGACACAAAAACACCCTTCCCTATGCTGTGTGGCCACCCTACTCCTAGATCTCATCATAGCTGAACAGCTATTCCTCCAGGCAGGCACCCCCTCCCCCTTCCCTGCCACCCCAACCCCAAGGAGACTGCTCTTAAAGCATGCCTTCCCTGCTGCTGGGAGTGTGGGGGAGTCAGCAAGGTTTAGTGATTGAAAATAAAATGCACCTATCATGTAAGTTCATTGTGACTACTGCTGGTCCCCCCAAGTTTTTTTTTTTTTTTTTTTTTTTTAAGTTCCCAGGCACCAGCAAGATGGATGGCTTTTCTCTGCCATTAAGAATTGGAGAGGTCTGCTGTGGGCATGAGGTCCCATTTAGGGTATCTTTTTTTTTTTTTTTTTTAAAGATTTTATTTATTTGTCAGAGAGAGCGAGCGAGAGGGAGCACAGGCAGACAGAGTGGAAGGCAGAGTCAGACGGAGAAGCAGGCTCCCTGCGG
The DNA here is from genome assembly GCF_011764305.1 of Mustela putorius furo. NCBI lineage: Eukaryota > Metazoa > Chordata > Mammalia > Carnivora > Mustelidae > Mustela > Mustela putorius. Next base: position 4,806,849 of record NW_025422118.1, read on the forward strand.
AGCAAGGAGCCGGATATGGGACTCGATCCCAGGACGCGGGGATCATGACCTGAGCCGAAGGCAGCTGCCCAACCAACTGAGCCACCCAGGCGTCCCCCATTTAGGGTATCTTCTAGGGGAAGGCACCTACAGACTGGCTGGCTAGCTTGGGACTGCCAATGGGTTTGTAAGAAGCCCCACGGCTGGGGAGGGTCAGCCTCTGCCACGTCCGCCTTTTCTTCTCCGTTCACCCCTCAGCCTGCACTCCCCACCCCCACTCCACCTCTTAGGAACCAGAGCTGTGGAAAAAAATCAGCCCTGATGAATGGGGATTATGGGGCTCTGTGTTTTACAAAACGTGGTCAGGAAATACTGAGGGTCCTCCTTAGTTCCCTGGTAGATCCCCTAGAGAAGGATAATGCAACTGAGGAGGGACTGAAAGGGGGAGGAGCAGCAGGTTCTGGCCGGGAGGAGAGAGGTGAGGGAAAGGGCAGCAGCCAGGGACAGGAGCACTGTGGACACTTCATAAATCTTCAGCTTTACATCATTCATTTAAAAGCTGGCTGTGAGGCACAAAGAGGACAATCTGAAGCCAGAGAGTGAGAGAGAGAGAGAGAGAGAGAGACTGCCAAGGAGTTTATTGAGAAAAAAGGAATTTGAAGATCACCAGTCTGTTTCACTCTGCCTGACTGCTTACCATTTTTTTTTCTCTGCCTCCATCACTTTCTTCGATATCTATCTGCCTCTATGAGACCTGGGTGGTGTGGGTGCATTTCAGGATGAAATGCTGCGTGGGTATGGTGCGGCAGATGACAGCCATTGATGGTGACAAGTGAGTATAGGAAGGTAAAGGAAACAGGAACCACCACCCCACTCCCACCCCTACTTCTTTAAACCCAAACTGGTATAAAAATCCAAGGATAGCCTTAGAGTTGCTCATTGGGGTGGCAAGCCTGAATTTTAAGCTAGAGCAATGCGCAGACCTTCTCTCCCCTTCGTGACTCCCAGCATGCTGTCAAGTAGCTCAGGTCAAGACCATCCACATTTACTGAGCACCTACTCTGCGCTGGGCACAAGGCGCAGGGCTTTAGATGGATTGTTTTTTATGTCCTCACAACCCTATACATCCATTTTGCAGTTGAGGAAGTTGAGGCCTAGAGAGGCTGTTAACCTCACCAAGGGGACAAAAGAAAAAAAGTCACCAGCTGGACAGACCAATGTTTACCTAGCCCCAGGGGAATACAGGAAAGTCAGTGAAGCAAAAGGCTGAAGAGTTCTCTGCTTATTCTGTATTGTTGATCAAGGCTTGAGAAAGTCTCATTTAGATCCTCCAACAGGCTTTAGAGCTTAAATAAAAGGCCACCTGAAGCAGAAACAGGAAAAGGAGGGCAGGCAGAGGGCATGACTGCTCATCAGTCTTGGGACAAAGTGCCTTCAGTCAGGGCCAGAGGCAACACAACCCACCCTCTGGACAAAGTCGGGCATGCATTCGTGGTCCCTGTGTGTTCCCAGCAATTCCTTACCTGTCTTCAGTGCACTGGTTCCCACTGATTTGGAAGGCAGAGAAGGGAGTGGAGGAGAATCTGCAGAAACGAACACCATCCAACGTCTGGCTCCCTTCCCGGAGCATCGACAGAAAAGCAGGAAGGAAGAAGTCACAGAGCTGAGGCCACATCAGCGAGTCTGTCTGAATCTCCCCTCAAGCCGGCAGGAGAGGACTTGGTAGCTCCCCGATACTGCCTGCCAGGGTGTTACCATGGAGGGGAGCCCTCCTGCTGGAGGAACAGGCTTAGTGACAGGCAGGGACATGAAGTAGAAGCGGAGCACTTGTCTTCCTGAATTGTTCTCTTCCTCCTCCCACCCCTGCAATATTCAGCTTTTTGCCACAACAAACATTGTCTCCGATTGTTTTAATCATGCTTACTGCACTTCTTTCTTTTTTTAAGTAGGCGGGGCTTGAACTCATGACCCAGAGATCAAGACCTGAGCTGAGACCAAGAGCCGGACCCCTAACTGACTGAGCCAGCCAGGCCCCCCGTGCTTACTGTATTAAAAACCTTGGTTTGGAGTCACAGTATGAAGCTCAGCTCTAACCTGGACAACCAGGGTCTGGAATTAGACTCCTGGAGAAAAGGTGGGAGGCAGGGGCCCAAGGGCTGCTTCGGAGACCTTTTACAGAGGGGAGGGAGCACCAGAAGCAAACACGTTTCTTAGTAAAGCTAAGCCTGGAGCGGGGTAAAAGATGAAGCCATTCCTCTCATCAGAATACTGCCCCTTTTTCCTCAAAACTTTGAAAGGCAGGAGATGGAATTTTAAGTGGGCAGGGGTGCGGGGTATGGAAAAAGATGAAAATGAAAAATAAACTTGAAACATACCTAGCAGAAAGCACATTTGATTTGAAAAAGTCTTTCCATCTCAACTCTCTGTGGGCCTATTCATAACAGAGATACGGTTACTTAAAATACAGTCTCGGCACTGGCGGCGTTGAGTCCCCCTGAAAACGCCTTCCATGTTTTTCACTAGCCCCCGCTTCAGCCTCAACTCCTAATTCCTGCACAACCCCTCCACAGGACTAGTTGAACCCCAGCAGAGTGATTCTGAAACCTAGTGACATCCCCAAGTGACACTGAGACTTGGGCCCACAGGTGTCAGATTGCAGTTTTTTTTCCAACCACCCCCTCCTTACACACACACACACACACACACACACACAGTCACAACATCATCCTACAAGGCCGAACTGTTTTAGAAAAATGGCAGCCCTATTAATTCAAGCAGATTAGTAACAAATTTGTGCTCAAACTGTTACAATTCTGTTTGGTGTGGTTTAAAGATTTGTGTGTGTGTGTGTAAAAGAGAGAGAGAGAAATTGAGAGAGAGAGAGAGAGAGATTGAATTTTTAAAGGAAGAACAATTTTAAATTCCCTTCGGGAGACACTATTAATCAAGAACAGCCTCTTAGGGGCGCCTGGGTAGCTCAGAGGGTTAAAGCCTCTGCCTTTGGCTCAGGTCATGATCTCAGGGTCCTGGGATGGAGCCCCAAATCAGGCTCTCTGCTCAACAGGAAGCCTGCTCCCCGCCAAACCCTACCCCCCCCCCCACCCCGTGCCTGCCTCTCTGCCTACTTGTGATCTCTGTCAAATAAATAAATAAAAATCTTAAAAAAATAAAAAGAAAAAGAACAGCCTCTTCTCCCAAGGTGAAATGGCCGACAACGAAAGCTCTGGAATCAGACTGTCCAGATTTTCAGCCTTGCTTCCTTACCTGACCACTTGTGGGTCTGTTGACTCTCTCTGAGCCTCAGTTTGCTCACCTGTGAAATGGAACCTAAAAATTATGTCTGCCTCATGGTTGTGAGATTTAAATGAGATGAGCTGTGTAAAAGCAAGGTGCCTGCTCACAGCAAACATTCTTTAAATATTAGCTATTGTTACCTCAAAATAAAACATTTTTTAAAAAGCCTCCAGCAGAGAGATCCAATATAACACAGCTAATTCTATTTTCTATATGCTTCTTAGAAAATAAGCTCACATGTTAGAAACCTATCACAGTCATACAAGTGGCTATAGGAACACAACGGTGAATTATTAGCCTCTCTCTAGCCTGAGGAAGAAGCTTCCTGGAAGGACCTAAGAGGATCCAGCACCCATCCAGATTGCTTTCTAGAACCTTTCAGATTGCTTTCTGAACCAACACCTGGCTGGTTGGTTCATTTGGTGGAGCATACAACTCTTGATCTTGGAGTTGTGGGTTTGAGCCCCACGTTGGATGAAGTTACTTAAAAATAAAACCTGAAAAAGAAAAAGAAATGTACCCACCTGACTTAGCAAAGAAATGCATAATGACCATCCCCTTCAGAGGCTGCCCAAAGCCATGTATGGGCCGCAGGGCATTATGGGAGAGGGCTGGGCTTCTGACTCAGGTGGGCCTCAGCCTCACACAGGTGTCCTTCATGGGCTCTGCCCTGGCTGGCAAAAAGAAAAGAAGGTCTCAAAAAGACTAATGGTCAGAGGAGTAGCCGGCCCTTCCTGAACCCAAAAGCATTATCCAAACATCTGAGGTTTCTGAAGATCAGCTTCTATGTTGTCTCTCTCTCTCCTCAAAGGAGGGGCCATTCGGCAGGGTGGTTGGGCTTGTGACCACCAGCAGTGAGGATTAAAGATACCTTTTTTTCTCCTGGCCTTCATGATGCTTTGTTTTATTTTTATTTTTTACTTAAATTCGATTTAATTAACATATAGTGTATTATTAGTTTCAGAGGTAGAATTTAGTGGTTAATCAGTTGCATATGATAACCCAGTGCTCATTCCATCGAGTGCCCTCCTTAATGCCCATCACCCAGTTACCCCATCCCCCCACCCACCTCCCCTCCAGCAACCCTCAGTCTGTTTTCTAGTGTTAAGAGACTCTTATGGTTTGTCTCCCTCTCTGTCTTGTGAAAGCCAGAGAGTGGTTGCTTAAATGTTGTCCAAATGGGGGAGTGGGGGGGGGCAGTTGTCTCAGTCAGTAGAGCATGGGACTCAATCATAGGGCCATGAGTTTGAGCCCCACCTTGGGTGTAGAGATTACTTTAAAAAAAAAAAGAAAGAAAGAAAAATAATTTTTTAAAGGTCTTATTTATTCGTTTGAGAGAGAGCATGAGTTGAGGAGAGGAGCAGAGGGAGAGGAAGAAGCAGACTCCCCACTTAACAGGGAGCCTGATGTGGGGCTCCCTGCTGGGACCCTGATCCAACTCCTGGTTTCTGCTCAGGTCATGATCTCAGGGTTGTGAGATAGAGCCCCACATCGGGTTCCATGCTCAGCATAGAATCTGCTCGGGACCCTTTCTCCCTCTCCCTCTGCTCCTACCCCAGGTACTTTCTCTCTCTCTCTCTCTCTCTCTCTCTCTGTCAGATAAATAAATAGATCTTTTAAAAAAGAAAGAAAGAAAAACCTGTTGTCCAAGTGGACTTGCACCTGGCAGAGCAGTTCTCCGTGATTCCTCTTTTTGCCTGAAGATAAAATTATATCACTCACTGTATGTTTGCTTGTTCTAAATACGCTGTTGCTATTCTGCTGATACAGAAGTAGTCAGGGCCAGCATGACTTTGAGCAAGTTGGAAGAAGGAAACTCTTCCTTTGCATAGGCGTAACTCTGTAGCAGCTCACAGAATGCCAGTCCCTGACCTACTCACAGCCAGGACACAACCCACTCAACTATACACATAACCCTGTGCACAGGCTCCTCGCAAAAAAATTCAGATGATACAAATGTATGTTAAAAAGTGTAGGCACCTGGGATCAAGTCCCACATCAGGCTCTCTGCTCAGTGGGAAGTCTGCTTCTTTTTCTGACCCTCTCCTCTCTTATGCGCACTCTTGCTCTCACTCTCAAGTAAATAAATTTTTTAAAAATGTAAGCCTCCTGTAGTCACATCCCAAAGAAAAGCACTACTTTTTTTTTTTAAAGATTTTATTTATTTATTTGAGAGAGAGAGAACGTGAGAGTGAGCACACAAGCAGGGAGCCCGAAGTGGGATTCGATCCCTGATCCCCGAAGGCAGATGCTTAACCAACCAAACCACCCAGGTGCCCCATTTAAACCACTCTTTTTTTTTTTTTAAAGGGTTTTATTTATTTATTTGACAGGGAGATAGCACAAGTAGGCAGAGTGGCAGGCAGAGGGAGAGGGAGAAGCAGGCTCTTTGCTGAGCAGGGAGCCCCATGTGGGACTCGATCCCAGGACCCGAGGATTATGACCTGAGCCAAAAACAGCCACTTAACTGACTGAGCCACTCAGGCACCCATGTAAACCACTCTTAAACAGTTTAATTAATAGACCTTGGCTTTGTTTAAAACAGGATAATGAAATCAGTTAGGGAGGAAAAGCCTAGGTACACGATGAAATTTTTAAATAGTGCCAAAGGGCTTAGTCTAAAAGTCCACTTCCTATCCCTTGAACTCCTAGTCATTCAGTTCACCAGCTGTGTATGTGTGTTTCCTTGTTGGTAATCTACATATAGATAAGCATCTTTGTGTGTAAGTGTCTGTATATGTGAGTGTATGTGTGTGCCCATGTTTTTTTTCCACAAGTGATCTCTTTTTTAAGAACCGTATTTTATTTCTTAATTTTAAGTAGGCTCCACGCTCAACGTGGGGCTTGAACTCACAACCCAGAGATCGAGAGTTGCAAGCTCTACCAACTGAGCCAGCCAGGGGCCCCATAAATGATCTCTCATATCCACAATACAAAACTTCTTGCTCTTTCCCCACCATATTAGTACATACAGATCCATCTTTTTCCTTTTAACAGAGGTGCAATTTTGCATTTATAGATGTACCATGATTTATTTCACCAAGTCCCTTATGGAACAGTCAGATGGTGGACATGTACACTGTTTTCAGTGTTTTGCAGCTACAAATAATACTGTGATGATTTTTTTGTATGTATGTTATGTATATAGTCTTCCTATGCATATGCAAGGACATCTATCTACTAAATTCCTAGAAGAATTACTGAATCAAAGAGTACGTAAAACATATATTGATTAAATGTTAATAAACATTATCAAAGACCCCCAAAGAGGCTATCAATCAGTACTCCTACCAATGATGGTTTCAAGTGCTTATTTTCCCACACCCTCCCAAACACCTTTATCTTCTAATCTTTTAAAATGCATACCTATCTTTTTTAACCAGTCTGGGGGAACACGGTCGGTCTATTTTTAAATTCTCTTCCTCTCTGATCCCACCCATTCCAATATCACCAAAAGTTCTTAACAACCCAGGAGAAGTCATCTGCAACTTTGTTAGCATATCCTTGGATGGAATCCACTTCAAAGTTGAATCCTCAAATATCCTTGTCCAACCCTGCAACTTTGATCTTTGTCCTTAGGCAGGGCAGAAGCCCAGGAACCCCATCCTCTTACTCCTGGGGAGTCCTCAGAAATGCAAATTGTCCACTGTTCTGCCACTGCCCACCCATCACCTCTCCAGTCCCCCAGGACAGTGCTTTTGCTTTTACCGGGAGAGGGTTTATAAGCTGGAGTCAGAAAGAGGGAAGAGTTTAGGGAGCTCAGAAGAAAAGCAGAGGGCAAAAGGCCAGCTAAGGTTCTTAGTGAACATTCTCAAGGGAGTCTGAGAGCTAGACAAGAGACCATGGCTCTTAGGATCACTGAGGTTTTATAAGTTTGGTCAGCTTTTATGTATGTGTTTTTGCTGTTCTCTTCCTGTTTCACAGTAAAACCTACGGGAAAAGAGGCTGCTTATCTTATGAGGTCCACAGGAAGGTGAAGATTGCAGGAGGGAGGGCAGAATATATCCTTTTTTGTAGTCAGTCTTGGTGGGACAGAGAATCTGAGGGTAGTGTTAACACCACAAAGATACCCGGGAAATGGGCTCCAAGAGAGGTGTCTTGAGCCACAGGAAAGCTCCTTAGCTCAAATATCTCCACAGTGGCTCCCATTTATTGAGCAGGTACTATGTGCCAGGCACTGTGCCAAGTCCACTATGCGCATTATGTTGTTTAATCCTTTCAACAGTTCTGCAAAGAACAGGTCCTGTTGTGACCCTCATTACACCACTGAGGAAGCAGACTGAGAGGTAAGGAGCTTGCCTGAGATCACACAACCAGAAAGAAGTGGCAGAATTGGAACCAAACCCAAACCTGTTGGTTCCCAGAGACCAAGTTCATCCCTCCAGGGCAAGATAATAGAGAAGCTTCAATGCCTCTGCGTGTACTGTCCAGTCTTGTCCTCCTCAATGATCCCAGATGACTTTGTATATTTTCAGATGCTGCTGTTTGTCATCTTTTAAGATTCCAGCATCACGTACCCCGAGTTGACTCCTCTCCAGATCTCTCCTTCCCAAACACCCTGTAGACGCGCCTGGTGTGGCACGGCTTGTAATGTTGGATGTCCACTACAAAACTGGGTGCCCCTTAAGACTGTGCCCTCATCTCTCATGCCCTCTCTGCACCCCAATGCTCAGTGAATAAATGTTGCATTAGGGCCAGCTGAGCCCCCATTACTGCAAAGTCCCTTTCGCACTCCCAGTTGGTAGGAGAGAGTGAAATGTTATTTACAAAAACACCACGCCAAACAAGGCCCTCCTTTTCCTGATATGCTGAAGCTGTGCTGAGAACAGCCAGGGGTCACCAAATGGCAGCCAGATGGTAACTGACTGCTGCTCCCTAACTCCGGGGGCCTGGGGCAAAAGGCTTGGCTGCCCCCCTGCTCCCAGGGACCTGTGAACATCCACTCTGTAGGCAGAATCCCAGAGGGTTCTTCATCGCTCCTCCTGCATCTCATCCTGAATCCAGTCCTGGGTCTGAGGGGGCCCCCGAAGCCGGCTGGAGCAGCTCTCTCGCCCAGGCCAGACCCAGTATAGATGTCGCCTGCCTCCCCTAACTTCTACCAGCCCATGTGGTGGGGGTGCTAATCTCTGGTGAGAACAGCTGAGCCCTAAGATAAGGAAACTCCAGTGGAGCAGGGGAGTGCTGGGGGCAGAGGAGGAGTTCCCTTGTCTTGTCCGTAGAAGAACTCTGAGGGCCCAAGTTGCTCCGGGGAAGAAGAAAGGGATTTTCTGCAATGTTCCCAAACAAAGAGAACCAATGGGACTTTGGGGAGAGCTCTGTTTCTCTCCATTTCATTCAGCACCGTTTCCCTCCTCCCACAAATCCAGGAGGCAACAGGCCCCCGTCTGGTTATCAGGTCCTCGAGCATGAGGGCCTTTGTCTCCCCCTCAGACATCAGGCTGGCAGGGCAAGGGGCCTACAAATCCTCCCTGACCCTCCCAGCTCTTTGTTATCTCAGAGGGAAGATTACATTTCTGTGTGGGGAGGCAAGGTGCCAGGAGTCTTCAGAGCAGGACAGAGGCAGGCAGAGCTGCCGGCTGGCTGGCCCCCCCCCCCCCCCCCCCCCCGTTGCCTAGAGCCGCTCAGGGCTGCCCTGGGGATGCTCTCCCTCCAATGGCCCCGGGGCCTGTCCTGATGTGGAGGGTCTGCTTTTCAGAAAGAGGAGGGGGGAAGAGCGGCACGGAAGGGGAGTTGGGCTGGAAGGATGAAAGCGACCAGCTCTCCGTTTTTCTGGAGCCATGTCTTAGGTCTGGATGGCCCAACCTTCTCCATTCTGCTGTCTTTAGCTGTTTCCTTGAGAAAGGAAGAAGAGCTATCAAGTTGGCTGCTGGCTTTCATTTTGGTGTCTTGCTAAATCTACAGAGAAATTTGTTCAGCAGCAGACAGGCATTTACATCATTCTCTTTCTGTTTCCATCAAGGACACATCCTCTTTTGGGTTCAAGACACTTCTAAAATGGTTCCAAATCTAAAGAATAAAAGGGCTAGATTGAAAACCCCCTGTTTTACTCAGAGAAAGGAAGGGGATAGATTCCCTTTCAGTAATAGAGTGGGAAAATTAGTCATTGGATATTAACATAAACACTGGATTCTCCATGGCTTGACTTCCCAATTCTGTTCCCTCCAGTCAGATTTCCTCCTCTGCTAATCTGGATTTGCTACTCTCATCAAATCCAAATACATATGGAACACCTCCTGAAGAGTGTCCTCAGCTAGGCAGATACAGAGATGAGTTCCTTGCCCTGGTACAGTCTGGAAACTAGTTAGAAAGAGAGAGTTAAAAAAAAAAAAAAAAGGCTAGCAAAGTTAAGTATCAGATCAATGGGTTAGACCAGAAAGTCAGGAGAGTTGCAGGGACTGTCAGGGCTGGGAGAGCCAGGAAAGGCCTCTATAAGGGGGAAGTACAGGAGTTTCACCTTCTTTATGAGTCTTTAAATGAGCCTTTAAAATGAGGAAGGCCTGGGTGCCTTGGTGGCTTGATTGGTTAAGCATCAGACTTGATCTCAGCTCAGGTCTTAATCTCAGGGTTTTGAGGTCAAGCCCCTCCACGCCATACCCCCTCATTGAGCTCCACACTGGCGGTGGAACCTACTTTAAAGAAAAATGAGGAAAGGGGCCCCTGGGCAGCTCAGTGGGTTAAGCCTCTGCCTTCAGCTCAGGTCATGATCTCAGGGGCCTGGGATCCAGCCCCGCATCAGGCTCTCTACTCAGCAGGGAGTCTGCTCCGCGCCCCCCCCCCACCGCCTCTCTGCCTACTTGTGATCTTCCTCTCTGTCAAATAAATAAATAAAATTAAAAAAGAAAAATGAGGAAGGCCCAATGGGTGAGCAACTTATATGGGAGGATAAACATATCCTGATCAGGAGCTATAAGGCTTAAAAATGAGGGGAATAGGCTTGCAGGGAGAATAACCCTATAAGCCTGCTGAAGTTCCTTGATTCTACAAATACATGACTTCCTTGATTCTACAAATACATGACTTCCTGCTCTTTCTTTAGTTTTTATTTACTCAACCATTCAACAAATATTTATTAAATATTTACTCCAGTCAGTCAATAAATAGCTATTGAACTCCTACTATGTGAATGACACTGTGATGGTCACTATTCTTTTGCTTGCTGGTCAAATAAATAACTTAGACCATTGCCTTAAATTTGAGGGGCAGAAGATTATCTCATTCAATATTCCAGCTTCTATCAGTTTGAGGGGTTGGTGGGGTGGCAATGAGGTTGAGGCCCTAAGTTCACTTACATAGTGACTTTTTAAAAAAATATTTATTTATTTATTTATTTGGGAGAGACAGAGAGCACAAGTGGGGGTTTGCAGAGGGAGATGGAGAGAATCCCAAGCCGACTCACCACTGACCACAGAGCCTGTTGTGGGACTTGATCACAGGACCCTGAAATCATGACCCTGAGCCAGAAGTCAGATGCTTAACCAACTAAGCCACCCAGGGGCCCCTCTATAATGACTTCTATTTGTGCAATACTTCAGCGCACTGATATCCATTATTTTATTTGATTCTCTGGATAACCTTTTGAGGGAGTCTCAGCCCACTGGTGTGTGTGTGTATGGGGGGGGGTGCGGGAATAGGTGAACAAGTCTTATTTTTTTTTTTTTCAGATGTAGGACTTGTCCAAAATCAAACAGTTCATAAGCAGGAGACTGGAATGGAGGTGTCTTTCATACCCTACCAATGGCTCCAACCTGGCACCCTGGGAACCTCAGAGAAAATACAGACTCTTGGCTCCTTCCTGGCACAGCCTAATTCCTTAGGTCTGAGCAGGTTCAAGAATTTGTATTTTTTTACAAGTTTCCCAGAGGACTCATTAGGGAGCCACTAGATTATAGTGGAAGGACCCAGAGGAAAGGGCATTTTAGCCACTTTTCCTCGGGTTCTTCAGAACCTTTTCCTAGGGTTCTGATTAAGTTCCAGACCAACAGCATGCCCAACTCCCACCATTCACTCTTTGCTCCTAAAATTCACTGCAGGCTGAAGACTTTTGGAGGCCCAGAATGGTGCTGCAGAATTCACAGGGTCCTGCTTCCCATAGATCACGAAACCTGAACTCTGTGGCTGGGGAACCGTGGGGTGGAAGAGTCAGAAGAGGGGGTAAACCTTCTCATGAATAAAAACAGCTTGTATTCATTGAGTGTTAACTATGTGGCAGGCCCTCCCTCCATCCTCAACTCTATATGAAAAGCACTATTATCCTCTTTTTCATAGACGAGCAAACTGAGATCTAGAGCGAGAAGAATCATTTCTCCAAGGCACAGTCAGTGCGACCCAAGGCCGGTGCTAGCACGTACAGCCTCGGGACCACAGCGTAACTCCACCTCACCCCTCAAATGGCTTGGGTGTCTACGGCCTGAAATTCGGGCGCCCTCCTGGCAGGGGCACGCGCTCGCAGGGAAACCAGGCTGCAGGAAAGGAGCGCCAGAGCACCGCGCCGCTCAGCCGGCTCCCCCTTCTCGGGGGCCGCGGCCAGGAACTACAAGGCCCAGCAGGCAGCAGCAGGGGGAGGAGGAGGGGGGTGGGACTAGCGCGGGTGGGAGTGAGAGAGCGAGCCCTCGCGCCTCGCCGGCGCACAGCGCTCGGAGCGCTCCTGCGGGCAGTGGTGCGGCGGCCTGGGCAGCGGGCGGCGGCGAGCGGGAGCCCGAACTTGGCCAGCCGCAGCGCGCGGAGGAACCCGGGCTGTGCCTGGAGCTGGGCGGCAACGTCCCGACTGGACCGAGACTCCGCTTAGCGCATTGCGGCGACCTCGCCTTCCCCGGCCGCGAGCGCGCGCCACCGCTGGAAAAGCCGCGGAGACCGAGGACTTTTGGCTGGTCCGAGGGGCGCCCACCAGGGCGCACCGTCCTAGTGCTGCAGTCGGGCACGCTACGGTGCCGGGGCCCCCGCAGGGCGATGGAGCCGGGTCTGCGAGAAGCGTGAGGCGCCGCCGCCCGGTTCCGGAGAGGGGAGCCACAGGGTCTGGAGACCCCGGGCGGCGGACGGGAGCCCTCCCCCCGCCCCGCCTCCGGGGCACCAGCTTCGGCTCCATTGTTCCCGCCCGGGCTGGAGGCGCTGAGCACCGAGCGCCACCGGGAGTCGAGCGCCGGCTGCGGGGCTCTCGCGGCCCCGCCAGGACCCGAGCGGAGCCCGGGCGCGGCGGGCCGGAGCTGGGGACGCGGGCGCTCGCCCGCCCGCACGAGCCACGGCGGACTCTCCAGAAGCGGAACCGCAGCGTCGAGTGAGGTAAGAGCCGCGGCGCCCGCAGATCCGGGGCGGGCTTGGCGTCCCGAGCGGCCCCCGGCGCCGGAGCCTCCCGGCTGCGTGCTTCCCCGCCGCAGCCCAGTCGGGTCCGGCGCCTCCCTCCACTCGTTACCCGCCCCCCTCCACCTCCCAATTCCTTCCCCAGCGCTTTGCGCCCCCCTTTTGTCTCCCCTCCCAGCTCCCCGCTCGCGTCGCCTTCTGCGCCCCCTCCCCGCGCTCGTCCCGCCGCTCCTCCTGCAGCCCAACTTTTCCGCCAACTCGCGCCGGGGAGCTGGCGAGGCGGCGGCGGCTCCGCGGTGAGTCCTGGGAGGGACAGGGCCGGGGCGAAGGCGGCGGCGGTCCTCGGTGTCCTCGGACTGGGGAGGCTGGGCGGGAGTGGGCAGCGAGGTGGGGTGTGTGTGTGTGTGTGTGTGTGTGTTGCATTCCAGTCCATCTCTTTTTAGTCCACTACTGGGGACTCGCCCCAGTTCAGCAGGTAGCTTTGAGGACCCGGGGTATTTCTAAGTCCTTTCCACCTCGGGGAAAGTCTGGGGGCGAGATTGGGGGTGGGTGGATAGGGGCTTGAAGAGGGAAGGAAGTGGAGGGATAGGTTAGCTTCTCCTGGAATAGGTTTTAAGGAGGTGTCGTCACCAAATGGCCGAATCTGCTGTAGCGGAGAGCGAGAAAGGAATTCCCTTTTCCAGAGGGGGTTATCTTCTCCTTAGTCCATCTCCGAAAGGGTCGGAAGTTTGTGGAAGGGAGGGCGCCCAGCGGGTGATGTTAAGCCCCATTATGGGGTCGGGGGGAGGGGAACGTTCAGTTCCAATCTGGTTCTCGGAGGTGGGGGAAGGGATGAGGGTTTTGCCCGGTGCGGTTCACTCGGCAGCGCTGGATGTTGCTTCTCTGGCTCAGACCGTCTGCCCACCCGCTCCCGCCTCCCGTTATGTTTGGGGCTGGGAAGAGAGGAACGAACCGTCGTGTGTAGAGGAATTCCTTGACGTTGTGGATGGAGTTCATTTAACACATATCCTAAGAAGGCAGCCAGACAGCTTCGGGCGGGGGCGGGGGCGGGGGGTGGCGGTGGTGAGGCTTGCTTCTCCTTTCTGGGCCCAGAAGCTGTTGGCCCACCAAAAAAAAATGACTGCGGTGTCTTTCTCCCCAACACTTTTTTTTCCCCCATTTTCCAGCTGTAGCAGCCGCATCTGGTTCCGTTTCACCCCACACCGCAGCCACATTAACATCCCATTCCCTCCCTTCCCCCTCAGCCAAATTAAAACTGGGCTTCTTCACCTTCCTCTCTAACATTTTCTGAGACTTGGAGATGAGGCATTGGGATTTGGGGAGAAAAGAAACTTACCCTGGATCCCAAGTTATTTAGGATCTGATGGTGGCGGTGCTTTCTAGATTGTGCCAGAAAAGGGCGTCGTAGGAGATGGGGCCAACCGTTTTTTTTTTGGGGGGGGGGTGGCACTTGCGAAGGAGTCATCTGCTGGAGATGGCCTCTTTGGCCATGGGTTTGGCCCGGAACTGGCCCTGACGGGAAGTTTCTGGAACGAAAGCATTGCTTTCTCCGTCCTTTCAGTGGTAGCTGGAGCAGCCGGAGCGTCTGACCCCGTCCCGGAGCCCGCCGTCGGGTGTCTGGCCGCCCGGTGGTGGCGTCACGCGTCCGTTTTCCACCCTCCCATGAGCGAGCCCCGGGAGCAGCTGCGGGGGGCATGTGAGGGGGACGGATGCTGTTGCTGCCAGGGGCTCTCCCTGTGCGTTTTAAAGGAGTTACGTGGGCTGCAGCCCTTGGAAACTAAAGTGGGACATTTTACCTCTTAGCGGCTATAGGTTTGAAAGCGGGTGTTGGATTGTTGAGGGTTTGGTGGGTTTGGGGTGTTTGTGTGTGTGTGTGTGTGTGTGTGTGTGTGTGCTGTTTTGTTTCTGGTAATGTTCTTTGAAGTAGGCAAGCACCCTATGGTCCAAAGTTGCAAGAGGGTGGGAGAGTCAGTTGCTCTCACCCTCTCTTTTCCAGTCTCTTTCAAATTGAAAACACTTCTCTGGTTTCCTCCTTTGGGCGGTAGTTTTGGAGGCTGAAATGAAATCGCACTTTCTCTAGACATGGTAATTAAGGTGACTGTTTCCTCCGCAGATGTGCCCTGCCCTTTGCACCTCCGGACCAGTGCTTTTTTTGGAATCCCGTCTAAACTGTCGAACCTTAGCCTTGAGACTGTTTAGCAGAAAGTGGCCATTTTCCCTGTTGGCCCAGGCTCCCGGTTTCCTCTCTGAGGCTTTAAAAGCTAAGTAGCAGGGCCCTGTGGGACGTGTCTCGTGGGACGTGTCTCCGTCTGCCTAATTACCCCCAAGCCTGGGTCATCTCCCTTCCTTTCAGTGACCAAGGGAGAGCCATTGCCGACTGTCTGTCCTGACCCTGCCTCTCTGCTGACTTGTTTACATATTTCCCCCCAGTCTGTTGGGTGGGGCTCCAGGGCTGCCGCTGACCCCTAGAGGAGCCCAGGGTGTTTGGGGACAGGGAGGTTGCTGGGGCCTGGCTCCAGCTGCAGTGGTTATGGACTGCATCAGTGACGAGCTCCTTGAAATATCTCTTGCGTTCAGTCTTAGTCATCACCAAGTGTCAGCTTTTTAATGAGGGCCATCCGGGTGGAGAGCATCTTGGACATGTGTTTCCACTGCGTGCTTTTACTACTCCGGTCCAAATACCCATTTTGTAGGCATTTTCGCGAGTGGGATTTAGGCCAGAGTGGGCATCACTAATTTTGGTTCCAAAGTTAACAGTCTTGGGTGCTTCTTTTCCTTTGGCCTCTGGCCACGAAGGATGTTAGAAAGTTCAATAAAATAGCAAATGAAGCAAAAGCACAGGAGGAAATGGAGTTAGGAGCATGGCAGATGCTGTTATTGTCCCACCTGTCCTGGAGATTAGAATCCATCCAGGCCTCCCTACGCCTCAGCTAGCTTTGGCCCTGTTGGACTCCAGATGGCAGGAAGAGCATGCTGAACATTGAGAGGCAGTCTTCAGCCATGGAGACCCAAGGAAAACCCACGGGTTTTTACAGTTGTGTGCTTTGTGTTTGGGGTGTTGCCCTGAAAAAAAAAAAAAAAGGCTCCTAAAACAGATTTGCTCCTGTTAGCATCCAGCTTCTCCGAACACACTCCTCTTTGCCTCCATTTTTAAATCTCTTTCATCAAAATGGCTGTTAGGGTAGAGCTTCCTGGAAAAGTTTGAGCCTGTTGCTGCTGGAGGCAAAGGAGGTAGAATTGATTCAAATGTCTTGTTCTGAAAAGGCCTCATCCCTTGAGATGAGTTTAATTTCCTCTTGGGAAATTTGTCTTGCATTTGCTTTCCCAAGAGCTTTGTCCAAGGGCTGAATGCACCAGGGGCTGGTGGGAGTCCAGATGTGGAGCTTTAGAGAAGATTCTGATGTTTCCAGAGAGGATTTAGTACCAGACTTGGGCTAGGATATTTGCTTTCCCCTCTAAGGTTGAGTCTGTCTGAAGCAGAGATTTCTCTCCTCACCACCACTCCTTCTTGCAATTAAAGAAGATATATTTGGTCCTCCCCACCCCGCCACCCAAGTAAATAGCTGTCGCCTGGGTGAACAACTCTGTGGAGAGGGTGATGGTCTACCAGTCCATTTTGTCTTCAAAAGCAGTTTTCCCAGAGTATGGTGGAGCAGTTAGTGTTTCACTTACATTATTCATCTTTGGTACACCTCACCCCAGGACATTTGGACACCCCTTCCTTTTTTTTTTTTTTTAACAAAGACTTAAAATTTAAACATTAGTCTTATTCCTGTCCAAAGAAATGAATGTGTTGGTATTGACTTCCTCAGTTCTGAAGAATCAAAATGTTTAGAAGATGTCTCATTTGCAAGAGTATCTGTATCAGTTTCTATTGAATCAGCCTTTCTTTCATTCACTTGTCCACCCAGTTAACAAATGTGTCAGCATCTGCTGTGTACGGCATGGGTGCTAAGTGTATTAGCAAAAGTTAGGCACCATCCCCACTTCTTAAGGAGCTTGTGATCCCATGGTGCTTTGGAAATTCAGAGGAATGAGATCCTCAGCAAGAAGGCTCAGACTTGTAGAAGAGATAGCTTTTTTTAAATTAAATGAAATGTATTTACTTACTTATTTGGCGTGGGATTTAGAGACTAAGAGAGTTTGGCCCACTGAGGATGAAGGAAAGACAAAGAAGAGGGCAGAACATGGAGATTGCCTAAAGTCATGCTGTCCCATAGAAATCGAACACGAGTCACATGTAATCTTAGATTTTATAGTAGCCACGTTTGGAATTAAGTAAAAAGCAGGTGGAATTCAGTTTTATTAATCGGTTGATATTTTACTTATTTTTTTTATTTTTGAGATTTTATTTATTTATTTGACAGAGATCACAAGTAGTCAGAGAGGCAGGCAGAGGGGGGGGGGGCTCGAGCCCAGGACCCTGGGATCATGACCTGAGCCAAAGGCAGAGGCTTTAACCCACTGAGCCACCCAGGCCCCCCAGTCAGTTGATATTTTAATGATCTGTTTGATTTAGCCACATATATCTGAAATGCTATCCCTTGAACATGTAACCAATATAAAAAATTAGTGATGAGCTGCTTTACCTTCTTTGTTTCCACACCAAGTTTTCAAAGCCTGCAGTGTTATGTCCCATGTCTATCCTAGCCTGCTTTACATTAGCCACAATCTAGAGGCTCAGAATGGCTAGTGGCTACTGCCTGGGACCTCTAGAGTATAGGGTTTGAAGATGGGTAGTGAGAAATAACTTTGTAAAGATAGGAAGTTCGTGTCCTCCTGCCGCCCGTTACCAAAGCCTTCTGAGAGTGCTGTCAAGGAGTGACTCAAAGCACAATGTTTATAATTCTTACATGGATTAGCACTCAGAGAGGAGAGGGCAGGCACTTTCACCAGATGCTGCCCATTTGATCCTCATAACCACCTGTGTTGGTTCAGCAGCCATCCGCCTCCGACAAGGGGGAGAGCAGAGAGGTTGTGTGTCTGCACCAGCCCCCTCCCCCCCATCCTGAGGACCTCTGTACCCAGGTGGAGTGGGGCTTCAAGGCCCCAGAGACCTGCTGGGTATGGGAGAGGCTGAGCATGAAGCCAGCTGCTTGGTCTCAGAGGAAGCTTCTGAGGACACCTGCAAGGCTATAGGTCACATCTGTCCAGCAGTGAAGGAAGGAGACTGTCCCTCTGGGATTTTAAGAGTTTATTAATTAGTAGGAGGAGAAGAAGGTGTAGTGAAGGAGAGGGTGGCGGTTCCAAGGGTCCCAGATAGAATGTGGTTTGGTGTCACTGTTTTCTCTCTGCTTGTGGAGTGGGGCATCTGCCCACAGACCTTCTCTTCCAGGAGCCAGTGCTGGGAGGTTGGGCTTTCTTGAGATCCTTTGTTTTACAGATGCCGGCCTTGAGGCCCAGAGGGAAGGTGGGAAAGGGACTTCTGCACCCTTTTGGGGGGGTGGGATGGGAAATGAGCTGCAGAGAAGCAGTCCTGTTAGTTTGAAGTACAGTGCTCCAGAGCCCAGAGAGTTCTGCAGCCAGCCCACAGCTGTAAGGAAGTGGGAAGGCTTTTCTGGGGACAGAGTGGCTGAGTGGTGGTAGGGGCTGTTGGGCTGCTACAGTGAAAGCAAGCTTCATCACCTCGGGATGCTACACCTTTTCCCACTGGATACAGAAGATTTGTTCATTACCCTGGTGGTTCCTGTGGGACTGGGGTTCTTAGCTAGGTGCACCTTTCTGGTGCATCTTTGTTCTGGTGTATTTGGGGGACATGGTGAGATGTGGAATGTGTCTTAGGGCTGTCCTCTATCAAGCATGGTGTCTATCCCAGGCCAGGGATCGTGCCGGCTCCTATGTCCTAGCTGGCATATCTGTGATTGACCTCCAAGAGTCTTCTCTCAACCAGAGGAGTGAGGGTGCTCCCATCTCAGAGTGATCTTGGATCTGCCTGTGTCTCCTTGGTTTCTTTGTGGCACAGGGATGTTCTTTGGAGAAAAGAGCTTGTACTGGACAGAGCTGGATCCCATCACCTCCATTTGCTTCCTGGTGCCCTGCCCTTCAATGCCGAAAACGCGTGATGGGACTCCTGGTGCTTTTGCCTACCCGCTGCATGGCCTTGAGCAAAGTGCTTGACCTCTGGCAGTCTCAGTTTCTCCATTGCCTAAAGGGGAATAATTATTCCTATGCCCACAAGGCTAGAGCAAGGAAGAAATGAAATTTTATAGGTATAAATTTTGCGAGTACCTGCTTGACGCATAGTAGGTATTCAGTAAATGCTCTGTCTCTTCGAGTCCTTCCCTAAATTTTAGAAAATCGACAGAGAAATGCTTATTTCTCCTGTGATTTGAAATCATTAAAAAATGTTAGTAGAGCCTTGGGATGGAGCCCACGGGGCCACATGTGTACTCCTGCTGGCAAGTGCATATGAATGAAGCCAAGAATCTGGGGGGTTTTCTGCCAACCGGGGCTGACTCACTCTTGGGGACTGACTCACAAGGGGCCCTGTCTGGCTCCAGGAAGGCAGGGCCAAAGCACCACATTAGGGCATGTTCCGGGGAGGCAGAGTCTCTAAATATCGTGGATGGTTCCCTGGAGCATTTAGGACAAAAACCACCTGGAAGGAAGATGGAGATGTCACCCTACATAGCCCAAACAGGGCCCCAAAAGCTTTACCACTTAGTGCATAGCAGCAACGGTGTTGTTCCTTAAGACCCTTGGGGGTTATTTTAAATGTTCTTCCCACCCCAAACCTGAGAAGGGTAAAGGGCTGAAGTGGGTGCTTTTTTGGGTGGGCCCTGGCAAGGACCTTTGATTTTTCAGTATGACCTTTTTGGCCCTACTTCTAGATCCATTCCTGCTGGACATTAGCTGTCACCTTTCAGCGTTGGAGAGGAGGGCTGCGTCCATTTCATGGATGCATGTACCCTAAGGTACTTTATAAGTTGGGAGAGAGTTGTGTTCTGTCTGCATGGGAAGTTGATAGGACCAGAGGTCCCCATGATGCGTGTAGTTTTAGAGACCAAAAGAGAGAACCCAAGAGACCACTTACTTCAGCTTCCTGGCTGCATAGGTCTGGAGAGGGTCAGTCAGCAGGCTGCCTGGCTCCTGTTTCCCAGTCCTTGGTTTATTCCAGAATTCTTCACCTTCTCTACCTACCTCACTTGCTCTAGAGGAAGTGCAGTCTGTCCTGGGAGAGACACCAGCCCACTCAGGCGTCCTGCAGCACCCCCATGCTCTGGAGCACTTGCCCAGCGCACACACGATTGCAGGGCTTTTGCCTTGGAGGACTTCGTGATACTTTTCCCACCAAGGCTTGCTTGTTGCCCATGCTCAGGTAGTCGTTTAGAGCTGAAGCACTGTTTTGTCTAATGAAGGCCTATAACCCCGAATACAGGATTGGGGCAGGACCACAGTTCTCTTCGTGGTGCCTTAAGAAGTAAGTTACTGCTTTGAGCGCCCTTCTGGACAAGGTGACTATGTGACATGCCTTCCTTCACTTCTTTTTCTCCTTGCCTTCCCACCTCCCATGGGAACCTTCCTAACCTGTTGGTGGTTTCTTTTCCCCAGAGTCAGCTTGAAAAGGAGGATCAAGCTCAAGACGGTGTCTCCATGGAGATGTGGAGCCTGGTCACCAACCTCTAACAGCAGCACTGGGATGTGGAGCTGGAAGTGCCTCCTCTTCTGGGCTGTGCTGGTCACAGCCACACTCTGCACTGCCAGGCCGGCCCCGACCTTGCCTGAACAAGGTAAGGCATGGGTGGAGGGGTCCCTCTGGACTCCGGGCCTCAGAAACACAGCCGGCTAGGACAGAGGTGATGTGTTGACGGGGGAGATTCCGGCCCAGGTAGAGCAAAGGGCTCCTTTTTGTAGGAGAGACTTCCACAGTTCCTGCCTAGAAACCTACCCAGTTCCAGCAGGGGTTGGGGTCACAACGGCTAGTGACAGCCACTTGCCAGAGGTGACATGCTTAGGATGGGTTTATGCTTTTCTCTTCCTGAAAAAGAACTGATGGGGACCCAAGAGCTGGCTCTCTCAACTTGATGATCTATAAAATGGGGCACAAGGGACCTATGAGTTTGTTTAGAACCTGAATCAGAGGATATTGAAGGATGTGGGAGCTTGGTAAACACCTGTGGCTTCTACAAAATTGTTCCAAAGATCCATCTTCTGTGAGGGCAGGCAGTCATGGCCGAGGGCCTGCCATTTTTCCTTCCTGGACCATATCCGACCACGTCTGTTTGGAGGCCTGTGGGGCAGTTTGCTTTGGAGATGCACCACTGGAGGGATGTTGAAGAGATGGTGAGCCAAGGAGCATTATGGTGCATGGACGCTGCTGGAGAGCTATGGCTTGTTGGAAATTCAGAGATGATTACTAATGGGAAGGACCTGCCTATGGGATTTACTGGAGTTGTGAAAATACTTCATGGAAATTACAGGTGCAACGCACTTTCAGGGGTCTGTGAGAATGCTCTGTGAGAACTGACTGCTGCCAGAGGGTCCTGTAGCTTGTGACTCAGCAGCTGATTACATCAGTCTAGAAGGTTGGCAGGCAGCGGGTGAGAGACAGGTGTGCACGTGATGTAGTCGCTGAGCTGAAAAGGCCATCGGTCTCAGCTGTCAGGGCCCGCTGGAGTAATAAATCATGAGTGAGCATATTTGTCCCCTCACAGAGTGGGTAGGGAGGGCACACGGGACTTTCTGGAAGGTGCACTTGACTGGAGCAAGCAGATTGCTAGTGCATTCAATAACAGAACTGAACGTTAGACCTGAGCTAGAACATGCCGGAGACCCAAAGTGGGAGAGATCATCTCTGCCCACAGGGAGTCTGTTGTCAGGGAGACAGATGCAGAGGGAACCAAGTGCAAGGTAGACCCTGTTTAAGCCTCACAGTGGAGTCGTAACACAATGGGAACACAGAGGAAAAGGTGAGAGCCGCTGACATGGGTCAAGAGGGGTAGGTGGGGGTTTGTTTGGAAGCGGGGAATGAAGTGCATTACAAGTGGACTGACATGCATAAGGGGACTGAGGCTGCATGTATCAGGTGTGTACAGAACCGACTTGCCTGGTGAGCAGGTGGTGGTGGGAAGTAACACCTAGAGAAACTGGGCTTTTCGAGTATGGAGGGCCTTGACACCCTACTGAGGAAACTGCACTGGAATCTCAGAAGGTTCTGCGCAGGTAATGATGTGATCAAGCTTTCAGAAAATTGACCTGGCAGTTGAACTTGGATGAATGGGAGGAAGGCATCTGTGTTTGAATCCTGCTCAGCCATTTCATATCTGCATTACTTGCTTTGATGCATGACTCAAGTGCCTTGAGCCTTCATTTGCTCAGCTTTAAAATGGGTACAATAATAAAGCATGAAATGAGGTCATTCAGATAAAACAGCTGCAGGTGAAGTTTAGGTAGTGAGGACGGCTGCTCCCACAGCTGCTGGATAGACTTTTTGTTTTGTTTTGTTTTTGTTTATTTGTTTGTTTTAAAGATTTTATTTACTTATTTGACACAGAGAGAGATCACAAGTAGGCAGAGAGGCAGTCAGAGAGAGAGGGGGAAGCAGGCTCCCTGCTGAGCAGAGAGCCCGATGCGGGACTCGATCCCAGGACCCTGGGATCATGACCTGAGCCAAAGGCAGAGGCTTTAACCCACTGAGCCACCCAGGTGCCCCTTGACGTTTGTTTTGAATGTCCAGCTACTGGGGAGAACCAGGGCGTGTGGCGTGAGTTTGTGAAGGAAGGAAAAACTAGCAGACTCTATAGAAATAGAATCTATACATTTCCGTAGGTTGGCTTTCAACTCCGGGAGACTCTAGCGACAGAATAACATGAGAGTCAAAGGGCAGGAGGTTTGTGAGGAATAGAGATTTGGATCAGCCACAGTGTAGAGGGTAACAAGGGAGTCCAGGAAGCCAGGAAGGCTTGGATAAAGTTTGAGAATATGAATTTCCAATGGGCCCTTCAAGTTTTTTTTTTTTTTTTTTAAACACTTTCTCTAAAAGGCCCTTTTGCGCCTGAGACCTGGAGGGTGGAGAAAGTGAATGGTGCGGGTCTCAGGCCTGGGCACCTGTACTCAGGAAGCGGATGGCCAGGGGTACAAGCATAGGAATTTTAGGGTGGGGTGAGTGAGGGTCCCAGAAGTTGCTGGTTGTGGATCCAGACTTAGAAAGGAAGGCCAGGCAGTGATGGAAGGTGGAACCAGGGGGCTGAAGGTCTTGAGGCGGAGGAGGCACACGAAGGGCAGGGAGGGGGCAGGGGAGGTGGAGGGGGCTGTTAGGAGGCTCTGCTGCAGTGAAGACTAAAGTTAGACCACTGTTTTTTTTTTTTTTAAATCAACTTAACTGAGGTATAATTTACATTACAATTTTTAAGGGTACGGTTCAGTGTGTTCTGATGTCCTGTCAGTACTACCCCAGTCAAGACAGCGAACATTTTTGTCACACCCCCACCCCCAGCACTTGACCGTGTCGAACGCGGTCTACTTTTGGTCACTATAGACCAGGTTTGCCTCTTCTAGAATTTCATATGATGGCATTACATGGCGAATGTGTAGCCATTCCCCTGTGGATGGCCATTTGGGTTAATGGTTTTGATTATTATTAATAAAACTCCTGTGAACATCTGTGTGTAAGTCTGGTGTGGGCCTAAGGTTTGCTTGATTGCCTTGGTTTTGATTTTGCCACCATTTCTCACTGTTGACTTGGGAAGGTTCCTCTGTGTAGAACATACACAAAATGACAGTAATGAGCTCTGCCCCCAGGATCCTTGTGACTGTCAAGTAAGAGTGTATGCAAGGCTCTTAGAACAGTGGCCGGCCCGTGGGCTGTGAGCGGTAAAGGGTGGTTGTGGGTCCTTTGTCCTGGGACCACACAGAAGACACCACATGGTGAGGGCCTTGCTGTTCCTGGGTGGCATGGGATGCCTTAGGACGCAGACGTGGAAATCTGCACAGTCCCCATCTTGGTGCCGGGCGGCCCTTCACGGGGTTTATCCCTCTGGAGCTTTGTGATGGCAAAACCCATGCCCCACAGTCTTCAGAGAACTGCTGGGAAGTCAGAAGGGAAAAATCTGCCTCCGTGCTTTATAAACCATAAGGTACCTCACAGATGTAAATTCTCACCATATAGTCTTGGCCCTGCTGATTATTAAATAATAATGCTGCTGCTGTCCTTAGAAAAGACTGTAATCTGTGTCTAAGGGGTATGTTCAAAAGTTTAAACCCAAAACTCGGCTCCCACAGAGAGCTTTTTCCCCTTTAGAAAGGCCTTGCTGTGGGAGAGAGTGAGAGAGAGAGAGAGAGAGAGAGAGTGTGTGTGTGTGTGTGTGTGTGTGTGTGTGTGTAGGGAGCCCCTCCCCCCAGTCTGCAAATGCTCCTGAGGGAGTGGGGAGGGCCTGGAGTTTCTGGCTGTCCTTGGAAAGTTGATTTAATAAGGGTTCCAGGAAAACCAGCCTCCTCTGTCCCGCCCTCTCCTTTCCTTTCTCTAGTTTGGGATCTTAAAGAGGCGAAGCTTGTTTCAGATCAAGTCTCCAGGGGAAGGGGAGGGAGTTGTATGGATGGACAGAACCTGGGTCACGGGCGGAGGGGCAGAAGATAAGCACTGGCTTGGAAGACCTTTTCCACTTGAGGAGGGTTGTGTCTGTGTATCTTTCTCTCCTTTAGAATAAGACTGGGAAAAGCGAGTGGGTGAGTCCAAAACTGGCTGTTGGGCTGCCTCTTGCAGTTGGGGGTGGGAGTCCTGAAACATGGGTTAAACACCGCAGACCCCCTTGGTCAAGGGGGGCAGTATGAGACTTGCAGTCTCAAAATACTTGCCTACATACTCAGAAACCTGCAACTAATAAGCGATTTAATGGGCTGGGGTTTTTACAGCTCCTCCCACCTACTCAGATTTGAAGGAGTCTGGTGGCTAGGCGAAGGGGGAGAGGTTAGACTTAATGGAAAAGCCGCACGTTTCCATTTCTGGCTGCAAGCCCCCTCGATGTTGATGCCGGGAGCCACAAAGCAAGGCTTTGTCTGTGTTCCACAGAGACCTGTGCCTGTGGGGGAGAAGCTCCAAGCACTGCCAGAGACGTGGCCCTGGCTTCAGGTGGTAGGGCCCCGGCTGCCCCAGGCCACCCCCCATTGGGTCCCACAGCGGTCTTGGGCCCCAAGGGGTATGCATTTCAGCCTGGGTGCAGGGGCTACAAGTAGGCAGCAGAGGGTATCCCAGTACTGGCCTCAGGCTGCAGCGACCCATGTGGCCGGTGGCTGCCCCAGGACCCACATCCAGGGGCGTTCCTCCACGCCATCTGCCCCCAACATAATTTCTTCTTGTGAAAAAAAACCTGTTTACGTCGAATGCACACTGGATGTTCAAGAGGAGTTTCTACGCGAGTGATGTCCAGTGACCCACTTTGGGGACAAGGGTGGAGGGTTGTAGGTCAGAGGCACCTTACCCACCAGGTCTCCCCAGAGGATCCGCTCTGCCCCACATTCTCTTCCCCAAGACTGGAGGCTAGAGTGCTTTTGGAAGGATGCGCTTGCCAGTGTTCCCAGAGCTGAGCTGAGCTGGGGTGGGGGTAGGGCGGACTCAGTGTTCCTGGGCTTATGGGAGAACTCGAAGGAGGAGTGCTCACGTGTCCCACTTGACCACTCTGGGCAAGTGCAGCGAAGCCACTCCAGGGCTGTGTTCTTGGCTCTGGCTTCGGCATTGCTACACTATTAGCTTCACTGATTTTCCACTCTGACTTTGCCAGCCAGCTCCCCTAAGTCAGGGAGGAAGAATTTCTCAGGGAAGAACAAATGGCTGTCCAGAGCCCTGCTGTGGGTGGGGGAGGGGAGGGAGCCCAGACAAAGAACCAGGCCCAGACTTTGTCACCTGGTTTCTGGGACTACCTGGAGGCCGTGGGCAGGAACCGCAGAGAGAGTACTAGGGATTCCTCTGGAGTCTGTGGCCCCAGCCTGTGGGTGGGTCAGCAGGGCTCGGCCAGGGTGCTGGCTCCCAGGCAGGCAGAAGCAGTGAGTGATGGCTTGTGTCTGGGGCGGTGATGGATGGCCTCATGAGAAGTGAGTTCTGGGGAGTCATTATCCGGGAGGGTGAGGTCCAGGGTCAGAGAGCCTGACCAGCAGCTGCGCCCTGTTTTCACAGTGCCTTGTTCCTCCGGGTCCGCTGGGGGCTCCCAGCTCACCCTGTGGACACCACCTTTGCCTCTTGCTTCCTTCCCCAAAGCCTGGAAGTGAGACCGCTATGTCCCTGCTGACTGGGGAAAGTCCAGCTGCTCTGGCGCTCCTGGTCTCCCGAGTTCAGCTGCCCAAGCCTCACTATTCACTCTGGAAAGATGGCTCATTTACAACTTACTGCAGACATTCTCCTCTCTCTGGCCACCCTGCCCCCCTACCTTAGGCCCCAAGTGGTTTAGCTGTAAGCTAAGTGCTCTACCTGGACTCTTAAGGGCCTGGAGTAAATCCCAAACTGTGTTTCCTCTCAGGAGAAGCCTTCTGGAGTCTGGGCTGCTCCTGAACTTGGAGGTTTGCTCTGATTTTCCAGCTGGCAGCAGCCAAGTAGGGGAGACCATTGCTGGAAGGCCCCCATGGTAGGCTTGTTTCCTCTTCATGGTAGCGCCTATCCTCAGAGCGCCCCTTCCTAGTTCTCGCTCTTCTTGGACTGTCGCCTTTCCCCTCATCAAACGAAGTGCCCACCAAATGTGTGTTCCTTGCATAGTGTGCACAGTTGGGGTGAGACGTCTGTCCAGTTAGTTCCAAGCCCTGAGAAGGATTGGCTCTGGCAGAGCTTGAAACTCACTGCTCCTTGCTTATCCCGCGTACTGTGCTGCAGCTCGAGCCTCCTGGGATGGGTTGTGTAAAAGGAAGTGAATGTTGGGGCAGCCGGCAGCGCCATTTGAGTGACTGTGGCTCTAATTTCCTGGCCTTGGAGGTGTAGGCCCGCGGAGCCTCCAATGGGTGAGAGGGTCAAGAAGTTCCCTGAAGGTGGGCCTCGGGGGCTACAAGCTTGGACAGGGGGAGAGGTTAAAATCCACCAACACTGAACTTCCAGCTGTCTAATCAACGAAGGAAGTTGAGTTTAGAGCTTAGCCTTTCCCAGATTTTCTATAGGGTTGAAAATTAGCCTCTGGCTAATGGTCCCTTCAGTATTTGTTCACAGACTTCACAAATTTAACTCACCTTCTCCTCCTCCCCAGTCCCCCTTCCCTCCCTCCCTTCCTTCCTTCCTTCCTTCCTTCCTTCCTTCCTTCTCTCTTCTCTCCATCCATCCATCTGGCCAAACAAGACTCTTCTTTTTTCCATGTTTTATACAATGTATTCATTCATACCTAACCCTTGTTTATCTGGGTTCCTTCGTAGGAACTGTTCGTCACTATCTTTTTCTCCTCCTTTTTTGTAATTCCTACTCTTAGTTGAGGATTTAGTTTAGATTTAGCCTAAGGCATAGCTTGAAGCCTTTTTTTGGCTCCAGATTAATGACTTTTTTTTTTTCCTGCCCCTTTCTCTGTAACTTTAACCTAGTACTTGGCTTTACATTATATGGAATTTTTAACACTTTGTTTTTTCCTCCCAGAGAGGAAAGTTCTGGGCATTCAGAAAGAATATTTTCATTGCTCTTTTATGATTTTTTTTTAAAGATTTTATTTATTTATTTGACAGACAGAGATCACAAGTAGGCAGAGGCACAGAGAGGGGGAAGCAGGCTCCCCGCATTGATGTGGGGCTTGATCCCAGGACCCTGGGATCATGACCTGAGCCGAAGGCAGGGGCTTTAACCCACTGAGCCACCCAGGCGCCCCTGATTTTTTTTTTTTTTTTTAAAGATTTTATTGGCTTATTTGACAACAGAGATCACAAGTAGGCGGAGAGACAGGCAGAGAGAGAGAGAGAGGAGGAAGCAGGCTCCCTGCTGAGCAGAGAGCCCGATGCGGGACTCGATCCCAGGACCCTGAGATCATGACCTGAGCTGAAGGCAGAGGCTTTAACCCACTGAGCCACCCAGGTGCCCCTTCATTGCTCTTTTAAAACATGGATATTTAGGGTGCCTAGGTGGCTCAGTTGGCTTAAGCGTCTGCCTTCAGCTCAGGTCATGATCCCAGTGCCGAGACAGAGACCTGGCTGCTTCTCCCTCTTCCTTCTGCTCCGCCCCTCGCCCCTTGTGTACATGCTCTTCCTCTCAAATAAAATCTTAAAAAAAAAAAAAAACAAAAAAACCTGATACTTGATATGTCATCGAGGTTCATCGTAGGAAATTTAGAAAATACAGACATAAGAAAAGAAAAAAAAACCTTAACACTCACATTACCTAAAAATAATCACTCTTGGGGCACATGGGTGGCTCAGTCAGGTAAGCATCTGACTCTTGATGTCAGCTTAGATCATGATCTCAGGGTTGTGAGATTGACCCCTTTGTGTGGGGCTTCGTGCTCAGCACAGAGTCTGCTTGGGATTCTCTCCTCCTCCCTTTGCCCCTCCGCCTGTTTGCAAACATACACCTCTGTACTCTGTCTCTGATAAACAAGTCCATAAATAAATAAAAATAATTATTGCTAACTGTGAATATATTTCTTTAGACTATTTTTTCTTGCATTTATACAAACATGACTTCTCAAAAATGGGATTTATATGGAATATGTGGTTTTTAACTTAAGCATATAGTAGGATTATTTATTTATTTATTTTTAAGTGAGCTCTGTGCCCAATGTAGGGCTTGAACTCATGACCCCGAGTTCAAGAGTTTCATGTTCTACCAGCTGAGCCAGCCAGGTGCCCCAAGCATGTAGAATTTATTGTCCTGCAAAGAAAGTTTTTTCACTATGCTTAGTAACTATATAGAATTCCATTGTATGGGTGTGCAAAATTTATTTATTTACCCAGTCCTCCACTGTTGATCATTTAGGTTATTTTCAGTAGTTTCCACTTAAATGAGCATACTTGACAAATAAAATTTGTCCATGTAGTCAAAGATATTTAAATTCTAGAAGTTTGAACACATACTGCCAGATTGCCCCAGAAAGGTTATGCCAGTAAAGATCTTTTAAAAATAATAATAAATACTATTTATTGTACCTTCACACTCTGCATGCTGTACATTTTTACATCTTTACTCCACTATCATGACTATAGGTTTTATTCCCATAATCAGATGAGGAAACTGGGATCCAGGGAGTTAATAAGTAAGTTGTCTGAGGTCATAGTTGGTGAGAAATGGAACTGGGATTCAGACTGAAGTCGATCTGACTTCAGTATTTTTTTCCATTATAGTAAACTGTGTCCCTGTGTCAAATCGGGTTTCCCTTCCAAAATTCAAGCTGACCAGCATTTGAATTTAAACATTTGAATTTGCTTGGTCAGCCCTTCTTTATCTCACAGGAATCAGGCTCTACCTCCCACGTTCCCTTGCTCCATTCCATCCTTCCTTCCATTCTTTTAAGATTTATTTGAGAGAGAGAGAAAAGGAGCATGAGCAGGGGGGAGGGGCAGAGAGAGAAGCAGACTCCCTGCTGAGCAGGGAGCCAGACTCTCTCCCAGGACCCCTATCATGACCTGAGCCAAAAGCAGATGCTCAACCAACTGAGCCACCCAAGCGCCCCTCTACCTCCCTTCCTGGGGTGGTATGAACATATGTGTGATTGGGCTAAGGGCAGCTGGACATGCTTGCCTTATGCCATTTCTTATGTGACATTCTGCTTTCTCCTCAGAGGTTATATGTGGGTCATAGGTCTGTGAACTGCCCTAATGCAAGGGGTTCCCTAGCCTAGAATAATCAGTAGAACAAAAACCCCATTGAAGCTGCATTTTCCACTGCAGCCCAACCCTCCTGCTTGGAGGAGGTCTAGGATCAGAGGTTCTCAAAGTGTCAGATGCCACATGGGAATTTTCTTTGTAGGTCACACTTACTCTGGAATGTAATGGGGTTGTGCAGACACATAAACCACCTAGATTGCTTCCCAAGTGCTTGTGGTCCAACAATGTCTGATGGGTGGAAATAAACATGTCAGGCCGGAGTGCTGACATTGTTTTGAGGCTACCAGTATATATAACTGTAAGACATGAGGAAATACAGAGAGGAGGGAGAATCTTGAAAATTTTGGTTATCTTAGTGTTTACCTTCAACACATTAATGTTTTTTTTAAAGATTTTATTTATTTATTTGACAGACAGAATCACAAGTAGGCGGAGAGGGGGGTGTTGGGAGAAGCAGGCTCCCCGCTGAGCAGGAGCCAGCTGTGGGGCTCCATCCCAGGATCCTGAGATCATGACCTGAGCCCAAGGCAGAGGCTTAACCCACTGAGCCACCCAGGTGCCCCAACACATTAATGTTTTAAACAAAAATATATATTGTAATGTAGATGAACTCGTCACAAAATAATTTTAAAAATATTAATTTGTGGTCTGTTGTCTGAAGTATGCCTCCAGGAAAAGGGCATAGATTTATTAAAAGTTGTATGGTAAATATTTTCTTCCAGTTCTGTTGGTAACTCTGCGTAACCTTTTGGGGAAAAAGACACTGGAAGTCTTGGAAGGGCCTGTTATATGGGAGGCTGAATGCCTTTCCTGCCCCTAGCTTCACCGTGGGTGAGGCCCAGCCCTGACCAGTATTATTCTTACCAGACATTTGCAGACACAGTAAATGACCCATCTAAGAAATGTCATCAAAAGACTGTGTCAAGGGGTGCCTGGGTGGCTCAGTGGGTTGAAGCCTCTGCCTTTGGCTCAGGTCATGATCCCAGGGTCCTGGGATCGAGCCCCACATTGGGCTCTCTGCTCTGCGGGGAGCCTGCTTCCTCCTCTCTCTCTGCCTACTTGTGATCTCTGTCAAATAAATAAATAAAATATTAAAAAAAAAAAAAAAGACTGTGTCAAGTAAAGACATAAAACCCAGGTTATGAGGACATTTGAAACCAGAGGACAGGGCCTTTCCCTAAAGCGAAGGGACAGATTGACCATCATTTGTGGGTGTGTATGTACATCACTAAGGCAGAGGCTTAATTTTGCCTTTTGTTCACATCAGCATCTTAGAACATCTCATTTACACATTAAGTGTACAATTAATACTTTCTGAACAATGAATCCATGCATGAACACAGGGAACCATCCATTTTTTTAAAAAGATACCTAAAATTTCTCTTTTTTTAAAAAAAAGCATTTATTTGATAGACACAGCGAGAGGGAACACAAGCAGAGGAAGTAGGAGAGGGAGAAGCAGGCGCCCCACCAAACAGGGAGCCCCATGTGGAGCTTGATCCCAGGGTGCTGGCATCATGACCTGAACCGAAGGCAGATGCTTAACGACTGAGCCACCCAGCGCCGAAAGATCCCTAATATTTCTAGTTTGCAAAAGGAGACGGTGGGAATAAAACCCTTGTCAGTAGAAAGATAAGGAAAATACCGTGAGGAAGAGCTATTGCTGCCACATAGGGAGCACTTTATTTCAGCCTTTGGAGTGGTTCTTGGGTGTGTGAGGCTTGGCATCACCTGGCTGGCGTGTTTAAACCCAGAGCTCCTGGTTGTGAAGCTAGCTCTCACATGTTCCCTGCAGGTCCAGGAACCACACACTTTGAGAATCACTGGGGTCCGGTAATCTCCCAAAAAAGTCTATAAGGTGGGGGCGCCTGGGTGGCTCAGAGGGTTAAGCCTCTGGCTTCGGCTCAGGTCATGGTCTCAGGGTCTTGGGATTGAGTCCCGCATCGGGCTCTCTTCTCAGCAGGGACTCTGCTTCCCCCCTCTCTCTGTCTGCCTCTTTGCCTACTTGTGATCTCTGTCAAATAAATAAATAAAATCTTAAAAAAAAAACAAAAAACAAGTCTGTATGTAAGGTGGTGGTTGTTTCCATTTCACTGTTTAGGCATCTGACTCAGAGGTCAAACAAAAAGTTGCAGAGATTAAACGGTCCGGAAGTGGTGGGGTTGAGACTTGAGTCTTGGCTGGTACAGTGCCTACAGCCCTAACCCCTGGACTAGAAGGTGGGTTATCAGGGAGGCTGGACAGAGAAAGATGAAGATCGGCAAGGAGGCAGATGGGAGAGGGGAAAGGCCCTGAGTCAATGTGGGGGGGTACTGGGGGGGGAGGGGGGAGTAGGTTGGTCTGAAAGCTTTCCTCCGGGGAAGGAGGTTCTCTTCTCTCCTCCTCTGATGTGTGGGGCTTTAAGTCAATTATCACCGCCTTTGGAATGCTGATCTGCTCTCTCGCCCCCTAGAAGGGTCCTTTTGCATTCAGAAATCTCTGCTCCTTTATTGTCAGACTTTAGAATATAACCTTGGGAATTAAGGTTTATTTTCCTTTGGTTTTAGGAATTAGCTCTTGAACCTTAAAGGAGTCAGGTTCCTTAACTAACTACTGAATGAAGTTCTTCCTGTGGCATTCCAAACCTTTATCGATGTCATTTGAGCAGTCAGGACTGTATAAATGCCTGACGGGTACATCTGGAAGTGGCATTTCTTTTAGGATGTTAGCCCTTCTCCACTACCCTCTGGCTCCTCCATTTTTAAAAAATTTATTTGCCTAGCTAGTTTTCCTGGGATAATATGTCATGAATCAAAAAAGTGAAATAAATTCTTCTAGAAAACCTGGGCTTCCGGGCACCTGGGTGGCTCAGTGGGTTAAGCCGCTGCCTTCAGCTCAGGTCATGATCTCAGGGTCCTGGGATCGAGTCCCGCATCGGGCTCTCTGCTCAGCAGGGAGTCTGCTTCCTCCTCTCTCTCTGCCAGCCTCTCTGCCTACTTGTGATCTCTCTCTGTCAAATAAATAAATAAAATCTTTAAAAAAAAAAAAAGAAAGAAAAAAGAAAACCTGGGCTTCCAATTTTTTTCTTTGCCAGTCACAGTTTCTTGGCAATTCTCTGTCTTCTATTCTAAGGCTTTTACTGGTAACAACACGAGTCCCAGAGAAGACATGAAGAGAAGGTGCCAGTGGCTGGAGCTCTGGGACCAAAACCCAAGTCCCTTTTCTTAAGGCAAGTTATCTTGAGGTCTCTTGCTTTCCCTCACACCGGAGGGAGCTGTGTGCTCAGGGAGGCACCAGGGGGCGGCAGTGAGTGATGCCCACCTCCTAAGGCCCAGCTGAAAAGTAGAATGTTGGTTAGAGCCAGAGGGGGCTCAGATAGTCTCAGGTCAGTCAGCCTTCCCATTTCACAGGTGAAGAAGTGGAGGCCCAAGGCCAGGGTGGGGAGGGGGTTAGAGATGACTCCACCATCAGAGTCACGCCATAAGGGGTAGGGCTAGTCGTCTTTGTGATTTTCACTCAGGTATTCTTTCCGCTGTACTCAGCCATTACACCCGTGGTTCAGGAAGAGTTGGGGACTGTGGTTTTACAAGGATTTCAGATCCGGGATATTGACATTGCCCAGAGTAGTTCTCTCTCCCCCACAGGGTTCTGGTTGTTCAAGAGCCCCCAGATTGTCTGAGCAGAAGAGTCCTCAGTGTGGATATTGGTCCCTACCATCCCCCAAGCCTTTGGTCCTGTTTTTTTTGACCGGCTCTCTACCCACATAGTATCTCTGGTAGAAAAATCCCTGGACCATCTTCTTTCAGTTTCTTTTTTTTTTTTTAAGATTTTATTTATTTATTTGACAGAGAGATATCACAAGCAGATGGAGAGGCAGGCAGAGAGAGAGAGAGAGAGAGAGGGAAGCAGGCTCCCTGCTCAGCAGAGAGCCCGATATGGGACTCGATCCCAGGACCCTGAGATCATGACCTGAGCCGAAGGCAGCGGCTTAACCCACTGAGCCACCCAGGCGCCCGTTCTTTCAGCTTCTTAAAGAGAACTAAATGCTCACCTTTCAGGGTGTGTGAGGGAGAGAGAGGAAAATGAATATATGGTCCGTCCATGTGTCCCTCTGGGTCCTCACTGTCCTGGAGATCTGAAACAGACCAGTGGCCCCAGATTTTTAGATTTCATGGGTCAGTACAATCCTCCCCCCACCCCCACCCCACTGACCCAGGTTTTGGGAACCTGCATAAGGGTAACAACATGTTTTACCATGTAAGAACATTTTTTTAAAATCCAGCACTGTTCACTGCTATTACTCTTGTTTTTTTCTTGTGATAAAAATATACATAACATAAAGTGGATCATTTTCACCAATTTTGAGCGTACGGTTCTATGGCATTAAGTACATTCATGTTGTCATGCCACTTTCACCACGATACGTCTCCAGAACTTTCTCACACCTTCTCCAGTTGAACCTCTTGTTCCCATTAGACATGAACTCCCCATTCTCCCCTCCCCCAGCTCCTGGCAACCACCTTTCTGCACCATTTCATTTTAAAAGGATGTTTATCACCTTTATTTTTATATTGTAAGATAAGAGGCATTTTTTTTTAAGATTTTATTTGAGAGAGAGAGCATGAGCGGCGTGGGGGATGGGCAGAAGGAGAGGGAGAAGCAGACTCCCCACGGAGCAGGGAGTGGGTTTCGGGGCTTGATTCCAGGACCCTGGGATCATGACCAGAGCCCAGCGCAGGTGCTTAACCAACTGAGCCACCCAGGTGCCCCAAAAGGCGTTTCTTTAACATCAAGAAAAAGTCACCTTATGAAGAGTCCATTCTTTGCCCCCCTGCAGCCGGTGGTGACCCCGGGATGCTGTATGACTCAGACCCTCCATGCCACGATCAGATTGGACTGGGAGGGAAGATCGCAGGTACCCTGGAGTGCTGAGAGCCTTGGTGAAGTGTGCTTTCAGTCATCCATTGAGGTTGGGGGTGCAGTGAAAAGACAAATTCTGGAACAGCTGAGTCTTCCACTAATTCATCAGCAAGTTTAGGGAGTTGCAACTTTTTCCTGCCCAGCTGCTGGTGCTTCCTTCCCCAAAGAAGCTCTGCTGAGCATGGGGGAGGGGAAGCCCTCCGAGGGGCCCTAGTAGGGGGCGGGGTGGGGGGGGAGGGCAGTACATTCTTTAAGGAACCTGACCTGACTTTAAGGTCAGAGCCTAGCAGAGTGGGAGCTGCAGGGTTACCTCTTCCCTGTTGATTCATCTCACTCTCCTCCTCCCCCACCCTTAATGATCTTTCCATTACAGAGCCCAGACCAGGAAGTGCATGACAGGTCGCAGCTGCAGACACATGGCTGGGAGGCCTGGGCATCGGGCCAGTGGTGGGAGGGTCTGAGCTCCCCTTCCAGCAGGGGGACTCTGCTTACGCATGCATAGGCACAATCACACACACACACCAGCAAGTTCAGTGGAAGGTGTTCTGTGTTATAACCGTTAGTGCTGGTTGTACTTTTGCTTTGAGTTCAGGATGTGATTTTTTTTTAATGGATTTTATTTATTTATGTATTTGATACAGAGAGAGATCACAAGTAGGCAGAGGGGGGAAGCAGGCTCCCCACCGAGCAGAGAGCCCGATGTGGGGCTCAATCCCAGGACCCTGCTATCATGACCTGAGCCGAAGGTAGAGGCTTAACCCTCTGAGCCACCCAGGCACGCCCCAGGATGTGATTTTTAATAAAGGCAGGAGTAGATTTCCTCCTCTGTGTCCAGATCGCCTGGGCTTACAGCCCACATGAGTGGTCCTTACTGGGTTTGGGGTTCTTTGGGGGGGAGTTTTCCATCATTACACAGAGGCTCTTGAGCACCTATTCCTAAAATAGGACCCATGTAACATGGCTTTAGAAGCTTCCTGGGTGTTTAGGGGAGTTAGTAGGCACAGTTTTAATACCTCCGAAATGATCTGTTGTCCTCTGTGAGTCTATCAAAACGCAAGGTTCAGAACCTCCTTTGAGGGAAGGTGTAGTTGCGAGATCGCGAGCTTTGCAAACACGGCCTGGCTTCAAATCACAGCGAGTGAACAGAGCCCCCTTCATCTGACCGTCTTCATGGGGGATGGCTCCTTCCACTTACAAGTTTGCTCAGGAAATGTTAATTTATCCTAAACTGTGTCCTAGGGGGGCAGTTGTCACACAGGAGTTTCTGTCTCCACCGCCAGCTGTGTTGTTGGCTTTCTTCCCTGAATCTGCCAAGGCCGGATTCCTCTGGTGCCAAATGTGAAATGGTGACACAAATTTCTAGGAACTGGGAGCATAGACTGCCCTTCCCCACCACTGCAGGGCGTCTCCCTTTGCTGGGGGGTGGGGGTGAGTGGGTTCTAGGCTTCCTAGCACGACTTTGGTGAACTTTCCTCTTTCCTGAGCAACTCTTTTCTTCCTGGTAAGGTAGGCGGGAGGGAAGCAAAGCGTACCGAGAATTGCTTTGGGAAATGGATATAGGAAGAGATTTCTCCCCAGCTCCATCCGGAGCGTGTCAGTAAACTCTTGGCAATGAGAGCTTTAGCTGGGAGAGAGGAAGAAGGGAAATTTCTTTTAAAACAACTCTTTGGGCACATTCCTTTGTTAATCACTTAATTACAGTCCTTCTCCCCAACGGGAGAGCACCCTGCCTGTGGTGGGAGGTAGGGGGACATGGGGGATGCTGGTGCTGAGAGGGGCACATCCCCAGGAGGGAGGAAACCACAGGTAGGAGGAGGTATGGGATAGAAGCCTGCACACGGGGTCCAGCCCTGGGCTCCATCCTGATGCCGCTCACAACATCTGTCTGAAAGTTTGCATAGACCTCTCTGAGCCCAGGGCATTTTCAACCTGGGTCTCCCAAGTGGGGTTCTGTGTGCCTGGGCCTCCTCTGGCCCAGCTACTGGGGAGCTGTTTTGGGGGGTCTGTTTTGGGCGGGCGCAGGGCCCTGGCTGAGGCTTTGGCCAGCGCAGGCAGCTCTGCACTAAATTACAGTGATGAGGTGGGACACACAAAAGACCGAAATCTTTTTTTAATAAAAACAAAACAAAACTCCGGCCCCAAGCCCCTGGGCTGCTGAATGGCGATGGCTTCCTGTCAGGATTAGCCGGGCTGCCTGGGCTTGTGTGCACTGCCTTTCTCCTCAGGAAATACCTTTAGTAAGCCCCGGTGGGGTCCCCATGGCAACGCGCGAGGGGACCTGCTGACAGAGGCCATTCAGCCCACCATTGTTCCTCGGCCCCTTTGTCGGGAGCTGTATTGCTGCCCCTCTGGCAAACACAGCAGTTTGCACCGTTTTGTCAGACTGAATGTGGAGTTTTTACATTTTAATGGGTTCTTCTGGCAGTGGCCCATTTGCATGCAAAATGTTCCCTCTTACTTCTTTCCCTTTTACTATTTAAGGGGGAAAAAAAAAAACTTACACTCCAAATCCCCTGGGTTGGGGGACTGGGGAGTGCTGCCCCATGAGGGTGTGGGACCCTGCTAATTGATTTGGTGTGTTCTTTCTCCTCTATCACACATGCCTCTGCTCCCCCATTTCTGCAACTTTCCCTGGATGTTGGGAACATCGTGAGTTCAGGGAATCCCCGGTTTTTAGGGCTTCCTCTCTGCCCCAGCTCTTGTGGGAGGATAGTTGTTCCCCGGGATTTCGGTGAGATCCGTGCTCCGGCCTGGCTTTGCCAGAGGAAAGTAAGTTTTCAGTTCCATTTCAAAGCCAAAATAACGTAATAAAAAACCTCTGCAGAGGGTTCCCGGAGCCCTGCCGCGCTGTTCTGTGTTCCTTTTAAGTTGCCTTCAAAGCCACCCCGAGTTCCTCCCCCACCCACAATTGCCCCCTCATTTATCTCTGGGGAGTTTGTGCCAAGACTGTAAACATTGCTGGACCACCAGTTCCCCCCACGTTCCTGAAGAGAATGGCCATTCTCCCCTAATTTTGACCCAGAAATCCAAAATCAAAAGGGTTTCATAGGGATGACAGAAAATGTGACCCCGAGACAACAAGCCCTGGCTTTGTTGGGGCGGGTTTTCCTCTGGAGTGCAGGATGTGGGTGACAGCACAGAGGCTAGAAAAGATGCGCATTTATGGACCAGCCCACAGCCAAGCAGCGTGAATAAGTGCAAGATAAAGGCCAGAGAATCTGTATGTCTTGGGAGGGCACATTAAGAATAGGGTTGGAGACTGCAGTTCGGGGAGTGAATTTTCACGACTGGAGGAGTGAGGGAGAGAGCAGAGGGAAAAGGCACTTTGGGAGGAAGCAAAAGAAGAGGGGCAGGGTGGGCATTGGCTTGGCTGAGAGATTGGACTTCTGAGCTTGGGTGGGGGGTGGCTCCAGATTCTGGAGGAGGAAGAAATGCACCGAGGGCCTAGGAGGTGTGAGGGCATGGAATGCGGGTGCCTGTGCAGACAAGTCAGGGTTTGAGCGCTGCACCGTTCTGATGTATGAGCAGGAGAGCTGGCCCAAGGAGAGGGTTGGGGAGCCCCCTTTGCCTGATGTTCTTAATTTTCTCAGCGAGTCAGGCAGGGGTCATCAGAGGTCATCAGCTCGGCTGTAAACTATTCAGCGGTGAGGGTCTCAGGAGCCAGAGAAGGTGTCTGGTGACTGATCCAGAATGGAGCCAGGGACACGGGGAGGGGAGGACGGTGCTGTCTACCTGTGGTGAAAGCCACATGAAGTACCTCGAGTGGGTCACCTGTCGCTCTACCCGGTGCTGGGTGAAAATTGAGACACTGGAGGGGCCCAGGCTGGGCAGACCCAGCATCGAGAGCCAGTGCTGACCCCTGTTGTGTGACTTTGAGAGAAATCCCTGAATCTCCATTTTTCATACTTAAATGGATAAATGAATAAACGTGCCTCTTTTTTTAAAAGATTTATTTATTAATTAGAATGAGCAGTGGGGAGGGGCAGAGAGCAGGGAGCCTGATGGGGGGGTGCGGGTGGGTGGGGGAGGGGGGAATGCGGGGCTCCGTCCCAGGACTTGGAGACCATGATCTGAGCCGAAGGCAGATGCTTAACCAACTGAGCCACTGGGGAGCCCTAAACCTGCCTTTTGAAGTATCAAGTGCCATACCAAAGTCCCGAGCCTGTCACTATCATAGGAACTGTCTCCTAAGAATGACAATGTTCATGTATGGGTTTGGGCCTCAGCACAGGCCCCATTCCCCTACCTGGCACCATGCCCACGGCTGGCAGAAGACTCCATGATTTCGAATCCAGCACTTGGCTCTGATGGGATGTACCCAGGGCAGAACTGCCTGCTAGGGAACAGAGGTAAATTTCTGGCCAGTCGCGCCTTAGAAAATGCTACCTCCTGTTGGCTTGTTGGGGACCACAAAGCCCTGGTATTTTGGAGGAATATAGGAAGGGAA
Source organism: Mustela putorius furo (assembly GCF_011764305.1). Lineage (NCBI taxonomy): Eukaryota > Metazoa > Chordata > Mammalia > Carnivora > Mustelidae > Mustela > Mustela putorius. Next base: position 4,845,472 of record NW_025422118.1, read on the forward strand.
GAGGGACCCAGTCAGGCTCCATTAACAACATTCATCTTGTTCCTCTACTTGAGAGCTCGTGGGAAACACTGCCCCTCCCCCCTCCTCTTTTTCTGGCTGGTTCCCTGCGGATTACTAAAGTGTGGGTCCCTGATCTGCTCTTGGTTTTTCTTGGGGGATAGAGAGGCTCTGTTAGAGAAACAAGATGGGACTGGTGATTGGTCTTAGGAATCCCTTTTCCTCTTGTTAAAGGGGGTTCTGGATCCCGCCTACACAGCCTTCCACAGTGGTCTCATTCATGCAGCGAAGCAGGAGTTTTTGTTCACTCCCGGTTTATGGAGAATTGACCAAGGTGTCGGCAGTCTTAACCTCTAGGGATATTCAGGTCCATCTCTAACCCTAACCCTAACTTTCCCATGCCCGGTGATGAGAACAGGGACCCTCCTTGAGCATCAGAATGCAGAGCATCTTTTTCCACAATGTACTTTGAACACATGCACCTCAAACCTATAAGAGTGAATGTTGTGCGCTGACTCCTGGCCCAACACTTCCAGCCTCAGGCAAGGTCATCACAGAATCCAGATACCAAATGTCCTCCAGCCTCTTGTTTCCCACCTCATCTCTTGGGAAACAAGATGCTAAAGCAAGTAAGTGTTCTGGGTTGCTGCTTTCCTTATAGCAACGCCATTCCAGCTAATCAGGTTCTCCAAGATTGGAAGAACCAGGGCTTCAAGGGGCCAAGCGATAAACTGGCTTCCTTTCCTTCATCCATGACCAGCGCAATAAAGTTGTCCACTCCTCTCTTGCTATCAGAAACCTAACAAGTGTAACCTTGGCCCATTGCTCTTGACCAGAGAAAGGCCAGCTCAGAGGAACTGGGGCCTTTCCCAGTGGGGACATAAATGGGGGACACTAGAAAGACCAAAAGGAGAATGGAGGGTAGGGACTGCATTGTTAGAGGCTTCCGGTGAGCAAGGACATCCTTGCATCAGCCACCATAAATAGGACTCCCCCAGGTCAAGACTGTTATTCGGCAGCGATGCAGACAGGCAGGGCCCAGGAAACCAGCAATTGCTTGGTTACCTTTCCATCGCCTCCTAGAAGAAAGTGGCATTGCCCCTGCTTTGTAAATAGAGATGTTGACACACAATCAAGAGCACTCCTAGCCATGAAAAGAATAATCCAGGAGCTGTGGGCTGATTTTTGGTTCCTCTTAAAATTAGCTTTTCCCAGGTGCTAAATTCAGTTGAAGATCTCATTGGGTGTTTTCTGTCTTTGGGATTGTTAGGCACTGTGGGAGAATGACAACAGGCACTTCTGCTCTGAGTTGGTTGCTGTTTCTTAGGAGAGGAAGACATGGGCACTTGGGACTGTTTAGAAAACAGTAGACCCAGATGTCCATCAACTGATACACAGGTTCATAAAATGTAGAACATCCATACAGTGGAATATTAGTTGGCCATGAAAAGGAGTGAAGTAGTGAGACGTGCCACAACATGGAAGAACCTTGAAAGTGTTATGCTAAACGAAAGAAGACGCTGGCAAAAGATCATCAGTGTGTGATTCCATTGATGTGAAATACCCAGGCCAGGCAGATATCTCAGGAACAAAGCAGCAGTGGCTGGCTGTGGGTGGGGGGTTTCTTTTGGAGGGTGATTAGAAAATGTTCTACAGTTAGATTGTGGTGATGGTTGCATAACTCTGTGACTAATAAAAATTGAACTTGCGTGCTCTAAATGGGTGACTTTTATAGTATGTGAATATATCTCAACAAAGATGTTTTTAAAAGAAACGATACAAGATGGTATGTGATTGAGTGTGAATTTGTGTGGTTTGTGTAGAAACTGTGTTACAGTTAGGATAGCCACACTGGGGCCAACAGCAGGCTTCCTGCCGGCTTTGATGGTGCACTTTGAGCCATGTCGGGCAGGGTGGAGTAGGGGAAGGACTAGAGCATCACAGAGCTGAAGGTCTTGAGCCAAAGTCAGTTTTGTTGTGAGGAGAGAGTGCAGTTGGTCTGGAGAACAGCCAGCCTTGAAGTGGAAGGTAGGGAGAAGAAGACTCTGTGGGGGAGAAGAGCCTTGAATGCCAAGCAGGGGCTTTGATTTTATGGTGCAGGATCTTGATCAGGAGAATTAAGGGGCAGAGCACACCAAGGCTTAGAGCCTCTGAGGGAGTTGGAACTCCAGTGGCAGGGAAAAGAAAGCTGGTCCTTGAGACTTTTCATACATCCCCGTAAGTTATGTTGGGGATCCAAGCTAGAATCAGCCAGAGCTGGTCTCAGTCAGGCCAGTGTCCCTTTGCTGCTTTCTCTCAGGGAAGTGCCCATGTTGTCCTTACCTATTCTTTGTCCCCTGGGCCTGCCAAAAGAGGCTGTGATGCCAGAGGCTAAGAATTTGAGTTTACTGAGTTGACTGTTTGACCAACGGCTTGTACAGATTAGGGGCTGCAAAATATTTAATCAGTGAGGTCATTGGAGGGAGTGGAGATTTGATCAATAGGAGTGTCTCCTGTTTTCCTTAAGGGTCAAGTCTGAACTGCTTTTTTTCTCCCTTCTTTTGGCAAAACCACAAACCGTTAAAAATGGAAAGAATAACTTTTTTTTAAGACCCACAAAAGCTTATTTTTAATCACTTATGTGGTCTGCTCACCTTTGTGGTGTTCCTCTTGACCTGATTCACAAAAATATAAATGACTGTTAGCCTAGTGGCTTCCAAACCCTTTTGAAGCAGCGCCCCCACTTTTGATGACTCACATATACCCAGTATTTAAGACAGCCCTTGGGTTGAAGAGGGTCAGGGCCCACTGCCTTGGCCCCTCTGAGGAAAGCAGCTGTTAGTCCCTGGTGTTGGCTGACGCCGGAGGGGTTCATTTCCTTCATTTGTAAGGTTTCTGGCAAAAACCTGGATAAACTCCAGAGTTGGCTACAGTGAAAATTGGAGAAGGAGAAAAGAAGGTTTAGGAAGGAAGAGGAGGAGACAGTACCTGTGTCCTTTTATGCATTGTTCACAAGCATTTATTAAGCAACTCTGAGTGCCAGGCACTGTACTGGGTGTCATCCCCATCCTGGGGACTTTCCTTCAGTGTGCAGTGCAGTGGGAGGGCACCTGACCCAGACTGGGAGCTAGAAGAGGCTTTGAGGCAGAATCCCCAGCCAGGCAGAGACCTGGAGGGCAGCTGAGCGCTGGCAGGACATGGGCCTCCAAGGGGTGTGGGGATGGGAGAAAGTGTGTGTTTCAGGGGCTCCTACTTGGGGGACCTGCAAGGAGTCCTGGCCGGAGCCCGCTGGTGGTTACCTGGGCGGGGGGGGGGGGGGGGGCTGAGAATGAAAGAAGGCTCCCAGGAGACATAAGTCAGGTGGTGGATAGGAGCCAAAACAAGTGCACTTTTTTTTTTTTTTTTTTTAATCTGACTGAGATCACAAGTAGGCAGAGAGGCAGGCAGAGAGAGAGGAGGAAGCAGGCTTCCCGCTGAGCAGAGAGCCGGATTCGGGGCTCCATCCCAGGACTCTGGGATCATGACTTGAGCGGAAGTCAGAGGCTTTAACACACTGAGCCACCCAGGCGCCCCCAGGTGCACTTTTTTTGTGGTCAGAGGGCTTCAGTGGGCAGGGATGTGGGGAGGGAGCGCCCCTGAGCATCCTGAATGGAAATAGAAGCCGCATTTTCCCCTGGCTAGTAAAGAGGGGGTGCCCAGGAGCAGGGGGTAACGGTGCGGGACAGTGGCCTCCAGGGCGTGCCTGGCCGCAGGCCTTCTTTGTCAGTGCCCAGTGCCCAGTTGCTGGTCGTGAGAGGGATGGATGGGTGGCTGAGTCGCATCAGATCTGTGAGCCGTGGAGCACCCGGCATCCAGGGCAGGAGAGGTGAGGGGGAGCGAATGTGTGTGACAGTGTGTTGGGGGCGGGGAAGGCGGGGGCTTGAGGGGGGAGCCCGGCAGTGGGACGAGGAGAAAGGAGCTTTGTGTGCAAGGGCTGCTGTAGCCAGAGCAAGTGTGGGCTTGGTGGCAGCTGCAGGCGTCCGCTCCTAATAGACTCAAAAGCTCTGAATCCTCTGGCCTGACACCTGTTAGCCAGAGGTTCCCCTGAGCTGACCTCTCCTTGGGCTGGCTCTTCCACTTTCGCGTCTTACACATCGGACTCACTGAGGGCCCAGACCCCTCCCTGCCAGATCATTGGACCCGAGAACCCCTGTTGACAAATTACCTTCTCTCTCCTTTAGGTGGGGGCTGCTGGATTTTTGAGGGACTGGGTTTGCTCAGCTGTTACTAGGGAAAGCGCTGAGGCTGGCCTAGCCCAGAGGAATGGGGTGTTCTCCTGGGAAGTGACCACTCTTGGCAAAGAACCGAGTGTGCAGGGAGGGGCATTCTGGACACAAAGAAGCCCTGGTGTGGGGAGGTTGCGGCGGGGGCGGGGGGTGCAGACTGGCCTTCCTCCCCTTCCCCACCCCCCCTTGAATGGAGGGAAATGAAAGTCAACTGCTTAATGCTGCTGTGGCTGCTTCCTGGCTTTGCCTCTTTCTTCTTTTGCCCTTTGTGGGGGAGTCGGGTAGAGAAGAAGAGGTGGGGTTCCAGGGGCCAGCTGTCCCCCACTGACCCCTACCCCCCATTCCCTCCTCCAAGCTCTGTAGCCCCCAGGATGTCGCAGCTCCATGCGGCTCGCCTAGCCTAACTCCCTTTGTCTCTCTCCCTCTTCCCTCTCCCCCTCTTCCTGCCCCATCCTCGGTTCCTCTTCCCGGCCCCCGTGGGTGGCTGCAGCCCAGCCCTGGGGAGCCCCCGTGGAAGTGGAGTCCTTCCTGGTCCACCCTGGTGACCCGCTGCAGCTTCGCTGTCGGCTGCGGGACGATGTCCAGAGCATCAACTGGCTGCGGGACGGGGTGCAGCTGGTGGAAAGCAACCGTACCCGCATCACAGGGGAGGAGGTGGAGGTGCGGGACTCCGTGCCTGCTGACTCCGGCCTCTACGCTTGTGTGACCAGCAGCCCCTCGGGCAGTGACACCACCTACTTCTCCGTCAATGTCTCAGGTTGGTAGCAAAGCCTGCCCTCCGCCTCTCCCCAGATCCATCCCTCCCACCCTCTCTGCTGGTTTCAGGGGGAGGCCAACCTCCGCCCCTTCAAGATCTGCCCCCACTCTGCTTCGGAAACTGCTGCCCACTAACACTGCTCCCTGCCCGCCGCGTGGCTTAGCTCTCAGGGGTGACCGGCTGGTGTAGGCCTCAGGTCAGCGATCTGGCCTTCCAGGATCCGCCTTAGAAGTGACTGCTGATACACTTGGGTCAATAAGACACTGATTTTTTTCCACCTTCGCTTGCCCAGATCTCCAGGTGCTACCTGGGACTCGGCCAGCTTCCATTCTGTCATTCCCTTGCCATTTGGACTTGGTACTTGGCTCAGGGGTTAGAGCCCCGGACTGTGTGGTGAGGTGGGTCCCTACTGTGATGGGAAGGATCCAGGTGCACCACCATACTCCCAGGCTTTATGGAAAACATCTGTCCTCCAGCTTCTGGAGCTGTATTAAGGGCAGCCAGGGAACCCCAGAGCTCTGTGACTTTGGGAATCTGCCACTTCTAGAACACGACTTTGATACAACTCTAGGGTTAAACAAAGAAGAGCTTGAATTTTTCTTTACACCATGTGTGCAAATCCAGGGTGAGGGCTGGGCATCACCTCTCCTCCAGGCATCATTTAGAACCTGCCCCCAGTTGAAGGACTTGCCTCCTTTATTTCCCTCCAGACCCCCAAAAGCATTAGGAGGGACTGGAAAAAGATCTGGCATGAACGCTATTTGGTGACCACACGTGTGTCAAGCCTTTTAAAAGGAGTGGATCCTTGCGGAGAAGTGTTGGCAGCTGCGGACTGTGGTGGGCTCCCTCTCTGCTCTGGTTATGAAGGGCAGCCCCAAACATTAGCACACGTGTGGTGGAAAGATCCCAACTAGAAATTATTTGGGCCGTGGCTGTAGAAATGGCTTCTGGCCCTGGCGTGCCTAGACCTGTCTGGGTTTCTCAAGAAGGAGACACATAGTTTCCCTGGCTGCTCGTCCTGAGACCCAGCACATGTGGGTGGTGCTGAGTTTCGAGAACCTCTGAATGTAGGTTGGGATGGAATTCGAGAGGACCGGCTGCCCCTGATGGAACTGGCCAGTCTCGAGACTTCTGGACAGAGGGGCACTGTGCTGGGATGGGGAAGGTGGGGGACAGGCATAGAGCTTGCAGTTCTATGACGTTTCCATCCTGCAGAGCCACTGTCACTGAGGCAGGATGGGACTGGGGTCCAGTATGGGGACGGGCACCTGCAATCGTCTGTAACCGGACTGGCCTTCATGTCCATGGCCGGCTGTTGATATGGATGGAAACCTAGTGAGCCCTTTTCCTTCGAAGGGACCTCAGTGCCCCCTTCTGCTTCCCGTAGATGCTCTCCCCTCCTCGGAGGATGACGACGATGATGATGACTCCTCTTCAGAGGAGAAAGAGACAGATAACACCAAACCAAACCGTATGCGTGAGACACTGTTTCCTACCTTACTGCCCTTTGGGCCGGGCGTTGGGTTTGAGTGGGAAGGGTGAGGCTTGGATGATTGTTGGGAGAATGGGAGGAGAGGACACATGGGGTCATGATGCTTCGCCCTGGGGTCCCTGGGGTGCCCTGGTTAGAGCAGGCACTGTTCACAAGTGTTGGGCAGATAGGCAGGACACCTCCGGGTCCTGACCAAGGCTCCTGCTCCTGAGCCTGACTGGCCCCTGCCTGTCTCTCTTGGCTTCTCCTGGGCAGCCGTGGCTCCATACTGGACATCCCCAGAAAAGATGGAAAAGAAATTGCATGCGGTGCCGGCTGCCAAGACTGTGAAGTTCAAATGCCCTTCCAGTGGGACTCCCAACCCCACACTGCGCTGGTTGAAAAATGGCAAAGAATTCAAACCTGACCACAGGATTGGAGGCTACAAGGTACGTGTGTATATATGAAAGTTGGTGTTAAGAGGAACAGGAGAAGCTCCTTGGAAAATCCCTATTATATGTCATTAATTGTTTAATGATTTCTAACTATAAAAGGGCACTTTAGAAAAATTTCAGGTACAAGAAACTGCAAATGAAGCTTTAAAATCTTTTCAGTCTTGGAGCACCTGGGTAGCTCAGTGTTAACCGTCCAACTCTGCTCAGCTCATGATCTCAGAGTTGTGAGATCAAGCCCCTCATCGGGCTCTACACTAGGCGTGGAGCCTGCTCGAGATTCTCTCTCCCTCTGCCCTGCCCCCACCTTGTGTGCTTGCTCTCACAAAACAAAAACCTTTTCAGTCTTTTTTTCTATGTATATGGTTTTTATATAATCACACTGTGTATATAATTTCTTGTCGCTTGTTAACATTATAACATGAGTCTTTCACCATGTGGTTGAGAGATAACTTTTCATGGCTGCATAATATTTCATTATTAAAATGTCTCATAATATAACGACCTGTTTTGTGGTATTTGTCATTTTCTGGTTTTTCACTAATGTAAATCACATTATGGTAAATATCTTTGTACATAAATCTTCGTGTTTTTAAAGATTGCTTAGGAGTGAAGTTACTAGACCAAGTATAAGAGTTTTTTTTGAGCCCTTCATGCATATTTTGCATCACCTTTTTCTCCTCCAGTAATTAGGTAATTTTACTCATTCATTTATTTCATTTTACATGAACATTTCCTGAACACATGTCTTTCCAGAGAGTGTACTGGGCAGTAGAGTTCCAAGTACTTCAGGAAGATTTGATATTTTATTTATTGTGATATTTGCTTTAATGGAGGATGATGTAATGAGCAGGAATGTGATTTTATTTTTAAATTTTATTTTATTATGGTAAGAATTACTTTCCCAAAAGAAAAAATTAGTTCAATGGGAATGGCAAGTTCCCCATACCTGAACCAACAACTTTGATGAGAAAAGTACTTCACTCTTCTCTTATGTATTGTTCTGCTTGTTAGCAGACTTCAGATTTTCATGTATTAATGAGCGATTTTTGTTTCCTGCTGTGTGAATGGTCTGTCTGCATCCTTTGCCCATCTACGTCTCTAGGAAGAACTTCTTCTTCCTTAATCACTTCTTTAGACTCTGATCACCCTTCTGCCCCATCTCACCTCGCTGCTTTTTTGCCATTAATCTTGTACAAGGAAAGCAGATTGGCTCAGTTGGTGGCGTGCGATTCCTGATCCCAGGGTTGTAAGTTCGAGCCCCACGTTGGGTGTAGAAGCTGCTTTATTTATTTACTTATTTATTTATTTGACAGATCACAAGTAGGCAGAGAGGAAGGGAAGCAGCCTCCCTGCTGAGCAGAGAGTCCAGTGCGGGGTTGGATCCCAGGCCCCTGGCATCATCCCCTGAGCCGAAGGCAGAGGCTTTAACCCAATGAGCCACCCAGGCACCCTGGGATTGCTTTTTAAAAAAAAAAAAAAACTTCAAAAAGAAAAGGAAAGCAGAGATCAGGAAAAATAGGGAAACATTTTAAAGTAATTTATGCAACACTTGCTGTGTGCAAGGCAGTGTTCCTGACCACAGAGAATTTCTAGTCTTAACAGGAGGGCATGCATCCTTGAACACTTGTCACAAAAAGTGGGCTGTGATCAGGGGCCCAGAGGGATAGTGAGAACCATTCTGACCCAAGGTTGGGCAGGAGGAGAGGGTTCTTGGAAGAAGAGGGCAGAGGCATACTGGGCTGAACTCCGGGAGGGGCAGAGTGGGAGGAGCCTGGGGCATTTGGGAGAAGGCAGGAAACACGTAGGTCAGAGGGCAGGTGGCCCTGGCTGTTGCAGGCGGATGTCCAGAGTTCCTTATACCCGCCTGCCCATGCACCTGATGGGTTCTTTCAGTACACGTGGACCAGGGGCGGGGTAGAGGGGCAGTCTCTGCCCTGTCCTGGCCCACATGCCGCAGGGGGCCCCAGGCTGGGACTGGAGGGTAAGTGCCACCGGGCGCTTCTGCCTCCGTTCTCCTCCAGACCCGCAGTGGAGCGCTCTGGCATGTCTCCCCTCAGGTCCGTTACGCCACCTGGAGCATCATAATGGACTCCGTGGTGCCTTCGGATAAGGGCAACTACACGTGCATCGTGGAGAATGAATACGGCAGCATTAACCACACCTACCAGCTCGACGTCGTGGGTAAGAAGGAGCTGCGAGGAAACCGAGCAGGGCTTGGAGAGCATGGCCGGAGTGTCCAGGCTGGCACAGACATCGGTCAGCTCTGTCACCAGAAGCCGGTTTTGTGCCTGGTTTGTGCATTTAGTTGAGAGGCTTGGATGCTGCTCTGGCTCCTGAAAGGTGAAAGGTGTTGTGGCTGGTGTCCCATGAGGGGTGACCAGAGTGGGGGTCACACGGCATTCCGGTGGCTGCTGCTTCGTGGACAGTCTGCTGAAGGGTGGGGGCTTGGGCCCTGGCAGTTCTCACGGGCCCTGCGAGGTCGGCATGATGCTTCCTGCTCCACAGAAGAGCAGACGGAGGCTCCGTAGTGCCGGACCCCAGCCCCGTGCCGACTGTGGGGCGTTGCAGGAAACTCGAGGAGGCCCAGCACGGCTCTCGGTGGTCTGCTGTGGCAGACCCTCATTCTCTAGAGACCTTAGGGTAAAGAGCTGCCCCACCAGCATTCTTTCTTGGCTTTGAGGATATGGCATGAAGAGAATCTTCTGGTCCAGCCGGAAAGGACCAGAGATTCGGCACTGCTGGTGAACTCTGAGTGCTGCTAGTGTGCTGTTCTTGGGCCACACTTGCAGGAGCAAGTCTAAACTCCTCTCTGTAATTTTTGTTAGGGAGGACTGGGGGTGTGACCAAAGTGATAGGGTCTCCATTTAAGGCAGGAGAGACTTCTGGTGCCTGTGAAAATGGATGCATGGCCGTGCGGAGGAAGAGCTTCTTCCCTCTCCCGGCTCAGAGTTATGGGGCTAAGGCTTGACAGAGACTGGAAACTCTCTGCTCACTGGAAAAGCCAAGGGGAGCTCACTTCTCTTGAGGACGCCCTCTGTCAGCATCCCAGCCAGAAGCAGGCCAAGGCAGGGCCTCATGAGTCTCTCCTGTCTCTTCCTCCACAGAGCGGTCCCCTCACCGGCCCATCCTGCAGGCAGGGTTGCCTGCCAACAAGACGGTGGCCCTGGGCAGCAATGTGGAGTTCATGTGTAAGGTGTACAGTGACCCACAGCCCCATATCCAGTGGCTAAAGCACATCGAGGTGAATGGGAGTAAGATTGGTCCAGACAACCTGCCTTATGTCCAGATCTTGAAGGTAATCTAGACCCCGGTCCCTGTGGGCTGGGTGCTGGGAAGGAGACCTGTATCTCCCTGGTCCCCAGTGGCTATGGTCAGTCTTAGTACCAGTGACTGGGATGCATCACTTACCCTTCAGGCACATGCTCCGTTTTAAATAGGGACCTAGCCACATTCCCCAGAGCTAGTGACAGGTCACAGAGTGGCCTTGCAGTGGGAACTGAGGGATGGGGAGGCCACTGCTGGTTTCTGGGGAGCCATGAGAGTGACTTTGCTCAGGCTTTTGGCTCAGCTATTTTCAGGGAAGGCATTGGGATTCCTGATCTTCCATTGCCCAGGACCAAAGCCTTTCCAGCAAGCGTTTCCCAGCTTCCACCCTATCGCCCAAGTCACATCCTTTCTGGCGAGTGCGTGAACGATAAGGGCACGACTCTTAAGTAGTGTTGGAAAAGCAAGGGCTGCAGGTAGATTATAAACAGCATCAGGAGTAATGGCCTTCTCTTCCTTTTCCTCACTCCCAGACTGTCATTGTCCCCGAATGCTCCTCTAATCCAGGGAAGGTAATTGCCTAATTCCCCCAGTGCATCTCGCAACAAGACGTAACCGGGGGCTGGCTAACTCTGGTCCTAGAGTTAGACCTCCTCCTCCCCCGGCTCGGCCCTCCCTGAGTTTTACGGCCATCCCTTCTCTTCACTACCGGTGCTGAAACCGCTGTGTCAGAGAACAAGGCCGTGGCCTTGGCCCTTGGCTTTTGGCTCCCTTCAGAGTCCCTGCCCTAGACCCGGACAAGTGGGCCTGACACAGATACAACGTGAGACTAGGGGCAGCCATTTTCTTTTTAAGTTTATTTTTTCAGTCAGATGCTTTGGGCCTTCGAAGTCCAGTTTTGTCCTACTGAGAAGGGAAAGATGGTAAATCTCACTACCGTCTCCCTTGCCTCAGCTCCCTGGGCCTGCCTTAACCTTACATGGGAGCGAAGTCTGGCCACGTCTCAGTGTGTGTCCCACTGACTGGCTTGTCGTTGGTTTGTTCTAGCATTCGGGGATTAATAGCTCGGATGCGGAGGTGCTGACCCTGTTCAATGTGACAGAGGCCCAGAGCGGGGAGTATGTGTGTAAGGTTTCCAATTATATTGGTGAAGCTAGCCAGTCTGCGTGGCTCACTGTCACCAGACCTGTGGCAAAAGGTAATGGGGAGCTGGATGGGGCCCTGTGCTGGGAGTGTGGTTCAGGCCCCACGCTGCTGGGGCAGATGGGGAAGCCAGCACCCGACTCTCCCTGTCACCCTGCTGTACTTCTAGAGCCCAGAGCCATGGAAAAATACTCGGCCTGGGAGGCTGCTTTGGTTCGGTCCTGTGTTGGTGTCTGTTCCCTCTGTGCCTTGTGTGTGCTCCTCAGCTGTGTGTGCATTTGTGGGCTCAGTCTGGCCGTGTGCTGAACAGCAGTGCAGACGGAGGTTTGAGTGGTGGAGAAGAGAAGGGGCTGGGCGTCCCCTTGCAAACCAGCAGGCTGCTGTGCTTGCGTTTGCGTGTGTGTGTGCACGTGCGCGTGTGTGCGCATGTGTGACCGCAGCACCCATCCATCCCTCCTGTGTGTGCCTTCTGACTTTCTCTACCTGAAACCAAACAGCCCCCGCCGCCGGGCCCCATTTCTCCATGCTGCCCGCCGCCCGCCCGCATGCTTGGACGGGCCAGGGGCTGCCAGCATCTGGTGAAGGGTCGTAACCAGCCAGCGGCGTCTCAAGTCTGCGGAGCACCCCCCTCAGGGTCTCACTGTCTTCCTCTAACAGGTCTCGCTGCCTGGTGGTTTTTGTTTGTTCCTTGTTGCAAAGGAGACGCTGGGGAGCATTTCTTCCTCCGGTTCCCCCCCCGCCGCCTTCTCTTCCTCCCTCCCTTTCTCTGTGTGTCTCTGAGAGGTCTCATGTCCTGTGCTTGTCCATTTTGCTTCCGTTGTCTCTTCTAGACTGCCGGAGTTAATACCACCGACAAAGAGATGGAAGTGCTCCACTTAAGGAATGTCTCCTTTGAGGACGCGGGGGAGTATACGTGCTTGGCGGGTAACTCTATCGGACTGTCCCATCACTCTGCATGGTTGACCGTTCTGGAAGGTATACACTGTACTTCTCCTCTCGATGTCCTGCCCTCGCCATGGGCACGGGGGGAGCATGCATTGTGGGGCTGGGGGAGACACAGAGCCGGGAGAGGTAGAGGGGTGGGCTCCTGGGGCCAGCAGGTGGCCCTGGCAATTTGTCTGAAAGCTTGAGGGTCGAATCCCCTCGGCTCTCCCAGGAGCTGTCCTCGTTTTGCAGGAACACAGAGGCCTCCCACCTGCATACCCGCATCTGGCTCTCCCCCTTGGCCAATGCAATGCATGCGTGGACTCTGGAGCTAACCTGGGCTCTCATGCAGGGTAGGCTCCTTCCCTCCTTGGGCCCAGCAGCCTTCCCTAACTAGTCTGATCCTTTTTTGCTGGCTCCAGAGGTCTCAAGAGAGGCCTGGGCCTCCTCCTCTAACCAGATGTAGGCATTCTGAAAGAGAGGCTTGTTGCTTATCAGGAAGAGGGCCAGCACCCCCGCCGTCCTCTGATCTC